>NC_136275.1:21027404-23811885 GCF_964198595.1 Lampetra fluviatilis | reverse complement strand
ACCCTTCACGAACCTCATCCTCAGGAGAGGCCGATCTTAACACTGCTGGTACCTGTCATCGGCAAGTCAAATCAGCTACAACGACAAAGATCCCCGAGTATAGATTAACAGAATGTTGGGGCAAGTGCTGTTAGTGAGGACCTATGAAGGCCGGCACGGCACACGAGGAGGTGGGTGACCAGCACCACGCCCGACCGCATTTGTCTCCCTAGTGGCGATGTTTACACACTGGAACAGGTACTCAATTGAGGCCGATTCGACCTAGAGGAAGGCCCAGGACCTGTTCAGATATTCTATCACCGGTGTTGGCTGTGAGCGGGAATCGAACTCGGGTCGCCGGGTTCGTAGCACAGTGTACCGAGAGCTGTGGCAGGATTCTTTGGAACGATATCAACAATCCAAATTATTTTGTGTACTATGGCTCACTCCGTACGCATTAGATCTGCTACCGATGCTGCTGCCACTGCCTTCCCACAGGAAGGATGCACCGTAGCGCGGTTCTGCGCGGTGGTAATGAGGACGTGTGTGTGCCACAGACACGGAAGAGGGCGGGAGGTCGAGCACGGGGAGAGGAAGTCAAACAGAGCAGGAGGAGTGGGAAACGCAGGTGAAAGAGGAGCAGCGAAACTCGTGTTGATCACGGCGCGCCCCAGCCGTTGTTTCTCTCCCTACACATGTGTTGGACGTGACGCTCTTGTCTGTCTTTGGATGGAAGCTGCTGGCTACAGAGCCAGTATTGTGGTACGTTATAGATAAAAGCATAGTTAATCACTGACACGTATGTCCTTGTCACCGTTGATGGTGTATGATGTTAATCGTCAGGTTAGGCGTTAATTATGCTCGTTATAATAGTTGCCGTCAAGTAAAATTTTTCTCAATGTCAGAGGTTGTTCTAACTGCATTGCACAGGAGCTGTTGTTTTTGACTTGTTTAATGTCAGTAATGGAAGTGTTCATATGATACCAGTAACAACCTCAGGGGACCATGGGCAAGATAAAAAAAAACAAGAAGCAATAGAGATCGAAAAATATAATTTATTTTCTTAGTTTTTAACAGATTATATTTGCGCATTCGGTATTTAAATCCATTTGTGTGTAAACAGTCATTTAAAAATACTCAGCCTTGAGCCTTCATTCATAAGTAGGTTTGACACGACAATTATCTTTCACAAGAACAAAAAAAACCTCCGTTTAATTTTTTTTACTTGGAGCTTTATTAAGTCACGTAGGTAAAAATAAAAATAATAAAAGTAAAATAAAATAAAATTAAAAATCACGACGTTTCGGAGGCAACACAAGCCTCAGTCTTCAGGTGGAACCGTCACAGCACCATAGCTGTATTGATATTGATACATAGCACGATAGCTGTATTGATATTGATACAGCTATCGTGCTGTGACGGTTCCACCTGAAGACGGAGGCTTGTGTTGCCTCCGAAACGTCGTGATTTTTTATTTTATTTTTATTTTACTTTTATTAATTAAATTTTAATTTTTTACCTACGTGACTTTACCGAAAAAACCTAAGAATATGAATCCTTGCAGTCACGAAAGCTTCAAATCTAGAAACTTTGTTAAGGTCTAATTATGTCGATTGTATGTTGAACTGCATGTCGCCAACCGTGCTAAGAGGTGTCGTTTTTTTAACTTTAGTTTTGCTAAACCAGAATATTGTCACATGGATTTTGACACATTTGGGTTATTATTGCAATGCTGAAAATTCTTTTGTTGTATAAATAAATGAAAGTTATGGCTACTCTGGATAGATGTGTTTCACTAAGTGTAGTATTACACGCTTGAATCTGATAACAGGCATTCAGTAATTGGAGGTGCCTCTGTATTAAATTACATATCCTTCAGATGGCCCATGTAACTAAATGTCAGGCTTTGCCCTGTGAGAGTTTTGTTTGGAGTGTCTGTGTCCACATGGGGTACCACTGGTCAATCATACCCATTGCCACTGCTTTTTCCTCATCTCTGTGCAAAAGTTTGGTGTATCTTTTTTACTTCTTGGATGAAAAAGTCAATAAACATACACCCAGATGTTGTGGGGGTATGTGAATATCGTAACATTAATTTAAGTACACGTGAGTGGACTTGTTTAGGTCGAAGTATTAAAAGGGATTGGGGTCTCTTGGCTCATCCGAGGACTTCACAGCTTGTGCAGCTGATCTGCAGCCAACACCAGTGGAGGAGTTATCATGCCCGATACTCTTTAGTTATTTCGGTAAAGTCACGTAGGTGAAAATAAAAATAAATAGAAATAACAAATTTTTTATTTTTATTTTCACCTACGTGACTTTACCGAAAGAACCAAAGAGTATGGATCCTTGCAGTCACGAAAACTTCAAATCTAGAAAAAGTTATCATGCCTCCAAATCTCTTAAGATCGTTATTCCCTTTCACGAGAAAATCAAGACGATTCATTGCCTAATTGGCAAAGACGAAAACCAGGCCTTCACAAGCAGAATCTCTGCTGTGAAGGGATTGTATTACCCTCCGTAAAAAAATTACAATGAAAATGATCTTGTCTCAGAACTATTTACCATGAGAGACGGTAGCAAGCTCATGTGTTGCGCTGTGGCATATTCTAAAGTACCATTGCTTACTTGGGTAATTAGGTAATGCCATTTGAATACTGTATTGAATGAAACTGTATTTGCTTGACGTTGCCCAAGTGACTTTACCTGCCAGAAGATCTACCGTTATTAGGTGATGGATTTACTTAATTTCCTGGACTGGATTGTGAGGCTGTTCTCACCAGAGGTGGAGTCATGTAATTGTTACTCACTGCCTAATCACGAGTCTAGGTAAAGGTGGTAGAGTGCTGCCCGGAAGGTGGTATGCGTTCATAGCGTCGCTAAAGTGTCGTTCAGGATGTGACATGTTTGTGTGTTATTACGCGGTATGCAAATACATTGGGTCGTTTTAGATTCATTTTGAACGTTGTTATTGCTGTCCTGCAGTTCGTTTCCGACAATCGTTGATGTTCAGTTATTTAATGTGTTACCAGAACAATGGCTTACTGCATGTGCAACAGCAGTATAGAGATGACAATGTCTGAAAGAATGAGCTGTGTAAGAAGCCTCACTGATTTGGTGTGAGCGTTGTTCTCTTTGTGAAATGTATTGCCCTCCCAAGTGCCCCCCTGTTTTGTGTTTTATCCCTGTAGAGAGATGATGTAACATTAGTCTGCCTCCATGGCTCCCACATTTTCTGGGCACTGGCTTAGATGCGAATGAGCTGATGGAAATTG
This sequence comes from Lampetra fluviatilis, assembly GCF_964198595.1. Taxonomy (NCBI): domain Eukaryota; kingdom Metazoa; phylum Chordata; class Hyperoartia; order Petromyzontiformes; family Petromyzontidae; genus Lampetra; species Lampetra fluviatilis. Next base: position 23,808,631 of record NC_136275.1, on the reverse strand, counting down.
AAAGTGTATTGAATAAAACACAACCCTTTTACAAGTGAGTGTTTAAAAGTGTCCTGATGTGTGTGTGTGTAGCATGCCTGCCACCCTCATGTGAGTGTTATTTATCAAATGGTTATGATACGCCAAAACAAATCACATGAGCCGAGTCTTTAACAATAACTCATGTTCGCAATTTCATTCCACATTGGCAGTGTAATGAACAACAGTGAATCTCGCCTCGCCTGTACTGCCCATCGAGGTAAGTCGTACTTCTTGAAATGAATGATCTTTAAATTGGGGTCGAGCGGTGATGCAGTTATTAGCAAGCTGTAACGTGGGACCCAATGACCGGAGTTCAATTCTCATCCAGGGCGAACAGGAGTCACGATTGTCATCTTTCTGGCCTGGGCTCTCTTTTCCAACGTGCACTTACCCGGGTGGTTAAGTATGCACGTATGTTGAACTTGTTTAGCATGGTGCATAGCCAACTGTGCTGATCGAAGGTGCGCGGGTAAGATGGTCAGACGACCTCCGTGATCAACATGGCGTGGAGAGAAATTCATACAGCAATGGTATGGAAAATGGATACAAAAAAAGATGTATATTTAATTTTGTATTCTTGTCACGTCAATGGATAAAAAAAAATACTTGTTATCCTTGATTTGCCAATATAGGCAGTACCTGGTATTGGGAAATTGCCTAAATTGAGCAATACATGAATATATTAAGACAATTACAAAGTAGAGCAATCACAGTATGATTACATATAATTGTATTGATATAAAACATCGTTCTCCTCCCACCCAGCTTAAAATACGCTGCCAAGCTTAGCAGTGTTCATTAGGACGCTGTCTTTCCGATAGCTCTGTTCTTCGCCTGAGGACGGCTGCTTGTGTTGTGGCCGAAACGTCGTGAGAATTTATATTATGTTTTATTATTTTATTATTTCCCTTCTACGTGACTTTACCGAAAGAACCAAGAATATAAAACATCGTGTTCTTTAGTTCTTTTGGTGAAGTCACGTAGGTATAAAATAAAATAAATCACGACGTTTCGGGCGCAACACAAGCGTCCGTCATCAGGATTCCTGCAGTCACGAAAGCTTCAAATCAAGAATATAAAACATAGTGTTTCACTGCTCAAATTAATATTGGAAGCACTGCTTTTCAATGGTGGCCTTAACCCACCGCGTAGGAGAGGTACTGCCAAGTATTTTTCGTGATACTCATTTCATCAACGCTGGACATTCAAAACATACTACAAAAGTAGTGGGTCTGGGATTGCGACAACCCAGTGTCATGAGTATGAGGCGCTGCTATACCTGTGTGTATCGCCAACACTAATAATTAATCACATCTGGGCATGACGGCCAAAGCGAATTGTCATGATTTGTTTTAACGCCGCCTTACAGTTTCGCTGGCCAGTGCCCATATGTGTACATGATCGTGGAATCCAATCAGGGAAGTTGGCAGCTTTCCTGGCCTTGCACTCTTGAAAACGGTGCATCGCTATTTATGTTCAACTGAAACCCAAATTGACTCCTCGTGGAAAAAGTAATACTTTGGTAGCATAAACCGAAAATGTGTCTCGGTTAATTTGAAATCGAGCCTTCGGTGTCGATTGGTCAAAATTGAGTCGTTTGGTGCGATTAGGAAAACTGTGTGCTCCGGTGTGATCTCAAATGAGTCGGTTTCTGTAGCTCCTGATGCTGGAACCTACAAACGCGGCCGTGGGGATTTTGCTCTTCGGAGGAATGCGGTCCAACATTTTAACATGCACGGGAGTGAACACGGGAAACTATCGGTCAGTAACATTGCTGACACCAATGAAGCTGCGACTGGCACGATAAGCGCAAATATTAAATGTGAACAGAAATGGCGCTGCTTTAAAAAAAGGAAATTGGTGGTGCAGAAATTGTATGATTTTTGCTGATCTGGCATACCATAAGGTGGCAGTAGAGCAAATAGGTAAGTCGCCAATCAGGACATACATTTGAGTGATATTCTACAATTTAAAAGGTTTTCTCTGGGTAGTTGGGTTTCTTCCCACATTTGCATACTGTGTCCTCAATGATAAATGTTACGAAGTATCTCTTGGGGTAAAAAACAAAGCCAGGATACTAAATGAGAATATTCTGTGAAAAGGACGTGATTAGTAATGTTGCTGTAATAACTTTGGACATTGATGTGTGTCCAAGCCTGTCCTCGCTTGCATTAATCAAGTGCCAGTTATAAAGACTGAAAATTACATTTGACTGGTATATTTCCAATTGTCTGTGTCTATGGTAGACGGTGAACTACAAAGAAACCTGAAAAAAAATTGTAAATGTTGTGGATTCACTCTTCAACACACTGGTGGGCTAAAGTAGTGAACTATTTGTCTTTTGTCAACGTGACACTTTTTTTTTGCTGATTGGCCGTGTCGGGTGGTGGAGGGTTGTGACACATTTATAAATAACGCGATCTAACCCAAAAACGTTGATTATGAATTTTAAGGATACATTTTGCTAAATAAATTTCTAGACAATTTAGTAATGATCAAACTTCGCTTTTATTCACAAATTGCATGTATTCTTTCAAGTGAAAAAGCAGTACAATTATGACTTTCTAACATTAATATTCATCCTACGTTTTGTTTAACTACATCATAGAAAACAGAATGTAGGCAGAATTTAATATTTAGCTTTGTGTAGGTTTTGTACGAATATGTAGTTTGTTACTCGTAAGCATCGTTTCGTGCACACGCACTGTCACTTCTCAAACGTTGAGATATTTCTCAACAAATCTGAACTTTTTTTTGGATGACTTTCATTATAAAAATCCCATGAATTCTAATCGCGAGTTCCTGGATATATAACAAAGCATCATCAAACAATTTCACCGAGCCCACGGTTAAGACCGCTTCAATAAGAGCTGACGGGCAAAACAGCGAAGACTGCTTCTTAGCTTGATTTGAAGCTTTCGTGACTGCAGGAATCCATACTCTTTGGTTCTTTCGGTAAAGTCACGTAGGTAGAAAATAAAATAGACCACGACGCTTGCGTTACGCCCGAAAGCTTTCCCACCTGATGACGGACGCTTGTGTTGCGCCCGAAACGTCGTGATCTATTTAATTTTCTACCTATGTGACTTTACCGAAAGGACCAAAGAGTATGCTTCTTAGCTGTTGTGCTGACGTCTCTTATTGATCATTTGTCCGGGGGGGAGTGTGTTGTAAAGAAAACATTGCAAAATGTAAGTTAGGCAAATGAGTAAGTGGATTCGGATGTCCTGCATGGCTGTGGTTAATTTTACTGTGTGTGTAGCACTGCGTGTGTGGCTTGGGGGAAAATGTTTAATCACACTTTCGTCGAGGGGAGATTCGGCGTCATACGAAACCACTGACGGGAAAGTGTGAGGCGCAGAGCGCAGGGTTGGGACCCGCACTCACGCACCCCGCACCCCGCACCAACACGTCTGGCGCACGCACAAAGGCAAAGATCCCCCGTGTAGCCTTAACAGACTGTTGGGACAAGTCAAGGTCGTAGCCATGGAGTCAACATTGGGGGGGGGGGGGCAAATCTTCCAGGGGGTCTGGGGTCCCCCCCCCAGGAAAAAAATCTAAATTTGAAAACTCATTTCTTGCCTAAAGAATAAAAAAATGCACTAACACATGGGATGGACTTTATATTTATTTTTACAATAACGTCTAATAGTGTATTGAATTACATTGCTCTGTTTTTTTTATTTTTTGCCTTTTCTCGGTGTTTCAAGCGCGACATTCAAAGACACCTTTGTCTCCCTAAGTGCTGGTGTTCTCATGCCCGTGCAACTGCAACACGGCTAGGCATTTAAGCAGGGTCGTCAGGATAATAGGACAGTGTGCCTATCGCCCCACCACAAATCTACACATTCATGCACCATGTGTACACACATACACACCCTCCTTCAATGTTTTTTTTTACAACTGCATTCATATAAAATCACGTGGCCTCACAGTATACTCAAGGCATGTGTACCCCTTTTACACACCGTTCAAAAGATGCCCAATAGTAATCGGCAAACCTTAAAACATGCACGCGCAATGAGAAAGACCATTCGTTGCACACAATCCACAATTGTTTCTTTCGGTAAAGTCACGTAGGTTTCAAACAAAATAAATTAAATCACGACGTTTTGGGCCCGTCATCAGGTGTTGCGCCCGAAACGTCGTGATTTCAATTTATTTCGTTTTATACCTACGTGACTTTACCGAAAGAACCAAAGAGTATGGATCCCTGCAGTCACGAAAACTTCAAATCTAGATTAATCTACAATTGCGTGCACACTCACACCCTCCACTCCGAAGACAACTCCCCTTCGCCCATTCTGACTGGAGTGAAACCAAATAGCAAAGCCACCCAGACCGCCTTTTCCTGCTGTTGGCCCCCAGCGCGCGCGTGTTTCCTGTCTGCCAGCCAGCTGTAGCCACCAGGCTAGGCAAATGTCGTCAAAAAACAACGCAACGGAGGAACAGGAATAGCCACTGTGGTCGTGATGCATTAAAAAAAAGTGGCCGGATGTTGGGCACATTGCAGACGCGCAAAGCCCTGGGTGGATATGAAGTCTCCGTGCAGCCGCTTTTGCGTGTTTGAGCATATTTGCGTTATAAAATGTGTTAATATATAAATACTGATAGATAATTGTGAAATACATGGGTTCTAATTGAGCAAATCAAACACACCTGCCAGCTGAAACTGCTAATCTATGTTGTGCATACAAGGTGTGTTGTGCAATGTTTACACCTTTATTTTGACATTAAAATAGGAAATGTCTAAAAATTACGTTTTCTGATAACGCAAGATGAGGTTCAAGTTTTGCCTCGGATGGCAGAATGTGTTTCTGGCTGATAAATGCTTCGTTCCAATGCAACACATAGAGACAAAAGTGCTCTCGTTTACGCGAGTCGGGTACGATTCACGCTGGCTAGGGGCCAGTTAAACTTGACGGAGCAGTCACTGTTTTTTTCCATGAACTTCGCCAAGATGGAGCGAGCTTTCAGGTTTAAATGGCCGTCTTCCAACATGTGTAGAGTTAAAGGGGGCAAGTGGCCCCTTGGTGGGAACATCTATTTACCATTCACAATTGGTTTATTTTGGGTAAGGTCGTGTAAAAAAAAACGCGTTTCGAGTATGTGGCTGCTAGAAATGTCCACATAAGCCACTTCGTTAAGTTATCATTTTTGCCAGGTCGCTTCTGAAAATAGCTATATAAGTCAGTAGGCCTTACCTGGTCAAATACAACAGTTTAATAGTAAAAAAAAAATGTGTGTCATAAACCCCTCCTCCACCCAACAGCCAGTTAATAAATGTGTCACGTGAATTGAACGTGCTAAATTCATTTATCGCTTCAGCAGCACCACCGGAGTTGTTAGCAACTTTATAACATTTATACAGTTACCATGTTCCGCTGGTTGGAGGAGGGTTTACGACAGACATTTTTACACAACCTAGGCCAAAAGAAACCAATTATGAATCATATTGTTCATAAAAGCTGACGTATGAAATCTGTTTACCAGTTAGCTACATGCCCTTTACCCACCGAGCCAATCAGAATCATATCCTTGAGGATATTAATTAATCACATCTACTGTAGAAAGTTAATGTCAAGCTGGTGAACCACGAAGGGGAAGACATCGATTTTGCTGAATGTAAAAAACTAATAATTTAAAATGACTCGTCTTCCTCAATATTTATTTTCAACACAGTTTGTTTCCGGATGGTTTACCGTGCGGGTGGTATAATGACGACGTGTGCAGTGGGCTAAAAAAATTATCAATAAATCAGCTCCTTTTGGGTATGTTACATTGGCAAACATATCCCTGATGGTTTACAGGAAAAGATTAGGTATATATAACTTCACATAATGAGTACTGACAGTTGTAGCACTTGGCTACATGGCTTTTCGTGCTAGTGTGAATACGTATTGAAGGACATAACTAACTGAAATATCCCAGATGAGAACCTGATGCAAACTAGTTGACATTGATGAGGCCCAGGCTAGGCTTCGGATACCAATTTCCACTGAAGCACAAAGCCAGTAATTAGATCTGCATGGCAAGCATAACTCATTCGTAATCCACAATGAGGGCTTGGCTTTGACACGCAGGCTTTCCAACCTTCTAGCCCCTGAAAATCAAGAGGGTCACAGAATAATAAAATGACGGAAAAGTTATAGCTGTAAAAAATTGCTCTCATATTTGGTGCCCTATTGTCTTTTATGGCCATTAATTCACAATTCTAACCAATTTATTGTGGAACGGTGGTGTCGCGGTTAGCATACTGAATTGTGAACCTGGGCACCTGAGTTTGATCTCTGACCATGGATAGCATATGTGGAAAGTTTTTTTCTGAATGGGTCATGGCCTCCCTTTCACCAACAGGTGATGACTAGCATGGTGAAGTATGGTCAAACAGTATGGTCTGACAGCTGACCAAAAAGGGCAAAAAACGCGTTTTAAAAAATCAACTTTGTCGAGTATGTTGACATGTTGTCACATTTAGATGCTGTATAAATCTAAATAGCATTGTTTATTGTGGCATTCGTATACGGTTTGGCGAAGGTAGGACTCTTGCAATGTTTCACTGATCAGCTTAGGAGTGAAAGCATTGGCTTTAACCTGAGATTAAATCAAGGTAATATGCAGTGTTAGTCATTGGCAAGCTGTAGGCATGACAATGTTAAATGATGGGGAATGATGGACACGCATAATACAGCACACAATATAGATTATGCAATGTTAGCGAATACCACACAGTTACACATAATACAAAAAAAACTTTTATTATTATGAAAGTTTTAAGTAATTTATTTTAACACTGGCACCCAGAAAATATAAATTAAAGAAAAACATTATAAATATCCGGTGAAGTAAAACAAAATTACCTGTAATTGTTTTGTGATAATGTTACCTTTGACCTGAGTTTTACAGCATTGGTGTGTGTGGCTTGGAGTTAACCTTTCGTAATCGTGAGACGAGTAAAACAAAGTGACTGCATGCTCTGACAAGTGACATGCAGTTTTTCATAGTGGATCCAGAGCCAGAGGTGGGAACCAGTGGCTCCCATAGTACAACCACGGTTGACATCGCATCAAAATGGTCCACATAGTACCATGCTTGGAGGGATGATTACGATGATCCAGCTTCATGCGTGACCCGTAAACTCCGATAGATGGACTCACACTGCCTTCAGTATAAATGTCGTATGTAATAAGGCAAACCTTTATAACTGCTGCCAATATCAGAATTAACCTTGACACTTTTTTGTTTACATTTGCAGCTGTGGCCGGGTAATGTATTATATAAAATCAGCTGATTTCTGCATTAGTCGATTGTAATTGCACAAACTTCCCCACTGCCACTCAATGACAAACGAAACGTACGTCGCTTCCGCCAGACGGGTTTCCAACTTCATGCTCTGGCACCTCTGATTAGCATATGAAGTTCACTGAACTTGCCAGTAAAATTTGCCAACGTGTAAAAACTGGACCGTGTCCACAAGGGCCACAATTAGCATTTGCCGTTGCGTTGCCACTGGCAACGCCGTGCGTGGCACAACTGCTTTGCAGTGTGGCGGCGAGAACAATGTGGCCTCACAACCACTTAGTACATTATTGTAAAAGAGACATAAAACCACACATGCGCCCCCCAAACCTCACCCCGTCACGTTCACATTGCGTTTAGTTTTGTTTGGCACTTTTTTGCTTACCTTAAAACTACTTCTTAACTGCGGCACAAATCAAATGTCACCTCGTTGTGTGGCTCCGATAGCGAGTAAATGATTGCATGTTAGGTTTGATCCGGACAGGATTGTCTTAAGGATCGCCTTGTGCGATGAACTGCACACCGATGCGTTTGCACTTAAGCAGCCACCACACGTGAAAACGTGCACGGACGGACACGCGCACACAATTGGCGTCACGACACGTGCATGCGCATGCACAAACGCACGAGGCGAATTTTGCCTGTGCATGTCAAGCACCACTGCCACTGCAATTCCTTCCGAGAGAACTGAGAAGGCTGGGAGGGGGGGGGGCATGAACAACAAGACAATAAAAAAAATCAGTGGTGGGCAACCCTCGTGGTGGCTTGGTCTCAGTGTCTGTAGGGTGATGCGTGCGGTCATTAGTGGACTCGTGTGGTCCACCAACAAGTCGAAGTTGCCCATCACTACTATAAAGCCATTATCATGCCCGCTTTGCACGTTTTATGGCTCTAACAAGGCACATCATATAACCATTAGCATGCCCTCGTTAACCATTCATGGTCTTAGCCAGGAACTTATTTGATATTCCACTACAGTGCCCTCTTTTTCATAATATTGGCTCTAGCCAGACAGTTCTTATAATTGCATTAGCATACCATCGTGTTACTCTTCGTGGCTTTAGCCAGGCAATTAGTATATATCCATTAGTGTGCCCTCTTTTTATTCTTTAAACTGCCCCAAGGCATTGCCACTTACATTCATACAGGGCCACCTCGGTTATCATTAACTTTAGCTACGCAATTCAAATTGACAAGGGGCATTTTCCCGAAAATCATCTATCGCACTCGTTGAGGCCCCTTCCAAAAGTGACACGCTATCATCCGCGCCAGCTGCTACGGTCATCTTAGTACGAGGCAGGCCCATCAACATGGGAGCCCGAGGCCATCAAATAATTCTCCTCGAACCAACCCTGTAATTCACTCTCAGATTGCATTAAGCCACTTCATGATAACCATACGACATGATGCTACACACAATACCGCATTTGTATAGAGTTGCATTTTCTTTGAAAGGTCATCTTGTGCATCATTTGTTCCCTTCCCAAACATTCCACCAGCCATTTCCATGTCATCAAGCAAACGCTTTTTTTTTATATTTCACAAGAATACTGTTAAATATCACGAGTCTGCTTCGTAACCAGACAGCACATGTGAAATAAATGCAGTCACGGGAGCACCTGGTTGCTGGGAAGGTCACGGACGGGTGTACACCTCCAAAAAGTAATGTGTGACCTCAAAGTTATCATGGCTCACACACATTCTCAAGGCTCACTTTAAAGATAACTAGCAAATATTTATTTTGTTACTTATATTCTCCATAACGACGCCAACAATTGTTTCCTCCTAACTAGGGCTGCTTAACTCTGCAAGTCCTTAGCACTTCCATATAATTCTAAGAATCGTATAGGGGTGCATTAGTGCAGCTGTCTGTTCTTGAAATATGTGTATTACACTGAGTTTTAAGTCCCGAGCCATTTCTTAACAGGGATGTCCATTTCCAGTTAGCCCACAAATCCGATGGTGGCTTCCAGTCAACGTTCTGTGCTACTGTACTTTCATCGTTCTCTGGTATTTGTTTTCATGAGAACCATTGCATGGTTCCTGCATCATATGTTTCCATGATCCTGAGGTAAAATTGTTACGGACATTTATTTTGGTAAAAAGAAAAAAGAATAGTTTTTTTTTAACAGCACACAATCCAGAGCAATTGAAAACTGTGTTATCTGTCAAGTCCTTTCCAGTTGAAGTACCCACCTGAAAATGCTCAGAACTGCTCGTGTTATAGATATAAATGAGAGGTCTTGCTGTGTTTTCGAGGTTCCGTGGTCAAAAGTAAACAAGTACACTTATGTGCAAAGAAAATGATGAACCTGCGTGGTTTGCCCACGAAAGCAGCAAGTACCTTTCCGTTCACTGCTGTCTTTTGAGCGCGGAATTTTGGTGGTGTTTTTTTTGTGCCGCAAAGTGTGTTCCAAAGTGCTGTGGCGAGGCTTTCTAGCGGTCTCCTGTATCATAGCGCCACGTGGCAAGCCCCAGGCATTGTTCTACCGTGCCGCAGCATGGCGGTGTTTGTGATTAGGGCTCAGGACTGGTGCTGTTTGCGTGGCATGGTACATTACGCCGTGGAATGGTGGCAAAAATGTTCGGTCCTTAACGACACCTGGTAGGCTTGCTGAAGGTAGATAGATGCTCACATCCGTCGCATCGGAGGCAGCTCTTGGAGCTTCTCGACGAGCATTGGACGCAGGTGTTAATTGGAAACACGGCAAGCGTGAGCCAATTAGGTCATCGTTCTGGCCATCGGCGACGTTGTCCGGTTTCCACCTTGGATGCGTGTCCATCAGGGGCGCGCCGTGACGCGATGCAGCCCCACGAAGCAGCCCGCCGTGACCGGCCTGGGTCTCCGTCCGTTTCCGCGCAGCTCGCTTCGGTACACGCTGCGCCAGCTCAGTTGTGACCCAAGCTGGTGAAGAGGGCCCGCGCGGTGCTGCCCGGGGAGCCGGCGGTGCTGGTGGCGGCGACGGCAGTATCATCAGACGCGTACGAGGTGCAGGGGGTCCCTGGGAGCCCCGGGGGCAGCATGGAGAACCTGCAGCGGGCAGCACAGGTCAGGGCCGGGGCACTTGTGTCACCGACGCGGCTACACCTATTTAAGTCCAAACCACGCACAGGCCGCATGCAAATGCGTGCACAGCACACACACACACACCCTCCAAAGACAAAGGTCCCCCGTGTAGTCTTCAACAGACTGTTGGGGCAAGCGTTGTTAGCGAGTCGCACCTGTGAAGGCCGGCACTCTGGCACACGAGGGGGGGGGGGGGGTGGCCAACACCATGTCCGGCCGCTGTTGTCTCACTAGTGGCGATGTTTTTAAACACCGTACTACGTACTCATTTGAGGCTGAGTCGACCTAGGGGAGGCCCAGGACCGGTTCGTGTGTGTTTGTGGATGAAGTGTGTGTCACAGAGCGGTGGTGTAGCGATTAGCGCTCTGCGCTACGAACCCGGCTACCCGGGTTCGATTCCCGCTCACGGTCAACACCGGTGATAGATTATCTGAACCGGTCCTGGCCCTCCCCTACGTCGACTCAGCCTCAAGTGAGTGAGTACCTGGTGCAGTGTGTAAACATCGCTACTAGGGAGACAAAGGCGGCTGAGCGTGGTGCTGGCAACCCACCCCCTCGTGTGCTGTGCCGAGCTTCGTAGGTGCTCACTAACATTACCAACAGTCTGTTAATGTTTTGATTTAAAGCTTTCGTGACTGCAGGGATTAATATTCTTGGTTCTTTCGGTAAAGTCACGTAGAAGGGAAATAATACAATAATATAAATATAAAACAAAAATAAAAAAGATTGTTTGTTATATATTATTTTATTATTTCCCTTCTACATGACTTTACCGAAAGTACCAAGAATATATAGTCTGTTAATGCTATACGGAGATCTTTGTCTTTTTTGTGTAAGTGAGCAGTGGTGAGTAGCACAGGTCTGGTATGCAGTGGAGATGTGACGTGGACTGCCCAGGCATATTCACACGCAGAAGCAGTGGCTTACCCTGGCAGCACCTGGCGGATGCCCAGCACAATGTATCCATTCAGATTATTTCCCGCTGTGAATTGACATGGAGAGAGAGAGAGAGTCAATGCATGGGAAACAAAGCCAAGCCTCTACTGTGGCACGGATTCACTTGTATCTTGCGCATGTTCTGCACCGCTGGGCTGAGTGTTCAATGTTGTGATGCAAACAAAAACCATGGATGTATGGTGAGACACCAAGCGATGGAGTAGCAAAGTGCCTGTTGAAGGCAGCAGAGCAAGTACGTTTATGTTTCCAAGCTGTGAGGGTGCTCCAGCAACTGGACTGACATCCAACGCAGGGCTTCCTGAAAAGAGTTTTGAATTCTATGAGGAAAGTTTTTCGTGTGGAAACAAAGACGTAATTCTTGCTACATGCCACCCCGACTTCTCAAGCACAGCCATGAAGCTGACGGGTTATATGTCGCTTATTTATGATACAGTGATTTGATGATAATAAAAAAAACATGGACACCTGTTAACACTGCTGGGTTATGTTTCCCCCCCCCCCCCCAAACTCTCTGCAGACACAGATAATCAAACAAAGCCCTCATCCGCTGAGGCAGCAGCGTTTGTTCATCGTGACGTGCACCTTGCTGGCCTTCTGCTTCATGTCACTGCTGAGGGCGTGTGGTCGGTGTTTATTTCATCAGCATTCAACGTACACCATTGGGACCTCCTTTGCCAGTAGCAAAATCTGATAATTGGTTTTTTTACCCTTTTATCTGGCAACAAAACTGACACCTTTTTTACAAGGAGTCATGTTTGCATTGACCACAATACCTGCGGTTGGAATGCAAACAAAAACACAACTCTGATAATATATGCACTGTCCTTAAAATTGATTCGTCCACACCCGAGACAGCTTTTCTTAGAGCCTAGGGTCATCTGGTCCAACACCATGTGAGACTAGGCTCTAAGAAAAGCTGTCTCGGGTGTGGACCAATCAATTTCAAGGACAGTGCATACATTATCAGAGTTGTGTTTTTGTTTGCATTCCGACCGCAGGTATTGTGGTCAATGCAGATGTAGTGGTGATACGTGCTGGCAGGGGGGATCGTGAGGCAGCGCGTGGTGGGTGGTTAAATCACGGTCCGCAAGCGGGTGCTCACATCGCGGTCCGCATAGGCTCCGCCCCCTCGGGAGCGGAGGGCTATGTAAGGCGATGCGCGCGGGCACTCGGGGAGTTGGTAACCGGTGAAGACAGAAGACGGAGGAAGAGATAGGCCCTGGGACCCCTAGCCCCGCTGCCCTTGTAAGGGCCGGGGCTCTGTGAGGCTCAGAGGCGAGGCCTTGGGATTCACGGCCCGACGCCCTTGTAAGGGCCGGGCTGTGTAACTCAGTGGTCGAGACCCGTGGCCTGACAAGGCGGGTCTGATAGCTCCCCGTGGGGAGAGCGTAGCCGGAGAGCCTGAGGCGAGGCAGAGTTAGGCACGCGTACCCTACGGGAGAGACTGAGTGCGGGCCGAGCCGGATGTGCGTAGGGGTCTGATAGCTCCCCGTGGGGAGAGCGTAGCCGGAGAGCCTGAGTGCAAGGCAGAGTTAGGTACGCGTACCCCACGGGGAAGACGGAGTGCGTGGCCGAGTCAGGCACGCGTAACATAGGTGTTATCTCGGTTGGGACTGTTACATGTGCAACCGTTGTGAATAAACAGTGCTGCCCCGTCAACTCGTCTCCTGCCATTATTGAAGATATTACACAAACATGACTCCTTGTAAAAAAAGGTGTCAGTTTTGTTGCCAGATAAAAGGGTAAAAAACAATTATCAGCATTCAAAGTGTTATTTTCTTGTCTAAGATTAGTCAACGCGTGGAACTGTAATTGAGGCTTCGTCTCTCGATTTTACTACGTCATTGACGTAAGAAATGCTGATATTTAACACTGGAAATAGTAATTTATATATATACACTATGGTGACTAAACGACACTAGTCACAGTGTCAGCATTTTATATTTAATGATGATGATGACATGAAATTGAAAGACTAAGACTTGACTAACATTCCACAGATTGTTATTGACTCACCCACTCGCCACTAACCCACCCACTCACTCACCCACTCACTCAGCCACTCACTCACCCACTCACTCACCCACTCACTCACTCACCCACTCACTCACCCACTCACTCACCCACTAACTCACCCACTCACTCACCCACTCACCACTAACTCACCCACTAACCCACCCACTCACTCACCCACTCACCACTATCTCACCACTCACTCACTCACTCACCCACTCACTCACCCACCCACTCAATCACCCACTCACTCACCCACTCACTCACCCACTAATCCACACACTCACTCACCCACTCACTCACCCACTCACTCACCCACTAACCCACCCACTCATTCACCCACTCACTCACCCACTCACTTAGCCACTCACTCACCCACTCACTCACTCACTCACCCACTCACTCACTCACTCACTCACCCACTCACTCACCCACTCACTCACTCACCCACTCACTCACTCACTCACCCACTCACTCACCCACTCACTCACCCATCCACTCGCCACTAACTCACACATCCACTCGCCACTCACTCACCCACTCACTCACCCACTAACTCATCCACTAACCCACCCACTCACTCACCCACTCAATCACTCACTCACCCATTCACTCACCCAATCACTCACCCACTCACTCACCCACTAACCCACCCACTCACTCACCCACTCACCGCTAACTCACCACTCACTCATTCACCCACTAACTCACCCACACACTCACTCACCCACTAACTCACCCACTCACTCACCCACTCACCACTAACCCACCCACTCACTCACCCACTCACCACTAACTCACAACTCACCCACTCACCCACTCACTCACCCAATAACCCACCCACTCACTCACCCACTAACCCACCCACTCACTCACCCACTCACCGCTAACTCACCACTCACTCACTCACCCACTAACTCACCCACTCATCCACACACTCACCAACCCACTAACTCACCCACTCACTCACCCACTCACCACTAACTCACCCACTAACCCACCCACTCACTCACCCACTCACCACTAACTCACCACTCACTCACTCACCCACTAACTCACCCACTCACTCACCCACTCACTCACCCACTCACTCATTCACTCACTCACTCACCCACTCACCCACTCACCCACTAACCCACCCACTAACTCACCCACTCACCCACACACTCACTCACCCACTAACTCACCCACTCACTCACCCACTCACCACTAACTCACCCACTAACCCACCCACTCACTCACCCACTCACCACTAACTCACCACTCACTCACCCACTCACTCACCCACTCACTCACCCAATAACCCACCCACTCACTCACCCACTAACCCACCCACTCACTCACCCACTCACCGCTAACTCACCACTCACTCACTCACCCACTAACTCACCCACACACTCACCAACCCACTAACTCACCCACTCACTCACCCACTCACCACTAACTCACCCACTAACCCACCCACTCACTCACCCACTCACCACTAACTCACCACTCACTCACTCACCCACTCACTCACCCACTCACTCAGCCACTCACTCACCCACTCACTCACCCACTCACTCACCCACTAACTCACCCACTCACTCACCCACTCACCACTAACTCACCCACTAACCCACCCACTCACTCACCCACTCACCACTATCTCACCACTCACTCACTCACTCACCCACTCACTCACCCACCCACTCAATCACCCACTCACTCACCCACTCACTCACCCACTAATCCACACACTCACTCACCCACTCACTCACCCACTCACTCACCCACTAACCCACCCACTCATTCACCCACTCACTCACCCACTCACTTAGCCACTCACTCACCCACTCACTCACTCACCCACTCACTCACTCACTCACCCACTCACTCACCCACTCACTCACCCACTCACTCACTCACTCACCTACTCACTCACCCACTCACTCAACCATCCACTCGCCACTAACTCACACATCCACTCGCCACTCACTCACCCACTCACTCACCCACTAACTCATCCACTAACCCACCCACTCACTCACCCACTCAATCACTCACTCACCCATTCACTCACCCAATCACTCACCCACTCACTCACCCACTAACCCACCCACTCACTCACCCACTCACCGCTAACTCACCACTCACTCATTCACCCACTAACTCACCCACACACTCACTCACCCACTAACTCACCCACTCACTCACCCACTCACCACTAACTCACCCACTAACCCACCCACTCGCTCACCCACTCACCACTAACTCACAACTCACCCACTCACTCACCCACTCACTCACCCAATAACCCACCCACTCACTCACCCACTAACCCACCCACTCACTCACCCACTCACCGCTAACTCACCACTCACTCACTCACCCACTAACTCACCCACTCATCCACACACTCACCAACCCACTAACTCACCCACTCACTCACCCACTCACCACTAACTCACCCACTAACCCACCCACTCACTCACCCACTCACCACTAACTCACCACTCACTCACTCACCCACTAACTCACCCACTCACTCACCCACTCACTCACCCACTCACTCATTCACTCACCCACTCACCCACTCACCCACTAACCCACCCACTAACTCACCCACTCACCCACACACTCACTCACCCACTAACTCACCCACTCACTCACCCACTCACCACTAACTCACCCACTAACCCACCCACTCACTCACCCACTCACCACTAACTCACCACTCACTCACCCACTCACTCACCTACTCACTCACCCAATAACCCACCCACTCACTCACCCACTAACCCACCCACTCACTCACCCACTCACCGCTAACTCACCACTCACTCACCCACTAACTCACCCACACACTCACCAACCCACTAACTCACCCACTCACTCACCCACTCACCACTAACTCACCCACTAACCCACCCACTCACTCACCCACTCACCACTAACTCACCACTCACTCACTCACCCACTAACTCACCCACTCACTCACCCACTCACTCACCCACTCACTCATTCACTCACTCACCCACTCACCCACTCACCCACTAACCCACCCACTCACTCACCCACTCACTCAGTACTTTCCCACACACCCTGCATAGTCTAGACTAGAAAAAAGAAAAAAAAAATCGGAACTTTGCGAACACAGTGATGCCCAGTGCCGGGTGCCGCTCATGGGGCACGTGGCAGCACCACGAGTCTGGTACTCACGCGGCGGGCTGTAGTACTTGGCGAAAGCATGGTCCTTGGGCCGGGCCGGGTACAGCAGCTGGAGGCTGTCCAGATCCCGCACGCGGTCAGCCAGGGGCAGCATGGCCAGCTCGCGCGCCGTGAACGGCTTCACGTTCCACACGATCCGCTCGCCTGTCGTGTACACGCACGACACAAAGATCACGTTGGGATCAGTGCTGTTAGTGAGTAGCACCTATCAAGACCGGCACGGCAATGGTCGACTTAACCCTGGTCAACTGCAATGGTCGACTTAGCCTCGTTTTGAGGTTAAGTTGACCTAGGGAAGACCCAGGACGGGTTCAGATAATCGTCACTGGTGTTGGCTGTGAGTAGGAATTTAACTCACTTCGCCAGGTTCGTATCACAGCGTGCTAACCGCTACATCACCGCTCCCCCTTATACGCACAGCACACACACACATCGGAAGCCGTCATTCGCTGCACTAAGATATGGTGAGATCACCGCAGCACCTGTGCCAGGCTATGTGCACTTTTTTATAGCCCAGGCTAGCGCTTGGAAAAACAACCATCCCCCACTTCCTTGTGGTGTCAGATATAAACACTGTGGTGTGTAGTGAGCATTGCCACTGGGGGAAGGGCTAAAATCAGATGATTACCCTCATGGCATGCTCACATCTATTCTATCACAGTGGCGAATGAGGGTGTGTACGAGGGGCTTGTTGCACCCCCCCCCCCACTAATAGATCTAATGATCCAAAAACCACAGAGAGAACTTCAAATAAAGCATGTGCCAAAGGTCCTGATAGGACAAGCATCCATGACATCTACCGGCCAAACCCAGGGCCGCATTAAGATTGTGTCGGCCCCTGGGTTACAGGTACTGTGAGGCTCCCCCAGTAATGCTTTGAAAAGGAAAACAAAGTTAAAGAAAAATAAAATAGTATTTTTACAAGGCTAAAATTCAGCGTTCACAAACGAAATAACTTTTCACTTCATCTCTGGAGGTCCTCCAGCTGGCGGAGGCTGCAGCCCCTAAACCCCCCCCCCCCCGTGCCTCAATCCGGCTCTGGACAAACCCCATACGTATACTGTTTGTTTTTTTCGGTAAAGTCACGTAGGTAAAACATTTAATTAATTAAATGAAAACAACTAAATTAAATCACGACGTTTTTTTTTTAAACAGTCTGCATCAGCAGCAGACTGTGCTTTCCCACCTGATGACGGATGCTTGTGTTACGCCCGAAACGTCGTGATTTATTTTAGTTGTTTTAATTTATTTTATTTTATTTTTTACCTACGTGACTTTACTGAAAAAAAAACAAAGAGTATGAATCCTTGCAGTCACGAAAGCTTCAAATCTAGAACCCATACGGACACACAAAATGACAAAGACTCCCCATATAGCTATACACACCATTGAGGCAAGTGCTGTTAATGAGCAACTCTGTCATGGCCCACGATGGGCTGGTGTTGCAAGAACAGGTGCAAATCTTACTTGGCAGGTCGCCAGAACTATAGAACATTGTGCAAACTACTGCACCACCGCTGACTACAAAGTTAAAGATTTCTCATGTCGTGATACACACTGCTGGGGAAAGTTCTGATGGCGAGCACCTTTGAAGGCCGACAACAAGACACGAGAGTGGGGTGGTCCAGTCAGCACAACACACCACCCAAGTACTCAAGTAAGGCTGAGCACATTACCCTCGGAAAAATATGCAAAAGCATCATAAAGCACTTATCTCGTCGTCGTGGCAACTTGGTAAAAAAATAACTGTTACCACCAGCTGTGAGTCACCCTTATTTGTGGCATGCGGGGAGGGTGCTAGCAAACAGGGGGCACCTTTATGGAAGCATTTGGCAATTCGGCCATTCTCCCAGCACTGGATACGAGGTAATGCTCCACTGTCCCATCAAGATATCCTCATGCCACTATTTAAACCTTTGAATATGCTCACCAATCAATTCCGCCTTTAGTGAGAAATACAGCTATGTGGTGGTGGTGGTGATGATTATTAGATGTGGTATTGTTTGCAGGGGGTTGGGGGGTCAAAGTGATCTTGGCTAAAAAAACTTTCTGAAATGAATGAGCATTAGTCTCAATTAGTTTCATCCAATAAACACAATTTTCCGAGAGGGGCATCGTGGTGAGATATATTGCTTTGACATCAGTGAGTGAGTAGTAATATTATAAGATTGCATATTGCCTGATAAATTCTAGGATCGCAATATCTCAAAGTTGTGTAAATGTTCATTTATTGCTCGATATAGGGAACACCGTGATGTTGGCTAGTGCCAGATATTGTTTACGTTACTCTATATTTGAAAACAGATATCCCGAAATTGGCAAATACCAATGCAACATTTCTTAAGCGATACCCGTCACAGCTTGCAATGACAGTAGCTGTGATACCGGTAGCTATAACATCACTATGTTTATACGTATGATATCGCCAATATTAGGATTGCCCATATAACCCAACTCTAGTGTTAGTGGAAAAGACCCTCGCTCGTACTCAAAGACCGATCCCACACACAGGCGGTGGGGCGGGGGGGGGGTGAAGTAGCACAAATGTTCGGCCTCCAAGAACCGCTCACCTGGTTGACCGGGCATCTGCGCCCCCCATGCGATGGTGACGCCCCCAATCTCGGAGTCGCTGAAGCGAAGCAGGAAGGTGCCCGCGGGCAGTGACAACAGCATGTCCTGTGCCTGCGCTCGGCTCACGAAACCCACGATGGCCCTGGAGCCCACGCGGCACGAGCAGCGTCAGAAGGCCCAGCAGAGCTTCCGCTTGCCCGCGGAATTCATTATCCTCATCGATAGCCATGGTCAATCCGCTGCTGGATTTACCATGACTTAGGCACGACGAACAAACCAGACTAAGCCGCGCCAAATAAACCACTTAGCAACACCATACAAAACCGAAATATCCAGACGGTTTGGCGGAATGACGTTACGAGGAAGTGCACACTGACCCGTCGTTCCAGTGGCTCTTTAGGTACTTCTTGGTGAGTTCCATGACACCGTCAAACCACTGCCAGAAGGTGAAGGTGCGACCGGGAAGGTTTTCCTGCACGACAGCAGAAGGGCCCATCGCCTGCAACGTTACTCCTCTAAATTTACCCTCTGAAGCACAACTGTGTGAATAACAATGGTGGTGAGAGATTTCAGTCTGTACTTGTCAATGGCAACCCTGACTCTTAAGTCCATTAAGCCGACAGCCAAATCACTGTGAATGTCCCCAATCTCATCAGATCTCTCTAATCAGAAGCTAAGCAGGTGTTGGACCTGGTTAGTGCTTAGATGGGAGACTGGGTCGCAATACCAGCTGTTGTGGGCTTGAGCTGTAAGGTAGCAAGGAGATGGCAGCACACCGATGGAATCTTAAATGTTCCTGTGTGGAGCTTTTAGTTCTACCCCTTCATTTGTGTGTGGGTTTTCTCCAAACACTTAAATTATATGCCCAAATGCTAAAGAACTATGGATGCTCCTGAAAAAAAGGTCTGAAGACTCATGGAAGTTTTCCGGGTTGTAAAGGAAGGGTATTATATATGATTATATTATAATATTAAACATATTTTTATTATATATTATTCATTCTGCCATGGTATCATGGTTAGCACACTAAGCATGCACTCCAGATGTGGTCAGTTCGATCGCCCAAAGTGGCATTTGAAGAAATAGGCAAGTTTCTTAAATCCCTCCAGCCCCATCCCCCGTGCAGCAGTATAAATGGGTATTGAGGTCTAACCCAGAACCACTAGTGCAAAGCAACCTTGCTGATTGTTCACTGTGCTGCCTGAAGTACTGGTGATGTGATTACTGTTGGCGTAGTGGTGGCGAGATGTTATCTCCCTCGCCTGGTATGTAGGAGGTTGTAGGTTGGATCCCGACCCTGATGCCTGTCTATTTGGAGTTTGCATGTTTCTCCCCGTAGTCGCGTGGATTTTTCTCCGGGTCCTCCGGTTTTTCCCTCCACATTTAGAAACGTGCGCTCAGAGTATTTGGCAGCTATACATTTCCACGTGATAAGCCACTTCATTGGGTTATCATTTGTGATAGCCAGCTCACTTCTGATAAAGAGCTGTATATCTCAGTGGGCTTTACCTGGTCAAATAAAAATACGTTTTCTTTATTGAGTGGATTTAGTCTGATTGGCATCGGCATTAACCAGGACATCTCTCCGGTGCTCCGTGTTGCTCTCTACCCGGTTGAACTGCGCCCAGGAGATGGTGCGGTCAGCGAGGTCGTCGGCCCCGCTTGAGTAGCCAAAGGCCTTGTGGGCGAGGAAGGTCACGCTGTCGGTGCACAGTCCCGTGGGGCTGTCCACCTCCGAGCGGAACTTGCTATCCAGGACAGCCATCAGGCGACTCCAGGGCACCGCTTCTGGCACCTGGAAGGGCAATCGGCGCTGCACGGCACACAGGAATAAACGGGGAACACGCGGCAAATTTTGTAATGATTTTCATTATTTTGTCGATTGCATTTTTTTATTACCAAATCAAAATGATTTACTTGTTCAGAAAGAAATTTCAAAGGAAATCTGCTTTGCAAGGCAGACACGAAATATCATGCGAATGTCACTGAAGGCACTGTGGCTCAGCTTATGTAGGGTAAGTATTTTACGTGCCACATGTAACCTGGTTACATTTTAACTCCGCACAACTAAAGGTGGACAACGAAACCACACCTACCGGCTCGGAGAAGGCATTGTCCCACAGCACCGTGGCGGTGGCGTTGTTCTCCTGACTCCCGTGGACAATCACCACCACAGGTAAGGACAGCACCTGGCACAGAGCAATATACACATCACACAAACAGCAAGATTCCCCATATAGCCTTAACATCCTTTGGGTGCAAGTGCTGTTAGCGAGCACCTATAAAAGCTGGCACGGCACACGAGGGGGTGGCCGGCCAGCCTTTGTCTCATTTGAGGCTGAGTCAACCTGTAGGAGGCCCAGGACCAGTCCAGATAATTGTCACTGGTATTGGCCGTGAACGAGAATCAAACTCGGGTTGCCAGCTGTGTAGAGCAGCACGCTGTCCACGACACTACCCCTCCCCACAAGAGCAGTGCACACACACAACAGCAGCTGCCATTTGCCACTAAGTGGCTGTGACGTCATCACAGTGCCAGGCAAGGTGGACTTTGAGAACACGCGAATTGCCGAAGGGCTCGCTGTCACAGAGCAGTATACGCACCACACTCACACCACGTGACACACACCCAGACAAATATGTCATAGTCTCACAGAGTGTCAGTTAGTGAGCATTTAGCATTGCTATTGTGGAACAATGTGTCTTCTTAATAAGGCCTAAATATAAGACCCCCTCACTACATTGTAAACCCGATAAAAAAAAGACAATTTAGATTTGACTCAACATAGTAAATGTGTTTTAAAAATGTGTGGTACCTCGACCTGACCTTGCCTCATTAGTCTAGAGGTGAGGCCAGTACCACACCCGGACGCCATTTTGTTTGTGCTTAGTGTCTCACTCGGAAAGTTTCGTTCGCTTCATTGGCTTAATTGTAACGTCAGCGTGCCATTTCCAAATAATGAATCGTGAATCATTGATTCTCACACGCACGATTCAATGCGTGGATTGTGAGCCCAAGAATTTATTTCAGTTTTAATTGATGCACCGTTGAGTGCTTAAGTTTGTGCGGCCCGAGTGAGTGGATGTGGCAAATGGTCAGCGAGTGTGGTCAGTGCCCCGTGGTTGAGGCATTGTGGGTGTAGCGTCTGATTGTCGCATGCCATTGAAGAGTGCGGTTTAAGGGTTTGGTTGAAGAGTGCAGTTGAAGAGTGCGGTTGAAGGGTGTGGTTGGAAAGTGCGGTTGAACAGTGTGATTGAAAAGTGCGGTTGAAGGGTTTGGTTGAAGGGTTTGGTTGAAGAGTGCGGTTGAACGGTGTGGTTGAATGGTGCGGTTGGAAAGTGCGGTTGAAGGGTGCGGTTGCTGTGGCTGTGTCGTGAGCGTGCTGCACCTGGGCGTGCAGCATGAACTCGCCGTCCCCAGTGTTGAGCGTCGCCTGGAAGAGGATTGCAAACTTCTCCTCGGTGACCGACTCTGAGCCGCGTCGGTCCGAGCGTCGAATCTTTTTCAGCAGCTGAGACCGGACAGCAGCAGCAGGGAGGAGTCATCAGTCGCGGTGTGACAGTTGTACCATTGAAAACCGGTAACAACCCATGAGACAATCACATGACTGTGGAGGTTGTCTAAGGAGGCCCTAATAAGGATTAGAATCGAACTAATGGAGACCAAAGAACACAAGGGAACATGAAGAAGAAAAACACGATACATTCTGGAGGATCACAGTAACATTGTGAATTGTTAGGATGCAATGTGTACGTGTGTTGTGCCGCACATTGAGAGATAAAAGGGGGAGCCGTGGATTAGAGAACGTGCGGAGGATAAATACGTAATTTAAGCTGTAAATAAAAGTAAGTGGGCCTGGGTAACGCATGGCCACAAGAAGTGGTTGATGACCGGTAGTCAAGGGATGGAACACATCTGAGAATACGTCAATTGGGCAGATGGAGCGGTGATGCAATCAGCATGCGTGTGCAGATGCCAGGTGAATTGTTGCATCACAATATCGTGAGGGATAGCGAAGGCTTGGGGAATACTTCATCCAGCAGTGGATTGATCATGGCTCATGATGATGATGATGAGAATGTCAATCTCCCCGCTCAAGTGAGCAAGTGGGCAAAGCCAATAGAACTTTCACACTCTCTCCATCTGATCAACACATTCGACTTCCCACAAAGTTGTGCTCATTTCTATCAACCCCAAAGGGATGATAGACTGAGTTATTTTCCACCCGGGATAAACACTATCATAGCCTTTTGATGTGGGGTTGATGGCTCTTAATTGTAGTGGCACCCAGCTGGACTAGAGGCTGGAGAGGGCTTGACACTGTAACACCACCACAAATGTACCTTGCATAATGTACATTGATTACCATATGAAAAACCCAACCGGCAATGGATACCCATTGTAATTGATATAAATTAATAAATCCCCCCCCCTTCGCACAAGAAGGGCTCACAAGTGACGTCATCACATATATTCTTCTATTTAAGGAACGAAACAGGAGGATTTATCCACAAATCTGACTGTCGCCTGATGAAGCTAGCTGTAATTACTGGCGAAATGCCGTACTCAGATTGTAAATGTTGTGGCTTGGCTCTCCAACACACCGGTGTGCTGTACTAATAATGAATTGGCACGTTCTGTTTCCATGACAATTCTTACTAATTGGCTGTGTCGGGTGGTGGCGGGTTAAACGGCACATTTATATTTACATGATCTAACCCCAAAAAAAACAGTATTATAAATGCACCACAGTTGACTAAATAAATACAAAGTAAAACATTGCACAATGTGTTGGTTCCTTTTACTTTTAGTGACATTTGGTAATGGCAAAAAATTACTCCATTGCGAATTACTACTATAATGAGCCAAGAATGTCGTGATTTATTTTATTTTCTACCTACGTGAATTCATCGAAAGAACCAAAGAATATGGATTCCTGCAGTCACGAAAGCTTCAAATCGGAATGGAAGATGGTCTGGAGGCCACACGGTTTGGTCAGCCACTCTCACGCTTACCATGCTGCGGAAGTTTGCCATCAGCGCTCCCGAGCCCTGCTGGTACTCCATGACGGTATTGTTGTTGTGGATTTCGCCGCTCACCTCACTAAAGGGAGCAGAAGCAGAATTTTTATTTATCTTGGAGAAATCTGAAACGCTATGAAGCTCTTTTTTTTCAAGGATATCCAGTAGGGGCACGAGGTCAACCGCTGTGTGTCCGTCCTCCCTGGAGGCTTTGTGTCTCAATGCAAAACCTCCAGAACATATTTTTGCACGAATTGCTTCGAAAACCTGTTCCCGGGATATAATTTCGTTGCCTCCGCTTTAAAATTAGCGCCTCAATGTCAAAACTGGAGACAAAGGCACCTGGGCATGGCTGCGGTAACACTACTGACCACTCCTGTGCCATTCTCCCTTGCATAGGTGCTCACAAAGAAGCACTTATCTCAATAGGGACAAATGTGTGACGAGTAATACGGCGCAGCAGTCAAACCACGATAGAATTACGATTCCCTATAACACCAGGCACTCATTTGAAGCTGAGCACAACTTTGCGGGAAGTCAAATGTGTTGATCAGATGGGGAGATCTCCACGCTCACTTGAGCGTGGAGATCCACACTCTCATCATCGTCATGAGCCAGGACAGGTTCACATTGTACGTGCCACGACATTATCCATAAGGATTACAATTCTAGGGCTCTTAATTGCTATAAATCGTATCTCATCTCAACCATTTCATTGTCCTGCAGCGATCTAACTCAGGTGATCCCCATTGGGAGCTGTCCCTGTGGCGCACAAGGTGATGCAGTTCAGGCCTGCACATGTGGGCCACTCTTTTTTCAAATGATGTCACGGGATATTTAACAGCCACTGTGGAGCAGACGGTGCACCAACTTTGTTTCCTCGGTGTACATATTTACGCAGGTACTGATTTGAGGCCGAGTCGACCTAGGGGAGGCCCAGGAACAGGTCAGATATTCGTCAGCTGCAAATCATTCGTCGCCTGCAAATCAAACCCAGGTAACGACAATTGCTGCATAGTGCATGAAGCACTGCAAGAGATTGTTGGACGGCAAGTGCTGTTAGCGAGCACCTATGAATACCTAGGGGTAGGGTCGCCAACATAATGCCTGGCCACCTTTGTCTCTCAAGTGCTCACGTTTACACACCAGGTACTCATTTAAAGCTGAGTCGACCTAGGGGAAGGCCTATGACCGGTTCTGATATTCGTCACTGACGTTAGCCGTGAGCCGGAATCGAACTCGGCTTGCCGGCTTCATTGCGCAGTGCGCTAACCACCGCACTCCAGCTCCCCCACATCTTCGCCTGTCCATCCGCTGATGATGATGATGACTCCGGATAACAGCTAGCAGATATCATAATTTCTGCTTGCGTTGTGGCCGAAACGTCGTGAGAATTGTTATTTATTATGTTTGATTTTTATTATTTTATTATTTCCCTTCTACGTGACTTTACCGAAAGAACCAAGAAGAGGACAATAAATACTATTTTTCGATTTAAAGCTTTCGTGACTGCAGGGATTCATCTTCTTGGTTCTTTCGGTAAAGTCACGTAGAAGGGAAATAATAAAATAAATAAAATAAAACATAATATGTTTTCTTTTATTTACTTTATAATAATAATAAAATAAAACATAATAAAACATAATATGCTTTATTTTATTTATTGTTATTATTTTATTATTTCCCTTCTACGTGACTTTACCGAAAGAACCAAGAAGACATAATTTCCCTGTGCACAGGGTGGGGTAAGAGCCCCGAGCGGAAGCATGGGACCCACATTGTGGGCAAGGAGTTGCTCGTCTACTGTATGGGATTCGTACTGCTGTGTCAAATCCAGGGGCGGTTTCTTCATTAGGGCGATTGGGCGACGCACCACCAATGTAATTCAACCACAGAGTCACGCTAGCCGTCACTGTGCCTCTGGATATAGTCCAATCAGCGTCATGCTACGTTCTGTGGAGTACCGCCTCTTTTTAGGCGATTTCCCTCCAGCTGAGAATCGCCCCGAGTGGTCCCATAGACTTACATTCAAAGATGTTTTTTTTCGAACGGGGGCGCTGCAATGCATTCTCTATGGCTTCCGGGAGGGCTCGTCCTAACGTGCTTACGTCATCATACGTGCTTACGTCATCATACGTAAGCACGTTTCATCCAACAATATAATTTGTCGCCACCTAGTGGAATCTTTAATAAAAGAAACTTGAGTGGTTTGTTTTAATAGTGAGTATAGAAACAAACAAGATGTATTGTAAGAGTCACTTTATTTTTCATTAATATTAAAGAAGTGAAGTTGCCTTTACATGCTTAAGCTGTTAATTTATCCATTGCATGGGTGGACCTTATCCTTATCAATCATCCAGACATTTGCCCCCCCTGAGAGATTTTGCAGGAGCCGCCACTGGTCAAATCTATAATTAATCCCAGCAACGTAGCAAAGGGCTGTTTCATCTACATAACAAAGGCTCAGTCCCATTTACAGCAGCCGCACCTTTACAGCAGCCGCGCCTTAACAACTCTTGGAACCTCCCAGTTCAACCAGTCTACACAACAAAGGCTCATTCCTAGCAGCGGCTTCAGCCGCACCAACCTCACAATAATAATAATACAAAACTCCGATCCAGGGGCCTGCCTTGGCTCCTCCCACCCTCAACCAGTATATATACAAGGACGGTTTTCTTGGAATTTCTCTTACTTGATACAGCAATCGTGCTGTGACGGTTCCACCTGAAGACGGAAGCTTGTGTTGCCTCTGAAACGTCGTGATTTTAATTTTATTTTAATTTTACTTTTATTAATTTTATTTTTTTACCTACGTGACTTTATCGAAAAAACCTAAGAATATGACTCCTTGCAGTCACGAAAGCTTCAAATCTAGAATGTATGGGATTCGTGTTGATTGGGCCGTTAAACCATGCGCACAAGAACACGTGCGCACCGCCCCCCTGCCACCTTGCGTGCGCTCACTTGCGTGGGTGGTGTCCGACGTGGAGAGCTCGCGCCTGCGCCTCGCTCACGATGGTGGCGTGCACGTGTGGGAGGCTCCCCGTCAGCTCCAGCTTGCTTCCGGCCAAGAAGCGCAGGCTGCAGCCAAACTTGGTTTGCGTCTTGAGCACCTGCGGTGGCTGACGTTCCATCACCAGCGTCCTGTCGCAGGGGGCCCGGTGCATGTCAAGAGTTGTACTGATTTTTTGTTTTTATTTTACACGCTTTTATTTAACTCGTTCCGTCTGTTGTCGTATCCTCAAAAAAATGTTGTAACTCAATTTTTACCCACTTCCCAATGTGCTATCGAATGCTAAACTTGGTATACTTATGTCATACCGATGACAAGACTATATTATATCATTAAAATAAAAAATGTTTTAAAAACATTTTACACCCTTTTATTTAACTCACTCTGTCTGTTGTATCCTCAAATCTTGTAACTCAATTTCAACCGTCTTCCCAATGTCGGTTCGACTGCAAACTTGGTATAGGCATGTCATACTGATGACAATACTATATTCTATCATTAAAAATAAAATAAAATATCTGAAAACAATATTTTTAACGGCTCTAATTGTCGACGCTCAACTCACGTTGCCTCTAAATCACCCGCCGATGGGCGTTGGATGTGGAAGGAGGGGAGGGGCGATGGGGGAAGGGGGCAGGGGGAGGGGCAGCTCGGACAGTACATTTCATTAAACCGTGTTTTTAAAAAAGTATTTGTAAATATTGTATTGTGTTGTCTTTCCATCCACCGGTTGAACCGAACTGCATTTTGTGGTTAGTTTGTTGTCCTCCCCCTCGCAACCCACCGATTAGCACAGGTTGGCTACGTACGGTGCAAAAGAAGTGCAAACATACAGAACATCGTGGCCCATGTTGTTGATGCCATCAGCATTGGCCTTCACTTATTTTCCTTCTGCTAGATCCCTCGCCTGTTGCAAAGTCCCTCACCTCTGGCAAAGCTGAACACCCAATTTATATTTGGTAGGTTCCAAAGTTAAATCGAAGTTGGAGTAAATAGGGATTGTCTCCTGGAGAGACTGAGTCCCGCAAGAGGAATGCCGAATGTCCACCAATGCCTCAGTTTGCCTTTTGTCTCTGCTATATATTAGACAGCTAACAATCATGAGCCAACAAAACAAGACGTAGTTTCTAAAGTAAACTACTGGCTGCAATGGAGTCAACAGCTTCTGATGTTAGCACAAGAAGGAGAATTAATGGTGTGGATCGTGCACTCTTTATTTCACTTTAGCAAAATTAACACGGTGCAGTGATTTTTGTAAATTATGGTTGATTATAAAAATTATGAGCAAACTCCCGATGCGCGCAAGTCCAAATGTGAAATCTTTATTTTCAGCACAAATTACTATGGATTATTTCCGTCCTTTCTCTGGCATATGATAGCACAAAAGACACACGTAGGAGGTGGAAAGATGGATCACAGCTGTAAGTGACTGTCAGCACGTGTTGTACTTGTGTGTTGCATGCTGCTGTTGCAGCTGCTGCTGACGATCCATTAGCTCAGTTTGTCAATACAATGAGTATTCATTAAACAAATGAATGTGCTTGCTTCTTGAACAAGAGGAACAAAATAAGTGCAGAATGTAAATACATCTAATAAATGAAGCCTAAAAATAGTCACATTTTATTTGGGATTCAAATATGCCTATGTCAGCTGTTATTTCATGCTAATCTCTCACATTATCATAGCTATTTCCGTGCCCAGTTACATGCTAATTTCTCACTTTAACATCACTAGCCCCGGCCACATCTTTATAACCCTTGAGCTACACCCATTTCAAACCTTTTAAAACAGTCTGCCTCAGTAGCAGACCGTGCTTTCCCACCTGATGATGGACGCTTGTGTTGCGCCCGAAACGTCGTGATCTATTTTATTTTATACCTACGTGACTTTACCGAAAGAACCAAAGCGTATTCATGACAATTTGGATGACAATTGGGTAAGAAGATGTGGGATTAAACTTACGCAAATGGAAAGCTATCGGATGTGAATTTAACCCCGGTATAGGAAACCGGCAGTAGTTTCGGCAGGAGTGAAGGCATTTTATAGTAATTTTAGAAGGTTCCATCACGCACCGACAGAGCGTGAAGCAGAAATCCAAACACGGTGAGCTCTACAGAGAGACGCTCACTCCAACGAACGAATCGCTGTTACAATACTCTTGGGTTTTTTCGGTAAAGTCACGTCGGTAAAAAAAAAAAATAGAAATAAAAGAATAAATCACGACGTTTCGGAGACAACACAAGTCTCCGTCATCAGGTGGGACAGTCACAGCTAAATTTACTCTATCAAGTGAGGCAAAATTCCAAGAGACAAGATCTTAAATACAAGTTAAGGGGGAGAGGGGCTTATCTGAATGTGGTAGCCAGGGAATGGAACGGTGGGGGGGGCTAAAAGAGAACAATTGGTGCACATCTACTTGGGGTTGTGGCCGGTGTTAGCTGATAATAAAAAAAAAGAAGAAAGCAGTACTGTTAAACTCTGGGGATGTCAACACTCGGTAAAGTAGAATAGTACCTGTCAAATAAGATGGTTCTTTACCGAAAAAACCTGAGAGTATGAATCCTTGCAGTCACGAAAGCTTCAAATCTAGAATTAATACGCTGTTACAATCACAGCTTTGATCTTCAGGGCATCCAAATGCATCTGAAGGGTGATCCTTCCCAATAGCATGTCAGCGAAGTGAGGAAAGCATCGGGTGGCAGCGCCTCTTCTGTAATGCCACTTGCTTGGCAGAATGGGGCCGTAAGTTCGCGAGCGGAACGCGTTGACAAAGTGCACTGCCCTTGAAACGTTGCCACGATACCATCCGTGGCGATAGTGCAACAACAACAACAAGAACAACCGCCATTCGCCACTAAGTGGCGGTGACGTCACCACGACGCTTGTGCCAGGCTATGTGCACCTTGAGGCCACGTGAAGTGTCGAACGCCAGCTGGCAGGTCACGGGGCAGACCCAGGTGCCACGGGTCGACAGACTGAGATGACTGGCTGATGCACCACCTGTGCCCCCTACTGTGCCAACTTGCTGTGCTTTAGCCACCCGGCGCTCCGCTCGTTGTTGTGAGCGTCGCTCCTCCGCCCTCCGTTGTTGTTGGAGGGCGACTGCCTCCAACTGCCCAGTAGCGTCCTTCACGAGCCTCCTCCACAGAGGCCGATCTTGACACCGCTGGTACCAGTCATCGGCAAGTCCACTCAGCTCCACGGCCTCCTGTACCACATCACTCCATCTCTTCTCTAGCCCGTGCCGCGCCCGTTTAGCCCCCTCGATCCGGCCGAAACATAGTGGAACAGCGGCACACACACACGCATCATCGACTGGGCTACAGCCCCTGCACGCGGACGTACTTCGTGGCGATGTCGGAGAGCAGACGCGCCAGGTTATTGTTGAGATTGAGCAGAGCGTCGGGGCTCGGACCAGGCAGTGCCAGTTGCTGCAGCAAGGACTCGAATCGCTTGAGGTGCTGCCTGGCTCGTATCACCCCGTCCGCCATGCACTCGCTCCTACACCATCGTGCGCAAACGATTCTCCGATGAGACAAGAATTCTCCATGCACCGAGTCCGCGCACGCCATGAAGCTAATTTGAGCGATGGGTTTAAGTATGCAACTGTGTGTTACATGTCGAGAAAAAAAACTATGAGCTCGTCAAACATTTGTTTATTCACGTATGTGAAATGGAAACGTGTATTCGACTCGAAGGTGAATTCATGAAACATAAATCACTCACTGTTTGGTTCTTTCGGTAAAGTCACGTAGAAAGAAAATATATTAAATTATAAAATACGACGTTTCGATTGCAACACAAGTAACCGTCATCAGGTAAGAATGAATGGGAAAAGAAGCGTGTCTCTGTGTGTGTCTCTCTCTGCTTGTGTGTCTGTCTGTGTGTCTCCGTGTCTGTGTTTTGTCTCTCTCAAATTTAGCATTCTTTGGAAGAACGTAATCAACCAGGTAGGGTGTTGACTGTTGTGTTAGCCGACTCCTTGTGTTGTATTGCATTATATTTCTATGTTTACTAGGTTTGTTTTCTCATTTATTCTTACCTGATGACGGTTGCTTGTGTTGCAATCGAAACGTCGTATTCTATTATTTTATTTATTTCTACGTGACTTTACCGAAAGAACCAAAGAGTAATTCCGGCAGTGACGAAAGCATAAAATCAAATACATCACTCACCCCTTACTTATTTCGTCAAACAATTTGTTTTCCGTAGCTTTGGCTGTGATAAAGTCATTATGTCATCGTAATTCAAAAGCAAAAACAATTCCGATGGCTATTACTTCAATGTGGAATGGAGGGCCTACAAAATATGAGGGCCTCGTGCCTTATTAGCCCATGGGTTAAGCCGGCCCTGACCGTGTGCTCCCAGAGTCCGCACGTGTTGTACGCTCTGCAAAGAGTGATCGTGCCTTGTCAATCAAACAAAGATTGTTCATTCTCATGGCCTGATTGAGCCAAGTGGAAAACCCCATTTATATGGTGGGGTTTTCTTTTTGTGCAGTCATTGGTGACCAAGCTAAGATAACTAATTGTACTTGAAACTCCGATTTCATCACAGGTGGTTGCCCATGGTGATTGATCCTCAGATATCATCAGTGCCAACTCAGGGCCCTGACAGCATCAGTTCCCTATGCCACTTATCCAACTGAAAGCAGTCCTCATTTTGATGACCTTGGAGGATCAAATGGCAGTCAGTTGGGTATTACACCTTAGAAGTACGCATGAGATATGATTGCCAGCTCCGAGGTACAAAAAAAACCCCGAGGCTGCGCCCGCCGGGGGGGCCCCGGGTAAGTACGCGCGTGCCGTCCTCGCCGGGCCGCCGGGGTGGGCAGCGGCAGCTCCCGCTGCCCCGTACATCGCCGTGCCGCCGGAATGGGCAGCAGGTGCTGCCGCGGCTCCACCTGTCGCCGCGCTCACGGGGCCGGCCACCGGCGATGCCGCGGCTCTGCACCACGCCGTGCCTGCGTCCCATGTCATGGATGCCGCCGCGGCTCCGTGTTATAACGCCGCGTCTTCGGCGTGGGCCGGGGAGGCCGCAACGCCGTGGTGCCTCGCCGCGTCGCGAGAGGTTGCCGCGGCTGCGGCCGCTGTTCCGCACCTCACTGCGCCGACAGGGTGGGCCACGGGGGCCGCCGCGGCTCCGTGTCATACCGCCGCGTCTTCGGCGTGGCCCGGGGAGGCCGCAACGCCCTGGTGCCTCGCCGCGTCGCGAGAGGTTGCCGCGGCTGCAGCCGCTGTCCCGCACCTCGCTGCGCCGGCAGGGTGGGCCACAGGGGCCGCCGCGGCTCCGTGTCATACCGCCGCGTCTTCGGCGTGGCCCGGGGAGGCCGCAACGCCCTGGTGCCTCGCCGCGTCGCGAGAGGTTGCCGCGGCTGCGGCCGCTGTCCCGCACCTCGCTGCGCCGGCGGGGTGGGCCGCGGGGGCCGCCGCGGCTCCGTGTCATACCGCCGCGTCTTCGGCGTGGCCCGGTGAGGCCGCAACGCCCTGGTGCCTCGCCGCGTCGCGAGAGGTTGCCGCGGCTGCGGCCGCTGTCCCGCACCTCGCTGCGCCGGCGGGGTGGGCCGCGGGGGCCGCTGCAGGCCCGAATTATACCGCCGCGTCTTCGGCAACGCCGTGGTCCCTCGCCGCGTCGCAGGACGACGCCGTGGCTTCGTACGCCGCCGCTGACAGGTGGGTCGCGAAAGCGCAGGTGCCTTCACACCTCGCTGCATCTACGGCGTGGCCCATGGGGGCCGCAACTCAGCCGCAATTCGCTGCGTCTACGGCGTGGCCCATGGGAGCCGCAACTCAGCCACAATTCGCTGCGCCTACGGCGTGGCCCATGGGGGCCGCAGCACCACCGCACCTTTCCGCGTCTTCGGCGTGGCCCGCGGGAGCCGCAATGCTGCCACCATCGCACCACGTCGCGTCCGCTGGGTGGCCCGCAGGTGCCGCTTGGCTTCCACACCTCGCGGCGCCGCGCGGCCAATGGCAGCGCCGGTTACCCGACGTTGCGCCATTTGTCGCGCAAGGGGGCGACTGGTCGGCCTTCCAGGACCGGTTCGACGCGGCATACATGTCGGTCGGCTGGTACATGGAGGAGTTCTTGCCGGCACTTCCGACCTGCTTGGACGAAAGGGCTCTGCAGGCCTTCAAGTCCATCCATCCGGCCAATCGGGCTACACTCCCGGCGGCCTATATCCAAATGGCCAACGTTTTTGAGCCGCCGTCCACCGCACAGCTAAAGTTTTCATTGCGGCGGCGGGAGGAGGGGGAACTGCCGCTGGCCTTCCGCTGCTCGCTCCTGGCCCTGGCACAGGCTGCATACCCTGACCTGTACGGCAGGGCACTTGATTCTATGGCCTTGGGGAAGCTGCTTGACCTGGCAAGGGAGCTAGGAATTGCTCTGTCGATCAACAATGATCGGCAGATCACATCCTTGGCGGTCGCCGAAAACATTCAGGCGCACCTCTCCCTCCGCCAACGGCCTCAGATGGCGGCGTGTGCGGGGGTCCCGGCGCCGGACGGGGGGGTCACCTCTCAGGGGGTGGACACCCTCGCGGCCCTGGCGATGCCCGATCGTCGAGGAATGGGGGCGGGTGGTCGCCGTCCGGAGCAGCGGGGGCGGCCGGGACCTTCCCGTCCACAGGAGGCGGACACGGTGGCCTGCTTCCGCTGTGGTCAGCGGGACCCCATTGAGCGGGGCTGCCGGAATGCCCCGGGGGCCTTTGGAGAAGGGACTCCACCTTCTCCCAGACCCTCCTTGGCATCGGGTCCGGGGCCCCAGGCGAGTCGCGACGCATCATCTTTGCGGCCGCTCCCTTCACCTCATGCATCTAGCGGGGCTAGGGCCCATCGTCATGGGGTTGTCCTCGAAGGGTCGGGTGCACCATCGTCATCACCCCCTCAATGGCCCAGACAGACCCGCCACTGGGATGCGCTTGCGCATAGGATGGTGGCGGCAGCTGCCGGCTCCTCAGCGGTGGCAGGATATGTGCAAGGGGTGCACGTTCGCCTCCTGGTGGATACGGGGGCGTCGACCACCATTATTTCTGAGGCCATTTTTGGGCTGCTACCCCGCAGCGTGGGTCCGTTAAGGCCGGTTCGCGGGGCTTGTGTCGCCGCGAACGGCGGCAGTTTGGGCATCTTGGGCCACGTTGTAGCGTCGGTTCGGGTTGACGAGATTGAGTTGGCCGGGCCGATTTTGGTCTCCAGGACCTTGGCAGTGCCATGCCTCTTGGGGACCGACTTTTTGTCTAGGATGCCCATCCGAATTCTCGTTGACCAGCGCTGTGTGGAAATGCCGTCAGGGAGGCGGCTGAAATTCCTACAATCGCCTACCGTCCTGTCTCCCTTGGTCGCCGGTGTACGGGCCTTGAATAAAGTGCCGGTGACCGTACCACCGGCGTCACAAATCCTGATATCCCTTAGGTTGCGCAAACCGCTCGAAATGGGCTCCACGGAGACGGGTATCCTCCTGTCCCCGTCAAGCTACTTTTCAAGGACGAAGGGGTTGGTGGGCGCCTTGACAGCCGTGTCGGGGGGCCAGGACCTTTTTTTGCAGGTCCTCAATTCGGGACCCTTGCCGGTCGTAGTCCCGGCCGGCGCCGTCCTGGCACACGCGACCCCGGCTCCTCCACCCGAGAACGCTGCCCCGGATGGAGGGGTCGTGGCGGGCGTGATGCGCACGGGGGACCCCGACGCATCATGGATCGCCACGTTGTGCGACGAGAATGCCTCGTTGTCCTCCGGGGAACGTCGGTAACTCCGCGACCTCATCGAGCGGTTCACCGATGTGTTCAGCCAAAGTCAGTTTGATCTGGGTCGCACTACTCTTTTGAACCACCACATAGACACGGGCGACGCGGCCCCTATTCGACTTAATTCCCACCACTTTAGCCCAGCGGAAAAAGATCATGTCCGCTCGGCTGTCGAGGAAATGTTGGCGGCGGACATCATCTCCCCATCTACTAGCCCTTGGGGTGCCCCCATTGTGCTAGTCAAGAAACGGGACAGGAGTCTCCGGTTCTGCGTCGATTTTCGTAGATTGAACAAGATCTCGGTGGCTGATGCACATCCATTGCCTCGCATGGATGATTCCCTGGACGCCCTTTCGGGCGCGCGGTTCTTTTCAACTTTAGATTTGCTCTCCGGCTTCTGGCAATTGCCACTGGATGAGGCCTCTAGACCCAAAACAGCGTTCCGCACGTCCCAGGGGTTGTTCGAGTTCAATCGGCTTCCTTTGGGTCTCCATTCGGCCCCGGCCACCTTCCAGCGTCTCATGGAGATGGTCTTGGCGGGGCTGCAGTGGGAGTCTTGTCTAATCTACTTGGATGACGTTATTGTTTTTGGCCGTACGTTTGGCGAGCACTTGCAACGCCTTGAGGCGGTGTTCGTCAAAATGCGTGCTGCTGGCTTGAAATTCAAACCCCAGAAATGCCACTTGCTACAACCATCGGTGAGGTATTTGGGACACATTGTTAGCACGTCAGGTGTCGCCACGGACCCGGATAAAACGGCTTGTGTCCGGACGTGGCCGACTCCCACATCTGTCGCGGAGGTGCGTAGCTTCGTTGGCTTCGCATCGTACTATCGCCGGTTTGTACGCGATTTTGCGACCATTGCGAAGCCACTGCACGCCCTTTCCGCCAAAGGCCAAAGGTTTCACTGGGGCGCGGAGGAGGAGGCGGCTTTTGTGGTGCTTCGCACGGCCTTGGCGGATGCGCAGCCCTTGGGGTACCCGGATTTTACGAAACCCTTCCTGTTCAATACCGATGCCAGCGACACGGGAATTGGGGCTGTCCTAGCCCAGGTGGTCGACGGGGTTGAGAGGGTGGTAGCCTATGGCAGTCGCATTCTGTCCTCAATGGAACAGCGATATTGTGTGACCCGGAGGGAGCTTTTGGCCATAGTTTATTTTGTTCAGTTGTATAGACCATATTTGTACGGTAGGCTGTTTACGGTCCGAACCGACCACGCGGCCCTGCAATATTCGCTGAAGATTAGTCAGCCCTTGGGTCAGCTGTCTCGCTGGCTCGAAGTGCTCCAGGATTACCCCTTTGATGTAATCCACAGGAAGGGGACACAGCATGGAAATGCAGACGGTTTATCCCGATTGCCGGCAGGCGGCGGGTGTGCTTGCGCCCTGGGCTCTAGCCGTTGCAAGGCCCCAGGGGACGCCGCGGCCCAGTTGGTCGCGTCGGCCGAGGCGGACCCCCCTCCAGGTGCGGCAGCGCCCGCGGATTTCGGCCTTGGACTTCCCCGGGAGGTATGGTCCGGCTTGCAGATGGAGGATTCCTCTCTGCTGAAGCTACGGCGCCGTGTCGGACATAAGGCCTGGAGCTCAGCTTTGTCGGCTGCCCCGGCGATCGCCGTGCATGACGGACTACTCATGCGTTGGAATGCCCAATTGGAACGTTATTGTGTGGTTGTGCCCACTAGCCTGCGTGGTAAATTAACCCGAGCCATTCACGAGAAGCTTATGCACCTTGGCTACCACAAGACCTTATTGACACTTAAGCGGGACTATTACTGGCCGGGTGTTGAGGGTGACGTGGCACTGATTTTGAAGGGTTGCCACGACTGCGTGCGGAGCAAGGCCCCAGTTGTCCGGGACCGGGCCCCGCTGCAGTCCATCCGGGTTTCTCGCGTTAATGAGCTCGTGGCGCTCGACATTTTGGGGCCATTCCCTGCATCCCAACGTGGCCACAAATACCTCTTGGTGGGCGTTGAGTACCTCACACGTTGGCCCACGGCATGGCCATTTGGTCGATCAGTCGGCCTCTTCTATCACCGAGGCCTTCGTCCAGGGGTACGTGTTTGACAAGGGCTTGCCGGAAGAATTGTTGCTTGACCAGGGGCGGAATTTCTCGTCTAGGTTGCTCAAGGAGGTGTGTGACCTCCTTGGCACCAAGAAAATCCACACCTCGCCCTACCACCCCCAGTCAGACGGGATGGTAGAGCGCTTGAACCGCACCCTTACGTCCATGCTGTGCCACCAGGTGAACACGTCCCAGTCAGACTGGGACCTGTTCGTCCCGGGGGTCTTGGCGGCGTATCGGTTGGCCCCTCATGCCTCCACGGGATTTTCGCCTTATTATTTGATGTACGGTAGGGAACCGGAGCCCCCGGTGCACGTCCAGATGGACGTTGGCTCCTCCAAGAAGGGGTCGCGCTTGACCGGCTGCGTGAGGCGCGACAGGCCGCTGCCGAGAATTCCGCAAGCCGGCAGGCGGCTAATGAGCGGCTGCCCAAACACCAGGCAGCTGGCCTCCCGTGGGTAGCGGGTCAAAAAGCGTGGCTGCATTGTCCCCAGGTCCCCGTTGGCACATCGGCCAAATTGCATCGCCCTTGGCAGGGCCCCGTGGAGGTTGTGGAGGTCCACCGGCCGCAATGCGTCCGGATTCGGTTCGGTCGCCGGCAGTGGATAGTGCACCCGTCCCGGCTCAAACGTTATGTTCCATCTACCCTGGGGGATCCACCCCCAATTCCGGAACGGCCGGCTGATGATGTGTCCGGCGTGCCTGACCGGCTGGGTCTCGTTGACGGAGGTGACGTCCGACCTGTGTGTGTGCCCCCAGGCCCCTCCCGAGTGAGGCCGACAGAGACCCCCCGGTCACCGGAGGCCACGGCGGTGGGCCTGTTGCCCGCTGACGGGCCACCTGCACGGGAGGCGGACATCATACGGGGGAGCGGGCCAGCAGCACATACCCGCTCGAGGGGGATGAGGCTCCGGTGACGGCCCTGATGGCCGTTCAGCGGGCCCAGCCCCTGGCGCCCGTTCGGCGCTATCCGGCGGATGAGGCCTTCGGTGTCTATTTGTTTTGTTTTTTTGTTGTTGCTGTTCTGCTTGAGGGGCCGTGCTGCCCTAAGGTTTAGTTTCTAGCAGCCGGTTATACCTTCAGGCACACGAACTCGTGAATATTCGGTCTTCGGTCCGGTGTGGGGCCCCGCTTGCGGGGTGCTTGCAGCCGGGTCGGCTGTTTTTTTTTAACGGGGGGGGGGGGGGGGGTGATGTAGAGGAGTAGAGGAGAGTGGTGGCGTCGCGTGCGCTGTCCGGTGCGGTGACATCACGGGACGTGGGGTCGCACACGCTGGGCAGTGCACGTGACGTCTCGCCTCAGAGGGTATTTAAGGGAGACCCCGTGACGTAAGCGGGGTCACTGGAGGATCGGGGATAGTGGAAGGGGTGAAGAGGGAACCCTTTATAGTGATACTTGTTGATAAACCCTGGCGGAAGCCCCTAACTCACCTCCGTCTCCGAGTACCTCCGTCTACAACAGCAACAACTACTTAACACCTGTAGAGGGGAGAGCTCCATGTAAATCCATTGCCTCGACTGGTATATTATTACGCAAACTAACGAAAACCAGGACTTTTCCATATCCGGGGAACACACTCACAGATGTCATACACCGGCTACCTCCACAACAAGAGGACGATCCTTGGAAAACCCAACACAGGTGGCAACCCTAACATGCATGGTCTTTTGGATCGATGGGCATACCACTCCTGCAGGGCGTCCAGGCTGCCCTCGGGAGGGCCTCCGATGGCCGCCAGCTGCTGCTTGCGCTGCCACTGCGGCAGCTTGTCCTCCAGGAGACACGACAGCATCTGGTTGAGCAGCATCGTGCACGTCTGCAGCCTCTCCACCACGGTCTGCACGCAGCCGTCACACGAGCAATCAACCATAATAATAATCACACGGGCCCACGCAGAGTTCACCGAGGCTCAAAAGGGGCAATGCTAAAAGAGTCCATAGCAAAGTCACAGTGTGTCTGTGCTCAATAAGCATTGGGGCGGGGCACCATCCGTAATCGCGACCGAGCTGATGATGTGAATTCTCAAATTCGCATGGTAGGGCCCAGTTTATCTCTAGGATGGCCAATATTGACATTGCACAAGTGGTACCAAATGTATGAGCCTCAGAAGGATGATGGGTTGAGTCGATCCTTGGTTGAGTTTTGAACGTTCAACCTCATAACCGTAGTGTGAGTCAAGCCCGTTATTGAGTCATTGAGTGTTTCGGATTGTTGCAGAGAGTTGGTCATTTGCCACGATATATATATTCCAGTTTGATGAACTAGCGATATATGCCACCTATCTCCCTTTGGTAATGAAAAGTCATTGAACTCATGAAACAAAAAAGCTAAACGAAGTTAAGTGGTGATAGTGTGCCTGTAAACCAATGACTTAGTTGTGGGGTTGGAATCATGATATATACAAGAGACCCACCTGCAGAGCATGGAGGTTCTCGAGAAGTACATAGAGCAAGTGTGTTTGGATGACAATTGGGTACGAAGATGTGGGATTAAATTTTCGCAATGGGGAAGCTATTGGATGTGAATTTAACCCGGTATCGGAAACCGGCAGTAGTTTCGGCAGGAATGAAGGCATTTTCTAGTAATTCTAGAAGGATCTATCACGCACCGACAGAGCGTGAAGCAGAAATCCACACACGGTGAGTGGAGTTTGAGTGTAACCCCCATTTATACGTGCCAGTCGGTTTTGTCCCATGTGCACAAAAATGATGTCTCCTGAAAAATAAAAGTATTACGCCGGAACGAGGTTTTTTTCTTCTTCTGGGCAATGGAAGCATTTATCACAAAGGCCCAAGGGCTGGTGAGGTTTCACTTGGGTCGGTATATTTTTGCGCGAAACCTCTCAAGTTCAATATGAATATTATTTAAACATGTAAAGGCATTTCTATGACATCATCGAAAGAGGCTAAGATTCAAAAGTGCATCAAATTTCCTCGTCAAATATATATTTTTAAGTAAATCATGTGGAGTGATGATATATACAACAGCAAATGGCATTTTAAATTAACACTTTCAGTGATGTCGCTACAAACGTGTTTGTTTATTTATTTTAATGTAATTACTTTGTTTTTTGTTACGTTATATTCTCTGTAATTATTCATAGACTAACACAATTAATACCAACTACACACTCTGCCTTCCATATCCTCAAAATTAGTGCTTCAATATTTTGCATTGTAAATAATTTGATCGTTGTGGCAACCTGAACTCCCTTACCACGTTCCATCATTAACACACACTGGCCTGTAACTGAACAATTACGGAGTATATGCTTTGGAATAAGGTATGCTTGAGGCAAGCAGCAGCAGCATATTAAATATACGTCAAGATACCGTGTAACGTTTGGTCACCGTGACTATGGCACTCTAAACACATTCCTCCTGCGGAGGGAGCTAGTAGGAACGTTGGGTTGCTCGGTCAATGGCCAGGGTCAATGGCGGCGTGGTGTATTCCGCAAATATGGCCAACTGTGAGGGCGGGCACAAGCCGGCGTGAGTAGGTTAAACGTTGAGTTTTATAAGGGCACCACGGGTTGATCAGCCCCTCCCCACCCAGCCCCACCCCTCCCACCTCCCACCCAGCCCCACCCCTCCCACCCCCCACCCAGCCCCTCCCCACCAAGCCCATCCCCACCTTCCCCTCCCCACCCACCCACCCAGTCCCTCCCTCCCCACCCAGCCCCTCCCTGCACGACGGACGGACGGACACAATAATCCCCTGTGAGCTGGTGTAACCAGGAGGTCCTACCAGTATTATATTTTTATCCCTGTGCCGTTGCGGTCCCTGAAATTCGCTGTGTGTGACAAGGCAGTCGAATTACAGAAAGCTGCAGTTCCCTATTGAGCAGCAGGTGGCAGTGACTCACAGACCCCAGGCACTGAGTGATCGGTGGGACGGTTGGCCTGGAATTCAGAGGCGGTCGTACGTGTGACCGACAAAATAGCAAAAGCTGCGTGGCAAGACTAAAATTGCCACAGATGGAATTTCTGACACTCAGCTTACGGTATTATGAATTTTATAATAGTGAGAAAATTTACCGAGACACAATGGCAGAATTTGTGATGAATTATCGTCACTGGCCCGCAACCAAATCTCCCACACTGCACCCGTACTCAATAGATTCCAAAAACTAAGCAGGTTTTATCCTGGATAGTGCTGCAATAGTTGATCACCGTGCGCAATAGGCAGGAAAGTGCAATGCAGAAAACCCCCATTATTCTGAACTCGCCCCACCTTCACCAACGCACACTAACAAGCGAGATGAAGTATGGTCAAATATCCCTCACGGCCGGCAAGGCGTGGGGAGAGAGGCCCTCATCCGGCAGTGGATTGGCAGTTGGCTGACACAAAAGCGTGCTGAACATGGGCATGACATGTACTTATCACGATATTAGGTACATTATATATTTTTTCTTACTTTTTATAGTCATTTCCTCATCACTGAGCGGCTGCCTCACACAAAAAAACGCGTGACAGATGCCTTTCCTGGGTCAGGGAGCCGCAGAGTCATGAATCAGTCAACGTGCGGGTTTGATGTGGTTGCTGTCTCCCAGAGATGTGATGGGGGGAAATCGGGCTTCTTGTGTAAACAAGGCGCTGCTGCCACCAACGGCCTGAAAGCCTTGAGCAGTATGGGCTTTACAGGAGAAATACGTTGCGAACTGCGTTACAGGAAACTTTACTACGAATCGTTTCTGTTGCAATTCAATTTTAGTCAGTTATTTAAATTTCAGGTTTCCACTGTAATTTGACGAAATTACATTTCCAGTTATTAAATAATACATTACGCATTGTACACATACAGTGCACAGATAAACTGCGCAAAACGCGTTTTATATAACTACGGGGAATAGGTTTAATACCATATTTTCAATTAAATGAAATCATGGTTTTTAAACGCTGGCATTGCCTTTACTTCTGCTTTCGTGCGAACCTGATAGTAAACATGAATGGCATTATGGCGTGATTTGCAAGTTATCAGGGACAGGCTGAAACCCAGGCCATCAAGAGCACGTTACTCATGCAGTACAGCTGTGACGCTGTGCATCAGTGTGTTGTCCTTCCCCCGCACCTCAGATTATCATGGTTG
The DNA here is from genome assembly GCF_964198595.1 of Lampetra fluviatilis. Classification (NCBI taxonomy): domain Eukaryota; kingdom Metazoa; phylum Chordata; class Hyperoartia; order Petromyzontiformes; family Petromyzontidae; genus Lampetra; species Lampetra fluviatilis. Next base: position 23,766,567 of record NC_136275.1, on the reverse strand, counting down.
GCTACGTACGGTGCGTAAGAAGAACAACATACACACATACATACGCTGTCACCCCAGACAACACGCTGCATCTATCATAATCAGCATCTTCAGCAGCAGAATCAATATGATAATCATCGCCATCGTCAGTAGCACCAGCAGCATCATCAGCAGCAATGATCAATATAATAATTATCATCATCGGTAACAGTATCAACATGATTAGCAGTGGCATAAATGTCATCATCACCACCATCCAAACATCCATATGTATAAAAAAAGATAAAGATGTCCTTGCTTTAGTCGTTGTAGACTGTTGAGGCAGGTGCTGTTAGCAAGCTCCCATTTAGCCTAACGTACCATAAAGGAGTTTCAATGTTTGACCACCTTGGTCTCCCCGGCGTTGATGTGGACGGCACTGTCGCTATGTGCCACGAGGTGTTTGGTGTCAGTCAGCCTATCGGAGACCCCGGTCGTGTTCCGAAGCCGATCAACGATCCATCGCATTGACGCGCGTCACGGAAGCGCGGTCTCCCAGTTGCATGAACTCCTCGCCAAACTCACGCCACAAGATGTGTTACGTGTACCAAAAAGAGTTTGGCCTAAGAATGGTTTGACCTTACTTCCCCACGCTAGTCAGCAGGGGTTTGTGAATGTGGGGGAAGGGGGAGGCACTGATTGAGATATCACTCACCACTGAAGTCAGCAAAAGCTTGGAATCGAACTCAGGACAAACCAGGTTCATAGTACAGAGCACTAACCACCGTGCCATCGTTCCACCGCCATTACCTTTATCACCAGATGAGAATCTATGAACCGTACATGGCTCGTAGCGGAGGCCTGAGACGTGCTCTTTACCGTATGCTACAAAGCGAATATGCATTTACATATTTATTACAATGATGAGGACCCTTCGTCTCATCCCTTCAATGAAAGTTTACGATGCTCTTCACCACTGTGTCAATTGTACAACTCAGCAAAGACATCGGTGCGGAGTATATCATTCTTCGCGACAGAGCCTTCGAAAAATCTTTCAGCAATGCCCGACCGCCCAGTGCCAAGGGAAAGTGCTTTGACCACATCTTGCCTGCCCCTTTGCGGTGGGACGTCGGGGTATCAGATCCTGCCAATGTTGCCTTCATAGTTTGTTATGAATTTCTCACCACTTGCAGGTGCTTTCCATGGCCCGGTTCTAAATGATAATTGAAACACACTCAACAGTGCAAATGTGATAAACAACTTCGAACAATGGAGCATCTAGTGAACAGCTGTCCACCATTACTCTTTCCCAAGAATTATCTCCGTGATTCACTCCGCATCTCCAAAAGGTATTGACTGGATATTAAAGATGAAACGTCGTACTGAAACATATTCATATTCCTCCATACATCAAAGTGAGTGTTGGGATAACAGATGATTGTTGCTTCGCTGTGATAAACATAACGTTATTTCATAGACGTGCCAGGCTCAACAGTCTGCGTGAATTTTTTTTTTGGAAGCCGATTCGTGTTTCGGTTTGTCCGAGATTATCTCGGTAAGTCTGCGACCTAACTCAAAATTTATATCACTCGTTTTTAACGCAGCACACGGGAAAAGTTTCCATGCCTTGGCACACACGACCTGTTTTTGTCTCAAACAACAATCTGATATCGCACTCCACTTCCTGCCAAAACTGCGCTCGACAGACACTGGGCACTTTATTTGCAATCGCGTTTCCAGGGCTGCTTGTATCACGCACTTTACCTGCTTGCGTACGACAGACACATGGATGCAACAGTAAAAAAAGGGCTCTGCAGTAGATCTAGCTTGCGTATATATATAAAAGACAAACTACGATGATCAACTCCCATAATGCATTATTAACAGAGTCAGAATATTTATTGTGTGGATCGTATGCATCTTCTGCATCCTGAATATACATGCTTCAGCGCTACCTTAGCCCAATAATCTGATGTGTTGTTCTACGATCAAAGTGCATTATTTTTAAATGTACACCTACTTCTTGTAACTTTGAGGAAATGATGACTGGTTAAATGTGATGTTTCACTGAAATATAGACGATATTGCCAGAGGGAAAGTTTATAGAAATTTTCAGAACCAGCAGCTATCAGTCGGAAAAAAATCTTATGCACATTATCATTAATCCATTGCATAAAAACAACCACTAAACTATTTTAATTTACCAGACAGTGTATACATGTAAATGTTCGAATATCGTATATGATAGACTGATGCTTAACTATTCAGCGTTCTTAACATGTATACAGTCACGGACACATCTAATGAAGTGCACACGAAGCAAAAAATTCCAAAATGCTGTCATAGCCTAATTTGAAGTGGAGCAGACAAAATGTTCGGGCCAAAATTTTCACGAATGCATCATCCAAACCACGCTGCCCGTCAACTCCCTCCCACGGCAGTAAATCCCGAGGTTCGTGGTTCCACGGAAGCTCTAGGTACAGTTCATTTCAAACAAAGGCGTTCTCAGAAACCACCTTGCTGCCACTCGTACTCCACGTTCCCGTAACTGGCCCCCGAGATGATTCGTAAAGGGCCAGGCGAAAATTTTTTCACAGCGTTGTTGACACCACTTACTTTGCACGACGGAATTTTTGTATTTATTTGCCTCTTCCCCCACTGAGCGGGCGAGCAACGGTCAAAACCATAAGCTGCTACTTTGAGCTGTAAACCTCGTCTCCTCCTCCTACCACAGCGTGTCGAGTGATGGGGCTGAGCGTGCACGACTCAAGCAGGACGGACAATGTGCAGCTAACGGTGCGAGAAACAACCTAGGCCGAGTAACCTCTATACAGCTCCCTCTAGCTGAGACCCCTCCTGTCAGCAGTGCTATGAGGAAGCGGTTGCAGGGCTGCACCTTTATCTCAATCCACACAAATATCAACCCTCCACACCACTGATGGCCGACATGGTTTAAGGAGGATTTAGTCAACTGTTCCATACTGAGCAGATAAATAGCAGGAAACCTATTTCAATATCTGACCACGGTTTTCAGCCAGGATTTGTTGATAGCAGAGCCAAGACGAGACTGCAAAGCTTGGCGCATCACGTACCATGCGCAGCTGCACGATGGTTTGCACTTGCTGCCGCAGCAGGGTGTCCAGGGTGGCTTGTCGCTGCCGCAGGCTCTGGTCTCTCAGCTGGTCACTTGGGGTCTGCAGCGGGGATGTATGGCTGAGCTGGACTGAATGGACGCACCACACACGCACGCGCGTGAACAGATGCACGTTCGTATATAAACACGCGCGAACACATGAAGTCAACGGAAAGTAAAAAAGTATCGTTTTTACCCAAACGACCGTGAGGCACTGCCCATGCCGGTCGGTGGTTCTGATCGAGTGATGCCATTTCCATATTGTATTTAACATGGGCCAAAGTCTTACATGAGGATGACCAATGCAGACATCTCCAGAGAAATGCTGAGTGGCCCCGAATGGGTTGACTGAACCCACGACGGGTATTTTAACATTTTAACTTACAACTATTAAATTGTAGGGCGAGCGCTTAAATCACCACTGCATCCAAAGTACATATTTAGTTTATCTGTTTGGCACCATCAATGAACAAAGCAACTGAGCCACCCATATGTGACCTGCAGTTCAGTAGATTTGGCAAGAAGATTTGTCCTATGGGCCAATTTGCCGTCAGCATAGAAAGGGGGTATTTTCACCACCAGCTCAGAACCGTGAATGAAGAAAAGCACCTCTCTACGCTGCTTTGGTCGCCAAAACGTAAGTCGTCCGGTATTAAACTTCACATTAACTCAATTGGCCACATTAAGTGTAAACACGAGGTGAATACTATACGTACTCGGCACAGTTAAGTTCAATTTGGTGACCACCATTCAACCTTTGCTTTTGCACAATGAGTGTGTGTGTGCGCGTTAGTGCACGTCCTGTTTGCTATCTAATCACACAGTTTCCAATACGTAATTAAATGCACTAGTTTGCCAGCGGTCACCCCAGTGATATTTCCAAAATGAACACCGAGATGTCTGCGATTACATCGTAACACATGTTAATGATCGGCTATGCCTGACACGTGCGTCAGTGCAAGAGTTGTGTGGTTCAACAACTTGCTGTTGGCATGGTTTTGTTTTTTTACACTGGTGCTGGATTGGAGGCCAGCCTTGTGTCAACTCAGCAGTCGCATTTGCTACGGCAGTTGGCGCCGTGGAAAGTTTGGAGCCAAACTTCTGTGGTTGCAAATGCAGCGCTACAGAATGTTCCTATTTGTGGGAACACAGTTGTGCGCATTTATTCATGTGTGCATATGTAAATGCAGCTCGGCTAAGACAAGTCATATGTTGTTCTACTCATCAGTAAGCAGTGAGTCAGAATGTACAGGTTCTCTTAAAACACATGCATCTGTTGAGTACATTCACTTTTAAAATCAGATGTATATAATGCACGTGTCCAACGATTGAATGCCTGCCCTGCTCAAACCTCTGTATTTCTACCATCATCAAACGCATTCCATGCTTATTCTGTTACGATCACTCTGGTCTGTTAGCTGTTCATCACATCAAACGTCATCGTCTCTCCTTCCACGTGTTAGACACGTTGAAGCCAATGGTTACTCTGTTCACGTGTACCTCTGTGTAACATCAATGCTACAACGCATCTCCCAGAATTCTGTCCTTGTAGCTGCCTGTCCATCTGCCCATTGCTTGACCAGGTAAAGTGTATCAGGTATTAACTCAATCGTAGATGCCTAGACAATGTTTATGTGCCCATCTTGTATCAGTTTAGTCAGTCTCTATCTGTTCATTTACCTGTTTATACTGTACACCAAAAACTGGACATATTTTCCATTAGCTGAGTTTTTTGTTATTTTGGTTTTGCGCACCACTGCCATCATTTGGTGATACTGCATTGCCAGTAATTCCAAGTCACTGACTGATTATTGTTACATTGTAGAAAGATTTAATTTGTAAAAAGTTATAATAATCAGTGATTCATACTACTGCAGTTCTTTGAAGGTATGCCCACTCACTGTATACATGTCATCTTCATCTTTCAGGTCGCTAGCTTCATCATATACGTGTTTGTCCTATAAGGTCAGTATTATTGTGCCTTGTCCTTACATATGTCCATTCATTGGTCAATCCATTAGCAATCTAGATTTGTAGTTTTCGTGACTGCAGGGATCCATACTCTTTGGTTCTTTCGGTAAAGTCACGTAGGTAGTAGGCAAGTGTCCACTCAGCAATTGTTTCTTGCTGTGGTTGTCCCACCTGATGACGGCCACTTGTGTTGTGCCCGAAACGTCGTGATTTAATTTATGTTATACCTGCGTGACTTTACCGAAAGAACCAAAGAGTATGAATCCATTAGCAAATTGCATTTTATATATGTCAAGCTCAACAACCATGTGTACATCAGAGAAGCCTTCCATTTCCCAGTGGCTGTGTCTGCCCATTGGACGATGCACCAATGGGCTCGTGTTGCCACCTGTCCTGGTTTCCCCAGAACGTCCTCTTTTTTGAGGCAGCTGTCCGGGGTAATCTCTCTGTGCTCCTGGGACATTAAACTCACGATTTTTTTTTGTCAGTTGTGTAACGATACACCACCCAACACGATGCATGCACGTCCACCTCCGATTAGCACGCTTGGCTTACGTACGAGCGAGAAAGCAGTTTAACAAACATTCGTACATAGGCCCTCCCCTATTCTGGTATTCCCATGGACACGGACCTCAGAGTTGGTAACCCCGGCGGGTGCGTGAGTGCATTGCGCGCTGGTGTAGAATACCCTCGATGTGCAGGCTTTCGTCGTAGTGCAGCATGAATCTGTCCTGCTCGTTGTGGAGGCCCCTGATCTCCGTCTCGGCCTCTCGCACGGCCCTCTCCACGTCCCCGTGACCACGCCCGGCCAGACCGCTCTCCATCCCACACGCTGCTCGGCTCTTGCCTGCGGTGAACCGCTGCGAGCGCACTGGAACGCGCTCGCGCAAAGTTCCGGCAAGGTAGTTAGCAAAGGTGGGCAAGGGGGGGACAACCACGAACATTCGGAGGCAGAACAACCGGCATTATTGTTAGCCGTGACGTGACCGTTCCTTCGTTTATGATACACTCTCGGATCTCCCCTGAGTTGGACGCCCTTCTGCTGGCAGGTGGCGTGAACAAGGATTTGCAGGGCTGCGCCTTTAACTTTCACCTGTGAGACAGAGCTGAGAGGTTCCCATGCGGAGCGCGTATTGACAGCAGTCGTTCATTTCCACTTTTGTTGTAGCACTGTGAACTTTTTGTTGTTGCTGAAGTTGTACTTTGCTGTGTCCTCGTTAAGCATGACTGTTATTTAGTCTCAATTGACTTTTGCGTGAATGAATATGCACACTCGGGCAGGTGTAAATGTATGGTGTCATTGAAGCGCGCTACAGTTCAATGTAGCAAATGTTTGTGACTTGTGTAACGTCGAATGCTGCTTTATTGTTCGACTTCAAGTATTGTCTCGCTTCAATTGCATTTCACAGAGTTGAGTTGCATCCACATTAAAAGGATGGAATGCTCACTGTGCAGCATATTAAGGATTTTTAGCATGTTTAAGGAAATGTTTTTGTTGTTGCTATCAACAGTATCATAGTTTTCTATTTCCTCTTAAGGCAAGTGTTTGGTTTAGAATTAATAATGTAGTTTAACTTTGATGGTTAATTTATTATTAGTTTAGTAAGCATCATTTACCGATATAAAATTACGACTTTTACATACGTTTTATAGCGATAAATAAAAGCATGAATCCTGACGCAAGATGCAGAAAACCAATCTGTAGGTCAGTGCAGTATTACACAATTTACACTTGCAGCACAACTAGGAATGGCAGATGTGAGAAATGTATCAACGTAAGTGTTGTCCTGAGAACCGTGCTCAAAAATATTTTTTTTATCGATAAAACATTATTCATCTTTAATTAACCAACCATTGACTGATTAGCGTGATAGAAACGCTTACCCCCAAACAGTTGTGCCTGCAAATTGCGATGTCTCGTCAATTGCATCGAGACAGCGCCTTCCTTTACCTTCCAAATCTGCCAGCCACTGTGACCCTTCTCCCATATACAACCCATGTATCTTTGCTTGGCCAAGTCAGTTTGAGCACTTAGAATTCTGGAATTTATCTAGCATATGTGGACCCTGAGATATATATGACACATTGCGTTACCCACGGGGCAATTCATTAGCCTCTCCAATGAAAGCTCCTTCATATGGGGACACTCCAGTGAGGGTGCGAGCAGATGCCATGAAATATCGCATTGCCTAGGTCAGGGGTCGGCACTATTTTCGAATTCGGCAGAAAAAAAGCTCAATATTTAAAGAGCCGCAAATGCGCGTGAATACGAGAAGTGGATACGTTTATGAGAAGTTGTTTGCTCAGATCAGTTCTGCACACAGCGATCGTCTCAATGTAAGCGAATGTTCCGGAACGTTTCACTAATGTTCTTACTCAAGAAGGCCCCGTTTGAGATGCTTGGCCAATTTATTTCTGAATACCTTTTTTTATGTCGGGGGGTATTTCCCTATAACCCTCCCCCACCCCCCCGACTCACACACGAGTGGACAATATTCCTCACAGTCAACAACTTGCATTCTGTGCTGCATTCCACAAATCACCACCCCAAACATTTATCATGCAAACTTCCGTCCTCCCATGCACACCATGGCCTCTCGTCATCCACCATTCTTGTATTCAAAGCACTGCTTTAGAGGCTTTGAGCCACCATGCCCCCACCCCCGCCTGCCCCGGCTCAGATGCCAACACCTTGAGTGGCTGCGTTTTCAGCCTCATGCACGTGCAATATTTATGCATTTATATTGTACTCTTTGGTTCTTTCGGTAAAGCCACGTAGGTATAAAATAAAATACAATTTATTTATTTTATTTTATTTTTTCGGTAAAGCCACGTAGGTATAAGATTAAATAAAATGTATTTTAAAATAAAATAACTTTTATTGGCTTTACCGAAAGAACCAAAAAACCCACAAAAAATAGATTTAATTTATTTTATTTTTTGCCTACGTGACTTTACCGAAAGAACCAAAGAGTATGGATCCCTGCAGTCACGAAAACTTCAAATCAACATTGATATTGTGCTGAGATGTAACGCCGCACTGACATGATCGACGTTGCTTGCATCGAAAACCACACCGTGGGCTCATGCAGCAGAAGACGCCTGTGGGTCAAATATCGGGGCTGCAAAGCCTGAATCGTGACTGTGCTTTCTCTGACCCACACAGCCTTTCAACTGGAGCGATACCATCATCATCTACCTTATAGAGAATATAGAAACTGTGCTTACCACACAGACACGGCGACACACTGGAGATAATTATCTGGACAAAAAAAAACTGTTTCAAAAGCCACAAGCTTTGTAGGGAATTAAATGCAACAATTATATACACATTTATGTTTAAATACATTAACCGTGATGTTCGTGACACCACGTATGCAGATTCGCAATTAGTATTACTCATAAAGTACTCTATTATATTAAGTCCATTCACGTGCTGTGTATCCCATTCTCACAACATGTTGACTGCTCATTATTCATACGATATCTCTAGATTGTGGACCGTATTGTTTATGTTACAGGTAGGCCATTACTTCTATGCGAGACTAAGGAAAAGCATGTGTTAGTTACTAAGACTAATTCCAACATTTCAAAACTGGAAAGAAAGCAGTTTTTTATGAAATAATTTTTGTCACAATTTCTTTCCGTTACTTTAGACGTAATATAGTTTTTTTTCTTTGGATTGGATCGCGTAAATATAATATGTAAAGATAAACTGTCCAAAGTTTAATCCAGTGACATTATATAAGTTCAAACAAACTTTATATACACTTGAATTAAACTGTTTTATTTCAACTGCCTTGATACGTTTGGTATTTAAACATTCATATCAGTACTCATGAAAATAACCTTTAAATACTGCACACTATGCAATATTAAAAAACCCGAAAACATCCAAAAATCGACTAATTTTGCTGATGTGTAAATGGCACGGCGTGATGCTCCGTCACAGTAATTTCTATTTTTTCTATTCTAAACTCTACAAAACATAATTCACAAAAAGACCAAGGGAAAAATATCAATGGCTCGATCTCACCTTCGCTTCGGCATTGGTCTGACTTCGAAAGGGCACACATTTTTCATATCAACACCAGCCACATCCCGTTTAAGGCAGCGGGCAAGAGTTATAGCGTGACAATCCAACATCCCGTTTAAGGCAGCGGGCAAGGGTTATTATAGCGTACAAATAAAACATGCATACGTACGTATACTCACATTTGGGGTAAAGATTTTACCACATGCTGCAGAACAATAGGAGGGCACTTTCGCAAGATCCAAGGGAGGTCAAGATGGCATTCACAGCGATGAAAGAACTTGTCACCGGCAAAGCCCTGGCTTTGAGGACGCAGCCTCTTGTAGTTGACCACGCACAGATGAAGAGGCAGGCAGGCAGGCGACCAGTTAGCTGGGGAATGTGTATCCGAGTCTGGAGTGCCAGAGCGCGCGTGCGTGTGCGTGCGTGCGTGCTCGAGTGTGGGCTGCTTTGTGTTTCAGTGGTTCTGTGAAGGTGCTAATTATACTCTTGTGTTCACGCAACTTCCGCAAGGGGCTGCGGTTCAACTTTTTTTTGTTTATGGTGAACAGCTTCAGTGTGCCACTGCGTTCATTTCCGTTTATATCCGACGGGGATATGCAACATACGAAGAAGAAGAAAATTCCGTGCATGTCCACGTTATTCGTCCTCTACGCGTGTGATAACGTACATTACACGCTCATCGCGTGTTTTGTTTCACGACTGTATATACAGACTTGAAAAGTGGTCTTAAATTAACGATAGTGGCTCCCATCGGTAAAGTCACGTAGAAGGGAAACAATATTGTTTCTGCTGTGTTTTTTCCACACCTGATGATGATTGCTTGTGTTGCAGTCGAAACGTCGTGAGTATTTTATTGTTTTATCTTTTTGTTATTTTATTATTTCCCTTCTACGTGACTTTACCGAAAGAACGAATAATAATAATAATAAAAACCATGTACTCTAGATTAGAAGCACATTAACCCTGCAACTAAGTCCATATTTAAATTGCCACATCAACATGTTTATAACATTTTACCAGAACAAATTGAACACGTGTACGGGGATATTGTTAACCATTTAATCTGCATCATCTGTTGCATGTCTTATATTTCCCGCTGTGGTAATTGCGTATTTCACATCACTTTTTCCAACTGTTTGTCAGTTTGAAATTATCATCTCCTGCGTACGTGTAAGTGCACATAACATTACTTTAACATCGTGGTACGGTATTTGTACATTTCATATAATTCATGATGTTGATTAGGGGTTCAAAAGACACGAGATGATGATGATCACTGAGAAATAGGGAATAGGTGGAAAAGCTGCCCTGATCATGCTTTTTATTGACTTGGCAATATCACGGTGGTTTACGTGACAATCCAACGTCTTTGCCTGCGGAGTTGTCCAAATATTTTACAGTGGAACGCCATACTAAGCATTTAACACAGACTCATTCTTGGGTCTGATTTTATATATATTCGATAAACACGATATTTTTCAATGGCCACATTTATTGTCGTATTTTTAAACAATTGTATTTTCGTAGTGCGTAATTGCACATATTCAAAATAAACCCACAACTTAATTCGGCGTTTGCTTTGTTTCAGTTTTCCTTTCGTGTCTTCCGCACATACATCCATTAGACAATGCAGACAACTCGCAATTCACTGTACTTTTGAAACACACATTTGTTTGATTTACAGATTAACAATGACAATCGGATTGACTTAATGCAATGAAGCAGTTACGAGGCAGGGCCAGGTCAGTCCTTTGTAGAAAATTAACAAAAATGTGAATGAGTATAATTTTTGGAGTTTGTCCATCGGTAGTGGAAATGTTTTCACCAGGATTTCAACGCGTGAGGACCCTCTTCATGACATTTGGACTGCAGTCCTCCAAGGCAGTGGTTCTTAACCTGGGGGTGCGAGATGCCCCTGCAAGACATGTCCAGATATTTTTTTTGAAGGTAAATTATAGAAACACAAATTAAGCACGGGAACGTAAGTACAACTACTTTATTTCATGAAACCTCTATGTATTTATTAACATGAAACATTTGTTTACGTTTGGGAACCGAAGGGATGCAAGGTTGCAGTAAAGGTTAAGAGCCACTACTCTAAGGGAACAAGGTGAAAACCCAAGGACAGCCACAGTGGTTTGCTGCTGTTGGCTTCATGTAGCAATTGGCTCCGCGAGGACCCATCAACTTGTGTGGGTGAGACCCGGCGATTTAGCAGAGTTTGGGGGAAAGTGGGGAAATCACCTTGGAGAAATAAACTTTTTTTCGTTGCCTTCAATAATGCAAACTTTTTTGTTTTATATTTTTTTGTGGGAATGAGCAGTCATTTATCGAAGAAGCTGAGCGGTGAAGAGAACGTGGAGGTGATCCTGGAAATTTATCGGGGGCAGCGTGAAATTTTGTAAACAGCAATATGGAGAATCGTAACCTGTTTCACTGTAAACAACAAATTAAATGGAAAAAAAGTATTTTTCATTGTCCCTTTAATGTAAATTAATGAGAATGTACAGCTCTTTGTAAATCCACTCATGGATGAAGGCATTTTTTGTATAAACATAGATCTGTTTAACACGTAGGCTTTCGCGACCAAAATCATCCATCATAGAGTTTTTTAGTTAGATCACGTAAATATGTGTCGTTAAAACCCGCCACCACCCGACACAGCCAAATAGTAAGGGTTGTCACATAAACAGTGGCCAATTCGTCACTAGTACAGCACTAACCGGTGTGTTGGAGAGCCAAGCCACAACATTTCCAAACTGAGTACGATGTTTCGCCAGTAATTACAACTAGCTTCATCAGGCGACAGCCAGATGTGTGGAGAAGTCCACCTGTTTCGTTCCTTATATAGAGGCGTAGATGTGGTGACCACCCTTCTGCGCTCTTGCACAATGTGGCAGGGGGGGGATTACTGAGGCAACGTACATTATGCATGTGCATTATGCGAGCCCCTAACCCAAAAAACTTTATTATGGAATACATAGTTTTACTAAAATGCTACATTCGTTCGTTTGTTTCTCAATCAGCTTGTTCTGGTGAGGGTCACTGCGGCAGCATGTTGAGTAGTTGCGGTCCAGACCTCCCTTTCCCTGGCGACGGACTCTAGAATTACTACACCACTATACACCACTATACACAGACTCTAGAACTACTACACCACTATACACATACTCTAGAACTACTACACTATTATACACCACTATACACATACTCTAGAACTACTACACCACTATACACCACTATACACATACTCTATAACTACTACACCACTATACACCACTATACACAGACTCTAGAACTACTACACTATTATACACCACTATACACATACTCTAGAACTACTACACCACTATACACCACTATACACATACTCTATAATTACTACACCACTATACACCACTATACACATACTCTATAACTACTACACCACCATACACCACTATACACATACTCTATAACTACTACACCACTATACACCACTATACACAGACTCTAGAACTACTACACTACTATACACATACTCTAGAACTACTACACTATTATACACCACTATACACAGACTCTATAACTACTACATCACTATACACCACTATACACAAACTCTAGAACTACTACACCACTATACACCACTATACACAGACTCTAGAACTACTACACCACTATACACTACTATACACAGACTCTAGCTCTTCCTACAGAATTCCCAGGCGTTTCCAAGCCAGCCGAGCGACATCGTTTCGGTCATTACCCAAAGCTTATGACCATAGGTGAGGGTGGGAACGTCGATCGACCTGTAAACCGAGAGCTTTGTTCGAGAACTCAGCTCCCGCTTCGCTACCATGGAACGGTACATTGCCCGCAAGACTGCGGACGCTGCACCGATCCGCCGGCCGATCTCCCACTCTTTGTTACTGTCACTCGTGAAAGAGACCCCGAGGTACTTCATCTCCTCCACTAAGGGCAGCTGTTCCCCCGTCACCTGGAGAGCACACTCCACCATCTCCCATGACCTCAGATTTGGAGGTGCTGATCCTCTTCCCAGCTGCTTCACAATCGGCATCAAACTGTTCAACTGCACGCTGGAGATCACAGACTGATGAGGCAAAGAGGACCACGTCATGTACAAAAAGCAGCGACGCCACCTCCATGCCCCCTGTACTGGATACTCTCCATACCTTCGCTGCCCCTTGATATCCCGCCCATGAAAATCACAAACAGGAATGGAGACAAGACGCACCCTCGGCAGAGTCCAACACCCACACAGTGAACGACTTTAATTTAACACCAAGAATACGAACACAGCTCTCACTCCGGGAATAGAGGGACCGGATAGCTCACACAAGCGGCACCGGTACATCGTACTCCTGCAGCACTTCCCACAAGACATTGCGGGAAACACGGTCACATGCCTTCTCCAAGTCTACAAAGCAAAAGACTGTAAAAACGCGACAGTGTTTTGTCAAATTATTTGCTGGATGAACGCCTCCTCCATACCATATTGGCTATGAAAGGGTCCTTTCCTATGTTTATTTTGCTCGTACACGTTATGAAAAACATAGACATATTACCTACAATTTAGCTGTCGCATGTAGCTGCGTTTAGGGTATCATCATGACCATCATGGATGGATGCCTTTTAAGTTGTCACCCCTCTCACAAGTCCCACGATGCCACAATTCATCTTGTTCCTGCAGATGACCTAATCGTATCCCTCCATCTCCTTGGTAATCTTCCTTTTGGGCATGATCTCCCCTTTTGCTGCCATTTCATCAACAGTCTCAATGATTGGCCATCATCCTTTCCGGAGATATAAAAAAAACTCAGCTATGTTTATTACCAGGTAGGGCCCAATGAGCTATATAGCTCTTTTACAGAAGCGACCTGGCCACAAATGATAGTTCAAACGTATTAGCAGCCAAATACTCTAAAAATACATTCTAAGTGTGGAGGGAAAACCGGAGGATCCAGAGACAAATCCACACGACCTCGGGAAGATCATGCAATCTCCAAATATGCAGGCGTCAGGGTCGGGATCGAACACCACGACCTCCTCCATACCAGGCGAGGTCATTAACATCACGCCACCATTGCGCCACGTCTTTCGGTTGTGCTGAACAAGCCCACATGCTCTTTATTACGGTCATGTTTGACGTTTCTAATTTGCAATTGGTCTCAGATGCACATTATGCAACCTTCTATGCATACTTTTCAACTTTTGATGTTTTGTCCATGTTTCCGATCCATATGCCAGAGCAAGTCATTTGCACTGATTGAAAACTTTTATTTATTCAGACAAATTGATTTCATTTTTTATTATCTAGTTCAGTTTTACCTCTTGATTTCATCATTTTGATACAGATCCATGTGCAAATAATGCCAAAGTCACAATACTCTTTTGTACTTGACGCTGGTTTCCTTCCAGTAAATACAGTTTTTAATTTGTTTCGCGAACGTGTGCTTGGCTTTTGTTATTCTCTTATTATGTAAGGCTGACTTTATAGTCTTATGTTTGATGTTCCTCAATCGTTTAATATAGTTCATTGCCATTGGTTGAAATAATGACTATGACATCAGCCAAGCTGACCTGAATAATATTTTCCCAATTCATATTTATGCCGTTACTTCTTCATTTAAGAAATATATATCCTGTATCTCCTTGGTAAAGTGTATGTCCTTGATGATTCCTCTTATGATGTGTACGTTGTTTCATTCTTATACAGTTGTTAGTTTTCATTTGCAGTCGTTTTTTTGACATCTCAGCCTGGCCCAGTGGTTATATAGTTAGGTTACGTAAACATATGTATTAATTATTTTGTTAACTAAATGACAACCTATCTATATGCATATAATGTACATGTAATTACGCATATTCAATATATGCACACGGTATGCAAATTGTGTCCACGCATTTCTGTATGCAATGTAATAAAGACAGCCCATTTTGTAAAAACAATCATAACTTAATGTCAATTATCCTGAAATTGGCCATTCTTCATTTATTACGAAACGCCTTCCGTGGTTTTTATGCCCACAGTGTGTACATGGCCCTGCGATCGTAAAGTTGATTTTGCACGCACACACACACACAAACACCTGCGTGCACACAAAACAAACCCCTGTAGTTGACATCCGTGAAACCAGCAGCCCACGGGGATTTGCCCTGCGTGGAGTTGCAAAGTTACTTTTACGGTCAACCGCGTGCGTCAGCGTGCGAGCCGACACTGCGAGCGCAGAGGCCCGCGTGGGAGGCTCCAGGACTTTTTTGTTTGTTACGCACGAGTCACTCACACCCTCTCAGCTTCATTAACATTCACATCAGCTGTGCTCACCTGGTCTCCACTATGTGTGCGCGCGTGCGCGCGTGCGTGCGTGTCAAGACTCGAGTGAGTACCTGGTGCGGTTCTGTAAACATCACCACTACTTTGCATTTCACTTTGCCGGGCGTGGTGGTGCATTCCTGCAAATTCAGCACCGTGGAGCTGGAGGTCGGTGGATCGCACAAATATGTACCTGCAGTAAAATTGTGGTGGCTTGTGAAAGACGGTGGAGTGATTAGGTTGTCTGAAAATGTTTGAGCGTCATTCCCATGCAATCGAGTTCATGCCTTGCGTACAAAAAAAAACCGCTCATGTTTTTTACTTTATTTTAGAAAATGTACCATTAGAAGCGCTGCAGTAGTGATAACACTGGTCAGCACACTTTTTCTGACATAAGGTATTCCAACGGTTTAAAGGTAATTTTGGGGTGCTGATTCCAAATCTAGCATCAGTTTTTGTCTATCATATCAGGTTTTTGAGATATCAAATATTAAATAAATGTGGATATCTGCATAAAATGATATTATAAACACACTATCCTAAAAATACAGCACCATATTTTAACACTAAAGCAGTCACTGACTCGTAACAACTTGCAATCATAAGTGACAGAGTTAATTTCGGGTAAAATCAATGAAAATGGGGTATGCCGATAGCATAAAAAATTAACCCGTAAAAGCAAAGTTTTTCACTATAAATCCTTTATATGCGTGGCGGCTAGAGTCCTCTCGTCCTCTGGCTTGAGATGGCTGCCACCTATGGGTCAGATGAATGGCTGCCACCATTAAGCAATTGGTAATTAAATATAATTAATTTTTTCCTAAAAGTGTAACATTTAGGAAAACATTTTTCACGAAAATACATTGTCACGCACAACGAGTCTGTGTGCAAAATGTCAGCTCGATTGGATCACGGGAAGTGGGTTAAAAAACGACCGAAAGATTTGCACGGTCGTAAGCAAGCAAGCAAGCAATTGAACTTAATATAAAGGATTTAATAAATTAACCCGTAAAAACAAAGTTTTTCACTATAAATCCTTTATATGTAAGATCACCTCTTGACATTCCCCGTATATTCCCGAGGGCACTAGCGTTGACCCGTTTTACCACTTTCAAGAACCTGGCGGCTTCAATTTAACTGCTCTATAAATAGTCTCCATTGTACAGCGTGGGGGCAGGGATTTCATGCCATGTGGTTAGTCAACATTTGCGTCATCATGAAACGGGCGGCTAGAGTCCTCTCGTCCTCTGGCTTGAGATGGCTGCCACCTATGGGTCAGATAATTGTCTGCCACCATTAAGCAATTGGTAATTAAATATTTAAAAAATTTCCCTAAACAGTGCAAAATTTAGGAAAAAATTTTCACGAAAATTAATTGTCATGCACAACGAGTCTGTGTGAAAAATATCAGCTCGATTGGATCACGGGAAGTGGGTTAAAAAACGACCGAAAGATTTGCACAGTCGTAAGCAAGCAAGCACGCAAGCACGCAAGCAAGCAAGCAAGCGAACTTAATATAAAGGATTTAATAAAGGATTTAAAAATGAGATGTGATAGAGCAAATCTGAGATCAGATTTGGAATCAGCATCCTGAAATTAGTCTGAAACAGCTGCAAAAGTCCAGGCCAAAAATGTTTTTGTTTGTTGACCAGTGTAATTCATCATCATTAGCAACACTTATCTGTCCACTGGTTGGATGAAGGCCTCCCCGCACTGTCACATCCCTCACGGTCATTCGATGCCACAATCTGTCTCACTCCAGCATATACATGATTTTATGTCTCCATTCAGCTCCCCGTGATGGACATATTCTCGGGCACATTGTGTCATTTGGCTACCGTTCTATCAGTAGTCATTCTCCACGAGCCACACTTTCTTCAGGCAATGTGTTTTTCTTTTTCCAAAATCACACTTACTTTTTTTTAACAATGGCTATGACGATTTAAAGCGTTACACTGATTGAAAAAGGTAACATTTGTATTCTATTTTTTTATATATAGCAAATGACATTTTCTAAAAGCCACTCCATCTCTTATCTAGCTCACCTCTTTATTCGATTAATGTAATTCCGATCCAACGTGCAATAATTTATCTGAGTATACATAATCTGCTTTGTTTTCGAGTTATGCCTCTCCAAATGTTATATTATATAGCAAATGTGTTGTCCGTGACTTTTTTATTTGTTCAACTATATCTCGAGCCTGGCAAGCTCTTACTCGGGTATGAACAACTCCATCTGTTGACATCAAAACTGTTCACAAAACAGGAGTCACTACGATAAAACACATTCCTGCGGAGAGAACTGGTAGGAACGTTGGGTTGCTCGGTCAATGGCCAGGGTCAACGGCGGCGTGGTGTATTCCGCAAATATGCCCGACTGTGAGGGCGGGCACAAGCCGGCGTGAGTAGGTTAAACGTTGAGTTTTATAAGGGCACCACGGGGTGACCAGCCCCTCCCCACCCAGCCCCACCCTCCCCACCCAGCCCCTCCCCATCCTCTCCACCCAGCCTCTCCCCACCCTCCCTCCACACCCAGCCCCTCCCCTCCCCACCCAGTCCCTCCCTCTCCACCCAGCCCCTCCCTGCACGACGGACGGACACAATGATCCCCTGTGGGCTGGTGGAACCAATGGGTTCCTACCAGTACAATCAATGTTAATTAGTTTTATACAAATGTTGAGTAGTAGACGGAGGTACTCAGAGACGGAGGTGAGTTAGGGGCTTCCGCCAGGGTTTATTAACACATATCACTATCCCTGGTTCCCTCTTTACCCCTTCTATTATCCCCGTTCCTCCAGTGACCCCGCTTACGTCACGGGGTCTCCCTTAAATACCCTAGGAGGGGTGACGTCACGTGCACTGCCCAGCGCGTGCGACCCCACGTCCCGTGATGTCACCGCACCGGACAGCGCACACGACGCCACCACTCTCCTCTACTCCTCTACATCACCCCCCCCCCCGTGAAAAAAAAACAGCCGACCCGGCTGCAATCACCCCGCAAGCGGGGCCCCACACCGGACCGAAGACCGAATAATCACGAGTTCGTGTGCCTGAAGGTAAAACCGGCTGCTAGAAAACTAAACCTTAGGGCAGTACGGCCCTTCAAGCAGAACAGCAACAACAACCACAACAACAAAAAAACAAAACAAATAGAGCCCAAAGGCCTCATCCGCCGGATAGCGCCGAACGGGCGCCAGGGCCTGGGCCCGCTGAACGGCCATCAGGGCGGTCACCGGAGCTGCATCCCCCTCGAGCGGGTATGCACTGCTGGCCCGCTCCCCCGTGCGGTGTCCGCCACCCGTGCAGGTGGCCCGTCAGCAGGCAACAGGCCCACCGCCGTGGCCTCCGGTGACCGGGGGGTCTCTGTCGGCCTCACTCGGGAGGGGCCTGGGGGCACACAGACAGGTCGGACGTCACCTCCGTCAACGAGACCCGGCCGGTCAGGCACGCCGGATACATCATCAGCCGGCCGCTCCGGAATTGGGGGTGGATCCCCCAGGGTAAATGGAACATAACGTTTGAGCCGGGACGGGTGCACTATCCACTGCCGGCGACCGAACCGAATCCGGACGCATTGCGGCCGGTGGACCTCCACAACCTCCACGGGGCCCTGCCAAGGGCGATGCAATTTGGCCGATGTGCCAACGAGGACCTGGGGACAATGCAGCCACGCTTTTTGACCCGCTACCCACGGGAGGCCAGCTGCCTGGTGTTTGGGCAGCCGCTCATTAGCCGCCTGCTGGCTTGCGGAATTCTCGGCAGCGGCCTGTCGCGCCTCACGCAGCCGGTCAAGCGCGACCTTCAAAGGGGTCGGCACCGCCGACCCCTTCTTGGAGGAGCCAACGTCCATCTGGATGTGCACCGGGGGCTCCGGTTCCCTACCGTACATCAAATAAAAAGGCGAAAATCCCGTGGAGGCATGAGGGGCCAACCGATACGCCGCCAAGACCCCCGGGACGAACAGGTCCCAGTCTGACTGGGACGTGTTCACCTGGTGGCACAGCATGGACGTAAGGGTGCGGTTCAAGCGCTCTACCATCCCGTCTGACTGGGGGTGGTAGGGCAAGGTGCGGATTTTCTTGGTGCCAAGGAGGTCACACACCTCTTTGAGCAACCTAGACGAGAAATTCCGCCCCTGGTCAGTCAACAATTGTTCCGGCGCGCCCTTGTCAAACATGTACCCCTGGACGAAGGCCTCGGTGATAGAAGAGGCCGACTGATCGACCAAAGGCCATGCCATGGGCCAACGTGTGAGGTACTCAACGCCCACCAAGAGGTATTTGTGGCCCCGTTGGGATGCAGGAAATGGCTCCAAAATGTCGAGCGCCACGAGCTCATTAACGCGAGAAACCCAGATGGACTGCAGCGGGGCCCGGTCCCGGACAACTGGGGCCTTCCTCCGCGCGCAGTCGTGGCAACCCTTCAAAATCAGTGGCACGTCACCCTCAACACCCGGCCAGTAATAGTCCCGCTTAAGGTCAATAAGGTCTTGTGGTAGCCAAGGTGCATAAGCTTCTCGTGAATGGCTCGGGTTAATTTACCACGCAGGCTAGTGGGCACAACCACACAATAGCGTTCCAATTGGGCATCCCAACGCATGAGGAGTCCGTCATGCACAGCGATCGCCGGGGCAGCCGACGAAGCTGAGCTCCGGGCCTTATGTCCGACACGGCGCCGTAGCTTCAGCAGAGAGGAATCCTCCATCTGCAAGCCGGACCATACCTCCCGGGGAAGTCCAAGGCCGAAATCCGCAAGCGCCGCCGCACCTGGAGGGGTGGCCGCCTCGGCCGACACGACCAACTGTGCCGCGGCGTCCCCTGGGGCCTTGCAACGGCTAGAGCCCAGGGCGCAAGCACACCCGCCGCCTGCCGGCAATCGGGATAAACCGTCCGCATTTCCATGCTGTGTCCCCTTCCTGTGGATTACATCAAAGGGGTAATCCTGGAGCACTTCGAGCCAGCGAGACAGCTGACCCGAGGGCTGACTAATCTTCAGCGAATATTGCAGGGCCGCGTGGTCGGTTCGGACCGTAAACAGCCTACCGTACAAATATGGTTTATACAACTGAACAAAATAAACTATGGCCAAAAGCTCCCTCCGGGTCACACAATATCGCTGTTCCGTCGAGGACAGAACGCGACTGCCATAGGCTACCACCCTCTCAACCCCGTCGACCACCTGGGCCAGGACAGCCCCAATTCCCGTGTCGCTGGCATCGGTATCGAGCAGGAAGGGTTTCGAAAAATCCGGGTACCCCAAGGGCGGCGCATCCGCCAAGGCCGTGCGAAGCGCCGCAAAAGCCGCCTCCTCCTCCGTGCCCCAGTGAAACCTTTGGCCTTTGGCGGAAAGGGCGTGCAGTGGCTTCGCAATTGTCACAAAATCGCGGACAAACCGGCGATAGTACGATGCGAAGCCAACGAAGCTACGCACCTCCGCGACAGATGTGGGAGTCGGCCACGTCCGGACACAAGCCGTTTTATCCGGGTCCGTGGCGACACCTGACGTGCTAACAATGTGTCCCAAATACCTCACCGATGGTTGTAGCAAGTGGCATTTCTGGGGTTTGAATTTCAAGCCAGCAGCACGCACTTTGACGAACACCGCCTCAAGGCGTTGCAAGTGCTTGCCAAACGTACGGCCAAAAACAATAACGTCATCCAAGTAGATTAGACAAGACTCCCACTGCAGCCCCGCCAAGACCATCTCCATGAGATGCTGGAAGGTGGCCGGGGCCGAATGGAGACCCATAGGAAGCCGATTGAACTCGAACAACCCCTGGGGCATGCGGAACGTTGTTTTGGGTCTAGAGGACTCATCCAGTGGCAATTGCCAGAAGCCGGAGAGCAAATCTAAAGTCAAAAAGAACCGCGCGCCCGAGAGGGCATCCAGGGAATCATCCATGCGAGGCAATGGATATGCATCAGCCACCGAGATCTTGTTCAATCTACGAAAATCGACGCAGAACCGGAGACTCCCGTCCCGTTTCTTGACTAGCACAATGGGGGCACCCCAAGGGCTAGTAGATGGGGAGATGATGTCCGCCACCAACATTTCCTCGACAGCCGAGCGGACACGATCTTTTTCCGCTGGGCTAAAGAGGTGGGAATTAAATCGAATAGGGGCCGCATCGCCCGTGTCTATGTGGTGGTCCAAAAGAGTAGTGCGACCCAGATCAAACTTACTCTGGCTGAACACATCGGTGAACCGCTCGATGAGGTCGCGGAGTTGCCGACGTTCCCCGGAGGACAACGAGGCATTCTCGTCGCACAACGTGGCGATCCATGATGCGTCGGGGTCCCCCGTGTGCATCACGCCCGCCACGACCCCTCCATCCGGGGCAGCGCTCTCGGGTGGAGGAGCCGGGGTTGCGTGTGCCAGGACGACGCCGGCCGGGACTACGACCGGCAAGGGTCCCGAATTGAGGACCTGCAAAAAAAGGTCCTGGCCCCCCGACACGGCTGTCAAGGCGCCCACCAACCCCTTCGTCTTTGAAAAGTAGCTTGACGGGGACAGGAGGATACCTGTCTCCGTGGAGCCCATTTCGAGCGGTTTGCGCAACCTAAGGGGTATCAGGATTTGTGCCGCCGGTGGTACGGTCACCGGCGCTTTATTCAAGGCCCGTACACCGGCGACCAAGGGAGATAGGACGGTAGGCGATTGTAGGAATTGCAGCCGCCTCCCTGACGGCATTTCCACACAGCCCTGGTCAACGAGAATTCGGATGGGCATCCTAGACAAAAAGTCGGTCCCCACGAGGCATGGCACTGCCAAGGTCCTGGAGACCAAAATCGGCCCGGCCAACTCAATCTCGTCAACCCGAACCGACGCTACAACGTGGCCCAAGATGCCCAAACTGCCGCCGTTTGCGGCAACACAAGCCCCGCAAACCGGCCTTAACGGACCCACGCTACGGGGTAGCAGCCCAAAAATGGCCTCAGAAATAATGGTGGCCGACGCCCCCGTATCCACCAGGAGGCGAACGTGCACCCCTTGCACATATCCTGCCACCGCTGAGGAGCCGGCAGCTGCCGCCACCATCCTATGCGCAAGCGCATCCCAGTGGCGGGTCTGTCTGAGCCATTTAGGGGGTGATGACGCTGGTGCACCCTAGCCCCGCTAGATGCATGAGGTGAAGGGAGCGGCCGCGCAGATGATGCGTCGCGACTCGCCTGGGGCCCCGGACCCGATGCCAAGGAGGGTCTGGGAGAAGGTGGAGTCCCTTTTCCAAAGGCCCCCGGGGCATTCCGGCAGCCCCGCTCAATGTGGCCCCGTTGACCACAGCGGAAGCAGGCCACCGTGTCCGCCTCCAGTGGACGGGAAGGTCCCGGCCACCCTCACTCCGGACGGCGACCACCCGCCGCCATTCCTCGACGATCGGGCATCGCCAGGGCCGCGAGGGTGTCCACCCCCTGAGAGGTGGCCCCCCCGTCCGGCGCCGAGACCCCCGCACACGCCGCCATCTGAGGCCGTTGGCGGAGGGGAGGTGCGCCTGAATGTTTTCGGCGACCGCCAAGGATGTGATCTGCCGATCATTGTTGATCGACAGAGCAATTCCTAGCTCCCTTGCCAGGTCAAGCAGCTTCCCCAAGGCCATAGAATCAAGTGCCCTGCCGTACAGGTCAGGGTATGCAGCCTGCGCCAGGGCCATGAGCGAGCAGCGGAAGGCCAGCGGCAGTTCCCCCTCCTCCCGCCGCCGCAATGAAAACTTTAGCTGCGCGGTGGACGGCGGCTCAAAAACGTTGACCATTTGGATATAGGCCGCCGGGAGTGTAGCCCGATTGGCCGGATGGATGGACTTGAAGGCCTGCAGAGCCCTTTCGTCCAAGCAGGTCGGAAGCGCCGGCAAGGCCTCCTCCATGGACCAGCCGACCGACATGTATGCCGCGTCGAACCGGTCCTGGAAGGCCGACCAGTCGCCCCCTTGCGCGACAAATGGCGCAACGTCGGGTAACCGGCGCTGCCATTGGCCGCGCGGCGCCGCGAGGTGTGGAAGCCAAGCGGCACCTGCGGGCCACCCGGCGGACGTGACATGGTGCGGCGGTGGCAGCATTGCGGCTCCCACGGGCCACACCGAAGACGCGGAAAGGTGCGGTGATGCTGCGGCCCCCATGGGCCACGCCGTAGGTGCAGCGAAGTGTGGCTGAGTTGCGGCCCCCATGGGCCACGCCGTAGGCGCAGCGAAGTGCGGCTGAGTTGCGGCCCCCATGGGCCACGCCGTAGACGCAGCGAAGTGCGGCTGAGTTGCGGCCCCCATGGGCCATGCCGTAGACGCAGCGAAGTGCGGCTGAGTTGCGGCCCCCATGGGCCACGCCGAAGACGCAGCGAGGTGTGAAGGCGCCTGCGCTTTCGCAACCCACCTGTCAGCGGCGGCGTACGAAGCCACGGCGTCGTCTTGCGACGCGGCGAGGGACCACGGCGTTGCAGCCTCAACGGGCCACGCCGAAGACGCGGTGGTATAATTCGGGCCTGCAGCGGCCCCCGCGGCCCACCCCGCCGGTGCAGCAAGGTGCGGGACAGCGGCCGTAGCCGCGGCAACCTCTCGCGACGCGGCGAGGCACCACGGCGTTGCGGCCTCCCCGGGCCACGCCGAAGACGCGGCGGTATAACACTGAGCCGCGGCGGCCCCCGCGGCCCACCCCGCCGGCGCAGCGAGGTGCGGGACAGCGGCCGCAGCCGCGGCAACCTCTCGCGACGCGGCGAGGCACCACGGCGTTGCAGCCTCCATGGGCCACGCCGAAGACGCGGCGGTATAACACGGAACCGCGGCGTCATCCATGACAAGGGACGCAGGCACGGCGAGGTGCAGAGCCGCGGCATTGCCGGTGGCCGGCCCCGTGAGCGCGGCGACAGGTGGAGCCGCGGCAGCACCCGCGGCCCATTCCGGCGGCACGGCGATGTACGGGGCAGCGGCAGCCGCCGCTGCCCACCCCGGCAGCCCGGCGAGGACGGCACGCGCGTACTTACCCGGGGCCCCCCCGGCGGGCGCAGCTTGATGTAGAGCCACGTCGTCGCCGGCGGCTGGTCCCGCAGGAGCGGCATGCCGAGAAACCCCGGCCGCGTCGGTGGAGAGACGCGGCGTCGCGGTCGCCATGGCAGCCATGGCGCCGACTTGCGGCGTCGCAGCAACAATGTTCGCTGGCCGCCACGTCGCAGCCGTAGTAGCGGCCGCATACGGCTCCCGAGCCAAAATGGCCGCTGCGGATTGGGTCGCAGCCAACATGGCGGCCATTTCCGGTGGAGCGGTCGCTGGGAAAACGGCGGCGGTTTCAACGTTGGCAGTTGACGGTTGCTCCCGTCCCGAGTGCGGGCCGGTTGGCTGCGTCCGTGCCTCCACCTCGGCCAACCTGACGGTCAGCTGCCCCACCGCCTGCAGGAGCTGCTGCAGCAGAGCTGCGGGGACGCTCTCCGTCTCTGGCGGCGGCGGTGAGCTGACACTCCCCGCAGCCGACTCCTCCCGCTCCGGCCCGCTCGTCTCCATGGGGACCGTCACCCGGGTCCCGGGCTCCGGGGTCACTGCTGGAGCCTCCTCTCCGCCTTTGGCACCCTCCAAGAGATGTGCCGGTGGGTTCTTATGCCGTGCGCCCGCTTTAGACATGTTGGCGACGGTGTAAATCCCACTTCTGACACCAGTTGTTGAGTAGTAGACGGAGGTACTCGGAGACGGAGGTGAGTTAGGGGCTTCCGCCAGGGTTTATTAACACATATCACTATCCCTGGTTCCCTCTTTACCCCTTCTACTATCCCCGTTCCTCCAGTGACCCCGCTTACGTCACGGGGTCTCCCTTAAATACCCTAGGAGGGGTGACGTCACGTGCACTGCCCAGCGCGTGCGACCCCACGTCCCGTGATGTCACCGCACCGGACAGCGCACACGACGCCACCACTCTCCTCTACTCCTCTACACAAATATTAAATACCAGTTAATTGTGCTACTTATGCTGATTATAACCACCTTCAATGTATAATTTTACACATTTCTCAGGTCAATGACATGGTATGCAACAAAAAGACAAAATATTCAGAAATGTGACCTCCCGTTCAACTATGAAAACCATCAAGAAAGTAAATATTGTGATAACTTTCCCTGTTCGCAATAAGAATAATATCTAGATATGGTTTCCACAAAAACATGTGAAAGTAATAAGGGACATTATATTAATTATACTGGTAGGAACCACCTGGTTCCACCAGCCCACAGGGGATTATTGTGTCCGTCCGTCGTGCATCCAAAAATGGGAGGGGTGGGGCTGGGTGGAGAGGGGAGGGTGGGGAGGGGCTGGGTGGGGAGGGTGGGGAGGGGCTGGGTGGGGAGGGGAGGGGAGGGTGGGGAGGGGCTGGGTGGGGAGGGTGGGGCTGGGTGGGGGGTGGGAGGGAGGGGAGGGGCTGGGTGGGGAGGGGCTGGTCACCCCGTGGTGCCCTTGTAAAACTCAACGTTTAACCTACTCACGCCGGCTTGTGCCCGCCCTCACAGTCGGCCATATTTGCGGAATACACCACGCCGCCGTTGACCCTGGCCATTGACCGAGCAACCTAACGTTCCTACCAGCTCCCTCCGCAGGAATGTGTTATATAAAGATACAAGATTGAAGGGAGATTTTACAAAAAAATATGGAGGGTGCACGTATTTAAATTGAGACAAAGTTCTCAACACTGAGTTGGACGCAGTATAGGTGGGGGGAAAGAGGACCATAGAGTATAAGGAAACAGAGATACAAAGAGACAAAAAACGAGATAGTGGAAGAGAGGGAACGACGTGCAGTGACACAGAGACACTGAGTGAGATGATACTACTGTATAGGTACATAGAGACAAAGAGATACAGCAATCCAAACACTGACTCACTCTTTCTGGATTAGAAGTTTTCGTGACTTCAAGGATCGACCACTCTTTGGTTCTTTCGATAAAGTCACGTGGGTGAAAAAATAAAATTAAAATAAATTTAATCACGACGTTTCGGGCGCAACACAAGCGCCCAGGTGGGACAACCACAGCAAGAAATAATTGCAATCACTTCAGCAGTTGATAACTGTTTTTTTACCCTTTTATCTGGCAACAAAACTGACACCTGTTTTTACGAGGAGTCATATTTGCATAGACCACAATACCTCCAGTCATGATGCAAAAAAAAACATAACTCTGATAATGTATGCACAGTCCTTGAAGTTGATTGGTCCACACCCGAGACAGCTATCCTTAGAGCCTAGTCTCACATGGGTTGGACCAGATGACGCCAAAAGGCGCACAACTCAAAGACAATGCACCATCAGAATATGAGAGCTCGGGGTAAGCATTTACACCATTGGTACCTCATTTGCCAGTAATACATTCTCAGAGTTATGTTTTTTGTTTGCATTATGACTGCAGGTATTGTGGTCTATGCAAACATGACTCCTCGTAAAAAAAGGTGTAAGTTTTGTTGCCAGATAAAAGGGTAAAAAACCAGTTATCATATTTTTTACTGCCAAATGAGGTACCAATGGTGGTACTTCAGCAGTTGTTTTCTTATTTTTTTCACCCACGTGACTATACCGAAAGAACCAAAGAGTACTGATCCACTCTCCTGCCATTCTGCTGTCCCTAACTTATGAATGAATTCGAGGTCCTACACCGTTTCGGGCTTCAAACTCCATACGTATCGCTGTTTTCATTGGCGGTGGTAAACATTCCACATTCTGATGGTAAGGGAAGACTGCAAACTATGATATGATCAATGCTGGCATTTCACCAAATGGTACTAATTTTATTGATCCGAGAGGGATGATGGGATGAGTCGATTATTTGACCGTGACGTGCTGAGCATTCTGTTGGAAATATGTTTTTAAAGTTTGGATATAGGAGTGTGAATATCAGGAGAACACAATCAAATCATAACATTATTCCTCGATGGTGAAAGCAGCAGAAGGGGTGTTTGGAGCGCGATGGGAAATTGTAAGAGCCGGTGGTGGTTATAAACACGTTCGGATCAGCTTTGCAGTTTCTCAATTAAGTGTTTGACTGAAATGAGTTTTGGCATGTATTGATTTCCCCTCACGTGTATGCAGGACAGAGGTGGTTTTTCAAGTTTCATGTAAATATTCCAAGCCATTTCTTCGCCCGTTTGTGTGTATGCCCATCGTAGCCTCAAAATAACAAAGACCGCAACTGACCCAAGATACATATCTTTCACCATTAAGAAAGCGTTGACGTCACGGCTCACGATGTCGACCAAAAGTGACTACGAAACACAAGCAGAAAAGGCTCCTGCTGTTATATTGTCCGCAAGGATGATGATGTTTGGATGAGGGGCATGCCCAAGGGCCATCATAGCAAAGAAATTACAGCTTTTGAAACAATATTCTTGCAATGAATCATGGGAGACTTCGAAGTGCGTGGGTGTCTCGTTTGGTGATTGTTCAGAGAAACTGGTCAGCTCCGCTTCCTATAATTGTGATTCATGGGACGGGGCACATGACCCCTGGCCTCTATGCATGGTCTAAATTTCATGCTATCTTGATGTGCGCGTACGTGTGCGTGGTGTGCACTGCTCGTGCACAGGCCGTGCATCACATATGTAATCAACTCTTCTTTGACAAAAAGATGCTAAATTTCGGGGAAACACTACGACGCTCGCCTCTGGTATCTTTAACTCGTTTTTGAAACCGATCGCACGTGAAATGATTTGGACACGCAGCTTGTGCAGTAGTAATTGTCCACGAAAATGCCGTGTTATTTTGGTTCCGCGAAGTGCAATTTGTCAGTTGAAACAGTGTTTACATCGAAGTGGAAGCTGCGTCGTCGGGTAGCGCGTTTCTTCCTGAAATTTGTGTTAACCTCCAACACAAGAAATGCTGATAACGCAGCTTCAGCTGGGGGAAGTGGGGGGTGGTCTCGTTTATGCAGAACTGAGGAGGGGTAGTTCTCACGTATATTAACGGCCCTTAAGCCAGTGTTGGAAATTCCACATCCCTATGATCGGGGCAACTTTATCTATAGGACAACCACTGCTGAAATATCACAAAGTGATGCGCATTGTATTGGACCTTGAGGGGGGCAAATGTGCAAGGCTGATCCTCAGCTGTGGTTTCGAACTCTCTCCCTTCCCACTATGAGCTGAGTGTTGTGCCACAACGCTCCTCAGTCAGGCATCGTGATCGCTCAAGAGAAACAAAACTGTGCTCGGACAGGAGACATCAACGGCGGTGGCAACAACAACTGGTGAGAAGGACCAGCGAATGAAAGCCATTGGACTGACATGATGCACGCACGAGGACAATGGGAGAGATGAAGTGATGACATCAGGGAGACGTGGAGCAGTGAGAATGATCACCGGGAGTGTCGGATTCTGGTTTTGTTGCATCACGTGGGACGGATGTTATGCAGCAGAAAACGTGTGAAAGGCTGGTGATGAAGATGACGATGAATTGCGGTTTGCGGGCGATCCTGAATCCCTAGGTAGTGCTACTGCGTGGGTTCGGTGAAGTATGACCGCTGCAAAACAAACTCCTCCACACTTCATGAGGACAGAACCGGCGAATGGAGAGAAAAAACAACGAAAGTGATGCGAGGCTTAATGGGAACCTCAACTGATTTTGCAGGTTCACGGGAGGAGAGTTCCATTTTTTTAAGTCAATCATAGATAATTATCATGAATTCCATGTCAATTTGTATTGCAATGCTCAAATCTCTTTTCCTCTCCTTAAATTTTACAAACCCCTCTTCTCTATTCCTTTTGTATTTTTTTTAACAGGATTGGTTTATTGAGGTTATTGGAAAGAGACAAATAACGCAGAGTGCGTTCCAATCCCATTTTTTCGTGCAAAAAAAACCCAACAGTGGTCAATATAATGCAGTAAATTGCAGAAAAAGTATTTCACACATATATCAGCTACAGACCGTCACCAGAGACTTTCGTATGTTGATGGCTCCTACGCTGCCTGGGCATAGCAGGTGGGTGGCAGCGGTGAGCAGACGCCACGGTGGTGAAATGTGAACTACCTCGCCTGATATACAGGAGGTTGTGGGCTCGATCCCGACCCTAACGCCTGCTGTATGTTTGTAGTTTGCATGCTCTCCCCGCGGTCGCGTGGATTTTGCGCTAGGCCCTCTGGATTTCCCCCCCCCCCCTCCACATTTAGAAACAAGCGTTTGGATGATTTGGCTGCAATAAATTTCCACATGATGAGCCACTTCGCTGCGCTATCATTTGTGTCCAGATCGTTTCTGGAAAAATAGATGGATATCGCTCAGTGGGCCTTACCTGGTATAAAAAAAACTGTGTTAAACAGAGTGACTGCGGGGTGTAATAGGCGTGGTGGGGAAATTTGGAGTGAAAATTGAGGAAGGGTGGCCTTTTTTAACGTTTAAAAGCAGCTGCTTGCTCTTGGCTGCAGGTGGGGAATTTTACTTTTCGTAGCTGGACTCCTAGATAATGTAGTGGTCACACACTTGTTACTGAGTCAGTTCGTATGGGTTTGATGATTGAAATCCCCCAGCCACCTGGCAAATGTTGGAACTTTGCCAATGCCCCAGTCCTCGTGTTCAGTGGGCTTTAAAGACCCCCAATGACATGCATTACTTTCCTATTGTAACCCACTTGTGTGCCCTTTTCAAAAGCAAAATTTTTCTTTTTTCAAATGTATTAATCTACCATGATTCATTTGAGATTGAATGACTTATGATCTCTCAGTGGGTCTGTACATAATAAACACATTTAGAGCAAAACTAAAAGCGTTATGTTTGATTGTCAGAGTTTCCAGGACAAAGCACCCTTTTTATCGAGACACAAACCTTGTCTGGACAATTTTATGAATTGTCCCCGAAATCCCCCGTTTGACACTGCAGTCAAATTCGGAAGTTGACGTCACTTAAGAGTAAAGCTCTTTGCTCTACAGTTATAATCAGTTATTCATTCATTTGTATACACTCGTTGTCAAACATGTACCGTACATTGTACACGCATGTACAGATGCTCAAGCACAAATGCACAGGTTACTTGCTATGGACAAGATCACACACAACTGATTGCTTCCGTTTGTCTGAAGGACACCTCATCGGTTCTCCATATAAACGAGGCCACCGGATAGTCAAGTGGCAGATGTTGCGACATCCAAAAGAAAGCAAAAGCGGCGCTTGTTGTTTAGACACGGAGAGAGGTTAGAACGAGATTGCAAGGTAGCCACCAGCCTCAGGCCTCAAACCAGTCACCACTTGCCAATTATTGCTTGGCTATGCCAGGTCAGTGTGACAATTGTCTCATTCAACAGACTAAACAACTGCAATACTGTAATTTATTTAGAAGCAAGCAGTGAGATATGTACACAGAACGACGATTAATATCTGTTCATAATCGAGACATTCAACAAATTCATTGAGGTTTGCCCAATTAACCCAGTAGGTATTGGCTCATTCTACGGAATGAAATTATATTGTCACGGTCTTCACGTTTTTCTTATGGCAAATGCAATGTTTGGTAATACCCCAGAGCATGCATATTGAGCAAAATCATTTATCTCCACAATTATGCAGCTTGCCTTCCTTCAAGTAAATAACTTCAGAATAATGTAAGTAACTTTCCAACTTCAACAAAAAGACGAGCCATTATCCGCTGAAAACATCAATTTAAATGTTTCACTTGTATTGTCTGCTTGAATTTAGAAGGGCGTAACTTAGCAACACGTCATTTGTGCTTTTCGTAATAAACATCTTCCAGGGCGCAAACCATGAATTCACACTTTTACCTTTGTTCAGGGAAATGGAGCTGAAGCTCCAGCAACTGACTTTATTCATGGAATTGGAGGCAAAGGTACATTGAGCGTTATCTATCACTTCATCTGGGACGTTATCTTGCCCTTACAAATAATGCACAATTGCTTATTTCATCAAACGTTTCCAGGTAATTACTTGGAGGAGACCTAGTAATTTCTTCCTGAAACATGGTTTATTATATTTAAAAAAACTAAGTGAAAGTCTTTCCACCCGTGCGCGTTCCGCTCTGTGATTCACCTATTTCCAGACATCTCTGCGTATAACGACTGGGGTCTGACTCACGCCGCTGATGTCAAGACTGCAAATAGAACTGTGGCTTTCAGCCCTCGGTCTCCAGATACTGCACGCTTACTGTGAAAAACGAAACGATCGTTTCCTTTTATTGCTTCCGTCCCGAGATTTAAGCGAATTACAAACAACAAACCGTGTGTTAGACCGCTAACAGGGTCAGCCGTCAGGGGCGCGACGGTCGCCAGCGTTGCGTTTCAACGAGGGATTCTCAAACGCGTTGGAACCCACAGCTCTTGAGACACTACCGATACGGCGAGCATAAACACAATAAACCCATTCTAGATTTGAAGTTTTCGTGACTGCAAGGATCCATACTCTTTGGTTCTTTCGGCAAAGTCACGTAGGTAAAAAATAAAATGAGAGATAAAAATAGAAATAAAACTCCTTAGCCCTGGCATATCTCCCACTTTAGTAAACATTTTCTTGCTGTGATTTTCACACCTGATGATGATTGCTTGTGTTTCAATCGAAACGTCGTGATTGAATGCACTTTTATTTATTTCTATTTTTATCTCTTATTTTTATTTCATATTTTACCTACGTGACTTTACCGAAAGAACCAACAAGTACAATAAACCCACTTGAACGTTCGGTACAACTCCAGTGCATCCCTACAGCAGGCGTTCAACGGATTATATCTGGCAGGGGAAGCGTTCCACAGTGAGTTCGGTGGGGAATCTGAATCTTCCATTTATCAGATTGGGCAGATGACTGCGGCTGTTGGGGGTTAGTGCAGAGGTGATGTGAATATCTGAATATCTAGATTTGAAGTTTTCGTGACTGCAAGGATCCATACTCTTTGGTTTTTTCGGTAAAGTCACGTAGGTAGAACATTAAATAAATTAAAAATGAATACAACTAAATTAATTTATTTAATGAAAACTACTAAATGTTTTTTTTATTTAGTTGTTTTAATTTTTTACTTATTTTATTTTTTACCTACGTGACTTTAGCGAAAAAACCCAAAGAATATCTGAATCTCTTTATTCCTCCGTGTCTTTTTATGTTATTTGTTTGTTTCTTTCGTTTCTCGTGCTCGGTTGTTCTTCCACCAGGTGTCTATGGGTAGGGAAGTGTGACAGGATGTAATCAGTGCTCATACGAATCCACTGTGTTCACTTTGTTCACTGCTGCCCTGGGAAACCTCTAGCCCAGTGGTTCCCAACCTGTGGTTCGCAGGTCACTGGTGTTCCACAAGGGCACTGGAAGTTGTCCGTAGAACTGTTAAAGATGCTACAATTTAAATAAGTTATACTCTTTGGTTCTTTCGGTAAAGTCACGTAGGTGAAAATAAAAAATATATAAAATGAGAATAAAAATAAAGAATAAAATAAAAATAACTAAATGTATTCACGACGTTTCGGAAGTAACACAAGCTTCCGTCATCAGGTGGGACAACCACAGCAAAAAAATAAATTACTTTAATGGGCAAAGAGAGCTGTTCAAATCTAGAATAAAATAAGTATTTTTTTTTAAAGTATGTTTTCAGTGCATGATGGCCTGTGAATGTTTTTTTGAGGTTTGACAGTGGCCCATGATTCCAGAAGAATTGTGAACCCAAGCTCTCGTCCATGAAATCTGAGAGGAAGGAGACATTACGTTTGATATTCAATATGAAGTCAAGTTTTAAGTTTGTCATGCACAGTAGCATTTGCTTAGCTAATGTTAAATTCGTTTTTCAGCAGCTGAAATATTAGATAGCTTGTTGAAAAGCAGATAAATATAACGAATATTTAAACGCTACCTTAAACGTTTAAATACATCTAATCATATTTACTTTTATAATTTTAGAAGTTCTATATATTAAAAAGTGTCATGTATTATGAAGATTTTTGATTGAATAAAACTGGCATGACATATCTCAACTATATTTAAATAAGTACACTACCTAAATCTATAAGCAAGAAATATAAATTATTGGTGAAGTTCACGTGTGTAATTAAATATCTTGATTGCTTTAATTAATGTCATTAATAGTTATAATATTTTTAAAAGTATTTCTTCAAGGGGAATCTGATCAATTAAAGTTGAATTTAAGGGAAGGTAAAATATAAAATGATGTAAACAACTGTGAAAAAACACGTAACATTACACAATTTCAAACAATCTATTAAAATATACACGGACACATTGGTGTATCAACTAAACTCTTAACAATCGCCAAATATAATCCACAGTTACAAAATAACAGCAGACAATTAGGCAGCAACAATTGAACATAAATGTGCACCACATCCTGTTGCTATGCATGTATGTATGAATGTTGAACTTCTTTCGGAGCCAACCGTGCTAATCGTCGATGCAACAACAACAACGCAAATCATCTCACAACAATTCAGCTGAAAAGTGTCATAAAGCTGGAGAAACTTTTCATCTCAATGTGCTCTCACCTGATCAAATAAAACAGAAACGGTGACCTGGGCAAAGTTTCCACTTTATTTCACTCGTCTGCTTTGGCAGACACATCAACGTACGTTGAAGATTACAAAAAGATAAACATTTTTAGAATTTTGGCTATTCCCGTCTCGCAGGAAAAAAAGAGGTATCAGTGAGTTAAATAAAATACATTTAATGAAAAGAAATGTGTCAAGAACCGTTTAAAAAATTTATCATAAAGAATACCTCCTCGGTGTTTGTTTATTTATTTAGGAAGTGCATTTGCACTTCCTAAATAAACAGCAACTTCATTATTTGCAGAATGCGGTGTCCTCAGACTGCTGCTAGGCTTGGTTAGGGCAGACAGTCTTCAACGATGTGCATCATCATCTATTTGAAAGCACCTCCTTATTATTTAAAAAATTATCAATCAATAACTAATTCTAGATTTGAAGTTTTCGTGACTGCAAGGATCCATACTCTTTGGTTCTTTCGGTAAAGTCACGTAGGTGAAAATAAAAAAATAATAATACAATTTAAAATAAAAATGAAAATAACTAAATTAAAAATAAAAATAAAATTTAAAATAAAAATAACTAAATCAATTTAGTTATAATTTAAATTAAAAATGAAAATAACTAAATTAATTTAGTTAATTTCATTTTAATTTTTAAATGTATTTTTTTTCACCTACGTGACTTTACCGAAAGAACCAAAGAATTTAGTAATCATTAACTATTCACTTCTGGATTAAGACCTCTCCATGTTATTCCCATCCCCCACAAGTTCCACGATACCCACAATCCATCTGACTCCTGCACGTGCTTATCTCATCGGTTGACCCCTGTGGTTTGTATTTCCTTGGGTGTGCTCGTGTTTTTGTATCGTTTGTTGTTGTAACTTGCTGACCCACCCCCTACTGGGCATCTGTGAAAAAGATCTTCATAGCTCATCAGATTCCAATGAGCTCCCTCCTTTGGCTGTCATTTATCGCCAGTCTCGTCCATTGGTAATCATCCATTCAAGTGATGTCCCCTGCGATATCCCACTTACTTGTTTCTAATGTGCATTTGATCAATGTATTCCTCTTTCCGTATCTACGTGTAATAGCCGGCATGCATCACACTGTGCTTATTTGGGTACTTTTGATATTGATTCTTGTTGTTTATGTTTCTGATCCTTGTATTATAGCAGGATATATTAACTCATTGTAATCTTCTTTGGGGTTCATATTCTTGGTTCTGTCTGTAAAGTCACGTAGAAGGGAAACAATTAAATAATAAAAATATAAAACAATAAAATTCTCACGATGTTTCACTTTAAATCAAAATTCTTTGGGGTTGTTGAAATGTTGCTTTTCATGTTCAAATTACATTTTATTAAAGTACTCCGTGCTGCTCTCGTTTGCCTCTTGAATCTACCATGTTGATCTCTGCCTGTCTTCAGCAATTGCACGAGCATACATGCATTATTGCATGACACAGTTGGTGTCTCGAACAATAAGTTTGCTTTGTTGAGGACTCTTGACGTGCATGAATTTAGGTTTGCTCATATTTCTCTTTTTAGTACCACTTGCAGCTTTCTCAGTCTAGTTCTCCAAACATTCCTGTAGTTTTAGATTTGAAGCTTTCGTGACTGCAAGGATTCATGCTCTTTGGTTTTCTCGGTAAAGTCACGTAGGTAAAAAAAAATGAAAACAACTAAATTAAATCACGACGTTTCGGGCGCAACACAAGCGTCCTTGTGTGTCTTAAGTGTGTCTTCACTTTAAATCTCTTCGACACACTTAAGCGGTTGTGCTTTCGCTACATTGTCCCCACCTAAAGAGGGACGCTTGTGTTGCGCCCGAAACGTCGTGATTTAATTTAGTTGTTTTCAATTTTTTTTTACCTACGTGACTTTACCGAAAAAAACAAAGAGTATATTCCTGTAGTTCATAATATTTGTTCGTGACAGTGACGATGTCATCGGTGAATCTGAGATGGTTAGTACATTCACCATTTATTTAATGCCTTTGTTTTTCCAATCCAATTTTCATAAAATAGTTTATCGTGCTTTGCTGTGAAAAGCCTTTGGTGACTGTATTTGCTTGCCCGATTACTCTACTGACGTTGCATTATGTTACTTGTATGCGATGTCTGAAGCTGTTTCATTTCATGCATTAGTTATTGCGTAAGACTGCACAATTCACAAGAAGATCTCAACACCACCTGAAGAAGACCGCTTGTGTTGCGATTGAAATGTCGTGGGGGTTTTTTGCTTTTAATTTAGATTTTTTTTTCTATCTACATGACTTTTACCGAAAGAACCAAGAATATAAGATTTCAACAGATTCACGAATAATGCTACCTCAAAAGGAAAATAATATATTCAATAGGTCAAATCTCAAGCAATTGCCCTTCCTCATTTGTGGCACGGATGATCCCGTTCAGCCAGTTTCCTAGCGATTTTACCAGGAAGATCCATGCGTGAGCACAGCAGCAACGACAAAACAGAGACAAAAACATCAACAAAGAATGTTGCGTAACTAACAAACGACCAAATAAAATACAAGAGGCACCAGAAAAGGATAGGTACAATACATGTGGCAATTAAGCTCCATGTAAAAAAAGAAAAATGTTGAACTTATTTCTCACCGTACGCAGCCAACCGCGCTAATTGTAAGTGCGGGGGACGGACAACCAACGAATGCAGGACATTGCATTTGAAAAAGAGTCCTACGATAAAGTGTGGCTATCCTGGATAAATAAGTAAATCAAATTAAAATATATTTTCCGTGCTATGAAGAAGGTCTATTTCCCGAAAGGTTTCCCATTATATATGTTTAATTTAAGCTAGTGTTAATGACAAATGTGTCGCGTTTTTCGTTTTAGAAATGGTTTTGATCAGAACCATAGCCCAAGCCGCCACTGCTTTGCAACAAACCGGTTCCCCACGTGGACCGCCACCCTACCTGCACCACCCGCCACCACCTTGCTATGACAATGAGTTTGTAAAGTATTCCAGTGAGTCCAATGCCTTTTCATAGTATGCGCAATCTAGGCATAACGGAATTTGATATTCACTTGTCTTTTTAAAAAATCTGTTTGATATTCTGATGTGGTCAATGGTAAAACATTTTTTTTTTCTTAAACCAACTTGCTCTTGTGGGTGTTTGGCCTCCAAGTTGACCATTATACAATGGTCAATGATCTTTGTGAACAGTTCATATACATGTGTAAGTGTATGTATTCTAACATACATATACTTACACATACTGTAGTAGAATACTTCATCGCACGAACAGAAAACACCTCACTAATATCACTTATCCGCGCTGTGTTACCTTATATGGCCGTGTATATATAAAGGTAGAGATTGTGTTGTGCCCATGACCAAATTACCCAGAATTCCTCAACAGCTAAGCAGGTTTCAGCCTGGATAGTGCTTCGTTCGATGACTCCCACGCATACCAGGTGTTAAGGGCTGTGGTGATGTGTGGCTAGAAGCAGAAGGCAGTGCTACAACAAACACATTGTCCTACGGAGGGAGCTGGTAGGAACGTTGGGTTGCTTGGTCAATGGCCAGGGTCAACGGCGGCGTGGTGTATTCCGCAAATATGGCCGACTGTGAGGGTGGGCACAAGCCGGCGTGAGTAGGTTAAACGTTTAAGGACACCACGGGGTGACCAGCCCCTCCCCACCCAGCCAGACCCCCCCACCCAGCCCCACCCTCCCCACCCAGCCCCACCCTCCCCACCTTCCCCTCCCCACCCAGCCCCTCCCCACCCAGCCCCACCGCTCCCATTTTTGGATGCACGACGGACGGACAGAATAATCCCCTGTGGGCTGGTGTAACCAGGAGGTTCCTACCCGTATAATTGCTGTGCTATACTTCTATGCCTCCCCATCCATGTTCCCCACCTTCACCAACCCGCACCGATCAGAGTGGTGAAGTACGGTCCAATAACACCCATGACCCGCACGGCACGGAGAGGCTTTCTTCCAGCAGCGGATTGGCGATAGGCCTGCACATACACATGTAACTGTTATTGTATTACTGCAAGGCAGTGTTGATGACGACGGTTCGAGATACATTGTTGGCGGCACGGTCCTTTGAATTATATTTTCAATGTAGTATTTCGTTGGTCGTGTACCAGCACTTTGTAAACATGTTTTGGGTTTGGCTGTTTTAGGTAGGAGTGAAGGAATGTTTCACAACGACACGTTCAGTAGTACCAACAACTTGCGGGAGTCGCGCCATGTAAATTATACTTCCAGAAAATTCCCACAGGTTAGTCATTTTACAAGAACCCTTCTGTGGGTTTCCCACAAAGCAACTCGCTAAAAGAATGTCACTTTCAGGAAGTAAAGAACAAATATAAAAACCCAGTCTAGAGACTTTTATCTGCATAATATGCCGGGCTGGCAGGTATATTTTTGACGTAAAGTTTTTGAACCTTCATTATCCAGATTGTAGCCATGGTGATTTATGTACTAGATGTATTTTGTTTATACTACAGAGAAAAACAATTTTGGAACTGTTATTCATATGCATGTGAAGCATGTTAGTCTGGGTATAATAAAAATAAAGGCACTTTAAATTTGCATTTAAGTATTTTTTTTATAATATGGTATACAGTGCATCAGTATTATTCACTTGTA
This sequence comes from Lampetra fluviatilis, assembly GCF_964198595.1. Classification (NCBI taxonomy): domain Eukaryota; kingdom Metazoa; phylum Chordata; class Hyperoartia; order Petromyzontiformes; family Petromyzontidae; genus Lampetra; species Lampetra fluviatilis. Next base: position 23,728,099 of record NC_136275.1, on the reverse strand, counting down.
TATTCGAACCTATCTTGTATATGGGATCAGCCAATGTCTAACTTACATAACACCCAACCACATATATGCCCGACCACCACATCACCGTATCACTCAACCACGTCACCACCCATTGCTAGTTGAATTGCTACAACTGAAGTGCACAGTGTGATCTAAATCCAAGATCTATTCCAAGATTCTCTAAAACTTTCCATCAGATTGGTATTACTCAACCACTTTTTGCATCACGCACAGTGATGCATACTCATACCCAGACAGGCTTCGCTTTGAGGTGGCTGTGTGCGTGAATGGTGAGCAATCGCAGTTTGCGTCCATACAACATCTGCATGGAGCCTGGCGTTGGAAAAGCTTAGATGCTTGTCGCAAACGGTATTGCAGTCATTGCACAGGCTGCCTGCGAGAATACATTTACAAGGCAATTGCCGACTGCATCCCACACTAAAACTTAATAGGATTACGACGGTACAATCTAAGTAAATGGAAAATACTATGGGAACCTCATTTGCCAGTAAAAATATGATAATTGGTTTTTACCCTTGTATCTGGCAACAAAACTGACACCTTTTTACAAGGAGTCATGTTTGCATAGACCGCAATACCTGCAGTCATAATACAAACAAACGACATAACTCTGATAATGTATTGCGGTCTATGCAAACATGACTCCTTGTAAAAAGGTGTCAGTTTTGTTGCCAGATAGAAGGGTAAAAAAACCAATTATCATATTTTTACTGGCAAATGAGGTTCCCATAGTGTAGATGCTTGCCCCGAGCTCTCATACTCTGATGGTGCATTGTCTTTGAGTTGTGCGCCTTTTGGCGTCATCTGGTCCAACCCATGTGAGACTAGGCTCTAAGGAAAGCTGTCTCGGGTGTGGACCAATCAACTTCAAGGACAGTGCACATTATCAGAGTTATGTCTTTTGTTTGTATTATGACTGCAGGTATTGCGGTCTATGCAAACATGACTCCTTGTAAAAAGGTGCCAGTTTTGTTGCCAGATAGAAGGGTAAAAAACCAATTATCATAAATGGAAAATGTTTTTTAAAAAATCAGAATACCATATATAGTACTGGGAATATAAAGTATAATGCAACATTGCAATACATATGGAAACGTATTCCTTCATACATTGGAAACTGTGAAGTATGTTTCGACTATTAAAACAATATTTTAAATGCCATATCAAAATGAGCAAATACGGAGTGAGTATGAGTCTGTATATCACCTAAGTAATGTCCAGCGCTTTTGTTGACTTTACAGGAACTTACCATTATGGTACAGATAACACTCGCCACTCATGTCCGCCACGGTAAGGAATTGAATGCAAGTTGCCAACATCAGCGAGTTTGAGTTATTTTCCCAATTCAACAAAAATTCCCAGTAAATGTTTAACGCACGTTTTGTCAGAGGGATTTTTTTTTGTCTCTGAAATGTAGGAACTTCTGCTTTGGTGGCCCCCAGACTGATGAGTGTCCTTGTTATTGGCTTGTTGGTGCACGCCACAAAGTAGCCTGGTTTCAGCCTTGACACAACCGGTGGAACTTGTGGCACGTAACGTGCTTGGCTACAGCTGTAGGCCACCTGCACAGGTCACCTGGCCTCCCATCCAAACATAATGTTTCACTCTATATGCAAGTTGTCATTTCTCAGCAATATGGTCCGTTTGCAAATTAATCATCACTATAGCCAGAGCCGGCCCAGCCACTAAGCGACCCTTGCAATTGCAAAGGGCCCCGTGGCCAGCAGAGGGCCCCCTAGAGTCACTGTTAGCTAGTGGGTGAAAAAAATCATACATCAAAGGGGCCTCCAACCAAATTTTGCTTAGGGCCCCCAAAGGTCTAGGGCCGGTTCTGACTATAGCCATGGATGTATGTATTTTGAACTTCTTTCGCACCGCACGTAACCAGCCGTGCTAATCGGAGGTGTGATTTGCACCTCTGATTGATCAGTCCACTGCTGGATAAAGGCCTCCAAAAGTTTCCGCCATCCTTCATGGTCCAGCGATGCAACAATCAACCCAACACCTGCACACAAGATGGTATCATCACTTCATATCCATTTTGGCAGCTACTCAGTAGTTATTCTCACACAGCAGCCATAATATTTTCGACTGATGTGTCCTGCCCAATCCCAATTACTTTTAACATTTAAAATCGTATCTTTAACCTGTGCATACCCTGCAACCATCTTTCACCTTTTCTGTATCTACGTGTAATCTCAGGCATGCATCTCTCTCAATGCTTTTTGTGCACGTTTGAACTTATTCTAGATTTGAAGTTTTCGTGACTGCAAGGTTTTTTCGGTAAAGTCACGTAGGCGAATTTTCTTTTTTTAAATCACGACGTTCCGATTGCAACACAAGCAATCATCATCAGGTGTGACAAGTTCAACATACATACATCCATAGCTATAGTTTTCTTGCTGCGGCTGTCACACCTGATGATGATTGCTTGTGTTGAAATCTAAACGTCGTGATAGAATTTATTTATTTTTATTTTGTATTTTTTGTATTTTTTCACCTACGTGACTTTACCAAAAGAACCAAAGAGTTTGAAATTATGTTCCATCTTATTTCTTCACTATCCATGTTTAGTGAACATTGAATAACTGAAATGATTTAGGAAATTTAAATCAAACCCCCAATAATTACTGTATTGAAATTTTACACAGCTTTCAGTGTTTTAAATTGCATTTCAATATTTTTTTTCTTGACTTTACTATTGTTTTCCAGAAGTATGTTTCCTGTCAGAAACATGCAGCGATAGAGCAGAGTAAAGATATTCTTGGATCTTTCGGTAAAGTCACGTAAAAGGGAAATAATAAAATAATAAAAATTAAACATTAAAAGAACCATTCTTCACCTGAGGACGGCTGCTTGTGTTGTGGCCGAAACGTCGTGAGAATTTTATGTTTTATTTTTATTATTTTATTATTTTCCTTCTACGTGATTTTTCTGAAAGATCCAATAATATGAATCCCTGCAGTCACGAAAGCTTTAAATCGAAATCAGAGTAATGATTCTTATCTTTTCACGAGAAAATAACGGTGACTGAAAAATATGCTGTGACAAGGTATTTTTGTTGGCAGTTTCACAAAATATGGAAGTGCTTTTCATCTTTGTCATGCTTTTCATCTTTTGAGCTTTAAAAAAATGCTCATTGTCACTCTTCTGCCATGCTGCAATCTACTGGAAACAAAAGTACCACAAAGAGTAAAATATGTAACCAATCGGATTGGTAAAATATTTGGTTTAAAGTAAATGCTTCACTTTATTTACTTTTCAAACGAATAACACGTAGACATTTTTAACACGTAGGCTTTCGCAAACAATATTATCCATCATCGAAGTTTCTTTGGTGGCGGGTTTACCGACACCGTTTATTTTTACCCGATCTAACACAAAAAGCCTATATTATGTAGACCTCTGCAAACAAAACATTGCATAACAGCATATTAAGTTTGTTCACCTAAACAATGTGTACACATTTCCGTAAGACATTTGCACAATCATACAATAATTTTAAGCCTTTCATTTTCTAAAATAACATGTTACAAATGTTGAGCATTTTATTTTTTTATGATTGACATTTGTATATTTAACTGCAATATACTTTCGACAGGAATGACAGCACACCTGTTTCTATAACTCATTTTATGAAATGATATTTTAATCAATGACGGTATACACGAATGAACAATGTCAATTCCTTGATTGAACATGATATCAATCCCACATCAATGTTCCACATTTCAAGCATACATTTTTTATAGGGCATGGGTTAATACTGAATTGTATATTTAATCATGTGGTAGATTGTCACGAACAAGTCTGCATTTGTCATGCAACACTGGGAAAAGGGAAAAGTATCGTCAGCCTCCCATACAACTCATTTGCATGCGAATATTATCACGGTTGTGTAAGGAGTCCCATTTAATAGCAAGTCATCGTATATAATTACGCTTTAGTCACAATAACGAAAAAGTATTAGATAGGATTTCGTATTTTCTTGAACGCCTACTGCCTATGAATGTACCTGCTTATTTACCAAATGCCATTGACCAGCAGAGTGAAGTATGGACGAATACTTAAACTAGCATTGGATTGACAAAAGGGATGTACATGTTCACATTATCGTGTTCAGAGCCAATGTGCAAAAATAAGAACAGATGCATATGGCCTGCTATGAGATAAAGATCAGACACATAGTGACAAAGAATATGGAAAAAGAGAATAGGCTTTACCCTTTCTGGCAACAAAACAGGTGTTATGATGCTCACACACCAAATAGATACATTTTACAGGGCATCAAGTAGGTAACTTGTGGCAAAACATGCAAACAAACATCCTCCTTTTGGCGTTCTCTGACCTAACACTCGTGAAACAAGGCCATAAAGAAGGCTGTCTCTGCTGCAGGCCAATCAAGTTTCAGACGCAATGCATCGACCTAGAAAGTCTGTATAATAAAGTGACAATTTGATTTCCCCCAAGAAAATATTGGGGAAAAAATGAATTGGCTCCCCTGATGTTAGAGGTGCTGGAACAAGATGGCTCCAACACATTTCCTTTTGCATGTTATTAAGTTTCAACTTGTCAATGTCCAAGGCGCTCTCTAAGTGTTGGCAAGCACCAGCTGGCTGTGATGCAGAGATGATGAGTGGATGGCTGTGTGGGCTTGCTGGCTCAGGATCGAGGCTACCTGGTGTTTGGCCTACCTCACGTCTTGTGCACTGCCTCCCTGCACAGCCCAAGACCCCACTACCTGCAGCTATCACCTTCCCAGCAAAAGCCACGCACATGGAAGTACATGCTCTACTAATTGCCTCGCTGAAGGGATTGTACACTCCACTATTATGCATTATACGCCTGCCACGATATACACTCGGCTTATTAAATAATATAGATGTTTTTTTTGTTTACACTCACGATGCTTGCATAGAATTGTGCGTTTGAAAATCGATGACTTACAATTCATGCAAAATGTATGCAAATATCTAGGCTCATGGAGTGACTAAAATTGTCCACACAGTGAGAGAAAAAAACCCTTCGAAAATTAAACGAGGCAGAACGATCAAGGCATGAAATATGTACTCATTTGAATTGCTGAGGGAACTGAATTACTATATGCCTGTTCCACTCAAAGCCAACGTTCCATGTTGAGCCTCATTCTCTTGAGGGGAAAATGCTGCACCTATTAAGGCCAGCCATTGCCGGATTATGTCTCCTCAGCGCTGTCTATAGCTGTACCAGGTACTGATTTCAAGTACTACCTCGGCCTAGAGGGAGCCAAGAAAACGTCGAGATACAACTTGTTACCGATGTGGAGTTCTGCTTGGGAATTTAACCTCGGCGACCAGGATAGTGACGCAGCGCAGAAACAATGGTTCGGCACGCCTCATCGTCAAGGGAGGTGGCAACAATAATCCCGATTGAATTTGATTGAGTCTCGTGATGTGCTTTTCACCAAGGCCTCCAATGGGATGATTTCCAAGTTCCTTAATGATGCATTTTGCATGTGGTAGAAAACTGAAGAACAATGCCCAGAGAAAAATCATACGTAACTGTATAAGAATAGAATATTCCCAAATATATAGAGATAGGTCAGCAACTTATTTTAATTATTTAATCCATAGCCCAGGACATGAGGAACTACGCATACTTGATAATCTCTGCATGCTCCACCAACCCCATCTATGCAGGTGTGTGCCAAACCAGATAATAGTTTTGTGTCAAAAAAAATATAAAAGGACCTTCGTTTATCAAAGTTCCTGCTTTGGGATGTTTGACGAATCTCACGAATGAGTGTCATGGAGGGAAATACTGGAGCATCTGTATAAAATCCACATATACAAAGTGGTTAACCCACATATACTTGAAACATAATCGAAGGCTTCTACAGATAGAGTGAAAGATCCATCTCTGCATTGCTATCTGATCACCTTGAATCCCAAAGCCCACTTCCACCTGGTATTACCAGGCATTCCCCATAGAGTACTATATTAACCAGGCACGCCTGTGTGAAGCCTCTGCGGTGAAACATGATGCAGTGTTGTACATTTGAGTACTACTGCCACCTACTGGCATCTTCTGTCTGTCCCACATGTTTCAGCTCGCCTCTGTGGTTCCTCAATACGCCATCATTGTATTGCAGTGTAAGCGTGTCTCATTGCTTTTACAACTGAGAGACGTGTCCGCCATCACAGTTGCATTGATCTTTACAGTGAGACGTATTGAACAGGCTTTAAAAAAAGGAAATGTGAACACACTGACCAGCATGGTGAAGTACGGTCAAATGACGACGATGATCAATACGGTGCGGGATGGCTTTGTCTAGCAGTGGATTAACAAAGAGCTACACATTGTTATGTTTCCTGTGTGGAATTAAATTAGTTCACTACTAAATAGCACAACAATGGACTTGTGAGTTGAATAGGCCACTCATTCACCCCAATACATAATCACATGAGGGGCCGTCCATAAATAACGTCACGCGATTTTGGACGATTTTTGCCCCCCCCCCCCTTCGTCACACGCGTCACAAAAAGTCAGACCCCCCCTCAAATATGACGCCATAAAGCTCTGCCCCCCCCCCCAAAATAAAACATGCTTCAAATCGCTTTAAACTATTGTCATTGTAGTGCGCATATAATGTGGCGCTGCACTCTGATGTTGTAGGAGAAAACATTTAATACAAAATATATTTAATCTTAATTTAGGAGCTTTCGTGACTGCAGGAATTATTCTTTGGTTCTTTTCGGTTAAGTCACGTCTAAAAATAGAATAATAAATTAAAATAAAATAACATATTACGACGTTTCGATTGCAACACAAGCAATCATCATCAGGCATAAAAGAAATAGCAACAAAAATCTGTAATACAACACAGAGAATCGGTTAACACACAATTAACGCATATCCTGGTTGATTACGTACGTGTTTCAAAATTTGCTAAGTTAGAATTTTAAGTGTGAAAATTCCAAGGAGAGCACACAGGCAGAGAGGACATTACATCACATTTCGATATTTTACTAGGTTATTTAATTTTCGTTGTGCCTGTCTCCTAATTTTCAGGCTTGCGCTCCCGTGCCGCGTTGTCAGTTTACTTACAATAGGGTACGTTGGCGTGCAGTCTTTGATATGCTTGATTCTCTCCGCCCTCTCCCTCTCCCCGTCCCCACCCCCTCCTCTCTATATTTAAGGGACCGTCACAGAAACGACCCCTCTCTTTGTGCCGATGTGTGTCCTCTCTCTGTGTGCCGTTGTGATGTCTGTCTGCTTGTATGTCTGTCTATAGTTTACTAGTTAGATTTTTGTTGCTCACACTTAAAATTCTAACTTAGCAAATTTTGAAACACGTAATCAACCAGGCTATGCGTTAATTGTGTGTTAACCGACTCTCTGTGTTGTATTACATCACATTTCGATATTTTACTAGGTTATTTAATTTTCGTGTGCCTGCCTCCTAATTTTCAGGCTTGCGTGCCCGTGCCGCGTTGTCAGCTTGCTCCTCTCTCTGTGTGCCGTTGTGATGTCTGCCTGCTTGTATGTCTGTCTATAGTTTTTTCTAGTTAGATTTTTGTTGCTATTTCTTTTATGCCTGATGATGATTGCTTGTGTTGCAATCGAAACGTCGTAATATGTTATTTTATTTTAATTTATTATTCTATTTTTAGACGTGACTTAACCGAAAAGAACCAAAGAAAATATATTTAATTAAGTAGAACGTGTTGTCTACATTCATTTAAAGTTGTGCATTTTGATGTGACGTCACATTTCTCCAACCCCCCCCCCTCCTCGTCACACATCGTCACAAATGTCTGACCCCCCCCCCCTAGGTGCGTGACGTCATTTATGGACGGCCCCTTATGTGACTGCTCAGTGGTGAGTCGGTCAGGATTTTATAAAGTGAAAATAGAGTCGCCATTGTTGGAGAGAATTTTCGAGATATATCCCACACATTATATGCATCACAAGTGTGCAATAAGTCAATCTCAGCGGTCTTACAAGGGCCTAAGAAGGTTATGGTCATTAATCTTGATGTTTTTTGTAATCGATTTTACAAGATATCTGACATAACAGTGGGTTTTGTATGTCAAGTGCCCTGGATGAACAACTATGATCCTTCGCGCTGCAGTTTATTCCAACAGAGTGGCAGGTAGTCTGCAGTCATGCCTTTCTTTCTCTGCTCAAGTTATATGAATTGATCCTTATGGCGGTACCCCGGGGTACCAAATAAGAAAAAATGGCCGAGGCAATTCAATATATAATTTCTGGGACACTATTTTTTCCAGGGGTGTACTTAACTCCGCGACTGGGGTACCACTCAATCCGAAATCGGTGCTACACCGATCAATCCGAAATCGGTGCTACACCGCGATGTCGAAACGCAGCGAGGACGATTGCGCTGAAACCCTGAACGCTCGTATGAACCACAATGCATCCTGTACAGCTCGTCGAGATGAGTCGATTGCCGCATCGCCGACCATCAACAGACTAAAAAGGACATTATGCGAGAGCCGGGGTACTATGGTACCCCAGGGTACCGCCATAAGGTACAATCATTATTTAATTATCAAACACCCACTGATGTGAGATGCAGGCGTGAGTTGCTCAAACGTATCTGAGATCAATGGCTTTAACAACTGGGATATGTTAACATATTTTATATGCTTGGCTCTCACACTCAAATGCAAATATACAGACCAAAGCCAAATTGAAGGTGCCTTGATTCCGAAGCCAGCACAGTACTTTTGTCTTTACGCATTTCTTGTGAAAATTTTCTTCCCGTGCTATTGTTCCCACCCTCAAATTCACCACAATAGTGAACATAGAATCTAGTCTTCGAGTTGTGACCCTGAATGTCAAGACTTCAATTGTGAGGAGGGTGAATAGTAAAATTCCTAGCATAATACTGGAGTGATGTGCCTTTTGTTACATGTGTAATGAGCGACTTCTGCGACACGTCATGTAGAGGGTACGTATTCGTACAAAAACGCCTCAGCAATCGAAGCTGCTGACTGGTCAGGCAGCGGCCCAGCCATAGGCCATTGTGAGAAATACTCAAGACCCACCAAAAGAAATCTATTCCCTCTTGGAGTGGCCGGGAAGGGCCCGAAAATATCGAGCGCGACCAACTCGTTAATCCGTGAAACCAAAATGGATTTCAGCGGAGGCTGGGACTTCCTCTGTGGCGGTATCCTACATGCACACTCCGTGCACCCTTGGACCAATTGGTAGACATCACTTGACATATCCAGCCAATAATAATCACGCTGCAGTGTTAGCAACGTCTTCCGGACCCTGACAATTTATCCTCGTGCACCACTTGAATCAATTTACCTCGAAGAGCAGTGGGGACGACAACACGACAACGGTATAACATATCCTCCTTCAACATCAACAGGTCATCTTGAAGGACCATTTGCGGTCAGTCAGTAGGCATAGAAGCTTTCTGGTCTAATTCCGTGTGACACCGCAAGGCCATTAGGGACACATCTTCCAATTGCTCTCGAAGCCATTCAGAGTGCGTAAGGTGCAAAATGCGATCAGCAGGTGCAAACACCTTGGCGGGCTCTGCGTTCTTGAACACTGCCATGATGGTAGCTGATCTCGCCACCGGAGGTTTACAATGGCCCGCACCGGACGAACATGCACAGCTCAACGATTGAGGCAGATGGGACAATGCATCAGCGTTGCAATGCCGCACCCCTTTTTGATATATTACGCGGAACGAGTATTCCTGCAGAATTTCAAGCCAACGCGAAAGTTGGCCAGAAGGTTGATCAACCTTCAAGGAGTAGTGAGGGCCACGTGATCCGTGCAGACAATGAATTCCCTGCCATAGAGGTAAGGCCTGTACTGTTGTACGCAATAAATCATGGCCATCAGTTCTCTGCGAGTAACACAATAATGCCGTTCTGCGGGGGACAGGATGAGGCTGCCATAAGCGACTACCTTCTCCACTCCGTTCTTAACTTGGGACAGGACAGCTCCTATGCCCATATCGCTAGCATCTGTGTCAAGAATAAATGGCAGAGAGAAATCAGGGTACTCGAGTGTGGGTGCAATGGACAGGCGCCCATGAAGGGCTAAAAATGCAGCCTCTTCTTCCACCCTTTACTGGAACCTCTGGTTCTTAGCCATCAAGGCGTGCAAAGGCTTAGCAACCGTGGCAAATTGCGGCACGAACCTGCGATAGTACGACACAAACCCAATGAAGCTGCGCACATCTCCCACGGACTTGGGGGTCGGCCAATCACGCACACAAGCCGTTTTCTCTTGATCCGTGGCTATGCCGTTCGCACTAACAATGTGACCCAAATAGCGCACAGAATTCTGCAGCAAATGACATTTCACTGGTTTCAATTTCAAATTGGCTGATCACATTCTAACAAAAACAAGATCGCAGCCGCTGGAGATGTTCATCAAAAGTGCGGCTGAACACAATGATATCATCCAAATAGATGAGATACGAGTCCCACTGCAAGCCAGCCAAAACCAGTTCCATAAGCCATTGAAAGGTGCCCAGAGCCGAATACAAGCCCATCGGAAGACAGTTAAATTGGAAAAGTTCTTGGGGTGTGCGGAACGCGGTTTTAGGCTTCGAAGACTCGTCAAGGGGAAGCTGCCAAAACCCTGATGACAAGTCCAGAGTAGAAAAAAATGCGCACCAGACAAAGCATCCAGAGATTTGTCCATGCGTGGGAGCGGGTATGCGTCGGCTATGGAAACCTTATTCAACTTACGGAAGTCAACACAAAACTTAAAACTTCCATCTTTCTTCTTAACAAGCACGACGGGCATTCCCAAAGGGCTGGTAGATAAAGAAATAGTATCGGCGGCCAACACCTCGTCGATCGCCTGTTGCACACGTTATTTTTCCAGTGGACTCAATTGATATGCGTTCTGACAAATAGGGCCGGCCTCCCCGGTGCCAATACGATGTTGCAATAAGGAGGTACTTCCCAATGTCAAATTCACTTTTTCTAAATACATCAGAAAATTCACACAGCAGCAATCGTAATTCCCCTCGCTGCACCGAAGATAACTGCAAATTCTGCTGACACAGCGCTTCTGCCCACATCCCGTTTCCAAATCCCTTCTGTTCCACTGCACCAACCACACCACCGGTCGCATCTGCATTATTGTCACAAAATGCGGTCGTCGCGTGAGCCAATACCCGCCTGGACTACTACTGTTCCAGTACCCACATTAAGCACTTTTAGAATGGCTCCTGGTCGAGGCAAAGGGTCGTCTGTGCACCTACTAGCACCAATCCACGGGTCGCCGTGTTAGACCAAGTCAGAAGGACGCGATAGCGTAACGGTACAAGCATCTGTGAACCCGGTAGAATCTCCACCGAGTCCCTCGCAAGGGCTTTGACCGTGACACTCGCTGCCGTACTCATATGCGGAGATGCCAAAAAAAAAACCTGCGACCCGACGGCGTTTCCACACAACCCTGATCGACCAGGATCTTAACAGGCATTTTTCTCAGGAAAATTGGTACCCTAAAGGCAAGGCACCGCCAGCGTCCTTGAGATTAGCACGGGACCGACCACAGCGACCTCGCCAATTTCTCTGCGGGCCTCCACCTGCCCAATGATACCCATACTCCCACCATTCACCGCGACACAAGCATTTACAACAGGTCGCACTCATCGTTCAGACATCAGCAACAATTGGAAAATGACATCGGAAATAAAGGTAGCCGAGGCTCCCGTGTCCACCAAGACACGAACCTCAATCCCTGAATAGAGCCAGATACCGCTGAGGAACCTGCAGCCACCACGATCACTCGACGTGCCAATTTCCTCCAATGCGTCCCCAAGATAGGCCACTCCTGCATAACAAAATTTTGCTGCCCGGTGTCAATGTACATGCCATGCTGGGTGGAGATGACCCTCGAACCCCTAGATGTCTGAGATTGCAATATGGGCCAGGTGTCTGATGTGTCTCAACTCGCCTGTTGGGGTTGAGATGTAGCCGTTGGTGGAGTTGTGGGCGCCGGAATTGTGGTGGCTGCCCGAGGATGGTTCTGACAACCTCGCGCAAAGTGGCCCGGCTGGCCGCAGCGATAGCAGGTAAGCGAGGGCCTCCGCAGCATCCAATCCTCCTGCTCATGCGGTCTCCAGCTCCTCTGACACTGCGCGGCATCCCCTCTCCTCCGACTCCACACCGGAAGCGCAGCAGCGATGTCCTCCTCCGAAGTCGCATTCTCAGCTGGCTGTACCACGAGGTTTCGGGGCAACCACCCCTTCGGCTCCCCATCTCGGCTGGGGTCCCCTGTCCACGCCACCATTTGAGCCCATCGATGTAAATTCTCGTGGGCCTGAAAACACTTGGCGGCCCACCGGGACGTCTGTTCGTCTTCGTCACACACAGGCAAGACAACCCCCATCTCTCGTGCCAGTTCCAACATCCTTTCCATGACGAGCGAGTCGAGGGCTTTCAGATCCACCCCGGGGTAAGCTGCTCCCGCCAACGCCAACAACGCGCTGCAGTAGGCGAGAGGTGTCTCGGCCTCCCCTCGCCTACGCTGAGGAAATTTCCTGCGCGTGTCGGAAGGCGGCTCGTACAAGTCCGCCATCTCAGCATAAGCACCTTGAAGTGTAGACTTTTTAGCAGTGGGAATAGCCCTGAAAACAGAAAGAGCGTCGTCGTCCAAAACAGTCGGCAAAGCCATCAGCTCTTCATCATCTGTCCAATGTACTGATCGGAAGGCAGCATCAAACCGCCAAGTGAAGGCGCTCCAATTGCCTCCTGCCGCGACGAATTATTTAACCTGAGGCAATCTGCGAGAATGTTCGATTCCTCAATCCTCACTCCTAGCGGTGGATACCGCATCTTGCGTGTCACGCTTGTTTCGTAAAATGGCGGACTCCATCCGCGCCTCTCCCGTGCCACCCGTAATGGCGGCCTCTGGCAGCGCATTCTCCCCACCACGTGTAATGGCGGCCATCGCGCTTGCGGACGTTCCCGCCAGAACGTCAACTCCCGGCTCCTGGTCGCTCCTTCCCGGTGATGTCAGTGCAGCACGACCCGTGATCATAGTCTCTGTCACGAGCGCCACCAACTGCACAACAACCGCCCGCAACAGGTCTAGCTGTACTGACCCCATCCGCCAGCCGTCTTCGGGCTGCTGGTGTGGAGTGGCTGCTCCTGGCACAGCCAACTCACTTGCCACGGCTTCAATAACCAGGACCACGGTTCCTGGGGCTGGTAGGAAGTCTTGAGTCGCATTTTCATCATCGTCGGAAGACGCCACAGGTGGGTTCCGTTTTTTCTGATGCTTCGACATACTTCCTACTTCGTTGTCTAGCACAAAATTATGTTTTCAACCACTTCTGACTCCAATGTAATGAGCGACTTCTTTTATTTCTCACACTGGGCACAACACAGGCCAACACTTATGTATTCTTCCTCACACTGAGTACAACACTAGATATGAACGTCTCTACTGGCTCCACACAGCCGATCACTCGGCATGGTCCCATCGCCCTCACTTGGCTACACCGCTGGCTGACGGCGTGACGATGACGGCGATGGAAACCACGCAGGAGATCTTCCACATGGCCGGACGACGGAGAGAAATGTCGGCGAGCAGCGACGCAGCCAGGACCCAAGACCCGACACACGAGCCCTGGGTCCGCTCCCCCTTATATCCCCCCAGGCGTGGCTAGGCCCCGCCTCCAGCCACTCCCTCTCGTGGAACCTTCGAGCAGGTTCCCGGAGTATCTCGGCTCGCCCCAACTGATAACTTTGCCCCAGATACACCTCCTTCTCTGATTAGTTGTTATTAAACCGTGCCCATACCCGTGATTCCCCTTCCAGGCCAGCAGGTATCACCCTGTCATTTCACATGTATCTACAGCTCAGCTACGTCTGAAATGCACATTTCATGTTTTTTTTAAGTAAACGAATAGGTAAAGATGAAAGCTAGGAGGTGCTACACTGCAATTACATTGTAAAAACCGCTTTCATATGAAATTCTAGACATGTACCAATTCGCCTCAAATTGCAATGTGATTAATTGTAACGATACAGCCTCACTATTTGATTTAAGAATTGCATCTCTATTACCATTGTAGTGCATGTAGAATCTATAATGGTTGCCGGTTGTATGTGAACAAATTATATAGAACATACTGTACGATAATGTGCTGGTTGAAGACCTCCCCACGCCATATCAGGCATGGGTGGTTTTGTTTGACCATACTTCACCACGCTAATCAGTGTGTGTGTGTTGATATCACTCGCCGCTGATGTTAGTCATGGCTGGGCGTCCAATTCAGATGAGCAGGCACAGTGCACGAATCACTTTACCACTGCTGCCCCCATACAACATTTAATCAATATCATTATCGTCTATGAAGACTTCTGAATGCCATCACCATCCCTCATAGTCACGTGACATATGCAATTCATCTAGCCCTTATATATGAGCTGATTTCATTACTCTATCTTCGTGGTGGATATCCTCTTGAGCGTGTTCCCTCCTTTGTCTGCCACTCTGTCATATTGCTCAATTACTGGCCGTCATCCATTCTAGCGATGTGTTCTGCCCAAGTCCACTTTTCTTATGAGCCAATATGATGTCACGCACATGTATTCTCTAAGCAATGTGTTCCTCTCTTTGCCTCTCACAGGGTCATTCCAAATGTTGCACCTCTTCATGCTCATTTGTGCACTTTGCAGCTTTTTTTTCCATTTTCCTTGTCAGTGTCAATGGTTCTTGGTCCATATGTAAAAGCAGGTAATAATAACATTTACGAATCAAATAATGCATGATTCAATGCATAATGAGCATAATCGCAAGCCTCTAGAATACACTGCATTGCTGACAGTAGTGGTTAGAGGTTTTTTTTGGAATCGTGTCATCTCTCCTCTTTGTGAATTTAAAAGTACAATGGAACACAAAATTACTGATGTTTATCAGTAAACTTGTATATGACAGCCCTTCTCTATGTAAAACAAACAATTTAAAACATCCACCTCTATATACTGTGCTGCCCATTCATCCATCAGTTCAAGTGCAGGACCTTTACGTCCCATGTCCTTCTATTTTTAACTGCTCCCACCCCTGTAATGATCAGGCTGTTTACAACGTGTCTGTGACATATTTAGGTTCAAGCCTTTCAATAAATCTTAGACCCCATCCATGCATGGCTTGACAAAGACTACGTGTAGTCAAGCAAAGGTTTACTCACCCTGCATCTCTTTGACGTCCAGATATGCAGTGGTAGAAAAGTATGTGGGGTCACGTGACTCGTCATGCGTAATTAACCTTGAGTCAAGCAGATAAGGAACTTCTCAAGAGGACAACATCGTGTGCTGTATGGGTTGGCGACTTGTCTGCCTTCATCCCAGTTAACGTGGTTCGGTTGACCCAACGTTCACTGGGATTGTCTGAACATGGAATGTTCTGCCTCACGGCAGGAGGTTGCCTCACGGCAGATGGGGGGGGGGCGTATGTACACAGGAATTTCCTGCCATTGATGCTAATTTTGGTCACGTGACCAGGAAGTTGCGATTTAAGATTCCCGCTCAACCACGCGGGCGTCGGCCATTACACACGTAATTCAAGATGGCGGCACACATCGCGTCCCAGTGAAGTCAGTCGTAATTGTCCATTGTGGGACCTTAAGAAGCATTGTTTGTAAGTTCGTTTATGTTCTTATAATATTGGCAATGCTGTTATAATGTTAGAATGACCGTTATAAGGATGTAAATGCCTTTATAATGCTGTTAAATTGTTATGATAAATACGAGGCCTAGTTAACAACGAAGCCTGCAACTATCCTTATTGTGAATGTTACTTGTAATTTAATGAGTCGAGTCAAACTTGTACCCAAGTAACTATATTGCGATCTGGAGAGCAAGGATGACAAAATGTATCATTCATAGTGCAGTGTTATGTGTAGTACTGTACATTTGGGGTGCAGTGTGATGATAACACGGTGTGCCTTATGTAACACAGCAGCTTATGGTCTTGTATAGCTATTCAGTGGTAATGTAGGTGCCTGCCCCCTCCAGGATCTATTGTTTAGAAATATGATATCTAAGACAATGTTATGATGCTGTGGTATTCATTCATTCATTGTGTTGGTGTTTCCGGGTTATAACAGATGTTGTATCTGTGTTTTCTCACCAGTTTTACCTCGCTAAACTCAATAAATGACGTTTGGAGTCGGACGTTCATCCTGGCTCCGAGGGTTTATTGAACGCGAGGTTAACTACTCAGCTAGCGGTGCAACGCAGCGCACAGCGAGGCCGAGACAGTAAAAAGACACTCTTCTTGAAGCTCCCAGTCAGCCTGCAGCAAGCAAGGAGCTCTCAAGCAGTCAGCCTGCAGCAAGCAAGGAGCTCTGCAACATTAAAATCGTGCTGCAAGCATCGCAGCATGGAAAGCCACAGTTCAGCATGGAGAGATGCTGAAGAAGGTGATTTAAGCAATCCAGAACCTCCCATCGTGCCTCAAGAGGACCAAGGGAGTTCAAGGCCCCAGAGAGAAGTCAGGTTGACACAACGGGCCTTGGAAAGCTATGATGCTGAGAAGCAGGACCTTGATGCCAGGATACAAAGGGCATGGGACCGGGTTGAAACAGATATATCTGAAGCTTCAAACGCCTCAGACACAGTGGCCTCAATTCAGCGGGCCATCCAGCGTGTGAAGGTGAGCAGCTCAAGCTACAAGCTGCTGGCAAATAAATACATCTCCCTCCTGATGAAGGTGAAAACAGATGAGGGCATTGAGAGAGTGCGTATGCAAGAACATTTCCTTGAACTGCTCGATGATAATGTGCACGCAGTGATACAAGAGACAATGGACCATGTGGAGGGCTAAGAGAGACACGATCTCAGCACTCTGTCTCATCCAGGTCCACCACAAGATCTGAAGCCTCAGCACACTCAAAGACATCATCTACTAGTATGGCAGCAGCTCAGGCACGCGCAGCAGCAGATGCAGCAAACGCCCGTATTGCCTACATGGCTGAAGAGGAAGCCATGCTAATTGAAAAGGCTCGCATACAAGAAGAAGCAAGCATAGCAACTGCTGCCGCACAAAGGAAAGCAGAGCTCGCAGAGCAAGAAAGTATATTAGCAACTGCTGCCGCACGGAAGAAAGCAGAGCAAGAAAAAGCAGAGCTTGAAGAGCAAGATATTACATTAGCGGCTACTGCAACACAGAAGAAAATTGAGCTGGATGCTAAGTTTAGCACCCTACAACTCAAAAAGGAAGCAGCTGCTGCAAGGGTCCAGGCAGAGGTGCTCGAAGCAGCAGCCAACCTGGATAAGGAAGAGAATTGGAGTGAGTTTGGCACTCAGATACCTGTCAAGGACCGTGATCAACTCACCAGAAAAAATATGTTGGACTTGTCTGAACAATGCATCAATGCTCCTCCACCAAACGATACTGAACAAAGGGTGGACGTTCAGGCATCGCCATCTCCACACCGAATGAACATGAATGCTGTCTACGGGAATGGTGGAAATGCATATCCTGCCCTGAGAGTTAGTCGCTGACTCAGCGTCGCGCACGAGGGGTCAGACGTGGATGCATCAGGTCAAACCCACATTCCAGACAGTCACATAAAGGGATCAAACCAACGTGATCGAAACCCTTTGGACCCACAGTCCAAAGGCATCGCAAATGACGGCATGCAAGGCAATACAGCCAATAATGCCACCTCACAAGCGCCAGTATGGACACACCCTGGATCAGCAGGACTAGGGGACTTTGCTAGGTACCTGGCTCACCGCGAACTAATCAACACAGGACTCGTTAAGTTTGATGACCACTCTGAGAACTATCGAGCCTGGAGATCTACCTTCAGGAATGCAATCCGAAATGCAGACATCTCTGCAAGTGAAGAACTCGACCTGTTGGTGAAATGGTTAGGAGATGAATCTGCAGAGTACGCAAAGAGGATCCGGTCAGCAAACATTGACGACCCCGCCTCAAGCCTACATGTGGTGTGGGAGAGGCTCGAGGAGTGCTATGGTAGCCCAGAAACTATTGAGAAGGCTCTCTTCAAGAAGTTGCAGAACTTTCCAAAAATCTCTGGTAGGGACAATAAAAGGTTACGAGAGCTTGGAGATCTTTTGATGGAGCTTGAATCAGCCTAGGCTGACCCCTACTTACCAGGTCTCATTTTCTTGAATACCTACCATGGCGTGAACCCCATCGTAGAGATATTGCCATTTGACGTGCAGGAAAAATGGAGAACAGCGGGTTCAAGATACAAGTCAGAGCATCAGGTTGCATTCCCCCCATTCTCTTTTTCTCAAAGTTTATCCGCAACCTGGCTAAGACCAGAAATGACCCGAGTTTCATGTTTGGCACCACGGGGATTTCCAGCCCAGATCTCCCAAGAATGGAAAGAGCAATGGCGAAACGAGGAACAGCGAGAGTGCCAATTTCCGTACACAAGACTGAGGTCTCTCCTGCGACATTCGCAAACTCCGTACAGACAACCACCACAAAGAAAAAGATAGAGGACCCAGAGAAGCAATGCCCATTGCATTATAAACCCCACTCCCTCCAGAAATGCCGTGAGTTCAGGAGGAAGCCAGTGGAAGAGCGGAAGAACATGCTGAAAGAATTTGGAGTGTGCTTCAAATGCTGTGCTTCTACAAACCACCTTGCAAGGAATTGCAAGGCAAATATCAAGTGCGAGGATTGTGGCAGCGACAAACACGCAACTGCTCTGCACACATTTTACTCGAAACCCAGTGGCACTAAGGCTTCCGATCCCGAAGCAGAGCACGGCGGGGAGCAAGGCGAGACCGCCGCACTCACTTCGTCAATCACAACCATATGCACAGAAGTCTGTGGAGAAGGCTTCAAAAGGAAGATCTTGCTCAAAGATATGCCTCGTCCGAGTGTATCCCAAAGGACATCCTGAAAGGGCAGTAAGGATGTACGCCATAATGGATGACAAGAGCAACAAGTCTTTGGCAAGGTCAGAGTTCTTCGATCAGCTAAGCGTAGGTGGGAATTCCTTTCCATACACGCTCAGAACATGCTCAGGACTGATGGAGACAGCGGGAAGAAGAGCGAGCAGCCTCATGGTGGAAACCATGGATAGCACCATGAAGCTAGCCCTTCCTACGGTGACAGAGTGCAACGAGATACCGGACGACAGGAGTGAGATTCCCACGCCCGAAGTTGCACGTCACCACCCACACCTGAAACCCATAGCAGAGTTCATCCCGCCATTGGATCACGCGGCACATATTTTACTTCTGCTCAGCAGGGACATGCTGAGATTCCATAAGGTTCGCGACCAACGCAATGGACCTCACGACGCTCCCTACGCCCAGAGACTCGACCTAGGATGGGTCATTGTAGGTGACGTTTGTCTCGATGGAACACACAAACCAGACCACATTAGCACATTCAGAACGGGTGTGCTCATGAATGGACGCACGTCGCTCTTCAAACCGTGCCCCAACCACTTCTCGCTGAAAGAGAAATTCGATGATAGAAGTCAAGGCTGTACCATGCAGGCCGACAAAAAAACCTCTATGCTGAAAGATGATGTTGGACATACGGTGTTCGTGACAACGAAGGACGACGATAAACCTGCTCCATCACTAGAAAATAAAGAATTCTTGAAAATAATGGACAGAGAGTTCTTCCAAGATGAGTCAAACAGTTGGGTTGCCCCTCTGCCATTTCGTAATCCCAGATGCCGGCTACCCAACAATAGATAGCAAGCCCTCTCACGGCTCAACTCATTGCGCCGCACCTTGGACAAGAAACCAGAGATGAAGAATAATTTTGTGTCCTTCATGAAAAACATATTCGACAGTGGTCACGCTGAAGCAGCCCCTCCTCTAGAAGAAGGACAGGAATGCTGGTACTTACCAATCTTTGGCGTGTATCGCCCAAAGAAGCCGGATCAGATCAGAGTGGTGTTCGATTCCAGTGCTCAATTTAAGGGCATTTCCTTGAACAACGTAATGCTCACCGGACCGGACTTGAACAACAGTCTCCTAGGGTTACTCATCTGTTTCAGAAAGGAGTCAATCGCCGTAACAGCCGACATTCAACAAATGTTCCACTGTTTCATTGTCCGAGAAGACGACAGAAATTACCTCAGGTTTCTGTGGTACCACAATAACAACGTCGATGATCGAATTATTGAATACAGAATGAAGGTGCATGTCTTCGGCAACAGCCCATCCCCAGCGGTAGCCACCTATGGACTTAGGAGGACCGCGCAGGCAGGAGAAGGGGAATTTGGGAACGACGCCAAGAGATTTGTAGAGCGAGATTTCTACGTTGACGATGCACTTAAATCAATGCCCACGGCCTCAGAAGCCATCGATCTGCTCCAAAGGACGCAAGGAATATTAGCAACTGCTAACCTGAGACTTCACAAGATAGCGTCCAGCAGTGCAGAAGTGATAAAAGCGTTTCCTTCCAACGATCGTTCAAAAGACTTGAAAGACTTGGACCTTAACGTCGACACACCACCAATCCAACGCAGCCTTGGACTGAGTTGGGATCCACTGGGATTTGTAGCGCCGGTTACCATTCAAGGCCGTTGGATACTCAGAGACCTTTGTGCTGATACACAAGACTGGGATAGCCCATTGCCAGAGGAACGGCGACAAGAATGGGAAACTTGGAGAAATTCCTTACAGGCACTTGAGCAGCTGCAGATTCCACGTTCCTACACGCCCACATCCCTTTCCGTAACCCAACGGAAGGAGTTACATGTGTTTGCAGATGCTTCTATGATGGCCGTAGCAGCCGTAGCTTACCTAAAAACCACAAGCGCAGAAGGGATCCAGCATGTTGGGTTCATATTGGGCAAAGCCAAACTGGCCCCACAACCGGACCATACCATCCCAAGGCTTGAGCTGTGTGGAGCGGTTCTTGCTACAGAGGTGGCAGAACTGATTTTAGACGAATTTGACATCAAACTGGACGCGGTCAAGTTCTACACGGACAGTAAGGTCATACTAGGCTACATAAACAACCAAACCAGAAGGTTCTACACCTACATCAGCAACCGGGTGGAACGCATCAGGAGATCGACACAGCCGGAGCAATGGAATTACGTTCCAACTGACCAGAATCCAGCAGATCTCGCAACTAGGTCCGTCCCTGCATCTCTGCTGAAGCAAACCATCTGGCTGACGGGTCCAGCGTTCCTCTTATGACGTGACGGTGGCCCATGTACTACCAAGGAGACATTTGGACTCATAGAGCCCGAGTCAGACAAGGAGATTCGTCCTCAAGTGACAACTTCCGTAACAAATGTGCGACCAAGAAGTCCACTGTGTCCACACCATTTTTAACATTTCTCGCATATCACAGACTGCTTCCATCGCCCGATTAGAGGCACCACTGGTAGCTGCAATGGATGGCATCACTGCACAGTGCCACGCACTGAAGACGAGCTTTCCAGAGCAAGGAAATCAATCTTCCGCCGTGTGCAACAGACAGCTTATTTAAGTGAGATCAAGGCCATCAACAAGGGAGAAGACCGTCCTAGGGTCAGCACCCTCGGGAAGCTAAACCCCAGAATGGACAAAGACGACTTGCTCAGGATCGGTGGTCGGCTATGGAATGCAAAATTAGATGAGAATGAACGAAACCCCCTCATAATCCCAAGCCAGAGCCCCATCGCAATCTTACTTGTGCGCCACTACCACGAGAAGGTCAAGCACCAAGGTCGGCACTTCAGAGAAGGAGCAATCCGATCTGCAGGGCTATGGATCGTTGGAGCAAATAGGTGCATCGCCAGCACAATCCACAAGTGTATCAGGTGTCGTAAGCTACGTGGAAAACAGGAAGAACAGAAAATGGCAGACCTCCCAGCTGATCAACTCAGTGTGGAACCTCCCTTCACCTCTGTAGGGATCGACGTGTTCGGACCATGGACAGTCATCTCCCGCCGCACCAGAGGAGGGCTCGCGAACAGCAAACGTTGGGCAGTGCTGTTCACCTGTATGAGTACACAAGCAGTGCACATCAAAGTCATCGAGTCCATGGACTCTTCGAGCTTTATAAATGCCCTCCGGAGATTCTTCGCCATCAGAGGGCCAGCCAAGCAACTCCGTTCTGATTGTGGGACCAATTTCATAGGAGCATGTAAAGAGCTTAAGATAAATATGGAGAATGTTGAAGATGATTCTGTCAGGAAATACCTTAGTGACCAAGGCTGCACATGGATTTTCAATCCTCCCCACTCTTTGCATATGGGTGGAGCCTGGGAACGCATGATCGGGATTGCTCGACGCATTCTCGACTCCATGCTAGGTGATGTCGGGTCCACACGGCTCTCTCACGAGGTCTTGACCACTCTCATGGCCGAGGTCTCAGCCATAATTAACTCAAGACCCCTGATCCCCGTCTCAACCGACCCGGAGTCACCATTCATCTTGACTCCTGCTACACTTCTTACCCAGAAGACAGACGTGATCACAGCACCTACTGAGGAGGCCAGCACTGCAGACCTCTACAGACGTCAATGGAGACAAGTGCAGAGCTTCGCGAACACATTCTGGCGTCGCTGGAAAAACGAGTACCTTACGACACTCCAAGTGCGCAACAAGTGGCAGTTTAACAGACCAGACATCTAAGAAGGCGACCTCGTCCTACTGAAGGACAACCAAGCCAAACGGAATGAGTGGCCAATGGGCTGCATCCTCAAGTCGATTCCAAGTGCCGATGGAAAAGTTCGAAAAGTCGAGGTTATGATTGTGAAGCAAGGTGTCGCAAGAACTTTTGTCAGGCCCATAGTCGAGACAGTACTACTTCTCTCTCGCAAAGATATGAACAAATAAGTTGAGCCGTCGAAGTTGTTATACATTTGTTTAGATAGGAAATAAATGGTGGTATCTCTTAGATATTAGACGGGGAGTGTTCTGTCTCACGGCAGAAGTTTTGCCGCACAGCAGATGGGGGGGGGGGGGGGGGCGTATGTACACAGGAATTTCCTGTTTTTGGTGCTAATTTTGGTTACGTGCCAGGAAATTACGATTTTAGATTTCCACTGAACCACGCGGGCGTCGGCCATTACACAGATAAGTCAAAATGGCGGCACACATCGCGTCTCAGTGAAGCCAGACACAGTTGTCCATCGTGGGACTTTGAGAAGCATTGTCTGTAAGTTTGTTTATATTTTTATAATATTGGCAATGCTGTTGTAATGTTGTAATGACCGTTATAGTGATGTAAATTCCTTTATGGTGCCGTTAAGTTGTTGTGGTAAATACGAGGCCTAGTTAGCAACGAAGCCTGCAACTTTCCTTATTGTGGATGTTACTTGTGATTTAGTAGGTCGAGTCAGACTTGTGCCCAGGTGGCTATGTTGCGATCCTGAGAGCAAAGATGACGAAGTATCTCATCCACAGTTTAGTGTTATGTGTAATGCTGTACATTTGGGGTGCAGTGGGATGAATACACGATGTGCCTTTATGCAACGCACCGGCTTGTGCTCTTGTGTAGTTGTTTAGTGGTAATGTAGGGGCCTGGTCCGTCCAGGATCTATTCTTATCTAAGACAATATTCTGATGCTGTGGTGTTCATTGTGTTGGTGTTCCCGGGTTATAACAGATGCTGTATCTGTGTTTTCTCACCAGTTTTACCTTGTTAAAATCAATAAATGACGATTGGAGTCTGACGTTCATCCTGGCTCCGAGGGTTTATTGAACGCAAGGTTATCTACTCGACTAGCGGTGCAACGCAGCGCACAGCGAGGCCGAGATACTGATAGTGCCGTTATCTTTGAACTGTGCGCCTTTTGGCGTCATCTGGTCGAACACCATAGGTGGGACAAAGTCATTGTTATGCAAGTCCAAGTCGAGTCGCAAGTCATCAAATTCATGACTCGAGTCTGACTCGAGTCCAAGTCACATGACTCGAGTCCACATCTCATAGGTGGGACAAAGTCATTGTTATGCAAGTCCAAGTCGAGTCGCAAGTCATCAAATTCATGACTCGAGTCTGACTCGAGTCCAAGTCACATGACTCGAGTCCACACCTCTGTCGAACACCATATGAGACTAGAATCTTAAGAAAGCTGTCTCTGGTGTGGACCAATCAGTTTCAAGGACAATGCATAAATGATCAAAGTATTGTTTTTTGTTTGCATTTGACTGCAAGTATTGTGGTTAATGTAAACATGATTCCTTGCAAAATGTGTCAGTTTTGTTGCCATAAAAAAGGGGGAAAACCCTATTAGTATAATTTGGTACTGGCAAAGGAGGTCCCATGATGTAGCTGCTCACCCCGAGCTCTCATTACTCTGATGGTGCATTGTCTTTGAACTGTGCGCCTTTTGGCGTCATCTGGTCGAACACCATATGAGACTAGGCTCTAAAGAAAGCTGTCTCTGGTTTGGACCAATCAGTTTCAAGGGCAATGCATATATTATCAGAGTATTGTTTTTTGTTTGCTTTTGACTGCAAGTATTGTGGTTAATGTAAACATGATTCCTTGCAAAAGGTGTCAGTTTTGTTGCCAGAAAAAAAGGGGAAAACCCCTATTAGTATATTTTGGTACTAGCAAAGGAGGTCCCATGAAGTGTTATTGTTATTGACGTGTTGTGTTTTTTTGTTATTTGAGCTAGAGCACCATTGCTAGCGCAGTGTCACCAAAAGAATGTATTTCAAAATCAGAATCTGTATTTATCCTGGAGAAATCCCATGAGCTATGAAGCTCTACTCTTTGGTTTTTTCGGTAAAGTCACGTAGGTATAAGATAAAATAAATCACGACGTTTCGGGCGCAACACAAGCATCCGTCATCAGGTGGGAAAGCATGGCCTGCTGCTGAGGCAGACTGTTTTAAAAGGTTTGAAATGGGTGTAGCCCAAGGGTTATAAAGAAGTGGCCAGGGCTGGTGATGTTAATGTGAGAAATTAGCATGTAACTGTAAGATAGGAGAGCGGCCTCCTCGACGAGGCCACGTGACGTTAGACGTCATCATTATTGTGAGCACAAAGACAATTGATCCTTATGGCGGTACCCCGGTGTAGCAAATAATACAAAATGGGCCGAGGCAATTAAATGTGAGAGATTAGCATGATGTTAATGTAAAACCGAAGAGTGGTGCAATCAATATCTTTTTAAACATTTGTTTTAATATGTTATGTTTCGGCTTGAGTCTAATTGTCCACGGTAAACTAACGTTGGCTGTAATTGTTCACGGTCCCTTACGTTATGCCCCACGCTGTTATTTTTAGTCAGTTACAACCACAGTATCAGAGTTAACTCTGGTGTTTGTCTCGGTCTCATCATCTCCATATATATAAAAGCCAAAGTTGTGAATATGTGTGTCTGTTCAAAATGTTTAGCCTACTTCCCGACATGCAACAAACTTGAAATTTGCCATGTGGGTACTTTCCACACTGTACACCATGCAAAAAGTATAAAAATACACTTTTTTGGGGGGGGTGGGGGGGAGCTCAATAATGCATGTATTTTTTTGCAGGGCAAGTGAGCTGTGACATCACATCTGTCATGTGACCCGCGCATGTGGAAGCGTAACGCATTGTAGTGTAGTGGTTAGCACGCTACGCTACGAACTTGGCGACCCGAGTTCGATTCAAGCTCACGGCCACCACCGGTCACGATTATTTTAACCACTACTGGGCCTCCCCGCAGGTCGACTCAGCCTCAAATGATTAAATGGAGTGCTGTGTGAACATCGCCACTGGAGATACAAAGGCGGCCGGGCGTGGTGAAGCCAGGTAGTAAAGCTAGTTAAACATTTTAATGCATAGTACTTGAACATAATTTTTGTTTTACTTTTGAGTACATTTCATAAAAGCGTGTTTTGAAAGTTTTTGTTAAAGTATATATTATTTCATTTTCTATACAGCCCAGATAATACGAAAATCGCTAACCTTAAACACCCAGTTGTTCATAAAAGTTGAAGGCAGTATAGTACTATAGTAATAGAGGCAAGTCCAGAATCGCTGAACCGGAATTGATAGCTTGAAAGCATTTAGCGCGGGGCCCTTGAAAGTGCGGGGCGCTACTACGTATGCAGCTACTTTTGCTACTAGGATAATCCGGCACTGGATGCAGTACATTATGGTAACATGGAGCCATGTCGAATCAATCGCTGGACGCCAAAAAAACGGTGTACAAAACAGGCATTTTCTGGCAATCCCCGAATGTAAACACAGGCACGGAACTACCTTTTATTCATACTGTAGATGTGTTTTTGTGATTTGTTTACCTTCCTCGTACTTGCACTACTATCATGTTTTTGTACTGTTTGTTCTGATAACGTCCTGACCCCGTGCCCCGACTGGACATCTGTGTAAAAAGAACTTTATAGCTCATCGGATTCTTCCTGCAGTATAAATATTCTGATGCTGATGTACGTCAGTCCAATGATGCCAAATTAACATCTGTAAATAATAATAATAATAAATCGCGGTACCGGCGTCTGCTTTGATCCACATTGTTCACCTGAGCCGTGGGCTGTTCGGAATGTACCACTCACTCAGCGGGTGGACGATACTAACAGTTTCGCATGGACTTATACTTTAAAACATTTTAAAAAACAAGACATGGCATTATAAAATCACTGCAACTGTTATTGTACAATGATTAACAAATTACAATTGAAATCAAAGGAATAGGGTAAATTTTTATTTGTAAAATTGTTCAATCATTGGATAGCATCACCCCTGTGGTTTACAATGGTTTCTCTCTCTGTGGGTTTTAGCTACAGGAATCGCGGATAAATTATTGTATTGAATTGTAATTATACTTTAAAATATGTTTTAAATATAAAACACTTATTTGTGTATTCTTGGGTCTTTCCGATTGTAAATTTAGTTTTGGCCAATCAGACCGGAAAGAAAGAGCGTTACTGTGACACTCGCACGAAACTACTAACTTTTATATATAGACTAGTGGGAAGTACCCGGCGTTGCCCGGGAAAAAAAGACACACACACATCGACTTACACACACACAGACATCGACCCACACACGCAAACACATGGACCCCCACACACACACACATCGACTCACACACACATACATCAACCCACACACACACACACATCGACCTACACGCACACACATATGGACTCAAAAACACACATCGATTTACACACCAATCCCTGATGATGCTAGATTTGAAGCTTTCGTGACTGCAAGGATTCATATTCTTAGGTTTTTTCGGTAAAGTCACGTAGGTAAAAAATTAAAAGTAAAATAAAAATAAAATAAAAATCATGACGTTTCGGAAGCAACACAAGCTTCCGTCTTCAGGTGGAACAGTCACAGCACGTTAGCTGTATCAAGTGAGCTCACTCCCTTTAAGAGTGTGCTCCTAATCTCAGTTCGTTACCTGTATAACATACACCTGGGAGCCAGACATCTTTCTGATTGAGAGGGGGTCAAATACTTATTTCCCTCATTAAAATGCAAATCAATTTATAACATTTTTGACATGCGTTTTTCTGGATTTTGTTTTTGTTATTTTTTCTCTCACTGTTCAAATAAACCTACCATTAAAATTATAGACTGATCATTTCTTTGTCAGTGGGCAAACGTACACAAACAGCAGGGGATCAAATACTTTTTTTTTCACTGTATACAGCTCAGCGGCCCTTACTTAGGAAAATAGTAATACATAAATCGCCTCATCAATCGGGCCATTGGTAATATGCTACCACCTGATGTTTGGTGATTTGTGAATCATTTATGTCACATGAACAATTACCAAATATATATTTTTTCCATATTTTAAGTGCTGATGTATCTGTCTGCAACCACTGAATTGATTGAACATACATTATCTCAAGTTTTTGATTACATTTCTTTAAGGAAAATCAAATCACAACATTAAATTGTAAGCAGCGAATCATCTCACATCATGTTTAAAGAACAGTATTCTCTTTAATTTTGTTTTTAAAGGCAATTCGGCAAAAGGATGGCCCGCTGCCTGAATCAAGCACACGTTGTTTGAAAAAAAGGTTGAAACAAATATCCCTGCTTAAAATGTGGGTATATAAATAAAAAATCGTGTCAAGTGGACAACTTACGCAACTCAAGCGAGATCACCATTGCCCCTTTTTAAATCCTTTATATTAAGTTCGCTTGCTTGCTTGCGCTTACGACCGTGCAAATATTTCGGTCGTTTTTTATTTAAATCCTTTACATTAAGTTAGCTTGCTTGCTTGCGCGCTTACGACCATGCAAATCTTTCGGTCGTTTTTTTACCCACTTCCCATGATCCAATCGAGCTGACATTTTCCACACAGACTCGTTGTGCGTGACAATTAATTTTAGTGAAAAATTTTTTCCTAAATTTTACACTTTTTAGGAACAAAAAATTATATATAATTACCAATTGCTTAATGGTGCCAAGCAATCATCTGACCCATAGGTGGCAGCCATCTCAAGCCAGAGGACGAGAGGACTCTAGCCACCACGCATATAAAGGATTTATAGTGAAAAACTTTGTTTTTACGGGTTAATTTTTCAGGAACATCGTGATGCTCGGTTACGTTGAAGCATTCGATTAAGCCAAGTACAATCTGTCCAGAAACATACTAGCTAATTTTCAACGGGGAAGATAACCGCGTTCTGCAATTGCTCATTACAGAGTTGGAGGCAAGGGACAGGCGAAATGAGGACTATGAAGATTATTGATCTAGTCACGTAATAGCCTAATTACTTTGTGCATTTTCTCCTAAAATTGCCACAACATCAAGTGCGTACTGCCGGTGCTATGGTTGGATCTCTGAGCCTTGAGACACCTGTCCACTTGATCACCTTGTGACGTCAAAGTTTCATAGAAAGCAATCAACAAGAGACCAATTACCCAACCCAATACAAAATAATATGACCGTACAAAACCAGTCTCAATCGCTAACATTCAAAGTGTCTCTAAAGCCATGCGTCGCCAACATCTACTTGCTAAGACCACTTGAATGAAATTAGCCAGACGTTATTAAAAAAAAACATTCAAGGGAATTACATTCGCATTCAACTTCAGTAAACAAAATCAGCATGCGTGGCTGTTTAAAAAATCGGTTTAAACATAACAATTACTTGTGTTTTTTAGAGGCTGCCATTTCTTTGCTTACAGTGGCGTTACGATGTTTGGCCCTACAGAGCCAGCGACAGCAGATCGTGATGAGCGCAGTCAACACGCTTGTCACCAGGACTATGGCTGCCAGCAGAAACGCCGCCACATCAAACCCGGCCTCCTGGTACCAGGTGAGGTGGTGAGCCGCCACTCGCAGGTGCTCCGCACCGTGCCGCATCACAAACTCCACCCAGAACACTGCCCTGTCCATGGGCTTCTGCGGCTGGTCGTGGTACAGACGCGAGAGAAGTGACGCCTTCTCCTTGTAGCTGCTAAGAAAATCAGACACGGCAAAGGCTGCACCATCATCCAATTCGCATGACTGTTAAGACCCACCAACGACTGCTATCACACCGTGACCACCACTGCAATCACTTTGGGCAAGGAGTCCCCTGGCTTAGGTTAAACTAATGGGCTATTCTAGACGCTAATTGCACGTGACGGCTTTCGTGCATGCTTTGAGTTTCTGCTAATCAATTTTAATTACATTTCGTTGACTAGTTTAAAGAAAATGATGTTTAAGAATGAACTAATGCACCTTTCATTGGCTCCTCAGAGCTCTCTCCAGCCCATTAATTTACGTCGACTGCGCTTCATCATCGTTGGAATGTGTTCGTACCCACGCCAGAAATGTCTACTCGTCAATACTGATAGGAACCACCTGGTTCCACCAGCCCACAGGGGATTATTGTGTCCGTCCGTCCGTCGTGCATCCAAAAATGGAAGGGGTGGGGCTGGGAGGAGAGGGGAGGGTGGGGAGGGGCTGGGTGGGGAGGGTGGGGAGGGGCTGGGTGGGGCTGGGTGGGGGGTGGGAGGGGTGGGGCTCGGTGGGGAGGGGCTGGTCACCCCGTGGTTCCCTTATAAAATTCAACGTTTAACCTACTCACGCCGGCTAGTGCCCGCTCTCACAGTCGGGCATATTTGCGGAATACACCACGCCGCCGTTGACCCTGACCATTGACCGAGCAACCCAACGTTCCTACCAGCTCCCTCCGCAGGAATGTGTTATATCAATTCGTGCACCACTTATATTACGGAGCACAAAGAGAGATTAATAGTACACGTCGCACGGCCTACTGACTCTCAGTATGTCGAGCGCAATGTTCATTCACAAAGAGTCGAAATGCAATGCAACGTCGCCTCAAGACGCTGCTCATATTCATCCCCCGTATCTGTAAACTTTGGCAATGTTATGGCCGTCTCTTTAATTGCTGGAATGATCGCAATGCACTCTTTTTCGTGGTGGCGAGGAGGGATGTAATTGCAGTCCCCCCTCAACAAGGGGTGTATGGGGGGGGCTGTATTCAGAGGAAGCTCCTTCGGGTATTTGTTTAGAGAGGCATCAGCTCAAGTCAGTTATTCAGCCCACCAACGATGACGTGATTTCTCACGATCCGAGGTCATGATACAATGCAAGAAGGAATAACACGAAAAAATGTGTCATTGTCTCTTCCATCCCATTGCTACAGTATTCTCACTTTTTTGTCTCCATCGGTACAGATACTTTGCCCTCTATAAGCCTGAATGTATAAATTATTGTCAATAATTAAATCAATGATTACACTCACGATCCAATGGTGTATTTCGAGCATAATAAATGATTAAATTAACGCATTACCACTTGACAGCATGCATTGTGACATTTACCCGAGACAATAAAGAAATATTCTTTGTGAATGCCATCAAAGTGCCATGTTTTATATCTTAAAACTCTCTACCATGATTTTTGGTAAACATTTATATACGATAATTGTTTTTTTACCCTTTTATCTGGCAACAAAACTGACACCTTTTTTTTTTACAAGGAGTCATGTTTGCATAGACCACAATACCTGCAGTCATAATGCAAACAAAAAACATAACTCTGATAATGTATGCACTGTCCTTGAAGTTGATTGGTCCACACCCGAGACAGCTTTTCTTAGAGCCTAGTCTCACATGGTGTTGGACCAGATGACGCCTAAAGGCGCACAACTCAAAGACAATGCACCATCAGAGTATTAGAGCTCGGGGTAAGCATTTACACCATTGGAACCTCCTTTGCCAGTAGCAAAATATGATAATTGTTTTTTTACCCTTTTATCTGGCAACTAAACTGACACCTTTTTTACATAAAATATTATCATATTTTTACTGGCAAATGAGGTTCCAATGGTGTAAACATTATATACGTCAATGAAATAAACACTAAAAGCAGTTCCATAGAAATTAGTCTTCAATCTGGATTTAAAAGTGCATTGCTCCAGTGGCTTCCTAATATTGGAAGAAAGAGCATTCCAAATGACCGCAGAAGCGCATCTGAAAGCGCGCGATGCAGTGATGGTCTTTGTTCAATGGCTCGAGCGGAAATCTTACAAAATGAAACTCATAATCAAATTGCAAAAGCCACAAAGTAAGATGGTTTGGCATGGCAGAGTGCGATGAGACTGCACGCCTTTTCTACACAAGCTCCCACCGGTGCGATATTATCAGCCAATTGCTTGAGACGCAGCGCCCCACCACCGTACCTCTTGTGGGTGGCGATTGTGGAGATGGACGAGGCGAGAGAGCCAGCGTCGAGGGAGTGAATGTTGAGCACCAGTGCTGCACCCTTGCTTTGCATGCGGGCCATGTTTTCGAACTGGTCCCCGAAGAGTGGCAGGCCGAGCATGGGGACGCCATAGCAGATGGCCTCGTAGATGCCGTGCGATCCCCCGTGCGTCACGAATACACGAGTCTTGGCGTGAGCTGCCGTCCACCGGCACCATCACAGCCAGACAGGGACACAACGCATACTCGGATGTTCTTTTGAACACTTTGTTCAATAAACTATAATTTGAAACTATAAACTGTTTTCATCAGTTTAACACGTAGGCTTTCGCGACCAATATTATTCATAATATAGGTTTTTGGGTCAGATCGCGTTATTTATAAATGTGTCGTAACCCTCCACCATCCGACACGGCCAAACAGTAAAAAATGGGTCACGTTTTTTCAAAGGACAAAATAATTCACTTCTTTAGCACACCGGTGTGTTGAAGAGATAATCAACAGCATTTTAAAATTTGAGTACGACGTTCGCTGGTAATTACAATCAGCTTCATCGGGCAAGAATGGTGAAGCTCTCCTGTTGCTCCCGGTCTTAAATAGAGCAGCAGCAGGGTGACGTCATCATTTAATTCAATCTGGAGCAATGATTCGATGTAAGGCCCACTGAGCTATATAGCCCTTTTCCAGAAGCGACCTGGCCACAAATAATAGCTCAACTAAGTGGCTTATCATATGGAAATGTATAGCAGCCAAATACTCTAAACGCATGTGTTTAATTGTAAAGTGATAAACCAGAGGAAACTCCACGCGACCACTGGGAGAACATACAAATTTCAAATATCCAAACGCAAAATATACAGGCATGAGGGTTGAGATCGAACCCACGACCTCCTGCATACCAGGCAAGGTAGTTCATATCACTGAGCGATACATAGCTTTGGAACTGGAACATAAAGTGGCTTTGGTCAAATATGAATGATTTGAGATGTTGTACAAGCATGTTTTTCTCAGTTTGTGATGGCACGTTAGCTGAATAATAATTCTCAGCCATAACCATATCTGACGTTCGGACCAGATGCCCTGAGCTATAGGCAGAGGATTAGTAACAGTCTCATGCCGTTCACATGGCCAGGGCATGACGAGTTTATACGACTGTGTATTTTACTAAGGTAGATTTTTTTGTTCGTGCAAAAAACTGCACGTAAAGCTAAATAAGAGTAATACTATTTTACCAATTCAAGAAACCCAATTCGAAACGGAAGCTAAAAAAAATGTTTACTTATATGTGGTGGGCTACAAGGATGTGTGTTTGAGAAACCGTAGTCTTGATGAAAAGCTGGAGTAACAGAGCATATTCGTAGGTTTTTTTCGGTAAAGTCACGTAGGTAAAACATCAAAATTAATGGAAATAAAATAAAATAAAACAAAAACTCACGACGTTTCGGAGGCAACACAAGTCTCCGTCATCAGGTGGGACCGTCACAGCCGAATTATGCAGCTTGATGCAGCTAATTCGGCTGTGACGGTCCCACCTGATGACGGAGACTTGTGTTGCCTCCGAAACGTCGTGAGTTTTTGTTTTATTTTATTTTATTTTCATTAATTTTGATGTTTTACCAACGTGACTTTACCGAAAAAACCTAAGAATATGATTCCTTGCAGTCACGAAAGCTTCAAATCTAGAAGTAACAGAGCAGTTGGTGCACATGCTGGGGGCTCGTGCTATCAGTTCTATGATGTCTACATGCTATGGTTTACGTTATCATGTGAGAATAACTACATGATATAATCCATGATATAACAGTGGCTAGCAAAACTTGACCACCCATGCTAGCCCAATTGGAAGACTTTAAACCCCACATTCTGATTTCTAGAGTGTAATTATCTCTTAAGAACTGAACATTTCACTTTGTTATACACTCAATGCTGCTCCACTCTGGACAGTGAGGATGAGCTAAGGGGGTGGCCAGAACCAGTTCAGATGCTACTCACCTCCGATTAGCACGGCTGGCTACGTACGGTGTGAAAGAAGTTCAACAAACATACGTACATACATACACACACCACTGATATTAGCCAGGGATGGGAATTAAACTCAGGTCATTGTGCAGTACACAAACCACCCCACGGTAAATGTTACATCTTCCACATGTTTTGTTTAGAGCACGCTTATATTAAAATATGCACAGGCATTGGAGCTGCAGAGACCTCTGAACCTTGGGGTGGCTCTGTGCCCCCTACCGTATTCTCCACAATTCATCACATGAACTGTGATTTGGATTTGTGACAACCAAGTCGCTCCTAGAGGGGTTCCACTATGTCACATTTTTCGCTGGTCCGATAATACCTTAATTAGGTTATCACACAGCGTGTGAAACAGCGATCAGGGCAAGGCTATTCAGTGTCAACATTAGGTGGGACGATAATACTGTAAAGTGAACGGATGACCTCTAACTAGTTGCTCAACTACATGTGTTGTATAATGGGACCTCCTTTGCCAATACCAAAATATGAGAATAGGGTTTCCCATTTTTTCTGCCAACAAAACAGGTGTTGAGATGTTAAAACACCAAACTTAAACCTTTTACAAGGTGTGGACCAATCAGTTTCAAAGACAATGCATATATTATCAGAGTATGTTTTTTTTGCACTCTGACCACAAGTATGATTCCTTGTAAAAGGTTTCAGTTTGGTGTTTTAACATCTCAACACCTATTTTTTTTTGCCAGAAAAAAGGGGGAAAACTATTCTCATATCTGTGTTGGACACAACTACAATTTGCTCCCTGGATTCCAGATGTCCAGAGACACTTTTAGGGCTTGCTTGAAAATGAGTTGATGCTGTTTAATAAATAAATAAAATATGCACTTTTAAAAATGCTGATTATAATTGTAGGTATTACCACACGCACCTAAGAGGTCCCTCTGTGGTAACCAGGGCATCACTTTTGTGTTGTTTGAGAGATTTTCGACGGTTGGTCCTTCATAGCGCCATATAACCTTTGGAGTAAAACACAAACGAATCAGCAGAGTTTTCACCAGCAATCAATGCTCTAGATATCGTATCACACAAGCTAATTCTATATATACTGTAATCACCTTCCATGGTACGACACAATGTAAGTAATGGGTGTGGGGAGCTGTGCCCTTGCAGTATGCTAGCCCACTGTGAAAAGTCAAAGGGCCCAACTGCATTCAATGTGCGTGTGTATTAAAATAATTGCATACTGACGAGCTTGTTTCATTACTCCAAGGGAAAGTAAAGAATATTGGTGAGAATATAGAAAAAAAACATTGATGTCTGCTGGTTATATTGACATTTTCAGTCCATATGCACTCTCTAGGCTATGCATAATCAGTTTGTTGTTCTTCCCCCGCACCTTCGATTAGCACGGTTGGCTACGTACGGTGCAAAATAAATTCAACATACATTCAACCATACAATGATGGGACATGTGGGAACACTGTGGTGTTGGATTGCTCTGCATCTTTGATCCAGATGTAATGTCAGCAAAAATACCCATGCGGGATTTGGCCAGTGGGAATTAACGTTTAACAGTCTAGCAAACAAGTAAAGTGCATGACAGTCTTTTAAGGTAAGCCAACGCCCCCAGATTTAAGTATTGTCTGATAAGGCAAGATACAAATATATAACAACTAAAAAATAATAGTTCAATTTAAAAGTTACCTAGTAACTTAGTGATGTATAAAATCCAGTGTTTAAAAGTAGGTTACAGAGTACACAGCTCATTGTAAATGATTGTCAGATTTAATTGTAAATGAGGCAATAATGCAATGTCTCGTACAATGACTGCACATATTGTCTCGGGAATTAATCACATGAGGAGCAATGCCTTGGATATCCAACAGTGCCATTGTAAAACTCACGTGGCCACAAAGTAAATCTGCAGCAGTGTGAATATTTAAATTAATGTTTCAATATCACGCGAACAAAATTGAAGCAATATGTAACTGGATTGTTTGGTCATTTGGATTAAGCTCTGTTGTCAGCGACCATGGAGAAACCTCGATTTAAAGCTTTCGTGACTGCAGGGATTCATCTTCTTGGTTCTTTCGGTAAAGTCACGTAGAAGGGAAATAATAAAATAATAATAATAAAACATAATAAAATAATTGTCACGACGTTTCGGCCACAACGCAAGCAGCCGTCCTTCACCTGAGGACGGCTGCTTGCGTTGTGGCCGAAACGTCGTGATAATTATTTTATTATGTTGTATTTTTATTATTTTATTATTTCCCTTCTACGTGACTTTACCGAAAGAACCAAGAAGACATGGAGAAACCTGTTCTCTGGGACCTTCCACAAGTATTATTATCGCGCGCAAGGCCTTACCAAGCCAAGCGACAGCTGCCACTTCATCAGCAGCGTGGAGGGCCATAAACGCATAAACCACCATCGAGTCCAGTCAGAGGGCAATCGTTGACAATGTGCGACACGGTCAGTCACTGACGACATGCACAGAGTGGGTTGTGGTCACGCTGGTCCCAGCTGTGGAGGTTGGCTGCTGAGAAAGGCCCATGACGTGGCGAGTTGATGCCAGGAAGACGAATGGTGAGGATGAGGGATGAAAAAGTGGTTCTTGATACCTTTCACTATGCAAGGAGGGTCGCTTCTTGCATTGCGAAGCCAGCTGGACGTCACTTTGATTCATATTCATTTCCTCAACTCAATGGCTGGATATAAATAAATACTAACACACTGGGTCCAATGACAATCACTCTCAGGTTGGCCCTCACATAGCAGGGCTTCGACTTTTACTTGTGTTTTGCATCAACACGTATGTATGATATGTAACTCTTAAAAGCTATATATATATTTACAGCCCATGTGAGATCCATTTATGTCACCTTCTTCCAGCAGCAATCAATTAAAACATAACTGACATAACCCTTGGTTATACCTTGTGCAATCATGTAACATGTATTTTGTCAAAGTAGAGTTGGATTCATATTTTGGAAGCCGTGGGAGAGGACCACATATTAATTCAGCCATCTGCATGTGATGCGTAATTTCCTTATTACCTTTTGTGGGATTCTGCCCAGGCCCTCTGCAAGAATGTTTGCTATTCTATAAGGAATGGCTGACACCAAGGATCCAAATGACACCACCACCACACCATGCTCCCCAGAACTCTGCACAAACTCTTCCAAATCCTGCAAAAGAAAAAAACACACACATGCATTAAATAGGCGTTTTATATTTGTCACAGTGTCTAATTATATTCTCTAGTATGTAAACATATAATAAAAACAAGTTGTCTTTTGTACTCCTGTCATTTAAATACAATTTAGCTGTCCTTAGCAAGAAATTATATATTTGTAGATTTATTTCCCCAGAAATTAAACTCTGCCAACTGTATCCCAACTTACTTCCATTATATGAATAGTATCCATATGAGCAGAGCATGTCACAAACCTAATACTTAATTGTATTATACTGAAGACAACGATGTTTTCAGTTTATCTATGTGTAGTGCTGAACTTTACGCGGACAACTTCTTCTTTTTCCGTCGTCAATTTATTTTATCAAATTCAGCACATTCCGCTACCCAGACTCCAGCGTGTTCTCTGCTCGCTCGCCGTGCTCCGCTGGCCTCGCTCGCTCTGTTCCCTCCCTCTCTCTCTCCGTCTCTTTCTCCCCCGACTCTCCTCTCTGCTTCGCCCGTCTCGGCTTCGATCGTCTTGCTCTCCCTCGGCTTTTCCGTCTCACTCCGACTGTCTCTCTCTCGTCTCCGCCTCACTCCAACCATCGCTCTCTCTCGGCTTCTCCGTCTCACTCTGACTGCCTCTCTCTTCGTTCCCATTCCACTGCTAGTATATCCTTCCTCTCGTCTCCTCTTCTTCTCCTGCTCCACCGCTACCCTATTCTACCTCTCATATCTTCTTCATCTCCCTCTCTACTGCTAACCTATTCTTCTTCTGCTCCGACCGTCTCAGTCCAGCTCCCAGCACAACTCCCCGTCTCACTCTCATGCTCCCGTATTTACTTTATTTATCCCCGTCCCTATTAATTTCCAATTAATTACCCGGCGTCCCCCCCCCCCCCCGACGCCCCGTGCCCGCGGCCCTTGCTGCCACCTGCTCCCATCCCCAGACTTACTGGCGCCACCTCGTCCCTGACAACAACAACTGGCCAATCACTGCTCTGCATCCCATAATTACCTAACGAGCCGTCTCCGTCCGGCCGTCGTGCCCCAGCAACACCTGCTTGTCCTGATACGACCCCACTGTCCACAACCCACACGTGTTTACAATTTCCCCCCTTGGCGCGCGTTAAACCACTACATGTGTGTAAGCGTGAATATAAGAGCAAATTATTCGTGCAGGTAAAGAGTGAAAGAAAAAAATACCTGTGGAAGAGGTTTAGCTTCACCAGATGTCATACCTCCGACATTCACCATGTTGGGCATAGTCGGGCGGGGATAGTCAAGGACAAAATCTGTCCGGTGCAGCCAGATGGAAGCATTGCTAAGCAGCTCCATGGCTGTGACGTCCCGGCCCAGGTGGCGCCTGGCCAGCTCATCAAAGCGTTTCAGAAGGAAGTCAATACACAGGTGATCCTGCTTTAAACCCATAAACATGTTGGTGACCCGCTCAGTGAAACTCATGTGGTCTGTGAAGCCTGACATACTTTGGGGAACGTACGATGATGGTGCTGGGCAGTGGGCAGCTTTTAAGTCGATATTGCATGGAATACCACGCATTAGAAATATTGACCGGAGCCCCAGTGCATCAGCTAAAATTGCTCCACATGGATCCATGGGGTCAGCGAGAAGAACCTCAAAGTTATAGGTTCGAAGTCGCTGCATCACAGCAACATTGCCAAGTAAGCTATCACACATTACGGCAAACTTCTTGTTGATAATCTTCAAGCTCCTAAAGGTGAATTCTGAAACGCCATCTGTTTCTTTAAATACCATTTCTCGTAAAAACGTGTCTAACATGTTATGTTTATCAACAAAGGGCACAGGGAAGGTCTCCGAGTCTAGCCCAGGCGTCTCCCCCACCATTAGATTACCTGTCGCGGGCAATGCCACGACCACTCGGTGACCACGCCGAGACAAGGCGAGGGACAGATCACGTAGGCTCATCCAGTGGCTGCCATCAGTTGGGTACACCAGCATGCCACCCACAGCACGGTCACCGTCAGATTTCTCCTGGCCCACGGCCATGTGCATGAAGACGAGGGTTTGAGCAAAGCTGAAACACCACCGCATGGCCTGGCAAAAACAATACACAATTGATCGAAATACGGTCGTGGTTTAGCTATTATCTTTTTTGTATTTTTCATTGGTTAATATTTAAGGTAGAAATTGTGATAACTCTAAAGACTAGAGATAGGATGAAGCCAAATTTGGATTAAAATTAGATTTGCTGTGGCACTTTTCTCGGAGTTGATAAATCCAAATCTGTATTCAAAATTGTATGCATTTTTGGCCAGAGATGTGCAGCCTGTAAATTGAGTGTGTTTAAGTGTAAATCTGTGGTACACTGTTACATCTAAACACGAGGCAATCACACACACACACTACATATTGGTATACTATATGGAGACACGAAACAAAAGGTTTACAAGTTAAGGAGTACAGAAAATAGTATATATACTGTTGTGTAAGTTCTTGGGAAAAATTGGTAGTGAATGTTTCTTTCATTAACAATTTACGTA
This sequence comes from Lampetra fluviatilis, assembly GCF_964198595.1. Taxonomy (NCBI): domain Eukaryota; kingdom Metazoa; phylum Chordata; class Hyperoartia; order Petromyzontiformes; family Petromyzontidae; genus Lampetra; species Lampetra fluviatilis. The sequence continues at coordinate 23,688,804 of NC_136275.1, read as the reverse complement.
ATGTTTCTCAAAAAACGATTTGGAACTGGATTGCTATGTGGCAATTTTGCATTTTATCACCTACGGACAATAGTTTATCTTATATTGGTCTCTTTCTGTCCTTATAACGAGACAGCTTGCGCAAGATTGAGTTGTTGGACGTTTATATATATGCTATATGGATGACATATTGTATAACTATGTAAAATATTAACTTAAACAACAGACAAAAATTTTAACGGCTCCCTAATTTATACATACAAAAATCAGCATTGTAAGTTTTTTCCTTTTTTCCAGAATTTTATGCATTTACAAATGTAAACTGACCATCTGTGGTAAAATAACAGATGTTGGCAACATAATAAATGAATCAGAACTCTTTGGCTCTTTCGGTAAAGTCACGTAGGTAGAAAAAATAACAAATCACGACGTTTCGATCGCAGGTGACAACAACAACAACTTCAGGTGAAGACGGTCGCTTGTTGTTGCGATCGAAACGTCGTGATCTATTATTTTTTCTACCTACGTGACTTTACCGAAAGAACCAAAGAGTATGGATTCCTGCAGTCACGAAAGCTTCAAATCAAGATTGAATGAATAAAAGTTAATGTTTAGTTTAAAATGAAGCGATGTGTACTAACATGACATGTCCGAACCAAGCATTACGAAATATTCATTATGGATGTTATGGTTTGTCATTTGGCAGTTATTTTTTACTTTCTGCGTGTCGTTGAAGCTGATACGAGTTATCACATTAGATTCCTATATTATATAAACAAATGATAATTAACATATTCCAAGTTATGTTCTCTGCAAATACGAATACAAGTTTGTGCATTGTCATTTCGTTTACTTTTTGCACTTTCTAAAATTCCATTGATAAAGATTTGTGTTCATCTGATTCAGTTAAGGATTCAAAAGCTCAGAAGAAAATTCAGATCTGATTTATTCGGCTATGATGGATTTGTTAAAAGACAACTGAATATATGTACGAGAGAACGGCATGTCTTATCGTGAAACAGTTCACATTATATTTTTAGGTATTCAAAGTATGTTTTTTTGTTCAAATTTCCAAAATATAGTATCCATTGCAGTTTTACTAATTTATTCTGTAAAATGTAACATATCGTGAAGGCATATTGTTTGCAACATACATTTTAAATGGGATATCTTAAAACAATTTAGACATTCATGAAGTGCAGAGGATGAAGGCCATTGGTGTTACACGTGACCTTCGTTAATGCAGTTGGGTATTGTGCAAGAATCTCAAAAAAGACGAGTCATGCCATGTTGCCAGCTTTTATCTGGCGTAACCTTGGCGAAATCCTTATATGTTTTTGCAAGAGCCACATTTCCAATTGTAGTCTGCCTTTTCCACCATGACAAAAGAATATATTTTCCCAAAGAGTTTCATGCTGATTTTGATATCGGCATCATGTCGTCAGGTGAAGAGTACATTCGGAGATCTTACGGAGAAATGCAAGCTTTTGTTAGAGAATGGCCTGCAGAAGCAAATATCACAGAGCTACCCCTGAGATATGCATACGAGCGTAATGTTAATCACATGACAGTCTAACCGATATTTTAATTCTCAGTGCTGGAATTTGGTCAAATAACATGCTGAATCTAATTCAGACCATCAACTACAGTAACTGCAATGGAGACGCTGGTCCGCGGATAATGACATGTAGTCAAACAGCGAATTTCTAGCACTTGTACGTACTGTTGGAACAGCAACTTAAAGAGTGCAAAGATACATCTTAACGGCCTATATACTGTATGGTACTGGTTAGTAAATCCAATGCAATGGTATGGACACCTATTAACAAAAACAGTGTATAAATTATGTGCAATAATCTCGATGAACTTGAAAATGAAAAATTCTTGCAGCCGAGCCAATCAAAACAATTATCAGGAAGACCCAACTTGAGAAAGTGCCTTCATCTAAGAAAAACCACACGGATTTATAACTGCTATTAAGCAATCATAACAAAACGGCTTACAACAAAAAATAACCCATTTTAACATTCCAACAATGTTAAACTCCCCACAAAAACTACATTTTAGATATCTGTCATAGATTAAACAGGTGATGGGTCCTCACCAGTTTAATAACTGAATGTTATTGTTGGTTATAAACAATATATATCCAACAACAACGCAGCGTTAAACCAGGCACTTGGCTTAAATATTCTAAAAATACTTTCCGTACTTACTGCTTAATCTTTTTTTCTGAAGTAACTTAGATGCTCGGACGAGGCAGCAGATCTTGATTTAGGGGACACTGCTTTGCATAAATTGTGCTCATTCGGAAGCAGAGAAGGCAATCGTCCAATTAAGAGGAGCGTGGCAGAAATGTTATAAACTTTCAAAACACCACGAATGCAGCTACGCTGTGAACACTGCGAAACGTTGAAACACGTTACACAGCGCACCGTTCCGTGGGTGTGCTCCCTTTGGTTAACAAACAAGAAACGCTGGACTTTGACTTGATAAAAAAAAGTCTACTTTCTAACCAGTTGAATTGCGCAACACTCTACAAGCTTGAAATTATTTTCCAATAAGAAGTGAGGGTGTAAATAAATCAGTACTACCTATTCATTGGCCTGGTCAGCTTTTCTAGACACATTTGTTTAAATTATAATAAGCTATTTGTCTTTCAAATATATCCCTCTACATACAACATTAAGTTTCTTTTTTGCAAATTCGATCAGCCATAAGTCCTCATGGGAGTGCATAATTTCAACATACTTGTCTATAATAAATAACAAACTATGTTTTATCCACACTTATTTCGTGAATAGAAAGCAAAATATTCTATTGAGAACTCGGAGGCACGGAGCCAGAACTCCAGGAGTCCTTCATACGCCGGCATGAACATGAGAGAGCCTTGAGCCGTCTCTTGAGGATGAGTAGTGCTTGGATGCTGTTGCTGCGTGTGTGCAGTGGGAAAGAGGTCCAAATGGCTGATAGTGCAGCTACGGAGAAACGTCGCTTAGCCAAAACAGTCCCTGGTTCTGGGTATGAAAGGGAGTCCACACGAGTCGTCCTGCTAAGGGAACATTATTGTTCCATCAACATCGACAAGAACATTTATTGGGCACCAACACTGTTGTTGACGACAAGTCATTTCTTTCCCGGAGCCCTCCGGCTTTGTTTTCGATCCCATTATATAACCTTCTCTTCTTCTTCCGTGCCAATCTGTGTTTCTCTCCCATTCCTCATTTCCCCCACCTTTCCTTGCCAGTGCCATTCTTCAGTTATTTCTCTCGGGGTGGACCCTTATTATTTTCATGACCCCTACACTCAATCCTGACCGTGTCCCCGAACAAACTCTATGAGTGTAATAAATAAGTTGTTAGATGTACCCCGTAGGACGCGTAGGTTTGCTGTGGTGGTTTCAGTGAGAAGGGTGGAGAGGTGTGGCAGGAGACCTTAAAAAAGAGATTGATGGCACCGGATAGCAATTTTTGTACTGGGTCCCTTATTTGATCGGTATCCAGTGCAAGCTAATTTAGCATAGCCATGGAAGCCTTATGACGACACCTAATGTTGAGGTTGGTGAGTGACAGGTCGTTTTGAAACCGCTGTAGTTTAAGGTGCTTTGCTGGAATTTGAGAAAGGATGGCCTTATAATAATCAACATCTGGCAGTTTAACACGTAGGCTTTTGGGACCTATATCATCCATAATACAGTTTTTTTTTGGGTTAGATCACGTAAATATAAATGTATCGTTAAACCCACCACCACCCGACACAGCCAATTAGTAAGGGTTGTCACGTAAACAACATTCCAATTCGTTACTAGTGTAGTGGTGATAACTACTCGCTTCTTCGCACGCTGTGAGAGAGTGGATTGTAAACACGGTTTTCCCGCTCGATCAAACGGTCAGGGTCAAATGGGGTAAGGTAGGATCCAAACGCCAGATTGGGAAGGACCAATCGGAGGGTTCCACAAGGTGGCCGGGGATTGGACAACCCGGCCACGAACCAGTATCAAAGCCAGAGCGCTGAGAGCTCTTGGCCAGCTCTGCTACATGAAGATCCAAGTCGGCCGAAGACAGCTAGGACCCTGGACCAAGCATTCCAGCCCTTATCAGGGCTAGGGTCAGTGTAACCAGTGGTCGGGGGAGATTAGGTCCTGGATAGGCAGGACCCTGGCTCCCAGCCTTCCCGCCCTTGTGAGGGCGAAGGTCCTGAGCGACCAGAGGTCGGGGACCCACCGGGCCAGCGGTGGGTCAGTGTACCTCCTTAGGATAAGAGATAAGCGTGAGTGTTGAGCTGTGTAAGGTACATTGTTTTGGAAGCAACACTATTTATTCAATAAATCAACATAACATAACACAACCTTCACTTGTGTGTTGAATGCTCATCTAGCCACGCTACAGCAGAACTAGACACGGTTCGCTATTCCGGCTCGGACCACAAGCTAGGTCCCGGACCGCGTGGCTAGAGGCTTCTCTTTTACCCTACGTGGATCTTCATCACCAGCAACACGAAGAACCCCGAGCCCCTCATGGGGCCCTCGGTATGTCGGCCTGGGCTGGGGCTGGCTCCACCCCGTGCCCTGCCCACCTTTTAGGTCTCTCGAGCTCTTTCCCGAAGGCTCCCCGAGAACTCTTCTATACCACATGACCACCCAGCGGCCCCACCGGTGGCCCCCCTCCAACATCATCCGGTCACGTGTCGGCAGGTCAACCAGCGTATCATGCCCCAATGTAACCCTGGCTGGCTGACACTCCCTCTCGCTCCCTCACCGGGAGCCTGCATCGCACACTGTACGTGGTGCCTCCGCGCTGACCAGCGTTCACCCAAGCCCCACTAGGGCTGGTACTACGCCCAGCAAGCGGGCTACACATAATGCCAACATTATCCGCCATGGCTTTGTAAGCCCGGCACCACACAGTGACAATCACAGTCACTATACTAGTACAGCACATCGGTGTGTTGGAGAGTAAATTCACAACATTTACAATCTGAGTACGACGTTGCGCCAGTAATTACAACCAGCATCATCAGGCGACAGCCAGATTTGTGGAGAAATTCTCCTGTTTCATTTGGCAGTTCACAAGTTCAAGCAAGCCTGACTGCTGATAAGACACTGTCTGTCAAAACTGGTCCAGAGTTTGCCTGCATTGAACCAATGCGGCTGAAATTATGAACTGCCAGAATGGCTGATGTAATGTGTTCAAAGTATTTTTGGTTATGTTTTATGAAGATGCACAGATGTATGAAAATGTATTGTTTACTTATTTATTGTGATGCATATATTCTGCACAATGACGCTAATTATGATATCTACACTTGAACACATATAAATATAATTGTTTTAGATATGTTGGAGAAAGTTGAGTGATATAATGCGTTTTTTCCTCCCTGTTTCGCCAATCCAATTTTCAAAAAAACATTTTTTTATCTTGACATAAATAACTTTGGTAAAAGTGTTCCACCCTAACTCCCCTTTTAATATACACAGTTATTTCAATACTTGTCATGTTTGATTTGGAATACATTAAAATGGATGACTATACACCACGTTATCCTAAAAATATTCTGGATACTACAACCTCGGTCATGGGTAATATTATATAATCATGTTTATTTTCATATCGTGTGGTTCATGCAAATGGAATCTCACAGCGCTGATGAACTAGTGAAGCTGAAGGCAGCCAGATGGTGCGCCGACCCTAACAATTGCCCAATCTCTGGAGTCCTCTCTATATTAACATGTTTTCAGATAATTACTGAGCCTTTATATAATTGGGAGGGAACTGGAGCACCTGGAGAAAACCTACACGTGGAGGGTGCAACACTATCCCAGACGGAAGGGACAGATGAAATTAATCTGCACTTTGCCCGTACCGCCTTCTCATGGCAAGCCAAGAAACGGCAGGCACCTAAACGCCAATGGAAAGGGAGTTTCACAAACATCTGTGTGACCCACCAACCCTCCCCTGCACAGTGAATTACAGGCAGACGCCACCACAGCCCAGCTAATTATTCCCACCATAAATTGTCTGGTGGCAATGTTTTTAAAAGGGCCTGTTTGTGTACTATATAAAAAAAATGTATCATATTCATTCCATAAGAATATGAAAATTTTCTCCAAACAGATATATGACTATTAAAAGAGAATTAAGTCTCCCGTCTGATGATGCCGACTAATTTGTCAAATCTCACCCATGTTTCGACAAAGTTTCAACATAATATTCGAGAAGGAAACGCTTTTCTGTTCATAGTGTGCTGAATAAATGTAAAACTGTGGTGTAACAGTAATTCAAATTGACTGAAGTGAACACGTTTAGCCGACGCGTGCCTTTTGTTATAGTTTCCTGTGCTGCAAGCTAATTTATTTTATAATTAAGCATGTTATTCAACTACTCATATTAAAGCTTAGTTAATCGGATGGAATAATTTTCCAAACTATAACTTCACTTGTCACACATCAGCTAACACAAGCCACATCATTTGAACTTCAATTTCGACTGTTCAAGGGGGAAAAAAGTGCAATGATTACTGAAGGAAAATAAACGTTTCTCACACACACACAACCACACACACAGTAGCTTGCCAGATAAATATTTCTGTAGCTACTTGTAACGTCACTACCGTGTGGGTCTGTACACACACATGGCGTCACTACGTGTGGATGTGGAAATGACGTCACGGCCGGGTCGGGGAGCCTGGAGGCCGTCGGTCAGTGCCACCGGGGGTCGTGTGAGGCCGTGGCACTCTGTGTGAACCCGGCCGGATACGTGACCGGATCAAGGTGGGGGCCGGGGTTCCCGGGAGGACCTTGGAGGTCACGTGGCCAGAAGCAAAGCGGGTTCTCGAAGGTGGGCGTGGCCTTGGTGTGGCCTGTTCACGCCGAGGCGCATATAAGGGGGCACCGCACGAGGTGCGGGGCTGCTCGGGTCCGGGATGAAGATTCCTCATGAAGAGTAAAGTCAAGCCTCAAGTAAGCGTGGCCAAGAAGTAGCCCTCCTGGCTTGGCCATGCCAGTTATCAGAGTGTCGAGTGTTAGCGAGGATAGGTCGGTGGTCACCACCCTATGTGTAGCGTGATTCCACGTTGTGTTAATAAATAGTGTTGCCTTCCCATAACAGTGTGTGCGCCTCTATCGAACCATTTCACTTCCTATCATACAGAATGAACATTTAACGTCACAATTTATCTTCTGGGACCATTTCTCTACCTAATACACCCCCCAGTGGAGCTCTTCCATTTCATACAAATACTTTAGATACATGAGTTGATAGCCTACGCCGTGTGTCGAGATTGCAGCTGCATCTGTTCAGTTCCAGTCTGAAGAGCCATGTTTAAACATCCAGGAGGCTAAACAAGACCGAACAGGCCAGCACAACGGCACTTATTCATAGAATGTTCTGCACAGAAATAGAAATATTTTGTCACTGCAATCATTAAAATAATACCATAATTTTGTTCTTCGTTTTTTCTCTGTTTTATTTCATATGCTATCATATTGTGCTGTAGTTGTTGCTGTGTTTGTTATGGTGTGTATTGTGTTAGATTCATCTTGCATCCACACCAACAGCAGCTCCACAGTTCTCTCCAGCAGGAATTTTCTGCCCCGACACCAGCCTCCAAAGCGCTGGCCCCTAGCCTGCCGGACCGGGCATCGAGACACCACCGGCCTTGCCAGCCTGGAAGCAGCGCCTGCCGTGGCCACGTGATCGTGGCCAAAGTGACCAATCTGTACTGTGGCTCACACAACGAAGGGTCACGTTTATTTTTTTAATAGAACCCGTTTGATACAGTCACAACAAAGGACGTATGCAAAGTAGGGTAGGTAGGTCTGGAGATTGCGCCCCCTGTGTTGGCTTCACTCCCTGACAGGAGCGGGGGAAAGGACAACAAACTAAACACAAAAAGCAGTTCTAAAGAAATTCGTTTTCAATCAAGATTTTAAAGTGCATATCTCCAGTGGCTTCCTAAAATCGGAAGAGCGTTCCAGACGGCCGCAGAAGTGCATCTGAATTCGCGCGATGCAGTGCCCATATTTGTTTGATGGCTAACCAAAAGCCTCTGCAAGTGTGACCGGAGTTCGCGTGATGGTTTATGCTCCTTGACGAGATCAGCTCTCACTCACGTAAGATGTACTGAAACCTAGAGCCCACCCCACTTCCTAGCCATTCCTTCTCCATTCATGTTTACACCATGGTACAATTCAGTAGCTTGTGCTAGACGGGGTTGTTGAGAAATGATGGCCCCATACCGCCTCGAATTCCCGTGCCTTCCCTTTGAATTTGTAACTGCGGTGCTCCATTGCGATCAGGGCATACAGTGAGCGGGTCCGGTGTTTCCACGAGGGGGGTTCACGGTCCTTCCAATTGCATAGGATCGATTTCCTCGCAACAAACATTTAAGGCTTGGAGTATAGTAGACTGTGACTTGGATACTCCCACTAGTTTTCTGGGCCCCAATGCCTTCTTTAGTGTATAAAATGTAATGGGAAGGTTTGATTTGCATGCATTTTTTTAAATCCTCCAATTGTTGCTCCACGTTTGTTCCTATGTGTGACATAAATCAAAGGTGCGAGGTCACGATGATCTAAGGTGCAAGGATCGTGTTCTCACGTGCACAATCGAGTAACGGCATTGACTGTGATGGCCCCTTTATTGAAGACACAAAACAATCATTCACGTTGGTGTGGGGAATTAAAGTAACAAAATATATAAGCAGACAATGTCTCATTCAAGACAATACTTTTTCCTCTATTTTTTGGTGGAGTGACAGATATACGAAGGAGACTATTGTCTGCTTAACCTTCATGAAAGGGTCCACCGTTATTGTTCTGGTGTGACCATGTCTGATCGGGGCAATGTTATCACCTCATTAACAGGGCCAATGGTATTATGCTTTGCCACCACTCAATTTACTTTATACAAATCGTCGTAAGTTTTGCATAACTTTCTTTTAAAGAAAAAATCAAATCACAACCTTAAATTGTAATCAACAAATCATCATTTATTCTAGATTTGAAGCTTTCGTGACTGCAAGGATTCATATTCTTAGGTGTTTTCGGTAAAGTCACGTAGGTATAACATTAAAATTAATAAAAATAAAATACAAATAACGACGTTTCGGAGGCAATACAAGCTTCCGTCTTCAGGTGGAACCGTCACAGCCACGACAGCTGTATCAAGTAAATGAGAGATTGCAGGAGCTTCCACTCCGTTTATATAATGGTTGGAGAGGGGGGGAAAGGCTGCCCCCACTGTCCGATTTAAGCATGCGTGGCTGTTTGAAAAATCGGTTAAAACATAACAATTACTTGTGTTTTTTAGAGGCTGCCATTTCCTTGCTTACAGTGGCGTTACGGTGTTTGGCCCTACAGAGCCAGCGACAGCAGATCGTGATGAGCGCAGTCAACACGCTTGTCACCAGGACTATGGCTGCCAGCAGAAACGCCGCCACATCAAAGCCGGCCTCCTGGTACCAGGTGAGGTGGTGAGCCGCCACTCGCAGGTGAGCCGCCACTCGCAGGTGCTCCGCACCGTGCCGCATCACAAACTCCACCCAGAACACTGCCCTGTCCATGGGCTTCTGCGGCTCGTCGTGGTGCAAACGCGAGAGAAGTGACGCCTTCTACTTGTAGCTGCTAAGAAATTCAGACACGGCAAAGGCTGCAGTATCATCCAATTCGCATGACCGTAAAGATCCACCCAGAAACTGCTGTCACACTAAGAGAGTGGTTCGCTGCCACAGGTTAAACAAAATGTACGTTTATGGACACTTGTTGCACGTGACAGTTTTGGTGCATGCTTTGAATCACCTGTTCACGTGGCTGGTGATACATTTTATAGCAACAAAAATTGCATAATTTATTCCAAGTTTAAACCCTTATATTTAGCCAACATCATATCTGTCATTGACACTATTTGTATACAACAATGCAAACTTCGAAACACGTTTAAAAAATATAAGAGCGTGGAATGGCAGAGTGCGATGGGACTGCACACCTTTTCTACACAAGCTCCCACCGGTGCGATATTATCAGCCAATCGCTTGAGACGCACCGACCCACCACCGTACCTCTTGTGGGTGACGATTGTAGAGATGGACGAGGCGAGAGAGCCAGCGTCGAGGGAGTGAATGTTGAGCACCAGTGCTGCACCCTTGCTTTGCATGCGGGCCATGTTTTCGAACTGGTCTCCGAAGAGTGGCAGGCCGAGCATGGGGACGCCATAGCAGATGGCCTCGTAGATGCCGTGCTATCCCCCGTGCGTCACGAATACACGAGTCTTAGCGTGGGCTGCCGTCCACCGGCACCATCACAGCCAGACAGGGACAACCTTCGAGTAGCACGGTTGCCGATGTACGGTGCGAAAGAAGTTAAACATACAACACATATTCGGATGCTTCTTTGAACGCTTCGTTCATTTATTTTGTGCGTGTTACATAACTTTGGAACTGGAACATATAGTGGCTTTGGTCAAAAATCATGATTTTAGATGTTATACAAGCCCGTTTTTCTGAGTTTGTGATGGCATGTGAGCTTAAGTGTAATTCGGAGCTGTAACCACACTTGACGTTAGAGTTGGATGCTCTGAGCTATAGCTACACGGAGGAGTAACCGTCTCGTGCTTTGACATGGCCAGGGAATTCCTATAGCTTATACTACTGTATATTTCTTACTGAGGCTGTCCAAAAATAAAAGAACCTCAACAACTGCAAGTGGAACTAAAAATAGTAATACTTTATTCTAAAGAGAAAAAAACTCCCTGAAAAGCAAAAGCTCAAATAAAATGTAATGAATTAAACTTAACCAAAATAAATGCAAAAGGTTGAAAATAGAGTATGCAGCATGCATATTGTTATGATAGATGTATTGCGATCTCTATTGGAAATCTGAGGTAACTGCATGCAGAACATTTCCGGAATGTGGACGTTGGTACTAAAAGAGAATAATACGTTCCTTCGGAGTGGGCAGGTAGGAACTTGGTTGGACAGCGCATTCGTGCACGACAGACAAATATGCACGACAGACAGACAAATAATCCATGGTAGGCAGTGTGGAACCTGTTGTTCCTATCTGTATTAAGATAATGCAAATGGAAAAGGCAGCCTTCAACAGCCGACCCTGCTTACCGATTGAGAACTGAGCATGAACGCTTGGCCTCAATGCCTCAAGTGCTCCGTGTGGTCGATAGGACCGTATGGATGCGAGAGTTGGACACTTGAAAGGGTACCGTTCGGAGGAAAGACACGTTTTGAAATGTGGCGTTTCATAGAAGGACATTGGCAACAGGATGTAGGACTAGAAACGATGAACAAAGAAGTGTTAACAATAACGGTGATGCCAAATTATGTTGTTGGATTTAGTCAAAGAAAGTGGCATACTGTGGACAATTAATGCGAGGCTCACCGGGAGCCCTATGGCTCCCTTCTTCTTGGGAAAATCTCAGGCAAAAGGGCAAGAGAAATGTTAAGATGAACATGGTGGGATGACATCAAGGAGTAGACACATCTCAGAATGGGGAATAGCACGTGAGCATGTGCAGTGGTCAGAGGAAGTGCTGACGCATGTTGGCTGTGGACCTTGGCAATCGGAGCCGACACTGACGGATGCGATTAAACAAAAGCTGAATACAGATATTGCAGCACGCACCTAAGAGGCCCCTCTGTGGTAACCATGACATCACTTTAGTATTGTTTGAGAGATTTTCGAGAGTTGGTCCTTCATAGCGCCATATAACCTTTGGAGTAAAGCACAAATTAATCGACAGAATATTCACCAATAAACGAGACACTAGTTGTAACGTCACAGGAGCTTATTCCATGGATTCAACTTACATGGTAACACAGAATATACACATTGTTTATGAATATTGCTAATGGGTAGGAAGTTATCGAAATATGCAGTATATAACACCTACGGACTATCTGCCCATGGATCGTGGTGATCATGATAATGATTAGGAAACTTTAGTCTTTCCGTGTACTCGCCCAATTGACCCAACTACGTTCCATTTCATAAACGGACCTAACTATATTCATTGTGCATGTGTTTAAAAAGCATTGCATACCGGTTGAGCTTGTTCCATTGCTGCAAGAGCAAGGAAAGACGATGGGTGAGAAGGTAGATTTTTTTAAAATCATAGATATATTGCAATTCTCTGTAAACACTCTGGTGGACTACTCTGCATCTTTCACCTCGATGGAATGTCAGCAAACAATACCCATACGGGATCTGGCCAGCAGACGGTTATATCTGACAATCTTGCGTATTAATAATGTGTGTGGCTGGCTGGTAAGACTAGCCAATGTCCCCCAGATGCAAATGCTGCGTATCAAACTAAGAGCCAAACATAGTATAACAGATAAAAACGCATTAAAAAAGTTAACTTTAAAAGTAACTCAGGAAATATTAATGTGTAGACTGGTTTGCACCATAGGTTACATATTACACAGCTCAACATAAATTATTATCTGAATTGCATTATAATTAAGGCAATAAAGCAATTGTTTCAGGATTGAGTTATACATTATTTGAGGCAATGCTTCTTCTGACCTCTGAGCCACCGAGTTGCATCAAATTGTATTTTTTTCCTAAGCGTTGTGTCGAACAGAACGCGTGGGTGACCACTGCACGTGGCTGAAGGCCCCCTTGGGATTTCGCTCATGTTCTGCATCAACTCCTTTTATACAATATGTCATAGAAACGGTTATATTTATTTTCCAGATCCTGAGAGAGACATTTATGCCACCATCTTCCAGCAGCCATCAGTAAAACTAATTACTGACATATGTATGGAGGTTGAACTTCTTTTGCAACCGTACGTAGCCACCCGTACTGATCGGTTGTGTGGGGGAAGGACAACACACTAAACACAAAAAGCAGTTCGAACAAAAATAACTTTTCAATATAGATTGCACAAGGTATCATCAAGGGAATGGTTATACCTTGTGCAATCATGCAACATGTATTTTGTCAAAGTGGAGTTGGATTCATATGTTTGGAAGCCACGGGATAGGACCACATATTACTTCAGACATCTACTGTACATGTGTAATATCTTCAATAATGGCGGGACACGAGTTGACGGGGCAGCACTCGTTTATTCACAATGGTTGCACAGTAACAGGCACAACTGAGATAACGCCTATGTTACGCGTGCCTGACTCGGCCACACACTCCGTCTCTCCCGTGGGGTACGCGTGCCTAACTCTGCCTTGAGCTCAGGCTCTCTGGCTTCGCTCTCCCCACGGGGAGCTATCAGACCCCTACGCGCACCCGGCTCGGCCACGCACTCAGTCTCTCCCGTAGGGTACGCGTGCCTAACTCTGCCTTGCACTCAGGCTCTCCGGCTACGCTCTCCCCACGGGGAGCTATCAGACCCGCCTTGCCAGGCCACGGGTCGTGACCACTGAGTTACACAGCCCGGCCTTTACAAGGGCGTCGGGCCATGAATCCCAAGGCCTCGCCTCTGAGCCTCACAGAGCCCCGGCCCTTACAAGGGCAGCGGGGCTAGGGGTCCCAGGGCCTATCTCTTCCTCCGTCTTCTGTCTTCACCGGTTACCAACTCCCCGAGTGCCCCCGCGCATCGCCTTACATAGCCCTCCGCTCCAGGGGGCGGGGCCTATGCGGACCGCGATGTGGGCACCCACCTGCGGACCGTGATGTAGCCACCCACCACGCGCTGTCTCACGATCCTCCCTGCCAGCACGTATCACCACTACATCACCCCCTCCCACATAGCTCGCAGCCGACCCGGCTGCAAAAAAAAAAACCCACTCCCCATGTGCGCCCCGTAACACTAACACAACACAACCGCAATAACCCCGAACATTAAACAGTAATAATAACGAACATATGTACATACCGACGAACAAACCGAATAAAGTATTTACAAGAATGACGTGTCCAGCGTCCCCTCGATCCCCTGGTCCCCCCCCCCCCCCCCCCCCGCTCGCCCCTTGAATGAAACATTAGAGCGGTCGGACGGACGGGGAACGCTGTGACGAGATGATACGGCGGAACCGTCCCGCACCCCCCCCCTTTTTTCAGTCAGGAAAAGTGGCGCGACCTAGCGCGAGTCCGCCTGGCTGGTCCATCGTACGGGACGGGCCGTGGTTGACCGTCCGGTGGCTCCGGCAGCCCAGGAAGGCACGGGGCAGGCTTGGAAGAACCGCACGTGCCTTGGGGATCCGGTCGCCGACGGTCGGCAGCCGTCAGTTCCGAGACACCTGGGAGCGGATCAGGCGGAGACATGTGAGGATCAGGCGGAGACATTTCCTTCCCCGAGTCGATGGCCACATCACATGCTTGGTCATCATGACATAAAGGAAGGCCATATGGTGCCGAGAATGGTTTCAGCCGGGAGGGGTGAACGTTCCAACGGTGCTTTCCCCATTTTATCTGAACACACTGGGGTCGTGCAACCCGCACGACTTCCACGGGTCCCCGCCATGGCCTCAGTAGTTTAGGGGATGTAGCCAACGGTGCATGCAGGCAGTGCAACCAGGCCCTATCACCCGGTTTCCATTCGTGCACGTACACCTTTAGTGCACGCAACCACTCGTTAGCGATTTGGCGAGACCTCGAATTCAGCCTTGCAGCCTCCCGTGCCTCGGCCAGTTTCGCTATGTTAAATTTAATATGGTCGGCCAACTTAGATCTAGGCCGCGGCTCGGGAATCCCCAGCTGGGCCTCCATGGGCGGATCGGCCTCCCGACCGTACATCAGATAAAATGGGGAAAACCCCATAGCCGCATGGGGGGCTATCCTGTACGCGGCGAGGACACCAGGGACCTGCAAGTCCCAGTCAACCTGTGCCTCGCATACCTGTTGGCACAACATGGAAGTAATCGTTCTGTGGAGTCGCTCCACCGTCCCATCAGTCTGTGGGTGGTACGGGGAGGTACGCACTTTTTTTGTACCCAAAAGGTCGCACACCTCATGCAGCAAAATGCTCAAAAAATTATTTCCCTGGTCGGTCAGCAAGCGTTCGGGAGCACCCTTGTCCAAGACATAGCCCTGGACAAAGGCATCCGCCATGGCCGCTGCCGACTGGTTGGCAAGCGGTCATGCCATGGGCCATCGAGTGAAGTATTCCACACCAACCAGCAGGTACTTGTTACCCCTAGGCGTCACCGGAAAAGGCCCCAAGATATCCAGCGCAACGAGCTCGTTCGTGCGCGAGACCTGAATGGACTGTAGCGGTGGATTAGCCGCAACGGGCGGTGGTTTCCGTTGAGCGCACCCTACACACCCCTTTAGTATGTTGACCACATCGCTCCCCATCCCCGGCCAATAATAGTCCCGCTGGAGCAGAGCGAGCGTTTTGTTAACTCCCAGATGCAAGAGGCGTTCGTGTGTGGCCAGAACAACTCTGCCCCGCATAGCGGAAGGCACAACAAGCGCGTGTCGCCGGGACATACTGTCCCATCTCATGAGCAGGCCCTGTTTAAGCACCCAGGAGCCGGCTCCCTTCTGACCTTCCTCGGGACCCCCTGCCCTACGACGCAACGCAAGTAGGGAGCTGTCAGCCATCTGGAGTTGGCCCCACTCAACGAGAGACAACGAAAAGTAGCGAGTCCCCGCCCGAAGGAGTAGCGGGAACGTCGACCCGCGGTGCATTTGCGGCCGCGACCAACTCACCCCCGGGGACAGCGACATCTGGCTTACAGCGCGCCGACCCCAGAAAACACGCACATTCGGAACGAGGCGACAACCGCGACAGGGCATCCGCGTTGGTGTGGCGCAACCCCTTACAGTAAGTGGTCGTAAATTGGTAGTCCTGGAGGACCTCCAACCACCGTGATAATTGGCACGAGGGTTGGGCGACCCGCAATGCGTAATGAAGCGCCGCGTGGTCCGTACGGACCGTAAAATGACGGCCGTAGAGATACGGTCTGAATTGCTGTACAAAAAAAACTATAGCCAGCAACTCGCGACGGGTCACACAGTAGCGCTGTTCCGCTGGTGACAAAACCCTGCTACCGTAGGCGACCACCCGTTCGACTCCCCCCATCACCTGTGAGAGCACCCCCCCAATGCCTGTGTTACTGGCATCCGTATCCAGCAGGAAGGGTTTCGTAAAATCAGGGTAACACAAGGGCGGGGCACCCACCAAGGCGTCCCAAAGGGAGCAGAACCCGGCCTCCTCCTCCGGCCCCCAGCGAAACCTGACCCCTTTAGCTGTCAGAGCATGCAGGGGTTTGGCTATGGTGGCGAAGTGCTCAACGAACCGACGGTAGTAGGAAGCAAACCCAAATGAAACTGCGGACCTCAGTAACCGACGTGGACGTTGGCCATGAACTGACGCAGTTTGTCTTCGCGGGATCGGTGGAGATCCCTGAACGGCCGACAATGTGCCCCAAGTACCGTACGGATTCCCGAAGTAGGTGGCATTTAGCCGGTTTAAACTTTAACTTAGCCGATCGCATCCTCAGGAACACTCCCCTTAAGCATTGGAGGTGTTCCTCGAAAGTTCTACTGAAAACGATGACGTCGTCAAGGTAAATTAAGCAGGTATCCCATTGGAGACCCGACAAAACCAATTCCATAAGGCGCTGAAACGTCGCGGGAGCAGAATGGAGTCCCATGGGCAAGCGATTAAACTGAAACAGGCCTACTGGGGTCCGGAATGCGGTCTTAGGTTTCGACTCCTCATCGAGCGGCAATTGCCAGAATCCCGACATTAGGTCTAGCGTAGAAAAATAATGCGCCCCCGCTAATGCATCTAGAGATTCATCCATTCTGGGGAGCGGATACGCGTCAGCCACGGAGATCTTATTGAGGCGGCGGAAATCTACACAAAATCGCAAGGACCCGTCTTGTTTTTTAACAAGCACGATGGGTGCTCCCCATGGACTGGATGAGGGCGAAATGATGTCGGCGGTCAGCATGTCATTGACGGCCGATTGAACGTGTTCCTTCTCGGTTGGGCTTAACCGGAAGGGATTCTGCCGAACCGGGGCCGCGTCACCCGTTTCAATGTGGTGGCGTAACAGGTCCGTGCACCCAATATCATATTTGTGCTTGCTGAACACGTCCGAGAATTCAATCAGCAGGGCGCGCAGCGCCCCCAATTGCACACCCGACAAGTTACTGGAGCTCGCACATAGCGAGTCCAACCACTGTTGGTCCTCCCCCAATTGAAATCTCTGCGCCGGAACGGGATCAACGTGCGCAATGAGCCGCTCTTCCACAGGGACCGGTGCCGCGTGAGCAAGCACGGTGCCCTGTGGAATCACGGCCGGCCGCGACCCCGCATTCAAAACCATGACGAAAGGGTCCCTGTCAACCCGTACCAACGTCTGAGCCACCGCCAAGTCCAGACCCCCAACAGCTCTGTTCGACGGACCCAACAGCACGCCCTGCCTCGCAGTCTTCCCACCCAATGGCTTACGCAACCGGAGGGGTACCAACATCTGCGAACCCGGGGGTACGTGCACCGTATGGGTCGCCAGCGCTTGGACCGTCACACAAGCCGTGCGCAGTTTAGTAGGGTTAGACAAAAAAGAAATACGGCGACCCGATGGCAGCTCGATACAACCCTGGTCAACGAGAATTTTAATCGGCATTTTAGCCAAAAAGTCTGTGCCCAACAGACATGGAACCGCCAGGGAAGAAGAGACCAAAACAGGTCCCGCCAATTTAATATCCCCTATACAAATGCTCGCCCGAATCTGGCCGACAATGCCCAACGAGCCCCCATTCGCCGCATAACATGGCACGTCTACCGGGAGCAGGGGCCAACATTGGACGGGGAGAATGTTGTAAATAAGATCAGAAATGATAGTCGCCGACGCACCCGTGTCCACCAGCACCCTGATTTCAATACCGTCTATAAATCCCGTAACCACAGATGACCCGGCCGACGCAGCCACCATCCTGTGGCCCAACTCGGACCATTTGATCGCTCCCGGCCCCCGTACGAACCCCCCTTACCGAACTGAATCCCCGGCCCCCATGCGCACCTCCTCCGCCGCGAAGCGGCGGCCCATGTGTGACGTGTATGTGGACCGAGCATGTGTAGTGCCGCGACTTGCCGGGGGTAGTTGGGACGACTTTGGGCCTTGGTCGTCGTCCAGCCGAGGTCCCGCGGCGCGCTGACGCGGAGCGCGGCACCCGGACGCCACGTGGCCACGAAGGCCGCAGTTGTAGCACGTGATGAGGGACGTCGCAGGTTTCGGTTGCTCCAGCTTGCGGGTCGATCGCAGAGGCGAACGACCCCCCGACCTCCAATCCCCCGGTCGCGCTGTAGCGAATACCTCCTCCCGAGGCCGGATGACTTGGGGGTCGGTGTCCACCGGGGCAGGAGTTGAGACCGCGGCAGAAGCGCAGACGACCGCCTGCTTCCGTTTCAGGACCTCATGTGCCTGGATGCTCGTTGCAACCCGCAACGAACAAATGTCCACCTCGTCCGCCGTGTTGATGGGGACCCCCAGGTCCTGAGCTAACGCCAGCAGCTGTTCCATCACCATGGCATCCTGCCCCTCCTCGTCCATGCGAGGGAAGGCGGCGTCCGCGAGAGCAAGCAGCGCTGTGCGGTAGGCGAGCGTTGTCTCCGTGTCCCCCTTTCGTCGCCCGTAGAATTGGTGGCGGCAGGCCGAGGGTGGTCCATACACCTTGGCCATAAGGCCCAGCGCGGCCTTGAGTGTGGAGCGGCCCGATCTCGGGGCGGACCTGAAGGCCGCGAGCGCGTCGTCGTCCAGCATTGCAGGCAGTGCCCGTAGCGCCGTAGCGTCGGACCACCCCGACATTTCTTGATGGGTGAGGAATCTCCGCTGGAAGGCGCCCCAGTCACCCCCCTCAGCTTTGAAGGCCATCAACGCGGGAAGTCGCTGTTGAAAAACCATGTCGTCTTCCGACAGGTGATTTTCCCGCGCTGCGCCGTCGGTGTGGGAAATGGCGGCCCCTACCATGGGTGGTTCATGGTGGCCTGTGGCGCATGCCGATGACGTGAGCGGCGGAGAGTGGAGGTCCCCGGTAACGTGTTGCTCGCGATTCCCGCCACTTGACGGGCGCTCCGTAAAAATGGCGCCATTTTCAAAGTCAGTGGCGCGAAGCGCATTTTGGCGGGAATCTCCCACGCGACTCTTTTCGACGCCCATCGTCGTCCTTCCTCCTCCCGACGCGGTGATCTCCGCCAAAATGAATGCTGCAGCGAGTAGCAGCTCCGCCAGTCGAGAGTGCGCGTCCTGGAGTCCGGTGTCTGACCCCAGCAGAGCGTCGGGCGTCCCTGAAAGGTTCTGTGGCGTCGGCATCTCCTCTTCCTCTCCTCCCGATGCTCGCTGTCCCGATTCGTCGTGGTCGTCCTCCCAGTCACGCTCGTGAGTCCGATGAGTCTTCCTGGTATCCATGACTTGAAGACAGTTTCACTTCTGACGCCAGTTGTAATATCTTCAATAATGGCGGGAGACGAGTTGATGGGGCAGCACTCGTTTATTCCCAATGGTTGCACAGTAACAGGCACAACCGAGATAACGCCTATGTTATGCGTGCCTGACTCGGCCACGCACTCCGTCTCTCCCGTGGGGTACGCGTACCTAACTCTGCCTTGCACTCAGGCTCTCCGGCTACACTCTCCCCACGGGGAGCTATCAGACCCCTACGCGCACCCGGCTCGGCCACGCACTCAGTCTCTCCCGTAGGGTACGCGTGCCTAACTCTGCCTTGCACTCAGGCTCTCCGGCTACGCTCTCCCCACGGGGAGCTATCAGACCCGCCTTGCCAGGCCACGGGTCTCGACCATTGAGTTACACAGCCCGGCCCTTACAAGGGCGTCGGGCCGTGAATCCCAAGGCCTCGCCTCTGAGCCTCACAGAGCCCCGGCCCTTACAAGGGCAGCGGGGCGAGGGGTCCCAGGGCCTATCTCTTCCTCTGTCTTCTGTCTTCGCCGGTTACCAACTCCCCGAGTGCCCCCGCACATCGCCTTACATAGCCCTCCGCTCCAGGGGGCAGGGCCTATGCGGACCACGATGTGGGCACCCGCCTGCGGACCGTGATGTAGCCACCCACCACGCGCTGTCTCACGATCATCCCTGCCAGCACGTATCACCACTTCACATGTGATGCGGAATTTCCTTATTACCTTTTGTGAGATTCTGCCCAGGCCCTCTGCAAGAACGTTTGCTATTCTATAAGGAATGGCCGACACCATGGATCCAAATGACACCACGACCACACCATGCTCCTCAGAACTCTGCATAAACTCCTTCAAATCCCTCAGGATAAAAACACGCCCAAATGGATTAATTAGGCGTTTTGCATTGGCCATCGTGGTGTC
The DNA here is from genome assembly GCF_964198595.1 of Lampetra fluviatilis. Classification (NCBI taxonomy): domain Eukaryota; kingdom Metazoa; phylum Chordata; class Hyperoartia; order Petromyzontiformes; family Petromyzontidae; genus Lampetra; species Lampetra fluviatilis. The sequence goes on along the minus strand of NC_136275.1, from coordinate 23,668,564 downwards.
AAATCATATTCTCCAGTGTGTAAAATGTAATTAAAACAAGTTAAATGCTACACCCAGTTTGGCTAGCATGAGCTAGAATTGATTAAATATTAGTCTTTCCCTCACCATGTATTTTTTTATCTCCAGAAAATTAACTCTTCAAGCTGTGCCCAAAGTTATTTAAGTTATGATAATTGATTCTTTACCCTTCTATCTGGCAACAAAACTGACACCTTTTTACAAGGAGTCATGTTTGAATAGACCGCAATACCTGCAGTCATAATACAAACAAAAGAACATAACTCTGATAATGTGCACTGTCCTTGAAGTTGATTGGTCCACACCCGAGACAGCTTTCCTTAGAGCCTAGTCTCACATGGGTTGGACCAGATGACGCCAAAAGGCGCACAACTCAACGACAATGCACCATCAGAGTATGAGAGCTCGGGGCAAGCATCTACACTATGGGAACCTCATTTGCCAGTAAAAATATTATAATTGATTCTTTACCCTTCTATCTGGCAACAAAACTGACACCTTTTTACAAGGAGTCATGTTTGAATAGACCGCAATACCTGCAGTCATAATACAAACAAAAGAACATAACTCTGATAATGTGCACTGTCCTTGAAGTTGATTGGTCCACACCCGAGACAGCTTTCCTTAGAGCCTAGTCTCACATGGGTTGGACCAGATGACGCCAAAAGGCGCACAACTCAACGACAATGCACCATCAGAGTATGAGAGCTCGGGGCAAGCATCTACACTATGGGAACCTCATTTGCCAGTAAAAATATGATAATTGATTCTTTACCCTTCTATCTGGCAACAAAACTGACACCTTTTTACAAGGAGTCATGTTTGAATAGACCGCAATACCTGCAGTCATAATACAAACAAAAGAACATAACTCTGATAATGTGCACTGTCCTTGAAGTTGATTGGTCCACACCCGAGACAGCTTTCCTTAGAGCCTAGTCTCACATGGGTTGGACCAGATGACGCCAAAAGGCGCACAACTCAACGACAATGCACCATCAGAGTATGAGAGCTCGGGGCAAGCATCTACACTATGGGAACCTCATTTGCCAGTAAAAATATGATAATTGATTCTTTACCCTTCTATCTGGCAACAAAACTGACACCTTTTTACAAGGAGTCATGTTTGAATAGACCGCAATACCTGCAGTCATAATACAAACAAAAGAACATAACTCTGATAATGTGCACTGTCCTTGAAGTTGATTGGTCCACACCCGAGACAGCTTTCCTTAGAGCCTAGTCTCACATGGGTTGGACCAGATGACGCCAAAAGGCGCACAACTCAACCACAATGCACCATCAGAGTATGAGAGCTCGGGGCAAGCATCTACACTATGGGAACCTCATTTGCCAGTAAAAATATGTTAATTGATTCTTTACCCTTCTATCTGGCAACAAAACTGACACCTTTTTACAAGGAGTCATGTTTGAATAGACCGCAATACCTGCAGTCATAATACAAACAAAAGAACATAACTCTGATAATGTGCACTGTCCTTGAAGTTGATTGGTCCACACCCGAGACAGCTTTCCTTAGAGCCTAGTCTCACATGGGTTGGACCAGATGACGCCAAAAGGCGCACAACTCAACGACAATGCACCATCAGAGTATGAGAGCTCGGGGCAAGCATCTACACTATGGGAACCTCATTTGCCAGTAAAAATATGATAATTGATTCTTTACCCTTCTATCTGGCAACAAAACTGACACCTTTTTACAAGGAGTCATGTTTGAATAGACCGCAATACCTGCAGTCATAATACAAACAAAAGAACATAACTCTGATAATGTGCACTGTCCTTGAAGTTGATTGGTCCACACCCGAGACAGCTTTCCTTAGAGCCTAGTCTCACATGGGTTGGACCAGATGACGCCAAAAGGCGCACAACTCAACGACAATGCACCATCAGAGTATGAGAGCTCGGGGCAAGCATCTACACTATGGGAACCTCATTTGCCAGTAAAAATATGTTAATTGATTCTTTACCCTTCTATCTGGCAACAAAACTGACACCTTTTTACAAGGAGTCATGTTTGAATAGACCGCAATACCTGCAGTCATAATACAAACAAAAGAACATAACTCTGATAATGTGCACTGTCCTTGAAGTTGATTGGTCCACACCCGAGACAGCTTTCCTTAGAGCCTAGTCTCACATGGGTTGGACCAGATGACGCCAAAAGGCGCACAACTCAACGACAATGCACCATCAGAGTATGAGAGCTCGGGGCAAGCATCTACACTATGGGAACCTCATTTGCCAGTAAAAATATGATAATTGATTCTTTACCCTTCTATCTGGCAACAAAACTGACACCTTTTTACAAGGAGTCATGTTTGAATAGACCGCAATACCTGCAGTCATAATACAAACAAAAGAACATAACTCTGATAATGTGCACTGTCCTTGAAGTTGATTGGTCCACACCCGAGACAGCTTTCCTTAGAGCCTAGTCTCACATGGGTTGGACCAGATGACGCCAAAAGGCGCACAACTCAACGACAATGCACCATCAGAGTATGAGAGCTCGGGGCAAGCATCTACACTATGGGAACCTCATTTGCCAGTAAAAATATGATAATTGATTCTTTACCCTTCTATCTGGCAACAAAACTGACACCTTTTTACAAGGAGTCATGTTTGAATAGACCGCAATACCTGCAGTCATAATACAAACAAAAGAACATAACTCTGATAATGTGCACTGTCCTTGAAGTTGATTGGTCCACACCCGAGACAGCTTTCCTTAGAGCCTAGTCTCACATGGGTTGGACCAGATGACGCCAAAAGGCGCACAACTCAACCACAATGCACCATCAGAGTATGAGAGCTCGGGGCAAGCATCTACACTATGGGAACCTCATTTGCCAGTAAAAATATGTTAATTGATTCTTTACCCTTCTATCTGGCAACAAAACTGACACCTTTTTACAAGGAGTCATGTTTGAATAGACCGCAATACCTGCAGTCATAATACAAACAAAAGAACATAACTCTGATAATGTGCACTGTCCTTGAAGTTGATTGGTCCACACCCGAGACAGCTTTCCTTAGAGCCTAGTCTCACATGGGTTGGACCAGATGACGCCAAAAGGCGCACAACTCAACGACAATGCACCATCAGAGTATGAGAGCTCGGGGCAAGCATCTACACTATGGGAACCTCATTTGCCAGTAAAAATATGATAATTGATTCTTTACCCTTCTATCTGGCAACAAAACTGACACCTTTTTACAAGGAGTCATGTTTGAATAGACCGCAATACCTGCAGTCATAATACAAACAAAAGAACATAACTCTGATAATGTGCACTGTCCTTGAAGTTGATTGGTCCACACCCGAGACAGCTTTCCTTAGAGCCTAGTCTCACATGGGTTGGACCAGATGACGCCAAAAGGCGCACAACTCAACGACAATGCACCATCAGAGTATGAGAGCTCGGGGCAAGCATCTACACTATGGGAACCTCATTTGCCAGTAAAAATATGTTAATTGATTCTTTACCCTTCTATCTGGCAACAAAACTGACACCTTTTTACAAGGAGTCATGTTTGAATAGACCGCAATACCTGCAGTCATAATACAAACAAAAGAACATAACTCTGATAATGTGCACTGTCCTTGAAGTTGATTGGTCCACACCCGAGACAGCTTTCCTTAGAGCCTAGTCTCACATGGGTTGGACCAGATGACGCCAAAAGGCGCACAACTCAACGACAATGCACCATCAGAGTATGAGAGCTCGGGGCAAGCATCTACACTATAAGAACCTCATTTGCCAGTAAAAATATGATAATTGATTCTTTACCCTTCTATCTGGCAACAAAACTGACACCTTTTTACAAGGAGTCATGTTTGAATAGACCGCAATACCTGCAGTCATAATACAAACAAAAGAACATAACTCTGATAATGTGCACTGTCCTTGAAGTTGATTGGTCCACACCCGAGACAGCTTTCCTTAGAGCCTAGTCTCACATGGGTTGGACCAGATGACGCCAAAAGGCGCACAACTCAACGACAATGCACCATCAGAGTATGAGAGCTCGGGGCAAGCATCTACACTATGGGAACCTCATTTGCCAGTAAAAATATGATAATTGATTCTTTACCCTTCTATCTGGCAACAAAACTGACACCTTTTTACAAGGAGTCATGTTTGAATAGACCGCAATACCTGCAGTCATAATACAAACAAAAGAACATAACTCTGATAATGTGCACTGTCCTTGAAGTTGATTGGTCCACACCCGAGACAGCTTTACTTAGAGCCTAGTCTCACATGGGTTGGACCAGATGACGCCAAAAGGCGCACAACTCAACCACAATGCACCATCAGAGTATGAGAGCTCGGGGCAAGCATCTACACTATGGGAACCTCATTTGCCGGTAAAAATATGATAATTGATTCTTTACCCTTCTATCTGGCAACAAAACTGACACCTTTTTACAAGGAGTCATGTTTGAATAGACCGCAATACCTGCAGTCATAATACAAACAAAAGAACATAACTCTGATAATGTGCACTGTCCTTGAAGTTGATTGGTCCACACCCGAGACAGCTTTCCTTAGAGCCTAGTCTCACATGGGTTGGACCAGATGACGCCAAAAGGCGCACAACTCAACGACAATGCACCATCAGAGTATGAGAGCTCGGGGCAAGCATCTACACTATGGGAACCTCATTTGCCAGTAAAAATATGATAATTGATTCTTTACCCTTCTATCTGGCAACAAAACTGACACCTTTTTACAAGGAGTCATGTTTGAATAGACCGCAATACCTGCAGTCATAATACAAACAAAAGAACATAACTCTGATAATGTGCACTGTCCTTGAAGTTGATTGGTCCACACCCGAGACAGCTTTCCTTAGAGCCTAGTCTCACATGGGTTGGACCAGATGACGCACAACTCAACGACAATGCACCATCAGAGTATGAGAGCTCGGGGCAAGCATCTACACTATGGGAACCTCATTTGCCAGTAAAAATATGATAATTGATTCTTTACCCTTCTATCTGGCAACAAAACTGACACCTTTTTACAAGGAGTCATGTTTGAATAGACCGCAATACCTGCAGTCATAATACAAACAAAAGAACATAACTCTGATAATGTGCACTGTCCTTGAAGTTGATTGGTCCACACCCGAGACAGCTTTCCTTAGAGCCTAGTCTCACATGGGTTGGACCAGATGACGCCAAAAGGCGCACAACTCAACGACAATGCACCATCAGAGTATGAGAGCTCGGGGCAAGCATCTACACTATGGGAACCTCATTTGCCAGTAAAAATATGATAATTGATTCTTTACCCTTCTATCTGGCAACAAAACTGACACCTTTTTACAAGGAGTCATGTTTGAATAGACCGCAATACCTGCAGTCATAATACAAACAAAAGAACATAACTCTGATAATGTGCACTGTCCTTGAAGTTGATTGGTCCACACCCGAGACAGCTTTCCTTAGAGCCTAGTCTCACATGGGTTGGACCAGATGACGCCAAAAGGCGCACAACTCAACGACAATGCACCATCAGAGTATGAGAGCTCGGGGCAAGCATCTACACTATGGGAACCTCATTTGCCAGTAAAAATATGATAATTGATTCTTTACCCTTCTATCTGGCAACAAAACTGACACCTTTTTACAAGGAGTCATGTTTGAATAGACCGCAATACCTGCAGTCATAATACAAACAAAAGAACATAACTCTGATAATGTGCACTGTCATTGAAGTTGATTGGTCCACACCCGAGACAGCTTTCCTTAGAGCCTAGTCTCACATGGGTTGGACCAGATGACGCCAAAAGGCGCACAACTCAACGACAATGCACCATCAGAGTATGAGAGCTCGGGGCAAGCATCTACACTATGGGAACCTCATTTGCCAGTAAAAATATGATAATTGATTCTTTACCCTTCTATCTGGCAACAAAACTGACACCTTTTTACAAGGAGTCATGTTTGAATAGACCGCAATACCTGCAGTCATAATACAAACAAAAGAACATAACTCTGATAATGTGCACTGTCCTTGAAGTTGATTGGTCCACACCCGAGACAGCTTTCCTTAGAGCCTAGTCTCACATGGGTTGGACCAGATGACGCCAAAAGGCGCACAACTCAACGACAATGCACCATCAGAGTATGAGAGCTCGGGGCAAGCATCTACACTATGGGAACCTCATTTGCCAGTAAAAATATGATAATTGATTCTTTACCCTTCTATCTGGCAACAAAACTGACACCTTTTTACAAGGAGTCATGTTTGAATAGACCGCAATACCTGCAGTCATAATACAAACAAAAGAACATAACTCTGATAATGTGCACTGTCCTTGAAGTTGATTGATCCACACCCGAGACAGCTTTCCTTAGAGCCTAGTCTCACATGGGTTGGACCAGATGACGCCAAAAGGCGCACAACTCAACGACAATGCACCATCAGATTATGAGAGCTCGGGGCAAGCATCTACACTATGGGAACCTCATTTGCCAGTAAAAATATGATAATTGATTCTTTACCCTTCTATCTGGCAACAAAACTGACACCTTTTTACAAGGAGTCATGTTTGAATAGACCGCAATACCTGCAGTCATAATACAAACAAAAGAACATAACTCTGATAATGTGCACTGTCCTTGAAGTTGATTGGTCCACACCCGAGACAGCTTTCCTCAGAGCCTAGTCTCACATGGGTTGGACCAGATGACGCCAAAAGGCGCACAACTCAACGACAATGCACCATCAGAGTATGACGTCATCTGGTCCAACCCATGTGAGACTAGGCTCTAAGGAAAGCTGTCTCGGGTGTGGACCAATCAACTTCAAGGACAGTGCACATTATCAGAGTTATGTTCTTTTGTTTGTATTATGACTGCAGGTATTGCGGTCTATTCAAACATGACTCCTTGTAAAAAGGTGTCAGTTTTGTTGCCAGATAGAAGGGTAAAGAATCAATTATCATATTTTTACTGGCAAATGAGGTTCCCATAGTGTAGATGCTTGCCCCGAGCTCTCATACTCTGATGGTGCATTGTCGTTGAGTTGTGCGCCTTTTGGCGTCATCTGGTCCAACCCATGTGAGACTAGGCTCTAAGGAAAGCTGTCTCGGGTGTGGACCAATCAACTTCAAGGACAGTGCACATTATCAGAGTTATGTTCTTTTGTTTGTATTATGACTGCAGGTATTGCGGTCTATTCAAACATGACTCCTTGTAAAAAGGTGTCAGTTTTGTTGTCAGATAGAAGGGTAAAGAATCAATTATCATATTTTTACTGGCAAATGAGGTTCCCATAGTGTAGATGCTTGCCCCGAGCTCTCATACTCTGATGGTGCATTGTCGTTGAGTTGTGCGCCTTTTGGCGTCATCTGGTCCAACCCATGTGAGACTAGGCTCTAAGGAAAGCTGTCTCGGGTGTGGACCAATCAACTTCAAGGACAGTGCACATTATCAGAGTTATGTTCTTTTGTTTGTATTATGACTGCAGGTATTGCGGTCTATTCAAACATGACTCCTTGTAAAAAGGTGTCAGTTTTGTTGCCAGATAGAAGGGTAAAGAATCAATTATCATATTTTTACTGGCAAATGAGGTTCCCATAGTGTAGATGCTTGCCCCGAGCTCTCATACTCTGATGGTGCATTGTCGTTGAGTTGTGCGCCTTTTGGCGTCATCTGGTCCAACCCATGTGAGACTAGGCTCTAAGGAAAGCTGTCTCGGGTGTGGACCAATCAACTTCAAGGACAGTGCACATTATCAGAGTTATGTTCTTTTGTTTGTATTATGACTGCAGGTATTGCGGTCTATTCAAACATGACTCCTTGTAAAAAGGTGTCAGTTTTGTTGCCAGATAGAAGGGTAAAGAATCAATTATCATATTTTTACTGGCAAATGAGGTTCCCATATTATTTAAGTTATGTTATCCATATCATCAGAACATTATAATTCTAATTCTTCATAGTTTGAACAAATGCAGGTAAAGAGTGCACATTGACAGTAACATTTTACATATGGAAGAGGTCTCACATCATCGGATGTCATACCTCCGACGTTCACCATGTTAGGCATAGTCGGGCGGGGATAGTCAAAGACAAAGTCTGTCCGGTGCAGCCAGATGGACGCTTTGCTAAGCAGCTCCATGGCTGTGACGTCCCAGCCCAGGTGGCGCCTGGCCAGCTCATCAAAGTGTTTCAGAAGGAAGTCAATACACAGGTGATCCTGCTCCAGGCCCGTCAACATGTTTGTGACCCGCTCTGTGAAACTCATGTGGTCTGTAAACCTTGAAGTACTTCGGGGAACGTACGACAATGGTGCTGGGCAGTGGGCAGCTTTTAAGTCGATATCACAAGGAATACCACGCATTAGAAATACTGAAGGGAGCCCCAATGCATCTGTAGAGGTGATAGCTACTCACTATTCGGTGACCTACGGTGCAGCGTTGCCTCCCTCGGTAAACAGTCGGGGTCAGGGAGAGGTGAGAGCGGATCAAAATCACAGATTCCCGCCAGACAAACGGCCAAGGGTCATATAAGGTGAAAGAAGATCAAAACGACAGATTGGGAAGAACCAATCAGAAGGGTCCACAAAGTAGCGTGGGATTGGACAAGCCCAGCCACGAACCAGTATAAAAGCCAGAGTGATGAGAGCTCTGGCTCAGTTCTCCCCACACGAAGACCAAAGCCCAGGCTAAAGAAGATAGGACCCTGGACCAAGCCTTCCAGCACTTCTGAGGGCTGAGGCTCAGTGTTCCCAGTGGTCAGGGGAGAATAGGTCCTGGATAGGCAGGACCCTGGGTCCCAGCCTTCCAGCCTTTCTAAAGGCTGCGGCTCTGTGTGACCAGAGGTCAGGGACCCACCGAGCCAGCGGTGGGTCAGTTAGCCTCCCCTAGGTCCCAGCCGGAGGACGCTAGGTTAAGCGGGTAGACTTGTGTGTAGTTCCCGCCAAGTCCAGAGGCTGTACCTCCTTAGGTTAGCAGGTAGGCTTGTGTGTAGGTCCCGCCAAGCCCTAAGGCTGTACCTCCTCAGGTTAACGGGTAAGGAGACCGTATACCCCTTGTGTGTTAGGGACCGTGTCGAAGAAAGACAATAAACAGTGTGTGCCTCAAAGGAGTTTATTCGCCCATTATTCAAGACACGACACATCAGCAAAAATGTCTTCACATGGATCCATGGGGTCAGCGAGAAGAACCTCGAAGTTATGGGCATGAAGTCGCTGCATCACAGCAACATTGCCGAGTAAGCTGTCACACATTACGGCAAACCTCTTATTCACGCTCTCCAAGTGTGTAAAGTGGAATCCTGTAGTCACCCTTTTCCGCAAACACCACATCACGCAAACATCTTCTTGAAATTTGCTTCTTCTCCCCATCAAAAAAAGGCACAGGGAAGGTTTCCGAGTCTAGCCCAGGCGTCTCTCCCACCATTAGATTACCTGTCGCGGGCAATGCCACGACCACTCGGTGACCACGCCGAGACAAGGCAAGGGACAGATCACGTAGGCTCATCCAGTGGCTGCCATCAGTTGGGTACACCAGCATGCCACCCACAGCACGGTCACCGTCAGATTTCTCCTGGCCCACGGCCATGTGCATGAAGGCGAGGGTTAGAGCAAAGCTGAAACACCACCGCATGTCCTGGCAGAACAACACACAACATCGATTGATAAACAATCGTAGTTTGGCTTTTGCCTGACTTGTTTTTAACATTAATAAACCATTGATTTAAAGCTTCCGTGACTGCAGGAATTCATACTCTTCGGTTTTTCGGTAAAGTCACGTAAATAAAAAAATAATAGATCACGACGTGATTGTTTACGTGACTTGACTTGACCGAAAGACCCAAGAGTATAAATAAACCATTTAAAAGTATACATTGTGAGGACTATAAACAACAACTGCTATCTTGATTTGAAGCTTTCGTGACTGCAGGAATCCATACTCTCTGGCTCTTTCGGTAAAGTCACGTAGATAGAAAAAATAATAAAAGAAAACTCGACGTTTCGGTCGCAACACAAGCGGCCGTCTTCAGGTGAGAAAAAATGATCTGCTGTTGTGGCTTCTCTAGGCACGGGGGGGGGGAGGAGGAGTTTGGCTGTAGGAGTTAGACACGGGAGGGGGGGAGGGGACGGAGGACATACGGGTGAGTGAGTGAAAATCATAGCAGTTAAAACTTAACGCGGTTTATCACATCCTTCCAACGACTGCTCAATCTGAATCCATCTTCTCGATTAAAGTTTTATATGTGTTTGTATTTCTGGATGGCTTCGTGAACAAATCTCTGATGGATATGCAAATTATTTTGTCAAGGCGCTCTTCTTCCTCCCTCCAACCCAGCTTAAATATACGCTCCAAGCTTGGTGGTGTTTCATTCTTCACCTGAGGACGGCTGCTTGCGTTGTGGCCGAAACGTCGTGAGAATTATTTTATTATGTTTTATTTTTATTATTTTATTACTTCCCTTCTACGTGACTTTACCGAAAGAACCAAGAAAAAGGTAAGCAAATCACAAAACATGAACACAAGGCAGATCTGAAACACGGTAGGACCAATACCTCTGCCGTTGCTGATCATTGTTTTAACGCTGCGAGCTCACACGAAATAGATTTTTCCAAGACGAAGGTACTCTGCAAACCCACCGGCTATTATCAGAGATTTGTTCATGAAGCCATCCAGATATATCAACACAGACACAACTTCAACCGAGAAGATGGATACAAACTGAGCAATCATTGGAAAGACGTTATTAACCAAGTAAAGTCTTAACTGTGATGTTTCCATCCTACCTGCCTATGTCAGCTGTTATTTCCGACTCTCTGAGTACATCACCAGGCTAAATATCTGTGTGGCAGCCCAGCCACAGGAGGATCCCCGCCACCTCCGGTGGATGGGACCGTCTCACATTGACATGCTAATCTCTCACATTTACGTACAAATTCCTTCTCTAGCTCCGCCCACTTACCCTTTGGTTGATCCCACCAAAATCCTATATAAACTTGTTGCAACAGCTCTTTCTCCTATGTCAGCAGTTCTCCTGCTGTATCTGTTCCACCTGATGACGGTCGCTTTCTGTTGTGATCGAAATGTCGTGTTTTATTTTATTTTATACCTACGTGACTTTACCGAAAGAACCAGAGTATGGATTCCTGCAGTCACGAAAGCTTCAAATCAAGATATTAACTAAATATAAACTTTTTTTTTTATTAACCAGCTAATGCCCACTGAGCTTTTAGTTCTCTTTCAGAAGCAACCTGGCCACAAATGATAGCTCAACGAAGTGGCTTATCATGTGGAAATTCATGTGGAAATGTCCAGTAGGGGCGGGTCATGAAGTTACTTCAAAAGAATGTTGAAAATGTCATGGCTTTATGCGCATTGTACATTTACAAACACAAATATAATTATTTTACTTGTAATATTTGAGCTCAATAAGCCTCAATATTTTGGTCTGTAAATTTAAAACTATTCAAATAGTTTAAACTGACCCAGTGAGCACTTGCTTGACGAAATAAAAAAACACGTTTCAAGAAGAATGTAATACGAGTCATCATACAGTAGAATTCACATTCTGGAGGTTATTGTTGACTCATGTCTGAAGTGAATGGGGTCCTGCATTGTGATGTTTAACCAATGCCTTATTGTGTTGTTACTTGTTGGTGGTAAACCAGTACATGGAGAAAACCCACACATAACAGGGACTAATGAAGAACTGCACGTTGACAAGTCTGAGGTTAACCCACTAAGTAATTTCTCAACTTACAAGGCCCTCTAATCCAGGCCTCCTAAAACTGTAGATTCGCTATAAATAGCGCCACATATCTACAAACTAAGCCTGGCTGCGTCTACAAACTAGTGAGTGCGCGGAGTGCGCAGTTGCGTAATCCGCGGCAGCATCGTTATACCGAGCATTGCAGCTGCAGCAACATGGGAGGGAAGAAAGTGGCGACGCCGTTCCAATCCTCACACACCCTTCAGTATGGGATGGAGCTCATCACGACGGAGGCCAATGGCGCGCAGTCCTGTCGTTGCTTGTTCTGTGTTCACCAAGGCCGTGATGTGGTCGAGGTGACGGGCGACTCGGGCCGCAAGCGCAAGAACCGCACTGACATCAAGTACTTCACGAAGCCGTTCCTGCCGCATCAGTACCGCCACCATCTTGAAGGGCAGCATAAGGAATCGTGGATGCTCTACCAGACGCTGTCGCCCGATGAGAAGAAGAGCTACTTCAACGGCATGGCCAAGCGCACCAACACGCTCCACAACTACATGGACCTGTCGACCGCGTCGATCGACTACGTGATCCAGAACAGCATAATTGAGACAATTATCGGGGACTTGTTCTTTCGCGATGACGACGAGGACAGCGGCGACGACAACGACGACGAGGACGCGGCCGCAGCCATCGCCAAGAAGGCCGCCAAGAAGGCCAAGGAGAAGGTCAATGCGATGAAGCTGTTCGTCAAGAAAGTGAACATCGAGACGGGGACGTATACGTACACGGCAACAATCAAGAACGAGATGCGCTTCGAGCTCGCCATGGACCACGTCGGTGTCGGCATGTCGTTCCGTCAAACGGCTGCTGCCATCGATCATGCCAGGATCTGCACCAACACGCCGAAGCTGCAGGGCATGAACGACCTCATCGTCGCACAGTCAGTCCGTGTTCTGGTGGCCGTCGGGCTGCAGATGATCGCCAGGATAATCGACGATCCATCGGTGTGGGCCTTCTCTCTGGCTGGCGATGGCAGTACTCACCGCGGCCAGTCGTTCGATGACTGGGCATCATGGGGGGCTGGTGACGCTCATTGTGAAGGAGGCCGAGAACGACGTCATTCGAATCTGGTGTCCGCCTCATCAGATCGATATTGTGGTCAAGAAATCCGCCGAGTGCGTCTTCGATGGCAGCTGGGTGAAGATCGTGTACGACTTTTCGGTGTACCTCCGCGCCCAAAACAACCTGATCATCAAGATGAAGGTCAAGTGCCCCAGGAAGGCTAACCGATGGGCCAATCTCGGGAACGTGCTTAAGTTCTACAAGCAGTACCGCCGAGCATTGATCGAGTACACTACTGAGAACAACCCCGCGAAGCTGCCCACCGCCGATTGGTGGGTTCTTACCTACGCGCTCGCGCCCGCCATCGACGCCGTCAACGTCACTATCGTCCAGCTCCAGAGCCAGTCGCTGCTCATCGCGCAGCAGGAGGAGCATATTCAGTCGCTTATCGGGTCGCTCACCGTTTTGTTCAGTGTTGAGATTGTTGATGGCGTCAACAATCATGATGAGGCGTACGTGTCGTATCATGATCAGTCGATGCGCATCGCGTCTGCCGCGATCATTGCCCACATTGAGGACCAGGGATCGTTTGCGCAGGAGAGCTACGAGGGTCTCAATGAGGTCGACAAGACAAGGATCGTCAAGGAGATCTCGATATATGCGATGACGCTGATCGCGGGTCTCAACGATGTCAAAGCAGAGCGTAACGACGCCAATCGAGCTCTCGACCAGGATGCGGCGCCCGTGATGCCCGCTCAGCTCGTGAAGATGCGTCCTGGTGTGTTCGTGAAGGACGTGCTGGCAGTGCGTCGCGTGCATGTTACGAAATTCTGGTCAGCTGTGAAGGTCGACATGGTCGAGGAGGAGCATCGCCAACTGGTCAAGCTCTACAAGGAGGACACGATCATTCACGACGCCATCAACAAGCACACCAACACGACGACATTCAACGACGCGTGGGATGTGCTGCCGAGTGGTTTCGACAACCTCCGCGCTTTCAGCGGCGGGTTGGCATCGGTGCTCGCCAACACGACGGCGGTCGAGTCGGACTTCTCGATACTCAAGTGGGAACTCGACGAGTTCCGCAGTTCTATGATGCATCTGTCCCTTGAGGGCATCTTCCAGACAAAGCAGTGTCGCCTCCTGGTGTCGTTGCTTCGTTAGCGAGTGTAAATCAATGAAACAATGGGGCTCTATAGATGATCTACATTTATTCTACAAACTAATCCTGGCGGTGTCTACAAACTAAGCTAGTCTGTATAGTTTGTAGATATGCACAGTTTTAGGAGGCCTGCTCTAATCCGACAAGACGACCACGCCCAACGCCCCCCCCACCCTGCTTCCAAAAACATCTTCCAGAAGACGCGGGCTTGTTTTATATTAGACACACCCGCCGCGCGTGCTCTTCCGGAAGATAGCGACACGTTCCCTCTCACCCCCAGCCTCTGAGACTGAATCTTCCGGAAGATTCCTCTGCTCATTTTTTATTCGTGCCAGCCCCCCCGCCGCCCCGCCGCCCCGCACACAAACCTCGGGCATCATACTCTATGAGATCTCTTTTACCAGTGGCAAAATATAGTAGTAAGTTTTTACCCTTTTAAACTGGTACAAAACTGACACCTTTATTCAAGGCATCATGTTTGCAATAACCACAACACAAGTAGTAAAAAAAGAAAACAAAGAGAAGCAACTCTGATAATGATAATATGCACTGTCCTTGAAGTTGATTGGTCCACACCCGAGACGGCTTTCTTTAGAGCCTAGTCTCCATTGGTGTTGGACCAGACGACACCAGAAGGCGTACAACTCAAACACAGTGCAATATCAGAGTATTGAGAGCTCGGGGTAAGCATTTACTCTATGAGATCTCTTTTACCAGTGGCAAAATATAGTAGTAAGTTTTTACCCTTTTAAACTGGTACAAACTGGTTTAAAAGGGTAAAAACTTACTACTATACTCGGGCATCATCTACCGTTTAGTGCCTCTGCGTCTTCCGGAAGATGTAGCGTCGCCGTTGTTGTTGTCGTTGGGCAGAGGCGGTACCACGTGGGGTGGAGGAGCTTAGGGGAGGGGGGAGTGGCTTAGGGCAGGGGGGAGTGGCTTAATGGAGGGGGATTGGCTTAGGGGGAGTGGCTTAGGGGAGGGGGGAGTGGCTTAGGGGAGGAGGGAGTGGCTTAGGGGAGGGGGGAGTGGCTTAGGGGAGGGGGGAGTGGCTTAGGGGAGGGGGATTGGCTTAGGGGGAGTGGCTTGGGGGAGGGGGGAGTGGCTTAGGCGAGGGGGGAGTGGCTTAGGGGGAGTGGCTTAGGGGAGGGGGGATTGGCTTAGGGGGAGTGGCTTAGGCGAGGGGGGAGTGGCTTAGGGGAGGGGGGCTTGGCTTAGGGGGAGTGGCTTAGTGGAGGGGGGAGTGGCTTAGGGGAGGGGGATTGGCTTAGGGGGAGTGGCTTAGGGGAGGGGGGAGTGGCTTATGGGGAGTGGGGAGTGGCTTAGGGGAGGGGGATTGGCTTAGGGGGAGTGGCTTAGGGGAGGGGGGAGTGGCTTAGGGGGTGGGGCGAGGTGATCGAGTGGGGCGACGACATTCGCTTACTTCACTGCCGCTCTAAGCCGGCCTCGGGGTGTTTTTGTTTGTTCGTCTGTCCACTCCTAGGGTTTTCCCTCGCACGCCGACCCAAGGAGGACTGAGCGGGTGGCGGTGGACACCGGGCTGACGAGGAAGGAAAGAGAGGGGGAGCGAGGGGCGGCCTGCATACGCGCCCGGTAGACGGAGAGACACTCACACTGTGTAGCAGAGAAGACGCGTGGTCTTGTAAGGTGATGACTCATTTGCACGGAGGCCAGACGTCTGGGTAACGGCAAGAGGATATAGCAGAGGATATAGCTGGGAAATAAGACACACAGGCACTGTATGTACGATAAGAGCGGGTGTCTAGGAAATATACATTTGACACACAGAGGCATGCACATTGCAGTGTATAGCTGAGACCTGACGTCTTGTAGGCAGACAGATGTTATATAACGCAGGGTGTATCTGTGGGATAGGCACATTCGTAGACATACTAATGGTATAATACACATACGTCTGTGTTATAGACACATTCACAGGCATACTAATTGCACAATACGCCATACACGTTAAGTAGACGAGTGTGTCATATTTCAGTCGATAGGATATAGTAACATAGCCGGAGGGCACATTGGCCAAGGCTATTGACACACAGCGATCTGTATCAAGTCGTGTATAGAGGAAGCGCAGACGTCTAATATACAGTGCGCGGATATAATAATAACTGAGCAATAGTGAAGAGGCGTACACTACGAATAGTGACAAGTTGCTTATATATAGACACGTAGTACTCTGTAGAACTTGCTATTGTAGTGACGGCGATTCCGTATTGGCATCATTAAGTGTAAGAGACACGTGCTAGCACTGACAGCACAGTAATATAGACTAGAAACAATCCATACAAACATCATATACAGCACATAGGGCCAATATCAGTTCGACCATACGCGCAAATCTAGGTGACACGTGCGTCTTTATAGTGAAGAAAGGGTAATATAGTTGTGCACAGTCTGTGCGTGGAACATGCATTCTCTGGCACGAGCCTCCTCGTTCTTAGGTCACAATGCCACTTCCTGGCGGGGCGTGGCAGCAAAGAAGACCTGGCACGCGGTTCGAACTGGGATCCCTAATGAGTTGGGTAACCAGCAGTATCACCAGTGCCTGCTGCAGCGCGGAGGGCCTGCCCTGCTCCTCCTGGACCCTGTGACCAAACGTCGAGGCCCCCTCGATTCCACGGAGACGTGGACGCGGGGATCTAGACGGGCGCTGTACGGACGGTCGGATGGAGATGGAGCGGAGGAAGCAGCAGCAGCGGTGGCAACAACTTCAGGAGGAGGAGGAGGCGATGATGGAGTTGCAGGAGAAGGAATGGCATCCAAGAGAACGGATGCGTGAGTATGGGAAGGGCGAGGGGCATCTGGTTGGCATCACCGTTGCTGTGGTCATCTTAAAAACTGCGTAAATGTCCTGTCCTTAGAAGTGATGAAAACACCTTATGTGAACAGGAACAGTCACGTATAAATTGCACGAAGGAAGTAACAGCATCAGAAGGGGAGTCGGAGACGATCTTGACAAAGCTATTAGCAGCAACATGAAAATGTGTTTTCTGATAATTGGAGAAATAAAGGGGTAAAAAGCGGAAAATATTAACAATCTCAGAGTTACTGGAAAATTAACTACGGGAAATGACCGAGAGGAAATAATTACATAAATATTTTGCATATTGGCTCAAGATAAATATGCGCAAAACTAAAGTCGTGTTCGATAAACAAATAAAAAAATCTGTCAGAGGGAAACAAGTGGAGTATATTTTACGGCACTTATTTAAGGCGGACCAGGATACAAATCATAAAAGAAACAGGTGCCTACCATTGTTATAATTGTCCAGAGTACAAAGGCATCAAGCAAGGGATGCCTAAGGCAGGGATAATTGGTGGGAGAGCCTTGCTGCTTGACGAGGAGCAGGAGGATATGCACGAAACATGCCTAAGACCATGGATGTGTGGGAGTGAAGAAGGTTTTAATTGCATGAGATCATCATGATGCAAGAGCAAAGGTATTGGATCAATTCCCACTGGAGGAGATGGAGAAGAAACGCTACTAGGAAACACATCCAAACGATTTTAATTAAAATATTAAAATATGTAATTTCTAAAATATTATTTGCATGATGAAAAATGGCGGCCAACTTAATTTGCATTTTGAAACGATAAAGTTATTGAAAACGGGTTGTTAATTTGTGTAGGTTAATGCAATAGCACACCAGTGGAATGCGATGCCGGGCGTCGGCAAGTCTGGACAGAAACCTTGTCTGAAATTGAGAGTAGATGGATGCAGCACAGTGTATGCTTGAATACATGCAGCTGGACGAATGATCTACATAAATCACCCTCCAATCACGCGGTTTATGGCATAACGGGTGCACCATCAATAGATTGTTAGACTGCCCATTAATACTGACAAGTCGGGCGACGCTCACTGGCATAAAATAACATCCACATTTGTCTCACCAGGCATTTTTGCAAAACCCAGCGAGCGTGATTGCTGCTTTCCCAGAAACTATGTTAGCTTATGCCAGTACATGCTTCTTCTAAAGAAACTGAGCTAAAGTGTTGGCTATATAGGTCACTCAAAAAGTGCAGCTCATGTACTGAAACGTTTATATTCATGCACATTAGCAAAAAAATACAGACTAGAAATATGTTATTCTAAATGTGTGGTGGCCACAGTATTGGCAAAAAAGATCTTTAAGGAATTTACTTTAAAATCACCAAAAGCAGATGAATCAGAATTAGTGCTCTGTTGACTATGTGCATTTAAAATTCAATGCAAAAAGTCAGTACAGAAAAAAAAGTCAGTACAGAAAAATCCATTATTGTACTGGACTTATATTTTCTCACATCTAACCTCCCCCCCCCATCTTCCCCTACGAGATATAGTCACCGTGGTGGGGGGAGGCCTAAATCTCACAGTGGTTTGGCAAAGGGCTGTGCAGGTACATTCACTATTTATGGCAGAAACCCATGCATTGGAGTTGGAGGGAGCTTGGTCTGTTTTCTGCCATGACTCATTTGGACCGTACAGTGGGCTGGTTTCCTGAGTGCTCTCATTCTCAGGCTCAATCTGTTGTTCATTCCCAATACTTGCCTCATTGCCTGCATAAAATAAATGCTCCTTATGAATTCAAAAGGACGCAGCGTCTCCTTTTTCAAACAAGCATCATTGGGAGGGTAGTCATCTTGTTGGTAGCGGTGATGCAGAGGTGAAATTTCCACATTCCCATTGTGGAGGTCAGCCAGATTGACTGAGTAGGCCCCTGATTGAGTTTAAAATTTACAATCTTATGATTTATCCGTACTCAGGTCATTATACTCTTTAAATACTATAATAACGAAGTCGTTGATTTCTCAGAAGTCTTGAGTACCGGGATTAGCATATTTGTTTAGGAGTGTCTGCATTTCGCTGTTAGACAAGTTATGTAATGAGTGGATGTTTTGTATGTGTAAGCAAACTTGCTTACAAAGGAATACCACTCAAAAGCTGCACAGATGAGTCAGAAACACATTTGCTTTATTTCATTCTCCTGTCACAGCCAGAAGGTTAGAAGTCTCAGTCTGATGACAGTTACACGTTGGCTTTCGCGATCAATATCATCCATAATAGAGTTTTTTTGGGTTATATCGCGTAAATATATAAATGTGTCGTTAAAACCCGTCACTAGACAGAGCCAATTAGAAAGGGTGGTCACGTAAACAGAAAATGCCAATTCGTCACTAGTACAGCACACCGGTGTGTTGGAGAGCCAAACCAGAATATTTACAATCTGAGTACGAAGTTTTGCTAGTAATTACAACTAGCTTCATCAGGCGGCAGCCAGATTTGTGGAGAAGTTTAACCGTTTCGTTCCTTATATAGAGGCGTAGATGTGGTGACCACGCTTCTGCGCATGGTCACCGCATCTACGGAGTTTGCGTGATGGTTTATGCTCCTTTTTTTATTAGCTCAGAAAGGTATTGTGATTCATTTATGGAAAACACGATGTGTGTAATGACCGCGACTCTATAATGTATTCGTACAGAAAATGAAAGCCAATCCAGCTCAGTGAGCAACTGATGGATATGCCAAATAATTTTGTACAAGCTGCAGCTTGCTCATGTTTTTTTCTAGACGTCCCGTAGAGTAGTGAGTTGCAATAATCGAGCTTTGTCGATACTGTGCTACACGCCACCGTGTTGCCTATATCACATTTGAACCTTATAGTACTCCGGCTCTCGCATCATGTCTGTGATGCAGTCATTTTCAGTCTGTTGATGGTCGGCGATGCGGCAATCGACTCATCTCGACGAACTGTACACGATGCACTATTCAAAGTAACATTTTTCGATAACGGATTTTTTATGCTAATGTTTTGCGTTTCGACATCACGGAGTCGCACTGATTTCGGATTGATTGGTACCCCAGTCGCGGAGTTAAGTACACCCCTGGAAAAAAGTGTCCCAGAAATAAAATATTTAATTGCCTCGGCCATTGTATTATTTGGAACCCTGGGGTATCGCCATAAGGATCATATAGTGGCCAAATGCGTTGTATAGCCCTGATATTAAAATTTCAGGACCTGTCTATTTTGCACATGATGCTCAAACAACATTCAAGTCGATTATGGTGCCGAGCCTCATTACACGAGTCGAAAACTGAATCCTGGAGTCTGCGACCACCACACCTGATCCACAAATGTTTCGCCTGTGCCCGAGTGCCAACCAGCAGAACCTCCGATTTTCCTGGATTAAGCAGCATTTGGTTTTGGGCAAACTGCACGAGCACCGCTCATGTTCAATCTTCTATGTTACTGAAGCTCTCCATATCTCACTTTGAATTCACTGCAGTGTACAATTGTGCATCAGATTGATGTCATCTGGAGACAATGTATAGAATGAGCTTATTCTCGTCACACAATGAGAAACATTTCATTTAGCTAGACATAATCTGTTAATGAAAGGGACTATGATGAGTATTTCCATAGTGGTATTTCAATGTCTACTAATCATTGGATAAGTGTACTCTACTGTAGTATTACATAATTCGCACTGAAATGGAAATGTTCATCAACTAAGATTGACTCGTGAAATGTGCGTGTGTGTATGGGAAAGTATTTGAGAAATACACTGCACTTTTCATTCTGAAACCTGGAACAAGCACTTACACACATGTACAGTAATACAGTATATACATCACTGATACCATTTAATATACTTACATACACATTTTCAGGTCCTTTTTTCTTCTCAAACATTAGAAAAATGCCTCCTGGCACCGAAATAGTCTTGGAAAATTAATATGTCATGCACCCTGCCTTGTGAGCGGTGCCAGAATGCTGGTTGCGGTGCTTTTTTAGCATATAGATGTCTTTCCAAAGGCATGTGTTGTCTTTAAATGGACACAAGAGAATAAATCAAAGTATCTGTCTCCCTGCTCCAGCAAGTGTAAGGTCGTTTTCTCCTCCCTCCATTGTTAGCTCTGAGACAGTGGTGATGATTCCAAATCCCCTTTTTTTCGAACCAACCATCGTTGACTTCATGGTGCTCATTTAATTGAGCTCAAAGAAATGAAAGGCTGAGTCAACATTAGGCTGGGATTTAAAAGTGAACCCTTCCTTGAGTGAGTCAGGCATTCTAATTCCCAACACCACTCATACATTCCTACTGTTTACCTTGCATGCTGCTGTTCACTATATTTTTAAAAAATTTACTTAAGGCGATGCCATACAGTGGTTAGAATTATTTTATATATAAGTGTATAACTTCACGTTAGAACGGATTATCATCAATTGGTAAAAGATCACTGCTAGACTTTTGTTGTCTTACCTGTTAGCACATTCAATGACTATTCGCTACACATTTCAAGTCACGGTGGTTAGATCACTAACCACTGAGCTAGTTGAATCAAGCTGGTCCTGCTGGCGCCCATTAGTGCCACGGGGTATCAGTGGGCTACAGCAGTATAAAGTGGGTGTAATACAATCCTGTGACATCTTTTGCAATAGTTGATCATTGCCAATTCCGAAAATGCCCTTTGTTAATACGATCTATTCTCATGTATATCCTGTTTGGGAGCTGTAACATTTTGTTAGGTTTTTATGGTGCTAATCCAATCTCAGATAAATGAATATTGTTCGTCAAGTTTCTATCTATACTGTGGAGTTGGGTTTGTCTGGATTGTTGACCTTTTCACTTCCTGCGTGCTGTGGGTCTTTACAGCCCTACTAAAAGTGTGAACAAACTCGGGTAATTAAAGCATTGCAGTAAAACTCGCTCTTGCTTCGGTGCCGCAAGTGTTATCTAACATTTGCTCTGTGCTGTGTGGAAAGAAGTTAGTGAGTAGGAAAATGTTGTGCTTCACTAGACAGTATGTGAGCAAGACGGTGAGCATTTCATGATAGTTTTCTACGTGCTTTGCCAAGAAATTGTACTGATTGCTGATGCTGACCAAACAGATGCATTAGTCATCGAGAAGTCAACGTGTCTCCATGCTCAAACAAGCATTGGGTGCCAGTACCGCCATACGACAACTGCTGTTGAATTCCAAAGTAGAGTGTGCTCCATTTATTAAACCTCCAACTGGGAATAACGTTGTCAACCTTAAAATTGTAAGGTGCCATGGTGGCGAGATGTTAACTACCTCGCCTGGTACACAGAAGGTCATGGGTTTGACCTTGACTCTGACTCCTGTATATTTGGAGTTTGCATATTCTCCCCGTGGTCACGTGGATTTTTCTCCGGGTCCTCCAGTTTTTCCCTTCACATTTACAAACATGCGTTTAGAGGATTTGGCTGCTATAAATTTCCACAAGATAAACCACTTTGTTGAGCTATCATTTGTGCCCAGGTCGCTTCTGGAAAAAAAACCTATATTGGTCAGTGGGCCTTACCTGGTAAAACTAAAAGAATGAAACACGTTCCTTCGGAGTGGGCAGGTAGGAACTTGGTTGGACAGCGCATTCGTGCACGACAGAAAGCTCGTGGTCATGTGACGCACTTCAACCAATCCGGGAGCGTACATGTTTGGGAGGGGCTATGCACGACAGACAAATAATCCCTGGTGGGCAGTGTGGAACTGTTGTTCCTACCTGTATTAAGTATACCATTACTTAAATTGTCTATAGATTTCTCTGTCAGCCCTCTGTGTACTGTTATCGAAATCCATCTGCTAATGGTACATCACGATCACGTTACAAGGCTTGCAGACTGCAGGTGAAATATTGATGCTAAGTTTACATCGGTTTTTCTGGTGTACTTGTTGGACATTACCTTTTAATCGCTGTTTAGGGGTGTGCATAGCATCTGCAGTCAGTATTTTTTGTTTAAATATGACAACCAAATACAATGTGTCCCCTGACGTGGGAATATGGATTTCCAATTTCCACCACTTGCTCAAGGCTGCCATCTGAGAAGAGAACCACCTCAATAATCACACATTTTATGCATTTACGTAACAGGAGGATGTGAAGGTGTATGTGTGAAAAAGGAAAATAAGCAACTGATAAGAACAGACTGTGATAGCTTTTTTTAGAATAGACTGTATTTGAACAAGTTTAAACATGTAATGTTTTATTCCATGACATGCAAAATGGTAAATTGTCCTGCAATTTCATTGGAAGATTGCAGGAAATCAACACTGTGGATGAGATAATCCCACTAACGTGACACACAATCAATACACTGATGGCTCTATTTATGCACTAACTCTTTTTTATCCAAAGCCTCGCGATTACATTATTTCTTTGTCCAGGATTCATCACAGGCACAGGCATATGTAGAGAGGTTTTGTAGGCATTGCCTCTCCTAAATGTTGAGGATCCGAGACATGAAATGGCGGCTCGGACTGCAGCTTTTTGCACGCGGAAGCAAAGCAGGGCTTCCCATGATGCCTTCCCCATCTCCCGCCCTGGAACGGGTCTACATGTTGGGAGGCAATTGATGTGATCAATGTTCCTCAACTTAATTTGCATTATTGAATGGTGTCTGAGGTCTGAGGTCTCTGAAGGCCTGGAATAAGGTGTTATATTCTCAGCAGTCATTGACGCTGTAAAACAATATAAAAAGTCAAGAGGCTCTATTCTCTTATTGGAAAATGTTAGTTTTGTTTTTATTACATGCATCATTTTCTCTCGTAATAATATGAATCTGGCCTCAAGTGTCTGCCTGCACAGAGAAACATTGGGAATTCATCTCTGTGAGTACTGAGGCAGCTGTGGACATTGCACATTCTCATGGCAAGGGGGACTACCCTCTACGCATTATGACTGATGTTGAATTACTACAAAGTTACTACTACTCATGATGGACTAAGATTTATACTTGCGTCCTTTTGGTTGTGAGTCAAACATTCTGCCTACTGTGCCACCTTGCCAGATTAAACTAGCTATGCCAAATGACGTTTCATATGTGGGCATTCAGTGCCTCTACCGTGTGTTGTGCGTCTGATGACACGTGTGTGTTTGTGTGTGTGGGGGTTTGTGCATGCAGAGAGAAGATGAGGCCCCTGCCCCGCCTTGAAGACCTGCTGTTTGATGCCATCGCCGAGGGTCAGGACAAGATCCCTGTTGTCAAATTTATAACTGTGAGTGATCATCACCCCATGCCTACGTCTTTTACCTAATTTTTAAAAATTAATTATGGTTTAGTGTGCCCAGGGGGCTGATAAAATCAAGATTGTGGGTAAAATGCTTGTAAAAAACTATAAGCTGCAAAAAATATCTTTAAAAAAACCAGTGTGAATGAATAACATAGTGTGTTATTATTTTACAAAAAACTTGTTATAAACAGAATTGATATTTCGTAAATATCATGACCCCTACTGAAGGGACATCAGTACTCATGCGTCTATGGTTGATATCTTGAAACACGGGGTATGCTATAAAACACGTTGAATTCATTATATTACTGCTTGGCATGGTTTTGTACCAAGATAGAACTTTTAACAAAATTTTACCAGGCATGCACGTTACCTCACCACTCTTGATAGCATGCGCACTGTTAGCGAAACATGGCTGTATGAAAGCGTTACAGATTATGTTCTGTATTTAATTATTGCTTTATACAATTATTTTAATCATTCACCATTTTCTATTGACTGTAAATTTGCTGCATTTAAAAAAAGTGGAATTATTTACATATAGAATGCACAAGGAAAGATGTCTAAGCCAGCTTTATTGGTCTCGTTTAACTAATGAACTGTATCATTTCTAAATTAACAAAATATTCAGTTTCTACTGAAACGGTGCTATCGGAGGAGCACTTGCCTCATCAGAAGATTTTGAGTAAAAATTTTGGTTTGGGATGAATGCAGCCTTTATTCCACCTAGCTTCATAGAATCAATACCAATATGAAGAGTTCACCTGTGTGTGTTCTCCTGTTTGTCATCAGGCCTTAAAAGCAACCGGACTGCGCACCTCAGACCCCCGTCTCAAGGATTCGATGGATGCCCTGCGCAAGACGGTGCAGACAGCAGCTGACGGAGTCGTCCTGGACAAAATGCTCTTCCGCAAGTAAGTGATACAATGTAACATGGCATTGGGTGACTTTGGCCTGTATTATGTAATGTCTTGACTTAAAGCTTTCGTGACTGTAGGAATTCATGTTCTTTGGGTCTTTCGGTAAAGTCACGTAGATGGTTCAAAGAAAATAACAAAAAACGACGACGTTTCGATCACAACACAAGCGTTTGTCATCGGGAAGATGACGATCGAAACGTCGTAGTTTTTTGTTATTTTCTTTGAACCATCTACGTGACTTTACTGAAAGACCCAAAAAATAGTATGTAATGTGTTTTGATTTTTTATCAGTGTGGCTTCGAGAAAGGGTGGTGCATAATGCTTCCCGATAATGTAAACGCAAAACATTTTGAATATCTCAATTAAAAGCAGTCGTTTTGTTTTAATAGATTCGTACATCTCGGAGTCCTGTACATTCAATTTTACTGCATTAAATAGGATATTTTTACTACACCATTGACTTTTGTTTGGTTATTTTGGCGAATTGTTAATTTAGCTATCACCTATTATCCAGATATCACAGGTGATAAAAATGGGTCAATTAGGAGTGATTCATGGTATTGGAGACAGTGCAGCTCGCCTAATTATGTGTGGCTAATTAGCCATTATGGTGAACTGTGTGTTCATGTACTTTTATCACAAGCTTTTTCTCCTCGTTTTAATTGGCTCAAAGAGCCAATGCTGTTGCATACTGATGCATGTGTTGTTACACTGTGCTGCACAGTATCTGACCCCAAGTCTCAGTGTCATGAGCAGTCTGTGTTCAGGCACTCTCTCTGCCTTTCCTATGAAAAATTTAACATTTAATTTGGTGCATTGCCACACATGGTATATTGGAAAAAATCATGGGGGGTGGGGTGCTGTACACCACCAGTGAAAACTAATAAAGTAAGGTGATCTTTATAAACCGATGAACAATCTATATTAAATATTTTAGTTGAACACTTTTCAGCTGCTTCTGACGCGGTTTTCTGGCTTAACCACCGGAATGCAAAATTTTAGTTGTTGCTCTGCATCTACATCAGCCATACAAAACAAGAAGAAGAATTGAACACTTTTATGGACGTTAACTTTTTAATAAATTTGTCCATTAATATGGTTAGTCTTTAATAACATAACTGTGATATTGGAGTTGTGTTCATATTCATTCACCTGGGTGAACGTTATCATGCCCTCCCTCCACCACCCCCCAATGTAGATGGACAGAGCTAATGCAACCTTAGTTGTGTAGTGAGTCCAACTGAGTCGCAGACGTTATTCTTTAGAGGCAACACATTTATTGTAACACGTATATACAAAGGGGTAACTACCCCTTTACCAGATACAGCCTGGGGTGGTGACCACCCAGCTAACTACACTATACGTAGGAGTTACAGCTAC
The DNA here is from genome assembly GCF_964198595.1 of Lampetra fluviatilis. Lineage (NCBI taxonomy): Eukaryota > Metazoa > Chordata > Hyperoartia > Petromyzontiformes > Petromyzontidae > Lampetra > Lampetra fluviatilis. The sequence continues at coordinate 23,642,267 of NC_136275.1, read as the reverse complement.
GAAGGGTCGGACCCTCACTCGGGTCCCGGCCACATGTTGATGCCTTGTAGGACGTAAAGCTTCCAGCTTGTAGGACGTGGAGCTTCTAGCTTGTAGAACGAAGAGACCCCGGTCCCTCTCAGGGACCCACCTTATATCCTCCCGGGTCGGGGCCGGCTCCGCCCTTGGCCCCGCCCGCCTTCTCGAGCGTTCTAGCTCCCTCTCGATCCCCCTCGAGAGCTCTCCCTGGACACGTGATCACCCCCTAGCCGCCCCCCCCCACCTGGGGACTTCTCTGTGGACCCTCCAGATCACGTGTCTACGGGGTCAACCAGAGTGCCATGGCCCGGGGCAACCCTGTCTCTGGGCTTGACACTCTCCCGCTTCCCCTTGTGGGAGCCCGCACTCTGCGCTATGCGTGGTGCCCGTACTATCCCAGCGCTCACCAAGCCCCGTTAGGGCTGGTACTACACCCACCTACGGGGTGTACGCAATAACTGTGCATCGCACGCCGTGCTGTGCTAGAGCCGGCCTCACACAGCAACCCACCCGGTGCTGTCCGTGACGTAAGGACATCGTACGCCACGGCCCTCCCGAGCCTGCACCATACAGTGACATCCGCGATGTCACTACAGTTGGAAAACGTTAAGAGGCAGCATGACTGAAAGACTCCTCTTGATGTTGACTGAGAGAAAGAAGCCTGATTTTTAAACCGCTTTCCATATTACAAAGGTGTCTCTGTGTCCTTCCCCTGTGATGCATGCTCTTCATTTGAATAAAATTTGTTTAAATTCAAATGAGGGGTGACATTCCAAAATGCTTTGTACATTACCTTTCATATGGTTAAGTTTTCGCCCGGCTCGTATGACTGTTGTGTATGCTCATCCTTATTCGTGGCTAAATGAAAGCGGTAAAATTGCCCATTTCTATCACACAAGCCAGTTTTTCTTAAGGACAACCACTGGTCTGTTCAGAAACCATCTTAAAGACTCGGTGGCTTACACATGTGAGATTGCGCACACCTGCAATTCAGAACTTGAGAGGCAAAGGTTGATGGATCACATAGATTTGTCTAATCTTCAAACCTGCTAGGCTTTGAGGTGATCAGGGGATGGTAGTATTCATGGGATTTTACAGATGAATCCCATTTTCTCCTACATGCCTATCCTTACTTTAAAAATGGGATGAGTGAAATATATCCGTGCAAGGTTTTTAAAAAGATATTTGAGATTCAGTGAGGATTTCCTTGATAAACGAATGCATATTTAATGTATTTATTATTTATTTGAGTTATATGCCGTCCTTGAATGTCCTTGATTGTGCATTCTGTCCAGTGTGCATTTCATCCATGATTTATTCACTGTTCTCAGAGGCACGACGATGCATTTAATCTGCATCCCTAAACAGAGCATTAACGTTGTTACTATAATTGCCCTCCTTGCAGGTGGTATTTAAGGTCATCTTATGGTCCATGTGAATGTGTTTGTGCTGTTGCGCAGAAAAACATAGTAAATAACTCCCAAGCAATAAAAAACAAGTTAGCTAGGGTATTAGACTGTCTGTTGTTCATGCTGGGTGTTTTGGATATCACACAATACACCTGTAAGCAGCCTGTGAAATTTCAGTAGCTGTTAACATTTCTAGAAAGTGTAAATACCTTGAACGGATATTTAGCAATCAGTTAGTGTTGGTTCAAGCTGGTCAGCACTGCTACAGTGTCGGCACTCCTGATTGCTTTATGACCTCATGCATATTAAGCCTCTGAAGTCGACTTGGCCTGCATTCCAACCGGTTGCAGGATGGGTGGGGCTGCTGTGCCATTATGCAAGAAGAGGGCTCTGTTTTGTTATGTTCTTTGCCTATGAAGACCTGGTACTGCATTGAGGAAGCCACCTAAACCACCGTGTTTTATCATCCTACGAAGGAGCTGTTTCCTGCCTCAACATCATACGCAGCCCATGCACAGTTGCATGCGCCTTAGCTACTTAGTGGTTTCTTGGAATACATAGTTAATCACATTATAGATTTTTCGATTTAAAGCTTTCGTGACTGCAGGGATTCATACTCTTGGTTCTTTCGGTAAAGTCACGTAGAAGGGAAATATAGTTTTATTTTTAGTATTTTATTATTTCCCTTCCACATTATAGATGTTAAGCTCATATTGCACAGCTGAGGTTGTGTGACTTATCAGCTGAAAGAAATGACGTGTCTTATGAACTTGTCACCACTTTAGCAATGTGGTCTAATTTTCATAAACTTGGGTGGTTGACAAATAGTGCTCCAAACAGTGAATAGTGTAGTCTGGGAACCATGGACCAAATTATATTCTTTGGTATCAATATGATAATTGGTTAATGTTGGCACAAGCATAGTCTTGAGACATTGAGATGTTTTCGTGAGCACCTCAAGGCTTTTCTGAAAGTGAACTGCTTAAGCATTCATAGGACATATGCACTGGCTATCGTGTTCCTCATGGAAAACCATTCAAAAGCCTGTAACAAAATAACCGTCTTAGCAAGAAACAACAGCAATACGTAAAGCTGCGAAAGGACTACACTTGTTTCAACATTCCGTTGTTTTTGGAGGCAATGATTTCTTGTTGTATTGTTCAAATGAGCTTCGAGGCAGTGTTGTTTACAGCCCTGAGCCATTGGTCAAAATTTCGCATTCCTGTAGCAGGGGTCGGGTCTCTCCATTGGCTGACCACTTTTGACTTCCCCTCAAAGTATTTTATCGACAATGGAGTAATGATTCTCTGAGTCAATCGCCAACCAGTATTTGAACTTACAACCTGCCAATTCGCTGTACTGCAGAGCCACCTGTTTTCGAGTGACTTCAGATATTTATTGTCCAAGCAGCCAGAATTATAGTTTCCCTTGCTTTAGAATAACCTTTTCTGACATGTATAAAAGTGTGCATATTTGTCTTATGCCCTTCATCAGAAGTTAAACGGTCCAAGAAGCTTGCATCAACTGTTGGCAATTGTGTGCAAGGATTACATATAAATGAGTCATTATAATTGTGCCAAATCTTACTATGTGCAACTTACTCAGTCATTTAATCGTAATTTGGAGTCATAATTGTCATGCATTCAGTCGTTTGTCTTTAACAAGAGGTGGGACAGAATGATTAAATCAGGACACCCATGGGAGTGGCTAGAATGACTCCCCTTAATGATTTGTAGTCTGAATATGCTCCCGATTTTCAGATTAATAAAACAAATTGGAAAATCAGATCTAGATTTGAAATTTCAGACATTCTGAAATGTTTTCTTCACATTGATCCAAAACCGAAAGTGGCATTTTTATGACATCACTTTTTAGTTTTTTATTCAATGTTATTGTTAGCACGAATACGTTTCCATTCGTATATATAATGGAAATTATTAGAAAATCAGAAAAATATCAGAAATTATCCATAAAAATCTGAAATTCATCTGTAAATTGTTATATAATATAAATTACATTTGTAAAATACAAAATAAATAATTTTCACTCTTTTGTTTTGGTCAGCCTCTATATTGCTGAGTAAATGGGTCATATAAAAATTTCCCCATATCATGAATATCGCATACTGAGCTACCATTGCCTGCTGGAACATTAATTGGTTACCTGTCAAATTAAGGCATGATCTATGGTAGTATCAGAGTGCAAACACAGAGGACTTAAATGACACCAGTAGGGTGAAAAAAACCCCATGCAACTAATTTATTACTCTGCCTGCTGGGGCTTTAGTTGGATTGGAGATACTATTTATGGCCGGTAATGCTCGTTAATCGCGTATAGCGACAGACTGGATGGGGGTGACCAATCGGCGCAATCTGTCACGCGTACCGAGGTGTAGCCGGTGTTTTCCCAGAGACAAAAGTGTCTGTGGCTGCCTCCAGAGGTTATTTATCGTTGGCCAGACCCAGTCATAATTCAGCATGTCAATGTCAAGAACCATGAAGCATCTTTCAGTCGGAGGCTGAAAGATTAATGCCTTTGTAATACCAGCTACTGTAGGGTATGTACTTGTATTAGAAGTAAGCATATAACAATGCTGATTCACTTATTAAAATGTATTCTTATGCTTTCGATAAATTGAGCAATAATTTACTTTACCATTTGTTTCAATTATGTGCTTGTGATACATCAGGCTAATGGAGAGAACAAAACTGGACAAATAAGATGTAAAAAAATCCCCCCAAAAATCCCCAAAAAACGATTCCAAACAAGACCAGAAAAATGTTATTAAAATATTAAATATATGATTCTTACAGTTAATAGTGACCTCAAATTGCCACTTTTCAACAAAACTTTTCAGAGGTTAATTGTTACATAACTAATTATAAATATGCCATGTTTGGTGTATTCGGTTTAACCACATCTGTTATTCATTTTTTTAAGTTGTAAAATAATGGCTGGTTTTTATTTAGACTCATTGTGGATTTGGCCAAATAAACTGCCCTGGTTATGTGGCAATAAAGCCCTTCCCTCTGCATCTAGCTGTGCTCTGGTGCCGAGGTATGTAAGAGCAAATGTACGTTTTCAGATTTAGTAAAACAAACAAATACAATAATTTTTAAGGGTTGATTTTGTTTTGTTTTCAAATCAACTATATTTTAAAAGTAAAAGGTTTACATTGCAAATTGTACGTTAAAATGCACTTTATGTCGCAATGTTTGTCCATTAGCAAATTGATCTCGTGGGCACATTATTCCACTTGGTTATAAGTGCGCACATAAAGCAGATATTGCAAATACATTTGAGACCATACATGTGACTATCAAGCTTGGTTTTATTGAACCACATTTTTCTGTTGAAGTCTTGTTTTTTAAAATTCAAATCTTTATAAGAACATGTCCAAATGTGTATAAAAAAAATAATTGAACACAAATCCCTCAAATGTGTTTTCAATAGCATTAAGAAAAAAAACTTGGTATTGTGAATGAGTTTTTTGTGAATGACGAAGTGGTGTAATGTGACTTAAGCTGACATGAAATATAGACCTTGATGCGATTTGATATAGCTGGGTACATTTTCATTGCCTAGACCAAAACAATATTTTACTAATGCTTTTTCTCGCCCTACTTTCATTCCCCAGGAATCTATTCATGCTGTGCCAGACCGTTGCACCTTTTGTATCGCATTTTCTTTCATCATAATAGCCCCCAGATCATATATACATTGTGGAAATAAGCCCATGCATTGTCGTCTGGGATTACAGTACCAGCCTTCACTTGGATACATTTTCAGGCAATTGACCCTGACGTTGACCTGGCCGATCTTCTGCATATGTCTGCTGCAGGTGCATGGGCAGTAACATCGTGCTGCTGACGCAGGCGTTCCGACGCAAGTTCGTCATCCCTGACTTTGAGAACTTCACGGCGCAGATGGACCGCATCCACGAGAATGCCCGGGGCCTCACCTGGGGAAAAGTGAGCAGTGTGCATGAGTCTGGCATCATCATCATCATCGACACAATCAATCAATTGCTTGCTACATGTATACAAATATCTAAAGTCAACTAAGGTCCTCTGAGCTATATAGCTCTTTTTCAGAAGTGACCTGGCCAGAAATGATAGCTCAAGGAAGTGTCTCATCACGTGGAAATGTATAGTAGTCAAATACTACAAACGCATGTTTTTAAATACGGAGGGAAAAAAACGCAAAACCCGGAGAAAAATCCACGTGGCCATGGGGAGAACATGCAACCTCCAAATATACAGGAGTCTGGGTTGGGATCAGGATCGAGCTAACGACTTCCTGTAGACCAGACGACGCAGTTAACATCTTGCAATTGTGGCACCCTTGGATATCCGTGGACATCCATTGACTCATCCGTGTATTGGAATCTCAATGTTTGTTCCTGGTGAATTGTATTTGATTGTTTTGCTTGTCCATGACTAGGTGGCTGACTACATCCCTCAGCTGGCCAAGTTCAGCCCTGACCTGTGGGGGGTCTCCATGTGCACAGTTGATGGGCAGAGGTGGGTGCATATGCTCCTATACCTGTCCTGTCAGTTAAAAAGCATCTAAATATCTGAGTGTCATTCATTGCTTCAGATGTTATGTTATTGCCATGACAATATAGACTATTTGACACACCAATAATATAATTGAAGTGTGCTTATTTAAATTGATGGTTTTGTTATAATCTTCTAAATATACAACCTGGTTCATGGTGAAAAAGACGTGAATGTATGAAATTTAATTCCATTATTTCAGCTTCTAGAAGCAGCTTTACTGTTGACGTTAGCACATTGGCTCGGCATTGTGTATTATATTGATGGACTGAGACATTAGAAATGGTATCATGCTGAGTGGACTTCTTGATGCAAGTGTAATGTAGTACTCAGAGACGGTGTTGTCCAGGTATGTATATATATAGTCTGTTCTTGTCCACCCGTACTAGCGGCGGACGTGACCCTGTCTGTTCCTGTGGCTTCAATTATTTACGACCACTTAGGTCCCGTGCTGTCCTTAGACAAGTACAGAGTCTGCAGTGTGCATTGGCAGATGCTGACTGTGCATTTCACATTGCTCACAGTTAGCATATGACATGGATCCTCCTGGGGAAATTATGTCTTTTATACCTACAAAATTATAATGGCCTCAAGCTCACTCAAAATAATACGTCGTGTCATAAGATTTGGGTCTTAGTTTGAGAGAAAATTATATTCTACATAACTTAAAATAATCAGCATAATTGTGGAGAATATAAATGATAATAGATAAGTGTAACCACGCCGAGATGGAATATCGGTGGTGTGTGTGTGTGTCAGGTGTATTTGTACTCGTATGTATGTGTGGATTTTCATTCGTATATGTGTGTCCTGTGTATAGGATTTTGAGTCCATTTGTGTCTGTCTACTAATTTAAAAGTACTTTCCTCAACAGTCTTTAATGCTAAAGAGACTGTATTTGTTTTTTTGTTGTGCATGTATGTGTGCCTGTTTGTGTTTGTGCATTTGCACTTGTGTGTGTGTGTACACACAAACATATATCTGGCTGTGATCTCAGTCATTTCACCCATAATACCCAGGCCAGGCTTGTGACCTGCAAGCGAGCAACGCTTCACCTCGGCCTTAAGCGCCGTGGTGACTGTCAGTGGCGAGTGTCGGTATACGTGTGGGCGTGCGTTTGTTTACGCCTGCTCTTGCACGCATGTGTTCTGCAGGCATTCGATAGGTGACACCAAGATTCCGTTCTGCCTGCAGTCGTGTGTGAAGCCGCTCAAGTATTCGGTGGCCGTCAACGAGCTGGGCACGCAACACGTGCACCGCTATGTGGGCAAGGAGCCCAGCGGCCTGCGCTTCAACACGCTCTCTCTCAACGAGGAGAGTACGTCGATTACACGCGCGGACATGCCCTCCAACCGCTCGCATGTCCACATGCCCCACATTCCAGTTGCCTCAGCTCGCTTTGGGACTGTGTTTTGCACTGGGTTCTGGGGAAGGTCCATGCACATATAGCAATTGTGTAGGTTCATTCCCCTGTTATATCGAGGACAAAACTACTGTGTACATATTTACTTCTCAGTATTTGTTTATACACGTATACAGTCGTGTAAATAAATGGCACTAACGTGAATTTATCAACCGAATAACTGTTGCCCAGACCGATAGAGAGCCTGTAGCCTGATTAGCCTAATACAGGTGTTGGTGAGGTTTTTGACTCAATTCATTATTGGTTAATAACTACGTTTATAGCCACATGGAAATACCGTTTGTCTTGCTACATCCTCGCCGCTGTGGAATTTGCTATAAAAACAGGAAAGGCCTTTCCACTGGCTGCGCATGCGGAGGATTACAGCTTTGTAAAGTTTTTAGTGGGCCTGGCTGCAGCTGTGACAACCAATGTGCCCTGGCTGCCCCATGACCCCAGTGACCCCTGCTTTTTCACGTGCCACATTATTTCAGACAGAGCGATATATTAAGTGCTTAACGTGACTTTCATGTTCCATGTTTGGTGTGTACAACCTATTTTGAGGCCGGCTGGAAGGTTGAACTTGGTTTTAATATTATATTTGTTTGCCTTTTTCTCAAAATCATGTTTCGATAATGCACTCAATACCATGTCAAGGGCAGAAAAAGTTTCCATTTAGAAGTGTAATTCCTAGCATTGTCAAAGAATGGCTTCAGAAGTTGATATCACTCCAATAAACTACTTCATCCACACCCAGATACCTTTTATATGCTTTGCGAAAAATGTTCATTGCTTTTAATTGGAAGAAGGCAAATTCATTGAAACAAATAAGTATAGTATGAAGTTTTTTTGTGCACTCATTGGTCACCAGTGTAACGCCATCAAATCGAACCGAGCATCTCAGCAGTGTTCACGCAGTGCAACAACCTGGCCCTCTGTAGGACGTTTAACTCTTTTTTTTGTAGTAAACTCGTACTTTGATAACAGTTTTTTTAACATCCTCTGTCTGCCAGCATGAACGCATTTTATGTCAGTGACGTTTTCGGATTTATTGAGATTAGATGCTCAGACTGGCCAGAGAACGTTGAAAATGATTTTTTAGAAGATGGGAAAGTGTTATGTTGATAGCCATGAGCTGGCTTAAACTTGAATATTGTTGGAAAAAGGGAATTTGTGGTGGCAAGCTCGGGGATTATACAACGTTGGTTAAAGTGGCATAGCTGGAAGAGCCTCACAAGCAGCTGAGAACACAAGTTGCACTTCTGCAAGGTGGAGAAAAAATTGGACAGTGTGAAATTTGATGATCAATGGGACCAATTCTTCCTGATAGCGGCAATGACATTTCAGTTTGATGGTGAAAAATAATCCACTGGTGATCATTTATCTTCTAGAGCAATCTTATCATTTTTTTTCCCAAGCGGTAGAGTACACGAGAAGCTTAATAACCTTTTGGATGTTTCCGTGTATTGTTCATGGCATTTATCCTATACTATATAACAATATCTGGGTGGCTTTCTATAGCGTTATTATTACGACGAGTGGAAGTATTTTATCAACACATTATTCGGAATTCATTTTCGTTTGACAGAACAATATTTTGTTATAATGGTAAAATAATGGTAAAGTAGTTTATAATGCCTTGGCACTCATTACACACAAAGTTCTTGCCGCAAATTAACCACAACACACATGCTTTCGCGACCAATATCATCCATAATAGAGGTTTTTTTTGGGTTAGATCGTGTAAATATATATATATGTCGTTAAAACCCACCACCACCCGACACAGCCAACTAGGAAGGGTTGTCACGTAAATACAACGTGCACATACATGAACATGTATATGCCTTGTTAGCCGCGATGCCACAATAACCCAAGGTTATGCAGAGTATGTGCATGAAAGAGATAGTTTCCTAGTGCTGACATTTCTGATAAGCACACTGCACTAAAATCAAGGCAAATAAAGTTTGATTCCTGGCCGTTTACAATATAATTGACATTGATTCTGACCCTGTCCTTGAACTGCCCTCGACTGGATCAGCCTATGCATGTAATAAGTACCTAGTGTGATATTGAACATAATTAAAGAGACAGATGGCCAGGCATGGTGATTGCAATACAGTCGCCTCTTGTGGCGTGTCAATGTGAATAGGTGCTCGCTAATGGACCTGAATTCAACAGTCACCATGACGCTTATGTCACCAGAGAATTCTTGCATAAACGGGGTGAGTGGAATGTGTGGGTGTCCTTGTTTGCTTGCTCCCATGCGTGGGTACTGCAATAAAACATGACCTTCAGCAATGACCTTCATTGATATGCAGGCAGCGGTACACGATGGCATTCATTTCTATGATTGTCACCTTTTCAATATTTTTTTTTTATTGAACACATGAACCCTTAATTGTAGGGCTAAAATAGATTAGATTATTGACGAAAGATAAATGTCCATGTTTTTCATAAAATCAATACAAAAATACCATTTGAAATGCACAATTCCCAAAATTTTCAATGCAAACTGTGGCTGATGTTTATCTCTCACTCTGGCAGACAAACCCCACAACCCCATGGTGAATGCAGGCGCCATCGTCATCACGTCCCTCATCAAGGTGAGTTCTTGAGTGTACTTGCTTTCCAGCAGCCTGACCCGATCGCTCGTTGCTCAGCAACAGTGCCGCGCCGAACCCGCCGTTGCTAGGCAACCGTTCCCGGGGGGCACACAGTGCTGCTTGGCTTGCTCGGAGATCCTTCGATCTGGCGGTGGTGAGAGGGTGCCTGGGGATGTGCATGCTGTTGCCGCAAACCGTGACGTGGGCTGATTTTTAACTCACTTGCAAATGTTTGCAGGAGTGGTGTTGGCTGGATGTGTGCTTGTGTGTTCGTTGGTAGGGAGTGGTAGTTTAGCGCTACGAACCCAGTAACCTGGGTTCGATTCCTGCTCACGGCCAACACCAGTGACGATTATTCGTGCCGGTCCTCGGCCTCCGGTAGGCCGACGCATCCTCAAATTAGTACCTGGTGCAAGTGTGTAAACATCGGCACTGCACTTGTGTCCTGTGCGTGGCCCGTGGCTCATGTGAGAGCGTGTGTCTGTGCCACGAGAGCGCCTGCGCGTGTTGTCTATGCTGTGCCTGCTTGGTTCACGAGGCAGATGAAATCGCTTGTTACACCGAGAATCGTCTGTAAGTATTGACTGTGCAGTGACTATATGGGTCAAATGGAATGTGATTTAATGAGCTTGCTGATCACATGTTCACGCGTGTGTGTCAGGGAGACCTTAGCTGTGATGGTTGGGTTACCCAGAATACTGTGCCCCCATTGGGTAGGGACGCATAGAGCACAGTAAAATGGACATCTTTGACGTTGACCCAGAGAATCGGTTCTTCTGTTTTAGAATGCTGAGACAGCTGCTGCCCGATGTCCATAGCCATTGAGGATACATGCATCCACTTGCATCTGTTGTGTTGAAATGGGCTTTTTTCAGAGGTCGTGGTAACATTATTAGACATCAGCAACACAGCAAAGATTAAATGTTTGCAGATGTAGAAACAAATTTACATAATACTAGCAGGAAGTACCCAGCGTTGCCCGGGTCTTAAAAATATTTCAAAACAACTCTTAAATATGTAACAGCAGTGCATACTGACTGTGGTGGTACCTGCTATGATGACAGCAGTGCATACTGTGGGGGTACCTGCTATGATTACAGCAGTGCATACTGTGGTGGCACCTGCTATGATTACAGGAGTGCATACTGTGGTGGTACCTGCTATGATGACAGCAGTGCATACTGTGGTGGTACCTGCTATGATTACAGAAGTGCATACTGTGGTGGTACCTGCTATGATTACAGCAGTGCATGCTGTGGTGGTACCTGCTTTCACTGCAGAAGTGCATACCGACTGTGGTGGTATCTGCTATAACTACAGTAGTTCATGCTGACCCTATAGCAGTATTTATCGACTCTATAGCACAAAGTACTCACCTGACAGAGTGGCGTGGTGAGGCCTAGTCCCGTGTGGTGGTACCTGCTATGATTACAGCAGTGCATACTGTGGTGGTACCTGCTTTCACTGCAGCAATGCATATTGTGTTGGTAGCTGCTATGATTACAGCAGTGCATACCGACTGTGGTGGTACCTGTTATGATTACAGCAGTGCATACCGACTGTGGTGGTACCTACTATCACTACAGTAGTACATGCTGACTCTATAGCAGTATTTATCGACTCAAGAGCACAAAGTACTCACCTGACAGAGTGGCGTGGTGAGGCCTAGTCCCGTGCAGAGCCTTCGGCCTCGCCTACATTGTCCAGCCTGCCGAGGTGGCACCTTGGCAGTCTGGGGCTGGGCTGCTACCCCTGCCCCCCCCCCCCCCCCAGGCACGATGTCCCCGGCAGCTCTGCAGTAATATGTACGACCTATAGTGGTAGCATCTACCGACTGTATAGTAGTAATAACTGCACACATCGTGGTGGGGGAGACAAGAGACAGTGAAGAATTTACCTGAGCGTTTAGTGTATTTTTATTGCATTTTTAACGCGACCCTCACCTTCACCGAAGGCGTGTGCATAGCCAGTTTTTAAGGCATTTTATTATCATATTCCACTGTTAAAATGTTATCAATTGTATCTTTATTTTTTAATGGTATTTGCTACCTACAATTTGGTGATAATATATAACATTTATTCATAACCAAAGTAAAAATTTTAATTTGAAAATAATATGCCTTTTAAACTGCGAGTATATGTCAATGTCATGTGGGAAATAGTAGTTTTCTCACATCGCAGTCAAAAGCTTATATCAACAGTGGCTGTGGGAAGCGTTTTGCCTGCCTGCACTGAGCCGTGATGTGCAGTCAGGCATTTTAACAGCAGCATCGACGCAGCCTGGGCAACAGCGCAGGCAGCCTGGGCAACAGCGCAGACGAGACGCAATGAACACGGCAGCACAATATTAATCAGAAGGAAGCCAGGTGGAATTGCTGACATTACGGCTATTGTAATGTATTGAAAGTTTCCCTTGACTGATTAAATTTATTTGCCATTGCTCACTCTGTGTGTTGCGCTGCAGTGCAGAATCCTATAGGCATGCACGGTGGTTAAGATCAACAATGGTGGTGTAGGGCTGTTACGGGAGGGCTGTAAGTGCATACGATCCAATGGGTAACAAACACAGTGGGCGGAGTTACGGGAGTACACGGGGGGGGTGCCCGCAGCGACGTCCGCATCAGGCAGCCTGGGGGGTTGTGATCCTGATGGGGGGTATAAAGGGGGAGGACAAAGAGAGCTCGGGGCTCAGTCTGGGAACAAAGGAGGAAGAGTGAAGATCCCCTAGCTAGAGCCCTGGACTCCCCTCGACGCCGCCCTTGTCAGGGCTGCAGAGGAGCGAGCCAGAGGCGTGGTTCCGTGAACCAGGGTTAGACCCTGGGACTCCGGAGACCGTAGCCCGACTCACCAGTGTCGGGCCAGTTAGCCTCCCCTAGCTCGTTAGAGGAGGACTTGGGGATAGGTGAGATTAGCTAGGGGGTATCCCCAGTTATCCGGGTGAGGGGGCCGCTACCCCCTCTAGTGTTGTCCTGTACCGATAAGCTGAAATAAATATACGTGTGCCTCAACCTGGGTGTCCAGCGTCTTCACCGGTACTTCATCTGGTGTCAGAAGTACTACGGACATGGAAACACGTCAGACAGCTCGAGCCAGAGTACCGGAGGAGGACACTGCTGAAGTCGTTGAGCCCGAGGCGGCTCACCAAGACATGGCGCAGCCGGGGGCCGACGCGTTCCTACCGGGGCATCGGCATGAAGAGGGGCCGCAGCCAGACGCGCTACGGCTGGCTCACGAGAGACTGGCGGAGCTACTGTACGCCGCTGCCGCCACGCTGGAAAACATCACGCGGCTGGGGGCTGGTGGTCCACCACGGGGCGAGGGGAGCCGTCAACCTGAGCGCCTTCCCGCCATTTCTGAAAACTCAAGCTTTGAATTTCCCGCCATCGTCACGGCAGCTGCGGAGGGCGTGGCCGGGCTCAACCTTGGGTCCGACACCGCTCTCGCTGGGACAGCTGCGTCATCTCCAGCGGAGGGAGCGTCATCACATCCGCGACAGGCGATTCCATCTGCCATTCGCGCCGACGCACAGCCGAGTCCCGGGGATAGCAGCCTACAGACGTCCAAGGCGAACGCTGCGCTACAACAACGGCTGCCTCCGCTTAAAGAATTTGTTGGTGCAGAGGGCGACTGGGGCGGCTTCCAGCGACGCTTCATCGCCCACCAAGAAATGGCAAGGTGGTCCGACGATGAAGCCCTCTGCGCGCTGCCGGCGCTCCTCGACGCAGACGCGCTCGCCGCCCTCACATCGGCGCCGAAAGAGAAGCGGTCTACTCTGCCGAAGGCACTACAGCTGCTGGCCGGGGTCTATGGACCTTCAGCGGAATGCAGAGAGCGGTTCTACGAGCGCAAGCGGGGTGAGAAGGAGTCGCCCCTGGCATACAGGACGAGCCTCCTAGCGCTGGCTAAGACGGCTTTTCCCCGTATGGACGACGATGGCGTGGACGCGATGGTCACGGAGAAAATACTCCTCCTGGCAGACGACCTGGACATCGCTGTCGTCGCACAGGAGGACGCCGAGATGACCTCTCTTCAGGCGGCGCGCCTCCTTCACGCCAACCTTCTGTCCCTGCGGCGGAAAGCCAGCAGGGCATCGGCAGGGCGTGCGGTGGCTGCAGCCACCCTTCCGACGGAGGAGCTCTTCGCCGTCGACCATCGACGGCAACAGGCGCAAGAAGTACGGTCGGCCCGGGACGGGTCAAGCCGTTTCAACCGCCCGTCGTCTCCACCGGGGCTCCCGCGGTGTTTCAACTGCGGCGTCCGGGGCCACGTCGCCTCGGGGTGCCGCTCTCCTCGACAGCGCGGGACGACGGCTCGACGGGACGCCGGGCCTCCTCCTCCCAAGCTCCAGCAACATGACCCGGCGAGTCGCGGCACCACACATGTTTGGCCAAAGCACCTACCCGTTGCACGCTCTCGCACCACAACAAACGGGGGGCCGATGTCGCGTTGCGAGGGGCTAACGCGGATCACTGCGGGGACTCAAATCGAGCCCAAACAATGGTCCGTGTTGGCCCATCGCGTGGTAGCCGCGTCGTCAGGGTCGTCGGCCGTAGTCGGACACATTGACGGGGTAGAAGTACGCATCTTGGTCGATACGGGGGCATCGGCGACAATCATTTCGGAATTAATTTACAATATTCTGCCCGTACAAAGCCGGCCTTTACTGCCGGTTAACGTCCCATTCTATGCCGCTAACGGGGGCTCTCTCGGCATCATGGGACAGATTCGAGCGCAAATTTCTATTGGGGACATCAAATTGTCGGGGCCGATTTTCGTTTCCTCCTCGCTGGCGGTTCCGTGCCTGCTGGGGACGGATTTCTTAGGTAAAATGCCCATTCGTATTTTGATCGACCAAGGATGCATTGAGCTTCCATCGGGGCGGCGCATGGCGTTCCTGCCATCCCCTGCGGCAGCTCGGTCGGCGTTCGCGACGGTACCGGCGTTCGTCGTTAAAACTGTTCGTGTGCCGCCGGGAGCTCAAATGCTAGTGCCTCTGAAACTTCGTAGGCCCTTCGCTAAGGGCATAGGGGATCAGGGTGTTTTGCTGGGACCGTCTAGGGCCGGGGTTAATGGGCCTCATTTGATTCCGGCCCAGACCGTCGTAAGAGGGGACGGGGACCCTTTCATCGCGGTCCTCAATGTGGGATCGCAGACGGTGGTGGTTCCTCAAGGGACGGTGCTCGCTCACGCGACGCCAGTGCCCTGCGAGGAACCTGTCGCGAACCACGTTGGCACTGCTTCCCGGATGCTCCCACATTCGGACAGCGATGAAGGGTGGATCGACGCGCTTTGTGCGGGATCGACGGACCTGACAAATTCAGAGCGCCAACAGCTTAGAACGCTACTGAGGGAATTTTCCGACGTTTTCAGTCGTGATAAATATGATTTGGGTTGCACTCACCTGCTGCGTCACCATATTGACACGGGTGACAGCGCGCCAATTCGCCAAAATCCGTTTCGGTTAAGTCCCGCCGAAAAGGACCATGTCAAATCGGCTGTTGATGACATGTTAGCCGCCGACATCATTTCTCCCTCCACCAGCCCGTGGGGAGCGCCGATCGTCCTGGTTAAAAAGCAGGACGGCTCGTTGCGGTTTTGCGTTGATTTTCGGCGCCTTAATAAAATTTCGGTTGCCGACGCATACCCGCTCCCACGGATGGACGAATCGCTGGACGCTTTGGCGGGAGCGCGATTCTTCTCCACACTAGATTTACTTTCGGGATTCTGGCAGCTTCCTCTGGACGATGATTCTAAGCCTAAAACTGCTTTCCGTACACCGCACGGCCTGTTCCAATTCAACCGGTTGCCGATGGGCTTACACTCAGCGCCGGCAACTTTCCAGCGATTGATGGAATTGGTTTTGGCTGGATTGCAATGGGAATCGTGCCTGATTTATTTGGATGACGTTATTGTCTTTGGTAAAACTTTTGATGAACATCTCCAGAGGTTGCGGGCGGTTTTCCTAAAGATGCGGGCTGCTAATTTGAAATTTAAGCCCCAAAAATGCCATTTGTTACGCGAGTCGGTGCGTTATTTGGGGCACATCGTAGGGCGCTCGGGTATTGCTACCGATCCCGCCAAAACGCAGTGTGTCAGCTCCTGGCCGACTCCCACCTCGGTGGGAGAGGTCAGGAGTTTTATTGGCTTCGCATCATATTACCGACGCTTCGTCGCTAATTTTGCAACGATTGCCAAACCCCTACACGCGTTAACATCTAAAGGGGTTCGGTTCCACTGGGGTCAGGATGAGGAAGCTGCTTTCTGCTCCCTTCGGGACGCGCTGGTGAAGGCTCCTCCCTTGATTTACCCAGATTTTTCGAGGCCGTTTTTGCTCGACACCGACGCGAGCAACACGGGTATTGGAGGCGTGCTTTCCCAGGTGGTTGACGGCGTGGAACGGGTGGTCGCGTACGGCAGTCGGGTGTTGTCTCCAACGGAGCAAAGATATTGTGTCACCCGTAGGGAACTGTTGGCAATTGTCTATTTCATCCAACAGTATCGCCCATATCTGTACGGTCGGCATTTCACCGTCCGCACAGATCATGCGGCACTGCAGTACGCCCTGAAGGTTCAACAGCCATCGGGACAATTGTCCCGATGGCTGGAGGTCCTCCAGGATTTCAGTTTTGAAACCACTTATCGTAAGGGCGTTCGCCACACCAACGCTGACGCTCTGTCACGGATGCCAACCGCCTCCGAATGCGCATGTCTCCTGGGGTCGGGGCGTTGCAAGCCAGTAGGGGACATGATGGTTCCGGTCCTGGCGGCGGCCGCCGACGATGAAACGGTAGTCCCCATTGATATCGCCGAACAGGGGAGAGATTCCCTGCTTGGATTGCCCGTTGATGAATGGGGGCGCCTCCAGTTGGAGGATGCCTCCCTCCTCGCGTTGCGTCGTCGCGCCGGGGAGAGGGGGCGTGTGACGGGTCATGCCGACGCATGGGAAACCCATGCGGGCTTGCTTATGCATTGGGACGGGAAATCCCAGCGTCACCGGCTGGTGGTCCCTTCTGGCCTACGAGGTAAGGTGGTGTGGGCTGCTCATGAGCGCCTCCTCCACCTAGGTACCCAGAAAACACTCGCCTTGCTCCAGCTGAATTTTTTTTGGCCGGGTATGACAAAGGATGTCACTGATCTGTTGGCGGCATGCCCTCAGTGTGCGCAGCGCAAACCACCGGCACGGGAGTCGAACCCGCCCTTGCAATCCATCCAGGTCTCCAGAATAAATGAACTGGTCGCACTGGATATTCTGGGGCCATTCCCCGCCACCTCCAGGGGAAATAAATATTTGCTTACTGGGGTCGAATATTTTACGCGCTGGCCTATGGCCTGGCCCCTGGCGAATCAGTCGGCAGCAGCCATCGTCGACGCCTTTGTCCAAGGTTATGTCATGGACAAAGGTGCCCCGGAGCGGTTGTTGACCGACCAGGGTAGAAATTTTTCGGGGAAACTCCTAAAACAAGTCTGTGATCTCCTGGGAACGAAAAAAATTCGAACCTCCCCCTATCACCCGCAAACGGACGGGATGGTCGAGCGTCTGCATCGCACCATCACGTCTATGTTGTCGCAGCAAGTTTCGGACTCACAGGCTGATTGGGACTTACATATTCAAGGGGTTCTAGCGGCATACAGATTGGCTCCCCATGCTGCGACGGGGTTTTCACCTTTCTTTCTTATGTATGGCCGCGAACCCGACCCACCTGTTCGGGCACAGTTGCAGATCCCCGTGCCGCTGGGCAAATCTAAATTGGACGATCACGTTAAATTTAATCTTGACAAACTGACTGAGGCGCGGGATGCGGCGAGGCTAAATTCTGACAGGCGTCAGAAGGCGAACGAGCGCCTCAGACTGGCTCGCGCGCACGTGCTGCAGTGGAAGCCGGGGGACAGGGCATGGCTGCACTGTCCCCAGGTACCACTCGCGACCTCCTCTAAACTCGTACGCCCGTGGCGGGGCCCCGTCGAGGTTGTTGAGGTTTTGAGGCCTCAGTGCGTTCGAATCCAATGGGGGAGGCGCCGGTGGTTTGTACACCCCTCTAGGCTGAAGCCGTTTGTTGCGGTGCGGGGGCCCACGCCACGCACGCGAGGCCAAGCATGTGGGGGGTCGACCGACTCGGAGGGTCCGTCGCTGCTCTCGCCTGATGTGTTGCCGGCTGTCCCACCCACAGGTGTACCGGGAATGACGGGCTCACGCCCTGGAACCCCCACAGGTGATGCCGACAGTCGCGCGACTTCAATCGCGACCTCACCTCGAATGGGACAGCCGCCACCGGATGGTCCGCCGTCCGGGGTTGCCCCGTGTGACGGGCCTGCGGCAAGGACGCGCGCTAAAATGCGCAGACTCTTATAATATACAGCAGGAAGAAAAAGAAAAAAAAAACTTTTCTTATTTATTTTCCTTCACGTGTCATGGTTACTGTATGCTGCGTCGGTGGTGTGCTCCTTGCACACTGAGTGTGTTGCGTTGTGTGTCGTGGGTGTGCTGTGTGTGATGGGGGAGTTCCTGGCTAGTTGTACATACGTGCTTACGGATTTCGTATTTATGCGGGGGGGGGGGGGTGCGTCGGACATTCCCTTCGGGGGTATGGTTGTTGTTCTTGTTGTTGTTCTGCTATTTGCATTTTGTTGAAAAAATGAGGCACACACGGGGTCGAGGGGTAATTGTTCCTTTATTTGGAATTGTTGCAGCCGGGACGGCTGCGAGCTGTAATGGGGGGGGTGATGTAGGGCTGTTACGGGAGGGCTGTAAGTGCATACGATCCAATGGGTAACAAACACAGTGGGCGGAGTTACGGGAGTACACGGGGGGGGTGCCCGCAGCGACGTCCGCATCAGGCAGCCTGGGGGGTTGTGATCCTGATGGGGGGTATAAAGGGGGAGGACAAAGAGAGCTCGGGGCTCAGTCTGGGAACAAAGGAGGAAGAGTGAAGATCCCCTAGCTAGAGCCCTGGACTCCCCTCGACGCCGCCCTTGTCAGGGCTGCAGAGGAGCGAGCCAGAGGCGTGGTTCCGTGAACCAGGGTTAGACCCTGGGACTCCGGAGACCGTAGCCCGACTCACCAGTGTCGGGCCAGTTAGCCTCCCCTAGCTCGTTAGAGGAGGACTTGGGGATAGGTGAGATTAGCTAGGGGGTATCCCCAGTTATCCGGGTGAGGGGGCCGCTACCCCCTCTAGTGTTGTCCTGTACCGATAAGCTGAAATAAATATACGTGTGCCTCAACCTGGGTGTCCAGCGTCTTCACCGGTACTTCAGTGGTACTTAACATGCATTTAACAGATCAGTTAGCAGAGCTTGTACACCATCAATCTCACTTACCATCCTTCCGCTGCACAGCGTAGAGCTGTGCAACACATTTTTTAAAAATAATTTTGTTCGTAGGTGTCACTGTCGTCGGCAAAAATGACAGCTCGATATTTCACAGGCACAGCACTTCTCTGCCCTTGGAACAACTGTCCTCTGCGCTGAATTTATATGCTATCATAAACATTTTTTAGCCAGATTTAAAATGTTTTTTTTGGGGTCTGTCCATCATGACCTTGCCTTGTATGTGGCAAGAATGTATCACACCTCCTTTGTCACTAGGCTGTGCTGCTGCTTTGGCTGCAATAGTCAAGTTTGTGTTTGTAATCTGAGCAGGGTTTACTGTGGCTTTGTAGCTCTCAAAAACACTTCCAGGTCATGGATAGTTTATAGGTCATATGAATGACACCCCTTCCTTTTAAAAGTATTTAATCGGCCTATTACCACACCAGAGTCCATATATGTAGTGCCACTTTGCAGGAAGTCGGCAGCACTGCCATGGATTGAATGCCAAATTCCTTAAGGATTTCCACAGAGAATCAGCTTGGGATATGGGAGGGAAAGCTATTTGTAACTAATTTTAGGGCACATTTTATGGCATTTTTGAAAATGAGAATGACTTGTATGTTAGAATAGGTTGCAATGAGGCTTTATTTTTTATTTACTGTATGTGCGAGCTGTGAATATAGATGGACAAATGATTACTCTGGAATGCGATTACTAGAGTTGTTCACAAAACCGTCTACATGAATGATACAAACATTTGTAAAAATAAATGGGTTTTACAGTGCGAGCAATTAAGCAAAAATGCCTTGCCTATAACACCGTAAAGAAATAACGGACTAATATTTAAGCGTTCCATATGAAGACCAATTAATATGTGCCTATCTGATGTGCGGATCAGTTTTAATGTTTATGCATTGATCTGTGTTAGTGAATTGACTACAGAAGGGTTTTCATTAAGGGCATGTTTGTGTACGAGCTTTGAAAAAAGGAGGGATGCACAATTCTGGTTAGGGTATCAGGGCCAGCTACGTGTGGGTTTTCATGATATATTTCGCCAGAGCCAGTGTGTAAGCTATCAACTTCCCTCCAAAATTGAGTTAACAATATTAAGGCACGCTCTATAATTGGCATGCATCACTCTATCACTGTATGCTCAGTGTAATTGGTTTTATCTTCCAATGTGGTGTCCCCAGTTAATGAGCAGCAGAAGTGATTCAGAAGCATTTGCAACACATTAATGGAGTTGGCCAAACACCCCAATGCAGAACATTCAGTGAGGCTTTCCTGGATAAATAAAGAATATTAATATTAATGGTTTTTAATCATTATCCAGGCGCTGTACTCGCTGTTAGGGAGTGGTTGCTTGGGGCTATTGCTTGTGTTGGTTGGTGCTAAATGAGGCCTTTGTATATTCAGTCTAGTAGGGCATCTATGCTTATTCACAAATTGACATTGATGTAAATTATAGGTACAGTTTTATGTTCTGATACATTATTTTGAGTCAAGAAAAATATACACGTCATTCTAAAAAGCAAACAATTATTCATGCAATGTCAACTGTAACATTGCATTATGTCAAAGGTAAGTGTTTTCTATACATATGTATGCACACGTCTGTATGTATGCAGAGGCCCTTTATATTTGAATGGGCGTTGGTCTACTAGACACTGGCTTATATGGACAAATGTACTTGTAATATATTCACTTGATGACTTTGAAAACAGAACAACAAATATTAATCTACTTAGTGTCAGGAAAAATGAAAATTGTTCTTCCGCTGGCTTGATCTCAGCCATGCTTTTTCCCAAGTGAGCCTGATTGACATCGCCTAACAGTGTTTGGGGTCGGCAATTTACTCTATTGCTTACAACTCACGACTGACTCACCTATTAACTGCTAAACTATATATTTTTTACTAGGTAAGGCCACTGAGTTATAAAGCTATATTTCAATAGTTACCTGGCCACAAATGATAGCTTAACGAAGTGGCTTATCATGTGGAAATGTATAGCATTTTCCTAAATGCAGAGGGAGAGGCCGGAGAACCTGGAGAAAATCCATGTGACCACAGGAAGAACATGCACACTCTTTAATATACAGACGTCAGGGGCAGGATCGAACCCACGATCTCCTGTATACCAGGCGAGGTAGTTAACATCTCGCCACCATGGTGCCCCCTTATTTATTAATGATGCTAAATTCAGTATCCATTCACCACCTGCAGAATACGCTAGTGGGTTATTATGATCCCAGTGATTAAAAGCTACTTGGCTATGCCACCTCTCCCCATCTTACTGTCCTGTTGGCTTCCACTCGGGGTGAATGGCCCATGACGGTCTCGCTTGACACACCTTCTTGCCGTGTTCATGCCAGGCAGTATTCACCTGTGCTGGTTTGTGTCGCTGGATTTATCAGGGAGTCCTCGTTGGGGCTCGCGATTTGTGTGCCGGGTAATCCTGCACGCGTGCCAGACTGGGTATTGAGCCCCAATCTTTGCATAAGAGGGTTATGTGCTGTAAGCTGAACTAGATGGCATGGGTGTGCTATTTTCAGAGTGACCTTTATAATGAGCACAGTAGGCTAGATGCAACAAGTCCATGCATCACATTTCTATATATAAACAAGCTTTCTCATAATTCAATCATGCTTTCAGTGATGCAGCTGGTATTTTCCGAATTACCCAAATGTGTTTTGTTGAATATAATGAAGACACTAGAGTATATTCAAAATGTTGTTCATACGTAAATAAGCCATCGGTTTTCTGGCTTGCGATTCTGCCATATAAAGTTTGGCCTTGCCCAAACATCTCACTTACACTGCTTGATTAACAAAAAATATAATATTGTAATTGGATCCATTCCATTTTTAATAGAAGTTTTATTCAGCTGGTTCTTGAAGAAAATATGCATGCAATTTGGTTGAAGTTGCAGCATTTTTTTTACCACGTCAGACAGTGAATAGCGTGCGGTAAAGCTCGAAACGAGTTAGAAGCCCTTGATGTGTGTCTGCTCTATAACTGCCTGCCGCGTGGCATGTTGTGCATTCCTCGTCACCTCTCTTCGCACCGAATAACATTTCCACGTAAACGAATTTGCACATGCAACAGCACCAGGCATTCCATGCATTTTATTTTAACAGTGCACAGAACTGTACAGTACAGTATAGCAATTAGCAGAGGTGGGACAAAGTCATTGTTATGCAAGTCCAAGTCGAGTCGCAAGTCATCAAATTCATGACTCGAGTCTGACTCGAGTCCAAGTCACATGACTCGAGTCCACATCTCATAGGTGGGACAAAGTCATTGTTATGCAAGTCCAAGTCGAGTCGCAAGTCATCAAATTCATGACTCGAGTCTGACTCGAGTCCAAGTCACATGACTCGAGTCCACACCTCTGGCAATTAGTCATTGCACTGTTCGGACAAATAAACAGAAAAAGGATTGATCACGGCTGGCTGGCTGGCAGTGCAGGAAAACGCGGCGCAGGGCACACACTCAGATGACAGACCTGCTGATTTATTCATGGGCAAACGTCTGCGGGCTCCACAAGGCTGTCTGAAAAAGTCTCCACGTGGCCCATACAAGAGCTCTCATGTGGTCATGGTCAAACAGCGTTCATATGAGGGTTTCCGTGATATGATATTTCACGATAAATTTCACGATGATTATCACGATCACATTTAGAAAGAACATTGTATACGTGCGAATTAAGCTATGTGGTGTAGGAGACAGCTTTTCGACACCAGCAAGTTGTAATTGGTGCAATTGATGTGCATTTGTGCCGTGATACTTGTGTCCTGTATGGAATTCAGTAAACCCGTGCTCCTGGGTGCCTTGGTTTTCCACGTGCTCCGCTCGTTTTCTCTCTAACGTACTCTCATGTTTATTTTGCAATTCGTTTACAAATAAACAAAATAAATTATACAGGCCTGTCAGAAAATGTGTTCAAACTTCCAAATGCAGTGAGCCTCTTCTATTACTGCTTCATGGTGATGGTACATGACTTAGATTATACCGTACAGTTTACCTGTTTTGGTGTTATTAAATTGCAATTATTAGATTATCAGTATTTAGTGAGAGATAGTATGTGCTAATTAAAATTTTCTGGGTGTTAATTACGTGTGAATAATGGAAATAAATATATATTTGTTTTTATTTATTTGCAGCATGCCACATACCCCCCTCACACCATAACCAGAGAAGCCACATACTGAATTCGTTTGACTTTGGCAGGTTTCACTCCATTCACTCTTGATCATGTGCAAGTGGGCCTCTCTGTGCTGCTGGCCAGCCCAAGTGTGTGCGCATGTCCGTGTACAAAGCTGGTACTTGCAGCCCAGCGTCAGTGCTGTGGAGTTTGGTGAATTGTATGTGTAGCACTGGGATCTTATTAATTCGCTGTTTGTCCGAGGGGCTTTTAGTTATTTCAGGGAGCCTGTCTAAAACAAAAAATATTGCTGTGGTGGTGCATATTGAATACGCAATAAAACGGGTGACTGTGTTTAATGGCGAGATGTTTAAAAGTCCATGTTTATTGACCTTGTTAGAGCTGTCAGTCTGGAAGAACCAGTTTTTTTTTATAATATCGCTCCCTCTGCTTCTCAAATTATTATTGAGCAGTGCTTGAATTGTTCCTGTTTATCATTATAATATTTATTCGGGGCAGTGCTGTTGCATTTCTTTTTTTACGTTAACTAACACGAATTGCGTGATGAATGTGAATGAGCAGGGCTCTCAATTTTACGATGTGTTAGCGCTACAGTGTGGTGACAGATATGTTGGTTTATCTGTGTGTGCATAATCATTCTTCATGCTGTCAATGAGTACAGTTGTTTCCTGGGGAAAATTCTCCAGGAATCCCAACTTTTGTGCAAAATTCAAATCAGGTTTGCAACGAGCAGAGCACATGCCAAGTCGAATATTCCAATGCAATTGTAACCGTAAATTGACTGCAGAAAAAACTGCATTACTGTGCATGCTCTGAATGTCTTGCACGAACAGCATTAAACACAGCTCCCACCAGTGCATTATGCATTGCGGCTTTGTATGCCATGGTAGGTATCATTTCTATCTTCAATATTTTATAAAACTACAGTGCAGTGCACAATTAAAATTTTGCTAAATGCACACACCAATTGGCATGCCAATTCTTCAGGTCATCTATATATATATAAAAAAGGGAAATTTGTGAATGTGTGTCTGTTCATAATGTTTAGCATACTTCCTGACATGCAACAAACTTGAAATTTGGCATGTGCGTAGCTTCCAGACTGTACACAATGCAAAAAGTATTAAAATAGACTTGGTAGCCAGATGGCATGAGATATTCGTTCATGAGGCTATCCACATATACAAACACAGAGACAATTTCAACCAAGAAGATGGATTCTGGCTTAGCAATCATTGGAAGGATTTGATAAACCATTTCAGGTCTTAATTGATTGTGTTCACGCTTACGGTAATTTTCAGACAGCATTCCATTATCTTCTTCTCCCCCCTCTTCTTTTCTGAACATAGATGGACTCGTCCATCTGACCAACTGTCAAATCGCTGTCCGTGGTCCTGACGTTAAGAAAAAAACGCCACTTAAAAAAAAATTCTTGCTGTGGATTTCACACCTGATGATGATTTCTTGTGTTGCAGTCGAAACGTCGTGATAATTTTAATGTTTTATATATTTTTTATGTTATTCTTTCCCTTCTACTTGATTTTACCGAAAGAACCAAGATTAAAATTTCATTTAATAAGTTAAGAAAATAGTATTTATGTGCTACATTTCCTAATGAAATGAAAATTACACAATAAAACGTGAATTTACATCTTTAATATTACAGCTTCCGTCCTAGGACAGGCTAACAAGATAGTTTGTCTATAATTGGGTAATTTATGATCACTTCAAAGACATGGTTACCGCGTTGGTGCAAGGGCCAAGTGTAGCTTATGTGTGGAGCTGGTTTGACCTTGAAGTGGGATGCACGTAGCCGTGGGTCTTGTGCTGACGCACGTCTGCCCCAATTTGTACAAATGGGCAGCACTGAAAATATCGAGCCCAAAGTAGTCCATTGATTGCATGATGAAAACTCAGCTCCCTGACATTTTCAGGATTATGAGTGCATGGAAATGCCTTTTGGTAGTTTTATTTGCATAATATGACCTGCATTTAGCAGTGCAGCCGACAGGTGTTTTTTGTGTTTTGATAAATACCATGAATCACATTTGCATGTCAAATGTCTTAAAATGTTACATGTAATTAAAGCAGGTTATAAACAATCATGGACATGGCACCTGAACAACTTTGTTCCACATAGCCACTAGAGAAATTGGCTGTCATATTTCCTTATTGTGTACATTTCCAGTTCAAAGTTCTAACGTGCCATTATTTAGGTATTACAGCGCAGTATTACCTAAGCACTGTATGGGTTCATAAGACGCAACAATGTACATGATGACTGCATAGTGCTCTCAGATGAGGAAGTGGCACACCATGATATCTCATTGCATAGTCGCAGCACCTCTTGCAGTGCAGTGGCTTCTAGAACCATGCTGGACTGTCTAAAGTCTATCCCTGAGTGGAAAATTCACCCGACTTTCTAAGCACTTGACGTCGTGCACCCACATGTACCTTGTACGCACCTCCGATTAGCACGGTTGGTTACAAACTGTTCGAAAGAAGTTAAACGAACATACATACTGATGAAACATTCCAGGTGTTCACAGTCTTAGTCATTGCTATATCAGTTAGGTTTCTATTCCTTCAAATACTATTATGTACATGATATATTATGTACACATGTGTATAAGTGAATCTAAATTTAATGGTGTTTAAAGCCCAAACACTGAGGTTATTGATCTTTAGGACTCGTTTTGTTTTTATTCTGTAAAGAAGTTACATCAACCTGGAAAGGACAGTTTTCAAAGAGGCTGGTCTTCTCAAGCTAGGCATGGATATCACATCAGCTGAGACGTCATCTCGGTGGCTCTACCCAATAATGATATCACCATTAAATACGTGATACTAACAAACATCAGTTTGGAACGCGATACCATAGATTATTTATGGTGTTCTTGGTTCTTTCGGTAAAGTCACGTTGATAGAAAACAAAAATCAAAATTAAAAGCAAAAAACCCACGATGTTTCGATCACAACACAAGCGGTCTTCATCAGATGGAGAGAAGAGGGGGCAAGCCTCCAAATGTAGCTGCTTATAATAGCTCCAGAGTGAGTGGGCGGGGCAAGGGGCTGCTCAATAGACAGGGGGAGAGAGAGGGGGTGGAGCAGAGATGGTGGATGGAGAGAAAGGTAGAGATGGGAGGAGGGAGGAATTGCACCTCGGTACACCCATCAGAAAATGGGGGGGTGGAAGGAATGGGGCAGAGACAGGGGGAGAGAGAGGGGGTGGAGCAGAGATAGGGGGGGGGGGTAGAGATGGGAGGGGCGTGGGAATTGCACCTCGCTAAGCCCATCCACACTGCTAACGGTTGACAAGGAAACACAAATTCAAGTCATGACCCAAGGTGGTTGATGACATCTTTCCAATGATTGCGGAGTTTAAAACCGTCGTCGCGGTTGAAATTGTGTTTGTGTCTGTATATATGGATGGCTTCGTGAACTAATTTTTGTTGATAGCCCGTCGGCTTGCAAAGTACCATCGTCTTAGAGAAATCAATTTCACGTGAGCCAGCCACAATAAAGTAATTATCAGCGATGGCAGAAGCATTGGTCCTGCCGTCTTTCAGATCTGTGTTGTGTTCACGAACACGGTCCGAGACATGTCGTTTAGTTTCCCCAACAAAAGGCCATTTTAGTTCATAAAGTACAGTATCATTTAAAATGATACTGTACTTTATGAACTAAAATGGCCTTTTATCTTTTTGGAAACATAACATCATAGGCATTTTATTTCTGTTCACAGCAAGGAGCACACACCTCTGAGAAGTTTGACCATGTGAGTAACTCACCTGCAGAAGACATTCGTGTGTGCCCCACAAGCTTTGATCACGAGTGCCTTCCTGACCTAAATCTCCACATGGGGCTCCGCTGGATTTAGATTCAACACCAGCCAATGGGCCTCATAATTTGCTCGCGTCAAATAACTTATCTAATCACTGTCTACCGCAGCAAGGGCATTCCTCCAACCCCTGCGTCTCTTCAGGTGTCAAGTACAATTAGTCATTGACCTCATGGTCTTTTTGTGGGTTTCAAGGCAAATTTAGCCCCATGATGACGTGCTGCAAAATCGATATCAATTACACATCCTGGTTGTAAACCTTGTGTGTTTGTTCATACTTTCAAGAGTTGAATTTTGGAGATTTACCTGTGTTATTCTGAATTGTTGATTCTTGAATACTTTCCAGGGTTGAATGGCGCTGCATAGATATAAAGGAAATCAGTCGTGGTGTAATCCATCCCAATAATTTGAATGAGGATTATATTTATATATCGAGTTCCAAGGATCAGACTTAATTGGTTTGTACACCAGAGACACCATGGCTAATTTTACATGGTCGCTCATCAGTGCTCAAATGCAATAATGAGCACTTTGCATTGCCCATCGAAAGTCTTTTTTAATTACCAACTATTCTCAGCCCTGAGGCTGCTCTGCGTATTTTTTTTTAACACTGCCACTGTGTATGATCTGCATGGATACATTTACAAGGCGGTCTTTATTGTTCATGACAATAACGAGCGTGAGAACTATCTTGCAGAGATAATACTGTTGTGCATATAAATATGGTAGCATTATTAGTAATGCAACTAACTTAAATACCTTGTTTAGTGTGGTGCTGTTGAAGACTGCATAACTTAATTTAAAAGTTTTCGAGTTCAAATCCTAATTGGGAATTATTAATTGAGCACATCATCTATCTGGGGTTAATAATATTGAGTTGAGCACTTCCCCAGGGCTTAAGTATGGAGGCACTTTACCTTTGACTTGAAATAATCTGAGAAGTTAACTGAGAAAAAAAAAGCGATGGCAAGGAGCGATGATGAGATCCATTGCCCTGGTAGAAGCACATTTCACACTGGCAGTGAAAAGTTTCATGTAATTTCACTAAAGCAGCTGCATGTCATACACTTGCTCCTGTCCTGTGTATCACGGTCTTCCTTGCTGTTGCTGTGCTATCAATATTGTGCCGAACGCTTCCCTAACGCAGGTCATGGAGTACCTCAACAAGATGGGTGGGCACGAGTACGTGGGCTTCAGCAATGCCACGTGAGTTCACCTCCCTGCAACCTGTGGCATACGCTCACTCTCCTTTCAATCCACAGTGCGCTAATGTTAGGTCAGCCTTGTGCATTTATCATAGTGATTTGCTGCATTCCCTCAGTATGCAGCTACCCTGCAGGATGGCAATTATGGCTATAGTGGCCACCTTGGTCATTTACAAAAAAATTCTGGTTAACTCAGCTCATCATCCCTCCTTGGTCAGTAAAATATGAAACACTCTTGAAAGTCATTTGTGATTGTCCTTTGTAGATATTAGCCCCTGTCATATTAATGTGCAATGTTCACTGATGTCTAAGAACCGCCATTAACGATGAAGACAATCTGACGCTAACATTTTAGAGTCTATTATGCATACTACTGTACAGCTGCCATTTTGTGTGTGTTTTTATACGCAGCATTATTGTTGGGCCGTCTCATTGGTGTGTGACAGTCAATAGCATTCACCACCTCACCCCATGCACACTTTTTATATTTCGCTGTGCCTTGGCAGGTTCCAGTCAGAAAGGGAATCGGGCGATCGCAACTTCGCCATTGGTTACTACCTGAAGGAGAAGAAGGTGAGCTCACTAATACACACACCTCCTCCCCCGTCCTCTGCTATATAGGAGTCCTTACGTCCCATACTTACATCCTTTCACATGCCCACACCGCTGCTGCTCATTCTCTCATTACATGCATGCATGCTTCATTGGCCAAGGTTCCCGAGGGTTGTGCAGATTCTGTCTTTTTCCAAACCTTAAATATTTATGCCAGTGGGTTAAGGCAGAACCTAGGTATCCACCGTAACAAGTTTTGTTTTGTCAACGTCATGGTTTTTACTGTTGGGATGCAAGGAAGTCAACATTTAAATATATGTAACCATATACCCTGCATACATATGAATTGCTAAATAAAACATATTTACAATTGATAGTTTGGTTTATTGTCCACCTATTACATTATGTAGATATCATTTTAAGCTTTATGTTTGTGAGCAACTATAGGAAATTATATAGCTCTATAGCTCTGTAACAGTTATGGGTTTTGATGAAGAAATTAACTTTCCTGCAGCCCCTAAACTTATTGGTTAATGATTATCACAGTTGCTACTCATTCACTGTGCTATCATGACCGTAATAAAATATGTTGGTAAATTCCTCCAAGTTCGATCATTTGTTCCAGTGGATTTTGACTGTGCTATTTGACTCTTGCCGTTCGTTCTTGCTCTCAAAGCCTCACAGCTCAGAGCAGACGCTGCTGAGATGTTAACTGCCTGGCCTGGTATGCAGCCACAGGTTGCCATTAGAGAGTACCTATTAAAGTCAGCACAACTGGCATAGCCAACTGTGCTAACCTCCGATTAGCACGCTTGGCTACGTACGGTGCAAAAGAAGTTCAACATGTATACGTACAACTACCCAGTACTGATGTTTATACACCTTATCAGGCACAGTATTCATTTAATGCTCAGCTGATCGCAGAAGCCCACAGTGTTTTTGTTTTGCAATCCAAATAAAAATCAAGGAACCAGAATTTTAACAAAGTATGTGAACCACGAGGCCATTTCCGTTCTGTGCGCACACACACATTGCTTTGTGGGAGTGTTCGGTATCTCTTAGAGTGTTGTATGCAAGGTCTATAACAACATTGTCTTTTTTTTCCCAAACCCCAGTGCTTTCCTGAGGGCACAGATCTGATTGGCTGCCTGGATTTCTACTTCCAGGTGGGTGAGCCGGGGTTGCCTGCCCAACTGTATTGTGTTTTGCAGGCACCTTCCTTTTGCCGGTGACTTGGAAATGGATGGCAACTATTAACTAGTTTTAACAATCGAAAGTAGTTATTTTTAAATATTGCTGGAAAAATGTAGTAGGCAATGAAGATTATCATGCAGCATTTTGTCATCATGTAGCATTGCTGTATTAAAGTAAAAGCAGTGCAGTGGTCACTTAGCACAAACCTGGATGGAAACAGAATGGTTGTCCTCTTGAGTGTTGCAGAAATGGTTATGGCCCCTGAGTACACATTTTTCAATTGTACTTCTGACAATTTTTGAATACATCATACCAAATTCATTATTTTGTTATGATTTTTAAACACTGTATCGATAAGGTAACTAATTAATTTAGCTTTGTCGATTGTGAGTATGGATCTGATTTGGCAAGTATCTTAATTTGAGCTCTGTAAAGTAATTCGTGTCGTAACTGATTACCCAGTTTTTTTTAAAGTAACATGATACTAATTTGATTCGGCACTGAAAGTCACAGTTGAGTAATAAATATATTTCTGCTTAAAGAAGCATTTGGGGTGGCACTCACATCTGTTGGTAGTCCAGAGATGAGAAAGTGGTGAACATTTCACATTCCAATGGCAGGAACCATGTCTCTGTGTGTTTGTCTTTGTGAGGAGAGGTGGCACCGCAGTTATCACACTGCACTACAAACTTGGTGACCTTCGTTCGATTCCCACTCATGGCCACCAACACTGGTGATGATTATCTGAACCAGTCCTGGGCTTCCCCTAGATCGACTCAGCCTCAAATTAGTACCTGGTGTGATGTGTAAATATTGCTACTGTGGAGTCAGGTGGCCTGGCGTGGTGCTGGCCACCCAACCCCTGACGTGCCGTGGCGGCGTGCAAGGCGCTTGCTAACAGCACTTGTTCCAAAAGCTTGTTCAGGCTATAGGGGTGATCTTTTGTCTTTGTTTGTGCGTGGGTACTCCAGCTGTGTTCCATCGAGGTGACGTGCGAGTCGGCGAGCGTGATGGCGGCCACGCTAGCCAACGGCGGGATCTGCCCCACCACTGGCGAGCGTGTGATGAGCCCCGAGGCCGTGCGCAACACGCTGAGCCTCATGCACTCGTGTGGCATGTACGACTTCTCCGGGCAGTTCGCCTTCCAGGTAAGTTGTCCGAGTACGCTCGTGGCGCCAACTTGCATGTGGTGAGCCACATTTTTAGCCTCTTGGCATTCGATGAACGGTGTCGCTGTTCACTGTTCGGTGTCACTGGTCACTGAATGCCAAGAAGCTCGCACGCTCTTGCCACGAGTAGGTTCTCCCTGATCTGCTTCTGTCGCTTGCACACACATGCACTCACGGTGGTTAATTTTGTTTCACTTGTTTGAGTGACTGAACACTTACATTTCTGTGAAACTTTCCTGACTGGTTTCTAACTTGGTCTGCGAACCCACTTATCCACTCCCCTCAAGCCTGCTCTTCTGCTCTCACCTTTACCACCCACTGCCTCCTTTTGGTGCCCTTGTTCTACATGACCTATGTTGTTTTTTAAAGCTTGAATCTATATTTGATTGTTCATGATGTGTATGGCAAATAATCAAGCTTGGGTCGACCGAAACAATTGTGCAGTGTGTAAAACACACCAATGCCCCCCATATACAAGAAAAAACATATTTATTTCAGGCTTGGAAGGTCTGATTCACAAGCTGGTGGAGGGCCATGAAGCCTGGCTGGGTATATTGCGTGCGCTCTGCCAAGGCCAAGACGGAGCAATCCGCAAGCTTTAAATGGCATTCCTTCAGCATGTGAATCACGCCATAGAGTCTTGTGGAAAGTGCTATTAAGGATGTGGGAAATAGTGCTCATAGCAAGAAGCTACTTATGCTGCCACAGCACAAATCCACCCCCCTTGTCTCTCCGCTGCTAATATTCGAAGACGACATGGGGTACTCAATTAAGGTTGAATCGCCATAGAAACCTAGAACCAGTTCATATACCACTTCCCGCTGATATGTGGATGTGGGAAATCAATCCAAGTCACCAAAATTTTAGCGCATCACGCAAGCTAACCACTGCGTATAACACCGCACATACACTGCCAGCCATGCTACTTAGCCTGAAATATTTGCCGTCGTTGTTGTAGAGCTCCTGACCGTGCATTGTGCCATGCGATGTTAGGTGGGGCTCCCGGCCAAGTCGGGGGTATCGGGTGGTATCCTGTTGGTGGTGCCCAACGTGATGGGAGTCATGTGCTGGTCGCCCGCACTCGATCGCCTGGGCAACAGCGTCCGTGGCATTCAGTTCTGTCAGGTATGGTGTGCAATATTGCCAGAGCAGATAATTGGCACTGGCCGATGCGGCGTTCATTATTGTCATTTGCGGCATGTGGTGATGCCAAGTTTAAAGTGAATTACTCTTATGTACGATAGCAGTGCATATTGTGTTGAGGATACCACTGCTTTGGGTCTGCTTGAGATTGCAATTATTGGATGTGTGCTGCTGTGTGTGGCTATATCATTGAGAGAATGTTGCGTGAGTGTCTGCCTCTGTACATCCACTGTGTGGATGTCTCATGCCCTCCCATGTTTTCATCAGGAACTGGTCTCCGTCTTCAACTTCCACAACTATGATAACCTGCGACACTTTGTCAAGAAGCTGGATCCACGGACGGAGGGTCGCGATGCACAGGTAAGATATATTCCTCCCTTCACCAATGCGAGCTCTATTGAGTCGTTTGTTTACAAATCCACGTGAATATGCATGCTTATTACTCAGAGGATAGGTCACTGTAGACTCGTACTATAAAACTGGTTTATCATCATCGATTATTCTGCCTATCTGTATGGGGAGATTGACCATCATTATCAATGTTCATTGCCAATCAGGTGAAGTACATTTATAGCCATGTAATTCAGAGATTCGGAGGCAAGATTTTTTGGTGTCACTGTAATTACGTGCACAAGACTCCCACCCTACAGAGGCAGTAACGTACTATTTGGAGGCAGAATGGGAAGTTGAAAGTGTATCTCTATGAGCTTTGGAAAACAAACACAATTCCACAAGAAATTAGCCAACCATCCAAATCAGGGCCCTTCTAACAAAGTGTCGAAAGATTTTCCTGGGTAAAAAAATTGTTATCATATGTTATATGACGGAGATTATACAGATATTTTTTGTCATCCTTCACTCATTGTATTCCATAGATAAGATCATTTTATATATTATATATATTATTTTAAATATATATTTTGTCATATAAAACAATTCTTCGTTGTTGGGTGAAATTCTATTAATCCCTTATTGTGCCTAAAAGCTACTCTTTGGTTTTAGTCGGTAAAGTCACGTAGGTAAAAAATCAAATAAAAATGAAAAAAAACTAAATTATTTCATTTTTATTTTATTTAATTTTTTACCTACGTGACTTTACCGAATAAAACCAAAGAGTATGGATTCTTGCAGTCACGAATACTTCAAATCTAGAAGTGCCTAAAAGCTCTTGTGTGTTTCTTTTCAGGCCAAGTCGGTTATCAGCCTCCTGTTTGCGGCCTACAGCGGGGATGTGTCGGCTCTCCGAAGGTGACGCTTCTGCGCTTTGTTTGTTGGAGCTTCTTTGATACTTTGATCCTGGCAAAAAAAGGTCCCATGATATAGCTCCTCACCCAGAGCAAAAAGTCTCTGATACGTGCATTGCCTTTGTGCTATTCACCTTTTCCCGTTCTCTGGTCTGAGACTGATGAGACGAGGCCATAGAGAAGGCTGTCACTGGTGTAAGTCATTCAGTTTCAAAGACAATTCATATATTATCAGAGCATGGTTGTTTGCATGTTCACCACAAGTACTGTGTGGTTAATGCAGACTTGATTCCTTGCAAAATGTATCTATTTGGTGTTTGAACATCTTAACACCTGTTTTATTGCCAGAAATGGTAAAACTTCTTCTTAATTTTCATACTTTGATATTGGCAAAAAGGTCCCATGTTTATTTGCTCTCCTCTAAAAGCACGCACAGAGGATCCACCATACAATGCAGCTTTGCAATAGTGAGTTTCAGTTTTCTATAGTTAACTAATAATTATTTGTATACACATGTGAATGACCAAATAATCTGGAATGCACCTGATCTCAACCGATCTCGGAAGCTAAGCAGATTTGAGCTTGGATATTGCTTGGATTGACGACCACTATACGTAAGCAGTTGTTATAGGCTGCTGCAGTGCTATGTTGTAGGAAAATAAGGCAATACAGAGAAATCCATTGTTGGACTGTACTTTACTCCATCGTCTATGTGCCCAGCCTTTATCAACCCAAGCTCACCAGCGTGGTCAAGTACTATCAAACATCCTTCATGGCCTGCATGGCATGGAGTGGCCCTCATTCAGCAGTGGATTGACAAAAGAGCTGCATATATTTATATGACGTTTATTCTATGGTTTTTTAGGTAAAGTCACGTAGATAGAAAAAATAATTACAATAAAATAATCAAAATTAAAATAAAGTGAATAAAATCATTGGAAAGATGTCATCAACCACTTTGGGTCATGACTTGATTTGTACCAGTTGTGTGCCTTTTGGCGTCATCTGGTCCAACACCATGTGAGACTAGGCTCTAAGAAAAGCTGTCTCGGGTGTGGACCAATCAATTTCAAGGACAGTGCATACATTATCAGAGTTGTGTTTTTTTGTTTGCATTCCGACCGCAGGTATTGTGGTCAATGCAAACCTGACTCCTTGTAAAAAAGGTGTCAGTTTTGTTGACTTGATTTGTGTTTTCTTGTCCACCTCCACCGTCAGCAGTGTGGGTGTGTGGAGCGAGGTGCAATGCTTTGATTGGTGTAGACCTACTGCCGGTGTCGGAGGCCCTCTCCTACATTAACATGAACTGCCCAGCCCATCTCTAAACCTTTATAAACAGCTTGCCCTCAGAGGCTAACCTCCCTGCTCCTGATGATAGAATGTGAATTCCTGCAGTCACGAAAGTTTTAAGTCAAAATGTACACAATGTTTATATAAAGCTACCACCGATGTGGCGTTTTCAGCATTTTGTCGCATCTCTGGCTAAAAACCAATTTGGTAAAAAAAACAAGTATACATTCTTTTGAGATAAATACCAATGAAGAACTGTCCCATGGGACTATACAGCTTTAAAAGACTGTTCAAGGTTCCCGTGTATGCTATGTTGGTGTGAATGGCACATTTAAGTGGTGTATTTGAACTCTGTGTTTCTTGCTTGTGCTTAGGTATGCCTTGTCAGCAATGGACATGGAGCAGAGGGACTACGACTACCGCACAGCGCTGCACGTGGGTTCTGCCGAAGGTAAGAGCCCTGTGTGCTATGTAGACCCCACCCTGTTGGACCGCAACTCGCGTATTTGGTGGCCCATGCACGCCTATCGAGTGGGCCCTCCGAGTGCCACTTGTGTCATTTACTTTAGGCGCTCATCTTACAATCATCACTTTTTTACTTCAAATTCCAGTCGGTTGTCATTGCAGCCCATCGTGTCTGTGGGATTGATAAAATCAATATCAACCCATTGGTAATCAACAGACACTTCAATTACTGGCGCATGGCCACTAATATGTTTGAGTCTTCCTCTTTTATGAGCATGGAGACACTGACACTCATTTCTTTGAGTTAAATGGTTTTCTAGAATGAGACTGTCAAAATCATAGCACTAATCTCATGTTAACGTGTCATTTAACACGTGGTGTTTACATCACTGAAAAGTGCACTGGTCCCAGAGATAACTGAAAAAGAGCCGGTTTAATCTCACATCCTAGCCTCATGGTATTTGTATTGTTCGCGTACTTCAAGCTCAATCTGACGTGACGGGTTGCTTTACCACAGGCCACCAGGACGTGGTGCGTTTCCTGTTGGAGAAATGCAAGGTGAACCCGACTCCCAAAGACAGGTAAGCGTGTAGCCAGTATGTGTCGCAGGGAGTCGTTGTCTTTGATGACAAGAACTTAAGGTCATACATATGCCCAAGTGTTCCTTAGACTAAACAAGGGAAATTCATAGGAAGAGACTGACACATTTACTAGGTCCTTCGGATGATGAGGTCTTTGGTGGCAGTAGTGGCTCTGTGACTGATTATAAAGTGGCTCATCGTGCAGGAGATAGGTGATGGTTTGTGATGAACTTGTCTGTCTGAGATATACAGTGGCAGTGCCCTACTCACAAATTAAAGACTGCACGTTAAAATTACAGTTGGGATTCCTCATCCCTTTGTCGATTATGAAATTAGTATGGTAGTGGAGATCAACAGCGTTTGTTCAGTATGAAAATCCGCTCTTGTGATAGAATGTGGCTTTCCAAACGCTTGTTCAAAGCTGCCAGTGAAGATCAATACTGTCCCTTGTGCCATGGAAACGCTTTTGACTTTTAATTATTTGCATATGGGGGGGGAGGGAAATATTCAGGGTTGATACAGGGGGCCACTTGAATGCCTGTTGAGTGATGAGAATATGGAGATGCTAGGCCTTACATGATGGTGCCAAATGAAATGTGGCGTACAGAATTTGCCTGTGCTCTATGCTCATTTTCTGGCACTGGAAGTGATGACTCACGAGTAATAACAAAGCAACCATGCAGGCCGGTCTGGAATGTCGATTTCCACGCTCTTAGATTTCACACTAGATTGCCATAGTTTGGCTGTTTGAGATTTATAGTGTTTTCGTAAAAAAAAATAGCAAATGCCACTTAACCTTGCTTTGTCGTGATCAACAGCTGTAGAACATACATCTCAAATAAGAAACCTGTGCACTGTTGAACCATTGCTCTCTGTTGGACTGCATTGCTCCATGCTGCTATTCATTGCTGACCATTACTCTGTGCTGCGGTGCTTTTATGTGCACTGCTGCTGTGTGTGCATTCACGTGTGCGTGATGTACCCACAGGTGGGGTAACACCCCGATGGATGAGGCCGTGCGCTTCGGACACCAGGAGATTGTTCACCTGCTGCAACAGTTTGAGCACAAGTATCTGCAGGCGGGGAATGTGGCCGACAAGCCACTGCCTGAATCTGCCACCAAGGACAACCTGGAGAGCATGGTGTGAGCGAGCGAGCGGCACAGGGCGGGGTACTCATGTACGTGTGTGTGCGCGCGCGCACGCCAAGGGTTTCGCCCTCACATGTGGCCCTGTGACTTTGACACTGCGTGATCTATTGCAACCCTTCAAGAGCATCACCGAATATAATCGGTCATTAAAAACCTCTGCTCGCTGTACACTTAGAAGTAAGTGCTTAAATAAATATGACATTGAGCATCGACAGTATTTACAAGGGGTGATCAAAATGCGTTCAGGCAGCAGTGGCCAATACACTAACATATCGACATAAAGTACTAGCGCCATCTATTGGAAGAAGTTTTTTTACGTGAATTCTTATTTGAGGATTTTTATTTGCCGTCAGCCGTAACGAAAATTGCTGTCTGCTTATGTAAGTGTTCTGATTTGTTCTGATATCCACAACAAATATTTTGAGATCCACAAGTGGATTGCGAGCCACTTATTGGCCACTGCTGTGTTCAGGACAAGATAGCTGTGCTTCAAACTTTCTCTCTGCTCTCACGTGCCGTCCGTATTGTGTGGCTCTTCGTATAAAACCACGCAGCAGGCCAATTCCCTTTTACTTACACATCTAAACTGTGGAACTCGCTTACTGCTTATATTTCTATACATTTCTGAGCGTACACTCTGCGGCCATTTAAAGTAAGCTATCGTCATATTTAAATTGTGTTTATTTTATTTCTGTTGTGGTCAGAACATTATTTCAGGGCATTTTAGTTAAGCTAACAGACTGGTCTCTCTTAAGCAACGTTACATTTTTAAAATCGCGTTAAAACATTTGATAAACTGAATGTTACAGAACTTCTTTCCCTAAAATTCACGCACCAGGGAACACTTGCTCTTAGGGTTTCAGTACTTGTGTATGCATATGCTGCAAGAAAGTGTTTCCAAAAGACAAATTTAATTATTGCAAAAAAGTATTGTGATATTTTTGAATTCAGGATGAGATTGCATGAGGGAATTTGCCTCCCGATTGGCTGCTTATGGTCACATGATAGGCATGAAATGTCAGCTAAACATGGTTGCTTATGTGTGAATAAAATAGGAGACTTATCCACGCTCTAATGCTAGTTGAATAACATTCTCAGATTTTTTTATTCATAATAATATTACAGTTGCATATATATGACTTTCAGTAAAAGTATGCAGATGCAGGTGAGGTTCATCGGCAATAGATTTCACACACCCTGCTGGCAAGACTTCGGCAGCCGCATCTCCAGCACAATTTTCAAAGTGTATCAGTGAAACACTTTTCTTGCTGCAAATGCATCTACATTTTCCGAGACTGTAAGCAGCTTCAGTGAGCATTGCGTGGGCTTCAGTAGCCTCTACTGGACATACCGCACACTGAATCTTAGGCCCAACAGACGGCGAGAGTCCAGCTCGTGTATACATGCACATGTCAATTGTGCTTTTATATCGTAAGAACAAAGACATGGCCATGTGATTGCCCGCGGGGAATTTTGCCAGGGTTCTTTGACAAGCTCTCGTCTGGTTAGAAGTTGGATACTTTTTAGTTTGTTGTGTTTACATGTGTTGAGTCTTAAGCACTGGCCATTTTTTATGAGCAGCGATCACCCTTCAAAGTACCTGACTTGTCCCCTGTTAGTTGAATGCAAGCACATATTCATGACATAGCAAAGCAAAAGCAACTAAACTGGTACTGGCTCTTTTCAGCTGATATAGCAGGCTTTATATGAGGAAGTATCATAAGTCAAATGCATATGCTAAATATTTGGTAGTTCCAACAATCATCAAAAGTGTGTATAGGGGAATTAAAGACACGTTTGTATGTCTATAATGAGCCGGTCACTTGTATATTGTGAGTTTGGATAATAAGTAGTGCTGGGCTGCTATAACTAAGGCATCTTTAAAGTAAATTGGCTGCAATATTAAGTGTCTGGTCAGATAAAGTTCGTATGCACATTACAAGTCACAGTTATATAACATAAATATGCATACAATGAAAATCCCTGTGATGCATTTGTGCAGGGAATTAATATATTAAGAAGAAGAAATTTAGGAATTTAAACCTGCCAACTTAATATAATTAATTAACTAGGCCGACATTTACATTATAAAAATGGACAAGCTTAGTCTAAACAGGCAGATCCTTGAAAATGTTTGGCTTACCAAATATTTATTTGGCTTTCCAAATACATCAACAACATGGGATTTCTTTAAAATCGGACAACTGTGCTGAGCGGAACACTTTACATCTAAACTTTTTACATTTGCATGTTTATTGTTATCGTGAATATGTTTGTTTACTGTAAATATGAGCACTCCATTTCTATACACACCAACGCATACAGACACATGAGGCAGTACATCTCTGTACCTTAGGCCCGTTGCGCATCACCACACAGTTTCCGCTGAAGCATGCCTAACAGATCTACGACTAAATATTTATATTGAGTGTGTACGTGAAAGATTGGCTTGCAGCTCTGTGCAGTCACTGATTTTAACATAAATAATTTCTAACAGATATCATCCATGATAAATCAACTGCTGGGATGAATGCCTCCCTAAGCAATCTCAATGCATAACAATCTCACAATGCAACAGTCTGTCTAGATCCTGCGCGAGATCTGATTGCTTTATTTCATCTCCGGTCACACCTTTACAGATAATTCGATGTAAAACAATTACAGGAATTCTCTTTTCCTGTTTGATTATATCACACCAAATACAGTAAAACCTTGGATTGCGAGTAACTTGGTCTGCGAGTGTTTTGCAAGACGAGCACAATTTTTTTAAATAAATATTAATTTAATAAACGAGCGAGGTCTTGCAATACGAGTAGTACGTATACGCTTTGTCTGCCGAGCGTCACGTGGGAGGGGTGACCAGGTGAGCAGCAGGTGGAGGAGGATGAGGAGGCTGTGGCCATGCTCACAGAAGCCAGGGGGGGTGCGGTAGAGCCGAACAGCGAGTAGCTCGCGATTTTGTACTTCGGTGTCTGATGGTGGTGGTGATGATTGTGGTATAGATGCTGCGGCGGCTGGGGTTGTTGCTGTCGCTGTACTTGTAGCGGTGGTAGTTGTGGTGATGGTAGCAGTGGCTGCGGCGGTGGTGGCTGTAGCTGTTGGGCCGTCATGCGACGCCAGCGTTTACGCTCCACGCAGACAGCCTCCTCCTCCTCCAGCTCCTCCACCTCCGCGAGGGAGACCGACGACTTATTTGAGGCTAAGTCGACCGTGGTACTGCTGGCGGTTGTGGAGGAGGCCGGGTGGAGGATGGCAGACTCAGCTCCATCAGCGACCTCCCCTCCTCCTGTGGCGCTTCCCGAGTTCCCGGCGGCCATGTTGCTGCCCCCCACAGCCTGCGCCCCACCGTCTCCCAGAATGCTTTGAAGCTCGTTAAAGTAGCGGCAGAAGCGCCGCTCCGTGCTGCCGCTGGCTTGTCGGTTCAGCACCAGGGCACTGCGGTAGGCGGTGGTCAGCGTTTTCCAGTGACCCTCTACTTGCACCGCCTGGAATCTGAGTCCGAGCTGCTGCAGGTGCCGCGCGATCTCTGCCCATATCTCCTTCTTAAGGTGCGGGCGTCTGCTGAACACTTCCACAAAGTTCCTATAGGCGTTGATCAGCTGAAGCGTGGACTCACGATCCCACGTGCGTAGGGGTTCATCTATCATCACGTGTTCCACCACTGTCTCTCCCTGCCCCTCATCCACGACGTTGGCGGTCAGCTCCAGGTCCTGACCCAGGTCCTGACCCAGGTCCTGATACAGGTCCTGACCCAGGTCCTGATCCAGGTCCTGAGTATGCGTTTTCGGGTTTTGCTGCTTCTGGGATAGCTGTAGTCAGAATGGAGTTGTGGTCTTCTATGTTTGCACTGTTTGGCCGTCCTGCTGTGGCCTTGCGAGGTGGGTGTCGTCCGTATTGAAAGCTTTCAGAGCATCGTGAGATGTGTTTATAACCAGTGGTGTAGTACATGCGTGCAATGAAGGCTGTTATCATCCCTCTTGCAGTCAGAGACGTCCGAGACTTGAAAACATTTCAATCAGAAACGCAGTCACATCGGAAGTTGCGTGATGTTTCCAGTGTAGTTTGACTGCTCTTTTATCAAATGAAGGAATTAATCTGTAGGATTTTTTTTCATTGTGTTCAATGACTTTGCAAATTAGTCGTGCTGGGAACAGGCCCAGCCCAGACCAAATATACAGTAATCCAAGATTTAATCACAGCCATAATTGCAGACTGAACTCTTTCCCAGTGCCCATTCAATACGAGACTTCCTCTCTAGATACTACTGGTTTTGCTTTCTCCGGAGTTGAGCATTACTGATAGAAATACAAAAACATTTGGAATAGGTCAGTGACTATGAAGTCACTTTTTAGTCAGACGATGTAGTCACTGAGCTGTATCCACTGCGCATGGGACCATTTTCAGATTAAGGGTCATGTTTGATTTCTGTGTCAGTCACATGGATTTGAGCTGTGCATCAGCACCAACTTGCATTGCGTCAGACCCTCAGACTATAGTATCCCGCCAAAAACACCCCAATACAAATTGTAACCATTTGTTTACCGCAATGTTTACACCGAATGTACATCTCTGAAATTAGTTTTTACGGACGTCAATTTTTTGGCGTGCAAGTTGTAAGATCTGACGAGACGCATATGAAGGTTGTCATCGGAGTACAATGTAGTGAAAACGAGCCCGTGACGAGTGCATTGCTCGTGGGATGATGACAGCTTTGTGGTAAAGGCACAAGGTGGATGTCGTTGCTTGAACTGCACTTGTAGACATTGCTGTGCCTAAAGTAGATAATTGAGTGTTCGTGCTGGTCTGGTGTTACTGTGGTGGTGGTTTCCTTTGTCAAATTTACTTACTGTAGACTACGGACTTAAACTAATAAATCTTAAATATGTAGTGACATAGAATGGATCACTATGGCGCGTAGAGCTGGGTACAATAGAATGAGGGAATATGGTGTAGCAGCCAGCACAGCATGTAATACCACGCAGTGGGTCACTAGGGTGCGTGGTGCTGGCTGCTGGCGGAGAGGGGCATGTGGGGACACGGTACCCCGGCTGGCTGGTGAAGCACGCGATGGGTCGGGATGAAGGATGTAGGGCAAAGGTGACTGAGGGGATACGGGGAGCATGGCCCAGGACCTTTGGAGGGTTCCAGGAGGGGACGTGGTTAAGGGCGGAGCCGGGCAGGTGGCACGTGGAGGTCGGCCCAGAACCTCCTGGAAGGTTCCAGAAGGGGGCGTGGCCGAGGGCGGAGCCAGGCCATGCTGAGGGGCATTAAAGGGAAGCCCAGAGTCTGAATCTGGGCTGTCTACAGGTGGAGTGGAACCCGAGGTGCTACGTCTTCGTCTCCGGCAGCGTGTTGGCTGCTCTGACCTGTAATTAGTTATCCCATGTGTGAACAGTGTGTAAGATATGTAGTGTAGAATAAACGTTGCCTCCTAAAATAGTGTTTCAGAAGTGACTCACTACAAATGGTAAGAACAAATGTTTCTTATTGGTTGTACGGAACAAAAATATATATTTATTGTTATATACCAAACTTGTTTGCTTCTGCCAATATCCAAATGAGAGGTGTAGTGTTTATTCCGAATCCTTTGGAGCTCAGTACTCGGAATCCTTCCCAGTGGGTGTTTTATTTTTGCTGGCCACAGCTTTGCCCGTTGTTCATCATCGCTGGCATCGCCGTGCCACATTGAGTGAGACTGGTGTTTGGAGCAGGTCCGATGAGTCTTAAGGTGATGCTATAGCATTCCAAATTGGAAGAATGTGTCCTGGGCCCGATTGCATACGACTTGCTGGCGCTGCCTTTGAAAATATTTTTTTTTAAACCAAATGAGGCCTCCAAATTGGAACGTATCTCGTTTCGTCACTCGTAAATTCTTAACTTCTGAAGTCAATCTTTTTTGGCAATACATTTTTGCGCCAATTTAACATAGTTGATCGAATAGATAGGTTTGTTAAAGGATAATTGAGTGATAGTTTAACTATGTAGAGTAATGCCTTTAGTAATATATATCCAAGCAGACTTGAAACCGATACATTAGTTCAAAATCACTGTCTTCAGATTTGCAGTTACTCTCCTTTTCCATATGGAGAAACCTGCAGGGATGCAATGACGAGTCTACACTGTCCACAAGTAACATTCTGGGAATACATTTGGGGTCTCATAACACTTTCCACTTTGAAGTATGAGGCATTATAACATTATTAGTAAACCGATAATTGTCACATTGGCTTGGTACAGATGTTTGCCTTTACAGTTACGAGCATTCAATCTAGATTTGAAGTTTTCGTGACTGCAAGGATCCATACTCTTTGGCTCTTTCGGTAAAGTCACGTAGGTATAAAATAAAAGAAATTAAATCACGACGTTTTGGGCGCAACACAAGCGTCCGTCATCAGGTGGGACAACCCCAGCATCAGACGCTTGTGTTGCACCCGAAACGTCGTTATTTAATTTATTTTATACCTATGTGACTTTACAGAAAGAACCAAAGAGTAGTTACGAGCATACCACCTCGAGCAGATTTCTCACAATGCTGCCAGTTGTGGATCCGAGTGCTGCATTGGTGCGTGTCTGTATTGCAGTCTGCAATATTCACGCAATTGTGGATGCGCAGGACACACACTTGCTGGAATAAAACACATCGAGGAGCCGAGCGTTTTCGCTTCGCGAGTCCATGCATGAATGCGCCATCGTTTTTGGTTGTCACTCTGTGACCTGAGTAAACCATTAGTACTGAAGGTGAGGATGTTTATTTGGAAAGTTTATTTTTACAAATGTGCAGTTAAGTTATTGTAAGAAGAGGCTCTGGTATTGCTTCATTGTATTTGTACAGCATGAGCAACTGGCTTTCATTGTGCAAACCCGCGTTGTTTATGGCAATGTAGTATTTTATATTGATTTTTTTCCAGTGTGATGTTGTCATGAGCGGTCTTGTGCTTTTTTGTCATTTCCCCATTTGTTTATGTTGAGTATTGATGAAATTGAAACTATAGTGAACTGAAGTGAAGCTGGTTGTGTTCAAAGTATCTTCATCCTGGACATGCAGCCTTCCAACACAGGATACTATGATGTGCAGTGTTTTAGAGTCGAGACATTTAAATTAGTCTGTCGACAATTTATGTTATGGGTATCTAACATACACAGCTGTTTGCTACTTATGTTATGTAACAGCCGGTTTTAAATTAAGCAACTTTCAAGGCAATCAGTTCAAAAAGCATAAATCACTATTGAGTTTCTGAATGTATGTTTTTCATTGGTTATGCCTGCAAGACAAGATAGCCTCTTATCTGCTGACTTGAATAATTGTACT
This sequence comes from Lampetra fluviatilis, assembly GCF_964198595.1. Classification (NCBI taxonomy): domain Eukaryota; kingdom Metazoa; phylum Chordata; class Hyperoartia; order Petromyzontiformes; family Petromyzontidae; genus Lampetra; species Lampetra fluviatilis. The sequence goes on along the minus strand of NC_136275.1, from coordinate 23,597,658 downwards.
CAAGTGTCCTGCCTGTTAACACAACTCATCAGCATGTTTGGCATTGTTTTGATGCATGCACCGAACTTGCTGCTGCTGTGTGAACCACCATGGGCAGAAGCGATACACTGTTGAAACGTTAGTATTATTTTCACTGTTATGCTAGAAGTTGGCATCCAGCCATATTCTATGCAATGGAGTTTGAGTTTTTCATTGCAAGCTTTTGGTATGAGCTATTGGGTGTGCGAGTGAGCCCGTATTGAGTGAACTGGCCTGCATGCTTATCACATGCCCACAACCAGAATTGGTACTCAACCAAAACATATAGGATATACCATAATCTAGTTTGGTTCCAGTTGGTGACTCATGCTAAACGAGGTATTGTGGAATTGGCAAGCCCAAAGATCAAATAAGTTGTCTTAAAATGACAGTGAAAGGCATCTTGTATGAGACAAATCGATGGGCATGCACTCAAGGAGGCTTTAAATGTATTGCTTTTATTTCCAGAATTGTCAGCGATGTAACACTACATCAAATTTTGCCTGCCAGTGTGAGGTCGTTCAGCCTTTAGCACAGTGACAGCTCATGAGCTTCAGGAATGACTAAAAACAATGTAAGCACTCATAGCTATTACCAGGAACCCCACACCCTTGGAGTCGGTCAGCTCAAGATTTCCCAAACCTCAAAGCAGCGTTGGGACACGAGAGCAATTTACCAGGACACGATGTTACTTTGCATGCCCTACCACACACACACAATGTAAGCACTCATAGCTATTACCAGGAACCCCACACCCTTGGAGTCGGTCAGCTCAAGATTTCCCAAACCTCAAAGCAGCGTTGGGACACGAGAGCAATTTACCAGGACACGATGTTACTTTGCATGCCCTACCACACACACACACCCATGGGTTTTTATTATACCTGTGACCGGGAGTACAACACTCCTCCAGTGGAGTTTACCCATAGTTGGTAATTTAATCAATGTAATTGGATTGATTGACCTTTAGGCAGATCTGCTGTGGCTGCTGGTTAATCAGATGCATGGAGTTGGCGATTGATTGGGTTTGGTCTCAACGGTGAGTGAGGAGAGGCTTGAGGCTGGCTGGGCCACTGTGCCCCCACACCTCGGTATCCCCGTCATATGGAATAATACTGGTCTGTCGGAGGCAGCTTCCAAGGGCAAACGGACAGCATTTTCTTATTCTTTGGGTCTTTCGGTAAAGCCACATAGAACAAATAATACAAATATTAAATAATATATAAATGTTATTATTAAGAATTATATATTTTTATTTGTTCTATCTACGTGGCTGTAATAAAAATATTAAATACATTTATATTCTTGGTTCTTTCGGTAAAGTCACGTAGAAGGGAAATATTGTTTGAGTTTTATTATTTCCCTTCTACGTAACTTTACCCGAAAGAACCAAAAATATGAATCCCTGCAGTCACGACAGCTTTAAATCGAAAAATATATTTTTCTTTTATTTCTATCTATGTGGCTTTACAGAAAGACCCAAAGAATATGAATTCCTGCAGTGACTAAAGCTTTAAGTCAAGATTTACAGCATTTTCATTGAATATATTTCATTTATTTTGACACGTGACCACTTTTTTAAATTCAAAAGTACCTGAGAATAGGTGTTCCCCTTTTTTCTGGCAACAAAACAGATGTTAAAACACCAAACTGAAACCTTTTACAAGGAATTATGTCTGCATTAACCGCAATACTTGCGGTCAGAATGCAAACAAAAAACGTGCTCTCAAAAGTACCTGCTATGAAGTTGTAGAGTCAGCTTCGAATCAACCATTTGCATAATTTTTATTGTCGTTTTTAGTTCCCTGACAGCGATGAATAATTTACTAGCACATGGTTACAAAAGTACACAGCAGATTTACTTCCAAATGACGATTGTGAATTGTAGGTTATCGATTCAAGCAGGATCAAAGATGCAACAAATAAGACTTGTGGGCAACTTTATTTGATGATTGATAGCAGAATCACGGACACCGCTTTGTTCGTCTTGGTGTCATTTGCAATCCCATTAAGTGCAGTTTGAGGTGCAGTACTTTTAAGTAAAGTTGACATGAAGCAAAATGTTAAACAGACAACTGTTGTTTGTGTGTTCGCGTATGTATCTAAGTGCCCGAGTGCTTGTGTACAAAAAAGGCTTTGTTTCAATAAAGTTATTTAATGGAACAAGCAGTGTCGACTACTTTCCTGAACCACTATCGAACATGCATCCCATTACTTAATGTTACGCATATATACGTTGCAAGAATAGTATCAGACTGAAATTCCAAAAACAGGTATACTATAGTAATGTTACTTTAGACAAAAAGCATATGCACGTTATTTAAACAGTACGAAGACAAATATATAGGTGCTTCAAAAAAGAAACGCATATCCATTAAAAATAATTGCAGCAGAAGCAATAAGTTTGGAAGTCATTGACATTCACGAATTGTAAGGATTGCTAATGTATTTACAATAGTTTTTTTCAGTGTGCAAATGTTACAGCCCAAGGCTTTCCCTCAATTGGAGTCCCTACTAATAGTAATAAAAACAACAATGTCCTTCAACTAGGAACTTTTTCAGAAGCTTCGTGGCCACAAACTAATATATTTAATGCAGTGGCCTTTGTGAAAATTTTAAGCAGCCAAATACGGCGGGAAAACCGGAGGAACCGGAGAAGAATCCACTCAACCATGGGGAGAACATGCAAACCCCAAATACAGACATTGGGGTCGGGATCGAACCCAAAAGCTCCTGCATACCAGGTAAGGTAAGTTAGCATCTCACCACCGTGGTGCCTCAGTGCATATTTGTCAGGTTCCTGCTTGGAACACTGACCAAATTCCTTATTGACTAAGAATGTTGGGTTGGGGGGAGGGGAGGAACTAAGTGCTAAAGAAACGACTAATATTAGGGGTAATACTCAAAATGTGTTTTCATGGAAGCTGGTTGGAACTACCAGCTAAATGTGAATTGCTGTCCAACACTCAGGTTATATATTGGCACATCACGTGACAACTTTAACAGGCCGTGTCGAATGGAGCAGGGTTTACGACACGCATGCCACTGACTCAATCTGACCCAAAAATCTATTATAAATCGCTCAAATATATATTTAGAGGTCACCCAAGCATCCTTCTTGCTCATACCTACGGTCGGCTACATATGGTGCGAAATAAGTTCAACGTCCGTACATACACACATTGCTGAACGACTGACTACGTGTTCATTTGTAACCTGGAAGTTGTGAGTCTCGTACACGTGATGTTCTCTGCATTATGCAGGTTGCCTGCAATGCCCTGGATAACAGTGGAGTGCCCAGGAACAGCACAGCAGCTTTTACATCATGAGGCCTCCTTTTCCATTAGCAAAATATAATAATAGGTTTTTTACCCTTTTTTCTGGCAACAAAACTGACACCTTTTTACGAGGAATCATTTTTGTATTAACCACAATACCTGCGGTCAGAATGCATACAAAAAACAACTCTGATAATGTATGCATTGTCCTTGAAATTGATTGGTCCATACCAGAGACAGCTTTTTCTTAGAGCCCAGTCTCACATGGTGTTGGACCAGATGACGCCAAAATGCGCACAACTCAAAGACAATGCACCATCAGAGTAATTAGGGCTCGGGGAAAGCATTTACATCATGAGGCCTCCTTTACCAGTAGCAAACTATAATAATAGGTTTTTTACCCTTTTTTGCATTCTGACCGCAGGTATTGTGGTTAATGCAACCATGATTCCTTGTAAAAAGGTGTCTGTTTGGTTGCCAGAAAAAAGGGTAAAAAAACTATTATAGCACAGCAGCGGTTTCTGCGGTAATGCTATGCAGAACAGAAAGTGTGCGATTTACCCCACCTGTCTTTGCCAATTAGAATCCCCACAAACTCTTAATACATGTAAGCTGTGTGGCCAGAGACCAGCGTATTTCTTGTGCATGGCCGTCTATACTCCTGCTGCAAATGGTAAGAGAAGAGCACAGGAGTTCCAAGTGCAAACATCAATTTGGGCCTTTTTCATGATCACCTGGGTAGGGGGATTTGAGGGAGACCACACCTATCCACCCCAGGACTTCAAGCCAGAATCTCAAAAGTGCCAATTCAGTCACCTCAAATGGGCATTCGCCTCATCAATAAAGCTTTTTAGGAGCTTATTTCATGAACAACTTTCAGGGTGATTTAAACATTTTACAAAAAAAAAACAGTTTTAACGTTCATACACTTTGAGCTAGCGATCCAAGTGTACATACTGTGGCAGCAATACGCGTTGACATATACGGTTCCAGGCTATAACCTCGGAGGCAAGCAAAGACAAGAATTGTGGACAGGAAAGGAGTGGGGGGCAGGTTTCTCATTGAATGGCCGTCTCTAAGGGACAGCTTTTAAGGGCGACTGTTAATTGTTGTCATCATCAGACTGGTGCAATTGCCTCGGAATGAGGGCAGTTCTTTCATTCCCACCACCGGCGCGCGATGCTGGTTTGCGCAATTGGGGGAGGGGTCTCCTTCATCACAGGGGAGGATGGGGTGGGCTGCACAGCTGCAGGGGCAAAACAAAGCAGTTTCTCTTATACACCAGTTGTAATCCAGTCGTAATATCATCTCTAGAGGTCAATCTCTACTGGTGTAAAGTATGATGCACAACTCCGTTGCTTGCGGAATGTAATTTTAATTCATGCAGTTAAAATATTTTTGGATACACGTACAGTAAGTGTTTATTAATGATTGTGATGAATGATATTTAAATCAAGAGGATCGATGTGGGATTGACTGAATAGTACCTCACCTCCATGCTGATCTGGTCAAAGTCAGGGAAGGTGTCCGTCAGCTGCTGAAAGTCCTCCGGGGACATGGGGAAGATGTCGGAGTTACGGGGTACCCTCCTGCTGACGCGGCACACCACAGGTGGACACAGGCACAGTGACCCATAGCACACCATGGCACACAGTAAACACCACACTGCAGGTAGCACGCGCAGCACAATACATTGTACGGCACAGCAAGCAACACACATGGCACAGTGCGAGTGTACACACACCGAATGGCACAGCGAGTGCAGCGAGCGGTGTTCACAGCGTAGAGTACAGAACAGAGCATGCACAGTACACCCTAGACAGTGTGGCACACGGCACAGAGCTCGCAACACAGCGCACGTAACAACGCATTCAACTGATGTACAGAGAAAGGCCAAGTCGCTCGTCCATCGCGCCGAGCACAAATAAGACCAATGTGGTAATCTCCATAAAACAATGATTCAAAGAGGGGCTTACAACTCATGCACCGGGATGAACACAGTCTGGATGTAGCCCTCTTTCTTATCCTCCTCCATGGCATCAACCTCTGCCACACACACAGATGAAACACACACATAATCCAGAATTAAATGTAATCTGTCATTACTTTTTAGAGTGCTATTTACTGGCTCTGTAAAAATGATAAAGTCTGTGCAGAACATATTGTTTATGATACTACAGGAAAATTGAACATGGGGTTAAGCAATTAGACCCACAAAAGTCAAAAGTGCATTCTCATGTTGGCAACCCACATTCGATTCGTGCCTATGTACACATCTGGAAATCGATACGTGAACATGACCTGGGCTTCTACTAGGGTAACTCAGTCTGAAATGGATACTCTTGCAATTGTGTTAACAGTAACACTGGGGAGACAGAGGCATGGCCTAGCATGTTCCTGGTCACATCACCTTCTCATGTGACATGATGACCTTCACAGGGGCTTGCTGAGAGTCTCATCAGCACGAGTGGGAGACTGTTGTATTGTGCATACATATAATGCACGCAAGTAAACACAGAGGCTCAGGACTTACTGCGCGAGTAGTACTTGCTGAAGGCCTGGTCCTTGCCGATGTTCGGATAGAGGAACTTCAGGGGACACTCTGGAATGTTGGCATCACTCAGGATCTTGAAAGAATTGATGATGTCGGGGAAGGACACGGCCGTTAGCTGCTGCTTGGTGTACGGCTCCACCGAGTGGATCTGAACATCACCTGCAGACGCGCAACCCCGTGGACAATAGATGAGAGAAGGAGGGGCGGTGGCAATGATCACATGGGCAGCACGTGAGCCTCCACTCATAGTGATCCACTCACAGGAGGGGCAAGCAGCTGATTCAAACAAGGGTCACAGCACTCCTTAACTCAATTAAAAATCGGATCCTGCTCCACCCGGCTTCACGGACTGCTCCACATGCATTATTCTGTCCATGTTTTCACCAGGCCTGCAGTGAGTGGCCTTAAGTGTTGTAAGATTCCTGTTCTTTCCCTAACCTTTTATTACAATTCCATTCACAAACTCTTCCCGGTGCTCTTCACGCCGGCCCACCCTCTAGTCGTGGCCGTGTTATCACATTCGCACCTCTGCTTGCCCTTTTCCAGAACCCCCCTCCTCTCTCCCACCTCTCCATACTCCCACTGCCCACCGCCTCATCTTGTTACCAGGGATGCCCCAGTGGGCGATTCTCAAAGCACGCACGCTCCCACCTCCCCCCAGCTCACCGCAGGCAATGCCATCCTGCTTCTCGACCCAGGTGAAGGTGATGCCACCATCACGACTGCTCTCGCTGAAGCGCAGCAGGAAGGTGCCGCTCAGCTGGTCCTTCAGCAGGGACTTTTCCGTGTCCTTGCTCACAAAGCCCATGATGTACCTGTGTGTGCGCAGACAAAGACAAAGACAAAGCTCGTCCGTTGAGCATCAGCTTGCCCCTTGGACAGGTACCATGAGCGAGTGTCCAACAAGGCGAGCGTGGCTATAGTGTGGAGAGGTAAATGGAGCAAGCACCACGCATACGTGGCCCAACCTCTTGTCCTCTTTTGTTTTTTTGTCAACTGCACTGCACTTGGCTGATTCAGCCTATTGGAAGCCCACAGCATTCATGGTGAAGTGGGTGACTAGCACGGAAAGACTGAGTGCTATGAAGAGGGCGAGTGTGGTTATGAAAGAGTGAGTAATGCGGAGGCTTAGTGTTGGGGAGAGATCGATTGCTGATGGAAACGTGAGATGTACCGGTGAGGTAAGTGGTGCAGGAATAATAGGTGAATGTTGCCTCCATTTCATACATTACCCTTCATTCCAGATGGGCAGAAGGTGCTTCTTTATGAGCTCAATGATCCCATCCAGCCACAGCCAAAACGAAAACTGCTTCTCGGGCATGTTCTCCTGCACTCCACGTACACACGGTATGTCAGTAAAGCCATACAGACTCCTTTCACATTGCTTTTTAACAACACATCAGTAACACCTTGCACAAACATTTTCAATACCCTTTACCAATACTAGCACTGTATGACACGAGATGGCCCTTACATCGACCCAGTATAGCAGTACAGCAGCCTCTTCAAACGTTGAAACAAGTGGAGTACGGTCAAACTCCGCACACGATAGACACTGTGGGGAGGCCTTAAATCAGCAGTGGATTGTGATGGACGCGTTATTTTTTTCATATTATGTCTATTGAGTACCCATAAAAACAATGTCATGATTGTCGTTAACTATAAAAATTTGTGATCATAAAATAACAACCAGCACAGCATGGTCCATTAATATAAATCGCATTATGCGGTGAGTGCAAAAATACAAACAAAACAGCATCTTGGGTTATTAATCATGCTTTATGAGAACATTGTGGTCAAGTCAACTTCTACATCACTTTATTAACACGAACATAATAATTTGCGTCATGCTGTGATGTGTATTTATTTCATCGTTTTGCGTTGATCTATGACCCTTGTATAATAGAGAGGGCCCTTGACTTTAAACATCTGGCAGCTCACCAGAATTGGTTCAAGCAAGCCAGACTGCTGATGAGACACTCAATGTCAAACCAGTCTAAATCTTCTCGTGTTGAATCAATGGCTGCTGATATTATGCACTCCCTGGGGAATGTGTGGCTGACGGGATGTGTAGAAATACGTTTGCGTTTTATGTGGCGAGACAGATATGTTGAGGCATATTCTCTGCCCTTTTATATTTATCACTTTATTAAGCTAGAACCTGCTGCCAGTGAGAGCTGCTGATCTCACCTTGCAGAACTTAGCCCAGGGCACCTGGCACTCCTTGTAGTTTGTAGTGAGACCTGGAACAATGTCGAGCCATCGATAGGGTCAGGCATCGTCACAGTAGAAGCTATGCCATTATAAACACATTCCTGCGGAGGGAGCTGGTAGGAACGTTGGGTTGCTCGGTCAATGGCCAGGGTCAACGGCGGCGTGGGGTATTCCGCAAATATGCCCGACTGTGAGGGCGGGCACAAGCCGGCGTGAGTAGGTTAAACGTTGAGTTTTATAAGGGCACCATGGGGTGACCAGCCCCTCCCCACCCCCCACCCTCCCCACCCAGCCCTTCCCCACCCTCCCCTCCCCACCCAGCCCCACCCTCCCCTCCCCTCCCAGCCCCTCCCCACCCTCCCCTCCCCACCCAGCCCCTCCATCCCCACCCAGCCCCTCCCTGCACAACGGACGGACACAATAATCCCCTGTGGGCTGGTGTAATCAGGAGGTTCCTATCAGTAATAATTATCTGCCATCATATTAATCACCATAAACACAAGTGGTACAGACACACCGTGTCATCCCAGAATTCTATCCCAGAGTTTGAATTATGAAATATATATTTTTGTCACAGGTCAATTCAGCCCATCATCCTTCCCAGGGTCAATAAATTCACATCACTTAATGGGAAGTCAACATTGGTCATCCTATGAAGAGACTGGTTCCCACCATAGCAATGTATAATTACCGTAACTGGGTGAGGCCTGTCAACAGAGATGAGTACTGCCCAATACTTGCTTGAGCAAGGAGACACTGACTTTTTACTAAACACAAGTTGAGTACTGTGCATCTTTCTGTATTTTAGTTTGCTTCATCAGCGCAGGTATAACTTTCGCATATCATTTGTATGTTATTTGCATAAGTTTAATGCGATCGATTCTCACATGGATGATCCACGTGTGAACCGTGTACGTGAGAATAAATTTTAACCGATGGATCGATGCACTCTTTAAACGCCTACGACTTCTCACACAGCGCCGCGTCCCTACCGCTGACCCTAATGCGGGCCCTCCCCCTGTATGTATGTTGAACTTCTTTCGCATCATACATAGCCGACTATGATATTCGGAGGTGCAGGGGAAGGACAACAAACTAAACGCAAAAATCAGTTCTAAATAAATGATTTTTGGATTTAAAAGTGCATAACTTCCTAATATCTGAAGGAAGAGCGTTCCAGACGGCCGCAGAAGTGCATCTGAAAGCAGTAACTGTCTTTGTTCAATGGCTAGCCAAAAGCCGGAGTTCGCGTGATGGTGTATGGTCCTCGACAAGATCAGCAAGGTATTGTGGTTCATTTGTGGCAAGCACTTTGTGTGTAATGAGTGCTACCTAATAATGTATTCGTTTGGCAACTGGAAGGTAATGCAGCTCGGCGAGCACTGGATGGACACAGTCGGATCTTGCAGTACCCGCAACGACACGTGCCAAATCATTTTGTACAAACTGCAGTTTTGCCAGACGTCCCGTAGAGTAGTGAGTTGCAATAAGCGAGCCTGTCGATACGATGCTACACGCCACCGTGTTGGCTATGTCACGACTCAATAGTGGTCAAATGTGTCGTAGAGCCCTGATATGACAATTGAGAATCGATGGGATCGATGCACCCTTTAAACGCAGCGCTGCGTCACCACCGCTGACCCTACAGCAGGCCCTCCTCCGGCCGCGCCGCTGGCGGGGGGGGGGGGGGAAACGCGCGCTGGACCCACCGAGCAGCTTCTCGGCGAGCGTGACGAGCTGCTGGGGGTTGAGGCCTCTGGAGGTGACGCACGAGAACTGCCAGCTGAGCACGTCGGAGAGCAGGCTCCAGCTCGCTGCCGGTGGGTTCAGGAACAGGGACAGGTTCTGTGGTAGAGACAGAGACGTGGCGCCACACTCCTCGTTATCCTGACTGTTCTATTTTGTTTACTACCACTGACATGTAATGGATACGACTTTAATTAGCGCAACACAAACACATTCAATACAATGTTTTGGAAGTACCTTTCTAATTGTACAATCTAGCAGAGATAATTATATTTCAACCAATATTAATGCCAGACGCTTTATATATCTGCACCTCCGATTAGAACTATTGGCTACATATTGTGCGAAGGAAGTTCAACATACATATAGAAAAAAAAATGCATTGTAAGTTTGATTTTTTTTACAATAGAGGGCTATTGCCGTCATTTAATTTCTCCAAGCACTAGAATTTAGAAACGGAGGAAAAAATATCGCCTTGCACTGCCCCATCCACCCAGAAGATTGTGCATGTAGTCTCACCTTCTGCTCGTTGGTGAGCATGTTGTACCACAGGATGGACGCCCAGCCATTGGGCAGTTGGCTCACGTTGGAGATGACAATAACAGGCAGAGACGTCGTCTGTGTTAGACGAAAGCACCGCACACACAATGCACGCACTGTGATGCACATTCAAGCTGCAAAGATATTTCCGTGACAATGCAAGCACTTACATCACACTGAGTTTCAGAAGAGATGACATCTGCAGTATCACGCCCTCTAAACCCATTTATGAAAGTATGTTTGTTGAACTTTTTAGATTTAAAGCTTTCGTGACTGTAGGGATTCATATTCTTGGTTCTTTCGGTAAAGTCACGTAGAAGGGAAATAATAAAATAATAAAAAGAAAACAATAACATTCTCACACTATTCTCACAACGTGAGAATTTGATTGTTTTATTTTTATTATTTTATTATTTCCCTTCTACGTGACTTTACCGAAAGAACCAAGAATATAATTTGTTGAACTTATTTCGCACCATACATAGCCAACCGTGCTAATCGAAGGTGCGGAAAGAAATAACTAATGCCAAGCTCGAAAGCCAGACTCCAAAGCATTCATGGTCGCGTTTGATATTACGAACAATGCAAAAACCCCAATGTTATTCACAGATACAAAAAACAACACTAATATTAGCCAGAAATGTAAATGTGTATCCATTATATCATCCCATATGTTTAACCAATCTGTGAATGTTTTGCACGGACTTCAGATGTAGTTGCATTTAGATGCAATGTCTATCCAAATTGTATTGTTGGTGATAGGACTCCACTTAAATTACTAAACCTGAAGTAGTTATGTTTTACCACTCGAATCTAAACTCCAACCAATAATCTTGTCACTGCACGTGGGACAGCTACCTCCAGGTCCATCTTGAGGCTCTGGTGGTAAAATTGCGTCTCAAAGCTGATGAGGTGGAGCTCTTCCGTCACTATCAGTGATCCCTGCACACACACACACACAAATAATACATTCTCAGCCACCTTACACTTGCAGGGCAAGTTCTGATTATCAATAACCTGATATGGTTGGGATGCCCTGTGACAATGGTGGAGACATCATTGTCCGATTGCCTTTGCCTCCCAAGTGTCACAAATTGTTGGCACACTATCAAGAACAAATATTTAGCCACAGTCCTACTCAGAGAGGTAACGAATACAGGATTCGAATCTGGATAATGGCGAATGTAGCACAATACGTTAAAATTTGACACCGCAAAGTGAAGGTGATATCACCACAGATTTAGTGCCAAGCTAGTTTTACTTTGGGAGTATGTGGAGTAGTTTGACAGGTGAACACACAGGTATTATGGGTCAGCAGACTACGGTGACTTTGCAGATGCATCACCTGTGCTCCCTACTACGTCACCGTGCTACTTTGACATGCACATCAGACACTCAACCAACGTTTTCCTCCTCACATTGACCCTGAAATCCATGCTTTTTTCTTTAATCTCCCAACCCGGAATTAACTATTCCATGGAAATTAATGGGCACCTCGCGATGTTACTACTTATACGAGCTCGCAAATCTATTGGGCGACATGCTGAATTATCAAGAGTTCTCCATCAAACGTGGGGCACTGTTGATCCCTTGGCAAGCTGCGTTCCTCATGGGGGCCCTGGGTGCAGTAAAGGGGACCTCACCTCATTCCTGCCTCCTGCTTGCGTGCGCTGTTCTCGTACTTGCTGCAGAAGACAAAGACAAAGATCCCCCGTAAAGCCTTAACAGGGGCAAGTGCTGTTAGCGAGCACCTATGAAGGCCGGAACGGCACACCACGCCCGGCCGCCTTTGTCTCCCCAGTGGCAATGTTTACACACCGCACCAGGTACTCATTTGAGGCTGAGTCGACCTAGGGGAGGGCCGGGACCGGTTCAGATAATCGTCACTGATGTTGGCCGTGAGCGGGAATCGAACCTGGGTCGCCAGATTCGTCGCACAGCGTGCTAACCGCTACACTACCGCTCACGCACACACACACACAAAGACTCCTTTAAAAGTTATTTTCAACTATGAGTATTCAAAAGCAGTAGAACAGGCGGAAGGGGCTATCATAGATCGGTTTATGTAAGAGGCGACTATGTGTGTGCATATGCGTCACTGCTGCTCTACCGCAGTATGACAGTGGTGAGGAGGTGTAACATGAACCTTGCCTGCACACATTGATATTCTCTAGTGCACTGGCAGGTAAACACTCAACAAAGAGCTGCTTGCGGTACAATTATACTGCTACTGCAATGCAGAGATTTTTTATTCAGTTTGACTTACTTCGATTCAGGTGAGAGCCCATTGAGATCAAATATATATTAAACAATAGGGAAATTTAACCCATGCATGGGAAGAAATATTTTATATTTGTGTGCAGGCGATTTTCAAATTCAGTATTTTGGCTTTGACACCAGTACTCTTCTGGCAATGCTTGTGCATGACATTGCAAGGTCTTGCACATCAACTTTACTGCAGAGCACACCTTGCTCTTATGCTTTGTAACATCACGCTTGCCACAATACCACAATACCTTGCTGATCTCGTCAAGAAGCATAAACCTAGCCATCGAACAAAGACGGTCACTGCATCACCAATGGCGGAGCCAGGATTTTCAGGTAGGGGGGGAAACCCCTCCAGCAATGAAAAATGATAGAGGAGTTGTTAGTAAGTAAGGATTTGTCCCTTGCTTTTTATTCGACGCGTGTGCGGCGATGGCGCAGCCATCGATCGAGGGTCGAATTCGAACCGTGTGTGATCGGCATCGCGCTCGCTGAAGGTGAATGCCTTCAGGGAAGTCGTGTACTGTATACGCAACTGTGCGCAATTCTGAGTCACTTATAACTGCTTTGCCGTTACTTATTGCCAATTATGGACTCAGACTATTGTCCTATCATCTCATAGAATCCCTGGCACATAATAATACGCTACAGTGACAGTGGGGGTCACAAAATGCCAATTTATTACTAATAAACCCCAATGATCCGATCGAAATTAGGGATTTCAATCGGATCATTGGGGGGGCACGTGCCACCCCACCCCCCCAACTGGCTCCGCCAGTGTGCATTACGCGCTTTCAGATGCGCTTCTGTGGACGTCTGGAACAATCTTACATCCGATATTAGTAATCCACTGGAAATATATACTTTTAATATATCTTAAAAACTCATTTCTTTAGAATTGCTTGTTGTGTTTAGTTTGTTGTCCTTCACCCGCATGACCAATTAGCACGGTTGTCCCCGTACGGTGTGAAATGTTTAACATACATACATCCCCAGGCAGCTGTAGCGGTGAGCTGTGGCTGACTGCCAGGTGCAGTGACTACTCGCGTTGTGAACGTGTGCCGTGTGAGGAGCTCACCAGGTGGCGGAACTCCACCGCGAGGCTGCCACTGTTGCACTCCTCCATGTTCATGACCTTGGTGTTGGTGCCCAGGATGTTGAAGCGACGGAAGCTAGGGTTGGTGGGACACATGGTGACTTTAGTCCTCGACACTGGCTGCAGCTGTCCTTGCCGCTGATTGGCTCACATTGCACAAGATGTGATGGACTCGGAGTACTCTGTCAACTAACTAGTGATATTTTATGCATAGTAATATTGCAGGTAATTAAGGCCACTGAGTGGTCTGAGAGTAACTGACTTTAAGGACTGATGGTATACTTAGTCTTGTTTGTTTTTGGAATTAAATATTGCCCAGCCAAAGATGCTGTGTAATATGACAGATTAAAATGTTTTGCTAATAATATGCACAATGTCAGAACATTAAACAAATCTTAAGAGATGGATTTCAGGCACTCACCCCTTGACTGGAGGCTTATCGCCAATATCTCTGATGACGGCAGAAAATAAAAAAAATACATGAGGTTAGTCTTTATTACCACCTGTCAAACTGACAAGAGTTGCGGTTTTCATTTTAAAACATGCACTGCATTAGTTTTAGGGGACATGTAGGCCAAAATGGGACCGATACTACAGAAAGCATCACTCACTTGTCAATGGATGCCTTAACCTTCAACTGGTAGTTCAACTCAGACAGCTTCACGAGGAGCCTGTAACAGCAAGGAGCAACGCACATGCAGTATCAGCTTAGAACCGTGGACATTATGTTGCGTACCGGCTGCGTTGCCGGAGCTCTGCTGGAAAATATCACCGTGTGCGATGCACGCACCTGATCTTGGCTGTGAACTGCACACTCGTCTTGATCACCAGCGGCCTCTGTGGGTGCGTGGGCATGCACGGTTGGCATTCCACCACGAAGGCGCTGAGGTCATTCACGTGGGTGGACAGTCACACAAGCGAGACAGATGAGCAACAGAGTAACATGAGAACCTACCCTCCTGCAGACTGCACCCAACAGCTACCATAAATCAGTTGCTGCATGGCGAGACTGTACCAGCAGGAAAACACCCATTTCACAAGTTCTGAAGGATATGATTTAGTAACGCGAACTAACCCAAAAAACCCCTATTATGGATATTGGTCGCAAAAGCCTATGTGTTAAACTAACGCGGTGTGAGTTGCATGGTACGTCGTTATCAATATGAAAGTAACAACAGCTTTATCAAAGTGGTAAACCTCTCCTGTTTGTTTCTAGAGTAGTGGATAATCTAGAAATATGTTCCATTTGTGAAAGGTTAAAATAATGTTGTTTTCTTCTTCGAGCATTAAAAAACACGAAACTAGTAATCGTGTGCTTTGTTGCAGGCGATATGAAGTTGAAGGCTTTGGACAATTTCAATCAGGAGTTACTGTCCAATCGTTGTTGCAGGTTTAATTGCAATGGCTGTGCACATGAGTGTTCAGTGCTTTACCGCACAACAAACAGAGGCCATAGAAACGAGACCTAAGTAATTAAATCTCAGGATAATCTTATGGTTAAGACGTTCATGTGTTTTCTTTTTACTGTGCACAAGCTTGCTTGGGTATGAAGCAATATGGTAATAATAAGTCCCTTGTCAATCTATTTGTGGATTAATGCTTCCCCATGGGATGTCAATTTTAGGGGTCATTTGACCATATGTCACCATGCTGGTCAGTATGGGTTGAAGGGTTGAAGGGAGGGAGGGCTGGGTGGCAGTCCTAGTTCAAATATCATTTCGCCACTGATATTAGACGTGGCCGGAAATCTAACTTAGACACTGGATTCGGAGTGTAGTGCGCTAACCACTGCATCACCACTCACAAGTGTATTGACGTAAATGGAGTCACTATGGCGTTTAGCGCCAGCTACTGTAACAAGAGTGGTATTGTGCGTCTTGAGCCTCTCTCTGGCACCAGAGTGGGTATGGCATGGAAGCGGGCCCTAAGGGGCATGGTTCTGGTGAGGGTCACAGAGAGGGCAGTTGAGGACGTGACAGTCTGGGTCAGGGGTCGGCAACCTGCGGCTCCGGAGCCGCATGCGGCTCTTTTGAACCTTGACCGCGGCTCCGGGGCGGATGCTAGCGAGGGGAGGAGGCGCACTGTGACACCTGCTCTGGCGTTGCCGCTGCTGACAGGTCGCCGCTCCGCTCCACACTGCCCGCCCGGTGACAGGCAATAACGTTGCCGTTGCTTTGTCACATGTTTGGAAGAAGTAAAAACCTTCCTGGGCAGCAAAGAGCTCACCTTTGCTGAGCTGGAACAGCCAGAGTGGCTGGAAAAATTACATTTTATGGTAGACATGACAGCACATCTAAACACGCTAAATACAACCCTTCAGGGGAAAGGAGGCACAGCCCTGCACATGCTGGAGGAGGTTTTGGCATTCGAGCGCAAGTTGACAGTGTTTGTCAAAGATTTACAGAGAGGTACACTGTCTCACTTTCCCTCTTTGAGAGAGTTCAAACAAAGTCAAGATACGATAACTTTGGAATATTTCAAGTCTGCAATCACCACAATGCAAAGTTCGTTTGGGAAACGATTCTGTGAGTTCAGAGAGGAAAAAACGACATTATCCTTCCCTGGCACTCCCCTGGCGATCGATCCATCCCTATTGAATATGACTGCATTTGCAGGTGTAAGTCAACCTGATCTTGATATGGAACTGGCCGATATAGCCGACAAAGATATATGGGTGTCCAAGTTCAAATGCTTGACCGCTACTCTTGAGGATGTTGCCCGTCAGAAGGCCATTCTGGCTCAGAATCATAAATGGAGTGATATTGAAAACCTTCCCAAACAGGACAAACTTGTATTCGAAACATGGAATGCCATCCCCAACACTTATATAAACATGAAAAAGTATGCATTTGGAGTCCTGTCGATCTTCGGCTCCACATATGTATGTGAGCAGGTCTTCTCCAACATGAACTATATTAAAAACAAACATCGATCACGCCTCACAGATGACAGCTTGCAAGCCTGTGTGAAAATGAAGGTGACGTCTTACAGCCCTGATGTGCAGACACTGTGCACTGAGGTTCAGAAGCAAAAATCCCATTAACCAGGTAATTTAGCTATTAATTTGCAAAAATATATTTTACATTGTTAAGTGAAAAAGTCCTTTTTTTATTCGGATTGACAGCTGACTGCACGATCCTGTATATAGCAATAAGGTAAGAAACAATATATGCAGTGTTATATTTGTTTTAAATGTTGCAATGGTTTTGCGGCTCCCAGTTTATTTTTTCCTTCGGAAACGGGTCCAAGTGGCTCTTTATGTCTTAAAGGTTGCAGACCCCTGGTCTGGGTGAACCCGAGAGGGCACGTCACAGGAGAGGGTAGCGAGGGGGGCCAAAGGGTGGCAAGAGGGACACGTGATATATGGCCCAGAGCCTTCTAGTAGGATCTAGAAGGGGGCGTGGCCGAGGGCGGAGCCAGGCCACGCTCAGAGGCATAAAAGGGAAGTCCCGAGAGCCGATCCGGGCTGTCTGTTGGAATGGAACCCGCCGGTGCTACGTCTCTTCGATCCTCGGTCCTTGGTCTTTACTCTCGGCATCGTGGGTCAGGCAGTGTGTTATTGACTGACCCGGTTATATAGTTACCCCGTTGTGGTATAGTTAACCAAGTGTACGTTTATGCAGTTACCCTGTTGGGGTGTTATAATAAACGTGTTGCCTCCAAGTTCTAGTGTGTGTCTCCGTAGAACCCACTACACAAGTATAAAGACATTGCTGCAACACTTTGTGGAATGAACCTTATTATCAGGAGACCAGGTTCCATGCATTAAAGTATTCATTCAATACATAATTTGGTAACGCTTTTATATTTGATGAAATAAATCAAAAGTCATACACAGCAATGTGTGACCACCACAGGGGTTGGGGCGATGAGATGAGCTAATGTGCAGGGACAAGATGGATGACGACGACGAAATTGCAAGATCGAGAGGCAATGGCAAAAACATGGGGAGACCTTCATCCAGCAGTGGGTTTATAATGATTTCTTTCATAAAAATCCAGGATTCATAAAAATAAATACTAAAACCATTGTGAGGTTGTATTGCTGGACATTTGAAAAAGAGCTTTACAGCTCATCGGATTCCTCCAGTATAAATCAATATTCTGATCACGTGACTGATGCGCGAAATAATAGAAGCAGGTGATTCTTCTGTTGAAATAGCAAAAAAAAAATGTTTTGTTCAATACGCATGGCTTGAAATACACGCAGTGTGGTTGTGGGTTTCGAGCCTGTGACAGCGTGCGGTGCGTACTTGTTGAAGAGAGCCTGCAACAGGTTGCTGGTCTTTTCTTCCAAGTCGCCCTTGTATGAAACAATGGGGTCCCCTTTGTAGGTCACCTTCTGCTGCAGCTCCTCCAGCTTCCTGAGCTGCCTCAGCACCTGCAGCAGTGCCTCTGCCAACTCGGTGTACCTATAATGCGCACACAACAAAGACAACGATCCCCCACGCACGCACACACAAGGTGTGTGTTTCAGACCTCGTCACTGTGCAACACAATGCTCTCAGTGCGCGGCCAGGAAACTTTTAAAGGTTGTTCCTCCACATGTATCAAACACACAGGACAATTCATTTATATATACTCCACTGATCATCTTACTTTCTTCTCAACAGGTGATTTAATGTTGTGAAAAGTGATGCCTCTAAATCTTACAGACAAGCATTTCAGAAGATGTACTAAGTGTATATAGTTTAACACGTAGGCTTTCGCGACCAATATCATCCATAACAGGTTTTTCTTTGGGGTTAGATCATGTAAATATAAATGTGTCGTTAAACCCGCCACCACCCCACACAGCCAATTAGTAATGTTTGTCACACAAACAGAACATGCCAATTCGTTACTACAACAGCACGCCGGTGTGTTGGACAGCAAATCAAAACATTTACAATCCAGAGTACGACGTTTCGCCAGTCGTTACAACTCGCTTCATCAGACGGCCAAACCTGTTGAATTGCATTTATTTGCCATAGGCATCACCAATCCCCCGGGCTTTTGGGAGTAACGTGAAAACCAGTTGGGCAACCTTCCTCAGCAAGGTACACCACCACGTGTTTAAGGGCATAGCAACCTTTAACCTATATTCGTTTTACTTTTCCGTGAAATCTAAAGCCAGCAGGGTTCCGTTTATAGTTCCCCACTACTGTGTATAGTATTGGTATAACCCTAATGTAGCTGCTTTGTCACGCGTTAGCATTGTAATGAGCAATAGTTAATTAAAACACAGTCCTGTTCATGTGGCTGGAAAAGGACAGCGGGTTTATGCAGGGATGATTACGTTGCATTTTTATGAGGAGAGTGGTGGAATAGCGATTTGTAAGATCCAGTTGAGCTGGGTTCATTTCTCAGTTACTTTACAGAGATTTTGAGCCAGCTGGTCAGGAGTGTGCAAGGGCATATCCAGGTAACCATCGAGCAGAGTTAGATATGTCTTAGCTTGTCACGATAACAACAATTTCATATATTTAAGAGCACGCAATGAAAAACTAATTTACATTTAAGATGAATTTAAATATTTTTTTTACTTCAAATCGTGTCAATGACTTTTATACTGTCAGTGCCAGATATGGGAGTCAACCTGTTCATGACTAGCTTAAAACAACTCAGCCTTGGCACCTCCGATTAGCACGGTTGGCTACATATGGTGCGAAAAAAATTCAACATACATACAGTCTCAAAATAAACAGTTCGTGCAGTTGTTTAACTGTAGTACTGGGGAGACAGAGAATGATGGGTGTGATGCGTGTGAACAGCACTTGTGCCTACAATGAAAAGCCTGAGGGACATTTTTTGTGATGTATTCTAATCCATTGAATTGCCACACATCATTGGCATTCAAAATATGTATTTACAGACAAATTATTGCTCAACGAAGTGGCTTAATCACATGGAAATTTATTACAGCCAAATACTCTTGAATGCATGTTGATTCTAAATGTGGAGGGAAAAACCGGAGAACCTGGAAAAAATCCACATGACCACGGGAAGAACAAGCAAACTCCAAATATACATGCAGGGTCGGGATCGAATCCATGACCTCCTGTATACCTGAAGAGGTAGTTAACAGGAAACACTTCAACCAGTCTCAAGAATCATTTTAGAAGGCCCTTCTTGCATTTGGATATTTGGCCAATACCATGATCAAGTGGCTTGTGGGAAATAACCGCAGCTCTTGGAGAAAACTCATCCTAGCCACATCAACAGTATTTATCGGCAGGAGTTTGCTTGTGAAACGTGTGCATGATAGAACAGGTGTGCGACCTGAAAACTTAAAGTTCACAGCTCTGGAGTATTTTAAGACTCGTTTATGAATATCTGTATTTGCATCGGTACTTGGAGAATAATGGTAGTTCCTGCTTTCGCAGAGCAAAAATACATAAAATTCTTACTGAAGGCTCCCAGAGATGAGATTTTACGACACAACATCCCCGACCAGTGGTGCTGCCTGGCCAAGCAACACAGGAAGCATCCCCCTTCCTAGAAAATCAAGTGAAGTGCTTGCAGAGTGCAACCTCACTGCCACTGTAGTCTACCTGCAAATATAATTTCTTGGGTAAGACACCATCAGTTCAAAATCACGGTGCTTTCCTGTTTTAATTAACATTAGGGTGGTGATCATCTCCTGTTTACAAATTCCACATTCCTATGGTGGAGGCGGGACTATCTACAAGACAACCACTGTTCATCTTCTTGGTTTTTTCGGTAAAGTCACGTAGAAGGGAAGTAATAAAATAATAAAAATAAAACATAATAAAACAATTCTCACGACGTTTCGGCCACAACGCAAGCAGCCGTTGTGGCCGAAACGTCGTGAGAATTGTTTTATTATGTTTTATTTTTATTATTTTATTACTTCCCTTCTACGTGACTTTACCGAAAGAACCAAGAAGATGAATCCCTGCAGTCACGAAAGCTTTAAATCGAAATACAACCACTGTTGACTTCCCTCCACACAATTGGTACTTATTTTAACCGACCACGGAGGGTTTATGGGCCGAGTCAACCCCCCGGCCGGGAACTGAACTTGCAACCTTATGATTGCGAGCCACTCAACGCGACCGCTGAGCTACCTGGCCAGATTTATTCACCTGATCATTGTGCAATTCAGGTGGGGAAAAGCAGGCATCATGCAGCAAGCGGGCACGTGCGACTTGGCAAGAGGGCGAGTGGGAGGGTGTGTACCACTTCTCCAGGTGGTCGAGGCAGATGTTGGGTGGGCCGCCGATGCAGCCGAGCTGCTGCCTCCGCTTCCACTCGTTCAGCTCTTCCAGCAGCGGCTTCTTGTGGACATAGTCGGCGATGGCCAGCAGCTCTGTCATCGATTGCAAGATTTGCTGTGTCGCACAGAGACATAAGATCACCTGAAGGATTCTACGGATTGTTGGGGCGAGTCCTGTTCGCGAGCACCTACGAAGGCCGGCACGGCACACGAAGGGGTGGGTGGTCAGAACCACACCCCCGACCCACTTTGATTCCCTGGTGGCATCACACAAGTGCTCATTTCAGGCTGAGTTAACTTAGGGGGGAGGCCCGGAATGGGTAGATATATACGGTGCATCTCTGTAATTTAGCAATGTTGACCGTGATCGGGATTTTAACTCGGGTCGTCGGGCTTCGTAGCGCAATTTGCTCACCACTACCCGACCGCTCCCCATAATTAAGCACCAAATCGCAACCCACCGCAATGCATACGCGTGGCTTGATATGAATGTGCAGATTTACCACAATTGCAGAGCGCCTAATGTGGTCAAACCCAGAACCAGATCATTCTGTGTCCCTGACGTGGAGACCGAGATTGCCGCGACACGTTTTGCTGTAGGGTCCGCACCTTGCGATTCTGGTCCAGGTTCTGCAGCATCACCTGCAGCCGTGCCATCTGCTTTATGGAGTCCCCCTGCCCGTTGGGCTTGCCGTTCTGTGGCGACGGCTGCTGTTTTGACAAGAGACTGGCGCTATTGCTCTCTGGACCGTCTGTGGTGACACAAGAATCCAGCCACGTGTTCAATCAAATCAAACACACACAATATAAAATATGCAAATGCACTTTGAAACTGGACAGTTTAAAAAAAAGACAAAACTGGATACATTTTTCATCTAGAAGTCAATTTCTAAGAGACTTAAGACTGAAAAATGTTGTTAAAAGCCCCCACCGAAGAATAAGAAAATAGAACAGTGGTCAAAAACCAGCCCAGTAGCTGATACAATAATGTAGGCAATGCCCACGTTTTGAGAACATTTGTCCTCACCTTTGGTCTGAAAGTCTTTGTAGCGGAAGTCAAACTCATCCTGACAATTTTCCAGGGATTTGATATTTTGCTCTGTCACCTGAAGGCACATATCAACATATGAACACATATATAGTGCAGTACTATTTATTTGACTAAACAACATTTTTACAAATGTAATTTGAGAACTCTTATAACTCATTAATCTCCTATGAAAATATATCACTAGGTTTACTGTTCGCCAACAGCATCCCAATAGTTTACTACTATTACGTCTTTTTATGAGCACACTACACATTCACACCTGCACGTGTATGAACATTAACACAGATAAACTATAAGTTTCCATTTTATTTCTCACTATCTTTACTACCCGGCTTCGCCCGGGCTTGGATTCTTGTCTTGGATTAATACACGGCCTACGCGGAGAGTTAGGGGGGGGGGGGATGCGTGACGTCAGTAGGCACACTGCGTGACGCTGCCGCATGCGGGTGACATCACAGATGTGACGTCACCGCTCACTTGCCGTGCAAAATATATCCATTATTGCGCCCCCCCCCCGCCCCCCAAAATACAAAAGTCTATTTTTATACTTTTTGCATTGTGTACAGTCTGGAAGCTACCCACATGCCAAATGTCAAGTTTGTTGCATGTCGGGAAGTATGCTAAACATTTCGAACAGACACACATATTCACAAATTTCCCTTTTATATATATAGATATGCAAGTGCACATCCGTGCAGTAACATCATCATCGTGTCTCGACTGATCCAGATCCATTCACTCGGGCTCCATACAAGCCTAGTTTTACAGCACCACTCTCCACAGGTGTTATACCTGCACGCGTTTCTTGACCTCTGCGATGGTTAGTTCCAGGTTCTTCTGCTTCTCAGACTGGATGGAGCTCTGAGGTCGATACTGCTGACCTTCAGCACCCTGTGGCAGAGACAAGGCAAGTGTCATGGCCATGGACGAACGTCCATACTCACAATCGGTAGTGACCAGTAATGGTGAGCCATGAGTAACTATCTGTACATGAAGTACGATGCACTTCATTGCATCTATTAACCAATTAGATAGGCTGCAAAACTGGTCAAGTTGTTGCATAAAACACTTTCACAATCATGCTTTTTATTTACCGAAGAAAGCCTTACCCAGTCGTTCAGGTTGTTTCAGAGAATCCTGATTTGGAGAACACCCATGCATGCGAGGGGATAGCAAGCAAAGAGCTTGGCACCGATGTACTCAATAATGATTTACTGACCACATCACAGCCCAAGCCTACAACATCTGGTATTTCCAGGGAGTCTCCCTATCAAGCAATAACCAGGCTTGGTACCTGATTAGCTGGTTAGATAGATCGGGTGCATTCAGGGCGATTTCATTTTTGGGGTGATGTGGTCATCGTTAAATGCATGTGCCGTTAGAGGAAATCGGAGTTTCAGGAGAACATGGACTCGTACAATGCAGCAATGTTTTAACTTTGAAACAAATCTTTACTGAAGTGACCTAGAGGTAAATCTTTGCAATTCACCATTGTCTCTGCATTCACATGTTGAAGAGTGAATAGGAAAACAATAGCAAAAATAACGGCAACCTTTACAAGTGATGCATGAATGCACGCAAGTTCAACTCACCATGTGGGCCTTGTTCGCTCTATCTAAGATGTGCTGCTCCTCCTGCAGGCACTGAGATATGAGGGAAGCCATCTGGGTGGGGTTCTCCAGGTACTTTGCCTGTGAACACATATATACAGAGACAGATAACTTGCTTGGCATTATATGGCTGGTGGGGGAAAGTCCTGTTCGTGAGCACTGTTACTGTTGTTTGCACATTTCATCAAGCACTAATTTAAGGCTGAGTCAAATTAGGGGAGGCACAGGACAGGTTCATATTCCCGACGTAAGTGAAGGTGTGTGTGTGCCCAGGAATTGAATCGAGAGTAGAGAATTGTAGCTCAGTGCGCTAACAACGATGCCACCACTCCCTACAAACACAAAGATCCCTCATATAGCCTTAACAGGACAAGTATTGTTAGAAGTACCTATGACGGCCGGCAAAGCACCCGAGGGGATGGGTGGCCAGCACCACGGCTGGCCACCTTTGTCTCCCTAGTGCTGATGTTTACACACCGCACCAGGTACTCATGTGAGGCCGAGTCGACCTAGGGGAGGCCCAGGACCCATCAGAAAACCGTCACTGGTGTTGGCAGTGAGCGGGAATGGAACTCGGATGCCCGGGTTCATAGTGCAGCACGCTAACAGTTGCATTACCGCTCCCCTACAAACACACACACACACATCTATTTGAAAGTAAATGTCCACACAGACCTTGGCTTATGCACAAATACCTATTTACTGCTTGTCCTTGTGAATGTATTCACACCGTTGGTGTGTGCATATGAAGTTGTGTTTGCAGTTGGGCTTAGGCTCAGCCAGGCACCTGAATGTTCTGTTTAATCTTGCGCAGGTTGTGCTGCAGAAGCAGGTTGTGCTCGGAGGAGAACCGTCCATACTGCACGTCCAGCTGGCTCAGCAGAGTATGCAGCAGCAGAGAAGCCTGCGACGGATCGCTCGCTGCATGGCTCCTGGAACCACATGTCCCACGCAAATCACCGATTTGGAAAAGCATTGCCGCTATCGAGTTTCAATGAAACGATTTTAAAGGCAAATCGGACCAGGTTGCTGTAAATCATTGTCGTAATCATCATCATCATCATTGGGCCATCGTCAGTGTGCAGCGTTGGCATAACCGGGCTCCTCACCAGTCCTGTCCTTCGATCCAGGGGGCGATAAACTGCCGCACCTCCATGGGGAAGCTCTCGTTGTAGAGCTGGTCCAACAGCTCCAAGTACTTCATGTCCAGCTGCTGGAGCTTGTTCCACTGCGCCATGATGTTTCCTCGTAGACTGGGGATTTGTGCACCGCGATGGCGAGATGTTAACTACCTCACCTGGTATACAAGGAGGTCGTGGGTTCGATCCCGACCCTGCATTTTTCTCCGGCTCCTCCGGTTTTTCCATCCACATTTAGAATCAATGTGAGTTTAGAGCATTTGGCTACTATAAATGTGCACATGATAAGCCACTTCGTTGAGCTATAATTTGTAGCCAGATCGCTTCTGAAAAATTGCTATATAGCTCAACGGGCCTTACCTGGTACAATTAAAATAGTTTGCAGTTTAAATATTGTTTGAGTTTATGTACAAGCATTGGCTTATCTCCTGTTTAGAGGAGATCGTGTTTCGGGCTCAAACCAATTAGAGGAGTTAACCCGGAGGCCTCTGTCAAAGTTGCTCACAGTTCAAGCAAGCAATGCAACAGCACTTATCTCTATTTGATACACCGAGTCAGAGGTGAAAGCTCCACATTTCCACTGGCGGAGTCAGTGGGGGGGGGGGGGGGTGGGCACGTGCCGCCCCAATGATCCGATCGAAATCCCTAATTTCAATCGGATCACTGAGGTTGATTAGTAATAGATCGGCATTTTGCGACCACACTGCCACTGTGTAGCATATTATGTGCCAGGGACTCTATGAGATGATAGGATAATAGTCCGAGTCCATAATTGGCAATAAGTAACGGCAAAGCAGTTGTGACTCACAGAATTGTGCGCAGTCGCGTATACAATACACAACTTCCCTGAAGGCATACCTTCAGCGAGCGCGATGCCTATCACACACGATTCGAATTTGACTTTCGATGGATGGCTGCGCCATCACCGCACACGCGTCGAATAAAAAGCAAGGGACAAGTCCTTACTAACAACTCCTATCATTTTTCATTGCTGGAGGGGTTGCCCCCCCTACCTAAAAATCCTGGCTCCACCATTGCACATTTCTATGGCAGGGATCAGTCTCTCCATACGCAAATATGATACCCATTGTAGTGTCCCCAGATAAATTATAGGTTAATTTGAGGCACGACTGGCATTTGAACTTGCAACTAGCCGATTGGAAATTTAGCAAATATACAAGAGGAATTCACATTTGGGATTTCAGCTATTAGAAGTGCAAATAATGGTCCGCTGTTGTGAAATCTGTGATTGGGCCATCGTTATATATAGTAGATGGTATGTTCTGATAAGCAGGGCTGGAAATGAGAATAATTTACTGGGGGAACTCGTAAATGATTCCCCCCACCTCCCACTAAATCTGGACGTACACTAGATCTTAGGAGGGTTGCTTCATCTGTGGGTCTCTGTTTGTCAGTGGGCCTCTGTGCATTTCTGTGGGGATCTGTGTGCATCTGTGGGCCTCTATGCGTGTATATGAGTCTCTGTGCATTTCTCTGGGTATCTGTGTGTGTCTCTGTGTGCGTCTGTGAGTTTCTGGACATCTGTCCGTGGGTTTCTGTGCTCATCTGTGTGCATCTCTGGGTCTTTGTGCATGTCTGTGGGTCTCTATGCGTGTCTGTGACTCTCTATGTGTGTTTGTGGGTCTCTAAGCATGTCTGTGGGTTTATGTGCATGTCTGTGGGTCTCTCCGTTAATCTAGGCGCCTTTCTGTGAGTCAATAAAATAAAAATATGAATCCTTGATTCCTTCCGGAATGCAGTCGGGTTCAAATTGTTACTTCCATCATGGTGTTCCGGGGCATTCCGGCCCATTTCCACCACTGCTGATAAGGCCACACAGCTTTATTGGTCAGTTGCTGGTATTTAGTGATTGCAAAACAGACACAGTGCTAATTCACTTGCTACGATATCCAGCAACTAAACTGTCTGAATCCCCCAGACAAATTTTTGTTTATATTAAAACATAAAGTAGAGCATTATTATAGTGCTTTATTATGTCGTGGCACCCTTGGTGAAGAAGAAAATATGTGTAACCGAACCGGATGACAGAGTCATATGTTCTGGTAGATGCCAGTTGGAAAATAACCATCCAGTGGCCTTCTAATTTTAGCATGTGCCTCCATGTTTAATCATCGTAAACAGCAGTACTACCTACTCTATGGAACAGAATGCAAAAAAAAGAATGTAATGAATGCCTTGGGATATCCAAAAGATGCACTACCGAAGCCATCAACAGAAGCTTAACTGTACGTGTGGTAAATGTTATGTTGGGCAAACAGGACGAATGATGAGCACGAGACTAAAAGAACATCAGATAAATATTATATTCCCCCAAAAGCAAATGTCAGCAGCATCAGCAGAACACGCGTGCCAACAAGGAGTTGTGCCTAAAGAATGACCACGCTGGGCATGGCATGAAGAAGCATTTATTTAGTAGTGGATTAACAAAGCAATAATCATGATGCCGGACTATTTTCCTGGATGGTTTTGACAGATCGAATGGTATTCATCCATAACAGCTTGGCTACTTGTCCACATTGTCCTGGCGATAATCCCAATACAAGAAAACAAAAACCTTTACTCTGGCCATATTCCACCCTGCTGGTTAAGTCTTCACAGCACTGAATTGTATCACCCCATTGCGTATGTTTCGTGGAAAATAATTTACACGGTAAATAAGTCATCATGGATGCTGCATGGTCGAAGGTAATTTCCAAAACGTCTTACTGAGGCCACCGTAGAGAGCGGGAAGAGCTGTGAGAGTACTGAATGCGTGTTCCAGCAAGTTTCCAATCACGCTACATCCATAGCAATGCGCGGCACATGCATTTGGTATGAGCTTGATGAGTCTTGCCTACGGGTGTCAACATATCCCGGGAAAGTTGTGGCTACAACCGTGGTGGGCAGTTAGGGCAAGAGCCTACTGTACAGTAGTACAAGCAACTTACTTTGAATATATAATTAACTAGCCTTTTGCCCGTCCAAGGACGGGTGTATTTCAGTAAATCTGAAACTTGCAAGCGAAAAGCAGACCGCGACGTGATATTCATTGTATCAATTCGTGTGCAATTTGTAAGGCCGCGATGACACAGACTCATTTCATTTAAAGGTTATAATCCCTTCTTCATCATGACGTCCTTTTTACTTCAATGTCTCAATAGCGTCACGGAGATGACGTGACGTGAGGGTTCTGCCTTTGTAGTGAGGGTTGTAAGTTGACGCCGATGAGGGGGGACGAAGCGCCTCGCCCCCCCCCCTATGTGGAGTGCCGTCACCCGCTCATTATTATTAATGGTGGGGGGTGCTACATGTGGGGTGACGTCACCCGCTCATGATTATTAATGAGGGGGGGGGGGTCCATGTGGAGGATGCCACCTGTTCATGATTATTAATGAGGGGGGCTGGCCGACGTGAGTGACGTCACGTGTCGGACACACAGACATTATTGGCTCATTATACAGTAAAACCTTGGATTGCGAGTAACTTGGTCTGCGAGTGTTTTGCAAGACGAGCAATTTTTTTAAATAAATATTAATTTGATAAACGAGCGAGGTCTTGCAATACGAGTAGTAGTATACGCTTTGGCTGACTAGCGTCACGTGATCACAACTGATATACGAGTGCTTTGATATACGAGTGCTTTGGATTACAAACACGTTTCCGGAACGAATTATGCTCGCAATCCAAGGTTTTACTGTAGTAGTAAATGACCACCCTTCCCACTGCACTGTTCACACAGTGCCGGATTATCTTAGGAGCAAAAGTCGCTACATATGCTACGGGCCCTGAACTTTCAAGGGCCCCGCCGCTAAATGCTTTCAAGCTATCAATTCCGGTTCAGCAATTCTGCACTTGCTCTATTGCTATAGTACTATACCGCCTTCAACTTTTATGAACGACTGAGTGTTTAAGGTTAGCGATTTGTCGTATTATCTGGCTGTATTGCAAATGAAAAAAATACGATTATTTTACTATGCAAGTAAAAAATATTATGTTTTTATATTTACGTTTTTTTTTATTTAGGGCCCCTTTATAACATATGCTACAGGTCCCGCACTACCTTAATCCGGCGCTGGGTTCACACCAATGTCGTATCAGCCTTGAAGCCGAGAGATGGGCGAGCTCTGGACAAATTCCTGACCGAATGTCCCCAAAACTGACGGCTCTGCCATTTGTGTGCATGTCACAGCAGTGTAACACGAGACCCCCCCCCCCCCCAAGGCAACTATGCAGCAGCATCGCCAGAGCTCCATTAAAGCGGTGGCTCTTGCTTTGAAAAGGGTTAGCCGCTTGTGTCTGGACTTCGAAGCGACAATTGTAGTCTGTTTTGCCACCAAGTAGCCACGCATGCGAGTGCGAGTACACCGACACGAGCAAAACAGTCGCCATAACATTCACAAACATTCCTTATCTACTGCACACTCAGCACACGACAGGGCAAACTTCAGTCTCAACACCGCCGTGTCTGCCGCCGTAGTTGGCATTGTTGTTATTATTATTGACGCTGCTCCACAATGTTTGACGGCAAAGCATCGACTTACACACACGGACGGTCGGCGAAGTTTGTGAACGTAACGAACTATTGTGGGGGGGGGGGGAGAAAAAGAGTAAAAAAGCAGCTGTTAAAACATCCAAGGCTTAGTAGGAAGTGCGCGTGGGTGTCCCTCTCACCTATTCTTGGGCGCTCACGAAAGCTGGTCCCCGAGAGAGACAAAGGCGGCCGCGGCGGTGGCGGCGGCGACAACAGCGTCGGTCGCACCTCACTCAGTGCAGTGCGTAAGTGTGTAAGTGAAGTACACGCGAGTGCAGGGCGTGCGTAAGTGTGTACACGCGGCGAATCAAGACGCGGAAGGTTGAACGACGGCGATCCGTGGATGAGAATGGGGGGAGTGACGTCACGTCGCGTTCCGGGAAGCGGGAGCGGCCACCAACGAGAAACGCCGTCACGAGTGGCGCCCCTCCCACCTCCCCTCCCTTACCACCCCCCCCTCCCACCTCCCCTCCCTTACCACACCCCTCCCCTCCCTTACCACCCCCCCTCCCCTCCCTTACCACCCCCCCTCCCCTCCCTTACCACCCCTCCCCTCCCCTCCCTTACCACCCCCCTCCCCTCCCTTACCACCCCCCCTCCCACCTCCCCTCCCTTACCACCCCCCCTCCCCTCCCTTACCACCCCCCTCCCCTCCCTTACCACTCTCCCTCCCCTCCCTTACCACCCCCCCTCCCCTCCCTTACCACCCCCCCTCCCCTCCCTTACCACCCCCCCTCCCTTACCACCCCCCCTCCCCTCCCTTACCACTCCCTTCCCCTCCCTTACCACCCCCCTCCCCTCCCTTACCACCCCCCCTCCCCTCCCTTACCACCCCTCCCTCCCTTACCACCCCCACCCCTCCCTTTAACCCCCCACTCCTCCATTTAACCCCCCACACCCTCCCTTACCACCCCCCACCCCTCCCTTACCACCCCTCCCTCCCTTACCACCCCCCCCCCCTCCCTCCCTTATCACCCCTCCCTCCCTTACCCCCCCCCCTTACCATCCCCCCATTACCACCCCCCCTTACCACCCCCCCTTACCACCCCCCCTTACCCCCCCTTACCACCCCCCCCTATAACACCCCCTTACCACCACCCCCTTATAATCCCCCTTACCCCCCTTACAACCCCCCTTACCACCCCCCCCTTATAATCCCCCTACCACCTCCCCTTACAACCCCCCTTACCACCCCCCTTACCACTCCCCCTTACAACCCCCCTTACCACCCCCCCCCCTTAAAATCCCCTATACCACCCCCCCCCCTTACAACCCCCCTTACCACCCCCCCTTATAATCCCCCTTACAACCCCCCTTACCACCCCCCCTTATAAGCCCCCTTACCACCCCCCTTATAATCCCCCTTACCACCCCCCCCCCTTACAACCCCCCTTACCACCCCCCCCCCTTATAATCCCCCTTACCCCCCTTACCACCCCCCTTATAATCCCCCTTATAATCCCCCTTACCCCCCTTACCACCCCCCTTACCACCCCACCACTCGGTGTATCATCACAAAGGGCAGAACCAATGGCAGCCTGCGGGGGGTTTGGGGGGGGGCATCCACGGGCACCACTTCGCATTGGCAGACGTTCAACTTGGGGGCTGGGGGTGAGATGGAGAGTTGTCGTGCGCTACGACACCGATGACGATTGTCTGAACTGGTCCTGGGCTTCCTCCCCTAGGTCGACTCAGCATCGAATGATTGCCTGATGCGGTGTGTGAACATCGCCGCTGTGGGGAGACAAAGGCGGCCGGGCGTGGTATTGTCCTACCCACCCTCGTCGTGTGCCGTGCCGGCCTTCATAGGTGCTCGCTAATAGCACTTGCCCCAACAGTCTGTTGAGCCTATAGGGGGAGGGGGGTCTTTGTTTTGTCCACGTGATTTCTGTGTACGTGATTGATTGTGAGCGGCAAGGTCGTAGCCATGGAGTCAACATTGGGGGGGACCAAATCTTCCAGGGTGTCTGGGGGTCCCAACCCTGAAAAATATCTAAATTTTAAAACTCATTTCCTGCCTAAAATATTAAAAAATTCACTAACACATGGGATGTACTTTTTTTTTACAATAATGTCTAAGAGTATATTGTATTAGATTGCTCGGTTTTTACTTTTTTACCATTTCTTGTTTCATCATATGTAATGGCAGAGATTAGGGATTAATAAAGTACAACCATAACCACAATCATATAAACATAAATCTATGCATTGATTTCTAAGAAGACAAGTCCAGATATTGTGGCCAAGGTTGAGCAAATTGTTTATTATTTACATACAGTAGCATAGAAATTATTTATTTGCGCGCCAATTCCCCGCACTACGGGGAGCTGAACGTCGACCGGATTCACGCGCAAAACCCGGGTACAATGATGGAGGTACGTCGACGGGATTCGGGCATAGTCGGCAGGATTCGCGTGCAAACCCCGGGTGAAATGACAGAGGAACGTCGACGGGATTTGCGCGTAAAAACTGGGCACAATGGCGAATTATTACCGACGACACTCGCGCGTCAATCCGTTGCGCAACCGCGCGTGGTTAGCGTGGCGCAAACGCAACGACAATCGAATCGAGGTTGCCTCGTGTATTTCACCCGTTACTCACACCTGCACTGCACAACTCCCAGCCCCTCTCCACACCCACAGAAATCACACAACGTCGGTATTTTATGCTAGAGTTTATTCCCGATGCGCGGTGGGGGAACGCCGAACAACAGATCTGCGGGTAGACGAGACTCACGACCAAGCCTCATTAGGAACGGGGTCTGTCCCGTAGAAGTGTACCGTGGTGGCGTAGGCGAGCAGGGCATAGGGGAGGTGTTCGTCCGAATCCTGTTGATTGGCGGCCGCCATATGTTTGAGCTTCCCGGCTAAGGTCTGGTTCATATGCTCCACCATGCCATTCGCCTGGGGGTGGTACGCCGTAGTTCTGTCCTTTTGGATTCCGAACTCCCGGCACAGCGCCTGAAATAGCTCTGCCTCGATCTCGCTACGTTGGTCAGTAATTACTCGTTCGGGGATTCCATGTTTAAGCACGTAGTGCTCCACGAATACCCGGGCAACCACCAGGGCCATTTTATCAGGGATAGCCACCGCCACGGGATAGCGTGTGAAATACTCCACCGCTACGAGGATATACCGGTTGCCTCGGTGGGATCGCGGGAATGGATCCTGTAGGTCGATCCCTACTAGCTGGTTCGCCCTGCTGACACGGAACGGCCTCAGGGGCACCTGATACCGCGCCCACACTGCTGACAAGCGTGACAGCCCTGTGGGCCAGAGATACTGGCGACGCAGGGTCTCCCGAGTGCGCCGTTCCCCATCATGGCCCCCGAGCGGGTGGTCATGCACCAGCCATGGCAGTTGGGGCCGCACCTGGCGGCTTCCGGACACGGTCCAGATGCGTGATAGGATGCTCGACATCATGCATGATGAATGGGGGCGCCTCCAGATGGAGGACGCCTCCCTGCTCAAACTGCGGCACCGTGTCGGCAAGGCAGAGGGTCAGGGGAACAGGGGAGGGGTATCTCCTGTGATCCTTAATGGGGGCTTGCTGATGAGATGGGATGAGGAATCCCATTGATATGCCATTGTGGTGCCATCCGTTCTGCGGGGGAAGGTTATACGTGGGGATCACGAGCGGTTAATGCACCTTGGCGTCCAAAAAACATTGGCTACTCTAAAATTGCACTTTTTCTGGTCCGGCATGGCTGACGACGTTTATAACGTGCTGCAGGGTTGCACAAACTGCGCTCGCCGCAAACCTCCGCCGAGAACAGATTGCCCACCGCTGAAATCCATATGCGTTTCCATGGTAAACGAACTCGTCGCGCTCGATGTTCTCAGTCCATTCCCCATCACCCTGCGGGGGAATAAATATTTATTGGTCGGGGTGGAGTACTTGTCGCGTTGGCCGATGGCCTGGCTGCTACCAAACCAGTCGGCGGAAACCATCACGAACGTGTTCCTTCATGGCTACGTATTGGACAAAGGCGCCCCTGAACGTCTCCTGACGGACCAGGGCAAAAATTTTCATCCAAGCTGTTGAAGGAAGTGTGCGGACAATTGGGTACCAAAAAGGTGCGTACTTCGCCTTATCACCCCCAGACTGACGGTATTGTTGAGAGGTTACACAGGACCCTGACTTCGATGTTGTGCCAATGTGTCAATGAAGCCCAGTCGGACTGGGACTTGCATGTTCCAAGTGTGCTCACTGCATATAGTTCCACCCCACACACTTATTCCGGATTCTCTCCGTTCTTTTTCACGTATGGAAGGGAGCGTGACCCACCAATTGATGTGCAGCTGAAGCCGCTGCAAGATTGTAAAAAGATGCCGAACCCCATGAGCCTTACCCTACAGCAATTGGCAGAAGCCAGGGAGGCGTCCCAGGGGAACTCGGCCTTGCGGCAGGCGGCCAACGAACGGCTTGTTATACCGCGCCAGTCCACAAATCAATGGACGCCAGGGGATAAGGCTTGGCTTCATTGCCCCCATGTCCCCATGGGTACATCCCCGAAATTACACAAACCATGGCAGGGCCCGGTCGAAGTAGTGGAGGTGAGGAGTCCGCAATGCGTGCGGATTCAGTGCGGTCGCAGGCACTGGTTTGTGTACCCGTCGCGTCTAAAAGTTTTTTTTCACCGGCTGTTGGGCCTTCATCTCCACTTCCCGAGGACCAGGTGTCTGGTCAGTCCAATGAGCTGGGGCGTGCGTCGCCTGAGGCCCTGCCTGAGGATGGTTCTATCATTCCACCCACAGGGTCCAAGCGCCTAACGCCCTCAACATCACTGTTCGTGCCGGCCGGGGGCGGACGGGGGAGTTCGGCGCTGCCATCGCCCGACCCCCCACCACATGGCGATTCTTCGTTTGGGGAGGTGCCGTGCTCATCGGGTCATCTTCCGCCTGTTCCCGGAGCCTCCAGGGAGCCCGCACCCACCTCGCTGGAAGGCCTGGCAACAAGGACACGGTCAAAGACTGTCCAATTTAAATGTCCCTCCTCTGGCATCAAAGTGCACCTGCACTGGTGGTTGGTGGTCGCCGCTCGAGCCAGATGGGTCATTGGCTGAGCCGGGCTCATCTTGTGCTCGTGTGCGGTGGCACACATTCGGAGTGTAAGGGTGGGCATGTCCTGAAGGGGGGTTGGCCCTTGTAAATTGGTACTGTATATATTGCAAATATCGTTTTATTGCTCATTCGGGATTATTTATTGTTCTTCTTGTTGTTGCATTTTTAATAGTTGGAGGCCCACACGTTGCAATGGTCATATATTGATCAGCCGGGACGGCTGAGTTTTATAAAGGGGGGGGGGGGTGATGTAGAGAGATAAATAGCGTCTCTAGGGAATGTACACCAGCTATGCCCACATCTAGTAAATGTGTATGTTACGTACCTCTCTCTGGCGCCAGCGGAGACATGGCGGGGAAGCGGGCCCTTGAGGGCAGGGTCTCGTCACAGGGAGAGAGAGGGGACGTTGCCGACACGGGATAGTGAAGGGGGCCCGAAAAGGGGGCTTGAAGAAAACGTGACGCTGGCCCCGGTTCCGTCGGAGGAGATCGATCAGGGGGCGTGGTCGGAGGCGGAGCAAGGCCACGCTCAAGAGGATAAGAGGGAGGAGGACGGAGCGATCTAGTTGTCTGGGAGAAGGAACTCACCGTGGTACGTCGCTTCGTCTTGGATCTTCGGTCGTCAGTTGTCGGGGGAGTTATGTTACGTGGAGACCCGGTTGGGTCTAGGATAACCCAGAGTGTAGTTAAGCCCTCTTGGTTGTTTAATAAACCGTGGTGCCTCCAGACCTCTGTGTGTGGCTCGTGAGTCACATACTACAAATGCATGAATGGATTCCTCATGCAGGCTAAGGCTATAGTGGATGGGACAACGTATCGTCAATACTCAATTAAAATATACTCAAGCAGCTGGTGTTTGACTTAAGAGGGCATACACGGGTGGTATGAGTAAAAAAAAAATCGTAAATTTTTTTGGTTCAGTACTTTTAATTCTCAAGTTTAATGTTTGTTAATTGCATAGTATTGAACTAGTGTAGGGGTGTTACGGGAGGACAAACAAACACACAAGGGGAGGTTGCGCTCGCACGCATAAGGGTGCCTACATCCACGTCCGCATCGGTTAGCCCTGGGGGGCTGTAACGGCGCTGTGATCCCCCACGGCCCCACCCCTCGGGGGGGGAGTTGCTATATAAGGCGGAGAGCCGGTGTGCTCGGGGTTCAGTATTTCAGCTTAACCAGTGAAGAGTGAAGACCGGCTAGATAGGCCCTGGGACTCCCCTGGCTCGCTGTCCTTCTAAGGACCGACCAGGGCAAGCCAGTGGCGTGGCCCTGAGAGCCCAGAGCCGATGCTCTTGTAAGAGCCGGTCTGGTTGGCTAAGGGTGCCGAGATTCTAGCTTGGCCAGAGCTGGATCATCTAGCCTCCCCTAGCTCTCGAGTGGAGGACCTGGGAGCAGGCTATCCGGGCTAGTGTTAGTGGGGTCTCCCTGTTAGACGGGTGAAGAGGCTGTTACCCCTACAAGTGTTGTATACATTGGCCTGTGTTGAGTGTAAAGTTATAATAAATAAGTATGCCTCCGACTACGTCGTCTACGTCTCCTTGAACTCACTACACTAGTAACACAAAAAGGGGAATTTACTGGTTGTAGGTAATTACAGAAAAATCTTGCTTTGAGAATTATTTACATTCCAAAGATCCCCTATTTTTATCATTTACTGAGAAATCCATGCCCGATGTTGCTAATATGAACTAAATAATCCTTTAGGAATTTTAGACGACCTTTAAAAGAACCACCCAGGGGCTGATCGCACTCAAAAGCGTAAATGGGCATTTTCCCCTCCCACATTACACACACGCTTCCCCGTAGGCTTCTACTTTTGCGGTCACCGTTTACTCGGTGACAGACGACAGTACACACCGCACAAGTATAGAAGTTATTTGCTTTATTTGGTCAAATAATTCAGACGTGAATTTGACCACCGAGACAACTTTCCAGCGAGCCGACTGCGAGTGCTGATGGCTCAGTCGAACCAATTGCTTGACGTCCCACTTGTCACGTGGAACCATCACGGGTGAATGGATGTGGGATGTATTCTTATGTGGCAGTAGGCAACTGCACAACTCACAACAGGAGGCAAATGGTGCCAGTGTCACATGCTGGTGAACTGTCCAGAACAAATCTGCTGGCAACCAACTGAGGGCTTGAATTGCTTAAGTGTAAAGACAGCTTGAGATTGAAGATAAACAAGGTCATTGTTAGTTTAACACGTAGGGTTTCTATTGTTGCACATCCTGCTGTTAATGGTTACTCAATGCAAGCTCACAAATGCACTGAACTTGAGTATGACTGGGTTCCATGTGCAGTACTGTGCGTAGAAAGTTATGTTCTACATTACTGCAAAGTAATTTCAGGAATGAAACCAATCATGCACAATAACGGTGCCATGCTGTTTCTAACCACATATTTTTGTTTATACAGGAAATCATGTGTTGCGTGTTAAATGTACTTTTGGCTTGTATTTAAAAAAAGGTCAATATCTGCAATGATGGCAGATGGCTGTGGTCAGCAAAACAGTTCCTGTTTATACCTCAGCACTCGAAACTGAGGCACTGTGCCAGCATTGGTTCTCAAAACCGTACACGGTGGTCTCAAAACAATGCTTGGGCATTTTATTGAAATCATTAATCATAGTTATATTGTCTCATAGTTTCCACTGTTTTTCCATGAAGGCTAATTTGTGCTGAATTTCTTATGAATTAGTCTATAAATAAGTATGTTTTCAAGGTATAACATATTGCGTTTTTTTCTAAATAAGCTATACATTATTTTACCACTGAAAACGTACTGTAATGCACTCCATTTCAAATGTCAAGCATTACAATGTGGCATGTTCATTATGATGAAAAGCCCGAGATGTACACATACACACAAAGATACTTCTTCTTGGTTCTTTCGGTAAAGTCACGTAGAAGGGAAGTAATAAAATAAAAACATAAAATAAATAATGGTTTATTTTTATTTTTCCCTTCTACGTGACTTTACCGAAAGAACCAAGACGATGAATCCCTGCAGTCACGAAAGCTTTAAATCGAAACAAAGATACTTTTGTAACTTTACACACTCACACACTTGCAGAATTCCAAGTAAAGGTCTTTCTTTTTGAGCTTGCAAACATTTACGGAACTTGACCATGCTGTCTTGGAATATAACGAAAATAATGGAACACAAATTCCACATAGGAGATTAGTCTAGTGCAGGGGTCGGCAACCTGCGGCTCCGGAGCCGCATGCGGCTCTTTTGAACCTTGACCGCGGCTCCGGGGCGGATGCTAGCGAGGGGAGGAGGTGCACTGTGACACCTGCTCTGGCGTTGCCGCTGCTGACAGGTCGCCGCTCCGCTCCACACTGCCCGCCCGGTGACAGGCAATAACGTTGCCGTTGCTTTGTCACATGTTTGGAAGAAGTAAAAACCTTCCTGGGCAGCAAAGAGCTCACCTTTGCTGAGCTGGAACAGCCAGAGTGGCTGGAAAAATTACATTTTATGGTAGACATGACAGCACATCTAAACACGCTAAATACAACCCTTCAGGGGAAAGGAGGCACAGCCCTGCACATGCTGGAGGAGGTTTTGGCATTCGAGCGCAAGTTGACAGTGTTTGTCAAAGATTTACAGAGAGGTACACTGTCTCACTTTCCCTCTTTGAGAGAGTTCAAACAAAGTCAAGATACGATAACTTTGGAATATTTCAAGTCTGCAATCACCACAATGCAAAGTTCGTTTGGGAAACGATTCTGTGAGTTCAGAGAGGAAAAAACGACATTATCCTTCCCTGTCACTCCCCTGGCGATCGATCCATCCCTATTGAATATGACTGCATTTGCAGGTGTAAGTCAACCTGATCTTGATATGGAACTGGCCGATATAGCCGACAAAGATATATGGGTGTCCAAGTTCAAATGCTTGACCGCTACTCTTGAGGATGTTGCCCGTCAGAAGGCCATTCTGGCTCAGAATCATAAATGGAGTGATATTGAAAACCTTCCCAAACAGGACAAACTTGTATTCGAAACATGGAATGCCATCCCCAACACTTATATAAACATGAAAAAGTATGCATTTGGAGTCCTGTCGATCTTCGGCTCCACATATGTATGTGAGCAGGTCTTCTCCAACATGAACTATATTAAAAACAAACATCGATCACGCCTCACAGATGACAGCTTGCAAGCCTGTGTGAAAATGAAGGTGACGTCTTATAGCCCTGATGTGCAGACACTGTGCACTGAGGTTCAGGAGCAAAAATCCCATTAACCAGGTAATTTAGCTATTAATTTGCAAAAATATATTTTACATTGTTAAGTGAAAAAGTCCTTTTTTTATTCAGATTGACAGCTGACTGCACGATCCTGTATATAGCAATAAGGTAAGAAACAATATATGCAGTGTTATATTTGTTTTAAATGTTGCAATGGTTTTGCGGCTCCCAGTTTATTTTTTCCTTCGGAAACGGGTCCAAGTGGCTCTTTATGTCTTAAAGGTTGCAGACCCCTGGTCTAGTGTGTTGGAGGTCCACACGGTCAAGAAAGATTGAGTGTGTGGGCCACGCATAGAACAAGGGACCAAGCCCAGAGAAAGGAAGTCGTGAGAAATAGGGGGATAGGGCATTGGTGGTCGTGGGGGGGGAACTCAAAAATATACAAATTGGTGAGAAAAGGGAGAGGAAGTGGCAGGTTTATAAAGATGTAGTGAGTCCAACTGAGCCGCAGACGTTCTTTAGAGGCAACACATGTATTTATAATATCAACACGTAACACAAAGGGGTAACTGCCCCTTCAGATACAGCCTAGGGTGGTGGCC
This sequence comes from Lampetra fluviatilis, assembly GCF_964198595.1. Classification (NCBI taxonomy): domain Eukaryota; kingdom Metazoa; phylum Chordata; class Hyperoartia; order Petromyzontiformes; family Petromyzontidae; genus Lampetra; species Lampetra fluviatilis. The sequence goes on along the minus strand of NC_136275.1, from coordinate 23,558,539 downwards.
ACCCAGCTAACTACCCTATATGGAGGAGTTATAGCTACGAAGGGTCTGACCCTCACTCGGGTCCCGGCCACGTGTTGATGCCTGTAGAGCTTCCAGATTGTAGGACGTCGAGCTTCAGCTTGTAGGACGTAGTGCTTCAGCTTGTAGAATGCAGCGACCCCGGTCCTTATCAGGGACCCACCTTATATCCCCCTGGGTCGGGGCTGCTCCACCCTTCGCCCCGCCCGCCTTCTCGAGCGTTCTAGCTCTCTCTCGATCCCTCTCGAGAGCTCTCCCCGGACACGTGATCGCCCCCGAGTTCCCCCACCTGGGCGCTTCTCTGTGGACACTCCGGATCACGTGTCTACGGGGTCAACCAGAGTGCCATGGCCTGGAGCAACCCTGCCCCTGGGCTGACACTCTCCCACTCCCCCTTGTGGGAGCCCGCACTATACGCTATGCGTGGTGCCCGCGCTATCCCAGTGCTCACCTTGCCCCGCTAGGGCTGGTACTACACCCGCCTACGGGGTGTATGCGATGACGGTGGATCGCGCGCCACGGCCCTCTCGGGCCGGCACCATACATCCCCGATGTCACTACAAAGCCAGGAGACTGGCCGTCAACAACAGTATCGTGTCCTACCAAGTGTTACAATAAAGTTCCCTTACCAGGGCGACTCGTGTCGACTGGCGCTAGACGGAGAATGCTCGAGCACATTCACTTGCTCGACAACACCACCAGGGGGCTCTGTCGGGAAGCAAATTGAGCACATAGCCATGCAACGAAAGGGTAGTCTAGTAGTGTCGTTAAATAATGTGCTGAAAGGTTTCACACAAGTATTTCTGGCATTAAAGTATGAAAAAATAAGAATAGGGTTGACCCTTTCTGGAAATAAAACAGTTGTATTAAGATGTTCAAACACCAAATATAAACTTTTTGCAAGGAATCAATTTCGCATCAACCACACATACTTGTGGTGAACATGCAAACAGACATGCTTGATAATATGCATTGTCTTTGAAACTGTATCATGGGACCTCCCTTGCCAGTATCAAAATATAAGAATAGGTTTTATCCTTTCTGGAATTGAAACAGGTGTTAAGATGTTTAAACGCAAAATCAGAAACCTTTTGCAAGGAATTATGTCTCATTAACCACATGTACTTGTGGTGAACATGCAAACAAAAAAACACCCCGAGTTCTCAATGTCCTGATAGTTGCATTGTCTCTGTGCTGTTCGCCTTTTGGCACCCTCTGGTCTGTTGAGACTAGGCTCTAAAGAAAGCTGTCTCTGGTGAGGACCAGTCAGTTTCAAAGACAATGCATATACTACCGGAGTATGTTTTTTGTTGGCATTTTCACCACAATTATATGTGGCTAATGCAGACATGATTCATTGCAAAAGGTTTCTGTTTGGTGTTTTAACATCTTAACACAACTGTTTCATTGCCAGAAAGGGTCAAACCTATTCTTATATTATTTGAAACTGATTAGCCTACACTGGAGACAGCAACCTTCTTTAGGGCCTCGTCTCACTGCCAGTGTCAGACCGGAGAACAACGCGAAAAGGCGAACAGGACAGTGATTTCTGCCATTGACAATGTACGACACAGTCGCACTTTTCAAGTTAAACCTATCAGCGTTGTTCTTACACACTGGCAGAGAAAGTAAGTGCCAGCCCACAACGTCTGGAGATGCCAGTCAATTATATATATATAAACATACGAGTTGAATTTTAAATATCACTGAAATACTTGATGGGGTGCAGAATAAACAATGAACACAAAAAAAATACTCTCCAGTAAAAGGAATTAAAAAAAAAATCTTTGAGTTATAAAGTGGTAAAATGTTTAAATGCATTACGTTTCATTCGTTTTAAATTGTGAACTGAATACTGGACATTATTTCGTGAAAAAGAGCTTCATAGCTGATCGGATTCCTCCAGTGTCAATGAAGATTCCGATTCTGAACTAAAAGCTGCAGGGGTTCCAAAGAACACAGGATGAGATGTTACTATCCTTTGTGCAAGCACTTCCAAGAGTTCATGAACAGTGAGCCTGGTGAAATTTGGGGAGCGCATCGTCAGTAGTGAACCTTTGGTTCCTAGGGTGTTTCGGCCTTTCATACTATACACCCTCCCCAAAGGCGGCCTGCGACAGGGTGATTAATCCTACGCTTGCGTCCCATTCCCAATTAGTCAGAGGAGTTGCCTTGTTGTTGATAGCCAACATCCCATGGGACTTTGCATGGCAGGGGCGTCCTCCTCCCTGAGTCAAGCATTGTTGACTGCATACCTCCTGGCCCTCTCACTTTGGGGCCCAGCTGGGGTCTTTCCTCTTCATCCAGAGCCACTGACTGCTGCCTTCTGCCGCCTCCGATACGGCTCTGATTGCCAAACGCTGGCTCTGGCCCTTAATTCCCAGGTCTCTAAGCAGTCTGGTTGTAGATGTTGCCACAAAACCTCTGCAGCCCACCTCCACTGGTCGGACTTCTGTTTTCTAGCCATGATGCCGTGCTTCGGCAGCTAGATCGGCATAGCGCAGATGTTTTCGTTCATAAGCCTCATCTACTGAGTCCTCCCAGGGTACTGTGAGCTCAATGATGAAGACCTTCTTGAGCGAACGGGACCAGAGCACCATGTCAGGTCTTAGGGTGGTGGTTGCGATCTCCGGAGGAAACACAAGTTGCCGGCCAATGTCAGCTAGCATTTTCCAGTCGCGGGCCAAGCGCAGCTGGTCTCGTTCTATTGGTGAAGAGCCGCTCTTCGGTGGTTTAGCCCCTTCGCGGACAAAGGTCGTCCGTAAGGGGTTTGATGCTGCTGGGGGTGGTAGGGAGTTGGTGGCAGCTCGCTTGTCCTCCAGGGCGGACGCAAGGTTTTTAAGGACTTGGTTGTGACGCCAAGTGTAGCGTCCTTGGGTGAGGCTTGTTTTACACCCTGTGAGAATGTGCCTGAGGTTGTCTGGCATGGAACAGTGGGCACAGTCCGGATCTTCACCATACCATTGGTGAAGATTAACTGGTGTTGGAAGGACGTCATATGTTGCTTTGATGGAAAAGCTCAACCACCTCGCTTCCATGGCCCACAAATCCTTCCAGCTGATCTTCCTCTTCTCCACACTGTCCCATCGAGTCCACTGTCCCTGTTTGGCAAGAGAGACTGCCTTGGCCCACCTTGCAGCCTCCTCCTGATGGCGTACTTCCTGCACTACCATCTTCCGCCGCTCTGGTGCAGTGGCCTTACTCCAAGGAGCACGGCTAGTTAGCCCAAGGCCTCCTCTCCCTTGCTGAACATGACCCACAATGTCAGCATGTCTGAGGGCTGCTGTTGCCTCCTGGACTGCTTTTCCTGGCCTCCATTTGCGCCCAGTTGCCAAGGTCGGCGCGTTGTTGCTCACCACTGGGTCTCGAGATTCATTCAGTGTCATCTGGAGCCTGGTTTTTGCACACTTGAATTCTTCGGTTAGACTGGTGAGGGGCAGCTTGAGGACACCATCTCCATAGAGGCCTATGGTGGTAAGGCATCGTGGAACTCCGAGCCACTTCTTTAAGTAGCTCGTGACTCCTCTTTCCATCTTCTCCACTGTTGAGATTGGAACATCATACACTGCTAGGGGCCACAACACCCGGGGTAGGAGACCAAACTGCAGACACCAGGCCTTTAACTTCCCAGGTAGCTGGGTGTTGTCGATTGACTGTAGGCTACTACTGATGTCTTTGCGCAGCTGTTGCACCTGGTCTTTGTCCTTCAGGCTTGCATCATACCACCTTCCAAGGCTTTTTACCGGCTGCTCAGACACTGTTGGGATTTGGTCATCTCCGATGAAGAATTTCAGGTCACAGAGTACTCCCTTCACAATCGAGATACTGCGTGACTTGGATGGTTTAATCTTCATACGGGCCCAGTTGATGTTCTCCTCGAGTTTTCTGAGCAGTCTCCTGGTGCATGGGACAGTGGTGGTCAATGTTGTAATGTCGTCCATGTAGGCTCTGAGTGGAGGGAGGCGAAAACCAGAGTCGACTCGCTGTCCACCAGCAACCCATTTTGAGGATCTGATGATAACCTCCATTGCCATTATGAATGCCAATGGAGAAATAGTACATCCCGCCATTATACCTACATTCAGGCATTGCCATGAGGTGGTGAACTCTGAGGTGGTGAAGCAGAACTGCAGATCCTGAAAGTACGACTTCACCAGGGTTGTGATGGTGTCCGGTATGTGGAAAAATCTGAAGGCAGACCACAGGAGTTCATGGGGCATAGAGCCAAATGCATTGGCGAGGTCGAGGAAGACTACATGGAGGTCCCTTTTCTCCACCTTGGCCATTTGGATCTGGTGCCAGATCATGCTGGAATGTTCCAAGCAGCCAGAGAACCCTGATATTCCTGCCTTCTGTACAGATATATCGATGTACGCATTCCTTTGCAGGTACTCGGCCATCCTCTGGGCAATGACCCTAAAGAAGATTTTACCCTCGACATTCAGTAAGGAGATTGGGCGGAATTGGCTGATGTTCACTGCATCCTTCTCCTTAGGGATCAGGACTCCGCCTGCCCTACGCCACACTTTCGGTATTATCTTTTTTTGCCAAGCTGTTCTCATAAGCCTCCAGAGGAACCTCAGGACGTCTGGTGCGTTCTTATACACTTTGTACGGGACTCCATTTGGCCCCGGGGCTGATGCTGTTCTTGCCCTTCGAACTGTGTTTTCCACCTCTTTCCATGTCGGAGGGCTGGTTTCAATATGATGTTCCGGGGGTTCAATGGGTGGGATATCTGATGGGATGGCCAGATGTTCATGTCGCTTTGAGTCAAAGTTTGTTGTTCTCAGGTGCTCTTCTAGGTCTTTCTTTGTTGTTTTTAGAACTCCACTTTTTTCCTTCGTGAAGAGACTTTTAAGGAACTTGAAGGGATCTTTATAGAATCGAGTTCTAGTTTGTTCTTTCTTCCTTCTGCGTTTCCGTAGGTTCTCTGCTCTACGGAGGGATGCCAACCGGGTTTTGATGTCAGCCTGAAGTGCCTCTATGCCCTCTTTTTCCACTTCCGAGGCTTTCTTCCACTGTTTCTTAAGCTGTCTCCTTTCTTGAACGAGGCGCTTGATTTCTTGTTGCCTCCTGGAAACTCCTGGGGTTGGAACCTTTCTCCCGCCTTTTGCCTCTTGCACTCCAAAGCTTTCTGCCCCGTACTCATAGATGATGTCCCCCATCCTCTCCAACTTCTTCTCCACTGTGCCTCGAAGTTTCCCGAGGGTCAAGGTAAGGTCAGTATTCACTGTTTCCACAACTTCTTGTCACTGGCGCCAGGCCACTTCACATACGGTCTGTGCCCTGGTAGTCTCCTCTCGACTGCAGGTCTGGGAGGCTGGGTGAGTTCCACTCCTGTTGTTGGTTCCACCTCAGTTGTTACTTCGGTGCTTGAGTTTACGTCCTCCATGACAGTGGTACTGATGCACTGCAAACTATGGTTTGCGTCCAGTTGCTGTGCTTCATTCGACTGATATCCCAACACGTAGAGAGGATGCTGTATTTGCCACAGTATAAGACCGTTGGGAAGTTAGTTTGAAGTTTGATATATATATTCATTCGATATTCGCAACCAGGCACTGCCTAGACTTATTACACCAACTGTAGTGTGAAGCTGGCCGAATGTGAATTGTTTCACAACCTTTACCTCAGCCGTGAATCGTGTGAAAATAAGTAATATTTAAAAATACTTATTTAAAACACGCTTTAATGAAATGTACCGTACCAGTAATGGCAGAACTCCACGACTCCAGGAAGGCTTGCCATTACGTAAAGGACCACCGTGGCCAATTACAGCCAACGTCAGTTGAGCGTGGACAATTAGACCCAAGGCGAAACATAACATATAAAAAGTATGTTTAAAAATATTTATTTTTCATTTTTATAATAGAATATAGTATTGTCATCAGTATGACACACGTATACCAAGTTTGCAGACGATGCGACATTGGGGAGTGGGTTAAAATTGAGTTACAAGATTTGAGGATACGACAACAGACAAGAGTTGAGGATACAACAACAGACAGTGAGTTTATCAAAAGCGTGTAAAAGAATGTTTTAAAATACGTTTTAGATTTTTTTTTATGATAGAATATAGTCTTGTCATCAGTATGACATAAGTATACCAATTTTGCAGTCGATAGCACATTGGGAAGTGGGTAAATTTTGAGTTACAAGATTTTTGAGGATACGACAACAGAGTTAAATAAAAGCGTGTAATAATAAAAATAATAAAAATGGTGAATATCAATCGAACGTGCTATATAAGCGTGTATAAAAGTGACGCGAATGAGCCATGTTCGTATAAGTTTGATACACGCGTAGGATGATGGTTTTTTCACTTCCACCTGTGATTAGCACGGTTGGCTACGTACAATGTGAAATAAGTTCAACATACATGCATTTCAATTCGATTCACAGCAAAGGTAATACACATTTCTTTAGAACTCTCTACTGTGCTTAAGTGGGGGAAATAGGCGAAGATCAAGGACATAAATGTTAGAACGTTTTGATAAGAGGTGGTTCTTCAAGACGAATGCCGTCAATCCCTGCCGTCACGTGCTGGAGTGAACTCACTGCGTTCTATTTATGCGCACAAGACTGAATTCGCAAGGGATATTATCACGTTCCAATGTCCCACTGATGAGTCTGAAATTGGCTCACCCATCATAATGTAGGAGTGGCAATAATAATAATTTACCAAAGTGGATTAATAACATTCGAGCACAGTGTTCTAATGGAGGGGACTTGCATCTGATGACTGCCTTTCTGACATCAGCTCAGCCTGATATTAGCGAGTACCAACGTGTTTCATGATTGATTGAATACATCTAATGCGTGTAACACTAACGCGCAACCTACCCAAATTAGATGATGCCATCAACCATCGCGTGGTTGATACAGAACAACATTCACTCGAGTTCTAGATTTGAAGTTTTCGTGACTGCAAGGGTCCATACTCTTTGGTTTTTACGGTAAAGTCACGTAGGTATAAAAGAGAAAATAAATTAAATCACGACGTTTCGGAAGCAACACAAGCAACGGTCTTTAGGTGTTGGGAACCCCAAAACACACATAGCCCAAGGGAGCACTGGGAACCCTGCAGTGATCATTAAGATACATTAAGTACGTATTCAATTAATGCAGCATTTACAACAAAAGCACGAATCTGTTGTCATTATTACAACGACGATACAACTACTGTCATGAATAATTATATTTAATGACTGCCCAGAACCAGTAGTCTTTTGGCTGACATTGGCGAAAATTCTCAGCTGAAATGCGACTGGGCAATAGAGTTGCAGAGATTTGTGTGAACTACCCTATTATCTCCATGTATAACGCTCCAACTATTTTAGTGATACATTTACAGCAAGGCAACCACGCAGAACGGGCTGGCGACGTTTCCCCCGCTTAGGATCGTTAACAAGTTTCTTTTGTTTGCTTTTATTCTTTCGGAGTCTTAAATGTGGTCTGGTGTGACCTGTGCAGCTCGCAGTGGCCTCCTTTGGCTGTGTTGCTGGCCACAGGTAACATCAGTGACAAAGTGATCCCTGAACTGCTCCTGCCAACTGTCCCCACTCCCCACCAACTTCTTTGCTAACCTGCACTGGACCAGTGTGGAGAATGTAGGTACATATGTTGGACTTTTTTCGCACCGTACGTAGCCAACTGTACCAATCGGACGTGCGGGGGAAGGACAATGAACTAAACACAAAAATCAGTTCTAAAGAAATGAGTTTTCAATGTAGATTTAAAAGTGCATAGCTCCAGTGGCTTCCTAATATCGGAAGGAAGAACGTTCCAGACGGCCGCAGAAGCACATGTGAAAGTGCGCGATGTGGTGATCATCTTTGTTTGATGGCTACCCCAAGCTGTTGCGAGGATAACCAGAGTTCGCGTGATGGTTTATGCTCCTTGATGAGCTCAGCAAGGTATTGTGGGTCTCTTGTAGCAAGCACTTTGCGTGGAGAAGTACTGCATATTAAAAGACCTCCAATGACAAACACCATCCTGCTGTGACATGGATCGTAATAAAATATTTAAAAATACTTTAAAAAAAACACGCTTTAATGAAATGTACTGTCCGAGCTGCCCCTCCCCCTGCCCACTTCCCCCATCGCCCCTCCCCTCCTTCCACATCCCCCGCCCCTGGGCGTGGCTCCCCGAGGCTTGCCGTGACGTCGGGGACCACGTGGTGATTTACGGGCAACGTCAGTTGAGCGTGGACAACTAGAGCCGTAAAAAATATTGTTTAAACATATTTATTTTTAATTTTCAATGATAGAATATAGTATTGTCATCAGTATGACATACCTATACCAAGTTTGCAGTCGATACGACATTGGGAATATGGTTGAAATTAAGTTACACGATTTTTTTTATACGACAACACATACAGTAAGTTAAATAAAAGCGTGTAAAAAGTTTGAAAATGTATGTTTTGGAAATTTTTTATGATAGAATATCGTGTTGTCATCAGTATGACATACCTATACAAAGTTTGCAGTCGATAGCACATTGGGAAGTGTGTAAAAATTTAGTTACAAGATATCTTTTTTGAGGATACAACAGATGAAGTGAGTTAAATAAAAGCGTGTAAAAATGGGCGTTGACAAATAAAATGGAACAAAAGCTAAAAAGTGTGCAAAGCAGCATGGAGAAGTGCAAGCTTGGAATATAACTGATAGCTATTTAGAGAAACACATAGATTACATAACATACATAAGTTAAATATATGACTGTAAAGAAAAGCAAGAATGCTTAAGCAGAACGTGTCGCTGCAAGGAATGATGGCTGGTGGTCGAGACTAATTACAGAGTGGCAGGCAAAGGAGGGAACACCACTGAGATGGAGATATGAAATCAGCTTGTGTGTAGGAGCTAGACTGATCGTTGCATAGCATAATTGTGAGAGATTGTGGGAGGCCTTCATCGAGAAGTGGATAGATAATGGCTGACGCTTATGACAGTACTAATCACTACAATAACAAGTACTCTGGAAATTGAGTACAGAAATAATGACAATAGCCACAACTCCAAAAGCTGGACGCACGTGCTAAGCATCTGCCATGGATAGCAAAGGCCATATCTATCAACTTTTGGTTAAAATATGATTACTTATTAATCATCAATAGAAGTGTAGTGTAATAGCGCCGGCTGGTGGACAAACAGTGCACACGCCGGTGAGCATATACACGGCTGTGTCGGCAGGGCGGAGGAACTGGGGCAAGGGTCAGGGAGGGCCCTATCTGGAAGCTCCTAGAACCTGCTAGTGGGTTTGAGAAGGGAGGCGCGGCCAGGGTGGAGTCAGGCCGCGCTGGTAGCGTTAACGGGGCCGAGAGTGGGAGCTCGAGGCTGCCGGTTCTTGGATTGGATTGTCTCGTCTTTGCTGTCGTCTCGTCGCCATCGTTTCTGCCGTCTTCGACCGATATTTCGCTGCTAGACAGCCTGTTCGCTGTCTCGGTCAGCGCCATCGATGTTAGACGGCTCGTGTTGTGTATAGGCTAGCGACTGTAGAGAGTGTGCAGGCGAGATCGTGTGTGTTCAATAAAGGTGCTTCTACAAACCTTGTCTCCGACTCCCTAACACTACAGAAGTGTGTGACTACAGTATTGGTTACTTATTAACATTTGGAACCATATACTTTTAACTGGTTACAATTTTTAAACGTAAGTTTTCAAATACATCTTTAACGGTGTGATAGCTAGTTAAAATATTAAGTGAGTTTAATGTGCTATCGGGGTTAAACATTGGACATGGACATTATGGAAGTGAGGCTTGTGGTTGCAGATGAGTTAGGGATACAGAGACACCATTTAGGAATAGTAGATTTCCCCATGTGAGAACCTAATAGTAATATTAAAAGGCAAATGCTATTCATAATTTTGATATTACAATTAGAAATTATTAACAATTAAGCATTGTCTGCACATTTAACATTCTTTTACATTTCAAAATCATGGAAATGTTTGTTATTAATTTGTGCATATATGGAAGTTTATATATTTGTGGGCTGAGATTAATGCCCCTTCGGGGTTGCTGTGCAGCTGCTGCTGCTGCTACCGTGGCTGCTGGTCTCCCCGTGCTCAGAGTGTATGCCATGGGCAGTGGCTGTCCTAGGCGGTCGGCCCCGGGGCAAACAGGGACACGGGGTCAGATCGAAGTCTGTGAGTGATCGTGGTACCACGCGGAGAAGCAAGCACGGTGTCTTGCGTCAATGGTTTACTGTCCTGAGTTGATTGTGGGTGTATCTTTACAATTATTTGCACTGTGCAGAACCTTTAAGGATGAGCTAGTGGAAGATGCTCATTCAACACGATTCCTTTTTGAGGAAATAATTGTCACAACAAAAAAATTGACATTGTAGCAAGTCAAAAGTATTTTATAAAAATCAATCCAAAAATATTTGAGACCATGATAAACGCCTCCCCCTCCACGTCTGTAAAGATGGAAATTAACCCTGATTCGTTTTCAGTACAAATGTTGTAAACAATATAACTTGAAGGATTTTATTTAAATCAGCCACTCAAATATAATTAGTTAGCCTGTTCCATTAGGTAAGTACTGTCATCGATGACTCTACTAATCTAATAACAGGAAAATAGTTGGGAAAAATAAGTCAACTCTATTACCAATATCCAGGATGGTCATGTCTATGCGTCGCTTCTCGGTGGCAGCCCCAACAGTCTGGAACGATATCCCTCTGCACATTCGCAGCATCACCTCAATCGCCTCCTTCAAGAGAAACTTAAAAACTCACCTCTACAATCATGCTTTCGAACTCCGCGCCTCTGAGTTGCGGCCACTACGTTTGCAAATTTGCGCGCGTTACATATTGAACTATTATTATTATTTATTATTATAGTACAGAGTTAGACTGATGGCCTTAATCTAAGTTGTCTTGTGGTTGTTGTTGTTGTTGTTTAACTTGCATCCCACTGGGATTTTTGCACACAGCGTTGGTGTACGGTATTTTTTCTGCAATATTTTACTGTTTTTTCTTGGATTTTCTGTTTGCACTCAGTCACATATTCACTTTAAGATGTTTTTTGTTCATGTTTTTGTTTTTTGTTTGTTGCGGTTGCACCCGAATCAAAAGCCGAATGGCTCACAGGGCTATACCTAATAAATGAACTTGAACTTGAACCACACGTGTCGCAAGGATGGGAGGCGATGGGCGAGGCTTGCTGATATCGGCATCCCCCACGTGACACTGGGGAGTGGCTTGTAGTAGGGGTTTCCAGCTTTCGGGAAGCACAATGTTGGGATGGTTACCATTTTAAAATGGGCCAGAGTAATTGTCCACAAAACAGTAAATTACACATGTTTAGCCGTTTAATCGACGTTAAACAACGAATCGCCAGAGCTCTACATGTAAGGAAATTGGTGTGTTTCTAAGATTCATTGCAGTAACCCTTAGAGCCAAACACTAGGGGGCGTCCTTTAACGCGGATGAATTTTTTTGGCAATGCTTCAATGCAAGTAAACAGACATCGATTTGTGCATTTTTTTTAAACTCTCCGAATATAACAGATGCCATTAAAAACATTCATGTTCAGTGACGTAACATGGACTATTAATAGAACAATTATTTGATCGTAAAATATTGCAATAATACTTTTGCCATTTGCGCATTATAGTTATAGATTCCCCCATATTTGCTCATTAATAACGTCATATGTTCTATTTTAACGTACCCGGAGGGAAGGCATATATTCGAGTAATACCGTAAATGGACCCCTTATATGAAGTTGTTCATTCCGTTAAAGGAAGATACGAGACACACACAGCCAATACTATATCTGTTTTAGATTCACTGTGTTGTACTCAGGCTGCGTATCGTGTGCTGTAGACAAGTTTACAGCGATGACAAAGCCAAAACAATAACACTACAGTGCTATTATTTAACATCAAAGCCGCATTGTTAAATTTGCATTTCCATAGCGCCCTCTCCTGATAGCAGACGTTTGTGCAACGTTATTTTAGCAATTTTTGTGATTTCTCATGTTACACAGTTGTTTTTTTTATTATTCATATTCACTTAATTGCTGTAATTAATTTTCTGATAATTGGTTTTTTACCCTTTTATCTGGCAACAAAACTGACACCTTTTTTAATTTTCTGTTTGGCTTTTGTCATTTGGGTGATCCAGTTCACTCTCCTGGTTTATTGAGATCTCACCTCGTTAAATGATCAAACTTGGCTTGATGAGATCCACACTGGAGTCGCCTGACGTCTCTCAACGAGGTGGTGGCCACGAGACTCGAAAAAGGACCAAATTTGTGGCTGTTACATGCTGAGAGCCGCTCCATGTTATCCTATGAAGAGTGGAGATTTTTAAAGATGCAACGGTGGCATTCTGTCCTGCCGCCAGGGAATAAGAATTGAGATAGGAATTAATAATTAATTTTTACAGAAGCAAATTCGAAGTGTCGCATTGCCATGGATCCATATATGTTTTTACATTGACATCTAATTGGGTTATTTGGGGTAGGGGGTGCGTCTTCCTCAACGACAAAAGCAACGTTTCATTTTCAATCAGCAGAGCAGTGGAATTTGCTCACGAGCATACAGGTCATGGGTTCAAATTCCAGTCAGCTCAGCCCATCATCCCCCATAGGAGCAATGAGCACAACCTGCTGAGTGTGGCTGCACCACTTGGTACAGGTGTGAAAACTTCGGTTGTTTATGTTGAAAACAAACTTGTCCTCACCATAGAAATGGAAACTTCCTCTCCTGATTTGGGACTTTTATCCCCAAAGTGGAATGATAATGCAGGTGCCACGGTGGCGGGACGTTAACTACTTCGCGTGGTATACAGGAGGTCATGGGTTCGATTCTCGACCGTGACACCTGTATATTTGGAGTTTGCATGTTCTCTCCCATGGTTGTGTGGGTATTTCTCTGGGTTCTCTGGTTTTCCCTCCGCATTTAGCAAAATGCGTTTAGAGTATTTGGCTGCTATAAATTTCCACAAGATATGCTATTTAGTTGAGCTGCCATTTGTGAAAAAACCCGCTATATTAGCTCAATGGGCCTTACCTGGTAAAATAAAATTGTTTAGTTTTACTTTGATAAGGATGAGGAATTGCGTTTACAGAGCCCTTAAGATATTTCAGCAAATCGACGAGCCTTACATTATGTCGCATCTAAATAATTCCAACGCCCTTCTGTAGTTTGAGGATGATGATTATGATGGACTGACAGTAGAGAATTGTTCATAGTATGACAGCCCATTGGGAAACTTTGTTCAGAGCAATACTGTATTATAATGTCGTTGTAATTGACCAATAGTTGTTAAGTTACCAAATGCAGTGCCGGATTATCCTCGTAGCAAAAGTAGCTACATATGCTACGGGCCCCGCACTTTCAAGGGCCCACGCTAAATGCTTTCAAGCTATCAATTCCGGTTCAGTGATTCTGCACTTGCTCTATTACTATCGTACTATACTGCCTTCAACTTTAATGAACGACTGGGTGTTTAAGGTTAGCGATTTGTCATATTATCTGGCTGTATTGAAAATAAAAAATACGATTATTTGACTCTACAAATAAAACATTTGTATTTTAAAATTTACGTCTTTTTTCATTTAGGGCCCCTTTATAACATATGCTACAGACCCCGCACGAGCTTTATCCGGCACTGGCCAAATGCAATACAATATTGCCATATGGAGATGTCAATATCCTGATTTAATATATGGAAAGTTCTATTTATTTGGTCACTACACCAACACATTTGCCTAACGCCTGCAAACATTGAAATGGCTTATTTTAACCAAGCCACAAAAACGTTTGGGTTTTAAAAACGGTTGGAGTTTTTATTATCAGTGACGAGGTTGCATTGTGAACCCTGGACCTGGAGGGCATTGCACACAGTGCACACAACAATCCACTGTTCATGAGATAAGCACACAAAACACAACAGTTCATGCAGAATGTCTGCATCAGATCCCTCCTCAACTCTTCGACGTCAGCCACACTGGGGGCTTTCCCCAACTTCCATCTCCGATAATCAAGGTTGGCTACGTACGGTGCGAAAGAAGTTTAACATACTCACGTAATGGGTTATAACAGCACCAATGTGAAAAGTATGATTCTCCACGGCGGCGCTAACGATTTCTTTATTGTACGGGACTATTGTGTACTTCTACGAGAGATCGTGAGCCCTCTTGTATCTGTGTAGGCTACAGCCAAGGGGCTGATCGCCCCGAATCCCTCCCCATGCCTCTTCCACAGCTCTATATATTCAAAAGGGGCATTGACCGAAACGTCGCCTGTTTAATTTTTTTTTTTAAAGCGGTGTTGTTTGACAAATGTGTTGAATTTCTTTTTGCAATTCATGCTTGAGCACCACTGCCAACGCAATATCACTCAATTATTCGTTTTATCTTACAGTCAGCTAAGTTCTATTCCTTACATTACCACGCCCCTCGCCGTGTTTAGCCCCGCCCCCTAGCAGAGTCCCGCTGCCCGCATCATATAACCCCGCCCCCTCAGTTACTAGCCACGCCCCTCATCACATTGCCCACGCTCCACCTTCGCTTCATCCTCAATTGCACCCCCCCCCCCTCCAGAGCCCCAACCCCATCCAGCCAGGTCCCTCCACCGCCCCCCCCACCGCCCCCCCACCCCCTGGTAGCCCCGCCCCGTACCCCACCATCCACACCCCCCCCCACGTCCCGTGGGGGGGGGGGTGCGTGACGGCGGAGTGCGGGCCAGCTTTTGTTCACTCTTCTTCCATCCTCGGCTCAGAGGAGCAGCTGAGAGAGAGGAGCTCAGCACCCTCCATGTGGAACTGAGTCCGGAGAATCCTGTCAGTGTGGCTGCTACATTCACGGTGGGTCCATCATCATCATCCTCATCTGCTGCTGCTGCACAGCACCGCTCTGCCAATCAGCATGATCATCAATGCCATCAAGTGTGCCCACCGGGCAGGAGGGCACACAGGGGCAGCTGGGGCATCATCTCGTATCTTCCCCACGAGGGCCATGACTCATTCTCTTTGTGGTTCCATTCCTTTCCTGGGTTCCGTGGTTGAGTGGTTCTTAACTTCGTATTTCCGTTGGTTCCATTAGTGTCGTGTCAATGGGTTTTCATTCAGATGTTAACTGCTTACTGAAAATGAACACTGCTATGGCCCGATTAAATCTGTGCTTTGGTAATGAGGCAAAGTGTAGCGATGGACAGTGGTTAGTTACGTGTAAGATTCAATCTAGTGGGAGAGACCCATGGGCATCGGACAACATTTAATGTTAATGCTAGTAATAGTAATCAATACATGTTACAGAAGCTAGTAAATAGGTGAACAAGTCGGGACTCTAACCTGACACTTTTGAAAACGGTGTCATTCAAAATACACACGAATTATCTTGAGGAAACAAATCGGGTGGTCATCTCCCTCAAAGAGATCGTCTCTGGGTCAGTGAGCTCTCGGCAGGTTTTTGGTTGGTGCATGACATGTTTGATCGCTTGAGTGAGTGTGTAAGAGAACTCGTGCGGCGTTGTGAAACAGCATTTACCGTTCGGTTTGACATTTCCTGCCTCCATTTACTGGTTCGGAAATTAGGAATGGGCATCGTTGCTTGAAGTGGAAATGATCGCATGTGTTACACCGGGTAATGCTGTTACTACGGTATTTGTGTGAATTAACTATTCGTATCCTAATGCAGTAAAGTTGCATGACCAACTTTGCGCAAAGCAAATACGTTTTCTCAGAAATTAGTACACCAAGAGCCATCCATTAATGTAATGACCTGGAAACGAAGCAATGGTAAACCGTTGTTTTTCTTTTTTTTTCATGACGGCCACCCCCCTCGCCACATCCGTCATGGGGTTTGTTTGACCATACTTCACCATGCTGCTCGGTGAGGGATGGTTAAGGGGACCCGTGTCTGGTATAATTTCAGATGCCACTCAACACTGATGTTAGCCATGGGGTGGAATTTAACTCCGGTGAACTAATTACTCTGCCCCTGCTCCGCCACTAATACCGGTTCCGTATTAATCGTTATACCAATAATCCTGTAATAATCAATGATCTTTTTTTGATTATCTGTCCACCTCGATAAAATGTGATAAATTTACTCCTTCAAGCGGCACTTTGTTATGAGGGTAAATGAAAATCCATGACAATTCATAATTTAAATACAATTTAGATGTATGGCAGTGTCAAAATGGAACCTCATCTCGAGATGCTGTGCGGGAACAATGGGTGGATTTATTTTGTGCTGAGGTTGAGGAATAAAGGGGAGTTTTGAACCTGGAAATGAACTTTGGAAGGGAGTGAACAGAACAGTTGTTTTGGAGCAGGGAGCTTCAGCGGAGGGGTCGTAGTGTCCGACGAGATGGGAGAGGTATGAAGGGGTTGACTCATTTGAGGATTTTGAGGACGGGGAGTGGACTCTTGAAATTCAACTGGTATTTTGGGAGCTTGAGGGGCGTTTAGCATTACCGGGTGATGTTGTCTACTCTTTATGGGTGCGGGGTGAGGAGTTTGGCAGCAACATTCGGACACCTTTAGTTTCAAGGTGACGGATTGGAAGAGGCTGTAGGGAAGAGAGTTACAATACAGTAGTTGAGTCGGGATGAGGTCACGGTTGAGGGTCTCAGCAGCAGCTGGGGTGAGGAAATTGTGGATGTAGGAGATGTTGAACTGATGGAGATATGAGGTCCGGCAGAATGTAGCTATTTAAGAAGATAATTAATCTTCAGGACCAATTACAATTACAATGTTTTCCACGTACGGTGCGAAATAAGTTCATACATACACACGTCAGAGATTAGGAGATGTACTCAAACTTTCGTCTTTTCTGCATGTTGACTCTTTGCCGATGAGGAGTGCTTCAGTTTTGACAACATTCTCCCACAACCTCTGCATACCCTTGGATGTTACATGCTTTATGCTATTCTTTACTTTATATAATCGTATATGAAGCAATTTCTCACGAAATTATCCAATAACAAGAACAATTCAACACAATCGCCCATAACATTGTTTTCAACTGAAGCACTGTATGAGGGATAATATTAGTTTGGGTCATATTTATTCGAATAAATCATTGTTTACAACTTTCTAAAATTAATACTGATGGCTTTCCAGAGACTGAGATTAAATAGGTGTGACTGGAGCTAATGTAACCATGTACTGCCCAAGGTTAATAAAAACGCATTAGGAGCCGTCCATAAATGAAATCACGCGATTTTGGCCGATTTTTGACCCCCCCCCCTCGTCACACGGCGTCACAAAAAGTCAGACCTCAAATATAACGTCACAAAGCTCTGCCCCACCCCAAAAAACACATACTGTATTTCCATTTTTAAAATAAAACATGCTTCAAATCACTTTAAACTATTGTCATTTTAGTGCGTATTTAATGTGGCGCTGCACTCTGATGTTGTAGGAGAAAACATTTATTAAAAAGGAGGCGTTGGAAAGCTGAAATTTAGCATAACATTCACTTGAAAATATTCAACGTCTAACTAAAACTGCAGATGTTCAGAATATTATATTGAAATTCTTTTATAATTATAACATATTAAAATGAATTATAACTATAAAAAAATTTCTTCAAACTTTGTAGTAGAACGAAGCAAATTGGAGAGTACAATAAAAAAAATCACACATTCATTCCACAGAATGAAAAGCCCTGGTATAATTACTAGAATCTAAATGTTTAATAAAAATCATTCAAAACATTTACAAAATGTATGCTTCTCCATTCTCCCACGGAGAAGCAAAATGCTCCTTCATGAAATAAATAAAAGGTGACCTTAGTGAATTTAAATATCAAATAGTTAATGCAAATGCATCAAAATTAGTGTTGTTATAACAATTCTATTTAATTAATATTTATTTAAAGTTGCGCATTTTGATGTGACGTCACATTTCTCAAACCCTCGTCACACATCGTCACACATAATCACAAATGTCTGACCCCCCTCCTCCCTCCCTCGGTGCGTGACGTCATTTATGGACGGCCCCTTTCTAGCGAGGAAACATTACTATCAAAGCAAGGTCAAGCAACGCAGAAAATGTTCCAATGAAGCAGATGCTGGTGTTTATATTTAGCCTCAGGTACAATCTATGAAGCATACGTTCCCCCCTCGTTACCGTTGTTGATCTGACTCAATTACGTTTCCGAATTACAAGCTCTGCCTCTGGGCCTTGCATCAAGAATGATCAAATTACTCAAAAGTAAACGCGTAGACTCGGTTGTAATGTTTGGTGCCATCAGCGAGACAGTGATCTTGCACCCTTAGGGTGTGTCTCAATGCCACTGGGTACAGGGTTTGAAGGTTGCAGGTTCAGGGCCACGTGGCAATAAACCTGACAAGTGACTCGTTGAAAATGCACAGGACTTTCCTCACCAGCGGTGGTAAAGCTGGGTGATAACGACGCCCAGCCCTTAAGGCTCATATTCGTGAGATGAGGGTAAGGACCTTGCATGGGCCCTGTAAAAAAAGTCCATCTTCGATTGCTTCATAAAATATATGCCCCTCCTAGTGATTAGGGGCCATGTTCGGCACATTGGGTGGTTTTCAGCCTGTTTGTTTATGTGTAGCCAATTTTCACGGCCGCCTGCCAGGTTACTTTCTTTTCTGTGTCATGCCGAACAATGAACCACCACTGTGAAGGTGTGACAGATTTCTGTAGAATATTTTATTTATTTATCCTCCTCACCAAAGGTTGACGTGGATACAATGAGCAAATAATTTGGTGAAGATGCGTTGGCAGCATCACCAAATGAAAGATAGACATTTAAACAGAACAACGCAACACATTCGTCACAAACACCGCATTAAAAGAAAAAAAGAACATTAATCATAGGTGACGTTTTGGACAATGGTCTGCACAGCACATAGAGAGGGCCAGAGAGATTGAGTTAATAAAGGTTGGAGACTGCACTTAACAACATGGGGCCTGATGAATAATACATTTAAAAAATGTGTCTGGTGACCAGATTTGAATTAGGCATATGAGTAACATACAAACACTTCACAAATAAAAATATTTATACTCAATAAACTAATCTATATATATAAAAGGTAACTTTGTGAATATGTGTGTCTCTTCAAAATCTTTAGCATACTGCCCGACATGCAACAAACTTGAAATTTGGCATGTGGGTATCTTCCAGACTGTTCACAATGCAAAAAGTATAAAAATAGACTTTTGTAATTTGGGAGGGGGGGGGGGTGCAATAATGAATATATATTGAGCATCACATCTGTGATGTCACCCGCATGCGGCAGCGTTATGCAGGGTGCCTGCTGACGTCACGCACCCCCACCCCACCCTCCGCGTAGGCCGTGTATTAATCCAAGACAATAATCCATGTCCCGGGCGAAGCCGGGTAGTAAAGCTAGTTTATAATAAAAGTTGCTGGCACATTGCATTTTGCATTGTGCCATTAACATTTGATATTTTTAAATATTAGTGAGTTTTGTGCGCATGTGTGCCAGCTTGGAATTCTCCTGCCTTGTGCACATAATCAACATCCATTCCGTAATGCATCTGGGAATCCAGAGGATCACAGCTGGCAACGACCAGCGTAACATGCGAGTGTGCCACACTAGTTGCAAGTTAGGCATGACCATTTTAGGGCTGACCATCAAAGCGTCTGAGGTCGTTGCGCCTGACAACTGGGTGTGACTTGAGCAGTTGTTCAATTGTTTAAAGGCCCTCACGTGTCAAATGTGGATATGAATTTAGATCTTAGACACGAAACTTGGCACTCGTGACTGAATAAAAAAAGGTAACAGGAATATAATCGCTATAATAAACTGATGGGCATTTCATCGTTGACGCTGATACAGTACTTGTTTCTAAGAGTGGCAAATTAATCAGAGGCATGTCTTAATATAATTCAACTATGCTGTTAATTTATACTTTTTTAAAGTTCTACTTGGTTGTTAACTTAATACAACACCAATTCCGAATGACCGTCGGTATACATAGGAAGAAAAGGCTCTGAACATAAGTTTAATATTGATTTGGAGCTTTCGTGACTGCAATGATTAATAATCTTAGTTTTTTTCGGTAAAGTCACGTAGGTAAAAATTAATAAGAAAATAAAATAATAATAATAAATGAAAATAACTCAATTTAATCACGACGTTTCGGAGGCAACACAAGTCTCCGTCTTCAGGTGGGACAGTCACAGCCAAATTTACTGTATCAAGTGAAGTATTTCGGTTAAAGTCACGTAGATAGAGAGAACCAAAGAACAAGTTTAATAGTCATTTGGTTTCAATGATGATTCATTTTGCAGGAAACTCAGAAAGTGTGGTTCGCAGAAATAGATTTGTGTACGCTTTAAAAAAAATCCTCACCACCATGGCCAGACTGAACATCACACGTACGTACATACGGACGCACGCGCGGTGGGTAATTAGGGTTTTTATGCGGCCTCGGAGTCGCTTGCAGAGCAATGTGGCCATATGTGCAGGGAGCACTGGGCGCGAGAGATGGGAATGCACCGAGTGTTCCAGCCACTGCAATGACAATTGGGGAGGTGTCGTTCCACTCCGCCAAGCGCGTTCGAAGACTCCACGATTAAACTTTTATGAGCCCCCCGCCCCCTCCCCCCAACCCCATCTCTCTTCCCCCTAACCCCTCCCCCCAACCAGCCCCCTCCCCCCCCATCGCCACTGTTTTATTTGAAATGTATATGGTGTTAAAATAATTTAGCAATTTCCATGTGAGTTTAATAGAGCATTATTTATATAATACTACATTTACGTATTGATTATATATCTGCATTTCGAATGGAATCATTGAGCTGCCTGCTGTTTTTTGTTGAACTCTTTCGCGATTTTTTTGTCAATGAAGGACAGGAGACAACATTAGAAATCATTGGCGGCAAAAAAAAATAGTTTCAAATCATACATTGGCTGCATTTGTTTTTTTTTAAATGAGAGATAGCTCCCTGGGTTGCATCCATGCGATCGCGTAACGTGGTTGGTTGTGCCGCTAAATTGTAGCAATTACTCAAATAACTGAAAGCTCACCCGAGCTTATGACCAAGAGATACAAATACATAGCCCGCTCTTGCTAAGAGAAGAGTGTCACACAATGTTTAGAGCCCACAAATTTGGACAGGGATAAGCGTGCCCTCTGAAGGACAGCACGCTTTTGTAAATGCACACTCGGGTGCTCAGCGGGCAGGGCTGTGATTGCAGTTACAGGCAAGTGACCCATGACCTCGAAGACCAGCTGGCATCCTCAGTGCCTAACCCAGCCACCCCAATTTGGAGAATGTTTTACTTTCTCTGCACAATGCGTCACTAATGGACAAGAGCAACTGGATAATGCCTTGGACTTCTTCGAGTTATTACGTGTACCTAATCGACGTGTGCATGCATTAACCGGGAAATTACGTAATTCCGTGTCCTCAATATGAAGTGGTAGCACCAACTGGTGTTCGTCGATGTGAGTACAATTTGGACAAACCCCCTCCCCCCTTTAGCCAGCGTGTGGCATTCTTGTTTGCCTCTGGTAGCCCAGTCATAATCTCATTGAGTTCATCAATCAAAGCCTCTATCTGGAGTTCTTTGGTAATTATTTATTTTTGATCTGCCGTTATCTTGACACATGTTGGATGTTTGGCTTTATAAACAAGTACTACTTTCTCATTTCATTAAAAAAAAATTTTTTGTGTTTAGTTTGTTGCCCTTCCCCCGCACCTCCGATTAGCAAGGTTTGCTACCTACTGTGTGACAAGTTCAACATACATACAACTACAATGTTTAGTGGTTCACTAAATATTCCATTGACTGTAACCCGTTACTAGTCATATAGGCCTAGGCATTGTATACATTAGGCATTTTAGGCCTAATACTATTTTTACATTTTAACAGTTTGCCGCTTATTATGATTGTTGTCAATTCACACCTTAAATATGTGATTCAGGGCCCAAGAGGGCATACCTGTGATTGCCATGTCGTGCAGAGTAGCAAGAAAAAGAGTAAAATAGTAGAAGCAACTTTGTAAATTGTAACCTTAACATTATATTAAAAAAGTGCCTGAAAGTGGGGGGAAATGTAAAAAAACCTCGAACAATTTATCTGATAGAATAAAAGGTGTGTTGATAAAGAGGATAAATTGAAGATGCTCAATGAAGATTTAACTCGCACAACTCTGTCAAAAAAAGATTAGAAACAACACAAATACCTTGCCTTACTCAGAATCATGAACACTTCGTCGACTTTAAATGGAACAGATTGATATTTAAAGGTTAAAACGGAGCAAACTCGCTTTCAAAAAAATTACTGCCGTTGACATTGAGTAAAATTACCTTGCGGTGTCTGTATTCCTCGTGGCCTCAATCGTCGAAGTGACAGGTACTAAACACATGTTAATTGGTGAATTGTACATTCTCTCCAGATGTAGATTAAAATAAATGTCAGAGGATAGAAAAAAAACCCAGCATAGAACATTTTAAAAGGGCAACTATTCTGCCAAAGACCCGTGTCCCATCAACTCGTAAATGTCGTGTAGTTCTAAATGATTGAATAGACATTTTCAGGCAGAAATCCAACCAATGCGTAATTAATTGTGTGAAAATGCGTCCGTTGGCACAGCAGATGCTGGCACTTCCCTTTCAGGGCTTCTGATTAACCTGGTGGATAAAGGGATGGGTATGGATAATATTAGGTTTTGAAATAAAAGACTTTGCTTTTAATTAATGAGCCTTTGGCCCCTGAAATCTCGCCATGGCTAGTCTACCGTATAAATGTGTCTGATTCAAGGTGATTATGCTTTTGATGTGTTTCAATGTGTTCATCCATTTAATGTTATACTCCTTTTTGGTAAATTTTATGGCATCAGATAATTAAATATAAAGTACCTGCAAGTTTGAAGAAACGAGGAAAAGCCTACTTTTTTTTTTAGACGCCCCACATTAAGTTTCCAAATTCATGTAAAGTAAGATGCAGCTCAAAAATACAAATAACGTTTACCGTCTTGGCACAAAGCTGGTGATCCATATTGTTTAAAATGAATATTAATCTCTATTATTGCAAACAAACAAAGCATTTGCATTTAGTCAGGGGCGCACTTGTGATGTCACTGCTGTGCCACTCCTTTACCTTCTAACACGTCACAAACGGTGATGTTGTTAGGGCACTTAAGGTGTAATCTTGTGTTTTCTTTGTTGCCGTATTTGATACACAACGTGATGCGTGTTTGCTAAACTACCGCATGAAGCATCTGGGAGGCGTATCCATATACTATGCATGATGACGCAGTCTTGCCGATCACTGGAGGTGCGCTTCATGAGATTCACTTCATAATATTGATATTGTGTGGATTATTGAAGCTTATGGCAAATGTCTCACAATCGACGTATTAAATTTGTAGATCTCGTATGTAATCGACTCAAGTGATCACTGCAGCTGTTCGTGGTGCTACATTCTCCACAATGTGAACAACATAAATAAACAATTCTTGAAACGCATCGTTGACCCTTAACCGTAACGTTTCATCGAAGTGCCTTGCGGTGGGAATGGTGGGCGGATAGTTACACCCATATTGTTTACTGTATCGGAAATTTAAGTGATATTTATTAGCAGTAACTTCCCCCTGTGTGCAATGATTTTCCCGATGTACAATGCAGTACAGTACTTATAAAGTTATGCAACAACATTAGGTTTTATGAGGAGGTCTACTGAGAGCACAAAGTCCAGTGGGATAAAAAAAAACCTTTCTATGATCATGCTGCTACATCAGTCCCTCGTTCCTTCCTCTCCCATCTGCTCCTGCTCGAGTGTGATTAAGTGTGTCGTCTCATCCCAGAGACTGCAGTGATCGGCCATCATGGAGCAGAGCAAGGTGACCTCGCTGCTGGACGACAAGGTGGGCTTGGCGGACATGGTGCTGCTGGATCCCCTCAGCGAAGAGTCCTTCCTCGAAAACCTCAAGGAACGCTTCAAGCACAACGAGTTCTACGTACGTGCGACCCCCACCACTTCACTGCGTCCCACCCCCTTCCTAGCACACTTCGGCGTAAAACATAAATGTGGTGGCTCGGGGGGGTAGAAAGAACAGGGAGCTCTGGGAATATGCTAAGCCATTCCGGCTTATCAAAAATATACTTTTTTTAAATGTGTTTTTTTGTGTGCGAATAACAGCCCATCACAATGCACGAGCGATAGGGTAAAAGGGGGTACAGGTATTTCACGGATGACAAGCCCGAGGGGAAAAGGGGAGGGAAGAGCGATTGGGCTCACTGCTCCCCTACTCACGGAGAGAATATACTCGAACAGAAATCAAACGTAATCCTTTTAAGTAGTGAGATCAAATGGTCTTAGCTAAATTACTATTCCCCCCCCCCCC
This sequence comes from Lampetra fluviatilis, assembly GCF_964198595.1. NCBI lineage: Eukaryota > Metazoa > Chordata > Hyperoartia > Petromyzontiformes > Petromyzontidae > Lampetra > Lampetra fluviatilis. The sequence goes on along the minus strand of NC_136275.1, from coordinate 23,534,200 downwards.
CCAGCTTAATGAATGAGCCTTTGGCCCCTCAAATCTCATCATGTCCTGTCTACCATATAAATGTATCTGATTCAAGGTGATTATGCTGTTGATGTGTTTTAATGTGTTTATGCCACAAGACACACACTTGCTTGCATGTATACACATGTCTAAAGCACACCTTTCACACTTTCTGTTGTATCGGCGGCAACGGTGGTTCTGCATCGCCATGCACTTGCCTCACACATTTTAGTTGTGGTTGTTTTTGGGATGGAGTGGTTGGGGCAATGATGGACGGCACTTCGCTGTGCGCCTGCAAGTTCCCGGTCACGGCTAGCATCGGTGGCAAGATTTATTTTGAACAAGTCCTAAGTCTTTAATTCTAGATTTGAAGCTTTCGTGACTGCAAGGATTCATATTCTTAGGTTTTTTCGGTAAAGTCACGTAGGCAAAAAATTAAAATTAAAATTAATAAAAGTAAAATAAAAATAAAAAATCACGACGTTTCGGAGACAACACAAGCTTCCCATAAGGTTAAGTAGCGGTATACATGTTATTTACGATGCAACAGTATTGCTAATCGCTGCATTCATTTTCCTCCGTCCCATGTGTCTAGCCCCGTCTGTTAACCATGGGTGAAAAACCATAATTCACCTCTTCAGATAATTGCATATGTTATTGGTCTCGGCTACTCACGGAGCACGTTGTACAGACCTCGCTCAAATCCTTGAAAGCCCAGACTGATGATTGCATAGTTTTCTGCTCTTTGACATTTCATGGTATGAATTAGAAGTCATAAACATGAATACGTAGTTTGAATATCGATCTATTTGACACACCTCCCACAGAGTGCAAAGGTGCTTAGATACGTGTGACAAGACATACAGACCTCACAAGAATGTACACCCTTTGTATTGTTGTCCGTTAAAGGTAACAAGAATCATGAGAACATTTGAATACATTATTGTTTCTTTTTTTAAGAGGTGGTATGAATGTAAATCAAAGGTGAAAGTGAGATAACGTGTAGTCCATAACAGGATCGGCCACTGCATAGAAGCCCCGCGGTTGTATGTGTGCGTGCGTGCATGTGTGCTGTCAGTGGAGTGGTAATAGGACACAGATTGACCACTAGACTTCTACAGTTTTAAAAGCGCTCGAGTCTGGAAAGCTCTGTAAACGCAAACCAGATGTTGCTTGGAAATGGGAATGTTCTGCCCGAAGGCATGTTTTTTGTGACAAAAATACAATGACAAAATAATCTTATAATAGTGTATGTGTTTTACGTGTAAGGGGCATGCATATATATATTTTTGTAAGTTAAATATTTGTTGTTGTTGCCAAAAGTGAATTGAAAATTGTTGCTGATCCGCAATCAAGTTTGTATTTATCTCAAGTCGATATCGAAATGAGCTGCACATCTCTCTCGCTTCTCATCATTAATTTGTGTGTGATTGAAGGAATGATGAAGTAACAGAAATAGGAACATGTTTGCAGTTGTTGGAGCACTAACTTTATTATTATTTAATATATATAATTAATTGAAGGTGGGCGGGTTACCAGCCCCTCGTACCCATCCAGAGCCCCCTTTTGGCCGCTGTGGTGGTCACAAACGCCATGAGGGGAAAGGCCAATAGGAATTGGCCTTACCCCCACAGCACTGTCCACGACAGCGTTGCCCATCCAGCACCACGAGGAGGTAGGGGGTTGTTTTGCCAGACAACACAGAGACGTACAGAGAGAGACACACAACATAGACACACAGAGACCCAATGCCTCTTTGTCGTGGCCTTAAATAGAGAGGGGGGGGGGGGGGACAGAGAGAGAGGTGGGTCTGCTGGAGCAGAGAAATTAGCATGTCAATGAGAGAGTTGTGTGGAAATCCACCCTGAAGCGGCCGGGGGAGAGAATTTAGCATGTCAATGAGAGAGCTGTGTGGAAATCCACACAGCTCTCTCATGGGAATGTGTTTTGTCTCTCTCTCAAATTTAGTTCTACCTGATGACAACTGCTTGTGTTGCAATCGAAACGTCGTATTCTATTATTTAACTTATTTTCTTTCTACGTGACTTTACCGAAAGAACAAAAGAGTAATTCCTGCAGTCACGAAAGCTTCAAATCAAGTTTAATATAATAATCCATAGTTTTAGAAAATACAGTGATCAGACATGATTTTTCAGCAAAGCATTGCACGCCTTCTTTGAACACCTAGTGGCTATGCTTATAAAAGGTACAGGACACTTGAATTACCATGCATTTCTCCCTCTGCTGACAGACGTACATTGGGAACGTGGTCCTGTCGGTGAACCCTTACAAGCCGCTGACTATCTACTCCGCGGAGAAAGTGGAGGAGTATCGCAACCGGAACATCTACGAGCTCAGCCCCCATGTGTGAGCATCCTCGACTGTGCCTCTCATAGTCTCACAGGCACTGGGGGCTATTGTCTACAAGTGTCTTGTTTCACTATTATTTTCATCATCTGTCTGCTGTACTAAGCCATATGCCGTGATTATTGTTATTTAGAGTTTAAAAATGCTTATATTGAGAAGGTAAAATGCGACGTAGGTGGTTGCATTTTTTAGGTTGAAAAACGCACGTCTCTTGAATTAATTACTCCTTATAAAAGTAAAATTGTCAATTCTACACTCTTCTACTGGGAGCACAATAACATGTCTGGCAAGGGAATTATTTGCAGATAATGATAAACACCACCAATGAATTTATATCATCCAATCATTGTAAGATAAACATTTTGGTGGATTAATGTGGGGATTTCCGGATAAAAAGGCATGTAGTCTCTTCAAAGACTTTCTTTGCATTGAGTTAGACAAAACATAGTCACACCAGACTAATTAAAAGATGAAAGGCAAAGCATTTGTGTGGTGCTGCTGTTTGCTGCTATAAATGTCCAAATAATAAGCCAATTTGTTGAGCTATCATTTGTGGCCAGTTCGCTTTTGACAAATATGTTGGCTTTGTTTGGTAGGATGGGGATGGTTTAGTTTCATTTGTATGTGTTTGGGTTATTTGTTTACCTTTCTTGTACTTTGCACTGTTATCATGTTTTTGTACTGTTTGATGTTGTAACATTCTTACCCGCCCCGACTGGACATCTGTGAAGAAGAGCGTTATAGCTCATCAGATTCCTCCAGTATAAAGTAATATTCAGGTTCTGATACGTGTAGTCTTGTATAAATGTTACATGTGTGGTTTGTAATTATTTCTCGTGTAGCAACAGAACAATATAACGCGTAGTCTTGAATCTCGGTGCCGTAATGTATGCGCAGGTGGTTGCAGGGAGTTGTGATATTACGAAAGTGTTGGGGGTAAATATTCACACGTGCTGTATACCAGACTTGCTGTAGATGCTATTATTTTAGTAAATTCTGCATATGCTCTTTGGGAAAAGGTTGATGAAAAAAATAGTTTTTTAATGATCAAAGCTAGTTGGTTAAAACATTGCATCATTGGCCACAATGTATATGTATTATTTTGAAACGAACAATGCAATGGAACATGGGATATTCCTATATGAAAAGTGATACCATTGCACTGCAGCACTAAGACCAACACAAAGCTTGCACCAGTGGTACTCATCACGAGGTATTTATTCACATGTATTCAATCTGGTTACTTGTACATCCTAAGCGTTAAACAAGGTTGTGTTTTCACGTTTTTATTGACATACGTTTAAGGTCAGGATTCGACAGCAGACTGCATAGTTGAAAGAACGAAGAAAAAAAAATCAAATTCCTTCGCTAATTACAACCATGTGTAGAGTCCCACAGGGGTTGGTCGTTTGCTTGCAAGGTAATGTGTTTATCGCAGAAAAGTTCACGGAGCTTTTTAAAATTCTTGACGCCACCTCCTTGTTTTTTTTTTTAAGTTGACTCCATAGCAAAATTGGCATGCTTCCCCCACGGATCAGAATCCATGATTTTAGCACTTTATCTATCACCTTTTTCGTCTTCTTTGTCACTGAAGAAATCACGTGTCTGAAAACCAACGCTTCCACTTCAAAGCCATGCCATTCAATTTCCCAACTACAGCGGCGTGCACAGCCGGGACAACAAACACACGAACAGCATAGTCCTGTTTGCATTTTCATTGGGTGGCAGCACTGCTGAAAAACGTAAATTCTGAATGCCTCTCTTGTATGGTAGACACAGAGGAACTGACAAGGACATAAAAGACACAATGCCCAACAAACATCACCTTCAAATAATCTCAACATAATATCGAGTTTCTCCAGAAAAACCTTAACGTTCTGTTCCCCTTGCTGTGTTGTTGATAGAGGCCTTTGAGCATTGTTATTGTGTGCACTTTTTACCTCCTGGTCTCTGCATTTTTAAGTAGCTCACACACACACTTCTAATGTAGCTCAAGTTCAGTTCACATGGGATATCCTCTACAGTTCTCTATCAAGAAATATCTCTTTACCCCTGGACCACAGCCACAAGCCTTGCTCTGTGGAAGACTCAAAATCCCATAAAAAGTCACGTTTCAAACCAATTGACATGGCCTGGTAATGACCTCCTAAGCTGGCAAACTGACAATGTGGGGATTCTTGGTGGTTCATTTCTGCGTTGGTTTACATATTAAGTGTTTTATTAGATGAAGTGTGTTCACATGTAAAGGGACTTCTTCATCTGCTGTTGCTCCTGAGAGCTGAAGAGGTTAAATATTTTTATTTTATTTTACCAGGTAAGGCCCACTGAGCTATAAAGCTCTTTTACAGAAGAAACTTGGCCAGAAATGATAGCATTGTGAAGTGCCTTATTATATGGAAATTTATAGCAGCCAATACTCTCAATGCCATAATGTTATTTAGTCATTTTAGAAACTGTTAATGTACGTGTAAAGCGTATATTTACTTGTTCTGTCTGAAAGTGAATGGATGTTTCTTTTTCTCACTGATTGTGTGAGGATTTTGGAATTGTATAACACCAAGACTATCAATTAAATGCACAAAGAGCATGTACCCATGGGCTCTGGCAACACATTCACCACTCCACGAGCCTGCATACGCTTCATGCTGAGCTAAGCGAAGGTTTCACCCAGTGCCTTTCTTGAGGTAGCTAGATTTAGTTCCAGCATGACTGAATGAGTGACTTTACAGAGGGCCGCAATTGGTCTTTTTCACGGGGAAATCACTGAACAGCAACGTGGACATCAAATGTGAAATTGTGCAGTGCTCATAATCGATGGTGATCCAGAGCCAGTGATAGAATTCCACAGTCCTCTGACGGAATTAGTCTTTTCATGAGACAATCATTTCTGACTCTCCACAAAGTAGTTCTAGATTTGAAGCTTTCGTGACTGCAAGGATTAATACTCTTTGGATTTTTTTCCGGTAAAGTCACGTAGGTAAAAAATTCAATAAAATAAATGAAAACAACTAAATTAAATCACGACGTTTCGGGCGCAACACAAGCGTCCTTCTTCAGGTGGGGACAACGTAGCGAAAGCACAACTGCTTAAGTGTGTCTAAGAGATGGCTGTGACGAGGAATTATATAGTCGCGGGGGATGTAGGGAGGGGGCCATGGTGAGTGTGTGGGCGGGCTGTGGACTGGGAGGCAACGATGTGAGGAACGGGGAGGGCGCTGGGAGCAAACGCATGGAGCTCAAACTGAAGCCTTGTGACGCAGGGGGCGGAAGTAGATAAGAAAGCTAAGATTAAGCAGCCTTTTGTTATGCTGCCAGGGGGGTGGGGTAAATTATAATGCGCAAGATTAAAAAAACAACGTGTGGTAATGGTGATGGTAGTGTGTGAAGCTGGGGGTAACAGACTGGGAATATGGATATGATTATGAAAATAAATCTAAACTGGCTGTTTAGCAGTAAACTGCACGGCAGCTAAAGTTGAACTTGGTTAATTACATCCTTCCAATGATTGCTCAATTGAATCCATCATCTCGGTTGAAGTTATGTATATGTTTGTATATCTGGAAAATTAGAAAGGCACAAGCTAAACTTGCATGCTCGAAATAACGTGTGGCAATGGTGATGGTAGTGTGTAAAGCTGGGAGTGGAAAACTGGGAATATGGATATGAATATGAAAATGAATATAAACTGTCTGTCTAGCAGTAGACTGCACGGCAGCTAAAATTAAACTTGGTTAATGACATCCTTTCAATGATTGCTCAATTTGAATCCATCCTCTCGGTTGAAGTTATGTCTATGTTTGTATATCTGGATGGCTTCATGGACAAATCTTTGGTAGTATCCAGGAGGCTTGCAGAGTACCTTGGTATCGGAGAACACAATGTCATGAGAACCAGCAGTATTATAACAGTGGTCAGCTACGGCTGAATAATTCGTCCTGCCGTGCTTTAAATCCGACTTGTGCTCACGAATGCGGTCAGAAATATGTCGTTTCGTTTCCCCGATATAACAATCACCACAGGTGCAACTCAGTTTGTAGACACCAGGGTACTGTAAGTCAGGAATGACATCCTTTACGGATGGGATCCAATTACGGATCTTGTGTACTGTACTGAATCGGACCTGGATCTTGTGTTTGTTTAGAATTTTGGAAATCTTTTTGGTAACGCCTGCTATGTATGGCAACGTACATAGCAGAGAGTATCTACACAAAGTGCTTATCATTGTATTCAACCCAGAATGATGATGGGTTGGCTCGACCCGTGACCTGGATTTGAACTCTTATCCTTCCAAGTGACAGCCATGCACTTTAACCGCAGTGCCACTTGGCTCGATGGGCTTGTCCATTAGTTGAGTAAATACCTGTGCTCCCTCCTTTGGCCGCCACTACATGACCGTCTCGATCATTGGCCGCCATCTCTACTAGGGATATGTACTACCCAAGCCTACTGACATTTCTTAGCAGTCAATATTATGCATTTGATTTACGTTTGTAGTCATTTATTTTCATTGTTATTGTATAGATTGGATCAGGGAAACGAAAAGACTGAATATAAATGGATAAGTTGTTCACCATCTCAGGTAGCCATTAGAATAACCAATGGCAATAGAATGACATATTATGGCACAAAGGAGACTGATTGGTTAGAGCTGTAAAGTGACAGTTTGGAATATTCTCAGTATTTGTGTTACATAGCAGAGCCTCATATATGTATTTTGAACTTATTTTGCACCATATGTAGTCAACCGTGCTAATCGGAGGTGCAGGGGAAGGACAACAAACTAAACACAAAGAGTAGTTCTAAAGAAATTAGTTTTCAATCCAGGTTTAAAAGTGCATAGCTCCAGTGGCTTCCTAATATCGGAAGCAAGAGCGTTCCAGATGGCCACAGAAGTACATCTGAAAGAGCGCGATGCAGTGACCGTCTTTGTTCGATGGCCGGCCAAAAGCTGCTGCTGCGAGGATGACCGGAGTTCGCGTGATGGTTTTATGCTCCTTGACGAGATCAGAAACGTATTGTGGTTCATTTATGGCGAGCACTTTGGTGAGGATGGGTGGTTGTAGGTGAGAGCAGAGGCACTTTGTCCCTGCCCCACGCCCCCCCTATCTGTGCCCATGCCCCGTGATGCCATAGTTGCGTTTGTGTGCGAGGTGTGAGAGAGTGAGTGAGGAGGGGGATCGTAATCTTCGTGGTGAACGTCTTTCGAGAACTGCGGCACAGATCACTCACGAGCAATCGTTTGTACTGAATATTTTTCACAGAACGGTAAATGGCACGTTTCACGAATAATTGCGTTACGTGTAATACGTTAATGTTTAAGCAAACTATTACTACCATGATTGTTGCGAACAAAACCATGATTATCAAAAGTGTATAGTTAAAGTATCAGAGATGGCAGCAATTATGCTGTTCCGTTATTTAGTTTGTACACATTACGTATGTGGTACCGTATTCAACTCGGCACATCATTCTGTTAGTGTTGGTAAAGAAAGTACCACGTTGTGAAAAGGCAGCAATGTTATTTTTTTATAACCTGGTTCCAGCCATGGGAATGTGGAATGTACACCTCAAGCTGAGCACCATTAATGGACATGAGCACCGCTTGTTTGACAAAGGACGGTCTTTACATTTGTTTTTAATTGCCTTATTATTGTATTGGTGTATTTTTACTTTTACACAGTAGTTATTTCACGTAACATTCAAAGGCGCAATTCTATAAACGCCGCGAAGACACAGTTACACTGAGCTGAGCGTGCACCTCTGCGTAATGGTTGGCAAACAGCATCATCATCATCAAAATCAGGTGTGGCGCGTGCCCATTGGGGACGCGAGCAGCACAGTGCGTCGACGTGCGGCAATAAAACAACCCAGGACTTCGGCCCCCACTCCACGCCCCTTCCTGTGGCGCCACTGGCAGCACCACGCACGGCACCGTGCGTCTTTATGGCCGTTGCGTTCTAACACAGGGCCTGGACTCTTGACCTTGGACTTGTCCGGCAAATTCCCCGTGCTATCTCTGCTCGTTTGCAGGGCAAACAAGGGCATAGGCAAGAGCGATGCCTTTGAAATGTCGAGGTGTTCGTTCGGGGCGGGGCGTTGCCAGTAGAACACTTCTCATGGACCGCGTGTAGGTAGATGACAACTGATTGGGTTGTAATCATTTCCGAGCAGGCCTTAATGACCTCTCTGGGTTTAAGTGAGACCTGCACAATAATTGATAGCTTCAGTGTCCATGCATGTCGAGGTGAATTAGTGCCGCTCGTTAAAGAATGGCCCAGGCTCTCAGGAGACCGTAAATATCGTACTTCAAAGATGGCGCTTTTATACGGTTAGAAAGTTTTTTTCCTTCTTCCCATCTGGTAGCGTTAACACGTGCATGCAAAATATTCCACTGCTACAATTGACCCATGTTTTATTTATGAAAGCCTCAAATTTGTGTTATCATACGTGTTGATTTAAGTGAGATTAAAAAAAAATCTACATTCATCATGCACTTTCGCTGTTGTCATTGCTAACTTGGATGAACCAAATACGGAGGATGAGAAGGTATTGGGACTAAGCTATTTGGGACCACTGCAACAAATCCTTATTCAAGCCAAGTTTTGTTTTATTACAAGTTAATGAATAAGTAAATACATGCAACATTTAAGTTAGCTGTCAAGTGCTGCAGTTGCATCAAACACAACATTTGCAAGTTAAAAATGTATTCAAGAAAGTGGTGGACGAGAACAGGTTGGAGTGCTTTTGGATTTTTTTTTACTTAATTATGAAAAGTAATGCACCAATGTGCCTCCAGAAGACAGTTTTAAATCAGCACTAACTGCTTTGATTTGTGGTTCAGTAACATGGTCATTCGTGAAAATACTGAAAAGTGTATAAGGAAGCTTGAACAGACGCATACTTGGAATTACATTGAGAGACAGACAGGAACACATGGATTAGAGAACATACGTCAGGTGAATGGCATCATCCAAACTATGAAGAGAAGCTCGGGCACGAGAAGGGATATGGCAGATGGTTAAATATGCATCGAAGAAGATGTTAACTGGGGAGATGGAGCAATGAAATCAGTTTGTGCAGATACCAGGTGTATTGTTATATCACAGAATAGTAAGAGGCAGCGGCAGCTTTGAGAGACCTTCGTTCCTGCTGTGGATTGACCATGGTTGATGGTAACGATGATACACATTCTGCTGTTGTACCGTTATGTCACTGCATATATAAGTCATGTCCGGATCATTACAACCAGTATTTACAAACTCTTTGGTTCTTTTGGTAAAGTCACGTAGGTATAAAATAAAAGAAATTAAATCACGACGTTTCGATTGAAACACAAGCAATCATCATCAGGTGGGAAAACCACAGCAAGAATTTGTTTTTGCTGAAGTGGGAGAGAGAGTTGCCGTGGTAAGAGGTTATATAGGTGAGAAAGGAGGAGGAGCAAGGGGGGAGAGGGAGGGGTGGGGTTGTGGGGTAGGGGTAGGGCGAGCGCTGCGTGGTGTAGTAGTACCCGACAGATATGATAGACGACAACCAATACAAAGCAGTTAGGGTTTTACCAGGTTGATAATCAAATCTAGATTAGTATTTACAAAGTAAGCTGCATTCATACTTACTTTTAGGATTGTGCTGGTGTGAGTATTTTTCTCTTGTGGAAAGAAGCAGCAGTGTCCAAATAAAATCCTACACAAACAAGACGCTCGCACTGAATCGACACACATCGATCAGACACTTACTTGCTGTACTGATGCCTCTTTGTCTTACAGGTGAATATTTCTCGTGTTTTAATCTGTTGTGTGATTCACCAATCCCAACCTCTCAAGTCATTGTGTGGTAAGTGTGCATTACCACCATACCCAGAATGAGATGCTCAATTTGCTGTGCCGTCTTCTTGTGTTGCCGTGACAGGTTTGCAATTGCTGACGAGGCGTACCGTTCACTTCGTGACGCTGACAAGGACCAATGTATTCTCATCACCGGAGAAAGCGGAGCAGGCAAGACCGGTGAGTCTATGCATCTGGACCCACGTTGTTGTGCCATTCCAGAGACCTCTTCTGTGTGTCAGGCATTGGAAGGGCCATCCATGAATTAGCTGTATGCTGAGTTTTTGAAGCCATTGGAAAAAGTCTGGAGTCGCGAGATAGATTCCATTTCTGCCTCCTTCGAAAGCTTGTATTGGGCAATGATTGGCAATCCGATTGGATAGATTGTTCTTCGCCGGAGTTACAATCGGAGAATTGCTTCATCTCACGCCCATGGAGGAGGCACCGAGCACCTTCCATGTGATCGTATGACAAGGAGCAGCTCGGCTGCGCCTTTGTTGGATCTTCAATACATTTCTTGTTGGGGGCATCGCAGGCTGACCACATAGCTCACCACTTAAAAATGTTTTGTAAAATAACACGGATTCCTCCCACGTGTTTATAGTATGTTTACAACACAAGTTTTTAAGGGTATATTTTTCAATTAATTGAACATGACGATGGCCAGCGATCCTTTTTCCACACGTAGTAAATGTGTTGAGGCTTACTCTTTGGTTCTTTCGATATAATCACGCTGGTATAAAATAAAATAAATTAAATCACGACGTTTCGGGCGCAACACAAGTGTCCGTCATCAGGTCGAAACAACAACAAAACTTCAAATCTCGAATGTATTGAGGCTATTGGCACTGCTAAACTTTTGAACGAGCTTTAAGTCCCTACCTCCCATGTTGGCCTGTGGTCGGTTATAGTTGGCCTGTGGTCGTTTATGGCAGTAATGTCACTTCAAGGTGGGCAATAACATCAGGGTCTATTTTGTGTATTGAATGCGAAAGGTGAAGGTGGTACTGTTCTGTTTCAAACCTAATAAATGCGAGTCTCAACCAGATTATATAGGCGCATAAAGCACCCACTGCTGTAAAACTATATGTAACTGTTGGCTGCATATGATGATTGTAAGTTCTTTGCCAAGGGGCTTCCATAACCAAAATGTCCCAGGGCTAGGTTTTGATTTGGTATTTCCTTCTGTGAAATAGAATCTATGAGTGGCCATTGTTCAAGGGCATGCATTCCTATAATCTCGCAAACATAGACTCCGTGATCACATGGGACTTTCAAAGTCACAAGTGTCTCAGTACTCAAGTGTTCATCCACATTAGCAGCTCTGAGGCAGCGGTGGAATGACCCACATTCTTAAGGCGGGAGTCATTCTCTGAAAATATTCTAAATCCTGAGGGGATGAATGACAGGGAGTTAATTTTGCCACCCGATGATTGTAAGTGAAACTGGCTGCCATGGGCGCCACCCAAATGCAATTCGGTCATGTCCAAATTATGTAACAAGCTGGGAAGGCAGTCCACTAAGGGGAACTCCATTTTGTGTGTTGGATTCAACGATATAAAGGCTTGGAAATGCAAAATCGCACGTGCATAGAGACAGTTATTTACGTGAAGAATGCGCGGTCTATAATCACTCGCTTGCACGCATTTCAACACGTGCGCTATTTGTGGTTGAGCACAGAATAACATTTGTTTTACTCGTAAAAATGCTGTATTGAGAATATGTTGTCACCCACCTTTCCTAAAACACCATTCACATCTGAGCAATGATGATGTATTCTAAGCTGCATAGTAAAGTTGTTTTTCAATTGGTCGAGGGGATTTGTAATTCCCTTGACAACTTGTGAAATGTCCTCAGACGAACAGATAGATGGATGGACATAGATCCTGGGCATAGCAATAAATAGCCTAATGGCTCCCTGAAAAAAAAAATGTTGTTGCTTTTCTGTGTTCAGGTCCTTTTTTCACTTTCGTGGAACGTTTCATTAGCTCAAGAGGCTACCACGTTAATCACCTCGTGGAATGCAAATAATGATTCAACCGCTTTGGGTGGTACCATTAGCCATGACTCTGCGCACATTGCACCCGTGTATAGGAATGCCCCCCCCCCCCACCGCTTCTCCCGTCTATGATTAGTTGACTAGTTTCTGCTTGGATAAGTGTTCTGTTCGTGGAACAACGCACTTGCATGGGCCAGTTGCTCAACCCGCACGTGAATAGGTTCGAGAGGAAGCCTCTCGGTCATTCCCCCGCTACCGTTTGCTTTGTGAGAGAGAGCGAGGAGAGACTGAGTGCGCCCGAGTGTGTATGCCGCAATGCCGCACGTGCGGCGGGGCAGTGCTGCAGCCCGCTCATGCATTGCGTTTGCTTAAATGGGCAGTCAGAGGGCTGTGGGAGCCATTCAGTAAGTGTTTGTTGTGTCACGCACACAGACACAGGGCTTCGCCCGTGCGTGTCCACGCCACCCTCGGACGTACAGTCACCTTCAGAAGCCGTTCGGGCAGGGAGCGAGGTTGCAATTGAGACACTGGGCGGTGTTGTTGCAGGACTCGATGAAATAGTGTATGTCTGAGAGAGAAAATGAGGCTCATGCAGGATTTCAAAACTAATTGGGTAACAATGGAACACTTTGCAAAGCCACGCAACTGCATACATTTGCTGTGCAATTGGATTTCATACAAACTACGGTAAAGCGGAAATAAATGCAGTGTCGTATACATCTTCTTGGTTCTTTCAGTAAAGTCATGTAGAATGGAAATAATAAAATAATAAAAATAAAACATCATAAAATAATTCTTACGACGTTTCGGCCACAACACAAGGAGCCGTCCTCAGGTGAAGAACAGGTCTGTCGAGAAGACAGAGTCTGAATGAAACGCCCCAGGCTTGGAGCGTCTATTTAAGCTTGGTTGGAGGGGGAAGAGCGCCTTGACAAAATAATTTGCATATCAAGAGGAATTTAGCATATTTATGGGAAATGCAGATATGGGATTAGTACTACTTATGAAATGCGTAGGAGGTGGGTGAAGGGTTTAAAATCATATTATGCCCGTGCATTATGCAGGATTAGCAGCATCAAAGGGAGGGGATAAGGGTAGCATTAATAAAGGGAAGGAATGTTAATAGTACGTAGCTGCAGTAACTAAACCACCACGTAAGAAACTAAAGTGTAAACTACATAGTATCATCAGTATACTAAATATACTCTCCAATAAGCTGAGCTACTAACAGTATACACGTAGGACGGGCATTTAAAAACAAAGACGAGGTGAATTCAACAAAAATTAGATTCGTGTTGCGTTGGGAACGCCGAGTTGTTTAGTTACCTTTTACTGACCACTCTGGTTCAGGTATTCGTATCGTATATGGTGGATTTTCATTTTCAAAATTGCTTTTAAGGGGCCGTCCATAAATGACGTCACGCGATTTTAGACGATTTTTGACCCCTCCCCCCATCGCCACATGGCGTCACAAAAAGTTAGCCCCCCCTTAAATATGACGTCACAAAGCTCTGCCCCCCCCCCCCCCCAAATAAATAAATCATGCTTCAAATCGCTTTAAACTATTGTCATTGTAGTGCGTATTTAATGTGGCGCTGCACTCTGATGTTGTAGGAGAAAACATGTATTAAAAAGTCTATTTAATTAAGTAGAATGTGTTGTCTATACAGTATTTATTTAAAGTTGCGCATTTTGATGTGACGTCACATTTATGAAACCCCCTCCCCCCCGTCACACATCGTCAGAAATGTCTGACCCCCCCCCCCCCCTAGGTGCGTGACGTCATTTATGGACGGCCCCTAACCACATGTTGAAGCAGCTCATCATCCTATTGCCGTATACACATCCACATTTGTGGCTTGAAATGTCCAGTGGGGTTTAATGTTGCAAATTCAGTTGTAATATATCAGGATCATCGTTGGGCAGTTTTTTTTCTTCTAAAAGCCAGGTAATAAGATGTGTTTTTCTTTGTTTGAGATAGCTGAGGGATAGAAGATGTTATTGTGCAGGGAGGTGTGGAATCACGTGGTGATGTTTGACAACTCCCAAACTCCTCATTGGGCACACACTTGTGAGGCAGGACCCACAGTGAGCTGACAGTGAAGCTAAGGGTCTGGGATAATTTGTTAAAGCCTGAATTAAACAAACCTAATTTTTTTCTTACCAATACTATCTCGATAGCTTAAAAATGTTGGGACATTTACGCGTCTTTTAATCTACTTTTGTAACTCTACCTTTCTGTTTGGGAAAATGTTGATCTTATGAGATCACTTGATAGAGTTGAACACTCTACTTGACACAATTACTTTTTTTACTAAGAAATATTTGCCAAACAGCGACAATTTACATGTACCACAGAGGAGACTGATCTCTGCTTTGATAAACGTTGAACATAGACCCCATCTCTTGACTTTTCAGACTGAACATTTAATGAACGAAGCTTGTATCCAGTATGTCATTAAGTGCGAGTGGCTTGGTATACTGTATGTCAATAAAGATGTTGGTGCCATTCACACACGGCTAGAAGCTGCTTGGTTTATAACAGTGACAATGGTTTACATTGATCTGACCTCTGAGTAATTTTATGGAAAACAAACACCCTGAAGTCCTGGACTCAGTAAATTGTCCTTGCGACTTTCGACAGTTTGCGGTACCCAAAAAAGAACCCATTGAAGTGCACAGAAAGTAAAGTTGAATGGAGGCTGTAGTTTTTTGGACAGAAGGGCAATTTAAGCAGTGTAGTGCGCATTGCTTTGAGATTTTCGTGCCTTTTGCATTACCCGTTCCAACAAAATGTCTCTGCAGGGCGATGCTCACAGCGGTGATATTTTGACAGTGACATATTGACGGCAAGCCCTGCGCATTCAAAAAGAGTGAAAGTAGTTTCTCACTCAAATTACTCGGGGGGGGGGGGGGGGTACTCACCTCCTGCTCACACTGGGGGAAATGTAATTAATTTGAGAGGGTCGATTCACTTGATAGCTTTTGACCTCCCACAAAGAGGTACTTTTTTTTTCAATCCTGGAGGGGTAAAGGGGCTGGCTTGACCTCCGACCGGGGATTGAACCCTCATACTTCCAAGCCAGAGAGCCATGTGCTATAACCACAGTGACACTTGGCACAATTGTCCATTGCATTGCTTGAGAATGTCCGTCATTGGTTAGGTGAAAAGAACGATTTACTCGAAACGGAATGAGTCGGAGTTCATATTTTATTCAAAAGGCCGAAGAATCACAATGGTGTGTTGGCTCATTGCTGGCATTATATGCAATTAATTCTCTCAACCACCGGGCCACTTTGATGAACATCTGTATCGATGGGCAAATATTTCCATCTTGCACAAGAGGGATTAGCTCAAAATAATGAAATCAAGATTGCGATAAAAAAAATTCGTGCACAATCCAGCAATAGATCAATGTGTAGTTTGATATTTCAAAATTGTCCACAATTGGCCGCTAGATGTGGTGGTGAATGCCTTTAGTTCAGCAGCTCTGAGGTGGTGTTAGAGAATATTGTCAAATGCAAGGGACAAGATGTTCTTCTGCTGTACCACAAGGTGTCTCCCGGTGGCAGTCCAGCAAGTAGGTTACTGATCTATGAATTGCACGAATGTCTTCCTCCCCCCCCCCTCTTTTGGGTATTCTCTGGGCATTAGGGGTGAAAATATTCACTACCCATCGACGCATCGTCGTGATAAGATTCAAGAATTGATGATATTTGTAACCATTATTCTGAACGGTAGTGGCTGCAAGAGGGATGCAGACAAATTGACTACTCTATTTACCCAAGAATGTCAGTGTGTAACGCGCGTGATGTCACTCCACGTCGACCAGCCACCCTTATTAATAATCCTCCTAATGGACGCCCCCCTCCATTAATAATAATTAGCGGGTGACATCACTTCACATGGGGGGGGGGGGCGAGGCGCTTCGTCCCCCCTCATCAACGTCAACTTATAACCCTCACTGCAAAGGCAGAACCCTCACGTCACGTGATCTCCGTAACGCTATTGAGATATAGAAGTAAAAAGGACGTCATGATGAACAAGGGATTATAACCTTAAAATGAAATAGGTCTGTGTCACCGCGGCCTTACAAACTGCACACGAATTGATGCAATGAATATCACGTCGTGGTCTGCTTTTCGCTTGCATGTTTCAGATTTACTGCAATACACCCGTCCTTGGACGGGCAAAAGGCTAGTAAAATATAACATACGAATCAGAAAACATTGGTTCTTAATCTCATTCTTGTATGCATCCATGAGAATAAGAATGTATATTGATGAATCGATGCCATTGGGAATCATTCGTATTTAATTCAAATAGCAATATTTCTCAGTGATTTGGGCAAAAAACATCCAAAGAGGGACCGTTCTGCAAAGCTTGTTTGATTGGGAGGGATAGGTGATGTTAAACATAAAGCCTATAGAGAACTATAAAGTGATGTGGAAATTTTTAATGAGAACATAATTAGAATTAAAATGAAAATGCTCTAGTTGAACACATTTTATTACAAATTAAATTTCTGAAATTGAATGCTGTGAGTGATTAATTGAGTTTAGGACAGCTTTACAGCTTTGGCAATCACCCACCAGGAGGTAGAGAGTGGCAGTCTGGTGGTGTTATTTTTGCAATGTGGCTACTTGTGTGAAAAAACATTGGTTTCGATTGGACAGTATAACTGCAGACATTGTATGAGAACACGTTGGCTGCACACCGCGCGTGGTAGGATACGTTGAGTTAGAGTCGTTGTCACTCTTCTCAGCAAGACTGATGCTGTAGCACTGCAGGAGATGGAGGGAAATATTGCACAATAATCAAAATTACATCACATGAACGTTGATGCCAACACAAACTTTGCACGTGCACCAAGTTTTAAGATGGCAATTCAACACATTTTCCTCGAAAGTGTCACCCCATTGGAAATTAGGCTATTGATTTGTGTTACACCAACCGTTGTACCAATATTATGGTCATTTTCCCTCATTTTTTTTACGTGGAAATTTGGATTCATTTGTTGTATTTATTGTATGTGAAAGACTTTAAAAGGGTAACATTGTGAAACAAATCAATGTAAACAGCCTGAGCAGTAATAGCATCAACATGGGAAAACTTCATCCACCAGCAGATAGGCACACATCTCTTGGAATCCTTTTTAACATTTAATAACTTAGCAACTTTTACCCACATTCTATCAAATATTTCCTATCATGTTAAAGAAAACAGATATAGGTGTGTCCTCTGTATTATAATGCTTAATAGTGGACCATGCTTTCATTTGAAATAAGGAATGTTAGAATGATGGGATTACTTAACATACCTTTATTTTGACTCAACCAACTCTCAAATGTTAGTCCGTCAGACTTCGCTTTGCCTGCCATTGTAAAACAAGCACCGTTTTTTTTAATTGCCGTGACCCTGGTACAAAAGAGCAATCTTATCACTTCCCGAGAATTGGTGCTGAAACAAAGGCTTGCCATTATATATCTCTGTGGCCTGTGCACTCTTATTCGCTGTTTTGGAATCAGCTCCCATTTCCCATCTATCTGCTTTACTGGGTTGGGTGGTGCATGCATCTTCTTGGTTCTTTCGGTAAAGTCACGTAGAAGGGAAGTAATAAAATAATACAAATAAAACATAATACAAATTTTTTCACGACGTTTCGGCCACAACGCAAGCAGCCGTCCTCAGGTGAAAACCAGGTCCGTCGAGGCGACAGAGTTTGAATGAAACAGCACACGAGCTTGGAGCATATATATAAGCTGGGCCGAAACGTCGTGAGAATAATTTTATTATGTTTTATTTTTATTATTTTATTACTTCCCTTCTACGTGACTTTACCGAAAGAACCAAGAAGATGAATCCCTGCAGTCACGAAAGCTTTAAATCGAAATGGTGCATGCAGTTAACCTCTCACGACAATGCATGTACAGTTTGTTGAACTTCTTTCGCACCGTACGTAGCCAGCCGTGATAATCGGAGGTGCAATGTCTCTCGACGTGTGTTGCCTAGTAGCGAGACAACACGTTGCCTGTAGCAAGTAGATTTCAGACCTGTTTGTTGAGTTTTAGTATCCTTTCCTCATTGAGCGCTTGCGAGTGTTCTCAACGCAATCCAGCTTTCTCCCAGATGAAGAATACAAACTCAGAACCCTCCTGAAAGCAAACATCATTTCCTGCTGTACACTTGCAGGCAGTGCAGGAGCAACACGACGTCATTAGCGTTTTCGTGCTGCACATGTGGATGAACCTGACATTGTGGTAAATTTATTGCAAATGACCACAATAGTCAGTAACCCAGATGGAATTTATGACAAAGACCATAAAAGTAACCGCTTTTGAACAATTTACCTGCACAATTGTCTGCTGCAGGTGTGTATGCTCAGGATGCTTAACCACTCACTTGTAACAAAAACAATGTTGCATACAACTATTTGAAACGCTTTTTTCCTCAAATTAATTATTTGTTGTTGGACAAAGCAGTTTTCCCATAATTGTACAAAGTGAATTCGATCCAGGACAATTTATCTTACACCACAAAATAACGTTGGTTAACCTGCCACTCGCATCTGATCTTCAAAACATTTTACCACCCAGAGTAGCAAAGACAATCTTAATTGTATTGCCTATCAACGCACAAAGTTGGGAAGCAATGAGTATTGTAGAACATACATAACAGGTCAGGCAAATCAATTCAGTCTGTGTACAACATTGCCTGTAGCCATGGTTTCACTCGCTTGTTCACCTATAATGATTGCCTCGTTGTTGACTGACAAAGCAATAAAGCATTCAACGCCCTTTCATTTCCTTTCCAGCAGATGCTTAGCTTCAAATGAAATGAGATCATGTTACATTGCATTTGTAGAGCCGTTTTAATTTTGGACAAGGCTTTTCAGGTAAGCATGTTGAGTAGGAGTATAACCTCATATTCCAGCATCACATCCGGCTGCCTTGACCATATGACCTCCCACGCCTAGTGCTGTATTCGGGCATGTTATGTATGTACATTATTCACTCGTTATTCGCAAGGTATATGTTCCAGTGATGCTCGTGAATAGCACATTTCGCAGGTAATTTATGATTACCTTAAGTAAACACGTAAATAATCTATTCAATACATGAGGATTAGCATATTAACAGATGCTTCTCAAGCTTCGAGAAGCTCTCTATCTCTCTCATCATTTTACATTTCAATTTAAATCACAAATCCAACTTTTCGCGTGGAGTAATGTATTTGAATTTTGCGTGCATGCGCTCACTTCCAAGCAACAGCGCAGGATTTTCCCATGTTTAAAGTGGCTGAACTTTATTCTATCGAGTAACCTATTTGCGTGGTGTAACTGTCATTTTAGATAGTTGTTCACTTTTCCAACCTTTTCATGTATCCGCCTATAACTCAGTAATGTTTGAATTGTCAGTGGTGGTTGACCAATAGTGCCACATGAATGTGGAATTTCACCACAGGCCCAAGCTTGCCATATGAGATGAGCACCACCCCATGCCCACTTGAGCCAATACATCATTTAGCGTTTTCTAATGCAGTGTTCTATGATACATATTTGCAGTTCTTTTGAGTTTTAGAAACTCTTATTTTGAGTCGGTGATCTATGAAGATTCTTTCTCAGGAGGAAGCTGCCGCAGTGTAATGGTTATAGCACATGCGACTTCTAATCCAGAGGTCGCTGGTCATATCTCAATGCTTGGCAGTTGAAAGTTCCTTAAATACCCCCATCTCTGTCCACGCAGTGGTATAAATCAGGGGTCCCCAACTCCCGGGCCACGGACCAGTACCGGTCCGTGGCCTGTTAGGAACCGGGGTACGCACAGCAGGAGGTGAGCTGTGAGTCCGCGCGTGGCCCGCCCCATGATTTTATTATTGACCACTTCCGTCCGCGCCTCTTTCCCGCACTGCGCACTTGTCTCGGTCACAGTTTTGGTAAGCCTCACACAAGCTCTAACCCTAGCCAAAATGAGTAAATAACAAACGTCGCTGGTGAGCTTCTTTGAAAAGGGGGAAAGACCCAATGATGAAAACCCCCCTCCCCAGTCCGTGAAAAATAATTGTCTTCCACGAAACCGGTCCCTGCTGCCAAAAAGGTTGGGGGCCGCTAGATAAATGGGTACGCCACGGTTAGTTGATCGACAGGTCATGTTTGGTGGGATAAAGTGTGGGTATTCGTACCTTACAAGACATCTGGGCAATATGGAACTGTAGGCCAAAATCTAAATACCCTCTAAAAAGGCCCCTCCAGAGCTCCCTATAGTGGAGGCCGTTCCACCAGAAAGTCTCGTTGTTCGGTTAAGCTCGCAATGAAAGATGCAACTTACGCTTGTATTATTGCTTGCAGTATTTTCAAAAGTTATTGGTACAACTGCATGCAAGAACAGAGGTAAAAACAAAGCAAGTTCATTTTGTCACGTTAATTTGTTTTAGAAGCTTTCTATAACCAAAGAATCACAAACGTGTGGCTATCATCTCTCCAGATTTCAGTGGAAGCTGATCTCTATGACAGAGCAGCGCTGCTCATGCGGAACTAAGTTCACATTCACACATTACGCCGGTGCTCAGCGAACCAGTGGTCCCGTTAGCCGTCACTACTGGCGCGGGCATTGGAATCGTTGTCGACTTGCTAATGGCCCTCTGCACGTGCTATGACTTGCATTTTACTATTGTACTTGGGATACCGTAAAAGTGTGGTCTTTCAAATATTTTCTGGATTGTAGAGAGTGATTCAGACGTGTTGCTTTGGTTCTCTTTGATCTTTTGCCAGTTAAACTATTCACCATTGCACATGATAATCTATGCTGGTTCACTACCACTGCTAATCCTATGCGATGTTTAGATCTTTCAAATGTGCCCCTGGAGGATGGTTAATTGGTGAGTCTTTTCCTTCAATGGATTATGCACCCCACGCATGTAAACATATTTACTATATACGCTCCATGGGATAGTATCACTCAGACGTGTGCGTATTTATTGCAGCAACTTTGAGGAATAAAATGTGAACTAATTGATAACATATTGTTGCACATAGAGCTGGAAAGTAATCGATGACCTTTGTTGTGGTCGATTACTTGGGCCCCTTTAAGAATGGCAGCCCCCCACACATCACGCCTCATCAAAGGCAGGAGACCCCTACAAGCCACGTCCAGCGTGAGGCTGCTGATGACATTGGCAAGCCCTGCCTAACACCTCCCATCCAGTGGCACATGTGGGAACAGAGGCGAGACTTTTTCCCCAACAATTTTCGTGTTGTGCAATTAGTCAAGTAATCGAACCAATAATTGGTAGTTTAATCAATTACTTAAATACTCGGATATTTCCCAGCTAGAGTTCGAAAGAAAATTAGTATATATTTTTGGAAGACCTCTAGTAGATAGTTAAACTAATTTATTTGTGGTCTATATGGTGTTTAAACTGTTTTGCATGCTTGCTTTTAATGGCCCTGCTCAATATATTTTCATGTTCAGTACCAGTTGTGTCATTTGCAACAGCAATTAACACATTCCTGCGGAGGGAGCTGGTAGTAACGTTGGTTTGCTCGGTCAATGGCCAGGGTCAATGGCGGCGTGGTGTATTCCGCAAATATGCCCGACTGTGAGGGCGGGCACAAGCCGGCGTGAGTAGGTTAAACGTTGAGTTTTATAAGGGCACCACGGGGTGACCAGCCCCTCCCCACCCAGCCCCACCCCTCCCACCCCCCCACCCAGCCCCACCCTCCTTACCCTCCCCACCCAGCCCCTACCAGTATAATTTTTGCATGTGAAACAAGGAACCTCTGCCATGCATTTATAAAATCACCAGGGCTGTCCAATTTTGAATTTCACGGCAAATTTGTACCATGGGCGTGGCACACTGTGGCCTCTGTTTTGACAAACAATGCTGCAGACGCTTTGCCCACGTTACAGCGATTCCCCATAACGTTGGACGGGCGGCTATGCAATTACGCATCTAATCCCCTCAAGCTGGTCTCATGACAAGCATAGGATCCACATTCTCTCAGTCGTTCAGTGTAATTGACTGATGGGTTTTATGCACACACGACTTTATGTTTAGGTTAAGCTGAGCTTGGAACTTGGCCAAGTATTGCATGTCCCATATGCTGCCACATCCTTATTTGACTCTGAGCTCGTCTTACTATGGACGAGGGCTGTTTATTTTGGAAGGAAACCAGCTGGACAAAAAAAAAATGTGAATTGATTTAATTATATTGCAACCCTTATAACTTTTCCAAGAATGTTTTCCTCAGTTATAGCTGAAGGTAATCATGTTGAATAATATTATTGTTGCACTGAGTTTAATCATTCTGCTTAAGCATTGCACCTTCTGTAAGATCCATTCTTTATACAGTAACTAGCTGTACTACCCAGCTTCGCCCGGGACTTGGATCCACCACGCCCGGTCGCCTTTGTATCCCCAGTGGCGATGTTCTCACACCACAGCAGTTACTTGTTTGAGGCTGAGTCGACCTAGGGGAGGCCCAGGACCGGTTAAAATAATCGTCACCGGTGGTGGCCGTGAGCGGGAATCGAACTCGGGACGCCGGGTTCGTAGCGCAGCGCGCTAACCACTACACTACAATGCGTTACGCTTCCACGTGCGCGGGTCACATGACAGATGTGACGTCACAGTTCACTTGCCGTGCAAAAAATATCTGCATTATTGAGCTCCCCCCCCCCCCCAATAAGTGTATTTTTATAATGTTTGCATGGTGTACAGTCTGGAAAGTACCCACATGGCAAATTTCAAGTTTGTTGCATGTCGGGAAGTACGCTAAACATTTTGAACAGACACACATAATCACAACTTTGCCTTTTATATATATGGAGATAACCTTCTAGGAATCTATTGTGGGCACCTGTGGAATTATCTATTTAACATTCCCTTGAAGCTTGCAGAAACACTAGGGCCGGGAAGTGTGTGTTTTGACAGGCATTATTTTGCCAGTCTTCTAACAGCAACGGATTGTAACAAATGCAGGTGATGTCACAACTACAGGAGTGTCTGTGTCATTTCCATTATTTATTGTGATTATGGGTGTTCATGGTCTCCTCTGCTCCATAGTCCATTTTCTTGTTTCTCTCACCTCGCCTCACTCATGATTCCCTCTCTTCACATGCCCCCCGCACCCACACTCCCCTCAAAGCCACATTCCCACTCAGCCTCCCGCCCCCTCTGCACCCATAGTCCACTCTCCCGGAATTATGGAACCACATGGGACCTCAGACATGCCTTTATCTAACCCCTGCACTGGGGTAAAATTTCAGTGTCTATGGCAACTTTGGTATTGGCTGGGTCTACCCAAGAGAGGCCTTATATGGTAACATAGAGGAGGGTGATCAATGCAGGGCCAACAGAACTGAGGCTTTCTTTCATAGCATTGATTTTGTTTAGATTAGTCAGCTGCCCGCATATAATATAGTGATGCATACATGCTCATTTTTTAAAATTTTCATTGCAACTGTTTTTAATATGGTTATTGTAACAGAAAGTTATTTATCTGAGCATAACTGACAAGTTAAACCTTGGTTGTGTTTGAATTCCTGCTTACGAGTGACTGCAAAACAAACGAGTGATATGCACTTTGCTGCTTTGTTGACTGAAAAAAACCATCCTCGACTTCAGCAGCATAATTGAGATTCACATTCTTACAACATTTTTAGAAATGTTAAAATAAGCAGTGTCGGTTAATATAAACATAAACAAACATCGTCCTTCAGGGAGGTTGGAGATTGATTAGCGTGATGAACTGAAGCATGCTCATTACTGATGAGAGGTTCAATGCTGACTTACACACAGATGCACTCTGCACTCAATATCCGCACCACAGTGAGTGCAGCAGCACAGAGATTACTCTTTGGTTCTTTCGGCGAAGTCACGTAGAAAGAAATTAAATTAAATAATAATAGAATACGACTTTTCGATTGCAACACAAGTAACCATCATCAGGTACAAATGAGTGAGAAAACAAACATAGTAAACTTGGAAATATAATGCAATACAACACAGAGAGTCGGCCAACACAAGAGTCAAGACCCCACCTGGTTGATTACGTTCTTCCAAAGATTGCTAAATTTGAGAGAGAGACAACACATCGACACGGAGACACAGACAGACACACAAGCAGAGAGAGAGATATTCTCTCTCTGTTTGTCTCTGTGTGAGCTTCTCTCTGCAATCGAAACGTCGTATTCTATTATTATTTAATTTAATTTATTTCTAAGTGACTTTACCGAAAGAACCAAAGAGTAATTCCTGCAGTCACGAAAGCTTCGACTCTAGCACAGAGATTGTTTGTTCCAGAGGAAGCCCTTTGTTGTTTATTGGTTGTTTTACAAGTTAATAGAAAGCAGACAACTTACATGCTGTGTTTGCGCAATAATATCTTAAGACTGAAAACAAATCTTGCATTTGATATTTTTTTATCCAGGATTTCTCCAGGATTAATACAGATTTTGATTCTGATATATATCTGTAGTGAATTATCATAAATTGTTCATGC
This sequence comes from Lampetra fluviatilis, assembly GCF_964198595.1. Classification (NCBI taxonomy): domain Eukaryota; kingdom Metazoa; phylum Chordata; class Hyperoartia; order Petromyzontiformes; family Petromyzontidae; genus Lampetra; species Lampetra fluviatilis. Next base: position 23,509,508 of record NC_136275.1, on the reverse strand, counting down.
TGAGACAGGTCGACACTTTTTTTCTGTATTGACCCATCTAGAATATTCAGCCTTTGAAATCACAACTGCTTGCGTTATATTGCGTTGCCTGCAGTTGGATGTGTTTTTTTGTATTGGGTTTTGTTGAGGCTTCACAGAGCATCTGATCCCATCTCTATGCCCTAACATTGGATTGTCAAGCAGAAGGGCAAATCTTTGAGTCCTGTGGCATTGACCAATCAAGGGGGCTTAGGATTTGGATCACTGTCGGCCCGATTCATATTGAGTTTGTTTTCACCCTTTCATGGGATTCTATCTTAAACCGGAAATTTCACAAAAACGATTCTACCAAATTCATACAGTTCATGGCCCATGGCTTGACAGAAGCCGCTGCGAGGATGACCGGAGTTCGCGTGATGGTTTATGCTCTTTGACGAGATCAGCAAGGCATTGTGGTTAATTTGTGGCAAGCACGTTGTGTGTAATGAGTGCGACCTTATAATGTATGTATGTTGAACTTCTTTCGCACAGTATATGGCCAACCGTGCGAATTGGAGGTGCGGGGGAAGGATAACAAACTTGCTAAAGGAGCTCGTTGTGGGCGGATGTGCGTCTGTGTTTCAGAGGTCAGTAAGTACGTGATGTCTTACGTGGCTGCCGTGTGTGGTAAGGGCGAGGAGGTGAACAAGGTGAAGGAGCAGCTGCTGCAGTCCAACCCGGTCCTCGAAGGCAAGTCCACGCACACGGTTCCCAACGTACCCTCCAGAAGGGACTGTATATGTACCAGGGGCGGTTTCTTCATTAGGGCGATTGGGCGACGCACCACCAATGTCATTCAACCACAGAGTCACGCTAGCCGTCACAGTGCCTCTGGATATAGTCCAATCAGCGTCATGCTACGTTCTGTGGAGTACCGCCTCTTTTTGGGCGATTTCCCTCCAGATGAGAATCGCCCCGAGTGGTCCCATAGACTTACATTCAAAGATGTTTTTTTTCGAACGGGGACGCTGCAATGCATTCTCTATGGCTTCCGGGAGGGCTCGCCCTAACGTGCTTACATCATCATATGTGCTTACATCATCATACGTAAGCACGTTTCATCCAATAATATAATTTGTCGCCACCTAGTGGAATCTTTAATAAAAGAAACTTGAGTGGTTTGTTTTAATAGTGAGTATAGAAACAAACAAGATGTATTGTAAGAATCACTTTATTTTTCATTAATATTAAAGAAGTGAAGTTGCCTTTACATGCTTAAGCCGTTAATTTATCCATTGCATGGGTGGACCTTATCCTTATCAATCATCCAGACATTTGCCCCCCCTGAGAGATTTTGCAGGAGCCGCCACTGATATGTACAGTACAACTTCGCATATCTGACCGTCACATGTCCATACTAAGCAATGGATCGCCCCCCTCCACGCATTGCAGTATTTGTCCATGGTGGTATAACTGTCATGTTCCATAGACGTTCACAAACGCAGCCATTTACATGCAGTGGTGTGTTCTTAGTCTCGCGTGCAGTCACTTTCAAGCAGTTTGCGCTTCATTTTTGCCTGCTAACCTTTTTGTGCATGGTGGTGTAACTGTAATTTTCTATAAATGTTCACGTATCCGACATTTTTGCTTATCCACCTATACCCGTCCCCAGGCAGTCGCACCTCCGATTAGCATGGTTGGCTACGTACGGAGTGAAAGAAGTTTCAGCATACATACATTACAAACGGGTCGCATGCCCGATGTTACGTCAGTAGGGACAGAGTGGATAGCAGAGTCAACATGGATAGCACTGTTGTACATATATGGGATTCTTACCACATGGGGCTAAAACAGAATCAGAATGTTTATTTGGACTGGGGGAATCTGATAAGCTATGAAGCTCTCTTTTACAGATGTCCAGTCGGGGTGGGTCAGCAATCCGGTATGGACGGGTTAGCAAAAACATTAAATTCTCAAAACCTGAATTCATTAAAATTAAATTTTATCATAGCACAGTGTCCTTTTCATCATTTTTACAACTTGGTCTCTTGACGAATGTATTGCATCTCCAAGGGTTCTAACAATGTATTTATTAAATGTCCCCTTCCTTACTCTGTTCATCTCTAGAGGGGCTTTTTAGAGCTTCCCCTACTTGGCAGGGGGGGGGGCGGCGGCCCTCCTGCCAACAGTGACTTGAGCGAGAAATTTCAGCCCTGCGCTTTTACCTTTCTATCCACCTTTACTCTTTTCAATCAATAGAGTAGTACAGTATTTTCAGTGACCCTAACAAACCACTCCTGAGCTTTGTGTGCAAGTACGAGAGCCCTCCAGTGTATTGGCCTCTGAACCCTTGACTTGTAAGGCTGGGCCGTCTTACAGTTATATGGAACATCAGCGACACATCGCTCAGTTTGAGAGCTGATGCCAGGCTCCCTTTTGTCCCCTCGCTCTGCTCGACTCTGGAATTCGCTCTTATCTATTGCAACTCTGCGAGGGCTGCAAGTTTGCTGGCAGTTTGGCATTTTGGGCCTTTGGCTCTGTGCTCAACAATCGTGTTTAAAACTATAATCCACAACATATACTTCCCTGTTATAAAATAACAACTTCTCATACTGCCCATGCTATTTAGATGTACATGTTTTAATATGCCCAGCAGTGAGATTAACGTATTTGATATTCAATTATGCATGGGCAATTGCGGTGTTCTGATAAGGTGTTCAATACAGCCAGCAATTTATTTGCTTCATCGCATGGTATCAGGTGTTGGTAGTATGGAAAAGGTACAAATTCCCATCACACCACTTTAATTTTAATTGCAAGTCTATGAACAACACCTTTTTGTAAGTGTTGTGAAAATGTAAGTATAACATTGCACGGAACACCTGGATTGATGGCGTCCTCAGTTTACCGTGGAAATAGTAAAATTTGGTGGGGGCTACTGCTCGTGTTTTAAATTAGCCGAGTCGTGCAGGAGATGATGCTTCCTAAAAGTGGTTATTGTGGTGGCTGCGTGGGTCACAACTCTCGCTGTGTGCTGCATATGGTGGCCTTTTATAGCTCAGGGGCATAAATGTGAACCAAGTTGCTGCTGGTCTCCAGCAAGGTCATTTTCCTGCAACTTCCTCGTACTTCTCTCATCTCATTGTTGTCATCAATGATGTCATGAATTCTGTGTCGGTCCTGTTATTAACCAAGGGAATGAGCGATTATTGGCATTTAACTTAAGTTAATTTAGATCTTTCATATCAAACCAGGTACTTGTGTTTGAAAGATTAACTTGGGAGTCCTGTTTTTATTTTAAATTTTAGCTCATCACAAATGAGCTTGATTGCAAATCATCTTTAAAAAAAAAACATTGGCACATCTGTTTTGTCACTGATTTCAGTCCATATATTTTTTATTTATTTAAGTAAATGAAAACACCCTGTCAGTTAAAATAGTTTAAAATTAGATACATTATTATACAAATAATTTCAACCCATTGTCAATCCACTGCTGGATGAAGGCCTCTCCACGCCAGGTCGGTTGTGCAGGATGTTTGACCGCTCTCCACCACGCTGATCAGTGCAGTTTATAATGCAATGTGCCAATAACTGCACCACCACTCCCTCCATATTTAGTTATGGATAGCTTAAAACATAATTGCAGTTACCCACCTACTGGACAAGTAAAAGGGCTAAAGTCAAAACACCTTGACAAAACATGACAATGGAGCACTTTAGCGTTGCATTTAGTGTGAATTATAAGTTAGTGGTGGAAATTCCACATTCCTATGACGAGGGCTATCCAGATGAAAATCAATTTTTATTTCCCGAAAATTGATACTGACTGTATTGGCCCCGGAGTGATGATAGGCTGAGTGAACCCAAAACCAGTCTTTTAACTTTTGAACTCGCAACCATCCAATTCTGAGAGGCTCACTCTATCACTGATCCACCAACTACCATTACCAACAGTTCCACAGTATTCAAATCTCACATCGTTACTGTGTGTGTGTGGCCACTGTTTTCCAGCGCATCTGTGGCTGTGCATGAATGCCTTTTTCAGGTTCTCGATTTGTTTTTTTCGGTAAAGTCACGTAGGTAAAGAATTAAAATAAATTAAATCACGCTGTTTCGGGCGCAACACAAGCGTCCTTCTTCAGGTAGGGACACACTTGAGCAGTTGTGCTTTCGCTACGTTGTTCCCACCTGAAGAAGGACGCTTGTGTTGCGCCCGAAACGTCGTGATTTAATTAATTGTAAGCCTTTTTCAGGCCCTAGCATCGCCATTTTCCAGAGCCACACACTTGTCTCTCGTGCGTGCACGCGTGTGTGTGATACACTTGGGAGGAGGCAGCTTGGTTATTGTACCTGCCTTTGGATTCTGCTACGCTCGCACGCCAGGTGCCACCTTTGCACTTTGCTGACGGCCACGCCTAGCAACTACCTGGCGCCTATGCTTTAACGACATGCAAGGAATGTTTTTTTTACTGTTGTTTTACAGCGTTTGGAAATGCTAAAACCATCCGTAATGACAACTCTTCGCGCTTTGTGAGTATGCCACAATACATCTGCACACACACACACCGTTACCCTTTTTTATTACAAGGTTTCAAAAATAAACTAAGAGTGAATGTACGGCAGTTCAGCTCGCGGGACATGCTCCAAAACTGGCTTTAGAGACTTTTTAAAACTAACAACCACGTGATTACATGCAAATTAGGAGACTCATAGCATCTGGGACGCCATTGGTCAGAGTGGTTACCATGGACTTGTCCACTTGAGACATTAAACATTGCTTATCGCCACGATTAATGCACTAAGATGCAGTATCATTTCGAGGCTGTGTAAATCGTAATTGTATTGAATTAGCGGGTGGACCTCCCGGGTCACTGACATTAAAAAAGATGTGGGGCAATGGAGGAAACCACCCCTCTTCCCCAGCGACGTATCGCCCACAATCCACCAATGGCATTCAAAATGCTCGTGTCTGCTGCTAGACTTCACCTCCATGAGGGTTGCCTTGGCAGTCAGCCTAGGCACCGTGCCCTCTGACTGCATGATTATTTAGCCTGCTGATTCACCAGCTTTTACATATTTGCTTGGAGTTGATGTCACTTTTATACTACAACTGCACGTCTGTCATTTTGATACGATATAAGCAGTTTTCATCCAAATTTCTGAATGAAATATACACTCTAAATACGTTATACCTAATTTTCGTGTCATAAAATACAGCTGCCCTACCATGGTTCACTGCGATTTAAAGAGCTTTATACAATATTGTCCATTTTCTACATCTGCCCCTAAAATATATTTCAACCTTAAGCTGTATTATTTGAGCTATGATTATCAATTATACTCAACAGGGGGGCGTAGTATCCTTTCTCAATAAGCAATGGTGTACATTGAGTGTCTGGCCAAAAAAAACGTAGCCCGGTTGGTGCACAGGCTATTTGAACAAATACATTTGACCGCTGCAATGAAGAATGATTTTTTTGCCCTCCTGGTTTAAAAAAAATAAGGTCATTGCCAGTTATATTCCTATGGTGTTCGGTAGTCATCCGATGAGGCGAAGAAATGTGCTCGGTCAGTCGAGCATCAGTTCCTGCCAGGGGATGACCCCTGAAGATGTCACCACATAAATACTTTTGGAGTCATTTTAATGGTATTCACTTGGGCAGCGCTGGAAGGTTATTTTTTCACGAGTCATTCCACTAGTATATTTTAATTGTCAGCTCTCTGGGCCCAATGAAGTCATGATTTGGTGATTTGTTGTGTACTGGGACCATGAACTCGCAATATTTAAGAACTTGGTTTAATGTCATGTGGTTATTTAGATTAGCACCTGGCTTTATTATAATTATTTATTCTTGTTTACCCAGTAAAGCCTCACTGAGTCTCATAACTTTTTCAAGAGGGGTCCGACCGAGGTTTTTTTTTCTATTAAGGGGCGATGATTGCTTTGCAGATTAAAATTGAATAATTAAAGTTTTCAAATTTGGCTAGTGATGTCTCAGTCTCTCTGACAGGGACATCATTATAACCCCTTTGAGCCACTCGGCCACCACCCCTTTGCCATAGTTTAATGTGACATGCGCTTTGAGAGGACGGGGCAATCCGGGCCATGTCACAGGACAGCTTTCAGCCAGCGAGTTAGGAGTGGGATTCCCTATTGAATCCGTGCCACTTGGAAGTGAATTTCAGTGAACAAAATGTTGCTGTGACACCCCAGCTAAAGGGGTTGGTTGTCACTGGATATCGACAGACGCAAACTCCACTAGACTTGTTGAAACTTAGGAGATGGTTAAAGTAGCTTCCTTCATTAATAAACAAATGTGTGACAAATAGACAACCAAGCCTCCATCTAAAAGATGCATGCCCCTCTGCCTGCAATGCTAATTTGTGCTGCGCAGAGCTGCTGTATTTTAATGCTTGCTCATTCCAGTTGAATTTCTAATGGTGGAAGCATACAAATACGAATAAAATTGAGAAATGTCGTCTAAAATTTTTAAAATATAAGTTTTCACGGAAGTTTATAAATTGTCTACTTCTTTCGGAGTTGCCTGATATAGATGTATTCAGGGACCCTTGCTTTGGGGTTGGAGCAATCATTGACTGATTTATTTGATATTTGGACTATTGTGCCTATGCTAATTTGAGGTTTTTTTCCCTACTTTAATCAGAATATATTTGTTGATCTGAACACATGTTTTCTCATTGTATTATTTGCTACAACTTCATATTGACTTGTTTTTTTTACATATCAAAATGCTGATGATGACAGCTCATGAATCCCAAACGGTGTGTGTCCCACAGGGCAAGTACATGGACATTGAGTTTAACTTCAAAGGGGACCCAGTTGGAGGCATCATCCGAAACTGTAAGCCCACAGTGCAAGCCCAACTACTTGTGTAGGCCTCACCACGCAAACCCAGCCAGGTCACAGTTGTCTCAAGATGCGTACATTTCCAGCTTAATCATCTCGACTCTGTCTCCGTAGTCACGTGCATAAGTTGGACCTTCAAGTGAAACGTGTACGCGTGAGATATCATTGTGTCATATGAATAACACGCAATGCATACTACTAATCTCATGACAGTGTTTTATAGGTTTTCATTTTGTAAGAGAATATGATTTGCATATCATAGCTTTAAAGAAGGGTCCTGCTCACCATGTATGGCCAGAGGAAACTGAATACCTTCCCAAGTCACCGGAATGCAGTCTTGGCCCACCACACTTGGCTTTATTGAACAACAACTACATTGCAATCAGCCGATTTGTATTATGTTTTATTTGATCGTTAGCTGAATCATTGATTGAGTACGCACGCAATCTTCAAGTTGATTTCAGTTTTATGGAACCATTGTATACCAAACTTAACTTTGGGTCCTTATTCTATGAGGTCATTTAGAATAACACCCAAGCAAAGAGGAACTTTTAGATGTTAAAGGTCATTGTTGGTGAATTTGGCGACACAATCACTAAGAAGGAGCCAGAGAGCAAGGACACTTGAACCAAACTAGGCAACAAAAACTACGGTCGTAAATGTTGTATGCAATCATCAACAGAGCTGATACAATAAACATTTCTCAATGTAGCAACACAAATGCTCGAATTTATTGTGTAATTATGGCCATGTTTACTAGACGTAATTGCCTCATAGTCAAGCGCTGTTTAAATATATCTCTCAAGGATAGGAATCCACGGAGAGACACGCAATTCCCTACACTTATTCTGTCGAATTGAGGCATATTATTTACCTAGGAAGGCCAACGATAACATGTGTTGACAAGCTATGAAATGTTCATGAAATGCTTTGGTGCCATCTTAGTAAACATGTTGTGTTACAATATTTGGGGTTCATAATCATGAATGTGCCTGACCCAGACTTGTGTTGATATTTCAAGACAGCCACTGCTGTGCCGCTGCCATCATTTACAATTTGGCTTTGTTTTAATGAACACATGTACTTGAACAATTTACTTGGTCGCTTCGTCCCACTAGTATGCACGCACACAGGAGTGATGTTGGTGTGCCCAGCCGGCATTGGCATTCCAGAGCCTTGCTTCTGAGTTGTGTGATTGAGCGTGACAGCGTGCTGTGCGTGTGACAGACCTGCTGGAGAAGTCTCGCGTGGTTTACCAGCTTCAGGGGGAGAGGAACTTCCACATTTTCTACCAGCTGCTGGCCGGTGCCTCCCCAAGCCTTCTAGGTGAGGGTTAGAGGCCAACGGAGTCTCAGAGGACTACGTAAATGGACCATGAGTAACATTTGAGAAGCCTGGAATGACGAGAGCATTTTGGGGCAGTGGGAATGTGGCAAAAGGAGCATGTGGTTTTAAGTTGAAACTCTAGGAATCCAAACACTGAGTCTACTATACAGGCATCCTTCGTGTAAAGCCCCCCCCCCTCTCCATAGTGCGAGTTACCAGTTACGCGATTAATCTTTTATGGATATACGTCACACTTGCGCCATATGTTTCATAGTTAAGTTCTCAAGAAAAAAAGAAAAAAAAATGTTAAATGTAATGAAAAATGTTTCCAATGATAAAAATTATAAGTAAAAAAAAAAATCTATTTTGCAGGTTAACCAGCTAAGATTTCAATCTGACGGGGTCACTGCGTCGTGAAAGTGCTTAGTGTCACGGACTGGGCGTGGTCATCTTAGATGCCTTTATTTGCATGTGCGCTGCTACAAAAATCCCACGAAAGAGTTCAAGAAGCCCTGGAGTTACTCCTTATTACGTAGCCTTTTTAATGTAATGTAAATCCAGGGATACAATAATTAAATGATAGAAATGTTTCTTCGCTAACACACCCCCTGATATAACATGTATGTCTATGGGAAAATAGGCTTCATACAGTGCGATTCGAATTACGTGCTGTTTTTCAAGTACGCATGTCGCACATTATGCTAGGGACGACTGTACTTATAAAACAAGACAAACCTTATTAAGCTTTCGTGTCCATAGATACACCTTAATTTTAAAACTTACACACATTTCTCGTCAAGAAGTGATAAACCACCACACAAACTCCAGTCATCCTCACAGCTGCTTTTGGCTAACCATCGTGCACTTTCAGATGTGCTTCTTCGGCTGCCTGGAACGCTCTTCCAAAATAAGGAAGCCACAGGACCCATGCACTTTAAAATCTAGGTTGAACTGTTCTTAGTGGTTAGTTTGTTGCCCTTCCCCCGCACCTCCGATTAGCACAGTTGGCTATGCAGAGTGCACAATCAGTTCAACGTACATACAAGGTGGCCGAGTAGCTCAGAGGTCAGAGCACAGAACAGGCACCATTGAGATCCTCATTTTGAACCTGTGATTAAACCGGACTTTCAAGTGCATTAAGTTCACGGTCACCGGTCAGGTCACCAATGACTATCAAAAACCCCCGTGTCACTACATTTAGTTTTACACTTATTTGGCAAGGTTATAGCTTTGATATTAAAAAAATATATCACTTGCACTGTCATGCAACAAACTTTGTTCTGCGTGGCAGGGTAGGTGAGAAAGTGCAGTCCCCTGCTTTGTTGCTGATAGGTCGCTGGAAGTAATTTCTTTCTCCGGGTCGTCTGGTTTTTTCCCTCCACATTTATAAATATGTGTTTAGATTATTTGGCTGCTATACATATCTGCGTGACTAAGCGACTTGGTTGAGCTATCATTTCTAGCCACGTCACTTCTGAAAAACAGCCCAGTGGGTTTTATCTGGTGAAATAAAAATATTTTTTCTTTTTGTCTTCGTCATTTGATTACCTTTCCTATACGTTGCACTCCTATCGTGTTTTTTTTTTTACTTTCTGGCCTGCCCCTGCTGGAAATCTGTGAAAAAAAAGCTCTATAGCTTATCCGATTCCTTCAGTATAAATAAAGATTCTGGTTTCAAGCACAGTTTTGTGCCATCCCTCGTTCTCTCTGGGGCCCATTCTCGAACGTGGGAGGCTGCACTGCTCCGCACGGGTTCTGAATTTGTTCGTTGTCTCATTGCATGACGCCAATAGTATCACGTGACTATTTCCTCCAAATCTATTGCTAATAACCTAACATTATGGGAAATGTTCAGGAGCAAAAAATCATGATCGAGATCTGCTAGCCACAAGAGTGCCTGAGGAGGGAGTTCGTGTAGTTTTGCTATTCCTCCTCCATTGAAGGAGTGCAGGCAGACTACAGTGGTTTACTATATGGTCCATAGTCTTCTTAACGTGGCAATTGAATGTAAGCAAATTATGATTTACTCTAAAGATGAATTCCATTTGTTATGTTGTGCGCTCTGTATGTCTGCCTTCCAGCATCCCTGAAGCTTCAGCAGAACCCTTCCGTCTACACCTACCTCATGCAGGGCAAAACTGCCCACGTGGAAGGCCTCAACGACAGCCAGTCCTTCCACACCGTGCAGGTGAACCTCGCTCTGGTGGTGAAACTGGGGCATCCTGTTCCACGCAAGTTTGCGTCTGAAGGCCGAACTGTGCGACCATGTCTCGCGGCTTGGTATTAATTACCAGGAGCTGCGTGGAGTTTCAATTGTCCGGCGGATATTTGTATGTTGCCACCTACCCCGGAGTTTGAGTCTGCTTGTCTCCGTCCCAGTGCTCAATGAATACACATCACCGTTTTGGTGAAGCTGTCATTGTTATTGATTGAGAGCTGTTTTCGCATGCCATCATATTCATTACTTCAATGTAGAAGTACAAATTCTCAACACGATTTTTTATTTGATTTGAGCAAAGGGGGGAAGGCAGTCTTGATTATACGAATACATTTCCTATGTCCTCTCTTTGTCGGGGAATGTTTTTTCTCGACTCTCAAGTTATTTTGGTCGTTTATCTTCCCTCACCCCACTTCCCTTCTCTAATGCATTATTCCCCACATTAGTATGCAGCAATTCAATAATTGTCTTTGTATAAAATTAGATTAACTTTCGCATGCCGGTTGAAATTTATTATATTTGTGCGCATGAATAATATAAAGCACTGCTGGATGAAGGTGTCCCCATGCTCTGTGACTCATGGAGGTTGTTTGAGCATACTTCACCAAGCTGGTCATTGCGGGTTTATGAATTCTTTGGAGAGGGGTGGAAATGCAAAATGTATCATGTAATAGTGTGGATACGAAACCGATTGTTTACTTAGTATCGTATTAAGAGTTGCAAAATGAAGTGATATTTAACATTCGCAGGCTCCTCCAGGAGTGCCACGGTGATGGAATGTTTGTTTAACCTCTAGTTTACTTTCTCAGTTAAAACACTGAACGTCAAATATGGCTTGATCAGTTTAAGCTGAGTCACAGCTCTACAAACGCTGTGCCGATTAAATGTTACTTTTTGAATGTAACCTTTCAATATAAAATGTTGATGATGTTCTGGCCCCACGCATGGCACCACTGGATTTCATCCTAATATTGTTATTGTGCCAGAATCCTGCCTTGCTATAATGCTTAACACACTTCAGCGGTTGAAACAATGGACCAAATTTCTCAAAGCCCCACACCTCTTATTCACCGAGCAGTATAAATGCGTATGTCGCAATTGATTAATTGGCAAGGAGAATTGGGAGTTGTAAGTCTGGCCTGCTTGGAAGAGTAGGCCAATATCCTCTGGAGGAGGTCCCTAGAGCTCCCTCTAGTGGGGGCCCTTTCCCCAGCAGTGACGTGAGGAAGACATTTCTGGGCTGCACCTTTACCACTCACCTGACCAGGTGGTATCATGGTCAGAGCACATGGCTTGCAACTGGGAGGTTGTGAGTTTAATCTTCCATAATAGAGATTTTTTTGGGTTAGATCGCATAAATATAAATGTATCGTTAAGGTAAGGTTTGTCACTTTAAAAAAAACATGCCAATTCGTTCCGAGTTCAGCACACCGGTGTGTAATTCGAGTACGATGTTTTTCCATTAATTAGCTGCGTCGGGTGGTGGCGGGTTTAACGACACATTCATGTTTACACGATCTAACCCAAAAAACCTCTTATGGATAATATTGGTCATGAAAGCCTACAAGTTTAATCTTGGTTGAAGAGTCGACATACCGCTTAATCATTCTGTGGTAAATAAACAATTATCACTTTTTGGGACTTTAACAGACGTTGTTCTTTGCAGAGGCCGACTCCAAAAGGAATGTGTAATTTCCACCACTGGTTTTAGGGGCATGAATGGCTGTGAGCAATTTATGTATGTTGAACTTCTTTCGCACCGTACATAGCCAATGGTGCTAATCGGAGGTGCGAGAGAAGGACAAAAATCTAAACGCAAAAAGCAGTTCTCAAGAAATTAGTTTTCAACCACCCCATGTTCATTTTGAACAGGGAAACAAATGGACTATTTGACCATGGAAAACACTGCCACTTAATGTGCGTGAACGTGGATTTTCTCAACAGAATGCCATGCAGGTGATTGGCTTCTCTGACGAGGAGATAACCACAGTTTGGGAGGCATTGGCCGTTGTCCTCAAGCTTGGGAATATCGTGTTCGTGGACATCCCGCGCACCAATGGTCTGGACGAGTGCACCTTGAAGGAGTCCAAAGGTAGTTTGTTTGCACGGCGCTTGAACACTGCCATGTTGAAGGTGTTTGGAATGACATTCAGTACACCCTTGTCGAGTGTGATGGCCCAGTTTTAGCTGATTTGATTACTACTTTAGCTTTGCTTGGCATTTGTCTACCTGAGCCTTACCATATCTGAACAAGTGGCAATGGGGATAGAGTATCCGACTCACAATCAGAAGGGTTGCGTGTTCAAGTTCTAGTCGAGGGTCATCCCAACCTGTCAGCATCTCTATTTGGTTGTCAAAACAAGGGCCGCTGTGTGTGAAGTCAACAGTGGTTGTCCCTTGCAGGCAATGGATGCTAACATTCAAAAATGTACCTCTGACTGAGGGCTGCCTATAGAGATGAGCAATGGTAAATGCTTCTTTGAGCATGTGGACACCCCATCATTGACCAAATATGACACATTCCACCACTATTGAGTCGTGACAAAGCCAACATGGTGGCATGTAGCATCGTATCAACAAGGCTCGATTATTGCAACTCACTACTCTACGGGATGTCTGGCAAAAGTATTACCTTGCTGCAGTGTGTACAAAATTCCCTGGTACGTGTCGTGACGGGTACTGCCGAGCTGCATTGGCTTCCGGTTTCCTGAACGAATACATTATAAGGTTGCACTCATTACACACAAAGTGCTTGTCACAAATTAACCACAATACCTTGCTGATCGCGTTAAAGAGCATAAACATCACACGAACTCTGGTCGTGCTTGCAGCAGCTTTTGGCTAGCTATTGAACAAAGACGGTCACCGCATTGCGCGCTTTCAGATGCGATTTTGTGGAACACTCACTTGAGCTATGCACTTTTAAATCTAGATAAAAAAACTCATGTCTTTATAGCTGCTTTTTGTGTTTAGTTTGTTGCCCTTCCCCCGCACCTCCGATTAGCATGGTTGGCTACACACGGTGCGAAAGAAGTTCATCGTACATACACACGTACATGAAAATCCATCCCTGTTTGGCTGAAGCATGCTCTCACTTGCATCAACATCCCCCCACGAGGCCACCAGGAGGATGATGTCCGTTGGTGCTCTTGTGCAGAATTGGATGAGGTTTGTGCTCTGTTGGGACTGGATGACGAGCTCCTTGAAAGAGCGCTCACGAAGCGAACCGTGGAGGCGAACAAGGAGAAAGTGTCGACGACGCTCAACATGGCACAGGTAAATTTCGATTTAAAGCTTTCGTGACTGCAGGGATTCATCTTCTTGGTTCTTTCGGTAAAGTCACGTAGAAGGAAAGTAATAAAATAATAAAAATAAAACAGACTCTGTCGCCTCGACGGACCTGGTTTTCACCTGAGGACGGCTGCTTGCGTTGTGGCCGAAACGTCGTGAGAATAATTTTATTATGTTTTATTTTTATTATTTTATTACTTCCCTTCTACGTGACTTTACCGAAAGAACCAAAAAGATGGCACAGGTACTTGAGGCCACGGCAGCCGAGGGCTGTGCACAGTCACGCTATGCTCCGCGCAGTGACCGTCACGGGCAGATCCGCAAGCACGCAGGGATGAAAACTATAAAATATTAAACAAAACAATATTTTATTTTGACTAGGTGAGGCCCACTGAGTTATATAACAGTTCTATTTCAGAAGCGACCTGGCCACAAATGAAAGCTCAACGAAGTGGCTTCTGATGTGGGCATTTATTGCAGCCAAATAATCTAAATGCATGTTAACTCTCAATGTGGAGGGAAAAACCGGAGGACCTGGAGAAAAATGTATGCGAGCACGGGGAGAAAGACATACACACTCCAAATATATAGGTGTCAGGGTCGGGATCGAATATACGACATCCTGTACACCAGGCGAGGTAGTTAACATCTCGCCACCGTGGCACCCACTGTGGGCCCTGCGCTGTGGGTTGTAATAGTCTCTGTAATTGTATGTGTACTGTTTATTTGTGTGCTGTTTGAATTGCCTTCCATTGCTGTAGACTTGATGCATTTGAACAAAATTACTCCAATGGTTTTAAGTCTATCCTGACCCTGACACCTATATATATCCATTTACGTGCTTTAGAGACCCGTGTTGTGAATTGCACATTCTGTTTAACACGTAGGCTTTCACAACCAACCCAAAAAACCCCTGTATTATTTACACGATCTAACCTAAAAAAAAACCTGTATAATGAATTGTATATTGTACTTGATAATGATGATGCTTAATTGATTGGCGCCGGTGTTGATTGTGTTTCATGATCTTCTTTCACATGGCATGTAAGCAACAGTTTGTATAGATGGCATAGTTAAATGTCAAGGTCCTTCAACCAATACAAGGCAGCAGTAGATGCTTCAATATGATTGATAAAAGGCCTAGGAAGTTTGTCCGGCGCTTTTGTCTCAATGTACAGGTTTCCCTTGTATATATGGCTAACCTGTTTTTACCCAATACAGTAAACTATCCGTATTTGACTGATGGAACAGTTAACAGTAAAAGCCTTTTGATGTATTAAACTCATCCATATGCAATCAGCATGCCGAGTTGTAGGCAGTGTTTAATTTGTTTTTGTAGTTTGATGTGTTCTCTCCTTCAGCGTGAAGACGTGAACACGTGATAGCTCGTTTAATTAGTGTTGGAAGATGGAAATGAGAGCTAATTCATATGATACCTGTAAACATAACTAAGTTTGTGCATATCTCTTTTGGTGTGAATCCCTTAGTCAGCTGACAATGCAATCGCATTGTAATTAACACATGCCTGTGTGTGTGCATCTGCATTCGTGTGGTGCAGGGAAAATATGCACGGGATGCCCTTTGCAAAAACCTCTACAACCGACTGTTCAGCTGGATAGTGAGTCGGATCAACGAGAGCATCAAGGTAATGGCTCCCCTTGTTGTTCTTTGATATCTTCTCTTGTGTGAATGAACAGTAATGGACAATTCTAGATTTGAAGCTTTCGTGACTGCAAGTATTCATATTCTTAGGTTTTCGGTAAAGTCACGTAGGTAAAAAAAAAAAATGTAATAAAAGTAAAATAAAATAAAAATCACGACGTTTCGGAGGCAACACAAGCTTCCGTCTTCAGGTGGAACCGTCACAGCACGATAGCTGTATCAAGTAAATGAGAGATTATAATAATAATAAAGGCTCAGTCCTTTGTTATGTAGACTAGCCATAGTCTCAAGCCGCACCTTACCATAATAATAAAAAGTGGGCCGTTCCTGGCTCATCCCCCCCTCCTCAACCAGTATATATACGGGGTAGTATCTCTTGGAATCTCTCATTTACTTGATACAGCTATCGTGCTGTGACGGTTCCACCTGAAGACGGAAGCTTGTGTTGCCTCCGAAACGTCGTGATTTTTTATTTATTTTACTTTTATTAATTATATTTTTTTACCTATGTGACTTTACCGAAAACCTAAGAATAGTAATGGGCAATTCCACTAGTCAGATACCTAATGAATGATACTATCGTCCAACGTGCTGAATGTGTCACCAAAGTCACTGCCCTCAGCTATGCAACAATTCCTCAATGCCACGCTGTTGTGTGAAGCTTTTGCATTTAAGATGGTTCTTTAATGACCAATTGAAAACACATATTTTATATTTATATATCGCCTTTATCCAAGGTGCTTTACTCGGGTTATGCGTGGTACAATGAGAGTAGCTACAAGTTTTATGGTGAATAGGGATGGGTTATGAGGAGGCAGGTTAGTGGGTGCGGGAATTACCGGGGTACCTCGGGATTGAGGGATGGATGGGACAGGGAGAAGAGGTGGGTCTTGAGAGAGGAGCGGAAACTAGACAGTGATGGTTGCTTGCTGCTTAATGTGGAGGGGAAGTTTGTTCCATTGCAAGGGGGCAAGGAGGGTGAAAGGAGCGGAAACGGGGATTGTGCACAAGGAGAGGGGGGGACGGTTAGGAGTAGTAGGAGAGATTGAGAGCGGAGCAGGCGGGAGGGGACGTAAAACGAGACAAGGGGGAAGTGATATACTGTGGGGCATATAAGTTGGTTTACGGATATATATTTACTCGTTTTTATTGCTCACACTTGTGGGCTTAATGACTGCATTCATTATCTTGAAAGCAACATCGATGCTGAAAGGACATTGTACATCATTGGAACCTCATTTGCCAGTAAAAAATATGATAATTGTTTTTTTACCCTTCCATCTGGCAACAAAACTGACACCTTTTTTACAAGGAGTCATGTTTGCATAGACCACAATACCTGCAGTCATAATGCAAACATAAACATAACTCTGATAATGTGCACTGTCCTTGAAGTTGATTGGTCCACACCCGAGACAGCTTTCCTTAGAGCCTAGTCTCACATGGGTTGGACCAGATGACGCCAAAAGGAATGTGAGACTAGGCTCTAAGGAAAGCTGTCTCGAGTGTGGACCAATCAACTTCAAGGACAGTGCACATTATCAGAGTTATGTTTTTTGTTTGCATTATGACTGCAGGTTTTGTGGTCTATGCAAACATGACTCCTTGTAAAAAAGGTGTCAGTTTTGTTGCCAGATGGAAGGGTAAAAAACCAATTAAGACATTGTACATCTATGCATACTTCATCCAGCAGTCTCTCCCTGCTCAAATAAACGAAGTGACAGCATTGTATTGGTGCTCTTGAGTGAATATTGGTAATTCCACATTGTTTTATGTGTGTTGTTTATGTTTGATGTAAAATCAAAACAGAAACAACTTATTATTGGCAAGTTGATTTCTTCTGGTAAAAAAAAACCCCTCAACATTTTTAATAAAGTAAACTTACAATCAATGGCAGAGCCAAGATTTTCAGGTAGAGGGGGGCAACCCCTCCAGCAATGAAAAATGATAGAGGAGTTGTTAGTAAGTAAGGACTTGTCCCTTGCTTTTTATTCGATGCGTGTGCGGCGATGGCGCAGCCATCGATCGAGGGTCGAATTCGAACCGTGTGTGATCGGCATCACGCTCGCTGAAAGTGAATGCCTTCAGGGAAGTCGTGTCCTGTATAAGCAACTGCACACAATTATGTGAGTCACTTATAACTGCTTTTCCGTTACTTATTGCCAATTATGGACTCAGACTATTGTCCTATCATCTCATAGAGTCCTTGGCACGTAATAATATGCTACACAGTGGCGGTAGGGGTTGCAAAATGCTGATTTATTACTAATAAACCCCAATGATCCGATCGAAATTAGGGATTTCGATCGGATCATTGGGGGGGCACGTGTCACCCCCCCCCCCACTGGCTCCGCCAGTGCTTACAATGATTTACTTTTTAAATGTCGCTTGCTCACTTACAGCTATGTGTGTATGTGCGAGACATTTATTGGAGTAAAGCCATTTAAAACACAATTTTACCTGCAGTGCAGTATGTGGGTCGACCCACTTTTGGACTTGCGTATCAAGGTTGCTCGATATATAAAGATTGTGTACCTTGAATTGGCTGGAGGTCACTGTCAGTGCGTGCATGAGACATCTTAATCATGGAGTTAGGTCATAAACCTTGGCAGAAGCTCAGAAAATGCTGATGCACTTATAATTATTTTTCTTTTGCATTTTACTCCTTCCATCAGCATCACTCTCGTTAAAAGTTTCCTTATAAATTAATTATTTTCTTGAAATATGAGGGTTTTTTTGTGTGGCAGTAAAATTACCACTGCAAATTGTGGTTTCCTGCATCTTTTAAGTGACCTACTGATTCAGCAAAAACGGCATGTGATGTCTCTCAAGGTCACAGTCCGATTGCCTTGTATCCATGTTTATTATCATAACTAATGATTGTCTTATCTTTTTAAGGTCAAGTCTAAAATCAAGAAGAAGGTGATGGGAGTTCTGGACATATATGGCTTTGAGATATTTGAGGTAATGTGGCATGTGCTATTTGAAATGTAATTAAGGTGGCGATTGTGAGATAGCTCAATGGCGCGGCAGAAGGGTGAAATTATTGGTTTTAATTCCGTGCCTTATGGAGGCTGTGGCTGACGGGGCAGATGTCCTGGGTGAAATGTTGCACTGTACAAGGGTCGAGCTGAGATTTTTGCGCATCTGCAGGAATAGCGTGTGCGTGTGTAATTCATGCATTCGCAGTGAAAGGAGGCTTGTGCGTTTTCGTGTCATATCAGTTAATGTGAAAAGTGCAATGTTATCATGTGTGGCAATAGGGATATGTACACAAATATTAACTAACTAATAGTCTTGCTAAACTGCACAACTCGTAGTGTGAGTAATATTAATTGCACTGATGATTTGAGAATGTCACTGAAATACTTTCTTCTTGTGACAGGCAAAACATAAGAACAAGTATATCACCACCAAAATGTTTGATACAAAGTATTCGAAATAGTACATTGCAAAATATAATGTAGCCAGTGAAGATGTCTCATGGTACATTTGTGTAGTCACCAAATCTGACTTCACATCACCTTTTGTAATTTAATTCAGGGATCCTACTTGACAAATAATTTTATCTGTGTAACATCATACGTAAACATCCCCATTGTTCACAAACAGAGTATGCAAACCAGAACAAATATTGGATGCGAGGTTCCAAAGTCAGGGTGGTAATTAATTTTTCCATGGATACCCCACAATATCCTGAGGCTGTGTGCTTCAGATAGTTAGTGCTGGGCAAATCGCAGGTCACACAGCCCCCAGGCCCATCATTTATACGCCTCATTCTGAACTTGATACCGTTGCACTGTTTTCACTACAAATACTGACAAGTGTTGTAATTAATGTACCGACGTGTGTTGTAAACAATGCCTGGGTTGTCACGGTGGCGAGATATTAACTACCTCGCCTGATATGCAGGAGGTCGTGGGTTCAATTCCGAGCCTGATGCCTGAATATATTTGGAGTTTGCAGGTCTCTCTCCCCGTGGTTGCGTGGATTTTTCTCCGAGTCCTCCGTATTTTCCTTTCACATTTAGAAACATGCGTTTAAAGTATTTGGCTGCTATAAATTTCCACGTGATGAGCCACTTCGTTGAGCTTTCATTTGTGGCCAGGTCGCTTCTGCAAAATAGTTGTATAGCTCAGTGGACTTTACCTGGTAAAATAAAATTGGTTAGTTAGTTTTAAGAATGGTGAAATCGATAACACGAGCTGTCAACAACAGCTCAGGAATGTTAATTATGGAGGGCAAAATGACTTGTAAAAATATAAATGCGTTATGAGCCATATGGGTTTATTTCGTCAGACTTTTGGCCACTGCTGTCATTGTAATCAAGTAGATTAACAGTATTTGCACAACAGGGACAGTTATTAAATCTACATATCTATATGTTTTGTACTCTATAGTTGTTTTGTTGCTGCAATTTACATGTTTACAAAGGGTACATCAAAAACAGGACCCTACGGGGTGGGCTGGTAGGAACGAACAATTGAATGGCTATAATAAAATGAAATGGCAAAAAATGGCCGCCAATAAGTGGATGCCCCGTGGCCCCGCCCTCCACCCGCGTAACCCCGCCCCGGCCACCCGTGGCCCCGCCCCATCTCGGTGTCCCCGCCCCCAGCTCGTTGCCCCGCCCCTTACCGCCGTAACCCCGCCCCAACCCCGCGTAGCCCCGCCCTCCACCTCGTGCCCACGCCCCCTGCCGCCGTTGCCCCGCCCAGCCCCGCGTAGCCCCGCCCCCTGCCGCTGTAGCCCCGTCCAATACACCCCGAGCGGGGGAGAGATTCCCAGGCCTGGCTCGGCTGGAGAGCCGCCGACGAGGGGGGGGGGGGGTAGGGAGTTGTTTTTAATGTAAAAGCTTTAAATTTAAATGTTTCTATTAAAAAAACATCAGGGAATGTAACATTGTTAAACATTAACTCCCTTTCACACACGTGGGGGTACGATACGAAGGGAGAGTTTGAGGCCTAGGTCTAGGCTTTAGGCCTAGCTGTAGGCCTTAGGCCGCCGTGAGTTAATTGTTAATATAAATGTTTTAATTATTTATGTAAAAGCTTTAAATGTAAATGTTGCTATTTAAAAACATCAGGGAATGTAACATTGTTAAACATTAACTCTCTTTCACACACGCGGGGGTACGATACGAAGGGAGAGTTTGAGGCCTAAGTCTAGGTTTTAGGCCTAGCTGTAGGCCTTAGGCCGCCATGAGTTAATTGTTAATATAAATGTTTTAATTATTTATGTAAAAGCTTTAAATGTAAATGTTTCTATTTAAAAACATCAGGGAATGTAACATTGTTAAACATTAACTCCCTTTCACACACGCGGGGGTACGATACGAAGGGAGAGTTCCAGGCCTAGGTCTCGGTTTTTGTAGGGTCATGCCAAGTTTTTGCAGTAGGGGGCGATGTTGCTACACGGACGGACGGACAAATGGACGGATGGACGATATAATCTATTGGTGGCTGGTCCACTTCGTTCCTACCAGTATAACAAAACATTACTTGTAAACACAAGTAAAATGACACTGACTTTGTCTAACCTGGTCGCTCCCAACCTCTCTGAATCCACGAACCATTGTCAACCCCCAAACAATAGTTGTTGGGCCAGCATGCATCAATGACATAGTTTTCAAAATGAAAACTACTCTAAAACGTAACCTGCAACAGTTTTGCAGGCCGCTTCCCACTGCCTTGCAGGCCACGGGTTAGAATCTACTCTTCTAACCTGAGGTGACTCTCGCTGTTCCTACTAGCTATGGGTGTTTCGTGTTATCCTCCAATTGTGTCTCGGTTTTTCACTTGCACATTTGCACTTCTGCAGCCCAATAAGTGATCCATAACGGTATTAAAGCTTTTATATGTACGTACGTATGTTGAACTTCTTTCGTAGCGTATGTAGCCAACCGTAATAATTGGAGGTGCGGCAGAAGGACAACAAACTCAACACAAAAAGCATTTATAAAAAAAATATCTAGTCAAGTTAATCTATTTTTGGTTAACATGTTGGTGCCTTTCTGGCACAAATATTCCATCCAAAGTGCCATCGCATCATTAAACATAAAAACAAACAATTATATACAGTCACGTAGAAGGGAAATACTAAAAGAATAAAGAACCAAGAATATGAATCCCTGCAGTCACGAAAGCTTTAAATCGAACATTATATAGGAGTTTAATTATTTTAATGCAAATGTTGGCCGTGAGTTCGTTGCTGTTTATTTAATAAGAATCTACCTTTAGTTGCAAGCAATTACCTCGATGGCACGGGGGGAGAACTGTTGTTGTAGAGTATGGATAATCTATACCAAAAAGGGTAGACCGTGAATTGGTGGAACACAATGCCATCTTCACAGTTGATGGTGCTTTTAATGTTTAAATAGGAAGCTTGCAGTTAAATATACATTAAATAAACAATGATTCTAAAACAAATTTGGTGGATTGAGGAAGTTGATGTTGAGCTGGGTTGAGGCAAATGCATTTGCCACTTGCTGAACGTGGCTGACAAAGTGCACAGGATGTGCTGCTCCAGTCACTTTTCCTGCCTGAGTGAGATCCCAGCCTTTTCCATGGCTACGTGGAAAAAATGTTGTCATGGTCAGTTATGAGTAATAGTTTTAGGATATTTGCTGTTACCGCAAAATAAATTGATGAACAATAGAATGTCAGATTTGACTGGAACCACTTCCAAATATACTGTATTTTCCTTATGAAATGAGCTGTGATGCAGCCTTTTTGCAATGATGATGTTAGTTGAGGTGCTAGTTAGTTGAAGTGCAAAATTACAAGCTATAAAACATGCATTTTGGGCATCACAAAAAGACTTATATTTTAATAAAAATGTCCAGAGATTACATTCACAATATATTTGTTCGTTTGTTTCGCAATCCTCTTGTCCTGGTGAGGGTCGAGGCGGCAGCATGTTGAGTAGTGGTGGTCCAGACCTCCCTTTCCCTGGCGACGGACTCTATAACTACTACACCACTATACACATACTCTAGAACTACTACACTATTATACACCACTATACACAGACTCTAGCTCTTCCTGCGGAATTCCCAGGCGTTTCCAAGCCAGCCGAGCGACATAGTCCTGCCAGTGTGTCCTGGGCCGGTCCCGGGGTCTTCACTCAGTGGGACGTGTCTCGTAGAGTTCCAGGGGTAGTCTATTTGGGGGGCATCCTTATCAGGTGCCTCAACCACCTCAACTGGCTCCTCTTGTTCTGGAGGAGCAGCGGCTCGACTCTGAGGCTCTCCCGGATTACCAAGCTCCTCACCCGATCATGGAGAGTGAGTCTGGCAACCCTACGGAAAAACCTCATTTCGGCCCCTTTTCCCCTCTATCTCATTACCCAAAGCTCATGACCATAGGTGAGGGTAAGAACATAGATCGACCTGTAAACCGTGAGCTTTGTCCGAGAACTCGGCTTGCGCTTCACCACCACGGAGCGGTACAGCGCCCGCAACACTGCGGACGCCGCACCGATCCACCGGCCTGGTCTCCCACTCTTTGTTATCGTCACTCGCGAAAGAGACCCCGAGGTACTTAAACTCCTCATCTAAGGGCACCTGGAGAGCACACTTCACCGTCACCCGGGAGTGAACCATGACCTCAGATTTAGAGGTGCTGATCCTCATCCCAGCTGCTTCACAATCGGCATCAAACCGTTCAAGTGTACGCTGGAGATCACAGACTGATGAAGCAAAGAGGACAATGTAATCTGCAAAAAGCAGCGACGCCACCTCCATGCCCCCTTACTGGATCCTCTCCATACCTTGGCTGTGCTTTAACATCCTGTCCATGAAAATCACAAACAGGAGTGGAGACAAAATGCACCATTGGCGGAGTCCAATTGTTATGAGTTAAATGCAGCACAATATATGTTCTTCAAATGTAACAATAATTGTGAATGACAAATGCTAATTAACCCTTTCCCCTTCCGATGACGTACGTGTAAGCCATTATATATATTTTCTTGGGCTGTTACAAACAAGCTTACGTTGGAATAATGCATATACGCTCATGCTTGGTGTGTCCGTTTTTAGTTTACATCTCAATCGCCAGATACCACAGCAGAGAAATATCTTAGTCAATGTTAATATGCCCCCTCATTCTTAATCGCTATGAATAAAGTATACATTTTCTGAAATGGGCTCAGGGGGGGTCAGTCACGATTACCGTAACTTTCACATTCGTTTCTAAGGCTGCCCCCACTCATGCCCCTTTCAGCCTGGACCAAGTTGTAAACACATTTGTGCCACATTGATTTCGAGAAGCACACGTGCCTGGTCCCCAGTGTAAATTGAGACAATGTTTTGACACTTTCTAAGCAAGCTGTTACAGCCATGCCAGATGCTGCGGGTGGTAGCTGCAGTGTTCTTTCATGCCATTTAAAGCTAGAATACTCTTTGGTTCTTTCAGTATAGTCACGTTGGTGAAAAAAGAAAGAAAAAAAAATAGAAATAACTAAATTAAATCACGACGTTTCGATTGCAACACAAGCAATCATCATCAGGTGTGGAAATCACAGCTAGAATTTTTTTTCTAGTGTTGCAATCGAAACGTCGTGATTTAATTTAGTTATTTCTATGTTTTTTATTTTTTATTTTATTCTTACTTTAATCTAAATGATTATTTATTTTTTTCACCTACGTGACTTTACCGAGAGAACCAAAGAGTATGGATCCTTGCAGTCACAAAAACTTCAATTATAGAAAGCTAGAATACTTTATAAATGTAATTTTTGACCATGGAATCTTCATAGTAATTTATTTTTCCAAACAGCCAGAAAAGCATTTAATATCTATTCATAAAGGTTGCTTTACTGTCACTTGGTAATTACGCATATTAAATGGAATAAAGATTGCCACATTTACTGCTTGTGGGTTCTCTATAGTATAGTTAAGAAAATAAAAACATATAATAGTGAAACTAATAACTTCACGCAGTGAATTATAATAATTATTCAGTTATACGTTATGCCCATGTGTGATGCCACAGGCCCATATCCCAATACTGTACTTTAATATTTTCACCATAGAAAACAATGACGGAAATGGGAAAACCACTAAATCAGTTTGTCCTCTGTAAGAACATGTTCCATACGTATCTTTTTCCGCGAGTGTCCCATAAAGAGTTGCCTGTCTGTCTCTGATGTTCATTTGACGGCTGCGGGTATCGTGCGATGCAACCCTTCGACTTGGCTGTTTTCCAAAAGGTCCATAGGGGTCACCTGTAATTAAGGCTCTGGTCGCAGTGGTTTCATTCAGCCCTATTTTATGATAAAGGACATTCCATCGAATCCCATGGAATTTCCTGCACTCAGAGTAATTGTAGCTTGGTATTTGTTGGTGAGTAATGTCCTACTTTCTGAGCAGGCAAGTTGGCTCCCATTTGTCTGAATTGTTGTACGTTGCTGTAACGTATTAACCATTCATCGTGCCCACTGCAAACCCATTGTATATTTAGCAATGAGTCAATGTGTTGAATGGATCTGCGAAAACTCTCTGTATTTTATATGTTTTTGTTTAAAAGATAATTGTGCGAATGTATAAGGAAAACCTGCACACGTGCGCTATGCAGTTGGAGGAGTGTGTTTCGTTTCTGCTAGCTTGGCCCCGTGGCTACAAAAGAAATAGCCAGTGGTTAAAGGATTGGTGTTGCATTATATCAAAATGTAAACGTTCCAATGAATTAGTGTTGAATGCCTTGATGGTGAAAGATGAGTGAGTATTGTAAAAGTGTGGTGTTACCAATCCTTCAAGTGTTATGTACAGTTTATCAGCACAATAGTGACACCCTTGATTGATAGAGCAAGGTTTTATATATATAGGATAAAACATATTCGAGTGTTATACAAAGCCACCATTTATACTGCGTTGCACGCATAATGTTGGGAGGCTAGCGTGGACACGTGGGCAGTGTGGAGGAGTGTGAGTGTGGTTATTGGTCCCAGATGTGCCACTGCATTACATTTGGAACTCGGTAGTTGATGTCAGCGCTCGCATAGGAACACAGGGAGACATGTCTGGGTGTATGAAATCAACTTCATTAAATAAGTGTATTTGTCTAGCAGTCAAAAAAGTAAAGTTTACAATTTAAGAAACATTTGCAGAATTTAAGTAACTCATTGTACTTATTAATACCTAAGAAGCATACAAAGGATACCAAACATTTATTATTTGCATTGTGATCGTTTTCAAAGGAAATGCTTTTTTAAAGTTTTATTTTACTCGTTTGTACCCATACTTCAAAACGTATTGCAAACATAATTTAACAGCATGAATCAGATAGGCATGATGGTGATGTCACTTATTGTATTATAAAATCTATTATATTTTAATATATGATGTGCAATTGAACGCAAAAAATTACAGAAGACATTTCAATACCTCATACCGGTTACATGTTAATTTCCGTTGTGGCTGGGTTGGTATTCTTGTAAAAGTAGGGTTTAAAAAAACCTCTTCTTCTTTAGTGCTGCCTAACGGCGTGTGCGACTTCACGATGATATTGGTCCCGGTCTAGCACGGCGTGTAGAGTTTGTGCTGTTGTTAATTGTAGCCATGTTTTGATGTTACTGAGCCATGTCGTTTTTGGCCGTCCTGGTCGTTTTTTCCCTTCGATTTTTCCTTCCAGGATTTGCTTTAATAGCTGGTATTTGTGGTCGTTTCGGGCAATGTGGCCTAGGTAGTAACACTTCCTGCTAATGATGGTCTTCAGCAGTTGCCTGTCAGTGCCCATATCTTGCAGAACTTGTGTATTGGTGGTTTTGGCTGTCCATGGGATTTTCAGCATTCTTCGATACAGCCACATCTCGAAAGCTTCGAGCCTTTTTGTTGCTGTTGTTGTCAGTGTCGACGTCTCTACTCCGTACAGCAAAATTGACCAGATGTAGCATTTCAGTGTGCGCAGTTTCAGTGATGTACTCAAGTGGCGGTCTGCAAGGAGTGTTTTCCATTTAATAAATGCTTGCCTTGCTTGTTCAATTCTGCTCTTGATTTCGACTTCATGGTTCAACTGATCGTCAATGATTACACCAAGGTATTTAAATCGGTGTACTTGTTCCAATTTTTCGCTGCCAAGCTTGATTGTTATTTCGCTTGTAGTTCGGCTGACCTTCATAACCTTTGTTTTCTTTTTATTAATTCGTAAGCCCCATATTTGACTCTCTGTGGCAACCTCGTCCAATATTTGTTGTAAGTCTTGTTCCGAATCGGCCAGCAGTGCAGTGTCGTCGGCATACCTGATGTTGTTGATGTATTGTCCATTGACTTTAATACCAATGTTTTTATCTGCTAGTGTTCGATCAAAAATCTGCTCCGAGTAGATGTTGAAAAGACTGGGTGAAAGTGGGCAGCCTTGTCGTACACCTTTTTGTATTGGTGTTGGGTCTGTCAATTCGTTGTCATATCGGAGTTGGGCTGTTTGCTTCCAATAAAGAGCAATGATGAAGTTGATGTCGTTTTTATCTAGTCCCAGTTGTTTTAATAGATCTGCTAGTCGGTCGTGGTCGACTGAGTCAAAGGCGTTCTCGTAATCTATGAAGCAGATGTACACTTCTTTCTGATGTTCGTAGCATCGCTGTAGTAGTATCTGTAGACAGAAGATTGCTTCTCTTGTGCCTAGTCCTTTGCAGAAGCCAAACTGTGTTCTTCAATGCATTTTCGCATGTGGAGCGTATGCGCTGTTGGATCACCTTCAGGAAGACTTTCAGCACGTGGCTCATCAAGCTTATCAGTCTGTAGTCCTCGCATTTCCGGCTTGTTGCTTTCTTTGGTATGGCCACAAAGATGGATTGTAGCCAGTCGGATGGAATTTTATTGCCATTGTATATTTGATTGTACCAATTAGTCAGTTGTCGTATGTTGTTACTGTCTAATAGTTTGAGCAATTCTACATGGATTGTGTCGGGCCCGCACGCTTTGCCTGACTTAGCTGTTTTGATTGCATGTTCTACTTCTGATGTTAAAATGTGTAGAGCGTCTTTCGACATCTGTTGGTCTTTTTCTGCAGGTGTTCTCATAGCGCCATAGAGCTTGTGTATATAGTTTGTCCAGGTGTCCATTTTTTCTTGTTTATTAAGGATTAGTTGGTTGTTGTCCGCATACAAGGTAGCTGTTGGGGCTGGTCTGTAGATGTTACCAGCTTCTTTGAGCTTCTTGTGCAGAGTAAAATTGTCATGTTTTTTTATTAGTTCTTCAATCTCGGCGCATTGTTCTTCCATCCACTTTTCTTTTGCCTGTCGGATTGCTTCTCTGATCTTCTGTTGCATTTGTTTGTACTTCTCCAAGTTGTTGTTTTTGTACATTCTTCGTTGGCTCATTAGATCGAGAATACAATGTGTCATCCATCGTTGTTTCTTTTTCGGTGGCTGATGTCCCAGCATGACTTCTGTTGTTTCTGTGATGCATTGTTTGAACGAGCGCCAGTACTCCTGAACATCTGCTGTTTCTGTTGTTATTGAGCGGATGCTATCGTTGAGATGTTGCTGTACTTGTCTTTTATCGGCGCTGTTCTTCAGTTTCTCCAGGTCTGCTCGTCTCGTCTTTGTACATTGTATTGATCGCAATTTGAGTCTTATTGTAGCTGTTACTGGGTTATGATCTGACGATATATCGGCTCCAGGGTAGGTTTTTGCTGTAATCACACTGGACTTAAACCTGATGTTAATTAGGATATAATCGATTTGGTTCCTGACGATGTTGTTGTCGGAGTCTTGCGGCGAGGTCCACGTGTACAGTCGTCGAGGTGGTAATTGGAACCACGTGTTAGCAATACTGAAACGTTCTTCTTGGCAGAATTGAACCAGTCTGTCGCCTCGTTCATACCTTGTTCCTAGTCCGTGTTCTCCGACAATGTTCTGCATTTGACCATGGCCAACCTTGGCGTTGAAATCGCCGAGGATTATAGTGATGTCTTGCTTCTTCAGCGGCTTCAGCGTGTTGGTTAGTTGCTCATAGAACGATTCGATTTCATGATCTTGTTTATCTGCTGTTGGAGCATAAACCTGTAGAATGTTCACGTTGACTTTGTTGCCTGCTAATTGTAGTAGTGCTATTCGTTCTGATACTGGGGTAAAGTTGTTGACTTTATTCGCTAATTTATTGTGTACTATAAAGGCGACACCGTATGTTTGTTTGGTGTTTTCTTCTCCTCCGGAGCAGAAGATGTGGTGTTTGCTCGATATAAACTTTTTTGTTCCAGGCCATTTAGTTTCGCTTAGACCGATTATGTTGATTTTAAGTCGATCCATTTCTTGTATGACATTGGCTAATTTTCCTGCTTGAAGTAAACTTCTAACGTTCCAAGTTGCTACTTTGAAAGGGTTAATGAAATAAAACATCATGCCCTCCATAAACTTGATAACATTCCTTTAATCAACACACTGCAGTGTTTTGATGAGCCAATGACATATATGCAGATCATTTAGAAATCGTGACTAGCCAATTGGTGTGATTGAGATTAAATTGCTCTTAAATTACTATATATCTCTAACTACCCTGCACATTTCTGGAAACTTTGCAGTTTAAAATACACTGTGACCTTGCCCCAGTAATACAATTAGACTACCCATGCTCTACATAATGCAATACCAGATCAAACCAGGTCACAGTCACACAGACGATAGTTTAAGTAATGTAGTGATTATAATTATTTAATTCTAGATTTGAAGCTTTCGTGACTGCAAGGAATCATATTCTTAGGTTTTTTCGGTAAAGTCACGTAGGTAAAACATCAAAATTAATGAAAATAAAATAAAATAAAACAAAAATCACGACGTTTCGGAGGCAACACAAGTCTCCGTCATCAGGTGGGACCGTCACAGCCGAATTAGCTGCATCATTAGCTGCATCACTTGATGCAGCTAATTCGGCTATGACGGTCCCACCTGATGACGGAGACTTGTGTTGCCTCCGAAACGTCGTGATTTTTGTTTTATTTTATTTTATTTTCATTAATTTTGATGTTTTACCTACGTGACTTTACCGAAAAAACCTAAGGATATAATTATTTAAGTTAAGGCACGGCATCCACCCAAGTTGATGGAATTTAGGAACTTACTGCAGATACCATTTTCTATGCCCATTGGTACTACATTTTCATGAAGGTTAATCGAATGCATTTTGGACACCCAAAATGTTTATGATTGGGTTTTATAATTTTATTCTGATCCCATCTGACAAATACCCATATACAGTACATGTATGAACATAGTTGTGTGGCTGTTGAATGTTGTCCTTTATTGGTCATCAGTCCAGTAGTGGGGGGGGGCATCTTAACTGAGGCAATGCAACACGAGATCTTTGAGTCACTGGGGCCCACTACCACTTGATAGGAGCTGCCAGTAAGCAAAACGCCCCGCTGCTCCGTGTCCTGCACTGCTCACTGACTTGCCCTTCTCAGAATGCGACCCATGCAGGTGGAACCGATCACACATCTGTTCGTCCCGCCATACTTCCTGGCACGACTTTCCATCTTATACAACGTCGTGCGTCATTGTTTTGTCTGCAGCCTATCCATCCATTTAGATTTTGACGTATAGAGTGTCACTGGAATTCTGTACCCGTTTCCACGTGGATGTTTTTTTGTTGTTTCATTAGCGTATGACTGTTTTGGGGGGATTGTTCTTGTATACTTTGGATGTTAGATACAAACTCAAGAGAAATCGATAAGCATAGCCACGATTTGTTCTTAAAAGTAACTTGCATATCTTATACTTGTATATGTACAATCTGTAGATCTGCCCATGTACATGTAGTCCTCTACTTACGATGGAGATGCGTTACGACGACCCCATCGTAAGTCAAAAATATCGTAAGTCGAAGATTGCCCAGCCTACCCAGGAGTCTTAAAGAATGGTGATAATTTGTCAAAAGAGACCAATTTACAGTAAAATATATACTGTATGTATGTATTAATTGCAATACTGTATTGCACAGTAAAATGTAAAGTAAAAAAAAACGAGGTCAATTCTTAGCCTACCTATATGAACTGCAATTTCATAGAAAGTTTTTTCAGGAAACAATCCTATCTGCTATAAAAAGCATGCATTGAACGTATCGTATTGTGGTAACGCTAAAATGAAATCGCTAAAGCTACGTATCATACATGCATTGAACGTATCGTAACGTATCATATTGTACTGTACTCACCAAGATTCTGTCCGCCGTCTGCATACTTGAACGATGTTAGGTTGTTGATGGCAATTTTGTCGTATCGCTATCGCCATCGTAAGATCGAAATATCGTAAGTCGGACCCCATCGTAACTCGTGGACTATCTGTATAGTGTTATTAACGTACATTGGACAAATTTCTGTTAAAATTGAGATGATGATAATGATGACCGTGACAGTCATGATAAATAATTTCACTGTGACCTGCATTTAAATATCTTTTCCATTTGTGCATTTTCAGGTGAACAGCTTTGAGCAGTTCATCATAAACTTCTGTAACGAGAAGCTTCAGCAGATCTTCATCGAGCTCACCCTCAAGGAGGAGCAGGAAGAGTACATACGAGAGGTGAGGACCTTCCCGTGGCCGCCCGTCTGTCTGTCTCCTCCATCCCTGCACTATCTCTTCTCTGCCTCACTAGTGTAGGGGTGTTACGGAGGGGCTGTTATAGAATGGGATCAGATGGGAAAGAAACACAGTGGGCGTGGCTATGTCGGTGCACGGGAAGGTGCTCCCAGCGACGTCCTGGGGGGCTGACTCGGAGCTGGGATCCCCCGGGGCCCCACCCCTCAGCGGGGGTTTTGGTATAAAAGGGGATGAGCCGGAGGGCTCAGGGAGAGATGTTGAAGCTAACCAGTGAAAGCTGAAGATCGTCGTAGATAGAGCCCTGGACTCCCCTGGATCGCCGCCCTTATCAGGGCCGAACAGGATCGAGCCAGCGGCGTGGTCCCGAGAGCCAGAGCCGGTGCTCTTGTAAGAGCTGGTCTGGGACTCCGGGTACCGTGAGCCCGACTTACCAGTGTCGGGCTAGCTAGCCTCCCCTAGCCCGTTAGTGGAGGACTCAGAGGTAGGCTAGGCGTAGCTAGAGAGTGTATCCCCAGTTAGACGGGTGAGGGGGCCGATACCCCCTCCAGTGTTGTATGTCAGTGTTGTGCTGTACCGACACGGAATAAATACGTGTGCCTCCAAACCCCGGCGTCCAGTCTCCTGGAACACTATTACATCTGGTGTCAGAAGTGATCGACCACGAACATGGACACGCGACGGACAGCTCGTGCCAGGGTACCGGGGGCGGAGGACACTGCTGCAGAAGTTGAGCCCGAGATGGCTGAAGGCGACGCCGAGCAGCCGGGGCCGGATCCATCCACACCGCAGCGTCTGGATGGAGGGGAGCCGTCAGCAGATGGACTGCGGCAGGCTCACACGAGACTGGCGGAGCTGCTTTACGCTGCTGCCGCCACGCTTGACCAAATTACGCGGCTGGGGGCTGGTGGACCGCCACGGAGCGACGACAGCCGACGAGCAGCACGGGTTCCCGCCATTTCGACGGAGCCGGATTTGGAATCTCCCGCCATCGCCGCAGCAGCTGCTGAGGGCATGGCCGGGCTGAGCCTCGCGTCCGACGTCGGGCGTACAGTGGCTGCTACGTCATCAACAGCGGCCAGCGCGTCACCAGTGGTGCGACCGGCGATGCCACTCGTCGTTCGCGCCGAAGCCGAGCCGAGTAACGGGAGCGACGGGGGGCGACCTTCCACTGCGGCCGCTGCGTTGCACCAACATCTACCTCCCCTCAAGGAGTTTGTGGGCGAGGATGGTGACTGGGGCGGCTTTCAGCGGAGCTTCCTCGCACACCAGGAGATGGCGCAGTGGACCGATGCCGAGGCTCTCCGCGCGCTGCCGGCGCTGCTCGACAGCGATGCCCTCGCTACGCTCACCTCAGCGCCGAAAGCCAAGCGCGCCACGCTGCAGATGGCGCTTTAGCTGCTGGCTGCAGTCTACGGACCACCGTCTGACTGCAGGCAGCTATTCTACGATCGTCAGCGGGGTGCCAAGGAGTCGCCCCTGGCGTATCGCACGGCTCTCTTGGCACTGGCAAGAACGGCTTTCCCGCGAATGGATGACGAAGGAGTGGACGCCATGGTGACGGAGAAGATCCTCTTGCTGGCTGACCAATTGGACATCGTCGTCGTGGCGCAGGACGACGCTGAGATGTCTTCCCTCCGGGCTGCACGACACCTCCACGCCAACTTACTCTCGCAGCGACGAAAGGCCAGCAAGGCGGCGACCGGCCGTGCTGTGGCTGCAGCCACCCTCCCGGCGGAGGAAATTTGCGCCGTCGACCGTCAGCTGGAGTGGAGAGCGGGAGTACGGCCGGCTCGGGATGGACCGAGCCGCCTCGACCAGCCAACGTCATCGGCAGCGCTCCCACGCTGCTACAATTGCGGCCTCCGGGGTCATGTCGCCTCGGGATGCCGCTCTCCTCGGCAGCACGGGGCGACGCCTCGACAGGACGCCGCGCCTCCTCCCAAGCTCCAACAACAATACCCGGCGAGTCGCGGCACCCCTCATGTTTGGCCCACACACACACCCGTCACACACTCACGCACCGCAACGAATGGGGGGCCGAAATTTCACACCGTCGCGCCAACACGTACCACTGTGGGGACTAATATCCAACCCAGCCAGTGGTCCGTGTTGGCCCATCGCGTTGTGGCCGCGTCGTCGGGGTCGTCAGCCATTGTGGGGCACATTGATGGGGTTGAGGTGCGCATCCTGGTCGATACGGGAGCATCGGCGACCATTATTTCAGAATTGATTTACAACATTCTTCCTGTTCAGAGCCGTCCTTTGCTGCCCGTTGATGTACCGTTCTATGCTGCTCACTGGGCATCATTGGACAAATTCGAGCGCAAATTTGTATCGGAGATATCAAATTATCTGGCCCAATTTTTGTCTCCTCCTCGCTGGCGGTTCCGTGCCTGCTGGGGACGGACTTCCTGGGCAAAATGCCGATCCG
This sequence comes from Lampetra fluviatilis, assembly GCF_964198595.1. Taxonomy (NCBI): domain Eukaryota; kingdom Metazoa; phylum Chordata; class Hyperoartia; order Petromyzontiformes; family Petromyzontidae; genus Lampetra; species Lampetra fluviatilis. The sequence goes on along the minus strand of NC_136275.1, from coordinate 23,476,215 downwards.
TATCTTAATCGACCAGGGCTGTATTGAGCTCCCGTCGGGCCGACGTATGGCATTTCTGCCGTCTCCCTCTGCGGGTCGGACGGCGTTCGCGACGGTACCGGCGCTCGTTGACAGAACGGTACGCGTACCGCCGGGGGCCCAGATGCTGGTGCCTCTTAAACTACGTCGGCCTTTCGCTAAAGGGATTGGGGACCAGGGGGTTCTGCTGGGCCCTTCTAGGGTCGGGGTTAGCGGACCTCATTTAATTCCGGCCCAGACCATCGTTAAGGGGGACGGGGACCCTTTCATCGCGGTCCTCAATGTGGGGTCGCGGACGGTGGTGCTTCCACAGGGGACCGTGCTTGCTCACGCAACGCCGGTGCCCTGTGAGGAACCCGTCGTAAATCACGTGAGCGCTGCCCCTCTGCCGCGACCACATACGGACAGTGATGAGGGGTGGCTCGAGGCGCTTTGTGCGGAATCGACAGACCTGTCGGACTTAGAGCGTCAAAAGCTTAAAACACTGCTGCGTGAATTTTCCGACGTTTTCAGTCAGAACAAATACGATCTGGGCTGTACTCATCTGCTGCGTCACCATATTGATACGGGTGACAGCGCGCCAATACGCCAGAATCTTTTTCGGTTAAGTCCCGCCGAAAAGGACCATGTCAAAACGGCCGTTGATGACATGTTAGCCGCCGACATCATTTCTCCTTCCACCAGCCCTTGGGGAGCGCCGATTGTCTTAGTTAAAAAACATGACGGCTCGTTGCGGTTTTGCGTCGATTTTCGTCGCCTCAACAAAATTTCTGTTGCCGACGCATACCTGCTCAAACGGATAGACGAATCGCTTGACGCCTTGGCGGGGGCGCGATTCTTCTCCACATTGGATTTGCTTTTGGGATTCTGGCAGCTTCCTCTGGACAATGATTCGAAACCCAAAACTGCATTCCGTACACCGCACGGCCTGTTCCAATTCAACCGGTTGCCGATGGGACTCCACTCAGCGCCGGCAACTTTCCAGCGATTGATGGAATTGGTTTTGGCTGGGTTACAATGGGACTCGTGCTTGATTTATTTGGATGACGTTATCGTCTTTAGCAAAACATTCGACGAAAATCTACAGAGGTTGCGGGCGGTTTTCCTCAAAATGTGGGCTGCTAATTTGAAATTTAAACCCCAAAAATGTCATTTGTTACGCGAATCTGTGCGTTATTTGGGACATATTGTCGGACGCTCAGGTATTGCTACCGATCCCGCCAAAACGCAGTGTGTCAGCTCCTGGCTGACTCCCACCTCTGTGGGAGAGGTCAGGAGTTTAGTTGGATTCGCGTCGTATTACCGACGGTTTGTCGTGGATTTTGCAACGATTGCAAAGCCCCTACACGCTTTGAGGAGGAGCCTTCCGATCCCTCCGGGACGCGCTGGTAAAGGCTCCTCCCTTGGTTTACCCTGATTTTTCAAAACTCTTTTTGCTCAACACGGACGCGAGCAACACGGGTATTGGGGGCGTGCTTTCGCAGGTGGCTAACGGCGTGGAACGGGTAGTCGCGTACGGTAGTCGGGTGTTGTCTCCAGCTGAGCAAAGATATTGTGTCACCCGTCGGGAACTGTTGGCAATTGTTAACTTCATCCAACAGTATCGCCCATATCTGTACGGTCGGCATTTCACCATCCGCACAGATCATGCGGCACTACAGTACGCCCTGCGAGTTCAACAACCATCGGGACAATTGTCTCGATGGTTGGAGATTCTCCAGGACTTCGATTTCGAAGCTACGTACCGTAAGGGCGTTCGCCACACCAATGCGGACGCCCTGTCACGGATGCCAACCACCTCCGAATGCGCATGCCTCCTGGGGTCGGGACGTTGCAGGCCTCCGAGTGAGATATCCATTCCGGTCCTGGCGGCCGCCGCTGACGCAACGTCGATGACGGATTCGATTGCACAACAGGGAAAAGATTCCCTGTTGGGGTTGCCTGTTGCTGAATGGGGGCGCCTCCAGATGGAGGATACCTCCCTCCTCGCGTTGCGTCGTCGCGTCGGAAGTGCTGGGCGGGGGAGGGGTGATGTCGACTCATGGGAGATGGTCCAGGGTCTGTTAATGCATTGGGATGGGAGATCCAATCGACACCGGCTGGTGGTCCCTTCTGTTTTGCGGGGTAAGGTGGTGTGGGCCGCTCATGAGCGCCTCCTCCACCTGGGGACTCAAAAGACCCTCGCCATGCTCCAGCTAGATTTTTTTTGGCCGGGCATGACAAGGGATGTCGGGGATCTGTTGGGGTCATGTCCTCGGTGTGCGCAACGTAAACCACCAGCACATGAGTCTAACCCGCCTTTGCAATCCATCAAAGTTTCCAGGGTCAACGAGCTTGTCGCGCTTGATATCCTGGGCCCATTCCCCGCTACCCCCAGGGGCAACAGATACCTGTTGACCGGGGTGGAATATTTTACACGCTGGCCTATGGCCTGGCCCCTTGCCAACCAGTCGGCAGCAGCCATCGCGGAGGCCTTTGTCCAGGGATACGTCCTGGACAAAGGTGCTCCGGAGCGGCTGCTGACCTTCTTCTTCTTCTTCCTAGCGTTGTTCCCGCTGTGGCGCAGGGTCCGCTTTTCGGCATTGTCTTCTCCATTTGGCTCGGTCCAGGGCATCTTTAGGGGGTGCGTTGACCGTCTTCATGTCTTCCTTTATTCGGTCCATCCATCGCTTCTTCGGACGCCCGCGTGGACGGCGGCCCTCTGGCTCAATACGCAAGGCAGTCTTGGCCACTGATGACTCTTCACTTCGCATCACGTGGCCGTACCACCGAAGCCTTGCCTCAAGCATCTTGTCCGCAATGGGGGCCACACCAAGTCGCTTCCGAACGTCTTCATTCCTGACACGATCCCATCGAGTGAGCCCGAGGCTCCATCTGAGCATCCTCATCTCCATGGTGTGGAGAGCTTGTTCGTGTACAGTTGTGGCTGGCCAGCACTCGGATCCATAGAGTGCCACCGGTCGGACGATGGTCTTGTATATTTTTCCCTTCAGCCTATCCGGAATTTTCCGATCACAGAGGACTCCGGTGACTTGCCTCCATTTCATCCACGCCGCATTGACTCGTGACCTCACATCAGTCGTGATGCTACCATCTGAGCTGATGGTGGAGCCCAGGTACTTAAAGTCCGTCACTTTCTTCAGATCTTCTCCGTCAATACTGATGGTGCCGTCGGTTTGGGGGCCACACTCCATATACTCCGTCTTTTTGATGTTGAACCTCATCCCGTTTTCGTCCAAACGTTCCTTCCACAGGCGCGTTTGTCTTTCCACTTCTCCTCTCTCTTCATCTGAGAGGAGGACGTCATCCGCGTAGAGAATTGACCATGGAAGGGGCGTGTGCAGGTCGGCAGTGATCGTGTCCATGCACAGGATAAACAGGAGTGGTGACAGGGCCGATCCTTGGTGCACTCCAACGCTGATGGGAAATGGCGGTGATATGCCCACTGCACACCTGACTGCACTGGTGACGTTCTTGTATAGGAGTTGCACCCAATGCACGTAGGTTTCAGGGACTCCATGGGATCGAAGCGAGTGCCAGATGAGGTCGTGGGGGACCCTGTCAAATGCCTTTTCAAGGTCGAGGAACGACACGTGCACAGCTTGGTTCTTCTCTCTGTGCCTCTCCAGCAGGAGCCTCGCCGCGAATATGGCGTCCGTAGTGCCACATCCTTTGACGAAGCCGCATTGGTTGGGTGATAGGGTGATGATGTTTCTAATCCTCGTGTCCAAAACTCGCTCACAGATCTTCATCGCATGACACAGGAGCCGGATTGGCCTGTAATTCGAGCATTCTGCCACGTCCCCTTTACCCTTCCAAATTGGAACCGTCGTGCTGGTCGACCAGGCTTCTGGGACCTCACTGGTGCTCGTGATGGTGTTGAAGAGCTGGGTAAGGAGGGCAGCACCCTGCCTGCCAAGGATCTTCCAGGCCTCAGCAGGGATATCGTCCGGGCCAGTCGCTTTCCCATTCTTCGGCTGCTGACCGACCAGGGCAAACATTTTTCTGGTAAACTTCTCCAAGAGGTCTATGAGCTCCTGGGCACGAAAAAAATTCGTACCTCCCCATATCATCCGCAAACTGACGGGATGGTGGAGCGTCTGCATCGAACCATCACGTCAATGCTGTCCCAACAGGTCTCGGACTCACAGACCGATTGGGACCTTCAAATTCAAGGGTTCTTGGCAGCATATAGAATGGCTCCCCATGCGGCAACGGGATTTTCCCCCTTCTTCTTGATGTACGGCCGCGAACCTGACCCGCCTGTTCAGACCAGCTGCAGATCTCAGCGCCGCGGGGTAAAACTAAATTGGCCGACCATGTTAAATTCAATATTGCTAAATTAACAGAAGCACGGGAGGCTGCTATGCAAAATTCCGACCTCCGCCAGAAGGCTAACGAGAGGCTCAGGCTGGGTCGGGCGCACGTGCTGCAGTGGAAACCGGGTGACAAGGCTTGGTTACACTGTCCACAGGTACCACTTGCAACCTCCTCTAAACTGGTGCGGCCGTGGCAGGGCCCTGTGGAGGTGGTTCAGGTTTTGCGGCCTCAGTGTGTACGCATCAAATGGGGGAAGCGGCGGTGGTTTGTGCACCCCTCCAGATTGAAACCGTTCGTTGCGGCCCGAGTTCCCACTTCACACACGCGTGGCCAGACATGTGGGGGGTCCGCCGACTCACAGGGTCCGTCTCCGCTGCTCTCACCTAACGTGCTGCCGGCTGTCCCGCCCTCAGGTGCACCGGGAGTGACGGGCTCACACCCGACAACCCCTCCTGGGGATGCCGAGGGTCACGCGGCAACGGAAAGTGACTCACTCGGACACGGACGGTTGCCACCCAACAGTCCGCCATCCGGGGTTGCCCCGTGTGACGGGCCTGCTGCAAGAACGCGCGCGAAAACGCGCAGACTTTTGTGATGCCCGGAGGATTGTACATATGTTGTGTTCATTGTGTGTTGTGTGTGTGTGGTGTGTTTTTCTGTAGATTGTATATAGGGTGCTCTTACGGAATTCGTATTTATTCGGGGGGGGTGCGTCGGGTTATTTCTCTTCTTGCTGTTGTGGTTCTTGTTGGTGTTCTTGTTGTTGTTATTGTTGAAAAAAATTGTGAGGCACACGCGGGTTCAAGGGGTAAATACACTTTTATTGTTGTTTGTTGCAGCCGGGACGGCTGCGAGCTGTACAGGGGGGGGTGATGTAGGGGTGTTACGGAGGGGCTGTTATACAATGGTATCAGACGGTAAACAAACACAGTGGGCGTGGCTATGTCGGTGCACAGGGGGGTGCTCACAGCGACGTCCGCATTGGGCAGCCTGGGGGGCTGACTCGGAGCTGGGATCCCCCGGGGCCCCACCCCTCAGCAGGGGTTTTGGTTTAAAAGGGGATGAGCCGGAGGGCTCAGGGAGAGATGTTGAAGCTAACCAGTGAAGGCTGAAGATCGTCGTAGATAGAGCCCTGGACTCCCCTGGATCGCCGCCCTTATCAGGGCCGAACAGGATCGAGCCAGCGGCGTGGTCCCGAGAGCCAGAGCCGGTGCTCTTGTAAGAGCTGGTCTGGGACTCCGGGTACCGTGAGCCCGACTTACCAGTGTCGGGCTAGCTAGCCTCCCCTAGCCCGTTAGTGGAGGACCCAGAGGTAGGCTAGGCGTAGCTAGAGAGTGTATCCCCAGTTAGACGGGTGAGGGGGCCGATACCCCCTCCAGTGTTGTATGTCAGTGTTGTGCTGTACCGACACGGAATAAATACGTGTGCCTCCAAACCCCGGCGTCCAGTCTCCTGGAACACTATTACACTAGTATAGCCTACTTGCTAGTTCTAGTTCTTTCCAGTGGCAAGTTGCTACATTTTTCACATCAACCAAAACATAATTTCCATTAATTTGCAGCCTGTTCTGTGCATGTTCGTGCTTCAATAAACTCCTTGAAAAAAGTGTTTTTTAAAAACAATGGTTTTATTAACAACTTCGTTCAATGTATAAAAGGGAAATCTGTGAATTTGTGTCTGTTCAAAATGTTTACATACTTCCTGACGTGCAACAAACTTGAAATTTGCCCTGTGGGTACTTTCCAGACTGTACACCATGCAAACATTATGAAAATTAACTTTTGGATTTTTGGGGGGGGGGGCGCAATAATGCAGAGATTTTGCACGGCAAGTGAGCTGTGACGTCAAATCTGTCATTGGACCCGCGCATGTGGAAGCGTAACGCATTGTAGTGTAGTGGTTAGCGCGCCGCTGTGCTACGAACCCGGCGACCCGAGTTCGATTCCCGCTCACGGCCACCACCGGTGACGATTATTTGAACCGGTCCTGGGCCTCCCCTAGGTCGACTCAGCCTCAAACGAGTAACTGGTGTGGTGTGTGAACATCGCCACTGGGGAGACAAAGGTGGCCGGGCGTGGTGAATCCAAGTCCTGGGTGAAGCTGGGTAGTAAAGCTAGTAATTAATATGCCGTCTATACAAAAAATGTAATTGCTTGAAAGGAGCCACTTAATTGATGATTTAATGCAGGCATGCATTGTCACCGGATCTGAGTACATGTGCAAAATTTCGAATTTATTGGACAACAGGAAGTGGACTAACTTTTGATTACAAGATTTGACCACGACAGACACAGGTGAAGTTAAATAAAGCCGTTGAAAAAAAAGGCAATTTTATTTTCACAAATATGCTACTGTTAAAATAAATAGATATAGGCAACCGCAGAGCTTATGAATCGTAAAAAGAATACCAGCACAACTTTTTTGTGCTACAGACTGCCCCGTTAGTGAACTCATCTTCTGCATTCAGGGATTTTAGGAGAGTATTATTACATACGGTCAAAACCTAAGTGATTCATTGATAAAACAATTTACACAAGAAACATTGGAACATTTTTTCAAACGAGTAACATCCAGAAATGTTGATGTTTACATTCACAGAACTTTTTCAAGTACTGAATAAAAAAACGATCTTTAGCATAATTACATAAGACACCCAACTTCCTCTAATGCTACATTATCCATAATAGGGGGGAGGGGAAGGTTGGGTTAGATCGCGTAAATAATATTGGTCGTGAAAGCCTTCATGTTAAACGTACGCTACATCATTTAACACGATGTAAGTGCATAAAAAATAACATTACATGGACACCATCATCATATTACGTGGACACCATCACCATACACAACTGTGAGAAGGATGTTTGTTGGTCTCTTCCTGAGAACAAAGTTACTTGAATTTGAGAAGAACGTTGCATTTTCTGCTGTCAAGGTCAGTTTCTCCCCTTGTGAGCGTTTAGAGTTGTCCTTGTTTTTTACTGAGGGACACGTCTTGTGCTTTGGCCATATGCTCGCCTCAATGGAATTGGGCATACACCACAAGCTGGGCAACATCATTAATATTCAAGCTGCCACGCCACGGTATGGCTTTAATGCCCTTTATGGGCAATTAAGCCCTGTTTGGAGACTGTTAAATGAAATTATGACTGTAGCGTTTCTCCCCAATGGGATGTATATGATGGCTGTATTTGTATCGATTATTTTGGTTGACTGACTTCGCCAGAACAAACCTGGTGTGTCTATTGCAGTTATTGTGTGGAAAGTACACATTTGTTGTTTTCATGAATGCATTATGTTCTACCGTATTTGTCAGAAATTACACTTGCATAATGTACAGTAGCACATTCTATCTTGTTGTGTACGAGTTTTGGGTGATTGCTAAAAACTCGCTGTGCATCAATCAGTGAGTAGCATTCAAGGTGCGCATTGGCAATCAGTTGTTTAGGTTATGTACAATAACCTTTTTGCTGATTAAGTCTGTTTAAGTGCCAGAGTATTTTATGATGGCCTCCGATATCAACCAGTGTTAAACACAGTTCTACCAGTAGGAATGTGAAATAACTTCCAGTGTCTCACAGCCTTCAAAAAAGATGCAACCCAAAAAACAAAACGTCTCTCACACACACTCACACGTAGGATGTGTGTCCTAGACCATGGTGACATTAGCATGGCAGCCGCACATCACAGTGATGTCTCTAAAGCACTCCTGAAAGTCAACCTAAACCAGCCCCCCACCCCCTTTGTCTTTCTTGTTGACGAAGTTTACAATATGAAACATGCAGCCTCGATGCGCATCAACGAGACGGGAGATATTGGTGGTTTTGAGTGGCTCCTTCTTTCAACATTAACAATCAACGAGTCTGCTTCATCGCATGACTTGACACCCTTCCCATTTTCCTGCTTAACTGCTGCAGTTTATGAGGGAGGTTGTTCTAATGTTGGTCGTTTGCTTTCCTTATTTATTCTATTCATCCGTCTGTTTACATGTGTATGTATTTTACATATGGGGAGCGGTCGTGTAGCGGTTAGCGCACTGCGCTATGAACCTGTCGACCCGGGTGCAATTCCAGCTCACGGCCAACACCAGTGACGATTTTCTGAACCAGTCCTGGACATCCCCTAAGTCGACTCAGCCTCAAATGGGTACCTGGTGCGGTGTGTAAACATCGCCACTAGGGAGACAAAGGCGGCCGGGCGTGGTGCTGGCCACCCACCCCCTCGTGTGCTGTGCCGGCTTTCATAGGTGCTCGCTCACAGCACTTCCTGCTGCAGTCTGTTAAGGCTGTCTGTGTTTTTTTTTCTACCCCTAAATACACAAGTAGACACATTTCATTGATAGAAGTTCGATAACCTTGTAATACCACTGACACAACTATTGTTTGTGTTGTGTTCATTGAAAGATTTTAATAATGTAAAAAGTCATTGTTACGTTTAACTTTCTGGGCTCTCTATTAATAAACTATATTTTTTAAAGTGATGTTTGGCGTTTGCTGTGAGCAGGATGTCAGACTCCAAATGAATAATATACACAAATATCGCCCAAAGTCTGGTTCTTTAAAATAATAAGACGTTTGCTCGCGTTTATTTTTTCTTGTGTGTTGCAGGGAGTGAAATGGATCCAAATTGAATACTTCAACAACGCCATCATCTGTGACCTGATTGAGAACGTAAGGGTGTACGTGTGCGGTGACTGTGGGGTACCTAGTCCGCTATGTTGGTGCACTGTGTGTGCTTGCGTGTGAGCATGGGCGAGTGGTAGTGTAGTGGTGTGTGTGTGTGAGCGCACATGCGTGTGTATGTGTGTGGGGAGCGGTAGTGTAGTGGTTAGCTCGCTGTGCTACCAACCCGGTGACCCGAGTTCGATTCCTGTTCACGGCCAACACCACTGACGATTATCTGAATCAGTCCTGGGCCTCCTCTAGGTCGACTCGGCCTTAAATGAGTACCTGGTGCGGTGTGTAAACATCGCCACTAGGGAGACAAAGACGATTGGGCGTGCGTGGTGCTAGGCCACCCACCCCCTCCATTACAGTAAGAGCCTTCATATTAGTTACTCGCTAACAGCACTTACCCCAAAAGTCTGTTAAGGATATACGGTGGTTGTGCTAAAAAATGCATCTCTGGTACGCAAATGCATGCCTTGTAGTAAAGTACTCCATGTAGAAAGCGGGATTCCACATCAAGTATAGTAATTATAAGTACGTAATTTAACGAAAGAAGGCTTTTGAGATACGTTAGGCCTAAAGAAGGAAGCCATGCTCTGGAAAGAGATTCGATGGAGGGCATGAATTATGGACAACGGATGAGAGCACATGTGAGAGTGAGAGTTGGGATGACGCTGGGAGATGCGACTGCACACGATCATGAGAGATGGAGACTGATCTTGCATAATGCCTTTGAGCATTCGGGATGATGATGAGCCAGAGGCTTAACTAAATCTCATTGCTCTTTTATTAAGAGGATCTTGCAGAATGTATTTGTATATTTAGGGTATATACAAGTCATATAATTTTTGTTATAAAAAAATGTCGGTGTCTTTTTTATTTTAAAAGCACTCAATGAAGTGGTTATACTGATGCATTTGTTTATGGGCTTCTGTGTGGTTTTCATCGACCTTATATTTGGGGTGTGTGTGTTGGTACATGTGTAAATATATAAATGTGTATACGTTTGTGCTTTAGTGTAAGTATGCACACACACGCGTGTGTGTGTGTGTGTGCATGTGTATATGCTTGCATGTGATCATATAAGTGTGTTTTTTGCACAATATTTGTTGAATATTAGAAAAGTACATGAACATAATAAACTTTAGTTTGATAAGGTTTCATAAAAATGAAAAAAAATATGTGATCTGAATCGTAGTCATAGGTTATTTGAACAGTATTTAAATTATAGAGCGCTGTATTATATGCACATGTTGATGTGTGAATATGAGCAAGCATATACATATTCCATCAGTATTGGTCTGTGTTTGTGCATGTGCATATTAGCAAGAATGTGCATGCCTACGGATGTATTTGTGTGTATGAGCACATTTGCAAACATGTAATTACGTGTATCCTTATCATACATTTATATAGCGCCTTAACCAAGGTGATGTACAGTGAACTAACTATGGTACAAGATGCTTAGCGAGATCCAAAGAGATAATTGGATGGGAAATATGTGAAATGAGGTGGTGGTGGTGGTGGCGTTGCGTGGAATAAACGAAGATGGAAATTAGATGAGTGGATTGATGATGGGTGACCATGGGAAGTTGGGGACAGGGAAGGCGTATGCTCATGTGTTTGTGTCGATGCCCAAGCACATGAACGTATGTTCATGTGCTCAAGATCCCGGGAAAAATGATCATTTATAGTGAGCTTGGATTTTCACAGGGCATCAACAGCACGGATCACTGGAGGAAGACAGTTCCAGACTTACATTGATGGTCGAGGAGGATGAACGTGTCTCTCTCTCTCTCTGTGCAGCCCCAAACTGGCATTCTGTCCATGCTGGATGACGAGTGCATGCGTCCGGGCAATGCGACTGACTCCACCTTCTTGGACAAGCTCAACGACATCTGTGGCAAGCACGAGCGCTTCAAGAGCCACAACAGCCTGAGCACCAAGCGCTCGATCAACAACTCCCTGCTTTATCGGTGCTTCTGTGTGGATCACTACGCCGGCATGGTGCGCACACACACGCACATGCACTCAGCGCGCGCACTGAGTGCATTCAGTATACAGCGCGTCCCTAGAGCAAGTCTAATTCGAAGGAAACAAACAATTAACAAAAAAATGTTATACAGAATATTGACAGTGGTGCACAAACATCTATTTGCGATGAAGATGGACCACTGGCCAAAACGTTACCCATTTAATGTTTTTTTCCGTTTTTTGGCCACGGTATTATTGATGGATGTATTGAGTTTCTTTTCTTATTATTAACATGCATGTAGTTGTATGCGTGTATGTTGAACGTCTTTCGCACTGTGCTAATCAGAGGTGGAAGGATAACAAACTAAATACAAAAAGCAGTTTTCAAGAAATGAGTTTTAAATCTAGAGTTTGTTCTGCCTGTGGAATAGTTATAGTGGTGTAAAATCTGAGCTCCATGACCTCTTCTTTATGGTGGGTGAGCCAATCGAGTGGGTAATTGTGAACCAGTATTGAAATTGGGTTCAGTTTTCTACATGTGGAGTCCTGAATGTCGGTTGTGTTTGCACAACTCCAATTTTAATATTGAAGTGTCTGTGTTCGCTCTCGAGCATTGCGTCGTGATTGGTGATGACCTCCACTGGCAAAACCAACTTCTGTTCACTTCAATTTTACGCACCCCCCCAAGTGCTGAGCGAATCCCCAGATATACTTTATGCGGTTGCTCCGAAAGTCAGTGGAACACCTAATGGGTAAAATCCACATGTTAAAATCTGGTTATTACATTGAGTGTACGAATGTCATTGAATTGCTAGACACGAGGATGGCTGAACATTCTAAAACTGAGAAAAATGTGCATGGGTTATATAATACCACAGTGTTTGTTTTTTCAATGTCATTTGAGCACTACTTTTAGTAGAACATAGAAGCATTGCCGTTGTACATTCTTCAAGCAAATAGTGTTTTTTTTTAATACTGGTAGGAACCTCCTGGTTACACCAGCCCACAGGGGATTATTGTGTCCGTCCGTCCGTTGTGCATCCAAAAATGGGAGGGGTGGGGCTGGGTGGAGAGGGGAGGGTGGGGAGGGGCTGGGTGGGGAGGGTGGGGCTGGGTGGGGAAGGTGGGAGGGGTGGGGCTGGGTGGGGAGGGGCTAGTCACCCCGTGGTGCCCTTATAAAACTCAACGTTTAACCTACTCACGCCGGCTTGTGCCCACCCTCACAGTCGGCCACATTTGCGGAATACACCACGCCGCCGTTGACCCTGGCCATTGACCGAGCAACCCAACGTACCTACTAGCTCCCTCCGCAGGAATGTGTTTTTACAGTCCTCAGACGGTGAAAAGAGATTGTGTTTGGAGCTTTGATTACAAATATGAAAACACAATGTGGGACACATTCTTTAAACTCAAGCTTTCATAGAGAAGCCATTTTACAGTTGATTATGCACATTGCAACGCTGTAGAATCTTGTGTTGTGGGTTCACTTACTGTCAATCACCTTTCGTTTCTGTCGCATTTCATATAAACGATCATCAGCTATCACTATGCGTGCATCAGTCACCTAGTTTAATGTACTTTGTCATCCAGTATATAATTTCTGAGCAGCCTTCAGCTTCACAATTTCATTCACCGAAACACCATCGCTGTAATTCAGTGACTATCATTCAGTGTTACCCAGTGAAACATCACCTTGATCACCATCACAATACCTCAACGTCTGTAATCGTAACATAACAATATTCTGTTCGATAATTGTTTTTTTACCATTTTATCTGGCAACTAAACTGACACCTTATTTACAAGGAGTCATGTTTGCATTGACCACAATACCTGCGGTCAGAATGCAAAAAAAAACACAACTCTGATCATGTATGCACTGTCCTTGAAATTGATTGATCCACACCCGAGACAGCTTTTATTAGAGCCTAGTCTCACATGGTGTTGGACCAGATGACGCCAAAACCAACGATCATATTTTGCTACTGGCAAAGGAGGTTCCAATGGTGGAATATTCTGTTCACCACATATTTCGCCATCATAACCATCAACCTTACAACAGCCATCATTGCCCTTCCTCAAACCTGTGTTCCTTGTCTGAGATTTTGCTTCCATTTCGGAAAGACTCACAGTGGCGGTTGCCCTATCTGTGAGTCATCCCCTCGTCAGCACAACTATCAACTCCAGAGAAGTTTTACTAAACTGTGTTTTGTAAAAAAATGTGAAGCGACGAGCAATCTGCGAAGAAACGCTGCTGCTTCTCGTAATCCTCACTGCACGGGCATCCGTGTTGGTTTTAATGTGGTCCTGGCAGTCTCCATTGTGTACACATTTCTATTAAACAAATGTCACTCGGAAAGCCATAAAACATTTTTTTCCAAACAGCCGCTCGTACATATAGTTGGATTTTTTTTTTACGCAGGAAAACCAAGCACATTAAATGTGTTTGGCTTTTTGTTCCATAAGATCATAACTCACGACAAAGAGATTGGAACAAAAGAGTTCAAATAGAAATTACGGTTCAACCTTCATAATGCAGGAACCTTCATAGCTTCTTGTTCCCCAAATACATTAAGGGAGTAGTGGTGTTGTGGTTTGTGCACTGCGCTATGGATCCAACAATTGATTCCTGGTCACGGCGAACATCAGTGGCGAGTGATATCGATAATGATCCTCGGCCACCACCCTTCACCAATCCCTATTGACCAGCGTGGTGAAGTATGGTCAAAAAATCCCTTGACTGATACAGCGTTGAATGGACGAGCGACTGTAATTTCTTTACATTCATAACACGTTGCTTAATGCAGACACACAATATGGACTGCAGCAATGCTTGCCACTGAGTTGATGTGTCTGTTCATGATGATTGGTGTTTTACCTTTCTATCTGGCAACAAAACTGACACATTTTTACAAGGAGTCATGTTTGCATAGACCGCAATACCTGCAGTCATAATACAAACAAAAGACATGACTCTGATAATGTGCACTGTCCTTGAAGTTGATTGGTCCACACCCGAGACAGAGCCTAGTCTCACATGGGTTGGACCAATCAACTTCAAGGACAGTGCACATTATCAGAGTTATGTCTTTTGTTTGTATTATGACTGCAGGTATTGCGGTCTATGCAAATGTAGTGTAGTAACTCGGCGGGAGACGACTTCACGGGTAACACACTCTTTATTTTATCAAACTTGGTTACAGGTGACTAACACCTACTTTGCATCTCGGGTGACAAACACCCACTTAGCTACTTGGCGACTAACGCCCACTGAGCTACTCGGATGACCAACATCCACTTAGTACTCGGGTGACAAACACCCACTTAGCTACTTGGCGACTAACGCCCACTGAGCTACTCGGATGACCAACATCCACTTAGCTACTCGGCGACTAACGCCCACTGAGCTACTCGGATGACCAACATCCACTTAGTACTCGGGTGACAAACACCCACTTAGCTACTTGGCGACTAACGCCCACTGAGCTACTCGGATGACCAACATCCGCTTAGCTACTCGGCGACTAACGCCACTGAGCTACTCGGATGACTAACATCCACTTAGCTACTCGGCGACTAACGCCACTGAGCTACTCGGATGACTAACATCCACTTAGCTACTCGGCGACTAACGCCACTGAGCTACTCGGATGCACTAGGTCTTCAGCTCCGTCTTCGGGTCTTCAACTGGGTAACTCTCTCGAGTGCTCTCGCGCGTCCCCCTTTATACCCCACCTGCGGACGTCGCTGCGAGCACCCACTTATTCGACCAATCGCCGGGCGCTGGCTACGATCCTCTTTTCCCACATCTCATCGTGCCTCACCACTCACTCCGCGCCGCCCCGTCATCTGTCACTCCCGGCGCGCGCGTCCACACCACGCCCACAACGCGTGCCCAACCCCGCACCCCGCGCCGCCCCGTGATCCATCACTGTCACAGTCGGCGCACGTCAATACCACCACTACACAAACATGACTCCTTGTAAAAAGGTGTCAGTTTTGTTGCCAGATAGAAGGGTAAAAAACCAATTATCATATTTTTACTGGCAAATGAGGTTCCCATAGTGTCTGTTCATGTTTACACTTTCCAGCTGGAAGCCAGAGCTAACCAACTAATTGCACAGAGTGATTGATTGATGGATACCCCAACTAAAATACAAGGGAGATGTTACACAACTGTAGATTGTGATTCGGGTTGTTAAAGAGTTCTCAGCTTTTACAGTTCTTCCTTTTATTCTTTGGGTCTTTCGGCTGTAAAGTCTCGTAGATAGAAAAAATGAAAGTAAATAAAATAAAATATTTAAAGTAAATAAATAAAGTGGATATTTTAAGTAAATCCAATATTTTATTTACTTTAATTTTTTTTTCTACGTGACTTCACCGAAAGAACCAATGAATATGAATTCCTGCAGTCACAAAAGTTTTAAGTAAAAGTTCTTACTCTGTTTTTCTTTACATATTTAATCGCATCGATGTCAAAATAATGTAAGATGCGATTCGTAAACTGTTCTCCTTTGCTTTGGCACACACACACACCTAGACGCCACCTGGATTAGACGCAGTGCATGTGTCGGGGTCCGAGCATCTCTATCCATGCTACCCTTCACCGCAGAATATAACTGCACCATAAATTGTAACAAGCTGTATTTCCTTTACAATTGCAGCATTAAGTGGGGAGCAAAAAGTGAGTTGAATTTTCCTTCATGGACCCAGTCCGTCGATGAGCCTACTATTTAGTACTGGTGCTATAGATGTTTATAGACAGTGCTCAATAATATATTTAATAATGAAGTCCATTTGGTCATGGGAATTGTTTTACCATACTTCACCATGCTAGTCAGTGTGGATTTGTGGAGGGGCTGCGATGTCCAGGGCGAGTTCAGGTATCACTTGCCACTGATGTTGGCTGTGTCCAGGGATTAAACTCAGTTATTTATGGGTTCATAGCGCAGTGCGCTAACAACTGCACCACACATTCCACCCTGGTACTAATAAAATGTGTGGCCGAGTTAGGTTGTAAATTAGCCGAATGTTCCTGCTGGAATTAGTTGACCAATTTTTTACTGGGTTATTTTGCTTGTGAGAGGAAATTAGGGTACCTGAAGTCACAATCCATACATGATGCTACAAATGCATGTATACAGCTATGTCCTGAATACAGCTTTCTTTCATGTATTTAACAAGCAACTTCATAGCCCTGCAGGTCCGCTGTCTCATCTCATGCATATGCTGACATCTCCATGATCCGCTTACAAAGCAATGGATTGCAAGTGTGCCTTACTGCAACATTCTGACAATTATTCCTCCATCTATAGTTACTTGCTTTGATCATTTATTTAAACCCAGTCTGCACGGTATTGGCGTGCACACATGTGCGTGTCTGCGTGTAGGTGACGTACAGCGTGGATGGCTTTGTGGACAAGAACAACGACCTGCTGTTCCGCGACATCTCGCAGACCATGTGGCAGAGCAAGCGGGAGCTAGTGCGCGATCTCTTCCCTGAGGGCAACCCCAAAAAGCAGTCGCTCAAGCGACCGCTCACAGCCAGCAGCCAGCTCAAGACCTCGGTCAACGCCCTCATGAAAGACCTACTCATCAAGAACCCCAACTACATCAGGTCTCCCATTCACCGCCACCTCACTAGGCCTATGCCCTGTGTGTGCCCATCAGGGTGGGGTGGGGGAGTGTTGCATCTGCAGATGGAAACTCCTGTCACGGGAGGTTTCTGTGGTCTGGCATGACCTCATGTATTTCCCATGAGAATGTAACATGCAGCTGGACACGGTTCCTGTGGCTCTGAGGAAGCCCCAGCAGCAAGCACTGGGCTGGGTGGCGTCACTGAAGCAGCTCTATTGTAATATCATTAAAATTCTCCGCCTGTGACTAAATTACCTGAAATGCACCCGATATAGGCAGTTCATGGAAGCTGGACATTGCTTGGATAGGTGAGCACCGTACACTGACAGCGTGTCATAGGGCTCCGGGGCTGTGTGATGTGCAGTCGAGGGACTGCAGCAAAGTCCATTGTTGCACTGTACTTCTGTGCTTCCACGTTCATGTTCCTCGCCATAACCAGCTGTACTGATCAGTGGTGAAGTATGGTCAAATAGCCATCACGGCCTTCACAGGCATGGGGAGACCCTCATTCAGCGGTGGAGTAATAAAAAGGGTTTTGTATGTATGTAGTGGTGATACGCGCTGGGTGTATATGTCGTGTGCCAGCGCGTAAGTACGGGTGTGTGTGTGGTGACGCGCGCTGACGGGGAGGAGCAGGCGTCAGTGCGCGGGTGGGGGTAGTGCTGCTGATTGGCTGTGTGCCGGTGACGCGCCCAGAGGGAGTGATCGGGTAGCAGCGCGGTGTGATTGGTCGGAGAGTGGAAACACGCGCTGAGCGGAACCGGATCGTGGGGATAGCGCGTGGGGATTGGGTAACGGAGGAGCGGTGCCGACGTTGAGGTCCGCATCCGCTCCGTCTCCCGGGAAGAAGGGGTATATAAGGTGATGCACAGAGGAGCAAGGGGCAGAAGTGGAACCATCTAAGAATGAAGACGAAGGTGTAGAGATAGAGCCCGGAGAGGAGAGTAATGGAGAGTAGAAGAGAGTAAGGTATAGTGTGTAGCCAGCGAGAGAGAAAGGTCTACACGAGAGAGTAAGGTATAGTGTGTAGCCAGCGAGAGAGAAAGGTCTACACGAGCTGAGTAATGTATAGTGTGTAGCCAGCGAGATAGAACGGTCTACACGAGCTGAGTAATGTGTAGTGTGTAGCCAGCGAGAGAGAACGGTCTGCACGAGCCGAGTATGCATACGGTGTAGCCAGCGAGAGAGAACGGTCTGCACGAGCCGAGTATGCATACGGTGTAGCCAGCGAGAGAGAACGGTCTGCACGAGCCGAGTATGCATACGGTGTAGCCAGCGAGAGAGAACGGTCTGCACGAGCCGAGTATGCATACGGTGTAGCCAGCGAGAGAGAGGCAAAGTCTACACGAGGCGAGAGAGGAGAGTGTAGCAGAGGCGCAGAGTCTACACGAGGCGAGAGAGGAGTGTAGCCGAGGCGCGGAGTCTACACGAGGCACAGAGAGCCGGCAGCACAGAATCCTGAGTCAAGAGAAGTGCGGTGTGAAGAAGAGAGGCCACGCGTTGTATTGTTACAAGTCAAGATTTAATAAAAGAAGTGTGTTCCCGTCAAGGAGTTTCCTGCCGTCATTTTCCAATACTTCATCTGGCGTCAGAAGTGAAACGGGCTTCCAAGTATGGAGACGAGGAAGACCCGTAGGACCCACGGGATTGACCGCGAGGAAGACCTGGACGACTCGGAGCCGCTGGTGGCGGGGGGTGAGGAAGAGGACTTGCCCACGCTGCAGGGTCCGTCGACGGCGCCGGCCGAGCGACCGGGGACAGACGCCGGGCTTCGTGAGGCGCACTCCCGACTGGCGGAGCTGCTGCTCGCCGCCGCGTCCATCTTGGCGGAGATCAGCTCGTCGGGAGGAGCGGGGACGGTGGGGGACATTTTACAAGGTCGCCCCGCAGATTCCCGCCAAAACGAATGGGGGATTCCCGCCATTGCGCCTGGGCCTACTTTTGGCGGGAACGGCGAGCGCCACGTGGTGGTGGGTTCCCAAGCGCGCGCATCGACGTCATCAGCGCGCGAGGGGGTCCGCCATCTTACGTCTGCTGCTGGAGCCGCCATCTTAGACACCGACGGACAGGCGGAGAGGAACCACGAGGCGGATGACTTCATTTTTCAGCAGCGCCTGCCCACGTTGTCAGCCTTCAAGGCGGAAGGCGGAGACTGGGGCCAATTTCAGCGAAGGTTTTTGGCGCATCAAGAGATGTCAGCGTGGTCCGATGCTACGGCGCTGCGGGCATTGCCCGCCATGCTGGACGACGATGCGCTCGCGGCCTTCAGGGCTGCACGGAAGTCGGACCGCTCCACGCTGAAGGATGCGCTGGGTTTGTTGGCCAGGGTCTACGGGCCTCCCTCTACATGCCGCCATCAGTTCTACGCAAGACGGAAAGCGGCCACGGAGACCGCGCTGGCCTATCGCACGGCGTTGCTGGCTCTTGCTGATGCTGCGTTCCCTCGGATGGACGAGGAGGGCCAAGACGCGATGGTTTTGGAGCAGCTGCTCAAGTTGGCGCAGGACCTGGGGGTCCCTATCAACACAGCTGACGACATTGATATTTCTTCTTTGAGAGTCGCCACGAGTATTCAAGCGCACGAGGCCCTACAACGGAAGCAAGGCGTTGGTTGCAACGCTGCTGTCGTCGCAGCCCCGGGGTTGGTGGTCGCCGAACCCCAAGTCGTCAGCCCACGAGAGGAGGCGTTCGCCACGGGACGACCAGGGGACTGGAGGCCGGGGGCCCGGTCGCCTCTGCGATCGGGCCGAAAGTCGGAGCAACCAAGATCTACTCCGACCCTCGTCACGTGCTATAACTGCGGCCTCCGGGGCCACGTGGCGTCCGGGTGCCGCGCTCCGCGGCAGCGCGCCATAGGAGCTCGGCTGGACGACGACCGAGAGCCCAAGTCATCTCTACAATCCCCGGCAAGTCGCGGCACCTCACACGCTCGGCCTGTTTATTCGGCACACATGGGACGCCGCGTTGCGGCGGAGGAGGGCCGGTTAAGGTTCGGGGATTCGGTTCGGCGAGGGGGGTTCGGCCGGGACCAGGGAGACATTGAATGGGCGGAATTGGGGCATAGAATTGTGGCTGCTTCGGCGGGTTCGTCCGTTGTTACGGGATCTATTGATGGGGTTGAGATTAGGGTGTTAGTGGACACGGGGGCATCGGCAACTATTATATCGGACCTCATTTATAATATTCTTCCAGTCCAATGTCGTCCGCTGCTTCCAGTGGATGTGCCATTTTACGCCGCTAATGGGGGATCGTTGGGCATTATCGGTCAGGTTAGGGCGTCCATTTGCATTGGAGATATCAAATTATCGGGACCCGTTTTCGTTTCGTCTTCTTTGGCAGTTCCGTGTCTTTTGGGCACTGACTTTTTGGCTAAAATGCCCATTAAAATTCTTATCGATCAACGATGCATTGAACTGCCATCGGGTCGCCGGATTTCATTTTTGACGGGCCCTACTGACATTCGGACGGCGTGCGCTACGATACAAGCGGTGGCGACGCAGACAGTGCAAGTGCCCCCGGGTTCACAGATGTTGATTCCCCTCCGGTTGCGAAAACCATGGGTGAGGGAGGCTTCAGGACAGAGTATGCTTTTGGGTCCTTCTAACAAGGCTGTCGGGGGTCTTGATTTATCGGTGGCTCACACTTTGGTGCGGGCTGACAGGGACCCGTTTGTGATGGTTTTGAACGCGGGGTCGCGACCAGCTGTCATCCCGCAGGGCACCGTGCTGGCTCACGCGGCGCAGGTTCCTGGGGATGATGGGTTGGTTGCGCAGGTGGGCTCGAGCCCCGCGCGGAACGTTGAGCCAAGGGAAGACCTTGAGTGGGTCCATTCGTTATGTGCCGCCTCGGACGATTTGTCAGAGGCGCAGTTGGGTGCGCTGCGCGAGTTGCTCATTGAATTCTCTGATGTATTCAGTAAACATAAGTATGACATTGGGTGCACGGATTTGTTGCACCATCACATTGAAACGGGCGATGCGGCGCCGGTCAGGCTAAATCCCTTCCGACTGAGTCCCGTGGAGAAGGAACATGTTCAGTCGGCTGTTAACGATATGCTAGAAGCCGATATTATTTCACCCTCCTCTAGCCCGTGGGGAGCGCCTATTGTGCTGGTTAAGAAGCAGGACGGGTCCCTGCGATTCTGCGTTGATTTCCGTCGCCTGAATAAGATCTCTGTGGCTGACGCGTATCCGCTCCCCAGGATGGATGAGTCCCTCGATGCATTGTCTGGTGCGCGATATTTTTCGACTCTTGATTTGTTATCGGGGTTTTGGCAGTTGCCGCTCGACGAAGAGTCGAAACCTAAGACAGCATTTCGGACTCCAGGGGGGCTGTTCCAGTTTAACCGGTTACCCATGGGACTTCACTCCTCTCCAGCGACGTTTCAGCGACTTATGGAGCTGGTTTTGTCGGGCTTGCAGTGGGATACATGCTTGATTTATATGGACGATGTCATTGTTTTCAGTAAAACGTTTGAGGAACACCTCCGGCGATTGAGAGGGGTGTTCTTGCGAATGCGATCGGCTAAGTTGAAATTTAAACCGGCCAAATGTCACCTCCTTCGTAGGTCCGTTAGATACTTGGGTCACATTGTCGATTCTTCGGGGATCTCCACCGATCCCGCGAAGACGGATTGTGTCGGTTCGTGGCCGACACCTACGTCCGTTTCCGACGTGCGTAGTTTCATCGGGTTTGCTTCTTATTATCGGCGGTTCGTTGAGCACTTCGCCACTATTGCAAAACCCTTGCACGCTCTAACGGCGAAGGGAGTGAAGTTCAAATGGGGACCGGAGGAGGAGGCCGCGTTTCGCTCCCTCCGGGACGCCTTAGTGGGTGCCCCACCCTTGTGTTATCCCGATTTTGCCAGTCCCTTTTTGCTGGACACGGATGCTAGCAACACGGGCATTGGGGGGGTGCTATCCCAAGTCGTTGGAGGTGTCGAAAGAGTTGTCGCCTACGGTAGTAGGGTGTTGTCTCCGGCGGAGCAGCGCTACTGTGTCACCCGTCGCGAGCTGCTTGCCATTGTTTTTTTTGTGCAGCAGTTTAGGCCATATCTGTATGGTCGTCACTTTACAGTCCGAACGGACCACGCGGCGCTACAGTATTCATTGAGGGTTGCCCAGCCCTCGGGCCAGTTGTCGCGTTGGTTGGAAGTCCTCCAGGACTATCAGTTTACGATTACGTACCGTAAGGGGTTGCGACACACGAATGCCGATTGCTTGTCGCGGTTGTTGCCTTGTGATGAATGCGCGTGTTTGTCGGGATCGGCGCGCTGTAAACCGACGCTTGCGGGGGAGATGGGGGCACTGGCTGCGACAGCGGGCGCACCGAGTGGGGATGATTCCACTGCCTCTCAGGGTCGGGACTCGCTGCTCTCGCTGTCGCTCAGCGAATGGGGCCGCCTCCAGATGGCGGACAGCTCGCTGCTAGCATTGCGCCGCAAGGTTGGGGGTCCCGAGGGGGACCAGGAGCGTACCGGCTCCTATGTACTTGAGCGGGGCGTGTTATTGAAATGGGACAGTTTGTCCCGGCGGAACGCACTCGTGGTGCCTTCCGCTGTGAGGGGGAGGGTTGTCTTGGCGGCACACGAACGCCTCTTGCACTTGGGAGTTAACAAGACGCTTGCCCTGCTTCAGCGTGACTATTACTGGCCGGGAATGGGAAGTGATGTGGTGCATATTCTGAAGGGGTGCGTTGAGTGCGCCAGGCGTAAACCACCGGCCGTGGCAGCTAATCCACCGCTGCAATCTATTCAGGTCTCGCGTACCAACGAGCTCGTTGCACTCGATATTTTGGGGCCCTTCCCAGTCACGCCGAGAGGGAATAAATATTTGTTAGTGGGGGTCGAATACTTTACCCGATGGCCTATGGCGTGGCCTCTCGCTAACCAGTCGGCAGCGGCTGTGACGGATGCCTTCGTCCAGGGCTATGTCCTGGACAAGGGGGCTCCCGAACGCCTGCTGACCGACCAAGGTAAAAATTTTTCGAGTAAATTGTTGCAAGAGGTGTGCGATCTGTTGGGTACCAAGAAGGTGCGTACCTCCCCGTACCACCCGCAGACTGACGGGATGGTGGAGAGACTCCACAAAACCTTGACTTCCATGCTGTGCCAGCAGGTGTGCGAGGCACATGTAGATTGGGACCTGCAGGTCCCGGGAGTCCTTGCCGCGTATAGAATGGCCCCCCATGCAGCTACGGGGTTTTCCCCATTCTATTTGATGTACGGTCGGGAAGCTGACCCGCCAATAGAAACGCAACTTGGCCTGTCCGCTCCACGAACTAATTCTAATTTGGCAGAACATATTAAGTTTAATATTCATAAGCTGACAGAGGCGAGGGAGGCCGCACGGCTTAATTCGCGGGCTCGCCAAATTGCTAATGAACGGTTGCGGGCACGGAAGGTGTCCATGCACGAATGGAAACCAGGTGACAGGGCCTGGCTGCATTGCCCTCAGGCACCCTTGGCTACGTCGCCTAAATTGTTGAGACCGTGGAGGGGACCCGTGGAGGTCGTGCGCGTTGCACGGCCCCAGTGCGTTCAGATAAAGTGGGGAAAGCGCCGGTGGTACGTTCACCCCTCCCGACTGAAACCGTTCTCGCCTCCATATGGCCTCCCCTTGTGTCGTGATGGCCGGGCGTGTGACGTGACCGGCGACCCAGAGGGGGAAATGTCTCTGCCTGATCCACACGTATTGTCGCCTGATCTGCTCCCAGGTGTCTCGGAACTGACAGCTGCCGATCACCGGCGGCCGGATCTCCGCGGCGGGGCCGGCCCTTTCAGGCCCGTTCCGCGCCGTCTGGAGCGGCCGGAACCGCCGGACGGTCGTCAGTGTCCCGCCCCATACGATGGACCAGCCAGACGGACTCGCGCCAGGTCGTGCTACTTTGCATGACCTGCCTCGTGAGGAGTCGGAGCAGTTGGAGCGCCTCGTCACTGCGTGTAGTCGCAGGGACGTGGGGCGCGTTCGTTTCGAATTTGCTCGTATCGTGTTATTGTTGACTTTTCGCGTTCATTGTCAATCTGTACATAGTTATTCTTGTTGTTGTTGTTGTTGTGTTATGTTACGGGGCACACTCGGGGGGTTATGGGGTTTTTTTTTGTTGGTTGTCGTTTTATCGTCGTGGTTGGTTGTTGTTAGCAGCCGGGCCGGCTGCGAGCTATGTGGGAGGGGGTGATGTAGTGGTGATACGCGCTGGGTGTATATGTCGTGTGCCAGCGCGTAAGTACGGGTGTGTGTGTGGTGACGCGCGCTGACGGGGAGGAGCAGGCGTCAGTGCGCGGGTGGGGGTAGTGCTGCTGATTGGCTGTGTGCCGGTGACGCGCCCAGAGGGAGTGATCGGGTAGCAGCGCGGTGTGATTGGTCGGAGAGTGGAAACACGCGCTGAGCGGAACCGGATCGTGGGGATAGCGCGTGGGGATTGGGTAACGGAGGAGCGGTGCCGACGTTGAGGTCCGCATCCGCTCCGTCTCCCGGGAAGAAGGGGTATATAAGGTGATGCACAGAGGAGCAAGGGGCAGAAGTGGAACCATCTAAGAATGAAGACGAAGGTGTAGAGATAGAGCCCGGAGAGGAGAGTAATGGAGAGTAGAAGAGAGTAAGGTATAGTGTGTAGCCAGCGAGAGAGAAAGGTCTACACGAGAGAGTAAGGTATAGTGTGTAGCCAGCGAGAGAGAAAGGTCTACACGAGCTGAGTAATGTATAGTGTGTAGCCAGCGAGATAGAACGGTCTACACGAGCTGAGTAATGTGTAGTGTGTAGCCAGCGAGAGAGAACGGTCTGCACGAGCCGAGTATGCATACGGTGTAGCCAGCGAGAGAGAACGGTCTGCACGAGCCGAGTATGCATACGGTGTAGCCAGCGAGAGAGAACGGTCTGCACGAGCCGAGTATGCATACGGTGTAGCCAGCGAGAGAGAACGGTCTGCACGAGCCGAGTATGCATACGGTGTAGCCAGCGAGAGAGAGGCAAAGTCTACACGAGGCGAGAGAGGAGAGTGTAGCAGAGGCGCAGAGTCTACACGAGGCGAGAGAGGAGTGTAGCCGAGGCGCGGAGTCTACACGAGGCACAGAGAGCCGGCAGCACAGAATCCTGAGTCAAGAGAAGTGCGGTGTGAAGAAGAGAGGCCACGCGTTGTATTGTTACAAGTCAAGATTTAATAAAAGAAGTGTGTTCCCGTCAAGGAGTTTCCTGCCGTCATTTTCCAATACTTCATGTATGTTAAAATTTCGAAAAGATGGTGTGTCTTTTTTTAGCCTCATTGTTTAGCCATGGTGTATGTGTCTATGTCTCGAATGCGGTTGAATTCTGAATATCTTCAATGCCTGTCGATTAAATCTTGGGCAGCATTGGTCAGCAAGCAATGCTAATGTTATAAGTAGTTATTTCTGCGGCAAATACAATGGCATATAAGAGCCCCAAGAGTCTAAACCGTTTATATTTGTGATTCAGAATGATACCTTTTGAGCTTTCCAACGATAGCTTTCATTGGCTGCAACTAGAATGTGTGCATCACATACATTTTGAGTAGCATATGCATCCTCGAGCTGCAGTGGTGAAGGCCATTAATGAAAGCTATTTAATTTCAGTATTATGTTTTTGAATAAACAATGGGACTGTACTGGTAAGGGATATTTAAAGCAGAACACAACTCATGTGATAATATTCCACTACCAACAGCACATTGTGCATTACAAAACATGTCACCGTTCACAAATAATACATATAGGATTACATATTTTTATATCTGTTGTTTACAATTTCATTGAGCAAAATAATTGACAGTATTTAGATGTGTGTTGTTTATTAAATTAGATACATAATGCGTGTTTTGGATCTCAGTGGGTGGCATATTAACCTAATCAGAGCTGCATCATAATCTTCTTGGTTCTTTCGGTAAAGTCACGTAGAAGGGAAGTCTCACGACGTTTCGGCCACAACGCAAGCAGCCGAAACGTCGTGAGACTTCCCTTCTACGTGACTTTACCGAAAGAACCAAGAAGATGAATCCCTGCAGTCACGAAAGCTTTAAATCGAAACTGCATCATAATATCAACACGTAATCATCTCTCAGCACTTAAGCTATGGTTCATGACTACACAGACCATTCATTATGTGGATAATTAAATGTACTCATGAACTCACTAACCTACACCACCGCTAAGATGAAGGCAGTGTATTTTGGCTTCGTCAGATACACACATTTAATTTAAATACTCTCTCTGGAGTGCTTCCAAACGGCATGCGCTTTGTTATGAATCTCTTAACTTGTCTCTGGGGCGAGGTGACCTTGTGGTCGTGTGGATTTTTCTCCGGATCCTTCGGTTTTTCTCTCCACCTTTGTGAACATGCGTTTAGATAATTTGGCTGCTCCTATAAATTCCCACATATGATAAGCCATTTCGTTGAGCTATCATTTGTGGCCAGGTTGCTTCTCAAAAAGAGCTATATAGCGCAGTGGGCCTTACCTGGTAACTAAAATAGTTAAAATAATTGCTTAACTCCAGCCCATACAGGACCAAACCCCCCACGGCTTCCCTTGCATTGTGCCGGACTGTCTGCTGCACTAGACCATGCTGTGTGTTGCTGCCGCACTTCATTGCAATACTGTCGCATCAAATCAATAGTGTGGCGTTGTTGTGCCATCAGTGTACAGTACTTCTATATGGTATAATTGATATACTAGCATAGCGAAGTATGGGAGGAAAAAAAAACCCATGACGAACATGGTGTGGGAAGATCTTCATCCTTTGCTGGATTGAGAATGGCTGGATTTTATTTATTTAAAAGTCAAAGTTCAAGTATCTCCCTGCTCAAGTGAGCAATGGGGTCGTGCTTACACTTAAGCGGTTGTGCTTTCGCTACGTTGTCCCTACCTGAAGAAGGACGCTTGTGTTACGCCCGAAACGTCGTGATTTAATTTAGTTGTTTTCCTTTATTATATTTTTTACCTACGTGACTTTACCGAAAAAACCAAAGAGTATGCGTGCTTACATCTGTTCGTAGTCACGAGGAATACCACATTCCCTTGGTGGGGCCCAGTAAACACATAATTGCTTGATCACTGTTGACTTGCCACAAAGTGGTACACATTTTATTTACCCCAAATGGATGATAGGCAAATTTATAATTGTCTTTTATGCAGGCATATTTATTGAGCAATTTTTCATAAGAGAGTAAACCAAGGTAACTGAAGAACACCCATACATATGAATGGATTGTAGGCCAGAATGTGTAAACATACTGTACGTCAAAGATATCTGCTTGCGAAATTGCCTCCGAAACGCTACTACCTCTTAGCATGAAGATTGGGTGTCTTGCTCTCGGTGTCAGCCGGGTTCACCAGCTCCGCCTCCAGATTTGCTTATTACAGAAAAGCACCGCTTAGCCGCGAAAGCGCTAAATGCCGTTTGTCCACAAAATGAAGGGTGACACCAATGGACACGGGCACGCATTGCAACAGTACCACGTATCCCCCTGCTGGGGGGACTTCTTGGTCTGGCTCGGTTCAGCCTTAAGTCTCAAATCACACAGACAATCGTGGGCAAAAAGCACCCAGCCCTTGTGCATTATGCAAAATAAATCATCAGCAGTGCGTGAAGAATGTCAGTGTGGTCAGAAACTGCTGGTGGTTTTTTTGCACAATGCGCAAAAGCTGAGTGATTTTTATACACGTTTTTGGGTGTTGTTTGAAACCTGTGATTTTCCCAGCCTACTCAAGGTTTCTGTTGTGCTTCTCATCATTTGCAGATTTGATCGGTTCAGCCTTTGTATTCCTCGCTTATCACTGATACGGTAGTTTGTCAGTTCTAGTAGTGTTACCTTGAATATTTTCAGCTACCAGAAGGCAATGTAGCTGTTTTTGGAAGGCTTTGGTAACTATCTTGATTTTTTATTCTGTTAATATATGTTGCATATGCATAGATACAGTATGTTATGTAAATTTTTTTTACGCGATAATGATATGCACTCGCAAAAACACTGAGTGAACATAACATGTTATACATAATATGTTTGTGACCTTGTAGGCACACAGTGTGTGCCTACAAGGTCACAAGAGTAATGTACACTTGTTACTTGTGTTGTTTATCTGATTGTGTCTATAATTATGTACATTTGTTACTTCTATTGTTTACATGATTATATCTATAATTTTATTTGCCTATTGAGGTTTGAAAGTATTGAAATTATTTCAAGCCAACCATTAATCTTATATTTGAAATTCTTAAACTTCATTACCATCATCATCCATCCTCATTGCCTTGCCTTTTAATACCATAGGCATCACAAATTTCAGCACATCAGTAATTGAATTGATGACGACACTGGGAGCACAATTCGAATGGGTGTTTTAGTAAGAGTTGCTGTCAGACTGAGAAAGCACCGGCTTTTTCACCCTGGCTTGCTGACAGCGATCGACGCTCAAGCAGTTTGCACAGCCTACTCTTCATTAATTCGGCTGCTAATTATCAAGGGTGCCACATCATCAATGCCACAGTGTAAGGATGGTATCATGCTGAAAATAAAGTCCACAGATAACAATCATATCGAAACGTGTCACACCAGCAGCACACCTTTCAGAGTACAGCCATGTGAAACCAATAATTCAACTCCTCTTTCTGTGCTGCAGACACATTCTTTTCACGGGGCAGCCAGACCACGCATTATGTGCCACGCACAATGTGCGCTATGTTCACCATGGCCATGCTGCTCCCATGTCTCTGCACCTACTCGCTACAGGTGCCTCAAGCCCAATGACCGCAAGTCGGGCAGCCTCTTCCAGGACGATCTGGTGTTGAACCAGGTGCGCTACCTGGGCCTCATGGAGAACGTGCGTGTCAGGCGAGCGGGATACGTGTTCCGCCAGCTCTATGCGCTGTGCCTCCACCGGTACAAGATGCTCGGCAGCCGAACGTGGCCGCATTGGAACGGCGAAGCCAAGTACGTCACATGCACCACGCATGCAGCTCATCGTGCAAACATTGTCACGGCTTGGTTGCCTTGGGGTCACCATATGGAAGGGTTATAGAAAAGGCCCGTTCTATTTTATGTTCATCTCGCGATATGGTAATCATCAGAATGATGACTCTCCTGCATTGGAATGTCTGGTCTATTCATTTTTAATTCGTGTTTTGATGTCGGAGGAAACCGGAACACCCATAAAAAAACTCACGTGTACGTGAGTATGTGAGGACTCAGTAGTCCACAGTGTGTGGCCAGGAACCCACTTTCTGGACTGTCATGCACTGGCCACTTCACAGTGCAGCAGTTTGGGAATTCCATGGCACACCGTGAAATTTTCGTGAGCCAATAACACGGCCTCCAAATACTGGGTTATGTGTGTGCACCACCACACCCAGCATAAAACATTACATTTCTGATAAATCGGACTTAGGTAAATTTCACGCATGATTAATCACACACAGTATTTGATTTACTTTTTATTTGTGAGCGTGGAGTGAACATGCGATCTTGAGAACCTGCCGGGTTCCAAATTGATGAAGCTGCACATGGGCCTCTTCCCATATACGCAGTCAATCGAGAATCTTCTGTGCTCTAAGAATAATGAGTTGCGTTGAATGGCGTGCGATGTTCCCCTTGGATCGCAAATGATTGTTCCCCACGCTATGACTGTCAAACAGGGAGGGGGTGAAAAGTATCCTGGTGGACCTGAAACTTCCCCAGGAGGAATACGCCTTTGGGATCACCAAGGTCTTCATCAAGAGCCCCACCACGGTGCGCAGGGTTGCTCACGGCACTCAGCGCACGCTCATTTGAATGACAGATTCTGGGTATGGGGGGGGGGGTTTAATTAACCGAATAGCACGGCCCAGTTAACCCATTGGTGGTTCACAACTTAGGCCTCTTGACCCTCCAACTAATGCCATTTTTCCACTGCCTGTGATCCATAACCTGGTTGGGTAGCGTGTAGTTCTATTCATTCCAAAGCAGGCGGTTGCGAGTTGAAATCCTAGTTGGGGGGGTTCAATGAAACTCCGAACGTCTTCTTCGTAAATCAAGTCAGTAAAGACTTTATAGAATGTCTACAGTGGTCATCTTATTAAGATCCAGGCTCTTGCCCAGAGAATGAGGAATTCCAACCACTCTCAAAGGGGCTGTCAAAGCAGATGCGTGTTGTCTCAGTGCCCGTTTTCGTAAAGGACAGTCCAGATGCCAGCACTCCTGACATTCCTTGATTTGGTACTGCCTCTTTCCATACATTTTTGATGGATTGGATATGTTTTGTCTGGAGAATTGGGAACGTAAAGATGACATGAATGACGGATAACTTATTTACCCATTTTGTATTTTGAGATTCCCCACCATTTAATTCCCGAACAAATGTAAGTCCTTATCCTGAATCAAAGTACAACCATTTTTACTTGTTCAGATACAGTTATCAATAAAAACATGGTTTGTAGATACACTTGCTATAGCAGCACCAAATAACTGTATATTCCATGTCGCCACCACAGTTGTTTCAGCTCGAGCGGAAACGCACGGAGCGCATGCACGAGCTGGCCACCCTCATCCAGAAGACGTACCGCGGCTACAAGTGCCGCACTCACTTCCTCCTCATGAAGAAGAGCCAGATATTAATCGCCAGCTATGTCCGATCACACCAAGTGAGTCCCGTTCATTGTACAGGCACGATCGGCCTCGAGCTCCTTTCGAGGATAATCTCACACACCACACACACACACACGTCATTCCGTTAGGTGGTACAACATTTAACCAACACCAAAGGAATGATGGGCTGAGTAAGCAAGGAGTCAGGATTTGAACTCTTTCATCCTTCCTTTTGAGCCAAACACTCTAGCCACAGTGCCAACATGTCAGATTGTGTGCATACAATAATTGGTCATTCACCAAAGTGGTTTGACAGCTGATAGTTTGCATTGCATAATTTGAGAACTCAAACTTGTGGAAAAAATGGGTAGATGGCAAATTGTAAGTAATCTTTACACTATACAGCCACCCACATTCAATTGCGCACATTGAAAATATCAGTATCAAATGCTTGCTATGAAAATGTCAGGAGTGTTCATAACCATGTTCACATTGTGTAGATATGAATAATTCCCAAAGGATTTAAATAAGTATGAAGCAAAATGCACACTCCATTGCAAGCCCTTACAGTGGTCATGAGACCAACTCGCCACTATTTCTGACTACATCCCAGCATGGATCACGCAGACATGCTCCGAGACATTTAGACTGTGTTACCGTTTATCTTAAATTTCACTGGAGGCTCTGTCGGAATTGGAGATTATACGATATGGCACAAAGCGACATTACTATTCTGGCTGAGTGGGAAGTCGGCAGTGCTTTGATCGTTGCAAGTGGAAGGAAGTTGCCTGCAAGGCGGCTGGAAGCAAATGGTGAAATCATTTAGTACCACTGAGCCAGTTTCCTTTGAAAGTATATGTTCCAGATTTTCATGCATTTTTAATAACACACGTCCACGCTGTAACAGTTGCTCAACTGTCAGTCAAAGAGTTACAAACTCTTTGGTTTTTTTTCGGTAAAGTCACGTAGGTAAAAATAAATAATAAAAATAATAGAAATAATAATAGAAATAAAATCATAAATCACGACGTTTCGGAGGCAACACAAGTCTCCGTCATCAGGTGGGACTGTCACAGCTAAATTTACTGTATCAAGTGAGGCAAAATTCCAAGAGACAAGCTCTTAAATACAAGTTAAGGGGGAGGGGTGGTCTTATCTGTATGTAAAGAGTTACAAGTTCAAATTCTGGTCATGTGTAAAAAAAAGGAGTATCACATTGTGGAAAGTCAACAAGTATTGTCCTAGCATCGAGAGACCACTCACATGCAAGATAACGTATGGCAATATACATTTTTACAAATATGATTTTATTAAAACTCACAGAAGGTCATTCGACTTGGTTGATTTGGCATGCAAATATCATGCTGGACTTTTTAGATGACTGGAGTCATTTGCCATTTGTTAATAAACGCAGCCGAAGGCAAATTCTATTATTATGCTATAAATAAAACGTGACACTGAAAGAAAATATAGGAAGGGCATTAGTGTTCATTCTTATATTGTCTGAGCATAATACTTAAGAGAAGCGTATTGCTTTCTGCAATTCAGTGTGTCTAATTGCTGCATCTGTGTTTGGCATGCAGCCTCTGCTTCGAGGTAATAGATGCCAGTTGAACAAACAAAACCACTTGTGAACTCCTGCTCCACATTCTTGGAATTTGTGTGGGTGAACGTGTTAAGAGCAGGCTGCCTGTTAGAAGCGGATGTTGAAGCAACCTAACGTGCACACCTTGTGGTTGTATTTAACATTTAAAGGCCACATTTTAGGAATTAAAGTGGTCTTTTGTTAAAGAAAGTTCCAGTGCATTCTCGTCAATGTCCCAGTTCAGTGACACATTTATTTTGTTCAGTATATGCCATTTGTTGTAGAGATAATTTAAGAGGCAGTGTTTGTATCATGTAGTGAGCATCTGTGTGTATATATATATGTGTGGGGAGCAGTGACGAAGTGGTGAGCACGCTGCGCTACAAACCTGGCAAGCCGATATCAATTCCCACTTTCGGCCAACACCAGTGACGATTATCTGAACTGGTCCTGGGCCTCCCCTGGGTCGACTCAGCCTCAAATGAGTACCTGGTGCAGTGTGTAAACATTGCCACTGGAAAGACAAAGGTGGTCGGGCATGGTGCTGGCCACCTACCTCATCATGTACCATGCCGGCCTTCATAGGTGCTCACTAACAGTCTGTTAAGGCAATATGGGGGATCTCAGTCTTTGTCTAAAAATGTCTACACATAACGTGTTGAGAATATTCATATTCTCAACACGTTGGAGTTATTGTTGCCTCAGAGGATCAAGGATTCTCTATCCACGAGCGAGTTGACCCACGTAGACATTATGAAAGAGCTTATGGGAAAACTCACAAGATATTTAACGTAGAGTTTGCGATTACATCTCAATGTCAGCTGGTCCATGTATCGTGCGAATGGCCAATGTGGCGGCGTATTCCTGAAGTAAGTTTTAGGATCCGTTCTCTTTACAAAATTATGCTGTGGCTTCCTGGATGGACCATGAAGCACGTGGTTAATTACACCAGTTCTGAGAAATGTATGTCGTTAGTTTGATAGCAATGCTTATGTCTGCATTGTGAGCGTGAACACTGTTGTTCTTGTGTATAGTCAGTGATTCCATGCTCAAATAAGCATAGAATGGTACTCATCCCACTTTGCAGCTCTGAGCCAGGGGGTAAACATCCTCTATTCCTATGGCGATGGCCTTGTGGAGTGTGTCATTAATAAATAACTTAATTAGTACAGATTGGAGCTCCTCTAATGGCTGTAATGCTTATTCCCCCGTAGCACCCCAAGGATTGACATTGGAGAAGCACATTGCCTTTTAGAGCAACCCCAACTGTGCCCGAGCTTTCAATTATTAATCGTCTCCGCTTCTTCGCTGAAGATCACCTCGCCTTTGGGCAGTCCCAGGAGCCGCCCCCAAAATTCGGCATTGGCTTTCTCAACGATTAACCAAATTAATTGCGGTCCCCATTAGCATTGCGTGTTGCTCTTTTCTAGGAACGCAAGAGGTACGTGAAGACTCTGGAGTGCATTGTTCTCCTGCAGCGCATTGTCCGCGGATGGAAGGTATGAGCGATGACTGCGTGCCGAGTTGGCTCGATGTGCCTGCACTAAATAATCACGGTTGTGTACTCTGCACCCGTCCCACCTTGCCAGTGACTCCGTCTCCTCCCACCAAATCACTGTTGGAGTCTCTTTGGTGGCAGAGGGTGAAGTGCTCGAGTTTATACTGCATGGAGCCACCGTTCAAAGCGCAACATAAAACGCATCCTAACAATGACGATCTCCCTTTTTCCAGCCGATGGGATTGTGTGTCGCGAATTTCGTGGCAATGTGCACATTTTACAAAAGGTTTCTTGTATGCCCTTCCTGCAGCTGTGTTCCACTGATGCTAGTTTCACAGCCAAGCCAAGCTTTATTTGTGGTGTTGCAGCACCACACCTCCGCGTGCATATTTTATTGACGGCCACTTCTGGTGTGACCTGCTGCACGCAGCGCTTCTTTCATTATTAAGTGACCAAGTGTCACTGCCCTCTCGATAGTGAGCACAACTAACAAAGCACAAGAAGCAGTTCTAAAGAAATGAATTAAATCTAGATTTAAAACCAATTTCTTAAGAACTGACTCATTTCTTTAGAACTGCTTTTTATGTTTAGTTTGTTGTTCTTCCCCTGCACCTCTGCTGAGCATGTTTGGCTACGTACGGTGCAAAATACATTTTACATACATACATATACCCCAACACATTCCTGCGGAGGGAGCTGGTAGGAACGTTGGGTTGCTCGGTCAATGGCCAGGGTCATCGGCGGCGTGGTGTATTCCACAAATATGCCTGACTGTGAGGGCGGGCACAAGCCGGCGAGAGTAGGTTAAACGTTGAGTTTTATAAGGGCACCATGGGGTGACCAGCCCCTCCCCACCCAGCCCCACCCCTCCCACCCCCCACCCAGCCCCACCCTCCCCACCCTTCCCTCCCCACCCAGCCCCACCCTCCCCACCCAGCCCCTCCCCACCCTCCCCGCCCAGCCCCTCCCTGCACGACGGACACAATAACCCACTGTGGGCTGGTGTAACCAGGAGGTTCCTACCAGTATAAAGCAATGCATTATCTGTTCCTTGACCCACATTGTATCCCTGTACAGCTGAGTATGAATGAAGAGCAGGTTTACAATGACAGTTTTTTTTTTATTGCCGTCATTGATGAGTGGAATGAGACCATAAGCGTCACTGCGTGTGGACAATCTCCCCACTCTGTGGATAAAACATTTCATTTCCTGCTGGTCAAACTTCAAGCAGGATCTATCACAGGTGCTGAATGAGCACCTTGTTACGTTTAAACTCATGACTTGTACACTCTGTTCGTTATCAGGAATATATTGGTCCAAAGTATTCACACGCAGAGTATGTGTTGAATCATAGTACCACTGTGGAATATCTTCCACTAACTATGAAAGGCTATAAGGTGTTTTCCATTATATGATCATAATGGACCAACTCTTGTTCTTTAAACTTGCTTTGAAGAACCAGATTAAGGATCTTACTGAGCAACATCCACGTGAGAATTGAAGCTTTCAAAGTAAAATTTGAAACGGTTTTGTTGGAACAAAGAAGAGGCTCACTATAACAGCATTCTAACAATGCAAATGTCTTTGCTGCACCCAAGCTGGAAGGAGCCCCTTTTAAAAACGGGACTCATTTCTCAACTTGTGTGTAATGACTTGTTAAGAATCACGTGAATATTGTGCATGGCACAACATTTTTCAGGGGGAAAAATACTGACAAAATTAGTAAAAGATCCTGATGAAATATGAGGAAACAATCCTGACAAATTATGAGGAAAAAATACTGACAAAATGAGGAAAAAATACTGACAAAGTGAGAAAAAAATCCGGACAAAATGAGAAAAAAATCCTGACAAAATATGAGGAAAAAATCCTGACAAAGTGAGAAAAAAATCCTGACGAAATATGAGGGCAAACCACTGAAACAGGCACCACCACACTCTCATTCTCAGCATTGAAGTGCGCTCCGACATGGGGAGTAGTTAAATTTTTTTTGCTTTGCAGATGCAGAGCGGGTAGTGTGGTGTTGGTTGAGACGAGCGAGGGATGAGTGGCCTCGGTAAACGAAGTGGGGTGTGGGGGGGCCCGGGGTCCCTTCAGCCAGGGGACTTTGCCACCTGCTTTTGGAAGCTTACTTATCAGCTTGGTGATCGATGCATGTCCAGTGAACCCAAGGGCACCTGGACAGGAGGGTACACAATGGAACACACGCCCTACTATACTGGAAGATGTACGGGAAACACACACGTGCATAGCATTGCGAACAAATGAGTGTCAATGTCGAAGTAACATGCTACAAGATCTGCTCAATTGAAAACAATTACACTAAGGCTTCAGTGACCTGACCTACAATGTCAAAACTAGAAAACATGCACCATTTTCTTATATTTAACTGTCAAACTAATTTCCTGTTAATGTTTCGGTACAAATTTCACGTGAGATCCAACAGGTATTCCTGCACTTTCGTTTCTGCCCATATCTGTATGGCTGATGAAAAGTAAGATAAACGAAAATAGCATGTGTCCACACCTCTGTTTGGAGTGGTGTTCTAGCGATAATTGCATTGCGTGATGATGCTTGCACCCAAGTAACAATTGGTGTCTGACCTGGCCTGCGTATCATCATTGGTCAGCTCAGCCTAAAATGAGCACCCCAGCTTAGTCCATCAATATATCGTAAGCACCAAGGATACAAAGTTAGCTGGGTATAGAATTAGCCAAGCCACATTCTCGACTGCCATACCACCGTTAATAGACGCTCACTAACTGCACTTTCTGCATTGGCTTTAAAGCTTAACAAAGGCCTACTTCTTTTATCTGTGCAATATTTACGTGTTTTTCACGTCTGCCTGCGCACATCTGTGTCCATCTGTCCATGCAGTCGGCCTCTGTGTGTCTCTGTGTGCCCATGTACCTCGTGGCTTGAGCACCCATGTGCACTTGCTCAGCCCACCCGTGCCTCCGCCGCCGTTTCTTGCCTCTGTCTCTTGTCTTTCCATCGACGTGCGCTCGCGCTCGCCGCCGTGTCCCCCATCGTGTCGCCAGGCCCGCAGACTCCTGCGCCACCTCAAGCACCAGAAAAAACTCAACGACGCCGCGACCGTTATTCGCGCCTACTGGTGTGGCTTCCAGGTGAGGCCGCTTAGTTCCATGCCAGACCTCTGTGCCCTGCTGCACCCCTAGCCCCTCTACCGGTATCACTACACTGCTTCACATGGCCCAGGGAGTTGCATCAACGCTGAGAAGGATTTTGCATGGCTTTGCATGCCAGGGCCGTTGTAGCTGGTTTGCCTTCATGGTTTGTTTAACTGCGTAAAACGAAGTGATCTGTAACCACTAATAATTGTCACGATCCATGGGCAGATAGGTGTTCACTGCACATTTCGACGTGATCTGTAACCACTAATGTGATCCGTAAACACTAACGACTGCATTCATTTCAAGGTTTCAACGTTGGCAAAAGCAGACCATGTGACTAACCACATTCACGAATTCAGTAAATCTAACCTTGCATGGTAATGTGTAACTTGCATAGCTCTATCATTAAGTTGTATTTTGGTGTCTTCATTTTACCATGATGTTTGTCTAACATTTCTGTTGACACATTGCTTTGTTATTTATGGTTGTGACAATGGTTTATTTCACCTCTTTACACTAACTGCATGTGAATGAATGCAGTTTTACTTTTCCTCTACAGGTTTTCTCCCCACAGATTACAATGTCAGTTTCCCCCCACAGTTTGGCTTTCCACAAGGAGTGGATTACCAAGACTAACGATTTAATCTTTGACAATAACCATTGCGTTTATTTATATTGCAGTACTTGTTATGATTCGACAAACAAATTCACCAATCACTTTTTTATTTTATTGACAATTATTAACCTCACATTTGTTCATTAGCATTTTCCTCAAATACCACGTCAGGTTATGTAAATGCCAATAATATATAGTCAGTTCAGTTACACTCTGAAACGTGCCAGAAATGTATACCACTGAACTAGGCATTCAACAGCATAGCATATTTTTCAATTCAATTTTGTCCATTTTAAAGCATTATAAGGCTGCTCTGACTATAGAAAAACCAGCACGTGTATTTATTGTTCAGTTTATTTTCGTGACATTTGCATGCGAGGAGGAAAAATTGAAGATTTGCCTGAAAAAATTGACTGCCAGTGCAGTTTAGCAAGAACAGTGGAATAATAAATACAGCCATTCCACGTAAAAAAGACGAAGATGTATCACTACATTGGTGCTTGTGTTAGAGAATGATTTGTGGTGACAGCTGTAACAAACTGGTAGAGCAAGCTGCTCCTACTCCTGTGCTCTGCTACCTTGTGTATGCCATTGCATAGTAAACCATGGCTCCCTGGATAATGGTAACGGTGAACTGTCGCCCTGTGCACGTGGCACGGTGGAACTCTTTAGTCGTCTAAATAATGCAGTACCTGAATTTTTTTAGCAAAGTCAAGGTCCAAATGTCATCATGGCCAAAGCCGGTGATGCCACCCTACCTCACTAATTCATTCTACCATCTGCCAGATCCTGTAAGCTGCTACAGAGTAGACACATGACCTGCAAAATCTACCCCAACATATCCCACCATATGGTCTTAGGCCTTACCCTTGGCCTCCGGACTCATGGAGGCCCTTCCAGCGTCCGTCTCGGCAACCCCCCCCCCACTTGCCCCCCCAGTGCAACCTGTTTTAGTTTTATTTCCCAGTCATAGCTGCAGCATTTACCTGCCATGTTTCCTCCAGATGTGTGCATTGCTCATCCTTTTCTGCCACTACATTCGTAGCATCTGCCTCAGACACTTGTGGCTCAAGTTCCCAATAACTTATTTCCAAGCCGCTTGGTTAGGGTTCAGCTCTCTGATCCATACATTAATACAAGTGGCACCCCTGCCTCATGCACCATTTTGCTTACACTTAGATTTATCTCTTTTTCCCTTCCGAAGTGGTTTCCCTAGCCCCACTACACGTTTGCCCTGCTGAAGCAAAGAGCCTCCTTGACCTCCTTCTCACAGCCACCTGCATTACGGACATTATTGCCCAAGTACACAACAAATTCATGTACCATATCAACGTTCTCTCCTCCTACCAGGACCTGTCATCCTACTGCAAGGACTCCCGTTTCTTATATCTTATATTTACATCACGCTTTTATCCAAGCCACTTTACAAGGGTTATGAATGGTAAAATTAGGGTAGCTAAAAGTGATATGGTGAATAGGGATGGGGAGGGAGGTTAGTGGGTACGGGAATTAAGGGGGTACCTCGGGGTGGAGGGATGGATGGGCCAGGGAGAAGAGGTGGTGGTGGTCTTGAGCGAGGAGCGGAAACTAGACAGTGATGGTTGCTTGCTGCTTAATGCGGAGGGGAAGTTTGTTCCATTGCAAGGGGGCAAGTAGGGTGAAAGGAGCGGAAACGGGGATTGTGCACAAGGAAGAGGGGGGGACGGTTAGGAGTAGTAGGAGAGATTGAGAGCGGAGGGGACGTAAAACGATCCCAGTGTCCAGTCACAGTCTAAAACTAACACCAATTCTATGGCTCCAAGCCAAGGTCCTAGTCAACAGACCTGCATCATCTCTGTAGTCCCTCACATTAATCTTGCCTGTACAAAACTCCTGGATTTTCTACTCTGCTCACCATAGTCGTGGTGTTTATGAATACAGAGTCAAGCTCAATAAAACAAACGATGGGAGGCAATAATATCACCATGACAAACACCTGTCCTAACATCCAATCATTCCGATGTCTCGCCCCCAATTCATACACAGGCCTGAGTCCCATCATACATGTTTTGAAGCAGCCGACATATCTTACTTGGGACGCCATAGCAAGCCTAACAGTTCCCAGAGGCCTTTCTGGCACACAGAATCGATGGCTTGCTTAAAGCCCACAAAGGAAATCTAAAGGTTCTCTCCATACTCTCAACTCTTCTCTATCTGCCGATCTTATCACTTGCAGCCCCTCGCAGATCTAAGTCCACACGGATTCTCCCTTAAGTAACTTTATATTTTGATTATTTATTCTATTCATAAATATTCTGGTGAATACCTTCCCGGGAATGCTCAAGATACTTGTCCCCCAAGAGTTACTACACTCATTTATATCGCCTGTCATATGCAGTCTTATAATTGCATTCTTCCAGTCCTGTGACGGCTGTTCCCTATTCTAGGCAGTTTTAATGACCATGTGTAGCTCGTCCAATAGACAATTGTCTCCGTCAAACTTGATTTGAAGCTTTCGTGACTGCAGGAATTACTCTTTGGTTCTTTCGGTAAAGTCACGTAGAAAGAAAATAAATTAAATAATAGAATACGACATTTCATTTGCAACACAAGCAGTCGTCATCAGGTAGAACTAGATTTGAGAGAGAGACAAAACACAGACACGGAGACGCACAGACAGACATACAAGCAGAGAGAGACTACACAGAGACACACTCTATGTCTCTATGTTGTGTGTCTCTCTCTGTGTGTCTCTCTCTGTGTGTCTCTGTGTTGTCTCTCTCTGCTTGTGTGTCTGTCTGTGTCTCCGTGTCTGTGTTTTGTCTCTCTCTCAAATTGAGTTCTATCTGATGACGAAACGTTGTATTCTATTATTTATTTTATTTTCTTTCTACGTGACTTCACCGAAAGAGCCAAATAGTAATTGTCCCTTTCTTTCAGCCTTTGTTCAGCATTGCAAGTTTATTTCTATACCCCTTAATGGCTATTACAGCACGCACATTTGTTCAGGTATTGATTACATTTATCATACAACTCAAATCACCCATAGCATTGCGTGGCTTTTAAATAATTGAAATCTATGCACACTGATGTCCGTTAATGTGAGATCACTTTTAAGTGCTCCGAGCCAACGTGTATGAAGCTTTAAGCTGTGCTCTTGAACTTTAGTGTATTCGGAGTGTTTGTGG
Organism: Lampetra fluviatilis; assembly: GCF_964198595.1. Taxonomy (NCBI): domain Eukaryota; kingdom Metazoa; phylum Chordata; class Hyperoartia; order Petromyzontiformes; family Petromyzontidae; genus Lampetra; species Lampetra fluviatilis. The sequence goes on along the minus strand of NC_136275.1, from coordinate 23,436,037 downwards.
CTCTACGGCGTGACGGCTGGATTCTAGGTTCGACGGCAGGTGAATCAGAGGAAGGAGCTTGGAAGACGCAAGCATGCAGTGGCTGTAATCTGGGCACACTGGACAGGGCACAAGGTGGTGTATCTGCAAAGCTGTATGCTTTGTTCTGCCATGTTTTACTGTGCTGAGCTCACGTGTATGTTGCTGTGCTGTTCTATGCTGCTGCTGCCGTGGGCTGTGCTGTCCTTTGCTTAGCTCTGCTATGCAATATTAAATTGCGCTGTGCTTTGCCGTGCCATTCTTTGCCTCACTGTGTTGACCTTGTTAGTCATTGCGTAGACTCCAGTGAGGTTTGTGAAAACCACAAGTGTTTTTTTTTATGGATTAACTTGCACCATAAATAATGTAATGCACCTGACTCCCACACAGCAACTTGCCCCTGCAGCTAAGCAGTTTGATATTCTGACACCTTAGAGGTAACAAGTTCCAACTAAAATGTAATAGCATTCTTTGCTTTCAGCCGACCTGGTGTTTTGTGTTGCAGGTGTTTTGTACGTAAACATTGACACTTGAGTGCTCATCCAAGCTCTTGTTTGCTCTATAATGCTTTCCCGTACATACATGTGGATTGGAGGCAAGGTGGCTCTGTATTAATCAAAACACTTCGACAAAACATTGTGCAGGTGTGATTGGTCTACGGGATCGCACTGGTTAAATGAGTGAAGAGAACGTTCCACCTTTTGTAGGAATTCTCTCGGGTGCAGATGTGTGTAAGGTATAAATCGCACAACCAGAGGGCTGCTGATGTGCTGATCTGGTCTATTACTTACACTTTAGAGGAAATGCTGATGTGGGATCCCCTTAAGAATGTGCATCCATGCAGTTGACATCACCTCGCATGTAGGCATTGCTTCAGCCTAGTGCATTGACTTTTGGCGGTCATGTGAGGTCCATCAAATAAAAAAAAACTTGAACAAATTGTGGGGTCCTTGAACAGCATTATCTCTGTATTTAACTTCCTTTGTTAATCTAAATCCACGTGTGTGTAAGCATAGTTAATGTTATGTCAATACAAACATTACTTTTCTGTACACTAACCAAATAACAATTCCTCACCTTGTTTTCTTTTTCAGGACATTTGCATGCTTTGTGACAATACCAATTTCAAGTGCGTCATATTGTCAACAGTTACATTTCCTTTGCAATGTGGGAGAAGGTTGACTGATTTTAAGCAACAGATTTAAATCCACGGAGATAAAAAAGAAAGTGAACGGATGCCACCACTAAATAATTTAATAAATGGCGTTGTCATTTTGCATGAGAATGCAAGTTGGTCGGCAAAGTACAAACATAAAAGAGAAAAGGCAATATGTGATACCACAAATCAACAGCTTTCAATTTAAATCATGCAATGGAGAGGCAGACGAGAGCAAGGTGGGATGCTTTTTCAAAACTCCGTTTGATGATGAAAGGCAACAAAGCCATGTGCCTGGAGAATGAAGTTTACATTGCATATTACTCACTCGTCATTAGAAATAGATCAGCAACATGAACCCGGACAAAGGAAATGTAACGGCAAGCTGTAAAGTATGCAGAGAGCCATGTAGCGATGCATGCTTGAAATTACACTGAGAGAAAGACAGATTAGGTAACAAATGCAAAATAGATGCATCGTATTGACCGGTCTGGAAAGTAAGTGGGCTTGTGCAGGACACTTCATGAGAATGCATGATAGCCGATAGACGAGACCAGTCGTGGAATGGGAGCCAAAGGAGCAAACACGCTTGAGATGATGAGCACCATTGAGATTAAGGGAATGAGGCGAGCTTACATGCACATCGCACGCCTGAGGCAGGGCAACAGGGTGGGGAGGCCTTCATCCAGCAGCGGATAAACCATAGCTAATGATGTTGAATGTGTTCCCATACAACATTACATTTATTTACCAACTCCTGTATATCCAACAATAAGGTCCTGTGGGATATTGCAGTGTACATTAGACGGGTAATATTCTATTACAACTCAAACGTAGTTGTGAATTATCATTAAACTGGAGTTGGGATTAACACCATGACTTGGTGACACAAAATGGTGACATTTTGCTCAGGCTCTATACAGTCATAACATCCACTAAGAATAAGCATTTCTCAGGCCCTACACTTCACAGAACATTTATTACGTACATAATATATATTTTAATTGTGTTTTTTTCTTCCAGGCATGGACCACTGACTAATGCCCGTTTAAAACATTTATCAAATGGAATCCATACATTTATCGTACACATATGCATACACTTATGTATTTCATGCCCATAGTTGCATTGGCATTTTGACTCTATAACACAAAGCTCTATCATATGGTACAAGACTGCGATGCACATAGGATATTGAAAAACGAGGATGCACTGAATTCATTGTGCATTCTGTAACCTGGAGTAAATTACGGAGCCATGTGACTCAGTGGTTCCATCATTTTCATGCATGGAAAATTATAAGTCACACAAGAATCCGCCTCTATTTGTCTCGTCAGATAATTGGTAATTGGTGGTGTGTGTAACACTTGCTTACCATACTCTTTGATTATTTCGGTAAAGCCACGTAGGTAGAAAAAAAAATCGATCACAACGTTTCGATCGCCACACAAGCAATCGTCTTCAGGTGGGAGAGAGAAACAGGCTGCTGAAACAAGTCCTGATTATACATCGTTGAGAGGGGTGGGGGGGGGGTGCCGCATCGAGCAAGAGGGTGGGGGCTAGAGATTGTGCCTAAGCAAGTGTGAAACCATAAAATGGGAACCGTGATGGGGGGGGGGGTTGATGCAAGAGCTGCCAGAGCTGAGGAGGTGGCCATTGTATTATGAGAGATTAGCATGTCAATGTTAACGAACCGACGCAACGGTGGTTGTGCTTACTAACTTTCGCGTGTCTCCCCAAGAAAGAGTGATAGTGGATTATTGTAGTGTTGCCAGATGCACTGTGTTCTGGCGAAGGAACAGCAATTTCAATCCTTTAAGCTGCTTCTAAGAATCGCTCTTGTCAACACGTGTACCCCGACCCCTGACCCCAACACACCTGTGCAGGTGCGGAAGGCGCATCGGAAGCACTTCAAAGTAAATGCCGGCAAGAGGATTTACGATTTCATGATTCTCTGCATCGTGAGTACAAGCCCAAGTGACAGTGTAACCATTGTAAACTTCTGATCCCAGCAACTTGCGTTCAATTTCCAGTTATGGAAAATGTCAGTGACATGTGGTAGCTGAACCTATCCTGCCCTCTCTGTGCTTTAATGACCTGAAAAGCTTTTCATTAGCAATGCTTTCACATATAATCTATAGAGCATTGTCTTGTGTGTGCACATGCGTGCACATTTATGCCTAATATGATGTTGATAATTACAATGTTCCATGGCTTGGATTTGATTCTTAGCTGTTCAGATAAAGATAATATATGTTGGTAGCAATATCTGGCATAAATGCATTCTGTCTTACTTTAATTATTTTAATAAGCAACTTCAAGGTCCAATCCTCTTGACATCAATTGGAAATTACCTTTTTAATGCTTTAACATTTGTTTGCACCCAAAATGAAAATTAATTAAAACATTATTCCAAACGTGTGCATATATATATATTCAGGCCCCATTCAGAGCTCAAAAATTGGAAAAAATACTCAGAGGTAATAAATGAACAGCTGGGAATGTTTGATAGTAAGCGGTGAAAGTGCCCTTCCTGAGACGTGATCTCTCCCATCGTTTGTGGGCAGATGAGGCGATACTTCCTGCGTCTGCGGGACTCACTGCCCAAGCTGTCTCCCACGGATCGCAAGTGGCCTGCCTACCCCAACATGTTCCTGGAGCCTGCAGACCAGGAGCTGCGACGCATGCACCACCTGTGGAGGGTCAGTGCCGCACATACACAATATGCTTCGCAGCTGGCTGATCACTCAGTGGGAAAATACAAAACTCTTTTTTTTTTACCGAGGTATAAAGTCCAAAACCTGAGTTCCAGTGAAACCCCGATTATCCATGGCCCGATTATATGCAACTCGCATTTTCGCAGCTCAAAATTGATCTATGAAAAACTTCTGTTATCCATTCATTGATTCTCCCTATTATAAGTGATTATTCCACAGATAAGAGTGGTCACTTGGCAGCAGCGGTTGTTTTGCTGGCACTATATTCACTCTACAGCAAAGCCTCTCAGAGCACGGACTCATTGAGTGATGATTACACCACTTCAGTGTCGGTGCTTATTCTGCAGATGTCGGAATAGTTTTTTGGAATTCATATTTACGATGCAGTAATTCATTGCAATTGTCCACTCATTTATTTAGTACGCAATACTCAAAAGGACAGAATTGGAAGATATTTTTTTGTGACCATTGCTGCGCACTGTGTAATTACAATAATAATTAAGATCCTCAACGTTTATTAACAGGTAAATTGACTATTTTTTTGATGCTGTCAACTTTTGTCACCTCTTTTGGAAGCCTCATATTGGGTAGTGTACAAACACACATAACTGTAGGCGAATATATATCTTTCTGTCAGCATTCACATTATGTCTATTGCCAAAGGCTACAAAGGTATTCGATGGAACAACAGGGACTTAAACATTTTCCAACAGCTAGCTAGACTGAGTCACATGCTTCCATATGCCGGTGAGTGGTTAGTGTCGCGGTTTGTGTGCTGCTCTGTGAATCCGGCGACCCGAGTTCGATTGCCGCTCATGGTCAACACCAGTGACTATTATCTAAACCGGTCCTGGGCCTCCCCTAGTTAAAATGAGTATCTGGTGCGGTGTGTAAACATCGCCACTAGGGCGACAAATGCTGCCGGGCATGGTGCTGTCCACCCCCCTTGTGTGCTGTTCCGGCCTTTATAGATTCTCACTATAACAGTACTTGCCCCAACAGTCTGTTAAGGCTATACGGGGGATCTTTGTCTGTGTCTACAGTGCAAGGTCTACCGCAGCAAGTTTGATGACAAGAAGAAAGCCATCTTCGAAGAGAAACTGTCTGCTAGTGAGCTCTTTAAAGACAAGAAGGCTCTCTACCCAACCACGTGCGTGTGACTACAACGTCCTGGACACTATTCCTTTTTTTCCCCGAGGGGTTCATTTGCCACTTTCTTTTTACCCAGTGTCATTAAACTTCTATTTTTCACACAACCATTATGGTATATGCAGTGCTGGCCAGTGGGTGAATCTATTGGTGGGGCACAGAGGCCAACATTGGTGGGGGACATAAGCCAGCAAGGGTGGGATGAGGGGCGAGGGGTTACAGGGGAAAGGAGGGAGTTGTGGGTCATGCGTATGCCGTTTATAATCTTCATAACATGCAGGAAAGTATTTTTTTTCACACCACTGGCACCCAAACGACGGGCCGTCATCGGGTATATATCTAGCAATGGTCCTATGAAGATCTTCAATGTATTTTGATGTTTGAATGTGTATTGTCAATCTTTTATAATTGTATACTGTTGCAAGGAATTGTACTTTGTGTGTTGTATTTTCCCATGAGTGAATCCGATTCCAAGTGCAGCATCTTACAATTGGTTGTCCTCTAGAATGTTCCTCCACTCGTCTCCCATCACTAGTTTTCTATTGGTCAACCCTAGCGGCCATTTATATTGTTGCAGTGCAATACATTGTCAATAGCTCAACAACTTCCTACCCATTTGTTCAACATGGATGAATTGGCTATATGCCCCCCTAAAAATATAACACCTGCCACCTGCAGTATTTTGAACACGAGCGTATACATTCTTTTGATTCATATGTAAACAATTTTACAGGCACAATAATGGAATTTGTAGTGCAGGAAATAATAATATCATATCCAGTATATCCAGGCAAGCCTCGCTGGGTCTCACTACTCTACTCTTTTGCAGGAGAGTCCTGCTTTTGGATATTTGGACATATTTATTTGGCAATTATTGTTTTACATGTGGGAGAAAACTAGACAATCCAGAGTAACCCTCATACGAGGGGATGACACTCAGATATCCACACAGGTGAGTCAGGACGCAATCAATGGCTGTTGCGTGTTTCTGGCCACCCATGGCGGTTTCACAACTCTCGCCTCTATATAGCTGGATTATATGCACGCAACAACCACGGCCCGAGATCATCACGTTACCTCAGTGTTGGTCACCTTCCCCTGCACAGGGTGCCGCAGCCCTTCAAGGGCACTTACCTGGATATGACCAAGTACGACAAGCTCGCGACCGCGGTGCCAGGCCCGCACATCTTTGCCGAGAGCATTTTGAAGATCAACCGAGGCAACGGAAAGGTGAAGTTGTTGGCGCCTTATCGGTTGTCGTACTTCAGGCACGAGTTGCTGCTTCAGTGAACACAGCATTTTTAAGAGTTGCGCACCGATTATTTATTGTTTAAGTACTATCGATTGACTTTGAATATGAGCATTAATGAAAGTACCTTGAGCGTGTGAGCACTGTTGTGAATGGTTGTTCGCGGTCTTGCATTTTAGGGTTCACCACGTCTGGTGGTGCTCACAAAGAAGAATCTGTTTCTGACAGACAAGTCGGGGCAGGTGAAGTCGGAAATTGCTTTGAAAGAGGTCACGGGTCTCTCTCTCAGCAGTCTAACCGATGGCCTGCTGGCTCTGCACTTAAAACAGGTATGCATGCATGTCTGTACTTGTGTATGTACATGTGCGCCGAGGTCGACTCAGCCTCAGGGAGACAAAGGCGTGGTGTTGGCCACCCACCCCCACGTGTGCTGTGCCGGCCTTCATAGGTGCTCGCTAACAGCACTTGCCCCAACAGTTTGTTAAGGCTATACGGGGGATCTTTGTCTTCGTTTGATGTACATGTGCAGCTAGCTGGGCACAAGCGCTGTGGTTACATCAACGTCAATTACTGGCATATGTTGCCTGTTGTTGTTAATAGAGGTTAACTTTATGTTTTTATATTTTATTACATTGCATTTTTTATAGTATATATGTATGTTGATATTCTTTCGCACCCTACGTTGCCAACCGTGCTAATCTGAGGTGTGTATGCATAATAACAGTCACTGGTGATGCCAGTTCTCCATATGAGTTCATGTGTGCAGATATCAGTGGGAAGAACGCAATTTAAAACTCAAGGTTGTACACAGTATATATGTCAATTCACCTCTTTTGACCAACTCGCGGCTAAAATAAAACACTGCTAAGGTATGTTTGTGTATTTGTGCGTATGTATGTAATTGTGGAGAGCGGTAGAGTAGCAGTTAGCACACTGTGCTGTGAACGCAGCAACCTGAGTTCAATTACTGCTCAACATCAGTAACGATTATCAGAACCCCTCCTGGGCTTCCTCTAGGTCGACTCAACCTCAAATGAGTACTTGGTGTGATGTGTGAACATCGCCACTAGGGAGAAAAAGGCAGCCGGGCATGTGCTGGCCACCCACCCCCTCGTGTGCTGTGACAAACTTCATAGGTGCTCGCTAACTGTACTTTCCCCTACAGTCTGTTAATACGATACGGGCATCTTTATCAATGTATGTAACGTTAAAGACCATCGCAATGCCTCCTTCCACAGGGCACCACGGCAGCGGGCAAGGGCGACTTTGTACTGAGCAGTGAGCATGCAATAGAGCTCATCACCAAGATTCATCGTGCGGTCATGGCGAGCAACAAAGAGAAAGTGGAGATAAAAATCTCCAACGAGTGAGTTACTCCACTACGGCCGCTCAGCAGCCCACAGTTCCCTGGGTAACTTGGCCAACTGCGTGACATACGTTGTAGCTTATTAGTTTGTGGTCATGCATGTGTACCATCGCTGTCGTACCTCTGTTGTTCACAGGTTTCCAGTGCGTTTTAAGGAAACCCAAGTCAACGTAAGGATTTCCCCGTCGGGCCAGAGCAACGGAGCTAAGCTGGTGTGCAAGCGGAAGGGCACGGGACTGGAGGTCGCCATCTAGAAATTCAGCTGCCACATCATCTACTCTTCACACCCGACTGTCGCCCCTCATTTTTCCCCATTCCCATTGCATCAAAGCTGGCAGATTTAAGTCAATGCTAACAGAGAGGGCCATAACGAGATCTTATTTTTTTAAGCAAATGCATTAAGCAGGGATAGATTGTCAAGGTGCCACATGAAGAAATGTCTACTGAGATGGTTTTTTTTGGAGTTAGTATTGAAGGCCGAATTACTATGGTAAATGGTAAAACAGCAAAGGCCCTGTCTTTTGCACATACACAGGGGTGCCTTTTAAAGTTTCTGCCACGGTTTACATAGAAATGAACGGCAAGGGAGCATTGAAGTGAAAATTTAAATGGTAGTGCCCTCCACAACTGTCCTGTCGAGACATTTGTAAATGATGGATAAAGAATGACATGTAATCATATAAAATGTCTATTTTTGAATCGTTTTCTAAACGTTGATAAGCAAATGTTATGAAAAGTAGACGCATTTACATAGCTATTGCAAACTCAAATGTCTTTTCAGAACAAACTGCTATTGACATTTTAAAAATGAGGGCTGTTTCTAAAAAATGCCAAATTTAAGTCATGTAAAGGTTCATGTGTTTTTTATTGGATGTAATTCCGATTTTATGTAGATGGAAATTAATTTTCATTGCCTATTTTAAATTGAAAACATACTTTGAAAAACATATTGAATAAAATGTATGATGACTCTTATTGAAGATAGTAATGTACTTGATAGAAACTTGCTGCCAGTTTCACATTGTTCACTTGTTACTGATGAAGATTTACTCAATGATTAGTACCATAAGTCGTATTACTGGTACCATAATTGGTATTACTGATGTAATAATTAAAATGTTGAACTATTATGGATACGTTCAGAATGTTTCGTTGGATAAATACATTACGGTTAATATTTCTTTATTAACCTAACAAATTCAAAATTAAAGTTATTTTACGAATACAGTACAGCCGTTGGTCACGTGATGTTCTTTTGCTCACAGTGTTGGGGAACTTTTAACATTTATAACATGGTATCAGCTTAACACCTGAAGATAGCTACATATCTGCTGTGGTGGATGCCAGCACATTGAGTTAGTGATGATAGTTGGGATGAACACGTTTTAGAACGAGATTTCTGGTGATGCAGTACGAAGAAACACATGTGGTGTTTGGAAGAAACATTTTTTACATCCGTGTATTTTTTTGGGGTTATGCAATACCAAATAGAAACTGAACAACAACATTTTTTGGATGAAGTTGACAATGCACCACCCTATAAAATTAGCAGTGGTGTCTTAAGACATGCAGAGAATTTCCCTGCTAATACAATGACGCAGCTTTTGCCCCCCTTGTAATACCTCTTTGAGTCCTTGATGGAAGTGTAAGATTGTTATGAAGTCGATACAATTTGTGTGTTTACTCTCAAACGCACCGGTGTGCAGAAGTAGTGACTAATTGGCACGTTGTGTTTACGTGACAATCCTTACTAATTGGCCGTGTCGGGTGGTGGTGGGTTTCATGACACATTCATATTTACACGATATAACCCACAAAACCCTTTTATGGATATGGGTTGCAAAAGCCTACGTGTTAAGTTGACCCTTGACTGGCATTTAAACCCACAGTGTTTAGTGATGTTGACCAAAGTGCAATGCAGTTAAAACAATAATATTTGGTATGTTACCTGAGCATTACATATTAAGTATATCAACATTCTGGAACAATATTGAAAAGGCCAAAACACATAACGTTGTCTCTTTTCTGTTATTGGTGATGCGTATATATTCTCTAAAGTGTACATAATTCTACTCTGAACTCCACCATGGCGTTGATCGTTTTGTTTTTCTCAAAAAAATATATAAATGTTCTCGCATGATTTGAAATGTAACATTTGTTATACACTATATAGACTAAACATTTAACTATTGTTCACCATTTCACCAGTTGGCATACTATCACATTTCCTATCAAGCTAGATATTTAATCACAATGCATAGTTAAAATTTCACTTTGTTTATTACATTGCAAATACCTTTAGTTTACATTCGCATTACTTACTAAGAAGAAATGTGTTTTTGATTTAACAAAATTAGTAATTACTATGGAAGCTAACTTAATATGCTCACAACAATCAATTGCTTAATTTTTCAGATTTTAGTTCCAAGAGATAAAAACGCATTTAGCTTCCATAATAAAGCATTTAGCTTTATTATACAGTTGTAACATTACAGAATGCTATGCAATTATGAGCCATTGTACACAACACGTGAAAATGTGCCAAACACTTTTGACAAAACATAAATTTTTCCTACAATTTGGCTGTGAAGATAATGTGGATTTAACATTCTATTTTTTTAAAAACTTAACAGAATGTTTTATGTTCAAATATATAATGCATGCTCGGTGCTTTCATGGTTTGTCATTTGTTATTTTCATATGCTTATTTTATTTGGATACCCCTACTGATGTTAACTGTCCGGTCAAATGAATCACAGTTCTAAAATGGTTTTATTCATTTCAAGGTCTAATTTTTTCATTTAAATAGTTACACTCTTGTCACGGCCCCATTGTAATGGTCAATAGAAACAACAAGGTAAGGATCACAACACTATCTCACAGGCAAATGTTCGATAAAGTAGAAACAATATTACAAATACTACCACATTAATGATGGCGGTCTATGGCTAAGATTGCAGCGCATGGTCATGGTAGTCGTGCCCGACACTGCCTGGCCATCTTTACTGCATCGAAGTGATAAATGTGGCATCAGATGCCCATTGTGGACTGAGTTATCTATTGTGATACCAGTCGAGATGTACATAGTTTCCAGGGCATATGAGACATTGGAGCTGAATTGCATTGCACAATATTATTAGTGCAGCAAACACAAATGGGCAGTCTTTAGCTTCCCAAAATAATTAAACATACCATATACCGTTTTGAATCCAGTGCTGTATTAAAATATATTATTAAGTCTGTCCCTTGATAATACGCCTGCTTAAGATGTGTGATTTGATCAATGCCAAGTGGTATCTAATTTTATACACCATAAGCGCATACTATTTCTCACTTTACAGTGCCCTGCGATGTGTCCCATAGTCATTTCTGCTGAGTAAACTTGCTGATTGTTCACTATGCTGTAATAAATGCTGGTGATGTACTGTGCTTATACTGCCAGGTTTTAGCAACACACGCTGGCACACTGGTTTTGACTGCACTGCAGGGACGTATCGTGAATGCTGCAGTAACTGCAATGGGTCTGGTTCTTACTCTGAAGGCCCTGGAAACCTCATACAAGGAAGGGCATTGTCCGCAAATGTTCTTATGGCGAAGCACATTGCATAGATATTTCAGTGAACGAAATTGCTGACAACCCACACACTGCATCGTATTCTTCGTACAACAAATTAATTTGTGGGATCAAAGGTTTTTTTAATTATAATTCGAATTTAATGAATAGCGTTTATTATTGCACTTTTGTGAAATTGTCTTCTCTTGGGATTGCTAATAGTGCAGGCCACGAGCCACCCTACTGAGCTCACCATGCAGCACGAACAAGGCTGGGCCGCGGGGTTGCAGTGCATCGTGCATTGAGCGTCAGCATTTATCTCTTGTATGGTACTCAATTCTTAACCAATTTTAAAGTCAATGTCAAGAGATTAGACGTAATCTAATGCCCAAATATCTAAAATATTTAGATACATTGGGTCTCGTATATTTTGTTGTTGTTACTTTGTCCATTGACCTTAATATTGGTTGTAAATGAGCATCCCTAATACTGTATTCTATGTTTTATGTTAGTTCAAATTGTAACACTTTTAAGGAAATGTTATGTATGATTAAATGACAACACATCAAGGTAATTTTTTTCCAGTAGTTTAACATGTTTCCGCATGTCATGTTGATCTACTTTGGTGAAAATGAGATCCCCATGAATCGTGATGTTAAATTCTTCAATTAATAGTTGCGTAAATGTTGTTTTCTTTATACAATGTGTGAATTGTTGTAATACTGTGTAATTTGAAAATACAGCTAGTATATGACAGTATTGCCTGGACCTTTTTACACCTGGAGTATGGTTTGACTGTGAAAACGTGAACGGGCATGCGTTGTATGTTTTTGGCGGCAATGGGCTTATCAAATTATCATTAGCAAGGTTGGCAATGTACGGTGTAAAATAAGTGCCACATACATACGTAGTAATTTCCTGCGCGACACTTAAAAATGCATTATTCCAAACAGCTATATAATTTGATTGTTTTTGGCAGTGACTGCTGTTAAATATCTGTATTTCAGATAAGTTTGAACTATGGACGATAACACCAAGTGCTGTGTTTTGTAATTGGACTTAAATGTTCTTGCTGTGGTTTTCACACCTGATGATGATTGCTTGTGTTGCAATCGAAACGTCGTGAGAATTTTATTGTTTTATTTTTATTATTTTATTGTTTTTTTCCCTTCTACGTGACTTTACCGAAAGAACCAAGAATGTCGTGTTTGATTCTTAACAATATTTTGTTACTTTACTTTTATAGCCCACTTTCATAATTTTTAAAAACTATTTAGAAATATTACTTCTGAAACGGTAACTGCATTTATGAGGTCTCCTTGCCAAACTCCACTTGTAAAAATGCGTATGATTTTGGCCATAGTGGTGGTGTAGTGGGCAGACCTTAAGTGCCACATTGTGATGATATGTGTTGATATAGAAATCCACATCTCTTCGTGAAAGCAGCAAGTCAATGCTTGTGACAATTTTACTAATTTTTCAATAGTGGTATTTAATACATTTCTCAGTTGAGGGGGATTAATTGTGAATAGGTTGGAGCAGTAGAGTAGTGGTTAGCGTGCTGTGCTGTGAACCCAGCGAAACGAGCTTGTTTCTGGCAATGGCTAACATTCATAGCGAGAGGTATCTGAACCGGTCCTGGGCCCCCCTTCACCAAACTGCACTGACCAGTATGGTGAAATATGGTCGGGTACAGCTTGGGAAGGCCCTTAGCAATAGATTAACAAAGGTCTGTACATTATTACGTACATATTGTGCACCGTTTAATTTGGGTGCAATTATACAGTTCTATAAGACCTACTAGTACAGAAGGTTTCCTTGTTTTATAAGGAATGGAAATCTGAGTCCTTTTGTTAACTATTTCATGATAGTGTGCAGCTTTTGGATGATGGTGATGAAATGAAGATGGATGAGTGGTACATGGCAGTGATTGATGATATTTGAAGGTTCTATTTTAGTAGATCTCGTAGTAGTTGTGGGGGAAAATGAATGAATGGTTTTGTGTTACTGCTTCGTAATTTATTTTCAAATAAAAATAGCAAATAAACATAACAAATTTCGATTTAAAGCTTTCGTGACTGCAAGGATTCATATTATTGGTTCTTTTGGTAAAGTCACGTAGAAGGGAAATGATAAAAATAAAACAATACAATTCTCACGACGTTTCGGCCACAACGCAAGCAGCCGTCCTCGGGTGAAGAACAGAGCTGTCGGAAAGACAGCGTCCTCATGTTGTCTTTCCGACAGCCCTGTTCTTCACCTGAGGACGGCTGCTTGCGTTGTGGCCGGAACGTCGTGAGAATTTTATTATGTTTATTTATTATTATTTTATTATTTCCCTTCTACGTGACTTTACCGAAAGAACCAAGAATGTGAACATTTAAAAGTTTCATGACGAGAGCTGTGCCTTCGCATAGTTTTGTTTCATATCTAACCTGTTTAACAGTATAAACATGCATCGACATGTTTGTGATGCAATAATATTATAGTCACGAATAGCGTTGTGGCTGTTGGCACTGGACCATTTGGCTCACTGCTGTCAGGGCGCGTGCAAAGCATCCAACAGCTGTCAGTGTCAGGTCTCCACTATAACGCAAGCGATTGAGCAGGCAGGTTGAAGGTCATGTGCACTGTAGTATGACTACTATGAATGGCTCCATCATACAAGCTTGCATGTGTTATTAGTTGTCACGACGAGGCTATGCCAGGACAGGCACACTGTCATGCATATGATAGTTTTTGGAAGCTGGATTTTTGTTAATCGAAACAAGCTTCTGTTCACGACATTGATCAATAGACATAATTAATATAATACCTGAGAATAGGTTTTCCCCTTTTTTTGGCAACAAAACAGGTGTTAAGATGTTAAAACACCAAACTGAAACCTTTTACAAGGAATCATGTCTGCATTAACCACAATATTTGTGGCCAGAATGCAAACAAAAACATACTCTGATAGTATATGCATTGTCCTTGAAACTGATTGGTCCACACCAGAGATAGCTTTTTTCGAGCCTAGTCTCAAACGGTGTTAGACCAGAGGACGCCTTTTGGCGTCTTTTTGGCGTCTTCTGGTTCTACTTCACCGTTTGAGACTAGGCTCAAAAGAAATCTGTCTGATGTGGACCAATCAGTTTCAAAGACAATGCACATATTTTATCAGAGTATGTTTTTTGTTTGCATTCTGACCACAAGTATTGTGGTTAATGCAGACATGATTCCTTGTTAAAGCTTTCAGTTTGGTGTTTTAACATCTTAACACCTGCTTTGTTGCCAAAAAAAGAGGAAACCCAATTATCATATTTTGGTACTGGCAAAGGAGGTCCCATGATATACTATAATACCTATTTATTAAACCTTTATTTTATAACTGGCCAGGTGGCTCAGTGGTAAAGTTAAAAGATTGCAATTGGAAGGTTATGAGTAAAAACTTTGATTAGGGGTTGCCTTAGCCCACCATCCCTTCAGGGTTGATAAAATAAGTACCACTTTGCATGGATATCAACAGTGATTGTCCTCTGAAAAGATTCGCCCTCCCCCTCCCGTCATATAAACGTCGAATTTCCATCACCGGCTCAGGGATGTTAGCGGGAGATGAGCACCGCCTTAAAATGCTCATATTCTTAGGTTTTTTCGGTAAAGTCACGTAGGTAAAACATTAAAATTAATAAAAGTAAAATAAAATAAAAATCACGACGTTTTGGAGGCAACACAAGCTTCCGTCTTCAGGTGGAACCGTCACAGCCACGACAGCTGTATCAAGTAAATGAGACGGAAGCTTGTGTTGCCTCCGAAACGTCGTGATTTTTATTTTACTTTTATTAATTTTAATGTTTTACCTACGTGACTTTACCGAAAAAACCTAAGAATATGAATCCTTGCAGTCACGAAAGCTTCAAATCTAGAATTAAAATGCTCATTTGAGCTGGAATTCACGTTGAATTTTATCATCCAAATACCTCGTCTAAATGTTTTTTTTTGAGTTTGTAAAATAAAATAGTGTAATTTACTGTGTAGACTATAACACCAAAGTCGCTGAAAATACCGTGTATTATTAAGAAGTAAACATTTGTACCAATGCGTCTAACAGCGCGAATGTTCCAATAGTGGCTCTTACAAGACAAACACAGCTGAGTGTATCCCGCCACCTGGTGGAATTCTGTGAGCGATACTGACAGGGAACTCAATCCTTAGGGCACAGCGTGGCCAATGAACACATTCCTGCGGAGGGAGCTGGGAGGAATGTTGGGTTGCTCGGTCAATTTCCATGGTCAACGGCGGCGTGGTGTATTCCTTAAATATGGCCGACTGTGAGGGCGGGCACAAGCCGGCGTGAGTAGGTAAAACGTTGAGTTTTATAAGGGCACCACGGGGTGACCAGCCCATCCCTACCCAGCTACACCCTCCCCACCCAGTGCCACCCAGCCCCACCCTCCCCACCCAGCCCTTCCCCACCCTCCCCACCCAGCCCCTCCCCACCCTCCTCACCCAGCCCCTCCCCACCCTCCCCTCCCCACCCAGCCCCACCCTCCCCACCCAGCCCCTCCCTCCCCACCCAGCCCCCCCCCTGCACGACGGACGGACACAATAATCCCCTGTGGGCTGGTGTAACCAGGAGGTTCCTACCAGTAAAACCAAACTATGGACCATTGGAAGTAAACAACTGGAGTTTTGCGCTCCTTCAATGGAGGAGGAACAGCAAAACCACAGCGACTCTCCCTATCGACGTGGCCAGCAGATATTCAGGAGCATCTAACGCCTAGCTCCTGAATATATTGCTGCCATACGGAATAATATAGTACTACTGTACAGGGTAGTCCAGATATCTTGTGACCCCCAAATTAATTAACCCCGAACATTTCATCCTTTGCATATTAATGTGTTTTAAATAAACCTTACTTGAAAAAGATTACGTTTTAGAGAATTATATGGGGGGGGGGGGGGGTCGCAAGACATCTGGACCACCATGTACAGCAAAAAAATGAATGCGTTAAACTGTTGTGAAAATTAATCACATTCATTGATGATATTTTCTTAAATATAATAGCATGCGTGCTAGACAATTCAAAACTTGTCCAACTTATAACCCTTACCAGTAAAGCGATATCTCATGCGCTGTTAAAGTGGCGCCTCGTTTTGGTAATTTGTCGGAATACTGGTACGGTGTTCATGACTCCACTTTACCTATTATCATCATCATCCTCTTAACTATGCTAAAGTGGTGCAAGTCACGGTTGTAGTATTAGCTATTGTCGGTACAGGCGCAGCCCTGCAAGTGCAGCGCTCTACGCAACTTGGTAAGATGTGCGAGCAGCGACACTTTACCCCATCTACACTTGACCTGCCGATCGACTAAGGGGCCGTCCATAAATGACGTCACGCACCTATGGGGGGTGGGGTGGGGTCAGACATTTGTGACGATGTGTGACGAAGGGGGTATTGAGAAATGTGACGTCACATCAAAATGCGCAGCTTTAAATAAATATAGACACGTTCTACTTAATTAAATATACTTTTTAATAAATGTTTTCTCCTACAACATCAGAGTGCAGCGCCACATTAAATACCCACTACAATGACAATAGTTGAAAGCGATTCGAAGCATGTTTTTTTTTCGGGGTGGGGGGGGCAGAGCTTTGTGACGTCATATTTGAGGGGGGGGGGGTGTCTGACTTTTTCTGACGTCGTGTGACTAGGTGGGGGGGGGTCAAACATCGTCCAAAATCGTGTGACGTCATTTATTGACGGCCCCTAAACTGCTGCTCTCTGTTGGGCGGAATAAGATGCGGGAAGATTTAAGATGCTTGCACCGTCGTCTCAACTGCCACGCCGGGAGATCGAACTGGCGCGAAGACATTGCACTGTGGCAGTGACTCATGCAGCCAGCTATGGCTGCCGGGGTTGGTGGTACATGTTGTTTATGTAGTTTATTGTGAAAATTCGGTCACAGTTCCTATGATCACTGTTACGTTGCTTTTATGGCTTTATTTTGGTGATTTCGGAAATGTTTTTGGTTTGGCCATGTTTGATTGTTGTAGTACGGAGTTAGACTGATGGCCTTAATTTAAGTTGTCTTGTGGTTGTTGTTGACTTGCATCCCACTGGGATTTTTGCACACAGCGTTGGTGTATGGTGCTTTTTTCTGTAATTTTTGCAGTTTTTTTCTTGGATTTTCTGTTTGCACATAGTCACATAGTCATACTCTTAGGTTTTTTTCGGTAAAGTCACGCAGGTAAAAAATAAAAATAATAGAAATAATATTTTATTTCTATAATTCTTTTATTTATTAATAAAAATAATAGAAATAATATTTTATTTCTATTTTTTTTACCTACGTGACTTTACCGAAAAAAACCTAAGAGTATGAATCCTTGCAGTCACGAAAGCTTCAAATCTAGGGTCACATAGTCACTTTAAGATGTTTTCTTGTTCATGTTTTAGTTTTTTGTTTGTTGCGGTTGCACCCGATTCATGAGCCGAATGGCTCACAGGGCTATACCTAATACATTAACTTGAACTTGAACTTCTTGTTTTGTTTAATTTGCAAACGTCGTTAATAATTACGACGACCTCCCTCACCGCTCTCCATTCATTCAAATCTGACGTCGCTGCGGTCAGCACGCCGGGGTCGAATCGATTCCCGACGGTTACGTCCCGGCGAACGCACGAGCTTCGATTCCGCTTGAAAAATAACAGTAAGGAAGAGTCGAACCTCTGAATCGAATCGATTAGTCGGCTATATAAGACCCGAGGATAATCGCGAGCCCAGTGCCGGGTGCTGTCGCTGAGGGTAAGGCGACCGTGGTGGTTCGAGTCGTAATACACTTTATAGCGAGAATTATTTAATAACAACAATAACAACGACGCGTCTCTCATCATAACTACATCCGAGTCGCATAGCCGTGCTCATGCCGTGTTTTGCTATTACGCTTTCGCGTTGCGTTTGCAGTTGCGTAATGCTTTGGAGCGCTTCGGTTATTGCGCCATCTCGTGTGTGTTGTGTGTGTGTGTCTCTCGAAGAATACAATTCATTTGCAGCGTATAAATTGTTTGAGTAGGAAGCTGGAGTGCGAGGAGGAACACCACCCGTGCCAGAGGAGAACGCAACCAACGTGATCAACCTAGTTGCTGTACTACTCTTAGGTTTTTTCGGTAAAGTCACGTAGGGAACAAATTTGATAATAAAAATAATAGAAATACTAATAGAAATAAAATAATAAATCACGACGTTTCGGAGGCAACACAAGCTTCCTTCATCAGGTGTTAAAAGGCACAACAAAATAACTAGTGAAATAACTGTAGTCGTGATTTATTATTTTATTTCTAGAATTATTTATATTTTTATTATATATTTATTTTTACCTACGTGACTTTACAGAAAAAACCTAAGAGTATGAATCCTTGCAGTTGTAATAAACGACTGGACCACGATGTCTGGCTCAGTGTCCTTTATTCGGTTCGTGCTGTACACCCACACGGCTGTCTTTACTCTGTAGCTTCTCCACGGTGCTGACTCCAATGTCGGCCCGATCCACAACAGCAGCCCCGCTGCTGTTTCTCTCACACAGCCCCCCTTGGCTGTACTCGCTGCAACTCCTCTCTCTCTCCGCAGCTCTGACAGCCTCGTGCTGTCTCCCTCTCTCCCTCCGCAGCTCTGACAGCCTCGTGCTGTCTCTCTCTCTCTCTCTCCGCAGCTCCTCCTGGCAGCCACACCGCTGCCTCTAACACGCAGCCCTTCTGGCTGTCTCCTCTGCAGCTGCACACCACTCCGCAGCTTCCTCTTCTCTTCGGGGTTGGCTCCCGATGGCCGTCGGTGCCCCCCCCTCTTCTCACTCGCCCGCGTGGCCTCACTCTTTTCCGCTCACACCCCGACTGACTTCCCCTTCCGGTTTACCCGCTTAAGGACCCGAACCTTCCACCCACGTCACATGACTCCACCCCCCGTGACGTCACATCCGGAAGGTCGCTTACGCCCGCATTACACCACCCTCCCCCGTAGAAAAATCCCAGCCGACCTCGGCTGACCAATAGCAAATCGTAATGCGGCGAACCGAGCTTCCCCCCCTAAAGGACACTAAGCATACAATGTAACAGCAAGAACAACAACAACAACGCAATTAACATCAACGAACGTACAAAAAGCATGCAATAAATACAACTGTAAGAAAAAAAATAACAAGACAGCAACAATCAACGAAACGTAAGCGATTTGGAACGTGTGCGGGTCGCCGGCCCGTCCCGGACGGTCGGCGGCCCACTCGCAGAACGGGAACGCGATGAAAGTCGAGGAATGACAGGGGGTAATCCCCCTGTCGCAGCTGGAAGTCCACCGACGTCCCGTGTCCCTAAAGAGTTAGTCTTGGGCTTGTCCTGTGACCGTGCCCGCAGCTGGGTCGGAAGGGCTGCAGGGCTCGAAGGTCCCGCAGACCTGGCAGGCGTCCTCCGAGCAGGGCCCCTCGTCCCCCGCAATGTCACGGCCGGCCTGTCTGGAACAGGTACGACAGGCGCTCTAGCAAGATCAATGGACGCAGGCAGGGGAGAGTCAGCAGCAACAGACCCCGGCAAGGCAACATTGGGGGATGACGCATCATGTAAGGGAGCAACATATGGTTTCAAGCGCGACGTATGCACAACCCAGCGACGAGACCCAATCTGGACGCGTGCTGACTGTGGGTTGGGAACCGCAATGAGGCGTACGGGACCATGCCAGGGTTTGTGCAATTTCGGCGAGGTCCCCGGACGTACCTGTGGACAATGAAGCCAGGCTAGGTCCCCAACCTTCCAAGGGCACTCCCCCTCAGACCGTCGCGCATATCGCTCGTTCCGGGCCTGGGCTTTGGCCGTAGCCACGCGGGCATTCTCCCGCGCCTCCGTGACTCGGCGAACCGTGTCCTGAATGTATTCAGGAAGTGGTTTACGAGGTCCCTTCACCCCAGTTCCCAATTGCACATCCACCGGCGGCACGTTTTCCCGACCATACATAAGGTAAAACGGCGAATATCCTGTAGCCGCATGAGGCGTCATCCTGTACGCCGAAAGCACCCCGGGGATGTGCAGATCCCAATCTGATTGTTGTTCACTCACGGTATGGCAAAGCATGGCAGACAATGTCCTGTTCAGCCGTTCAACCATACCATCCGTCTGCGGATGGTATGGGGATGTCCGTACTTTCTTAGTCCCAAGGCCCGCGCACACTTCCGCCAATAATTTAGAAGAGAAATTCCTGCCCTGGTCCGTGAGGAGTCTCTCAGGCGCCCCCTTATCCATAATATACCCAAACAAAAAGGCGTCGGTAATGGCCGCGGCCGACTGATCGGGCAACGGCCAGGCCATCGGCCAACGGGAGAGGTACTCAACCCCTACCAGCAAATATTTATTACCCCTCGCCGATGGTGGAAAAGGTCCCAATATGTCCAGTGCCACCAATTCATTGACTCGAGACACCTGAATCGACTGGAGAGGCGGCACGTAAGGATGTTTCGGCGGCTTACGTCGTGCACACGCAGGGCACGCGCGCACGTGCCCTACGACATCTGTCGCCATGCCGTGCCAAAAATAATGACGTTGCAACGTCAACAAGGTCTTCTGCACCCCTAAATGTAAGAGAGTGTCACAATGGAGGGTTCTAATCAACTCGAATCGCAAGGACGTTGGTACCACCAGGCGCCAACGTTCCTGGAACCCCTCCCGCCACATAAGCAGACCATCTCGGAGAGCGGTTTGCGGCCCCATAGCCGTACTCGGACTCCCATTGTCCCTAGCAGACCGCTTCCGCAAGGACACCAATGACTCATCCATCATCTGTTCCCGGATCCAGACAGACCGCGGCAGATTCAAAACCCCGTCAGCCGGTCCCGGTTCCATCGGAGTGTCCGACTTCTCGACGGCCAACGTAAGCGGCTGAGGGGGGTTTGGAATCGGCGAACACCTATGCGTCCCCGACTCACATTTACAAGGGGCGCGCCGCGGTAATCTGGAAAGTGCGTCAGCGTTCGCATGGCGCACTCCCTTCCGATGTTGAATTTGGAAGGAAAATTCCTGTAGCGTGTCCAACCAACGTGCCAACTGTCCGGATGGCTGGTCAATTTTAAGGGCATATTGCAAGGCCGCATGATCCGTACGCACAATAAAAGAACGACCGTAGAGGTATGGTCGAAATTGCCGTAGGAAAAAAACAACCGCCAATAGTTCTCTGCGAGTGACACAGTAGCGGGTTTCCGCAGGAGACAAGACTCGGCTACCATACGCCACGACACGCTCTACACCCCCTTTAGACTGTGATAACACCGCCCCAATACCTGTGTCACTCGCGTCCGTATCAAGAATGAATGGGTGATCGAAATCGGGATAATCCAATGTTGGGGCCGTGGCCAATAGATCACGCAGACTCCGAAAGGCCGCCTCCTCCGGCTGTCCCCAAACAAACTTCCGTCCTTTACCCGTAAGGAGATGCAAGGGCCTCGCAATCGTCGCAAAACCCGGCACAAATCTTCGGTAATACGAGGCAAATCCCAAAAACCGCCGAACATCCCCCACGGTGGCCGGAGTCGGCCAATCCCGGACGCACGCCGTCTTTTCCGGATCCGTGGACACTCCCTCAGCACTCACAATGTGCCCCAAATAGCGGACGGACCGTTGCAGTAGGTGACATTTCTTTGGTTTGAATTTCAATTTGGCAGAACGCATCCTCGTGAACACTGTCTCCAGCCGCGTCAAATGTTCATCAAATGTGCGGCTGAAGACAATAATATCGTCCAAATATATAAGACACGTCTCCCACTGCAACCCCGTCAAAACGAGCTCCATCAATCTTTGAAATGCTCCGCAGCTCTGACAGCCTCGTGCTGTCTCCCTCTCTCCCTCCGCAGCTCTGACAGCCTCGTGCTGTCTCTCTCTCTCCGCAGCTCCTCCTGGCAGCCACACCGCTGCCTCTAACACGCAGCCCTTCTGGCTGTCTCCTCTGCAGCTGCACACCACTCCGCAGCTTCCTCTTCTCTTCGGGGTTGGCTCCCGATGGCCGTCGGTGCCCCCCCCTCTTCTCACTCGCCCGCGTGGCCTCACTCTTTTCCGCTCACACCCCGACTGACTTCCCCTTCCGGTTTACCCGCTTAAGGACCCGAACCTTCCACCCACGTCACATGACTCCACCCCCCGTGACGTCACATCCGGAAGGTCGCTTACGCCCGCATTACACAGTCATGAAAGCTTCAAATCTAGAATTAGTTGCTGTACTGCTATATTCTTGCAAAGAGCAGCTCGGAGACCCTTTGAGGGACCAGGTGGCTCGCATATTTGATGGCTGCAGTCCCAACGTGAGCCACCAACCCCCCACCTCCGAGTCTCAGGAATCAGAATCGGTATTTTATACTGGAGGAGGAATCCGATGAGCTATAAAGCGCTTTTTTTCACACATGTCCAGTGGGGGCTGGTCAGAAAGTTACAACAGCAAACACTACAACACATGATAGAAGGAGTGCAAAGTATAGGAAAAGTAAGGAAATCACTTTGTGTATCTATTTTTTTAATTTTACCACGTAAAGCCCTCTTCGCTATGATTTTATTACATGCTTTTATTTAACTCACTCTGTTTGTTGTATCCTCAAACAATTATTTTACCTACATTTTTACCCACTTCCCAATGTGCTATCGACTGCAAACTTGGTATAGGTATGTCATACTGATGACAATACGATATTCTATTATTGAAAATTAAAAATACATATTTTTAAACAATCTTTTTTACGGCTCTAATTATCCACACTCAACTGACATTGGCTGTAAATCACCACGGTCTCTTACGTTATGGCAAGCTTTGGGGAGCCACTTCCTGGAGTCGTGGAGTTCTTCCATTGCTAGTACGGTACATTTCATTAAAGCGTGTTAAAAAAAAAAGTTTTTTTTATATTACTTATTTCAGAAGCGACCAGGCCATGAGTTGTCTCCAATAACGCCCCCGCAGTTGGGCTCCTTGCTCGCGGGCAAGGCTCAAAGGGAGGGCATAGACGGGCGGGGGGGTCCCCAGTAAAATATCCGAGCAGTTCCTCGTGTTGTCTATGTTACGTATGTTGTCGAAATTCTTTCGCACCGTACGTAGCCGACTGTCCTAATCAGAGGTGTGGGGCATCGCAAGTGCATCAACACACCCCTGATATCAGTGGTCGTCCTCAGGAGAGCCTTGACCACAATCCGAACGTGGAATTTATACAATTTGTTCAGGGCTGTTAATTTAAATGATTGTCCACGATCACTTACACAAATGGACACTTTGTTAATACCGCTGTCACGAATAATGACGGTGGCAGCCAAGGATCTGCATACGTAAATCTGTACATGTTCACTGACACCTTTCATCACCATTTTGCAGGCACGATGGTTTGCGTTGTGGTGGTGGGTGTTGGCATGGCTGGCAGGGTGCGAATCCATGACCTTGGCACCCCGGACCGGTCAGGCGAGACACAAGATCTTCACATTGTTGGATTTGTCTCACGGTAATGCATAACGTTGCATTTGCTATTAAATGTATTGTGCCCACTATCACAATTCAGTCATCAATAACCGTTGGTCCTGATTGTGCTAAAATGTCAATAAGTTGATAACAAGCATTTAAATGAGTGCGCTGTATCATTGAATGGTTCCCTTGTAGTAAGGTAAGGTTGTATATCCTCAGAGTTGTTTCCCAGCACAGGTGTGCAGTTCTATGGATGGTAAATAATTTAAGTGCAATGCATGCATATATTAAATATGTATGAAACATTATATATTGTTGTGATATTTGAAAAGCAAGCGTTTAATACTGGTGCCAATGTTTTACATTTCCCACCATATGACACTTTAAATAAATGTATGATATATTTTATTGGTCGCTTGCAATGCTTATATTTTAGTCGTATGACAATTTGCATGCTTTTGTGCTTGCTAAGGCAAGAGCTTGGAGAGATCAACGGAGTACGGCAGATCTCGCTGGAGGATGCCCTGTCCAGCCCAGAGGTTCAGGCAGTCATCATCTGCACGGAGAATCAGAGGCATGAGGAACTTGTGCGCAGAAGCCTGAGTGCCGGCAAGCACGTGTGTGTGGAGTATCCCCTTGCACTATCTGCCAGCACTGCCCAGGAGCTATTTAAGCTCGCCGACACTGTGGGTGAGTACCGCTCTTTAGGTTTAGTTGTCCTTCCCCTGCACCTCCGATTCGCACGTTTGACTATGTACGATGCAAAAGAAGTTCAACATACATACATTGCAGGTGGAATTGCACTGGCTTTTTGCCAAGCCAATCCAGAACCAAACGTTTAAACTCTGGCCTCACGTGACAAATTAACATTGCTTGGGGCCAAGTAAGGCTAGGACTGTGGTTAATCGAATTGTTCACTGTTTGACATCAGTGGCATAGCACAGTTTCTGCAGTGGAAAAACAAGCTGGTGCCTTCTGGGCTCGGTGGTAGAGTGGAAAATTGTATTTGGTTAAAGTGTAGTATACCTTTTACACTTGATCCAGGGTTGTGGTGACCATAATAACAAGAAGTGAAATGAGGCAGGGTGCCTCATCGCTTTTTTCGTGTTTAACATCGCATGACATCCCTCCTGTGAGTCAGTAGCTACGCGAGTGTGTGCTGGTGTCGCTGTTAAAATAACTAGTAAGTAATCGTATTTATGAAGAAATAAGAATAGGTTTTACCCCTTTTTGGCAATTAAACAGGTGTTAAGATGTTCAACCACCAAATAGAAACCTTTTGCAAGGAAACACATTTACTCTATCCTAATTGTGAGTGCTTTTTTTGTAACAGCAAGCATGTACTGCAGTGCATGACACAAGCTATTGAATGAATGATTGTACATTGTCAGTATTTTATCATCCACCAATATTTTTGGTTGAACTTTTAGTCAAAGTGTGAGGTGCATAGTTTTATTTCAGTATTTCTTAACATCACGAGCAAAAGCACAAAGTTGAGTGCTGCAAACAGGATTCACACCCATTGCTCAAGAGATAAAATGCCACACTGGACAGATATTAATCTAGGTTATTTCTAAATTTGAAAATTAGCACTGTTGCAAGTGTCATTTTAAATGTGGCACCATTGAATCCCTTGTTATAAAAAAAAATGTTCATGGTGTTCTATCAAGTTTTTTAAATATTGATTGCCATGTGGTTCATATAGCAGGGTGTGGTGGTGCATGTCACCTTCCATCCAGCACCGTGGAGTCCAGGGTTAGTGGACCACGGAGGTTGGTGAAATGCCTAAACCAACTGGCTGTTAAATGGTTAGGATATATAGCAAATGGATTGTGAATCTATGCGAATGTTTGAGTGTATGTGTAGGTTTTCTCTGGGTAATAGAATAATAACCACAAAACAATTATTAATGTGGATTTAACCCAACATCGCAATGCAGGACATTCGTGAAAATAAGTCAAATGAGGCCATTCTGGTTAAAAAAGTGCCATTACAGGACAATTATTCACAAAAAAAACTAGCTTATTTGTGTGAGCTTTCTTAACATGAAACATACATTTATTGGAACGTGTATATTACTCCTGCGTAGACCTCAAACATGTCATTTAAGGCTTATGTAATTAATAAAGCACATTCTTGCATGGTAGCATTGACAATGAGTGTTGAATGGTCCATGTTATCCCTTTCCATCGCACAGGCAAGGTGCTGCACGTAGAGCACATTGAGCTGCTCACCTCCCAGTACAAGATGCTCAAGCAACAGGTGGCAGGACGGGAGCCACAAGAGGGACATCTGGACTTCACCGGTAACACACTGCTGCTGCATTAGTCTCGAAGCTGAACTTGTGATCGTGACAGGCAGTTCATGACAGTATGGAGTGGAGTTGAGGCTTGGCCTTAGGAAATTAGTTTACTTTGGCATATTTTGAGAGGTAACAGAAGTAACTATGCATCAATCCATCCAATAAAATGTTTTCTTCCTATCAAGATACATGCATCAAATTGCATGACAATTATTTTGGACTTATAATTTGTATGTAATGAGTTCACTTGATGACCCCCTTTAACAATACCAAAATCATTAAATATATGTTTGAATCGTAATCCTGAATCGTAACAATTCCTTGCATCATGAGGAGTGGGGCTGCTTACAGGCTTGGTGCTTAACTTCTCAGGTATACAAGGATTATCTCTCGTGGCTGTACTTTTGAGGATGATTATTAATATTACAAATTGGTTAAAAATGCATTGGTCTCTCTGAATCCACGTCGGGCAGTGAGTGTTGTTTCTCTGGTGGTGTCTGCTTGACTAAAAGGCAAGCCATTGTGCGAGAAGAAGAGTGGCTTCTTGGCATTCAGTGGGGTGACCCGGGTCACCTGGTTCGTTGACCTGTTTGGGGAGCTCTCTGTGGAAAAGGCGATGTTAGAGACATGTCCCGAGCAGCAAAACACGAAGCTCACTGCCCACCTTCTCACTGCTAACAACAAGTAAGGAAACATAGCCTTCATCTTTATTCGAAGTCACATGAAGCCAGTTTTTTAGTCACAAGATACTGCTATTCCTGTTGTATTTTATGCTACATAAATAGATATAACTATTGGTGTTTATAGAGAATGCTTTATTCTTCACAGATAGGTTGGGTATTATGTGAAAGATTTATGCTGTATCGGTTTAATGAATTGTATGCGGTGAATGTTAAAAGGGTATCTAGTCCTCAAAGAGCATTCAATTTATATAAAAGAAATAGTACTTTTCCTAAATTGAATTATTAGACCTTGACTTTGGCACACAATGGCATGCACTTACAAAAAACTATTTATTTAATGTATTCGACAGTTGGTGAAATTTGGTTTGTGATTCATAGCATGATTGACCTTCAGGTAGAATTTTACTTCACTGGTAATTGTGTAAATCATCTGGGAAGCCTCAGAAACAGCGTTAACTAAGAGGGGCATAGTTACCGTTCAAGCCTTCTCCATTGCCGATTGTAATATACTCGGGACAGGACCTTGACCCCACCACCGAGGCCCTTCCTTCTAGACCCAATTGACCAGTAATTAACCCATGCTGGCAGTATTGTGGGCTCGAATGAGTTTAATGGAGAAGTTGATAAAAGTGAGCCACACGGTGTAGATTCGAGTCTGACGTTTTTGCCTGATGGTAGGCGGCTGACATGGGTGGAAGAGCGTGGCGAGGGGCTGATGCGCTCCAAGCAGATGCGGATCAGCTTCACTGACGGCAGCTGCATGGAATCGCTGCCGCAAGGGCCGGGCGGGTCCGAGTTCCTCTTCATGCAGGACTTGAGCCTCTTTGCACGAAAGCTGCGTGCAGGAGCCCCCTTCCCGGACAGCGAGCACGCAGAGCGCCGTCGCATCCTGCACTGTTTGCAGCTTGCCACTGACATCCAGCGCCACTGCATGCAGCTAGCATAACATGTCGCTCATGGGCTTTAACAAATATATCTAATTCGCACAGATCATTGTCCGTGGCTCTTTGGTCATTTCGCACCACTGTTGCTGTTGAATATTTGGGTGGTCATAAATTTTTTTTAATATTAACATTTATCTAATTATTACATTGAATAGTAATTTAAATATGAATCTATGGGTTAAGTGGAGATGAATTAAAGGTGTTAAGGGGCTAGTGCCCTCAATATGAAATGTATTGCTTTTTAATACATTTATAAATGAATTCATTTGAATATTGTTATAATTGCTTTTAATTATTATTGATCAATTTAAACCGTTAATTGGGTAATTATATGCTGAAGCATGACGCGATCATTGAGTATTATTAACGGTCAATTATTACACACGTAATAAAGGACAATTATGCATATGATAAGGATCAATTGTGATGCATATGTGACACCTGCTGGCCTGGAAGGGGAATCACGGGCACGGTTAAGTAACAACTAATCAGAGAAGGAGGTGTATCTGGGGCAAAGGTGGGTTTAGCCGAGATACTCCGAGAACTTGCTCGAAGGTTCCACGAGAGGGCGTGGCCAGAGGCGGGACTTAGCCACGCCTGGGGGGATATAAGGGGGAGCGGGCCCGGGACTCGTGTGTCGGGTCTTGGGTCCTGGCTGCGTCGCTGCTCGCCGACATCTCTCTCCGTCGTCTGGCCACGTGGAAGATCTGCGTGGTTTCCATCGCCGTCATCGTCACGCCGCCAGCCAACGGTGTAGCCGAGTGAGGGTGATGGGACCACGCCGAGTGATCGGCTGTGTATAGCCAGTAAAGACGTTAATATCTAGTGTTGTACATCGTGTGAGGAAGAATAAATGTTGGCCTGTGTTGTGCCCAGTGCGAGTAATAAAGTAGGGCCCTCTGCACAATGCGTCGCGGAAGTCGCTCATTACACATATGATCAGGAGCAATTATCGATTAGCATAACTAAGTTCCGACATTCATTCAAGCTCAATTCGTAAATTTAGTAACTCCATAGATTCTCAAAATAAATCACAAATAGCTCTTTTTTGGCTTGAGATATATAGCCTCCCCTAGCCCGTTAGTGGAGGACTAGGAGGTAGGTCAGACATAGCTAGCAAGTGTATCCCCAGCTAGCCGGGTGAGGGGGCCGATACCCCCTCTAATGTTGTATGTCCGTGGTTGTGCCAACCGACGCGGAATAAATACGTGTGTCTCCAACCCCGGCGTCCAAGAGTCGTCAACGATATTACACTATGTCTTCACATCTCGTACAATGTCAAGTTGACTTTGCAACACTGATGGTAAAAAATTAACCTGTAAAAACAAAGTTTTTCACTATAAATCCTTTATATGCGTGGCGGCTAGAGTCCTCTCGTCCTCTGGCTTGAGATGGCTGCCACCTATGGGTCAGATGATTGCCTGCCACCATTAAGCAATTGGTAATTAAATATAATTTATTTTTTCTAAAAAGTGTACAATTTTGAAAACAAATTTTCACGAAAAAAAATTGTCACGCACAACGAGTCTGTGTGCAAAATGTCAGCTCGATTGGATCACGGGAAGTGGGTTAAAAAACGACCCAAAGATTTGCACGGTCGTAAGCGCGCAAGCAAGCAAGCAAGTGAACTTAATATAAAGGATTTAAAAAGGAAGGGTTATAACTGAGTGATGTCCACTCACGGACAAAACTATTACAGTTCATAAGATGTACAATATTTAATTCACCTTTGAAACTGAAGGGTACTCATTTACTAAGGAAAATAGCT
The DNA here is from genome assembly GCF_964198595.1 of Lampetra fluviatilis. NCBI lineage: Eukaryota > Metazoa > Chordata > Hyperoartia > Petromyzontiformes > Petromyzontidae > Lampetra > Lampetra fluviatilis. The sequence continues at coordinate 23,406,684 of NC_136275.1, read as the reverse complement.
TAAGCCACAACGAGCATTTGCCAACAATCACCACAGTACAACATAGTAAATTCTTTAATTTGGCAATGGCATGTTACTTTCTGAATTAATCCTGACTGCATGAGAAAAGACTGTATAAGGTGAACAATTTTCCTCTTGAAAACTTGTATCACGATAATATTTTGGTTGATAACGAGTTCCACCCGGAGTTTTGCCTGGGCGAGAGACCCAAAATATATGGTTGGTTACAAGTACTATTTGGAGTTCCACCTGCAGGCACATCCCATTGGCTCACCCCCAAGTCACCTCTGGCTTTGGCTTCTCAGACTTCCCCTTCGTCCATACCAAGATACGTGTGAACACAGATCGTCACTGCTCTGTGATGTATTCACTCATAACGGTCAGCTCCAGGTTGTCTGGCCTGTCCCACGATTGTGTGTGTGTATGTTGCTCTTCAGCAAATGTGGTTTGGTGTTGAAAATAGATCCCTCATGTTATGCCTTTGTTCTGTACTCTTATATGAACCTGGTAACCTGAGTTTGATTCCCACTCATGATCAATACAGTGGCGTTTTTCTGAATTGGTCCTGGCTAGGCCTTAAAATGAGTACCTGGTGCGACATGTAAAGATCGCCACTGTGGAGACAAAGGCGGTGGGGCGTGGCTCTGGTCAAGTGCTGTGTTGGCCTTCATAGGTGTTCGCTAACAGCAATTGCCCCAACCGTCTGTCAAGCCCATAGGGTTGTGTTTGTGTGAGTGGGATTTGTATGTTCTACTTCCGTCTGTACCCTTGGAATTCATATTTCACATTTGGTCCTGGAGAATTGGTCTGATGAAAAAATATTAAAAGTAGAAATTTTATGGGCAATGGCCTTCATCAGCATGAACTGCCATTATTCATTATACATTTTCACGTGATTAACCGGACCGTATGGTGTTTCTACATGGATAACAATATGTTAATAAGAGCATGCAAACATCTATATTTTAACCTTTTGACCCCCGGATGCATTGCCATGTAGTAGGTAGTCGCTTATCATCAAGGTGATATTGTGATACCATGATTTTTAAGGGTTGTTCACACGTGGCGGTCATCATTATGTGTTTATTTCTTGTTTAATGCTAAGACTTATGAATTGTTGGTCACTCAATTGTTGAGAGGCAAGTTTTTTTTGTCTCCTTGCAAATGGGCACTTTACAAACAGCAGGGTGCCCGTTTATGGCCTCCCTGGAAGTAATTGCCTCTGTGTTTTGCTTGGGAGGTAACTTCACAATCTCTTGCTACTCTTATCATACCAATCCCTCAAAGTCTCTGGTACTCTGTTTTCCAAGTTCTCACCCTGGTGATATTTGGATTTTGCCTCATCTTTTGTTACGCCCTCGGAAAATAAGGAATGCACATATAATGAAAATATAACGGGCAATATCACGGGAAAAACTGTATTAGAAAAGGCAAATACACAACATCGCTTACCCCTGCATGCATGCTTAAATTAAACGTCATCATGTTTCCGTGGTTTGGTTGTAGGTAATTTAAATGTTTTGGGTTTGAGCTATGACGACCACACTAATGGCATTCGTGTGACTGCCACAATATGTTTTAAAATAATGTGAAATGCGAAAAATGTGAACTGGTCACGAAAAAATAATGCCTCAACTGAAAACTATGTCATATGCTGATGATTTGGGCAATGACTATTTTTTTAGAGCAGAAGTCATTTGTACCCTCATTCACAATGGCCTACAATTACAATAATTCCATTATTTATGTTTGTATTCTTAGGTTTTTTCGGTAAAGTCACGTAGGTAAAACATCAAAATTAATAAAAATAAAATAAAAATCACGACGTTTCGGAGGCAACACAAGTCTCCGTCATCAGGTGGGACCGTCACAGCCGGATTAGCTGCATCAAGTGAGGCAATGATTCAAGATGTAATCCCTTAAAAGCAAGTTGAGGGGGGGAGGAGAGGGGGGGGGGAGCTCATCAGAATGTGGTAGCCAATGAATGGAACGTATCGGGAGGGAGGGGGGCGGGGCTCAAAGACGGCACGGAGTGCCACGTACAATGCATCGGGAGGGGGAGGGGGGCGGGGCCAAAAGGATGGACGACGGCTTGGACGCGGTTTCTGCTGCACACGCCAACGCATTGGACAGAGAGGGGGAGGGGAGGCCTGATACACATGATAGAAAAAGAACGAAAATGCCCATGTTTATACCAATGAAGAGAGTACTGTTAAACACTGGGGATGTTAACACTCGGTAAAGTAAAGTAAAATAGTGCCTGTCAGATAAGATGGTCCAAAAAAGTGTAATTAAGTCTTTTTTGCGTGGTTGATAACATCTTTCCAATGATTACTAAGTTTGTACCCATCATCGCGGTTTAAATTATGTCTGTGTTTGTATATTTGTATGGCTTCGTGTACAAACCTTTGATGGTAGCCGGGAGGTTTACAGAGAACCTTGGTCTCGGAAAAAACAATTTCATGAGAGCCCACCGAGTTGTAGCAATGATCGGCAACGGCCGAAGAATCAGTTCTGCCGTGTTTCAGATCTGACTTGTGCTCGCGGACACGATCAGAAACATGACGTTTCGTTTCTCCAATGTAGCAATCACCACAAATGCAACTCAATTTGTAGACTCCAGGATACTGTAAGTCAGGAACGACATCCTTCACAGATGGAATCAGATCACGGATTTCATGCACTGTACTGAATCGGACTTGGATCTTATGTTTGTTTAGAATTTTGGAGATCTTTTTGGTCACGCCAGCTATGTATGGTAACGTGATAGTTTTGGTCGGAGTTTCATGTGGCTGTTTCTGTGTGGTGGGAGAGACAGCTTGGCGGATAGTACGGTCAGAGTATCCGTTCATCCTGAGGGCCCGATGTACATGTCTTAATTCACCGGTCAGGTGGTGTTGGTCAGAAATGCCATGGGCTCTGTGGTATAGCGTTTTGATGAGATAATTCTTTTGAGCTGGGTGGTGGTGGGAATCCGGGTTCAAGTAGTAATCTGTGTGGGTGGCTTTCCTGTAGACAGAATGTCCCAAGGATCCGTCAGGCCTCCTCTCAAACAGAATATCCAAGAATGGTAGTTTACCGTCTTTCTCCACTTCCATGGTGAATCTGATGGATGGGTGTCTAGAATTGATGTGGCCCAAGAAGTGGTTCAATGCTGGGAGGCCATGTGGCCAGATGACAAAAGTGTCATCCACATACCTCTTCCACAGGGAAGGACGCAAGGTGGATGTCTGGATGGCGTCTGATTCAAACTTTTCCATGAACATGTTGGCTATAACTGGTGACAAGGGGGAGCCCATAGGGGTACCCTCATTCTGTTTGTAGAAGGTGCCATTCCAGGTAAAATAGGTGTTGGTGAGGCAATGCCTAACCAGCGCAGGTGCATCAGAATTCAATCCATGTTGGACTAAGTCCTCAATTTTTGTTAGGGTGTCCGGTACTGGGACTTTGGTAAACAAAGATACTACATCAAAGCTGACGAGGATGTCATCAGGAGATAGTACCATGTCCTTAACCATAGAGACTAATTGGGTTGAGTTGAGTACTGCCGAAGAGGTCTTGCCTGTGAAAGGGAGCAGAGTATCTGATAGAAAACGGGCTAGTTTGTACGTAGGAGAGTTTATCGTCGACACGATGGGTCGTAGCGGGGTGCCTTCCTTATGGATTTTGGGAAGACCATAGATTCTGGGAGGTCTTGCCGCCGATGGTTTTAGAGAGGGACGTTTGCTTGGTTCGATTAGGGAAGTCGAACTCCTGATGATACTGTTGGTTTTCGTCGTGAGGCTTTTAGTGGGATCGTTTTTAATTTTGGAGTAACTCCCATCATTAAGAAGGTCCAGGATTTTGTTGTTGTATGAGTCTTTATCCATGATGACCGTGGTATTGCCCTTGTCTGCCTAGAGGATGACTATATCATCTCTCTTTTTTAGGTCCGCGAGTTCAGAGCGTTCGTTTTTGCTGATGTTACTAGTGGGTTTCTTAGCATTCTTAAGAATAGTAGCTATTTCAGCTCTTGCTACATCCGCATGGATGTGTCCTATGCCTCTGAGGGCTACATCAATCTTAGAAATCATATCCTCTACTGGTATATATTTAGGGGTGACGGCGAAATTTAGTCCTTTGGCCAGTACCGTTTTTAGATTGTCAGAAATTGGGATGTTACTCTGATTAATCACGGTCTTGTTAACATCCCGCTTTGCGATGTGTGGCTCTGGTTTCTTCTTAGATAGGAGGTTGAATTTAGAAATCAGGTTAGCTTTGCATTTGGCTGACATTGAGTCAGCAGAAGCAGAAGTCATGTTATCAACGTGGTTCCAATCAGAAGGTGACATTTTTTGTGTTAACATTAAATGTGTTTGTAAGAGAGTCTTGTCTAAATTATCGAGTTCAGATCGGAGTAACCTTATTCTCTCCGAGATTAGTGATAGGCTAGCTTTAAATAAGATCTGTTTAGAGTTCGGTGAGGACACAGCAGCGGATGTGAGTGTGAAAGCGATGGGTATTACCTTGTTATCGCGGCATCTCTTGAGGAAGGCCAGCGTCTCGAGAAGCTGTGACTTCTTGTCTCATTGTCTGTTAAAAACTCTAACAGATAGGTGGAATTCCTCCCCGTAGAGGGCATTAATTCTAGATTTGAAGCTTTCGTGACTGCAAGGATTCATATTCTTAGTTTTTTTCGGTAAAGTCACGTAGGTAAAACATCAAAATTAATAAAAATAAAATAAAAATCACGACGTTTCGGAGGCAACACAAGTCTCCGTCATCAGGTGGGTCCGTCACAGCCGGATTAGCTGCAACAACAAAATCCTGGACCTTCTTAATGATGGGAGTTACTCCAAAATTAAAAACGATCCCACTAAAAGCCTCACGACGAAAACCAACAGTATCATCACGAGTTCGACTTCCCTAATCGAACCAAGCAAACGTCCCTCTCTAAAACCATCGGCGGCAAGACCTTCCAGACTCTATGGTCTTCCCAAAATCCATAAGGAAGGCACCCCGCTACGACCCATCGTGTCGACGATAAACTCTCCTACGTACAAACTAGCCCGTTTTCTATCAGATACTCTGCTCCCCTTCACAGGCAAGACCTCTTCGGCAGTACTCAACTCAACCCAATTAGTCTCTATGGTTAAGGACATGGTACTATCTCCTGATGACATCCTCGTCAGCTTTGATGTAGTATCTTTGTTTACCAAAGTCCCAGTACCGGACACCCTAACAATAATTGAGGACTTAGTCCAACATGGATTGAATTCTGATGCACCTGCGCTGGTTAGGCATTGCCTCACCAACACCTATTTTACCTGGAATGGCACCTTCTACAAACAAAATGAGGGTACCCCTATGGGCTCCCCCTTGTCACCAGTTATAGCCAACATGTTCATGGAAAAGTTTGAATCAGACGCCATCCAGACATCCACCTTGCGTCCTTCCCTGTGGAAGAGGTATGTGGATGACACTTTCGTCATCTGGCCACATGGCCTCCCAGCATTGAACCACTTCTTGGACCACATCAATTCTAGACACCCATCCATCAGATTCACCATGGAAGTGGAGAAAGACGGTAAACTACCATTCTTGGATATTCTGTTTGAGAGGAGGCCTGACGGATCCTTGGGACATTCTGTCTACAGGAAAGCCACCCACACAGATTCCTAATTGAAACCGGATTCCCACCACCACCCAGCTCAAAAGAATTCTCTCATCAAAACGCTATACCACAGCCCATGGCATTTCTGACCAACACCACCTGACCGGTGAATTAAGACATGTACATCGGGCCCTCAGGATGAACGGATACTCTGACCGTACTATCCGCCAAGCTGTCTCTCCCACCACACAGAAACAGCCACATGAAACTCCGACCAAAACTATCACGTTACCATACATAGCTGGCGTGACCAAAAAGATCTCCAAAATTCTAAACAAACATAAGATCCAAGTCCGATTCAGTACAGTGCATAAAATCCGTGATCTGATTCCATCTGTGAAGGATGTCGTTCCTGACTTACAGTATTCTGGAGTCTACAAATTGAGTTGCATTTGTGGTGATTGCTACATTAGAGAAACGAAACGTCATGTTTCTGATCGTGTCCGCGAGCACAAGTCAGATCTGAAACACGGCAGAACTGATTCTTCGGCCGTTGCCGATCATTGCTACAACTCGGTGGGCTCTCATGAAATTGTTTTTTCCGAGACCAAGGTTCTCTGCAAACCTCCCGGCTACCATCAAAGGTTTATACACGAAGCCATACAAATATACAAACACAGACATAATTTGAACCGCGATGATGGGTACAAACTTAGTAATCATTGGAAAGATGTTATCAACCACGCAAAAAAGACTTAATTACACTTTTTTGGACCATCTTATCTGACAGGCACTATTTTACTTTACTTTACCGAGTGTTAACATCCCCAGTGTTTAACAGTACTCTCTTCATTGGTATAAACATGGGCATTTTCGTTCTTTTTCTATCATGTGTATCAGGCCTCCCCTCCCCCTCTCTGTCCAATGCGTTGGCGTGTGCAGCAGAAACCGCGTCCAAGCCGTCGTCCATCCTTTTGGCCCCGCCCCCCTCCCCCTCCCAATGCATTGTACGTGGCACTCCGTGCCGTCTTTGAGCCCCGCCCCCCTCCCTCCCGATACGTTCCATTCATTGGCTACCACATTCTGATGAGCCCCCCCTCTCCTCCCCCCCTCAACTTGCTTTTAAGGGATTACATCTTGAATCATTGCCTCACTTGATGCAGCTAATCCGGCTGTGACGGTCCCACCTGATGACGGAGACTTGTGTTGCCTCCGAAACGTCGTGATTTTTATTTTATTTTATTTTTATTAATTTTGATGTTTTACCTACGTGACTTTACCGAAAAAACCTAAGAATATGAATCCTTGCAGTCACGAAAGCTTCAAATCTAGAATTTATGTTTGTGTTAATGATATATGTGGTGAATTTTGTGTGTGCTTTCACACCACTATCAAATGACTCATATTTTTTATTCGATTTCAAGCTTAATGATTTCTTTATTTATTAAAATAACGTACACTCCTTTGTCAATCCACTGCTGGATGAATGCCCTTTTGCACTCTGTTGGTCTTAGAGGCCTTCACCGTGTTGGTCAGTGTGGGTTTGAAGAGGAGTGGGTCATATCGGTCCATATAACACATTCCTGCGGAGGGAGCTGGTAGGAACGTTGGGTTGCTCGGTCAATGGCCAGGGTCAACGGCGGCGTGGTGTATTCCGCAAATATGCCCGACTGTGAGGGCGGGCACAAGCGTGAGTAGGTTAAACGTTGAGTTTTATAAGGGCACCACCGGGTGACCAGCCCCTTCCCACCCAGCCCCACCCCTCCCACCCCCCACCCAGCCCCACCCTCCCCACCCAGCCCCTCCTTCCCCACCCAGCCCCTCCCCACCCAGCCCCTCCCCACCCTCCCTTCCCCACCCAGCCCCACCCTCCCCTCCCCACCCAGCTCCTCCCTCCCCACCCAGCCCCTCCCTGCACGACGGACACAATAATCCCCTGTGGGCTGGTGTAACCAGGAGGCTCCTACCAGTATCACTCCTAATGTTCGCTGTGGCCGGAAATCAAACTCGGCTCGCCGGGTGCATAGCATGGGTTGCTTACCATTGTGCCAGTACCTAACTATATTTGCTTGGAAAATATTAATCGTTAAATTTGCAATATTTAAATATGTTTAATTATTTGCAGTGATATTGTGGTTCTTATAAAAATTAAATATATTAATATTGATGAACTCATATTCTTTCATGAGTAAGCTGTACTTCACGTAATAATCTGGTGATTTTGCCATTCATTTGTAATTGCTTAATCTGTATAACATGAAATAAATGTTTTGAAAGATTTGAACATAACTTGTGAAATACTGTGCATCAATTAAATAACCAATGCTTAGAATAGCAATCAAATCCTATAACATATGGTGGGACATAATTACCATAATTAACACAATTAATGGTGACTTATTTGGCTAGGCAATTTACCAATTTCCTCGAAGGAAAGTAGTCTGATTGCTTTGTGGGGATTATGACAAATGCTAGTTTCAAGAACAACGTGGGAAATGCACCCAATACATAGTTGCCTATTACAATTAAATTTCAATTGAAGCGGTGAGGGCAGTTGTTTATTGTCTCAAATCGCACGGGAACATCCACAAAAAATGTTCCGCATGTCAAAATAAGTGCCTCTTGTGGCAAAATTAGACATTTTGTAAATATGCGTAGTGGTTCAAGACCAAACAATTATTTGAGTGTGATGCAATAATGTAAACGTTTCAAGAAAGTTACTTTTTTCAGCTTTTAATATGCCATTTTATCAGCATTTAGCAATACATTAGAATTAACCTGTTACTCCGAGTAACGGCCTACTCCACAATTTGCTTTAGAAAGTATTAAACATTATCGACAGCTCAGTCATATGTAGCTCATCACCTGTGAGCTGTCGCTGTCATTGCTTTACTCGCACACTAGGAGGACCACTGCCTCCATGCAATGAGGTGGGACGAAAGGGCGCCTCCTGTTGGTTTCCAGAGTGGCTTGACACAATAGTGACATGATTAACTCTTCAGATGTCTGCAGGGTAGTTGAGATATACAGCGGAATGTCACTGGTTAACAAGTTCTTTGTCAGTTATATACGCATAATGGTTTGCTATAAGCTACAGTATATTTCTACAAAGAGGCCCAGTCAGTGTGGTAATATGGCAAAAGTGTGACTTGGAGCATGCTTTTGGTCAGCTTTGCAGTTTTTGAGTGGTACGTGTAGTATTCTATAGAATATTTCATGTATGATGTAAAATCTGTAGATTCTAATTGTATCTCTGTTGGATCACTAACCTGAAGATTATTTTAAGCATTCATATTTTTGAGTCGTGTATTGGTTTTCTCCATCTAAAATTTCATTATACGTACTCTGCTTTAGAAGTTGTGCTGGCTTTCCATGCTGTGATTACAGAGTTAATGCCAATTTGTAATAGAACAGTATGATTTCGGCGAACACTGTGCACACCACTCTTAAACTAAACATTTTTATTTTGCCATATGTTTGCCTTAAAATAAAAAAGTGCTGCCCTGGACAGCTGGTTGTGATAGTCACCACTTAAAATAATATGTAATGTTTTGAAATAAGTGTTAAAATGAGACTGACTGAAAAATCTGAGTTCCATTAATAGAGGTATAGATGGTTTCCAGAAATATTTTAAGCCTCTACCATTCCCCCATCTTCCCAGCTACCTCACTGGGGACACATTCATAGGGGTCACCATATAATTTTTTTATTGTAAGAAACTAACTTTAAATCAGAGCAGCTGGTTACCCAATAGGATACAGCCCTTTACAGCTCATTTCCTGGGTCTTGTGTTCGAAACCACACTGTGCAGATACATTTAAAGCAACCTTTCACCCTGATGGTTGATGAATCCCATATGCTGTTATTTCTAAAGGCTTGGTTTTAGATGGCTTGTGTACATTACGGTGGTATTCATAATTGATTCAAATGTGGCCTCACCTTTCTACCTTAAGAAATTGAAACAATATACAATGCTTAAGAATACATTACGTTTTCAGGAATTGTTCAGATGCATACTTGAAGTTATTCAAATTTCCTTTGCAAAGAGGTATCTAGTTCTAAGAATTTGGGATTATTGTAATTGTGCAATGCATTCATTAAAGTTGGAAATTATTCAAATTGCAAATGTAATAATGTTGGGGCTTAATGATAACGGTTTCAGTTTCGCATGGCAATCACTCCAAATAATCAGCAACAATTACACTTCTGTACACATTATTACGACCATTTTGCCATATTCTCTCTGCTGATATTAATTTTAATTCAGTTTTCACAATTTAAATTACATCTTAAGTGTTTAGTATAAGATACATGAGCATTTAACATGTATTAATATATTTGCTTATTGACAGTGATAAAAAGCAATGAGGATTATTCCAAAATCGACTTTAAAATGGTATGTTCTAAAAAAACATGTTTTTTGTGGCAAGGAAATATAGTTTCAAACAATAATTTTTCATGGCAACTGGAATGCTCACAAAAAGTCTGCAAAGCATGATGGCACAAAAAAATTCCCTGTTCTGTTTGAATCCTGTGAGAATAGGATGTCAACTACAGGGGCACTCGGTGGAAATGTACGATCTGGGTAAAGTTACAACGATACATCTGTAGTTAGCGATCATAAAACAGATTGGTCTACAGCAATATCGCTGACCCTTGAACCTGCTTCACATTGGACACCTCGGACGAATAAAGGGACATCCTGACATGGATGGAGGATGTGGAAGGTTTTTTTGGTGTGCGTAAGGGAGGGGACGTGATGACGACAGGGCTTGAGTTGGGGCCGGCAAATTGGCTGACTTAGTCAGCCGGAGTAGATTTTGGCAGAAGTTAGACTTGGCTCTGCTATGTTTGTGGCAGCTTTATGTCAAGTTTTGTCACGTCGATTCAACTCGCATTACATCTCCGTTTGGTTTCTGAAAGGCGAGTCCATGCCCAGTGCATGCAGGTGTATTTTCACACAGCCGTACATAGCATCCAGTGTATACTTCTAGAGAAAGATGCATCACACCACTTCTTACATCATATATTTATGATATGTTATTATGTTGATATTTTTTTTCTATCTACGTGGCTTTACCGAAAGACCCAAATACAAGACATGTATTATTGCATCCGCGATATCCCTGACAATGTTACTTCCTCGGTTTAAAATGTTGCTTGGGGCTTAATATATTAATAACAAGTTATTAATTGTATTCATTACGATAGCATATGTTTCTGCTCTAAATGTGGAAATCACCGTAATCAGAGACTGCAGAGGAACATTGTATCAAGAGATAAAATATAGACACATGCAGAGTAACATTTTATTTGAGGTAATGTATAGACAAAGCATCTACGACCAAATCACCCATAATATGCCCAATCGTGTTGGATCTCAGAAGCGAAACAGAGTTGAGCCTGAACATGCTTGGATGGGTGACCAACATTCGTAAAGCAGGTGTGCATGCACTGCAATTTAAATGCGAATGAAGTGATGTCTATCAAAGAGAGCTCTGTTGTTTTAGAGTTGTCATTATTCACATTCACTGCGTTTGAGACAAAGAGATTACATTGATGGAATTCGTTTTTTTAATATAAAGAATTACGTAAAAATATACTCTCGCAGTTTTATATCCCATTGATTATCAAGGTCGACTGTTGAATGTCCATATAATAGTACAGCATTTCAATAAAATATTGATATTGCTGTGGATTTCCATCTACTCTGCTGCTATCATTGCTTCCATATTTTTATCATCATAACACATTTTTAACGAACAAACTAAGTACAGTACTAAACAGTAGTGACACCTGTGTTAAACATAGGAATATTTGCATGCACAGATTGGCCACTAGGATGGTAAGTAAACTGCATCTTCTGTTTAAAAGTTGACACGTGACGCAAGTTGTATACAATATTTTTGAAAACTTATTTAGTTCAACACAAGTGTCACACCACACGAATCACATTCTTGTTTGATGTTTCATTCAAATTTAGGCCAGCCTTTTAAAAAATTACGTATCGTCATTCGCCTTGATCAATCTACTGCTGGATGAATGCCTCCACAAGCCTTCAGCATCTCTCAGTCCTGCGTTCTAATACTCCACCTTTCACATTGCTCTGTCTTGGCATATTCCATCCCTCATAACTGCCACTCTCCTTAGTCTTGACCATTAACCATCATCCATTCTCGTGACACATCTTGCCCAAGCACACTTTTCTAAGTATACAACAATGTCTTTAACCTGTGCATGTGTTCTCATGCACATTTTTCCTGTTTCCGTCTGAATATAATACCAAGAGTTCAATCGCTCTATGCTTCTTTGCAGTTTTCCTTCACCAATGGCCATAGTTTCTGATCCATATGTCATCGCAGACAGTATACTTGTATTAAAAAGTTGTTCTTTAGGAACATTGGTGCGTTAATTTTTATTATCAAGTTCAGATTTACAAGACCGCTCAAACCTGCGAGCATCCACTTCTACATTTCATGTTGGTGTCGGTCCAACATCAATGTCCGAGGTACACATTATTTTGTATTTTCCAGTTGTGTCCCTCGAACAAATATCTGCAATTGTTTAGCGAATTTGTTGCACGTTACTTTTGTTTTATTCACGTTTATCGGGGTCCAACTTCAGAGCATTTACGTTCTTTTAACAATTCCTGTAGTTCATTCCCATTGGAAAATCTTGGAATTCCCGTAAACTCTCATTCCCCTAAGAGATTAAGAATATCACGCTTCCATAATTACTGTTAACTCTCCATCTATGATTGAAAGGTTGCCACACTTAAAAAGTATGGGATTTGACCCTTTTCTTTGAAATGGGTACATGTCATTTTGGTTAGTGTTGCAGTGTAATAGAATGAGTAATCTGCTTTATGTATTCAGTGCATGGTTTTGTAGTAAGCGTACATTTTGAAAGAACCCTTGCTGCTATAAATGTTGCATATACAAGGTATGGCACCCTGACGCCTGCTGTATATTTGGGGTTTGCATGTTCTCCCTGTGGTCACGTGGATTTTTCTCCTGTGTCCTCCGGTTTTTTTCCTCCCACATTTAGAACCATGCGTTGAGAGTGTTTGGCTGCTGTAAATGTCCACGCGATAAGACATTTGTGGCCAGACTGCTTCTGAAAAAGAGCTATGTAGCTCAGTGGGCTTTACCTGGTAAAATTGAAAATAGATGAGTTTAGTTTTTAGTTTTGTGTCTTGTGTTACTGAGTTTTGTGGAGCATTTCAATTATAAATGGGTGTGGTGTGAAATAATTTCACAATGAAGTAGTATACTGCTGGATATGTTGAACACAGGATTTTGGAACCTATATGTATGTATGTTGAACTTATTTCTTACGTAGCCAGAGGTGCAGGGAAAGGACAACAAATTAAACACGAAAATATTTCTAAAGAAATTAGTTTTCAATCTAGATTTAAAATTGCATAGCTCCAGTGGCTTCGTAATATCGGAATGAAGAGCGTTCCAGACGGCCACAGAAGTGCACCTGAAAGTGCACGATGCAGCGACCATCTTTGTTCGATGGCAAGCCAAAATCCCCTGCTGTGAGGACGATTCAGAACTTATATATGGCCTGTGTCGGGTGGAGGAGGGTGTACAACACATATTGCCATCTGACCCAACAATCCATTATATAGTATACTATATGCATTTATTTTTCAATGACTCCTTTTTGCATTATTATTATACAGTAAGAGTGATTAGCAATTGCATGTGTAGTGACAGGGTGCCATCTGTTCACCATGAAGGGTAACTACGGGTATTGGTGGACTATATAACAGCCAACCATAAGGGGGTGTTACTGGGCCAAGGGTCAGAGACGGGGATTAGTCGGGAAGCTCCTGGAACCTGCATGAGAGATCTAGAAGGGGGGCGTGGCCAGAGGCGGGGCTTGGCCATGCCGAGGAGTATATAAGAGGGAGGTAACCGGAGGTTCGGGGCTGTCGTGGGGGTTCGGGTCCTGGCTGCCGTCGCTGTCTTCGCCATCGGCCGATCCACTGTATGGTCCCCATCGTCGTCGTCGCTGTATCAGTCAGCCGGCTAAATAGTTAGACGCCGGCGATGTGGCTGTATGAGTGGGTCAGCTATACACTACATATGTGTAATAAAGGACTCTTAGGCGATGTTGGTCTCCGTCTGTCCTTTATTGGGTTCTTGTCTCGCACCCCGCGATGTCCCCGGTCGGACCCGCACCTCTTCCGTCGCGTGCCCTCCGCACGCCGTTCGAGTCCTCCGCTCTCTCTGCAGCCACACCGCTGCCCGTGTGCCCCGCACACTCTGCAGCCACCCTGCTGCTCCGTGTGCTCCCGCACACTCTGCAGCCACCCTGCTGCTCCGTGTGCTCCCGCACATTCTGCAGCCACCCTGCTGCTCCGTGTGCTCCCGCACACTCTGCAGCCACTTCGCTGCTCCACGTACACCGCTGGCCGACGGTGCCGTGACTCCGACCACGTGGCAATTCGTGCCACCCCTCCGCCAGCACCCCGCGTGGCTCCTTCTATCTTTACTCTCTCTCGACTCCCGATCCCCTTCCGGGTCTCACCCTATATCCTCCTCCTCCTCACGTGACCCTGACTCCTCCTCCTCCTCACGTGACCCTGACTCCGCCCCCACTCACCCCGACGACCAGGCTCCGCCTCCCCTATACTCCGGCCCGCGTGAGTGGTGCGGAGGCAGCGCCCACCCTGTCCTTGCTCGCATTACATATGAAGTATTGAATGACGGCAGGAAACTCCTTGACGGGTAACACACTTTTTATTAAATATTGACTTGTCACTATACAACGAGTGGTCTCTATTCCTCCGGCTACACACACTGCACTTGACTCGTGTAGCTTCTATTCCTCCGGCTACACACACTGCACTTGACTCGTGTAGCTTCTATTCCTCCGGCTACACACACTTCACTTGCCTCGTGTAGCATCTATTCCGCCAGCTACACACACTGCACTTGACTCGTGTAGCTTCTATTCCTCCGGCTACACACACTGCACTTGACTCGTAACGTCCGTGAAGCCTACAGGCCCACCCCGGCTTGGGCCACAACCTCCGAGTCCCACGAGCCGGCTCTCTCAAGGACGTTCGGCTCCGGGTCCCAGGGTTCCGCCTCTTCCTCCGTCTTCCGTCTTCGTTGGTACTCTCTCCCCCATGCGCCTGTGCGCATCCCCTTATATAGTCCCCACTCACGGGAGACGGAGTGTATGCGGACCTCGACGTGAGCATTGCTCCTTAGTTGACCAATCACGCCGCGCTGTTCCTACGATCCGTTTTCCCCAGCGCGTGTTACCACTCCACAACCAATCACGCCGCGCTGCCACACGATCACTCCCTCTCAAGCGCGTCACCGGCACACAGCCAATCACCACCACACAACCCATGACCCCGCGCTGACCCCTGATCCCCCACCGTCAGCGCGCGTCACCAACACACACAGCCAATCCCTACGCGCTGACACACGATCCCTACCCCAGCGCGTATCGCCACTACATCACCCCCTCCCACATAGCTCGCAGCCGGCCCGGCTGCTAAACAACAACACACCACAACGTCAACACAAGAAAACCCCACCCCCCAGTGTGCCCCGTAACGCAACAACAACAACTCAACAACAACAACAACAACTTACGTACAAATCGACAACCAACGCAATAAAAGTCAACAACAACAACAACTAGATAAGAAGCTATGTACAGCCCGACGAACAACACAATAAAAGCGAATTCCAGAAAATGAACGCGTCCAGTGTCTCTGCGACCACATGCAGTGACGAGGCGCTCCGGCCGCCTCGCCTCCTCAATCGGTAGATCATAACAAGTAGCGTGACCTAGCGCGAGTCCGCCTGGCCGGTCCGTCGTATGGAACGGGACGCTGACGACCGTCCGGTGGCTCCGGCTGCTTTGGATGGCGCGGATCGGGCCTGGAAGGACCGGTCGCGCCGTGAAGATCCGGCCGCCGGTGGTCGGCAGCTGTCAGTTCCGAGACACCTGGGAGTGGATCAGGCGGAGACACGTGAGGATCAGGCAGAGACATTTCCCCCCTCAGGTCGTCGGTCACGTCACATGCTCGGCCCTCACGACACAAAGGGAGGCCATATGGAGGCGAGAACGGTTTCAGTCAGGAGGGGTGGACGTACCAACGACGCTTTCCCCATTTTATTTGAACGCACTGGGGGCATGCAACCCGCACGACCTCCACGGGTCCCCGCCATGGCTTCAACAATTTAGGCGACGTAGCCAAAGGTGCCTGAGGGCAATGCAGCCAGGCCCTATCACCAGGTTTCCAGTCGTGCACGGACACCTTCCGTGCACGCAACCGCTCGTTTGCAATTTGGCGAGCCCGCGAATTAAGCCGTGCGGCCTCCCTTGCCTCTGTCAGCTTATGGATATTAAATTTAATATGTTCAGCCAATTTCGAATTTGTTCGTGGTGTGGGCAGGCCCAGCTGCGTTTCCATGGGCGGGTCGGCTTCCCGACCGTACATCAGATAGAATGGGGAAAATCCCGTTGCTGAATGGGGGGCCATTCTATACGCAGCGAGGACCCCCGGGACCTGCAGGTCCCAATCAACATGTGCCTCACACACCTGCTGGCACAGCATAGAAGTCAAAGTCCTGTGGAGTCTCTCCACCATCCCATCCGTCTGTGGGTGGTACGGGGAGGTACGCACCTTCTTAGTACCCAATAGGTCGCACACCTCTTGCAGCAATTTACTTGAAAAAAATTTCCCTTGGTCGGTCAGCAAGCGTTAGGGAGCCCCCTTGTCCAGGACGTAGCCCTGGACAAAGGCGTCCGTCACAGCCGCCGCCGACTGGTTGGCGAGTGGCCATGCCATAGGCCACCGGGTAAAATATTCGACACCCACCAACAGGTACCTATTTCCCCTAGGTGTGACTGGAAAAGGCCCCAAAATATCGAGCGCAACGAGTTCGTTAGTGCGCGAGACCTGAATAGATTGCAGCGGTGGATTAGATGCCACGGGCGGTGGTTTCCGACTGGTGCAATCAACACACCCCTTTAGAATATTTACCACGTCACTCCCCATCCCCGGCCAATAATAGTCACGCTGAAGCAGAGCAAGCGTTTTGTTTACTCCCAAATGCAAGAGGCGTTCATGTGCGGCCAGGACAACTTTCCCCCTCACAGCGGAAGGCACCACAAGTGCGTGCCGCCGAGACAAACTATCCCATCTCATTAATAGGCCTTGCTTAAGTACCCAGGAGCCAGTTCGCTCCCGGCCCTCCTCGGGACCCCCCACCCTGCGGCGCAATGCTAGCAGGGAGCTGTCTTCCATTTGGAGACGGCCCCACTCAATCAGCGACAGTGAGAGTAGCGAGTCCTCTCCCTCAGGGGTAGCGGGAACATCCCCGATTGGTGCACCCGCGGTCGCAGCCAACGCCCCCATATCTTCCCCAACTGTCGGTTTACAGCGCGCCGATCCTGATAAGCACGCACATTTGTGACAAGGCGACAATCGCGACAGGGCATCGGCGTTTGTGTGGCGCAACCCCTTACGGTATGTAGTCGTGAACTGATAGTCCTGGAGGACTTCCAACCACCGTGACAATTGGCCCGAGGGTTGGGCGACCCTCAATGAATACTGAAGCGCCGCGTGGTCCGTCCGGACCATAAAGTGACGGCCATATAGATACGGTCTAAACTGTTGTACAAAAAAAACAATAGCAAGCAGCTCACGACGGGTGACGCAGTAGCGCTGCTCCGCCGGTGACAATACCCTGCTACCATAGGCGACCACCCTTTCGACCCCTCCAATGACTTGCGAGAGCACCCCCCCAATGCCCGTGTTGCTAGCATCCGTGTCTAGCAAGAAGGGACTCGCAAAGTCAGGATAACGCAAGGGTGGGGCACCCACCAAGGCGTCCCGGAGGGAGCAGAACGCAGCCTCCTCCTCCGGTCCCCATCGGAACTTGATTCCTTTTGCCGTTAGAGCGTGCAAGGGATTTGCAATGGTGGCGAAATGCTCAACGAATCGGCGGTAATAAGAAGCAAACCCGATGAAACTGCGCACGTCAGAAACTGACGTGGGCGTCGGCCATGAACTGACACAGTCCGTCTTCGCGGGATTGGTAGAGATCCCCGAAGAGTCGACAATGTGGCCCAAGTATTTAACGGACTTACGAAGAAGGTGGCATTTGGCCGGATTAAACTTTAAATTAGCCGATCGCATTCTCAAGAACACCCCTCTCAATCGCTGGAGGTGTTCCTCAAACGTCTTAGTGAAAACAATGACATCGTCAAGGTAAATCAAGCACGTATCCCATTGCAAGCCCGACAAAACCAACTCCATAAGGCGCTGAAACGTCGCGGGAGCAGAATGAAGTCCCATGGGTAACCGGTTAAACTAGAACAGGCCCCCTGGAGTCCGAAACGCTGTCTTAGGTTTAGACTCGTCGTCGAGTGGCAACTGCCAGAATCCCGACAATAAATCAAGAGTCGAAAAATATCGCGCACCAGACAATGCATCGAGGGACTCGTCCATTCTGGGGAGCGGATACGCGTCAGCCACAGAGATTTTATTCAGGCGACGGAAATCTACGCAAAATCGCAAGGACCCGTCCTGCTTTTTAACCAGCACAATAGGTGCTCCCCAAGGACTGGAAGAAGGCGAAATAATGTCGGCTTCCAGCATATCGTTGACGGCCGACTGAACGTGTTCCTTCTCAGTAGGACTCAGTCGGAAGGGATTTTGCCTGACCGGTGCCGCATCGCCCGTTTCAATATGGTGGCGTAACAGGTTCGTGCACCCAATGTCATACTTATGCTTACTAAACACATCAGAAAACTCTATCAGCAACGCCCGCAGCGCACCCAACTGTACCGTTGACAAATCGTTCGAGTCCGCGCACATCGAATCGACCCATACAAGATTTGAAGCTTTCGTGACTGCAATGATTCATATTCTCAGGTTTTTTCGGTAAAGTCACGTAGGTAAAACATTAAAAGTAATGAAAGTAAAATAAAACAAAACAAAAATAAAAATAAAATTCACGACGTTTCGGAGGCAACACAAGTCTCCGTCATCAGGTGGGACCGTCACAGCCAGATTAGCTGCATCAAGTGAAGCAATGATTCAAAATGTAATCCCTTATAAGCAAGTTGAAGGGGGGGAGGAGAGGGGGGGGGAGTTCATCAGAATGTGGTAGCCAATGAATGGAACGTATCGGGAGGGAGGGGGGTGGGAGGGGGAGGGAGCCAACAAAACATTTGGCGACGGCTTGGACGCGGCTGCTGCGCACGCCAACACAATGGGCAGAAAGGGGGGAGGGGAGGTCTGATACACATGATAGAACAAAGGAACGAAAATGCCCATGTTTATACCAATGCAGGCTGAAAAATGAAGAGAGTACTGTTAAAAATAACTGGGGATGTTAACACTCGGTGAAGTAAATTAAAATAGTGCCTGTCAGATAAGATGGTCCAAAAAGTGTAATTAAGTCTTTTTTGCGTGGTTAATAACATCTTTCCAGTGATTACTGAGTTTGTACCCATCATCACGGTTGAAATTATGTCTGTGTTTGTATATTTGTATGGCTTCGTGTACAAACCTTTGATGGTAGCCAGGAGGCTTGCAGAGAACCTTGGTCTCGGAAAAGACAATATCATGAGAGCCCGCCGACGTCATGTTGCTGATCGTGTCCGCGAGCACAAGTCAGATCTGAAACACGGCAGAACTGATTCTTCGGCCGTTGCCGATCATTGCTACAACTCGGCGGGCTCTCATGATATTGTCTTTTCCGAGACCAAGGTTCTCTGCAAGCCTCCTGGCTACCATCAAAGGTTTGTACACGAAGCCATACAAATATACAAACACAGACATAATTTCAACCGTGATGATGGGTACAAACTCAGTAATCACTGGAAAGATGTTATTAACCACGCAAAAAAGACTTAATTACACTTTTTGGACCATCTTATCTGACAGGCACTATTTTAATTTACTTCACCGAGTGTTAACATCCCCAGTTATTTTTAACAGTACTCTCTTCATTTTTCAGCCTGCATTGGTATAAACATGGGCATTTTCGTTCCTTTGTTCTATCATGTGTATCAGACCTCCCCTCCCCCCTTTCTGCCCATTGTGTTGGCGTGCGCAGCAGCCGCGTCCAAGCCGTCGCCAAATGTTTTGTTGGCTCCCTCCCCCTCCCACCCCCCTCCCTCCCGATACGTTCCATTCATTGGCTACCACATTCTGATGAACTCCCCCCCCTCTCCTCCCCCCCTTCAACTTGCTTATAAGGGATTACATTTTGAATCATTGCTTCACTTGATGCAGCTAATCTGGCTGTGACGGTCCCACCTGATGACGGAGACTTGTGTTGCCTCCGAAACGTCGTGAATTTTATTTTTATTTTTGTTTTGTTTTATTTTACTTTCATTACTTTTAATGTTTTACCTACGTGACTTTACCGAAAAAACCTGAGAATATGACCCATACAAGGTCCTCCCTCGCTGTAATGTTCCCCGTGGGGCTCGGATCAACCTGCGCAACCAGCTGCTCTTCCGCAGGGATCCGTGCCGCGTGAGCTAGCACGGTGCCCTGCTGAATAACGGCCGGCCGCGACCCAGCGTTTAAAACCATCACAAACGGGTCCTTGTCAGCCCGAACCAAAGTGTGAGCCACCAACAAATCGAGACCCCCGACAGCCCTATTTGAAGGACCCAACAGCATGCCTTGTTCCGAGGTCTCCCCCACCCACGGTTTTCGCAACCGGAGGGGAATTAACATCTGTGAACCCGGGGGCACGTGCACGGTCTGTGTCGCTAACGCTTGTATCGTAGCGCACGCCGTCCGAATTTCAGTAGGGTTCGTCAAAAATGAAATACGGCGACCCGATGGTAGTTCAATGCAACGCTGATCGATGAGAATTTTAACGGGCATTTTAGCCAAAAAATCAGTGCCCAATAGACAAGGAACCGCCAAGGAAGAAGAAACGAAAACGGGTCCCGACAATTTTATATCTCCAATGCAAATGGACGCCCTAATCTGACCGATAATGCCCAACGATCCCCCATTAGCGGCGTAAAATGGCACGTCCACTGGGAGCAGCGGTCGACATTGGACGGGGAGAATGTTGTAAATGAGGTCCGATATAATAGTCGCCGATGCCCCCGTGTCCACTAACACCCTGACCTCGACCCCATCAATGAATCCCGTAACGACGGATGATCCCGCCGAGGCAGCCACTATTCTGTGCCCCAACTCCGACCATTTAATGTCCCCCCGGTCCCGGCCGAACCCCCCTCGCCGAACCGAATTCCCGAACCCTAACCGGCTCTCCTCCGCCGCAACGCGACGGCCCATGTGTGTCGTGCACGTAGGCCGAGCATGTGAGGTGCCGTGACTTGCCGGGGTTAGTAGGGACGACTTGGGGCATTGGTCGTCGTCCAGCCGAGGTCCCATGGCGCGCTGACGTGGAGCGCGGCAACCAGACGCCACGTGGCCCGGAGTCCGCAGTTATAACACGTGATGAGGGTCGTCGGAGATCTCGGTTGCTCCAGCTTGCGGGCCGATCGCAGAGGCGAACGACCCCCTGACCTCCAGTCCCCCGGTCGTCCCGTGGTGAACGCCTCCTCTCGTGGGCTGACAACCTGGGGTTCGGTGACCACCGGGCCCGGAGCTGAGGCCACGGCAGCGTTGCAGACGACCCCCTGTTTACGTTGAAGGACCTCGTGCGCCTGTATACTTGTTGCGACCCGCAAGGAAGAAATATCGATCTCGTCTGCCGTGTTGATGGGGACCCCCAGGTCCTGCGCCAACTTGAGCAGTTGCTCCAAGACCATCGCGTCCTGGCCCTCCTCGTCCATACGAGGGAACGCGGCGTCGGCGAGAGCCAGCAACGCCGTCCGGTAGGCGAGCACGGTCTCCGTGTCCGCCTTCCGCCTTGCGTAGAAATGATGGCGACACGCCGAGGGAGGTCCGTAGACCTTGGCCATGAGACCCAACGCGGCCTTAAGCGTGGAGCGGTCCGACCTCCGTGCTGACGTGAAGGCCGCGAGCGCGTTGTCGTCCAACATGGCAGGCAGTGCCCGCAGCGCCGTAGCGTCGGACCAGGCGGACATCTCCTGATGCGCCAGAAATCTGCGCTGGAATTGGGCCCAGTCCCCGCCATCCGCCTTGAAGGCTGACAATGTTGGAAGGCGCTGTTGAAAGATGAAGGCGTCCTCTGCCTCGTGGTTCCTCTCCGCCGCTCCGTCGGTGTGCGAGATGGCGGCCCCAATGGCGGGTGTCTGATGGCGGTCCGCAGCGCGCGTCGATGACGTAAGCGGGCGCGCTTGGAAAACCGCCGCCACGTGGTGCTCGCCGTTCCCGCCAAAAGATGGCCGCACAGTAGAAAGGGCGGGAATCCCCCAGTCATTTTGGCGGGAATCCGCGGGGCGACCCTGTTGAAAGTCCGCCGACGTCCCCGCTCCTCCCGACGTGCTGATCTCCGCCAGGATGGACGCGGCGGCGAGCAGCAGCTCCGCCAGACGGGAGTGCGCCTCGCGGAGCACGGCTTCGGTCCCCAATCGCTCGTCCGGCGCCCTCGGCGGATCCTGCGGCGTCGGCATTTCTTCTTCCTCACCCCCCGATGCCAGCTGGCCCGAGTCGTCAAGGTTATCCTCGCGGTCAATCTCGTGAGTCCGACGGATCTTCCTTGTATCCATGCTTGGAAGACTGTTTCACTTCTGACGCCAGTTGAAGTATTGAATGACGGCAGGAAACTCCTTGACGGGTAACACACTTTTTATTAAATCTTGACTTGTCACTATACAACGAGTGGTCTCTATTCCTCTGGCTACACACACTGCACTTGACTCGTGTAGCTTCTATTCCTCCGGCTACACACACTGCACTTGACTCGTGTAGCTTCTATTCCTCCGGCTACACACACTTCACTTGCCTCGTGTAGCATCTATTCCCCCAGCTACACACACTGCACTTGACTCGTGTAGCTTCTATTCCTCCGGCTACACACACTGCACTTGACTCGTAATGTCCGTGAAGCCTACAGGCCCACCCCGGCTTGGGCGTGGGCCACAACCTCCGAGTCCCACGAGCCGGCTCTCTCACGGACGTTCGGCTCCGGGTCCCAGGGTTCCGCCTCTTCCTCCGTCTTCCGTCTTCGCTGGTACTCTCTCCCCCGTGCGCCTGTGCGCATCCCCTTATATAGTCCCCGCTCACGGGAGACGGAGTGTATGCGGACCTCGACGTGAGCATCGCTCCTTAGTTGACCAATCACGCCGCGCTGTTCCTACGATCCGTTTTCCCCAGCGCGTGTTACCACTCCACAACCAATCACGCCGCGCTGCCACACGATCACTCCCTCTCAAGCGCGTCACCGGCACACAGCCAATCACCACCACACAACCCATGACCCCGCGCTGACCCCTGATCCCCCACCGTCAGCGCGCGTCACCAACACACACAGCCAATCCCTACGCGCTGACACACGATCCCTACCCCAGCGCGTATCGCCACTACACATATGTAACATTTAATTTTTTTGTCAGATTTTTATTGAAATTAAACATATTACAATTTTAGCATCTTGTCTCAATAGTTTTACTATTTTGAGTGAATACATGCCATTTCGCTTGCTAAGATATTTTTGTAGGAAATTAATTGCACAGTATTTCGGCCACGGTATGAAAAGTTTATTTTTGTGTCCAGTGTGTGCCTTTGTGCATTATATATTTTGACTTTGATACCACAATTTTAGACAAGTTACTGCATCTCGACTGTACAAGCAGGCCAAATTTGTATATTTAATAATTATTCATTGCTCAGCCATGGACTGAAATTGTATAGGCATGCCTGCCTTCTTCATACCTCTTCCTCATATGGTGCCTTTACTGTTGGGCTATGAGCCATAGTTTTGAGTTCAGGATACAGCCTACCCTTCGGGAGCACTCCGGTTACAAAAAATGTAAAACAGATAAATCATATAATTAAAATCAGCTGAGTTAACAAAAGAGGTGTAGAGGTGTTGGAGGAAATACCGACGCAAGTGACCATGCAATGATGAGAGTAACAATTGATTTTCAAAGTAAAAACATACATGCACATGGGAGTGACGGCTCCTATGTGTATGGAGGTAGTGGAGGTGCGTTTAGCTCCTGAACATATTGCTGGCATCATGCACAAGAATATAACATAACCCCTCCCCCTTTCTCTCCACTAGTGCCACCCCACCGAAATGTTGAGCCACCATGGTAAGGTCTATTCCAGGGTCTAATACGATGTGTGGCCAGCAGAGGAATCGACCAAGTCCCCATGTCGAGTCGAATCCCCACAGCCACCACGACACATTGTATGGACACATTTAATCTGTGTTTGTTTAACATAGAACACAGCTACCAAGGAATAAAATAAATAGATTTATCACATATTTGTTATTCAGTTCGTATTATTATTTTTGTTCATTACAATTATTTATAACCAGGTGAGAGCTGTACAACGACGTATCTGGTTTTCACGGGAGACCTTTATGAAAACTAGTAGGAAACTAGTGCAGTGTATTTTTGTGTGTAGGCAATTAATTCGTTGTAAAGCAATTCTAGCCTTTTTATTATGATGTACAGTTGAGGCCCAAATATTGTCTGTCCCACATTAAGTTTTAGAGTAGGTGTGTTTTATGAGGCTGATTTGTTGTCAGCTTGTGCCATCATTGTAATGAAAACATTAACATCCCTTCATTACCTGATGTAAATGCACCAACCTTTCTCATGTCATTTAACTGAGTGCTTGAGTGTATTGTGGCACCGTTGATCATCTGGTATTTCACATTCAAAAGTCAAGCCAAAGCATATTCTTACTCAATAGAACATGGTGCAGTGGTCACATCTATTTGCTATGGTGACCCTGGACCAATCATGGAAATTCTATATTCCTATGGTGAGATGGGCAATCTGCTGACTTCCTATGGATTGGTGTTTTAAAATTTTCAACCCTGGATAGACTAAGATTAATCCAGTTAACCTTAGATCAGGATTCTGATTCATAACCTTTTACCTTTGACTTTAATTATCTGCCATGGTACCACGTGGCTGGTTAAATAAATCGAACTTTCAATTTAAACTAAATGACAAAGACAACTTGTCTCCAAATTCAATGGGTGAATATTGGCACGTAGCGTTTTAGCATAACAATTTATTTCAGGCAATTTAGGTGGTGTTGGTGAGGGCTTGCGTGTCAGCACTAATTAATTACAGATGCTGATGACAGGCACCTACCTGCAAGCACTCTCTTCATGTGCGGTGTTATATTTTATTTTTTACTACTTATAATATTATAATTTTTATTTCTCACTATCAAAAGTGGAACATTTTGGGGCTGAATCATAACTCAGCTTTTAATATTGCAGTAAATGGGAAAACGATGAACGTTTAACGAGTTTTTGCTTAACGAGCAATTTTTGCAAAACGTATCTCACTCGTTAAGCAAAACATGCCCGTATTTAATTTTCAGATAACAAAATACATACCTTAAAATACACACTTTAAAAGGTTAAACGTTGTTTAGTTATATGTTTATAGTATTTTTAAAAATATCATAATCTAATTGAATTGTGTTAATATGAATGCTTGCTGTCAGCAAAGTTGACCAAATATTCAAGTGCTCCCTGATTGTAGGTGCATGATTGATTAAGTCTGAACTACAATGGCTGAAGACATAGTATTTAATAAAGAGATGTGACCTACATGTGAGTTTGAATAGTATACAGCTGGACAGGAAACATATGGGAACATGTGCAGCGTGTGGAGTATTACGGGGCTGGGGAGGAGGGGGGCGAAGGGTGGATCACATGCCCCTTGTGCCCTTGCAGCAAACCCACTCATGCTAGTGTAACAGGAAGGTAAACATATTGTATTTCAATTGCATGAACCTCGATACTTTCTGTGGCAAACCTATCTGGTGTATCGTACAGTTTATGCCCATCTCGGGCATCGCTCTTTTGTGCGTCGTATTCCACGTGCTTGTGCAGCACCGTGTGAGTTCAAAGTAGCGTATAATGACAGGAGATTCCTATATAGTTTTTGTTTATCTCCTTCCTTTCCTCCATCTCCACCGAACAAGATTTCCGTTTGACACCGCGTGTGCAGCGACTCGTGTCATTCGCAGAGGAAGTGAAGCCATCTCCAGATCGCATCCGTCCGCTTGCAGCTGGCGTGTTAAAGCATGGGCCTCGTTCACCAATCGATATCTCTGCTCGACCCAGGCACAATACAGAAGGAGGCTCTTACGCCTTAAAGCATTTACGTGTTCACAGCCGGAGTCCTGTCGGCTTGGTACAACCGGTGCAAACTTATATATTTTGCCTTACCCCTTTCTCCTGCGACATCCGGAGCACACGCATGAGAAACTGTAGCTAAAAGGTAACCCTGATTCCTTATTTGACTGAAATAGTTAAGAAATTGGCTGATACGATGTTTGAGCATGCGTGCTGGGCTTGAGGATGCTGGGCTGCCTGCCATGAATGCAATTTAAACTTTTGTCCCCATTTTTTTGCTGAAATTTTGTTGAATCAGGAAATTAACAGGATTACAGAAATTATTCTCACATGTATATATATTTACCTCCACTTGAAGTTACTGCTGTCAAACTTAAATGTAGTTTTGTTGTAGTGTGGCCTAATACGAGTTTGCTTCTTTTAAAACATTTTTTCTGAAATTGCGTACACACTCCTAGAAGGCTGTGCGGCCAAAGGGTTGTGTAAAATAACTTCACTGACAAATATACCATGGTGGAGTATTGTCAGCTTAGTCATTTTTTCATATATTACATCACCATTCACATAGCGCCATAAGCAGGGATAATATATAACTATAGGTATTTCAAATTACCCTTTTTATAGGTTATTGTGAAATTAAATGAAAGCGTAGTACTTTTTTTTTTTTAAAGAATAGATTAATGAAAGCAAAATCACTGAAAAAAGTATTCCGCATTCAGTAATAACCACTGACATCAGCGCACCTGTATGATTAAAATACGATTGTAATGCCTAACATCTTGTTGGTTGGAGATAATTTAGTTATCTCTTGTTGAAAACGTTTGTCCATGGTGTTTCATTTATCATCAGTGAAATATGCAGCATACCATTTAAAATATATATATATTTCATGTTATTTGCTTTTATATGCACGAAATATGTTGACGCGTTTCAGAACTGTTTGGACCTGACTCAACTAACGAATGCTAAGCTAACTTAATAAACTGTTAAGAGACCACACCATTTGCGATGTGGCATTACAGACCTCAGTTGTGTGTCCCAGGCAAAACAAAGGTTAACCAAATCTGTGCCTAACAATTTGCAACAATGCACTTGCATGCATTCCGATGCACAAATAGGCCTTGAATGAACATTCTCACACAGTTCTTCTCTGAATGCGTGCTCTAAGATTGTGCCAAAAAATCGCATTGCTCAGAGCAGTTGTTAAGCTGAAGCATAATAATTCGTGAGGTTAATTAATTAATGGGCTGAAAGCAGCTCAGCTTTGTCTTCGTTTCACCTTCCCAGCCGCTCTGCTGCAGGAGCTTGTGTGAGTGTCAGTTCTTGTTAGTAAGGCGCAGTGGTGCATTGTCCCCTGGTTTTGTTCTGTGTCGAGCTTGGCATGTGAAATTACCATCACTGCGCTGCACACTAAAGGTTGTTTTGTCTGAACCAAACA
The DNA here is from genome assembly GCF_964198595.1 of Lampetra fluviatilis. Classification (NCBI taxonomy): domain Eukaryota; kingdom Metazoa; phylum Chordata; class Hyperoartia; order Petromyzontiformes; family Petromyzontidae; genus Lampetra; species Lampetra fluviatilis. Next base: position 23,379,428 of record NC_136275.1, on the reverse strand, counting down.
CAAGGGTGGGACAGAGCAGAAAGTAAGTCTGTGTTTTGCAATGTCAAACACGTAGAGGACTGTGGAGTCGTGGCTTTTGAGGGACCATTACCCACATCTTCCCCCAAGGATAACTTTGCAATGCTTGCTTATGTGTTCAATTAAATCTGACAGTGACACTGCTCATGAACGACGCGCTTGCAAGAAGCTTGCAAGAGACAATGCTCTTGCAACAACACCTGGAGGATCCTATTGAGAGTGTCATGACACTGTCGTACGAAGTCATGATGTCTTTTTAGAAGGTAACAACTCGTTTCTGCCTGCGGAAAACTCAAATTCTCCTGGAATCAAGCCCATGTTGAGTGTCTGCTTAATTTGTAGATGGTAAGCTCTGAACCCAAAGCAAGGCAAGACGACTTGTGAGGGAAAGTTTCGCACCAATGCCTCAGTAAGTTTAACAGAATGAAATGTGACCTTGAAAATTTGACAATTAACCCAAAACATTACCATCAAACTCCAAGGTGTTTCCATTGATTGGATTTACTCCTTTGAGGATCACGTTCCACCTCTGGCTGAAAAGAGGCGAAGCTTTAGCTACCTGCGCTGCTGTGCCAACCAATGCCTTGATATCAACACCGTTTGTCTCCTTTACAATGCCACCATTGTGAGCCGACTTGGCTACTGTTATGGTAAAATTGGAACGCGGCAACAAAGAGTGACCGACAAGCCTGGGCTTCTGTGGCTTTTGAAAAATAAAACTTGTGTTGTTTTCTTCAAAACTGTCATCTCCCCCATAGAAGAGTCTTTCCAGGCTTTGAATTTGGTTACTTTACATTAGGGACATTGAAACAGGAATCTGTACTCCCTCTTGAGTGCAGTGCCTTATAGAACACAACGCTAAAATTAACATTGTGATAAACAAGGGTTTTAGACCGCATATGCAATGCAACGTACTGTGGTGTAGAAGTAATATGAATTCGGAAGATCCGACACATGGGTTGTTAAACTAGTTATCACAGAGGATGGATAATAAAATAATAAAACGCAGACAATGTTGCATTAAATTTCGATTTAAAGCTTTCGTGACTGCACGGATTCATCTTCTTGGTTCTTTCGGTAAAGTCACGTAGGAGGGAAGTAATAAAATAATAAAAAATAAAACATGATAAAATAATATAATATAATAATTTATTTCATCATGTTTTATTTTAATTATTTTATTACTTCCCTTCTACATGACTTTACCGAAAGAACCAAGAAAATGTTGCATTAATTACACATTTCAATATATGATTTAATTTACAGCAAAACCGAGTGCCATTAGAAGTGTTTGTTTCTTTACAATATACAATTCTTAGCTGCAGTCTGCAGAAAACAATAAACACTCACATACTAAACTTTAAAAACCTGGGATGAAACCACGCAGCTTTCCACATCCATCTGGATATTTTGAGCTTTTAAATTGACACTTTTCAACTATAACCGGCATGAATTCAAAAACATACTTCTGCTTCGTTCATTTGCGTTTTAATTGACATCTGTTGCTGTTGTTGGCAGTAATTAAAATTCCTCTTCAAGTGAGTGTGTGTATGAGTTCCACACGAAGAGGTATTAATAGGAAAAATGCCATTATTTAGTCAACACAAATTCACAGTTATTTACATGACATGCCCCAATAAGATCATTGAATTTTGTAATACATAAGCAAAACAAGGGATGCACATTGTCTTGTAATGTGCTGTATAAATGGTATAAAATATTAATCTGAAGAAATATAAGTAATATCCCAAAACACTTTGGATCATTTGGTGTAGGATATATATACACATACTGTATAGATACACACATTTAAAAAGTGGAGGAACATTCACTGGTATAAAGCGCATTTAAAATAAATAAAAAGTTTTTTTCTTAGCTGAAAAACTGCTTTTCATGTTTAATTTAAATGAATATGGCTATGTGAATGTTACTCTCCATATTTGTGTGCACTAAGCACAGTGTAATTGTTCAATTTCTATGAATATGGTTATGTGAATGTTACTCTCCATATTTCTGTGCACGACGTATAGTGTAATTGTTTCTCACACTGGAAATATGAATGCTTTCTATTTTTGGTTGTTTGCATACACCACTTTGCTGTTATTGTACTGTATGGTAAATATTGGGTGAAAGTATTGATCGCCTTAGCATTCACAGAGATGTTAGCTTTCAGAGTAGCTTATATGAACACGATTAGTTTCCGGCGGTTTGTGTGCATCTGTGTATGCCCAACCACTGAATTTAAGCATCACACAGAAGCCCTGGAATGAGGTCACCAGAGCAAATCCAGCTTAGCTGCACTGCATGCGGTTGAGTTTTGGAAAATAATCAAGGATCACTGTGGGGTTACAAAAAAGTAAAACAAATTAATGTATGGTTATCTTGCAACGCAGCGGTGCCAATTGCAGGATGCAAGTGAGATTAACGATCCAGGCGTAGTGATGCATGAGGAGGGGTTCTGATGGGGACACTCTGGGTCTGTCAAGTTCAGAGGGGACGCTACAGGATGATGATGGGTATCGGTGTTATTATCGATGTGTTTGCTCAGCTGCCCTCGACTAGGTTACAAGGAAGCAGAGTTATTGTAACAAAAATATTCTCTACTGCACATTTCGTAAAATCTATTCGGGGGCTCTAGCCCACCAAGGTTTGCTTTTCTGGAGGAGCTGTGAGGAGTATTTGACATTGGCGAGCGGATGGGACCGCCGGCCTAACATTTCATCCACACCTCACGTGGGAACTGTTGCACGGGGAGTTGTGTCCGCAACTGCACCAGGGTGTCAAGGGCTAATGATTTATGAGTCAAGTGAGCAGATTTAGATTAAATTTCTCCATCCGAACCACCTCACGTGGACTAGGTGTGTGCATTGTCATATAGGAAGTTGAGATCCGTGTATATGTGTGTTTTTACGAAGGTTCGTACAATCGGAGAAGTTAAAAAATGTAGTGTAGATCATGTCAAACATGTGTACGATTCCTACAGTTGGACTGGACGGCATTGGTCTGCATTGTTTTCGACCGATCCAAAAAGGTAAGTGTAACCAATTTTACGTATTAATTCAAGCATAGCTAAACGATCTAACTACAAATGAGCAGACCATATATATTTTTTATTCTGCTTCTACATCATTCTTACCTGCAGCGCTATGACTAAGACAATGAATGATGTGTTGCGGTGTTACCCATTTGCAGGGTGTGAGCTCCAGTGTGTGAACTTCGTGGTTAGTTAACTGTTTTGATGCTTTATTGGAAATGAAGCCCCCTGCTGTGGCTGATGCACTGCTCCTCCATCCCAGTCACTTTGATTTGTAACTTGTGACAGGGAAATTCACAACTGTGGTACAACATTTTAAAATACCTGTGGAGCTAATGAGGTTGTCCCCTTTGGTTTTTTCACATTAGACATACATGAGAAAAGGTGACTGGCTAAAATTCTCCTCACTATCACCCCCAGTATATTTCAGATCAATGAAAGCTAATGGCCACTGCCTAAATCTGAGATATTGAGCAACTTAAGGATGAATGACATGCTGCGTGATTGGAGATGATGACGTGTTGAGGAAGCCCTCATCCAGCAGTGGGTTGATCATGGCTGACAATGAGTATAATAATACACGATTGACCCCCTATCTACGCGACTTTACCGATAGACCCAAAGAATATGAATTCCTGCAGTCACGAAAACTTTACGTCAAGATTTAACGGTAAAGAAAACGAGACGTTCAAAGAAAAATATCCGTTTATCAAAATGCATTCTGTCTCACACTCGGAGTTAGAATACTATAATATTGCCAAAGGCCAAAGGGTTAAACGCATCTTGTCCAACTTGGCCACCACTTTAGGGACCCGGGAGCGACTGCTGTGCAAGTCATTGGCATGCAGATTGGCCGCACACTTTGATAGGCGCCCCCTTCTGAGGGTTCCATATTTTATTCATGCGCCAGCTGTCCGCCCATCGTTGGACGCGGCCACCCCGCGAAACGTGAGTTATTGCCCCAATTGCTTGCCCTGCGCCTTGCACAAAGTGTCAGCCTGACAAATGATAATGACCACTCTCGTCTATTGCTTGCACGGCGAGTTGCCTTTGCCCTCTCGAAGTTGCCGGTGTGGGTCCGCGGTGAGTGCGCTGCAAATGTAAAAAAAGAAAATCTATTTCATTTGTAAATGTAATGAGTTTTCCGGTTTCTAAGAAATATTGGACGGTACGTTTGCTATTTTCTGCGTCGTTGAATATCGTTATCGTCACCGTCATGAATAATTTATAACCAGGTGAGAACTTGTGAAACAATAAGTACAATCACATTTGCAAAGGAAACCTAGATTAATTAGTGGTGTATTCATACTCTTTGGTTCTTTCGGTAAAGTCACGTAGGTATAAAATACGTGACTTTACCGAAAGAACCAAAAAGTATGAATTCCTGCAGCCACGAAAATTTCAAATCAAGATTAGTGGTGTATTGTTTTATTACCGCAGTAGTAGTGGTAGTAAAAATAGTAGTGCTAATATGTAGTGTTGAGGTGTTTATTACTCGTTTTTACAAGCAGCTATGAATGAAATGTTTAATGCACCTCATAAAAAAAGAATCTAATCAACGTAATGGTAGAGGAGTGTGAATTCAGACATTGTGTATTACTGTGTCATACAAGGGAAGTTCAGGATAACATGTGCACGTTAGCTTGCAAATACCAACAATGAGCCCCCACAAATACACACAGGAATGGATGTGATGCTGCCATATCGGAAGAGGTGCAAGTACCCACGCTTTAACCCTTCCCGTCGATTGTGGTTGTACCCATTTACGCTGCTGTATGGACAGAGGCGGAGGAAAATGTCTTTTACAAGTGCTAATTGCTGCAACTTCCAGCACTGATAGAGCAAACCAGGAAGCTCCGGATTTGCGATTGTATTATACTCCAGTATTACATAACGACACTGCTGTGTCAATTTAAAATCCAGCAGAGCATTTTTGTTCACAATAAGTGAACATTGAAGCTGACAGCATTGTCTCTTGACACCAGGTTCGATAAAAGCTCTGTTGTAACTCGACTTTAGTATTGGCATGTTCTGCACAATCTGTGTATGAAAACATGGCTTGCTTTATTATTTATTTTGTATTAGTGTACAATATTGATTTTGTAGTTATACTTGATTATGTAAGAGAAACACATTAATATTTTATTATGTTATTATGCAATCTGCTGACCTTAGAATTCAGCTTGAGAATGATTTTTGGGACTTGAAAAAACCTGGTAAATCAATAAGCTGTCTTGAGTAATTCAGGTGAGCCACCTGAATATCAACAAACAACAAGCATGGGGAGGTGGAAAGGTAACTTCCCCGATGGGCTTGATGAAGGATAGCTAAGAAGCAGGGTTAAACTTAGCTGCTGACTATGACAAAATAAGAATAGGTTTTACCCTTTCTGGCAATTTAACAGGTGTTAAGATGTTCAACCACTAAATAGAAACCTTTTGCAAGGAATCATGTCCGCATTAACCACACGTGCTTGTGATGAACATGCAAACAAAACATGCTCTGATAATATATGCATTGCCTTTGAAGCTGATTGGCCTTCACCAGAGCCAGCCTTTTTTTATGGCCAAGTCTCACCAGTGTTGGACCAGAGAATGCCAAAAGGTGAACAGCACAAAGACAACGCACTATCAAGGCATTTATAACTCGGGGTGAGGAGATACAAAAAATTGAGAATAGGGTTTACCCTTTCTGGCAATAAAAAAAGGTGTTAAGATGTTCAAACACTAAACAGAAACATTTTGCAAGGTATCGTGTCTGCATTAACCACATGTACTTGTGGTCAACATGCAAACAAACATGCTCTGATAATAAAAATTGGACCTATTTGCTAAGTCTCATTTTGTAGTTTTAATACTGGCAAAAGGTCTCATTGCTGAATGATGGCAATGGGCAAAAACCTGTATGCGTTTACACTCGAGATTCACTTATTTCTAGTGAAGATGGCCAATAAGATTCATGATTATGATTCTTTTTTGAATAGATTAACATTAGTGCATCACTTTCCAGATGTAACAGCAGGTGTGTAAACTTAAAAATGTTGTTAAAATATTTTGGTCACTGTGGTCACGACTGACTTGGTTTTCTGTAACTCTGCCCAGGCAGAACATAACTGCTAATGAGAAGAATGTAAAAACATTCAAATTAATTATTATTTAAACGACACTGCCCCAAACAGGAGTGAACTTAGAAATGTACAAATAATCGAGATATTTTGTTATTTACGCATGAATGTGATAATTAAAAGGATTTTCAATGGCGTGTTTAAAACGTATTCACCTGCGTTTAAAGATGTGGTTGTCTCTGATTAAAACAATACAAATTGTACTTGTTTGCCAAACAACAACAACATACTTGGAGGTGAGTTGATGGGGAACACATGTACTCTGTCTCAACAACTTACTGAGCTCACCTTTGATAATTGTTTTTTTACCCTTCTATCTGGCAACAAAACTGACACCTTTTTACAAGGAGTCATGTTTGCATAGACCACAATACCTGCAGTCATAATGCAAACAAAAAACACAACTCTGATAATGTGCACTGTCCTTGAAGTTGATTGGTCAACACCCGAGACAGCTTTCCTTAGAGCCTAGTCTCACATGGGTTGGACCAGATGACGCCAAAAGGCGCACAACTCAAAGACAATGCACCATCAGAGTATGAGAGCTCGGGGTAAGCATTTACACCATTGGAACCTCATTTGCCAGTAAAAATATGATAATTGTTTTTTTTACCCTTTTATCTGGCAACAAAACTGACACCTTTTTACAAGGAGTCATGTTTGCATAGACCACAATACCTGCAGTCATAATGCAAACAAAAAACAACTCTGATAATGTGCACTGTCCTTGAAGTTGACAGTGCACAACTCTGATAATGTGCACTGTCCTTTAAGTTGACAGTGCACATTATCAGAGTTGTGTTTTTTGTTTGCATTATGACTGCAGGTATTGTGGTCTATGCAAACATGACTCCTTGTAAAAAGGTGTCAGTTTTGTTGCCAGATAGAAGGGTAAAAAAACAATTATCATATTTTTACTGGCAAATGAGGTTCCAATGGAGCTCACCTTTCATAATTCATCAGTGTACATGAAGAGCCCTTTTGTAAATATATCGCTGGATGAGGGCCTCCCTAAACCGTGTGTGGGTCATGGGGATATTTTTTTTACAAATGCCTTTGCTCGCAACGCATTTGATCCATACTAGGCACAACATGGCAACGAGGTTGCTTGTAAAGACAGTAGTAATTGTCAAATGTAGTTTTAAATCATTACATAGTATCACATAATTATTACAAACGCTTTGCTTTTAAAACTTTCAAAACAACTGATTTTGTTTCAGACGTTCAATACTAAAACAATATTATAATTATTATTTTGTATTTCCAAGTCAGAGTGAAATGTTGCAAAATAGTTTTGACCCCACGTGTGTTTGTCCCTGACCGCCTGCTATAAAAGCCGTACACAATTAACGATTTACTGCCAGTGTGCATGGGCCCACTCGTTCTATGTAGTGAAGACAGTGCAGAAAATGTGCATCCGAAAGGACTGAACATCCATCCAACGGTCCTATCCTGTCTTGGGATGCCTGGACAAAGGGTTGAGAGTTTAAGTCAACAGTTCTGTTTCTGTAAAAAAAACCCGGTGCGTATGGGGGTTGGGGGGGGGTCAACTTCTTGGACAAAGTGTCGGGTGAATCTGATATCCAGGGTAAGAAGTACGGTTGGACAAACTCCTATGGGCAAATGCACTCTCACTCCCCAGGGTGTCAAGTTTTAATTATAGTTCATCCGTTACTTTTTTTTGCAGATTATAAATGTAGTCTTTGTAATTGTGTCTGTTCTCGACTTTAAGGTGCATTTGGTGATGTTCCAAAAGCTACTATTGGCTAGTTAAAGATGTTATCCTAAATCTGTAATGTACATTTTTTTTACTAATTGAAAAGTAATATGTGGCATAAATTCCAAGAACATTTGCTTAGAAGTCACCATCCCGTTCCACAAGTCGTTTTACAATTAAAACAGATACTTTACTTCTGCAACAAAAATCTGGCACTCACATTTCCTTATTTTTTTTAACTGGTGGATAAGAGGTCAAAAGTGTTGAACTGGAACCACTTTCTTAGACTTGGGTACGTGAGTATACAAAGTGTGTATGCTTTCAGCGTTGTCAATGGTACGAAAAGAAAATCCAAAATAGAACATTTCCATTTGCACTTTATTTGGCTAAATTCCAGCTCTAGAAATAGAAAATATTGGCTTGTCAACCGTGCAATGAACATTAAACTTTCATGGCAGGGTTCACAGGAAAGTGCTGCTCCCCAGTGTGGATAAGAGGTCACTTGAAGAGATTTCAGAAGCTGTTCTGTGAAATATTCTTCCAACTTACCATTCTCTAACACCGAGGGATGCACTTGCTGTGCAAGCGTTGCAAATACATTATTTGTCTCGTGACGTGACACCTCTAGCACACTCGGGATAATATTGTGGATAAAGACAAAAACAAAATACAACATTTTTTTATTTTCATATTATCTGCATGTCATATGGAAGGTTAAATGGAACAGTGCCAACACAATTTTATAACCACACATACATTTATACATTTTTTAAACAAAGTAAAGTTAAATCTGTTCCAGGGTTTGTTTTTTGGATGCATTGATGTGGAAGGCCCATTCGTCAATGGATTCAATGATATTTCAGCAATGTGGTAAACCCCTTAAACAGTGTGATTTATTATTACTTGGATTACTTTGTCTTAGTGATCCTTTATACTTTCACAAAAAGGTCGATGCCACTTGTCCTCAAATTATGTCCCATTAAAAAAATATGCCACACATAATACAGATATGGACACTGAAATAGTGTCTGACTGCTGTTGGAATCAGATATGCTGCTTCATCGCAAACACGCCGGTTTTTGACACTCCCTACGACAAGAAAATCTCGCTTCTAACTCAAAACTGGCATTTCCCATGCCACGGCATGCACTTTTCAAAGTGCGATGTCATCACATAAGTGAATTGAGTGCCGAAAGCTCGAGCCCTTATAGTAATTTTCACCATCAATCAGCATCAAGCTGCTATTTGCGAGATTACAGCCACAGGCACCATCAGGAAATTGAGAATTTCTACAAAGAGAATTATCAGAATATCTAAGATTTCCACAAAATGTGGACTGCAGCCAAATATTCAGTTATATTTTATGAGCCCGTGCAGGCATTTTAACTTACAGAAATGTTGTGTTTACTTATAGTTTTGTTTTGCACGTTTTTTCCCCCCTCGTAGAATATATAGACATTGCTAAATATTCGCGATTATGTGAGACACATGGTAATCCAGCAGAGATTGTTTGTTACTGTTCATTTTCTGCAGTAAACACTGCTCCATCCATGAAAACAAAGCTTTGCACAACAGAGAGGGGTTTTTGTTCTATTTATTTGATATTTGTCTATGACCCTTTACCAAAAACTGCAATAATCCCTGAAAGAATATACAATTCCGTCTGCAGTTGGAGTCCGACCTTGGGCCTGGATCAACATGCGCACAACTCCCCGATATTTCCCACCCGTCTACATGTGTGCGAGCCGAGCGTGCGTGTGCAAGTGCTTGCTTGCTGTCCTCACCTCAAACTCTGGCGGACAAACAGACGCCAGTGGAGGATAAGTTGTGTTGCACCTTATCCACTGACCCTCAAACGGTGGCCCTGTCTGCCTGTGCCCACGGCTCGTAGCCCTGCTTCCCTCCCAGCCTGCTAATGGCTTTTGATAAATGTGTGTGGCAGAGCACATGAGTGCACTGACCTGGCAAGAGCGCCATGATGTCCTGCAGCAGAAGTTCCCAATCAATATCTCCCAATCTGCCTCTGCTTTGTTCTTGTCTCCCATCTAGTGCAGTAATAATCGAGTCTTGTTTTTGCAGTTGAGACCATGGGAATCAGAAGGGACCCGTCCAGATGTCATGCCACTTATAGCCTATAAGAAAAAAATATCATTGTGGTCCACAAAATAAATGGTTTGGATGTGTTTGTTTTCTGGAAAATGAATCTCACAAATCTAATTAAGATGCAGCATGAACAGATAGATGTTTGTATGAATAGGCTGTAGTTATAAATAAGTGTATGTAAGTTATACTATTGATACAATTTTGAGATGTCAGTACCTATTGAAATGTCTGCTATATAAATCCGAAATAGCCTCCGAAACGTCGTGATTTTTGATTTTATTTTATTTTATTTTCATTCATTTTGATGTTTTACCTACGTGACTTTACCGAAAAAACCTAAGAAGATGATTCCTTGCAGTCACGAAAGCTTCAAATCTAGAAAGAATATAATAGAATGCATGGCCATTTTGTTTTCCACCAACACATCGCTGATGTTTATAGACACTTGTGGATAACTGATGTTCTTTCTGGTGTTAAAATATCATCTTAAGTCCCTTTGATTTGGCTGCTTAAAATTATAATCCGCAGATTGTGTAGTCTACAGCCAGTGCTTGCATTATGCTGCCTTCATGGACCAGTCTGTTAAGATATCTTCCAGCTGGCTCATGACCCTTTGCCTTGGCCAGTCCGTTACACGATGCTTAAACTCCATGCACACTCGTAAAGCCTGGTCTATGTGGATTTCTGTTCGGAACCGTGTTGTGAGTACAGCATAGTTGCAATGTTCTCAGTGAGAGAACGGATGTGAGTTATAAAAATCGCAGGTGGTCACAGCCTCTCTCACAGAGAGGTTGAGAGGGTGGGTGTGAGCATGCAGCATGCAATTGAGGAGGATGCAATAGTTTTTTTTTATGTGAACCATATTCCTGTTTTTTGTGTGCGCATATAAAAAAAGTGTTTTTTCTTTTCCAAAAACATATCTGTGTTTGGGAGCACTGGCATCATAGTCCTGGAAATGCTGAATAATGAGCAACATTTTGGCACTGCAATTCCTGAGCATCGACGTTTTGCATGCTGTATACTGGTAGGAACCTCCTGGTTACACCAGCCCACGGGATTATTGTGTCCGTCCGTCCGTCGTGTAGGGAGGGGCTGGGTGGGGACGGTGGGGCTGGGTGGGGAGGGGAGGGTGGGGAGGGGCTGGGTGGGGAGGGGCTGGGTGGGGAGGGTGGGGCTGGGTGGGGGGTGGGAGGGGTGGGGCTGGGTGGGGAGGGGCTGGTCACCCCGTGGTGCCCTTATAAAACTCAACGTTTAACCTACTCACGCCGGCTTGTGCCCGCCCTCACAGTCGGGCATATTTGCGGAAAACACCACGCCGCCGTTGACCCTGGCCATTGACCGAGCAACCCAACGTTCCTACCAGCTCCCTCCGCAGGAATGTGTTATAAATAGCAGTTCATTTCAAATGTCCTCCTTGAAGGCCAGGTACACACTTAGAGGGCAGAGAAAGCAAAAAGAAGGTTGTGGAGGAAGGAGCGATGATATGAGAAAGTGTGTTACATCGAATATCAAAATGTTCTGGCTGGCTCTGGATAAGTAAAACATTTTAATTGTAAATCATGTGTGTTTTTTATGAGTATGAGCATTCGATTCATTGCAGGTACCATTGATGTAAGTCTGTGCACAATGAAGATGATAAGCACTGTTGGATATGTCTTGATCTTTAAAGAAAGGTTATTTATGTAAAGTGACTCATGATAGGCTGTCATTTTTTAAAAATGTCGTATTTATTTTTTGATGGGGCACATTTGATTGTAGGGTATTTTGATTTACATGCATAGTCTCCATATATATAAAAGGCAAAGTTGTGAATATGTGTGTCTGTTCAAAATGTTTAGCGTACTTCCCGACATGCAATAAAATTGAAATTTGCCATGTGGGTACTTTCCAGACTGTACACCATGGAAAAATTATAAAAATACACTTTTTTTTGGGGGGGGGGGGGGGGAGCTCAATAATGCATATATTTTTTGCACAAGTGAGCTGTGACGTCAATCTGTCACGTGACCCGCGCATGTGGAAGCGTAACGCATTGTAGTGTCGTGGTTAACGCGCGGCGCTACGAACCCGGCGACCCGAGTTCGATTTCCGCTCACGGCCACCACCAGTGACGATTATTTCAACCGCTCCTGGGCCTCCCCTAGGTCGACTCAGCCTCAAACGAATAACTGCTGTGGTGTGTGAACATTGCCACTGGGGAGACAAAGGCGGCCGGGCGTGGTGAATGCAAGTCCCGGGCGAAGCCGGGTAGTAAAGCTAGTGTTTATATACAATCCGTTAGGTTGACTCATACGAATGCAATTGGAAATTTTAAAATGTAAACTAGCATAGAGAAGTCTGGGGGTTTGGGATTAGATTGTGTCAAGACTAATATTTTGGATACAGAATGTATTGAATGAGCATATTGCCTGCACATGTGCTGACATTTTTACTCAAATACACAGTGCTGTTGAAGGTGGAAGAATCTCTTTTTTGAGGGTTACATTTTGCAGGTATTCACCAATAAGATATTACAAAGTGTCACTGTAATGGCCGCTTTTGAATTGCATGTGTGTGCTGTCAAGGTGATGGAAGAGTCGGGTCTCCCCCTATGCTCTGGACAGTGTTCCTAACCATGAGTTACAGGCCCACGTGCCACTGATTTGGTTTGAAGTCCTTTCGGATCACCGCACTATTGGCCGCAGATGTTGAGATTAAGGGAATGGATGACATAACAGGTACTGGTGGAGTCCTTTAAGATGCAAGCGTTAAGGGACTGTAATCCATATTCTTTGGGTCTTTCGGTAAAGTCACGTAAATAGGTACAAATTAATAAAAAAATAGTAAATATAAAATGAACAAAAAACTATCACGTTTGGATCACAACATGAGCGATCCTCCTGATGACAATCGCGTGTGTTGTGTTCGAAGCGTCGTAAGTTTTTGTCTATTTTATATTTGCTATTTTAATTAATTTGAACCTATCTACGTGACTTTACCGAAATACCCAAATAATATGAATTCCTGCAGTCACGAAAGCTTTAAGTCAGGACTGCAATCCGTTTTTTTTTATCCATGTCTTTATGTGAAGGATAATGTTTTGATTTTCTTTAAGACGTGAGCTTTAGATCAGCTGTTTTATATTTATTTTGAAGGTTTTTTTTAACATGTGAGATTAATTGAATGTGTGTGCTCATCATAAGGAAATAATACTTTGTAAGAAAATGTCCTCTTAAAACTGAAGTTTCAACATATTTTTAATAATTTTATCAATTTATAACATTTTTGACATGCGTTTTTCTGGATTTTGTTGTTGTTATTCTGTCTCTCACTGTTCAAATAAACCTACCATTAAAATTATAGACTGATCATTTCTTTGTCAGTGGGCAAACATACAAAATCAGCAGAGGATCAAATACTTTTTTCCTTCACTGTATTTGCAAGTAAATTTTAATACGTCATAAAAAAATAATATTGTGATTCCGATGCAGATTACTTACTGCATTTAACATTGTAATCATACCCATGTTAATTCCACCGTGTTTTATGTAAAACACGGTGCTATTTATACCTTTTGTAGCAGTTAAATAAAAAACTGAAAAAGCTTCAATGTGTGTTCAATAATCGCGTCTGTCTCTCAAACTTACTTTTGAAATAAGTTACTACGTCGAATTAGACATACTAATGTCTTTTCAAGCACACCTATGTTATTACACCCCATCATTACCTATAATTGAATTCTAATAAAGGGCAATTATTGCTCATACATGTTGAAATGTTGTAACAGGTGGGCAAGCCATTTGATCACGCGATGAATGGAACACAATGACTGGGTGGGCCTTTCTAACAGAAATAAAGAAATTCTTTTTTTTTATTTTGCCCACTCTTTCTCAGAGCTGTGTGTGTATGTGGCCTTTGGGAAGATGGATAATTGCTCCAGGTTCATACAGACAAAGTAAAGGGCATTCCAGGACATTATCTGCTGCAGATACCTGAAACCTGACAACTGCTGCCACGTGACATTCATTTAGGCGTTAATACATGAAACATGAGGATATATTTACATATTAAATGGCAAAGTATATTAATATATTTTCGTGGATCAGGGGTGCCAAGCAGTGGTTCACGTTTATTGTTTAACCAAGCGAAAACTCAAGAGAACAGGAGGAGAGTCTCATCTGCAAGAGTGACCTGGGGAATTAGTCAACCAATAGGGGGTGACGATTTCTTTTTGGTATCCCAATTGAGTTATTTCCGAGTAATTTAAGGATATGGTACATCTTAGCACACTGCACTGTACACCTGGCCACCTGAGTTTATTTCCCAGCCACGGACAACATCAGGAGCAAGGGATCGCTGAACACATCCGGTGTGCCCTCTTCACAACCCGCACTGCCCTATATCGTGAAGTAGAAAAACCCTACATAATCTAGCAGTGGATTGACAAAGGGCTGTACATTTTGATGTCAATACAATAAGACCAAATCTCCTACAATTCAGCTACAATTCTACCATGAGGGTGCTTTTTTGCACTTTGTGCAAAAAAAAAACCCGTCAACGCTCTTACCTTCAGACAATTATGTTACCCCAAATGTGTAACAGGGTTGACCAATAACAGGGTTAATACACTGGACTTGCAATTCCGAGGTCGCCAGTTTGCTCTTCTCGGAGGAACAGCAGTTTAAACAAGGGACACGTTTCTAATTCATCTCCTTCTGTCCATACAACATTATCTATGCGTACAGCACAGTTGACTGACAGGTCAGGTGTAACGGGATAAAGTGTGGGTACTCCCTCTTCTTCCAAGATGTCTAGCCAGCATGGAAGAGAAGGCCAAATACCTCCTAGAGGTGCTTTACAGAGCTTCCTGTTGTGGATGACCTTCGGCTTATATAGGCACATACTGTACAGTTATATTATATATAAATAAAACATGCAGTACACGTATAATCGAGTAAATCTCATAATACAAGTGCTAATTATTGCTTTGCAAGAGTTTTCGCTCAAGGGCGAGTTGCTGCATTATACCTGAGGCTTGTTTAAACGGTCAGGCGTACAAGTTTGGAAACATTCTTATAAACCACACACACCTTGTGCATGTATATTATATCCATCACATTGCATCATATACGTGCATGACGAGTACATATCTGTCCCTTGCAGGAAGGAAATAATATTCCTAAAAACTCTTATTTGATACATTTTACAATTATCTCTCATTACCCAAACCTAAAAAATGCTGTAATGCATTTGATACCTTTAAATGTGCCGTCACTATCTGGGAGCACAGTTATTATAGTTGGGAAAAGGGTTGTTCAACAGGACCTCGATGTGTTATGGAGTGCTGTCTCGGTATTTTAAGTGCATTTGATTGCCATGTCCTTCAGATCAATTTGGAGGATGGACTCGGTCCAATTGCCTGCTCACTTTCAGCATGCTACTGGGTCAATCGCAAGCACATGTTTCAAAACGGTTTTGCCAGAAGGCTGGTGCAATACAAGTTCATCAGCTTTCCAAAGCACTATGGAATCTACCACGTTTCGCTTGTTAGAGCATCTCCATGAATGCTCTCCAAAAGCAACAATTAACATGATGTGGCATTAACAGTTTTGTCGCAGTCAGCAATCCTGAAGGCAGATTTATATAACTTCAGTTGTAGAGCTGTCACTTGTAACAACTACTCTCGCATACAAGCTTTTGACAGGGTCATGGAAAGGCCATTGATCCTGACATTTAAAAGAAAGTTCGTTTCTTAAAATCCTTTAGACATTGACATGTTTTGACAATGCATGATAATGCATCCCTCCGCTCTAGAGTACTTGGCATATTTTATTTGTGTAAACTTTGGACATGCTGAGACCACAAGGTTAAGGTGTGCTGGTGGTAAAGGGCATGGCTTAGTGTTTGGACTTTCATGAGTTTAGACAGCTTATTTAAGATTGATTACTAGGAACCTGTCGTTAATGTCCATTGGCCTATGGGAAAACTACTCTTGCAGAATATGTAAGAATGGAACACAGGCTACATTGATAGGGACCAATGTTCCCTGGAACAGTAATGCAGTGGTTAGCACACTATGCTATGAACCCGACGACCTAAGTTTGATATCTGTCCACAGCCTAGATTCGTGGCTAGTGATATATGAACCGATATTGTAACCTTCTTTAACCTAGCATGCATGACCAGTGCAGTGAAGTACAGTCTAAAATCCCCTTGACAATCACTGTGTGAGAAGGCCTTCATCCAGCAGTGGATTGGCAAAAGACTGTTCATTATACAAATACATTTGTAAATATTGGTATGATGATTTTAATTTTAATGGCATGATGTAAAAAAAACACAACTACGTGTTTCTGGAGCACACGCAATGTATATGTTTCCTTGAATTGCCAGCGTCCCACACTTCCATCCTAAGGATGACATATCTCGCATGGATTCCTGTAACAACTATTGACCAATGCAGTTGTGACTGAATTATGCAGCAGCTTCCCTTTAAACCGCCAAGGTCGTTTCACATAACAACCTCACGTGAAACGAGGAAGAAAAAAAAATCTAAACAACATTAAATAATGGCCTGCAACCGAGGAGAGTGCTCTTCCCCGTTCCTCGTTCACGTAGGGAGCAGAGACGCAGAGCCACTCTCTTGGGTGTCGGGGGTGTCCAGACACCCACATGGACAACACACACACATTTACACAATCGGCACGCATATACACATCCACAGCCCAGTAGAAATGCGCAAAACAAAGATCCCCCGTATAGCCTTAACAGACTTTTGGGACAAGTGCTGTTAGCGAGCGCCTTTGAAGGGCCGGCACGACACACGAAGGGGTGGGCGGCCAACATCACGCCCGTGGCGAAGTTTACACACCACACCAGGTAAAATACGTGTTTGATGCTCAGGATTGGTTCAGATAATGGTCACTCATGTTGGCCGTGAGCTGGAATCAAACTCGGTTCACCCGGTCTTCAGCGCACCACCACTTGATAATTGGTTCTTTACCCTTCTATCTGGCAACAAAACTGACACCTTTTTACAAGGAGTCATGTTTGCATAGACCGCAATACCTGCAGTCATAATACAAACAAAAGAACATAACTCTGATAATGTGCACTGTCCTTGAAGTTGATTGGTCCACACCCGAGACAGCTTTCCTTAGAGCCTAGTCTCATATGGGTTGGACCAGATGACGCCAAAAGGCGCACAACTCAAGGACAATGCACCATCAGAGTATGAGAGCTCGGGGCAAGCATCTACACTATGGGAACCTCATTTGCCAGTAAAAATATGATAATTGGTTCTTTACCCTTCTATCTGGCAACAAAACTGACACCTTTTTACAAGGAGTCATGTTTGCATAGACCGCAATACCTGCAGTCATAATACAAACAAAAGAACATAACTCTGATAATGTGCACTGTCCTTGAAGTTGATTGGTCCACACCCGAGACAGCTTTCCTTAGAGCCTAGTCTCATATGGGTTGGACCAGATGACGCCAAAAGGCGCACAACTCAAGGACAATGCACCATCAGAGTATGAGAGCTCGGGGCAAGCATCTACACTATGGGAACCTCATTTGCCAGTAAAAATATGATAATTGGTTCTTTACCCTTCTATCTGGCAACAAAACTGACACCTTTTTACAAGGAGTCATGTTTGCATAGACCGCAATACCTGCAGTCATAATACAAACAAAAGAACATAACTCTGATAATGTGCACTGTCCTTGAAGTTGATTGGTCCACACCCGAGACAGCTTTCCTTAGAGCCTAGTCTCATATGGGTTGGACCAGATGACGCCAAAAGGCGCACAACTCAAGGACAATGCACCATCAGAGTATGAGAGCTCGGGGCAAGCATCTACACTATGGGAACCTCATTTGCCAGTAAAAATATGATAATTGGTTCTTTACCCTTCTATCTGGCAAATGAGGTTCCCATAGTGTAGATGCTTGCCCCGAGCTCTCATACTCTGATGGTGCATTGTCCTTGAGTTGTGCGCCTTTTGGCGTCATCTGGTCCAACCCATATGAGACTAGGCTCTAAGGAAAGCTGTCTCGGGTGTGGACCAATCAACTTCAAGGACAGTGCACATTATCAGAGTTATGTTCTTTTGTTTGTATTATGACTGCAGGTATTGCGGTCTATGCAAACATGACTCCTTGTAAAAAGGTGTCAGTTTTGTTGCCAGATAGAAGGGTAAAGAACCAATTATCATATTTTTACTGGCAAATGAGGTTCCCATAGTGTAGATGCTTGCCCCGAGCTCTCATACTCTGATGGTGCATTGTCCTTGAGTTGTGCGCCTTTTGGCGTCATCTGGTCCAACCCATATGAGACTAGGCTCTAAGGAAAGCTGTCTCGGGTGTGGACCAATCAACTTCAAGGACAGTGCACATTATCAGAGTTATGTTCTTTTGTTTGTATTATGACTGCAGGTATTGCGGTCTATGCAAACATGACTCCTTGTAAAAAGGTGTCAGTTTTGTTGCCAGATAGAAGGGTAAAGAACCAATTATCATATTTTTACTGGCAAATGAGGTTCCCATAGTGTAGATGCTTGCCCCGAGCTCTCATACTCTGATGGTGCATTGTCCTTGAGTTGTGCGCCTTTTGGCGTCATCTGGTCCAACCCATATGAGACTAGGCTCTAAGGAAAGCTGTCTCGGGTGTGGACCAATCAACTTCAAGGACAGTGCACATTATCAGAGTTATGTTCTTTTGTTTGTATTATGACTGCAGGTATTGCGGTCTATGCAAACATGACTCCTTGTAAAAAGGTGTCAGTTTTGTTGCCAGATAGAAGGGTAAAGAACCAATTATCATATTTTTACTGGCAAATGAGGTTCCCATAGTGTAGATGCTTGCCCCGAGCTCTCATACTCTGATGGTGCATTGTCCTTGAGTTGTGCGCCTTTTGGCGTCATCTGGTCCAACCCATATGAGACTAGGCTCTAAGGAAAGCTGTCTCGGGTGTGGACCAATCAACTTCAAGGACAGTGCACATTATCAGAGTTATGTTCTTTTGTTTGTATTATGACTGCAGGTATTGCGGTCTATGCAAACATGACTCCTTGTAAAAAGGTGTCAGTTTTGTTGCCAGATAGAAGGGTAAAGAACCAATTATCATATTTTTACTGGCAAATGAGGTTCCCATAGTGTAGATGCTTGCCCCGAGCTCTCATACTCTGATGGTGCATTGTCCTTGAGTTGTGCGCCTTTTGGCGTCATCTGGTCCAACCCATATGAGACTAGGCTCTAAGGAAAGCTGTCTCGGGTGTGGACCAATCAACTTCAAGGACAGTGCACATTATCAGAGTTATGTTCTTTTGTTTGTATTATGACTGCAGGTATTGCGGTCTATGCAAACATGACTCCTTGTAAAAAGGTGTCAGTTTTGTTGCCAGATAGAAGGGTAAAGAACCAATTATCATATTTTTACTGGCAAATGAGGTTCCCATAGTGTAGATGCTTGCCCCGAGCTCTCATACTCTGATGGTGCATTGTCCTTGAGTTGTGCGCCTTTTGGCGTCATCTGGTCCAACCCATATGAGACTAGGCTCTAAGGAAAGCTGTCTCGGGTGTGGACCAATCAACTTCAAGGACAGTGCACATTATCAGAGTTATGTTCTTTTGTTTGTATTATGACTGCAGGTATTGCGGTCTATGCAAACATGACTCCTTGTAAAAAGGTGTCAGTTTTGTTGCCAGATAGAAGGGTAAAGAACCAATTATCATATTTTTACTGGCAAATGAGGTTCCCATAGTGTAGATGCTTGCCCCGAGCTCTCATACTCTGATGGTGCATTGTCCTTGAGTTGTGCGCCTTTTGGCGTCATCTGGTCCAACCCATATGAGACTAGGCTCTAAGGAAAGCTGTCTCGGGTGTGGACCAATCAACTTCAAGGACAGTGCACATTATCAGAGTTATGTTCTTTTGTTTGTATTATGACTGCAGGTATTGCGGTCTATGCAAACATGACTCCTTGTAAAAAGGTGTCAGTTTTGTTGCCAGATAGAAGGGTAAAGAACCAATTATCATATTTTTACTGGCAAATGAGGTTCCCATAGTGCACCACCACTTCTCAGTCAGTGCAATTAGAAGTGCACAGCCAGGATGGCTATTCTATAGCAAGGCAGCATTCCAGCCTCTTATTATACACAACACAATTGCCTCATATTATCCATAACAAAACGCATTATATTATCCACATTCATAAACCTACCTGAGCAATGCCATCCCACCCATACGTGCCATCACGAAACCGACGCTCATCTGGTATGGAGGGTCAACCAACCTGCCTGAGTGATGCCATCCACCCATAGGTACCATCCCCCAAACCTCCACTCATTTGCCGCGGACCTGCTGCAGTGTGTGAAATCCGCTCAGCTTGGGACAGCAGGGAGGGAGGTTTTCATTGACTTCCGCGGTGGTCTGGAATAGTCTGCCAACTGAAGTTCGCTCAGCTGTGACAATTGGTGATGTTGAGACCAAACTAAAAACATTTAGTTTAATTTAGTTCAAAAATTATTTAAGCCATCCGTGCTTCCGTCTCAACTTTTTGCTAAATATGGCCGCGTTATACATCTTGGAGAGATTGAACATGCAAAAGTATGGTTTTGCCCCTGGCGCCACTTTCACTTTTTTAATATTTGGTTCCATCCAATTAAGCAGTTCTTCGAACAAGTAGCTGATAGCAGTTGTGAAGGTGGTCGTGCTCTTGTAATTGTGTCCATCTGTTCAACACGATCACTCAGTTAAACGTTAGCATGCTTGTATGGTCATGCAGCTGCCGTTAACAGACTTAATTAGTGCATATTCCACTTATAGATTATATTTAATCCCATATGTATAGAGTTGCAATCATTAAGGATTTGATTAGGAGAGTGGTTTTCATTAGGATAATTGCCCAAGACAAACTGCCATTTGACCCAAATAGTAATGCACACCTAAACCCCACGTTAAGTGGAATGGAATTCTACAAAACTCTGCAATTTACTTGCAATGTTGGTTACTTGAGATAAAATAATGGTGACTTTCTCGTAATTAACGTTTTAATTTGTATGCAACTCGGTATCCTGTTACACAAAGTGTAAATGTTGCTTGTGATGGTAATGCTGCATTTGTTAATTAATTGCATCAATGATTTACATATATGATTGAAATGCAACTCGATGTGAAACAGACTGGCATTTAAACATCAATAATTTGCAAAGAAAATAAACCCAATAGCTCCTATTAACAAATTGCATGTCTATGGCAACTTCTGGTTTCGGAAAAGTAAATTGTATTGTGTACTTGTTGCGCTTCACAAACGTAAAATATTCCTGAATATTCAGTTTAACACGTTGGCTTTCGCGACCAATATCATCCATCAGAGTTTTTTTGGGTTAGCTCGCATAAATATATAAATATGTAGTCAAACCCGCCACCACCCGACACAGCAAATTAGTAAGGGTTGTCACGTAAAGAGAACATGCCAATTTGCTACTCGTGTAGTGACTAACTCGGAGACGAAAGGAGTTGGAGGCACTTCTTTATTAACAAGCACCATTGGGGTTAACACTTTATAATTCGTCCGTCCTTTTGTCAGCGACATTACTCAGTCAGGACAGTTGGTAGGCTGCCTGACTGGTGATGCCCCGAGATGGTGAAGACGGAGACGATGACAAGAAGGATGGTGACGAAGACTTCAGCAGCACGACGGGGATCCCACTCCATACGACAGCCCCGAGGTCCCCTACAGGGGTCCTTCTCATACTGTCAGTGTGGCCTGGCTCCACCCCTGGCCACTCCCCATTTCTAGAACCTACCAACGGGTTTCTGGCGGTGCCCCTTCTGTGACCTTTCCTCTAGATCCCCCTCTGGTGTATCACCTAGCCTGCTAACGTCAGGGTTGCCGTAAGCCGCAGATCCCCTTCCCTGCCAGCAGCCAGCGCTATGCTGCTACATTACTATTCTATGCCACTACATCATCCCCCCCCCCCTCCGTGAAAAAAAAAAAACAGCCGTCCCGGCTGACATCAATCACCTATGTAGAGGGAACTTCACAAATGCGCTAATGCAACAGGCTAACATGGAGGAATAACGAATTTTAGGCGAGAAGAATGGTGACGAAGACTTCAGCAGCATGACGGGGATCCCACTCCATACGACAGCCCCCAGGTCCCCTACAGAGGCCCTTCTTATACTGTCAGCGTGGCCTGGCTCAGCCCCTGGCCACGCCCCATTTCGAGAACCTACCAGCAGCTTCTTGGTGTGCCCTTTCTGTGACCTTTCCCCTAGATCCTCCTCTGGTGTATCACGTGGCCTGCTGACGTCAGGGCTGCCATAAGCCCCAGATCCCCTTCCCTGTCAGCAGCCAGCGCTATGCTGCTACATTACTATTCTATGCCACTACACTAGTGTAACGAATCCGAGGATGAAGTAATAACAAGAACCACTTTTATTTAAAGACTTCCACAATAAGGGACCCAAGGCTTTGTTATTTTCTTCCAGCTTGTATCTTCCTCCGAGCATCCCCACTCCTCGTGCTCTCCCCCTTTCTTGAACCTTATTATCCTTGTTTTTTTACCTTAAGCCAGTCCCTTTAACGGACCCTTGCTGTTTTTCCATTTTCTCATTCAACCCTAATCTCAAATCCCTTTAAAAGGTTGTCTCCCAACCAATCACCGTGGAGGCCTCTTTCTTCCAATCGGAGACCTTTGTTTATTTTCAAATAGCTGTTAGGCTGCATATTGACTTGGGTTAATTTTCAGTAATTACACTAGTACAGCACACCAGTGTGTTGGAGAGCAAAGCCACAACATTTACAACTATCTTCATCAGGCGACAGTCAGATTTGTGGAGAAATCCTCCTGTTTCGTTCCTTAAATTGCTTTTATGGCTTTATGGCTTTATTTTGGTGATTTTCGAAAAGTTTTTTGGTTTGGTCATGTTTGTTTGTTGTAGTACGGAGTTAGACTGATGGCCTTAATCTAAGTTGTCTTGTGGTTGTTGTTGTTTGACTTGCATCCCACTGGGATTTTTGCACACAGTTGGTGTACGGTGCTTTTTCTGCAAAATTTTGCTGTCTGTTCTTGGATTTTCTGTTTGCACATAGTCACTTAAAGATATTTCTTGTTCATGTGTTTTGTTTGTTGCGGTTGCACCCGATTAAAGAGCCGAATGGCTCACAGGGCTATATCTAATAAATTAACTTGAAATAGAGGGATAAATGTGATGGCATCACTCGTGAGCCCTTCTTGCGCGAAGTGTGTGGGGGGGGGGATTTATGAATGCATATAAATGACTATGGGTATCCATTGCCAGTTGAGTTATGTATACGGTAATCAATGTACATTATGAATGCGCATAATGAAGAAACTGCAACTCTTCTGTAAAGGTGCAGCTCAAGAACATGGCTTCATCACGCCACTGCTCGCAAAACGGCCTCCACTAGAGTAAGCTTCAGAGAGCCCCTCGTGAGCGTATTTCGCCTAGTCTTCCACACTGGCAAGGTAATGTGCATATCAAGAGGAATTTAGCATATTCATGGGAAATGCGTAGGAGGTGGGCGGGGGGGTTTCAAAGTCATATTATGCCCATGCATTATGCAGGATCAGCAGCACCAAAGGGAGGGGGCAGGGGGTAGCATTAACAAAGGGAGGGGATGTTAATAGTATGTAGAAGCAATGAAACGTGAATGGGACAACGGTGGCAGGAGACCCGCAGCGGAGCAAATAATGCATTCCCTGTGGAGAACACAAGATACACAGTTAATGCCAGTGAGTGGACTGCGGTCTGAAAGTCACCGTAAACGTGAACAACAATCAGTTAAGATCCGAAATGGTTTATTACGTCCTTCCAATGATTGCTGAGCCAGAATCCATCTTCTCGGTTGAAATTGTCTCTGTGTTTGTATATGTGGATCGCCTCATGAACGAATCTCTCATGGTAGCCAGATGGCTTGCAGAGAACCTCTGTCTTGGATAAGTCAATGTCACTTTGAAACCCCCCGCCCACCTCCTACGCATTTGCCATGAATATGCTAAATTCCTCTTGATATGCACATTCTTTTGTTAAGGCGCTCTTCTTCCACCTCCAACTCAGCTTATATATAAGCTACTAGCTTGGCAGTGCCTCATTCTTCACCTGAAGACGGCTGCTTGCGTTGTAGCCGAAACGTCGTGAGAATTATTTTATTATGTTTTATTTTATTACTTCCCTTCTACGTGACTTTACCGAAAAAACCAAGAAGATGAATCCCTGCAGTCACGAAAGCTTTCAATCGAAATTCACCCACACTTTATCCCACCGCACATGACCTGCTGATTTTGCATCGAGGGTGGACACAGGTGGGAGATTTAAGAAACTTGTCCACAACTGCAACTGCAATGCCAGGCAATCGTACCGGTGATTGCATGTCCAATGTGCCGACCATTACACCAAAAGAACCAAAGAGTATAAAAATACGCTTTTGTAAATTAGGATTGTGATGATACGTTGTTTATTTTTACCACGTGTTTAAGTTTAACCCCACCTTTGTTCTTCGTATATTTCATTAAGAGGCTCCGGCATGCCTACCTTGGGAAAACCAATACCGCGCTTGAATTCCAACTCACCAGTCTGTCACTCAAGGCAGCCATCGCCTCAAGAGTCTCAAGCACTGACCCGGGTCCAATGAGTGAATTTCTGCATCATCGTTGATTGGTTGCACCTGCAAGTGCAGCAGTGATATACGTGTATATGAGGAAGGGGAGCTGTTGGCAACTAACTATGGAATATTCAATTTCGCTGAAGACGTTTAGGATTATATTGCAGCAGGAGGGTATGCCTGTGTCCCCCGAAACCATATTGTTGATTGTAGGATTAATGTTCATTGGGCTTTTCCTCCCTCCACTTTGTGGGAAATGGATAGCTTCGGAATTATCGCAGCCCCCAATGAACCTGTTTTAGCTCTTGGTAAGGTTTCTCAAAGCCAACTGATAATTCTCATTGCAAAAGTCCTGATTTTGTATAGGTATGGTAAAATATTGTATCTGTGCAACATTTTCAATGTTTAGAAATGTTACATAGGGAACAGTTTGTCACCAAAATCAACCATAGTCTGTCCTTCTGAATGAAGTTCTCCCCAAGTCGTCGCTGCCTCTCATGATCCCGTGGTGTAACGTTCCATCCAGTTCCCACACTTCAGCTGATATCATTGCTCCATTTATGCGGTGAACACCTTCCCTTAGCTGCCATGCCGTCGTCCATCTCAAGCTCCGGCCATCATTCATTTAAAGCGACGAGTCCGAGCCAAGCCCACTTACTTTTCTGAATGGTCAGTGTGATATGTCTAAGTTGTGTCTAATTTTACGGTTATCCTTTGGTCCATGTACAGTGAGGGAAAAAAGTATTTGATCCCCTGCTGATTTTGTACGTTTGCCCACTGACAAATAAATGATCAGTCTATAATTTTAATGGTAGGTTTATTTGAACAGTGAGAGACAGAATAACAACAGCAAATTCCAGAAAAACGCATGCCAAAAATGTTATAAATTGATTTGCATTTTAATGAGAGAAATAAGTATTTGACCCCTCTGCAAAACATGACTTAGTACTTGGTGGCAAAACCCTTGTTAGCAATCACAGAGGTCAGACGTTTCTTGTAGTTGGCCACCAGATTTGCACACATCTCAGGAGGGATTTTGTCCCACTCCTCTTTGCAGATCTTCTCCAAGTCATTAAGGTTTCGAGGCTGACGTTTGGCAACTCGAACCTTCAGCTCCCTCCATAGATTTTCTATGGGATTAAGGTCTGGAGACTGGCTAGGCCACTCCAGGACCTTAATGTGCTTCTTCTTGAGCCACTCCTTTGTTGCCTTGGCCGTGTGTTTTGGGTCATTGTCATGCTGGAATACTCATCCACGACCCATTTTTAATGCCCTGGCTGAGGGAAGGAGGTTCTCACCCAAGATTTGACGGTACATGGCCCCGTCCATCGTTCCTTTGATGCGGTGAAGTTTTCCTGTCCCCTTAGCAGAAAAACACCCCCAAAGCATAATGTTTCCACCTCCATGTTTGACGGTGGGGATGGTGTTCTTGGGGTCATAGGCAGCATTCCTCCTCCTCCAAACACGGCGAGTTAAGTTGATGCCAAAGAGCTCCATTTTGTTCTCATGTAACCACAACACTTTCACCCAGTTGTCCTCTGAATCATTCAGATGTTCATTGGCAAACTTCAGACGGGCATGTATATGTGCTTTCTTGAGCAGGGAGACCTTGCGGGCGCTGCAAGATTTCAGTCCTTCATGGCGTAATGTGTTACCAACTGTTTTCTTGGTTACTATAGTCCCAGCTGCCTTGAGATCATTGACAAGATCCTCCCGTGGTGCCCTTATAAAACTCAACGTTTAACCTACTCACGCCGGCTTGTGCCCACCCTCACAGTCGGCCATATTTGCGGAATACACCACGCTGCCGTTGACACTGGCCATTGACCAAGCAACCCAACGTTCCTATCAGCTCCCTCCGCAGGAATGTGTTTTTTTTATGATAGCATCACTTTCATATTTTTTGGAATGACAGTGTAAAGCGGAGAAGTTGCATGGTATTGTATCAAAAGGTCAGGCGTATTAAAGGGCTACATTTTCACACCACCTTTATGTAAACGGTTAAATAAATAAAGTTTATTAAAAGGTAACCTTTTTATTTTAACATGAGTTCCCAGTAGTGTGTTCTTCGTAAAGGGTTCTAGCATAAAATACAACAATAGTCAATGGCTCTTATTCTGTAATGAAAATAATACATACATCACATGTGTACCGAGTATTGTACTTTAATACCATTTTTTTATGATTAATTATTGTGTTATACTGACCTGAAAGGCTGCACTAATGTAACCGGGGGTGACGCCGGGCTGGCGCCGTTCTACCATTGCTTTTGGTACGACCACAAAAATAAAACAAAGCAGAGCACCCATGGATGTGATAATGCATTTTTTATTTAGTTTCCACGGAATCAATCTAAATCAAAGCGCAGCTAATCCGCTGATCCCCCCCCCCGCCGCCATTTTATTTATTAAAGCCAAATTGATACTGGCCAGGCCCCAATGTATCGTCTGGCTGCATACGTGCCCCTAATGAATCCTGCGACTCCGCACATGGGCCAACCTCTACTCAGAGCTTGGCTCCAGCTCAGCTTAATGAACGCCGCTGCTCAGTTCACTAATAACATTTCTTTTGACTATGCATCCTAAAAGGTTTTTATCCATTAGCCATAACAGCATACTATCATGTGCTTCAAGGAGGAAAGCATGTATATGAAAAAGTTTCGCTTTCATACATGGGGTACCACACTTCTACCTGAATAATTGTAATCTTACATTTGCTGAAGACTTGGAACTTGTGTTTATTTTCATTCCATTTTTATGAAGATGTTAACGTTTTGATCAGTTAATGTGTTGGTAATATGATAGTTTTCTCAATTGGTCCACAAACGAACTCATGTGCCAATGCATTTGAGGATTAAATGTAGTATGAATGCATTGCTATTATACTTTTAAAATAACACTTTTGTACAAATTAAACAAAATATATTACTGCCATCCCTTTGTTATGCAATGTCTTTGAAGTTGGCTAAGTTTGAGATGGATCAGTATACATTTTTTGACCCAACATTTCTAACAAAAAATCCTGTGGTTACTGAGATATTTTTTTTTCTTTAAATCTAACTTTGAAGTGGTCCGTTATTGTTTTTTTATTGAAATAAAGTGGGTACTGGCATTGATTTGTAATTTACTGTACTTTTGAGCATTTAATTGTTGGGTTTTCTAGAACTTGCTCAACTGCAATGTACATCATGCGTGCATCTTTAAGTTATATTAATATATGTACCTTTCATAACATTCCGTTCATAAGCTAACTTTAAAATTACTTCGAGTTATAAATAAAATAAAAGCCCATGAACAGTATAAATAACACATGTCGTTGGTTCATGCCGCACACGTGTTTGGTTATATTCTTCAGCGATGAGATAATTATCGGCCATTAATTATCGGCCATTGATTGGAGTCAGAAGTGAGTGAAAGCAACCCCTCGGTGTGTTACCTTCCACCCAGAGAGCGCCACAAGCCCAATGGGGCCTGCATGCATTCGTTAGACTCCGAGAGAAATCTTCCATGCATGCTGCATCCAGTGTACCACACGACTCGGGATTCGTCATCGTCATGATCGGTCATGATTTATCCACTGCTGGATGAAGAACTTCCCATGCCGACGCCATCCCTCGCGGTCCTGCGATGCCCATCGTCCATCTTACTCCTGCACATGAGCTGGGCATCGTCGCTCCGTCT
This sequence comes from Lampetra fluviatilis, assembly GCF_964198595.1. NCBI lineage: Eukaryota > Metazoa > Chordata > Hyperoartia > Petromyzontiformes > Petromyzontidae > Lampetra > Lampetra fluviatilis. Next base: position 23,351,135 of record NC_136275.1, on the reverse strand, counting down.
CCGCACTGGTCATCCTCCAGGGTGTGGTTCCCTTCGTCCGTGGCTGCTATTCCAACATCAGTCTCAGCTCTCAGCCTTCATCCATTACAGCAATGTGTCCTGCCCAGGCTCGCTTGCTTTGCTTCACGGTCAATAAGATGTCTCTGATTTGCGATTACTGCCCAGGCCATGTGTTTCTGTCTCCCTCGGTGTAATGTCCAACGTGCATCGCTTCGTGCTTGTTTTCTTACTTTTCAGCCCTTCGTTCCATTTGCTTCGTCTGCGCTTTTCGTGATCGTCTTCCACGAAGCTCATGGTCCACCCTAAACCGCGTCCGTACAAACCATGGCAGATGCACAAATGGGAAATAAATAAATTTAACCCCTCCAGTGAGCGGCTGTTGTGGTCATCCAGAACAGACGATACAACATATAACGACACAATGCCCAATCCACAAATACGAAGCAGAGATTACAGCGACAATACACTACTCTGCTCCTCCCGACGCGGTTATCTGACTTTGCCACCTGAATGTGAAATTGTTGTTGTTGCTCTGCATCTACATCAACCATGCGAAAGAAGAAGATTGTCAAAAAACAAAAATCCAAAAGCGCTCCATTCTGCTCTCATTCCACTTTTAATTTCATCATTTTGATCCCATCCACCTCCAACAGATGTCCTAGGTATACATATTCTGTTGTTGTTTTCCAGTATCTTCCGTCCATCAAACGTTTTCCGTTATTTTGTAATCGCTTTTAATTTAGTTATATCTCTAACTTATTTTGAATCTGGCCTTTCAGCCTTCTTCAGTTCTTCTATCACGTACTGTAGGTATTTTTTACGAGTCGTTATTATGACTGTCATCAGAAAATCTGAGGCGATTAATATTCTCTATGTTTTTGTCTCTATTTCTCCAGTCCAAATTTTGTTATCAACAATTGTTTCAACTTGTAATGTGCCACTGCGCAGTATTCACTCTGTTAAAGAGAGCAAATTACTCATAGGCACAAGAAACTAAAGAGAGGTGAGAAGGTCGTAGTCAGGCAGTGAGCCGGCATCAAACTCCCCTCCCCCAAGCTCTGTGGTCCTCTATTTATGTTGTTTGCCAATTCAATGGGTGTTTACATGTGGGAGTAAAACATAGCACCCAGAGAAAACCCATGCATGCGAGGGGACAACACTCGATATCAGAAGTGATAGATTATACTGCCTTCTGGCAAGCCATGGTATGGCATCTCGACGCCCTCGGGAGTGAGTTTCACAACATTTGTGCGATTCACCAAGCCTGACCTCCACAGTGATGGATGGCTTGCGTGCACCACCACCTCCCAGCAAATGTTGCGAATTGCTATGAAAGGCCTCGGTGAGAGCATATCTCCTTGTCTGACCACTGATTTGTGTTATGTAAAAAAAATCACTTAAAATAGCTGTAGCTTTTACTTTTTCATACGTAGTTTTGCAAACAAAAAATGTACACATGTATTATTAAATCCATAGTTGTAGAGGAAATTTAATGATGGAATCTATTTCCACTTACCCACAAAGCACCTTCATAGACTACACAAGTTTGCATCATGGAATTAGGTAACCTTTTTTACCTCGAGAATATGATTGATAATGTCTATGATCCATGGTAGCCATGACCATCATGAACAATTAACATAGGCGTAAGTGAAGCCTAATTGATCTGTCATTATTTTAATGAGTTTTGTCTCCATTTTGTCACTAGAGTAATGATTGAGGCATCAATCCACGATTGAGGTACAGCATTTTGTTCTGCATAAACATGAATTGAACAACTTTGCGAATCTTGTTCCCAATTTTAGGTTTGCTTTTCTGATTATGTGTAATTCCTTGCGCAAGTTTTATTTGTCTGTCCAAAAAGTTTTATACCATTGCCATTGTTAAAAATATATATGTTTAAAGTTTATTGGTGTTTGTGGACAATATTTGGCAGCACGTATGTTCTGAATATATAAGATCACACTCATATTTATCCCAGGGAACACTAAAAGTGTATTTTTTTATATTTGAAATGTCAGAAATTTCAAGTTTATATTATTGGTTCTTTCGATAAAGTCACGTAGAAGGGAAATAATAAAAATAAAACATAATAAAATTCTCACGACGTTTCGGCCACAACGCAAGCAGCCGTCCTCAGGTGAAGAACGATTCTTCAGAACGATTCTTCACCTGAGGACGGCGTTTCGGCCACAACGCAAGCAGCCGTCTTCAGGTGAAGAACGATTCGTCAGAACGATTCTTCACCTGAGGATGGCTGCTTGCATTGTGGCCAAAACGTCGTGAGAATTGTATTATGTTTTATTTGTATTATTTTATTATTTCCCTTCTACGTGACTTTACCGAAAGAACCAAGAATATGAATCCCTGCAGTCACGAAAGCTTTAAATCGAAAATTTTAATTTCAAGTTTAGTTTTATTTTCATTATCCTAACTCTTGAAAGCTTTAAGTGCGTCATTTTTAATATTAGCCTGATCTTTGTCTTGACACTTTATAAAAAACAATTTTGATTAAACGTGTTGTACGATTGCAGCTAATGCATAAAAAAATTAACGTAAATTGACATCTTACACCTTACATTTCACTGTCGGCGTAAGCGTCGCATAAACTTACAGCGCAATTGTAATTCAACTATCATACATAACATCACACAGACCGGCGTCATAATGACCACGATGAATTCCACGACACAGATGGTATTTCCTTCACGTACATTACTCGACACACAGGTGCAATATTTCACTCAGATAGCCAATGGTTTAACAAAGAGGTTCAGAGCGAGTCTCATTTTTTCTAGCTACATTCATTTTGTTACCAAACACATCCCAGCTGTTATTCGCGTTGCTGCCAGGAAACTCTGATCCTCTTCTCTACGTTTGTCTTATATTCTTCCTTCTCCCCCTCCAACTGTTTTCTTCCGATGTTCCCGTCAAGTTGATAGATGCATAAAGTCGGGTGTCAGGTGGTGGAAATTCCACATTCCTATCGCAGGGGTCGTATAACCAAGAACACCCACTATTAATTCCCCACAAAGTGGTAGCAATTGTATTGATTCTGGAGGGATACATAGTTTAGTCAACTCTTGACCAGGATTTGAACTTACAACCATCCGATTCTGAGTTTAGTGCTCTGCCGCAGCGTCACCTGCACGGACTGATTGCGGCATATTTAGAAAACGTGCACTCATGCTATGCCTTATTAGCGGAATAAATTGGATCCTTTGGAGCTGTTGATATGCTTTAAGAGTGCATTATGCCAGCAGGGGGTCCAGTCAGTTCTACATTAGGAACATAAACTGCTCAAGTGAAGGGCCAGTTTACGGCGTAATTGCCACGTGCAGTTTCAATGCAGCAGCGCAAGGGCAGCTGCATAGATGGGATGAGATGGGGTCACTCTCCATGTTGCCCCAATGGGTGATTTAGATGACACTTAAAGCACCAAGGGTCCTCTGAGAGCTGGGCTGATGCAAGGCTATTCACCCAGCCAACCACGTGAACCCAGCTCAACCCCCTTCGACCCCTCTCCCAAGGGCCACGGATAAAACCGTGATGCAGGTGATGCTTTCTCGAGCTCTAATTGCAGATGTTGTAACCGTTAGAGTTATTGTGTAATCATGAAGACAAGTGTGGCTAACCATCTAAAGGAAGTATCTCTTGCAGTTCGGCACTTAAAGGAAACTATTACGCAGTGTGAGCACTTCTCACATTACAGTGATTTGGCTGAAACTCTGGTACGAGCTAGTAGTGACAGTGCAGTGTTACGTAGATGTTGCAATACGTTTCGAATATATTAATCTGACATGCATTTTGAGGGGTCAAGAATGACTGTGGCTCAGGATCAATTGCCATGTCAGACCACTGAGTCAGCAATACAGAGATTCTGTGTTTAAATCTGAACAGCTCCCCTTCATATATTACGAAACAATTTGAATTAGCATTTATATCAATGTATAAATACCATTGCAGCATCATGGCGAGTTGATTATTTAAGCATGGTCACCAATTGTTGTTAAATAATTTGATCATCACTTAGGATTTGTTTTGTCTGATTTCCAATGTGATTAACATTCTGAGCATGGCATATTCATCTGCGAGTGTGGATAAAGGCGCTATCGAGGAGGGGACTTCAGAACTAGTTATGGACAATTTTGTTTTGGTTGCTGTTTTTTGACAAAGTTAGGTCGAGTTCACTATGCCAAATATATACAAGTGTATTGTGGATTAAAAAAGAAGGCATTATCCATCATTTCATATTCAATAATCTTAACAAATTGGTCAATCACACTGCCTTAAAACAGAAATATATATTCAAATGCAATAGGTCATTAGAACTGTGATTTAAAAATGTGCATTCAAATGGATGTGCAATAACTGCAACGTGTTGTGAGAAAATGGTACAGATTCAGAAAAAAACTATGTTTTTAAAGTGTTTAACATTACTGTAGATTGGTCATATGCTATTGTATTGAACTCGCACAACTGCAAATCCCTGGCAAATCCCAACACCAAACCCCCATGGCCTCCACTATCCCTGCCTCGAGGTGGACGCTGCACCTCACTTTCGCATTCTGTACTTATCTGCAAAGTGGCACTCCCTAACCATCTTTGGTTTCATCTCTGCATTAATATGACTCACTCTCGCTTGCCTTTGATTTAATATCTTGACATGAAAAATCTTGTAACCATGAAAGTGCTTTAACGAAATATGGTGTGCACCTGCCTGTAGATGATATGCACAAAACTTGGCCACTGCTCGGTTGAATGTGAAATTCTAATTTCGTTCTCCTATGCTAGTTGCCAAAATCGGTAATGGGGGTACTGGCTTTTAAAACTGTAAGCAGCAGACATTTTAAGTGGATTTTGATTCGTGCTTCTCAATCGCAAAGAAAAAATATTTCTGTACTGTTTTTTGATGTACGCCATTCCTCTTGGAGTCACATAATGAAGCTATTTTTGTCAGAATTGGCAGGGGAATTTGGAATTGGCTGGGGAATTGGCTAGACATCCCAAGCGGCATTCTCTTAAAATAGGGTATTGTGAATTAGTTTTAATACATAATCGTGCAGAAAACAAAACACGATAAGCTATTCCATGAAAAGAGTGCTATTTTTTTTAAATCTGGAATCAATCCAAAACAAATTCCAATTATATTTTGCAGTTAACTTCATGTAAATCATCCTACGGGTGTAAGTCTGGCTCTCAAACTCTTAGGTTTTAACACTGAAGCTAAATCATTCTTAGAGGGTCTCATCTGGCAAGCCTACATTGCCTTATATTTTGTTGTGCCATAACATACTAAATTAAGCCCTTTTTGTGGCATCTTACAACATGATACCAACTTCGTAACCAAGTCTGATTTATTTTCTTTGACATCATACATTATCTGCATTTACAGCAATGCCTCATTATTTAAAACATTTATTTCCTGCATTGAATGGCTATGGATATAATTGTGTCAAAAATACCCATTTAAAAGTCAATACTCACCGATGTAAAGTGCTACAAGCATGTATTAAATGCACTCTCTGAAAATTATATATATATTTCACAGCAATAATAAAATTCCCAACATCAAAGATGAACCAATTCCATTTTAATGCACAGGATACCTTAATTTGGTTTAAACTATAGGAATTAACTTATATCACTAATAATGTGAAGGAGGTTTTTGTTGGATCTCTCTTTTTTAACGCGGTGGTTAATTTTATTTGAAATTGTGCACAACATAGAATTATAGGCATTGCCACTGGTAATACAGAAAATGTCAGACAACGGTAAACATTCTTTGCTGCTTTTGTTGGGGATGGAATCGATTTTTCTAAACTAGTGACTGGTGGTTCTAAGTTTCTGGTGATTTCCTTAGGAGTTAATATATACACTGCAGGCGTGTTTATTATATATCTTGGTTTTTACACGAAGGCCAAGAATACACACAGTCCTTCTGGGAAGTGGGATATTGCAAAATACGTGATTAGAGTCGTTTTGGAAAGTTCGTGATGTTTTGTTCCACCAGCCTTCTGGTAACTCAGTTTTAAAACGTGTGCTCATGCTTGGCCCTGTGACATGCTCAAGAGTGAAGGGTGATTTGGGTCAAGTTCGTGTTCAAAATTGATGTTAAGGGCAATGCTGAGGCAGCACTCACATCACGAGGACGTCTTGGCATGGTGTACCCTCTGCTCAACCATCACATTTGCCCTCCAAGTAGTGTTGTCATGTTTAATCAACGTGTGTTTGTTTTCTGGTGTGGGGTTAAGATGGGAGCAGAGGCAGTGGAAGGAGAAATCTTAAGGCAGACATGGCCACTGTCATGGCATTGCCGCAACTGCTTCGTGGTGACATGATATTACAGAGCTGAGATTCCTTAAAGTGATCTCTGACCAAATTTCGATTTAAAGCTTTCGTGACGCTGTCTTTCCGACAGCCCTGTTTTTCACCTGAGGACGGCTGCTTGCGTTGTGGCTGAAACGTCGTGAGAATTGTATATTATTATGTGTAATTTGTATTATTTTTTTATTTCCCTTCTACGTGATTTTACCGAAAGAACCAAGAATATGACCTCTGACCCACAAGGTAAAGGAAACCCACCTGTTAGGCATATGAGAGTAATGTTAATCAAATGACAGTGAACCCAATCATATTTCACAGAGCTGACTTAAGAAAAAACATTTTACGTGATGGATTTTTGTGTGCAGTCTTTGAAGACTGAGCTGAAACTACACCTGAAAACCTATTTTAATCACAGACTGCTACCATGATTTGAACCCAGATTCTCGGCAGTACCTGCTCAACACTCTGATAAATTGTGTAATTATAACCAATACACACATGCTTGGAAGGAAAAGCACACGCAACATTGGCTTGTATTGGGAAATATTGTGGGAAAATAACATTTATAATAGGGTTACAAACATTTTGCTAATCACAATACAAATGGCTAATGAGAGGCAATAAAGGAACGCTAATAAAATTGCTTTCCTTTGCGATCCTTTGAAAAATGCAGTGTTTCTCCATAGAACATTACACGTTCCACTGGGTGAAAATCAATGGCATTAAAGTGCCGAGTCCCTCCATCCTGTCACCTCTTGGGTCATAGTACTCAGCTACAGCTGAAATGACAGTAATACGGGTAGGAACCTCCTGATTACACCAGCCCACAGGGGATTATTGTGTCCGTCCGTCCGTCGTGAATCCAAAAATGGGAGGGGTGGGGCTGGGTGAAAAGGGGAGTGTGGGGAAGGGCTGAGTGGGGAGGGAGGGGCTGGGTGGGGAGGGTGGGGAGGGGCTAGGTGGGGAGGGTGGGGCTGGGTGGGGGGTGGGAGGGGTGGGGCTGGGTGGGGAGGGGCTGGTCACCCCGTGGTGCCCTTATCAAACTTAACGTTTAACCTACTCACGCCAGCTTGTGCCCGCCCTCCACCCGGCAGAACCTCACATTCCCTTTCCTCTAGTTGGTCGGCCTACTTTACAACTACATGCGCACAACTTCAAAGGCCACCTGCCCTAGAACACACATTTGCTTTGGTTTATACCCTGTGCGTTCTTTACAAAACGCTATAGAAAATGGCAGCCTTCACCTAGCCCACTCTGTTAAGCGAGAAAACACGACTGATTTCATCATCAACGTGGCCACTGAACATCAATCCCCTATCTGCCGGTCTCCAGAGCAACAAATCGTAAAAAAAACGTACATATACTGAAGGTACAATTTACAAATTATGCATTGTCTAAACATTTTGGACAGACATTGTCCTATTATAGTACATTTATTCCAACAATAAATTGTATTAATATACAGTGTTTTGCTTTATAAAGCTTTGGTTTCAAATACAGATAAAAACCAATGCTTTCCGTTACATCCATCGCACATTTCATTGTTTTTAATGCTTACATTGATTCACGTAATACTGACGCAGCGTATGTCAAAAAATCACATTAAACCATTAATTTCCCAAATTATTTACAACTAAATATAAAATAGACATTATGTAATGCGTTAAATTGCTTTGTCTCATACATTTTCATTGTGTTCGTGATGAACAATGCCCAACTGTTGCTGCTCTAGTGCTGAACAATTTGTGTCCAGTACTAGGCACAAAGGCTTCATACATTGTCACGAGTAATTCTGACCATGGGCATTTTCCAAAGCTTTTTGTTTGTATATTTGCAGTTGAATAGAGTTGCAGAATCTTTAATCATTGAAAACATAATGCCACTGCTTTATCGCCCTGTTGACCAATGGTCTCAATGTGGATTACTGTCGATGCTGTAATACTCATTGGCACTGAGTGGAGGTTTAATGCCATCCTTGTGTAGTGTAACACAAGTCGGAGAGGAGGTAGTTGCAGGAGGCACCTTCTTTATTGTAACACTCTTTAGTTTCACACAGGCTCGCCTCCTTCCTTCTCATTGCCGTACAGCCCAGCCTAGACACAACCCTAACCGCGTTACTCTGACGGCATCGACCGAGACAGCCAACAACTGTTTGGCCACGTAATTATCGAGTGAAGGTGGCAGTGACGAAGGCGGCGAAGACGACAGCGACGGCGAGACGAGTCCACTCCCAGAACCGGCAGCCCTGAGCTCTCGCTCTCCGCTGCTTTTATTCTACTCAGCGCGGCCTGGCCACTCCTCGCTTCTCGAATCCACTAGCGGGTTCCAGGGGCTTCCCAAAGAGGTCTTCTGTGACCCTTGCCCCAGTTTTTCCGCCCTGCCGACACACCCGTGTATATGCTCGACGGCATGTGCGCTAATTTTCCATCGCAGTTGCCGCTGCTGGACGGGAGTCGGCACTATGTTACTACACTTGTAATAAGCACCTCAATCCAGCTGTTGCTGTTGAGATTCGTTCAATTTTTTTTATCACAAATAATGTGATGTTACTGTATATGAAGAAGGGTCACATTAGGGAATTAACAAATCATCATTACCATCGTCGACATCATCATTATTATCATCAATAGAAAGAGTCTATGTAGGAAGATGTTTTTGTGTGTTATGCTCCAGACAGGACCACTTACTAATACAGTAGAACCTCGGAAATCGAACGAACCAGAACTCGAACAAATCGGTGTTCGAACAATATTTCCGAACATTTTTTGCCCCGGAAACCGAACGAAATTCGGAGGTCGAACGGGCAATTGCGACTTGAAAGAACCTGTACGGCTGAAACGCGTATGGTCAGCGTGCATGACGCAACAACAAACCTCTTTAGATAAGTTTTTAGTCAGAAAGAGCTCAAGTGATTCACAGTTAGTGGCAGAAAAGAGGCACAAAAGAGAAAGAACCCCCGTTATTATGGAAGGGGACTCCCCTTCCAAACAATATCACCACCACCTCCTCCTCACCACCTTCCACTCAATCTGTAATAAAGGACTCTCTCTCAGATGTCGATCTCCGTTGACCTTTATTGGGTTCGTAGAATCTCCGTACCACGGCGTTTCGCTCAGGCCCGCGTCCCGCTCGACGACCTCTCCACAGCCCTCGGCTGCTCCGTTGTGCAGGCTTCCTGCTGTTCCAATATGCAGTCTCACTGCTGCCCCGTCAGACGATCCTTGCAGCCACACCGCTGCCCCGCTATCTAGCGTCACTGCTGCCCCTTTCACAGCTCGCCTCTCACTGCCCCGTTAGCTCTCTTCGCCTGACACCGATGGCCGTCGGTGTCGACGTCTCCCACCGCGTGGCAACCGCGCCACACTCTCCGTCTTGCCCAGCTTGGCCTCCTCGTATTTCACTCCGTCTCAACTCCCCTTTCCCCTTCCGGTTCTCTCCCTAAATCCTCTCCCCCACGTGACCCTAACTCCACCCACTCCCCACGTGACCCAGACTCCACCCCCCCGCAATCCTTGCTCGCATTACAAATCCATTAACTCTCCTTACTACAGGTAAAGTGAAGTTCAATGCTCATTTATAGAATTTATTCCATATATTTATTAATTTATTCCATTAATTTATTTATTGTGTTTCTTGTTTTTTTGTATGATTGTATGCATGTAATTACTGTAAACTACGTGTAAAAATGCTTTATATTGAGATATTTCTTGTGTCTGGAACCAATTAATGTAATTTACATTAATTCTTATGGGGAAAATTAATTCGGTGTTCGAACAAATCGGTGTACGAATGGCCTTCTGGAACGAATTAAGTTCGATCTCGGGGGTATCACTGTATGTCAAGGTTTATATACTTCAAAGAACCAGCAATATAAATACATGTACACATTTTACAACAATAATAGCAAGTGCTGTTGTACTCTGTTTTTCTTTTGGCTGCACTTACTGCGACCACATGAATTTTTTTCTGAACATGACCTTTAGCCAATACTAAATACGTTAAAGCGCTCCATTGGAACCTCAATTGCCAGTAAAAAATATGATAATTGTTTTTTTACCCTTCTATCTGGCAACAAAACTGAAACTTTTTTTTTTTACAAGGAGTCATGTTTACATAGACCACAATACCTGCAGTCATAATGCAAACAAAAAAACATAACTCTGATGATGTGCATTGTCCTTGAAGTTGATTGGTCCACACCCGAGACAGCTTTCCTTAGAGCCTAGTCTCACATGGGTTGGACCAAATGACGCCAAAAGGCGCCGTAAAAAAGGTGTCAGTTTTGTTGCCAGATAGAAGGGTAAAAAACCAATTATCACGTTAAAGCGCTGTTAACCGTTTGTCAATTGCAGCTTAATTTGTAAACCATTATACGTATTTGACTATAATTTCTATATTTGTGCTCTTAGGTATTTTATGCAATGATAAGCCTTTACCAATCACTTCCAGACTATATTTTTAATTGCAGTACTCTCTACACATCGTCAGAAACAATTTCAGTCGGCCGAATTTTTTATTTATTACTTTTGGAAAATACATATTGTTTTGATGTGTAGTTTAATAGTATTCATGACCGAAATAAATATATATTTCAGATTCCAAGAGAGCAACATATTAATTAATAATGCACTTAGTGCATTATATGTGCATGCTGTTTTACTTAGGGAGATTCTCACCAAAACGTTGCCTTTGGCTGCTTAACTCCACTTTCTATGCAGGAAATGGAGTCCATTTGAGAGTTTTTCAAAAGGTTGAGATGAAAAATATTGTTAGGCCAGGGCTTACTCCCTACCAGTGGTGTTAAGGTAATAACTATTGCACTTGTATTATCAATTTTCTAATGTGTATTGAAAATGTGAGTACTGCAGTGAGTGCAAGTGAATATTCAATCTTGATTTGAAGCTTTCGTGACTGCAGGAATCTATACTCTTTGGTTCTTTCGGTAAAGTCACGTAGGTAACTGTGGTTGTCCCACCTGATGACGTTTGCTTGTGTTGCGATCGGAACGTTGTGATCTATTATTTTTCTACCTACAAGTTAACATTATTCAATTCTCAAAAGTTTTTTTTTTTACCTCGTGTGTGGTTTGATTTTATGAACGTGTAAATGAATAGTTATATCATACGTGTATGTTAATTTGAAGTCAGGGTAAATTAGACCATGGAAGCTCCCTGGAACTTGAGATCAAATTCGTTGAGGCGAATGATGACATATTAAACGTTTACAAAACATTATTTTCAGCATTGTTTAGTATAAAATGGTAAAACTGTTTATTCAAGACCCGAGCATTATAAGAAAAAATGCACATTCGCTTCACAAATATTTGGCTTGGTTTTGTGCTGCTAAATCCACCCCAGTTATAAACATGGAAAACACGTGAAGCAATCAAGCCCCCCTACCCCCATTCTCTGCTGAGGACATCCAAAGCGAAAGTGCCTCCAGATGTGCGGACGACCACATCGTGTGTGAGCGGGGCGCTCCTGGCGCGCTCATCGCCATGCCGCCCTCTCACTGCGCGCGGCATTCAACACCGCCGCTGTGTGCCAGCCTGACCGGCCGTGGCCCGGTGGATATTGTTAATGGGCGTAATGACACAGGTGAACGCGTGGTGGGGGGGGGGGTGATACCACCAGGGAAAAGCTTGGAGCACTTGTTGTTTCACTTGATTGGGTTAGTGGGGAGGACACACAGCATGGATGCCGTTGCTGAGAGAGGGTTTGTTCCACCACTTGCCCTGCCCATGAGGCCTCCTTCACCTCTCTTCATGCCTTTTCCACCAGAGGATCGATATGCCTCCCTTTCTCTGGTTTCTGCCGCATATGTTGAACCCAACACAGGTGTGCATGTGTGCACACACGTGCATGTGTGTGCCTATGTGCATGTGTGTGTGGTTAAAATACTAACCTCTCATTATGACCATACCACCACTCTAACGTTCCCATTCATTCATACGCATCAAGCGCACACTTTTCAAGTTGTATATCGTTTCTTGTACAGCAAAAAAAATATTGCCCAGGAAAAATGGAACATGAAACCCCTCATACGTACGTTTGTGGATCCGTGTTCCGTTGCACACTGGCACATGTTTCATGGCACGTAAGACGTCCATGTGCAGAAGCAACGTCACTTTACCGGACAGACACTTGTTTTCTGTTTGCAGGAGGGTGTAAATATTACGATTTTAAATGTAGCATATGTAATAATACATAATTATTATGTAAATAATACTCTCCGTTATTTTTTAGCTGGCTTGTGTTGGAGTCAGAACACTCAACTCACAGTTAGAAGATTTCGTGTTAAATCCCATTGGGAAGGTAACTGAGCCTGTCATCTATATGAGATGGCAAAATAAATGCAGTGCAACTTTGTGGAAAGTCAAAAGTAGTCGTCGTATAAGAGACTGGGCCCTGCTAGTTGAATGTGCGATTTTCACCAATGGCCCAGTACCCTTCAACGGAGATCAGCGGTGCCCCTTGTGCTGAATTTCCGCAACCTCCGATTAGCACGACTGGCTACATAATGGCTAAGGCCATCGACTCACGACACTTTTGAACCTCGTCTAATCACAAGATTTGAGCCCAGGACCTCACGAGTGCCAGCTCAGTGCTCTGACCTCTGAGCCAACCAGCCCCTTCACAGCTCAGTTTAAAATCACATTCAATGGCATCACCACTTTTGGATGCTTGATGTTGTAAATTAAAGCCTGTAGGCAGTCTACAGCCAAGTCAAACTCTAAATCACCATGCTATAAATATAAGCATCAGTGCATGTGTAGTGAGTCCAACTGAGTCGCAGACGTTTTTCTTTAGAGGAAACACATTTATTATAACATCAACACGTTAACACAAAGGGGTAACTGCCCCTTCACCAGATACAGCCTAGGGTGGTGACCACCCAGCTAACTACCCTATACGAAGGGTCTGACCCTCACTCGGGTCCCGGCCACGTGTTGATGCCTCGTAGGACGTAGAGCTTCCAGCTTGTAGAATGCAGCGACCCCGGTCCCTCTCAGGGACCCACCTTATATCCTCCCGGTTCGGTCCGCTCTGCCCTCGTCCCCACCCGCCTTCTCGAGCGTTCTAGCTTCCTCTCGCTCCCCCTCGAGAGCTCTCCCTGGACACGTGATCATCCCCCTAGCCCCCCCACCTAGGGCCTTCTCTGTGGACACTCCAGATCACGTGTATACGGGGTCAACCAGAGTACCATGGCCCGGGGCACCCCTGCTCCTGGGCCGACACTCTCCCGCTTCCCCTTGTGGGAGCCCGCACTACACGCTATGCGTGGTGCCCGCGCTATCCCAGCGCTCACCAAGCCCCACTAGGGCTGGTACTACACCCGCCTACGGGGTGTACGCGATGATGGTGCATCGCACGCCGTGCTGTGCTCGAGCCGGCCTCACACAGCAACCCAGTGCTGTCCACGACGTAGGAACATCGCACTACACATGTACAACACTGGAATTGAGTAAACTTTATGTATGTATATTCCCTATCCCTGTTGGAGATATAGAGCCACCAGGATTTGTGTAACTTTCAGAAAAATATTATTGGTGAAAATTCTGAAATATGACATGTTGGGGAAGTTCTGTGCTTGCCACCGAAATCTGACATGCCCTGCAGACAAAAATGCATATACATTACATCCCCACAAATGCTTATAATAATAATGTATCAACTGCCATCTTTGTGTAATTTAATATGCTTCATTCAATTAAGTGTCCCATATTTAACCTGGTGAAACCCTAACAAGATTATGCATCTATATCGCCATGGAGTGCTCCAACATAAAAACAATCGGGATGCAGTCTCATTTTAAGTAGAAAATAATAAGTCTGGTTGATGCTCATAATTTATCATCAATAATGTTTGATTTAATTATTAAGAGTTTAGAAATGTTTTATCAACTTATGCGTTTTGTTAATATTTGCTTCTCAGTGGCATTTTATTGTAAACGATGCAAGCATGGACTGTAAATTACCAGTTTGAGTATGCAAGAGCAGATCACAGTAATAATTTGGCTAATTATGCTACAATTGCTTGGGCAGTGAGCAACTACAGTAAATATGGTGCATATGCTCATGAGGTACACTTCCATGCACATGTTGTATACACAGCTGCAGCAGTGGAAAATCAAGATGATAGCCTTAACCCTTTCAGCAAGAATACAGGTGTTCAGATGTTCAAACACCAAATATATACCTATCACAAGGATTCAAATTTGTATTAACCACACATGCTTATGATAAAACATGCAAACAAGTATGCTTTGATAACACTGGTCAAAAAGAAAAAAAAAATTCTGGCCTGGACTTTTGCAGCTGGTTTAGACTAATTTCAGGGTGCTGATTCCAAATCTGATCTCAGATTTGCTCTATCACATCTCATTTTATGCTATCGGCATACCCAATTTTCATTGATTTTACCCGAAATTAACTCTGTCACTTATGATTGCAAGTTGTTGCGAGTCAGTGACTGCTTTAGTGTTAAAATATGGTGCTGTATTTTTAGGATAGTGTGTTTATAATATCATTTTATGTAGATATCCACATTTATTTAATATTGTTCTTCTGCAGTTTTTATTGAAAATGCAATATTTGATATCTCAAAAACCTGATGTGATAGACAAAAACTGATGCCAGATTTGGAATCAGCACCCCAAAATTACCTTAAAACCGTTGGAATACCTTATGCCAGAAAAAGTGTGTTGACCAGTGTAATATAATGTATGCATTGTCCTTCAAACTGAGTGGCCTACACCAGACAGAGCTCGACCTGAGCTCTTAATGCTTGATTTTTCCATTGTTTTTGTGCTCTTCACTTTTTGGTATTCTTTGTTCTAACACTTGTGAGACAAGGCCTAAAGGAGGCTCTCTCTGGTATAGGACACTCAGTTTCCAGGACAATGCATACATAATTATTCAAGCATGTTTGATTGCATGTTTTACCACAAACATGTGGTGGTTAATGCAGATTGAATGCCTTGTGATAGGTGTTTAAAGGGTCCCACTGAAAATTAAAGTTCGTGTCAAAGTGTCTATCTGCACAAGCGAGCAATTAGATGGTGTTCATCGCCGTTGATGGCCTTGAGCCAATGGTGAAAATGTCACTCATCTCAAGGTGGGTGCCAATCACCCCGAGGGAAACCCCAAATATTGCAACCTATTTCATCAAACCCAATGGAATAATGGGCTGAGTCATACCCAGTATGGCATTTTAATTCAACGTCTTCCAATTGAACTGAACATCAACCACAATGCAGGCTGAATCTGTATGTAGTCTTAGGCCTTGTGGACGTGTTGCACGTCTGCCCATTGTGTTCTGGCCTCAGTGTTAAAGTGGATGCATTATATCCGTTAAGACTATTTTGTGTGTGTGTTCACGCAATCAATCAGCCTTTAGTGATGAAGCGATAAATGTCACCCACCAGCTCCCCAATGATGGATTTCCCTGTCGATCCTGCTGAGTGGGGCTAGTCAAGACTGCGCCGTCTGTGGACGTCTTCACCTGCAGAGTGCCATGATGGATCAGTGCGATCCTTAGAGCCCCCACTGAAGCAGCCTGCTCAAGGCACCTCCTCCCAGGCCCTGTGTCAGCTCTAGAATCACGTAATGCGTGGACAATACTTGAGTAGCGCGCCCTGTGTGTAAGGCAGAGACGGGTGGGTGGGTCAAGGGGGGCTGGTGGCAGCAGATGCCACCCACCCTCGTAAAACACTGCCCGGGTCAGTACGTGGACAAATAAATCTCACGGGGGGGGAGAGGCAGAGTAGTGCGTTCCTCTCATGTGCAGCGGTGCAATGTCACACTGCATTACGTGGCTTGCCTGTGCCGATGGGTTTCGCCAAGAGATGGACCAAAATGCCGTATAATTAAGCACGACACAAACAAAATGTCTCGGATGTTTTGTTAAGATGCGACATTTTTCGGTTTTCTAAAGTGAAGATGCGTGCCTCTACAAAAGGGAATGGGTGGTGTGGTTGTGTCGTGCATTGTTGTATTGGTTAGCTCACTGCGCTATAAATCCAGCAACCTGCGTGAAATTCCCAGTGACGGCTAAATTGAGTGGTGAGTGGCGTCTGATCTCTGGTGCTGAGCTTCCCCCCTTTGCCATCCCACTCTGACCAGCGTGGTGAAGTTTGTCAAAAAGGCCCTGGTGACTGACATAGCATGCTGAGGCCTTGATCTAATTGGAGATTAACAAAGGGCCGTGAATGATTAAATTAGATGAAAGAGAAAATGTTGTGCTTTTATTTGGTGTGAAAATACTTTGAGGGTAGAAATCACAGATTAATATATTTTTCTTCTGAGAAAATGTGGTTTATGTTTTCAAAAAGTTAACAAGTAAAGCATGCATTATTTCTACCCAAATAACTAATATGCTTGGAAACTATGACTGTTGTTTGGGCAAGTTTATGTTTCATGAGCCATATGGCATCATGACTTAAAACTTTCGTGACTGCAGGAATTAATATTCTTTGGGTCTTTCGGTAAAGACCCAAAGAATATTTGGCTTTACCAAAAGACCCAAAGAATATATATGGCATCATATTTAGATAAAAGCTACAATTTTGCTGTTTTGTTGCCAGAAAAAAGGGGAAAACCTATTCTCATGGAAATATCAGTTTTGCTTAAGATGTGACACTTTTATTGCTTTTTAATCAATGGAAAATATAAGTACTATAACCATTCACTAACAATTATTTGAATGTTGTGGAAATTTTAAAACGCATTAGAAAAACACCGTGCAAAAAAGGGACTTAAAAAAGTGCACCGATTTTCACGAAGTAAGATTTGCATTACACATATCCACTTAACGTACATAAACAAGAAAATTAATATTTATTTTCAATTTAAAACAAAAAAATTTAGAGAGCCCCCAAGACAAGACTAATCTTGTCTGTGTGATGCAACCTACACAGACATAATACGCACACTAAATAAGTGCACTTCATTTCCGAGGGAAATATGAGAGAAATATGTACGGTATTGACCACTGCGTACATTGTTAAACAATTAACCCGTAAAAACAAAGTTTTTCACTATAAATCCTTTATATGCGTGGCATCGGTTTTATTTTATTATTCTTTTCTGTTTTTCTTGAGTAAGAGTTTCATTTTTATCACATTGGTTTTTTAAATTAAATATGAAAACAAAAAATTCCTAAAAAGTGGAAAATTTTGGAATTTTTTTTCACGAAAATAAATTGTCACGCACAACGAGTCTGTGTGCAAAATGTCAGCTCGATTGGATCACGGGAAGTGGGTTAAAAAACGACCGAAATATTTGCACGGTCGTAAGCGCGCAAGCAAGCAAGCAAGTGAACTTAATATAAAGGATTTAAAAATACGAGCTTGGATATTTCTATATGTGATAGGATGTATTATTAAAGCCCAGGATAATACCACGTGTGACACGGATTTATACCATGCATAAGGCGTGTGCAAAGTCCACTTCATTCAACACATGTCCACACACCCATAAAGCCAATGGACATTTATTACAATCTTACACACCTACAAATTGGTTCCATACACACATTACAGGCTGTGGCAAATAACGAATTTAATGAAATGCGCTGAGACAAGAAAAATGCGAAGCCCCCATCTAGCCAAATTTGTAAACATTAAACAACATTCTTGTGTACCGTTTCAAAGAGACTCTTTTTTATGATTTCAATAAATAGTTTTCTGGTTTGTTGAAATAAGTTGATCTCATTTGGCTCGGCTTTCTCCATGCAGAGACGGCTAAAAAACGAAATGATTTACAACTCGCAAAACCCGTGCTGTTTGATGTTGCTGAACTGGGCCGCTGTGAAACACAGGCGAGCCAATGCATGTCCCGCTCTGCACTGCGCCCTGAGTGTTCGGAGTAAAAATCCAGCATCATTGTAAGACGTCTTTTGTCTCTGTGCTCTCGTTTAAAGTAAGAAAAATCAACGCACAAGAGCATCCAATCGCTGCGGGAAACTCGGAATGAACCAATGGGCGCACCGCGAGTTTGATATCAGGGAGGAGAGACGCGGAGGGGAGGGAGCCCAAGTGGGCTTTAATGCCATTACACACATCTGCTCTCACGCATAGCCAGCCACCAGCGGCGGGGCTTGCGCCAGAGGCGGGCTTGACCAAAGTGCATCTCCTCACCACTGCACGGCAGCAGTTGTCACTGCCGCGCAGTCCGCATAGCAGCGTGCATTCCACGGCCCTTGCGCGGTGCATTTGGCCCGAGGAGCTGTCACCCTCCCGCTACCTTCTCCTCCCCGTGCGCTACAGTTTCTTCCTCGTCTCTCTCTCTCCGCCTATCCACCTCTCTCGACATGTGGCCCAGAGTCGGGCTGCTCGTCGCCTCACTGGTGAGTCTCGGGGAGAGGAGTGTGTGTGGGGGGGGTGCTGCTGAGCCGTGTTTGTGCCCTGCAGGAGGGATTGCTCGCTCGGGTTCGCGTCCTGGCCACGCACGCGCTGTGCGGCACGTTGGGTGTCTTTCATGAACGGCCGCGCTCATTTAACGCGCACTTTTGAGACGGAGCGGCAGCCCTGGTTTAGTAGGGCTGAACGATTTTGGGAAAATATCTAATTGTTATTTTTCTGACAGATATTGCGATTGCGATTTGATTTGCGATTTTTTTTTTAAGTCAAGCTTCAGTTCAATATTCGCTGTGTAATAGATTTAAAACAGGTGATAGAGCATTAACACATGATACCATCAAAATCTGAACTGCTCTATATATCTTGGTTTGATGCAAGGATGAGAACTTAAAAGATATGAATTGCTTCCAACATGTAGTTATTAAAATGTTTTAATTGAAATAGAACAATCAAACATAGAACAATTGTTAAGTTAAATAAAAAAAGTAATACTAATAATAAAAAATTAAACAATTCCAATAAGAAAGTACTGTAATCGGACTTTTCAAATCACAAAAATTCGCAGCCTTTGTGATTTGCCAATCGCATTGTTTCAAATTGCGATTTCGATTTGAAATCGATTAATCGTTCAGCCCGAGTTTAGGGTACCTTATACTCTTTATTTAACCAGTGTGAGTACAGAAGATTTGAGTTGTGATCTGCATGTACTTGTAGTATTAGTTAGTGCGTTGCTATAGCACGTGCTTCAATTTACGTATGTTGAACTTTTTTTCGCACCGTACAAAGTCAACCGTGCTAATCGGAGGTGCGGGGAAGGACAACAAACTAAACACAGAGACCAGTGCTCTATTAATGTATACCTGAACTGCAGTTGTAATAATACTAAACTCTGTATTACTTGATGGCACACTTGATGTGTATATATGCACGAACTACGGTCGTTGATATTTTAGATGCAATGTTTTAACCTGCACGTGAAATTTTAAATAAGGGTGACTGGCGGTAGGGGCTGTAGCGTGGATGCTTGTCATCCCCCAAAACATGCCAACGTTGGGTGTGATTGGAGCCAATATTGTGGCAATAATGTGAGCGCTATTTGGGCCCCACGTTCCATATTTACGAGGATTTAGTACGTGAATTGTGACATGTATATGGGCGTGCGCATATCACAATGACTTAGGCGCAAAGTATCGTCAGCAACCTCAAAAGTGAGAGCGCATCTGCGCATGCCATGGCATGTGCGCTGCTGAATTATTTCTAGGCCGAATAATAAGTGCTGTTGGGATGCTTCTAACGCGTATCTAGCATAAATAACTGCTGGTGTAATGACTTCCGACAACATTTCATTCCAGGAGTTCTTAGGAAATGTCTGATTTTAAGGTCCGCCTGGTGTATGTCACACATCTTTCTGATGGCCGATTCATTGATCTGCGATGAATATAGTTGTGCTTGCAGATGTGTTGTTCACAGCAACTCACGACTCTTCGCATGTGTTGCGCTGCCAGGTTTGATTAGGGAATATAATAATCGACGACACATGGAGCAGCCGCCGCAAGGCGGAGAGGTTTTATTGGTCGTTGAACGGTGCTCCGTAGCCTGCTCTGGGAGGCGATTTTATTAACGTTGGGTATCGTCCCGTTTTAGGCGACTCAACGTTTTAAATGCAAGTAAATGTATTGTTTAAAACTTTAAACCACACGAGCCACGACACCGATTACCCCACGCAATTTATAAGTATTATAGTTGTGTACGTGCCGCGATTGTAATGATTACGATATTCATTTTCCATGAAATTCGCGTGAAATTTATTTTACGAATGGAGACTCACATTTCACAAAAGTGGCCTTGGTGAGACGATTTTGTAGTAACGCACTAAGACGGTCACTGAATCGCGCACTTTGAGATGCGCTTCTGCGGCCGTCTGGAACGCTCTTCTTTCAGATATTAGGAAGCCGCTGGAGCACTTTTAAATCTAGATTAGAAACTCATTTCTTTAGAACTGCTTTTTTTGTTTAGTTTGTTGTCCTTCCCCGCGCCTCCGATTAGCACGGTTGGCTACGTACGGTGCAAAATAAGTTCAACATATGCGCACATCGCGTGCACGAGTGCATGACAGCACGACACTGAGCCAAGCGTCGATTTAAATTTTGACATTACAGTCGAAATATTTTTGAAACAAATTTGTATTCTATTTTCGCGAAGAAAAAACACACCTGCGTCGTTTGTGCATACTTCACATTGACTCGTAAAGGCTATACATGCGATAGATTAAGTAGTTGCACGTATCAATTTGACCAAATTCGTGAGAATGTTTACAATGGACGAAATACATTGAGTGCAAGAACAGAGACCCGACTGACACGTGTGAGCAGGAATTGCAAACAATAATACAAAAGTAACACACACACAAGATCATAAAGGCAAGAAAAAATAACCGCACTGGCACCTACTCTTTTTTTTTGCCTCGAATTCTCTTGTTTTGTTTTCGTTGCGATGTGAGCGCTGATAGGAGGTGATTACACGTGGCCACATGGGCACAATGAGGCTACGGCGTGACCAATTATGCCGGTCACGGCCTCATTGCGCTGCTGTTGTTGCTCCACCGTTGCTCGGCACGCTGTTTTGATAAGCTCTCTGTGAGCCTCTTAAACGCTCTCGAGTGAGACAGACTGAGGGATGTATAAAATGCCTTATTGTCCAGCACATAAAAGGGTGGTGAGCTTCGGAAAGGGACACAGATAAGCGTGGCTTTTCCGTGCCAATGCACCCCGCCTGGGTGCTGCCCTCCCCTAACGGTTGTGCCCAAGACGATGGGCTGCGAAGGGCATTTTGCAGCACGGATTCTGAGCTAACTACCACCTTGACTGGCGTTCCTCTGCTCGTAGCTTTGTTTAGTTCGACATTTTAATTGTCTTTCAATAATGTACTGACCTCTCATTTTCACGATGGATACTGAACTTGTTTTTTGCTTCGGTGCACCTGTTAGCTTTATTTGTTGTGCGTCGTATAAATATATGTGAATGTGTATTTTTTTATTGAAGAAAAATGTAGGCATCAATATAATTATCCATTGCTACTACTACTTAGGCCTCGAGACCACGTCTTCCAGCTCTCCTTTCGGTTGTAATTTATTGGGCTCAATTTTGATGCCATTCAAGCACGATATATAGACTCGTGTTCATCAGGTGCAGTTTCATCATAACTTCCTGAATATTTTATTTATTTTTGTCTTTAGTTTATTGTCCTTTTACCGCACCTCCGATTAGCATGGTTGGCAACGTACGGTGCGAAACAAGAACAATGATTTGATTGCATTGGCGAGTGATGACAAAGAACAGGCCTTGATGTGTACACATTGGATACGTGGTTTTCAGTTGGTCCTCTTTCTTGTCAATATTTAACTGAAAAATTTCGAGTGACCCTCTCACTTGACCCTTTCCCCACAGCAGCCCCCACCCCCAGCCGCTTTTCTAATTCCCACACAACCCCTTTCTTTCCTCTATCCCCTTTTACTAGCTTGACATTATAAGGTCGCACCCATTACACACAAAGTGCTTGCCACAAATGAACCACAATACCTTGCTGCTCTCGTCAAGGAGCATAAACTATCGTGCATACTCCAATCATCCTCTCAGCGGCTTTTGGCTAGCCATCGAACAAAGAAGGTCACTGCAACACACACTTTCTTCGACCTCCTGGAACGCGCTTACTTCCGATATTAGGAAGCCACTGGAGCTGTGCCAATTTTAAATCTAGACTGAAAACTAATTTGTTTAGAACTGATTTTGTTATGTTTAGTTTGTTGTCCTTCACCCGCAGTTCCGGTTAACTGTTGGCTACGTACGGTGCAAAAGAAGTTCAGCATACATACCTTCACACCCCCTTTCACTGGCTGTCCATCTCCTCCTCACTCGCTCGGCTCCTCACTGACTCTTCCCTAATCTCCAGCAGTCTACCTATTATCTAACCTTCCCCAATAGCTCCCCCATAGAAGGCAGGAAAAGTTATACTGGTAGAAACCACCTGGTTCCACCAGCCCACGGGATTATTGTGTCCGTCCGTCGTGCATCCAAAAATGGGAGGGGTGGGGCTGGGTGTAGAGGGGAGGGTGGGGAGGGGATGGGTGGGGAGGGTGGGGCTGCGTGGGGGGTGGGAGGGGTGGGGCTGGGTGGGGAGGGGCTGGTCACCCCGTGGTGCCCTTATAAAACTCAACGTTTAACCTAGTCACGCCGGCTTGTGCCCGCCCTCACAGTCGGCCATATTTGCGGAATACACCACGCCGCCGTTGACCCTGGCCATTGACCGAGCAACCCAACGTTCCTACCAGCTCCCTCCGCAAAAATGTGTTTGTGCAGTGCATTTTTATGCAGACATTGTCTTCCAGATTATATAAAAAAAACTTTGTGGAATGTTAATATAAAGTTTGAGGAGTCTATTATATATACATATGTGTACACAATTGTAATAAAGACTTTGTAAAAACAGCTAATAATAAGCCAAATGGCAATGGTTTTTTTGCAGATTTGTCTTGATGTAATATTTTTCAAGGTACCAGGCACGAAGGGGTCTTTTAACAAAAAAATATGCCTCTTTGGAGGGATGAGGGGAGACACACACTCATAGCACATTGCAGCAGATGAATTGTATAGCTTTGTGCAACTCTACGCGTGCCACGCAGTCCCGCAAAGAGACTTTGGCAAGAAAAAAACCCAGCAGCCCAGCTCTGTGCGTGTTTCTTTTTCACTGGTGCGGGCGAGACACGGGGCGCGGTGAACAGAGACACAGGCGAAGAAGGGGAATCGTACAACGTGGAGGCACGCTGCAGTGTTTTGTTGTAAGTGCCCTGCACGTCGCTTGGCGATGTGTGTGGGACAACAGAACGCCGGCTAATGCCCCGACACGTTGTTATTTGGGCTCGAGGCGACTGCGGTAGCATTGGCGGGTCAAGTGCAATGTGTTCATTTTCACTTGTTTAGCAAAGAAGTGTTGATTTTGTTCAACTGAAACCAACAAATGTTGTACAGTACCGTAAGGTCAACTGCATGAACAGTTGTTGTAGTTTATGCTTTTGCTCTGTAATTGAAGAAACCTTTGAGACTATTTTTTTAAAACCTTGTTTTCTGTTCAAGCAACTGCGGTGGCATTGGCGGTGGTCACACGAGGGCCTGACTCACAACTCGCTATTTGTTTCACAACCCACGTTATTGTACGAGGGCTATTTTAAAATACATTGCTATTTTATGTTAACAAGCATCTTTTTGTCAAATATTATAGGGTGTTCTAAAATATTCATATATGCATTACTAAAAGGCTGCTCTACTTGTATGAACTGCTAGTGAATGATTAAACATTTTGATGAGGTGCAGTACTAAAACGTACATTCAGCTCTTAATACTTATTCTGATGTATCACCTTGTAGTAAAAAACATCCCGATCAATTTAACACGTTGGCTTTCGCCACTAATATTATTCATTATAAAGGTGTTTTGGGTTAGATCGCTTAAATATAAATGTGTTAAATCTTGACTTAAAGTACTCTTTGGGTCTTTCGGTAAAAGTCACGTAGATAGAATAATAATAACAATCACGGCGTTTCGATCGCAACAACTGCAATCGTCATCAGGTGAAAAATACAGCGAGAGACCTGCTGAGAATATAGGAGAATATATATGAGAATATATTCTCAGCAGCTCTCCCGCTATATTTTTCACCTGATGACGATTGCTTGTGTTTTGATCGAAATGCCGTGATATTGTTATTATATTTATTATTTGTTCTATCTACTTTTTTTTCCTGAAAGACCCAAAGAATATGTCGTTAACCCACCTCCCAACACAGCCAATTAGTTACTACTGCAGCACACCAGTGTGTTGGAGAGAAAACCCACAACATTTACAATGTACATGTATTCGATCTAACCCAAAACAAACCTTGATTATGAATCAGAACCCTGATGTGAAGACCTAAAGCTGTCTGCAAGAACATGCACACCTAGCGTATGATTGTATCCCATTTGTATTGGAGAATATGGCGCCCCTAGTGGATTAAACTAAACTGGAGGTGAGCACAAAAAACAAGGAGCCGCAAACTCCCGAGGCAAAAATACCACGCAGTGCAGTGGAAGCGTGATATAGCAAACTTTAAGTAAGCACATGCCATTGAATGATTTTTGTATTATGTATTTTTGTATATAATTCTGTATCGAACTAGGACCCACATTCTAGATTTGAAGCTTTCGTGACTGCAAGGATTCATACTCTTAGGTTTTTTCGGTAAAGTCACGTAGGTAAAAATAAAAAATAAAATAATAATAATAATAAAATAATAGAAATAATAATAGAAATAAAATAATAAATCACGGCGTTTCGGAGGCAACACAAGTCTCCGTCATCAGGTGGGACCGTCACAGCTAAATTTACTGTCATTAAGCTGTGACGGTCCCACCTGATGACGGAGACTTGTGTTGCCTCCGAAACGTCGTGATTTATTATTTTAATTCTATTATTATTTCTATTTATTTAAATTTTCATTTTACCTATGTGACTTTACCGAAAAAACCTAAGAGTAGGACCCATATCTTAAAGAGAGGTTCCGCACCTATAACATCTGGCCTTTCATCAGCATTTATTCCAGCAAGCCTGACTGCCGATATGACACCGTATATTGAAACTGATAAGAGTTTGCTCGTATTGAATCAATGCTGCTGAAATTACACGCTCTCACAAGGCACAGGGGCCGATTGGTTGCGTAAAGAAACACTTACTTTCACGTGGAAAGATCAAAGTATGAAAGATACCTTCTCTGCTTACTATTTGAGTTAAATCGGCAACAGCTCAGTGATAAGCAACACTTTGGTGGGGGGAGGCAAAGGGCAACTTCTGATAGAAGCACACGCGGCCTTCCAAGGGCTAAGCTTATATCCAGCTTTTCCTGTCAAAACATTTGAGCAATTCTTGTACATTCAATCGTGTTCAAACTAGCAGCGATGTATTCATGCGCCCCTTTGTGAGCGGAATTGTCGTGCGCATTTGCCCAAAGCCAATGTGAAGTAAACAACGTTTGGTATTGACTACATTACTCACATGATTGATTGCTGTCCGCTCAAATTCTGGAGGGTATATGCCTGCAGATAATACACACAGGGCACTCTATACGCGATGTTATTGTAGCTCGCAAAGCCCAGAGGACTGTTCTCCTAATCAAATTACAGCCTGCTTTACCGTTGTTTACACGTTGCTCCAGTTTGCCTTCCATGGTCTTCGTATTTATCCACGTTGCCTGCACTTACCATAATGAAGGTCTGACCAACTTGTATGGGTATTAAACTGTGTTTCTCTAGTAAGAAAGAAGGTGCTGTTTTTTTCCCCACAGCTCATCTAGAAAGGGACTGTGAATAACATCGCTGATAATGTTTCTACTCAATAAGTCACTTTGTCCGAGCACAACATATTAGCATAACGTGATTGCTGCAGTTTAATGGTGGAGCTGTTCTGGCGAGCAGCAAGAGTTGGCATTGTGTTTACAAATATTTAATTGCTGAAAATTTGTCGTGACGCGCACTGAAGTTGAACATTGGTTGATTTGGGTACAAGTCAAATCCTTAACCCGACACACCCTAAATGTCTCAAGGAGAGACACGACTAACGGTTTTCTGCGCTGCACCATGTTTTACAGGCATGTGGGGCATTCAGTTCATGTCCCAGCAAGACCTTCACAGATGATGGCACATGCTGCTTGGAGTGTCCGCCCGGCATGGGAGTGGCGGAGCCGTGTCAGGGACACAACAACACACAGTGCCAGCCCTGCCTTGACAGTAAAGCCAAACAGCGGAAGCACACACAACACACTCTCTCCACCGATGTGGCAAGCGTGCACATTTTTTCCCCTTGGTTTTGTTTGACTGCAGGCTTTATCAGAATGCTGTGGAGTACTTATGACACACCTATTTTATTAGCACATTAACTATGGTATTCACAAGCCCAATTTCACCTATTTGTTGCTACATGCAGTATTTGAATTTGACTGCTAGAAAAAGGAACACATGGATCGCGGAACAAACACGAATCAGAAACATATTGAAAATTTAGAGAGTCCAATCGGACTGGGCAGAAAACATGACAAGACAGGATGATGGCACATGGATAAGAATGGTGATTGCGTGCCAGCCAACGAAAGGAATTCGTCACGAGGGAGTTGACCATCATAGAGATGGAGCGGATGAGATCAGTTTATGTGCAGCAGATGGAACGTGGCAGCACTGAACCTTGAGAGATGGCGACGGCATGGGTAGACCTTTATCCAGCAGTAGATAGACAATTTATAATTATGATTAGTGGATGTAATTTGTTTTTAGCATTATAACAATATAACATATAAAATAACGGGAGACAGTGGATTGTTCTCTCCAGGTGAGGAGGGAACAGCTGCCCTTAGTGGAGGAGATGAAGTACCTCGGGGTCTCTTTCACGAGTGATGGTATAAGTAGGAGTGGGAAATCGGCCGGCGGATCGGTGCAGCGTCCACAGTCTTGCGGGCGATGTACCGTTCCGTGGTAGTGAGACAGGAGCTGAGTTCTCAAACAAAGCTCTCAATTTACAGGTCGATCTACGTTCCCACCCTCACCTATGGTCATGAGCTTTGGGTAATGACCGAAAGGATGAGATGGCGGGTACAAGGGGCCGAAATGAGGTTTCTCTGCAGGGTTGCCGGGCTCGCTCTCTGTGATCGGGTGAGGAGCTCGGTAATCCGTAAGATCCTCAGAGTCGAGCCGCTGCTCCTCCGGATCGAGAGGAGACAGTTGAGGTGGTTCGGGCACCTGGTGAGGATGACCCCCCAGTAGAATCCTCCTGGAACTCTACCGGGCAGCAGCAGCACGTCCCACAGGGCGAACACACCGAGGCCAGCCCAGGACATGCTGGCGGGACTATGTCGGCCTGAGAACACCTGGGAATTCCTCAAGAAGAGCAAGAGTCTGTGTATAGTAGTGTATAGTGTATACTAATGTAAAGCTTGAGTCTGTGTATAGTAGTGTATAGTGTATAGTAGTGTATAGAATCTGTGTATAGTAGTATATAGTGTATACTAATGGGGGGCTAGAGTCTGTGTATAGTAGTGTATAGTGTATAGCAATGTAGTGCTGGAGTCCGTCGCCAGGGAAAGGGAGGTTTGGACCACCCTCTTCAACATGCTGCCGACGCGACTTTCGCCAGGGCAAGCGGACTGAGGAACGAACGAATGGGAGTTGTGTACAGTATATATAATTTAAATAAATAACATTATTTGTTAGTATGATCTTCTTGGTTCTTTCGGTAAAGTCACGTAGAAGGGAAATAATAAAATAATAAAAATAAAACATAATATAACGTTTTATTTTTATTATTTTATTATTAAAATAAAACGTAATATTACGTTTTATTTTTATTATTTTATTATTAAAATAAAACGTAACATTACGTTTAATTTTTATTATTTTATTATTTCCCTTCTACGTGACTTTAGCGAAAGAACCAAGAAGACGAATCCCTGCAGTCACGAAAGCTTTAAATGTTAGTATGATGTTTATATCTTATACCGTTGCTGTGTCTGTATGTCTGTTTGCATGCAAATCGGCTTTGGAACGTTATACCCGTAACCTTTTACTGTTCTCAAAAATGGGGTCAGCTTTCTGATATTCAATAGCTCCCTTGGTATTTGTGCTAATACATTTGGCGTTGTCTTTTTGTCACATCTGTTAGGGTGTTATTCTTTTGCATATACAACACATATGACGTAGAATTGGCAAGGGGACACGTGTATTATATGTGTCCACATGAATGCAATCTTAAGAAAACTAAAAATGTTGCTATTATTCTATGCAACTTTTATTCATCTGCAGTCTATTGCTTGGATGTTTCGCTGAATTTGTTAATTTCATGGCTTCACCCATTCCGATTAAGCCAGGGCCCTGTTGCTAAGAGAGAGCCTTAAATTGACTGTAGCCAGAATAGTGATTTGGCCCCTCTATGACCTCACCAGAACCAAATTCCCTCAAGTGGCTGGTGTGTCAGCCCAAGGAATTAATCTTTTGAATGTGTTACATTTACGTCATTTTGTAAGGATTGTGTACGTTCATCAGACATGCGTTGACATTGCATACATATTCATAAACTACTGTACATCGAATTAATTCTCACACTGGATAGTGCACATGCTCTGTCTGGGTTATTAAGCCTTTGTTTAATTACTTACACCCACAATCTGTAAATGTATGCGTGTAGTGTGGCATAAGATTAAATAAATGAGCAAGTCAGACGAATACCCATTTAGGAACAAAGACGAATTGAAGCAATAGTACACCTCACAATAAAAATGCCGCTCAGCTGAAATGATTTTTTTCCATCACAAAGAGTCTGAAGTGTGCATTTTGATAAGCGGATATGCTGTAATTATAAGTTTAGGATGAACAAAAAGTGACTGATTTGACAGATGTGCACAATTGAATTATTGGACTGGTAGTAACAAGACAAAAATAGTACAATGGGTCATGATCAAATTATCCACATGTCCTGCCATGGCCTGACACGACTGCCGAGCAAAGGCAGTAGCTCGCAAAGATGGAATGATTCACATCCCGCTCACACCCACCCCCCCCCCCCCAATTGGTTGTGACGATTCAGAGAACAGTATTGTAGCTACTCGATGATTCAATGTCTTAACGTAATATTTTTTACATCTTTTTGAGTCTCATTGTAATCGTTTTGGTTTCATTAATTAGCCTAAATATTGCATAACATGAATATATTATTTGCACATCAATTTTATAGTCAAAATAACCCATTCCCATACGAATGATTCAGTGCATGTATATCGAATGTGAGAATGTATGTTACATACACATAGTAGCCGCTTATAGAGGACTTATGAGGGAAATGGTTTGCTTTAGAAATGCACGCTCAAAGTTTACACATCACAACACTCTCCGGACGGTCAGAGTTTTACCCGCTATTTTACAATAATTGCAATCTTGCTTCATAGCGTAGCTACCATTTACTGTACGTACAAACATGATTGAATTCCCTTTGGATTACATAGAAAATGCAATACCCTCATCAGAATCTAAAGTTAAAATAATATTATAATCTATTGGAATTAACACGTATGTGTTTTCTTTAAATGGTTGCTAATCGTGCATGCTGTTATTTAAAGTGCAGATGTCCCTTCGTCTGGTCGGGCAGCATCAGGAAACTGACAGTGAAATGATTTGAAATCTCTATTTGGTCACGCTATTTTAGGAAGATTTAAATAATCTGACCAAAAAAAATCACAATGCAAAATGAAGTATGCGTACACTTACGTATACCATACATATTAAGTTATAATCACATGTGTGAGCTTAATGGTCCTGATATTATTAGACCCAATGAGAACGGAGGAAATTTTCTAAATGAGCGAGGGGCCATAGTGTTGACCTTTGCGCGTACCATATTAGAGGGTAATGGAGTATTGATTGAGTTGTAGTTTTCCTCGGAGCTGCTGTTTACAGTCAATGCCCTGATCAGTGTCATTCGAACATTCCGTAGGCATAACTCCATTTGAGTATATCAATATATAATGCCCTACAGAAAGGATTTGACATTAACACTGATTTATTGCGTGTAATGTTACGTGAGAGTGGTAAAGGGGTACTAAACCTGCGTTGTTAGGATATTCCCACATGGGTAAGAGTATCTCATTGCCATCATACTTTTCAGTAATTTCTTTAAACAGTCTCACAAGTGTCGTGAAAAAAATACTCTTATGAATGCCATTGATTGCATTTTGATGTCCAGTGCTACACTTTGCGACGCAACAATTTACCTCAGAATTTAGATTTTTCTATCAGCAAGGTAAATGGGTTTGCATCATTTCCCCTAGCAGTGGCAATTGGTAAATCATATTTTTTTCTGACTGTTTTAACTTCATTCAAAGCAATCCCGTTTGACGATGACATATTTTAGCGTTGTAAGCCGTGACACGGAGATTGTTTCACTCGGCACCCAATGGAATGCATTTCCTTTGTGATTGGAATCCTCTTAGATTTAAATATATATATCGCTGAACACAGATGGGCTGAAAGTACTTGCAAGTAATATAATGCACAATGCGGATGAGAAAAATAGACACTGAGATAAAAAAAATCCGACCATTACATAACAGCTGTGACATATTCTTGGTTCTTTCGGTAAAGTCATGTAGAAGGGAAATAATAAAATAATACAAATAAAACATAATAAAATTCTCACGACGTTTTGGCCACAACGCAAGCAGTCGTACTCAGGAGAAGAACAGAGCTGTCGGAAAGACAGCGTCCTCATGAACACTGCTAAGCTTGGCAGCGTATTTTAAGCTGGGTGGGAGGAGCAGAGCGCCTTGACAAAGGAGTTTACATATCAACAGGGGAATTGTTTTTCTGACTGTTTTAAGCTGTGACATTACCACAGCACTTCTGTCAGGTGAGGTGCACTTTGAGGCTACTTTGGCTTGCTTGCTTGCAGGGCAGAGGACAGAATCAGATATTCGGGGTGAACTCACTCGGGTGATTGACCTGCACTCCCCACTGTGCTAGCTTGTGTTTAAGCCGCCTAATGCTCTGCTCACCAACTCATCGTTGCAAGCGCATGCACTTGCAATGGTCCTTGCCAACTCCACACACACGCATCACTCACTGCCAGTTTTATGCAGCCTATTCAATCCATAAACCACGAAAGTTAAACTGTGCCTCTGCTCAAGTTTAATGAGCAACGTGCACTTAAAACACAGTGCCGCTTTGCAAAAGCGCCCGTGTAATGAGGAATCTTCATTGCAACCGCGTCTTTGTTTACAAGGGAAGGGGGGGCATGGAAAAAGCCAGAGTGAGGGGCATGACACCATCTTACACAACACTTTTAACACAATTTAAACGTGACACAGAATGAGTAACAATGCGATCTGCTTTTCTACATCATGCATTTTGCTCTCGCCTTCAACTGTGTATATGAGGAGGGGGCTACAGCTCCCATAATTTTCATTTTCCATTTCATCCAGCCCCTTCAAGCATTAAAAAAAAAAATTGTCGACTTAAATAACAATTTTGCAGGAGTGTTGAGTCCTCAAGCCCTCGACCCGTCAACACAACAGGACTGCTTAATCTTATGTATATATTTCCAAACTTCCTTCGCACCGTACGTAGCTAACTTTGCAAAATGGAGATGCAGGGGAAGGACAACAAACTAAATACAGAAATCAGTTTTAAAGAAATTAGTTTTCGATTTAGATTTAAAAGTGTATAACTGGAGTGGCTTCCCAATATCGGAAGGAAGAGCGTTCCAGACGACCGCAGAAGTGCTTCTGGAAGCGCGCGATGCTTTGACCATCTTTGTTCGATGGCTAGCCAACAGCCACTGCTGCAAAGAGAACCGTTGTTCACTTGATGGCTTTACGCTCCTTGACGAGATCAGCAAGGTATTGTGGTTCATTTGTGGCTCGCACTTTGTGTGTAATGAATGCGACCATTTCAGTGCCTCCCCCCCCGTTCTGCCATCTATTCCCACGCCCGTGCAGGTGTGACGTTCTCTGCCACAGAGAGCCACGTGGAGGAGTGCGTGCCCTGTTCGCTGTGTCCCGCACGGATGCGCGTGCATGCGCCCTGCACCAGCACGGAGGACACGGTGTGCGAGTGCAGCAGCGGGCTGTTCGCGAACCCGCAGGATGGGGCGTGCATCGAGTGCCACGTGTGCCCGCCGGGCTTCGGCGTCGTCGTGCAGTGCTCCCCCGACGAGGACTCATCGTGTGCGCCCTGCATGTCCGGCTTCTACTCGGAGGAGAGCAGCGATGTGGAGCCCTGCATGCCGTGTTCATCCTGCTCTGAGGACCAGGAGGTGCAGCAGGAGTGCACGAGCAGCGCAGACACCGTCTGCATAGGTGAGGCCAGGGTGCACTAAGCGCTAATTGAATTCCTACTCAATGCAAAAAGTTTTTGATTCAAATAATATATTTCTTTTCCATTGTAATTCCTCTACTGGCTTCGTTGTTTCATATGCACATATGTACGTTGAACTTCTTTTGCACCGTACATAGCCAACCGTGCTAATTGGAGGTGCAGAGTTGTGAGATAACGAAGCTACATAGCTTGTCCAGCACATCACGTTTGCAGTCACGTGGCACACCTAAACATGATCTCTGTCACCCCAAATGGGCTTTGTTCCCCACTGGGGGAGACCCAGGCTTGTGTGTTCTCTGTCCTCTGCACGTTAATGTCTCACTTAGAGGGAGAAGCACATGCCACACGTACAGCATACAATTTAATAAATGGAGGATAATCTATAATTTCACGCGCAATATACTTTTCATACAAAACAAGGCATTTTACATGTGTGGTTAATTTTCAATGTTGACGGGCTATGTTTTTTCTTGCTCACATGATCAACAGAGTGCTTATTTCCACTGGTCATCTTGAGCCGATGGTGACATTTCCACATTTCTGTAACAGGATCCATTCTTTCTACAGGACAATACAGTGCAGTAATCTTTTCACTATGGGTCCTTTATTTATCAATTACCAATCGCTGAGTCAAGCGACATTTGAACCTACAACCTTCCATTGGTGACTTGGGCACTCGAACCACAGCAACCACCCAGCCATAATGAAATTAAAGGAAAATGGAGTTAGCCTTAGCTGATTCAATGTTGCCTTGCTTATGTATGGTAAGACAACAAAAACATTTAAATAATGAAAAATGATTTTCATATTTTTGTTAATACTGTGTTCATCTCTATCAATGCCTCTTTTCAATAACTGTATGTGATTAACGCGTGAAAAAAGGCGTTAAAGTTAATCT
This sequence comes from Lampetra fluviatilis, assembly GCF_964198595.1. Classification (NCBI taxonomy): domain Eukaryota; kingdom Metazoa; phylum Chordata; class Hyperoartia; order Petromyzontiformes; family Petromyzontidae; genus Lampetra; species Lampetra fluviatilis. The sequence continues at coordinate 23,317,614 of NC_136275.1, read as the reverse complement.
AAACTAAATGGAAATGTTACATTTCAGATGTTTGCCCTCAGCACTTTCTATAGCTCATCAGAGGCATGTATTGTATATGCATGTGGTCACACATTGCATCATCGTGCCAGAAACACGGTATTTCTATCTTGACTAAACACAAGTCTGTCTATGTGCAATACTGGGGGAGAAGGAACAGCTGTATTTTTTAGGTCACTTTCAGGCATGACCTTCAACATAAAACAGCTCATCTGTAATAAATTTAATACAGCTTCCAAACAGCGGTGTTGATGGCAAAATGTAGAATGCATTTGTCATTCACTGCAAATAAACTAAAGTGGCATTTCCATTAATGTTAAGATGTGAAACAGGCACGGACAGTGGAATCTCAGGCAGTTTTCACGCACTGGCTCTTATTTAAAAGTGGGCAGCTTGGACAGGGTGGATTTTTTCCCCCTTTGCCATGTTTGGCAATTCCAGGACACCAACGTATATGTCATTGATCATCATTAGATAGCTCACATCATCGCACAGCACATGTGGTCAGCTCGGAATGCACGCGTGGTTCGTGGATCTATTGCTAATGCATTGCATCTGTTTTTATCAACCTTTCTGCGACTTATAGTAGCATGCAAAAGAATAACACGATTAAAGAGAAGCGATTTCTTCAAATAGAAATCATCATATTTTCAGAGGTCAATTGCACCTGTGTGTGTGATGCTTCTTGCCTGAGCAATGGCCACCGTTCGTGGAAGAGAAGCGTGCTGAAGCTTAAGTGATGTATGGGAAATTGTGACATGCCTCCCAGGTCTTCTGTATTCTCTGTGGCAGATGTAGAAAATAGGTTCCTGCAGTTAAGCCATAAATCATTGCATTCAATTTCAATTCGTTGACTGAACACGTTGGTAAACCTGATGATATCACCGTGCCTGCTTAAAACGCAATCTTGTCTCAAAAGTAGAATGACATATTACAAAGAACATTGCGCTCGTAATTAACATTTGCTTCAGAGAGAGTGATAGGGAAGTGTAGTATGATGGGTGGGATGGGGCTTTCACACAGAAAAGAGGGGGCTACCCAAAGAAAATATGCTAGCTTCCTTCGATATTGCTCAATATTGCTTAATTGTGGCTGGCTGGCTCATTTTAATAAGTGGATCCTCAAAGGAATGAGCTGCAGGATTGAACCCTCTCTCACATACAACACAGATAAAAAAAAATCATTTTTGGTCACAGTCCAATGAAAACAACTGATGTCTCTGTTATAGATTTATATTTATGTGATGGTGTGAAACTGTAGAAAATACACACACAATTGTTGACTAATATTGGTTAATAAATAGACCCAGAAGTTATCAGTGACGACATAACATGAAATCACATCAGAGTGTAACAAACATTAATATGCATTTGTAGCTTCATGCCAGATTCATTTGTCTGCAGAACATGGGAGCATGGGAGCATATGACAAGCCGTTTTTGATCATTACTTACAAGACAATTTTCCAAATTATAAGCCTTGTGTGTTATTAAATAGTGATTTTAGCAGTTCCACTTCCCATGCGGTTACTGAAAATGCAGTACAGTATATGTACAAATTCATTCCACATTCAATCACACAAGTTGATAAAAACACAACTATTGCAGTCAACGATCTGCATATACATTCCGCTGCTGAATGAAGCCTCTGAACAACCTTTATTCATAGTTGCTGTGTTACTGCAAACATATTTTATGAATGAACAGTTAAAGGCTGCGAATAATACCCAGTGTGTGGCCAGTAGTTCAAAAAACGATTCATGATGATTTATTTCACATTTGAGGAAACTCTTTCAGTAACGTACCGTATCAAGGTTCCTTTTTACAGACTCAAACCAAACGTTAACCACAGTAACAAGCAAGAGACAAATGTGGTCGTTTTTTTTAATGAAAGAGCGTATTTAAAGTGTCCATACGTTTGACGTTTTTTATTTAAATGAAACTATTTTTTTTTGTTTAGACCAATATAAATCACAAAGTTGATTACACTGATAATTGAAATGATTTTATCAGTCAATCTCCATCGCTCATCTCAGTGTTTCCACACCCACAAGTGTGTATTTACAAGTGCGGAATTTGTCTTGGCTTTACAGAAAACATAACCATCGTAAATGCATGATATATATAACAAAGCACAGACTCGTGACACAAGGAAGCCTCCATCGTGTCTATGTCGACCAGCGCAGATGGACACCAGGACAGATGCTGTCCGTTACGTTCCATCACCTCTGTGCATGCTGCCCTGACTCCCCGACCCGAGCTGGAGTGAGGTCGATGGTTGTGCGTCGTTGCCTTCTGTTAGTATTGCTTATCAGATTACGTACAACGCTGCTTTTGATCAGGCTAATGAGCGACTAACAGCGTTGCCGTTAAATGCATACAGACAGGACCTTGAAGCCTGATTCTCTGTGCTTGCAGGGATGAGACTTCAAGCCCATTCATTGTTTGGAGTGACGTGCCCCCTGGGCAATGGTCTCTGACTCACAGATGTGCCCTTATAACTTGAGCCTCCTTGCTTGGATTGACCAGAGCTGACTGAAGAAGAGAAAGCCCTTTCACAGGATTTGCTTATAGGAGCTATCTTAAAATGATCTGAGAAACTCAATGCTGAGCCAGTCCTTTGAAAAATAGGCTTTCCATTGCCTAATAATATGCACATTTAGTATTTTGTCGTATGGGAAAAAACAGGCCACTTTTATATGCCCAGAAAATAGATTTTTAAATGGAATTTAAATAGGTTTGTTCATTCAAGAGTTCATATAGTGAACGCATGCCTTAAGAAAATCACGTAATACGAGCTGTTTTTTTATTGTCTTACCCCAAATGTTTTTCCCAATAGCTAAGACCACTCAGCTATTAAGTTTTATTTAAACATGGTCAGTTCCATCCCTCACTGTAGCCAATGAGCCCAGACCGGATAACTGGCTTGCCAGTCACACCTGAGGTGTCAAAACTATCGTGGTTCCAATTTCTTTATCTGGTCAATAACGCCGGGATTACGTCATAACTATTTGAAATGAGTGTGTTAAAAATAAGTCACTCTTATTAGCCATACAAATAAATCGGTAATATTAAAGTATTACAACCTTGCTCATTACCAACTTCTACTCTGGCCCATTGGGCTGTATTAAAATTCCATTGCAACTGGCCATATTTACCACAAAATGTAGACAATCACCAGAGGCACTGTGTTGGAATGGATGATGGAAAGTGTTTAATTTTAATCTGGGAGAAGGAAGAAGGGAGGAGGTAGAGATTGAGATCTTTATTTGACAGGTATGGGTGGAACACTGAGAAAACAAGTTTTTTTCATTCGGGTATTTGATTTTTGTGGGGCGCCTCAGGGTTTGAGTTGATGACCTCACCGAGACGTCCAGCCAGCCCTGTAAGAGGTTTTATTTCATATTACAGTAATTAAGAAATTATATCTGGCTAATGTGCTAGTTCTGATGCTCTGTCAAATCAGTTCGACACAGCGCGAGTCTAAAATTACGGACGGCAGCTCTAAGACTTCGGATGCGTTCACATCGCACCAAGATGGAAATTGAACGTCATAAATCAATACTCTTCTGAGTATTGAATTCACATTCCGATTGTTTCCATCAAATTAATACATACACCAAACGCCGATTGCCATTAAGTGACGGTGGCATCACTACAGTGCTTGTGCCAGGCTAAGTGCATCTTCAAGCCACGTGACGAGCATCTACTTGTGTATCTGGTTAGACTTTGGATAGTGACTGGCAGAGGTGGGACAAAGTCATTGTTATGCAAGTCCAAGTCGAGTCGCAAGTCATAAAATTCATGACTCGAGTCTGACTCGAGTCCAAGTCACATGACTCGAGTCCACATCTCATAGGTGGGACAAAGTCATTGTTATGCAAGTCCAAGTCGAGTCGCAAGTCATCAAATTCATGACTCGAGTCTGACTCGAGTCCAAGTCACATGACTCGAGTCCACACCTCTGGTGACTGGATATAAATACTAGTATGATACGTGAGGTGCTAGGAGGGCCCGCACCATGCCATGCTACATTTCTCTCACCAGGGTTGATGGAGACAGACAGCATCACGCACTCATTCTGCCCTGAGCCAACCTAGATTAGGTCTGGGCCAGTTTCAGACGAGACTTGCCACTTACATCTATGGCCAAATATCAAACAAAGACAAAGATCCCTCGTATAGCCTTAACAGACTTTTGGGGCAAGTGCACATGAGGGTGTGGGTGGCCAGCATTATGCCCGGCCGCCTTTGTTTCTCTAGTGGTGATGTTTACACACCGCACTAGATACTAATTTGAGGCTGAGTCGACATAGAGGAGGCCCAGGACCGGTTCAGATAATTGTCACTAGTGTTGGCCATGAGTGGAAGTCGAACTCGGGTATCCGCGTTCGCAGCACAACACGCTTGCCGCTGCTCCACCGCTCCCCACAAATTTACATATTTAAACTTTACACAAATAAACATACACATTAAAAAACGTATTTAATATCGAGATGTACTGTTTTTAATGGATTATCCTCTTATGCCAATAGTGGCTTTGATCCTAGGAATGTAGGATTTATTTGAAAATATACACAATGGTATAATTTACTGCCCATTTATACCACAACCCTCACAATTGTACACGGGTAACCGTCCACAAAATGTCGGTTATATTTTAAAACTTTTAAGTGTTAAATGTCCGGCATTAGTTTAAATAAAAATGTTGTTGTCATACACTTCACACTTATAGATAAATAAGACTATTTAGGGTAAAAGAGAGATAACATGGGACCTTTTTTTGCCAGTGTCAAAGTATGAAAAAACAATAATTTGTTTTACCCTTTCTGGAAATAAAACAACCAAATGGATACCTTTGGCAAGGAATCATGTCTGCATATTTGGTGTTTGAACATCTTAACACCTGTTTTATTGCCAGAAAGGCTAAAACCTATTCTTATTTTTTCCTACTTTGATACTGGAAAAAAGGTTCCATTTTGTAGTTGCTCACCCCGAGATATAAATTCCCTGGTAGTTTATTGTCTTTGTGCTGTTCGCCTTTTGTCGTTCTCTGGTCTGACACTGGTGAGACTAGGCCCTAAAGAAAGCTGTCTCTGGTGTAGACCAATCAGATTCAAGGACAATGCATAGATTATCAGAGCATGTTTTGTTTGCATGTTCACCACAATTATTGTGTGGTTAATGCAGACATGATTCCTTGCAAAAGGTTTCTATTTGGTGTTTGAACATATTTTAAACACCTGTTTAATTGCCAGAAAGGGTAAAACCTATTCTTATTTTTTCATTCAAGGAGAGATAGTTGTTAAGTGGGCCACAGCAGCTGAAGAATCCTGTGCAGTGATTCACAGCATGGGTTCAGGGTTGGGAGGGTGGCATTAGCGCTACCTCAGTGAAATAAAGCTGATATGATACTCCCACAGGACTTTTGTCATTGTATTTAGGTGCTGTATCCGGCAATGACAGCACATGTTCCACAATGCCCTCTTCTTCTGCTTCCCCCCCCCACCAACCCCGCATCTAGGCCCCTACAGAGACGCTTATATGGCTTTGGATAAGCGATGTACATTCCTGATGTGATTTCTTGTCAAAAGACCCGCCTCCTTCCATTGGCAGATGTTTTGCAAATCTTCCAAAGTGGATGTGACAGCTTGATACAGGGTGGTGTGTGGTGCACAAGTAGAATCCAACACACAGCCAAGGGTTAGGCGTGTGTGGAAAATAAACTGCACTCCAATTATCTCTCAAAGGGGGTCCTGGTCTAAGGAGTTAATCGACACTGTCGCAGACGTGCCATTTGCTATTTTGTATCAGGATAGAGTGGGCTTTAGGGCAGCATGCCTGTATCTAAGTCTTGGCACTCGATGAGATTTGATCTGCCAACACGTGTGCCCACTCGGTCACCTGCCAGATTGAATGTGAATACTGTGATATACTAGCCCCATAAGAGTTGTGTGCCTTTAGCTCCAATAGTGCACGTGCGTTTATGTTCGCATTAGTGGAAACAAGAGTTGATTAACAGTGGTAAGTTTTGGAATGATTTATATTGGTAAGAGTTAAGATTGATTTATACTAAACGAATTGAAATTGTGGTTCTTCACAAATGTATATTTTTGTGTAAGGTCTTACACTACAAGCCTTTAACATTATCTTACATAATTATTAGACTTAACATATTGAACCTCGAAATACATATCAAATTGGCGAGTTAATTTTTATGAACAAATGTCAACATTGACTGATTTTCATTTGCCAATATGCACTTATATTGTGGGAAATATCCTTAAGGAATGTTTAATATCGCAATTTTCTCTTGCATTTGCATGTGTCTAAAGTGTCAGGTAATTAACAGGATATATCACAAGCCTTAAGTTCAATTCCTGGTCAGGGTCAGCACAGCACACCTTACATCTGGACTTGGTAAACAGATAATGAACACCAGTTGTTAGAATGCCAACAGCAGTTTTCCTATGGAAGCATTGGTCTCTGCCATAAGAAAATGGAATCACTGGCTCTGGACAACTCGTGGATATGTTCCCTCCGTTATCAGCAGTGTACAGCACTGCTTGACTCTGTACGATCGTGTGAATATGGACGAATGCACTGCCTTGTATGTAGGTGCCATGTCCATACAGGAAATTAGCCATGGCACGAGCCGTACTACTGCCAAACTCCCTGATGCAAGCCGGCTCACTAAAGCACGCAGTTCTTCTCAATGCTGTGCTCCCACATGTCAGGCTGTGTGCCCCCTCCTGCATCCTCCCGTAACCTTCAATGCATGAGCTGACATGTGATCAGGTAGTCGCTAATAAATGCAGGTGGACAAGTTGTCATTCTAGTTTCCTAAAGCTTCGCAGAGATTTTTCTGAGACTAAAGTGGGTCCCTAAAGGGTTCCAACACGAGCGTCTTTTTTTCCATTTTAAAAGCAAATGCGCATCGATTTGTGTTGCTGTTGGTAATATAGGTTTAGATTGTGTTGGTGATCAATTGTCCTACAAGACCACAATATGAGAACAATCATCGAAAACGGCTGTTCTTTAAGCAAACTTTTATTGAGGCTCCTCATAAATATGTATAAGATCAACGATGTTTATAGATAAGAGTTTGGTCCTCAAAAGTTATATGATGTGCTAGGAAAAAAGTGGAAAATATTAAAATGCAGAACACATGGTGAGAATTTTTCGAAAATATGCATTGTGTATTTTCAGAAAACGCACAATATAAGTGTTTATTCCATTCACTCCAGACGAAATGGAATTTAAACATACGATCTTAATTATCCTATTTGCAAATGTAATAGATTCTTACCGTAACAATGGCAGCATTCTTCATTATTGCTGATTGAAGTATGGTACAAAATGTGCATATATTTCATAACCTGGATTTATTATCCAATAAATAATGGCCATAAGTAAACGTTTAAATTAAAAACTAAATATGGCACGCCTACTCACAGTAGTTATTTTCATTATTTTATTGCTGCAATATGAAGAATGCGCCAATTTGTATAAATCTTACAAAAACAATTTCACCCTGAATTTATAACATAAAGTTCATGGCATAACAACATTGTATTGAACAGTTAAGCTTTGCTGGCCCATTTTCACTCACTGCTGGACGTTAATCAATGCGATATTTTCATGACTTCTTGATATGATTTTTAAGGTTCAGGAATTTGATTGTGTTGTATCACTCATACAGCTCATCTATACAATGGTACAATTACAGCGTGATCATCTTTGTGAAGCCCTGGCGGTTAATTTGATGGCCAGACTGTGGATAACTGCAGGAATTAAAATTACTGGGCTCACAAGTCTCAACAAAACTGTGGATGTGTTTTGGCATATGGTGACAATGAGACGAAAAATATGGGTCCTTGCGGTGGAGCATTTGAGCGGTCTCCTTTGCCCGCAAAGTATAAAAAACACCAGTTTAATAACTGTACAGCATGCCATTACAAACAGTTCTGACATTATTATTATTAAAACTTTAAAATAAATTACAACATTTTTTGTAATTTACCAGGTAAGGCCCACTGAGCTCTGTAGCTCTTTTTTTTAGAAGCCACCTGGCTATCACAAATCATAGCCCAACAAAGTGGCTTGTCACGTGGAAATTTATAAGCAGCCAAATACTTTATGAACGCATGTTGATTCTAAACGTGGAGGGAGAAAGTGGTTTACCCAGAGAAAAACCCACGCGACCACGGGAAGAACATGCAATCTCAAAATATACAGGCGTCAGGGTCGGGATCGAACCAATGACCTCTTGTTAACCCGGTGAAGGTGTTAACATACCATCACGACGGCGTGGTGTAAGGGTGTGTTCGTGTAAATGCATTTGCTTGCGTATGTGCAGCTGTGTATTTACGTGGTAGATCGTAGTAGAGTCCAAGTAAGTTAAACTGTTGTATCATCACAGCTAACCTGGTTCAACCCCATACCCTGCAAAATGACTGGAAATTGTAATCGAAATCTGATGTAAATACCTAGTTAGGTGCATCAGACATCAACACCAGGAAGAACAGGTGGGAGAGTGTGGTGGTTCGCGGTCACATGTTATCATCGTGTGACATTCCAACCACAATAGGTGCCTTTTAAAAACACTATCAAGCGGTGATTTGTGTACATAGGTCTTCGTGTAAATATAGAAAGTGCTCAAAGTAGAGATGGAACTGTGTCATATACTCTATTTTGTTTTACATTGAAAACTAATTTCTTTAGAACTGCTCTTTGTGTTTAGTTTGTTGTCCTTCCCACTGATTAGCACAATTAGCTACATACAGTGCGAAAGAAGTTCAACATACAAACAGACAATCCTACACTGTGTGAACGTCATATTAAAAATAAAACGTATTAATGTAGTGATATAGTGCCAGGTCATGCCTTTATTTTTTATGATTCTAACATGAAGAGATGAGCGATTTCAATTTAACTAAACTATGAACTTAACACCACATCTTGTATAATACAGTAATGTGTTACTTCGAAGCAATCCAGTCACAATGTAGATTGTCACAATAAAGGCAGTGCCAGACATTTCCAAGTGTTCAATACATTCAACGTGTGGCACCCTATTACAAAGTCAAATAATACTGCATCCACATTTCTCATATCTGGATCTCATTGTACTCTTGAAGCTAAAAATGTCCCAGGAAAGACCAAATATAATTGTTGACAGTTTATACAGCTATATTGTGAAAGATAATAACAATAATACTGAAAACAGGTTACATTAGTCATTTAGAGATATGTATTAGAGTTATATTCTTAGGTTTTTTCGGTAAAGTCACGTAGGTAAAAAATTAAAATTAAAATTAATAAAAGTAAAATAAAAAAAATAAAAAAAATCACGACGTTTCGGAGGCAACACAAGCTTCCGTCTTCAGGTGGAACCGTCACAGCACGCTTGCTGTATCAAGTAAATGAGAGATTCCAAGAGATACTACCCCGTATATATACTGGTTGAGGGGGGGGGATGGGCCAGGACAGGCCCCCTTTTATTATAATGGTAATATTATATTATTCTTTATTTTATTTTTATTTTATTTTACTTTTATTAATTTTAATTTAAATTTTTTACCTACGTGACTTTACCGAAAAAACCTAAGAATATGAATCCTTGCAGTCACGAAAGCTTCAAATCTAGAAGTATTAGAGGTAATTTAATTGCATTAATGTCCATTAGTAAAGACATGATAGTTTTGCAAATAGTAGCGCTGAAAAATAAAGATAATCGCAGGCAGTTAAATATAGTGCCATGAGCCTAATCTCCATCTTGTATTAACAAGCTTTTGGCACTGCTAGTGGCACTTGCAAAAATTGAGTGTGGTGCCATTTACATTTTTGGCTATAATTCACTGACAGACTCAACAACAAAAAAACCCATGTAAGCCAAGCCCCCCTTGTTAGTCTGCTCTGTGGCAATGTCGTAAAAGTACTTCCAGACTCTGAAGGTAAAGTGTATATTATCTGTGTAAGGGGCCAATGCTGTTACAGCGTAAGTGCGTATCATGTTTATAAGACACGATGTTTGACCTACAATAGCAGCTTGTTTTGGAGGAGCATTTGTTAGATGTGAGCTTAGATTGTTGGCCCCTCTTGTGGACCGCTTGCCCAGTGGTGCCCCTTTCATCCCAGCCTTCGAATGCTTTGGTTCCCAGTGTCACATTTCGCCACGCGAGGGTTGGCACAGCCTCACCCTGGGGCACAGACGGGACGAGAGTGGCCCATTGTGGGTGGTGCATCAGCCCAACAAGTGTCCCTGGAATGGCACATACATCTTCAGTGTGGGTGTCTGTCTGGCATGCAAATAGCGCAAGGCATTGCGACGTTGGCGGGAACAGACTAAGGGGAGGGCAGCGTGACAGATGCAAGTGCATGCCTCTTAGGATAGCTGACCAGTGGCAAAGGGTTTTTGTTGCAAACGGAAACTAGTGGTGTATGTATGTTGAACCTCTTTCGCACTGTATGTAGCCAACCATGCTAATTGGAGGGACGGGGGAAGGACAACAAACTAAACACAAAAAACAGGTCGAACGAAATGAGTTTTCAATCTAGATTTAAAAGTGCATAGCTCCAGTGGCTTTCTAATATTGGAAGGAAGAGCGTTCCAGACGGCCGCAGAAGTGCACCTGAAAGCACTCGATGTAGTGACCGTCCTTGTTCGATGGCTAGCCAAAAACCGCTGTGTGGATGACCGGAGTTTGCGTGATGGTTTATGCTCCTTGACAAGGTATTGTGGTTCATTTGTGGCAAATATTTGGTGTGGAATGAGTGCGATCTTATAATAGCTTGTTTTGGAGGATTATTTGATGGGTGTGCTTGTTGAGGGTATGTACCTTTTAACCTGTAGACCTCGCTGCTGGATTTGTGTTTGGTGGTCAAATATTTTCCGTTTGATTCGAATATGATAAACAATTTACCAGAATTTCAGTCTATTAGTAAGCGCTACATGTCTGCTGTGTGCATTGTAAGCAGATGTTTCTCGGATATCACCATCACAATGACATCACACAATGCTACCAAATCTTAAATCCATTAATTCCATTCGCAGCACTTGACATTTATTTTACAACCTGATTTTCTTGGATGAGACATTTGCCTGCCAATGTATTTGGCATTTTATATTTTTATATTTATGAGGTCATTCACTGTACATTGTTGTACAAATGCTTCATGGTCTATCTTTTTATGGACATTCCTGATGTAAAACGTAGCATTACAACATTCATCCTAAGCATATTTTACAGACTATGTTAAGATTATTAAATACCTATCTACTACATTATAATAAAATTGTATCATACACATGTACAGTAAATGTTATACCAGACCATCTCAGAATCAGAATGTTTATTTATCCTGGAGAAATCCGATGAGCTCTGCAGATTTTTTTACAGATGTCCAGTAGATGCATTTTTACAGATGCATGATGATCTGTATTATGCAAATTATATTGACTGTCTTGCAAATGTTTAATTTTATATCTGTCCCATATTTCCCTTCGTCGTTACACTTTTGACAATATTTTAATCAGCGGATCTCCACCTCTTGTTACCTTGTATTTTATAGCTTTATTTTGGTGATTTCGAAAACATATGGTTAAGCCATGTTTCTTGCGGAAGTGAGAAGTTTGCCTGATGGCTTGAATCTAAGTTGTCTTATGGTTGTTGTTGTTGTTTGACTTGCATCACACTGGGATTTTTGCACACAACGTTGTAATACGGTGTTTTTTTCTGGAAGATTTGCTTTAAGATGTTCTCTGTTCATATTTTGTTTGTTGCGGTTGCACCCGGGCTCAAGAGCCGCATGGTTCAAAGGGCTATACCAAATAAATGAAACTTGAAACTTATCCAATACTTTGCTTTTCATAAGATTATTTACACATTTCACTTTAACTTTACGTCTAGTAAACAGGGTGACTAGGATACATGACATTTCATAGGGATGTGCCCAACCCCAAGGGAACACATTCATTCATTTCCAAATCAGCCAATGCAGTTGATTTTTAAATATCAGACGTAATATCAGTCACACAATGACCTTACACTTCCAATGGCATCATTGTGCCTTTGACAGTGTTCCTTAATATTGTCAGCCAGCATGATTGAGCGGAGATTGAAGCCAATTCGACGAATGCTTGCAATTTGCCTCCTCAGTAGAAAGTGCATCACAACTGCCCAACAGGGTTAAGTTAAATTTTGCCGCTGGCGCCAGGCCATGAATCATGAGTTGTGGAGTCCTGAAGAGACAAGGTTAGAGGTGAGTGTTTAATTTAGGCTCAAGTTGAAGTTCTTCCTGCCAAGATGGAGAGTCTGCTTTACAGTGGGGCCTTTGCACACTCTTTGACATCGAACTCCCCGTGGATGACCTTCGCACACAAACGACGAACACAGAACATGTGTGTTCGTTCTATTGTGAATCTGGTCCAGTGTAAAGATGAATTAAAGTTATATGTGTGGCCATGCTGCAGTCAAGTTCCAAGCGAGTATAAGCGTACGGTGATGGCAATTTCATTATTTTCGCGATATTCTTTGGGTCTTTTGGTAAAGCCACGTAGATAAAAAAAATCACGACATTTCGATCGCAACACAAGCAATCGTCTCTTTTTCACCTGAAGACGATTGCTTGTGTTGCGATCGAAACGTCGTTATTTAGATTTTATTATTTTTGATATCTACGTGGCTTTACCGAAAGACCCAAAGAATATGCATTTCTGAGGTCACGAAAGCTTTAAGTCAAGATTTTCGTGAGGTTTATATTATGGCAAAAACGTTTCTCTTGAGCAAGTATGTTACATGTTTATATTGTGAATGCATCAGTCCGTGGGTGATTGTGAATTTGCCTTGTATTTTCTACAGATTTTAAATTACATGCGTTAAATAATTAATACGAGTGTAAGGCAATTCATTTTTAAGAAACTGTACCAATGTGGTTTTATAAGTCATGATGTAACATCAGTATTTGTTCCAATTTAACATTTTGATCCAAGAAGTAATCTATACTTTGCCAAATTATCCTCCTATACATTATTTGAATGCGAAAACTAATAACGTGAAACCATATTTTAATACAGCACTGAGAATGTTGAAAATTACTAAACTGAAATAAAAAAAAGCACAATATAATATAATTATTCAAGTCATATTAACTAAATCTCCCATCAGTATGTATTTCATGATGTGTGACCAATAATATTACAAAAGATACTAAGATATATGGAATGATGCTGTGGGGGTAATGGTTAGCACACTGGACTTGCCATCCAGAGGTCACCAGTTCGATCTGCTGGCGAAGTAGTAGAAACAATGGGGGAAACTTTCTAAAATCTCTTGGCCACCCAGCAGTATAAATGGGCACGCCACAGTTTGTCGAGCGGTAGGTCGCACGTGGTTGGGGTAAAGTGTGGCTACTCGCAACGCTTCCAAGATGCCTGGCCAGTGTGGTCGAGTTGGAAAAACACCCTCCTAGAGGGGCTATACAGCTCCGTCTCGTGGAGGCCGTTCTGCCAGCCTTGGTGCATGTATGTAGAACTTCTTTCGCACCGTACATAGCCAACAGTGCCCGTCGGAGGTGCGGTGAGCAAGCAGTTGCAAGACTGCACCTTTGCCTTTTTACTTATATCTACAGAGTATATATATATTTTTTATAAAATAATGAGCATATCCTGTGAGGCAAATCTGCTCATTTTACAATGTAAATCTTCTCCAGCAATGCTTTACCATGGTAACATTGAAATAGCGCGTAAGCCATCGCGGCAGGTTGCAGCATTCTTGTGACAGCACGAAGTCTTGCGTGAATGCAATCTGACAGCTTGTTATTTACAGCGGTGGGTTTTGCCATGAGCTGTGAAAACGGGAAGCTACAGCCGAGTGAGCTGTCACTCTGGAGCTGCGCACGATTTATTGCCGCGTGCTCTGTCACCGAGCCCTCGGCTGATCCCAGAGCCCATCAGCGGAGGAATTCCAGAGAGCTACACAGACTCCTCTCAGTGTCGTCCCGTTGTCGCACGCAACGGTTCAACCGCAGACTTCCTGCGGTGCAAAACGTGCCAGTCTGTTTTCTTTTGCTTATTGACTGCCGAGTGTTGTTGTTTTTCTTTATTTACGTGGAACCGAAGTCAAATGTGTTCCTTCCCATGATCAATTTCATTATCTTGGGTACTTTGATCTGTTTGTACCAAAAGTGAAAACTTGTTTTCTCCATGCAAGTGGTTTGGACCTACAATTTGCACAATTGCGATTATATTTTTAAATAACTTAAATGTAGAAATGTTACAATTTACATTGCATTACCTATAGGCATGTTTACGGCAATGTTACCTCAATAGTTAGCATCAGACAACTTTTCTCGAGGTAACATATCCTGAATGGAAAAACCAAGGTCTGCCTTAAGAGCTTATGCTATTTATCTGTTTATATGAATTTTCAAACAAAGCTGAATTAACAAGCAAGCTTACACTTATACGCATGTAATTTTATAATACAAAAATAACCCCCCACACCCGTGCTGTGTATTCTTCAGACAAAGATCCAGAGCAAGGTGATTCACTGCCGAGCAACCAAGATATTTTTCCAAGTGACCACGACTACATCCCGCAAGATCCCTTCCCACAAGACCCCTTTCCTGAAGACCCCATTTCAGAAAATCCATTCCCAGATGAGAGCCCTCCTGACAAAACCAATGATGACGAGGAGGACGACGACGAGGAGGAGAAGGAAGAGGAGGAAGGCTCAGAGGAGAGTGGTCACGCAGTCAATGGGACAAACGGAACGCCGTCAAACAGCCAAGAGCCGCTGGGTGACCATTCCCGCGACATCATCCCCGTCTACTGCTCCATCATGGCGGCTGTTGTGGTGGGACTGGTGGCGTACGTCGTCTTTAAGCGGTGAGGTTCGGGCCTTCTTCTCCGTGCCTCGGGCCTTCTCCTCGGTGGAAGACACTGACAATGGTGACGGGCGTGATGGCTCACGCCCACAGCCCAGTGAAATGGAGGCAGGATTAGTGGATCGTGTGCTGAGGTCATGAACACGATACACCCACACTTGCATGTACAGTGAAGTGGTAGCTGTGGAATAAGTTATCTGTGAGCGTGGGGTATCCTCTGGTTACTACAGAGTCGTACAGACACATGTTAATATTTATATTGTGCACGGTGCTTGCACGCATGTGTACATACATATGTGCATGCAGTTAGATAATTGCGTGAGATCACTCGCACGCAATTTGATTTAATGTTTTCATAAGTGTGCATTTGGCAATGGCCAGCAGTTTATTGCAAATGTGTTGCACTTGAGCAACTATTGCTGTGGGTGGCATCATGTGTTTGTGCTTTACGCACTGCCTATTATTATTGTTTACAAAAAGAAATCATTCATGAAATATCTTTTGTTGAATTTTCATGCCAGCCATTCTGCCAAAGCAAACATAATGCAGATGTTCTAAGAAAATAGAATTGCAGCATGCTGAAGTGCATTCTGCAATTCCTCTTTGGTTAGCGGACACTGGATTTTAATGAGAACAGAAAGACATAACTTGGGTGCAGTCATGTCCTTCGTGTTCCACAGTAGTAGCACTTTCTATGTTTCACCTTTCTGAGCCGAGTCACTTTGTTCCATACATCTCACAACATATAAAGCACACAGCAATTGTCAAAAGCCAAGCATATACAGGAACACACGAATCCTAGGGTGACATGATTTTGCTGTTTTTTCCTGGATTTTTCTGTTTACGCATAGTCACTTTAAGATGTTTTCTTGTTCATGTTTTTGTTTTTTGTTTGTTGCGGTTGCACGCGATTCAAGAGCCGAATGGCTCACAGGGCTATACCTAATAAATAAAACTGAAACATTACGGGTGGGGCAATTTTCAGTATAATGGTGTTTTTAGTTCACCGCCACATTAATTAAGCACCCATTTTTAGGGGCACTTTTGTAAGATTTTGCATAGATTTAATGTGATAACTTTACATTTTAAAGTTGATCAAAGACATTATCAATCACCCAGCCTAGTGATTTCCCATATCTTATCATCTGTCTACTGGACGAAAGCCTCCCCACGCTGTCGCATGCCTGCAATGCCACAATCTATCTCGCTCCTACACATTAACTGATCTCATTGTTCACGTGCAAAAGGTGCTGTGACCCGAGTGTGAATGAGAGGTGATTTGAAACATTTTCAGAGGTAGCTCAGCGATGTCCACTTCCATAGACCAGTCTCTAATCGTCATCCTCTAAGGTGTCCTCTCACCCTCATCTGCCATTCCATCACTGGGTTTGTTTATTGTCCATTGCCAATCATCCCTTCTAGCAATCTTTCCTGCCCAAGCCCACTTTCCTTTCTTGACAATTTCCAATCGAGGTTGAAAGTGTTAATGCATTAGCTTTGTTCGTCCGTCTGCCTCTAATGACATCTACCACTGAGCCACATTGTCCCCTGGCCAATATAAATCTCTTATAACGCAATTGCAATAACGTTGCATTGATGAGTTTGTTCCTTTAGTGACGTAGCTATTCAAATCATTAACCAGTGTTCACATCTGAGGTGCAATGTCAGTGACACATAATGTTGTGCTGGCTGATAATTAAATGACGGTTCATTTTAACAACATGAATTACATTTTCATTGTCTTTCCTTTAGAAATATCACAGAATAGAAAATGTATGAATAAATACAAAACCTCGTAATGTCCATGGGACCTTTGTAAATCAAATATGAAACTAAGTTTGATTGTCAACTATTTTGCTTTGGATAAAGAGAGAAAAACAAAACACACAACCCAGAAACACATGAGAAAACATCACGTGCGTTTGTTTCCTTATTGATGCACTCGCACACACTTGGTATCCGTACAGAGAAAACAATATTGTATGTCAGGAAAAAAAACAAATTGGAGTGGGTTTGCTGATCCTAAATTCCCACATGCTTTAAAAGGGCCCAATATAAATGCAGTTCACCTGGCTCAGTTGGGGTGCAAGGCTGGTACCAATCTGCAAACTCTAATGTCTGCCAGCTGTGCGGTCGCCCGTGGCAGGAATTTTGGATAGGGAAGGGTCGAGGGAGTAAGGATGAAGGGCTCTTTGAAGGAGCCAATGCAATGTAGTTCTTTTCCCGATATAGGCTTCCATTAGGAGGGGCTATGGGAGGACCACTGAGCAGATATATGAGTGGCTTAGGACCTGCCTGTGGTATAAACATGCCCTTCCCCGAGCTCCTGGTGGCATTCTCCAGTGGCGTTCAGCTTCCCTCCATTTAGACTGGATGATGCAGATCTAGTCAGGGATATCACTGCAGCATTCTCAGACCAATTTTAATTCCCTCTATATCAACTGTATTTCGGACAAACGTTCACAAACATTGAGTTGAGATTAGAAAAAAAATCACTGGGTAACTTCGGCACACCATTAGGGCACACGTTTGTCCCCTGGAACTGGCCCGGCGTTTTTATTTGACCGGTGTTTGTTTGGCAGGTGGCACAGCTGCAAGAACGTCCAGGGCAGCAAGGCGCGCGGCGAGTACAGCCAGGCGGCCGACGGGGAGAAGCAGCACCAAGACAGCGGTGTGTTTGTGGACGTGCAAAACGCACAGGAGCAACAGCAGCCTCAATCTGCAGCAGGTGAAGAAGGAGTTCATCCGATTGCTAGACGCACTTTATCCCATCCACATTCAGTGCACGTATCCATCGGATATGAGCTGTTGTGATAAAGGACAGGTGTGTTTATTGTGCCTTAAAACATATATTGATGTGTCAATTGTGTGCTATGTGTATTTAGCAGACATAAAAAAACACAGCACTCCTTGAGTGTAACGTTACATGAACTCACTATCATGTTGTGGAGCATTAGGGGCAAATTAGTAACTAAATGAATGGATCTCCGTTTTGTATCTCCAGATGTATTGATGTTTTGTTGACCAGGGTCCAGTGGCTCAGACTGAGTGATTTTGCTCATACCATTTGGCAACCCTGCCAGCATTTGTTTCCAAAGCCTGCTTCTTCTGATGAAACCCAAAAGTTTGAAACCGGCCAAGAATGCTTTAATTCAAACGGATGCTGCTTGATAATAATGCACTGTAAAGTCTATGCAACCAATAGAAAATAGACACACGTTATATTTATGTGCAGGTATGGAATAGCGGTTTATTGATATATGGGATTAGAGTAGTTTTCTCCATTGATCTGCTGAAATAGGGTGATGCAATTATCCCATTTTAATACTGCATGTGAATAATGCATTCAGATCACCGAATTTAACACTGCACCACATTTCATGTTGCTCGGGCAGTGTGTGACACCACGTCTTCACACTTTGTGTGCGTTGCCTTCGGCATGTTCCACAGGATTGTGCTGGACAAACAGACCGATGCCTTGCCTTCATGCAGTTTATCAATGTAATCAGTTCAGGCGACATTTCCATCTGTTGTGATACTACATCAATGCTATGCTTGTTATCGCACAACGTTACGCGAAGGGTATTTGTGTTGTTTCCCCGTGGCTATTTGGCATCTAATGTGTGGCATACGCTCTGCATGAGAGCTTGCTTAAGCGAGTGTGAATTGTTTAATCACGTGTCCGCGGTGCACTCGAAGCGATAGGACATCAGGATGCAATCAGTTGCACCTGGAAATGATTGAGTCAACAGGAAACTGCGTGGAGTAAGCGTTTGTCAAAGCAGACACTGCCGACAACAAACGTTAGTCGAAGATACGCACCTCATTAAAACATTACGCTAATTGGACTTTACGCGTTGGCTAAAGGGGGTTTTTGTTTGCAGGGTCACCGACCAAAGAGGCATTCGTTGGTGTTTAGCAAGCATTTGTTAGCACTTACTAAACATATGCTTGTACTTAATAAGCATTTCCCATGTGCTACTAACGATTCAGTGTTGCTCTTTTGAACATTAGGGATGTTACTGTGGTGTGACGGTTCGCACACTGGACTTGCAATTTCAATGTCGTCGATTCAATATCCCGCCACAGCAATTGAAACAATGTCCACCTATCTCACATCCCCCTTCCTCTGCCCACCCAGCAGTATAAATGGGTAGACCGCAGTTAGTCGATCCCCACTTCACATGCCATTGGGTACAGTGTGGGTACTACCAAGATGTATGTTGAACTTCGTTCGCACCATACGTAGCCTACCGTGCTAATCAGAGGTGCAGGAGGATGGACAACGAACTAAACACAAAAAGCAGTTCTCAAGAAATTCTTTGCAATCCAGATTTAAAAGTGCATAGCTCCAGTGGCTTCCCAATATCGGAAGAGCGTTCCAGATGGCCGCAGAAATACACACGAAAGCACGCGATGCGGTGACCATCGTTGTTTAATGGCTAGCCAAAAGCCACCGCTGCAAGGATGAGCGGATTTCGCGTGATGGTTTATGCTCCTTGACGAGATGAGCGAGGTATTGTGGTTCATTTGTGGCAAGCACTTTGTGTGTAACGAGTGCGACCTTAGAATGTATTCCCTATGATGTAATGGTCTGGTAAGTGTGCAAGAGTAGGCCAACACACCCTATAGTGGGGCTCTCTAAAGCTCCCTTTGGTGGAAGTACTTCTGTCAGCAGCGACGTGATGAAGCTATCACAAGGCGGCACCTTCACCATTTTTAGGGGCCGTCTATAAATGACGTCACGCACCTGGGGGGGGGGGGGGGTCAGACATTTGTGACGATGTGTGATGAGGGGGGGGGTGTTGGAGAAATGTGACGTCACATCAAAATGCGCAACTTTAAATAAATATAGGCAACACATTCTACTTCTTGGTTCTTTCGGTAAAGTCACGTAGAAGGGAAGTAATAAAATAATAAAAATAAAACATAATAAAATAATTCTCACGACGTTTCGGCCACAACGCGAGCAGCCGTCTTCAGGTGGAGAACAGGTCTGTCAAGTAGACAGAGTCTGAATGGCACGCTCCAGGCTTGGAGCGACTATTTATGCTGGGATGGAGGCGAAGAGCGTCTTGACAAAATTATTTGCATATCAAGAGGAATTTAGCATATTTATGGGAAATGTAGATATGCGATTAGTACTACTTGTGAAATGCATAGGAGGTTTGGCGAGGGGTTTAAAGTAATTATGCCCATGCATTATGCAGGATTAGCAGTATCAAAGGGAGGGAGTAAGGTTATAATTAATAAAGGGGAGGAATGTTAATAATATGGCGCTGCAGCAACTAATATGCTTATTGACTATACCTTGTCATATTACACTATGTTTTATTCTACCCACTCAATTGTATAGCACACTGCTATATATTCACTATAAAATTACGATATTACCTTATACATTGTATTAAACATTACAATTTAATACTATTTATTATTATATTATATGCTATACACTATACCATAAACCGTGGCGTGAAAGGTACTAAGAGGAAGCAACGAAATATGTCAATGGGAGAGTGGTGATCGGAAGCTTTCAGCAGAGCAAAGAATCCATTCCCTGCGGAGTGCATATCAAGAGGAATTTAGCATATTTATGGGAAATGCAGATATGCGATTAGTACTACTTGTGAGATACGTAGGAGGATTGGCGAGGGGTTTAAAGTCATTATGCCCATGCATTATGCAGGATTAGCAGTATCAAAAGGGAGGGAGTAAGGTTAGAATTAATAAAGGGAAAGAATGTTAATAATATGGCGCCGCAGCAACTAATATGTTTTTAGACTATACATTGTAATATTACAATATGTATTATTCTACCCACCCAACTGTATACCACACTGCTGTATATTCACTATACAATTATGATACTATATATTACCTTATACATTGTATTAAACATTACACTTTAATACTATTTATTATTATACAATATGCTATACACTATACCATTGACCGTCGCGTGAAAGGTACTAAGAAGAAGCAATGAAATATGTCAATGGGAGAGTGGTGGTAGGAAGCTTGCAGCGGAGCAAAGAATCCATTCCCTGCGGAGAATACAAGATATATAGTCAATGTCAGTGAGTGGAACGCGGTCTGAAAGTCACCGTAAACGTGGACACAATCAGTTAAGATCCGAAATGGTTTATTACGTCCTTCCAATGATTGCTAAGCCGGAATCCATCTTCTCGGTTGAAATTGTCTCTGTGTTTGTATATGTGGATCGCCTCATGAACGAATCTCTCATGGTAGCCAGATGGCTTACAGAGAACCTCTGTCTTGGAGAAGTCAATATCATGTGAACCCACTGAATTGTAACAGTGATCTGCCACGGCTGAGGTGTTTGTCCTACCGTGTTTCAAGTCTGCTTCATGTTCACGGATGCGGTCCGAGACATGTCGTTTGGTTTCTCCAATGTAACTGCTACCACAGAGGCAACTTAGTTTGTAGACGCCAGGGTACTGTATGTCTGGAACCACATCTTTTACAGACGGGACCAGATCACGGATTTTATGTACTGTGTTGAATCGGACCTGGATCTTATGTTTAATCAGGATTTTGGAGATCTTTTTTGTGACCCCAGCAATGTAGGGTAAGGTGATGGTCTTGAGAGGCTCCTCAACAGGATCCTTCTTGATGGTTGGAGTGATGGCTTTTCGGATTGTGTAGTCGGAGTAACCATTAGCCTTAAGAGCTTGGCGTACGTGTTTGAGTTCACTGGCAACGTGTTCCTGGTCGGAAATGCATTGGGCTCTATGGTATAGAGTCTTGATGAGGGAATTCTTCTGGGATGGATGGTGGTGGGAATCCGGTTTTAGGTAAGCATCCGTATGGGTGGCTTTCCTGTAGACAGAGTGGCTCATTGAACCATCAGGTCTCCTTTTAATTGCCCACCCAGCAGTATAAATGGGTAGCAACACATTCTACTTAATTAAATAGACTTTTTAATAAATGCTTTCTCCTACAACATCAGAGTGCAGCGCCACATTAAATACGCACTACAATGACAATAGTTTAAAGCGATTTGAAGCATGTTTTATTTTGGGGGGGCAGAGCTTTGTGACGTCATATTTGAGGGGGGGGGGTCTGACTTTTTGTGACGCCGTGTGACGACGGGGGGGGGGGGGGGTCAAAAATCGTCCAAAATCGCGTGACGTCATTTATGGACGGCCCCTTACACAGTGGCGCGCGGGGACTTGCTGACCTCTACCATGTCTCCCAT
The DNA here is from genome assembly GCF_964198595.1 of Lampetra fluviatilis. Lineage (NCBI taxonomy): Eukaryota > Metazoa > Chordata > Hyperoartia > Petromyzontiformes > Petromyzontidae > Lampetra > Lampetra fluviatilis. The sequence goes on along the minus strand of NC_136275.1, from coordinate 23,295,488 downwards.
TCGGCTCTGCCAGGCAACGCGGCGGCAGGCACGAAGTGGCTGTACAACGCGCTGCCGCCCCACAAGCAGGAGGAGGTGGAGAGGCTGCTCCTGGGAGCGTCCAGCACCGGCGCCGACGATGCCACCGACTGGAAGGGCCTTGCGGCCGCGCTGGGCTACGCCGAGGCCGAGATTGCGGAGCTGTCCGAGGGCGAGCGACCAGCGCACGCGCTCCTCGCCGGGTGGTCGTCCCGCGAGGGAGCCAGCGAGGAGCTGCTGCTGGATGCGCTGGGGCGCCTGCAGCGCAGCGATGTCGTGGCCACGCTCCGCGCAGAGACCAGCGCCGTGTCCGTCGTGTGAGGATGGGGTTTGGGAGGCCATTCATTGCGGTCACGACGCCCACCTCCCCAAGGAGGGAGGTGGGGGGAGGCTGAGCGACGCCGTACGGCTTCTGGGGGAAATCATCAGCAAGATATGTCGACCCAAGACGAGAGCCCTCTGGGGCGTGGTGTGGCCACGGCTGGTCTCATGTCCCCCAATTTGGTGGTTGCTCCCCTACACAGGCCCGCAGTGATCACGTCAAGCTTTGGCCCACCCCCCTCCCTGCCGCCACCAGGCGAACCACCAGAGATGCGTGCATTTAATGTCGCGTCTTTGATTGAAGGAAACTTTTGTCTTCTGAGCGCGGTTGAAACCGATTTAGTTTGTTACATTCTCGAATCTCGGCCTCTGTTTCAAAGAAAGAAAAAATAGTGAAAGAAAAAAAGTTCCTAATACTTCACTGTTTTATCATCTACTGTAACCTTTCTCTTCTGCATTAAGATTATATCTTGTTCCGTTTTTTTTTGTTTCATGCTGCCAAATGTATGTATGTTGAACTTCTTTCGCACCCTATGTAGCCAACCGTGCTAATCGGAGGTGCGAAATGAAACCCTTTAGATAAATAATGGCCAAAGTAGCTTCACGCAAATATTCGTTGTAAATCTGCGAGGATGATTATGAGATAAATGAGGTGAAATGCAAGTGTTCCCTTAAGCTCCACACACACTATATCTCATTAAGTAGTGTTAATTAATATACATTGCATAGAATGAATAACAGTGCTATGCATTGTAAATAAAATTCCCACAAATTTAGGGAATACAAACTTTCAATTTTAGTAAGTTGCCAGGTATGGGGTTAAAGTCTTAACTCAACGGCACGTGTCACTGTCAAATAATTATAAAATAAACAAACAAATGTGACCCCCATCCTAACCCTCACCTGTTATTAACCCAGTAATTGCTTCTTAATTACTCAGAACTAGCAAAGTTGCCCTTGATCTCCGAATGTTAATTGTTAACCAGAAAACGCCACACACATCTGTGTAAATGTCTGCTCACTCTTAATGCAGCCAAATCCATCTGCCTCCTATTAAGTCAACTATTTTTTTCTCTGTTTTTGTAGTTAGAATAATAATAAAAAAATACAAAATTATCGTTTTGTATATTCACCCTTCTTAAACAATGCATGGAAAATGGGATACGTTTCTTGCGATGTCAGTTTAAAGCTCTAAATAGAACTAAAAACTAAGTGATCAGGCAATCTTTTTTTTACGCTAACAATTACATGACCAATCAATGAAAACTGCAGAAATTGTGCCGTTTGAGTGGTTCTCTGTGCATGTTAATGGGAAAGGTATACGCATGATGAGAGTTGAACATTTATCGGGTGGCCACGACCTGCGAGATCACTTGGAGGCTCTAGAGCCCATGCATTACCGACATCCGCATCGCACGCTCGACACGCCGTCTTGTCCGCATTGGGCTGCAATCTGACCCAACGATGTTGCCTTAAATGTCGACGAACAAATGTCAATCGCTGCATTAATTTGCAATTTTTTTTATTCTTCTGGAAAACGCAAAAAAAGAGCATACATTTGTTGGACGTTGTATCCGTGCTTTCGCATATGCGCGTTGTGTGTACATTTGTATGCAAAAAACGTACATTATCAACATTTTTAAAGACATGTCAATTCAAAAATGCTGTATACATTCAGCTATTTTTTTCAGAAATTAAATAGTTCCAAATGGTGTGTTTGTATGAAGGTTCAAAGTGAATGTTGTGTGAATAAGCTCTGGGTTTTCTCCCTATTTCATGGCTGATGAGGATGATATGACAATTGAATGATGCATTATATATGGGGAAGCAGAATCATCAATAGGCGTTTATTTGTCACGATTCATGGATTTCAGAAAACAAATATGCTTCGCGTATTCTCCCGCTTAATTCCATAGGTGCAATTAAGGTGAAAACACATGAATTGTACACGGAGTAATTGTCTGTAGTATCGATGCAAACATTTATTAGATCGTACATTCAGGTGTAATTGGAGATAGTACAGTAATAGGGAAAACATACTGTACTGTCGTTGCAATGTTAACATGTACAACATACAGCACACGTGCTTCAGTAAACATGTATTTCAACCAGCCAACAATTACCAAACTCTCCTTTTATGCTATGGAAGGTAAACAGAATTGTTCCAGATTTTTTTTTAACGTTAGTACAACCCACTGTGTTTTGCGAACCACACTTTGACAATTGTTCGACTATTTGTATATGCTTTAGCAGTCAGTTTTCAAACTCAGGATTCACCATTTACTTATACCGTTTCACGACCATAGGCACTGCTTGCGAGCTTTGGGCCATTGCATTTAACGATTTTGTATCAGTACCCAAAACCAACCATACTACAGGGATGCAACCACACTCCTTATCGCTGTAATCACAGATTTAAAGGGGATCAAATTATAATGCTGCTTGTGTTATTTACTTCAGTGGCATGGCAAGGGAAGCATACACATGTCCATCACTGGGTTAGGATATTGGATATGAAAAATTGAACATCATGCATTATCACTGCATCCGGCTATGTCTCATTATAAGCCAGATGTTTCAGTGTAGCATGTATATCATTACATATTTCTTGATTGCAGTATATATCTTTTATGACTTGCGAAATGGGACGAAGGGCCATGGTCATCAGATATTCTGTATTTTGGATAATCTTCACACAGTCAACCTTAATATTGTATCTAAATGTGTTTATACACCTTAGCCAGCTTCACGCTATTAATACTCTCATGTATTTACGGCCGTATCTTCATTACAAGTAAAACAGTATAAGACATGATACCACCAAATTTCTTCAACTTCAAAATGCACGATTCTAATTAAGCAGCGTCCACACGAAAGAAGTTAACCATTCCAGACAATGGATTATCAAATGTGGCATCTGTGCTGCAGAACGTGGGACACGTTTTTTTGCCCATTGTACTTGAATGTTGACATTAGATATTGAGCTGAACCTTCACTAACATCCATCAGTGGTGGGAGCATGCATCCAGCTCAGGCCCCTACTCACATGGCTCCCATCTGGTCACCCAATAATAATTCCCCCGGCAGGAAAGTAACCGGAGAATGATCCAATTATAGATGCCCATCAAAACGATAGGAAGGCATTATAGATAATTTTTATTTTATTTCAAAGTCACTTAGTTTCACATAAAAATGTTAATAATCTCCTCTGTAATACATTGAGCCCTCTCTTTCAAAATATCCAGTCACCTGCTGGGAATACAAATGGTAATGAGAAATCAGTGGGGTATCTATAAATGTACTATAACTATATTTAGTCAAGGTAGTCTGTCGACATTGGAGGCTTACATTCTGCAGCACAATACCAACCTTTTGCCTCCCACTCTCGCCTCACGCCGCTACTAGGCAATCTCACGTCATGCACAGATACAACGCTGCCAAGGCAGCATCGATTAATTCTACCCATTGCTCTCACTGATTTGTCTTTTTCCACTGCTGGCCACATCGTCACTAAGGGAACACCACCTGTACGTGCAGACGGCATACGCCATAATGTAACTCGGAGACTCTCGGAATACAAGATGTATGTAACCATGACTTTATTGAGAATTGAAAAGAGGCGTGAGAAGAAAGCAAGTCGAGCTGGAAAGCCAATCTGCCAAGCATACGTTGTATTCTCTTCGTGGGCATGATTTGCAGTGTGTGACAATGTGCGATGGCACATTGTCGTTGATCACAACGGCTGTTTGGGTGTCGAATGTTACATTCAATAGCCCAGTTACGCCGTTCGTGGGAGATGGGGAGATGGCACAAGGCAACAAAGAAAGTCAGGTGATCAGAGAGACTGGAACTGCGATTCCCATTGCAGGTTATGCATTCATCTAAAAGTGAAACAATAAAACTTCAAGTTTTAATTTGTGATGGCAATTGCTTGCTATGTTTCATGCGAATTATTGCTGTGTTAATGTCAAGCACATTTATTTTATAGCAATGCATGCTGGAGGAGAGCTTGGGTACTTCTGAAAAAGACAGAATAGTTGTAATAAAGTTGTGGGTACCCATTTGGGCTGTGTGAAGTCTACATGCAGGAACCAAAATCAACAACAGCTGTTACAATGAACTTGTCCTTACCCGCTTGTTTATACATAACATGTATATAATAGAATGCAACTTTGGTTACGTTTGTGTGCATTGAGATGCCTTTGATATATCATATTTTTGTTTTGCCAAAGGCGGTTGTATAATTGCTGTATTAATGGCAGATTTGGCACGGTGGTTAAAATAATTTTTTTGAAAGGATGTTATGATCAATTCAACGAGATTATAATTGCGGGCTTATGTAGAAATAGCAAGACATGCGTGGCTGCATTGAATTCTTTTTATAACGTTCGAGACCTTCATTGCACGTGTGAGAGGATCAAGATCAGTGGCCGAAGTGCAGCACGGCAAATATTTAACTCGGTTCATGTTGAAATGTAATTTGAGAGCAAATTAATTAATCTAATGATGATAATTAGGCACTTAAGGAATGCGGCTCCGGGTTCCATATGACAGTGTGATGACGCCGTTGAACTCCTTGGAAATCTGATAGTAAAGTGATTAGCCAACAGCGTAACATTTCTATAAAATGTTTGGGAACATTGCACTCTGCGACACTTGTGGATATTGTTGAATCGATCCTTTGTAAAAAAAAAGTGCGACATACGTGTGCATGATCATATACGGTACTCGAAACGTTCTGCTTTCCTTGGCCTATGTTTGTGTCTATATTCGTAAAACGTTGGTCTGAATTTTATGTAATTCCCCAAACTATTGGAAATGTCTGAATTGATGGCATAGTAGTGATAAAGTGTTTGCCTCTTGGCATAGTCATGTGTTGTTTCCAAGATATTCCGGTGTCGAAATCGGTGTTTTCCTAAATCATCCATCATGCACAACGCTGCTGGTAAATGGCAACGGTGTTGTAATGTATTGCTCCAAACAGCTCACAGCTGTTTAATTTCACTGTCTTTATCATAATAAAAATTGTATTCAAGCACACGCTTGAAAAATGTTTATTCACTTTTTTTACCTATAGCTGTCTTTCAACTCACATTGCTCCAGAAACTTGAAACTCTCCCACAGGACAGAGACAGACGATTATATGAAGGTTGTCAATTCCAGGAATTATAGTTCAGAGAAAAGTAAGGCAAGGTTAAAAATAATCCTAAGTCTCTCATTTGAAAAAATATATATACTTTGCATACTTTGCATGTTGCTGGTAGACATGTTGCACAATGATTTATTTTCATTGAATATATACTTATAATTTAAAAAAATTGGCTGATACATAATAATTTACGAAGCACAACTTGTCTTGTTTGCGATGTCTGGTCAATATTTTAGTACTTTTGTATCAGTAAAGTCATATCTGAGTGTATGAGAGCCACTGCAGCTATGCACTTTTGAATCTAAATTGAAACTAATTTCTTCAGAACTGCCTTTTGTGTTTAGTTTGTTATTCTTTTCCCACACCTCCTAGCACGGTTGGCTACATACAGTGCAAAGAAGTTCAACATACATACATGTATGAGTGTTCTCATATATCAATTATCCTTATGCAGTTTATTCTCTTTGTTGGGGAATTTAATTTAAATTCTGATTTTAAAATGTTTATCCCAATTTTTATGTTGAACATTGTCAAGAAATTACATCCCACGATTCAACACATTTAAAAAACTGAAATTCTTTACGCATGTGCAATCCACGTGCAATTATCAACACCATTTCTAAAGACCTTCTGATGTGGGAATTCTCATTGGCAGATATTCAAGGTGGCCTTGGAGGCTGCTAGCAAATTACACTAAGCACTCCAAATGAGATTTCTATAGGGAGTTGTGTTTCTGTGGCTTCACAACCCTTCCGTTACACACGCACACACACATGCTGTCACCGCAGTCTAGCTATAGGTGTCACATAAATATTATGTCCACGAGACCAAGGGCCCTGCACGTTTCTGCAGGTGGGCAACACATGTTCTGGGATAGTGAGGTAATTTGCGTGTAAGGCACCCACGTGTCTCTCATTCATGGCTGTTGGCTCCAATGGCCAATGTGAAAAAGAGAGAGAGAGAGAAAACAACTCAAATAAAAGCAGCTGGGCCCCAAGCGGAGAACAAAGGCTGCTATGGAAGCGCGGTTCAGCAGTGATCAGACAAGCGAAACGCCTCACAAGGCAGCGTGTCTCCGACGCAAGGCATGGCATTAATCATCCCTTGCGCGCCTCTTAACAAACGCCAACCCCAATTGTAGTGAATAGCCGGTGGAGCCGGAGTCAAGCAATCGCGCTTGATCAGGCCTGTAAGTCTCACAGTTCGCCATGCAGCGGTTTAATGGCTGTACGAAATAATAAAACGACGTTGTGCAATTAGCATTTGGAGGGGTAATGAAAAAATGTATTTACACCTCGAGTTGTTTAATGTATCGATCGATTTCGTGAGGGGAATAATAGTGCAGTGGTTTATCTCAAGTTACATCCTACAGGCCTTTTGGAGTAACTACTTAATAATGCAGTGCAGGTGGAGCGTTGGCACAGTGGTTAGCGCACCCCACGTTGAACCCGGTGACCTGGGTTTACTTCCTGGCCACAGTTCGCATCACTGGGGAGTGATATTTGAACTCGTCCTGGCATCCCACCCATCCACAAATCTGCACTGACCAGTGGGATGAGGTATGGTCAAAGAACCCCCCCCCCCCCATGGCCAGCACAGCATATGGAAGTCTTCATCCAGCATTTGATTGACAAACGGAAATACATTAAATCCGTCATTGTGATATTTAAGGCAGGTGAATATTTAGTGATGAAATTAACATTATGGAAACACTTTCTACATAGATAGCATCAACAACACATTTCAGAAAGTTATGTACTTTGCCTTACAACAGCGGCATTTATGATCTTAACTCAAAAAGTACAAACATTTTGCAAAAAAGTGATCATCATCTACTGGACATCTGTGAAAAACTCCTGGACATCTGTGAAAAAAAGTTTTGTAGTTCATCGGATTCCTCCAGTATATATAAATATTCTGATTCTGCTTACAAGACATGGGAATGTGCCAAAATCGGCTTGCCTTCCCTCCCTTTTTTTTGCAACCAACATGCCACCCACTGTGAAGCAATTCACCGAAGGGAAAGTTCCCTTCCCATGGTGTCACATTCGGCGACTCCCCCGCTCGCTCGCGGACATCACCCAGCGAACTTAATGAAGCGTGGAGGAAGCGTGAGTGGTCTTCCTGAGGGCCTCCCTCTCTCAACGCGCGGCCCTGGCCGCAGGTTTGTAAGTCACTGGTCACTTCCGACTGATTTCCCTAGGCTGTCATTTGTCTCCGCGAACTTCTGGATAATAATGCCCATGGCCTAATCTCTTTAGGAAAGACCATGTCACGTCTGTGGGCTCGTGCAATTGACATTATCTAGAGTGGACGTGCAGCCACTTATTTTTCCTGTTAATTTGCGGTGTTGTTTAAAGGTTTAATTGATTGAACACATTGCCTTGAAATGCGAAAAGGCCACTGTTCTCAAACGTACTGTGATTGTGTGTGATATAATGCATTCGCTGCGCTTCGTTATATGTGTATATCACAGTATTTCTCACTAAATCGATGAAGCACAAACCAGCGTATGTAAATCAAATGCTTAAGCCAAGCATCCGAGCATTGCTTCTGAAGATGTTCATGAGGCTGTTTAAGGATCCACAAATTATTGGGTTTGATAGCTGATGCATTTATTTTAGGTCAGCTTGTGTTATGATAACGAAAATTGTGCCAAGGAGCCAGCGCATCTGCGCATGTACTTGTTGCATGAGCCTTTTTAATAACTGCCATGAATTAAAAAAAAGTAAAAACTGTTCCATATACATATGTGTTGCCTGTTCAGCATTACTTTAAAATATTTTGACATGAAATAGAATCTTGATTTGAAGCTTTCGTGACTGCAGGAATCCATACTCTTTGGTTCTTTCCGTAAAGTCACGTAGATAGAAAAATAATCGATCACGAGGTTTCGATCGCAATACAAGCGACCGTCTTCAAGTGAGTAGACCGTCTTCCTCACTTGAAGACGGTCGCTTGTGTTGCGATCGAAACGTCGTGATCTATTAATTTTCTATCTACGAGACTTTACCGAAAGAACCAAAGAGTATGAAATAGAATGTTGCGGAGGAACAGTGGAGCGGTCTTTAGCACACCAACCACTGCTCCACAGCACCACTGCCACCTTTTACCAACCTACATTTGCCATCGTGGCGACGCATGGTCAAACAACCGACGGTTAACATCTGCGGTGAGTGATGTCTGAAGCTGTTCTGGGTCCCACTCATCCACCAATGCACAAGTATGCTAAAGTGTGGTCAAGCAATCTCCACGAATGTCACCAGTGGACTGACAAAGGAATGTTTACTTGTATTAAGTTTGTATAACAGGCTTGCTCATTGAGGATTTGTCTTTGTCAAAATATGCATCGTGAATAGTCTAAAGACTATGAATGCACTCTGTTAATGTCGTTGTACCCAATGTCACAGCAGACAATAGACCGCTCACATAAAGTGTCAAGGGATCTTTAACATCTGCTAGCAAATGCGATCACTTTTTTTTATCACTTCTCTAATGATGGTTTCAAGATGCCTGTGCCTACGACACAGCACTGAGGCTAGGATTGAGTTTTCAAGCCATTGACCTATATAGGGCGAGGAAGTGAATGTCCCCATATATGAGTCCAGCAGCCAGAACCCTTGTGATTATCATAATCAGAATATTGCTTTGTCCTTGAGGAATCCGATTAGCTATAAAGCTCGTTTTCGCAGATGCCCAGTAGGGGCGAGTTTAGAATGTTACAACAACAAACAGTACAAAATCACGATCGTAGTGCAAAGTACAATAAAGGTAAACAAATCATCCAAAAACATACAATTAAAACTAAACCATCCCCATCCTACCAGGCAAGGCCTACTGAAGTATTCGCCACAAGGGGCATGTGGGAGTCTGTTAAGGCAGTGGTGGCAGAAAAAGGTGAGATCGGGTGAACGATTGCATGATTTCTCCAGCCACTAATTTTCCTCCAGTATAAAACACATAGTTCGGTGGGGGAGGGGCACCGTGATTAGCGTATTTCACGATGAATCCAACGACGATCTGAGATCGATCCCGCCGAAGGCTAGCATCGGTGGCGAGCAATATCTGCACACATCGTGGGTGCTCCCTTCACCAAGCTGCACTGACCACAGTGGTGACGCATGGTCAAACAAACCCACTGACCAACAAGGCATGGGGGGAGGCCTTCATCCACCAGTGGCATGAGCAAATAATTGCAGGGGAACACTTGAACTATTTTAGATTTACACAGGCTTCCCATCACACTGCTTTCGTAGAGCTATGATTTGCTAAAGCAGCTGTGAAAACAAGCCTACTTGTGCACACACTCGGATGTAGAAAATATATAATTGCTGCCATATTGTAGCAAACTGTCCATTATAAGTCTCTTAATTATCCTAGTCTAGAAAGCTCCAAATATTAATTTAAAGTTGACTATTTTTACCTGCACCATTGTTTTGTGAGATTTACCAATTTTTTTATATGCTACGATAACATTAATACGAGTAAACACACTGTTAAAGGTGAACAGTGAACGGCAGACTGACAATGAAACGTCTTTGTTGCTTAAAATGCCCGATACATTAACAAAGGTAAATGCATTTTGGGCTGTCAATGGTCGCACCTTGATTATATTGGCATGCAGGCTACAAATGGGGTAAAGCCCAGACAAGCCAATCCATCTGTGCGTCTACTCCGCCATGGCTCCCGATCCTGTCCGTGATGTAGCCTCTCTCTGGCTCACGGTCGATGGCCTTCATCAATATTTCATGCATCGTTTTAGTGAATATTTTTTTTCTCTTACAAACATTTTTTCTCCTCAATATCCCAAGAGAGACGTGATGAGGCCCATTATAAATCAGTTTTGTACAGTTGAAGAGTGCCTTACGTAGAGAGAATACTGCTCGCATTAGAAGTTTAATTAACTGTGGCGGCTTTGCACAACAAAGAGAGTATTGTGCCCTAAGTATGAGGGGTCCCTTTTAAGTAAAGCAAATGGAACTGCAAGAACAATAACAACATCTGGGGGGGGGGGAAGGGGGAATAATAAATAAGTACGTAAATATATACATTTTTAAACTCGAGTGGCCTTGAAGGCTAATCTCCACCTAGTCCCAGGAGCTCCCCTTATGACTCTAGTTAGAGTCCCTATTTTACAGAGGTTCAGAACTGGTCACTCTATGTCAATTGTCAGAGGAGATAGACGCACAAAGCTCTTGCTGACTTTGTGAAGGTTGGCCCCACTGTGCCGTGACTAATTAGGACGGGACCTCAGTGCCCTCATGGTTACGGCTATGGCCATGTCTCTTTGACCTCTGCCTGGCCATTTGCCTCATGCTCGCAAGGCAGCTTCTCTTGCTGGAGCCACACAAATGCTCTCCTGTGCTTGTCCCATTGCCCTGGCTGGCTCCTCCCATGCTCTGCCTGACGATAGTGCCTGCTGTTTCCTGATTGAATGCACTCTAATTGCCCGAATGCATTAAACGCTGCAGACAGCAAAAGCCCCTGGGTACAGACATAACGTGTAATGGACTTACTTTATTGATACGACTTTTGATACAACTCAGAAACCCCAGATGTAATTTTTCTTTGCTGAATTTGATTAGAAAGATATGTGGCCATGAAATATTGATATTCTGTAGGACTCCTTTAAAGGGTTTGGTTGAAAAATAATAACTTTGTATGAAATTCATTTTCAAGAAATTCTAATATGTTAAAATTATTTTCTCGAAAATGTGACAAGTTGGTTCCATTGATCAGTTTATGTTGCTGTTGATTTGCTCATGTAAATTAGTTTTCACTTCTCATATCAAACATACACAAACACACGCTTGTTCACCAAAACAAATACGAAACGACCTCTCCATAGGGAATGAACGCCTGTAATAGGTTGGTACACGTGGATTGAAAATGAGTGCAGGAAAGGCTGTGACCAGATTTCCAAATCCAACCATAATGTGGAATGTGTGACTTGGTGTTATGAGTTGCACAAACAGCAGTAGTCACCCTCAGCAAAGACTCAATCAGTACGTTCATGTGCGAGGTAAAGGAGGAGCCCTGCAATTGCTTTGACAGGCCGCTGCTTGGGGAAGGGCCTCCACTCAGACCTCGTACGTCTTATTCACGTCTATGGATTTGACAAAAGCAACGCGTAATTTTCTGATGCACCACCATCACAGATTCCTTATTGTCATTATATGGTTAAAAAACACAACAAAGGACGTTATATATTCATTGTATTTATTGGAAATGTACTTCATAGATACAGCCCTGGTTATTATCTTCCACAAAACATGGTCAAAAGGTATTGAGAGAATGATAGAAAATAACAAATTGACTCATTTGTATTACATTTTAATAAAATGTTTTATTCACCGAACATTGAATGACGGATTGCAGAAGTGTTACATTATTTGTGCACAACAGAAATGGATATTGAGCACCATTGTTAATACAACTTTACAGCCCTGAATGAAAGCTTTCCCCTTTCCTTTCGTTCAAGGGGGTTGTTTATCCATACTTCACCAAGTTGGTCGGCGTGGGTTAGTGAAGGCTTGGGGGTGGGGGGTTCGAGTCTCAAGACCGGTTGTGAACTGTTTTTTTTGTGATTCACCCTAACAAAAAAATTTGACTGCCAACCGGAACCAAAGCATTACAAAAATAATCAGAACCATTACGTTTTCTACACACTGTTTATAAGGCCAATTAAAATAATCTTTATCCACACATCCCATCGCACCATTTGGCATTCCCAGTTTGAAAGCTTTTCGGAAATGAGCTTAATTATGTGCATTCACTGTCAGGAGCCAATGAGCCGGACAAAACATCTGTGTGGCTGACAGGTGGTGCCTGTAGCCTGTAACCCGAGGCCATGTGGAGGCTGACCTAAAGGCTGCTAGGGTCAGCATTAAAACACACGAGGGCTCGAAGGACATGCACAGAGTTGTTCCAGTAGCACATGTGCGTGGGAAGCTACCTAGAAAATTATTGACTGAGCTACACAATCGTATGTATGTTGAACTTCTTTCGCACCATACATAGCCAACTGTGCAAATCAGAGATGCGGGGGAAGGACAACCAACTAAACACAACACACTGTGGTTTCCTAATTTCGGAAGAAAGAGCATTTCACACTACTGCCGAAGGGCATCTGAAAGTGTGCGGTGCGGTGACCGTCTTTGTACGATGGCTAGCCAAAAAACACTGCAAGGATGACCGGAATTTGTATGATGGTTTATGTAGGTATAAAGGGATGCTGCCATGGTATAATGGTTATCACACTTGACTTGCAATCCCAAGGTTCGCCGGTTCAATGCGATCTCCAGGCATGGCAGTTGAAGCAATGGGCCTGTCTCTTAAATTATCCTGCTGATTCTGATACTCCTGCTGTTATGGAGTGACTCATGCAGCCAGCTATGGCTACAGGGTTTGGTGGTACATGTTGTTTATGTCGTTTATTGTTTAGTTCGGTCACAGTTCCTATGATCACTGTTACATTGCTTTTATGACTTTATTTTGGTGATTTCGAAAAGTTTTTTGGTTTGGCCATGTTTGTTTGTTGTAGTATGGAGTTAGACTGATGGCTTTAATCTAAGTTGTCTTGTGGTTGTTGTTTGACTTGCATCCCACTGGGATTTTTGCACACAGTGTTGGTGTATGGTGCTTTTTCAGGAAGATTTTGCTGTTTTTTCCTGGATTTTTTCTGTTTGCGCATAGTCACACAGTCACTTTAAGATGTTTTCATGTTCATGTTTTTGTTTTTGGTTTGTTGCGGTTGCACCCGATTCAAGAGCCGAATGGCTCACAGGGCTATACCAAATGAATGAAACTGAAACTGTGTCAATGTGTACACCACAGTTATTCGATCAGCAGGTCCCATGTGGTGGGGTAAAGTGTGGGTACTCCCACCACTTTCAAGATGTCTGGCCAGCATGGAAGAGTAGGCCAAATACCCTCTAGAGGGGCTATCGAAAGCTCTCCTTAGTGGAAGCCCTTCTGCCAGCAGTGGCATGAACAGGACATTACAGGGATGTGCCTTTACCTTGTACATTTATGTGGTAATTTTACAAAGTTTTTCATCAGTTGTGAACGAAAAAAAAGTAGACAGATTTTGAAATAATTGTTTTTATTATGATCTCTGGAACTACATGAACATGATCGTCACTTTGAATTTCTGAAATGCTGTAATCACTCTTTCTTTTTTTCTGCTTGTAACTGACATAACAGGTTTGTGGAATTACCCTCGAAGCAGAGGTTGAAAATTCCACGTGTTACCATGACATTTTTGTCCACGGACATTTTGAGCAACGGCCCTTCTTTAATAACACTACGGGACTTCGACTTCAAATAGGTAGCATTGTGAAATTCGTTCGCGTATATATATGTTCATGTCTCAGGCGGGATTTGCCATTGATATTTTTGAGAGCTTGAGCTTTCCCATGATGACTGACAATTTAGTCGGTAGAATCTTGAACAAAAATTCTGAATACTGTACGCGTATGTGCGATAATATAATAGACATATAAGCACGAATATTGTTTACACAAATGCTTGTGCATTGTACCGTGTATCTATATAATATTACAAGCTCACAGTTTATTATCACATATTTCTTTTGTCGTTGATTTGTTTTGACTGGCAAAAAACTCACAGAGAAGGATATTCTGAGACGGTAATGATGATGTTGTTGTAAGCACAACAAAAATGTGAAACAGATGCTGCAGTCACGAGGCAAAAATAGTAATATACACGGACATCTTAAACCCCACGTATTCATGGAGTAACAACAAAACATGTAAATGTCACATTGGTTCAAATGTTTTTTTGAATTCCAACCAGTAAACTTGTATCCAGTTTCATAAAGCGCTGTTCAAAGAGGCCATAGCACTTTGAAGTCAACGTACGGAAACAAAAAGCCACGGTGAGTGAGGGCATAATTCTGCGAGCTCCGTTAACCTCCAGGCCAAAGTTTCACGTGTGGCAAGAAACGGTCACTTAGACAAGGAGACCCTGGCGCCAGTTCTAGCTCTACCCCCCCCCCCCAACCAACCATCGTGTTTCAGCCGTCAATCTCAGGAACCACAAGTGTACGTACCGTACGTTGAACTTATTTCACACCGTACGTAACCAACCGTGCTAATTGGAGGTGCGGGAGGAGGACAAATGCTGTGGGCAAACCACCGCACTGCCTGCCTAGGAGCGGTTTCCTACTGCTACGACGATGACACAAGTCTCAAGTCACACCTTAAAGATTAACAACAAATGTTGTACTTCTCCGACACGATGTCCGATGTTTTACTTCGCATGCTGGGCGCTTCTGCAGTTTTTTTTTCCAGAATTGTATTCCTTGCTGGGAGTTTCTTCATAATTCACGCTCTGAAGAAGATCATCATGTGCATGGAGTGAAACACGCGGCATGACGCGAACATTGACATAGTTTAAATGTTTTAAATGTGCAAAACATGAGCATAAACGTTCTGCAATGTTTGTTGTTAGGTTTGGTGTGTGGGCTGTATTCAGACAAGGTTGTTTTGTGTCAGCGTTCGTTAAATAATTTATGTGCAGTAACCACAACTACATGTTTTGCATTTATATTTGGTCAACAATTATTACTTAATTAATAGTCGGCCTTTTAACACGTAGGCTTTCGCGACCAATATCATCCATAATAGAGTTTTTTGTTTGGTTAGATCGCGTAAATATATCAGTGTGTCGTTAATACCCGCCACCACCCGACACAGCCAACTAGTAAGGGTTGTCACGTAAACAGAACGTGCCAATTCGTTATTAGTACAGCACACCGGTGTGTTGGAGAGCCAAGCCACCACATTTACAATCTGAGTACGACGTTTCGCCAGTAATTACAACTAGCTTCATCAGGCGACAGCCAGATTTGTGGAGAAGTCCACCTGTTTCGTTCCTTATATAGAGGCGTAGATGTGGTGACCACACTTCTGCACTCTTGCACCACGTGGGGGGGGGGGCGGGATTACCGAGGCAACGCACATTCTGCATGTGCATTATGCGAGCCCTTTGGACTTGTCCTTCCTGTCTATTGTGGGTATTAAAATAGCCCTACAAACGGTAATCACTATTGAAGTATGCTGCCTTTTGTAGGCATGCATTTATAATGAATTATTTGATGATTCGCTTCCACGCAGCACTAAGGCGGCAGCTATCGGAATGGTTAAAGTAATTTTATTTATTTCAATTTCGATAGATTCTCGAATTAGTTATTCATATACTGTAGGCGCTTTGTTGGAAAAGTTCGTGCAGAAAAGCATGAACAAAACAGTGATGAATAATTACAAATGATTGTTCTCTTCCCATATGCCATAACTCTGCAGGACATCATACAGCTACCGCATCCACAAATTTATGATTCGAGCTTCCACCACATTCTTCTTCCATGCCTTCACATTCTGTATTTGACCACTGCAACTCTCTCCCCTATGACTCCCGGGACTCAACCAGGGATCCTGCCATGGGAGTTTCGTACCCCGGAATGGGAGTTTCGTGCCACAGAATGACAGTCTCTTCTGATTCTGTTGCAAATATAGCTGAACTACGCTTCGGCTATACTTAGCCTAAGCATTACTGATTCCAGGCATCCGGAATGGAATTTCAGGTCAATTCCAGGCAGCCAGAATATACTGTATTGCAATGCAGAGGTAATGCTTAGTGTAGATAATTGGCCCTATGCCACCTTGATTCTGGCATGGCAACCAGACAAGATATGAAGGGCCATGGGGTTTGCCAGTCCGAGTGGAATTGCCATTTAAAGGGATGGCCAAAGCATATGTAATATATTTCAATTGCGATACTTGATATCGAGGTCATCCACCGAGACTACCACTGAAACCTGTGTGACTGCAACTCGGATTACCAGGACTATCAGTGAGACCACTTGGAAAAGTATGTCTAGTATTAGTCCCACCAGAGCCAACCTCCCTGGAATCACGATGCCAAATTTACAAACGATCTTGTGTCTACTCAGTTTATTATTGTCTCTTGTTGAAAAGTTGGTTACATTTTGTTTAATACATGTGATTGTTGCAGCATATGTTAGAGTGTTCAAACACCAAATAGACACCTATCAAGTCTGCATTAACCACACATGCTTGTGGTAAAACTTGCAAACAAAGATGCTTTTATAATGTGTGCGTAGTCCTTGAAACTGATTGGCCTACTCCAGAGACAGCCTCCTTAATGGCCGTGTCTCACCAGTGTTAAACTAAAAAACCCCAAAAGGCGAACAAGGCAAAAACAATGCAAATGTCAAAGTATGGATGGCTCGGGTCGAGCCTATTTATTGCAATCATCTTGATGCTGACAAATAGGGTCCAATAGATTGTTGCAGCATATATCTGAACTATCTAGAACATGTAGTGGTTTCAGAGCTTTAATATTGAAGCGGGACTTCATTAATCTGGAGCTCTCCATCCTGACCTCCAGAAAATATTCCCTACGCCCCCGCTCCCCTCCTACAGCAGATAGGGGGGTTTGTGAGAAAAAAGAACTATTCCATTAAAAATTTGCCCTGATCTGACGTTCTCTTTAATACTAAAACACTATACTTTATTCCTGGAAAGACTAACAATCCCACCCTCCATAATCAGCCAGCTCAATCGGCTTGCAAAAGTTTCCACTATTTCAGTCTGCATTATTCTCTACTCTTATCCAGGGTTCATTCACCAGACAGAGTAATACGTAGCAAATGTTTAGAAGACATCCTGTTCCTTCCCAGAATGCACATAGGGAAAAGTAGTACACACCCGTACTTGAAACAAGTATATATCGGAGATGTTCAATTAAACACTGTGTGCAACAATGTGCTTCAAAACGTACGTTCCTGCAAGGAAGTTTTTTTTGAAGCAGCAGACTCCAACATTAAGTTCCTATTTAGGCCTCATGTGCCATATTGGTGCAAACGGGCGTTTGTAATTGTGAAATATTTATGGTCTCTGAGTGTTGAAACTGCCTGACACTGGCAAGATGAATTAAGAATCGAGATTAAATGGTTCTGCTGGTACTCTTTCCATAATGATAGCCTGCCGGTAGACAAATTAAATTTACTGCAAGTTAGAGCAAGTTTTTTTTTCATCTAGGTGGCACTTTCATTTCCTTGCAATGGCATCATATCCCTAATTGCATGGGATGATGTGAGTAATGCACGGAGCGTTAAATGACCCGACAAATCACAGTGGTGGAACAACACAAGCGGGGCCGCATTGGCATTTGTGGCACGCCACACTTGCACGCGCAAGTGTGGCGTGCCCTGCTATAGAAGCCACGCTCCGGGCTAGGCATCATCCACAGGCAGAGTGTGCAAAGGCGCATGCACACTAGGAGTGCTAAGGCAGTTGTTTAGTGCTCAAATGTGCATATCGGATACTTTACCGTTGCCGTTAAAGAATATTATCAGACTGCTTGTTGCAGCTGGACATTTGCGAAGAGTATAGCGTTTGGGAACACAATCTGTATTTATCTGCTTCTTTACCAATCCAAGCAATGAAACGTGAGACCTTAGTTGCAACGTACATCACGTTACTTAAACACATTTGTTCACTTTTCCAAGCAGTGTAATAAATAAGGCCAATACGTTTAATTTCAGTTTCATTTATTTGGTATAGCCCCGTGAGCCATTCGGCTCTTGAATCGGGTGCAACCGCAACAAACAAAAAACAAAAACATGAACAAGAAAACATCTTTAAGTGACTATGTGACTATGCGCAAACATAAAAATCCAGGAAAAAACTGCAAAGTGTTCCAGAAAAAAAAGCACCGTACACCAACGTTGTGTGCAAAAATCCCCAAAATCCCGTAATCATCAATAAGCGTCCCACACCGTGAAACCAAACTTACATGACACGTACATTCTGCTTTTAAATATTGTTGTTTCTAGATTAAGTGTAAAACTAACCATAACACATAAAACTATAGTTGTGGTGAAAGTGCCTTTTGTAAAAGTGCTTCGCGTGCCTTCCTTACCTGCTATGTGCATAATTTACTCGAAGCACGGTGCCACGCAGTCGTTTTAAATGGCGACGCACCTATTTGCTTTACAACTTGACATTTATATTTCCTCACATTTGTTTCCCACAAGCAGGTCGCTACGTGTTTTCTGCCCAGATGGGGCCATCTGTACAACTGCAGCTCCACAGCCACGGCAAAGGGCAAACAGATCAGGTTCGCAGCGATTCCCCGGGGTTTGTGTTGCACTTTTACAGGTTCAGAAGACACACAAGGCCCCTATCTCATCATTTTCCATTCTCCCTTGCCCACCTGCATCACATATTAATGACCTTATTTTGCATGCACATTTCAGACATGTGTTGAGATGCAGCACTGAGATAATGTATGGGGCCGTAATCATCACCGTCATCATCAGCTATGGTCTATCCACTGCCTCCCCATGCTGTCGTCATCCATCACGGTCGTGCAATTCAACGACTTATACAGTTTCTGCACATTGTATCGCTCCATCTCAATGGCAGGCTCTCTCGAGGGCACGCTCTCTCTTTTGGCTGCAATTCCGACATCAGTCTTGACCATTGGTCATCATCCCTTCGACTGACGTGTCCTGCCAAAGCAATCTTTTCTAAATCATCAAATATGTCTTTAAAGTGCGTGTTCCCAAACGCATGCATTCCTCTTCTCTCTCTCGCTCCCTCTCTCCATAATACGACGCATGCCACCTCTCGATATTTCTTTGCAAATTTTTCACATTTTCCATTTTCTGGGTCACTGTCCATGTTTCTGATCCATCCGTCATGCCAGGTAATAAGCACTGATCAACGAGTTTTTTTTCTTTACGCACATTGGAACGTTGATTTTCGTTTTAAGTCCAGTTTCCCAAAAGCACTCCAAGCTGCTCGTATCTGCTTGTTCAGTACTTTTATTGATATGTTTTCCAGCTGTCTACCCATCTTCAATTGAGTGAACTTGTTATACGCCACTTATGTTTTGAGTTGTAATAACAGTTGGCCTCAAGATGTTGATGAATACAAATACAATGACAATTTTGCTTTGTTTTAAAACGGGGCACTGTACAATAAACTTTTTTTGCGAGTGAACTTGTTCTAGTGACTTGTTTTGAGTTGTGATAATAGTTTACCTCAATATTTTTGGTGAATACGACACCAATTTTACTTTGTTTTGATTTAGAAACGGGGCACTATACAATGGGGTATGGAGACCGAACGGATTTATTTATTTTAATTCATTTTCTCTGTGATGATACATTTCTTGTTATGTGTATTTTCTCTTGTTATTTATCTTAATTTTTAATTTTACTAAGTAGTGGGGTTTTGTTTTTATATTATCTGTGTGAGGGACTGGAGAATTGATGTGCAGCGTGGTGGGATGCAATTGCATGAATGACGCTATAGAACATTATTATTAGGGCAAAGCTGTTCATGAGATGACTGTCTCGTGTGTTTAAACAACTATTGAGTCAATTTCTAATGGCTGACTTTGTTTTCACCTCCCAACATAAAACTTGCTGGCTTCTTTGCTTTGTAAATTAACACAGTCTAAAAACATTAGGTCGTTTTAATATTTAAATTACATTGTTATATTATAGGTGCCATAACGCATACTAGAGTATTTGTTAAATAACAAAATCAGGAAAATAATTCACATTAGTGGAAGGCGCTATGCAAATACATGTAAATTATTACATTAATTAAAATAACTTTCTGAAAGTAAATTCAACATGACAATGCTCTTTATTAAGCCATAAAAACCTGTACAGACTTTCATTCGTCCTTTTGGTCAATTCCTTCATGATTATTGCAACTCTATACTTATCTGTCATTCCAATAAAGTATATTTTTTTATGCACGTCGTTTGCACGAGAATTCAAAAACAAGAAATAGGGTACAAGCGATGATCATAATCATAATATGTATTCATACTGCAGGAGGAAACGGATGTGCTATAAAGCTCTTTTTCACGGATGTCCAGTCGGGGCGGGTCAGAACGGTACAACAACAAACAGTGCAACAACACGATGATACCCCGTGTACCACCCTGTTTCCTCTCATAAGTCACATGCAGATACCTGTAAACTCATAGTTCAATGATGTTGATCTCTGTGCGTGCCCTTACAGACAAAAAAAACTTTGTACTGGTAGGAACCTCCTGGTTACACCAGCCCACAGGGGATTATTGTGTCCGTCCGTCCGTCGTGATTTCCAAAAATGGGAAGGGTGGGGCTGGGTGGAGAGGGGAGGGTGGGGAGGGGCTGGGTGGAGAGGGGAGGGTGGGGAGGGGCCGGGTGGGGAGGGGAGGGTGGGGAGGGGCTGGGTGGGGAGGGGCTGGGTGTGGGGTGGAAGGGGTGGGGCTGGGTGGGGAGGGGCTGGTCACCCCATAGTGCCCTTATAAAACTCAACATTTAACCTACTCACGCCGGCTTGTGCCCGCCCTCCCAGTCGGCCATATTTGCGGAATACACCACGCCGCCGTTGACCCTGGCCATTGACCGAGCAACCCAACGTTCCTACTAGCTCCCTCCGCAGGAATGTGTTTCACGTCTATGCTGACATGTTCAATGTTTTAATACGCTACACGTGCTGACACACAATTGCGTGTGCACACACCAGACACGTGACTGTTTTCGACAACCAAGAAGTCAATGTAAAACATGTGTAAAGGAGAGCCGACACAAGGTTGCAGGGGGTTCGTTGTCTTGCCTCACGGCAGATGGGGAGCGTACGTTCACAGGAAGTTCCTGTTTTTTTATGCTAATGTTGGTCACGTGACCAGGAAGTGACGATGTTAGATTTCCACTGTACCATGCAGGCGTCAGCCATTACACAGATAAGTCAAGATGGCGGCACGCATCGCATCTCAGTGAGACCACAGCCGCACTTGTCCATTGTGGGAGCTTAAGAAGCATTATCTGTAAGTTGTTTATATTCCTATAATATTGGAAATGCTGTTGTAATATTGGAATGACCGTTATTGCAATGTAAATGCCTTTATGGTGCCGTTAAGTTGTTGTAGTAAATACGAGGCCTAGTTAGTAACGAAGCCTGTGACTTTCCTTATTGTGGATGTTACTTGTGATTTAGTAGGTCGAGTCAGACTTGTGCCTATGTTGCGATCCTGAGAGTGATGACGAAGTATCTCATCCACGGTTTAGTGTTAAGTGTAATGCTGTACATTTGGGGTGCAGTGGGATGAATACACTATGTGCCTGTATGCAACGCACCAGCTTGTGCCTTTGTCTAGTTGTTCAGGGGTAATGTGGGGGCCTGGTCCTTCCAGGATCTATTGTTATCTGAGACAATGTTCTGATGCTGTGGTGTTCATTTTGTGGGTGTTTCCGAATTATAACAGATGCTGTATCTGTGTTTTCTCACCAGTTTTACCTGTTACAATCAATAAATGACGATCGGAGTTGGACGGTCATCCTGGCTCCGAGGGTTTATTGAACACATGGTTATCTACTCGACTAGCGGTGCAACGCAGCGCACGGCGAGGCCGAGGATATTCGTCTTTTAATCCTTTTCTCCCATCCACACCTGCTAAAGCTTCCTCTCTTCCCGCCCGTTCTCCCCTTATATCTCCTCGCTTACTCGTCCCCCTTCTCCTGTCACCGTCCCACTAACCCTTCTATTGGTGGGAATCCTTCCCCTGACACCTCTACACATTATTAGACATACCAACGTCTCCCAAAATAAACGACCTCACTGGCTGGGTATTCATTGTTGTGTAATTTCAAGCTTTCTTGACAAGTGGTGCACATTCCTACAGCCAACCGTGTTGGAATTTTATTGCTTGGCCCTGGAAATGCCAATGTCAGGCAGCTGCGATGAATAATGTTATTTTATTCTTTGAACCTATCTACGTGACTTTACCGAAAGACCCAAAGCATATGAATAATATTCTGCACTCTTGTGCACGACTGTGACTTTTGCAGAACAATCTTGCAGAAATTGTAATATTTCTTTCAGATGTTAGTGCTCACGAGTGTTGTTCATATGTGACGTTGTTCCTGGCTGTCTGCTGTCTATACAAGTGAAAACGATCATGTGACAATGCTGTCAGTATACGGTACCCCATATGCATTTCACAAAAGCGAAAAGTCAACGTTTTTCAATTCTAAAACGGCGCTTTGCCAATGGAAAGTGGAAATTATACAGATGGCTCAGGGCAGCCAACAAAGACGAGCACTGCCCAATACTTTATATATATCAATGAAATGCCATCGAATTATTATCCAGGTAAGTCTTCCAGAGTCTAATAACTTGTATTAAAATTTTAGGGAGGATCTCGCATCTCGATGTTGGCCAATTCATTTTTTAGGAGTTATTTTGTGTGAGGAATCCAAAGTGCGACAGTACCTGAAGAAGTTCAAATTGCCATGGTACAGCCACCCTTGCTGCCAAAGCCAGAGATTTGAGTCGTGCACCACTAAGCAGGGATTATTTTGAGCTGGAGTAGTCGGCCTTATTTGAACAAAATGCTGCATTAAGTTATGTCACAATTAGCACCGTGTTATTATAATGTGTATTTAGAGCAGCTTTAATTCGATACAGCATATTAAGGAGACATTTGAATACTCAAGGAAAGCCGATTGAGATTCTAGGAAAACAAGTGAGTGTGATGGGAGGGGCACGCCCGTAGGTATGCCAGGGCTGTCACTTGTTCCAATGGTAGACGAAACCCAGAGCTGTTACTCAGTCAGCCTGAGCCTATCAAAACCGTGTAGGATATTGTCATGAAGTTCAACACAACACTGGTACCAGATCCCAGTTCAAATCGGTGCAGGCCACCCGCACACAGATACCAACTCCTGGTCTGCCCAGGTCAAAGCTGGACAGGTGGAAACCAAGAAGAGGTGGCAATCCTAAGGTCACCCCTTGGCGAGTACTGTCCCCCATCCATGGGAATGTCCAATATTCACGACTGGATCATGGAAGTGTGCGCAAAGGCGCATGGACATAATAATACTTGTCGTAACTTTTGAGAGACGGAAATAGGAACACAGTTGAAACTCTGAAGACATTTAAGGAGGCTTGGGCAGGACACATCACTACAAGGGATGACCGCCGATAGTCAAGAATAACGATAGGGCAGCCGAAGAATGGAGCGGCTTCTGAGAGGTCGTCCACCAAGGAGATAGACTGATGAATCATGGGAAATGACAACGGCTTGCGACGGCCTTCATTCAGCAGTGGATTAACCATGACTGATGACGATGGATTTAGGGATGTAAGTGGACATGCGTATTACCCCGTTGCTCATTTGAGTAATGCCTATTTTTAAAGTCATTATATATAAATACAGTTCTTGCTTAATAAAAAAAAGTTTCTCAAAAATAAGCTCCCCCCCCTCCCCCCCGATGCACAGCATTAAGTACAAGTCTGCCCAGCAGCACTTTATAAAGCACTAACATACTCAGGAGATGTCGAATGATTCTACATTTTTCCCCCCTCCTAAACTCTGCTGTAGTGCAATAATAATCTGATGATCTGCAGCTTGCTCTCCCGTGCATGCGACTTGCAGACCGGTCTGGCTCCCTCCCAGCGACTGACATCCCCAGCCTGGGTGGCTCATGCTGACTCACTGGCTGCCTTTGTTGCCCGCTCTTCACTTGTCAGGGCTGTAATGCTAGCCATGGCAGATTTTTTTGTTTGTTAAAATACATAGAATAGGTCACAACGGTTAATAAACGTTTGGCGTATTGATGCAGCCCATTATTCCGTGAAATTCTATCCTGGAAATGCATAATGGAATTTCTGACATATCTCAGCTCTTTTAAATTACAGTCGGAAATAAGAAAAATGCTACATTAATTGACTTGTCTGCCTTCCATCGTGAATATTCCATTTGCTTGATATGTCATCCATATGTTCCATGCAGAGTTCGCTGGCTTGTTCTTATATAATATACCAAACAGTTGTTCTTGCAAAACAGAATATATTTTGTAGCCATTTGACATTATTAATTTTCTCCACAGATGATTACTTTTATACAAAAGCGTGAAAGAAAATTTCTTAGGACATAACATTGCAATACGCCTCTAACCATCGTCATGCCATCTCCATCCCTCGGGGTCCTGAGATGCCGCAATCCGTCTCATTCATGCACATGTGCTGATCTCATCGCTCCATTTCCACAGTGATCAGCCCCTGAGGCATGTTCTCTACCTTTGGCTGCCATTCCATCACCAGCCTCATTCATCCGCCATCTTTCCATTCGAATGATATGTCTGACAAAAGCCCACTTACCTTTCTAAACAGTCAAAATAATTCGTGTTGTTCCATAATCCACGTGTTCTTCTTTCTGTCCGTCAGAGTAATTCGCAGCATGCTTCTCTCAATGCTTCGATATGCACTTTTTAGCTTTTGTTCCATGTCATGGCAGATGATAATACACTCAATGAAAACTTTTTTCTTGAGGTATGTCGTTAGTTTTTTTCCACATGATTGTGTATTTCTCCAACAATGATTACTTCCTTATTAAGTTTGCCTCTCGTAGAACTAATTAAATCCAGCAGCCTACCAGCGACTCGGTGGCCCAAACAGGGACACTTTAGATCTAGCTGGTTAGTTGGCCATATGCTAGCATTCCTGTGTAAAGATTGCTTCAAGGGATCACGTGCTCGGAGCAAGAATATGTGGAGTGGCAGACTAAAAAAAATATCCCTGCATATTTACAGCATACACTGGACTTCCGTGTATATTGTATCTGCTCATTACTGGAGAAGTGGCTCTACCCAGTGCGGAAAATATATGGGGTAAAAATGTGTGCAGGATTAACCAGACTCTTCTGCCCTCTGCTGGTCGTCAGCACAGGGCTTAAGACCAGCAGACGAAGAATATGGGCTAAACGTAAATTCAGTCCTGTATATTTGATCAAATTCCAAATATGGTAATACATAATTTTATTAAACAGATGTTTGATTAGAAAACCTTATCAAAATTAAAACATTGTGTGAATTTTTACCATATTTAAATACGAAAGTGTTAAGACAACCAAATGGCATATGAACTAATTTTCATTCAATACAAAACTGTCTCTCCCATGGCCCTGGAAAGGTTCAAAGTATTGACAAAGGTGTTCACATATAACCTTCTAAGCACAGAAGAGTGGCTAAATACTATCCACTATGGATAGATTCTCCAACATGAAATAAAATACGTGTTTCTTATTTGGGAATAATGATTTACAACCCGTTTGCAATCCAATGTTAAATGAAGCTCCCCCCCCTCCCCCGCCATGCTAGTCTGACAATGGAGGCTGTTTGGTCATACTTCACCGTGCTGGTCAGTGCGGGTTGATGAAGCGGAATCCCAGAGCCAGTTCAGATTATTACTCATCACTGACGTTAGCCATGGCTGGAATTAAACTCACGTTTCAGTTTCATTTCAGTTTCATTTATTTGGTATAGCCCTGTGAGCCATTCGGCTCTTGAATCGGGTGCAACCGCAACAAACAAAAAACAAAAACATGAACAAGAAAACATCTTAAAGTGACTATGCGCAAACAGAGAAATCCAGGAAAAAACAGCAAAACTCTTTCAGAAAAAGCATCGTACATCAACGCTGTGTGCAAAAATCCCAGTGGGATACAAGTCAAACAACAACAACCACAACACAACTTAGGTTAAAGCCATCATTCTAACTCCGTGCTACAACAAACAAACATGGCCAAACCAAAAAACTTTTCGTGGCCCGGTTCACCGCACAGTGAAACAACGACAGGGTCGCTGTTCCACCCTGCGTACGTATTGTACTCATCGTCTTGTCATCAGATGTTCTCAATCCACTGCCATATGAAAGCCCCCACGAGAAGAGGACGTTGCTCAAAGTCCTTTTCAGTTGCACTGCAACTCACACGCAAGCCTTGGTGTCATTGCTCACTCTTGTCATGGGCTCTGCCTATCAACTCTGATGACTTTTCATCACCAGTTTTGTCATCAGTTGTCATATCTCCTGTGTTGCCCTTTACACATTTCGTTTCTCCTTTAAAGAGTATTGTATTTGCACACAAAATGTGTCGAGATTTGTGAAGCTGATTTTTTGAGTCTTGATAAGAGCCTGCACATGAATTGTATTTGTTGGAGAAAAGTATACAGTGGGTATTATTCAGGATACAAATGAAAGAACCATGAAACATTCAAGACATTGCGATAATTTTTGTTACTATTTTTTTATTTTACCAGGTAAGGCCCACTGAGCTATATAGCTCTTTTCAGAATCGACCTGGCCACACTTGATAGCTCATCATGTGTACATTTATAGCAGCCACATATTCTAAACACATGCTTCTAAATGTGAAAGTAAAACTGGAGGACCTGGAGAAAAATCCACACAACGGGGAGAATATGCAAACTCAAAATATACAGCAGCCATCAGGGTCGGAATTGAACCCACGACCTCCTGTATACCTGATGAGGCAGTTAACATCTCGCCACCATTTTGCAAAGAGATGAGTGAAGGTGTGCTGAGTTAAATTATTGTTCCAAAATGTAAATGAAATGTATTCATCTTGTTAATTTGCTCATTGTTTTTCTCTGCAAGTTAAAGCAGCTCAGAAAAAAACCCGAGTTTTTTTTAAATCATCACATTGGAATCCGTAAATATAATCGATTGAGTTAGGAACCTATGAGTCATAACTTAACTTGTTAAATAATTTATGGCTATATTTAGCTGTATGTCACGATGCTGCCATGCATAAAGAAATACTGACACCATACCTGGTAAAGCAGTCAGCTTTCCTACACTGAAATCAATACATCCATCAATATTTCATACGAAGTATTATCACCCTGTACTGTTTTAAGCAGGTGAAAGTTTTTATCCCCCTGACAACCAAATGATAAATCACAACAATCATCTGTTAATCCAGCAAAGTTGCTTTCTTAAAAGGCATGAGAGCTCTGCTCTTTGGGGGTTTTAACCACATGTTTCATAATGGGGCTGCTGCAATGCATTACATGGGGTACTTTATCCCCAGCACCTCATTCGCTATGATTTCATCACCAGCATCACGTTAAGCGCTCAATAGATGCACAATGCCAGATATGGCAATAGCCGTGACCACAGTCAATAAACAGACTACGTGAAAGCATTATGCTCGTACAGGAGTAGACCTTCACCTGCCAAGGAGCAAGTTGTTACTCTAATAATTCAGCTATGTTCAATGGTATTAGTGCCTCCTTGTATCTACTTCTACTCTATGAGGCTAAACGTTTGTGATAGACGCCTTCACATGATGTGTTCTCATCCTATTATCACTGAGTTTGTATTATATTTTCCCATACATTGCAGCTCTATATTCAGTATATAACTATATCTACAATTATTCAAAAGTCAAAGGGTGGCATTTTCGTTTTGATAAATGAACAAAACAAATTGCCTTGGCGTTTGCCTCAGTAATGGTGGTGGAGATATCAGCGTAATTTTATTTAACATCTTACAAATATGTTATTTTTTTCGTTGGAAGGACTGTTTCCGAAACCATAATTTGATATGTTTATGTAACATTGCAGTATTTGAGGGCGTAATGGTCAAGTATTAGTGAGTTCCCCACTTGTTGCATAGGTTCGCGGTTCGAATTCAGCGGCCGCCCTGATAAATGCAGCGGGTGTATTAACCATATAAAATGCATGCCCGTCTTTTTCACAATTGACATTTATCGCAAGAGTAGGCCATTGTGTGCCAGCACCATATATTATAGAAGCCCAGCGTTCCGTGTATCAACTTGTCCATTTGTCCGTCAACTAAATTATAAGAGCGTTTCAGAAGTTATAGAAAGTGGACCCCCTCCCTCTCCAGATGTGGGGGTAAAAAGTTGATCCAACAGGTTTACAAATATCGTCGACTCCCCCACCACAAAAATATATATTGTAGGCATATATGCCTACACACCCAACATACAATAGAGTCAGTAGTATCTGCCTACACACCCTACATACAATAGTCAGTCGTATCTACTACTGACTATGGTGGTACCTGCTATGATTACAGCAGTGCATACTGTGGTGGTACCTGCTATGATTACAGCAGTGCATACTGTGGTGGTACCTGCTATGATTACAGCAGTGCATATTGTGGTACCTGCTTTCACTGCAGCAGTGCATACTGACTGTGATGGCACCTGTTATGATTACAGCAGTGAATACCGACCGTGGTGGTACCTGCTATCACTACAGTAGTATATGCTGACTCTATAGCAGTATTTATCGACTGTATAGCACAGGGGTCGGCAACCTACGGCTCCGGAGCCGCATGCGGCTCTTTACGGGCTGCTTCTTGACGATATGTACGTATGTACATAGATGCATTGCGGCTCTTGAAATACTGAATTTTGTACCGAATTGGAAAGAAATGGCTCTTCTTGTTATTTTGGTTGCCGACCCCTGGTATAGCACAAAGTACTCACCTGACAGAGTGGCGTGGTGAAGCCTAGTCCCGTGCAGAGCGTCCGGCCTCGCCTAGATTGTCCAGCCGGCCGAGGTGGCACCTTGGCAGGCTGGCGCTGGGCTGCTACTCCTGACCCCCCCACCCAGCCACGATCTCCCCGGCCGCTCTGCAGTAAAATAGCTACGGCCTATAGTGGTAGCATCTAGCGACTGTATGGTAGTAATAACTGCACGCATCGGGGTGGGGGGGACATCACACAGTGAAGAATTAACGTCAGCGTTTAGTGTATTTTTTATAATTTTTTAACGCGAAAGAAAATGTCCCCCTCACTCCCACCGAAGGCGTGCGACTTGGTATGGGCCGTTCCCCCCACCAAAGGCGCGTGAGTTAGTATGACCGTGCACGCGTCATAAATAAGTGAATAAAAGGGAAGCACACAAAAATCCCACTAAATCGCTAATTAAACTAATTTAAAGTTGACGGATGTGAAAAAAGAATAGCGCTTGCTCAACGCGGGGCTTAAAGCGTGGTACTGTACCTGGCAATTTTTTTTACGTTAACCCCACCGTTGGAGAGGCAAATCATTTGCAAGCATGCAAACACACACAAACCCACAGACAAACCCACAAACAGACAATTTTTTCTTTTTATAGTTGTGATGAGCTTTTCATAGTGTATGCATTTAAAACAACACAGTTGAGGCTCTTTGATACTGTACATTTTGGATCATTCCAGTATGTGGAGATGCAGCTATATTCAGGTGCTATATACATTCAAAATAATATGTTGGAAGATAAGAATAGGACCCATTATAACATGTAGGCTTCCGCGACCAATATAATCCATAACAGAGGCCTTTAGGGTTAGATCGCGTAAATATGTCATTAAATATGAGTATGACGTTTCGCCAATCATTACAACTAGCTTCAGCTGGCGATAGCCAGATTTGTGGAGAAGTCTGTTTCGTTTCTTATGTAAAGGGGGGCCGACACAAGATTTCAGGGGTCTCGTCCTTTATTCCTTTTCTTCCATCCACACCTGTCCCCAGCCGTCCCAATATTGTTCCCGCCAAAGGCCCCCTATTCCCGCCCGTTCTCTCCTTATATCTCCTCGATCACCCCTCCCACTAACCCACCTATTGGTGGGAATCCATCCCCTGACACCCCTACATCAACCCCCCCCCCCCCCCCCCCCCCGGAGAAAAAATAACCGTCCTCGGTTCTGACTCCCCCATGGACCATTTAAGTCTCCCCATGCCTCCCACCACTGACAGTGATGACAGCCCTTACCCCCCCCCCACAACCATACAATGCAATATAACACAACGAAATCAATTGCGCGGCATGCCCAGGTCTCCAGCCAGCATCCCGTAACAGCCCGGACATCCACAGGCAGCAGATGACCGTGGTGGCCCCCTCCTTCGAAGGCCCTCTCGTCGCGGTCCCTGGTTCGGTGGTGCCGGTGTCGCCTTTCCTGGCACCGCTGTCTCTCCGGCCCCCGCTCGTGCCGCTGCTCCGTCAGGCCTCACATGGGGTGCTGTAGGTGACAAGGGAACACAGGGCACCGAACCCCCTGCCGGTCGGCGCGTGGTGGTCGGCGACCTTGGCCTGGGTAGGGATGATGATGATGTTGGCAGTGATGTTGGTGGTGATGTTGGTGAAGATGACGGTGGAGAGATGTATGGCTTAAGGCGGGTGGGGTGTACAAACCATCATCGCTTACCCAGTTGGACCTGGACGCACTGCGGTCGGAGTGCTTTAATGACCTCGACCGGCCCTTTCCAGGGTCGGTGCAGCTTTGGTGAGAGGCCAACCGGCACCTGAGGACAGTGTAGCCATGCCTGGTCCCCGACTTTAAAGGGCTTGGCTGTCACTGTCCTCTCCCGTATCCGTACATTACTCTCTTGGCTCGTGGCCGATGCGGCCTCGGCTGCTTGGCGGGCCTCTCTCAAATAAATGAGGGAGGTCTTTAGTGCCTTCGGCCATGCGTCGGCTGTTGCGGTAATGTCCGTCAGCTGCACCTCAATAGGCGGAACGGGATCCCGTCCGTACATCAGGAAAAACGGCGAGAACCCCGTCGCCGCGTGTGGGGCCACCCTGTACGCCGCTAAGACCGATGGAATGTGGAGGTCCCAGTCGGAATGGTTTTCGTCCACCACTTGGGACAGCATGGCCGCTATGGTGCGGTTAAGCCGCTCTACCATCCCATCGGTCTGGGGATGATACGGAGATGTTCGGACCTTTTTAGTGCCCAGGATAGAGCAGACATCCTTCAATAGCTGTGAGGAGAAATTCCTGCCCTGATCCGTGAGCAACCGCTCCGGTGCCCCCTTATCAAGGACATAGCCTCCCACGAAGGCATCGGCGATGGTCTGTGCCGTTTGGTCCGGGAGGGCCCACGCCATCGGCCACCTCGTGCAGTACTCGACTCCGACCAACAGGTATTTATTTCCCCGTGGCGTGACCGGCAGTGGTCCCAGGATGTCCAACGTAACCAATTCGTTGACCCTGGTCACCGTGATGGGCTGTAGGGGCGCCCGGCTTACCCGGGGTGGCGGCTTTCGCCGCGCACATTCGACGCAGGTAGCGACCCATCGATGCACGTCAGCGGTCATACCTGGCCAAAAGTACCGACCCTGTAATGTGTACAGTGTCTTCCGCCCCGCCAGGTGCAGCAGCTGGCGGCCGTGTACGTCCATAACCAATTGTTGACGCAGCGACTCCGGAACTACCAGGCATCGCCGGCGCCCTGTCGGGTCCCATCGCATGAGGAGGTCGTCCCATACGATATACTCCTCCCCCCCGCCTCTGCTGAGGCGCGTAGCGTTCGCAGTGGGGCTTCCTCCAGCTGTAGCCGTCTCCAATCGTCCAAGATCAGCCCCAAGTCGTGGTCGGTCAGCTGTGCGCCCTCCGCCGTGCGTACGGGAGCGATGACCGTCCCCTCCGGCCTCGCCTCCTTGCAGCGTGCCCCGCCTGTGGTGCATGCACAAGGGCCCTGGGGCGCCAGTCGGGACAATGCGTCTGCGTTGGCATGTCTGGTCCCTTTGCGATGCACTACTTGGTAGTCCCCCCCCAGCCCCCCCACAGACGACGCACAACACACACAACACACACAACACACACAACACAATAATCGTACAACGCAGCGCGGCACGTGCCGGGAACACAGCACGGACGCCCCACACCGTGAGCACAACATGCGAATGTACACCGGAAAGAGAAACCACAAAAGACCCAAAAAAAAAAATTTTTTTTTCTTCTCTCTTTTTTTTTCACAAGAGTCTGCGCATTTTTGCGCGCGTCCTCGCCGCCGGCCCGTCACACGGGACAGGCGCGGCCGGCAGGTCGTCGGCCGGCAGGTCGTTGGCCGGCAGATGTTCATCACAGAGCGAGTCTGTTGCCGACGTCGCAAGACCCTCAGCATCACCTGCGGGGGTCGTCGGGCGTGAGCCCGTCACTCCCGGTGCGCCTGGGGGTGGGACAGCCGGCAGCACGTTAGGCGGGAGCAACGGAGAAGACCCCTCTGAGTCGGACGCCCCCCCACATGCTTGGCCACGCGCGTGTGTAGTGGGATCTCGCACCGCAACGAAGGGTTTTAGCCTGGCAGGGTGTACAAACCACCGGCGCCTCCCCCATTGAATGCGCATGCACTGAGGTCTCAGGACCTCAACCACCTCGACGGGACCCCGCCACGGTCGCAGCAGTTTAGAGGAGGACGCGAGCGGTACCTGGGGACAGTGCAACCACGCCCTGTCCCCCGGCTTCCACTGTATTACATGCGCGCGACCCATTCTGAGGCGCTCATTAGCCCTCTGCCGCCTGGCAGAATTTTGCATGGCAGCATCCCGAGCCTCCGTTAATTTTTCCAGGTTGAATTTAACGTGTTCGGCCAATTGAGTCTTTCCTTGCGGCGCCGGGATCTGCAGTTGGGCCTGAACAGGTGGCTCCGGCTCGCGGCCATACATAAGGAAAAAGGGGGAAAATCCCGTCGCAGTATGGGGGGCCAACCGGTATGCTGACAGGACCCCCTGAATTTTCAAATCCCAATCCGTCTGTGAGTCAGAAACGTGCTGCGACAGCATCGACGTGATGGTACGATGCAACCGCTCGACCATCCCGTCGGTTTGTGGGTGATATGGAGAGGTGCGAATCTTTTTAGTGCCAAGGATGTCACAGACCTGTTTGAGCAATTTGCTTGAAAAATTTTTACCCTGGTCGGTCAGCAGCCTCT
This sequence comes from Lampetra fluviatilis, assembly GCF_964198595.1. Lineage (NCBI taxonomy): Eukaryota > Metazoa > Chordata > Hyperoartia > Petromyzontiformes > Petromyzontidae > Lampetra > Lampetra fluviatilis. Next base: position 23,262,410 of record NC_136275.1, on the reverse strand, counting down.
CGGGAGCACCTTTGTCAAGGACGTATCCCTGGACAAAGGCCTCCACGATGGCTGCCGCCGACTGGTTGGCCAGGGGCCAGGCCATAGGCCAGCGCGTGAAATATTCAACCCCGGTTAGCAAATACCTATTTCCCCTAGGGGTGGCGGGGAACGGTCCTAGAATGTCCAGCGCGACGAGTTCGTTCACCCGGGAAACCCTGATAGATTGCAGGGGCGGGTTCGACTCCTTCGCTGGTGGTTTGCGCTGCGCACATCTAGGGCACGATGCTAGCAGATCCCCGACATCCCTTGTCATGCCCGGCCAAAAGAAATCAAGTTGGAGCAAGGCCAGGGTCTTTTGGGTACCCAGGTGGAGGAGGCGCTCGTGAGCGGCCCACACCACCCTACCCCGTAACCCCGAAGGGACCACTAGCCGGTGGCGATGGGATTTCCCGTCCCAATGCATTAACAACCCACCGAGCATTTCCCATGCGTCGGCATCACCCCTCCCCCGCCCCCGGTCCCCGACGCGGCGGCGCAACGCAAGGAGGGAAGTATCTTCCATTTGCAACCGGCCCCATTCCGTAGCAGGCAACCCCAACAGGGAATCAGAACCCTGTTGTGCGATAGAATTAGTCATTGATGCTGCGTCATCAGCAGCCGCCAAGACCGGGACAGGCAATTCAGCAGGATGCCTGCACCGACCCGACCCCAGGAGGCATGCGCATTCGGGGGTGGTCGGCATGCGTGACAGGGCGTCCGCGTTGGTGTGGCGAACGCCCTTACGGTACGTGGTCTGAAAATCAAAATCCTGGAGAACCTCCAGCCATCGAGACAATTGTCCCGATGGTTGTTGGACTCGCAGGGCGTACTGTAGCGCTGCATGGTCTGTACGGACGGTGAAACACTGTCCGTACAGATACGGCCGGTACTGCTGGATGAAGTAGACAATTGCCAGCAGTTCCCGACGCGTGACACAATATCGTTGCTCCGCCGGAGACAACACTCGGCTACCGTACGCGACCACCCGTTCGACGCCCTCGACCACCTGGGACAGCACGCCCCCAATACCTGTGTTGCTCGCGTCAGTATCGAGCACAAAGGGTTTTGAGAAATCTGGATAAACCAGGGGAGGGGCATTAACCAGAGCGTCCCGAAGTGAGCGAAACGCAGCCTCCTCCTCCTGTCCCCAATGGAAACGGACCCCCTTTGACGTCAAAGCGTGCAGGGGTTTAGCAATGGTGGCAAAGTCCGCGACAAAACGTCGGTAGTATGACGCGAAACCCACAAAGCTCCTGACCTCTCCCACCGAGGTGGGAGTCGGCCAGGAGCTGACGCACTGCGTTTTGGCGGGATCGGTAGCAATACCCGAGCGCCCTACGATGTGCCCCAAATAACGTACCGATTCGCGCAACAAATGACACTTTTGGGGTTTAAATTTCAAATTAGCAGCCCGCATTTTGAGGAAAACGGCCCGCAACCTCTGGAGATGCTCGTCGAATGTTCTGCTAAAGACGATAACGTCGTCCAAATAGATTAAACACGAATCCCACTGCAATCCAGCCAAAACCAATTCCATCAATCGCTGGAAAGTCGCCGGCGCCGAGTGTAATCCCATCGGCAACCGGTTAAATTGGAAGAGACCATGTGGCGTACGGAAAGCGGTTTTAGGCTTAGATTCATCATCCAGAGGAAGCTGCCAGAATCCCGAAAGCAAATCCAATGTGGAGAAGAATCGCGCCCCCGCCAAGGCGTCGAGTGATTCATCAATACGGGGAAGCGGGTATGCGTCAGCAACGGAAATTTTGTTGAGGCGGCGAAAATCGACGCAAAACCGCAACGATCCATCCTGTTTCTTTACCAGAACGATCGGTGCTCCCCACGGGCTGGTAGAGGGAGAAATGATATCGGCGGCTAACATGTCATCAACAGCCGATTTGACATGGTCCTTCTCGGCGGGACTCAGCCGGAAGGGATTTTGGCGTATGGGCGCGCTGTCACCAGTATCAATATGGTGACGCAGCAATTGGGTGCAGCCCAGATCGAATTTGTTTTGACTAAACACATCGGCGAATTCGCGCAATAGTGTCCTAAGTTTTTGACGCTCTACATCCGACAGGTCCGTCGATCCCGCACAAAGCGCCTCAAGCCACCCTTCATCGGTGTCCGAATGTGGAGTCGGCAGAGTGGCAGCATGCACGTGATTTGCGACAGACTCCTCACAGGGCACCGGCGTTGCGTGAGCAAGCACGGTCCCCTGGGGAATTACCACGGCCTGCGACCCCACATTGAGGACCGCGATGAAGGGGTCCCCGTCCCCCCTCACAATGGTCTGAGCGGGAATCAAATGCGGCCCGCTAACCCCAGCCCTAGATGGGCCGAGCAGGACACCCTGGTCCCCAACACCCTTAGCGAAGGGCCTACGAAGCTTCAGGGGTACCAACATTTGTGCCCCTGGCGGCACGCGAACCGTCTGAACTACAAACGCGGGTACCGTCGCGAGCGCCGAACGATCCGTAGTAGGGGAAGGCAAAAACGCCATCCGCCGTCCCGACGGGAGTTCAATGCAACCCTGATTAATCATGATCCGAATCGGCATTTTGCCCAAGAAATCCGTCCCCAGCAGGCACGGAACCGCCAGCGAGGAGGACACAAAAATAGGGCCGGACAATTTAATATCACCGATCGAAATTTGCGCGCGAATCTGCCCCATGATACCCAGTGAGCCCCCGTTAGCAGCGTAGAATGGCACATTAACCGGTAGCAAGGGACGACTTTGGACAGGGAGAATGTTGTATATTAGTTCCGAAATGATGGTTGCCGACGCACCTGTATCGACGAGGATACGCACTTCGATCCCGTCAATATACCCTACTACGGCCGACGAGCCCGACGGCGCAGCTAGAACGCGATGGGCCAACACGGACCACTGGGCTGGTTCGAATTTGGTCCCCATAGTGGTTCGTGTTGGCCCCATGGCGTGCAATGTTGGCCCCCCGTTCGTTGCGGTGTGTACATGTGTAACGGGTGTGTGCTTTGGCCAAACATGTGGGGTGCCGCGACTCACCGGGTCATGTCGGTGGAGCTTGGGAGGAGTAGGAGGAGGAGGAGGGCCGGCGTCCCGGCGAGGCGTCGTCCCCCGCTGTCGAGGAGAACGGCACCCCAAGGCGACGTGGCCCCGGACGCCGCAGTTATAGCAGCGCGGGAGCGCAGGTGGTGAAGACGGGCGGTCGGGGCGGGTCGGGCCATCCCGGTCCGCCCGCGCTCCCATCCGTTGCTGCTGTCGGAAGTCGGCGGCGTAGACCTCCTCCGTCGGTGAGGTGACGGCAGCCACCGTACGGCCGGCAGCTGCCCTGCTGGCCTTCCTTCGCTGCGACAGGAGGTTGGCGTGGAGGAGGCGCGCCGCTTGGAGGGAACCCATCTCCACGTCCTCCTGCGCGACGATGGCGACGTCCAGGTCGTCCGCCAGCAGAAGGATCTTCTCGGTGACCATGGCGTCGACGCCTTGGTCATCCATACGAGGGAAGGCCGTCTTTGCGAGCGCCAGAAGGCTGGTACGGTAGGCGAGGGGCGACTCCTTCGCACCCCGCTGGCGGTCGTAGAATCGCTGCCTACACTCGGCCGATGGTCCGTAAACCCCAGCCAGCAATTGCAGCGCCATCTGAAGAGTAGAGCGCTTGTCCCTCGATGCGGACGTAAGAGCGGCGAGGGCGTCGCCGTCCAGGAGCGCCGGTAGTGCGCAGAGGGCTTCGTCGTCTGACCACCCCGCCATCTCTTGATGCGCGAGGAAGCGCCGCTGAAATCCCCCCCAGTCGCCCTCCTCAGCCACGAACTCCTTCAGCGGGGGTAGTCTTTGGTGTAGTGCCGCGACCGCCGTGGAGGGCCGCACTTTGATGTCCCCGCGACTCGGCCGAGCGTCAGCACGAACGGCAGCTGTAATCGCCTGTCGCGCAGATAGTGACGCTCCGTCCGAAGGCGGTGACGCGGCAGCTCCAGCGGAGTCGATGTCGGACCCCAAGTTGAGGTTGGCCACGCCCTCGGCAGCTGCTGCGGCGATGGCGGGACTTTCAAAAGTGCCGTCGTTAGAAATGGCGGGAAGGTGCAACGGCCGTCGGCTGTCCTCGCCTCGCGGTGGTCCAGCAGCCCCCAGCCGAGTGATGGTCTCGAGTGTGGCGGCAGCAGCGTATAGCAGCTCCGCCAACCTCGCGTGCGCCAGCCGCAGCCCGTCGGACAGCGACTCCCCTTCCTCCCGATGGCCCGGTAAGGACGCATTCGGTCCCGGCTGCTCGTTGGCCCCCTCAGCCGTCTCTGGTACCGCACTTCCCGCGGTGTCCTCCGCCTCCTGTACCCCGGCCCGAGCTGTTCGGCGCGTGTCCATGTTCGTTGTTTACTTCTGACGCCAGATGTAGTAACTCTTATGACTCGTTCACACCGGAGTTGGAGGCACACTTGTTTATTTAACACCACACGTTGTGACATACACACTGAGGGGGTATCGGCCCCCTCACCCGTCTATCTGAGGACACACCTCTAGGCTAACCCTAGCCTGCCTCAGAGTCCTCCTCTCGTGGACTAGGGGAGGCTATCTTGGCCCGACACTGGTCAGTCGGGCCCGGTACTCAGAGTCCAGACCAACCCTGGCTCTGGCTCTGGCACCACGCCACTGACTCGAGCCTGCGCGGTCCTGACAAGGACGGCGTAGCAGGGGGAGACCAGGGCTCTATCTGGGACGTCTTCCGTCTTCTCTTCTTAGCTAACCAAACTCTCCCTAGCCCCCCGATACATTCCCCTTTTATACATCCCCCTCCCCGAGGGGTGGGGCCCCGGGGGATCGTAACGTCCGAAGCGCGGACGTCGCAGAGGGCACCTGCCCGTGCACTGACGCAGCCCCGCCCACTGTGCTAGTTTCCCGTTGGATCCCATACATATCAGCTCGACACATATTCCCTCCGTAAGACCCCTACACCTGTACTCCTGCAGGCGCTCTATCCATCTGGCCAGCTGGCCCGAAGGCTGGTCGATGCGGAGCGAATACTGCAAGGCTGCGTGGTCAGTGCGGACCGTAAATTTGCGACCATACAGGTAGGGTCAGAATTGCTGCACGAAGTGAACGACTGCCAGGAGTTCCCTACGTGTGACGCAGTAGCGCTGCTCCGCTGATGAAAGCACGCGACTACCATAGGCGATAACCACCTCCTGACCCTGCTGGACTTGCAACAAAACACTGCCGATGCCCACATCGCTGGCGTCCGTGTCCAGGATAAAGGGGAGGCCAAAATCCGGAAAGGCCAATGGTGGTGCATCTGTCAGACGTGAGCGCCACTGCTGGAATGCCTCTTCCTCCAGAGGGCCCCAATAAAACCTCTGGTTCTTCGCCGTCAACATGTGCAAGGGCTTGGCAATGGTTGCGAAGTTGGGCACAAACCGGCGGTAGTAAGAAACGAAACCCACAAACCGGCGTACCTCTGGAACCGTTGTGGGAACAGCCCAGGCCCTCACGCAGGCCGTCTTTTCCGGGTCTGTAGCCACTCCAGACTCACTGACGACGTGGCCCAAGTAGCGTACCGACGACTGTATAAGGTGGCACTTCGACGGCTTGAGCTTCAAGTTCGCGTTCCGGAACCGCAGGAATACCTGACGTAATCGGTCAATGTGTTCCTCGAATGATCGGCTGAAAACAATGACGTCATCCAGGTAGATGAGGCACGTTTCCCATTGGAGGCCTGCTAAGGCCAACTCCATTATGCGTTGGAACATCGCCAGCGCAGTCTGGAGGCCCATAGGCAGGCAGTTGAACTCGAACAGGCCCTGTGGTGTCCGGAACGCTGTTTTAGGCCGGGAGTCTGCGTCTAGTGGGACCTGCCAGAACCCAGACAATAAATCCAGCGTACTGAAAAATGTTGCTCCCGCCAGTGCATCCAATGAGTCGTCGATACGTGGTAGGGGATATGCGTCGGCCAGCGTGATGGCATTGAGGCGTCGGAAGTCCACACAGAATCTCAGTGACCTATCTGACTTCTTGACTAGGACCACCGGTGCCCCCCAGGGACTCGAGGATGGAGAAATTATGTCGGCCCGCAGCATCTCCTGCACCGCTTGTTGAATGTGCCCTTTTTCCATTGGGCTCATTCTATATGTGTTTTGGTGCAGGGGTGCGGCATCTCCTGTGTTGATGTGGTGCTGCGACAGATTTGTGCGCCCTAGGTCAAACGGTCCCCGGCTGAACACGTCCGAGATCTCCTGCAATAACGAGTGCAGCTGCTGTTTCTGGTCGGGCGGCAATCCCGGCTCAGGCCCCGCCAGCTGGTCCATCCACGATTCGGCCCCTCTGTCCTCGGACTGGCTGATGCTGCCTACAAGCTCGGGCTCTGTCCCTGGGGCTCCTAGTGACAAGAGACTAACGTGGGCCAAAACTGTTCCCTCCTGCACCGTCGCTGTTCTATCGGAGGTGTTCAGCACCTGAATGAACAGATGCTGGTTCCTCTGTATAATAGTTTCGGCTCCAACCAGCGCATGGCGATCCATGGCAGCTGACGCCGGAGACACCAGGATGGGTGAGTCTGGTCGGGCTGTCACGAGGGGGGACCGATATTGCAGCGGAATTAGCATCTGGGCTGCCGGGGGAATGGAGACAGACTTACTGACCAGAGCCTGCACGTAGGGTACACCCCGGCTGGCCCCCTCCGCCTTTAGGAAATGGAGATGCGTTCCCTGGACTTCCACCCGCCCATTGGCCAGATCGATTTTCATTGGCATCCGCCTCAGAAAGTCCGTCCCCAACAGGCAGGGTACGGGCAACGTTGCGGAGACAAGGATGGGTCCTGCTACCGAAAGCTGCCCAATCTGTATCGGGGCTTCAACCTGGCCCAGGAAGCCCATGCTACCTCCATTTGCTGCAATGAACGTTGTCTTGACGGGGACTAAAGGTCGGATTTTATCCGGAAGCATCTCGTGCATGGTGCTCGAGATGATCGTGGCTGATGTCCCCGTATCCACCAAGATATGTGCCGACACTCCCACGATTTCACCGACCAAGACCGAGGTTCCTGACGTGGCCGCTACCACCCGCCTTGCCAGCTTCCTCCATTGTGTGGCTGAGTCCGGCCACTGACCAGGCGGCGTCTCGTTATCCTGTGGTGCATGGTGACATGATGGGGGATGGATATGAATGGTCCGAAGATGGGGTTCCTCCCTTTGGAGTGCGTCGCAGCAGGGTGAACGCGCCATTGTTACATAGTGTGGGCTTACCCCTGGGTTGCGGGCTGGGCTCTCTATGTGGTGCAAATTGCCCCCCCTTGGTGACATAGGATGGGCCCCCCTTGTGGTGTGGGGGGGCCCCCCCGGGGCCCCCCCATTGTAGGGGGCGGTGGGGACTGGGGGGTAGGCCTTCCCGTGAGCCCCTCCCTTCTCCCCTCCCTTTCCTTTGTCACGGGGGCGTGGTCCTCCTGGTTCCGTCTCGCTCTGCCGCAAAGCGGTGGCGAGGCGGGCCGTGGAACTGCTCCAGGGCGCAATGTCAATCTTGTGGGCTGCCTCCGCCCCCGGGCCGTTGCCCCTGGCAACTCGCCAGCGTCGCAGTTAACTGGTGACGTCACGCCCGCCAGCAACGTCACGCCCGCCCGCGAAACCACGCCCGCCCGCGACGTCACGCTCGCCCGCGACGCCACGCCCGGCCGCGACGTCACTGCCGGCCGCGACGTCACCCCCGGCCGCGACGTCACTTCCGCCCGCGACGTCACCTCCGCCCGCGACGTCACCTCCGCCCGCGACGTCACTTCCGCCCGCGACGTCCCTCCCGGCCTCGGCGCGATCCCCGGCGCGGTCCCCGGCCTCGGCGCGATTCCCGGCGTGGTCCACGGCCCCGGCGCAATTCCCGGCGCGATCCGCGACACCACTTTCGGCCGCGACGTCACTTCCGGATGCAACGTCACGTCCGTTCGCGACACCACTCCGGGTCGCGATGCCACTTCTGGTCGCGACGCAATCACCGGCCCCGGCGCTATCCCCGGCGCGATCCCCTTCCCCCGACCCGGACAATGGGGACCGGGGAATGACACCGACGGCGCCCACCCCGAGGAGACTCCCGGTAAGTTCGCGGCGTCGGAATTGTAATTGCTCGACCCGACCGAGAGGCCGGGCGGGACGGCGTCACTCGCCTGGATCCTGTCGGCGTTCGACCCCGGCGGGTTCCAGGTGACGTTGGCGGCCTCCGGCTCCGTGCGGCACCCCCTCGCCACATGCCCCTCTCGACCACAACGGTGGCAGACCCACGGGGCGTTCTGTCAGGGGGGCTCGGCGCGATGTTGTAGAGGCGGCTGCCAGCGACGCGGCGGCTGGTCACGCCCCTGGTCCCTCTGCTCCGCCAGTCCCCGGATCGCCGCGTACACCTACCGCAGCGATGGCTCCGTCTCAGACGTCGGGGGTCCGTTCCCAGCTGCCCCACAGGCAGCCTGTGGTGATGGTGCAGGTTCGGCGGTTGGTGTCGCTGGACCCAGTAGCGCCGCGGCAACGGCTCGGCTGTTCCCCCCCCGCCGCGCCAGCCACCAGGCCCACGGGTGGCGCCCGGCCCATGACCTGCTCGTGGGCTTGGATGGTCCGGGCAGCCCACAGCGAGGTGCGTTCCCCCGGCGTCACCACGGGCATTACAACGCCGGCGCGGCAAGCGTAGGCGATGAGGTGCTCGACCACGAGGTCCTCAAGCGCTTCTTCAGCCAGGCGAGGGAAAGCTCTCCCCGCCAACATGAGCAGCGCACCCCTGTAGGCTAAAGGGGATTCTTTAGCCCCTCGCTGGCGATCCTGGAACCGTTTAAAGGCTCCTTCCGCCGGGCAATAGATCTCCCCCAAAGCCTCATAGGCCGCCTGTAGCGTGGACTTGCTGTGCGAGGGAAGGGAGGTGTAAGAGGAGAGTGCTTCTTCGCCCAGAACGGATGGCAGCGCTCGTAGTGCCTCTTCGTCTGTCCACTCGAGAGCGTGGAAGGCAGCCTCGAATCGGCGGACAAACCCCTCCCAATCTTCTTCCTCAGCCACGAACTTGTCGACGGGCCCCAGCCGACGTGGCCGTCCGGCCACCTGCTTTCCGTGTTGGGTGTTTAGCCCTGGGGGTTTTGGCGGGAGCGGCGGCGGCTGGCGTGACGAGGTTGGTTGCGGCTCCTGCCCGGCCGGCTGGTCGGCCTCCGGGTCCCGTGGCCTCTCCTCCCGTAGTACGCGTGGGGGTGGGGGTCCCGGTGCTGGCGGGCCCCCCATAGGGAGCCTCTGCAGTAGCTCCTGGAGTGCCCTCTCCACGCGGGCCATGCGGTCCTCCATGGGGTCCTCCAGGCGATCCGGGCCCCCTGCTGCTGCTTCTGATAGCAGGCCCCCTTGTTGCCCGGGATGGGAAGAATCCCCGGCCCCTGCTTCCTCTTCCCTTGGCTCTTTTCCGCGGGGATTCTTCTTTGTAGCCATTGTAATCCCACCTCTGCCACCAGATGTAAAGGGGGGCCGACACAAGATTGCAGGGGTCTCGTCCTTTATTCCTTTTCTTCCATCCACACCTGTCCCCAGCCGTCTCAATATCGTTCCCGACAAAGGCCCCCTCTTCCCGCCCGTTCTCTCCTTATATCTCCTCGATCACCCCTCCCACTAACCCACCTATTGGTGGGAATCCTTCCCCTGACACCCCTACACTTATATAGAGGGAGCTAGTTGTAAATACTGGCGAAACGTTGTACTCAGATTGTAAATGTTGTGCCTTGGCTCTCCAACACACAGGTGTGCTGTACTAGTGACGAATTGTCATGTTCTGTTAATGTGACAACCTTTACTAGTTGGCTGTGTTGGGTGGTGGTGGGTTTTAACGACACATTTATATATTTATGCGATCTAACCCAAAAAACCTCTATTATGGAGGACCCATTATGTCTACCTATTCAAGCAAGCGGGGAATGTGTGCATTGCCACTGGCAGCTCTGAGCAAGGATGTTAATTTCACATTCCCATGGTGGGTGGCATCCTCTTCATAGGATGGCCAGTGGTAACTTCGCGCAAAGTGGTATTAGTTTGTATGACCATTGACAAAAGGATGACCTAAGTAACCCCCTAACAGGGAATTAACAGGTATGAGTGAATCGAGCCATCTAACGAAAGTAGAAATGCATGCACACTAAATTAGAAGAGTGCATCGCTACGTGAATTTTATTAACGATCTAATTAAACAACTTTTATCTGTGCTAATTTTCCAGTTATCTGTGCATATCCATAAAAATAGCTTCCCTTAACTGCAACATCCATTGTAAATAATATGATACATTTGCCACGTGATGCCTCAACCCCCAAAACGTGGCTGTAGATAAAAAAAATCTTGGATATTATGGTCACAGATGAGAGTAGTTTTACTGTATTAGAAATAAAACACTTTTTGGAAATGTCCAAATGACCACTTTTAGTTTTAAACATTTACAAAAAACACATTTCATTTGAATTATTATATTGTGAGTGTTACTTACAATCACAAGAGATGTCATATTCAATTGCTCTCACAAAAGCATCATGGGATCACACATCAGCATTATCGCAGAATTACCTCCTTCCTGTGGTGCTCATATATCATTTGCAAATAGCTCTTTTGACAAAAAAATATACATTTGGTTAGGCATAACCTGACTGCCATTAGACGCATGAATTCACAATATTCTCTTGCAAATTGTGGTGAAAAGACAAATGATAGGCTTGTGCTAAGCATAATAATGTTCTCATTCATTTGACAATGCAATGTCATAAATGTAACAGGACAGGTTTGGAGATATGTAACTCAAATGACAATTTCAAACAATACATTTCCTGGGCTACACAGGTGGCATGATTGTTAAGTTGCTGATATTCTTGTAAAATTTTGCTGCTACATCAGCAATAATCAGTCATTTTTTCTGTTATCACCTTACATTAGCGTGTGTGTAACCAGTGGTTATCAGTTTGTTGTGTGATCACACTTACTGTTGCGATTAACGTATGCAAAAGTTTGCAACCACAGCCACTGATTTAGCATAAGTCGGATTTTAAGAACTTAGAAATGAACCCTGATTTTAAAATAAATGTATTTCTTAAACTTATAAATGATGACTGACTGCATGGGTAGTATAATTCTGCAAATAAAAAAAACTGTCAAGAATCTGTGGTTTGCAAAGTCAAAGTACTCTGACATGCAAATACTGTGTTTGATATGCAATTAGAGATTGACTTTTAAATATATTTTAGCTATGTTTACTGTATGCCTTAATGTGGATTCATGAAAATATTGGCTACACTTTAATGCCCATATTGATTTGTTTTCACAGAGTAACCCCATGATTATAATCATGTGCATCTGTTTTGATGATTACACTGTGTACAATTTTTTGTTCCTAGGTAGTAAGTGTTATATCATAATTTTTTATGCCTCAAAAGTACAGAAAATGGCTATTATTCCGTACAAACTTTGCTTTTGTGACCAGAACATTGATATTTGGAAATTTACCTATTTTCCAGAACATTCCATATAGACTCAGTGCTGAGTAAACTTGGAGTAACTTCTAGAACATTCTACAACTTTCCAGTAATATAAATAGTAGTATAAAAACAGGGGCCTTAAGCCCACCAGTTCAGTTTAGTTCCAGCTGCCTAAGTGGATACATATCTGCATTTTTCTGAGATGGCATCAAGAGGCTGCAAGCATCCGGCAGACGCATTTTACTATTTCTGCGGCCAATTTATCAAGACAAGAGCGAAAAATTACTCCGTGGAAGCATCTGCTAAGATGTGTGAGGCCTACAAGGCATATTTCGGCATGCCTGTTGGAGATCAAGACAAACCCTGGACACCTAATTTCACCTGTGAGCAATGCAAAACATTTCTGGAAGGTAAGATGGGCAATTGTTGCTCAAAATTTTATGTTATAAAAAAAATTTCAAATTTAAAAAATTGTAAAAGTTTTTAATTCCAAAGTATTTTACAATGTTCAATGTTATTGCATTTTTTTTTTATGTTGCGATAATCTCTTACACATTAGTCATGGGTGAATTACATTTATTTTTGTAGGATGGTATAGAGGGGAAAAGAGAGCCATGAAGTTCGCGATCCCAACAATTTAGCGGAAACCCACTGACCACTCAAGCAACTGCTACTTCTGCATGATGGACCTTTCCAAACGTCGTACTGGCAAGAATGCACCTGCTATTATGTATCCGGACCTTCCGTCATCCATCGCCCCGGTGCCACACTGCCATGAGCTCCCCGTACCCACTCCTCCGGAGAGAGAGCAGCCGTTTTTAGAAGAGAGCAGCAAGTCAGAGAGCGAGGAAGATGTTGCAGATCCAGATGACAATTTCAGAGGTGGAGCTGAGGAGAGAAACCCATACTACCCCAACCAAAAATACCTCAACGACTTGATCAGAGATCTTGGTCTCACCAAGTCCAGTGCCGAGCTTTTGACGTCTAGGCTCAAGCAGTGGAACTTGTTGGATGAAAGTGTGCAAGTCGCAGATGAGAGAAAGCGTAAACAACCTTTTAGCAGCTTCTTCACCCATCAAGATGGGCTTTGCTTCTGCCACAATGTGACCAGTCTGCTCGAGGCAATCGGAATCGCCTGTTACCAGAATGAGTGGCACCTCTTCATTGACAGCTCATCCAGGAGCCTCAAAGCCATGCTGTTCCATAATGGTAACAAGTACCCATCTCTTCCCCTGGCTCACTCGGTGCACCTCAAAGAGGATTACAACAGCATCAAGACCTTGCTGGACGCCCTGAAGTATATTCTTAAGTTTTTTCGGTAAAGTCACGTAGGTAAAACATAAAAATTAATGAAAATAAAATAAAATAAAAACAAAAATCACGACGTTTCGGAGGCAACACAAGTCTCCGTCATCAGGTGGGACCGTCACAGCCGAATTAGCTGCTAATTCGGCTGTGTCGTGATTTTTGTTTTTATTTTATTTTATTTTCATTAATTTTGATGTTTTACCTACGTGACTTTACCGAAAAAACCTAAGAATATGATTCCTTGCAGTCACGAAAGCTTCAAATCTAGCCTTGAAGTATGATGAGTATAGCTGGGAGGTCATTGGAGACTTCAAAATGGTGGCATTCCTGATGGGTCTCCAAGGCGGCTTTACCAAGTTTCCCTGCTATCTTTGCCTTTGGGAAAGCAGGGACACCAAGGCACACTACCACAGGCGGGACTGGCCACAGTGGACCGAGTTCTCTGTGGGGAGGAACAATATCAAGTGGGAGCCACTGGTAGATCCCCGGAAGCTGCTGATGCCACCACCACACATAAAATCGGGCCTTATGAAACAATTTGTCAGAGCTGTAGATAAGGAGTTGGCAGCCTTCAAGTACCTTCCTACACTTCCTCCCTAAGCTGTCTGAGGCAAAGGTCAAAGCCGGTGTCTTCGTCGGACCACAGATAAAGAAGATCCTGGAGTGTAATGAATTCCCCAAGAAGCTCACAAGTAAAGAGAAAGCGGCTTGGAACAGCTTTGTCGCAGTGATTCGTGGCTTCCTGGGCAATCACAAGGTTGAAAACTCGGTGGAGCTGGTTTGAGACTGGTGAAGAACTACGGTACAATGGGATGTAGGATTCCCTCAAAGTCCATATCCTTGATGCTCATCTTGATAAATTTAAGGAAAACATGGGAGCATAGTCAGAGGAGCAAGGCGAGTGCTTCCACCAGGATATACTGGACTTTGAACACCGCTACTAAGGACAGTATAACGAGAACATGATGGGAGACTATATTTGGGGGCTGATTCGTTGATTCGTGAAAGTGATTTACAATGTAATTGTAAATCTCGAAAAACTACGCACTTCTAAATCTTTTGTAGTAATTTTTGTATGACTTCAGTATTAATACATGTTCATTTTGATTCATGTTTTTTTTTTCTAACTTTATGTGAACGAAAAGACACAAATTCGCCCGTTTTCTCATAAAAAATAGGTACATTTCAAAATATCACTGTCCTGGTCACAAAAGCAAAGTTTGTGGTGAATAATATCCATTTTCTATACTTTTTAGGCATAAGCAATTACGAAATAACACTTACTACCCAGGAACAAAAATTGTGTTACATAGTGTTATGAATTTTCAACACTAATTTTATCACAAAATGTTTTGCATACTTCCTGACATGCAACAAACTTGAAATTTGCCATGTGGGTACTTTCCAGACTGTACAACATGCAAAACGTATAAAAATAGACTTTTGTATATATATATATATTTGGTGGGGGGCGCAATAATGGATATGTTTTACACGCGAGTAAAGTGCCATACAAATGTGTTTCAGGTCTAAGGCGCTGCGCTACGAACCCTCGATTCCCGCACATGGCCACCACCGGTGACGATTATTTGAACCGGTCCTGGGCCTCCCCTCGCTCGACTCAGCCTCAAACGAGTAACTGGCGTGGTTTGTGAACATCGCCACTGAGAAGACAAAGGTGGCCGGGCATGGTAAATCCAAGTCCTGGGCGAAGCTGGGTAGTAAAGCGAGTACATAATAAAGGTTTTTGGGTTAGATCGCGTAAGTATGAATGTGGCGTAATCCTCCACCACCCGACACAGCCAATTAGTAAGGGATTTGTCACGTAAACAAAACGCCATTTAGTTACAACTTCAGCCCACCAGTGTGTTGAGTAAATCCACAACATTTACAATTTGAGTACGACGTTTCGCTGGTAATTACATCCAGCATCGTCGGGTGGTGGATGGTTACGACACGTTTATACTTGCGTGATCTAACACAAAAACCTTTATTATGAATATTGGTCGCGAAATGTTACGTGTTATCACGTGTAGTTTAGAATTGGGTAGAAACAATACCCTTTATTCCAAACTATATTTGATCTTATTTATCTTTAAAACATTACTTCGATTTTACAATTCTGGATGAGTCTCACAGCTGCACTACATGATTGCCAGTCCCTGTTGATGGACACCAGAGGTGGGACAAAGTCATTGTTATGCAAGTCCAAGTCGAGTCGCAAGTCATCAAATTCATGACTCGAGTCTGACTCGAGTCCAAGTCACATGACTCGAGTCCACATCTTAGAGGTGGGACAAAGTCATTGTTATGCAAGTCCAAGTCGAGTCGCAAGTCATCAAATTCATGACTCGAGTCTGACTCGAGTCCAAGTCACATGACTCGAGTCCATACCTCTGATGGACACAAATATTGCTCTTGATCTTAAGAATCACACAATTATAATATGGGGCTGCATAATGGTATTGCCTTCTTAGACAATTAGCTAAGCAGATTGGGGAGACGGGAAGGGTGTTTAATATATCATGAGATACAAAAGCATGCCATGAGTATGTATATTTGTTACATTTCTCTTGCGTTGTAAGTAGCCAACCGCGCTAATCGGAGGTGAGGGCGGGGGGAATCAGGGTAATAATGCAGTCCTACCTTGTTAAATAATGCGTTTAAAAAATAATACAATTACCAATCAAAGTTTTAAAAACAGCATGTTTGCTCAGGTACTACAGTAAAATAAAGGTGTATTCCAATTTAAAACAAATAATTTACCATCTTTGGTCAATCCACTGCCGGATGAAGGCATCCCCACGCCGTGTTGGCCATGAGGGTTGGTTGGCCCTCGCTGGTCAGTGCGGCTTAGTGCAGGAGGGCTCATGACCAGTTCAGGCATCACTCGCTACTCACTCTAACCATGGCCAAGAGCACAGTTCCAATTAAAATTCGGAGAATCCATCACGATGTGAATGTTATCAACATTACCAGAAAAGATCTGCAAAACTTAAGAAACGGCAACTATAAGCTCTGTGATTAAGAACACTTACGACCTGTAACGTCGGGTAGTGCGTTCAATGTGTACCACGTGCCGGAAACGTGAATTAATAAATTAAAAACTAAACTATTTTTGTTTAACCAGATAAGGCCCACTTCAGCTTAATAGCTCTTTTTCAGAAGCAACCTGGCCACAAATGATAGCTCAACAAAGTGGCTTATCACGTGAAAATTGATAGGAACCGAACATTCTAAAAGCATGTTTTCTAAATGTGGAGGGAAAACCGGAGAACCTGGAGAAAATCCACACGATCAGGGGGATAACATTCAAACTCCAAATATACAGAAGGCGTCAGGGTTGGGATCGAACCCACGACGCCCTGCTTACCAGGCGAGGTAGTTAATATCTCGCCACCATGGCAGCACAAAACATAGCCATGAATCGATATCAGATTATTTGATGCATCGCGCAGTGGGCTAACAACTGCACCACCAGGTCACCCCTTAAAATATAATACAATAATTTGAAATAAATTACAAAGCTTTGTTATTGAAATGTGGTACATTTAAAAACACTTTCGCTATTTAGTCGCTACACAGTGACATTTGGGTTGAGCTGTGGCCTTGCACCAGGATGAACACTGCTGAAAAACACGTGCTCGTCAGCAAAATGCAGAAGCACCAGCATCGGCAAACAAAGGAGTTCACCGCTTGATCTCGTATCTCACTGATTAAAGTTTTCATATCACATATCTTGATTGGTCCTGACAAGTAATGAGCTATGCACTGCATGTTCAAATGCACTTCAGCATATTAATATTTGATTCGATTCTACTGTGCTACAATGTACTTGTCTGCGTTTGTAGGTTGTGTTAAAAAGGTTATGATTTAGCGTGGCTGTCCACATGCATTCCAGTGGCTTGGAATTAGGCTCGGTGCCTCAAAGTTAGAATAAGATCATGGGAAGGGGGCAGTGAGATGCCTGTGGGAGGCAGTGTAACAAGTACGATACTGATCTGTGTGAAATATGTGTTTCTCCAGAGTATGTGGCATTTCTCTGTGAACACCAGTTTCCTCTTATGTGCAAACATACGGAATGATAATTGGATGTAACCTACCTGAAAAAATGTCTTAAAGCATTTGTGAATCATAATATAAATAAATAAGTATCGTCTGTTACAGACTACAAGTTTTTTTTTATAATGCCACAAGTCAGACAAAAATGTCCAACATGGATGTTCATAGTTCGCAACAAAAAATAATCATCAGCGCCTTTGTTGAGAATATAAATAACAAAATAGATAAGTGGACGTTTCCTTCACATAGCTGTCTCTCTAGATAAAATAGACGTAAAATAATTCCTTCCACAACCCATTGACCTCACGGCCTTCCGGGAGTAAATAATTTCAGGAGCATTGATTCAGTAGAAGCAAACTGTAGCTTGTACAATAAACTAGTTATCAAGTCTAATTCCAAACTCTAGTTTGCTTGTACGAGAGACATATGTATGTATATTTCAACATATGAAGCAAACCATACATATTCTTGTGGAGACATATATGTCAGAGAAAAATGTTCTGCTAATATATTGTGTTCCTTTTTCAGTGTAGTTGAGGCTTTGTGATCAGATACCCAACATCGTAAGCTTTATATAAAGAAAGCTCTGGTTGTACAAAAATAGTTCAGTAGAGTGTAGC
Source organism: Lampetra fluviatilis (assembly GCF_964198595.1). Lineage (NCBI taxonomy): Eukaryota > Metazoa > Chordata > Hyperoartia > Petromyzontiformes > Petromyzontidae > Lampetra > Lampetra fluviatilis. The sequence continues at coordinate 23,244,984 of NC_136275.1, read as the reverse complement.
AGTTGTACTAATCATTTGTATAGTTACAAAAATAAACACTAAAAGCTGTTATTATGACAAAAATTATAGCCCTGTGTAAATTACCATAATTATATGTTCGGCTAGTCTTATGCATGCTGGAAAAAACATTCTAAGTGATTTGTTGAGATGGGCTGAGATCTTCTGCTGTACTATACTCCAGTATAGCTAATGCATTTGCTCTAATTTTGTAATCCGTGAGATTGCGCTTACTCGGATGCTGCCGTGTTGCGATGGTTAGGAGACAATCTTCTGGTCGCCGATTCGATCTCCGGGTGTGGCAGTTGAAACAATGGTGCAAGTTTTTTTAAGTTCCTCTGTCGACACAGTTATTTGATCGGGATGTCGTGTGTAGTGGGGTAAGTGGGGGTACCCCTACCACTTCCAACTGTCCGGCCCGGGGTGAAGAGTAGGCCAAATACCGTCTAGAAGGGTTTTCTAAGAGCTCACTCTAGCGGAGGCACTTCCATCAGCGCCAGCAGTGGAGTGTGCAAGCAATTACAGGGTTATACCCTTACGCTTAAAATAAGCACGGGCAATGTCTGCACCTCTGGTGTCTAAAAAATAGAAAACAAATTCCACGTGCAAAGTTTCAGCACACGCTCAGTGTTAGCAGGGTTCAGGTCGAGTGCGCAGCAAACACTTCAAAATTACAACACAGAATTTCTACTTAAGCAGTGCTGCAGTTTCAATTGACAGATCGTTATTGCTCGTGCTTAGTGCGTCATACAAAATAGATCTAAAGTCCGTTCATCGCAGCTCAATTTGTGATATTTATAATTGTGAAATAGCTAAGCATATCAAGTGAACAGGATCAATATTCAGGAGACATTATGCGCTTAACAGTTTGCTGATTTAGATGGCACATTTCTTAATGCTTTGTATATGGCACCACTTAGGGGGGCTCTCAATTCTGGGCACTGACCCACAAATAGAGGTCAACAGCCCTAAATAACCATTTTGTGGTGGCTGATGGACTATCGCAGTGCGGTTTCATGCTTCATGCAACAATTATGAAATTCCACTTTAATAGAGCTAATAAACACAGCCCTTAACATTTGTCATACGGTATGGAACAGCATCATGATTATCATGTTTATTATAAATATTGGCCTGGCTTTTGATAATGTGTTGGAAGCTCAGCGTATATAGGTATAAACCTGGCCAAACTGGAATTCTGATGCGTTCGTCGCATTTATTTGACATCAGCCAGTGACAGATACATTTCAATTCTTATGATGCAAGTTTTCAGAAAAACAATACATTTATAGTTTTGATGACATATACGTTATGTATTTTTAATTATCTGTCTGTCTGTAATGGGGGGGGGAGGTGGAGGTGGGGTAGGCAGTAGCGCTTGCAAAGGTGATCTAATATGAATATAACTTTAGTATTTAAACTGTCCAATTGATTAAAGGGTTGCCCAGAACTCGGAGACACAAACCAGCGTTAAAAGCACTGGTTTTGGTGTCCTGGCACACTCCTTCCAGCAAAGCCACAATCCGAACCAAGTTGATAACTCATTAAAATGATCAAATAATAATACGAATTAAACCTTTATATAGAGTTATGCTGCTTTTAGGGACTTTCTGAGAGGCCAAATTGATCAAAGGGTTGCCAATGTGCTCCCCGGTAGAGATGGCATTTGGGACCCGTCGTCCCATCTTGGCTTACAGATGTGCTGCTTAATTTAATACTTCTGAGGAAAAACCCGTATTGGAAAGTATCATGATTTCTCGCACTTCCGTTTAGTATGGTTAACTGTGTGCAGCTCCGTCCTATCGTCTCCACCATTAAATCATCCACCTACAAACTGGCCCGATTTCTGTCGGAGACCCTGCTTCCTTTCTCCGGATGATTTGCTTGTCAGTTTCGATGTAGTCTTTTTGTTCACCAATGTACATGTACTTGACACCATTGCAATAATTGAAGACTTGATCCAACAAGGACTGAATCCAAATATACCAACTTTGGTAAGGCACTGTCTTACCAACACATACTTCACCTGGAATGGTACATTCTACAAACAAAATGAGGGTACCTCAATGGGTTCTCCCTTATCGCCAGTGGTAGCGAATGTTTTCATGGAGAAATTTGAGACAGATGCCATCCAGACATCCACCCTACGTCCTTCCTTGTGGAAGAGATACGTAGATGACACGTTCGTCATCTGGCCACATGGCCTGCCAGCACTGAACCAATTTCTCAGCCACATCAATTCCATACACCCGTCTATCGAATTCACCATGGAAGTGGAAAAGGATGGCAAGCTACCATTCCTGGATGTTTGATCAAGAAGAGACCTGATGGCTCGTTGGGACATTCGGTTGACAGCAAAGCCACCCACACCAATGCCTATCTAAAGCCTGACTCCCACCACCATCCAGCCCAGAAGAATTCCCTCATCAAAACACGACACCATAGGGCCCATTGCATCTCCGACCAGTACCACCTAGCTAGTGAGTTGGAGCACGTACACCACGCCCTCAGGATGAACGGATACTCGGACCGTACAATCCGCAAAGCTGCCTCCCCAACCATGAAGAGACCACCTTCTGAGGATCCAACCAAAACCATAACTTTGCCATACATAGCAGGGGTTACCAAAAATATTTCCAAAATCTTCGTTTCAACACAGTAGACAAAATCCGTGATTTAATCCCATCTGTAAAGGATGCGATTCCTGACATGCAATACCCTGGTGTCTACAAACTGAGTTGTGGTTGTGGCAGCAGTTACATTGGGGAAACGAAACGACATGTCTCGGACCGCGTTCGTGAACACAAGGCGGACCAATACATCTCCCATAGCTGACCATTGTTTTAATGCTGTGGGCTCTCACGAAATTGATTTTTCCAAGACGGAGGTACTCTGAAAACCTACCGGCTGACCTTCAGAGATTTGTTCATGAAGCCATCCAGATATATAAACACAGACACAACTTCAACCGAGAAGATGGGTACAAACTGAGCAACCATTGGAAGGACGTTATTGACCAGGTAAAGTCTTAACTGACTGTGATGTTTCCATCCTACCTGCCTATGTCAACTGTTATTTCGGACTCTCTGTGTGTCTTTCTCTCTATGCCTCTCTCTTAGATCTATCATGCTCACATGCCTTTTGGATTGCACTCTCATGCTCACATGCCCTTTCGATTGCACTCTCATGTTCACGTCCTTTGGATTGCACTCTCATGGTGCTCATCTCTCATTAACACTGCTGGTGTGCGCATATGCGCGCATGATACTCTTATGCGGTGACGGAAGCTCATTCATGCTAATATCCCTCCCTAATCCCTCTCTCCCTAATCTCCCCCATTAACACAACTGACGTGCTTGCATCCGGGGGTGGAATTTCTTTCCAGCTCAGACCCCGCTTCCTTGCCCATCGCCACATATATAACCTTGTTGTAACTGCTCTCTCACCAGTTCAGAGTTGCACTGCTGGATTATATTTTTCCTGCCTGAGGACGACCGCTTGTGTTGCGATTGAAACGTCGTAATTTATTTTATTTTATACCTACGTGACTTTACCGAAAGAACCAAAGAGTATAGTGTGAAATAATTTCAACATGCATACGTATCCGTTATTTTATTTGTTTTTAAACAATACTGTCATTCAACGTATTCAACTATATTCTACTTTTATTCTCTAGAAAACGTTAGAACTCTCAATGTTGCATTTCCTGACAATGTTTGCACAGGCCCTTTTTATTTGTCCATAAAATGTGACTTCTTCTACCTTGCAGAGTTGTACTTGTTAAGGAAAAACGATAAACGTAAAAAAATCACCAATATGTATTACAATAATGTGTTGAACAAAAATACACTGGAACATTTGTTTTCTGTTTCATTGTTAAGGGGTTCAGAGTGCTATTATCATCTTGATGAGAATGCCTAATGCTTTAAAGTAATGCCTCTGGGAGAAAAAGCCAATCCTGTCAAGCTCGCACGAAATCCTTTAAGAGTTCCCATTAAAGGGACATTATGACACGTACATCAAGATTTGACACGCATGTATAACCTCTTGAAAATCACACTAATGGCATCTCCCAGTGGTGTGGTAAATTAATGTTATGGTACTACAATTCCCAAATGCAATGCAATGTGTGGGAAAATGGCCACTTGTTTATTTTCGTTAATTATATAGGTTATACGTTTGTTAAATGATTTAGGAGTATATGAATGTTTAACATGCATTTTACATTGAACCCAAATTCGTGTCACTGCATATTGCAGGAATTTTTAAAAATGTATTGTTGTCTTAAACAATTACGTTCATTGCAATTTAATTCACAGAAGAAAATACACAGACATCACCAGTATTGAATTCTAAAACTAAAATATACGCAGTGTCATTATGTTTTCTAAGATAATTACAAACTTAAATATGTAAACACAATATTGGCGGAATCTGTAATTTTACTTGAAAATCTACTACAATTTCTAGCATGCACCCCAAGTATCTCGCATAGTTGTAATAACTATATTTAGTTCAATCTTGATTTGAAGCTTTCGTGACTGCAGGAATCCATACTATTTGGTTCTTTCGGTAAAGTCACGTAGGTAGAAAAAATAATAGATCACGACGTTTCGATCGCAACACAAGCAATCGTCTTCAGGTGAAAAAGAGGGGGAATCTGCTGAGGCAGGCTGTTTATAAAGGTTTAGAGATGGGCGGGGCAACTAATGTTAATGTAAATGCAAGCTCTGCGAGAGCTGAGCTCGATCAGGGCCCGGAAATTTGCTTGTAAATGTAAGAAAATTTCTGGACCTTGGCCGAGCACGGCCCTTGCCGAGCTCGCATTTACATTAACATTAGTTGCCCTGCCCATCTCTAAACCGTTATAAACAGCCTGCTTCAGCAGATTCCCCCTCTTTTTCACCTGAAGACGGTTGATTGTGTTGTGATCGAAACGTCGTGATCTATTGTTTTTTCTACCTACGTGACTTTACCGATAGAACCAAAGAGTATATTTAGTTTCTGAATTTATAGTAAATGTTACAGTTATGAACCACAGAGCCACAAGGTAGATAGTATAGTTACTTTAGATGATTTGCCTACTACACATTATCACATATGATAAGCCACTTCAATGAGCCATCAGCTATCCTGTGTGGCCAGAACACCTCTGAAAAAAGGCTAATAGCTCAATGGCCTTAACCTGGTAACTCAAAGTTTGATTTTCAGTTCATCATTCAGTTACCAGTGTAATTTTTTTATGTTTTAGGACGTGTTCCAAAACAGTTGTGCAGGTGTTATATTGGCTTACTGTTTCAGTGTGTGGAACCAAACTGAACACGTGGACTGTGCTTTTCATGCTGCTAGAGGGCAGCATTTCCCCATGTTCAGGCAACGTGCACGCATATGACAATTGAAGAAGTGGATCATGCAGTTGTATTTAAACTATATTTTAAATAAATATTTTAAAAATTATATATCGACACATTGAACAGCATATTTTTTTCAAGGTTTTTTTTCAGCAGGCATTTTGAGATTCACATTTATACTAGGTTCAAATCTCACAATGTGACTTGAAAGTTGTATTTTGCTGCAGCCGATTTTACATATAAACCTAGTTCAAGCCATATCATCTGCTCCGAAGTAGGGTAAATAAACAACAACCATTAACCAATAAGTGGCGGTAATGGCACCACGGCGCTTGTGCCATGCTAAGTGCACTTTGAGGCCACGTGAAGTGTCGAAGGCCGGCTGGCAGGAGGTCATGGAACAGGCCCAGGTGTTATGGGTTGAGTGACTGCGATGACTGGCAGATGCACCAACTGTGCTCCCCACTGCCCCAACTTTGCGTTTTATCCGCCCCTTGCTCCACTTAATGTTGAGCACGTCATTACTCTGCCCTCCGTTTTTGCTGGAGGGCAACTACCTCCAATTCCCCAGCAGCGCCCTTCACGAACCTCTTCCAAAGAGGCCAATCTTGACATTACTAGCAACAATAATTTTGAAAGTCCAATGAACTCCACATCCTTTTGTACCACATCATTCCATCTCTTCTCTAGCCTGTAAATAAGCAGACACTCAGCAGGAGTGGGAGGGAACCCATTCACTGAGCACTGAGGTGCACCAACTGACCCGGTCATCTAGATTCCAGCAGCAATCAGTGGGCATGAGTGGAAATGACAATTATATGTTTTAAATAAATGCACAAATTAAAGTATTTAAAACCTCTCTATGAAACCTCTCTATAACAATATCTTCAGAAGTATTATCTGGGTCAAAATATTCGTATGAACTCGAAATATCCAGCTTCAAAACATTCATTAATTCAAGCGGATCATAATTACGTGCAATTTTCGTGATGGCACAGGCAGGTAGGGGCATCTGTCTGCATCTCACTTTACGTGTCAAAACACAAGAGCGTTCACAGAGCTGACATGTCATCTGCAAGCTGTCTACTTAGAGATTCATAAATCCTTTATATCTTTTATCATCGTGGTTAAACACGATATGCTGAAAACAAGTTATGTGCCTCACTCAGGCTCTTGCAAGCAACACGATGTTAGGTGTCATGAAAATTACAAAATGAAATTTGTATTTTATTTACATATGTTTCTATTACTTACAATTTCATATTATGTCTATATGTACAAAATACTCTATATTTAAAGCATTCCTACACGTATGTAAAGTGTTTACTATATATAAAGCATTTCTAAACATTTCACGTGTTTATACCAATGTTAATATATACAGATAATTTTAAAATAAAGTATAACAGTCAACCAATATCCACCGAAAATCCACTAAATGACTGATTTAATACATCAGAAATAATAAATGGCATTACCCGCCTCACCAATTAATGCCACAATAGCTTATACCGCAATTTTTGCACCAACAGAGACATGCCAACTCTACAGTGCGCCATTACTTACCAGGCAATTTGCTCAAATTACCTGCCCATATAAATCGTACAGTTTTAAAGTGGCAGTCAATACACCATTGTCCATTCTACCGAACTGTGCCAACAATTCCAAAAAACCTGCAGTCGAATATTTGACATTACCACAGTTCTCCAGGGATTCTGAATAATATATCTTCTGAAGCGTGAATATAAAGTTGCTCTTTCATAATTTAAGGACTGATTAATTAAAACAGACACGAAAAAAAGTTTTGTTTTATCATTGATAGAACAGAAGAACACAAGCACTACTTGAGAACACGGACTAAGTTGAAGGGGCACTTCTCAGAATGCAGAAACCTTTTTGGATTACAGCAACTACAATGACCAAAAACGCAATATTGTACGTATATTTTACATAACTTGTAGCTAAACTGATACCAAGATAATAAAGTTCTCATTCAAAAAGTCAATTATTAAAAATTATGCACATGCATGGATCATGTAACGCTTTCCGACATATGTTTGTCTTTGGAAGCATTTGCAGCGCAGAAGCTGTTAGGACAAAATGCGATTGCATATTTACAAATATAGGTTGTGTCTCCATATTGGGCAATCGTTTTATCAATTTTGTCCAATTTTAATGAGGGTAAGTCCCAAATAACAACACAACTTTACACAAAAAATTCACTTATTTGTAATAATATTACCAATAGTAATCATGACCCCATATTACAGGCAGGCAGATGGAAAAACTGAGAGATATAATTATCAAACGCGTTCAACTTTATTGGAAAGCATTCAAAATGAGCAAAGTGCAATTATAAATGAACCCATTCTTTCTGTGAGATTACATTGACCTCACTGCGACGCATTAGCGTAGAGCACCAAAAACGTGCATGAGCATTAAACACCTTTAGGGCACTTTGGAAGATTGCAACAATTGGCGCAACTTGCTCTTTGCATTCTCTGCATGTGAATTAAAACTCGCTCTTCACATGTGTCTAATAATTATTGTTATTATTTATTATTATCGTCCTGTCACCTTGCCGAACCAGGCCACATCCGTTTCATCAGTAGCAGCAAGGGATGACGCTGAGATCACCGTCATTTCCAGTCACGGGGTACGAATCAACAGTGGGTGTTACATCGTCTGTCGCTGAGCATATGTTGCACACTCGAAATGAAGGACGTGGGCAGGTGCTCCAAATCGAGGGCAAACACATTTATTGTGGTTAATCTGTAAAATGCAACATCACGTGTATCACACACAGCAATATTCAACCAAGTCTCCATTAACCACGTGACTGGTGTACAAGTGCGGTTAATCAAATAACAGTTTCTATTAAAGCCAATTCTACGACTGATACACCATCTTTGTCTTTGACAATACCCTTTGCACTTCGCTATTCGAATATTACTTTAAACCTAAGCTGTATGTCTATCTATCTATACCATCCACTTATATCGGTTTCTTACACCCATTACTTGTACTGTATGTACTTGTCAGTTGTCATCATTGTACAACTTACTACTATACATGTGTTATATTCTCAATAGCATTGTAAGTAGTCATACTCTGGGTGTATGGGCATGGTTATAGAATAAACAGTATCAGGGTTAGAGAAGTACAATTATTAACTACATCATCCATTACAGCGCACAGTGCTAAAATCCCTCCTATTGAATATATCACAAACTAACAATTCAAAGCCGAGCTTGAAGTCTTGAACAAGTCTATACCATTTCTATAACGATCAAAAACAACCTTTGGGTCCTTTACCTGCACAATGCAACAGCAATCTTCAACCGAGTCGCCATTAACCATGTGACTGGTGAACAAGTGCTGTTAATCAATAACCCTACCAGCCGCCTACAGGCCCAACTTCGTTATCGCATGCTGGTGTTCACACGTGCATTGATGTACTGCACAGCACATAAGGACATTCACAAAACCACACTTTACTCCCTTGCTGCACGAGGAAATAATTAAAAGAGTGGTCCATTCCTAATGTGCCACACTCACCCACACAGTGAGTCGTCACGTTGGCCCCAGGTGTGGATGTTGGCTGTGCAAAATGGAACGCACTCACGTAGGAAGTGGCATAACACCGAACCTAATGAACCTTGAAGATAAACAGAGTAAATATTGGTAGATGGCCTTCCCATTAGGCCAAACCCCACCGTGGCTAGACAGCTAGATCATCAGCCAGACGATCATAAACGTGTCTCATAATGTACACTCCACTGGACGACAGTCATCAAACCGGCTTGTTTGGCACGGAGGATGGATTTGATAGACTTTTAAGTCTAAAAAGGTCGTCTTAAAAAAAGGTGTTGTTTGTTACCAGAGTAATAGAGGCAAATTAATGAAATTGTACACGTTTAGAAGGCTGTAATAAGCACCTGTCAGAATGTATTAACATTCCAAATAACGATTAGCTACATATACGTACTTGTGCATTCATTCATCATCATCTTCATCTATATCTATAAAAGGGAAATTTGTGAATATGTGTGTCTGTTCAAAATGTTTAGCGTACTTCCCGACATGCAACAAACTTGAAATTTGCCATGTGGGTACTTTCCAGACTGTACACCATGCCAAAATTCTAAAAAATACATTTTGTATTTTTTTTTTTTGGGGGGGGCGCAATAATGCATATATTTTGCACGGCAAGTGAGCTGTGACGTCACATCTGTCATGTCACCCGCGCTGACGTCACGCATCACCCCCCCCAACCCTCCGCGAGTAAAATGCCATACATGTTTTGCAGGTCTAAGGCGTTCTTCGCGCAGCATTGCTTTATTCTTTCAGTCGTTTACTGCCGTACGCACCCTGAAAGTTGTGTGTGTCTGCAGCAAGCGCGTGTATTTGTACCTATGGATGCGCTCGTTTGTGTGTGTGTGGGGGGAGCGGTAGTGTTGTGGTTAGCGCGCTGCGCTACAAACCTGGCGACCCGAGTTCGATTCCTGCTCACGGCCACCACCGTTGGTCGACTCAGCCTCAAACGAGTAACTAGTGTGGTGTGTGAACATCGCCACTGGGGGGATAAAGGCGGCCGGGCGTGGTGAATCCAAGTCCTGGGCAAAGCTGGGTAGTAAAGCTAGTATTTCACATATTTAACAGACATCAAAATAATACCTCAATTTAAGCTTTTCTTTCATATCCACCTACTAGAATGTCCATATCAGTATTGTACTGCTGAATTAAATTGTTAATTTGTAACGTTAGACTTGGTAGTTTAAACAAAATATTCGATGCAGCATTGCTGCATTGATTTCAACACAAGTCCATTGCAATTGTTTAAAACAATTGAGATGTACACAGATTTGAGGGTATGTAACTTTTCTCAAAAAATGACAAGCAAAAAAATTACATTTCTGAAGTCAAGTAGCTCTCAAGCGGCAAGACAGACAACAGAACACGAGCGCCTTTGATGTTGCTTTTATATAACTGCTGTCAGCAGCCTTCGCTAAAATCGTTTGCTCTCTGTCCAATACCAATAATACAATTGAGATCTACTATAATTGGTGATATTATTGTTATTCTCTGCAAAAATGTCAATGCACCGCAGTTAAACATGGCCCAAGTATGACGAAGCCAATTTACAATCGTAACTTCATGAAGATTCACACGTGCCAAATGTACAGCATTTAAATGTTCATCATTGCCCACACTCATCCCCGTCTCGACTCACTAGCTTGTCTCCGTGCTCTCAACTGGCTACCCATCGCCAGTATGGTCACATACAAGACCGCCTGCCTCTGCCACAATGCCTTCATATCCGCCTGCCCGCCGTACCTTTCTTCATTATTGATAACTTGCAGCTCAGCACACGGCAGATGCCTGCGCAGCGCGACTCACGACCTCCTTTTGTTACCAAGATCCAGGATGGTCATGTCTATGCGCCGCTTCTCGGTGGCAGCCCCAACAGTCTGGAACGATATCTCTCTGCACATTCGCAGCATCACCTTAATCGCCTCCTTCAAGAGAGACTTAAAAACTCACCTCTACAATCACGCTTTCGAGCGACTCTGAGCTTGGCTCCGCGCCTCTGAGTTGCGGCCACTACGTCTGCAAATTAGCGCGCGTTACAAATTGAACTATTATTATTATCATGCCTTTAACTGAAAACAGGAGACCTAAATAGCAATGATCATACAATACTGCTGTACACTAGTTCACATATAGCGTGCAGAGATTCAATGGAAAGGCAGCTTTGAAGCATTGTAAACATGCTTTTAAGTCTTGATTTGAAGCTTTCGTGACTGCAGTAATCCATACTCTTTGGTTATTTCGCTTTCCCACCTGATGACGGACGCTTGTGTTGTGCCCGAAACGGCGTGATTTATTTTAATTTTATTTTATACCTACGTGACTTTACCGAAAGAACCAAACAGTTTGCTTTTAAGTATTTCACACATCGTGAACGAAGACTTGAAGATGCACACAGAATACTAAAGTTGAGCCATTTGGCATAAAACTAACAAAACGGGTAATATTTATGCTGGGGTCAACTTGCATATGGTTTATATTGTAAAATAAAAATACAAACATTATGGAATCTTCGTCAAAATTTGTATCAACAGTAATGGAGCACTTGATAGCAGGCAGGGTTGGGTGCAACCATTCTTTTTTAGAGAGTGGCAATCATGAGATAATGATTTTCAATTGCACATTTTTTTATTTGTGGGGGGGGGGGAAATGGCATCACAGCAGCCCCATAATCAAATTTAATAATTTGCTTTCCACACTCTGTAATGTTCCAGGCCGCACTTCTGAGCAATGATGGCAGTAATTTGTGGTTCTACTCTTGCTTTTGTGTATCTGAAAGGTGTACCCCCCCCCCCCATACAATCCAAATTAAAGTGACATTTACTCACAAGCAGTACACAGTGGACGTTCCCTGTCTATCAAGTTAGGTAATACTGAAGTTATATTTGTCAAGCTTTAAAACACGCAAAAATATAAATTGCAGGGTTTCATTTCCTCACTTTAAAATTGGCACTGGCTTCCAGTTGGGCATGACTGAATGGTGTAGAGGAAAGTTGTAATGAGGATGGTTGAAGGTGAGAGTTAATGTTTGTCAGTATATGTACACAGAATCATTACAAATATCATCATTACATTATTGTTCTTGTCTTGTCAAGGTGAAAAAACTGTTCATTGCTTCATCAAAGGCAACGTGTTTCAACCCCTAAAGTAAGAGGTAGTGCTTCCAACGAGTTTTTAATCAGTGCATATTACCTGCTATCACATATACACGGGAAACATGAACATTGACAAATAATATGTGGAAGCTGAAAAGTGTGAAAACAAGCAAGGGGCCGTGTATGCATCGAAGTTAGACTGATAGAAAGAGAAATACATCAATCATAGACCAAATACAAGTTAGAGAGAGACATAACGTTGACTTGTAATAAAAGTAAAAGGGTTTGAGTAGGACACATAATTGCTCGAAGGTGTTATGGCCAGTGGTCAAGACTAACTATGGAGTGGGAGCCAAAAGCAGGGAACGTGCCAGAAAAGGATGTCCATTCGGGAGCAGCAGCAACACACAGAAACACATGGACTCATGTTGAATGTGTATGAGGACATCTGCACCATTTTATGGAACAATTACAATTTGGACTGCAGAATGTTTTCATGTCAGACAGATTCTTGAAGACGATCCCAGGTGAAGGTGGTCTGCGATGACTGCAGAGAATAAGGAGGATGCATTTTTGTGCAGAATCGTCCCCATCTGAATTGGAAAATGCATGACGGTGCCGATGTGTAGTGATGCGAAGAAGTAGCGTACGAATGTCAATACAGTTACGCAGTTTTGTGTGTTTCAATGTTTCCACCGAGGGTACCGATAATGTGCAAAATGGCGCATAGTTAAGACGAACGTGCACACAAATAAATATACAGAGACGCAAAAGGGGGACAGGGAAACGTCGCTACAATTTCACTGATGCAAAGAGGCGTGCAGGGCAATGCCGCGGAGGGTAGCTCCCTCTCTGTGCGTCCATTGCGCGCGATGCCTGGCACGTATGACCATTTTGCTATTGGGCACTGTGAAGGTCATATCTCATTGCGGTGATGACGAACGCTGATAATGTATTACGTAGGTAATAAGAAAAAATGGACAGCTGAGTGTTTCGATGTCTTATTTGAGTGTGCCGCAGTGCTAATGCTGCTGCACAGCAGATGCCAGGAAGGTTTGAATTATTTGAGATCTGAGTGGTTCTTAGACAAACCATTGCAAGTGTAGTGTCTTGAAAAATCACTCAGACGGACACGTTGTAACAAGTCACCTGCTTACACTTTATTAACCTATTCTTGCACCAGTTGTAGGCACTTAGAACTATCTACACGGTCACTTAGATCTAACTTCTTCCACTCGTCTCTACGTTACACCTCACCTATCCTGCCTTCGGCAACTCTGCTCCCAGCGACTCCACACATAGCTTAGTCGCACTCAACATCTTCACTCCCAGAGGCTTCGCACACAGCGCCTCGGCACCCAGCAGCTTCTCACACAGAGGCTTGAACACAGGGCCTCAGCACCCAGAAGCTTCTCATGCTCCACCGCTGCCCTCGCCTACGCTCCCTCAGACCCACTCACTCGTCTGTCCCGGGCGGGGGGATCAACCATCACCCGTCCGGTGACTCGTGAGGGATGAGGTCCGTTGACGGCTTGAGCGGCAGCGGTGAAGTGTCTTCACTCTTGTCCCCAGCAACAATTACCCCACTCCGCTCACTCACCTCTCCTTATATCCCCCTGCCAATTATCCGAGACCTCCCCTGTGTCTCTTTAAGGCTAGCCAGGCCATTAATCAACCCTTATATCCCAGCTCCCTGGCAACACCTCCGGTGTCAGCGTGCATACCCGGTTGAGCCGGTTTGCACCCGCTTAGCCCTTTAATTAGGTGGCGGTTTGTTCGTGCAACCCCATGTTGCACACGCGCACCTGTTTGCCCTCAGATGCCCTCGGTCAACAGTGTGCCCCGCGTATTTTACCACACTACACAAGTAATGTTCCCTTTTTTCCATCACCAACTGTTTTCCCTTATCTCATCTTATTACTCATAGCTTCTTTAGTAATTTCTACAGGCAGCTGTACAGTAATTATGATACAAAACATTCATATTATCAAGTCCCGTATCCCACAGTCGTCACACATCTCTTTTTCTCAGTTATATTTCATTGTATTGTAATGAGAGAGCGCCATCCAGTGGGTGCCAGAGGGTAACTGGGAACAGGCACTATTATGTAATCGGCATCCAATCCGAAGAGGGAATAACATCTGGGCCAAAGGTGACGGGCGGAGTCGAGAGAGATGCTTCGGGAATCATCGGGAATGTTCCACAAGGGGGCATGGCTAGAGGCAGAGCCTAGCTCCGCCGAGAAAATTTAAGTAGGGGCAGGGGAGGACTCGTGGTCGGTATGGGGAACCTGAGGTCCAGACTGCGTCGCTGCTAGTCTTTTCCGCTCTTCGTCACCGACCACGTGGCAGGTTCCCCAGTGAAGCTTGCCTCTTCTCTCCGGCACGCCGCCAGCCAACGACGAGACTGGGGGAGCGGAGCGAACCTCGCTGGTGGACTGGAGAGAGACGCCTCGTCCATGGCGTTGTGAGAAAGGAAATTACCCGGAGAGGGAAGGAGAGGAGCTGTCCAGTACTACAGTTAATAAAGAAGCACTCTTGCAACAATCGTTGTGATAGTCGTTTATAACAGTATTATGATTTCTACGTCTTTAAAATTCTGAGTTGTGCTCATGTCAGATTTCATGGGAAAAGAGATACCTTTGTGAAATTTTACTTTGGGACGGGGTGACCAATTGTTATATTAACATGATTGGCGATATAAACCAAAAGGACCTATGCTTCATGTATTACATTAAGCCCATACCGGCTACAATTAGCTGAGCCATATGTCCACAATAAACTCAGAATGCAGGTCTATCCACAAAACACTATCACATGAAATATATATCCAGATAGATCAGGCAATGTAGTATTTACCCACCCAAAAACCCATTACCTTTATTCCCCTATCCTGCCACATAGAATTTAATCTGTTAAATGACTGCATGCAGATCATTATGTTTGACGAAGCAAGATACCATGACATATGCCACATCTGTAAATAGATATTACATGCGTCATAAAACAATGAATACTGCATTGCCATTTGTAAATTAGTTATATGTGTAAAAACAAGGCTGAGTTGGGTGTGATTTTATTTGTAAAATATTTGCATTCTTGTTCAACCAAATATATGCACCCGGTGTGACCAGGAGGCCCCCTTTTAAGGGAGACCTGTGTCAAAATAAATACATCATACGGAAAATGTTTCCCAGTGGAAACAGCTCAAAGTGCAAAAGATGAACGAATTAAATGATACGTGAAATGTATGTACGTTGAACTACATAGTCAACCGTGTTAATTAGATATGCAAATAACATTTGCTCAAATGAACAAACTTAAATGTGAATTTGGTTATTGTAATAGCTTATACATCGCTCATCATAGGGGAATGCATAATGGGGTTTCTTCAGGGCGGGAAAGGTGCCTCAATCGCTCCATCCCTCGTCTTCGGTACCGAGCTTGAGTAGCACAATGGTTGATTAAAGTCATTGAAACATCATGGTCTGTGGGAGAATCATGTCTGTTGATTTCAGAGGATGTAGAACCAGAGTGTTTAATAATATAATTTAACCAATGACTGGATATTGGCTAACGTTGCATTGCTGACTTAATGTCCTTCCTCCAGACCCTGACGTTTTTGTCACTGTTGTTAAAAAAGAATACTTTTTTTTCCACGTAACAATATAATAAAATAGTATTCAGGTTCATTCGGCTATGGGCCTTCTATGTTTCCCAGCATCGGTGGATGGTTTCTACTTTCCGAGTTTTCCTATACGATCTAAGTCTAATAAACAGCGTATGGCCTGTTGGCAGATTGTAAGGAATACAATAACAGATACTAGTCTGTTTAATCGTTCAAATATGAAAAAACATAACATAAAATTCCATATTAGATCATCATCCTATACATTTTCTGGACCAGTGTTTGCCTGCAGTCTTTGTTTAAGCAGGTAAACTTTGGACTGGTTCTGATTGAATACATTTTGCACAATGAATCTGGAGAATATTAAATTGCTCCTGGAAAGGCAATTTCATTTGTGAAGTATCTATACAGTTTTCCCTCGTTATTCACGAACTTGCTATTTGAGATTTTGGCTATCCGCGAATCGCATCTGGAACTCGACGTCTATTTAGGAGCAACGACATCACAACGATCATCAGCATCACCATCATCATTATCATTGTCATCAGCATCATTGTTACTGCATCCTCCTACAGCATCATAATTTAAGGTAAGTTCGTTTATAAACTATTATTTCATACTTTAATATTCATTTTTTTTACGTTTATTATAACCAATTATTGGTGTTCATATGATAATCTTCACATATTTATTACATTCTTTATGAATTTCTTTAAGGTAATTAAGGTTTTCGTAGGCCAATATCTTCCACGAAATTTTCTCTTCACGAGCATCACTGAAACGAATCCCTCGTGAATAACAAGGGAACACCGGAAATAGATTCACTTTTTTAATTTGATCAATGTGTATATTAATATATCACATAAAGCACAACGTGCCAATGTCAATTTAAACTATTAAACATTCAGTATCCTGACAATATTTGGCCCACTGTCTTCCCCATTCCAAAAAATGTATATATCTGTAGGGGTGTCAGGAGAAGGATTCCCACCAATAGGTGGGTTAGTGGGAGGGGTGATCGAGGAGATATAAGGAGAGAACGGGCGGGAAGAGGGGGCCTTTGGCGGGAACGATATTGGGACGGCTGGGGACAGGTGTGGATGGAAGAAAAGGATTAAAGGACGAAACCCCTGCAATCTTGTGTCGGCTCTCCTTTACATATCTATCAAACGACTGACTCAAATTCATTGAGAGCAACAACACTTTGGCACAGGCAAGCCATCTTAAAAGAAGATTTAAAAAAGGTGTGTGTGTGTTTTCTGTACTTGCCTAGTATGCACATGACACAGACAATGCTCCCCAATATAGCCTTCAACAGACTGTTGGGGTAAGTGCTGTTAGCGAGCACTTATGAAGGCCAGCACAGCATACGAAGGAATGGGTGGTCAGAACCACCCTGCCTTTGTCTCCCCAGTGCTGATGTTTACACTGCACTGGGTACTCATTTGAGGCTTAGTCGACCTAAAGGAGGCCCAGCACCGGTTCAGATTATCGTCACTGGTGCTGGTGTTGGCCGTAAGTGGGAATCGATCTCAGGTCGCCAGGTTCGTAGCACAGCACACAACTGCTACACTACCGCTCGCCACAAAACACACTGTCACAAATATTTTATCAAATTGGCTTTTTATTTTAGAGTTATTGTTCAATATATCAGGAGCAAGGACAGCTGATACCATTGCATTGATGGCAAACACTTATCCAAGCCATTTGCAAATTTCCCTGGAGCAAGAGCCAGCACAGTTTAGCCTCAGAGAACTATGTTTGCTGCCTGTGTGTAAAGCTGTTATGTTATTGGCAGATGTATCGCGTGTCCTGGCATGTGTGTGCAAGGTTCATCGGGCTCATCCATAATTTTAACTTTAAGTCTTCAATATAGTTAAACAGAGAGATAAACCCAAATGATAATCAATAGAGCGGCGATATACATTTCACTTTGGAAGGCACTGCTTGTTTGTATATCGATGTAAATGAAAGTTGACATTAAAATATTCGGAGTGAGAATGTGTATATGTCAGAATGTAATTGTGGCTAATCCTGCACAGGTTATCATTCATCTTCAAAGCTAATCCTGCACAAAGGTTTAGATTCTAGCCTTAGTGCTTGTCTTAACCTACTAAATCAGGTAACTGACCATTAATACATGTGTAATAAACGACTGGACCACGATCTCTGGCTCAGTGTCCTTTATTTGGTCCGTACTGTATTACCCACACGGCTGTCTCTTCTTTGCTCAGTCCCCACAGTGCCGACTCCGATGTCTCTCTCTTCTCTTCCAGCAGCCCCTCTGTTGGCCTCGGTCGCTCTCGTAGCCCCCACAGCAGCTCCGCTGCTGTTACTCACTCTCAGCCCCCTTGGCTGTAATCGCTGCTGCTCACTCCGCAGCGCTGACAGCCTCGTGCCGTCTCTCTCTCTCTTCGTCGCTCCTGCGACTCTCTGCAGCCACACTGCTGCCTCTAACACACAGCCTTCCTGGCTGTACTCTCCTCTCTCTTCGTCGCTCCTGCGACTCTCTGCAGCCACACCGCTGCCTCTAACACACAGCCTTCCTGGCTGTACTCTGGGGTCGGCTCCCGCTCGCCAGCGGTGCCCCCCTCCTCTCATTCGCCCTCGTGGCCTCACCCTCTTCCATTCACAACCCGACTGCCTTCCCCTTCCGGTTTACCCGCTTAAAGCCCCGAACCTTTCACCCACGTCACCTGGCTCCGCCTCCTTGTGACGTCACATCCGGAAGGTCGCTTTCGCCCGCATTACACCACCCTCCCCCATAGAAAAAACCCAGCCGACCTCGGCTGAACAATAGCAAATCGTAATGCGGCGAACCGAGCTTCCCCCCCTAAAGGACACTAAGCATATAATATAACAACAAGAACAACAACAGCACAAAGCACAACAACGCACATCCGCATGTCGTACACGACAGCCCCCCCGGCCCCAGGATAGAGATGATGTAATTCCGGGCCGCTTAAGAAACCCCCAATAATTACCCAAATAACCGCGATGGACGCCCCAGTATTTACATTTGAACAGCAATATTATTTACACGTGAAAACAACAACAACAAAAAAATTTCTGCTCTTACCCACCAGCAGTCCTCCCTTGAGGACCAGCACAGACCTCAGACGTACACAGCATGTACCCACAGTCACTCTCAACAAACCAACAACCCCTAATCGCACACCCTCGCGTGGAGAGCCACGCTCCCCAGCGGTAACGTTTAACTCGCCGTAACCCTCACCGTGGTCGTCAACCCACAGCAACATCCATTTACCATACTCTCGGCTAGTGCCATTTCAGGGATGAGCAGCACTCGGCCATGCTCCTCCCTTACTATCCCATCAGCGATGGACACACACCAGCCTCTTATAGTCTGACGCTTTATAGCCAAGGGAAGATCAATCCCTCGGCAAGGCCAGATATCAACGACCCCCCCCATGGGGTAATGTTCTCTTATAGAGACAATAACGCCCTAACCCAAATCCCGTGAGCCCCCGGCACACCAGGTTCAGTCTGCCACCGCACAACTGAACCATGACTCCCCGAGCCATATGAGCACACGGCCCATTAGTTTAAGACATACCACGGAGGTTTCGCCTCCGGGCTGTCAGGTCAGCCATCAGCCATAGGCCGACGTGACCACCACTCTTGCATCACCCAATCAACAATGGCAGGCATAACAGATGGAATATTTGCCCCACCGAGGTTTTCCCCGCGCGCTCACAATGGCGGCCCCCTTCGCCCAGCGCGTTCGCGCAATATCTCGCGCGCACTCAAAATGGCGGCCCTTTCCGCAAAGCGCATCGACGCCATACCCCGCGTGTGCGCAAAATGGCGGCCCAACGTGCGAACACGTGGCCAGTTTTCTCCATTCGTGCACCCCAGCTTCCCTTTGCTGGGGGTCACAAATTGCATCCCCCGTCTTATTGTAACAATCCCAACAACGATAGACGCACAGCCCCAGCTTGCTGCGCGCAGCAGTCATATCGGGGAATTTTTAACCAATATTTTACCAACCACATTGGTTACACTGCCCGACTCGCAAAGCAACTCGTGGCTGCATGCGATCAACCGAATACGCGACGCAACTTGGCGCCAATTTACGGTCCCATTAGCATTAACCTTTGAGACACCCACAACGGCGTCATCACGCACCCTCAAAGCGCGCTCTCTCTCTCACAAAGCGCCGTTACCCATAATATACACAAAATCGCGTGTACATAACATCCATACGACCAAATAATAGGGTCCCCCTCGAATTTGTTACCAATTTCCAAACAGGTACGCACAATTAATAACATCCCAATCCCAATAGTCAATCAATGCATCGCACCCCATAACCGTACAGAACGGTGTAACAGCACATACAGTCAACATATCGCGATCACACGCGCACATTTAAGCACAATAGCAAACCGATCTGCAGGTAACCAACACACCATTAATCCAGTCGTAACATTGCAGCAACAACACCAATATTCTCTCTCTTGCAACAACCACATCGCACCTAGCACCTCGCAGCACAATACACCAAAAAAAATATATATATTTTCCAATTAAGCCCATCGCACAAGGTAACCCACGAGATGATACAGCGCAAGATACCCAACGCTCCCGAGTTAATAATTAACTTCGACATCAATATAACAACTCCACACCGCAGCGCACACACACAATTTAACACTCAGCAAGCACAGCATACTCTCCGTCCATTCTCAACACACGTACACACTTTAATTGACACCAAGCAACAAGCAGATAGCGCGTTCATCGTTATCACACACACATACCCACAGTCCGAACCGCGCTCCGCACAATCGAGTCATGAGAGAAAACAAAATCGCCCCCACCCGGCCCTCGAAAGATGGGTGAGGTGTGTGTAAAGGCCGGTTGCGTATCGTTACGACCCGCCCGGGGCTGCAGCAAGAAGAGGATGGCAGGGCGGCAACTTGAGTCGTCTCGCAGAACTCGTTCGGCGACTTGACTGCTCCGTTGTCACGCACCCGAGCCAGGACGGGAGAGCTCCCGCCCCAGCAGCTGTAGCGTCGTCGTCCTCTCCTCGCAGCTCCCCCTCGCAAAACAGCAGCTCACAGCAGGCTGCTCTCCCCGCGGCACCTCCAGATGGCAGCGCAAGGCTGCCTCTCCGCCGCGATGTTGAAGATGGCGGCGTCTCCCCGCCGCGGTGAAGACAAGATGGCGGCTTCCCGCCGTTTCTCCCCTGCCACGCCCAAGATGGCGTCTTCGTGCCACGTGGCAGATGGCGCTGGCAGCGCAGGCAAGGCGTCGGCCTGCAGACCACCATCGGCTTTCCCCACTGCCGTCGTCGGCGTGGTGAGCTCACACGGTTTCGCCAGCACGATTTTCCAGGTCTCCAGCTGCGCCATCTGTCTCAATCGTAAGTCGGATGATGTAGCAGATGATGGCACAGGAATATTCTTTCTTCCGAGCCGTCTTGACAAGCCGTTTCACTTCTGACACCAGTGTAATAAACGACTGGACCACGATCTCTGGCTCAGTGTCCTTTATTATTCGGTTCGTCCTGTATTACCCACACGGCTGTCTCTTCTTTGCTCAGTCCCCACAGTGCCGACTCCGATGTCTCTCTCTTCTCTTCCAGCAGCCCCTCTGTTGGCCTCGGTCGCTCTCGTAGCCCCCACAGCAGCTCCGCTGCTGTTACTCACTCTCAGCCCCCTTGGCTGTAATCGCTGCTGCTCACTCCGCAGCGCTGACAGCCTCGTGCCGTCTCTCTCTCTCTTCGTCGCTCCTGCGACTCTCTGCAGCCACACTGCTGCCTCTAACACACAGCCTTCCTGGCTGTACTCTCCTCTCTCTTCGTCGCTCCTGCGACTCTCTGCAGCCACACCGCTGCCTCTAACACACAGCCTTCCTGGCTGTACTCTGGGGTCGGCTCCCGCTCGCCAGCGGTGCCCCCCTCCTCTCATTCGCCCTCGTGGCCTCACCCTCTTCCATTCACAACCCGACTGCCTTCCCCTTCCGGTTTACCCGCTTAAAGCCCCGAACCTTTCACCCACGTCACCTGGCTCCGCCTCCTTGTGACGTCACATCCGGAAGGTCGCTTTCGCCCGCATTACACATGTATAACTATCATCTGTTATTTGATGTAAATATGCTGCCTTTGTTGGGAGTAAATTATGTTTTTACATAACAAAACAAGTATGGCAGTATCTCTGTAGGCTAAATCTGAGTTAAATATGGAATAAAATTCTGAATATTGAACTTACATTTTGTAATTATCCTGGGTCATGTTATGCCATTATTACAACTACAGTACGTATTAGGCAATGTACATTGGGTGAAATTCAGATAATGCAGTCAAATTAAGGCTTCTCAAAGGTGCCCTGGGATATCCTATTTCTTGAACCATTCTCCAACGTGAAGTGTTGCACAGCTGTAATCCCAATGGATGTTTAGTCTCATGACGTGATGCCTGTAGCACAATCAGGATAAAATTACAAAATTGAGAAAAGTATATACACCTACTACATTTTATACTCGTTAAAAGCGACATGCAGAAACAGGCATAAGTACGTCCGCAAAGTTACATGAAAATGCCAACCGAAAGCAATAAAGTTAATACTAGCATTGCAGATTGTAACAATGCAATTACAAACTTAATTTGGAGCTTTCGTGACTGCAATAATTACTCTTTGGTTGTTTCGGTACATTACATCCAAGACACATAGTAGAATAACCTTAATCTAAGACACATAGCAGAATAACCTTAATTTGTAATCCATATAAATGTAACACTATTATTATTTTTAAAGGCCAAAAATTACCACGTAAAGGGCTAAATTTTATATTAATATAAATTATGACAAACCTGAAATTGAGAAAATTAATAGAGGAACCCCTTCGATTATATTAACGACCTCATTACATTAACAGCATTGACTCTTTTCAGCCACTGTAGCAGGTTCCAATTAGATAAGCAAATGGATTGGCCTCAGATTAACAATGCTATCTGGAGCACTTTACTCGATTACCTCCAAAGGTATTTAAACTAGACTTCTTCGTAGCTATATTTAATTTTCGAGTGTTAATTCAAGCAATTCTCTGTTTTAATATGTTTTTTTATTCAATTACAAATTGCAACGTATATGTCCTCCAAGGCTTTTTTAAAGTTGTAATCATACACACGAACTAAAACATGGTAAATGAACTTAATTTGTGTAATTACTATGTACATCCATAAGAGGTGTTTTGGGTTAGATCGTGTAAATATATAAATGTGTCTTTAAAACCCGCCACCACCCGACAGAACTTCAACATTATCAAAATCAATTGAGTGTCCTTTATGTGCGAAACTAGCTACTACTGGCCAAGACTAATTAGATAACCTATCGAAATTTAAAGAAATACAAATAATTGTAACCGTTCGGATAGCTACCGCCTTAGTGCTGTGTGGAAGCGAATCATTAAACAATACTTAAAATTTTCGTGACTGCAGGAATTCAGATTCTTTGGTTCTTTCGGTAAAGTCATGTAGATATATAGAAGAAAACATAATTAAAATGAAAATAAAGTGAATAAAAAATATCACGACGTTTTGATCGCAACACAAGTGGTCTTCATCAGGAAAAGGATTATCCTCTAAAGGCAAACTGTTTATAAAGGTTTGGAGATGGACGTAGCCCAAGTGTATCAGCAGCACCAGCAGCATGGTTGGGGCAGCAATGCCAATGCACCAACATTGCCAATGCAGTAGCAATGCCAATGGAGTAAAGGGCTGCCAGGAAATCACAACACCCCGTTCCACACACCACACTGCTGACGGTGGAGGTTGATTGACAAAAAAACACAAGTCAAGTCATGACCCATCATCAACCACTTTAAAGGGCACCATACTTCAATAGGGATTACCGTTGGCACGGCTATTTTAATACACACAATAGACAGGAGGGACAAGATCAAAAGGCTCGCATAATGCACATGCATAATGTATGATGACTCATCAATCCCCCCCCCCCCCCCACTTTGCGCAAGAGCGCAGAAGTGTGGTCACCACATCTACGCCTCTATATAAGGAACGAAACAGGTGGACTTCTTTACTCTTTGGTTCTTTCGGTAAAGTCACGTAGGTAGAAAAAAAAACAATAGATCACGACGTTTCGATCGCAACACGAGCAATCGTCATCAGGTGGGACAACCACAGCAAGAAAACACTTCTGAAGTAGGCGAGAGATCTGCCGTGGCACGAGGTTATATAGGCCTCGGCAGTAGGGCGGAAGAGAGAATGGGGGTTGGAGGCGGGGCAGAAAGTGGACCCCACAGCAGCACCCGGGTCACTGTCTGAGACCCTGCTTTCTTTCATGGGCAAGACCACCTCAGCTGTACTGAACTCAGCTCACTTGGTCTCTCTAATAAAGGACATCTCACTGTCTCCAGATGATTTACTTGTCAGTTTCGATGTAGTCTCCCTGTTCACAAAGGTACCTGTACCTGATACAAATGCAATCATTGAAGACTTGGTCCAACAGGGACTGAATCCAGATGTACCAACTTTGGTAAGGCACTGCCTTACCAACACTTACTTCACCTGGAATGGTACAT
The DNA here is from genome assembly GCF_964198595.1 of Lampetra fluviatilis. NCBI lineage: Eukaryota > Metazoa > Chordata > Hyperoartia > Petromyzontiformes > Petromyzontidae > Lampetra > Lampetra fluviatilis. The sequence goes on along the minus strand of NC_136275.1, from coordinate 23,220,755 downwards.
TCCACAAACAAAATTAGGGTACCCCAATGGGTTCTCCCTTATCGCCAGTGGTAGCGAATGTTTTCATGGAGAAATTTGAGATACATAGATGACACATTCGTCATCTGGCCACATGGCCTGCCAGCACTGAACCAATTTCTCAACCCCATCAATTTCATACACCCATCTATCAAATTTACCACGGAAGTGGAAAAGGATGGCAAACTACCATTCCTGGATGTTTTGATCAAGAAGAGACCTGATGGCTCGCTGGGACACTCCCACTACAGGAAAGCCACCCACACGGATGCTTATCTCAAGCCTGACTCCCACCACCATCCAGCCCAGAATAATTCCCTCATCAAAACACTACACCATAGGGCCCGTTGTATCTCCGACCAGCATCACCTAGCCAGTGAGCTGGAGCACGTACACCAAGCCCTCAGGATGAACGGATATTCTGACCGTACAATCCGCAAAGCTGTCTCCCCAGGCATGGGGAGATAACCATCTGAGGATCCAACCAATACCATCACTTTGCCATACATAGCAGGGGTTACCAAAAAGATTTCCATAATCTTAAACAAACACAAGATCCAAGTTCGTTTCAACACAGTACACAACATCTGTGATTTGACCCCTTCTGTAAAGGATGTGATTCCTGATATGCAATACCCGGGTGTCTACAAACTGAGTTGTGGCTGCGGCAGCAGTTACATTGGGGAAACGAAACGACATGTCTCGGACCGCGTTCGCGAACACAAAGCAGATCTGAAACACGGTAGGACCAATACCTCTGCCGTTGCTGATCATTGTTTTAACACAGTGGGCTCACACGAAATTGACTTTTCCAAGACGAAGGTACTCTGCAAACCCACCGGCTATTATCAGAGATTTGTTCATGAAGCCATCCAGATATATAAACACAGACACAACTTCAACCGAGAAGATGGGTACAAACTGAGCAATTATTGGAAGGACGTTATTTACCAGCCGATCTCTATAGTGCTGCCACGGTGGTCCTCTTTACTCGTAGTTTTCGCATCCAATAGAATTACAATACAATTTTTGGTTATAACACATTTAAATTTGACCGCATCTCGATATGCTGCTGTAAAGTAAGAAGCGTTGTAAGGTTGATGCTATTCTTGCGATGGTTTTTGTGTAGTCATTGGTAACTGGACTGAGGCCATCAACTCGATAGACTTCAAAACCCAGCTTAATCCGGAATGTTTTGCCCAGAATAAAACTTTACAATCTTAGTGGAACAAACTTTAGTGGTTTAGGGTGGAATTAGCCACGAGCTTCTGCTTTGATGCCCGAGTTTGAGAGAGTGATTGATAAGCAATATAATGATAGGCCCTGATTTTCACCAGCTTGAAATCGTTAGAATTATCTTTTGAATAAAACGTATACAATTTGTTGCATGTATGGAGCTATAGTAGATTTGTGAAAAAAACAAGTACAGCACTGCTGACCCAAAATTAAATCTTAAAATTATCTAATATGTATGTATGTAGAACTTATTTTGCACGGTACATAGTCAACTGTGCGAATCGAAAGTGCAGGGGAAGGACAACAACCTAAAAGTAACAGTTCCCAAGGGGAATGCTGTAATATGGCATTGTTTTATGTGCCTCGAGGTTAAAAAAAAGAGCTCAACTAAAATTTTCTCAGCATTAAGAAAACATTGATTGTGCCTACACCGATTACATTTACTACATTTCAGAATTGTGAACAAGCTGCTGATTTTTTTTCGATTTAAAGCTTTCGTGACTGCAGGGATTCATCGGCTTGGTTCTTTCGGTAAAGTCACGTAGAAGAAAAATAATAAAGTAATAAAAATACAAATAAAACATAATTAAATAAAATTCTCACGACGTTTCGGCCGCAATGCAAGCAGCCGTCCTCAGGTGAAGAACAGGGCTGTTGGAAAGACAGCGTCGAAGCTGCTGATTCCCATTTGGACGTGAGAGCATTTTTGTATGATTTTGGGACCCAAAAAGAAAATAAATGGCACGTTCTTAAAGTGTTGCTCTTTTACTTGAACATGGGATGAAAAGTATCGTTTGTGAAGATGAGAAAGAGACTCCAAGATTTGAGTTAACTTTTTCTTCCAGCTGTGTTTTCGGAGTATGTTTGGACAATAAATTGGCATTATAGAACTTTACAATATAAAACAAACTTTCATATATTTTCACAATTGTAAATGAATTAAACTTCTGGATAATGCACTTTCTTTCATTAAGTCTTTTGTCGTGGAAGACATTTTGACATCAATAACAAATTCCCAAATATACAAAATAAACAAATGCTGTTCCTTATGTAACAAATAACTTGAGAAATATATCAGTTGAGAATAGCAGGACAAAAGTTGTGTTTTAATGGTTTCTTGCCAAAGCTACTCCACACAGCTGCTGTCGATAAATGCTTCCCGCAATCAGTGAACACAGACACCTCGACGGTCAAAATGTAATTACAATTTTTTTAACGAGGATCAATGCTCATAAGCTGTGCATGGTATTGAGTTTAGAGGTTTTTTCTAATTGCCTTAGCGCTATCTCTGTAACTTTTGATGTTTGTGTGATCAGTCAATGAAGGGCTAACTCAGTTAACGAGCCTTTTCATTGATCACATGTCAAGTCACTTTCCTTGCCCTTAAAGTGCACTGACCCCTTACAATTTGCAGGATATAGTTTCCTACACGTGGGAGTGAAAAAGGCATCTTGACACAACCCTACACAATACATGTAAATAGATTAATGTATATTGCCCCGTGCTATCCGAAGAACATATACCGAGACCGTAATTGTAACGAATGTTAAAGGTACAATAAAAATGATGTGTGGAATTGTATTTCCTCATTTCTTCAACACTTTATATTGCTACCCTTTTGTGTGGCTCATTCATTTGAATCGTTTATAACTTTAATAACAATTATATAACATTGATGAGATCAGTTCCTGTGCAGGAAATACATTGATTGTTGCACCATAAGCCGTTTTGGATAAAAACAAATTCATTGGACAGTGGAAAGAGCATGGCTGAAGATAACTAAAAAAAAATTCAAAAAATAACAATTGTATGCACGATATTTTTTTTTATATATAACGTGTGTAAATATTAGAATTGCCAATGGTAAGATCTATTCCATTGTAAATAGATCGAATAACTTGACATGCTTATTCAACCTTACATCGATCAGCATGTTTTTTTTATATTTTTATAACTTTGCTGTTTGCAAAAGTTATCTTTTTTTCCACAACGTATGTTTATAAAATGGTGCATGATATATATTTGTAATGTGATTGTAATTACATTTAAATTTCATCCTTAGGGTCTCAGAGGGGGGTGTTTCCATGTCAATAATTGAAAAGGGAATTCACTGTTAATCCAATTAAAATTTAAATTCCAAAAATCGCTCCCTATGCTGGCAAAAATGGTACTCTACGATGCTTCTCCTCAGGCTACCTCCAGATGTCTTTGAAGTTTCAAATAATGTAGGAATTCACATCATTAAGCCATGAAATACATTTATCATGACACCACAAATACTGCATCATCATCATTGGCCATAATCTATACACTGCTGGATGAAGGCCACCTTCCACTATCCCCATCTTTCACAGTCCTACAATGTGACAGTCCATCCTCACTCCTGCACATGAGCTTAATCGCACCGCCCCAGCTACTATATGGTGGTGGTCGTCTTGGGCATGTTTTCTCATTTGGCTGTTTCAATATACCCATTTTTCAACTGGTATTGCATTTAAGGTGACAATTAAATGGTAGAAATCCATTTAAAATGGACTCCAGGTGCAAAAACAGACTCTTCTCTTGAAAATCACATGATGACACCAATTATGCCTCTTGATTGGCACCATGGATCATCATGAGCTATCAGAATTGATCAGATACTACTGCATTGGTGGTTTTTAAAGCAACACCTACAAACTGCAAACTACCCATCACACGCTCCCAAACCTAGCTCTCTGATCAGGAAGAATTCTGTCATTGTCACAAGTCAGCTGTTCCACGCATGCATCATTTGCCCTGTTCATTATTTGTGAAGCGAGGATCGAAATCTATTCAAGGCGAGCTCATATTACAACTGCCCAATCGCAGTTACATTATGATCGAGGCACTGTAGTGTGGTAGGTTTTGGCCTGCCCTTTCCTCCGTTCTCATGCCTGGTACAGCCCAATACGTAACCTAGCTAATTTGCATTGAGTTACTGCTGTGCATTGCTCACGAAACAATTATGGACAATGGTTTTTAAACATGCATATTTTTGCGTATTATTCCTATTATGTTAACCAAAACAGTAATTTTATGTATTTGTACTAATCCTCAAGTCTAGTGTTAGCAGAAATGTGTAGTGTGACTTGATACTGATGATTAGTCCATAAGTAGGCTTCTATAGTGGGTGCTACAGCAGCTTGTAGACGTTTCTCCTTCAAATAAATTGTTCAGGTCGGCTTGGGTGACACAGTGGCGAAAAGTTAACTCCCTTGCCTGGTATAGAAGAGTTCGTGGGTTCGATCCCGACCCTGACGCCTGTATATTTGGAGTTTGTTCTCCCCGTGGTCACGTGGATTTTTCTCTAGGTCCTCCGGTTTTTCCCTCCACATTTAGAAAATGCGTTTCGAGTATTTGGCTGCTATACATTTTCACATGATAAGCCCCTTCGATTTAAAGCTTTCGTGACTGCAGGGATTCATCTTCTTGGTTCTTTCGGTAAAGTCACGTAGAATGGAAATAATAAAATAATAAAAATTAAACAGATTATGTTTTATTTTTATTATGTTTTATTTGTATTATTTTATTATTTCCATTCTACGTGACTTTACCGAAAGAATCAAGAAGATGAATCCCTGCAGTCACGAAAGCTTTAAATCGTGAATTTACCGAAAAAACCAAGAAGATAGGCCACTTCGTTGAGCTATCATTTGTTGCCATATCACTTCTGAAAAAATATCTGTATAGCTTAGTGGGCCTTACCTGGTTTAAAATAATAATAAATATATAATAGATTCATCTTGATTTTAAGCTTTCGTGACTGCAGGAATCCATACTCTTTGGTTCTTTCGGTAAAGTCACGTAGGTAGAAAAATAATAGATCACGACGTTTCGATTGCAACACAAGCAATCGTCATCAGGTGGGACTACCACAGCAAGAAAAAACTGCTGAAGTAGGCGAGAGCCTTCTTGTCTTGCAGTCTGTTAAAATATCTAATAGTTGTGTGGAAACCCTCTCCGTGTAAAGCGTCATTCTTAAATCCTTTATATTAAGTTCACTTGCTTGCTTGCTTGCGCGCTTACGACCGTGCAAATCTTTCGGTCGTTTTTTAACCCACTTCCCGTGATCCAATCGAGCTGACATTTTGCACACAGACTCGTTGTGCGTGACAATTTATTTTCGTGAAAATTTTTTTCCAAAATTTTACACTTGTTAGGAAAAAAATTATTATATTTAATTACCAATTGCTTAATGGTGGCAGGCAATCATCTGACCCATAGGTGGCAGCCATCTCAAGCCAGAGGACGAGATGACTCTAGCCGCCACGCATATAAAGGATTTATAGTGAAAAACTTTGTTTTTACGGGTAAATATTTTTTTTATCTAAATCCTACACGTGCTAACAATGTGCACATTTCCAATGTCACAACCTGAGCTTCCATTTGTCATAAACTTTACATTTCCAGATATTACGTGGACAAATGAGATATGGTTACACACACACATACATTTCTACGGACATGAGATCCACAACTGAATATAAAAGTCCTCTTCGGTTATGTATATAAAAAAACTGTCATGTGAGATTACTTGGTCTCATAGAAGCACACTTAAGACACGTGCCACAAAAAATGAATGCCCCTGAGAAAATGACAGTCACTCGTCACACCAGGGTACCCCTGAATCTTTTGTGTCCTTGGCAAAATATCATCAATCTCTCCTACTTGTGAGACAAGCGCTGATGAGACCCATCACTCCTGGTTAGCCAGCTTAATAACAACCTCAGTTGTATGCAATTACCCAAAGCCAATTGGCACAGCTGCTGCAGGTTAATAATACATTGTCTGAGTCCTAGTGTTAATTCGAGTTCATTATACATTTTTTTGTTGCTTCTCAATAGTTCGACTTTTTAAGTGTATATTTTTAATCTCCAGTTTAGTATACACTCGTTAATGATGTCACTCATTTTTACAAAGGAAATTTAAATTTTAACCTTATCAAAACGTGGTGAGCTGCCATCACTTTGATAGCCCTGAGCGGTCCAGTTAACTCACCTTCAAAAGCTGATACCATGATTTCAGCCATTATTCTTAAATGTCATATCATTGTATCAACTCCGGTGCTTGTGTTCTCATACCTTAAACTATTTATAACATCTTATGCCACACCTAATCTTTCACCACGTAAAATTCCATTTGGATTTGCATTTTTGTTCAGCATTACAGTATTGCACTTATAGAATATACAAACGAATATTTGCTTGTAATATTAATAACAGTAATGTCACGTGCTTTTAGGTGTTTTATCTTCCAATAACGATGGATAAAACATGACACGAGCAGAGACACGGTGGTTTGCACACTGACATATGAACCAGGCAACCTGCGTTAGACTCGGCCAACATCAGCAGCAAGCGATATTAGAGCCAGTCTCGACGCCCATCGACTCACCAACCCGCTGAGGCCTGTGTGGCAAGGCCGTAATTATAATATATATTGGGGGGGACACATCCCCCCCTCAAAATAATTGCTATGCTATGTAAATAAAACATTTTTTTTCTAAACCTTGGCCACAATATCTGGACTTGTCTTCATATAAATCAATGCATAGATTTCTGTTTGATTGTGGTTATGGTTGTACTTTATTAATCCCTAATCTCTGCCATTACATACAATGAAGCAAGAAATGGTAAAAAAGTAAAAACAGAGCCATGTAATACAATACACTATTAGACATTATTATAAAAAATAAATAAAAAGTCCATCCCATGTGTTAGTGAATCTTTAAATATTTTAGGGATAAAATTAGTTAAAAAATGTAGATATTTTCCTGGGTTGGGACCCCCAGACGCCCTGGAAGATTTGGTCCCCTCCAATGTTGACTCCATGGCTACGGCCTTGCTGTGGGGTAAAATATGACCAAAGCCACCCCTATGATCAACAAGTCAAAAATAAAGTAAAAGTGATTTCTTCTTCAATGGTAATTGAAGTGGTGCTTATCTCTTGTTTACAGCACTGAGCAAGTGATGCAAGTTCCACATTCCAACCGCCGTCGATTTCCTCGTAAAGTGGTAATCATGTATCGACCCTGGAAGGATGATGTGCTGAGTCAACCACAAAACCTTGATTTCAACTCGCAATTTTCCGAATGTGAGCCGCTCACACCCATGACTGAGCTACCTGATCAACAAAGGGTTATAGATTACTATTTTTTATTATTATTATTATTTTAAATCTAGCCTAAACATTTCGATATTTCTCATCGTAAACCATAAAACTGGTCGTAAATGGGCTCGTGTTTAAAACTAGAAAAGTAATTCGAAATGCCTCACTGAACCTCAAGGATCTTGTTAAGTGGGTCCTTATTAGAATTTTTTCCAATTTTCCTTTTCAGAAACAATCAAAACTTTAATGGTGGCATCAAACTCTAATCTCAGGTGAGATAACTGCTCGCTATACTTACGACATTGCTCCCAGCATCAAATGGATAACATATGCTCCTTTGATATATGCCTCATTCACATACAGTATGTCTATCCCACGGAAAAATTAAAGTAAAGAAAGACTCTGTTGATGATATACTTGATGTCAAAACTGGCCCATAGTTTGCTTGTGCTGTTGCTGAAATGATGCCCTCCCAGAAGGCCTTGGGCTCGATGGGTTGTGTAGAAAAATAATTAAATTTTTTCATGTACAGAGACAGATATATTATCGAGACATATTGTTTGCTTACCTATGTTGGCTATGTACGGTGCGAAAGAAGTTCAACAAATATATACTTAATTACGTGTACGGTAATTGTGCTGTGCAGATCAACCAAATGATCTCCAAATTGAAAGGTATTCCATTATTCTGAATAAAGCAGGCAGTGGAAATTTGTAATGAAGGGATGTGTTGTTAACCGAGCCCTCATAGTGCATTGTCTTTGTACTGTTCGCCTTTGGCGTTCTCTGGTTTACACTGGTGATACTAGGCCCTAAAGAAGGCTGTCTCTGGTGTAGCCAATCAGTTGCAAGGACAATGCATACTATCAGAGCATGTTTTATTTGCATGTTCACCACAAGTATGTGTGGTTAATGCAGACATGATTCCTTGCAAAAGGTTTGTATTTGGTATTTGAATATCTTAACACCTGTTTTCTTGCCAGATAGGGTAAAACCTATTTTTATTTTTTCATCCTTCTTTAGAATTCTCCAGGATGCCTCTTCTGCACAACCTCTGTGTGCATTAGTCGTCACGTAAACCTATTTATATTGCATTTTAGTCATTCTTTGAGGCCCCGGGGCTTCTAACAGCTTGTATTTTAATCACTTGAGGTGTTTACATTATCTGAAACGACTCAATTGTGACACCCTTGTTTTTCACAGATGACCTTTTCCAAAATATTGACATATTGACTGTGAACGCCACTCATTGCCTGCTCTACAAAGGCAGGAGTTTTACAGAATACAAACTACCTTAACTGTTGCGTTTGTGTTCTAACAAGACTGGACATTGTCTCAAGTTACAAGACGTTAGGGATACTCGAACATAATAATGACGGACTGTAACCTGTCTCGTGGAATCAATACATGCTGAGCAGTTGTCCACTTTAAAATAACCATGAATGATTATAATCGTCATTATTTGTATAACACCTCTCTCAAAATGTTTTGAAAGTTCTAAGTTCTAAACAGACGACAGAAACTATTAAATAAAATGTAACTTCGTTTTGTAAATCCATAATGCGGATTACGTAATTAGCATCCAAAATGTTCTGATCATATCGAAGTGAGATTTCTCTCACCATATTTTTATTACAGTGATCTCATCATAAGAGGGATTAAATTATTGCCCAGGTGCACAATACACCATTGGTATTGTATTTTACATGTCAGCGAGGCTGTAGAAATGTAGAACGTCCCAATGTTCATTTTACATTTTAATAACATGAGATACATGTTCTTGTATTTTGTTTACACACAATAGATTGATATTTCACACCGCACTCTGTCTACACCAACTTCACCATATCTTTCAACCCAGAATGCACTTCCCTATTCCTCTCTCTCTCTCTACCATTAACTCAATGCAATTTTTATCATTAGGATTATGCTTGAAGATTATTCCTTACAAGCAAAAACAATTAAATATTTTAACGTGACCATCACGGTCCACGTACACTTTACCAAAGCTGCTCTCAGTCCCGTATCTCACTCTACCAGACACTTCTCTCTCACACTTATTCCCTACACTGACCTCACACACAATCTCCCTCCACAGACCACCCTCCCAACCATACATGGTGTAACCACAGGAGACTGGCAAATATGCACTCTCGTAAATATATTTCTGTATAAAAAAAACTATTCAAAGACAATGCACAAACTGCCTTGTCTTATCCATAAGAGTTTTTTTTGGGTTAGATCGTGTAAATATATACATGTGTCGTTAAAACCCGCCACCACCCGGCACAGCCAACTATTAAGGGTTGTCATGTAAACAAAACATGCCAATTGTGTCACTAGTACAGCACACTGGTGTGTTGGAGAGCCAAGCCACAACATTTACAATCTGAGTATGACGTTTCGTCAGTAATTACAACTAGCTTACAAAATCATAAACATGTATACTTTTTTATATAGCATACAAACCATAAAGCCAAGACAAAGCATTTATAATTGAAGTTGTTTTTGGGTTAGATCGCGTAAATATATAAATGTGTCGTTAAGACCCGCCACCGCCCGACACAGCCAACTAGTAACATGCCATACTCGTAGGTTTTTTCGGTAAAGTCACGTAGGTAAAAACTGTAAATATATATATAAATAATAATATAAATAAAATAATAAATCAATTTATTTATTGTTATATTTCTATTTTTTTTATTAACTACGTGACTTTACCGAAAATAACCTAAGAGTATGAATCTTTGCAGTCACGAAAGCTTCAAATTTAGTAACATGCCAGTTCGTCACTAGTACAGCACACCAGTGTGTTGGAGAGAAAAGCCACAACATTTACAATCTGAATCTGAGTATGACGTTTCGTCAGTAATTACTAGCTTACAACTAGTCAGTAATTACAACTAGCTTACAACTAGTTGCAACTAGCTTACAACTAGTTGTAATATATAATTTTACGCGATCTAACCCAAAAAAACCCTTCAATTATAGATGCATTGTCTTGGCTTTATGGTTTGTATGCTATATAAAACAGTATACATGTTTATGATTGTTTTATGAGTGTACATTCAGAATATATATGCTTAATAAAAACATGCTTTAAAAAAATATCGAGGACTTTTATCTCACACAGGGAGATAAATATTAACATGCTGCTCTTGTCCCTCTGCATGTTGCGTTAGTGCCACCCACAGCAATGATAACTTATAGCACAACATATGCAGCATCATACCTTAAGATGTATGGCCAATGTCTTTGCATCTTATTTATTGAAATTGTTTACGTTTTTTAAACTGCCACCACCAATTTATGTTACCTACTGTTTGGTAACATGAATACGGAATTTCCTTATGAAAGACAAACTTCGTTTGGGATTATATCTAGAAGGAAGTCAAATCTTGCGGTGGAATGACTGGACATTGATATATCTCAAGAAAAGTCTTGTGCATCTTTTTGGTTCTTTCGGTAAAGTCACGTAGAAGGGAAGTAATAAAATAATAAAAAATAAAACATAATAAAATAATTCTCACGACGTTTCGTCCACAACGCAAGCAGCCGTCCTCAGGTGGCCGAAACGTCGTGAGAATTATTTTATTATGTTTTATTTTTATTATTTTATTACTTCCCTTCTACGTGACTTTACCGAAAGAACCAAGAAGATGAATCCCTGCAGTCACGAAAGCTTTAAATCGAAAGTCTTGTGCATGTTAATTTGATTACTTATAAAGGACCATATTATTTATGGTTGAGACCTACTTGTCTGCTAGGAAAGTGAAATCTTCCTTTTGAAAGTTAAATATTTCAGCAAAGTAATTTTGTGAGAACTCACATTTAAAAAATATATGAGTCACGACACCATGGGGAAACTCATTTTTGCACAATATTTTCTTATTTCTTCAATTCATTTCCACAATAATTTGTCAGAGGGTACGGGGGAGCTGCTGACTCACATGATGGGCAGTTAGTGTGTTCCAAAAAATATTGACGAGAATAACATATTCAATGAAAAACACCCCCACTTTAGCAAAGATATATGTAATAACAACAAGAAACACAATTCATGCAGTGTCAAAACGTAATCAGATGTTGAGATGCTTTACAAAAATGAAGAATTACAGTAGGAGGGATGTAAAGAGCTCAGTGGAAGGAAACATGGGAAAAATAGCACAATGCCGTGGCACAGTCCCAGATGAAGAAAGGAGGTTCCAACACCAAAATTATCCTCATATAGATATTTGGGGCAGTCAGAGCAGCACCAACGAGTCTCAGGGCATCCTTGAGGGCCAGAGGCCTTCACTAACAAGCCCCAAGGCAGAATTGTGTCGGCGCAGGGCATTTTAGCAACAAATCCCAGAGCATATTGGCATTGGGAGGCAGGCTGAGACCCTTCACCAATGAGTCTCAGGGGCAACTGGGGCAGTATAACGAGTTCAATGGCAACCCTGGCAGCAGACAAGGCCCAGGGCAGAGATGGAAAGCAGCTTTGATACGTTAATATATGGATTAAAGGTCAGGCAAGGATTTAAAGACAGTGAGCACAGATGGGGGACAATAATGAGGTGGGTGGAAAGATACAAAGACAAAAGAGAGGGAGATGGAAGGCAGGACTCAGGAAAATATGTATGAGATATAAAAAATAGTTTTTTGATGCCACTGACTGGAAACAAATATTCAGCCATTTTTACGTAACACAAGAATGAGCCCAGACAGGATCCGGTAGTCTGCGATGTAATGTAACAGTGGAAAGAAACAGGATTATGGGGATATGGGAAATCAGGTATCAGGCGGAGAGATGCACCAGTAAAAATTCTAGAAGCGAAAGGATTGTGACTGAAAGAAGCAGTGATACTAGCTAAAAAAAGAGAACCACGGGAGAAATTAATTTGATCCCATTGTCATTAAAGAGCCAAAGGAATGGGCAGATGGCAAGGACAATTACACAAAACCAGACATATCATTCAATTCACAATAATACGATTATATTGTAACGATTTTTATCAATTAATTTGTAAAAAAGAATGACAATCCCAAAATATGATTGTTGCAACTTTGTACCATAATAACCATTGTATTCAATGGAGGAAATACTTAAATTATGGCAATTTTGTATCTCAACGAATGTGTAGTGACTGACTCAGAGGCACCAAGAGTAGGAGGAACTCTGTTTATTAACACTTAGTAACTACGGTTCCCAGTCAGGACAGCTGGTAGACTGCCTGACTGGCGACACCGAGGTGGTGAAGACGGAGACTGCGGCAAAGACTCCAGCAGCATGACGCGATCCCACTCCAAACGACAGCCCCGAGGTCCCCTCCCGGGGCCCCTCTTATACTGCCAGCATGGCCTGGCTCCGCCCCTGGCCACACCCCCCTTCTGGAACCTACTAGCGGGTTCTCGATGTGCTCTTTTCGTAAACTTTCCCCTACATCCCTCTCTGGTCTATCACGTGACCTGCTGTCAGGGCTGCTGTAAGCTGCAGATCCCCTTACTTGTCAGCAGTCAGTGCTATGCTGCTACGTGACCGATTCTATGTAACTCCAAATGTAAACACATGCCATGAAGCGTGGTTAAGAGTAATGTGGGCTCTGAACGTACCCTGACAAGCAACCACCTAAGAGCTTTATGATCGACAACGAGCACCTCTCAGCTCGGCAAAGAGCACCTCTCAGGGTGAGCAATGCTCCGTCAACCAACTTAACAGGCTCTCTCCTGTGATGTCCTTCCTAATTTTTTGGCTCTTTCAGCAAAAACTTTAGTGGCTATTTACGTATTATGTATGGTACATTCTTATGTAGTGGTGGTGTTGACGTGCGCCGACAGTGATGGATTACGGGGCGGCGCGGGGTGCGGGGTTGGGCACGCACGTGGGCGTGGTGTGGACGCGCGCGCCGGGAGGGAGTGAGTACGGGGCGGCGCGGCGTAGGGGATTGTGCGCGCTGACACGAGGTGAGAAAAGGGGATCGTGGGCAGCGCGCAGTGATTGGTCGAATGGGATGGGTGCTCTCAGCGACGTCCGCAGCATGCACATAAAAGAGGACGCGCGGGAGCACTCGGGGTTGTTGTTAACCAGTTGAAGATTGAAGACGGAGTTGAAGAAGTAGTGCCCTGAGACCCCTAGTCCCGCTGTCCTTGTCAGGACCGGGGCCCTGTGTGGCTCGGAGGCGAGACTGTGGGACCCGTGGTCCGACGCCCATGTGGGTCGGGACTGTGGGACCCAGAGTCGAGACGGACATCCCGGCTGGGGGTGTTCCAAGAGGCTACGGGGCGTAAGAGCCCGTGTTGGTGTAGCCAGGAGAACCGTGTGGGTTAGGCTGGTGTTAGCCACCCGTGTAACCAAGTGCGTGTTGGTCACCCGAGTAACTATAGCTGGTGTTAGTCACCCGTGTAACTATAGTTGGTGAAATAAAAGAGTGTGCTACCCGTGAAGTTGTCTCCCGCCGAGTTACTACATTACAACTGGCGTCAGAAGTAAACCTGTCTTCAAAGAAAAGAATGGATACTAGGAAGACTACCCGTACCCACGAGCGAGATCGGGAAGACGACGACGTACCGGAGACACAAACCTCGGAAAGAGAGGACGAGGAGTTGCCGCCGATGCAGCACTTCGCGGCGATGGCCGACGCTCCGCTTGCCTCCGACACCAGCCTACAGGACGCACACTCCCGCCTGGCGGAGTTGCTGCTCGCCGCCGCTGCAATTTTGGCGGACATCACCGTTTCAGCGGGCGGAGGGACGGCTGCGGGGTTGGAGGAGGGAACGCGGCTGGAGGGATCCCGCCAGAAGGCGCTTCGCGCCAAAAGTTTTGAAGTTGGCGCCGTTTTTGAGGGTCCGCTTTCGGTTGGCGGGAAGCGCGGACACCACGTGGGCGGAGATCTCCTCTCAGCGCAGCCCGCGTCATCGGCGCGCGCCAGAGCTCTCCAACATGCGCCTGCAGACGGAGCCGACATTTTCTATAACCACAGCGGCGCGCGAGAAAATCATTCCTCGGAGGCCGACGACCGGGTCTTCCAGCAACGATTGCCCACGCTGACGGCGTTCAAGGCGGACGGGGGCGACTGGGGAGCCTTCCAACGAAGGTTCCTCGCACATCAAGAAATGTCGGGGTGGTCCAACACCACTGCCCTACGCGCGCTGCCAGCGACGCTCGACGACGACGCGCTTGCAGCCTTCACATCTGCCCCAAGGTCGTCTCGCTCAACGCTCCAGACCGCGCTACATCTAATGGCCAAGGTGTTCGGCCCGCCCTCGACCTGTCGCCACCATTTCTACGAACGGCGCAAGGTGGTTGGAGAAACAACGCTCGCCTATTGCACGGCGCTGCTCACCCTGGCGGACGCAGCTTTTCCCCGCATGGACAAGGAGGGGAAGGATGCCATGGTGACGGAGCAGCTGCTGGCGTTGGCTCACGACCTGGGAGTCCCCATCAATACGGCGGACGAAATGGACATCTGCTCCCTGGGGATTGCCACGAGTATTCACGCATACGAGGTCCTCAAGCGCAAGCGGACGGTCATCTGCGCATCGGCGGGGATCGCAGCACCTGCCGCCACGGTCGCCGAGCCTCAGCCTGCTGCGGCTCGGGAGGAGGCCTTCGCCGTATCAAGTCCGGGGGAGTGGAGAACGGGAGGTCGTTCGCCCACACGTTCATCCCGCAAGCTGGAGCAACCGAAACCTACGACGTCCCTCGTCGTCTGCTACAACTGCGGCCTTCGGGGTCACGTCGCGTCCGGGTGCCGGGCTCCGCGTCAGCGCGCCACGGGACCACGTCCGGACGACGACCAGGGCCGAAAGTCGTCCCAGCTAAACCCGGCAAGTCGCGGCACCTCACACGCTTGGTCCACACATACGGCACACTCGGGTCGCTGCTTCGCGGTGGGGGGACCGCGTATGGGTACCGGGGATTCGGTTCGGCGAGGGGGGTTCGTACACGGCCCGAAAGCAGTCGAATGGTCCGAATTGGCCCACAGGATGGTGGCTGCGTCGGCCGGGTCGTCCGTGGTAACGGGGTTTATTGACGGGGTTGAGGTCCGGGTGCTTGTGGACACGGGTGCGTCAGCCACTATCATTTCGGACCTTATTTATAACATCCTTCCCGTCCAATGTCGACCCCTTTTGCCGGTGGACGTACCATTTTACGCGGCAAACGGGGGATCCTTGGGGATCATCGGCCAAATTCGGGCGACTATTTCTATTGGCGATATCAAATTGGCGGGTCCTATTTTTGTATCATCATCGCTGGCAGTTCCTTGTTTACTAGGTACGGACTTTCTGGCTAAAATGCCCATCAAAATTCTCATAGATCAGGCCTGCATTGAGCTTCCATCGGGACGGCGGGTTGCATTTTTGACGAGTCCTACTCAAATACGCACGGTTTGTGCGACGGTGCAGGCGCTGGCAACTCAGACTGTACGGGTACCCCCGGGATCGCAAATGTTGGTACCCCTTCGATTGAGGAAACCCCTCGGGGTGGATGCGGGGGGACAGGGAGTTCTGTTGGGGCCGTCTAACAGAGCTGTTGGGGGCCTCGGCTTAGCGGTGGCTCAGACCATGGTGCGGGCGGACAGTGAGCCGTTCGTTATGGTCCTGAATACGGGGTCGCGGCCAGCCGTAATTACACAGGGAACAGTGCTGGCTCACGCAGCGCCGCTACCCGTCGAGGAACAGCTCGTTGCTCACGCGGATTCGAGGGTCGATACGCATCCTCAAATTGAGGAGGGGACAGAGTGGTTGGACTCGTTGTGTGCTGGATCTAGTAACTTGTCTAGTGTACAGTTGGGTGCGTTGAGGGGCTTGCTTCTCGAATTCGCTGACGTGTTTAGCAGACACAAGTATGATATTGGCTGCACAGACCTGTTGCGCCACCACATAGCGACGGGGGACGCGGCCCCTATTAGACAGAATCCCTTCCGGCTCAGCCCAGCCGAGAAGGAGCATGTGCAGTCGGCGGTTAATGACATGTTGGCGGCCGACATCATTTCGCCCTCTTCCAGTCCGTGGGGTGCTCCCATCGTCCTTGTTAAAAAACAGGACGGGTCCTTGCGGTTCTGTGTCGATTTCCGCCGCCTAAACAAAGTCTCAATGGCCGACGCGTATCCGCTCCCTAGGATGGATGAGTCGCTGGATGCCTTGGCGGGAGCACAGTTTTTTTCGACGCTTGATCTGCTTTCGGGATTTTGGCAATTGCCCCTCGATGACGAATCGAAACCAAAAACCGCTTTCCGGACACCGGGAGGCCTATTTGAATTCAACCGATTGCCCATGGGCTTACATTCCGCTCCCGCCACGTTCCAGAGGCTCATGGAATTGGTTTTGTCAGGACTCCAATGGGACACCTGTTTGATTTACCTCGATGATATCATCGTTTTCAGCCGGACTTTTGAGGAGCACCTCCAGCGACTGAGAGCGGTGTTCCTCAGGATGCGTTCCGCTAAACTTAAATTTAAACCGGCAAAATGTTACCTGCTTTGGGAATCGGTCAGGTACTTGGGCCATATCGTTAGCCGTTCAGGGATCTCGACAGACCCTGCTAAGACGCACTGCGTCAGCTCATGGCCAACGCCAACCTCGGTCACTGAAGTCCGCAGCTTCATAGGATTCGCCTCCTACTACCGTCGTTTTGTCAAACAATTTGCCACCATAGCCAGGCCCCTGCACGCTCTGACGGCTAAGGGTGTGAGGTTTCACTGGGGGCCGGAAGAGGAGGCTGCGTTCTGCTCCCTTCGTGACGCCTTGGTGCGGGCTCCCCCCTTGTGTTACCCCGATTTCACGCAACCGTTTCTGCTCGACACGGATGCCAGTAACACGGGTATCGGGGGAGTGCTCTCACAGGTGGTCGGGGGGGTCGAATGGGTGGTCGCCTACGGTAGCAGAGTTCTGTCACCTGCGGAACAACGCTACTGCGTAACGCGTCGTGAATTGCTGGCGATTGTTTTTATTATACAGCAGTTCAGGCCGTATCTTTACGGCCGTCCTTTTGTGGTTCGTACGGACCATGCGGCTCTCCAATACGCTATGCGGGTGGCGCAACCCTCCGGCCAATTGTCCCGATGGTTGGAGGTCCTTCAGGACTACCAATTCACGACGATTTACCGTAAGGGATTGCGCCACTCGAATGCGGATGCCTTGTCGCGATTGCCGCCGCGCACGGAATGTGCATGTCTGCTGGGATCGGCGCGGTGTAAACCCCCTGTCGCCGCCCCCGCGGAAGTTTTGCTCGCAGCCACTGACACTACGGGGGTCGACGCTCCTACGGGGACGGACTCGTTACTAGCGTTGCCTCTCATCGAGTGGGGCCGTCTCCAAATGGCCGACAGCTCCCTACTCACGCTACGTCGGAAGGTTGACGCTCCCGGAGGGGGGGAAACGCGGGTCGGTTCCTGGGTGTGCAGACAGGGCCTCTTGATGAAGTGGGACAACATGTCTCGGCGTCACGCGCTCGTTGTGCCATTTGCTATGCGGGGGAGGGTCGTTCTGGCTGCTCATGAACGACTCATGCATCTGGGTTTTCACAAAACGCTTGCCCTAATCCAGCGAGACTATTATTGGCCGGGGATGGGCAACGACGTGGCGAACATCCTTAAAGGATGTGTAGGGTGCGCCCAAAGGAAACCACCACCGATAGCGGCTGATCCACCGCTGCAATCCATTCAGGTTTCACGCACAAACGAACTGGTTGCGCTCGACATCTTGGGGCCTTTTCCCGCTACACCTAGGGGTAATAAGTACCTGCTGGTTGGCGTAGAGTACTTCACCCGTTGGCCCATGGCATGGCCACTCGCCAACCAGTCGGCTGCAGCAGTGGCGGACGCCTTTGTCCAGGGCTATGTTTTGGACAAGGGCGCCCCCGAACGCTTGCTGACGGACCAAGGGAAAATGTTTTCGAGTGTTTTGTTGCGCGAGGTGTGCGACCTGTTGGGTACAAAGAAAGTGCGTACCTCCCCGTACCACCCGCAGACTGACGGAATGGTTGAACATCTGAACAGGACCATTACTTCTATGCTGTGCCAACAGGTCTGCAACGATCAGGTTGATTGGGACTTACAGGTACCTGGGGTACTTGCGGCCTATCGAATGGCCCCTCATGCGGCGACGGGGTTTTCCCCATTTTTTCTCATGTATGGGCGGGAGGCCGATCCGCCCATGGACGTCCAACTGGGGATTTCCCAGCCACGCGAAAAATCTAAATTGGCAGACCACATCAAATTTAATATCGCCAAACTGGCTGAAGCGCGAGAGGCTGCGAGATTGAATTCGCGGTCTCGGCAGATCGCGAACGAAAGGTTGCATGAACGAAGGGTGCATACGCACGATTGGAAACCAGGTGATAAGGCCTGGCTGCATTGTCCAAATACACCGTTGGCTACGTCCCCTAAATTGTTGAGGCCATGGAGGGGACCGGTGGAAATTGTGCGTGTTGCACGACCCCAGAGTATACAGATTAAATGGGAAAAACGCCGTTGGTACGTGCACCCCTCCCGACTGAAACCCTTCGCGGCACCGCGTGACCCCACTTTGTGCCGTGGCAACCGAGCGTGTGATGTGGCCGTCGACTCGGGGAGGGATGTGTCGCAGGCTGATCCTCACGTGTCTCCGCCTGACCCACCCCCAGGTGTCTCGGACCTGACGGCTGTTGACCGTCGGGAACCGGAACCCCGCGGCACGCGCGGATCTCCGATGCCTGGCCCGTGCCTTCCTGGACTGCCGGCACCACCGGACGGTCAACCGCGTCGGGTGCCGTACGACGGACCGGCAAGGCGGACTCGTGCTAGGACACAACACTTTTCATGACAAAAAAAAAAAAAAATTTCAAACCCGAGCTCGCCGCCGCATTCCCCCTCTGCCGGGGTAATGTCCCGTTCAAGGGGCGCTCGGAAAGAATGGGACGCTGCACGAGTCGGAAATTTTTTTTTTCTTGCATACACATTTATTGTTGTCACTCGCCGGATTGTACATATTGTTCTTGTTGTGTTACGGGGCACACATGGGGGGGGGGGGGGGAGTAATAAATTTTTATAGCAGCCGGGTCGGCTGCGAGCTATGTGGTAGGGGGTGATGTAGTGGTGGTGTTGACGCGCTCCGACAGTGATGGATTACGGGGCGGCGCGGGGTGCGGGGTTGGGCACGCATGTGGGCGTGGTGTGGACGCGCACGCCGGGAGGGAGTGAGTACGGGGCGGCGCGGCGTAGGGGATTGTGCGCGCTGACACGAGGTGAGAAAAGGGGATCGTGGGCAGCGCGCAGTGATTGGTCGAATGGGATGGGTGCTCTCAGCGACGTCCGTAGCATGGACATAAAAGAGGACGCGCGGGAGCACTCGGGGTTGTTGTTAACCAGTTGAAGATTGAAGACGGAGTTGAAGAAGTAGTGCCCTGAGACCCCTAGTCCCGCTCTCCTTGTCAGGACCGGGGCCCTGTGTGGCTCGGAGGCGAGACTGTGGGACCCGTGGTCCGACGCCCATGTGGGTCGGGACTGTGGGACCCAGAGTCGAGACGGACATCCCGGCTGGGGGTGTTCCGAGAGGCTACGGGGCGTAAGAGCCCGTGTTGGTGTAGCCAGGAGAACCGTGTGGGTTAGGCTGGTGTTAGCCACCAGTGTAACCAAGTGGGTGTTGGTCACCCGAGTAACTATAGCTGGTGTTAGTCACCCGTGTAACTATAGTTGGTGAAATAAAAGAGTGTGCTACCCGTGAAGTCGTCTCCCGCCGAGTTACTACATTAAACTTACATGCAGTACATTAATGGTAGTGCTCACATGGCCAGAGGAGTAGCCGCACTTTATTACTCTATACAAATGTGCCGGGAGAAATTGCATGCCACTGAAAATTATAGTGGTGGGAAGTTATTATTTGGGCTGCCATAAATGCATTATTTTTGGACATTTTAATACAAACGGTAATGGTATGGTCAAAATTTGCCTTTGTTAAGCAACTTGGAAAATGCATGTTTAAGATTATAATCACGTATGAATTTCATTCACTGCATACCATTAATAAAGCATAAAATATCCACATGAATGGGTATAAAACACAAGTGTCCGGTAATGTGTGCTGAGAGGCAATTCAAAACATGTTAAGTAACATTAACCTGAAGAAGACTGCTTGTTTTGCGATCGAAATGTCGTGTTTTTTTTTTTGCTTTTAATTTATAATTTTAGTTTTCTATGTACGTGACTTTACCGAAAGAACCAAGAATATAATTAATTTTGATCTACTCTTTGGTTCTTTCGGTAAAGTCACGTAGAAAGAAAATAAATAAAATAATAATAGAATATGACGTTTCGATTGCAACACAAGCAACCATCATCAGGTAAAAATGAATGAGAAAACAAACATAGTAAACATAAATATAATGCAATACAACACAGAGAGTCGGCTAACACAACAGTCAACACCCTACCTGTTTGATTACGTTCTTCCAAAAATTGCTAAATTTGATCTACTGATTTTTTTCAAATCCTGCCCATAAGATATACACTTAGTTGTAGTTTTTGGCATTTTAATTGTTACCAAATAAACCCAAATCAACCAATATGCATCAAACCTCATAATTCATGCAAGGATGAGGCAAGTTAGGTAATAATTGGTTTGGTGCCCATAAGGACTTTCCAGATGTTGTAGGCATTGAGGCTGCACAGTCTGGCTAAGAGATGACAATGTTGGCCATCAGCATTCGATATTAGGAAGCCACTGGAGCTATGTAGGTTCAAATCTAGATTGGAAACTCATTTTTTTAAATAACTGCTTTTGTGTTTAGTTTGTTGTTCTGCCCCCCCCCCTCACATCCGATTGGAACGGTTGGCTACGTACGGTGTGAAGGAAGTTCAACATATGTACTACATATGTCACCCCTCGTATAAATGGGGTTTTTCCGGGTACTCTGGTTTCCTCCCATATACTGAACACTCAATAATAGAATTGGCCAAACGTTCCAACGCAGGACTCTCCTGAAAAAGTTTATTGAGACTTAATGTGACTTTCCTTGGTCATGAATTGGCTTTATTACTAGTTATCATGCTTTTGGTGTGTTGAATGGGTTAAAGGTGGAGATGAAAGGCGAAATGACCTCTACTTTGCATCACAAAAAGACTCCACGTTAGCTGCAGCTGTCAGCAAGGCAGCAAGGCAGCTACTGTTCAGCTCCCACTTTCATATTTCATAAATCTGACCGAAAATCCACCTTTAAATGTAAATTAGTCTATCAACTTAAAAAAAAAATTAGGATCCATACCTCAAATTTTAACTGTCATTTAAATGGGTCTGCTACTAACATTGGGATCACAACAAAAATGAAAACATCAACATTCGATCAAAGCTTTTTTTATTGGAAGCATAAGTAGGATGGGGGAAAAAATGTCCTCAGGTTTATTTTTTACAGCAGGAAAATTATTGTTTCTACTATTGCGGTGATCAACTGTCTGCCCTGATGTCTCTGTGTTCACCCGCAGTGGTTAAATTAAGCGAAAATGAGAAAGAACATCGTTTATCTGCTTTTGGGGTTGATAAATGTGTTTGCTGGTGCAGTGCCGGCATGCAAAGTAATAACAATGATAAAATAAAATACATTTGGAGGGGGGGGAGGCAAATAAAAATGAAAGTATGAGTTAAAATGAATAGAAAAGCAAAATAACAAAAAAATATGGCACTGAGTAATACATACTCAATATTTTATCCGCATTATCTTCTCTCAGATGTGAATTAAACGTTTGCATGCTGGGGTGGATTTGTTCGTATTGTGAGTGTTCTTCTACCAGGGCGTGCTGTGCGCGTGTGTGTCCTGCAGCGCGTATGTGTGGTGTGTGCCCACAGCCAGGCGTTGAGTATGTCCCTGGCGGGGGTGAGCGCCGTGGGTGAGCAACGTGGGTGAGCAGCGCCACTCCACGACGCACCACCTCCTCGTTAAAGATCAAGTGGGGCAGTGCTTGTGTTTTCTTTGAAATTTTTTTTGGTATCCGTTCTGCCTAATTGAACAACCGTGGGGCTCCTCCGGACGACAGCGGCTAAGGTATAAATGAGAGGCGAGTGCAGGCGACGGCAGCAGAGCTTCAGGTCACAGGGAGGAGCCACCCGACAGAGACGCTCAATCTTCACAGCCTCATCTCCCGCTCGCCCGCCCGCTCGCCCGCATCCGTGAGTCTTTCTGTCTCGCCCTGCGCTCGTTCAGTTGTGGCTTTTAGCACCTGGCTCCGTCCACCACACTCAGTTGGCTTTGCCTGGAATTTTATTGTGATTTTCTTTTTTACAAAACACAGACAAAATACCTCGTGGTGTTTTACTTGAAGAGGCGAAAGGATTTTCTAAATCATGTGCAGTATGCTCCAGAACTCAAAATAAATGTTAGATTAGTCTTCTCGAATAGTTTGTTGCTTATGGGAGAAAACAAATATTGGACTTTGAAATATTACTGGAAAATGTCTAATCACTTTTCTGTAGTCTAATCTGGAAATAGGATGCACAATGAATGTGAATTAAAACAAATGAGAACCTTACGGTAATAATTGTCAGTAAAAGCCCGTACTAACTTCTGGAGTTTGACAAGATGCTATCGAGCAATAAAGAACTACATAACATGTTTTAACATACTATAGTAATAATGTACAACCCACAGTGAATTAAAGTTAATAAACCTTTTTTGTTCTGAATGACAATAACTTCAAACGAGGAAACAAACGCGGGAAACAAAGAATCCTGCATCACGTCTAGTCTTTCCTATCGGCAGGTTGTACAGTACACTATTTACGCGGCGTGTCAGAAAAAGTGCGCATCTCATTCGTGCATCGGCACAGCGACACTGGTGCTTGAGTATAATTAACATAAATACAGGACGCGCAATGAAACAACCCATGTATTTTAATTATATTTACTTCATAAAAGCGTTATTTATAGGATGATTATTTATTTTCAGAATCTGCTCAGTCTTTAGCCAACTTCTGGAAATTATAATAGAAATATACCAGTGAAAACATTTGGTACAATTTTAATTCAATAAATGTAGAGTACTGCAAAGTAAATACATTGATGCTGATTTAGCACATACCAATTTTGAAACATGAAACAAAAAAAATCGCACCTCTGACAACATTCGAATCTATCAGTAATGTACATAACCTATACACATTGTAGGATGCATGTATATGTGACGTAATAAAACAAATTGCCTGTGAAATGCAATGGTCTATGGGAATCCATGGTTCTATAGCAATGTATCTATGGCCATTTACACGTCTTGTATGGAGAATGTGTGAAGTGTGTGCCTAATTGCATTATCTTCTCTATGAGAAATGCCATTGCTTAACCAAACTGTGACAACTACATTTCATTGAGTACATCAATTTTCAAATTGTTTATTTTTTGCCGTATGACTGAAGTTAAATATGTAAATACCCCGTTTATGTAACCTATTGTAACTGTGTTTAAGCCACTGTATTTAAGCCATTAAGCGTCCAATCAAGATTATAGAATAAATAAAACTCTAATACATATAAAATGTTGGCTTAGTGCTTGCGTGACTGCAGGATTTCATATTCGTTTGGTTTTTTGTTAAGTCACGTAGATAGGTTAAAATTAAATAACCATAAACTACGACGGTTCGATCGCAACACAAGCGGTCGTCGTGTGTTGCGATCAAAATATCGTAGTTTTTGGTTTTTTTTTATTTTCTTTGAACATATCTACGTGACTTTAGCGAAAGACCCAAACAATATCTAATACATATTGCGAACAAAGGCCACCTTGGCATTACGTGCATAATCCAAATGTGTCTCATGGGATGTTTTGTCTTTTGTTTTTCAAAATATCACACATTCTTTGCAGACATGAGGATTGTTTTTCACGAGACTTTTAAATATACATTTTAAATAAAAGTACATTACTTATATTTTGCATTTGTCTTCAGGTCATATGCTTTTAAATGTAATGAAAAAACTATTGTACCATCTTTCTTAATTTGTCATGCTATTAAATATAAAGGAATACGTCAGAAAAGTACTTGCAATAAATAAATGTGCATCAGTAAAACATTGAAATATAAACGCTAATTATTATACAAACTTGCTCTTCTGATTTTTGTTGTTTTAATTTACTGAAGAATTCCAACATGAAATGCATTTGTAAACGTTAACACACTGCATTTGTAATGTCACCATAGAGAACATCCACGATCGTGCGTGTTCACTCTGTCGCTTACATAAATTCTTTACTCCAGACATATGAGACCTGTACAATGTGTACCAGATCTCACTTTGAAGAGATATTCGTTAATGTATTTTAACCCGGTTACACATCGTGTTAGTATGTTAGCGTGCACATACGCTTGCATTGTCTACACGTATGCATAATACATTAATTAAGTATAACATACTCTACGCACGCAGTGATAACATTCAATGTTGTATTATTGCCAACGTATGGCATCATGTAAAGCATTCTAAATAGAATATGCGTGATTATTTATGCACAGACGTGAATGTGTCGAGAGTGTCGTGTGGTTAGCGAGCTGCGCGAGAAAATCAGCAACCCGCTGCACTGTTCACGGCCAATGCCAGTGACGATTCATCTGAACCGGTCGTGTGCCTCCCCTAGGTCGACTCAGCCTTATACGATTACCTGGTGCGATGTGTAAACATCGCCACTTGGGAGACAGAGGGGGGGCTCGCGGGGTGCTGGCCACCCACCCCTCGGGCACCGTCCCGGCCTTCATAGGCGCTTGCTGACAGCACTAACCCCCCAAAACTGTTCACCCTATACGGTAGATCTTTGCCTTTAGTATCGGTGCATTATGCATCGTGAATTTATATGCGCGCGTGTGTATGTGGGTGGACGCTGCCCATTGTGACGACAGACGATGGTCTCCCCACGTGTGCGCCTGGCCGCTCTGGCGCTGAGCGTGTGCGCCATCCTGTGTCTGGGAATGCACGCGTCTGCCTTCCCGCCCAAGCCCGACAACCCCGGAGACAACGCGTCGCCCGAGCAGATGGCTCGCTACAAGGCGGCCGTGCGCCACTACATCAACCTCATCACGCGCCAGAGGTCCTGGCGGATTCCCGCTCGCATTGCGGCTCTCACGCGGCTCGCATGGCACGCGTGGATATGTCGTGGGCTCGCACGCGAGTCACATGGCACACGTGTCTCGCGTGACGCGTGTGAATAACATGGACTCACCCACATGGCTCACATAGCTCACATTACACGCGTGAATAACGTTGGGCTCACATGATAAACATGGCTCACATGGCACACGTGAATTACATAGGCTCGCATGGCTCACAAAGCACACGTGGCTCACACGCCCCTCCGATTAGCACGGTTGACTAGTCACGGTGCGGAAGAAAGTCAACGTACATGATAGACGTGTGAAACATGGCTCACGTTGGAACACGTGCAAAACACTTCACACCAGGGCACACAGGCTCACACGGCTCCCGTGGCTCACACAACAGACCCGCAACAGGGATACACGCTTGCTGACACGACTTAACCCAGGTCATGTACATAACGCGCATGCATGCGTGCGCACTCACTAGTATTTGTCCCTTGCCCGGATTAATGTGAAGTTCTCACACAGGCATTAATCTCTACGGCTCGCAATCCATAGGCATGCATCAACATGAGAACAATTGCAATGAAACTGTCAATCTTTTCGGGATGTATACTTCGGTAATTATCATTACCGGAAGTATTTGAATTTACATACGAAGTCGCGAGTATCACAAGTGCCGCATATGATGAATACGGAGGGGGGGGGGGAACATACGTATTACAGTACTGGTGGAAATTGTATTTTGTATTCATTGCCATATTTTACCTGGATAGTCTCTTGAGATGGAACGCTTCATTTGCACGGTTGTCCAGGTTGTCAAGTGACGCACAGTAATGGCAACTGTACGTATATGTATGTATGTTGAACTTCTTTCGCACCGTGCCTTGCCAACCGTGTGTTAAATTTACGAGTGCACACGTCAATTCTTGCCACCCAATACAGTGAGGTTAACATTGGCGTATACGTGCGCATGCCCACAGGTATGGTAAGAGAGCCCTGACCCCGGAAAACTGGATCTACCGGGACCCGGCAGAGGAGAGGGTCACCTATGGGTGAGAATCGCCGTCACCTCTTCAACTCATCCTGAAGTCCGCTGTCGTGAAGACTCACCTTAGTCCATCTGGATTTTCTCTCTCTGCTCCGATAAAAAAAGGCTTATATCCAGAAATATGTTGTGTTTTTTTTAATGTTGTAAATAAGCAGGGTGAATGATGGTGGTGAGTTCTTTTTGGTTTGTACTTATACAGTTCTGCAAATGCAGCCCCTTCCTTTTATACACTTAATCTTCTGAAATAAAACGTGATAAATTTGTGCATTCATAAATGTACTTACTGACTTATGCCTTAGTTAAGCCCATTTTAAATGAATAATCTGGACAATGTCTATTATGTTAGTATTAACCGAAAAGGAAGACAAATTTACGAACCTCTGAAGTATGCAAATGTTCTCAATCAGTTCCATATTCATCATTACTTCGTTTACTTTATTTAATAGATAGCGTGCCATAACCTTTTCTATTTCACCAATCTGCCAGCAGAGTTCTAAAAATTGTTGTATTAGTCCTGATTTGTCACTGTCCGCAGAGGAGCGATAATCAAAATTGACCAGATAGTTTGGGAACAATCACGCATTTAAATAATACATCGATTGCATGAAAGAAAGTTATAACATGAAAAACAGTGTGTTCAAAAATAAATCACACCGACTAAAATTTATTTAAAGGAATAAAATTTGCCGGAATATAACCCTCGTGAAAAATATTGTACTTGTGATATATTTTGTTCACGTACATACATAGACACAACAACTACCGTTCTACACTAATTGGTGGTGATGTCACCACGATGCGCCTTGAGGCAAGAAAAATGCAAATATCCCCCGTGTAGCCTTTACAGACTTTTTGGGCCAGTGCTGTTAAGTGAGCTCACATGAAGGTCGGCATACGAGGGGGTTTGTTTTGCCAGAGCCACGTCCTTGTGGCCATGTTTACACATCGCACCAGGTCCTCATATATCCTCGGGGAAGCCCAAGGACAGGTTCAGATAATCGTCACTGTTATTGGCCATGTGCTCCTTTGTGACACACACACACTCTCATGCAAACATTGAATACACGTGGCGTGTCATCAATGTGGCGTGTCATCAATGTGGCACAGTTGTGCTTTGGCCACAAAACCGGAAAATATATTGAGTCAACATAATACTCGTATGTTGCTTTACAAAATGAAGACCCGCAATATATTGGGTTGTATAACCAAATGGAGTACAGAGTAAGCAAGCGATGGTGCACTGCTACACCAGGACAGGCCACAATAAACATTATGGTTCACGGCATGATGAATCACCTTTTTCTACATCATGGGACCTCCTTTTCCAGTACCAAAATATGAGAATAGGTTTTCCCCTTTCTTCTGGCAACAAAGCAGGCGTTAAGATGTTAAAACACCAAAGGTTTCAGTTTGGTGTTTTAACATCTTAACACCTGTTTTGTTGCCAGAAAAAATGGGGAAAACCTATTCTCACCTTTTTCTGTTTCACATTTATTTTGTATTTGTTATATGGATGGTTCTGTTCCTGGCTAACAAAATTGATCCATGCTGTGTGAGCACAGCAACAACAAAACAAAGACATAAATATTGCAGAGAACGAGTACACGGTTCTTAAGAGGTATTAATGGTAGTGTAAACGAAACGTGCGAATGTAATGTAATGCAAATGTTAAATGAAAAAGTTATGTACACGTGCAACTAAGCTCTACATTTTAGTTTAACAGTGACAAAAACACAGGCAAATCGAAAGAGACAGTGTGAACATCTGGGAGCTAGAGGCACCAGAAAACAAATATAGGTACAGGCGCAAGTGTGCTCTGTGTTTTAATTTAAAATAGCATGAGGTGCATATCTCCTCTAACTGTAGCATACAATATTTGTTTTAAAATAAAGCTTATTTATAAAATGCTAATGCATCACTGCAGTTAGCATGCAAAATTTACCCAGGGTTATCTAGCTAGGTTTCAAGCACTGCAGCAGTATGTATCCCATATCACTGTAAGACTCGATTAATAATTGTTTTACTGGGGCTTAACACACCTGTGGTCCCTCTTCTATGGAGCATACATCGCTTATTTGTGTGGTAATTTGTGACCAATATTTTTTTATACATCAAAATAATACCCAACACCATAGTGTGACAGCACATAGAGCCAACTGGACAATGCACTCAATTCTAACTCTGGCCGCCAGTTAATTGAGCTCTTCATAATTACATTACTAACACTTTTGTGATAAGTCAAAAATGGTTAGCGAATAATTAATCTTGTTCCTGCTATGGGAATGTGGAATTTACACCACTTGCTCAGGACCGCCAGCTGAGTAAATACGGGTAAAACTAATTTTTGTCTCGTAATTAAATGAATGTTTACAATTCAGGGTCATTAATTGAAAGGTTTTTGTTTTTTTACAATGTGGTGAATATGGTATACCGGTCTCTAACCATTGCAAGGGTCACATGAACCCATTTTATGGAACATTGATTCTTACGCATTCAGTTTGATGCATTTATTGTGAGCGTCATAATAAAAATTAACCAGTGAACGAGGTACGCTCAAAGAGGAGATGTTTGGATATGGAGGAGATATGTTAGCTTGGACTGGAGTTACGCAAAGCTACTTTTTCCTTGAACAGATAAGTCACACATTGATTGTGGGCTCAATATTGATGGCACACTATCGTTGTTCATGCATACAGAGCTAACAATGGTTCTTTGTGTGTTCCCTACCCAGGTTGGACGATTATGCAATGTGGTGATGGCGGTACATCTCAAACCTCGCCTTCCTCTTCACCTCCTCTTAAATTATTCTGGCATCAAGGTTACTTTATGAGCATTTAATATCACGAGCCTACATAGTTTACTGATTCAATTTATTGTAAATAAATATGACATTCATGAGGTAAAATAAGACAACTGTCTCAGTATATTGCGTATTAAATCACAATGTAATATGTTTCATTCTATGTAACACTATTTTCATGCCTGACTGTAGGATGGTTTAAGTCAAGCCACTCTCCAGTCACATGGCTGCTGTAGTCACGTAACTCGCTTATTCACCACGAAAATAAAGTGGGACTACGCAACTATTCTGGTTAATGTCAAGCGCCGTTAAGTCAAATAAAATTCAAGGTGATGTAATAGATCCGTTGTCGAATGTGCTCTTGAGTTGCACTGCATGTTGTTCGGCATGACGTCCGACGTTTCACTACCATGACAAACAAACTCGCGGGGGTACAACCCGAAACAATAAAGGAGAGCTATATGGAAGCGCTAAAACGTACACCGTCCTGTCGTATCTGTTATGCGAGTGATGTGAACAGCACATAATTCATGCAATACTACTGGAACCTTTTCCTTTCGTTGTAATCATGTGAAACCTTATCTATTGTGATAACAGTGTTAATATCTACAATGTTATCCAACTCTCCCTAACTATCCCAGCAGTATTACACATCTCAATAATGAGCAGAGGTCAATACGCATTATTTCCAGTTAAAATTGTTAAACGGGGAAAGATTCACGGAGTATCACGATTCTTTTCCAAGCGCGTCCTGCACTGGGATATTTGGTCATCACCATTAATGAGTGTGTGGGGGTATATGGGATAATACGTGAATACGGTACTTCGTGAAAACCAACAGCGCATGAATGCATTATTCTGAGCCCTGCCATCTCTTGGCCATACCTCCAAGCTATACGTCTACCCCACATGACAAGCCCTGGTGGTCAAATCTCAGCAGACACCGCAAAGGAAGGTCCACAACAATGGATACACATGAACTGCACTGTAGTCATTCACAACGATGACAGAATTTACGATGCTAGACTACGCTTGCGATGACTCGAAAATCTTGAACCCAAAAATCTACGCTATCAAACCCAATCCCTCGTCCATTTTTTCCCCTCAAACTATTAATTTGTTCACGACTAATCAATCCCTCGGTCAAACATGTTTGAGTAAATGGTCAATTAAATTGAAGGTTGTCTCATTGTTGTTCTTTCCTGTTCATATTGCTTGGACGGCATATAATAATCTGCCTATGATGCCCCCAAGATTATCTTGAGTTTGTTATCTTTCGAGCTGGCATTTAACCTATATACCACCCATATTAACCACGTTGGCATTTATCTGCGTCTGTCACGAAATTTGTTCTGAAGCCTGAATAAACCCATGTAAGTAAATACATCCATAACCGTCAATGCAAGACGAGCACCCACCCGTTGACATGGCACTCCTCTGCCACATGCAAGATTGACATATGGGACAGTGAAATTACTACAATATCCACTGGCAGACAGACATAATTCCAGCGCACTTATCATCATCCTCACGCTGGGCTCAGTGGCTTCTTCACTTTATCACATACGCATGTGCTGCAGTTGCGTTCAATCCTACCAAGCTACAATGCACCTGCATAACCCACGTATATTATGCAATGATAAAACACCAAACAACTATTTGAAAAAACACCCGTATTGCATGTGAAACGCCTTGGTTTCCATCAGAATTATTCTAGATTGAAAACCCATTTCTATAGAACTGCTTTTTGTGCTGAGTTTGTTGTCCTTCCCCCGCACCTCCAATTAGCACGGTTGACTATGTACCATGTGTAAGAAGTTCAGCATACATATGTAATGACATGATGACACCTGCTGGGTGGAAAAGGGAAGCACGGGTACGGGTACCGCTAAGACAACATCCAATCTGAAAGGGAGAGGTATCTGAGGCTAAGGTAATAGGAGGGGTTGGCCGAGATGCTCCGGGAACCTGATCGAAGGTTCCACGATAGGGCGTGGTCAGAGGCGGAGCCTAGCCATGCCTGGGGAGATATAAGAGGGGGCGGACCAGGGCTCGGGGTCTTGGGTCTGGACTGCGTCGCTGCTCGCCGTCATCTCTCTCCGTCGTCCGGCCACGTGGAAGATCTCCTGCGGGCTTCCATCACCATCCTCGTCACGCCGCTAGCCAGCGGCGTAGCCAAGTGTGGATGGTGGAACTGCACCGAGTGATCGACCGTGAGTGTGTAGCCAGTCGAGACACTAATATCTAAGTGTTGTACTCAGAGTGAGAAAGATAAGGTTGGCCTGTGTTGTGCCTGTGTAAGAATAAAAGAAGACGTACCCTCTACACGACGTGTCGCAGAAGTCGCTCATTACACATACATAATCAATGTAATAATATGTTACCCCCACATCAACAATAACCGAGTCATGATGACAACAGTTTTCGGGTCGTTTAAAGTTTCACTCCACATGGTCTATGATGCAACATGCTGATAGCAGTTGGGGGATCTATTCCCTTTGTAATGACGACTTGACACACTTGCCTTGAGATGGTTTCTTTATTGAAGAGACACGTTCACTCGAACAGGCGGAAACTTCACAACAACAGCCCCGAGTCTCCCACGCATCTTCCTTATATATGGACCGAGGCCACGCCCCCATTCACGAACCTTCTCGCTGACTCTGGACGCTGGCTCTACCAGCAGACTCTACCCTCCTCTTCTGTCACCTGGCCAAGGTCCAATTCTCGATCATTCCCGTAGCCATCAGTCTCACCGTACAGCAAGCGGACACCCCTGTCATTACCTCCCGTGGCCACTAGTCCATTCGCACTGTAGGCTGACTCCCTTGTACTTACCTCCCGTGGCCACTAATACACTCACACCGCAGGTTAATTCTACTGTCATTACACCTTCATGGTGACCAGCCCATTGTATTTCTGGACAGCACCAATCCACACGTATTGACTCTGCCCTGCTGCACAGGCCCTCCACTTTCTCAAGCTCTATGCTCCATTAAACAACGTCGCCAAAAAAGTAATAATCGGTTCCAGAGAGGCATGTGGCTCTCTTCACACCCACACACAGTTTCTCGCATCACCACACGCCGCCTCCTATGCAGCCCCCTGCCAGGCAGCCCATCACTGCCTCTCAGCCTCAAACTGCTCCTCTCCTGTGCTCCACACCACACCAAATTTGACTCGTCATAACCCATAGAAGCTTTTGCTGTTACATTTAGAAATTATATTGACTCAGTTGCACGGCTAATAAACTCTTACACTCACCCAAATTGTGCCACTCTATCTCCAGCAGCTGCAATGGTGGCATCTCTCCATCAGTTGTCAGCACTGCCCCACTATATGTTGGGATCGGCACCGGTCGGCTATCCCAGTGCTAAAGCAAATAACTTAACACTTACGAAGGTCCCCAGAACAGCTTCTCAGTTGCAGGAGACACAAGTCAACCAGGCCGTTGGTTAGCGATACCTGCATAGCTCAGCCCATCAGCAAACATACACTTTGCCGTGTCCATTTCCTGTGGCCAGTGCAAGTTCTGGGTCAAGTGGCATTCCAGCGGGTGATGCTGCGCATAATCACCGAGGTGAATGCCACACAGCATTTCAGGGTGATACAACCCTCTGCTCTTAGTTTTGCTCACCTTCCTTTTCAGAAGCTCGATGCTTCAATGAGTTTATTTGCCAACACATATCCATTTGCAGTGAAAAATAAATGCACTATATGTGAACGTGCATGATTTAGAATGTTCCAATTTTGCATATGCCGTACTGTACGTATCAATACTTGATTGTAATATATGAATAAAGAAATACGTTATTATAATCAAAGCATGCTTACTTTCATATGTACAAAATACGAAGCGTGTGTGTGTATGTATGATGCTTTTTCAGTTTATATATACAACTGTGGTCTATATATGTCTGTTAATTAATGCTTGCTTTGTACTTCAAAAATTCTAAATTATAGCATTCATTATATACAAAGTAAATGGGCCATGCCACCCACAATTTAATCAAACAGAGCCCTATTTGCATGAATGTTTTTGAATATATAATTTCTCACACATAGCTAAGCAGTTGAAATAAATAGCATCAGCTCATTTGTTTTTCCAAAACTCTTACTCTGTAAACTGTTCCAGAACATCATTTTCATTTAAGCTACATTTTATTTAATTTGCTTTACAAGTTTCTCAAAGTTATGGACATTTAAAGTTAAATATAGTTCAATGACACAATTTATTGTATCACCTTTCCTCATATATTTTTGCATCTATAATTGTTTAACAATGTTTTCAGTTTAGATTTCAGCCATAGCAATGAAAACCCCAAAATATAACTTTCATTATAATTATAATATTGAATGGATTCCTGTATTTGCAATAAAGACACTTTTAGCCCAAAATGCTTAATTCTTTCCAGATGTATACCAATTTTAAAACAACTATATGGTAATGTCGTTTTAATACTGAAATACACACCATGGGCTCGATTGAGATAGAATTTGGCCATCATTATGCCATTTTTTGGGTGCAATGATGGATAATTTCCATACATAACCAGAAAACGTCACATTTTGCCATTAACGTGCCATGAACTGTGTACAAAAAAACGTCTCATGCTGAAATTTAAAAATGGCCTAAAGTGAGCGGGGTCTGGGCAGAGACAACAATGGCAAAAAGTTTGCGTAAAAGTATGCAATTTCAAGAATTTTCTGATAATGCAAGAATTGCACAAAATCATGAAAATCGGCCACATGCCTCAGTCTTCATACCATGAAATCATCTCCTATGTGCGTTGTTCATCTCCACCTCTTGAGACCATTGTGAAAATTGTGCCTAAATAATAACCTTCGAGGTTATGCACAATTCAAGTAAATATTTCAACAGTGATAAATATTTAATGTACTGTACATTATAATTGTGCTTGCACTAAAACTGACACGCAAGATAGATCTTTTTAGCTAATAATTTAGATTTTAATGTTTTGCTTATCAGTAAAAAAAAAATATGTTATAGGTAAAAGTAAAAAAAACCGTAGTATTTTATTAAGCATTAATATTTTAAAATAATGAAGCATTAAACAGCACAATACAAATAGGAATCTGGAATAAAATGTTTACTTCCTCTAGCCATCATCTAATGGAACAAAAAAATCGTATTGCATTTACAAGGACATGCACTTTATTAAAATTCTTTGGGCCCAGTTATAAGGTGAGCGTGCCAATTAAAATACACATTGGAGAGCTCTCAAAACACATTTAAATTCAGTGATGGCATGCCTGGAGACATTCTGATAAAATAAAGCACGGTGTTGACTTGACCATATTGCTTACATTTACGATAAGAGTAATTGCCATTGGCCAAAGTAAGCATGTACCTTTCATTGCCAAATACACATAATTGTTCAAATGTAGATTTGAAGTTTTTGTGACTGCAGGGATCCATACTCTTTGGTTCTTTCGGTAAAGTCACGTAAATATAAAACAAAATAAATTAGATCACGACGTTTCGGGCGCAACACAAGGTGGTCTTGCCCGTGAAAGGAAGCACGTCTCAGACAGAAATCGGGCCAGATTGTAGGTGGGTGAGTTAATGGTTGAGACGATAGAACGGAGCGGAGTACCTTCTTTATGGATTTTTGGAAGGCCATAAAATCTGGGTGGTCTAGCAGCAGAAGATTTTAGAGAGAGCTGCTTGGTCGGTTCGATTGGAGAAGTCGAATTAGTGATGATATTGTTGGTTTTCGTAGCCATGCGGTTGGTAGGATCTCTATTGATTTTGGTATAGCTGCCATCATTAAGGTCCTGCATTTTGTTGTTGTAAGTGGTTTCATCCATGATGACAGTGACATTGCCCTTGTTGGCTGAGAGGATGACAATGTCATCTCTCTTTTTCATTGAGCGAGTTAAAAATGCTCGTCCTTGCTGATGTTGCTCATGGGTTTCTTAGCGTTTTTGAGGATAGCAGCGATTTCAGATCTTGCAACGTCTGCCAGGATGTGTCCCAAACCTCTTAGGGCTACGTCGACCTAGGCAATGAAATCATCCACTGGGATGTGTTTTGGGGTGACTGCGAAATTTAACCCTTTAGCTAGTACCGATTTTAGGCTGTCGGAAATTGGGCTGTTACTCTGATTGATAACAATCTTGTTAACATCTAACTTTTTAATGTGTGGCTCTAATTTATTTTTTGACAGGAGGTTGAATTTAGCAATCAGGTTAACTTTGCATTTGGTTGACATGGAAGTAGCTGAGGAAACTGTAAAGTTATTTACTTCAATGTCAACCAAATATAAAGTTAACCTGCTATACCAAAATCAAGACACAAAGCACTGTTTCGTATTCAACGTAAAACGCTGTTTTTCGTTGCAACGAATCAACCTCTCTCTCCCGGGCACATCCATCAGCGAGGTCACGTCGGGACACCATGTACAAAACAAGCCACTCGGCCATTCCTAACATCCCATGCCCCATTTGTGAATCACGTTCGGTGTTGTTCTTTTAGCACACACTCCAGGCACTACCGTAAAATACATAAAGCTAATATTACCTTGTATCCTGGCGCAGTAAATGAGCTGACTTGAGAGGGTTATCGCAGTGGCGTGAGAAAAAAAACCTCTGCACATTTTGCTCACCGGGAAGCAATACCAAAGACGTCCTGCTGCACTGGAACAGGTCATGCCAGAAAAGCTTCTCCTCAAAGAGTGTGCGGAGGGGGGGGGGGGATTGACAAATGGGAAGCTTTTAGAAAGTTTGATCTTCACATCAGCAGCAAGTATCACAGTGTATCTACACCATCACATTCAGGCTATTTTTATTGGGGACCGTTCATAAATGACGTCACGCGATTTTTGACCCCCCCCCCCCCTCATCACACGGCGTCACAAAAAGTCAGACCCCCCCTCAAATATGACGTCACAAAGCTCTGCCCCCCCCCCCCCCCAAAAAAAATTTTCAACATGCTTAAAATCGCTTTAAACTATTGTCATTGTAGTGCGTATTTAATGTGGCGCTGCACTCGGATGTTTTAGGAAAAAACATTTATTAAAAAGTATATTTCATTAAGTAGAAGGTGTTGTCTATATTTGTTTAAAGTTGCGGATATTGATGTGACGTCACATTTCTCAACCCCCCCCCCTCGTCACATATCGTCACAAATGTCTGACCCCCCCCCCCTAGGTGCGTGACGTCATTTATGGACGACCCCTTGGTAGTTTATTTTATACATTATTTCCCATTTGAGTACGTGTGATTTTGGGGGAACTGTCATAATATTTAACAGCATTAAAGAAAATGTATATGTTGTGTTGAATGAAGAACATGAAAGTTAAACGCATGTAAAAATAACACGTTTTTAAAAATTTCATGTTTAAAACATTACCCACTTAAATGACCACGTTTTCAACCCGATGACTACACTGTTCAGAATCGGTGCCAGGTGGGAGCACTTGAAGTATCAGGTCACACTAAATGTTATAATGTCAGGAGGCTATTTATAATGTATCTGGCCATGCAAGAGCTTACTCATATTATATTGTACCACAGACCTAGAACAATAAATAAATACATTGTTATTTATTTATTCTTCATCACCCACCATGGTCAACCCACTGCTTGATGAAGGCCTCCCCATGCCACCACGATCTATTGTGATCCTGTGATGCAATCATCTACCGAGGACCTGCACACAAGGTGATTTCATCACTCCATCTCCTCCGTGGACGTACTATCAGACGCGTTCCTTTCTCTGGCTGCAACTTCGTCATCATTGTTATGGTTAGGGATTTTATTTTACCAATAAAACCCTTTGATGGGGTTACATTTTCTGTATTGTCCAGCAGATTAACGAACATCTAAAAAACACTGTCTTAATATAATTAATTTTACTAACTATTCTCAGTTATATTCGTCCCAGATACAATGCAATAAATTACTGTCAATATGCTAAGACTTAAATTTTAACAAGAACTAAGATAATAGTTTTGCAATATTTGGTCCAAACCCAAAATCCTAGACAAGTACAGGACATAAGAGTCCATGCAAATCCCAAATGGCCCTACTCGTAATCTTTTTCTGATATTCAAAATAATTATAAAATACAATATCCGATGTTTTTTGTTAACCAATACTCATTCCTTGGCCATATAAAAAAAAGCTAATTCACATCGTGAAACAGTAGCATAATGGCACCGTTTTGGAGATTTGCCTATGTTGATCATGGACATACTCGTATCTGTACAATTTGTCACAATTGGAAAAGAAAATGCTCCAACGTGAACTGGCCCAAAACACTTCAGTCACACCTCAATATATGCAAGAGATGCCTTGCTGGAGCTTCGTTCGTATGTCAAAACGTTGTATATTGAATAACTTATAACATAAAAACTGTTTTTTTTTACCCTTTTATCTGGCAACAAAACTGATATCTGCGGTCGGAATGCAAACAAAAAACACAACTCTGATAATGTATGTATTGTCCTTGAAATTGATTGGTCCACACCCGAGACAGCTTTTCTTAGAGCCTAGTCTCACATGGTGTTGGACCAGATGACGCCAAAAGGCACACAACTCAAAGACAATGCACCATCAGAGTATGAGAGCTCGGGGTAAGCATTTACACCATTGGAACCTCCTTTGCCAGGAGCTAAATATGATCATTGGCTTTTTACACTTTTATCTGGCAACAAAACTGACACCTTTTTCACAAGTGGTCATGTTTTCATTGACCACAATATCTGCAGTCGGAATAAATACAAAAAATACAACTCTGATAATGTATGCACTGTCCTTGAAATTGATTGTTCCACACCCGAGACAGATTTTATTAGAGCCTAGTCTCACATGGTCTTGGACCAGATGACGCCATAAGGCACACAACTCAAAGACAATGCACCATCAGAGTATGAGAGTAATTTTATTACCTATTAATCTCAGTGTAATTCTTTATTACTTTACTTTGGGCCCCCCCCCCCATTAATATAATGGTAATAAATCCAATGTGCGTTATACTGAAACTTCGTTTATCGAATATTCGCATATCGAGGTATTACTATAACAGTACAGTACTCCGATTTAGCTTCTACACTAATTTCTTTCCACAAGAGGGCGACTTGTAAACCAGCACAGCACCCTTTGCGGTGCTCCTCCGAGTTTAAATGGGATAATGTACTCACAAATACCCATCATTACCCACTTATCTCAACTGAAAACGCAAATTATTGCAACGAGTCACGTATAGCACATTCATGTATTTATAATGATTAATAGGAGTAAAAATAATCACAAACTTTGTCAAATGTCTGTATGTCCAGATGCATTCATGTCTTATTGGTCACCCCGTGCTCTTATAAAGCTCAACGTTCAGCCTACAAAGTCCCATCACAAGGGAGAAATACAAACAAATAGAAAAAACATATGTTAATAAACAAAAATTGTTTACGTATCAATGTTGATAATTGGTGTCAATAATGCTACGTATCATGCTACTGTCCGTGACCTTGCATGCTGCTGCTGCTTACTCTATATGTGGATGCACACACTCATGTTGTAAATGTACAACGATAAACGCAGACAATGATTAAGGGTTAACAATACACTATCATTCATGTACATCCCAATTCTGTTTGTACAAATTTCAGGGAATCCTCAACAGAAATGCTTTACGAAATGTATTGTCACCACCACAGGTATTGTCACCAACACAGGTATTGTCACCAACACAGGTATTGTCACCAACACAGGTGGTGACAATGATTCGGCTGCTGTTGGCCGCTACGAGGATCGCTAATCTCCAGAGTAACAAAAAAAGCTGTCCCATGACTTTTTTTTATCTGGCCGTATGATTTTTTTGCTCATATTGAAACGGCTGTATGCTATATGGAGCAAAACAAAACCTCAATTTCCCTCTACAAGAATACAGGTAAATAGTGTGGGTTAGAAAGGTATGCAGATGTGTAGCAGCATTGACCATTTCAATTGCATAACTACGTCCAGTATCGTAATCAGCCTCCCCAAAGCCACGAATCACCATCTCTAACGGTTCTGCGATTTAACAATCGACCGATAATCTACGCACGACCTGATTTCATCCTCGCTGGACATTTGATTGAATGAGTTCCAATCCTTGGTGGCCACTCCATCAATATTCTTGACCATCGGCCATCATCCCTTCGAGCTTGAACCACAATACCTTGCTGATCTCGCCAAGGAGAATAAACCATCACGCAAACTCCTGTCATCCTCGCAACGGCTTTTGGTTAGCCATCAAACAAGGACGGTCACTGCATCGTGTGCTTACGGATGCGATGCTAGAAATCGCTGGAGTTATGCACTCTCAAATCTAGATTGGAAACTAACTTCTTTAGAACAGATTTTGTGTTTAGTTTGTTGTCCTTCCCCCGCACCCCGATTAGCACGGTAGGTTATGTGCGGTGCAAATGAAGTTCAACATATATAGCAACGTGTCATGCCCAAGCCCACTTATGTTTTTGGAATTTTGAATTATGTCTTCAACATTACAGGGTATGAATACCAATTGTGTACCTTATTCCATGTTAGCTATATGGAATTAATATTGTGTAATTATTGAAACTGAATAAAAAATACAATAATTATGCTGTGTGAATTTGTATACGAACGCGCTTTAAATATGTTATGATTCTCAAAATAAAAATCCAATACAAATCCCTTGACCATGAAAAATGTAATCCTCTGAGCTTTGCTTTTTATTCTGTGGAACATGCTGAGGTTACGCAGCACAGCGTCCGTAACTAAAGGTTAACGCAAAGATTAACATCACCACGAGAGAAAAAAAAGTTCACAATTAAAGTATGAAACATGGCCTGTAAACATTCTTAGTTGCACCTTCCAATAACGTTGTTAACATCGATCATACTCCTGAAAATGCAGTGCTTTTAAAGCCAAATCCATTGAAATCTAATTTGGGTCAATAGATTAAAGAACAGATCCACTTTAAAACCTCTTAGTCTTAGCAACCTTTTCACGGTGTTATGCCCGTTACTTTCTAGTGAGGTATTCTGAGAACGAATGCAATGATGCAGCATTGGCGTCATGTCACGAGACGAAGTATGACAAGCATTGCGACCATTATGTTTGAGAACGGCCCAGGGAAGTGGATATCACAGAGCTACCTCT
Source organism: Lampetra fluviatilis (assembly GCF_964198595.1). Classification (NCBI taxonomy): domain Eukaryota; kingdom Metazoa; phylum Chordata; class Hyperoartia; order Petromyzontiformes; family Petromyzontidae; genus Lampetra; species Lampetra fluviatilis. Next base: position 23,180,346 of record NC_136275.1, on the reverse strand, counting down.
GAGATTTCTTCAAGTGACCTCTGGTCCACACAGTAGAGGGCAGCACTTCTCACTTTCTGTCCTCAACTGTGTGAGGGTGATATTTGTTGCACGACACTCAAACGATGTGTTTAATTCTCAGAGCGGTGTTTAGCCAACTGAATTGGAGAACCACATCTAATATAATGATGTGTCCAGTCGTCACTATAGTATGTAGCAACTAACCTCTAGTGTAATATGTATTAATGTACTGAAATTAATATATTTGTAGTGGATTCAACTGAGTCGCAGACCTACTCCTTGGAGGCAACACATTTACACATTTATTGATACCAACAAACGGGGTAACTGCCCGTTTACCAGATAACAATCTATGGTGGTGGACCACCAGGCTAACTACACTAATTACACTGGGAGTAGCTACAATGGACAGGACCCCGGCTTGGTGCCAGGTCCACGTGTTGGTGACTCTTCTCGGATGTAGAACGTAGATCTTCAGGATAACAACAGCAACGCTAAACCCCGGTCCCTCTGGGGACCCGTTTTATATCCTCACTGGTCGTGGCTGGCTCTGCCCTTGGCCACGAGCACCTTCTCGAATCCTCTAGCAGGATTTCTCCCCGACACGTGACCACCCCTAACCCCCACTTGGAGCCCCTGTGCAAATTTTACCTGTCACGTGCCTTCTAGGGTCAACCAGAGTGCTATGGCCTACATTAACCCCATTCATGGCCGGCACTATCACACCCCCTCCTATAGGGGACAGCACTGCACGCCGAGCGTGGTGCCACTCAGCGCTCTCTATCAGCGCGAAACGAGCCTCTCTAGGGCTGGTACTACACCCACATATACGGGGTGTCCGCGATGTCACTACACATTGTAAATATGGAAGACTGCTGCCCTCACAGTATGTTCCTGATGAGCTCTATCTCCATAGCAGAACTTAAATCGTGTTATTTAGTTCCACTCTCTAGACTTGTGGGGCCTGATTTAATCACAGGCAACTAACCAGATTCAAACTTCGGACCTCAGTGGGGCCAGCTCAGTGCTCTGACCTCTGAGCCACGTGGCCAACTCTACTTGCAGTCTATTGTTACCACAAGGGAATGTAATGCTGGATCATGCCAACAAAGGTTCTGCGTTTCATGCAGTTCTCAAACCCGATCTTTCCTGTCATATCATACTCCAGACGCCATAAAAAAACATCCACCATCGCGCCTAGTCCATCCAGCCCCAGTTTTAAAAAATATGCAAATTTGAAATGCATACATCTAAAAGTAATGGCAAAAATAAAGTTATTAATAATTCGAAACGTTCTTGAAATATGGTTCCTCAGAGGTTTAAACTCATTACGCAAAATGACAAGAGCAGATGATGGGCAAAACTATGAAATGACAAACAGGTTGGATAGATAGACAGACAATTTAACATCTATAGACAACTCCACAAGAACAGATGAATCTGTCACTGCGATACAGAAGCGGGTCTGGACACAGAATGGCTCCAATGTCTTGCCCATGTTTCTGGTTTGTTTACAAATGTGTCTATCTCTAATAAACATATGCAGCTGTTACAATTTAATGCAGATACTTTTTTCAATGTGACAATTGATCTTAATTTGCTGCATCTATCAGCTTTGTCCAATTTTGACAAAAGTTTTAACTAGACCATCCAAACACGCTGCACATTACATGATAATGTGATGGTTATACAGCTGCAGAAGGGGGCATGAAGTAGGTGTACATGGAGCACATTCGAATTTTTATAGGAAAATCATCAATATAGGAGGCAAATGCCCACCTATTAGTTTCACAGTGCCTTGGTAATCCTGTTAGAGCAGTATTCTTCACTAATCTTCAGAGGGTGGCCACTTTCACCGACACGACTTCACTGGTGTGAGGTCCGCCACACATTTGAAACCATTGTGTTTAACAGCACGATAATATGGAGTGTTTGTCACACGTTGTGTATTGTCGGGAGGCCGCATGTCAGAGGCCGCACTAAAGGCCACCAGGGGCCGCTAGTGACCCGCGGGCCTTGCAATGAAGAACGCTGTGTTAGGCCATACAAGTGCAATACGCCCTCTCACCAAACATAAGACAAAAGCTAATCCTCAAGATTACTTATGTTAACTCTCTTCCCTCCGCACACATGACGAGCATATTAGGAAGCCACTGGAGATATGCACTTTTAAATCTAGATTGAAAACTAATTTCTCCTAGTACTGCCATTTGTGTTCAGTTTGTTGCCCCCCCCCGCACCTCCGATTAGCACGGCTGTCTACGTACGGTGCGAATGAAGTTCAACACACCGTACACACGAACAATATATCTCTCATCCCCCACATTCTCCCTACTTGCCCCCCCCTCCCCTTATCACCCCTTTTGGCCCACCTCACCTCACATTGTTGTGCAGACAAAGTAACATCATTCCAATATAAACGCGTGCGGTAGAATTACTCGTTGTACAGTCAATGTTTCTTTTACAATAACATTCCCACAACAAAGGGTGCAATGCTCCCACCCATATTTTACTGTTCTTAAAATAACTTACTGTTATTATAAGTGCCTGTTCAAATTGCTCTACGTTACCAGTTTCACTCACCGTGCCAGAGCCAATCTCTCACGCCATAAGAATGCAGTGTCCGTCATCCTATCCATCTTTAGTTATTTACTTACGTAAGAGGTGTGTTCTAAATTTGGAATTACAATTGTAAGTTTAGTACCGATTGCATGAATGTGTTACTGTTAACTATAATTGAGATTAATTGCAAGCATTTTACTAAATTATGCAAAAGAACATTCAAGAATACTTTTGCATAATTTTGCCATATTCGCGTCACACATTTTTATTGACGAGTAATGTGTTTCCTTCTGGGTGACTGGGCGTTAATGACTAAGGTCAAATACTTCATTTACTTAAACTAAAGCCTGCACTTTTAACACGATCAAATTAACTGTAAGGATACACACATGATGATGTGGTAAGGGGCACTTTAATGGTTCAATGGACTTGTGGGAGCCCACAATGAGACAGCATTTCCATAACCTCAATATGCTTGCTCTCCATTCATGATTTAGATTGATGATTTTGTCTGTGAATTGTTAGACGTAGTCAAATGGACAGAGGTAGGCGGTTGCGTCAGGAGGCCTGTAGTTTGCAAACTGTGAAAATCAAAGTGTGCCCCTTTATGCTATGACCACAGCACTCCGTGAATTGACCTAACTCTTCCACGTTGTCGAGTCGTACATCCCGAAGATGAGGTCCCACATTTGCGCACAAAATGAGCAATCCACCAACTTTGACTCATTGTGGTATACTCATTCTGATGTTAACTGCTCTAGTGGGAGCTGTCACAATGTATCAACCACTTTGCGAATTGGATTGTGACTTAATTGTGTTTTGTACCTGTATGTTGCAAAGATTTCCAATTTTAGCCTATCAATTCAAATCAACGTTTTCTTTTATGACTCTTCAGAATAAAACGATGAATTTATCACGTACAATCGTGCATTTAGAAGTTAAAGTCCTTTGTGGGAAGTCCTTTGTGGTCATCCAGTGGAGAGGCTGGAGAGGCCGAGTGCACTGAGGAGATGGAGCGATGAAATCAGCGTGTACATTCGGGTTATATTTCCCTTCGTGTTGCAGGTATGCAGGTAAGAAATGACTGGCATATTCCCGGTGGCCAGGGTTCATTTAGCAGAGCTTGGGAGAGATCTACTGCTCCAGCTGAGGGTGTGCCAAGTGAGTAGGATAAAAAGAACACAAAAAGGTGTTTGGAGCGTTTTTAAACAACAGGGAATTTGACGTACAAGTTGCTCACCCGTACTGAAAGCCATTGTTTATTAATGGCCCCACGGCGTCCGTGCGATAGGAGTGCAGTTTCACGGTGGCAGCCCCGGGTGGGACAATGCATGCTGGAGCGGGTGGATTGATGGATGGAGGGATGAATGCTTTGGTGAAATAACTTCTACTGCCGCTTGGGGTTGGCACAGTTCCGCATGGGTTACTTTCTAGATGAGCCCATGTGAAGAATTTGGAAAAAATTAATAATGTGATTCTCTCGACAATATTTTTATGGGTTTATAATTGTGCTTGAATTCAGGCATGCGGCGTGTGATGCGGAAGATTCTAAGCATGTAAAATACATCTAGTATAAAGACTGTCACCTTTACCACGTGCAATATAATTGTGTAAATGTGCATGTCAAATCACGCACTCAAACCAAGTGTAATAAGTGGCTCCGACACGATAAGAACTTGAGTCGTTTATTAATAAATCTTCGGTACAGCTTGGTTGTCTCTCGTCTCTCTCTCACTACGGATGATTGCCGCCCAAGCGGTTTCGCCTCCCCGCGCCACGTGGCGCTCACCCACTCTCTAACACGCCGCTGGCTGACGGCGCGCTAGGGAGCGGTTGAGTGGCTGGAGGTCGAGGCAGCAGCGATGAGGAGCTCCCCTTGATTCTTCACACACCGACCCCGCACCTTGCTCCGGCCCCCGCTTATATTCGCTCCCCGGCGACTAAACCCCGCCTCTGACCCCGCCCCTCATGGAACCTTCGGGAGCGTTCCAGAGGCTTCCCGGTTGGCTCCGCCCTTTCCACCTGATGACGGAGACTTGTGTTGCCTCCGAAACGTCGTGATATTTATTTTATTTTTTTAAATCCTTTATATTAAGTTCGCGTGCTTGCTTGCTTGCTTGCGTGCTTGCTTGCTTGCTTAGGACCGTGCAAATCTTTCGGTCGTTTTTTAACCCACTTCCCGTGATCCAATCGAGCTGACATTTTCCACACAGACTCGATGTGCCAGACAATTATTGTTCGTGAAAAAAAATTCCCAAAATTTTACACTTTTTAGGCAAAATTGTTTTATTTTACATATATTCAAATAGAACGCATTCATGGCTTTGGCTGAACGTCAGAGTGTAAGAGCCCAGAGCGTAACCCCTCCGCAGGCCGTGGCGGAGTAGCGCAGTTGGTAGTGCCCTCGCTTCCCATTCCAAAGGTCGCAGGATCGATCCCCGCGTCCTCCACAGGCGAATATATTTTTAAATCCTTTATATTAAGTTCGCTTGCTTGCTTAGGACCGTGCAAATCTTTCGCTCGTTTTTTAACCCACTTCCCGTGATCCAATCGAGCTGACATTTTTCCACACAGACTCGTTGTGTGTGACAATTAATTTTCGTGAAAAAAAATCCAAAATTTTACACTGTTTAGGGAAAACAAATTAAATATTTAATTACCAATTGCTTAATGGTGGCAGACAATCATCTGACGCATAGGTGGCAGCCATTTCAAGCCAGAGGACGAGAGGACTCTAGCCGCCACGCATATGAAGGATTTATAGTGAAAAACTTTGTTTTTACGGGTTTACTTGTTATTAATTTTAATTTCATTTTTAACCTACGTGACTTTACCGAAAGAACTAAGAGTATGAATCCTTGCAGTCACGAAAGCTTCAAATCTAGAACTTTCACCTTTGTTCTAGATGTCAACCCTTACCCCAAATAAATCATCACTGCATAGCAAACAACACCCCACATAATACAGGAGATGGCGCTCTCATTACACAAGCATGGTGTTGAAGTTAATCTCCTTTGTTGACCCTCAGCAGAGAACATATAATCCCTACGTGGAGACCAATCCCTCCAATAATACATGTACATAATTATACAATGTATATATGTCATTGGAAATCAACAGCATTTCCATCATATTTTTTTGTATAATATACGACAGTTTATAACTGCTTCATAATAGAGGTTTTGGATTAGATCGCGTAAATAAAATGTGTCGTTAAACCCGCCGTCACCCAACACAGCCAATTAGTAAGGTTTGTCACATAAACAAAACATGCCAATTCGTTACTAGTTTAGCACACCGGTGTGTTGTAAAGTAAAACGAACAACGTTTACAAAATTGTAAATTTGTGGGTTTACTCTCCAACACACTGGTGTTAGTGTAATGCGGGCGTAAGCGACCTTCCGGATGTGACGTCACGAGGAGGCGGAGCCAGGTGACGTGGGTGAAAGGTTGGGGTCCTTAAGCGGGTAAACCGGAAAGAGAAGTCAGTCGGGTTGTGAATGGAAAAGGGTGAGGCCACGAGGGCGAATGAGAGGAGGGGGGCACCGCCGGCGAGCGGGAGCCGACCCCAGAGTACAGCCAGGAAGGCTGTGTGTTAGAGGCAGCGGTGTGGCTGCAGGGAGTCGCAGGAGCGACGAAGAGAGAGAAGAGTACAGCCAGGAAGGCTGTGTGTTAGAGGCAGCGGTGTGGCTGCAGAGAGTCGCAGGAGCGACACAAGAGAGAGAGACAGCACGAGTCTGTCAGAGCGCTGCGGAGTAAGCAAGAGCGAGAAGAGCAGCAGCGATTACAGCCAAGGGGGCTGAGAGTGAGTAACAGCAGCGGAGCTGCTGTGGGGCTGCAAGAGCGACAAAGAACAGCAGCGGGGCTGCTGATGGTGACTGGAGTGACATCGGAACCAGCACTGAGAGTATAAGAGAGACAGCCGTGTGGGAATGCAGTACGGACCAAATAAAGGACACTGAGCCAGAGATCGTGGTCAAGTCTTTTATTACACTGGTGTCAGAAGTGAAACGGCTTGTCAAGACGGCTCGGAAGAAAGAATATTCCTGTGCCATCATCTGCTACATCATCCGACTTACGATTGAGACAGATGGCGCAGCTGGAGACCTGGAAAATCGTGCTGGCGAAACCGTGTGAGCTCACCACGCCGACGACGGCAGTGGGGAGAGCCGATGGTGGTCTGCAGGCCGACGCCTTGCCTGCGCTGCCAGCGCCATCTGCCACGCGGCACGAAGACGCCATCTTGGGCGTGGCAGGGGAGAAACGGCGGGAAGCCGCCATCTTGTCTTCACCGCGGCGGGGAGACGCCGCCATCTTCAACATCGCGGCGGAGAGGCAGCCTTGCGCTGCCATCTGGAGGTGCCGCGGGGAGAGCAGCCTGCTGTGAGCTGCTGTTTTGCGAGGGGGAGCTGCGAGGAGAGGACGACGACGCTACAGCTGCTGGGGCGGGAGCTCTCCCGTCCTGGCTCGGGTGCGTGACAACGGAGCAGTCAAGTCGCCGAACGAGTTCTGCGAGACGACTCAAGTTGCCGCCCTGCCGTCCTCTTCTTGCTGCAGCCCCGGGCGGGTCGTAACGATACGCAACCGGCCTTTACACACACCTCACCCATCTTTCGAGGGCCGGGTGGGGGCGATTTTGTTTTCTCTCATGACTCGATTGTGCGGAGCGCGGTTCGGACTGTGGGTATGTGTGTGTAATAACGATGAACGCGCTATCTGCTTGTTGCTCGGTGTCAATTAAAGTGTGTACGTGTGTTGAGAATGGACGGAGAGTATGCTGTGCTTGCTGAGTGTTAAATTGTGTGTGTGCGCTGCGGTGTGGAGTTGTTATATTGATGGCGAAGTTAATTATTAACTCGGGAGCGTCGGGTATCTTGCGCTGTATCATCTCGTGGGTTACCTTGTGCGATGGGCTTAATTGAAAAAAATATATATTTTTTTTGGTGTATTGTGCTGCGAGGTGCTATGTGCGATGTGGTTGTTGCAAGAGAGAGAATATTTGTGTTGTTGCTGCAATGTTACGACTGGATTAATGGTGTGTTGGTTACCTGCAGATCGGCTTGCTATTGTGCTTAAATGTGCGCGTGTGATCGCGATATGCTGACTGTATGTGCTGTTACACCGTTCTGTACGGTTATGGGGTGCGATGCATTGATTGACCATTGGGGTTGGGATGTTATTAATTGTGCGTACCTGTTTGGAAATTGGTAACAAATTCGAGGGGGACCCTATTATTTGGTCGTATGGATGTTATGTACACGCGATTTTGTGTATATTATGGGTAACGGCGCTTTGTGAGAGAGAGAGCGCGCTTTGAGGGTGCGTGATGACGCCGTTGTGGGTGTCTCAAAGGTTAATGCTAATGGGACCGTAAATTGGCGCCAAGTTGCGTCGCGTATTCGGTTGGTCGCATGCAGCCACGAGTTGCTTTGCGAGTTGGGTTGTGTAACCAATGTGGTTGGTAAAATATTGGTTAAAAATTCCCCGATATGACTGCTGCGCGCAGCAAGCTGGGGCTGTGCGTCTATCGTTGTTGGGATTGTTACAATAAGACGGGGGAAGCAATTTGTGACCCCCAGCAAAGGGAAGCTGGGGTGCACGAATGGAGAAAACTGGCCACGTGTTCGCACGTTGGGCCGCCATTTTGCGCACACGCGGGGTATGGCGTCGATGCGCTTGGCGGAAAGGGCCGCCATTTTGAGTGCGCGCGAGATATTGCGCGAACGCGCTGGGCGAAGGGGGCCGCCATTTTGAGCGCGCGGGAAAAACCTCGGTGGGGCAAATATTCCATCTGTTATGCCTGCCATTGTTGATTGGGTGACGCACGAGTGGTGGTCACGTCGGCCTATGGCTGATGGCTGACCTGACAGCCCGGAGGCGAAACCTCCGTGGTATGTCTTAAACTAATGGGCCGTGTGCTCATATGGCTCGGGGAGTCATGGTTCAGTTGTGCGGTGGCAGACTGAACCTGGTGTGCCGGGGGCTCACGGGTTTTGGGTTAGGGCGTTATTGTCTCTATAAGAGAACATTACCCCGTGGGGGGGGTCGTTGATATCTGGCCTTGCCGAGGGATTGATCTTCCCTTGGCTATGAAGCGCATTTCAAAGATTGATGGAGCTCGTTTGACGGGGTTGCAGTGGCAGACGTGTCTTATATATTTGGACGATATCATTGTCTTCATTTAACACGGCTGGAGACAGTGTTCACGAGGATGCGCTCTGCGAATTTAAAATTTAAACCAAAGAAATGCCACCTACTGCAACGGTCCGTCCGTTATCTGGGGCACATTGTGAGTGCTGAGGGGGTGTCCACGGATCCGGAAAAGACGGCGTGCGTCCGGGATTGGCCGACTCCGGCCACCGTGGGGGATGTTCGGCGGGTTTTAGGATTTGCCTCGTATTACCGAAGATTTGTGCCGGGTTTTGCGACGATTGCGAGGCCCTTGCATCTCCTTACGGGTAAAGGACGGAAATTTGTTGGGGACAGCCGGAAGAGGCGGCCTTTCGGAGTCTGCGTGATCTATTGGCTACGGCTCCGACATTGGATTATCCCGATTTTGATCGCCCTTTCATTCTTGATACGGACGCGAGTGACACAGATAATGGGGCGGTATTATCACAGTCTAAAGGGGGCGTAGAGCGCGTCGTGGCGTATGGTAGCCGAGTCTTGTCGCCTGCGGAAACACGCTACTGTGTCACTCGTAGAGAACTTTTGGCGGTTGGTTTTTCCTACGGAAATTTCGACCGTACCTTTACGGTCGTTCTTTTATTGTGGGTACGGATCATGCGGCCTTGCAATATGCACTTAAAATGGACCAGCCATCGGGACAGTGGGCACGTTGGTTGGACACGCTACAGGCATTTTCCTTCCAAATTCAACATCGGAAGGGAGTGCGCCATGCGAACGCTGACGCACTTTCCAGATTACCAGGGCGCGCCCCTTGTAAATGTGCATCGGGGACGCATAGGTGTTCGCCGATTCTAAACCCCCCTCAGCCGCTTACGTTGGCCGTCGAGAAGTCGGATACTCCGATGGAACCGGGACCGACTGACGGGGTTTTGAATCTGCCGCGGTCTGTCTGGATTCGGGAACAAATGATGGATGAGTTGTTGTTGTCCATGCGGAAGCGGTCTATGAGGGACAATGGGAGTCCGAGTACGGCTGTGGGGCCGTGAACCGCTCTCCGAGATGGTCTGCTTATGTGGCGAGAAGGGTTCCAGGAAAGCTGGCGTGTGGTGCTACCAACGTCCTTGCGATTCGAGTTGATTAGAACTCTCCATTGTGACACACTATTGCATTTAGGGGTGCAGAAGACTTTGTTGACGTTGCAACGTCATTATTTTTGGCAAGACTGGTGTGTGTCCATCGCTGATGGGATAGTAAGGGAGGAGCATGGCCGAGTGCTGCTCATCCCCGAAATGGCACTAGCTGAGAGTATGGTAAATGGATGTTGCCGTGGGTTGACGACCACGGTGAGGGTTACGGCGAATTAAACGTTACCGCTGGGGAGCGTGGCTCTCTCCACGCGAGGGTGTGCGATTAGGGGTTTTGTTGGTTTGTTGAGAGTGACTGTGGGTACATGCTGTGTACGTCTGAGGTCTGTGCTGGTCCTCAAGGGAGGACTGCTGGTGGGTAAGAGCAGAAATTTTTTTGTTGTTGTTGTTTTCACGTGTAAATAATATTGTTGTTAAAATGTAAATACTGGGGCGTCCATCGCGATTATTTGGGTAATTATTGGGGTTTTCTTAAGCGGGCCGGAATTACATCATCTCCACTATCCTGGGGCCGGGTGGCTGTCGTGTACGACATGCGGATGTGCGTTGTTGTGCTTTGTGCTGTTGTTGTTCTTGTTGTTATATTACATGCTTAGTGTCCTTTAAGGGGGAAGGTCGGTTCACCGCATTACGCTTTGGTATTGTTCAGCCGAGGTCGGCTGGGTTTTTTCTATGGGGGAGGGTGGTGTAATGCGGGCGTAAGCGACCTTCCGGATGTGACGTCACGAGGAGGCGGAGCCAGGTGACGTGGGTGAAAGGTTGGGGTCCTTAAGCGGGTAAACCGGAAAGAGAAGTCAGTCGGGTTGTGAATGGAAAAGGGTGAGGCCACGAGGGCGAATGAGAGGAGGGGGGCACCGCCGGCGAGCGGGAGCCGACCCCAGAGTACAGCCAGGAAGGCTGTGTGTTAGAGGCAGCGGTGTGGCTGCAGGGAGTCGCAGGAGCGACGAAGAGAGAGAAGAGTACAGCCAGGAAGGCTGTGTGTTAGAGGCAGCGGTGTGGCTGCAGAGAGTCGCAGGAGCGACACAAGAGAGAGAGACAGCACGAGTCTGTCAGAGCGCTGCGGAGTAAGCAAGAGCGAGAAGAGCAGCAGCGATTACAGCCAAGGGGGCTGAGAGTGAGTAACAGCAGCGGAGCTGCTGTGGGGCTGCAAGAGCGACAAAGAACAGCAGCGGGGCTGCTGATGGTGACTGGAGTGACATCGGAACCAGCACTGAGAGTATAAGAGAGACAGCCGTGTGGGAATGCAGTACGGACCAAATAAAGGACACTGAGCCAGAGATCGTGGTCAAGTCTTTTATTACATTAGTAACGTGACAAACCTTACTAATTGGCTGTGTCGGGTGGTGGCGGGTTTAACGACACATTTATATTTACACGATCTAACCCAAAAACTTCTATTATGGATAATATTCGTCCCGAAAGCCCATATGTTAAACTGAATTTTACACTGATAAACATTAACAGTTATAATTTCATAATATTTGTAGAAATTGGATGTGTACGTGTCAATATGTAATCAACATAAAAAGAGCCTAAAACAACCCTTATCAGTGCTGTGAATACCGTACCTCTTTATCCCACCATGTACGTATGTATAGAGATTTGTCTGTGTGTGTGCATGTAGTGTTCTGGGTAGCGGCAGTGTAGCGGTTAGCACTACGCTGCGCTAAGAACCCAGCCACCCGAGTCGAGATTCCCGCTCACGACCACCAACACCAGTGCCGATTACATGACTCGGTGCTGTGCATCCCCTCGGTCAACTGAACCTCAAAGGAGTACCTGGTGCGATATGTAAACATTGTAACTGTGCCGTGCCGGCCTTCATAGGTGTTCGCAAACATCACTTCTCCTAACAGACTATATACGGGATCTTTGTCGTATATATGCAAATATGTATAAAATGCATTAACTTCAAAAGAGCTACGTTTCCCTGTTACCTGAATTGGGTTATATGCACACTGCGCCCGTGAATTCAAGAACCATAATTTTTGCAAGATATTTTCTCAAGCGTTTATAATGTTCACACCTCAAACTCCCCAGGGTAAATTCATTTAAATTCGAAAATGTGCATGTCGCGATGAGGCTGATAAAACTGTAGTGAAAGCTGTGAAATACGTCTCTTGGTTTGCAATCCCCATCTACTTGTTCATAACTATTAAAATAAAAAATAGGCATTTAAAAATGATGCTAGGAAATGTGCACGTTATTAAAAGGTGCGACCTCATTTAAGTACTGCAACAAAATCTAAATGAACTTTCGCGCTACATTATAGTGCTTTGTAAAATGTTTATTTCAGAAACAGGAACGACAAATGAATACACATTCTGATTAGGACTTTAATATTAATTGCTCGAACGTCATGTCGTATTTTAGATTTTTAAGGGCCCAACCAGCAACGTGCCACGTTTTCAAGGTCAGGTTGGTCATGAAAAGATGAAAGTTAGCACCCACTGCAACAATTATGCTCTAAAATTTGAATTTTTACAACCCGTTCAAAAGTGTGAAGTTGCCATTAGCAGCTATTACCGATTGCTTTTATATGCACTTTGGTAGTAAAATATGTCAGCAGAGGGAGCTGAAGATGCGTTGGATAAAATTTAGAACCGGGAGTTATTCCACTATTGATGGAAATGGCGTTGTTACACGTGTCTAAAGTCATAACTCTCACAGCAACAACTTTACATAACCCATTCACCTTCTTCTCCTACGCTACTCACACTGAAGGCCCAAGTAATGACTGCAATTGTGTATTATATTCTATAATTGTTGATTGCATTTGCATTGTATGGAGACGCTATTAAGAATAAAAAAATGTGCTGATGACATAGACATTGCAACATCAAATTGAAATGAACTCAAGAAAATGATAGCATCACTGAATAAAGAAGACTGAAAGTGGGGCTCAAGACAGACATGAGCAAAACCCGAGTGATGCGAAAACACGTTTATGGACCTGGAACAAACTAATGGCAAAACGTGTTTTTAAATCTAAGTCCTTGGAAAAAACTGAACTTAACTTACCTTATAAGATCTCTTTTACCAGTGGCAAAATATAGTAGTAGGTTTTTACTCTTTTAAACTGGTAAAGGTGTCAGTTTTGTACCAGTTTAAAAGGGTAAAAACCTACTACTATAATTAACTTACCTTCTATGACATGGATTTAGGAACATGGACGTTGACAAATGAAATAGAGAAAAAATCTGTAAAATGCAGCTAGTAGCATGGGGAGGTGCATTGCGTGGAATTGCAGAGAAAGAAAGGGGAACACGTGGTTTAGAGTTATATACACAAGTTACATAGATCGCATTGACTACTAAGAAATGTGAGTCGGTGTGGGCAGGACATGCCACTAAAACGGACTATGGCTGGTCATAGTGATATAAGAATGTCGTGGCGGCCAAGGGAGAGAATGCGTCTGATAAAGCAATGCAACGTGAAAATGGAGGATAATCAGCTCTGGTGCTGGATTGATTTACGCAATGCGGGACCGTGAGAGATGGTGACAGCTTGAAGAGGCCCTAATCCCGCAGTAGATTGATGACGATTGATTCCGACGAAAAATAAAAAAAATCCTAATCATACATTTAAATGTATATTCCGGAGTTTCTAATACACAACTTGCCACTTATAGTATTATGCTACATACAACTAAACTGGTAAAAAAAAAACCCATGAATGGATGCAGGGCTGTGCAGCTGTGCAGTGATAACTGCCCAGCTGTTAGCACTCCATCACTACCCTCCCTCAGCTACAAGACCACAAAATATTGAAAGATAGAAGCTGTACAAAATATCAGCCCCTTACAAAATGCCTCTTCCTAACATCAAAGTGCATTTTCATGAGAGGCAGACTGAAACACCTCGCACACATATGGTTCAGATGCAATGAATAGTTACATATGAAAAAAAATATTTCCATTGATAATAATCTGCAGATCAATCACATTGAAAAATCTGATTAACTTGGATTAATACACAAATTCACTTAAGTCCAAATAGCACTAAACAATGTATATTCGTTCTTCTATAGACAACTAGTAAAGAGTTGTTTCAATCCATACAAAATGTTGCAACATAACAAGTTACATCGATTCACATATTATCATAATTTAACATGTTTAACGGCAAAGTACGTATATATCTGGTGACATGCAGCTACACCGTGTCGTTTCAGGGTGCTCGGGCAGTGTTGCTGGGCATCTCTGAAAAATAGTTTGATACCTCATCAGATTAATCCAGAAAATACGTACAGGATTCCGATTCCGAGTGTGCCAACATACCAGGGACAGCCATGCCCCCTGCAAGATGCAGTCCATCAGGGCACCCAACAAAACCCCACGGTCGCATGGCATCTGTGTCTGCCACATCACTTACCAAAGAGAGTGCCAAGGCCTCGTGTGCATAACTACACGATGGTGTGCCAAGGGTAATTGCTTGGCCAAGGCTGCCACGGGGCATTTATGATCTCCCTGGGCCTTGCCTAGTGGGGGTGATGCAGCACAAATATTTAGCTGACATCTCAGGCAATGGCTTCTAAGCGGTGACATATGCATGTGTTGGACACCCACGACCAGATGGGCCACTTACATTATGGGATGTCACAAAGAGGCTGATATCACAACTAATTGTACGCAGTGACAATTTGTGAAATATGTATAAAACTACTAATGGTTTTGAAATTCATTGATGAAGTAATATATAAAATAAGGGCATTGTGATCCCAGAATTACTCTGCTGTATTGTACAGGGTTTTCGCAAGCACCAGTGCAGTCAACGTTGATTTTTTTTAAACCACAGTGCAAATTAATATAAACTCCAGCGTATATACATTATCGAGTGCTGCATTAGCTGACCTTAATTTAATTTTGTTTAAACATGTTGCAGTCTACCGCTGACGTAAGATAATGCAACGTATGTCATCAAGATAACAGATTAAGATTGCTCCTTTCATCAATGTGATGACATTTGACAAGCCAGTTTGGTCACCCATACAACCCCTATCACTCACCACAACTACTAAACAAACTTCCCCAATCCTCTTACCTCACCTCTAATTTTACACGAAACAATTAGTGTAAGTGTTTTATACCATCACGTGTGTTTTGTCAGTAATACACTTCAAGTAAATTGCAATCACAGTCCATTCATGCAGGATATAGGTTTACTACAATACTTTAGACATACTCAGCTCACATTGGGATATATCTGGACACAAAGCCATTAAACATGCACCAATTCGTCCCTATTCATATTATTAGGTTTTTCCGGTAAAGTCACATAGGTAAAAAAAATAAAATTTAAATTAATTATTGTAAAATAAAAATACAATAAAAATCACGACGTTTCGGAGGCAACACAAGCTTCCGTCTTCAGGTGGAACCGTCACAGCACGATAGCTGTATCAAGTAAATGAGAGATTACAAGAGATACCACTCCGTATATATAATGGTTGAGGGGGGGGGGATGGGCCAGGAACGGCCCACTTTTTAATCCTTTATATTAAGTTCGCTTGCTTGCTTGCGTGCTTGCTTGCTTGCGTGCTTGCTTGCTTACGACCGTGCAAATCTTTCGGTCGTTTTTTAACCCACTTCCCGTGATCCAATCGAGCTGACATTTTCCACACAGACTCGTTGTGCGAGACAATTAATGTTCGTGAAAAAAAAATTCCCAAATTTTACTATTTTTAGGCAAAAAAAAAGTATTTAACATATATTCAAATAGAACTCATTAATGGATTTGGCTGAACGTCACAGTGTAAGAGCCCAGAGCGTAACCCCTCCACAGGCCATGGCGGAGTAGCGCAGTTGGTAGCGCCCTTGCTTCCTATGCCAAAGGTCGCGGGATCGATCCCCGTGTCCTCCACAGGCGAATATATTTTTAAATCCTTTATATTAAGTTCGCTGCCACGCATATAAAGGATTTATAGTGAAAAACTTTGTTTTTACGGGTTATACTTATTTATTAAATCCTTTATATTAAGTTCGCTTGCTTGCTTGCATGCTTGCTTGCTTACGACCGTGCAAATTTTTCGGTCGTTTTTTAACCCACTTCCCGTGATCCAATCGAGCTGACATTTTCCACACAGACTCGTTGTGCGAGACAATTAATGTTCCTGAAAAAAAATCCCAAATTTTACACTTTTTAGGCAAAAAAATTTGATTTTACATATATTCAAATAGAACTCATTCATGGCTTTGGCTTAACGTCACAGTGTAAGAGCCCAGAGCGTAACCCCTCCACAGGCCGTGGCGGAGTAGCGCAGTTGGTAGCGCCCTTGCTTCCCATGCCAAAGGTCGCGGGATCGATCCCCGCGTCCTCCACAGGCGAATATATTTTTAAATCCTTTATATTAAGTTCGCTGCCACGCATATAAAGGATTTATAGTGAAAAACTTTGTTTTTACGGGTTATACTTATTATTATGGTAAGGTGCGGTTTGAGACTACGGCTAGACTACATAACAAATGACTGAGCCTATATTATGGTGAGGTGCGGCTTGAGACTACGGCTAGCCTACATAACAAAATGCTGCAAATGAGACCGAGCCTCTGCCATGTAGATGGTTAAAGCACAAAAGCAGGTCAGGAAGAAACAGCCTCCTGCTATGTTGTTTGGTGGGTAAAACTTATAGCAGGAAACCAGTGTGTGCAAAAATGAAGTTAAACCTGGTAAAACAAAACTGGCTGTCTATCAGTAACCTGTACAGTAACTCAAGAATAGTTGTCTGTCAAATAAGATGGTCCAAATAAGTGTAGTTAAATCTTTTTTGCATGGTTAATCACATCTTTCCAATGATTACTCAGTTTGTAACCATCATCACGGTTGAAATTATGTCTGTGTTTGTATATTTGTATGGCTTCGTGTACAAACCTTTGATGGTAGCCAGGAGGTTTGCAGAGCACCTTGGTCTCGGAAAAGACAATATCATGAGAGCCCACAGAGTTGTAGCAATGATCGGCAACGGCCGAAGAATCAGTTCTGCCGTGTTTCAGATCTGACTTGTGCTCTTTTCCGAGACCAAGGTGCTCTGAAAACCTCCTGGCTACCCTCAATGGTTTACAGCTATCGTGCTGTGACGGTTCCACCTGAAGACGGAAGCTTGTGTTGCCTCCGAAACGTCGTGATTTTTATTTTTATTTAATTTTTATTTTACTTTTATTAATTTTAATTTTTTACCTACGTGACTTTACCGAAAAACCTAAGAATATGAATCCTTGCAGTTACGAAAGCTTCAAATCGAGAATCAATTCGTCCCTGTTAATCATCACAATATTTGTTCACAATTTGATTCAATACATAGTTCACAGTGTGGCGCATCTTAAACCTCCAGTGGCTGCAGGAGTCATGTACAAGTGGGGCACATCCTTTTTGTCAACCCACTACTGGGCGAGGGATTCCCCACTGCCATTACTGGTTGCAGAGTTTTTTTGATCATACTTCATCATGCTGGTCAATGTGCTTTGGTGAGAGTGGAGAGCATAGACATCGGATTATAGAAGTGGAGTACAACAATGTTTTTTTAAAATCCTTTATATTAAGTTTGCTTGCTTGCTTGCGTGCTTGCGTGCTTGCTTGCTTACGACCGTGCAATTCTTTCGGTCGTTTTTTAACCCACTTCCCGTGATCCAATCGAGCTGACATTTTCCACACAGACTCGTTGTGCGTGACAATTAATTTTCGTGAAATTTTTTTTCCAAAATTTTACACTGTTTAGGGAAAAATAAATAAATATTTAATTACCAATTGCTTAATGCTGGCAGACAATCATCTGACCCATAGGTGGCAGCCATCTCAAGCCAGAGGACGAGAGGACTCTAGCCACCACGCATATAAAGGATTTATAGTGAAAAACTTTGTTTTTACGGGTTAATTTTTCTTCACTGCCCTTTGCTGTTCACAACATAGCCCTTTAGTCCGAATGTCCGATGGCAACCTGTTTGTTAACGGGAGTTGTGGGGGCCGTTGGCCCCCGGGGTCCCTCCCGCCTGCATCCCCGATTCAGTTTATGTTACCCCACCACCCTAATACCCGCTAGGGTTTCGCCGGCCTTCGAACGCGACGCCCCTACCCATACGGCTTCACGTAGCGCTCCCCCGCTGCAAGCATACGCGCGCACGGCATCATCAATCAAACGCCATACTCCCCCTCTTTACACCGCTACGTACAGCTCTCGCCCGCTGCGAGTGTGTGCCCGTCTACAGCCCTGTGTGGCACTCGCCTCCACGTCGAATAACCACGATACCAATGTGCACCCGTATCCGACACGTAGCGAACGTACGGGCACTCACGCACACAGCTCCCCGCGGCACTCACTCACCGCTGAATACTCACGTTGTGATCGCGCACCTGTATCATACACGTAGTGAACACAAGCGCACCCACACGTGCAGCTCCGCGCAGCGCTCACTCACGTGGCGAACCACTGTGTACGCAGCACCACACACGTTCACACCTCTCCACGAGATCACACGAGGCCACGATTCACTATTAATGATTTATTGTCCGCTGTTGTATACTAAACCCTTCTTCCAAACTTGATATTTTTATATATTATCTTTTTACTTGATATATAATGAATGAAAACACCCCAAAGCGCAGCAAACTGCAAAACACCAGGTGTTGTTAAGTGATGAACTGGAGGAGGGCTGGGATGACAGAATTTGCAACCTTGCCTCAAGGAAAGATAAATCCAGGGTGAGTGGTCAAACGAAGTGGGTCAGCTCAAGGCTGTGTACACAGGGGGGGATGATTTAAACAACCCTGCACGGCTGAACGTGAGGGGGCCTTTGACCTGAAATTAAGAATAACACTCCCAGAGCAGAAGGTTGGATGGCCACAGTGAGACGAATAAGAGCGTTGTATATCTCAAGGATGCAGACTCAGCTGAATAACAAGGCTGCGGGGGTCACCAGAAGTTCGCGTTCGCCTAGTTAAGACGAAAAGCTCAATTATTCTGTATTGCTATTAAAGTAACGTTAAAGTCAGAATTTAACAACAGGGTAGGCTAAAGTTATTGATATTCACACCCACTCCAATTAAACCAGGCCACAAGTTACGCCTACTGAACCATCACCATCATTAAGTCAATATGAAATGTTATTTCCATACTTTAATATACAACTCGACCCAAAGCATATGACAATCAGAACCTTCCTAAGTCAAAATTGAATCGCACCCAGAGAGGAGCGAATAGTCGATATAAGGTTGAAGAGGGAAGGAAATTAAGAGCACGGCGAACTGCAAACGTAAGCAAAAAAGCCGGGAACACACCAACCCAGCGACCCACCAGCCCAGCAACAGCGAGTCGGGCTTCGACAGGCCATAAAAGTAGAAATAATAACTCCCGGGGTCAGGGGACATCAGAAGAAGCAGGCAGACAAAAACCAGAACTGACTCCAAGGTTCAACCGCCCTCACCTACAAGGAGTGACGGAAATTAATGAGGCCTTGAGTTAACGGCGTCAGCTGGACAGCAACAACAACGGCGAGCAGAGACAGAGTGAGGCAAAACCTGCGAGGCTATGAAATGCAACTTCATGTCAGTAAAGCCCTGACCAACAAGTTAAGTTAAAGACATCACAATACATAATATCGTACATAACATCAATGTTAACGCTATTCACCGTCAACTATATTCCGCTTATATAACCATGCAGACACCAAGGAATACGAATTCCTAGGATCAAGAAACTTACCCCTTAACCTAAGATATCGGAAATAAATTAATAATAATAAGCCTATGCATGAAAAGACAAAAGTAAAACTTATGAAAAGCCAGGATAGCGGGATAAATCACCACCAGGTCGAAATAAAATACATAATAAAAGAGCGATGTTAAACCCAGGGTCGGAGAGAAAGGGAGATCCCGGCCGTCTTTGTATCCCCGCAGCGCGGGATGGGAGTGTGTATGTGCTCGGGGAGGCACCTCCACTTGGGTCAAGCACCACGATGGGAAACGACACACCTTAGGTTACATACAGAATCATAACTGGGAAATGGTAAGGGACAAATGTTAATTTAAAACTTTTTAACCATGTCTGTGTGCGTCTGTGAGGGTCGGAGGGAGTGTGCCCCTCCCTCCAGGTCGTGCAACACGGACAGAGGCGCCTGTGAGACGATTTGTAACGTCTGTGTTTTGGTTCATGAAGAAGGCCAGACAAGAGATAATATTGCACCCAGACAGAGAGACGATTTCGAGGCAATTTGTAACATCTGATTGTTTGCTCATGGATTTTATGGAGGGAGTATGACAACGGAATATACCGTGGGTGATGCACACAAGGACACGGACGTACGGACACACACATGGACACACCTACCTACGGACAGATCCTGACACAGCAAAAATCGAAAGAAACCCCGCCTTGTGGGCAGGACCCAAAGGGATTTTTCGGCATAAAAGAAAGGACCCTGAGCATTGGAAACCAGTTCGACCAGGAGGGTCAACTCATCAGCCGAGTTCGACCAGTGGGTCGGCTCAGGAGTTCGACCAACAGGGTCGGCTCAGGAGTTCGACCAGCGGGTCGACTCAGGAGCGAGCTGCGACCAACGGGTCGGCTCGACTCTTCAGCTCGTCTGGGACTCAGCCGAGTTCAGCCGGCTCTCGGGGCTCGACTCAAGCGGCTCCCCATCTCCTCTGCAGGCGGGCAAGACCCGCTTGACAGCTCAACTCGGCCTGCGTGGGTCAACCTCTGCCGAGTCGGAGGTCTCTCTGCAGCTGAAGGTCGCGGTTTGGCGACGAGGCGACGACCCAGCACTGCGCGCTGCGAGCGAGCTGTGGGCGCCACCTACCGACCGGGTTCCGAACTACGACAGCGTATCAACAGGCATCCAAACCAATTCAACACGGCGACAGGAGAGCGACTGATACGTATGACGCGCACCGCCCCCTCACCACACGACCACCAGGCGTCTGTTTGACATAAAGAACCGACTCCGAACATTGACTATTCAAGACCACTCTTACCACTCAAACACACTCGAACCCATAAGCCATCCGTGGCTGTGAAGAAAACACTCGAGACCGAGTGATGGCCATCCGTCGTTTATAAGAGTATTCGTAATTTTTATCTTTAATATTTAGTGGGCTGTACTCTTAATCGCATAAATTCCCAACAGATCCATCAATATGAATTGATTCTTGGCACCTCCTTCCGCCGAGCCACGCTCACGTGGGGAGTGGTGGCCCACCAGATCCTTATCAGGTGATCTGGTCCCCAATTAGTAAATTTGATATAAGATAACGATCTTCGAAAAAGGAGCACCGTCGCAGGCCCTTACTCCGAGCCATTCTGTTGTCAGATAACCTGCCGATGTATCTGTTGAGATTGGTGCCTTTAAGAATAATAACTGTTTTGATTGTGTTTTTTTATCGCCGTATAATCTTTCAAGTATCTTTCGGTCATAATCGCCGCACGTACTCGCATCCTCTACAGAATATTCAACTGTCCCGTGACCCAAGGTGCTAACAACGTGATAAGGGTTGCGTATGATCAATAAGGAGGGCGGTACTGCGTGAACAATATTGAGTATAATCATTCATTAAAGTTAAGGTTTTTCTTAGCATAGTATTTGCATGTTTTAACGACTCTCTCTCTCACTAACAACCATCGCGTTATGCGGGATCCATGTGCCGTTGTCAAAGTTAAATCAGACAATCATTGATGATACTGTATTGATGCCGTGTTGACGTTCCGGGATTGAGAGTTCGCATACTATATCATAGTTGAGGTTGAATTAGTAATAAATTGATTAATACAGAAGTGGTTGTGTGATTCCTTCCTGAAATCTATGCATAAGATCTGCTTCTGCGTTGAGATCTGAACTTGGTGACCTTAATAAACACACTAACACATACTCAATAAATGTTAAAGCGATAACGGGGTGAACTGGGGACCTAAAAATATAAGCGAGAATGAGACGAACCTAGACAACGATGCCGAGTTAATCTAAGTTAATCTTGCATACTTACACCACACCTGCATAACTGCATACGATTAATTGCCTTATTCCGATCGATAACCCACCCTCGTCACCGAGGCGGGGTCTGGTTATCATAACGACTTGCATTATCATAATTACACCCACTCGCATAATTACTACGATTACCTCTCGAATTGGCATAATTAAATGTGCATAATTACCTCAATTAACATATTTCCGGATAATTACACATTTGGCCAAATTTCATTTGATTATTATTATTTTCACTGAATATTCATAACCCACATATACAACATAATAATTTCACCCACGCACGCATACAACACATAAAAATTTTGATACCCAACATATACAACACCGCTACCTGGAACTAGGTGTTAAATCAGTGAGTCGACGAGGCTGGCCTACGCTGATACCTTTATGCCTATTCCCGATTTATCTGCTATGATTCTAATTCACCTCCTTACTCACTGTTAGGTGCTCACGGCGGGTCGTTGATCCCCTGCTCGCAGCGTACCTCGGTGCGTCTCACGGACGTCTGGGTCGCTGGGCTGGAGCTGCGTCTTGTCGCCTGGCGCTGGAGTAAGAGAGCGCGATCTCTCCTTTGCCCCCCTTTTTATCCTCCCTACATCAAAGGGATGCGGCTCCGAGCGGGATGGCGGCCCTCAGCTTTTCCTTAACAATGGGCTCGCGCCCTCTAGCACGCGCACCGCGGTTCCGGGCGCCTGTGATATGCTAATCAATGTGCGGCGTTGCGCGGCGTAAATTCTAATTAATCCTTTTCCCTCCCTAACAATGGTGCCTGCGCGCTCAAGCGTAATTATCCCAACCATCCATGACTATGCGCAAGAGAACCTGCGGTCCCGCTACTCATGCTGTCCCGTCCCGCCCCTGTTTGCCCCGTCGACACGTGGGTGGTGTGTGTGGGGGATGCGCTTCAACCGCGGTGGCCGAATGCCCCTCGCCGTGGCCATACCATCTTAAGGCCGGTCGCAGCGCCGCGGTGCAAAGTAGCGTCGGGGGAGGCCGTCCAATTCCCTGATCGCCGGAAACCGTGAGAGTTAATCCCGATAAGGGTTTCTCAGATAAAAACCGGTCGATCAGGTGAGCTTCCCTTCCAGCTCTATGGGGGGGGGAATGCGTGCGGGTGTGTTCATGTGAGGTGAGGTGAGGGGGACGAGGGGTTGGCTCCGTTGCTTGGTGGTGGCGAGGTCGGGGATGGGGCGCCTGCCGAACGGCTTCGTGGCGGCGGCATCACAGAGTCACCCATCCAACGCTGGATCAACGTTGGCCCAACGTTTGCATGTTTACAGGGCAGGCTCAACCTGCTTAGCTTGCGCGATCCCACAGGATCAGGTGTATTGTGGGTGATGTGGTCATAGTCAAAGATCTAATATAACCTCATTACATTCAATTTATATATGAATCCAAATTGGTTCTCACATGCGTGATTCCATGCATGACGGAGAACATTATAATCAACGTAAAATGTTGAATCGATTGGTTACAACACCCATAATCTCCATAAATACTGAATAAGTAAAGTATGCTTCTATACCAAATAAAGGTCATAATTCTTTGATAGATTTGGCGTAGATAGGAAAGCTACACGAATTTGTTGCAGTACATTGATCATGCAGAGTGTCCCCAGGCCAGTGGTGGATTGGCCACAACCCTGAAATATTGATGATTTGCTTGCTGCCACTGTACCTTAACTCCTCAACACCACAATCCATCACAGCTGTCATAATCCATATAGGATGACATCAAAATGCAGACAGCGCTGGGAGCTGGGGAAAAGTCGAAGACATTAGCACAGCTGCTAGACCCCGAGTCACATTCCACCTTTGACCCTTTGCCACAGTTGAATTGCTCAGTAATGAGCACTGTCCTGCAGCTTGTACTGTGGCGCTTCAGACAGCTCGCCACCTGCGTGTGTGGACCATCCTCCACTCAGGGAAGGAAACTGCCAAACAACAGGGAGTGGCTCATCTTCTACTGTATTTTAAACTTATAATTTGCATTTTTCACGTAAAAAAAGTTGTTCAAGAGTGGAAAATTTGGGGGCTGAAACATATCTCAGCTTTTAACATGGGAGTCAATGGGAAACGGATGATCACTCAACGAGTTTTCGCTTAACGAGCAAAATTTCGTAGAACGTATCTCGCTCCTTAAGTGAAACATGCCGGTACAGGAATTTCGAGTCTCGTGCCATTGGCTGTGTCGTTGCCTGCTGAATATTTTTTATCTGAATCTTAATTTACGTGATGAACCCTTTAACGTGTTAGATTATTTGGCTGCGATAAATGTCCAAATGATAATCCACTTTATTGAGCTATCATTTGTGGCCAGGTCGATTTTGAAAAATAAGTTAATACCTCAGTAGGCTTTGCCTAATAGCATGGGAAAGGTTTAGTTTTATTCATATTCTTGGATATTTCGGTAAAGACAGAAAATAACAAAAAATAACAAAAAACTACGATGTATCGATCCGCTTGTGTTGCGATCGAAACGTCGTAGTTTTTTGTTATTTTTGTTAATTTCTTTGAACCTATCTACGTGACTTTACCGAAAGACCCAACAATATGAATTCCTGCAGTCACGAAAGCTTTAAGTCAAGATTTGGGTGATTTGTTTACCTTTCTTGTACTTTTCACTCCTATCGTGTTTTTGTAGTGTTTGTTGTTGTAACCTCTTTGCCTCGTCAGTCTGTGACCTACAGCGCGCACTTGAACGGTATGATGCCGAGTGTGAAAAAGGCCGGGATGAGGATCAGCACCTCCAAAGCTGAGTTCATGGTTCACTCCCGGGAGAAGGTGGATTGTTCTCTACAGGTGAGAGGGGAGGAGTTTAAGTACCTCGGGATCTCCTTCGCCAAGTGAGGGTAAGTGGAGGTGGGAGATTGGCCGGCGGATCAGTGCAGGGTCTGTAGTCTAGCGGGCGATGTACCGTTCCGTGGTAGTGAAGCGGGAGCTGAGTTCTTGAACAAAGCTCTCGGTTTACAGGTCGAACGACGTTCCCACCCTCACCTATGGTCATGAGCTTTAGGTAATGGCCGAAAGGATGAGATCGCGAATACAAGAGGCAAAAATTACGTTTCTCCGCAGGGTTGCCGGGCTCACTCTCTATGATCGGGTGAAGAACTCGGCAATCAGGAAGAGCCTCAGACTTGAGCACCTCCAAAGCTGAGTTCATGGTTCACTCCCGGGAGAAGGTGGATTGTTCTCTACAGGTGAGAGGGGAGGAGTTTAAGTACCTCGGGATCTCCTTCGCCAAGTGAGGGTAAGTGGAGGTGGGAGATTGGCCGGCGGATCAGTGCAGCGTCCGCAGTCTAGCGGGCGATGTACCGTTCCGTGGTAGTGAAGCGGGAGCTGAGTTCTTGAACAAAGCTCTCGGTTTACAGGTCGAACGACGTTCCCACCCTCACCTATCGTCATGAGCTTTGGGTAATGGCCGAAAGGATGAGATCGCGAATACAAGAGGCAAAAATTACGTTTCTCCGCAGGGTTGCCGGGCTCACTCTCTGTGATCGGGTGAGGAACTCGGCAATCAGGAAGAGCCTCAGACTTGAGTCGCTGCTCCTCCAGATTGAGAGGAGCAAGTTGAGGTGGTTAGGGCACCTGGTAAGGATGCCCCGCGGTAGATTCCCCCTGAAACTCTACCGGGCAGCATGTCCCACTGGGTGAAGTGTGATGCCGCCGCCACGAAGCCGCTCGGCGGGCGCCCCATCCCCGACCTCGCCACCACCAAGTGACGGAGCCGACCCCCGCGTCCCCCCACCTCACCTCACATGAACACACCCGCACGCATTTCCCCTCCCCCCATAGAGCTCCGAGGGGAAGTCACCTGGCCGACCGGTTTTAATCCGAGAAGCCCTTATCGGGATAACTTTCATGGTTTCCGGTGACCAGGGAATTGGACGACCTCCCCCGATGCTACTTCGCGGCGCTGCGACCGGCATTAAGATTGCAAGGTCGCAGCGAGGGGCCACTCGGCCACTGCGGTTGAAACGCACCCCCACACTCACACACATATCGACGAGGCAGGCAGGGGAGGGACGGGGCGGCATAATTAGCATGACAACAGGGGCTCTTGCGCGTAGTCGCTGATGGTTAGGATAATTACGCTCGAGCGCGTAGGCGCCATTATTAAGGAAATTAGGGAAGTTAAAGGGTAAAATCTGGAATTATGAATAATCATAGGGGCGGAGGCACGCGGGGAGCCCGTGCACAAATTCCCACGGCGAGCCTTTGTGATGGACGCCGCGGCATAATTGGCATAACAAAGGCATCATGCACCGGCGCAGTCAAGCCGACCACCCATTGTGATGGGGAGGCATGAGAATGGAACTGATTAGGATATGCGCCACGCATAAACGCCGGAGGAGGGAGAGGGCAGGGGAGGCGGGGCCTGGGACGGGGGAGATAGGATAAAAAGCGAACGTAACGAGGCAGAGGGATCTCACTCCAAGAAGCCAGCGGTCAAGGCGGCTCCCAGCTCTGCCCTCCGGACGTCCGTGTGACGTGTCCAGACGAGCATCGAGGAAAAGCCAGAGGACGCCGAATACTTCGAACCGTGAGTAACAAGGTGAATTAGTATCATAAGCCGATAAATAGGGAATAGGTCCAGGGGTAGTAGAATAGGCCAGCCTCGTCGATTCATACTGATTTAACATCAATTCCCAGGTAGCCGAAAATAAATCATTAATAGCTGATCGTGGCCTCGTGTGATCTCGTTGAGAAGTGTGAACGCGTGTGGTGCTGTGTACACAGTGGTTCACCACGTGGGAGCGCTGCGCAGAGCGGCGCAAGAGAGGGTGTCGCGTGTGGAGCTGTGTGTGGGTGTGGGCATACGTTCGCTACGTGTAGGATACAGGTGCGCGATTGGTAACGTGGTTATTTGGCGTGGAGGCGAGTACTGCTCAGGGCTGTAGACGGGCATACGTATACTCGTAGCGAGTGAGTGCTGCGCGAAGCTGCGTGAGGGGGAGTATGGGGTTTGATTGATGATGCTGTGCGTACGTATGCTCGCAGCGTGGGAGCGTTGCGCGAGACTGTAACAGTAGGGGCGTCGCGTTCGAATGCCGGCGAACCCCTAGCGGGTATTAGGGCGGTGCGGTAACGCAACCGGAATAGGGGATGCAGGCGGGGGCGACCCCGGGGGCCAACGGCCCCCACATATTGGTGTCAGAAACGGGACGATCCCCCGCACCCCCAAGGGAAAGAGGCCCCCCAACCCAGGTTAAAATCAAATGCACATTTACGGGCAAAGGAATTCCATCATGGAAATCGTTTGCCCGCAGCATCAGGGGGGCTAAAAAGGTTAATGGCTGGTCAGATGAGGAGGCGTTGCAGCAGCTAGAGCTACATTTAGATGGGCGGGCAGCTGACTTTGTGGAAGCTTTGCCCGCAAGCGCACAAACTCAGTGGGAAGAATTAATGTGCCAACTCGAACGGCGCTTCGGCACCTATGACGAAGAGGAGGCGCAGGCGGCCTTAGAGGCACGCTGCCGCCAACCCGGCGAGAATCTACGAGATTACGCCGAGGACGTACACACGCTGACCCAGCTCGCGTACCCGGAGTACGAGGCAAAAATAATTGAGGGCCTCGCCGCCGGTAAAGTCCAGCGATATTTGGCATGCACCCCGTGGTGGCAGCCAAATGTAGACGGTGCACGCCTCTCCTTTAACACCCTCGTCGAGCGCGCGCGCAAATGCGAGAAACTCTCGGGTGAGCGCGCGCAGCCTTGAGGTAGGGGACGAGAGTGCGCCGTAGCGAGCCTACTCTCCGACGAGGAAGAAGAGCTCGCCATCGCAGTAAGGGGACGGGCAAGGGAGCCCCAGAGACCCAGCGAGACAACCCCGGGGTGGGTAGCCGGGTTACAGACCGGCATGGGAGATATTGCTGGCCGGGTAAACCAAATGGACGGTAAGATAACCCAAGTAGGTGAGAGGGTAACCCACGTAGGTGAAAGGGTAACCCCGGGGGCCAACGACCCCCACAGAAGAACCCCGTGCCGGCCCAGGACACGCTGGTGGGACTATGTCTACGTGTTAAACGGGACTATGTCGCTTGGCTGGCCTGGGAACGCCTAGAAATTCCCCAGGAAGAGCCAGAGAAAGGGAGGTCTGGACCGACACAACTCAACATGCTGTTGCCGGAAACCTCACCAGAACAAGCGGATTGAGATACGAACGAACTGGCCTTCAATTTGAAGTATAGTACTTACATTTGTTTCCCCAACTAATTTTCAGAAGAAAAAATAACACACCATACAGCGTTCTTATGGATTTAAGTTTAAAATAAAATAATCTCTCATTGATTACATTTATTAAGTAAATCACACGTAAAAGATTTAACAATTCCTTACAACCAACTGCCTATACAGAAGGGAGTCGTGTAATGAGCATTGTGCTCAGCCACCTTTGTCTCGGCTTCTTTGTTTTACGAGTTATTGTTGAACTTCTTTCGCACCGTACGTAGTCAACCATTATAAGCGGAGGCGATGAAAGGCGCTTAATAATATTACATAACTACTCTTAATGTCTATCATACCACAGCAGGTGCTCAATTTAGACGGAGTGGCATCGGGTGAATATCTAGAGCAGGCGCAAATACCAATTTCCTATTTGCATTGCGCTTGGCCAGAAATTGAAACGTAATGACTTGGATTCTAACAATGCGCACTCGTCACTGAATCTATGACTGCACAAACAAGCATACCAAAGACACACTAAGACACAAATTATTAATTAAATACAGCTAATAAATGACACAACTAATGTTCTGTACATCGATAAAAAAAACAACCATTAGTTTGCATTTTTAAACAACAAAAAAAACTTTATTACGTGGTTGCACAGAGTTCACACAAAATAAATATCTCCATTTTGTTCGGGATCGGGCATGTTGTCAAATCAATAGTTTTACAAGATGTGCGTTAATATGAAAAAGCATTCCTTTAGAGCTATTACGCGAAAGTGGTTCAGATTGTTTTTAGTGATTCCATCCATAAAACATGAACGTGCAAAACCAATCGTGTACTATATATCGAGACTATAATTCTAAGTGTACCACAACATGTCACACACAAGTCACAAATTATATGTTAAAAATGCCATTGAATGAGCACACAAGGTACATGGGAATACAGGATTTGAAAAAAAATCCATTCTCTCTTCTCATAAAAGACTGGCTCATGAAACTAAAGGTCGATAGTGGTTCTAAATGCATTCTCACATTCCATTTACAACGATGTCAATGTTTGTGCAACATAAAAATGTTTTTATTTAACATTTAATTACAAAGTGTTAAATCCATCCAAAAACTAAAGAAGTGCAGATTAACGATTTATAAATGTGAAAACCTCCTTTTCTGAATACAGTTATTGGACCGGAACCAAGGCTGTTGCAATCAAATAGGCCCACTTGATCCAGAGAATAGTTTCTGAAAATCTATCAGTACCATTTTGTAACGTTCATACATTTTTTACGACACATTAAGTAATCACTGAAAGTAAACACGTGTATTTCAAATATTTAAACAAAGTGGCGCGTTTAGCACAATTTGAGACGTTTTATTCCATAAAAATATTGGTCAACGGGGCACATGTTGAATCAAAGGTGAAAAACTATGGTGCCTTGACAAGGTGAGACTTAAAAAAACACTTTACACTCAGTGCAGAAAATATTTAGATGAAGTAAAAGAGAAACAAAAACATCCAATCTGAGATAAGAAATGTCAGTCAAGGATGCATTTGTCTACCATGGCACAAGTCACGCACTTGTATCAGGTATGTGTATCAAGCATTATGGACAGAATTGGTTTGAATTCTAAAAAGCGTTTTTTATATAAAGGTAAAATATATTTTTGGCACTTTTGGTGACAAGGTGAAAATTTTGGCACCACTTTCCAGCTTTTGGAAATGCAGCAGATCATTGCACGGACACATTATTCCTTATAAACGATCAGAATTTAGTAAATAAGAGAATCGCACGGGACTTTCGTGTATGTGGAAAAAAAATGTTGAAACTTTTCAGATTGTTTTATCATTTAAAACAATTGTTTCAATGGAATGTTCCAAACTGCGTGTGTCCTGCACCACTGATGGACCGTGATTATAGCTTGACAATTAGTACAAAATGTATGAGGAAAGAATAAGAAGCTTGATATTCAGAATCCTTCTACTAGCACTAAGTCAAATTGTGCCTCACTGACAATGATACATATAGCACACTACTATGGTTAGTCCACTTTGTTGTTGCTGAAATATTGTAGGAACGAGTAAAATTTACTCAACATAAATGAGTGGCACTGGGATGCACCAGGGTCTCTGGAACGATGCAAATGTACTTCTTTACAGATCTAGAAATGGCTGGATATAAAGAACCTCCCATTGATCTCCCCAACAGTGCAAGCAAAAAAAACATTTGCAAGTGTTTTACAATTCTGTTATGTTCTTTTATCCGCAAACCCTCAAAAATTGTGCCTACATCCGCATGTTGCAACAATCTGACAATGCGCTGTTTAATGTTTGTACATTTTCCGAAAAAAAACCGAAATGAAAGATTACGTTTCTTCTTCCAGCTTGGGTACCTTGTTTCCTCTTCAACATACAGCTGTGATAGTCAACCAGTATTGAGCAGGGCTAAAACAGCGGATAAACGAGTGTATAATGCATTATTCCCATGAACAGATACATTTTATTGTGCTAATACATAATTTAATCCACATAACGGTGCCTGCCGTGTTCACCATCTACTTAGTAAACAGCAGGGTTTTAATCCATGGTAACCTTAAGAAATATGCAGTGTTATGTTTAAGTCGCATGTTCGTATCTCATTCAAGTGATCCTGTCAACTATGTTAAAAGGGAGCAACGTGGAAGTTTCTGTAGTGTCCTATTATAATTAACTTTCTTCAAATCACACAAATTCAACTCCGTTCATCAGGCAGTCTGCTTTTATAATTCCATCGTATTGTTTCTAACAATAATGCTAAATTAGTTATTTTAAAATCGGAATTAATACCCTCGTAATAACTTAACAGTGCTAGAACAAGTAAAATATAATACCCACCGAACAATTTTACAAAATGACCACTGTCCATGTGTATAGCAATTCTATACATAGCAATGCAGCTGCACATCCCTTGGCAGGTGAGGTTGGTGTGAGAAATAATGATTTTCTGTTTGTGTTCGTGTGCACATAGCATACACATATATTCTCAATGGCATCACTCGTGACGATTATGATAATAAAACAAGCAAAACAACTCTCTCTAAAACATCTTCAATACTGACATGACTCATTCTATACAATAATGTCTTAACAGTGAGGACTGCAGCTCAGAACAGCCGGCTCTATTAGCAAATACATCTGCCTCAACCCACCATTAAAAATATCTATATATATACGGTGATACAAACTCCTTGAAGAGTGTAAAATATTTATTTTATCGTATTTCTACCGACGTGACTTTACCGAAAGAACCAAAGAGTATAGTGTAAAAGATTGTTCGCACAAAATAGATGTCGGCACGGCCTAGTTGTCGGCACAAGAAGCAAGGCAGTTCTTTAAAAAAGAATTCTCAAGAAGCAATTATGCCTTTTTTTTATTTTTAAACGTGGAATGCATATTCATTTACTACAATTTACATATACGTGCACTACCTTAAAAAAAACACTTGAAACAATGCGTTTAATGGATAATGAAGATGTTTATGCTTCAACAGGAGAATCAGAGAGATGAAACATTTGAATAGTTTTGCGTAAGTTATCTTACGATGCTATAAACAAATGTGACTGAGTGCAAGTTTCGGCCGTGCTGAGAATTTCAACAGGTGCAATGCAATCAAGTGTCAGGTGTTTACCGGATTAAAACAACATTTGAGAATCACCTTTGATGTAAAAGAAAAAAAAACACATTCCACACAGAACTATTGGGAAATAAATTACACTTTGCAGTAGGATAAGATGAGCACTTTTTGTAAGCAGCAATCACTGGCACATTTCACATCGCCCAGCAAAAGCACGTGGATCTTTGTGACAATGGAATTTTTTGTATTTAAATCACCATCTTCAGCAGTGGTAGGTGGTACGTCAACAGCTCACATCACCATATGGATCCGCCAACATCAGTCCTAAGACCAGGACAGCTCAGACAGGTTACAGCACAGCTGTGGCAGATAGAGTTGCGGCTCTATCTCCCAGATCGTGTTCAATTAAAGATACCGATCTGCGATTTGGCAATGCCTTGTCTTTTGCCATGGGGTTGTGCGAGGACTAGCGGTGCCACATGTTCCGCGTGTATTCATGGAGTAACCTTGTGTTTTTCATTCGATGTTTAATAATGATGCGACTTCGAAAATCTGTATTTCTCCTGGAGAAATCCGATGAGCTACGAAGCTCTTTACAGATGTCCAGTAGATCAATGAGGACTAAAACAAAGATCAACAAACTCTGACTGAAATTAAAATGATAAAACATTTCTTTTAAAATGGATGAGATGTAAGAGAAGTTACCATGAGACTGGGTATAACCTGTTAAGCCCCGAGGTGGAACTAAACTATAAAACCCAAGATACAGTTTATATAAGCCGATGTGAGTCACTAAAAATAAAAGCCAAGGTTGTAAAGATTCATGGCCTTGATATTTTCATTGTATTGAAAGCAGTGTATGCATTACGAGAATGTTCACCTCTGCTTCAAGTCATAAATTGGGGACTCACAATACAGATGGTGTGTGCAATGTTTTAAGACTAATAATTCTACACGCACGTTTTTTCACTAAATATACAAAATGGAATTTTAACTGGAAATTATGTTTTCAGAACTCACTTAAGCATGTTAGGGTCAGATATGACTTGGAATTAAAATAACATACATGTGTGTAGTGTACCCTATCCATCTGGACACGGCCGACATGGTGTGGGAAGTCCTTCATCTAGCAGTTCAATAGTTTTACAAAGGCTGTAAAGAATTATTTATATTACTTCTACTACCGCATCTTATCTTAATATATATAGCGTCTTGTCCAAGGTAGTTCAACAAATAACGATTTATTTGTAAAATGGCATAGTGTCATGAGATGAGCCAAACTAATGAGAAGGATGGGAGTGCAAGATGAGTATGATGCGTGAAATAAACAATGATGCGAGTGACAAGGAGTGGTTAATAATGATGAGTGAGTGTGATGAATGGGTAGAGAAGTTGACAATAGGGATGATGATGGTGTTAATAATGGGGAGGGGGAAGAGCGAGTTTGGGCAAGCGGAGGGGGAAGAGCGAGTTTGGGTAAGCGAGGGAAAATAAGTGAGTTTTAAGGGAAGAAC
Source organism: Lampetra fluviatilis (assembly GCF_964198595.1). Lineage (NCBI taxonomy): Eukaryota > Metazoa > Chordata > Hyperoartia > Petromyzontiformes > Petromyzontidae > Lampetra > Lampetra fluviatilis. The sequence goes on along the minus strand of NC_136275.1, from coordinate 23,147,241 downwards.
GAAAAAGAGGCAGTGAGGCTGATTGTTTGACGTGTAGGGTTAAGCCTGTTCAAGTATAAGGGGGCCAGAAGCGAGAACGAATGGAATTTGTGATTGGGCATTACGGAGGTAGGGGAAGAGAGAGCTGGGATTGTTAGCAGAGGTGAGAAGGAGCATAGAATGAAATGTTTATGTCCGCTTTCATGTGTAACATTGTTCTGATTAATGTAAGTAAAAATTATGTAAACGCCAGTTGAATTAGTTCAACGCAGCAGTACAAAAGACAGCACGAGTTTGTTGTTTGTTTCAATATCACTTGAGAGTAAAATAGTGATACCTCAACATTTTCAAGGAACCAGCCAAATTGAACAATAGATGCAGGAAAATGTTTAATCAGGGAACATTCTATTTATGTCAATGGAGACTTTGGAGCCTTTAAAATGGGATGCTAAATAAGGGAAAATGTACAAAGAGAAAATGTAATATTTGAAAGTATTGTAGATGTCCATAATATAGTTTTTTTGGGATTAGAACCTCTATTATGGATGATATTGGTCGCGAAAGCCTACGTGATATATTGTAGATGTATGTATGCTGAAATGATTTCGCACCGTACGTAGCCAACCATGCTAATGCACAGACACCCTTGCAGATGAACAAAGTCAATTCCTGTCGGTTCATGTTTGGCTACATTTAATCAGAAGTATAAATATTGATACATGTCATGGATGGTTGCTTTCCCAGTTTTATGAGTATATTAAAGTTACCTATGAAATATTCGGCACATGTTAATATTTTCCAGTGTTTAATGGTCCATTTACAAGGCTGGAGAGCCTAGTGGTTATCACAACAGTTGTAGAGCTGGCTGAAATAATCTCAATTCTGTAATGTTGCAGGGTATTATCAAAGTAGGTCATGTGGCCTAAACGCCCAGTAGCATTAATGTATATTTTAGAGTAGATATTGCATGTCAGTGTCATTGACAAAATGTGCAGGTATCATATCCCATTTTTATAAAACGTAAAAAGGACCACCAGTTTAAAAATGAAAATAAAAAGAGGACCAAGTGAAGGCCACTCCATTGCATCAGGGTTAATTGAGACCTGTTCTATCCTGGGAGTATTTCCTCTCGACTAAAATGGCAGCATGGAAATGACACACAAACCGATATTAAGAAATGTATGCATTCTTGCGTGTCCACAAATGGCACAAAATATAACGGCACGATATTCTACGTGTCAAAGGCATATAATATGGGGCTGATGAAGACAATAATAAAAAATCACAAGAACATAAAACTTATTAGTGCAACAAATTGTGCACGTGCATTCAGGCACAGTTACATCAACAAGGATGATAATTTCACACAAATCCATCAAGTTCCCTATACGTAGCAACAGAGAAGGCGACTTCAAATACTTTCCTATCATCGTCATTCGTCCAACAACATAGGAGCAAAGGTAAGGCGCTTTACAACTTTTCTGGCTCAAATAAAGCTGCAAGCAAGTAGCAGATATCAAAACTACCCTCAATAATATTTGGTAAAACCTTGCTATGTGAATGAGAGGTTTAAGTATAAATAGTAGCAGGGTATTATTTCCAACTGCAAATGGGCCGATTCAAACAAGTCCATAAAAAACAGTGATCTAAAGAGATAACCGTTTCGATTTTTTTTTAGAAAACAGTTGTGCAATATTAGGTGAGTGTTACGATTTATTTTTTAAATACAGATTGGTTAAGTACCTGTAGTTTATAAACCAACTGTAAAACTGATTACACAGAAATCCACACTGTTCATCTTGTATACACTTTGACACAATTGCCAAGCGATAATCAAAGATCCAACTCAATTAACAGATTGGCCTTTCACAGCTTCCTTTCCCATTAAACGGAGACTACCATAAGTGACCATGAATGAAAGTGCGCTGTGCCTGTTTTGTAGGCCTAAGGGCTACAAGGCCTGCACAACAGCTTCTCGTTTATAAAATATATATTTGTCGCAAAAATGTATGCGACTGAAATATTAACAGATGTTTAATATTTTGCCTAATTTAAGGCAAAAAATAAATAAGATTTGTTTATATTCTCATGCTAAACTTATGACTTGCAGATATTTTCAAGGTGATTTCATGCTTGCGTAGATGAAGAAATTTCCAAGAAAAGAGAAATGCAAAAAAAATTTACACGAAAGATGTAACAAATAAAACATAATACTCTCTGTATAACGATGTGGGGACAAGCATGACAATGCTGACCAATGATATTTATTCCCCAGCACTAGCTTATATGATTAAATCAACAACACATCACTGTATGTGGAACACCACCACTGCTGCTGCATTACAACATAAACAGACATGTCATTTGTGAGATGAATGCTCTGAATTCTGAATTAATATAGTTGTCAAAGATGGACTTAAAGGTTTGATAAAGGTTGCCTGGAGCTAATTTTATAGAAATAAACAGCACCATTATACGCACAGGCTGGCATGAGACAACACATTGCATGTGTCCAGTGCAATGGTACACACAATAATCTCTTTGAACCTTTACTGCTAGTCACACAAGGTAAACCGTCCCTATCAACAAGCAAAAGCAAATGAAGCAAACCCAGTTCAGTGGACACAGGTGAAGTGAACAGGTGTCCACTTTACAAAACAGGTGCTAAGCTTTCATTTGGTTATCCCCAAGCACCACATTTGCATGCCAAATATTCCGCTACGCTCCTGCGCTTCCAAGAAACGTGTGATGGGCAACTCAAGAGGAATCTTCTCCACCGGGCCCACCTGGCTTTGAAATCAAAGGCCGCCACCAGTATCCTCGACAGAGTGGCAACCTCGTTAAGGTTCACAAGGGGCAGACAGTGAGCTGATGTGATGACCGATGGGTCTTTCTCATGAATGCCCCTGTCAGTACACCCAGCTGATTGGCACCCACTGGGGCTCCTTGACCAGCCTCTCGAGGTAAGCGCGCAGATTTGCAAAGGCCTCGTCCATGTTGTCGTTGACTATCGTCAGGTCAAAGTAGTGGATGTATGCGCGTTGAATGCGGGCACTCTCATCCACCGTCTTCTTCAGGTCAGCGTCCTGTGGCAGAGAAATTGCAATGTTACCACGCCGACTCCCGAGCAGTAGACATGGCCAACCCATAGGCCACACAGCTGGCACAGTCAGACAAATGATACTGGAAAATTATAAGTACTGAAGCTTGAATTAATATGTTACCTTGAGTATATTACTGCAGCCATTCTTAATCCACCTATGTTGGTTCTGAAGTATTTTGACTATACTTTAGCATGCAAAATAAACAAATAAACAAATAAAATGACGGTCGGTGCGGATTGACAAAGGGGGGGGAGGGGTTTCTGATATCACTTGTACTGATGTTAGCAAATCAGTCATAAAACATTTAAACAAACACCCCAATGAAAGGCTCCCTTCAAAGAGTAGCAAGATGCAGTGCCACATTCCTAAATAAATAAAGGACTATGATTATGTGTGCCTGAGCTATTACCAGGTAGAGCTTCGTGTTTAATATTAAACTAAAACTATACCGTACATCAGCAGTGGCCAATACATAGATCACGATCCATGAGTGGATCGTATTCCATGAGTAGATCGCGATCCATGAACAGATTGCAAAACATGTTTTTGTCGATCTCAGGACAAATCAGAGCACTAACATAAGCACTTAATAATTTTCATGTGGCTGATGGAAAATAAAAATCCCCGACTAAGAATTCATACATTTAAAAGAAAACATATACCAATTGATGGTGTTGGTACATTATGTCTATACTGTAGTATATTACAGGGCTGCATGTATGTTGAACTTTTTTCACACCGTACATAGCCAACCGCGCTAATGGGAATCCATCCGGGTAATTGTTGGTCATAGCCAGGGGTGAGTAACATGTGGCTTTTTAAGGACTGCTTTGCGGCGTAATTCACATGCATTGTGGCTCTTGAAATACTGGTATTGAAATTTTAGCAATTTAAGAAAAAATGGCTCCTCTTATTTTGGTTGCCAACCCCTGATCATGGCTTTCTAGTGGATTATAGAACCCATTGAGATCCACCAAACAGGATCACAGTGCTTTGTGTATTGTATAAAATGAGAACTATTTCTTTTCACGTGGCTTTCTGTTATTTCTGGACTCAGCAGGTTACACTCACCAAAATAAGCAGTTCTTTTGAACCAATCCAGGGCCCCCACTTCGACCTACAGGAAGCCCAGGACCAGGTCAGATAATCATCACTGGTATTGGCTGTGAGTGGGAATTGAACTCTGGTTGCTGGGTTCTTAGTGCTGCATGCTAACCACTGTGCCACCACTCCCTACACTGAGGACACAAAGATAAAGATCCCCCTGTATAGCCTTAATAGACTGTTGCAACAAGTGCTGTTAGAAAGCACCTATGAAGGCCAGTACGGCACACGAGGGGGTGGGGTGGCCAGCACCATGCCTGGCCACCTTTGTCTCCTTAGTGACAATGTTTACACACCGCACCAGGTACTCATTTGAGACTGAGTCGACCGAGTGGAGGCCCAGGACCGGGTCAGATAATCATCACTGGTGTTGGCCGTGAGCGGGAATTGAACTCGGGTGACCGGGTTCGTAGCGCAGTGCCCTATCCGCTGGGCCAATGCTCCTCACACTGAGGACACACACACTCACTTTCACACGCCTGCATGTAGACACGCAGTGGGATACTCACGGTGAGATGTTTTGCGGTGAGGCCAGCGTCAAGTGCTGCCTTGTGCATAGAGCGGAGGATCTCCACCGATGGAGCAGCGATGAACACCACGTAGGGCATGAACTCGGCCGTCCGCAGTAGCTTCAGTGCCTAGAGCGGGGCACACACGGCACGGATCCCTCGGGTACATTACCACACCGCTCTGTGAATCACAGAGTGCATCAGGTGACGTGGTGACATCATCCTGAAACCTGTCATTAGCCTTCTTATGCAACAAGAAACATGATCATTATCAACAATAATTATCAACAATAATTATGTTTTGGCATATTAGATTTGATTAAAAAAATATTTTGCATCATACAATCTATAAAAAAAGTCAAAAATTGTGGGTTTGTGTGTGGGTGTGTGTGGTCGCGCGCTTGGCTCTCCAACGGTGGGGTTTATGTAAAAAACAAATAGCCAGGCACCACACCGTAAGCCCCATGGTCAGCAAGCGCTATTCCTTTTTCATACCCGTCAACTTTAAATTAGTTGAATTAGGGATTTAGTGCGATTTTTGTGCGCTAGAATTTTTATTATTTATTTATGACGCCTGCACGACCGTACCAACTCACGCGCCTTTGGTGGGGGGGGGGGGGGGGCGGCCCATGCCAAGTCCCACGCCTTCGGTGGGAGTGAAGGGGACATTTTCTTTCACGTAAAAAATGCTTTAAAATTACACTAAACGCTGAGCTTAAATCTTCACTGTGTGATGTCCCCCCCACCCCGATGCGTGCAGTTACTCATATATGCAGTCGCTAGCACTAAAGGCTGTAGACGTTTCACTTATTTATTTATGACGCCTGCACAACCGTACCAACTCACGCACCTTTGGTGGGGGGGCGGCCCATGCCAAGTCCCACGCCTTCGGTGGGAGTGAAGGGAACATTTTCTTTCACGTTAAAAATGCTTTAAAATTACACTAAACGCTGAGCTTAAATCTTCACTGTATGATGTCCCCCCCACCCTGATGCGTGCAGTTACTCATATATGCAGTCGCTAGCACTATAGGCTTTAGGCCTTTTATTTATTTATGACGCCTGCACAACCGTACCAACTCACGCGCCTTTGGTGGGGGGGCGGCCCATGCCAAGTCGCACGCCTTCGGTGGGAGTGAAGGGGACATTTTCTTTCACGTTAAAAATGCTTTAAAATTACACTAAACGCTGAGCTTAAATCTTCACTGTGTGATGTCCCCCCCACCCTGATGCATGCAGTCACTAATATATACAGTCGCTAAATGCTACCACTATAGGCCGTAGATATTACTGCAGAGCGGCCGGGGAGATCGTGGCTTGGGAAGCAGTCAGGGGTAGCAGCCCAGCCCCAGCCTGCCAAGGTGCCACCTCGACCGGCTGGACAATCTAGGCGAGGCCGGAGGCTCTGCACGGGACTAGGCCTCACCACGCCACTCTGTCAGTTGAGTACTTTGTGCTATAGAGTCGATAAATACTGCTATAGAGTCAGCATGTACTACTGTCGTGATAGCAGGTACCACCACAGTCGGTATGCACTGCTGTAATCATAGCAGGTACCACCACAGTCGGTATGCACTGCTGTAATCATAGCAGGTGTAGGGGTGTTACGGAGGGGCTGTTATACAATGGTATCAGACGGTGCACAGGGGGGTGCTCACAGCGACGTCCGCACCGGGCAGCCTGGGGGGCTGACTCGGAGCTGGGATCCCCCGGGGCCCCACCCCTCAGGGGGGAGTTGGTATATAAGGGGGTGAGCCGGAGGGCTCGAGGCAGAATGTATGAAGCTTAACCAGTGAAGAAGGAAGATCTGCTAGATAGAGCCCTGGACTCCCCTGGATCGCCGCCCTTGTCAGGGCCGACCAGGACCGAGCCAGTGGCGTGGCACCGAGAGCCAGAGCCGGTGCTCTTGTCAGAGCTGGTCTGGGGACTCCGGGCGCCGTGAGCCCAGATGGCCAGTGCTGGGCTAGCTAGCCTCCCCTAGCCCGATAGTGGAGGACCGAGAGGTAGGCTAGGGGTAGCCTAGAGTGTGTCTCCCCAGTAAGACGGGTGAAGGGGCCGACACCCCTTCCAGTGTTGTATGTCCCGGTCTGTATTGCGCCTTGTACGGAATAAATAAGTGTGCCTCCAACCCCGGCGTCCAAGTCCTCCTGAACGTTATTACATCTGGCGTCAGAAGTGCTCTTCTACGAACATGGACACGCGACGGACGGCTCGTGCCAGAGAACCGGGGGCGGAGGAAACCTGATGCCGACTTTGAGCCCGAGATGGCTGACGGTGACGCCGAGCAGCCAGGGCCGGGTCCATCCACACCACAACGTCTGGACGGATGGGAGCCGTCGGCTGACGGACTACGGCAGGCTCATTCGCGACTGGCGGAGCTACTTTACGCTGCTGCCGCCACACTAGAAGAAATTACGCGGCTGGTGGAGCGCCGCGGAGCGACGACAGCCGACGGCCAGCGCTGGTTCCCGCCGTTTCCACGGGGCCGGATTTCGAATTTCCCGCCATGACTACAGTGGGTGCTGAGGGCGGGGCCGGCCTGAGCCACGCGCCCGACATCGGGCATACAGTAGCCGCCACGTCATCAGGAGCGGTCAGCGCGTCACCAGCAGAGCGACCGGCGATGCCACACGCCCTTCCCGCCAAAACCGTGCCGAGTGACGGGAGCGACGGGGGGCGACCATCGACTGCGGCCGCCGTGTTACACCAGCGCTTACCACCTCTCAAGGAGTTCGTGGGCGAAGATGGTGACTGGGGCGGTTTCCAGAGGCGTTTTCTCGCCCACCAGGAAATGGCGCAGTGGACGGATGCCGAAGCTCTCCGCGCGCTGCCGGCGATGCTCGACAGTGATGCCCTCGCTACTCTCACCTCGGCGCCGAAAGCGAAGCGCGCCACACTGCAGATGGCGTTTCAACTCCTCGCTGCAGTCTATGGACCACCTTCGGACTGCAGGCAGCTGTTTTATGATCGCCAGCGGGGTGCCAAGGAGTCGCCCCTGGCGTACCGTATGGCTCTCCTGGCACTGGGGAAAACGGCTTTCCCGCGGATGGATGAAGAAGGGGTGGACGCTATGGTCACGGAAAAAATCCTGCTGTTTGCTGACGAGTTGGACATTGTCGTCTTGGCGCAAGACGACACGGAGATGTGTTCCCTGCGGGCCGCGCGACACATCCATGCAAACTTGCTGTCCCAGCGTCGAAAGGCCAGCAAGGCGGCGGCCGTCCATACCGTCGCTGCAGCCACCCTCCCAGCGGAAGAAATCTGCGCCGTCGACCGCCCGATGGAATGGAGATCGGGAGTACGACCGGCTCGGGACAGACCGAGCCGCCAGGACCAACCCAAGTCATCGGGAGCACTTACGCGCTGCTACAATTGCGGCCTCCGGGGCCATGTGGCCTCGGGATGCCGCTCTCCTCGGCAGCGCGGCAGGACGCCTCGACAGGACGTCGCGCCTCTTCCCAAGCCTCACCAACAAAACCCGGCGAGTCGCGGCACGCCACATGTTTGGCCCACGCACACACCCGTCGCACACTCACGCACCGCAACGGACGGGGGTCGTAAATTACCTGTCGTCGCGCCAAAACGTACCACTGTGGAGACTGCATTTCAGCCCAGCCAGTGGTCCGAGTTGGCCCATCGTGTTGTTGCCACATCGTCGGGGTCGTCGGTCGTTGTTGGGCATATTGACGGGGTTGAGGTGCGAATCCTTGTCGATACGAGAGTATCGGCGACTATTGTTTCCGAATTGATTTATAACATTCTTCCTGTTCAAAGCCGTCCTTTGCTTCCCGTTGATGTTCCGTGCTACGCTGCTAACGGGGGCTCACTGGGCATAATTGGACAAATCCGCGCACAAATTTGTATTGGGGATATTAAATTATCTGGCCCAATATTGGTCTCCTCCTCGCTGGCGGTTCCGTGCCTGCTGGGGACAGATTTCTTGGCCAAAATGCCGATTCGTATCCTGGTCGATCAAGTTTGCATTGAGCTTCCGTCGGGCCGATGTGTTTCGTTCCTGCCATCCCCCTCTACGGGTCGGACGGCGTTTGCAACAGTACCGGCGCTGGTTGCAAGGACAGTACGCGTACCGCCGGGAGCCCAGATGCTCGTGCCTCTTAGGCTACGTCGACCATTTGCTAAGGGGATTGGGGACCAGGGGGTTCTGCTAGGACCATCTAGGGTCGGGGTTAGCGGACCTGACATATTACCGGCCCAGACCATTGTGAGAGGGGACGGGGACCCTTTCATCGCGGTCCTTAATGTGGGGTCGCGTACGGCGGTGGTTCCTCAAGGGACCGTGCTTGCGCACGCAACGCCGGTGCCCTGTGAGGAACCCGTCATTAATCACGTAACCACTGCTCCTCCACCGCGACCACATACGGACGGGGATGAAGGGTGGCTCGATGCGCTTTGTGCGGGATCGTCGGACCTGTCCGACTCACAGCGTGAAAAGCTTAGAATCCTTCTGCGCGAGTTTTCCGACGTTTTCAGTCAAAACAAATATGATTTGGGCTGTACTAATTTGCTGCGACACCATATTGACACAGGTGACAGCGCGCCAATACGCCAGAATCCTTTTCAGTTGAGTCCCGCCGAAAAGGAACATGTCAAATCGGCCGTTGATGACATGTTAGCCGCCGATATCATTTCTCCTTCTACCAGCCCTTGGGGTGCGCCGATTGTCTTAGTTAAAAAACATGACGGCTCGTTGCGCTTTTGCGTCGATTTTCGTCGGCTGAACAAAATTTCTGTTGCCGACGCATACCCGCTCCCTCGGATGGACGAATCGCTTGACGCCTTGGCGGGGGCGCGATTCTTCTCCACATTGGATTTGCTTTCGGGATTCTGGCAGCTCCCTCTGGATGACGATTCAAAACCTAAACCTGCTTTCCGTACACCGCACGGCCTTTTTCAATTCAACCGGTTGCCGATGGGGCTCCACTCAGCGCCGGCAACTTTCCAGCGATTGATGGAATGGTTTTGGCTGGGTTGCAATGGGATTCATGTTTGATTTATTTGGACGACGTCATCGTCTTCAGTAAAACATTCGACGAACATCTCCAGAGGTTGCGGGCGGTTTTTCTCAAAATGCGGGCTGCTAATTTGAAATTCAAACCCCAGAAATGTCATTTGTTACGCGAATCAGTGCGGTATTTGGGACATATCGTCGGACGCTCAGGTATTGCTACCGATCCCGCCAAAACGCAATGTGTCAGCTCCTGGCCGACTCCCACCTCTGTGGGTGAGGTCAGGAGTTTTGTTGGATTCGCGTCATACTACCGACGGTTTGTCGCTAATTTTGCGACGATTGCAAAGCCCTTACATGCTTTGACATCGAAGGGGGTCCGGTTTCACTGGGGACAGGAGGAGGAGGCTGCTTTTCAATCCCTCCGGGACGCTCTGGTGAGAGCTCCGCCATTGATTTATCCGGACTTTACTAAACCATTTTTGCTCGATACGGACGCGAACAACACGGGAATTGGGGGCGTGCTTTCGCAGGTGGTTGACGGCGTGGAACGTGTGGTAGCGTACGGCAGTCGGGTGTTGTCTCCGGCGGAACAAAGATACTGTGTCACCCATCGGGAACTATTGGCAATTGTCATTCAACAGTATCGCCCATATCTGTACGGTCGTCATTTCACCGTCCGCACAGATCATGCGGCACTACAGTACGCCCTGCGAGTTCAACAGCCATCGGGGCAATTGTCTCGATGGTTGGAGATTCTCCAGGACTTCGATTTTGAAACCACGTATCGTAAGGGCATTCGCCACACGAATGCGGACGCTCTGTCACGGCTGCCAACCACCTCCGAATGCGCGTGCCTCCTTGGGTCGGGGCGTTGCAAGCCTCCGAATGACATGTCTGATCCGGTTTTGGCGGCTGCCGCTGACGCGCCTTCAATGATGGGTCCGATTGAACAACAGGGAAAGGATTCCTTGCTGGGGTTGCCTGTTGCTGAATGGGGGCCTCTCCAGATGGAGGACACCTCCCTCCTCGCTTTGCGCCGTCGCATCGGGGGAGCCGGTCGGGGGGGGGGATGTCGACTCGTGCAGGGATACGTCCTCGACAAAGGTGCTCCGGAGCGGCTGCTGACCGACCAGGGTAGAAATTTTTCGGGTAAACTTCTCCACGAAGTCTGCGAGCTCCTGGGAACGAAAAAAATTCGTACCTCCCCATACCATCCGCAAACTGACGGCATGGTGGAGCGTCTGCATCGGACTATCACGTCCATGCTGTCCCAACAGGTCTCTGACTCACAGACCAATTGGGACCTTCAGATTCAGGGGGTGTTGGCGGCATACAGAATGGCTCCCCATGCGGCAACGGGATTTTCGCCCTTCTTCCTAATGTACGGCCGCGAGCCTAACCCACCTGTTCCGACACAGCTGCAGATGTCCACGCCGCGGGGTAAATCTAAATTGGCCGAACATGTTAAATTCAATATCGAGAAATTGACAGAGGCACGGGAGGCGGCTATGCAGAATTCCGACCGCCGCCAGAAGGCTAATGAGAGACTCCGGCTGGGTCGGGCGCATGTACTTCAGTGGAAACCAGGTGACAGGGCGTGGTTGTACTGTCCCCAAGTACCACTGGCAACCTCCTCTAAGCTGGGGCGGCCGTGGCGGGGTCCTGTGGAAGTGGTGCAGGTTTTGCGGCCACAGTGTGGCTCCCCATGCGGCAACGGGATTTTCGCCCTTCTTCCTAATGTACGGCCGCGAGCCTAACCCACCTGTTCCGACACAGCTGCAGATGTCCACGCCGCGGGGTAAATCTAAATTGGCCGAACATGTTAAATTCAATATCGAGAAATTGACAGAGGCACGGGAGGCGGCTATGCAGAATTCGGACCGCCGCCAGAAGGCTAATGAGAGACTCCGGCTGGGTCGGGCGCATGTACTTCAGTGGAAACCAGGTGACAGGGCGTGGTTGCACTGTCCCCAAGTACCACTGGCAACCTCCTCTAAGCTGGGGCGGCCGTGGCGGGGTCCTGTAGAAGTGGTGCAGGTTTTGCGGCCACAGTGTGTGCGTATCAAATGGGGGAAGCGTCGGTGGTTCGTGCACCCCTCCAGATTGAAACCGTTCGTTGCGGTCCATGTTCCCACTTCACACACGCATGGCCAAACATGTGAGGGGTCCGCCAACTCCCGGGGTCCGGCTTCGCTGCTCTCGCCTAACTTGCCGTCAACTGTTCCGCCTCCAGGTGCATCGGGAGTGACGGGCTCATGCCCGCCAACCCCCCCTGGGGATGTCGGGGGTGACTCAGCAGCACAGAATGACTCCCTCGAAACCGGACTGTTGACACCTACCATTGCACCAACCGGGGTTGCCCCGTGTGACGGGCCTGCTGCAAGAACGCGCGCAAAAATGCGCAGACTTTTGTGAGATCCTCAAAAATGTATATATGTTGGTTTCCTGAGATTTGTATATGTGTTGTTTTTTTCCTGAAAATTGTATATATGTTGTTTTTACGGGATTCGGTATTTATTCGGGGGGGGGTGCGTCGGGTTGTTTTCTCTTCCTGTTGTTATTGTTGTTAAAAATTTGTGAGGCACACACGGGTTCAAGGGGGGGATACATCTTTATTGTTATTTTGTTGCAGCCGGGACGGCTGCGAGCTGTACAGGGGGGGGGGGTGATGTAGGGGTGTTACGGAGGGGCTGTTATACAATGGTATCAGACGGTAAACAAACACAGTGGGCGTGGCTATGTCGGTGCACAGGGGGGTGCTCACAGTGACGTCTGCACCGGGCAGCCTGGGGGGCTGACTCGGAGCTGGGATCCCCTGGGGCCCCACCCCTCAGGGGGGAGTTGGTATATAAGGGAGTGAGCCGGAGGGCTCGAGGCAGAATGTATGAAGCTTAACCAGTGAAGAAGGAAGATCTGCTAGATAGAGCCCTGGACTCCCCTGGATCGCCGCCCTTGTCAGGGCCGACCAGGACCGAGCCAGTGGCGTGGCCCCGAGAGCCAAAGCCGGTGCTCTTGTCAGAGCTGGTCTGGGGACTCCGGGCGCCGTGAGCCCAGATGGCCAGTGCTGGGCTAGCTAGCCTCCCCTAGCCCGATAGTGGAGGACCGAGAGGTAGGCTAGGGGTAGCCTAGAGTGTGTCTCCCCAGTTAGACGGGTGAAGGGGCCGACACCCTTTCCAGTGTTGTATGTCCCGGTCTGTATTGCGCCTTGTACGGAATAAATAAGTGTGCCTCCAACTCCGGCGTCCAAGTCCTCCTGAACGTTATTACACAGGTACCACCACAGTATGCATTGCTGCAGTGAAAGCAGGTACCACCACAGTATGCACAGCTGTAATCATAGCAGGTACCATCATAGTCATTACGCACTGCTGTTAGATTTTTTTAAGTAGCTTTGAAATATTTTTAAGACCCGGGCAATGCTGGGTACTTACCGCTAGTGCTTTATATTATTTACATGCAACTCTGCACATAGATATAATTTGTTTATGCATTGTTGTCAATGATACTGTACATAAGCTCTCAAACTAACTTAAACATTTTTCTCCAATAACCATTCAAGCCAGGCATTATTGTTTTCTTCTTGATTGATGATCTTGACTTTGGGAGACAAGTTAACATCATCTGAATCAGGCCATGACGTATTAAGTGCTTAATCCACATAATCTGTCATGCCCATTTGGAAATGTATATAGACAAATTTGAGTAATAAATACGTAATTCTGCTTTAATAAAAAAAAAGATAATAGGTTTTCTATACATAAACTTAATATTGTAATAATCAGAAAGCACATTATATTTTTTTCTTCAGAAATTAATTTGTTCTCAACAGCATTTACTATTTATTTATTTGTTTAGGCAAATAGTGTCAGTCCCTACAAAACTAGTGTCAAGTTATCATTATCCTAACCCTGATTCCATTTAGCCAGTATTTACGTATTACGTTGAACTTCTTTCACACCGTATATAGCCAAGGCGTCCTAATCGGAGGTTAGTTGTCACCGTTGTTCATACTTTGCAGAAGATAGGACACACTTGATTAATGCATGCTGGCTCCCTGAAACCAAAAACCAACACACCACCCTGAACACACCACCCTGATGCCCCCACCCCTTTATGGCAGTGGTCCCCAAACTTCAGCTTATCGTGTATCGACGACCAGCCCTATCAACTTGTCAGCGTACCCCAACAGAGAATATGATACTGCAAATTATTAAATAACGAAACAAATCACATTTGATTACATTGAGATGTAATTAACACCCAAGCAATTGATTTGACATTTTACCTAAAATCAATGTACTGCAAATCTACAAATTCATATTAACACGTTTTTAACATATAGATTTTTACTATTGTACAGTTTAGGTCTTGGCACCTATCATCACCATGAAGCAGAGGGGGGAAAGCTCGGCTTACCTGTGTAGTGACATCGCGAATGTCACTGTGTGGTGCTGGCGCTAGAGGGGCACGGCATGCGATGTACTCGCATCGCGGACATCACGTATGTAGCGACATCGTGTATGTCACTGTGTAATGCCGGCTCTAGAGAGCACGGCGTGTGATGCATTGTCATCGCGTACACCCCGTAGGTGGGTGTAGTACCAGCCCTAGAGGGGGCTCGGTGAGCACTGGGATAGCGCAGTGGCACCACGCGTGGTGTGCAGTGCTGACTCCTACAGGAGGGAGTGTGAGAGTGTCAGCCATGGGATGAGGTTACCCAAGGCCATGGCACTCTGGTTGACCCTGGAAGGCACGTGACCAGTAAGATCTACACAGGGGCCCCAGGTAGGGGCTTGGGGGTGGTCACGTGTAAGGGTGAGATCCTACGGGAAGGGGCGAGAAACTTCAAGAGGTTTCTCGAAGGTGGTCGTGGCCAAGGGCGGGGCCAAGACCCAGGAGCATATAAACCAGGTGGCTGTGTTAGTGAGACATTTAACCTGTTAATGTAAAGACATTTAACCTGTTAATGTAAAACCAGAGAGTCGAAAATAACTACTAAAATCTCACTAACACAGCCACCGTTGCTCGTTTTCCTCCATGTGGCGGTGGCTGTGCAATCTTACATTGACATGCTAATCTCTCACAATACAATAGCCACCTCCGCAGCTTCGTCGTCGTGGACGTAGCTCTCCGATCTTACATTTACATGCAAATTTCTCACTTTAACATCACTAGCCCTGCCCACTTCGCTTATGACCCTTGGGCTACACCCATTTCAAACCTTTAAAACATCCTGCCTCAGCAGCTTTCCCGCATTTTTTTCTCCTGATGACGATTGCTTGTGTCGCGATCGAAACATCGTAATTGCTTTGTTATTTTATTTTAACCTATCTACGTGACTTACCGAAAGACCCAAGAATATGAATTCCTGCAGTCACGAAAGTTTTAAGTCAAGAAATAACTGACTCATTTCAATTTAAAGCTTTCGTGACTGCAGGGATTCATCTTCTTGGTTCTTTCGGTAAAGTCACATAGAAGGGAAATAATAAAATAATAAAAATAAAAGATAATAAAATAATTCTCACGACGTTTCGGCCACAACGCAAGCAGCCGTCCTCAGGTAAAGAACAGGTCTGTCATTCAGACTCTGTCTTTCCGACAGACCTGTTCTTCACCTGAGGACGGCTGCTTGCGTTGTGGCCGAAACGTGAGAATAATTTTATTATGTTTTATTTTTATTTTTTTATTATTTCCCTTCTACATGAGTTTACCGAAAGAACCAAAAAGAACTGACTCATTATGACAACAGTCTTCAGGGCGTTTAAAGTCATATATCCACGTTGGAGCAAATTTGATTTGCACTTCCGATTAGAACGGTTGGCTACGTACGGTGTGAAATAAGTTCAACATCCATCCATCCATGGGACAATAGAAAAATAATGCAAATAAAGTACAGCAATGAAATCAAATATAAATCGGCTCCAAAAACAACTGCGTCACGTGAGAAATCACCTGGGGGTTCACGTCCAGGATGCACATCTTGCCGGCGCGCACCACACCGTGGATCGACTCGATCTTGGTGCCATACAGGTTTCCCTCGTACTCGCCGCTTTCAAGGTAGCAGCCAGATTTAATGTCCACCTCCATGTCAGCCCTCGCCACGAAGTGGTAGCCCTGGCCGTCCTTCTCGTCGTCCCGTGGCCGCCTCGAGGTAACTGCGGGCCCGGGCGAGGGTGTTCGGCGTAGTCAGACGATGCGCCATTTTTTTAGGACAAACTAATCGTCGCACATCTCGGAAATCTTCACACCCCCACGCCTGCTCACGATCGTCTCGCGTTATTTACAGAGTGTGTTCCAAACATTGACCTGCAATGTGTAATTACTCGTGCTCAGTAAATCTTTGAGGATCAATTTTGTTAAACTGGGTCACGATCACTACTCTCTGGGTATTCCAATTTACAAATAAAATCTACTTAATATTTACGTAGGATGATAGCTGATTGTCTGCAAAAGTGTACTTTAGGGATATAATTGCTCTATAATGCTACTAAATAATTATGTGTATGTTCTAAATCTGCATTTTATTAAAAGCCAAAATATTTTGCTGAAATTAGAGTACATTGGTTATGTTACATAACCTTGGTTATGTAAGTAAATTGATTGAGGTTATTTGAACCGTATGGCGGGACCCCAGGGTCCCTTAAGCCCCCAGCTCTTGCATAAACATTATATTAAAATGTCAACAAAAACTTTGCTCTTTTTCACCAATGGCTTTGAAGGATAGTGGCAAGTGTTGTTAAACTATAAACTATGCGCTTTAAAACTACTTACCTGCAGTACCTCTATTTAAATACACTATCGAAAAAATGATCTACACCACTCTGTCAATCATCATGTTTCTCAGTGTGGATTTGTGAACGCACTTTGTAAACAGTACATAAAATAGTACGCCTTTTCAATGCGCTGTTCATATTGTAACAAGCGTTTATATCAATGTTACTCTACAGAGTAGTGGGTCGCCGCTCCTCTTATCCACATGGATATGAGCGGTTTGTGGGGACTATCTGCACAGATCCATACAGACAAGATAAGTATTATCAAACAGGAGGAACTAACGGTGCAACGCATCTTATCTGTTAAATATGTGCAGGTAATAGGATTGTCATCGATTGATCCTGGCAGCAGACATTGGTTGGTCACAAATAATAATGAAGATAAGAGAGCAGTATCACTGTATGATGCATACCATTATGACAAATAAAGGACTTAAGTCGTGCAGGCAGTTTGAGCAGCTTTGGATAATACTTATTATGATCCTGCCCATACCCGAGCATGGAGTGCATTCGCTTGTTCAGCTCTTCTGCGCATTCGTTCTCGCTGCGCTTGGACGACATGACAACAGAATGATCCGCGCTAGGTGGGTCACGGCATTTATGTGCGTGGTAGGATGGAGTCGCCAAAAATAAATAACTTAATTACGATTTTCACTGACGTTTATTCGGGACCCCGGGGACCCGCCATAAGGTTAATTTACTCCTTATGTATCGTGATCAGCTGGAAACAAGGTAGAGCAACACAGACATACTACTTCTAAATGCAAGTTGTGTTCGTGCTTGTCATACAATAACTATTGAAAACAAATGTCATGTGTAATTGTTTGGGCATTCACACCAGTGATAGTGTAAATCTCAAGTCTAAATTTACTATTCATGTGCTGAGCATTGAGGTTTTTTTTAAATAAAACTATAAAACATGTGTCACTTTCTTATTATCGAAAAATCAAAACGTGCTAAATTAATAATTTCAACTTGTAACGTGCCGTATAACACAGGACAAGTGAGAAGGCAGCAGCCACAAGGTGAGCTGGCGATAACTGCCAAAGCTCTGCTGTCCTCATAAATGAAGGTGTTATCAGCAAATTAATTCGCGTTTATACGCGGGAGGAAGTTGGAACACCCGGAGAAAGCCCACATGTGCAAGGGGGTAACACTATCCTGTACAGACCGAACAGGTGAGGTCTATATTTGCTCTCTTGCCTTCTCCTGGCAAGCCTACGGGAGGCGAGTTTCACGACATTTGTGCGATCCACCAACCCTCGCCTCCGAGGTGCTGGATTACAGGCGTGCGCTCGTGATCTGTATTTGGATGAGTAATGGACCGTGCGATCGAAGCGACAAAAGAACCACACGCAGCTCTCACAGGGTATGGTCATGCCGTATCGCGATAGCTCGGATACCAAGAGGCGATTCTTCAGGCTCCTTCGACCGACACCCTGTGCTCCAATCAGCACCAATGTCTTCCGCTGGAAGGGGGGCATCTTGGCCATCTCTTCGTAGATAAGGATCTCATGACGGTCAAACTCTGTTTCAGACGGAAGGGATAGAGATGGACACATTGTATGAGGTATACGGTAAAGGTGCAGCCCGTGCAATTGCCAGCTCCCACCACTGCTGGTGGAAGGACTGCCACTACTAAAAGGAGCTCGAGAAGGTCCCTACTAGAGGGTAGTTTGGCCAACTATTCCACTATGGCCAGACATCTTGGAGTAGAAATAACGTTTATATCATGTATTGCTTTAATTACGTTACGAATAATGTGAGCAAATTGATTCACTTAAATATTATGATATAATATTGCATGAAAAAAATATATAATGTTTATGATTTCTACATGGCATCAAGCTTTACACTTTGAACCATGGCTTCAACAAATTCGTAAGAGAAGTATATATATTCAACTATCCAATTACATAGCACTTACATTGTGCTCCATGTATTTTCTATTTTTAAATCCTTTATATTAAGTTTGCATGCTTGCTTGCTTGCGTGCTTGCGTGCTTGCTTGCTTACGACCGTGCAAATCCTTTGGTCGTTTTTTAACCCACTTCCCGTGATCCAATCGAGCTGACATTTTCCACACAGACTCGTTGTGCCAGACAATTAATGTTCGTGAAAAAAAATTCCCAAAATTTTACACTTTTTAGGCAAAAACAATTTATTTTACATATATTCAAATAGAACTCATTCACAGTATAAGAGCCCAGAGCGTAACCCCTCCACAGGCCGTGGCGGAGTAGCGCAGTTGGTAGCACCCTCGCTTCCCATGCCAAAGGTCGCGGGATCGATCCCCGCGTCCTCCACAGGCGAATATATTTTTAAATCCTTTATATTAAATTCGCTGCCACGCATATAAAGGATTTATAGTAAAAAAACTTAGTTTTTACGGGTTATACTTATTATGACTTAAATCTAAACGACATGTTTTCGCACGTTATTTGTTCATGCAATTTACTTAAAAAAAAATTTTTTAATGAAATTCCTATCACATTTTTATTTCTTATTGACATTCATTGATGATGAACAAATGAAATGATTTATTTTACTGGAAAATGAGGAGGGAAATAGAGACTGCAGAATTACAACTTAGATATGCAATCTTGAATGAACAAAATAAACCGTCACTATTGCTGTATATGTAGATCTAGCCTAGCAATTAAAAACACAAATGATGCATTGCCACAATAATAAAATGAGATATACTTGTATACAATGGAGCTGCAAGAAATGTTAGAAGTACGTGATGATCAAGAACACTGAAAAGTTGGGCTCAGGATAAATGAGAAAAACAAAAGTACAAAATATCTGTTGGAGGGGACATTACTGTAAAATACTGCAGCATATATACCTAGGCTATCTGTTATAAGTGGACTGGAATTAAAGTTATGAAATCAAGAGGCAGAGAAGAGTTGGTAAGAGTGATTTCAGAAAAATTAATTTGTTCATGAAAATTAGCATAGCAACGTACCTAACAAAGAACGTTTAAATCAGCATACATTACTTGCTGTGACAATTTGCGTACTATCTGCGGTGACTTATGGATCATAATCGTTGACATTAACAAAGAGAATGAAACAATGACTAAAAAAGTGCACAAAGCATGGAAAGATGCGTGACTGGAATTGCACTGAAAAAAAACTGAATGAAAGAACATCTATATATATAAAAAAGTCAAAAATTGTCTGTTTGTCGGTTTGTGGCTTTGTGTGTGTTCGCGCGCTTGCGAAGGATTTGGCTCTCCAATGGTGGGGTTTATGTTAAATAAAAACAGCCAGGTACCACGCCGTAAGCCCTGCCGTGAGCAAGCACTATTCCTTTTTCACATCCGTTAACTTTTAATAAGTTTAATTAGCGATTCAGTGCGATTTTTTCGCGCTTTCGTTTTATTTATGAAACATGCACGACCATACCAACTCACGCACCTTTGTTGGGGGGTTCGGCCCATGCCAAGTTGCACGCCTTCGGTGAGAGTGAGGGGGACATTTTCTTTCGCGTAAAAAATGCTTTAAAAATACACTAAACGCTGAGCTTAAATCTTCACTGTGTGATGTCCCCCCACCGCGATGCATGCAGTTACTAATATATACAGTCGCTAGATGCTACCATGATAGGCCGTAGATATTACTGCAGAGCGGCCGGGGAGATCGTGGCTTGGGGGGCGGTCAGGGGTAGCAGCCCAGCCCCAGCCTGCCAAGGTGCAACCTCGGCCGGTTGGACAATCTAGGCGAGGCCGGAGGCTCTGCATGGAACTAGGCCTCACCACGCCACTCTGTCAGATGAGAACTTTGTGCTATGGAATCGATAAATACTGCTATAGTCAGTATGTACTACTGTAGTGATAGCAGGTACCACCACAGTCGGTATGCACTGCTGTAATCATAGCAGGTACCACCACAGTCAGTACGCACTGCTGTTAGATTTTTAAGAGTAGTTTTGAAAAAAAAAATTGACCCGGGCAACGCCGGGTGTATAAGCTAGTATATATTATAGTACAGAAGCAGGTTAAATACATCATTCTAACTTCTAATGAGAATAAGTTTGCTGGGCAGCATGTGTCACGAGAAGGGAAGAAGGCCAATAGTTAACAAACATGAAGGAGCAACAATGAAGGGAAGGAGTGAGTCTGAGATTACATCCACCGAGGAGATGCAGTGATGAAATCGGCTCGTGTGCTGCTGCTAGGTCTACTTTTAACCTAAAGCAACATGAGACGGTGACAAGTTGGCTGGGCCTTCATTCAGCAGTGGATTAATCATGGCTGGTGATAATGTACACAATGAATTGGAAATATGTAACACTAATTGTTATTTTGACAGTGTTTGGGAATCTTTTATCACTTTGGGAATTTTGTAATGAGCAGTTATGTGAACCATTAAACACCTATGATGCTAATTGGAGATACGCTTTTCGCAGGAAAGGGATTTGACATCACACCACACGGCTACTCTCTGTGGAGCCTTATGGGATGGAAGAAGCACCCACAGCAAGGTTCTCTGGTGAACATCGAGTCAATCCTCTCTCAAACCGCACCTGCGTTTTTGGTGGACATGTACATCAGCTTCTTTTTCTTCTTTCCACCCAAGACTCCACACAAGGCTCCTCCTGTACAGGGCTCTTAGGTTAAGGCATTGACTTACAAATAAGCACCGTCACCATCCACGAATTAACTGACTTTCAGAATTCCACCTTCACAAAAGTCTACACAATGTGCATTAACTTTTCTTTTGTATGTTTTTTAAGCAAAATTTATTTATTTTGGATTAAAATAATATAATACATGGAATTATTTATACATGAAAACGTTGGATAGATTTTTTGCTGTTGGTAGATACACTTTACTTTGTATCATAAGACTACGTGAACAGTGATCTTTTTATATTAATCTAGTTTTTAACACAAAAAAGCTATGGAATGCATTCATCAGCATCGCAGGCTTTGCAGATACATGAATTCATGCAAATATATTGTAAAAACAAATGTAAAATACTAATAATTTCGACTTAAACTATGTAACTGTCATAAAACATATGCTATTGTGATGATTTATAAACCGTATATATCTGTGATAGTTCACAGTAAAATTGTATCATTATTTTTATTATTACAATTATGTGTCGAATGTGAGTGGGAAAATGGTTCAGGGTGAACGAAATAAGAACTTTGATCTGAACATACATCACACATTCCTACTAGAAATGTGCATTGCATGCATTCACTATTAAACACATCTGATAAAAGGTCTTTGTATAAAAGCATGTTAATAAAAAAAAACCCATAAAGCTACACACTTGTTATATTTTCACTTTTCCTACAGAAGAAGTCAAATTGAATATACACGATTCACACACGTTATCCTTTGCACAAGTGCAGAGATGAGTGGAAGTTTACATGTTAATTTAACTAGTTCGATATTAATAATAATGTGAGTTTATGTTGCGTTTAACCAATTGTGAATTCATGAAATAATGAAGCATTTCCCTACTTGCATTTCACTACCTGTTGAAAAAAGTCGAATTTTCAATTAACAATATAATTTTAAACTATTAGCAGCTAAGTTGATTTGGGTTTACATTGAAGTATGGAAATATTTTAACACTGTTCTCACAGTATCCCCACTCACCATGCTCAGCAATCTACCTAGAAAATTTACACATTAGTCTGTGCAGCATTAGTCTGTGGGATCGAGTGGTTATGCTTAGAGACCCCTCATATGAGCTACAGAGTGTTTGCCAGGCACACATCCTCTAATTATTCGTGCAGTCATTCACTCCTGCTTCTGTTCTGGTTACAATGTCTCTTTACTTCACAGGCCCAGAGCAGATATTTCACTTGTTGGCAACATTATGGCTCAAATTTGTCATATTAGTCTGATGCCTGTATATTTGTAGTTTGAATGTGCATATTTTATCCGGATCCTCTGGTTTTTCCCTCCACATTTAGAAAAAGTGTTTAGATTACATAGATT
Source organism: Lampetra fluviatilis (assembly GCF_964198595.1). Lineage (NCBI taxonomy): Eukaryota > Metazoa > Chordata > Hyperoartia > Petromyzontiformes > Petromyzontidae > Lampetra > Lampetra fluviatilis. The sequence continues at coordinate 23,124,836 of NC_136275.1, read as the reverse complement.
ATTTGGCTGCTTTAAATGTCCACATAAGCCACTTCGTTGAGCTATCATTTGTGGCCAGGTCACTTCTGAAAAATAAGCTAATAGCTCAGTGGGCTTTACCTGGTAAAATGAAAATAGTAAATTTTTGTGATTTGCTTACCTTTCCTATAGTTTGCACTCTTATCATGTTTTTGTATATGTTGTCATAACGTTCTGACCCACCCCGACTGGATATCTGTGAAAAAGAGATTATAGCTTATCGGATTCCTTCAGTAAAAGTAAGATTCTGATTCTGAACTGGAATATATACATCAATCATCGCCACAGGCAATTAAAAAACAGCAGGACCCTCCTGAAAAAGAGAATTGAGACTCAGCGAGGCTTTCCTGTGTAAACAAATGGAATAAAATAAATTCTGGATTAATCTTAGGTTACATAACCAAGTTGTTGAACAATCTGAAATAAATCAACATTTATCGAAAGGTTAGTGCTTTAACTTGACTCAAATTTCATGCCATCTCAGGGTGGTATCAACGTCTGCTCTGGCACTCAGCTAGCTGCCATCATGGTGAAGTGCGGTGTGGCTCGATGAGAGGTAAAGTGTAAAGTGTGCACACCTTGGTTAGGCCCCTCCGGGAGACGAGACGCTGCACACTCACCGGAGGCACTCGTGAAGTTCACCTCCTGCCGCACGTACGCCTTCCGCTTCTCCTCCAGCATCTGGCTGGGCACCAGGCCTGCACTGCCCCCGTCTTGTGCTTTGCATGCCTGAGCAGCACGTGCACACGGTTATGGTATGTATGTTGTATGTATGCATGTTGAACTTATTTCACACTGTATGTATCCATCAGTGCCAATCAGAGGAGCGAGGTTAGTGGCATCGATAGCAGACGAGCTGAAGGAAGTTATTTACGGAGTACACAGTAAGCATTGGACAAAATGTCAAAAGTGCCATCTCCGTGCTCACAGAGATAATAGAGCAGCACTCATTTCCTTCGGCAGCCCCGAGCCACAGATGGAATTCCATATTCCGACGGTAGGGAGAAGTCTCTATCATGGGATGACCGCTTGAATTGCCACAATATTTCCTATAGAGCAAAATCCCATTGTGAGCCAAGCACATGAATCCTATCACCCCACAGAGGAAATGGTAACAATATCTAATATACGAATAGGTAAACAGTGGCATAGAGTAATGTGTTCTAAACCCGGTGACCAATGTTTGATTCATGACCATGGCTAACGTCAGTGGCGAATGATTTCTTAAATCTTCCCCCCCATCCACCTCTACTCACCAATCTGCATGAAACAGCACGGTGAGGTATGCTCAAACAACCCCCCCCCCCCATAACCGACACGGGCTTGACCAACAGTGCTGTTATAATCAATTATTACATGAAAATGGTCTCGTGGAGGTTTATCCAGCCCAGGTGGTCCTGTGGGAAGTCATCAGTGGTTGTCTTATGGAGAGAATGACCCCCCTACTAAGGAAATGTGGCAATTCCACCACAGACTTAAGGCTCCCAAGTTTACATGTGTAATGACATGCTGACACCTGCTGGCCGAGAAAGGGAAGCACGGGTACGGGCTCAGCTAAAGTAACAACGAATCAGAGAAGGAGAGGTATCTGGGGCAAAGGTAACAGGTGGGGTTAGCCGAGATACCCTGGGAACCTGCTCGAAGGTTCCATGAGAGGGGCCTAGCCACGCCTGGGGGGATATAAGGAGGAGCTGGACCCGGGGCTAGGGGTTTGTGTGTGGATTCTTGGGTCCTGGCTGTGTCGCTGCTCGTGGACATCTCTCTCTCTGTCGTCTGGCCACGTGGAAGATCTCCTGCGGGGTTTCCATCGCCATCATCGTCAAGCCGCCAGCCAGCGGTGTAGCCGAGTGAGGGTGGTGGGACCACGCCGAGTGATCGGCTGTGTGTAGCCAGTAGAGACGTTCATATCTAAGTGTTGTACTTAAAGTGAGAAGAATAAGGTTGACCTGTGTGATGAGAAATAAAAGAAGTACCTTCTACACAACGTGTCGCGGAAGTCGTTCATTCCACATGTAAAACAATCTGTGTGTCAGGGGCCTAGAGATAAAATATTCTTACAAGTGTAGTGACACAGCGCCGACTGCTGTACAGCAGCAGCAACTACACTTAGCGCACATGTTGTTGAGCATATGAACCTTATGGCAGTACTCGCATAATGTCCGTGATGCAGTAATTTTTAGTCTGTTGATGGTCGGTGATGCGGAAATCGACTCATCTGGAAGAGCTGTACACGATGCATTATGGTGCATACGAGCGTTCAGGGTTTCAGCACAATCGTGCTCGCTGCGTTTCGACATCGCGGAGTAGCACTGATTTCGGATTGATTGGTACCCCAGTCACGGAGTTAAGATAATGGGTTTCATACACCATCAAGAAGTTTGCATAATAACATCTGTTTAGTATCAAACTAACCATGTTGTTTACGTGTAGTTGGCAAAACTAAAATATTCAAGCCAACTACAATCCAATACTTTAAGTTTCAATAGAATAAATGATCACAAATTAATATATTATTTACAATTTTGTAGTTAAACAATGCTAGTGTAGTGTAATAGTGCCGGCTAGTGGACAGCGGCGCCAGTGAGGGTGTGCACGGTGTGTTGGCAGAGGGTAGGAACTAGGGTAAGGGTCACAGAGGACCCCGTCTGGAGGCCCCTGGAGCCTGCTAGCGGGTTCAAGAAGGGAGGCGTGTTCAGGGCGGAGCCAGGCCGCGCTGGGAGCATAAAAGGAACTGAGAGTGGGAGCTCGAGGCTGCCGGTTCTGGGAATGGACTAATCTCGTCGTTGCTGTCGTCGAGTCGCCGTCGTGGCTAAATGTCTTCGCTAGATATTGCGCTATGAAGGATAGTAGTTTGCTATCTGAGTCAGCGCCGTCAGTGTTAGATGGCTAGTGTTGTGTACAGGCTAAACTAAGCTACTGTGGAGAGTGTGCAGATGAGACCATGAAAGTTGTTATCAAGAAAGTGCTTCCTAAGGGCCTCCAAGGGCAGCATAACAAGCTTTAAATCCTGCTGGACATCACAATACAGAACAAACACTGGTACCGAGTGAGCCTCCCCCACGTATTAAAACTGAATCTCTCTGTTTTGTAGTATCCAGAGACGAGCCACATCTAACAAGACCGGCATACACATCCCATATCCACTACTGCACCTTCCTTAGAAGCTAAACTCCCATTGAATATTAATGTTGGTAAGACATTGGAGAGTTCTAAACTATTCTCGTCCCACAGCTGCATGTTCCAATGCTGAATGCCTGTGAACATGTGTTGGAAATTCAAGTTGCAATCCAAAAGTGAGTTTCAATGCATGACAATATTGCTCTGGCATACTATAGACTATATTTTTTTAAATCATAAAATAAGACTTGAATCTAAAACAAATGTCTATGTTAATATTGATAGGATCGTGTAGTTTATTTTCAGTTTTTTCGAATTTTTGCTACTTTATTTTAATATGTGAAATGTAAAATATACACCAAAGTAACAAAAAATGTCTTTAGCACACATATTGACTGCCCTCTATTCATAAATTGCAGCATACACAATAACACAAGGCACTGAAATTTAATATTCCAAGACATGTATACAACACTGCATTAAAATCTCTTGAATCCAGACTCAAGTAGGAATTCATGAAAAGCCAGAAGGCTTTCTAAAGTAAATACATTCTAACCAGAAAATAGTTTGCATGCTCATTAAGCAGTATGGAGGAGTAGCAATTGTACAGCTAAACACATGTTCAGTGCAGCTGCAGGGAATTATAAAATTAATTAGCTCGGTCGCCATATGCCCTGTTAGTGCTGTTGCCATTTTTCTTTTCTCCTTTCACAATCATCATATGCTTATTATCCAAGTAAGAAAAATAAATTCTACAAGCCTACCAGAACATCTATTCACCAACTTCTACATCCAGTGAACCTGAGCCTTCATCATCTTGCTACACAGTGATGGCAAGTGGCTCGGTGAAACTGTATAGAAGTGAATTGAGTTTGCTTCAAAATTGTAAAAAATATATATAGTGTTAATTGAATGTCTTAGGTGTTACATTTAAATGAAATAAACAATGTAGTATTTTCTCAACACTGTGGGATATCTCCTGCATTGAGAAAGGCTCTCCATGCAATTAGTCTGGGCTTCAAGAGGTTTGATTGCAAGTTTAAATGCACACAGAGTTTGCACACATAACCATAATGCCAATAGTTGTTACTGGTCATATGCTGGCCTTGTAACTTAACACGCAATCGTATTTATTATAATCATTCTTATGTGAGCCCTAACCGTGTCTCTAGTTCATGGAAATGCAATGCAGATGAGCATATGAGTGCAGTGTGCCATTTATTAATCTTTTGGGTATAAGATGCCTGTATCAAGCCAGAGGAATGTTACTTTCATTACAAACCACGAGCATGCTGATGCGATAATAGCGTGCATGTAAGCTGCTAAGCCTGCAATCCCAAATCCAAGCGATAATCTTCGGCATTTATTTGTGCTTAGAACAATGATGTACTCCACGTTTGTCATTTGAGCAGCGTTCACATTTCACGTCTGGGAAATGCAATTACTTCTGCTTTCTGATTGTTACCAGATTCTCAATCAAGGGGGCAGCCAGAAGTCACAGGATGTTGTTATGCTCACAAACATCACCATGCAGCCTGTGATCTATGTTGCTTTGGGATTATTCTATAACATCAATGTGTATTACCTGGCACAGAAAGTTTCCAGCTGCATTGGCAAAATAATCATAGAGTTTATATCATCATGTGAGGGAAAATATGTTCTAAATGCAATCAGAAAACAGTGGGTGCAATAACACACTTTGACTTCATGTTTATATTGATAACTTTGCAAAAGAAGTGTTACATGTTGATATTGCAGTGTGGTATAATTTCAGTTTTGTGGCGACATGCCTGTAACCCAACAACGTTATCATTAAATATGTATGTATATACAGAAGAGCGTAGTTTCTGTACTATATAAGCAAATAACTAAATAAAAAAATAATATAAATAGACGCAAAATAATAAAGCAAGCATATTATGAAAAGGACAGTTATTTTCACATGCAGTACAGTACAAATATGATCTAAGTGAAAATGCTTCATGAAATACATTTACGTTTATTTTCATGAACAGTATCAACAATGACATAGTCTTCTGTCTTGTAACATAAAACCCACAACAATGTGCTAAGGTGTACTGTCACTTAAAAACAAAATCAAACTGTCCTTTGGAGTGAAAAGCACAATACCGTCCAATTCAACGCAAGTTATTTTGTTTCAGAATAATTTTCCTCATTTTCAGCTGCCCAAAGACTTTAAAGCTCGTTATTATTGTCAAACAACGAGTTTGGGGGGAGGCATCATGACTACCCCCCCCCAACTCAGCAGGGTGCCCCATGCTCAACACTGCAGGAGCAGCACACACTGTGCACATGACTCACGTTGCTGTCAACGCCGCTATGACTGCACACAACGCCTGGTGCCATGTCTCCAAATTAACATTTCTCAAAATGATGCTAACTTTAATTATAGTGATTCCTCCGTTTAACATGTACCTCTGTGACAATAATAAAATGGACACACGCAACGATCAGAATGCCTTATAGGCGGATGAACCAAGCGACGTCAGCTATTAAGGCCATCATCTCAAACTGCTTCCTTTTTAAATCCTTTATATTAAGTTCGCTTGCTTGCTTGCGTGCTTGCTTGCTTACGACCGTGCAAATCTTTCGGTCGTTTTTTAACCCACTTCCTGTGATCCAATCGAGCTGACATTTTCCACACAGACTCGTTGTGCGTGACAATTAATTTTCGTGAAAATTTTTAAAAAAAAATTTACACTGTTTAGGGAATTTTTTTTAAATATTTAATTACCAATTGCTTAATGCTGGCAGACAATCATCTGACCCATAGGTGGCAGCCATCTCAAGCCAGAGGACGAGAGGACTCTAGCCGCCACGCATATAAAAGATTTAGAGTGAAAAACTTTTTTTTACGGGTTAATTTTTTCAGACTCAATGCCGCTGTTAACACAACAATTGAGATACTCTCTTTTGGATAAGCCAACCAAAGGTAGTTTGAGCTTATTTGATTTGTTACGCGGGTTGAGTTTATTTGATTTGTTATCCGGATGATCCCATTTAGCCAGTTGTGCCACTATTTTAGATCCAGATCAGGTTTAGATGCCACATGCCACCAATCATACCGGGCTGAGAAATGAGCTGCGATTGTAGCACAGGCCACAACCAACGACACACACTCACTCACATTCTGACATTCAAATGTCATACATATTTTAGTTTTAGCAACATTCCCTTGTATGACTATTATTCAACTGAATGCATGCATGAACATTGTATTTTTCGGGTTTGTGTGTACAAATGAGACTGTGAAATTGTCTTTCAGGCTGCGTGAACCTTCTAAATGCTTTATGGTGCCCATTACTCACTCTGCTACTACCTGGCTGCTCCACACATTCTAATTAGCATCCATGTGTTCACCTCCTGTCAAAACACAGGATGTGCAGGCATCATTTGTATTACTTAGAATGAGTTCCAAAGTATCAAATAGGTTGTTATTTTTCTTATTGCATGCTCACGCTAGTGGAAGATAATATCGGCTGCAAAAATGTGGAGACAGTTTTATTCTATAGCATTTTCCCCACTTTAACTTTTTTCTTCTTTGAAGTTTGCAAAATTTGGGAACTGATATGAGCAAAAACATGCCTCATTTAAAAACAGAATATGCAGCATTCATGCGGTAATGTCCTGGCATGGCACATTTACAAATATAAGATGACATAATGGAAGAACAAAAATGCATAATAATGGGAAAGGCGAGAATAGGTTTTCCCCTTATTTCTGGCAATAAAACAGGTGTTCAGATGTTAAAACACCAAACTGAAACCTTTTACAAGGAATCATGTCTGCATTAACCACAATATGTGGTCAGAATGCAAACAAAAAACATACTCTGATAATATATGCATTGTCTATGAAACTGATTGGTCCACACCAAAGATGGCTTGCTTTTGAGCCTAGTCTCAAATGGTGTCAGACCAGAGGACGCCAAAAGGCGTACAGCACAAAGACAAGCATTATCAGGGTGAACAGCTACATCATGAAATAGGAAAGGCATCACTATTGACCGCTAAGTATGTGGACATAGATAGGCCACTTGGTAAAAGATGATGGCCCATGGATGACTGGTGATGGTATGGCAGGCAAATGAGAAGAAAAAAACACACCCAAGAGGATGACCACTGAGGAACAGTACTGACATTAGCTCATGCGCAGGAGTGTGTTTTTGGCATTATGGGACTGTAAGCAATTGCGACATCCAGAAGTGGATGGAGCATTGCTTGATAATGATTAATTTAATTCATGTTCAAATACATTTACTTATTTATTCAATGACCTGAGCATCATATCTTAGCGTTGAATGTTTTGCACAGAAACACAATTGTCTAAAAGGACAGAAGCATTCCACGAGTCTTCATCAAGCGTGCACGCAACGGTGATGACAATGTAAAACGTAGCAAGGTAATTGTATACGTTCCCATGGATCGTTAAGAGTACCTGCCACCAGTCGGGGTCATCCTGGCTCACGATCTGCAACACATCCCCCTGGCTGAACTTGAGGCCCGCCTCCTTGCATGGTATCAGCTGATCATCCGCAGGGTTGTAGTCAAACTGGCACTTCACAAAAAGCTGCTGGCACATCCAAGCACACACAGACGGTAACAGTCACGGCATGAAGGAGACACAGCGTTTATTTTGTGCGAGCTTTGTAGCCAGATTCCTGTGCCAATGCTGTCGCACCGTATGTAGCCAACCTTGCAAACTGACAGAGCCTAAAGCATGAGCTTTACCTAAACACTGTAGCTCTTAGTCATGTAGAGCTGAAGAGCTATTTTTGAATGGCGACCCCGTGGCAGGCATAGGAAGCAATGCATCCGTAGGCCCCGAAGACATACCGGTGCTCGGATAGCGACTCTGCCGGGGAGGTTTCAAGAAACCTTTGATCAAGTTGGCCGTTTGTTTGTCGGGCAAGCCCCTTACTGCGACCGAACTTTGTACATCAGTTTTGTGCACACTGGAAAATCTTAATGATTGTTATTGTGACCCTCTCATTCGAGACAGATCGACGGATGCTTGCAATTTCAGTTGTAAATGCTACAAAGAGCATGATTTAAGAATAATAATTACTGACGTTTACAAAATAGGTCTAAAGATATAGTGTCCGCTTGAAACCGTGTAATTATTTTCAATAAACCTGAAATGTATTGCTGGATTTATTACATCATAAGAGATGGCGGTGGCGTAGGGAGGCCTTCGTCGAACAGTGGATTGACCTTGGATGATGATGCTTATTACATAAGGTCGCTACAGTAGAAACATTAAAGCATAGATATTTCATATGGCTTCTCAAACGCTTGCAAACTGTGTTGTGCGGTGGTAACCACCAATTCCAGCATTTCCTTTCCATCTTCACTCCCACCACTGTACAGTGTAGGAATAACAATTGTATTTATATACTGCCAATGTGTGCTAAAAGCTCTGAGTAATAACAATGCTATTCTCCTCATATTCATAGTTGCAGAAAATTCATATGCATATGCTGTCATAAAATATGGCCAGGAAAATTTGATTACTACTGTAATTAAAGATCATTATTACATTGTTAGGAAAATATACAAGTGGCTTTGGTTTAGATGGATGACACAAAACAAAATAAAGTGATTTTTCACTGGTATACGGAGCTTAATGTGATCTTTGACTCTTGGATTTATTTTAGAATGCTGTTATTTATCGTTAAAACATGTGGCATTCTAGGTTAATAAAAAAACGAATTGTTAAGGTATACGGCTGCAATTTTCCCCAAATCAACGACTGCCTGTTTACGAAGTGATGCTTAAAAGAATGCCATGTGTAGTGGGTACAAATGGACAAATGGAGACGAGGCTTCTCTAGAGGCAACATGTTTATTTAGGTAGTCCCTCCGGACTAACTAGCCCTAACACAACTGGGGGAGGCCGTCAAGCCTGGACCCCGACTCGAGTCCTGGTCTTGACTTCGGGGCTTCTTCTTCAGGAAGACGTCTTCACATCTTCAGATGAACAACAGCAGTCGGACCCGTTCAGGGGTCCAGCTTTTATTCCCAGTCCCGGGGCTTCCTCCGCCCCTAGGCAAGCCTCCCTTCTCGGCCCTTCCAGAGGCCCCTGGAACCGGTCCCGGGGTCCCCGAGCCCCCCTCATTGGGGGCCTCACCCCCGGTACTTCCGGCCACCAGCCCTCCGGGTTCATCCCCCTGTCACCCCTGCGCCGCTCCAGGCGCTCTCGTCCCCTAGCCTCCAGGGGCTGACACTGCACACGGAGTGCAATGTCGCACAACTGCTGTGCTGTAGGTGGTGTGAGCAGCGTGTCTCCTGCTCCACACACAGGCCAGCCTTACGTGGCATGCAGTGGCATCCACCGATGCCACTACACATGTAAGCATTTGCTCAGCACATGCATGTGTTATGGGATGTGTTTACCAAGGTTACACCTCTCCTAGGACATGTTAACCACATCCAGAAGTATCACCCAATGTGTAGTATGCAGGTAGTATACTACACATGATATTCTCAAAGAGAAAAGCATTAATCATTATCAACAGCAAGGCTGGAGTTAAAATAAAATTCTTCAGAAAAATCGGAGCAACCAAGGCTAAATAGACGCTGCATTTCTCATAAATCTGGGGACATTCACAATTGCGAGACATGTGCTGAGCGGTCTTTCCAGTCGTTAAAAAGTATTGCAAATGTATTTTGATATTGCTGACTTGATTGCAGCAGATTTATATGCCAATAATATTTTCCCCCCATGAACATTTTCCAAATTCTTTCGGAAAATAATTTCCTTACACAAATCACGGACCCTGAACCACATTTAGATGCTGAATTATTAATAGATAGATGCAATCAAACAAGTGCTGTTCGACACATGTCAGCAACTCTTGTGTTAAACCCAACATTGTATTATTCTTTCTACAGCCATTGCACAAATACTAAGTAGATGCTACTTATAAATATATATATAATGGTGTGATGAAAGCACATCAAGCGAATAACTAGGTCTCCTGGATTTATAAATAAATAAATCTAGATGCAAAAATATCCACTTACAATAATGAACAGCTAAGTGCATATTGGGTATGTAAAAAACAGATATGCCTGCTTAAAGCAGGAAGCTATAAAAGCTGGCACAGCATATAAAAGGGCTGATATAGGCAGCCTAATGCCTTTCTCTGTATCCAGCTTTCATACTGCCACTATACAGTATGTGTATATGCTGATCTGACCGAGAAGAGGTCAATGCCAGATTTAGACTCATTACAGCTGGGTGGAGTGGTGCACCCCTATAATCCTGAGCTTGAGGGGCTAAGTTGATAGAACTCAAAGCAGTTTGAAACCCCCAAACTTGCTCTGCTGTAAGATGGCTAGTTGATGGCAGTACAGAAAGTAGGTTTATTAACTCCTCTATATGGTTCTGTTGGTGTTCTCCTTGTGTGGTTTTTCTTCGTGTACTTTTTTTTTTACCAAATTCAAAACACTGACGCACAAAGAATTGGCTAAGTGACGACACACCCCAATGTGAAACTCTTGAAAAAGTCGTGAGACTCAGTGACTCCTTGCTAGAATACTCAATCACATAATTATTAGGGTTGTAACAATTCACCCACTGTGAGATTTGATAATTATCTGTCATGATTCAGCGTTGATTCTATTTCGAGAGTCCAATACGTACAGGGTATGCGAATCAACAATTCTATTTCCTGCTCGCATGATTCTAAACATACATTGCGAGCAACGAGGATCAATTTTAACCCATAAGCCGGCACGTTGTTACACCTGGGTTTGTTTTCACCATCTCCCATGATGCAATGGATAGCGATCAATAAAGAGAGCACATGCCCATCAGCTTTGGTCCCATTTTTTGTGATTTGTTTACCTTTCCTATACTTTGCACTTCTATCGCGTTTTTGTTTCGTTTGTTGTGATAACTTTCCAACCCGCCCCAATTGGACATCTGTGAAAAAGAGCTTTATATACTCATCAGATTCATCTGATTCCAGTGCCTGCTATGCATGTGTCCTGTGGGGCCAACCAAACCCCCCCTCCCTCCCGGTGCGTACCAGTGCGGGGTTCTGTGGCAGCGTATAGCTGGGCAGGATCTTGAGCACGACGCTGCCCGTGGCCTCGCGCAGGTAGCGCTGCAGCCCCACGGGGTCATTGCTGACGTCACGGCCGTTGACCTCGCGGATGACGTCGCCCACGTGCAGGAGGCCCTGCTGGTCGATCATGCCGCCCCGCAGGATGCGCGCGATCACCAACTCGTTGCTCTCCACGCGGAATGTCACGCCCTGGCGGGTGGCGTGCATGCGCAGACACCATGTGCACTGTTTAATTAAATCTTTAAAAATATATATTTCTGCTGGCTTTTTTTGGAGAGGTCTCAAAGTGAAAAACCTACCCAGGCCAGGGTGATTTGCTCAACAAAAAATCATTTAAATTTCGTTTGAGGGTTGCCTCAGCCCATCATCCCCCCACGGACAATACAAATAGTACTACTTTGTGAATCAAAGATTGGTTGTACTCTTGTAAGAATGTCTCCACCATGGGTAGTGGGCTTTTGAAAGCTGCCTTCGGGAGTCCATTGGAGAGGAACACCAGCACAATGCGTTATTGAGCATGAAGATATGGGCTGATATGACAAAGACAACATGAAATATAAAAAAGCCCATCATTGCCAAGCATTTAATTGTTTTGTTATTACATGAAATGCAAACGCTGGCCCCTTTCAGAGGAATGTGGAATTTCAACCATTGATTTAGGTCCACCAAAACAGAACAGCACTACCCAATGCTCTTTTGAGCAGATATGCCAACCCCTTTCATGTTGCTTCCTTGCTAAGAAAAAAAAATGCTTGCCCGAGATACAACAGATGACCAATTTTTTGTTACAACAAAAGATATGTGCATTGAACTTCTTTCGCGCTTTACTTTGCGAACCGTGCTAATTGGAGGTGCGGGGGGGGCAACAAATTAAACACAAAAAGCAGTTCCAAAGAAATGACATTGCAGCAGCTCTACAGCTCACGCGGTGAGTGCGTCGCACCTACCAGGGGCTCTCCCTCCATCTTGCGAATCCCGACCATGCGGATGGCGTCTGTCACTCCCGACTCGAGTGTGCCGAGCTCATCGCCGCTGTCCGCGTTGAGGTGCGGGCTGCACGGGAGGCACTCGTAGCTTTTGGAGGCCACCGAGTCATGGGCTCCTAAAAGCGACTGGCATTGTCGTGCAAGGGGGGGGGGCAAAGTATGCGTTTGCATATTTAAGGATTAATTACCTCATTTATTATACCTGCTGTGATTGCTGTCTCCCCGTCAATGTACTGTCATAAAAACGCAGCCTTTGGGGTGGGTAATCATAGCATCCACAAAGAGGACATGACTGTTAGGGGCACCACAAGTGTTTTTTTTACCTGATTTTACCGACCAATTAAAGAGCGTGCGCATAATGAACAACACAAACACATATGGCTTCCATGGTGGATAAGAAATTGCACTAAATGATGTTGCCATAGGAAAGATGCTGAAATGAATCACGATTAACTGAAAAATTCTCAGGAGATAAAATGCTGCACATTTTGGTATTAAGCGAGTACTCAGTTAGCTAAGAGGTACAATGGTTGTGACACAATCAGAATCAGAATATGTATTTATACTGCAGGAATCCAATAAGGTCCAAAGCTCTTTTTTACAGATGTCCAGTAGGGGTGGGTTAGAACATTACAACACAAACAATTCAAAAACACTATATGAGTGCAAAATATAGGAAAGGTAAACAAGCCCACTGAGGTAGTGACTTATTTTTCAGAAGCGACCTGGCCACAAATTATATCTCAACAAAGTGGCCCATCATTTTCACATTTAAAGCACCAAAATAATCTAAATAATCTCAATGCATGTTTCTAAATATGGAGGGAAAAACCGGAGGACTCAGAGAAAAAATCCACGCAACCGCGGGGAGGGAGAGACATGCAAACTCCAAATGTACAGGCGTCAGGGTCGGGGTCAAACCCAAGCCCTCCTGCATACCAGGTGAGGAAGATAACATCACGCCACCATTAAGAAATGCCCAACCTGAAAGTGGGGCTCCTGGAGGATGGTGGCGAGCTCAGCAGCACTGTTGTCTCGCTCCGTCATCGGGGATATGTCCTCCAGAATCTCCTGGACCAGCTCTAGGTTGTTCTCGCTCACCGCTTCTAGCTTGGGTTCCTCAAGCTTGCCCTGAGCCTGTGTATGGCGTGGAGTGGGTGGAGACGGCAGGCAACACCAGGAGGAGGAGTTAGAGGAGTAAAACATTCCAGAGTGCACACGTGTGAGATTCTATTTGAAGCATGGGGCAAAGAGTTAAGTGGCATTACAGCAAGATTATATAAGTGTTTTATAGTATCAGTGGCAGTTGAACCATATTGAGAAGGGAATAACATCGGCCTTTTCACTGGCTAGTCACTTACAACCTAAACAATGGAGGCTTGAGCAGCGACTCTAAACATCATTGCCAGAATCAGCCATTGTCTATCCACTGCTGGATGAACCTTCCCCACACCATAACCATTTAGATGCAATCTCTCTGCTGCACGAGCCAATCTCCACTTCTGCAGTGATCATCCTCCAATTATCACAGTTTCCTACGTACTCCTCACCTCCGATAAGCACAGTTGGCTACGTGTGGTGCGAAAGACGTAAAATAAAAAACTAACACTGTCTGTTTTGGCTGCCATTCTGTCGTCAGTCTTGACCACTGGCCATCATGCATTCTATGTGTCCTGCGCAAGCCCACTTATTTTTTTTAACCACCAACATGATCTCCCCGATTTTTCTTTGTTCAATGACTCGTGTAGTCTTCTTTCTGCATCAGCGTAATTCCAATCGTGGAACTCACAATGCTTCTTTACACTTTTCAACAGTTTGTCCCATATTCCTTGTCACTGTGTTACATTTATGATCCATGTCATAGCTTGTGATACGAAGTTGTTGAAAACCTACTTTTTCTTCGGTAACATCGTAATACCGCTTTTCGAGATCAAATTCAGTTTCCCAAAACCGCTCAGTCATGCTCTTATTCACATCATCATTTCGATCCTGATGCATATTAGCTAATCGCCCTTGTTATACACATTATGCTGTGCTTTCCAGTTACGTCCTTCCGATAATTATTTTATTTAGCCAACTTGTTGTATGTGACTTTATGGTGCTCATGTTTGTTGACTTTCAACACATACCATTATATTTTTGTTGTCTATGGTGTGCAGTGTTATAAATAATACGCCTCTATGTAAAATGAATGATGAAAAAAATGTCAAAGTGAAGTAGGAGGTTAACGGTTATATTATTTACACATCTTAAACATCCCAGGTATATGCTTTGTGTTAGTGTGCCATGTTGAATTAAATCCCAAAAAAAAGCCTTAGTTTGAAAGCACATATGATATATTTACGAATTTTGAGGACTTACATAAAGTCTGAATTATACAAAGGGTCAGTGCATTTTAGGGCAAGAGTCGTCAATTATTTATGAAGGATTAACCGGTTTAACAAGACTACCAACTCTGTCATAGTTGCCTGAAGCTGAAGACGCCAGGTATGAATTGCACAAACCTTGCCATGTCCTTGGTTGACAGGGAGGTATGGCTAATACTCAAATAATATACCCATGAAAATGGAAATAATGGCTGTAAAATGTAGACAAAAGTCTGCCAACATAAATTAAAATATAAAAACCTAGCCTGCTCTTAACCAACCTCCTGGTAGATATAGGTGTATGAATGATATCATGTTGCGTTTACTCAGGCCATGATAAACTTGTCGTTATAACAATGCTCAAGCTTCCTGAAACACCCACGTAAATAAAATAATTACGGATGTTACCATCGTCTCTACCCAATTGGCAAATTAAAATGTCTTCTTCTTACTTATTTCGAAAGGTGGCATTTTCCCAAGTTGATATAAGAATTGAGTGTGATACTGCATGTATTTTAATATTCAGCTGTAAAATTCCCATTGTCGTAAATGCGCTTGGGAATATTTGTACTGTAATATAGCTCCACCAACCTTGGCCAGACACTGCACCACGGGGCTCTCCATGAGGCCTTTCAGGAAAATGAGGTCAGTCTCCTTGGCGCTGGCAGTGCGGGGCATGTCCGGAAATGTCTTCAGCACCTGCTCCATGGCTGCTGTGCGACACACGGAGAAAGGGGGCCATGAACCACATTACCACATTTGGGTCAGACGCCATGACACACCATCCAGCTATGCATGTTATTGCTTGGAGAAAGTTTGCATTCATATAGCGTATCCACTGGTTGTTATTCATTCGTCAAGCATAGCCAGCGAAGGACCGTTGCACCAAACGTGTAACCTCTTGCAAGCGTTGGCATAAAATGCTCTTGCTGTCATACACCGGTGTCGAAAAATTTGTTTTATCCACTAATCACGGGGACTGCGCCATTCCTTTGAGGGTCGCAGTCCACTTTGAACATCAACTGTCAACTGAAGTGTTATGCATTCACATATTAGCTCTCCCTACTGTTGGCCAAAGTCAAATCTGTTCACAGCGACGTATTTATTTTATTCATTAAACAAAAAAATAACGATACAATCGGTGAACCTGTGCCTTTAGATGCCTCGGTAATCCACATGCCCTGCGAGTGGTTTCTCTTGGTTTATTACATTGATTTAACATTTACCTTACAATACATCGTTTATGGCCATCATAAAATGTCCCTTTCACATTTAGTGAACTTCACTTTTTTATTCCTACTTCATGGTGGTTGTGATGCAGGTTAAACTGGTAATGTTTGAAGAGTTATTAAATGGTAAGTATAGTTATTTAGCAATTATTGACTCACTTTCAGACTTCTGGACATCTCCCACAGCAGGATTTTTTCTCTGCCCAAATTAGACCAGCTTCAAGAGCTTTAACTGCATTGTGATTTGGAGAATTGCTTGTAAGACGTTTGTGTCTGGTATATCACTAGAGTTGTATATTGCTTATTATTGCCAATTGTAAAATAAAGCCACAATGACCTGATAATTATTCAAGTAGCATAGTGCACAGACTATATGCACTTGACAGTTAAATGGAATGAGCTAATAAATTCAAAGAGAGAGAGTTTACCAACACTTTCCTATGGAGTTTTTATAGATGAATACCTAATGCAGCACACGCCTACACTAAAAGCTTTTAGAGCATTGACGTAAACGGAGAGTGATGGAATTCCCTTTGACAATTAAATACAACGGATGAATGGACACAATGCTTACGGCTGGAAGTTGTAAAAGTGCTACTTCAAATAACGCTAACACTTCTTATAAACAAATCAAGAATGTTATGTAAATGTTATGCTTGAAATAACTGGTATTTTCCATGATACACACGAGAATAAATTAAGTGACGTCTTTGGATGTAGTAGAATTATTTTCAAATTGGTGGCTGATAAAAGTACCATCCTGACGTTGAAAATAGACATTTTCTCAACAAAATTGCAATAAAGAAACGTCTTCTCGTTACCCCCATCACCTTTAAAAATAACGCATTTAAATGATGGACCTTTAAAGTGATAGATATACTACATATCGATAGGTTGTCATTTCACTCTTAGCAATGGAAATTGGATGTGAGCCAAACCCACGGAAATACTCAAGCAAATTAAACATGTGGTGATTTTATGAGTAGATTCTGAGGAAAAGGACATGGTGAAAACAAACGAATGTAACGGGACTATAACTTTCCAGGCCTTGTAACCTTTCGGATGATTTTATGTTCCAGGAACATATGCCAATTCATGTGAAAAGGAACTTGCCAATTACCTCGTGCAGAGTGTGACTACAGGGGGTAAAGTCTCCATTTTTTTTTATATTGGTTCACTTGAAACCAACACAAAGGAACTTAGCAACGGCGACCTGTAGAAACGGAAAAGGATTATTGTGCAAAGGAAGGCTTTGAAATTTGAGGAGAGAGATAAGAGAGTGTGAGTGTAGACAATCAACAGGTTTCATATTTCCCTGAAAAATGCGATTAACAATAAAAAAAAGAAAGCATCAGGGCTGTTAGTACACTGTCCACCAAGTGGACGTATTGGCGGTATACCAGTGCGCGGTATATTAATTATTTTACAATTCGCAACCCCGGTCATAAAATCTTGTGGTAGGCATCAAAATCAGTTCTCGTGATGTCGAAGTAGTTGGAAAACAAATGTTATGAGCAGCTGAACACGAAGCTTCACTGTCTGTTGCCGTATAGCTAACCAGCCTGTTGACGATTGGCTCCAAGTTCCAAAGGCAGATTGGACTCGTGTCATAGACTTGGTTGGACAATTCCTCGATTAACTTCTGGAATAATTTCTTGGCGGACAGTGGCATCAAATGATGATGGCTCATGTCGCACGTTCGAATGGAAAAGTAGCTGCTGAATCAAACACCTTCTGATGGAGAGTCTGCAGCTCACTCAAGGGCAACAGCGACACCGTCAGACTGTTTTATGAGAACCGGTGTACCACCAATATGTTAATATGCATAACATGTGTCTGTGTGTGTGTGTGTACCATTCAGCATGCAGTATATTACACTCATCACTGAGCTAACATCCTTACAGAACAGCCCTGTGATGTGTTTTTGAGTTGTACCACGTGTTGATTGGCATAATGTCTGCGGTTTTGCTTTATGTGATGAGAACTTCTTCAGGATTTGAATTCAAGAAGCTCCAAAAGCATGTGGTAATGAAGGGCATTAACATTAAGCGCAGTTTGTTATCAAGTGGATTCTGAGCATCTTATGATATAGTTTAGTGATCTACATTTAATTTACAGTAAAATGTATTATCATGGTACAATACCAAAATGGTTACTCAGTAGCTGGTTTCATGAACACACATTAAGGGGAAAGAATTGACCAAGTGGCTTGGAGGTGAAAGCGCTGAGCAAGCACTATTGAGAACCTGGGCTCGACCCCAAGCAGTGATTATACCGAGTAATCAAGTAAAAAAAAGTCACTAGTCTCAGCCCAGTCACCAATATGTCCATAAAAAACCAACACACAAAGTTTGGTTATGCACCTGATTGGATGAATTCCTGTTCCGAGAATTTAAAATAATGCTTTAACTGTCAAGTACCAAATAATCTATTGGCAGAGTGTATGGCAAAGTGTAATGGTCATTTTTGTCTAAGAGACAGTCATTCCTTATCATGCTATATGGGAACATAATAAAACAGCAGGCAATATATCTTCTTCATATATTTTATGTGGATGGACAGATATATAAAGGCAATATATTGTCTGCTTATTCATTTTTATACATATACTCTCTACAATGATGCTAATGATTATTTTGTGTTATATATTCGAACATGGGTTATCTGCTCTCGCTTTCCATTTATTGACTTGCACGACCGTTTGTGAAAGATTTAATTTTGAAAATATGTACTACGACAGGACTTCATACAGATGTAATGTCTTTACACTGGTTAATTCCAAATTACAAGCAGTTGCCTACCCGATTGGTCATACTGGCCTTGAATTTTTATCACGGATGACTATGTACGGTGCGAAAGAAATTCAACATATGTAAAAAACACACATCGCTGAATAACACTAATAGCCTGGATATCTCAGGCAGCAGAAAAGTAGGCTCTTGAAAGTGAACTTCAGGTTGACATGCCACCCAGGGTCAACTACATAAACATTGGTATCAATCACTCGATAACTAAATTGTATCACTTGGAGCAGCGACTGCAGTGCTTCCTGAATAATCTGGTTGCTGCCATAAAAAAAAACATTGAAACATAGATGAGCGGCCATCCAAAGTTTTAACGAAGAGGGGAATGGTTACCTGTGTAAAGGAGACAAATAAGCTTTTAATTGTTATGCAAGGGGAAAAGTTATCTCCTTTCATCTCTCCCAAGGACACTGCACATGTTTTTACAAAAAACTACAAAGCCTCTAAATGAATCACTTATGAAAATTACCACACTACATTACCACTACAGCACAGACCCAGAGAGTTTCATAACGGAATTGGTGACAAATTAATTTAAAATAAATGCTATCGTTATTTTGCTTACCAAAGCAATTGGTGCACGTGTTAAAATTTTAGCGTAGAAGCGTTAGTGCGTGTGTGTTTGCTGTCTCGTGGCCACAGCACAGGGTGTGTTCCCACATGGAGTGCAGAGCCCAACTCATTGTATATGTAGTGACGTAAATGATGTCACTATGGTGTTAGCGCCAGGCACTGTTATGAGAATGCTACTGTGCGTCTGGAACCTCTCTCTGGGGCCAGAGTGAGTACGGCATGCGAACGGGCCCTAGGGGGCATCGTCCTGGTGACGGTCTGAGAGAGGGTACGCGACCGGGACAGGATAGTGAGGGGGGCCCGAGGGGGGCTTGAGGGACACGTCATGCTCGGTCGAGGTCCTTCGGGAAAGGTCTCGAAGGGGACGTGGCCGAAGGCGGAGCGAGGCCACGCTCAGGATCATAAAGGGGCAGTCCCGAGAGCAATTGGTGCACGTGTGTTAACATTTTAGCATAGAAGCGTTACTGCGCGTGTTTGCTGTCTAGTATCCACAGCACAGGGTTTGTTCCCGCGAAGAAGTACATAAATGTTCCTTTGCGCACAGGTTTAGAATAATATTTTGCTTGTTTTTTTAATTGCAGTCGGAGCTCGGTACAGAGCGCAAACCATGATGTGGGGGGGGGGTAAGTCCAAAATTCCGTGCACCTGAGTTTAGAGAAGGGGGGAGATTGGGCTCGCTGCCCCACCGAGTGGGGACCGCGAGCAGGGTGCGTGTGTATTTTTTCATATGGGAAGTTGTGAGCTCTGTGTTTCGATTAGTACAATTGGCTACGTACAGTGCGAAAGAAGTACAGCGTACATACGTACACCACATTGTAGGAGGTCGACATAGAATGCCCCTATGGATACAGTGGTGGCCGCTATAGGAGTGTAACATTTCCAGCAATGGCTCGGGAATGGAAATAAGGATGAGCACCAGCCAAAGCACACTTTAGTATAAAGGACATGATATATAAACTCATTTAATGTGTAAGAGGTGTCTTCGTTTCAGCTCAGTGCTTTATGTTTTATATAAATAATATTTGAACGTCATACAATCTAAACTGTTCTACAGTTATTAAGTCGAATGCAATATTGCATTAATGTTTGCACACTCTCTTGTGCCAAAAATAAAATGCCTGGTGGTGTGATTTGTTTTATTTCAGCATAAATTCACATTCACTTGCATCACAGTCTTGGCACACGCTGCTGCATTTGACTCAGGTGCATTCTATTCCTTACAAATACTTAAAGCAGGTTCACCAAATGTCAGCCCAGCACTGTTAAGGCAGCAGCTGTAAATGTCGATCACAAGAAGAACAACCTATTTTACAATTTGCATCAAACACATAATGGCTAGAATTAGTGCATATTATGCTCGTACTAATTTATCATGCCCCTGGCCATCAAAATTTCTGGAAACGGTTTAATTGGCATTTTTACCATGCTCAAATGCATTAATGAGGTGTACTAAATTGTTCTGGCAGCTGTAATAATAATAATTAACATTTATAATATGCATTCCATCCTAGGATCTCAATGCACAATGCATGGAAAGCAGTAAACTAAAAGATAACCAGGGAAACCAACCAAACTAAAGTGGGAAGGCTACTTCTTTCAATATTTGATGATGAATTGTGAGGCCGAACTTTCTCCAAGCACGTTTTGCTTTATGGATGGTAGTTTTTTGCATCCTCAATTTTGCAGTGTACCATAGCGAAGGGCGATGGGAAGCTATACAATGGGTTCGGAGGGGAGCCAAATGATCCAGGATCTCTGACAAAACAGAGTAATATAATTGAGCAGCTTTTTCAACGGGAAGCACGCACACATCGGGTAGTGGCGAACTCGATGGGGCATCTATGAGAGAGGACAAGGTGATAGATGTAATTTTGCTAAATTAAATTCGATGTTTAATAGAAGGACCAGGAGGGGGGAGGGATGTATCAGGGAATCATAGCAATCCACTCATAGGCAGAGTTTGACTTTTATATTTGAGATGGTAGAGATTCGCTTTGTCCCTCGCATTAGGAATCGCGGGTGCATATAATTAATGTATTTTTAATCTTAATTGTAAACTACTGAAAATAAATTAATAAAGGTGTCCGGTTGGGCGGGGGGGTATTACCCTCCCCCAAACTTCGCGCATGAATCTACTGACTAAATAATATAAGGTAACTACTTTGACTTGAACTGTCATAATTGGGGATACACATATATATCAGGGTGTTTACCTCAACCGCAGTGCATCATCTTGGCTGTACTGATGGGGAGGTCACAACTTGGATACGTCACGTCAGAAATAATGAGCTACTGGATTTAGCTCCCTCAAGAGTGAGCGAACCCAAGAGTCATACTGTGTTGCACAATCTAACGGAGCGATCAAATCGCTTGTTGAAATCAAGAGGAAGCCTGTAAAATAAATTGTGTTGTGACCAGTTTCGAGTGTGGAGCAAAGAAATAATGACCATTCCTCTAATAGTAAAAACTAAAGGTCAGATATGTTAAGAGGCATGGCTGTCCCATTTTTGTAAAACTAGAGTTTTGGCAGCCTATGGCCGATTTATTCTCACTCCTGCGGAGATCTTCTCAGTGCTCCACGCCTCGCCCGTCTCCCCCATTGATGTCCTCTTACCCCCCCCCCCCACCATGTGTGCAGATACTGCTAACTCTATTGTATGCTGAACGATTTGGGGAAAACATCTAATTGCGATTTTTCTAACATTGCATTACATTTTTTAAAGTCAAGCTTCAGTTCAATATTCACTGTGTAATAGATATAAAACATGTGATGGAGCATTACCAGATGATACCATCAAAATATGAACTGCTCTATATATTCTAATGCAAGGATGAGAACTTAAAATATATTAAATGCTTCCAACATTTATTTATAAAAAAAATTTTAATTGAAATAGAATGATCAAACATAGAACAATTATTAAGTTAAATAAATAAAGTTATAAGAATACAAAATAAAAAATTCCAATAAGAAAGTAATAGGGGACTTTTCAAATCGCCAAAAATGGCAGCTTTTGTGATTTTCTAATCGCATTGTTTCAAATTGCGATTTCGATTTGCAATCGATTAATCGTTCGGCCCTAGTGTGTAGTCATATAAGAGGTACGTGGATGACACTTTTGTCATCTGGCCACATGGCCGGCCGACTCTAGACCAATTCCTCGACCACATCAATTCCATACACCCAGCCATCAGATTCACCATGGAAGTCGAAAAGGATGGCAAGCTACCCTTTTTGGATGTCCTAATTAAAAGGAGACCTGATGGTTCAATGAGCCACTCTGTCTACAGGAAAGCTACCCATACGGATGCTTACTTAAAACCGGATTCCCACCACCATCCCAGAAGAATTCCCTCATCAAGACTCTACACCAGGGGTGTCCAAACTTTTTGCAAAGAGGGCCAAATTTGATAAAGTGAAGATGCCCGGGGGCCAATAGTTCCTTCCGACATTGTTTTACCACAAAAGTTACGTGAAAACACACATTGTTATAAAACAATTTTCATTGTCACAATTACCTTTATTTTTCAAATGACAATGTAACCAAATATAAGTCACTCAGGCAGACGTGGACAACTCTAAAAACACAATTCTGCCTTTCATTCAGTCAGATAACATTGAACAAACTGTATAGAATACCTTAAATTTCCATGAGTTAAATATCTTTACCTCATGAACATTTTAAACAGGAGTTATAAGTAATGCAAAGTGGTCTGTTATCATTACACTTTTAAATGAGTGAATTTTGCCCTTGCCTTTTACAAGATCTTTCAGAAAGCAATAGTTTGTGTCACATCTACAGGTACATAACATCAACAGTTATAACCAAATCTTATTCAAGAGTTTAATAAAACAAGTGCCATAAGTCCAAGTGCATTAGTGTGCTTTAGGCTTTTCACTGTTAATAGTGACAGATGTTACCGTTCAAAACACTCAATTTCAGATTGATCAAGGAACAGATAACTTGCTGATACTAATGAGAAGAGTGATACTGAGATATAGATTTCAGTAAAGAGACCAGGTCTGACTTGAGGGCAGTGGTTGAGATGCGTAAAATGCCACGCAAGTGGGAGTCACTCATCCTTGACCTCAATCGGTTCTTATTTAAGTTCATGACTGAGAATGTTTGCTCACACAAATATGTGGAGCCGAATAAGCTCAGCATTTTCTTAGCGAATGACCGCATTTCTGGAAACCTGCTTTTGTCCAGCTGCCGGTAAAAGTCAACAAGATAACACTGCTGGTGTTTTCCGCGGCACTCATCGTCACACTGCAGCTCAATGAGCTCCAGCTGCAGCTGTGGAGGAGCATCATCAGGGTCCACGGAGAAGGGAGAAGAGAAAAGCAACATGTCCTTTTAAATAACTGCAAAGTCCCGAAAGCGTTTGTTAAATTCCACAGAAAGAGATGCGATAGCTGTTGCATAACTCTTCATTTGCGCACCGATGTTGTCCTGTGGGAAACTGTCAATGACCTCTTTCAAAGTTGGGAAGTGCGCGGTGCAGGGCTCTGTTTGGGACAATTGTCTTTGGAAAAGTTGCAGTTTGGTTCCAAAGGCCTTGATGTGAGCATATAGCTGGCTCACCACTGCATCTTTTCCTTGAAGATTAACATTCAGCGCATTCAGATGCTTCGTTATGTCAACCAAAAAAGCCAGATTTGCCAACAATACAGGATCGGACAGTTCTTCCATTGGTTGTCCCTTCTCACCCAAAAAATGTCCAATTTCCTCTTTGAGAGAGAAAAATCGCTGCAGTGCGGACCCCCGACTTAGCCACATCACATCGTTGTGATATATTACGTCATCGTATTCAGCCTGGATGTCACGCAAGAACTGCTGAAACTGTCAGTGGTATAGAGCTTTAGAGCGAATATAATTGACTGCCTTTGCCACTGGTTTCATAACATCGTCAAATTTGAGATGTTTGGCGCAGAGAGCCTGCTGGTGAATGATACAGTGAAGTTTAAAAGTGTTGCCTCTGCTTCTTCGCTGACTTTATTGCAGATCAGTGTGAACAATCCACTTCGCTCACCAGCCATGGCAGGTGCACCATTGGTAATGATCCCGGAAACTTTACTCCATGGTAGTTTCATATCAACAGCTTCACAAACAGAAACGAAAAAATCTGTTCCTCTGGTTTGCCCATTAAGGCTTTTGAGGTCAAGCAGCTCCTCTGTCACGTTCATGTTGTCATCAACTCCTCTTAAAAAAATAAGTAGTTGTGCAGTGTCAGATGCATCGGTGCTTTCATCGCAGGCTGATGAGAAATAATCAAAAGCCACTCCCCTGTCCCCCAGTTGTCTCTGAATATCTGACGATATGTCCTCAACTCTCCGTGCCAGTGTTGTGTGACAGGCAAAAATTAATAAATTCTTGCTTCTTCTCGGGGCAAATGTTCTCCACCATTTTCATGACACAGTCATTGATAAATGCACCTTCAGTAAAAGGTTTGCCATTGTTAGCTATTAACATGGCCACTTCGTAGCTGGCTTTGGTGATGTTTTCCTTTGACTCACAGGCCCGCGTGAAGAATCACTGTTGCGATGCCAGAGCAGCACGGAGTTGCTTCACTTTTTCAGCGCGGTCACTCCCTGTTAGCTTGTCGTATGTTGTAGCATGTTTAGTTTTGTAGTGTCTCTTTATGTTGAAATCCTTAAACAAGGCATCCGTCTCTTTACAAATTAGACAAACACAATTGCCTCGATTTCCAGTGAAGAAGTATTGTAATTCCCACCGCTCCTGAAAGCGGCGGCCCTCACTGTCAACTTTTCTCTTTTTTTTTTGCAGTCGCCATGGCAGAAATAATTCGAGAAGGGTTCGCGGCACGTATGCAAAGCCAGAGGGCATTAGAATGGTGCTGCACCGTGTGGCGGAAGGAGGAAGTTTTATGATTTATTTATTCTGACAGAGATAGCGAGCCATAAATAACACATTATAAGAAAAAAGCTGCGGGCCGTATGAAATCTGACCGCCGGCCGTTAATGGCCCGCGGGCCGGACTTTGGACATGCCTGCTCTACACCATAGAGCCCAATGCATCTCCGACCAGGAACACATTGCCAGAGAACTCAAGCACGTACACCAAGCTCTTAAGGCTAATGGTTACTCCAACTACACAATCCGCAAAGCCATCACTCCAACCATGAAGAAGGATCCTCTTGAGGAGCCATTCAAAACCATCACCTTATCCTACATTGTGGGGGTCACAAAAAAGACCTCCAAAATCCTGAATAAACACAAGATCCAGGTCCGATTCAACACGGTACATAAAATCCGTGATCTGATCCCATCTGTAAAAGATGTGGTTCCAAACATACAGTACCCGGGCGTATAAAAACTAAGTTGCCTCTGTGGTAGCAGTTACATTGGATAAACCAAACGACATGTCTCGGACCGAATCCATGAACATAAAGCAGACCTGAAACACGGTAGGACGAACACCTCAGCCGTGGAATATCACTGTTATAATTCCGTGGGTTCACATGACATTGACTTCTCCAAGACGGAGGTTCTCTGCAAGCCATCCGGCTACCATGAGAGATTCGTTCACGAGGCAATCCACATATACAAACACAGAGACAATTTCAACCCAGAAGATGGATTCTGGCTCAGCAACCATTGGAAGGACGTGATAAACCATTTCGGGTCTTGATTGATTTTGTTTTATGGTGACTTTCAGACTGCAGTCCATTTGCTGGCATTGCCTCTTAGTACCTTTCACGCGACGGTCAATTGTATGGTTTATAGCAGATTGTATAATAATAAATAGTATAACAGTATAATGTTTAATATCATTCATGAGGTAATATATAGTATCGTAATTGCATAGTGAATATACAGCAGTGTGGTATACAGTAGGGTTGGTAGAATAATACATAGTGTAATATTATAAGTCTAATATTATTATAGTCTATAGTAACGCAGTGTATAATTCAATGTTGTGGTCTGTCTATGGCAGTTTATAATATGGGGTATAGTCGCGTGATGTAAGAAAAAAAATTAGATGGAGGCATATTATAATAATTTTTGCGACATTGAAGTGTAATGTATAATGACGTATTGTTAGTAGCTCAGCTTATTGGAGATTATATTGAGTATATTGATGATATTGATGTAGTTTATATTTTAGTTTTTGTTTATCGGTTCACTATATGATAGTCATTATATAATGTATTGTATACCCAGTTACTTAATGTTAATAGCTCAGCTTATTGGAGAATATATTGAGTACATTGATTATATTCATGTAGTTTATATTTAGTTATTTCACATCGGTTTATTATATGATAGTGGGTGGTTGCAGTTCTTTAGTGTCAATATACTAAACGCCTCTGTTGATATGTAAACTCTGACTTTAACATAGCCACTTCCGTGACCAGTTACTTGCTAATTCCTCACATTAACATCACGCTAATCTCCCAGTTACATGCTAATTTCTAACTTTAACATCCTGCTAATTTTCTCACATTAACACAGCTTATTCATTGCTAAATTATTATGTTGATATGTAAACTCCTTTGTCAAGGCGCTCTTCTCCTCCCACGTAGCTTATAATACGCTGCCAAGCTTAGCAGTGTTCATTCGAGCGCTGTCTTTCAGACAGCTTTATTATGTTGTATTTTTATTATTTTATTATTTCCCTTCTACGTGACTTTACCGAAAGCTCTAAATAGAAACTCTGTTTTGTTGTAAATACTGTTGAAAAAGACCCTGCAATGTAAACAACAGCTCTTCAATGGTGGAACATGCAGTACGGGCTGAGAACCATTACAATTAATGATACTGCCAAGTGGATGTACACGTAGTTTGTATTCATTAATTCCTTGAATAAAGGTTTTATTTGGTTCATCATTTTCAAGCACTAAAAGGCTGATAAAATATCGAATATATACACAAAAATATAGCTTGCACTAGTAATGCTGGCATCTAAACCATTACTCAGGCTAATTAAAGTGTATATCTTAAAATACAGGGCTCTTTTAACAATAGTGGGTTACAACTTTCTCCAGAGACGTTTAATACCACATATGTGAATAAAACATGACCTTAATTTCACGTCATCTAAAGATAACTGTAACCTGTGACATTCCAGGATCGAATCACATAAGGTTGTTTTGTGTTTTTTTAATCAACCATACATTCAGTTGCATTGAGTTTCAATATAAAAGATGAGGGGCCAATGTAAACCGCTTACGTTGAAAAATTTGAGAGATATCAAATGTAGGCTATTCGCTTTATTTGGGCAACACCATATATTGCAGACATGATCAACTCTAGTTACTTTTAATTTACTTGCACGTTTTTGAATGAACCACTTTTGTGTGGATAGTATTAATGCAGCTGGCCTATGTGTTTCAGCTCCCTGGAGGGAATGCCTAGGATTGAAACGCAGCATCTGCTTGCCTGCCAGGTGCCATACAGTGCACAGGAACAGCTCTTAAAATACTTATTAGCAAACTGACCCTACTGATACAGGTCCCCATGACAGACTCATTGGCGGAATACAATTTTTTGAGTCTGGTCTTTTCATTACGCACAACGTTTTTAAGCCTTAAAAATAAACCGTTTATTAAGATTCCCACCATCTCCCCCACTCCCCTTCATATGTATTTCGCCAGTTAGAGACATTCACTTACACATCATGACTATCATGCATCTTCATATGACCGCTGATGTTGTAACTTTACCATGACGCATATAGTTCAAAACAGCAGCCATGCACACTGGTGCCTATGGCTGGAAGCAATGCTCCAGATAAACGACAGGATGCTATAATTAATGCATACCCCATACGTTAAACATTCACGATTGTACAGGAAAAGGTGCATCCTTGTAATTGCTTGGTCATACCACTGCTTGCGGAAAGGCCACCACTCCGGGGAGCTACAGAGAGCCCTTTTCGGAGGGTGTTTTGAACTAACTACCGGCGTCTGGGAAGAGGTTAGAGTACCCACACTTTACCCCACCACAAACAACCTGCCGATTTTAATAACTTGTACTGCTCGGTGGGCAGAGGCAGGATACATTTAAGAAACCTGCCATATTTTGAGAATAGGTTTTCCCATTTTTTCTGGCAACAAAACAGGTGTTAAGATGTGAAAACACCAAACTGAAACCTTTCACAAGGAATCATGTCCGCATTAACCACAATACTTGTGGTCAGAATGCAAACAAAAAAGTACTCTGATAATATATGTGTAGTGACTGTACTTGTCACTGTGTGGTGCCAGGACTTGCGAAGTCACGGCCGGTAATGTTGTGGTCGGGTGAGCGCTGGTTAGCGCGGAGGCACCGCGAGCAGTGTACGGTGCCGGCTCCCAGTGAGGAAGCGAGAGCGAGCATCAGCCAGCCAGGGTTACTCTGGGGCATGACACTCTGGCTGACCTGTTGTCACGTGACCGGACGATACTGGAGGGGGGCCACCGGTGGACGGGGGCCAAGGAGCGGTCACGTGGTCCCGAAGAGCTCTTGGGAACATTCGAGAAGGAGCTCGAGAAGCCTGGAAGGTGGGCGGGGCTAGGGGCGGTGCCAGCCCCAGCCTGGGGGCATATAACGAGAGCTCCGTGAGGAGCTCGGGGTTCTTCAAGTGTTGGTGTTCGAAGATCCACGTCGGGGAGAAGAAGCCTCGAGCCACGTGGTCCGGGACCCAGCTTGTGGTCCGGACCGGGATGGCGAATCGTGTCTAGTTCTGCAGTAGCATGGTTAGATGGGCATTCGAGACCCGAGCGTAGGTTGTGTATGTTACGTATTGTGAATAACTAATGTTGCTCCCAAGATAACGTCTGTGACTCAGTTTGACTCACTACATATGCATTGTCTTTGAAACTGATTAGTCCACACCAGAGACAGCTTTCTTTTGAGCCTCGTCTCAAAACGGTGTTAGACCAGAGGACGCCAAAAGGCATACAGCACAAAGACAAGCATTATCAGAATAATGAGGGCTCGGGGTGAGCATCTACATCATGGGACCTCCTTTGCCAGTACCAAAATATGAGAATAGTAGTTTTGAGGAGAGACCACGTCTGTGCCTCCAGCATGCCAGCGGCCACGTGGCAGGCCGGAGGCTGTCTCCCGAACGCCGTTAGCCAGCGGTGTGAGGGAGCGTGGGAAGCGAGCGAACGCCACGCTCGGGTAACGGGAGTAACGGGAGAACCGGGAAAGAGGAACCCAGCGATAAGAGAGAGCTGTGTAACGAAGAAAGAATAAAGACAAGACACGAAATTATGGTATCGTCCGGAATGGGTTTATTACACATATTTCACAAATTCTCACTGCGTACAATTAGTTGTGATATCAGCCTCTTTGTGACATCCCATAATGAAGGTAAGTGGCCCAACTAAACACAAACAGCAGTTCTAAAGAAATTAGTTTTAAATGTAAATTTATATAGTGCAATGACACCTCATGTGCAGCACTTGCTGTGAGTGTTGCAGAGGCTGTGTCCATGTGGGGTGTGGGACAGCATCAGCGATTGATGGTTGACACTGCACATGGACCCTCTGCACGTCACACCCTCAAGCTTTTTGCTTTCCATCCGGAGGAAATTTTTTTTTGCCGTCACTCTAATTCTGCTTCAGAAGGCTGAAACAATTTGTTAATTTTATATTATACAAGGAGTCTCTATCAAATAAGTGGGGGCAATAATGAAAGGTTCTCCAGAAGGCAATAAAAAGTAAATAAAGATGCTTGATGGTTGCATCGCTGAGTTCATAATCAAATGAGCAAGAAGAAAAGCAACTGACATAAAGATCCGGTCCATACTGAGTGTCGGTCCATACTTTACACTGAGTCCCTTCCATGACTGTGTTCTTACATTTACCAACTTGAGTTTTTATTTCTATGAAGCAAATAAAGTAAAACAGAACCAGGATACCCTACCATGAATCAGATGGTCTGACATGAGGGTGGATGTAGCGGGGCCATAGTTGTGCTCTAAGGATATGGGTCTTTAATCCGCACATCGTTTACCAGGCAAGTCACACTTGTGTAATTAGGAAATCGTAACTTCTCCCATTGAAGGGGGGCACATTGCACCTGAACCTACTGAGCTGTTGAAAGTTCCAAGTCGTAGGGGTACAGGCGTGGAGAACTAAGGTTTTGTAAAACTGAGTTTAACCTGCCTGAGGCTTTGTGGATGGGGTTCACTCTCACGCTGTATTATAAATTTAAACAGGGCGTACAAATATATGTCATATCATATTTAAAATATATGAAATATAACAAATACGAAATCTAATTGTAAAAAAAGTAACAAAAAAAGAATGCAGGAAATCAAATAAGCTACAGAGCAACTCTCGTCTGCTGCTGCATGTCTGGGAAGGGGAAGTAATGCTGTTGGAGCTATAGGGAATATATGTGCAGAGCAGACATCGGTGAAGTAAAAAAACACGCCTTTACTATGACAAATAATAAACTCGGTTGTCTATAGCACGATTCCCAGAAGGCCTCAAAGCTCTTCATGTAATACCTTAAGTTATGAAGAAAGCCTACAAAAATAGGTGAGTTTTAAGATGTGATGAAAAAAAAAGCATAATGGATCGAGGAAGGGAATTCCACTATCATGGAGCCTGGGTGCAAAAAAGCTCTGTCTCCCATAGAACAAAGTCTGTTTTTGATATGGATTATACAAAAATCTGAGATTGGATCGAGGTAAGACGGCTGCATGCAATGTCGTGGTACAAATGCTTGCATGAATGCAGAGGGTACGAGATTGTAATTTGCCTATAGATTAACATTACTAAAGTAATTTTACATTTAGTAGCAATACAGTAATCCCTCGCCACTTCGCGATTCAAGTTTCGCAGCCTCAGTGCATCGCAGATTTTTCGAACTGATTTAAAGGCCTCATTATACCTGTGCAGTAACATCATCATCATCATCATTCATCATCACATTCATCGAACTGCACAGGTCTGTCATCATCGTCATTGTCATCGTCATTGTCATAGTCGTCATTACTGGAGTCAAGTCTCAAGATACTACTGTCATTGGTGAGTGTAGAACACCATAATACGTATCGTATGAGAGAGAGAGAGAGTGAATGTATAATATTAAGGTTTTATAATTAAATAGATTTAAGTAAAATATATATATAAAGTATAAATATATATATTTTAAACATTCTGGTACCCACACACACCTATATACGGAAATTCCTAGGGGGCCAATCCTACTTCGCGGATTTTCACCTATCGCGAGGGGTTCCGGTCCCCATTAACCGCGATAAACGAGGGATCACTGTACTGGAGTAGGTATCATGTAAAATTTCTGACCAAAAATGGCAGGCAAAACACAAACTGTTCTAACAACCTCACTTTTTGATTTGCACTATTTAAATATTCCTGAGCAGTACTGCTTAATTAATAATTCGATTTGTTGCCTGTTTAAAAAAAATACTGGCATAGTTTTGAAGTTGAAATCGTAGAGCTTTGTTCGAGAACTCAGCTCCCACTTCACTACCAGGGAACAATACAGTACCTGCAACACTGCGGACACAGCACCGATCTGCCGGCTGACCTCCTGCCCCCACTTACCATCACTTACCGAAAGAGACCCCGAGGTACTTAAACTCCTTCACTAAGGGCAGCTGTCCCCCCCTCACCTGGAGAGCACAATCCACCGCATCTCTGGAGTGAATAATGACCTCAGTTTTGGAGGTGCTGATCCTCATCCAAGCCACTTCACAATCGGCATTAAACTGTTCAAGTGCACGCTGGAGATCACAGACTGACAAGGCAAAGACAACTTCATCTGCAAAAAGCAGCGACACCACCTCCCATACTGGATACTCTACTATAGCTGTGCCTTGATATCCCGTCCATGAAAATCACAAACAGGAGTGGAGACAAGACACACCCTTGGCGGAGTCCAACACCCACAGTGAACGACTTTGATTTAACACCAAGAATACAGACACAGCTCTCACTCTGGGAATAGAGGGACTGGATTGCGCACAAAAATGTCACCGGTACATCATACTCCAGCAGCACCTCACACAAGACATTGCGGGGACACGGTCGTCTACATTTTCCAAGTCTACAAAGCAGAGGTAGACTGGCGAAGCATACAACCATGACCTCTCAAATATCTGTGAGAGGGAAAATAGCTGGTCCATTGTTCCACGACCATGTCGGAATCCGCATTATTCCTCCTGAATCTGAGGTTCGACCACAAGGCAGAGCCTCCTCTCCAGTACTCTGGCATAGGCTTTACCTGGAACACTGAAGAGTATAATTAAACCTTATGGCAGTACCCCGGGGTATCATAGTACCCCAGCTCTTTCATAATGTCCGTGATGCAGTCATTTTTAGTCTGTTGATGGTCGGCGATGCGGCAATCGACTCATCGCGACGAGCTGTGGACAATGCACTATGGTGCATACGAGCGTTCAGGGTTTCAGCACAATCGTCCTCGCTGCGTTTCGACATCGCGGAGTAGCACTGATTTCGGATTGATTGGTACCCCAGTCACGGAGGTAAGTACACCCCTGGAAAAAATAGTGTCCCAGAAATATAATTAATTGCCTCGGCCATTTTGTATTATTTGGTACCCCGGGGTACCGCCATAAGAATCAATTCCTCTGTAGTTGGAGCACACCCTTTGGTCGCTTTTTTTTAATGGGATCCACAAACCCAGTTTGCCAGTTCAGAGGTACTGTACCCGCCTTCCATGGAACACTGAAGAGGCGTGTTAACCACGACATGCCTACACTGTCCAGCGCTTTAAACAACTTTGGGCGAATCTTGTCCACCCCAGCAGCTTTGCCACTCGACCGCTGCAGCAACTTCGGCAACCGTGATGGATCCGACCCCCCCAGCTGTTTCCAGGGCTGTCTCCTGAAAGGAGGGCATGCCCACCGGGTTAAGGAGCTCCTCAAAGTGTTTCTTCCACCTCTCGTTGAGGTCAATGTTACGCCACCCTTACTGAAAACAGCCTGGGCCACGTCCGGTCGACCTCTCCTAAATCTTTGCCAAAACATCTTTGAGGCTGTCCGGTAGTCCCTCTACATGGCCTCTCCAAACTACACCCACGCCCAGGCTTTCGCTTCAGCGAGTGTTGCAGCTGCCATCGTCTTGGCAAGCTGGTAACCTCTCAATTAAATCGGAAAACCTTTTTCTAAGCATAGTTGGAAAAGCCTCCTTCTTCAACTTGACAGCTTCCCTCACCACTGGTGACCACCAGTGGGTCCTAAGGTTGCCGCAATGACAGGCACCAACTGCCTTCACGCCACAGATTTTCACAGCTGCATCCACAATCAACGTCCTGAATATCGTCCACTTAGACTCAATGTCCACGACATCCCCTGGAGTGCAGGAGAAGTTTTCCCGGAGGTGGAAGTTGAAATCTTTATGCACTGGGTCTTCCCCCAGACGTTCCCAGAAATCTCACACTATTTGTTTGGGCCTTCCACGTCTATCTGGTCGGTGCCCCAAGCATTGGAAACAACTTACCACCAGGTGATGATCAGTTGACAGCTCTGCCCCTCTCTTCACCCGAATGTCCTTGAACATAAGTCCTTAGGTCCGATGATACAACTATAATGTCAATCACTGACCTTCGGCCCAAAGTGCTCTGGGACCATCCCTCTCCCTGCCATACTAGCATCACACCCGCCCCTCACCCTTCATCCTGCGGATAATGGGCCCACAGGACGGCGCTACGTAGCCATTTCGGGGTGGACTCGACCAGGTTATGTGGATCACCTGGCCACCAGGAGCTTGCCAGCGAACACCACCCCCAGGCCGGGCTCCAGAGGGGTGTCCTGGTATACCTTGTCCGGGTGAGGTTCTCTGATTTTTGTATTTAACCATTCATGAGGGGATTTTGTTTCGGACCGTTATTTGTCTGGAACCTCCCCCCAGACCTGCTCGCCAAGGGAGACCCTACCAGGAGTACAAGACTCCAAGCGATATAGCTCTGAGGGTCATTGGAACACAAAAAATCCACCACCACGATAACGTTACGATCCCTCGGTGGGGGTGTTCTGCATCTATACTAAAGAAATATCAATCAGAAATAAAAAATAAAACAAATTTAGGAGGGTTTTATATGTAATTATGAGCAGGTAATTTTAAGTGATGATTCAAAACGTCACACTTGTGGTCTTATCAAGTCAGTCATGCTGTCTGATGTTGGTAACTTTTGTATAGTTCTCTGTTGTACGAGCATTACTCCTCACACAGCGGATTAGGTTTAGGAGCACCGCCGCTCAACCCAAGTCACCTTAATGCACCACCACGTTTCTATCCACATGCAATTCCACAATTCCATGCCTGCGAATATTCAAACTATAAATTGTATGCATTTGCTTAAAGATGAGTGAGGGAAGTTAATCTGTCTGGTGGCCAGTGCTGTAAAAGTAATGCATTATCATGATTATGGTTGTTTACTCCATAAAGCCGAGTGTTAACTCTTTTCAGGAAGGTCCTGCAAAGTTTTCACAAAAAGGAGCTGTGTATTCCCAATTGAGTCGCTTGCGCGTACATTTTCCGAATTGAAATGTTTGGCCAATGCCAGTTACACCATTCGGATTTTTGTTAGCTATGAGAGGAAACTGAAAACCCCAGAGAAAACTCATGCAGAACAGGGGGAGAACATACAAACCTCATACAGAAAGGTGCCGAGTTAGGGATAAAACTCAGACTATTCTTGCTGTGAGGCACAGGCGTTACCACTGTGCCACCCTGCTGCCCAGTGACGAATATTTGAACTACTCAGGCCTAGTGTGTTTCTATAGGGCAGTCAGTTAAACTATCTAATTGGGTCCCCAAACAGCTCAGCGATAGGCTCAGTGTGCGTGAGTTAACGTGTTAATTCCCCACAGCCATCCAGAGGATGCTGTGGGGAATTACTAATGCTTGAAAATTGTCCTAAAGCAGGCGTTAAAGACCCTGTTACAGCATTCACTAAAGTGAACCACTGTGCTCCTGGCATCATAGGTAAAATATCAACATGTACCTAATCTATATATGTAAAAGGGAAATTTGTGAATATGTGTGTGTTCAAAATGTTTAGCATACTTCCCAACATGCAACAAACTTGAAATATGGCATGTGGGTAGCTTCCAGACTGTACACAATGCAGAAAGTATAAAAATTGACTTTTGTATATGGGGGGGGGGGGGGCGCAATGATATATTTTGCACGGCAAGTGAGCGGTGACGTCACATCTGTGATGTCACCCGCATGCGGCAGCGTCACACAGTGTGCCTGCTGACGTCATGCATCCCCCCCACCCTCCGCGTAGGCCGTGTATTAATCCAAGACAAAAATCGAAGTCCCGGGCGAAGCCAGGTAGTAAAGCTAGTTATAGTATAAACTACAATATAAATGCCTCTCATATAATTTTATATTGGAGGCGATTGGTGGATCCTATTATCTATAAAAGGGTCCTTCTTCCGAGAACACGTGCTGTTAAGAAGGGCCGTTGCTATCACCTCAAAACGTTGCCCTAAACGTTGCCTATTATGAATATATTAATTTCGTGTTAAATTTGTTTTGTTATTTATGCTTGTGTATCACGATCATCAAATAATGAGTGATATTTCTGCGGCTTGCTTAAGGGATTTAATGCAATTAAAAGGTAACCGACATGTAGAGTGAATTCACACGACGATTTATTAAATATTCAAGGTTACCCTTCCAGTCATAATTTATGCACTGTGGATACGTCCACTGATGTGGCACACGTGCCCCATTCAAGGCACTTTCATACGACGATGTGCACAGGTGCGCATGTGCTATAGTACAACATACACCATAAAAAGTAAACAGGCATGTACGTGCATTGCAAAGAAACAGACATTCGCATAATTTCAAAGAGCAATGCCATATAACATATGCTTCCAGGCCTGTACTCTATAGAGACTGCTTCACTTGCCGGGAGCCATCCCAAATAATCAATTTGTTTCATGAATTTCAGGGTGCTTACGTTATACCAAAGCACACACTTTGGATACGCTTTGAAATGAAATTCATTACTCAAACTACGTGAAAATTAAATATTGCCTGCTAATATATTCCATAGTTTATAAGGCCAAAGATTGTGATGATGATGGATGATGATGGATGATAATGCACAGATACTTTTTGATGCTAACTATCCCTAAATTAGAAATATTGTGTATCACAACTAGAAATGTTCTATATCACTAAAAACGAATTTTAAATGTCAATGAGTACGCTATAGTAAGTGTTCACTAACCAGTACAGAAATATTAGAGTTAACAATAACTTTACAAAGTTCTTGCACAATGGCTTGGTGTCAATTAAAACTCCTGCATTGGTCAATCAAGGATTATACCAATTCATGAAAATCAATTACCATTGTGCCTCGCCTTTGCAGACTATGAAAAAACATTTGATCCAGTAGATATTGATGCAGTCATCAAGGTTTTCACAAACCAGGGCTAAACAAGTATTTACAAAAACATAACATACATTAATATTCCTTGAAGTACCAAAAATACATTAAAAACATTTCAGCGATATTAGAAGATATTTTTCCTAAAAGTGAATTGTCGAAACTAAGGCATCAATTATAAATTAAGAAAACATTAACCATATCAGATTTGCTGATGACATTGTCATTATAACATCTAATTGGAATGAGTGGCAAGGAAATGGTTGAATAACTTAATTAATTTTTAAAGGCTGCAAAGTTGGGCACAGCAGACTATGTATACTATTACAGGTAGAACCGAAATCAACATCGTGAAATATAGAGGTGGTGGGCGAGAGCAGGTTGGAGTGCTTTTGGGAAGCTAAAGTTGATTAGGAAGAGTATCACACTAATGTTCCTAAAAGAGAACGTTTTTCATCACTGCATACCACCAAATACAGTAAATTTAGCTGTGACGGTCCCACCTGAAGATGGAGACTTGTGTTGCCTCCGAAACGTTGTGATTTAATTGATTTATTTTCATTTATTAGTATTTTATTTATTTTATTATTTTTATTACATTTTTTACCTACGTGACTATACCGAAAAACCTAAGAGTATGCATTTGCATCACACAAAGGCACTATTCAATCCACACATTACAAGAGGGTTGGGCGTGTATTTTAAATGAAAGGTTCAAGCATTATTTGTGCTTTTACTGACATGGCTGTATATAAATATGTTAACATAGTCCAATTTAACCCTATACATTTCTCAGATAAAAAAAATTAGAACAAAATAAAAACTAGATCATGAAAGGGACTTCCACGTCAAATGGCAAAAAGCACCTCTTAAACTGTAAGCATGGGGAGTGCTGGCAATGTGGCATGAACCTGGTGAACTGAGTTGGATTTCCAGCCATGGCAAACATCAGTGGTGAGCAATAAACTGAAGCAGTCCTGCGTGCCCCATTCACCAAGCTGCCTTGACCACTGTACAGTGGTTTAATAAAAAAAAAACCTTCACGAGCAACACAAAGAGTGGAGATGCATACATCCAGAAGTGGATTTACAAAGGGCTTTACATTACTTAATTTTTTTCAAAGCAACAAAGAGAGGCGACAGCACAATGCAACTCAGCCATGG
This sequence comes from Lampetra fluviatilis, assembly GCF_964198595.1. Classification (NCBI taxonomy): domain Eukaryota; kingdom Metazoa; phylum Chordata; class Hyperoartia; order Petromyzontiformes; family Petromyzontidae; genus Lampetra; species Lampetra fluviatilis. Next base: position 23,087,124 of record NC_136275.1, on the reverse strand, counting down.
CGGATTTTTCTCAAGGTCCTTCTGGTTTTCACTCCAGAATTCTTAAACATCCGTTTAGAATATTTGGCTGCTATAAAGTTCCACATAAGCCACTTTGTTGAGCTATAATTTGTGGCTGGGCCACTTCTGAAAAAGAGCTATATAGCTCAGTGGGCATTAAATCGTAAAATAAAAAGTTTAGTTTGGTTTGCATGCACCTTTATAAGCTGCGACTGAGACCAGAAGCTCCACGAGCATCACTTTTTTTAATACAAGCTAACATTTGTATGGGGACCTGGCTTGGTGAACCAAGTAGACTGTTCCATACACATAAGGGTGTATTAATGAGCTATGGGCATCTGTTTGAATGGTTAGGTATAAGTGGAGTTTGGACTGCTACCCAATCTCCACTTGAAAAATCCAGCACCAACATTGCACTCTCAAAACTTTCGAGTTTAATATTACTTCACATTTGGCCATACTCTTTCAGATGTTAGTTTTATTACAAATGTTGGTTTACCTGTTCCATTTATGCTTTCACTGAAGCAACCTACCCTACAAATCAAGCTCTGTCGGCTTTTCATTGATTTGAAATGCAATGTATTTAGCTTATCGATTAATCTACTTTGTTATATAAAAACAACTGGCACTAAGAATCAAAGCTATTTGACTACGGTATTAAGGAAGCCATTTGAGAATATGTTACAAATGCAGTGTAGCCTATTTGTGTCAAAAGCACTGCAATTGAAACATACACTTCAATTTGATATTATTACTGAGGTCAGTACAATACATATGTAATAACAGCCATAGAGGGTTCACGTGGGGATTGGCTTGCCGGTCCCGCTTTGTAGCCAATAAGGGGTGAGCCAGGGAGCATGGCCTCGGCGTGATCACGGCATGTTAGCAGGGGTGATTGGCCTGGCCAATCGGGGCCTCAGCTAATGGGAAGCCGGATCAGAGGCGTGGTCCCGGGATTGACAGGGAACCATCGGGAACGGTCAACGCTGTCTACGGAGGATTGGCTGGGGGGTACCACGTGACGAAGGGATTAAGAGAGAGAGGGAGAGAGAAGTCGGGAGCAGACTTGGGAACGAGAAGAGCAGGAGTCACGTGCGTACGGGGCTCTGGGTGCCACGTGCGCGGTGGGGACTTGGCGGGAAGTCTGCCCGCTTTACGTTGTCTGTCAGCAACGGGGAGTGTGTGAAGTGTAACTGTGGAAGTTGAAAATAAAAAGGACTGATTCCGGAAGCCGTCTCAAGAAGGTTTATTACATTGGTGTCAGAAGTTCTTCTGCGACCGTTTGGACGATCGTCAAGATGTCCAAGCACCTCAGAAAAAAGAACCTGCCCGAGCCTCCATCGGAGGAAGAGGCCGAGACGGACGAAGATGAGCTGTTGGGGGCTACAGCCCCTATTCCGCCTGCTGATACTGCTCTCCTCGATGCCTCTCAGCGTCGACTGGGAGAAGATGCGACCACCTCAGGGACGAAAGACGGATGGCGGCTGATGGCGGAGCAGATCGAGTCATTACGCGCCATTCTGCTGAGTCTGGTGACCGCGGTAGCGTCCTCATCAGCCGTGGGTCGCCAGATTGCGGATCAGCTGGACGCCGCGGGAAGGGGTCCTACAAAAGAATCGGAGTCCGCCATTGCTCCTGCCACGCGGGAAGAAGCCGACGTTTTGGGCGGGGCGGCTGCGCTGGAGCCGTCGGCCGCCATTTTGGGCGCGCCTGCCGCCACGCGGCCGCCGGACGCCATTTTGCCTGCGACGGGTGGAGCGCGGGAACCGCAGTCGGAGACGCCCGCGGCGCGCGCTTGCCACCGCGGACATCGCCTTCCACAGATTAAAGAATTTCTCGCCGGGGGCGATTGGAGTGCTTTAACGTGGCGCTTCGAGTCAGCCTTTAGATCCGTGCATTGGACGGAGGAGGAGGCGCTGGGAGCGCTACCTACACTGCTTGATGATGTTTCTCTGGGGGTCTTCCGCTCCATCCCGGCGTCCAAGAAGAAGACACTGCGAGATGCGTTCGCAATGATGGCGGAATTTTACGACCCACCGACATCAGCCACCAGAAAATTTATGTCGCGTCGCTGAGGATCGGAGGAGTCGCCTTTGGCTTATCGGGGGGCGTTGATGGCACTGGCCATGGCTGCCTATCCCGACGCGATGGCCGATCATTTGGATCCTCTCATCCTTTCCCGTATGCTGGAATTGTCTCAGGAGCTCAACATTTCTCTACCAGTGTGCGGCCATGAACCGCTTATATCGCGATGGGTGGCGCGCTGCCTGGACGCCAAGTTTAACATCAAGCGCTGGGACCAGATGGCGGCGTGGACGGGGAAACCCGAAATCGACGGGCCGCCCTTGGGGTGGTCTCCACGACGGGTTGTCCAATGCTCCGACGACTCTGGCGACGACGACGTGCTGGCTGCTGCTGTTCCGCACGGGATTCCGGGACGGCGGCTGCGCGATCAGCGTGGTGACTACGCAGGCCGACCACGTGCGGGGGCCGGGTCATCCGACCGCCGGCCGAGAACGGCCGTGTGTTTCAAGTGCGGCAGACGAGGCCATTTCGCCCGCGACTGCCGCTGCCGACCTCTGCTTTCGCCTCTTCCGCCGAGGGGACCTCCATCTCCTCCACCTGCTGCGGAACTGCAACAACCTCGGGCGAGTCGGCACAAATCAGACACCCGGCAGGTCGTGTCACATCATTCATCCACTCGCACTCATTCTTACACTCCTAAGGATAATTTTACTTCTTTTGCACCATTTACACGCTCTGCTACACAGTGGAAGAAATTGGCTCGCAGGGTTGTGGCTGCGGCGTCGGGCTCGTCGACGGTACGGGGTACCATCGACGGCGTTGACGGCCGTATTTTGGTGGACACTGGCGCATCTGCCACCATCATTTCAGATGTTATTTTTCATTTGTTGTCCATTCCTACGTCGCGGATACGCAGGGTTAATGATGCGTGTGTAGCCGCAAATGGGGGTAGCATGGGTATCTGTGGTCAGGTAGATGTGAGCATCGCTATCGGAAATATTACCGCCGCAGGACCTGTGTTGATCTCTCGCTCGCTAGCTGTCCCATGCTTGCTTGGTACTGATTTCCTGCGCCGGATGCCGCTGAAAATACGGATCGACCAGGATTGTTTGGAAATGCCGGGGGGTCGTAGGATGTCGTTCCTGCCTTCCCTGCTGGCCAGTGCGCCTACAGGTAACGCAGTTACTGCCGTAGTCGCTGCTACGGTGGAGGCTCCGTCGGGAGCGCAAATGCTCATTCCGCTGCGTTACCGAAAACCCCTTCAAATTGAAAGGGATGCGAAGGGCGTGCTATTATCCCCATCAAATTCGGTAGCTAAATCTTTTTCCTTGGCGGCGGCACAAACGATCGTGCGACCAGGTCAGGCACCTTTCATACAGGTGTTGAATGGGGGACCTGACCGCGTTGTTGTTCCAGAGGGATCGGTGCTGGCTCACGCCACTACCGATTTCGCCTCTTGTGACGAAACGCCGCGCGCCCGGATGCCCGCTGGTGGGCCTCCACACGATTGTTCGCAAGAACGCTGGATCGCAGATTTATGCGGGGAAAATTCTTCTTTGTCGAATGAGCAAAGGAATGCTCTGCATTCATTATTGCTACGGTACGCGGATGTTTTCAGCAGAAATGATTTGGACCTCGGCCGCACGTCGCTTTTGTCGCACCATATCGACACCGGTGCGACACCTGCCATCTGTATGCACCCTCATCGCATGAGCCCAGCGGAAAGGGAACACGTGCGCGGAGCAGTAGATGAATTGCTGGCGGCGGATATTATTTCGCCGTCCCAACAGCCCTTGGGACGCGCCCGTCGTTCTGGTTAAGAAAAAAGATGGCGGTACAAGATTTTGCGTTGATTTCCGCCGGTTGAACAAAATTTCGGTGGCGGACGCGTACCCTTTACCGAGGATGGATGACTCATTGGATGCTTTATCGGGTGCTAAATTCTTTTCCACCCTTGATCTGTCCTCGGGCTTTTGGCAGCTTCCCCTCGATGACGAGTCAAAAGCCAAAACGGCATTCCGCACGCCGCAAGGTGTCTTTGAATTCAATCGGTTGCCTATGGGCTTGAATGCGGCTCCGGCGACGTTTCAACGGCTCATGGAATTGGTGTTGGCTGGACTACAGTGGGAAACGTGCCTCATATATTTAGACGATATCATTGTTTTCAGCCGCACGTTCGAGGAACACCTCCAACGCCTAGAGACGGTTTTCCAAAGAATGCGGGCGGCTGACCTCAAGTTTAAGCTTAGAAAATGTCACCTTTTGCAACACTCCGTCCATTACTTGGGTCATATTGTCAGCTCGGACGGCGTGTCCACTGACCCTCTGAAAACCAAATGTGTTCGAGAGTGGCCCACACCCACTTCCATGGGTGATGTTCGGCGGTTTATTGGATTCGCTTCCTATTATCGCCGCTTCGTTAAGAACTGTGCGACATTGGCGAAACCATTACATGTTCTAACGGGCAAAAATCAAAGGTTTAAATGGGGAGCGGAGGAAGAAAGTTCTGTTAGATCACTTCGGGATCACCTCGCCACGGCGCCTACGCTCGATTACCCAGAATTCTCACAGCCGTTCATCCTTGATACGGATGCTAGTGATATCGGCATTGGGGCCGTTTTGTCGCAACGTAAGGACGGGGTTGAGCGAGTGGTGGCTTACGGCAGCAGGGTTCTGTCCCCTGCGGAAACGCGATATTGCGAGACAAGGCGGGAACTTTTGGCGATTGTGCATTTTGTTCGTTTGTACCTGCCGTACCTGTATGGAAGGAAATTCCTCGTTCGCACTGATCATGCGGCTTTGCAATACTCCTTGAAATTGGACCAGCCGTCAGGCCAATTGGGTCGGTGGTTGGAATCGTTACAGGAATTTTCCTTCCATATTACATATCGTAAGGGGGCCTGTCACGCGAACGTTGACGCGCTCTCAAGGCTGCCACCCGTTCCTCTGTGCACTTGCCTGACGGGCACGCACCGCTGCGCGGCACCGCCCACCTCGCCCTGCCCGGTTATGGGGGCGATAGCGAATGAGGACGACCAGAAGGTGTCGGTGGACACCGATGATACCTTACGGCTGCCGCACGTGGTCTGGTTACGTGAGCAGGAGGCTGATACCTCGCTGTCTCCGCTACGGAAATTGATAGGGAAACAAAAAGCTCAATTGGCGGGATGGAAGTGGCAGATGTTCCGAGGCAAGTCGGGACTGTTAATGTGCACCGACGGGTTGTCTGACCGACCACGCTTGGTCGTGCCTACTTCGCTTCGCTACGACCTGCTTCGCGCTCTGCACGCTGATAAGTTGATGCACCTCGGCGTCCAGAAGACTTTGGCCGCGATGCAAAAGGGTTTTTTCTGGGCCGGCATGACGGCAAACGTCAATGACTTTGTCCGCTCATGCCATGATTGTGCGAAGAGGAGACCGCCTCGGAACCAGTATGTACCGCCGTTACGTTCCATTGAGGTGTCCCGCATCAACGAATTAGTTGCTCTGGACATTTTGGGCACGTTTCCCCCGTAGGCTAGGGGCAATAAATACCTTCTGGTCGGGGTGGAATATTTTTCTCGATGGCCGATGGCCTGGCCTCTACCCGACCAAACGGCTGCGTCCATCACCGACGCTTTCTTGAACGGGCATGTCATGGATAAGGGGGCACCTGAGAGGCTGCTCACAGATCATGGGCGGAACTTCTCCTCTAAATTGCTTAAGGAGGTTTGTGACGCGCTGGGCACAAAGAAAATTCGCACTTCCCCATACCATCCGCAAACGGATGGTATGGTGGAACGATTCAACCGTACCCTCTCGGCTATGCTTTGTCACACGGTCAGTGAAAAGCAAACCGATTGGGACTTGCACATACCAGGCATCTTAGCGGCATACCGCATGGTTCCACACGTGTCCACGGGATACTCACCATTTTTTTTGATGTATGGCCGTGAGAATGTCCCACCCATCGATGTGCAACTGGGTAAGCCGAGTAAACAACTGTCCCGCTCCTTGCCTGATCACGTGCGGGACTCGCTTGAACGAGTTACGGAGGCGCGAGAGGCTGCCAGGTGTGCGACGGCCCGTGCCTGGGCAAGGAACGAACGGTATGCGCGTCGATCGCGTACTCGCATGCCTTGGTCAGTGGGAGACTTGGCATGGCTCCACTGCCCCCAGGTGCCGGTGGGCACATCCCCTAAACTGCACAGGCCGTGGCGAGGGCCCGTAACGCTGGTGGATGTTTGGAACTCACAGAGTATCTGCGTTCAGTACGGAAAACGTCGGTGGTATGTTCATTCCTCGCGACTTAAACCCTATGTTGATACGCGTGTCGGTCCCTCATCCCCACTAGCTGACCTGCCGGGTTCTGCCGGGCCGATGACGCCGATTGCCACGCCCGTTGATCCCAAGGGGTTCTGAGGGCTGAGGAAGCCCCCGCTGCCCCCCCTCCAACAGGGCCTGCCCTGGACATGACCGAGAACCAACAACCTTCTTCTTCAAGCCTACCACCTCCTGTCGATCTGGCGGCAAAGCGACCATGCGCTGGAAGCGGAGAGGGTCCCGCGTCGCGTACGCGATCGAAATCTCTCCCGTTTCGTTAACGTTTGATCGTCTAGCTGTTTCTTCCCTGTCGTTACCGCGCTGCAGGGGCGCCCTAATGTATGTCGGGTTTTTTTTCATGGGTGACTGTTTTTAAGTGTTGTTCGGCGCGGGGACGCCGTTTCACCCTTTATTGTTAAATGCACCTTGGTGCCCTAATAAGATGATTTACGGAATTGGTTGATCACCCTTTTCCCAGCCGAGACGGCTGATTTTTTTCACCAGGGGGGGGGGGGGGGTGATGTGATAACAGCCATAGAGGGTTCACATGGGGATTGGCTTGCCAGTCCCGCTTTGTAGCCAATAAGGGGTGAGCCAGGGAGCATGGCCTCGGCGTGATCACGGCATGTTAGCAGGGGTGATTGGCCTGGCCAATCGGGGCCTCAGCTAATGGGAAGCCGGATCAGAGGCATGGTCCCGGGATTGACAGGGAACCATCGGGAACGGTCAACGCTGTCTACGGAGGATTGGCTGGGGGGTACCACGTGACGAAGGGATTAAGAGAGAGAGAGAGAAGTCGGGAGCAGACTTGGGAACGAGAAGAGCAGGAGTCACGCGCGTACGGGGCTCTGGGTGCCACGTGCGCGGTGGGGACTTGGCGGGAAGTCTGCCTGCTTTCCGTTGTCTGTCAGCAACGGGGAGTGTGTGAAGTGTAACTGTGGAAGTTGAAAATAAAAAGGACTGATTCCGGAAGCCGTCTCAAGAAGGTTTATTACACATATTAAAGACACATATTTTGCACACACCAGGAAATTTATTTTTCAGGGTTTACAATCTAATGGCATTATTTCTGAATTTGTTCTTGCTTTTCAGTAATCATTGCCAAACATCAGCTCAGTATATGCATCGGTCAAAATATTTTTTTTACAGGATATAAAAATAGTCAAACGAAAGCTTATCGAATACTGCTTGTATTAAGTTGTTTTGGCTTTAATTGTAAAATTCGTATCGTTTTATATATTTCAAACGATTCAAAGCAAGACAAAACGATGCTTATTTATATTTAAAAAGGCAAGACACATAGCAGTGTTACATAAATGAACAAATAAGTTCAATGTTGATAATTATAATGACTGTCCAAGTATAATTATTTAACTTTTTCAATCTACTTCATAAGGCCTTTAACCTATCACCGCAAAAGCCAAGGTAGTCTCTGATAACTACTGCCTCAAGCGTTCTGGGTCACAAGATAGACCAGGCACTGCCTACATTTAGATGTCACGTGTCACAAGCAATCACCGTCCTAATTTTCTGCATTTGCCTCGGCAGTCATGCACCACTCAACAAGGTGCTGTGTGTTTGTGGGGGGGAAACAGTTCGGTGCTACGTGCACGCACATAGGAGCCACTACTCAACGTAGTAGTTTTGTATGTTAGCTGGAATCCGCGCGAGGCACTGGATCGTACCGATATCGGTTACGCACATCCAAAATGCGTGACAATCAGTAATATAAATAGCGTGCCGCTATTGTAACATCAGTATCATGGTCGTACGTGCTATTAAAGCTCACATTAATAATGCAATGGCACATATTATTGCGCTGTCGTTTCAAGATTGTGATAACGTGGACCTGCCTGAATCAGGGGGAATTGCTTAATATTTACAATCCTGTGGCAATGCGGTGACTTTCTCAAGAGGGTAAAAAGTTTCAGATTATCTTCTTTGTTCTTTCGGTAAAGTCACGTAGAAGGGAAATAATAAATAATAAAAATAAAACATAATAAAATAATTCTCACGACGTTTCGGCCACAACGCAAGCAGCCGTCCTCAGGTGAAAACCAGGTCTGTCGAGGCGACAGCGTCTGAATGAAACAGCACCATGCTTGGAGCATATATTTAAGCTGGGTTGGAAGGGGGGGAAAGGGCACCTTGACAAAATAATTTGCATATCAAGAGGAATTCAGCATATTTATGGGAAATGCAGGTATGTGATTAGTACTACTTATGCCCGTGCATTATGCAGGATTAGCAGCATCAAAGGGAGGGGATATGGGAAATGCAGGTATGTAATTAGTACTACTTATGCCCGTGCATTATGCAGGATTAGCAGCATCAAAGGGAGGGGATATGGGAAATGCAGGTATGTGAATAGTACTACTTATGCCCGTGCATTATTCAGGATTAGCAGCATCAAAGGGAGGGGATAGGGGTAGCATTAATAAAGGGAAGGAGTGTTAATAGTATGTAGCTGCAGTAACTAAAACCGCCACGTAAACAACTAAAGTATAAACTACATAGTATCATCAGTATACTAAATATACTCTACAATAAGCTGAGTTATTAACAGTAAGTAATACATTACAATTATACGTCGTAAAAAATTATTATATGCTTCCATCTAAACTTTATTCTCTTACATCACACGAGTCTACACCGTACTATATACTGCCATAGAAAAAAGTTTCAGATGAATTATTTTCCCAGCATACAAGTACACAATACTCAGACCTATTTAGGGTTCACACCATTGGAACCTCCTTTGCCAGTAGCAAAGTATGATAATTGGTTTTTATACCCTTTTATCTGTCAACAAAACTGACACATTGTGAGACTAGGCTCTAAGAAAAGCTGTCTCGGGTGTTGACCAATCAATTTCAAGGACAGTGCTTACATTATCAGAGTTGTGTTTTTTTGCATTCCGACCGCAGGTATTGTGGTCAATGCAAACATGACTCCTTGTAAAAAATGTGTCAGTTTTGTTGCCAGATAAAAGGGTAAAAAACCAATTATCCTATTTAGGGTTATTTATTTTGTATTTTTAAAGTGCCACTCATCAATGCAGTTATAATTTCAAAAAGCATGATATGTATGTATAGTATTTCTTAAGATATAGCCTATGCAGCAGTAGCACAGTTATTCGTATAATGCACTGTCAAAACGGCAACCTGAGTTTTATTCCTGGTTACTGCCAACATCGGCAGTGAGTAATTTTCTAACCGGTCCTAAGATCCTCCTTTATGAACCTGCATTGACCAGCATGGTGATTCTTAAAACAACCCTGATGGCTGACATGGCGAGGAGACGCCTAAATCTAGCAGTGTGTTAAAAAAAAGGTCAAGTTATTGTATTATTACTATTATTATATACCCAGTACTGAGGCGATAATGAGAAGTCTAACCCTGGCCTATTCTAATAATGCATCGCGATTTGATGAGAATGCCTGCATGGTAGAGCATTAAAGAGCAGCACGCATAAGTGTGCATCATTTATCAGACACGGGGCCGCTAGACTTAAATGGTATATCTCGGCCGTGAACGCTGTCTCGCATCTGTCAGAAAAAAATTTGAGGCAAGTGACAATTCTAGATTGTTATGTTGAAGATTGTGTCGTCACCCGACTCAACTGAGCATGGTGTAAGTATTCAACTCTACCAGTGGTCCAAAGCAAGTGGCAGATTTTCCACATTTCTATGACAGGATAACGTTTAAAGTTGAACATAATAATGAGAAAGAGCATAGCAATGTGTCTGAAGAAGAACAGTTTAAATCAGTGCATGCTGTCATCTATAACGTACAGATGAGCAACATGTACACAAACAAAGAGATAAGACACAACTGCAGAAACATCGTATTGATAATTAAGAAGAGTAAATGGGCTTTGGCCAGACCCATCTCTGGCCGATGGAACAAACCGGTGACAGAATGTATGTTGAACTTCTTTTACACCGTACGTAACCAACCGTGCTCATCAGAGGTTGAGAGAATGGCAGCCTAAGGAGAGAATGAGTCCAAGAGGATGACTGCAGAGATAGAGTGATGCTATCAGTTGATCTGCAGGTGTAAGATGGATGGTAGCAGCGCTGGACAGTAAAAAATGGTGTGGCGTTTTTTTTCAGCGGTGGAAAGACAACTCCTGATTAATAAATTGAAATCAAGATTGAAAACTAATTTCTTGAGAACTTATTTTTGTGTTAAGTTTGTCCTTCCCCCCGCACCTCCGATTAGCATGGTTGACTTTGTACGGTACGATAAAAGTTCAACATATGATAGCAAATGTATGAAGCTAGATTTGACGTGGAGAACCTAGAACAGAGTAGAGAATGAACAAGTCAGCATTAAATCTTGAATTAAAGTTTCGTGACTGCAGGAATTCATATTCTTTGGGTCTTTTGGTAAAGTCACGTAGATAGGTTCAAATAAATAAGAATAAAATAAACAAAAAACTACGACGTTTCGATGGCAACACAAGCGGTCGTCATCAGGCGGATAGAAAAGGAGGGTAAGCCTCGAATGAAACTGTTTATAAAAGTTTAAAAGTGGGCGTGGCCCAAGTGTTAGAACGGAGTGGGCAGGACACAAGAGTCTTGGTCAGCAGTGGATAGAGCATCCTATAGAGATGGAGTCTAGGCCATGATAGAGCAAAAGCTATAGAGATGGAGCCTAGGCCAGCAGTGGATAGCGCATGCAGTAGGCATGGTGTACTAGAGGTAGTCTAGGCCAGCAGTGGATAGAGCAAGCTATAGCCAGTAGTCTAGGCCAGCAGTGGATAGATCAAGCTATAGAAGTAGTGGTCTAGGCCAGCAGTGGATAGAGCGGGGCTCCTCACCTCAGCTCTCTCCCCAGCGGTTGCAGACGGAATGAGTGGAGAATGTTGCGTGAGGGGTTAAAAAACTGGTGAGCATCGGAGAGTGTTAAAAATGGAAAAATTACAGCAGTTATGACTAAAACTGGTTGATAACGTCCTTCAGTGATTGCTGAGTTTGTACCGAAAATCTCGGTTGAAATTGTATCTATGTTTGTAAAAATGGATGGCTTCATGAACGAATAATTGTTCATAGCCAGTGGGCTTGCAAAGTACCTTCGTCTGAGAGAAATAAATTTCGTGTGAGCCAACCGCACTAAAACAATGATCAGCCACGGCCGAAGTGTTCGTCCTGCCGTGTTTCAGATCTGCCTTATGTTCACGAACACGGACCGAGACATGTCGCTTAGTTTCCCCGATATAACTACTGCCACAGATACAGCTTAGTTTGTAGACGCCAGGGTAATGCATATCAGGGATCCTATCCTTCACAGATGGGATCAGATCACGAATTTAAAGTACTGTGTTAAATCGAGCCTGGATCTTGGTGTTTGGTTCAAGATTTTGGAAATATTTTTGGTGACCCCTGCTATGTATGGCAAGGTGATGGTTTTGATTAGGTCCTCAGATGATTATTTCCAAATGGTTGGGGTGATAGCTTTACGGATTGTGTGGTCTGAATATCCATTCATTTGAAAGCTTGGTGAACGTGTTTCAGTTCACTGGCTAGGTGATGATGGTCGGAGATACATGGAGCTCTATGGTGTCGAGTTTTGATGAGGGAATTTTTCTGGGATGGATGGTGGTGGGAGTCAGGTTTTATGAGTTGCTTTCCTGTAGACCGAGTGTCGCATTGAGCGATCTGGTCTCTTTTCGATTAGAACATTTAAACATGGTAGCTTGCCATCCTTTTCCACCTCCATGGTGAATTTTATGGATGGGTGTATGGAATTAATGTGGTTGAGGAATTGGTTCAGAGCTGCTTGGCCATGTGACCAGATGACGAATGTGTCATCTATGTACCTCTTCCACAAGGACGGACGTAGAGTGGATGCCTGGATGGCATCCGTCTCAAAATTTTCTATGAAAACATTGGCTACAACCGGAGATAAGGGAGAGCCCATTGCAGTGCCTTCAACTTGTTTGTAAAATGTTCCATTCCAGGTGAAGTATGTATTGTGGAGGTAGTGTCTAACCAGGGCCGGTACATCAGCATTCAATCCTTGTTGGACTAACTCTTCAATGATTGCAATGGTGTCGGGCACAGGGACTTTGGTAAACAAAGAAAGTACATAGAAACTAACGAGCAAATCACCTGGTGATAGTGAGATATCCTTAATTAAGGATACCAAACTCTTTGTTTTTTTTCGGTAAAGTCACGTAGGTGAAAACAAAATAAGATTTATTTATTTATTTAGTTTTTTTCACCTACGTGACTTTACCCAAAAAACAAAGAGTATGGATCATTGCAGTCACAAAAAACTTATAATCTAGAATTAAGAATACCAAGTGAGCTGAGTTAAGTACAGATGAGGTGGTCTTACCAGTGAATAATTGCAAGGTCTCAGACAGAAACCAAGGCCATTTTGTAGGTGGGTGAGTCAATGGTGGAGACGATAGGACGAAGGTGTGTACCTTCTTTATGGATTTTTGGTAAGCCATACAATCTGAGTGGTCTAGCAGCAGAAGGTTTTAAGGAAAACCGTTTGGTTTGTTCAATTAATGAAGCTGAATCAGTGATGATGCTGTTGGTTTTTGTAACGAGGCTGTTGGTGGGATCTCTTTTATTTTTTGTATAGCTCCCATCATTAAGTAGGTCCTGAATTTTGTTATTGTATGTGGTTTTGTCCATGATGACTGTGGCATTGCCCTTTCGGCTGAGAGGATGACAATGTCATCCCTCGTGTTTAACTGAGAAAGCTCAAATCGTTCATCCTTACTGATGTTGCTGATTGGTGTCTTGGCGTTTTTAAGGATTGCAGCGATTAACCATTTTGCTACATCTGCAGCGATGTGTCCCAACCTATTAAGGGCGACATCGGCATGGGCAATGATATCACCCACTGGGATGTGTTTATGGGTGACTGCAAAGTTCAACCCTTTAGCCAAAACCGATTTTAGGCCGTCGGAAATTGGACTATTACTCAGATTAATAACAACCTTGTCAACGTCTAACTTTTTAATGTGTTGATCTGGCTTATTATTTTTATTAATTTGAACCTATCTAAGTGACTTTACCGAAAGACCCAAAGAATAAGTCAGCATTAATAAAATTAACACACAAAACGATCTGCCAATTGGAAACCTTAATATATTAAATATTTCAAACATTGATGTGAAATAAAAGGCGTACAATAATTTTACCTTAATGACACAGCCAATTACTAAAGACGTTAATGAGGCACATGAAGTATTGACATATTACACAAACGCATTGTAGGGGAAAACATCCACGAAAGATCAATACCTTGTAAAACGGCAATATATCACAACAATTCACACGATGTATTGACAACTTATATGAACGTAACATATGCCTCCCAAATATCACACCACTAAAAAGCATTTAACAATGATCGACCCCAAGCATGTATTATCAACAGGTCACACAGTGTCAACTGATTTAACCTAGCCTCTGTCAGCCTTCATGTTTAATTGTGTAATTTGCACAACATCTCAACAGCATTTTCCAAACTAAAGGGCAGTGCATGCCTACGCAAAATGTACACAACACTGCTTCAGGATCAAATTGGGCATTGTTGAATATAAATCGTTTTCACGTTGGTTTTGTGGAAAACAAAAAATATTAATTGGAATATAAAGTGTTTTATTCCTGATCTCGAACCACAGCCACTATGTATTTTCACACCACCTGTGGTGGGATAAGGCTGTTGGCGTTGGCATTCACCATCTTTTCACTTTTGTGACAAAGCACAATCGTACCTAAAGGGTTGAGAGACAATTATTTAGCGCCTTACGAGGTCAGCTGTAAGTTTTGCAGCGCCGAGAATGACTTAGCAGGCCAATCCTTGAGTGGCAATCCTTGCCACATAAATTGCAAGTGAATGCGGTGGCAGCTCCAGAGGTATTCATTACTTTTTCTTTACGTCGCTCCCTTTTGGTCTGCCAAGCAGTGTGTGTTTTCTCCTCGCCTCTCCTGAGGCCTGTTTTCACAGCCTGATGCTAACTGAGTCGGTCGCCGGCAGTTTGCTCCCAGTCACCTGGGTTGATGTCGCAGCTCTTCATGTCCCGTTTGCAGACATCTTTGAAGCGCCGGACTGCGCAACCAGTGGCTCGTGTGCCTGATGCCAGCTCGCCGTACAAGACATCCTCGGGTAGTCTTCCATCCTGCATGCGGCGCACATGTCCAAGCCATCTCAGGCGCCTATGACTGAGTAGAGAGTACATGCCGGGAATGTTGGCCAAGTTGAGGACTGAGGTGTTGGGAATGCGATCTTGTCATTTGATACCGAGGATACGCCTGAGACAGCGGAGGTGGAATGTGTTTAGTCGATGTTCTTGATGGGCGTATGTTGCCCAGGACTCAGACCCATAGAGGAGGGTGCTTAGCACACAAGCCCGGTACACCTGTACTTTAGTGTTGAGCTTTAGGGATTTTTCTCCCACACTCTTTTGGTCAGCCTGAACATAGCTGTAAACGCCATCCCAATGCGCTTGTCAATCTCTGTGACAAGGGACAAATTGCAGGTGATGGTGGAACCCAAGTAGGTGAAGTCCTGAACGGCTTCCAGGGTGTAGCTGCCAATGTTTATAGAAGGGGTGTATCTGACATCCTGGCCCATGACATTGGCCTTTTTCAGACTGATTGTCAGGCCAAAGTTGTTGTCGGCATTGGCAAGGTGGTCGATGAGTGTCTGCAGACCTTGTTCTGTGTAAGCTGTCAGCGCGGCATCACCAGTGAATAGGAGTTCTCTGATGAGAACTTTGCGGACTTTGGTTTTGGATCTGAGATGGCCAAGGTTGAAGAGTTTGCCATCAGATTTTGTATGGAGAAAGACTCCCTCTTCTGCTGTCCAAAAGGCATGTGTGAGCATAAGTGAGAAAAATATGCCAAACAGTGTTGGGGCAAGCACGCACCCCTGCTTTACACCGCTGAGTATAGGAAATGCCTCTGAGGTGGTGCCGCTATGCTGTATTGTTCCTTTCATGTTGTCATGGAAAGAGGAGGATACGTCCTCTCAGCTAGTATCTGTAACCTGCTGAGGACCACACGGGCAAAGGTTTTCCCCATGATGCTCAGCAGGGAGATGCCGCGGTAGTTATTGCAGTCCCTCAGGTGTGATGCCGTCCTGTCCCGGGGACTTGCCGCTGGCTAGTGAATTGATGGCTTTATCAAGTTCCTTCAAGGTTGGAACATTGTCCAGTTTGTGTATCGTTGGTAGGGGCTTTACAGCAGCAAGGGAGCTTCCGACACACCATTGTCTCGTGAGTAGAGCTCTGAGTAGTGTTCTACCCACCTATCCATTTGCTATTGTTTATCAGTTATGATGGCCCATGTGCTGGATTTCAGGCGGGCAGTCCTCCTGATGTTTGGACCAAAGGCTGTCTTGATGCCTTCATACATGGCACAGATATTACCAGTGTCAGAGGCGAGTTGGCTCCTACTGCTGAGGTTCAGCCAGTCGTTGTTGGCGCAGAGTCTGGCGGTCATTTGAGCTGCACTGCGGGCAACTTTCAGAGACTTGAACTTCAGGAGCACCATGCGCTTGGCTTGGAGGATGGGTTCCAATATAACCAGGTGTTCCTCAAACCAGTCTGTGTTCTGCCTTGTCTGCTTGCCGAAGGTATTGATAGCTGCATTGAAGAAGGCGTCTCTGATGTACACCCACTTTGTCTCCACACTTCCATCTGGTGTGTCATGTAGAAACTGCTCAAGGCTGTGTTGGAATAATTGAGTGAGCTCTGGGAGGGAGGTCTTGTCAGAGTTAATGCGTAGGTAGCACTTTTGTTTGAGGCGGTGTATTTTCTTGGGGCGTAGTCTGACCTTGCTGGATACCAGTGAGTGCCAATTAAGAGACCTTGGATGTCTCCATGATACTTTATGGCAAGGTTTTGTGAGAAAGAATGAGTTTGTGATACAGTTATTGTGGTATGATCAGAGCTTCAGTAGTCTTTGGCCAATGGCATTCATCTTTCCAATGCCATGATAGCCAAGGCATTCGGGCCACGCGTTGTGGTCACCTCCATCCATTGCATTGAAGTCTCCCCACAGAAACATGTGCTCAGAGCTGGGGATTTGCGAATAATATTGTGAAGCTCTTCATAGAACTGGTCATGAATCTCCGCAGGTGAGTCGAGTGTTGGGGCGTAGACACTAAGGATGTTTACATGGCCAGAAGCAGTGAGCAGTCTCATAAGCAGAATCCGCGAATATATTTTTCAGTTTTTGTTAATTGTGCTTGTGCATCACTGCCAATGCAGCACCACCAAATAATTTGTTTCACAACGTAGTATGGCTGATTAGATGCAGTGAATATCACTTTAAAATCCACACTGTGAATGAAGCCGTTACATTATAATTAAAACGAAGTGAAGCCAAGACAAAAAAGCACATGTAAAAAAGTGGATTGTATGGCATTAATGTATAGGTTAATGCATTAACTTAATCAACCCTATGGCATGCTGTTCCAGAAAGTGAAAAGATATATACAAAAACTTGTAGGCTGTTTATTTTTAAAGTAAATCTGTCAGTGTCTACTAGAAACAATCTGTGCGGTGCAGTCTTTTTGGCTATGAAAGGCTGTTAGGATACATAATGTGAAATGAACACTTACTAAAACTGAGTATAGTAACAACACTCAGTCATTAACAAGCCACTGAACAACTTGTTCAACAAATGTATTTAAAATTTAAAAGTAGACTTTAGCAACTACCATTTCGTGTTAATGGTGGTGGTGCAGAAAGTCTTAGCAATAGTGGTTTAAACTTAAGAGGAACAACTCAGCCGTTGGCACTTATCTTGTAGTATTGTCTTGGCATGAGACCATGGCAACAGTGGAAGGATGATAATTTTACTGGTAATACTTAGTAAGATTTGAATGTAATACTGAAACAATGTGTCTACCTTTAGCCACAAAAATATCAAAGTATGAAAAATAAGAATAGGTTTTACCCTTTCTGGCAATACAACAGGTGTTAAGATGTTCAAACACCGAAAAGATACCTATTGCAAGAAATCAATTATGCATTAACCACACGTACATGTAGTGAACATGCAAACAAACTTGCTCTGGTAATATAGATCGCATAAATATAAATGTGTCGGTAAAACCCGCCACCTCCCGAAACAGCCAATTAGTAAGGTTTGTCACGTGAAGAGAACATGCCAATTTATTACTAGTGTAATGATGTTAAATGGATCACTATGGCGCATAGCGCCAAGTGCCGTTGAAACAGGCGCAGAGGCTAACATACCGTGCAGTACCATTCAGTGGGCCACTAGGGCATGGTACTGGGTGCTAGCAGGAGGAAGCCAGATGAGTCCTACCAACAGAGTAGGGGACTGCAGCCTCCACCAGCGCCGCAGGGAATCACCACAAAGTGCGCCACTGGAAGAGTGTGGTGGGGGGCGACTGGTGGTAGGATGAGTCACCCCAGCACCGGGTTAAGCACATGATGGGCCGGGGTAAATGTGGGCCAAAGGTGAACGAGGGGGCACGGGGGGAGTAGCTGAGAACGTCTAGAGAGTTCCCGATAGAGGCGTGGTTAAGGGTGGAGCCAGAGAGGGAACAGGTGCGGTGTCTTCTGTAACCGTCGGGAATATTCTGGACGTAGGGCACGGCCAAGAGTGGAGCCAGGCCGCGTCGAGAGAGATTAAAGAGAGATAAAAGAGAGATAAAAGGGAAGCCCCGATCAGAGATCCGGGCTGTCTGCAGGTGAAGTGGAACCTAAGTGCTACGTCTACGTCTTTGTCCCCGTCTTCGACATCGTGGGTCAGGCAGCACGTGGCTGCTCTGACCCGATTATAGTTATCCTGTATGCGAGATAAATAGGTATATTGTGGTCCTATGCATAAGAGTGAGAATAGGTGTATTTAGTCCCATGTGTAATGGTGCTGTGTAAAGTGTAGAATAAACGTTGTTGCCTCCTAAATAGTGTCTCTGAATGACTCACTACACTAGTATAGCTCACCAGTGTGTTGGAGACCAAAGCCACAACATTTACAATCTGAGTACGACATTTCGCCAGTAATTACAACTAGCTTCATCAGGTGACAGCACGAGACTAAAAGAACAACAAAATATTAAATACTCCCAAATACAACTGTCGACAGTGGCAGAACACACGTGCCAACAAGGACACTCAATTGTTTTTGATAATGTTGAAGTTCCGTGCAAAACTAGTTACTACTGGCCAAGACTAATTAGAGACTCTATCGAAATTTAGAGAAATAATTTTAACCGTTCGGATAGCTACTGGCTTAGTGCTGCTTCGAAGTGAATCATCAAATAATTAATTGTTTAAGGTCACCATACATCAATGAGGATACCTCAGGATTGCACGCAAACCACAGGAGGTACAAGAACAATGTGCATGCATAATGTAAATGCATAATGTACGTTGATTACCATATTAATAACCCAACTGGCAATAGATACCCCATTGGAATTTAAATGCATTCATGAATCCCCCCCGCTTCGCACAAGAAGGGCTCACAAGTGACGTCATCACATCTATCCCTCTATTTAAGGAACGAAACAGGATTTCTCCACAAATCTGGCTACCCTCTGATGAAGCTAGTTTAAATTGCTGGTAAAACGTCGTACTCAGATTGTAAATGTTGTGGCTTGGCTCTCCAACACACCGGTGTGCTGTACTAGTAACGAATTGGCATGTTCTGCTTATGTGAAAACCCTTACTAATTGACTGTCGGGTGGTGGCGCGGTTTAACGACACATTTAGATTTATGTGATCTAACCCAAACAACCTATATTATGGATATTGGTCGCGAAAGCCTACGTGTTAAACTTAACATATGATGGTAATGGGTCTTCTACTTTTGTTTTAAAGGTACATGTCTTTGAACTAGCGGTCTTTACAACTGACACTCACCCTGCAGGCTGTAATCCAAGGAATGCAGGAATCACTTTGATTTCGCTATATTTTTTTGAGTTTATTATTTGTTAGGAATTTAAAAGCGTCAATCTATCTTCGCAGCCATTTTTCCAAGATAACTAATGCTACATAACCATAGTCTAATATCAAGTATTACACATTGTTTTCCAAGCCAATTATTGTAATTAAAAAGGTGTTTGAGTTCATTATTGCCACGTGAAAAAAGCTATAGTTTTGACATGCCTAATGTTGACAGATTATGCTTCATTATAGATATCTAACGAATGTTATGGAAATTAATTGTGACAATAAAAAAAACTTTAATACATGGTTGATGACAAGCAAAGATTATTTCTGTGAGCTTTGTGAATACAAGTTGGCATGCCTTAGGCAGGATTTTTTTAACAGGATACACTGTGTAATAGTTTATAGTGTATATTGTAGTCTTTTTCATTGTAGACTTAGCCCTTATAGGATTTGGCCCTTATATATATATCTCTAAAAACTAAACCATTTTTTCTTTTACCAGGTGAGGCCCACTGATGTAAATAGCTCTTTTTCAGAAGTGATCTGGCCACAAATGGTAGCTCAACAAAGTTGATTATCAAGTGGAAATGTATTGCAGCCAAATACTCTAAACATTTATTTCTAAATGTGGAAGGAAAAACTGGAGGACCCCGAGGAAAATCAACGCAACCATGGGGAGAACATGCAAACTCCAAATATACAGACATCAGGGTCGGGATCGAAATTACGACCTCCTTGCGTACCAGGTGAGGCATTTAACATCTCGCCACTGTGGTGAGATATAATAAATGTACAGCATTGTGGGACGCAATGAGCATGAATGCTATGGGAAGGCGTCTACAGCTATGTTTAGGTTGACTAAAAGAGTGTGTGAGAACAAATCCCTAACGCTCAACACCAAAGTACAGGGTCTGAGTCCTGGGCAACATACGCCCATCAAGAACAATGACTAAACACATTCCAACTCAGCTGTCTCAGGCGCGTCCTCGGAATCAAATGGTAAGATTGCATTCCCAACACCTCAGTCCTCAACATGGCCAACATTCCTAGCATGCATGCTATACTCAGTCATAGGCGCCTGAGGTGGCTTGGACATGTGCGCCGCATGCAGGATGGCAGAATACCCAAGGATGTCTTGTATGGCGAGCTGGCATAAGGCACACGGGCCAATGGTCGCCTAGTCCTGCGCTTCAAAGATGTCTGCAAACGAGACATGAAGAGCTGCGACATCAACCCAGGTGACTGGGCGCAAACTGCCGGCGACCGACTCAGCTGGCAGCAGGCAGTGAAAACAGACCTCAGGAGAGGCGAGGAGAAAAGATACACTGCTTGGCAGACCAAGAGGGAGCGACGTAAAGAAAAAGCAACAAACACCTCTGGAGCTGCCACCGCATTCACTTGCAATTGCTGTGGCAAGGATTGCCACTCAAGGATTGGCCTAAGTCATTCTAGGCACTGAAAAACCTACAGCTGACCTCGTAAGGTGCAAAATAATTATCTCGAGACACACAAGCCTATTGATTGATTGCTTGTCTTTAACATACTTACGTGTGTTGTTGTTGAAAGTACAAATACAACTTTTAAAAAAAGTTGTACGTAAAGGTACATTTGTAAGGGCCTGCATTTCAACCACCAGGTTTAATGATTGATCTAGTATACTGCTGCTTCGTTGCACACTTGTCTCATTTTGCCAGATGCTCTAATTAATTCCAGTATAGCCAAGGCTTTTCAAGCACTGCATTCAGTTAAGCCTCTTGTGGTCTGCCCTTTGGCTTCAATATCAATATGAACATCGCTGCCACACAACTGCAATACAAGGATTCTCCAACAAGAAGAGTCAACAGCATTCATTGCGTAAAAAATACCATATGGAGGGCATATGTTATCCGTGTCATTTTACTTCTCGGTTTTCTTTTTTGAACAGTGCCAGTATATTTGGACAAGGACTATATTGCACCGGTGGCCACTAGTTGGATGCTTCCTTTAGGTGTGTCACAGAATTTGGTATGGTGTGTGCACCGCCTCTCAATACCGATTTGTATGAATCCATGTTGCTGCCACTAACACCCCTTCTCTACGGATACCTTTCAAACTGTCAAAACACAAGCACTGCATGCCAGCGAAACCAGCTGTGTGCACCACAGACGCTCCACCATTATTCCACACTGCCTTTCTAAAAAGTAGATGTCGTGGCTTCATCACATGAGACCGTCTAGTAAGAGAAGGCTCGATTACTTCTGAAAAGCGCCTTCTTTTGTGACCCATTTCTATATGTTATGGAGAAAATCAGTCTTTTTTACACTCTTTTATTTAACTCACTTCGTCTGTTGTATCCTCAAAAAAGAAATATTGTAACTCATTTTTTACACACTTCCCAATGTGCTATCGACTGCAAACTTTAAATAGCTATGTCATACTAATGACAACACTATATTATATCATAACAAATCCAAAACATATATTTTTTAACATTTTACACGCTTTTATTTAACTTACTGTGTTGTCGTATCCAAAAATCTTGTAACTCAATTTCAACCGTATTCCCAATGTCGTATCGACTGCAAACTTGGTATAGGTATGTCATACTGATGACAATACTATATTCTATCATTAAAAATACAAATTTAATATTTTTCAACAATCTTTTTTACGGCTCTAATTGTCCACGCTCAACTGACGTTGCCTGTAAATCACCACGGTCCCTTACGTCACGGCAAGCCTCGGGGAGCCACGCCCAGGGGTGGGGGATGTGGAAGGAGGGGAGGGGCGATGGGGGAAGGGGGCAGGGGGAGGGGCAGCTCGGATAGTACATTTCATTAAAGCGTGATTTTTTAAAAAGTATTTTTTAATATTATATTTTAGCTAATGATGTAGATCACAATCAGCGCATTATTTGAGCATATACGGCAATATATGCATTTGTTTTGGAAATATTTTAAACGAATAAATGCATGCTATTAAAATGGTTGTTATTGTTAGGCGTGTTAGATAATTATTTCGCTAATTATATCTGATATAACAAAATATCTCGCCGCGAAACTGTACAAACACAAAACAAATATAGCACTGTATATTGTGCCAAAATAACTCAACTCCTGTATAACAATAATGTATGTCTATGCCAGAGAACATTGCTTAGTTTCCAAGCATCTTTTTCAAGAAGATCGTGTTTGTGATGTGTAAATAAATCTCCGTTGAGGATGTGTTGATGTGTGGAAGTAAACCAAAGTCAAAAACTTTATTTATCCTGGAGGAATCCGATGAGCTTTGAAGCTCTTTTTCACAGACGTCCAAAGTGTAGGGCAAAATCCACCCACGAGGAAAGGGCTCTCAAAGTTCGCACACATGCTTGAGCGACAGGTTAGCAACCTCATGTTCTGTAACTTCAAAAAAATACAGCTAAGTATGGTCCACCAATCCTGACTCCAATTTAGTGTATTGCACGAAAAAATAAGGTTCTCTACAATGTATCCAGAAGTAACGCAGTACAAATCCAATGCAATAACATCGCAAGAGCATTTTTAGGTTAAAGTAGCATCACACACGTCTGTACACAAGGTGTTTTAAGCTTCTGCTCTAACGCTGGACATTATTCGACTCTTGTGTATAGCAACAAAATCAGGAGCTAAATGCCAATGTCGAGGTCTGCTAGCCACGAGAGGGCTTCAGGAGAGAGTTTGGTGCAGCTCTGCTATTCCTACGTTTAAGGGCGAAAGTGTTTTAATTCCTGAATGTGAATAAGCAACTGCACGATAATGACCGCGAGCCTGCAAGGGAGCAGGGAAATTAATTTTAACTTGAAAACATATCAACGTGCTTTGGGTATCTCGGTGCCAGCAGCTTGACACCAACATGAGCCTCTAGTCACTGGCACCTATTTTTAGCGCCACCACGGCAGAGATCACATACAATAACGCGTGCAATACATCACGTGCAGCGGGGCCGCCACCCCTGAGCACGTGACTTCTATCTCGACGTTTTGGTGGCAGTGCTCTTCTTCACAGCCTTCAGTACAGTACAAAGTCACCTATTAGACCTACTGGGGACTAGAACACATAGGCAGATGTGTGAAAAGGTCAAATATGTGAATATCTATTTTTTTTAATGTAAATTTATAGGATAAGAGACAACAATATAGTGCAATCTTCTTCAAACATTGGAAATGTATTTACTTACTTTAGAGGTACGCAAATGTAAATGAGATTAAGAGCATAGTATATTACTTTTCGTGAAAGGACATTTCTTTTACATCTTTGGAAAATGGCAGTTGCACAGTGCACACATATCACACTAGGTGTGGGCAGTTAATTGGTCCGGGTGGATATGTGACAGTCGAATGTTGTGCTGCATGTGGCAATACCGTACCGACTTACTGTGATTATTGTGGATGGAAAACTGTCTGGTAATATCAGGCGTTGTATGCTTGAGCTATGAGGTCACCAAGGAATGGCAGTCGAAAAATTAATTCTGAAATCTGAGTGACGAGTTTTCGGTGGTATACCTTCATTATATATGTTGAGTTTCTCTCGTTACTCTGGTTTCCTCCCACATGGCAACAGCTCATGCAACCTTTCCCATTCCGAGATGTCTGCGATTTGCAGGGTGGATCCTGTTCACAGCTGAATTCCGGAATGCGCAAGCGGTTAGCGTTAATTTTATTTAGAGGCCTAGCGCCGCTGTTTTTAAAGACATTGTACTCACTGCAGAGAACTGTAGCGACACGACCGCACTCTATGACCTTTCAAAAAGTAATGATCAGGGACATACATGAAAGTCTATCAATTGTAAATACTACTTTTCTGTTATTCAAAATAAAATAAAAACTGAAGTGGTGCATATAAAACAATTTCTCATTATTAGATGGACTTATAAATACTTATCATGGCTGACTTTTCCAAACCTGGAAAGGGATTTTATCTGATTCCATGACATTACTGGTATATGAATGTGATCAGTATCTCAAAAGTGTGCCTGTTTAGGAAAGTAAAACTCTGCTTTAGATATAATTGCATTTAACAGCTTTATGTTTATTGAACATCTTCTGTAATATCTAGCCAGGTGGCTCAGCAATAGAGGAGGCCAGCTCGCAATCCGTAGGTCCCAAGTTCATCCTGGTTTGGGGTTGACTCAGCCCATCAACTCTATGGGGCAGATAAAATTAGTACCACAATGGTTCTCCTATGGATAGACTCAATTCCACCATAATAACGTGGAATTTGCACTATTGGCTGAGGGCTCTTAATTGGAGATGAGCTCCCCCTCAATGCTCATTTGATCAGGAAACCAACCTGACTGCGATAATATTGTGCCGTTATTGAAAGATAATTTATCGTGACTTAAAGCTTTCGTGACTGCAGGAATTCATATTCTTTGGGTCTTTCGGTAAAGTCACGTAGATAGATTCAAAGAATGCAAACATGCAAACATTCTGACCGCAGATATTGTGGTTAATGTAAACATGATTCCTTGTAAAAAAAAGTTTCAGTTTTGTTGCCAGAAAAAAGGGAAAACATTTAAATTGACAATCTGGAAGGAAAGACCTCTTATTCAGAGACTGTATTTGCAATGCAGATGTGATGTTGCATATTGGATCACTCGTATTTCAAATGTATTATTTATAGAATAATAGACTGAGGGGGGTACAATATTGTTGCAATTAGTATGGAGAGCAAATTGAAATATATTGTGAAAAATGAAAGATTATTACTCAGACGAAAACTATTAATGATCATTATCGCCATTGTCATTTTATATTGAACAACCATTGTATTTGCAATCCAAAAATGTCTAATTAAATGTTTTTTTTACGAATGAATGAAATAACTTTTCTGATTTGTTCTAGAATTTTTGGAATGGATAATCCGTATATTCTGGATAGACAAACTTTTTTTTCAGCTGAATATTCAGGAATTATTTTGTAAAGGTCACATTGAATATAACAAAACACATATAAAAGAAGGCAGAGGTGGCTGTCTTTGAGCAAATGCAGAAGCTCTGCTGTGCAACCAGTGATCTTAAACGTGTTTCTTTAGGCTAACATACATTACTTACATAATTGAGAACATATTAGAATTGACATATAAGAATTGAGAACTGAGTTGTGACTTGTCGTGCCGAGATCTACAACTAAGCCTTGTTGTGTTTTTAGATAACACTGTAACGCCACCCTCTGCTGTTTAAAGTCTGAGTCGCCTTCCAAACCTTTGAACATTTTATTTCATTAATATTCTGCCAAAATAATACTTCAAAGGACATGGCCGGTTTTCTAAAAATCAAACCTTCAGAAAATTATTCAAGTGAAAAGTGCATGTTTCGCTTTCATATATTCTCGTGTTAACTATATTGTAAAATACCGTACATTGCAAGAGCCTTTCAATTACTTTAGTGTCTATACTAGGCACATGACAATACAAACCTTAACGAAACAGATGTGCTTTCATGGTCTAAATATATTGGTTGTGTATGTATAAAAACATCTTCCCTTTAACATGTTCAGAAAATGCAGCTTCCCACATTACTTTGCTTTTCAGAGCAATATCTACTGAAAATGTCCCTTTTGCAAATGTCATCCGAATAACTGCTCTTCTTTAATGCAATGTAAATGAGACGATACTTAATAAATAACGTCACAAAGCAGTCTTTATAGAGCCGCTTGCGGCTCTATAAAGACCGAGTTACGCATGTGATGGGCCAGGGTGAGGAATGTGGGCCAAATGTGAATGAAGGGACACGGGAAGAGTAGCTGAGAAACATCTGGAGAGTTCCCGAAGGGGGCGTGGTTAAGGGCAGAGCCAGAGAGGGAACAGGTGTGATGTAGCCTGGAACCGTCGGGAATATTCCAGAGGTAGGCGTGGCCGAGGGTGGAGCCAGGCCGCGCCGAGGAGGATAAAAGGGAAGCGCCGATCATATATCAGGGCTGTCTGTAGGTGAAGTGGAATCCAAGTGCTACATCTCCGTCTTCGACATCGTGGGTCAGGCAGCACATTGGCTGCTCTGACCCGATTATAGTTATCCCGTATGCAAGAGAAATAGGTGTATTGTGGTCATATGTGTAACAAGAGTGAGAGACAGATGTATTTAGTCCCGTGTGTAACTGTGTTGCATAAAGTGTGGCATAAACGTTGTTGCCTCCTAGTGTCTCTGAATGACTAACTACACTTGTAGTACGCCCAACTTCATGCGGAGATGGTTAAATGTGAAATCAGAGAATCAAGAGAAGGGTAGGCGCATGAACCCTGGAGAAATTAGTAAAATAAAAATAAAACAAACATCGGAAGGTGACAAGATGGAAACATCACAGCCATTTATGATTTCTGAGTTTGTACCCATCCTCTCGGTTGAAATTGTGTCTGTGTCTATATTTATGGACAGCTTCATGAACGTATCTTTGTTGATAGCCAGTGGGCTTACAAAGTACCTTCATCTTAGAGAAATCAATTTTGCGTGAGCCAACCACATTAAAACAATGATCAGCCATGGCTGAAGTGTTGGTCCTCCCGTGTTTCAAATCTGTCTTATGCTCACGAACACGGCCAGAGACATGTCGCTTAGTTTCCCCAATATAACTACTGCCACAGACACACCTTAGTTTGTAGATGCCAGGGTATTGCATGTCAGGGATCCTATCCTTCACAGATGGGATCAGATCACACATTTTATACAGTGTTAAATCGAACCTGGATCTTGTGTTTGCTCATGATTTTAGAAATCTTTTCGGTGACCCCTGCTATGTATGGCAATGTGATGGTTTTAATTGGGTCCTCAGATGGTTCGTTCCCAATGGTTGGGGTGATAGCTTTACAGATTGTGTAGTCAGAATATCCATTTGTCTTGAGAACGAGGTACAGTAGAACCTCTGGCCACGACCATAATTCGTTCCATAACTTTGATCGCAACCCGATGTGGTCGTGACTCGAACCTAATTTCCCCATTGGATTGTATGTAAATACGATTAATCCGTTCCAGACTTCTACAAACTGTATATAAATATTGTTTTTTAAAGATTTTTAAGCACAAAAATTGTTAATTATGCCATAGAATTCACAGTGTAATAGTAAACTAAATGTAAAAACATTGAAGAACACTGAGAAAACCTTGAACAACAGAGAAAACTAACATTGGCGCGTCAAGGTTTAGAATCGTTTAACAAGATTATTGTTTCGTCTGCTACATCAGTCGGTCGATTCTGAGAGAAAGAGAGAATATTCGTATGAGCAATTCATGTTTCTATTGAAAGTAAGTTAACAGTAATATTTGGGTACAGTATTGTTTTTGGAAGCATTCACGTAATATCGTATGAACGTTTACTTCACCGCATCATCGTATGAATGATGCGAGAAGAGATTAACGAGTTCTTATGTTAGCGATTTAAATACTGCACAGTTCACAGCGAATGAGCGCACGTCTGACCGAGACCGATTACTAAGCGAGACTGACTGAGCAAGCGGCCACACGTGGGTCGCTGTTATTTGTAAACAAACAACAGAAAATTTGCGCTTACAAAAAAATATGGCGCGGAAGGGGAAATCGGCCGTGGCCGTGTTTGATCGCCACCCGAGTATGTGTTTGTGACCAGATTAAATTTTTTTGTGAATATTTGGTCGGAACCCGATTTGGTCGTGGTCAGAAGCGTTCATGACCAGAGGTTCTACTGTACACGTGTTTCAGTTCATTGGCTAGGTAATGATGGTCAGAGATACATCGAGCTTTATGGTGTAGATTTTGATTAGGGAATTATTCTGGGATGGATGGTGGTGGGAGTCAGGTTTTAGGTAGGCATCAGTATAGGTTGCTTTCCTGTAGACAGAGTGGCCCATTGAGCCATCTGGTCTTTTTTTGATTAGAACATCCAAGAATGGTAGCTTGACATCCTTATCCACCTCCATGGTGAATTTGATGGCTGGGTATATGGAATTGATGTGGTTGAGGAATTGGTTCAGAGCTGGTCGGCCATGTGGCCAGATGACGAATGTGTCATCTACGTACCTCTTCCACAAGGGCAGGCGTAGAGTGGATTCCTGGATGGGGTCTGTCGCAAATTTTTCCATGAAAACATTGACTACAACGGGAGATAAGGGAGAACCCAATTTATTTCAACCCCAGCGACCGAAAGCAGAAGAGAATAAAGTATCAGAGTAGTGAATTTGAACAAATTGAAGATCGGTTATATACAGTGCTACAGTGACATGAAGTGAAGTGTTTTATGACTTCGTTTTGAGCCAGATTCACTGCCATTAATACAGTGCTACAGTGAAATGCAGTGAAGTGTTTGATGATGTACTTTTGTGCAAGATTCACTGCCATTAAATTTACACACAATACAATTATACTCTGCTAAATATGTTCGTAAATATTACAGCTTCCGTCCTAGGACGGGCAAACAAGCTAGTATACTTATAATGCAGTACATGTAAATTTTGAAACAGTCTCTAAAAATACCTTAACCAAAATAAATGGCAAGACCAGTGTGCTTTGTAACATTATTCACGACAACCTCAGACCAGCCAGTGCATTTCAAGGTAGATTCACATGCCTGCAATACAGAATTGGGGAGGCGAAGGTTGGTCGATCGCATACATTTTGGCTAAACTCCCTTTCAGTGGGTTTGAAGGTGCTATACCCTGTTTAACACCATTAGCTACAAGCTTAGTGCTGATTGGAAGCGAATCATCAAATAATACATTGTTTAAATGCATGCCTGTACAGGTAACCATACCTCAATGGGGATGACCTGTGAACAGACAAAAGCAGGTCCTGATATTTTAGTGCACACAAATGACAGAAGGTACAAGAACAATGGGTTTTCACAATGGACACGTGTAATGTACGTTGATTACCATATAAAAGACCCAACCGGCGATGGATATCCATTGTAATTTAGATGCAATCATTCATCCCCCCACCTTCCACAAAAAGGGCTCACCAATTATGCCATCACATCTACCCCTCTATATAATGAATGAAACAGGAGGATTTCTCCACAAATCCGGCTGCCGTCTGATGATGGTGGTTGTAATTACTGGCGATAAGTCGTACTGTTGTGGATTTGCTCTCCAAACGCACCGTTGTGCTGTACTAGTAACGAATTGACATGTTTTGTTCACGTGACAACCCTTTCTAATTGGCTGTATCAGGTGGTGGCGGGTTTAACGACATTCATATTCACGCAATATAACCCCAAAAAAACCTGTATTATGTTGTACCCTGGCCCACCAGGAGAAGACGATACAGGAAATTGCAGACGATTATGATCCCTCCCTTCTGTATTGGGGAGTGGTGCCCCCTCACATGTGTGGGGTTTCTCTCAGTGCACATGTTTCCTCCGACATGTATCAAACTCATTAAATGGCTAAAACATCCTAATATATAGAGCACTGCAGAGCCTGTGCACTTGTTGGTGCTTGGCTGCTTTGCAGCTTGTAAAAACTAAACTATTTTTTATTTTATCAGGTAAAGCCCACTGAGCTATATAGCTCTTTTTCAGAAGCGAACTGGCCACAAGCGGTAGCTCAACCACGTGGCTTATCATGTGGAAATTTATTGCAGCCAAATACTATTGTAATGGATTCAACTGAGTCGCAGGCGTAGACTTGGAGACAACACATTTATTTAACTCCAACACATGGGGTAACTTCCCCTTAACAGAATAACAACCTATGGTGGTGACCACCAGGCTAGCTACACTAGTTACAACGTAACTGCTACTATGGACCGGGACCAACAGCTCGGGTCCGGTTGCACGTGTTGGAGACTCGGTAAAAGGTGAACGTAGACGAAGGTTTCTTCCAGGATGAACAACCACCTTGGTCCCTTTCAGGACCCGGCTGAAATTTTCTGTGGCGTGGCTGGCTCCGCCATTGGCCACAACCACCTTCCAGAATCCTCGGGAAGTATCTGAGTCACAACCACGTGACCACTCCTAGTCCCCACTTGGGGCCCCTTTGTAGATTTAACTGGTCACATGTCCTCCCGAGTCAACCAAAGTGCCATGGCCTCAAGTAACCTCATCCTTCGGCCAGGACCCGCACACCCTGTCCTGTAGGGTTGGCACTGCACGCAAAGCCTGGTGCCATCTAGCGCTATCAATCAGCGCTCACCGGGCCCCTCTAGGGCCGGTACTGCACCCATACCATTGTGGTATCCGCGATGTCGTGACACCACATGCTGTGCCTCTCTAGTGCCGGCACTGCATATTGACATCCCACGATGTCACTACATTACCCCCCCCCCCCTTCGTAGAACTCAGCCGTCCCGGCTGTCAACTCCCCCTCAACAAAACAAATAAAACCCCTTAGTATGCCTCAACAAATAAATACCACATGGGATCTCCTTTGCCAGTACCAAAATATGATCATAGGTTTTCCCCATTTTTTCTGGCAACAAAACAGGTGTTAAGATGTTAGAACACCAAACTGAAACCTTTTACAAGGAATTATGTCTGCATTAACCTCAATGCTTGTGGTCAGAATGCAAACAAAAAACACACTCTGATAATATATGCATTTTTCTTTGGTTCTTTCGGTAAAGCCAGGTAGCATATATTATCAGAGTATTTTTTTTTATTCTAACCACAAGTATTGTCGTTAATGCAGACATGATTCCTTGTAAAAGGTTTCAGTTTGGTGTTTTAACGTCTGAACACCTGTTTTGTTGCCAGAAAAAAGGGGAAAAACCTATTATCAAATAAATACCCCATCCCATATATACAATATACACAAGGATGAATGGGGGAAGGGGACAGAAGTAGAGAGAAAAAAAAACACGCAGTAGCACGCGAAACCTCGGGACCCCGTCCAGCACCAGCATCTCCCACCCTCACCGTGTAACAACACCCGCAAGCACAATAAAGGCCAGGTTCAGCCAATGACCAATACGACATGCCAAGTGCGACAACCAACTGACGGTGTGGGAGTGTGTGTGTTTACGGGGGTCACAAAAACCGAAGAGTCTTTGATCAAGGACTTGTGGCCGGGCACCCAGGAGAGGTGGGTGTACTCTTCCTGGGGGGTCCCGGGGGGACTTTGAACATGTCCCGTCGAACCCGGCTGCTCACGAAGAGCAGTCGGTCGGGCAAACGGGCCCTCCGCTCCCGAGGCTTGCGGAGATGGCGCAGGTGGTGGCTTGTGGGACGTTAAACGCGCGGAACCCGAGGATGGGAGCACATGACTCCCCTGAGGACCAACCTCAGCGGGTACACACCTCAGCTCGCCCGACACATCCGACACTCGGCCCCTGCATAGTGGAGATGGCATGAATTCACACGGCGCGATGAAAGGTTTAAGGTGAGATGGATGCACAAACCAACTCTGTCGACCCCAGCGAATATGAACACACTGGGGCTGAACGACCCGAATCACATCAACCGGCCCCCTCCAGGGTTTAAACAATTTGGGTGACGTACCCACGGCACCTGGGAACAGTGCAGCCAGGCTCTATCACCCGGAGCCCACTCATGTACAGAAAGATGGAGACCCCTTAGCCGCTCATTTGGCTGGAAGCCTCACGCGCTTCCGGCTCATAATTGGACATCAATCGGGGGGTCGTGTTCTCTTCTGTACATAAACAAAAAAATGGCGAGTAGCCGGTGGACGCGAGAGGGACCATCCTATAGGCAGCCAGGACCCCGGGAACATGCAAGTCCCAGTAAAGCTGGGACTCGGTGACCTGATGGCTCAACATGGAAGTCAGAGTCCTGTGCAACCGCTCCACCATTCCATTCATCTGGGGATGGTATGGCG
This sequence comes from Lampetra fluviatilis, assembly GCF_964198595.1. Lineage (NCBI taxonomy): Eukaryota > Metazoa > Chordata > Hyperoartia > Petromyzontiformes > Petromyzontidae > Lampetra > Lampetra fluviatilis. Next base: position 23,055,157 of record NC_136275.1, on the reverse strand, counting down.
ACGTACGCACTTTCTTTGTTCCCAACAAATTGCACACCTCCTGCAGCAATTTAAAAGAAAAATGTTTACCCTGATCGGTCAGAATGCGCTCAGGGGCCCCCTTATCCAACACATAGCCATCGAGGAATGCCTCGGTGATGGCTGCAGCCGACTGGTTGGGGAGTGGCCAGGCCATCGGCCACCGAGAAAAATATTCTACGCCCACCAGTAAATACTTATTGCCGCGAAGGGTGGTTGGAAATGGACCAAGGATATCAAGAGCGACCAGCTCATTTATGCGGGAAACTCGGATGGATTGCAACGGTAGACAACAGAGTTTAGATGGGGGTTTCCACCGCGCGCATTGCACACACCCCTTTAATACATTAGCGACATCTTCCGCCATGCTGGGCCAGAAGAAGTCGAGCTTAAGTGTGGCTAGCACCTTATGCACACCCAGGTGCAACAGTTGCTCGTGCACCGCCCAGATAATTTTACCCCGCAGGGCAGTGGGCACGATAATGTTGTAACGGCGCAACCCTCCATTCCAATGCATGAGCAATCCGCCTCTGAGGATGACAAAGGCTACATGTACCCTGTCAATCCCCACCCCCGTCCGCCCCCTTGACATGGCATCTTAACTTAAACAGGCAAGCGTCCTCAACCTGGAGGCGTCCCCACTCCGCATGGTCCAAGCCAATGATGGCGTCATGTGCCACAGGACCGTCGGCTTCATCAGGTGTCAACCTCGGCCGACGCCGCAAGGGGAGGGGGCGAGTCCTCGGCAGGCGCCTTACAGCGCCGAGCCCGAGAAACACACGCACCCGTCGCTCGTTGGTAATCGCGACAGGGCATCCGCGTTCGTGTGTTGGGTACCTTTGCGGTAGGAAACAGTAAAGAAATAGTCCTGCAGGACTTCCAACCAACGTGAAAGTTGGCCAGACGGCTGTTCAATACGCAGCGCGTACTATAGTGCTGCATGGTCAGAGTGCACTTCAAAGGGTCGGCCATAAAGATAGGGGCGATACTGTTGCACACAAAAAAAAATAGTTAAAAGTTTCCGGCATGTAAGACAGTACCGTTGTTCGGCCGGAGACAGCACCCTGCTGCCACATGCTACAACACTCTCCACGCCATTAACGACTTGAGACAGAACAGCGCTAATTCCGGTGTTGCTAGCGTCTGTATTAAGGACGAACGGCAAGGAAAAGTCGGGAGGGGCGTTCACCAAGACATCCCGGAGTGCAACAAATGTGGCCTCCTCCCCCAATTGGAACTTCTGACTCTTTGCCATCAATGCGTGGAGAGGTTTGGCAATAGTGGCAAACCCGGCGACAAAACGGCGGTAATAGGACGCAAAACCAATTAAACTCCACACCTCCCCCACCGACGTGGGGGTCAGCCAAGAACGAACACATGCGGTTTTGTCCAGGTCTGTCGCTATCCCTGATTTACTAACTATGTGGCTAAGATACTGTACTTCTGCGGTTTAAATGTGAGGTTCGCCGCACACATTTTAAGAAATACAGCACATAATCATTCCGGATGTTCTTTAAACGTACGGCTAAAAACGATAACATCGTCCAGATATATCAGGCACGAGTCCCACTGGAGGCCAGCTAGAACCAGTTCCATCAATTGCTGAAACAGAGCCGGAGAGGAATGAATACCCATCGGAAGCCGATTAAATTTAAATAAGCCTTGAGGTGTACGAAAAGCTGTCTTGGGCTTAGAGGATTCATCTAGGGGCAACTGCCAAAATCCACATAGGAGGTCAAGAGTCGAAAAATACTGTGCTCCTGCTAGAGCATCCAGGGAATCGTCCATTCGAGGAAGGGGGTACGCGTCGGCCACAGAGATCTTATTAAGCTTGCGGAAGTCGACACTGAAGCATAAACTACCATCCTGCCTTTTAACAAGAGCAATCGGGGCTCCCCACGGGCTGGTGGATGGCGAGATAATATCGGCGGCCAACATTTCACCAACCGCCAGCAGTATGTGTTCTTTTTCCATAGGACTCAACCGATAGGGGTTCTGCCGGATGTGAACGGCGTCGCCAATATCGATGTGGTGACTCAAAAGCGCAGTGCGGCCAATGTAAAATTTGCCCTTGCTAAACACATCGGAGAATTCACACAAAAGCACCCTCAACTCCCTCCTCTGGAACTCGGACAATTCCGAATTTTCATAACAAAGCGTATCAATCCACTTTTCATCGGAAGCCTGTTGCGGCTTTATATTTGACGCGACGCCCACACCGCCAACGATGTTTCCCTCGCGAAGCGTGGGCGTCGCGTGGGCTAGCACGGTACCCTACTGAATGAAAGACGTGTCCAACTCTGCATTCAAAACTTGAATGAACGGTTCCTGGTCATTAGATACCAAAGTTTGGGCCCCTACCAACGTCAACCCACGAATGGCTTTGTTTGAGGGTCCCAGGAGGATTCCCTCCCGCAGTCGCCTCCTGGTCTAGCGGTTTCCTCAATCGTAAAGGAACTAACATTAGCGCGCCGGGGGGAATCTTTACGGTCCTACTCACAAGCGCTTGTACATTAGCGTTGGCCGTGCACAAACGAGTGGGAGGAGGTAAAAAGGCCATGCGAGGCCTGATGGTAACTCGAGGCAACCTTGATCAATCTAAATTTTTAGGGGCATCTTCCCCAGAAAGTCAGTCCCGAGCAAGCAAGGAACAGCAAAGGACGTTGATACGAGAACTGGTCCCGTCAATTTGATATCTCCAATACACACCTCTGCTGTTATTTTCCCAATGATGCCCAATGAGCCGCTGTTTGTGGCAAAGCACAGAACCCCGACGGGACATAGGGTATGACCTTTAGGGGGCAGGATGTTAAAAATCAACTCGGAAATGATAGTCGTGGACACACTAGTATCGACGAGCATTCTGATTTCAACCCCCTCTATCATTCCGTAAACAGCGGATGAACCTGCGGCCGTGGCAACCACCCTATGGGCCAACTCCGACCACTGACCCAGTCGGAGCGGCCAGTCAGCCAGAGAAAAATCCGAACCCTTACGCCCCAACACACGACGGGAACGAAATCCATCCGAACGCGATGAGTGAGGTGGATTCAGGGGCCGAGTGTGAGATGTGTCACGACTCGCCTTCGGATATAGTGGAGTGGAGGACGGTCGGGTGGATGATGGCGGTGGACCGGGGAGGCGTCGTCGCGGCACACGGCAGCCCGCCGAGACGTGACCCGGCAGGCCGCAGTTGAAGCACACGACGAGCCCACCCCCAGAACGAGGAGCGGTCTTCCGCCATCGTTGTTGTTCATCCCGTCGCACCATGCCATCCTCCCGCCAGCCTCCGCCTTCCAGGATGAACAACCACCCTGGTCCCTCTCGGGACCCGGCTTATATTCTCTGTGGCGTGGCTGGCTCCGCCCTTGGCCACGACAACCTTCCAGAATCCTCGGAAAGGATCTGGGTCCCAACCACGTGACCACCCCTAGCCCCCACTTGGGGCTGCTTTGTATACTTAACTGGTCACGTGCCCTCCCGGGTCAACCAGAGTGCCATGGCCTCGAGTAACCTCATCCTTCGGCTGGCACTCACACAATCAGTGCTCACGGGCCCATCTAGGGCTGGTACTGCACCCACACCATTGTGGTATCCGCGATGTCGTTACACCACACGCCGTGCCTCTCTAGGGCCGGCACTGCACACTGACATCCCACGATGTCACTACATGATTAACGCATGTTGATTATAAATGTGGAGGGAAAAACCGGAGGCCCCAGAGAAAAATCCACGCAATCACGGGGAGAGAAACATGCAAACTCCAAAATATACAGGCATCAGAGTCGGGATCAAACCCATGGCCTCTGTATACCAGGCGAGGTAGTTAACATCTCACCACCATGGCACCGCGAATGTGAGAAGCAATATGCATGAACGAGACTAGATATAAAACTAAATATTATTATCATTGAGTACAATAAATAACTCAAATTAGGAATCAGTATAATGCACAGAGCATTGCACCAATGGTTACATTTTAGTGATTTATATTGGTGTTTGTGTACCCAAAATTAAAACAGATAAGCAAGCTTACATGCAGCCTAGTAAAAATAAAATAAAAATCTACAAAACACAATGTGCATTCTTATTTTTCACATTACCATTTTTAGATTGCAAAACAGAATTTGCAAAGGCGGGAGACCTTGCGCAGTACAAGTGTGGAAAACCAAAAGTGGCACATTGAAGATGGCAAAACCCTGCCAGAAGCGACGCTAAGTGACACATTAAGTGGCACAACATGCAAAATACATTTTCACTGCACACAGGGGACCTCGGCTCACCCATTTCAATGGCGAGGCCGATCCTAAGCGAGATTGATTGCCTGCTTATTAAAATTCGCTGTAAACCAGCAGGTAAGAACAGGTTAGTCTCCACAGAAAATATCCACAAGGTACTGAAAATTAAATGTATTGTATTCTTATTATTATTACTGTACACTTGTTTATCCTCACCGAGTCTCAAGACTCTTTTTCAGGAAGGTCCTGCCGTGTTTTTTTGCAGGAGGTTGACGATGTTGCAATGTAGAAGGTGCCCGAGTCGGGAGTCGAACCCAGGCCGGTTGTTACTGCTAGTCACAAGTGTTACCACTGTACCGCCCTGCCCATATCATGCGGGGCCCCTCTGTTATTGACTGACACGATGCACGCACGGTTCCAAACTGCACGTAGCCATTCAGACTTGGTTTCATGCGGGCAAAATAATTGTCTCGCTGGGGGCTCTCTGTTGCTGTAACGACGTTGTGTCAGAGTTCGAGCTTATTTTTCATTTAAAATTTACACATTTGCATCACAGTAATGTTACGGCAGAAAAAAACAAGTTCTCATATACTGTAACTGAAAAAAAAATCCTTCCAGGATGAGATCAACGTGTAGCTCAAGAGAATACGCTTTCCCTGTCAAAGTACTGCACCAGCACCTCCAAGATCCTAGGTTCACGGCACAGATTAACCTGCAAGTGCAACATATGCCGAGCATCACTGCCTCCGAACAGTCACTGATGAATTTACAATAAACCCACAATCTAAAGCGGCATCATATGGGATACAGCTGTGCCCAGGTTTACAGAAACATAAATGGAATCACGGACAGAAGGAAATATGCATTTTCCCACTGGCTACTGACAGACTTGAAAAATCCCCTACAGGATTTAGTCTGTATCTGTTTCCCATTTCAGTACAGTAAGGTCTCGGAGTACACAAGTTGAGAGTACGCGGACCCGCTCATGCATGACCGACCCCTGGCTCGTACTTTCGCTACACGGATGGGGTGGGAAGCAGGTAAAATCACCCCCCGCCATCACGTGAACGTGTACAGGTAGTGTCTGGGTTACGGAAGTCCAGACTTACAGAAATCCCACTTTACGGATATGCTCCCATAAAATCATGTAAAAAAAGATTCAACACGTGTAAATGTTTGCGTTAGTTATGTAAGCGCAAATAGTGCAGCTTGGTGAGCTTGCGGATGAATACCACCAAAATGCCGCCTTCACCAAGCCCAAGCTTAACGAGGGTTAAGGTAAATAAAAAAATTTGCAGCGTTACATTAAAATCCTCTTCCTTTTGTAGCATTACGTCATTGTTTATTTTCTATGTTTAGAAATGGATTTTTCCCCACGTTTCTATTGCTAGTTTTCTTAATTTAACGTTTATTTCATGAGTTATTTGCTATATGTACTTCAACACAATTACACTACGATTGCTTATGGTCTCAGCCAACAGCGATCAGAGAAGTCTAGGTCTAGCCAAATGCATGGTAAATGAACATTCGGAAGTGACTGCTTATTGTTAACAATTCATATAAAATCTTTAGTGGTATTCATAAACAAATGGATACAGTATATGTTCCATTAGTTTAATTATTGGTAAGTATTGGAGTAGATATTCCATGAAATGAAAGAATCATTTGGAGTGCAGAGCATATGTACAGCGATATGATACAGGTAGCAAGACAGTTCTGAGACAAAACGAACTAGTCGGATAGGAGAGGCACAACTTTTTCCAGCCATGGGATTTAATCTCGATTTTGGAGAAAAATTGTTCAGTTTCTGACATTCTTGTTATGGATTATTCTTGGGAACCTAACCCTTCCATAACCTGGGGGACTGCATGTATTTGACGGCGTGTAACTGTATCGCCAGTGCAAGAAACGAGTCCACCCAGGTAGCACCTTCCGTATTTATCATTATTGAATGATGTACTATACAATACTGTACTTTATTTAAAATGTACATACATTTATATTCATTTTATATACACTCTTACATTTTATATATTAAACTCATATAAGCGAACCCCAACTTAAGCGAATTCCCACTTACGCGGGGGTACATGGAACTTAACCCCCACGTACTATATTTGTAAGCACTCAAACGATGAAAGACAGCAAATTCGCTTTGCAAATGAAACTGGTAGAAAGTATAGTTCAATACAGAAAAAAACAATTTCGACAACCAATGCATTAGCTATATTCCGATAACTTCAAAGTCAAAGGGACTTAATGCTCAAAAAGGCACGGTGCATTGCTCATCTCCATTCCCAGAGACTGGGTCTTGTGTCGCTGGTACAGTAAAGTATGTCAACATCAGCACTGGGGACAAAGGCAACAACGTGTATGCATCGTGGTGGCTATACCATTTCTAAGTATGCCATTCTATCCTCAACGCTCACAAGCATCATTAACCCCACTAACCTAGGAGGCTTAATGGGGAATCTTATATTTTGAAAGACAAGTGTGCCCCTTAAAAGTGTGCCCCCGTGGGTACCTGTATTGGAGTTGGCTGCAGATGTTGTAGACATACTGCCACAGCAGACAAGTGGTTATGATGTTGATCTTCCTTGAACTTATTGGAGCACAAGAGAAAACTTCTTTCCCAGCCAAAATAACCGCAGTGCAACAAATGGATTCTGAAATGACAAGACAAGGTTTCGTGTTAAGTCAAATTAAGTGTTATATTGATGCGGCGTTCTTTCTGTATTGATTAGATGATTTGTTTTTTTACAAGCAACAGCTTTTAAAGCAGCTTACCAAAAAACGTGACCTACAGTTAACGCGTGTGCTTTTAATAGCGCCGGCTTTAAAAGTCACGGTGTGTAAGGAGGAGGAAACAAATATGTTTTATATATAAAATGTAAATGGCGCAAATATTGTAGACAGCTCAGTTGACACGGCAATGGCGTATTTCCATAGTGAGCCTGCAACCTCTAATTTTAGGTTTACAAAAGCATGTACGTACGTGCACAGATACCCTGTGTGGACGTGTATTCCCTTGACAGAGTAAAAAGTCCTGCTCACATTCCTTTAAAAATGTCTTGTATAACCATTGATCTCTAATTAAAGGGCAAATTAAGCTTTGATTTTTACAATCATTTAGCACATTTATTTTCCTATCAATAAGTTACAAATTTACTACTGTGTGTATTTTAAATTCTAAATATTTATTATATTGACATAACTTTGTTAAATTTACTATTTGTTCCATTGCAATACATTTTAAGAAATACCTAACAATGAAAATGCTCTAGACAGGATCCTCACTACAGCAGTGTCTTCCATTAAGTCTTCAGTGGCATACGCACATAATTTGGTGTGCACACGCCCGCACAAGAGCACACCACACCTGTATAAGGAATGTCAACGCAAGTGCACGTTCAATCCTTTAGCATACATACGATACATCCGCTTCGAATAACTGAAGAACCAAACTTCATTGGAGGAGAGGAGTAGTGGTTGTATGTACTTGGCATTTAGGTAAGAGGATGTGTGTGAGTGTAACGGGATCGTTAAAATGTTCTACAGATCACCTTTGCATAATAACACACCCACCGTTTGGAAAAAAATGGGGCTGTAAAGCATTACATATTAACAGTATTTGTGTTAATAAAATATGAGCTGAATTAGCGACTGTATTATAAGTTCAGCAAGAAGCACAACATTCTTAATAGTTTATGCATTGCTGGCTGTTCTCTTGTTTGTGACATGCAACTTGAACTTAACAGACATATCTATGGGACCTTTTTCCAGTATTAAAAATGATGACAAAAAGAATATGCATGTTTTGCTACAAGTAGAGTATGGCGTTTGCACATCTTACAACTGTTTTAGTGCCAAAAAGGGCAAGACCTAGTCTTCTTAATGGACATGGGTAACATATTTGAGCCAAAAAGCAAATGTATTACATTCAAAATACAAAAGTAAATGAATTCCTCAATAACTCAAATCACCTTAATTTACATTTCAACTCAACCATTGCAATGGATTTCTGCAGTCTAGCAGAACGCCATTGCTGTCCCTTTGCAGCACAAAGAGTATGCAGCATCAGCCTGCAAATGGACGCGAGTCTGTCAGTAGGGGGTGATGACGTTAAAAAAATATCCTCCCCCAACTAAGTAATCATTCAATTTGAACCGTGAAGCCACGACCTATTTAATTTTTAATAGCCTCACGGGACCTTTAACGTTCACCGTGAATCAGACGGCGTACACTCAAGGTTAATTGACCAGGGTGGCCACTGGGCTCGAAATGTGAGCCACTGCAACAGGCGGGAAACAACGCTACTGCTCGACCTTGTCACCATCATACAAATGTAAGAGTAGCCTTTCTGGAAATAACAAAGTTTAATCATCTTGCATCTTGAATTATAATGCCCATACAGCTGAGAAATGCTGGCTGAAAAATGGTATACATGCACTTGAGCTTTGTTAATATACAATTATACACACACATGGCCTTATATAGCAGGTACACTTTTGAAATTACATCAAGGTGGACGAGATCCGGTTGGAATGCTTTAAAAAAAACTCAACTTGATACCGAATAGTAGCATACCGATGTGACTAAATAAAATAGTGTTTAAAAACAAACATATACGTGCATAACTACATACAGCACAGCATGCTATGACATATGAATCGGAAAGATGGTTGTGGAAGAAAACGTAACAAAAAAAACTGACGAGTGTGCAAAAAATTAAGAGACGTGCTTTGAATTACATTGGGAGATAGACAAAGGAACACAAGCATTAGAGAACATACACAAATGTATGAAAACATTAGAGCTGATAAGAGCAGTAAGTGTTCTTGGACAATGTATCCACATGAATAACAGCATTATAGTTGTTGAGAGCAGTAAGTGTGCTTGGGCAGGACACGGCATGACCAGATCGGATGATGGTCGATAATATAATCAACTATAATGATGGAGTGGCAGTGCAGGGGTGGAACAGGTCGGATTACGTCAACCGAGGAGATGGAGCAATGGAATTAGCGTCCGTGTAGCTGCGAGATAAAATATTACGTCGCATGATCATGAGAGATGGCAACGGCTTGGGGAGGCCTTTATCTGGCTGTGGGTTGATCATGGCTGATGATGAAACTTTAGAATACGGAGCTTGAGGATAACATACATATATATACACTCTTAACTATACCTCATTGTTTCTAAACGCAAACTATATGAGGCTGATTACCTATTTTACAATTAAGTAAAAGCCAACACCAGCGTGGTGAAGTATGGTATGGTCAAACAACCTATTGACCAACATAGCATGTGGAGTACTTAATACAATAGCACATTTACAAAAGGGCTGTAAATTAAAAACGAAAAATCCCAAACATTTCTGCAATTGAATTTGTCACCAAAGCAGTAAGTAATAACACTGCGTGGCATATTTTTGATTGTAAAGAGATGTAATGTAGTATTCTTTGATGAAAACTGTAATATATCTAGTCAGCAAGTTTTATTCATCTTTTGAAATAAATGGATAAGATTAGCTGTCACCTGATAACCAAGCCAACACATTGCACAAAATGTCACATTTCAAGTCACTAACTGCAATTTTAAGCAATGATATGCAATTTGTAATATGAAAATAAATGCAAGGATGACATTGAGCTCCGTATTGTCCCTCCAAGTTTTTGTTCTTAGTTTAAGACCTTTGAGCACAAAAAAGCTGTCATTACCTAAACTGGGATGACACGGAATCCAGACCCAAATCTGTCACCTGCGTCGAGCTGATAAAATGTGCACAGCTGAAATGCTACCTCTGTATGATGAGCCTTATCCTTTTGCCAAGTCTACCTTGACCCCAGATGTCAGACCGATATGGATAAATTGCCACAATCTCCCTGCTGGAAACAGCCCAATAGCTATTGGGCTGCTGCTCAATGACATTACGTATCTCCTAACTTGGTGAAACGGCTGAAAAGGAGACATTCATTTTGGTCATCCGCATTATTCTTCCGATAAAAGCTCTGTAGATTACCAAGGACAGAAAAAAAACCTGATCAACATCTCGATGGCATCTGCACGACCAAATATCATTCTATTTCAACATTTCTGGTTAAAATAAAGTGTGTGTCATGGTTTAATGAATTAAAAAATGTTTTTTTTAATATAAAAACAAAAAATGCCGTATATATTTACTGTTGAATATGAAATTTTCAGAAAAAAGCTGTCATTTGATACAGACGTTTCAAGCTGGATAGTTTTTATTAAATCTCCATGCCTCTCTCGTGTAACACTTCATCCCTAATTACATTTGTATCATTCATTACTGAATGCTGCACGACTACTGACCATCACAATTACTTTCATCCCTTTATTTATTTGTAGTGTTGGTACATTGTTGCTACACTAACCTTCCAATTATAACCGTCTTTTATGACATCAGTCATATTTAGCTTATATTTCATTCAAATTATTTCTCTCTGTTCCAGATGCATTCATTCAACAGACGAACTCACAGCAGGTGAAGTAGCAGCACTAGTGTGCATAAAGCAACGGAACATCAGAGAGGGCATGAACTGTCATCCCTTGCCAAATAGCAAGGCAGCAGTGTGGGGAATGTGTGCATTAGCAGGCTAAAAAGGCAAGCACAAGCCCTAATGGTTCTTCAAGTGGAGAAACTGCTTTATGGCAAGATGACAGAATGAGGTTGAGCTAGCAACTTTTAAAACTGATGATTCATCTGCTTAGCAGAGTTATGACACAGTATTGATTAAATGGGTGGCATTGCTTAAAACAAATGGAAAACTTTGATTAAAAAGTTATCTATCAAATTCCTAAACCATGCCAAATACAAGGAATGCACCATGAGAAAAAGTGGACAAAGGACAAGATGTGCAGTTTAAAGTAGAAACTTTAAATGTGGAAATCAAAACTCTTACACCTTAAGAATGTAATAGATGTCTACATATAACGAATATGGAAATCTCAATCAACCGAAAAAGGGCATTATTTTAGTAATGGATTACATTCAAGTTACGAGAAGAGTACTGCATGGACTACATCATTCTGCAGAAGCAAAAATGTTGAATTATAACACAATCTTCAAATATTCACTCGTTCAGGAATGGGGGCAGTGAGATCAGCATTGTGCCATGATCAGTTGGTTGGGAAACTACTGAAGTTGGGTTGTCTTTAGAGATGTCATGATTCACCCTCTCCCACTGCCCATAAATTTGATAAATTTTCGAGACAGGATTACAATCAGATTCACGAATAGTTGCAGGAATCACATAAACGCATAGCATAGAATCCAATGCCCATTGAAAAATATCGATTCTTATTTGCAATTTTGACGCATGTACAATGAGCTTAAGAAATGATGAATGATGCATCGTTACACCTCAAAATTTTCCCTCATTTTAACAGACTGTTGCACTTTCTGAGCAGAATCTTCCATAACCACTGCTTATGTTTAACACTGGCCCTCTACACATGCAGAGCAAAAAACACAGGCACACATGTATTATTTGCACTGTTAAAATATTTCACACAAGTGGATTGTAATGAAAGTGCCCCACTGAGGGCCCATCACTTACAAGTTAGCCACATGACTCCGTGTGCTACCTTTGCGGCATACCAGCGGCCTACATCTGCAATGGACGCACACCAGGTAGAAACAAGCCTCAAAGTGAGTGCAATAAACAGATACGGACGGAAGACCGTTTGTTTCACTGTGCTTAAAAAAGCCAACGGAAATTTATGCATTCCGCTGTTCTTCGTCGGGCCTGATTCAGACTGGTTTTAAGCCTACTGAGCACAGCACCAGTACGGACACATGCGTGTGAGTGTGTGTGAGTGAAACGTTTCGCTCACAATGACTCTGAGAAGTCAGCACAACACAGACACATTGATTGAAAGTAAAATTGATTCGCGTCTTGCTCACACAAATACCAGTGTGCAATGGTGCATACATCAACACACAATGTAAAAAAAAGCAAAGATTTTACTTTATACAGCTTGCATCTTCTGAAAAAACTATTACTGAATTACTTTTAACTTTTTTACTCTTCATCTTCTTTCATACTGATGAAATTTGTGTCGCAATCATAAATCGGTGTCTCAGTTTGAAATCCAGTGGATGTCTTGATGATAGGGAATGTATTCCCCATAGTCCTCCCGAGATGGAATACAGAGGGCCTGGATTGACCAATGGTCGTCTATTTGGCCGCTCTGCAGTCACACCTGGGACATTCTTTCATCTTCCAAGAATGCAGTAGATGCCCGCATCCTCCATGACCTGTGTGGATGTGGTTTACAACAGAGCATTGTTTGTGTGGAGGACCCTGGTGGTGGAGAGGGTCTTCAGTCCAGTAGGCATTAGGTAGTACAACAGATTCCCCAGGTACTTTTCAACTGTTGCTCAATGCTTTCTGAGGTTCAACAGAGAGTGGCAGCGAAGGTCCAAAGACACTTTCTTGATTTCAGGCAGGTAGACTGCTGGTGAATTGTGGAGGTTGGTGCGTTTCTACTCTTGTATCGGAAGGTACTGCAGCGGATATATTCTTACAGCAAACGTTTGGGGGCAATATGTGAAAACAGGGGCAGCCAGGATAGAGGGGCCAATTTTAAGGTACCACCTGTGATCCGCATTACTGAATTCAGCTGGACGACAACAAACCATGAGCAAACTTGGATTATTGCATGACCATAATCATTTAAATCAACGTTTGTATCAATGGCGTGCCTTACGAATGCATCTTCGCACTGCTATGCAGCCACTAATAAATAAATATTTGTAGTTATTTGCTAATCGAATATTGCTTGAAGGCCTCCCCACGCCATGTCAGTCATGGGAGTTGTTTGACCGTACTTAACCATGTTGGTCAGTGTGGGTTGGTGAAGGGGGCACTCAGGACTGGATCAGATGTCACTCGTTACAGATGTTGGCTGTGGGTGGGAACCAGACGCAGGTGGGCTGTGCCTCGTAGCACAATGTACGAACCACTGCCCCACCGCTGCCCCCTGCAGCAACTCGGAAGAGTAACATCAAGCTCAAGACGCCTGTATCGAGCAGACGTGTTTGAACATATGTAGTGGTTTAACGCGCGCCAAGGGGGGTAATTGTAAAAACGTGTGGGCTGGAAACAGTGGGGTCGTACCGGGACAGGCTGGTGTTGCTGGGGGACAACGGAGGAGACAGAGACAGCCCGTTAGGCAATTAGGAATGCAGGGCAGTGATTGGCTGGTTGTTGTTGTCTGGGAATGGGGACAGGTGGCGCCGGGGGCCGGGGGCGTGGGGCGTTAGGGGGGACGCCAGTAATTAATTGGAAATTAATAGGGACGGGCATAAATACGGGAGAGTGAGAGTGAGACGTGGAGTTGTGCTGTCGGTCGGAGCAGAAGAAGAAGAAGTGTAGGGTAGCATATTTCGATTTAAAGCTTTCGTGACTGCAGGGATTCATCTTCTTGGTTCTTTCGGTAAAGTCATGTAGAAGGGAAGTAATAAAATAATAAAAATAAAACATAATAAAATAATTGTCACGACGTTTCGGGCCACAACGCAAGCAGTCGTCTTCAGGTGGAGAACAGGTCTGTCAAGTAGACAGAGTCTGAATGGCACGCTCCAGGCTTGGAGCGACTATTTATGCTGGGATGGAGGGGCGAAGAGCGTCTTGACAAAATAATGCTAATCCTCCATAATGCATGGGCATAATGACTTTAAACCCCTCGCCAAACCTCCTACGCATTTCACAAGTAGTACTAATCGCATATCTGCATTTCCCATAAATATGCTAAATTCCTCTTGATATGCAAATTATTTTGTCAAGACGCTCTTCGCCCCTCCATCCCAGCATAAATAGTCGCTCCAATCCTAGAGCGTGCCATTCAGACTCTGTCTACTTGACAGACCTGTTCTCCACCTGAAGACAGCTGCTTGCGTTGTGGCCGAAACGTCGTGAGAATTATTTTATTATGTTTTATTTTTATTATTTTATTACTTCCCTTCTACGTGACTTTACCGAAAGAACCAAGAAGATGTAGGGTAACAGTGGAGTAGAAGAAGAAGTGTAAAGTAGCAGTGGAGTAAAAGAAGTGTAGAGTAGCAGTGGAGTAGAAGAAGAAGTGTAGAGTAGCAGTGGAGTGGAAGTATAGGGTAGCAGTAGAGAAGGAGAAGCCGAACGAGAGAGATAGTCAGAGTGAGACGGAGAAGCCGAGAGAGAGCGACAGTCAGTGAGACGGAGAAGCCTAGAGAGAGCGACAGTCGGTGTGAGACGGAGAAGCAGAGAGAGAGCGACAGTCGGAGTGAGACGGAGAAGCCGAGAGAGAGCGACAGTCAGAGTGAGACAGAGAAGCCGAGAGAGAGCGACGGCTGGAGTGGGATGGAAAAGTAGAGAGGGGAGTCGGGAGAGACGGAGAGAGAGAGGGAGGAACGGAGCGAGCGAGGCCAGCGGAGCGTGGCGAGAAAGCGCACAACGCGCTAACGGATGATGGCGAAATGTGCTGTGTTGGACAAAATAAAGTGACGACAGAAAAGGAAGAAGTTGTCCACGTAAAGTTCAGCACTACACATATTAAATTCATCATTGGCTGTTTAAGGAACATCCTATCAATGCATGTTTATGTATGTACGTAGCCAAATGTGCTCATCGGTGGTGTGGTGGCGGGACAACAAACTAAACAGAAAAAGCAGTTCTAAAGAAATGAGTTTGTCAATCAAGATTTTAAAGTGCATCGCCTCAGTGGCTTCCTCATACCGGAAGAGCATTCCAGACGGCCGCAGAAGCGCGTCTGAAAGCGTTTAATACAGTAACCATCTTTGTTCGATGGTTAACCAAATTTGCACTAATCCATTTGGATTGCATACACAGATTCAAGATTTGTGGAAATAAGTGTATGACCCTACTTACTGCACAATTGTCCAATCTATCCTGCAAGCAAGCAGGATTGATCAGTCATTATTGTGTTATAGATTCAAGAGCTGATTACATTTAAAGTTCAGAAATGTTAGCACATTACCCATTATCTCCTTACCTGTATATTGACAGTCATGGCACACACACTCAGCAGCTCGCCATTCCAGGCGATGAATCCTAGCACGTAATGCTACATTGACGGCTGCCAACAATGCTGATCTACCCCTATTGTAGGTGAAATGTTGCCACTGCCAATTGTTCAGTGACAAGATCTATGTGCTTCATACAGAAACACAAATACTGGCAGAAAATTAACTCACCTTTGAGGCTTGGTGCATTGCATCAGTCCTCCTATTCCCATTTGATTTGATTTTCTTTATTGGTCACATAATTTGTAAACATCTACTTGTTGGGAAAGTAATGCCTTCCTGAAGATAAAGCTTATGGACATTAGCCTCGTTACGTGGAGAATAACAGTTTTCCAAGAAGTTCAATATGGGCAGACCCAGGATTTAGCACAAGCAGGCTATTGTCAATGTTTGTAGTTTTTATAGATTTACTAGTAGAGGAGTCCACATATTATGGACGAATTTCACGAGACCTGTCTACCTTTAGATAATCAGATCAACATTCCAATTCTGTAATTTAAAAGTCAATAACGGAATAGATTGTAAACATAACAAATGAGTGCTGAAAATACACGCACATTTGTCATACGATGATATCGTTGTGAAGTAGGGTAGAGTGATTACAAGCAGAGGAATACCAGCTTATATTTAATAAATGAGACGATTCGACTACAGTAAACGGATCATCGTCTCTTGCAATCCAACATACCCCACACGGTCGTGGAGAGTTAAAATAGAAGAGGCCACGTGGTAAAGTGGCTTCCCTCCCCCACACCCCTCTGGCACCCCCAACCTTGCCATATGCTCTACCAGATTTAAACCCATCGCGATCATGGAATATTTTAGATTTGTCATGAGTGCTCATATTCCCAGCTGCCTCACCGGTGTTCGTATGAATTACAGAAGCATATGCCGACGTGTAAGTGTCATGCTCAATTCATATTACGCTAATGCCTTGTAAACATTTTTCGCAGTTCCAATTTAAATGTATACTCACGAAAGCGTTTCCACTTCATCTTTTGCAGCTAAGCTTTAAACTAAATAATTCATTATCACAATCAGAAAACCAATACATTCATTACGGTGGTTTTTGTTATAGTTTATTTGTTTATTACGTTGAAGGAGAGAATACCAAACAACCTTTGTGCATTCAGAATACAGCAACCCACAACTTATCTAAACAAGAGGAAGCAGAAACCAACCAATTGGATGAGGGCAGTGTCCAGAACTCGTTGTAAATTATAAAACTCCCACCACATCACTCTCTACCTCTCTGCGGCTGATTTGTGTGGTAGTCATGCATGCAAATATTCACCCTTTTTGCAAATGTTTTTTTATACGTTCCTTTTAACACCCCTCCCAGTTGCATTCCAATCAAGCTAAAACCATCATGTTATGAGATTACTCTGAATGATCCCAGAAGATGGCATCACGTAACTCTTTATCGATATACGGTTTACACTTGTATGCATCATTCAGACGCTGTCGCCTCGACAGACCTGGTTTTCACCTGAGGACGGCTGCTTGCGTTGTGGCCGAAACGTCGTGAGAATTGTTTTATTATGTTTTATTTTTATTATTTTATTACTTCCCTTCTACGTGACTTTACCGAAAGAACCAAGAAGATGAATCCCTGCAGTCACGAAAGCTTTAAATCGAAACTTGTATGCATGTTGAACTTATTTCGCACTGTACAAGGCCAACCGTACAAAAACGTAAGTGTTCCTCGCATGTCATTTAAACCAACATTTTACAGTCTTAGAACTGGATTTTTTCCAAATTAAACAAACAACACAAATGTAATGCTTGCTTGTTTTTGCACAGAAATTGGTGACTGGGCTGAGACTGTCAACCCCGCTAGACTTGAAACCCCAGTTTAATCACAGGCAGCTTTCTCTCGATTATAGTTTTTTTTTATAGTTTACGTTTTTCTAGCCCATGATCTCTGAGCCACCCAGCCACCTTAGGTGACCTATAATTTTAAATGATAGATGTATTTAACACTTGCCATATGCAATAGACTATATTATTTTATTGTATAAACATACAGGCAGAAAAGGAACATATCTAGTTCATTTGTATGGTATATGAACAGCAACAGGTCGAGTTTATTCCGAAATGTTGGAGTTTGTATAGCTATTCGAAGGCATCTGAGGTTGCCTGGTGAATTCAATTTGGGTGGTGTTGCAGCATAAGCAGTAGCCTGTTCCCCAATTGTTGCCAAGGTTCACGGTTCGAATCCAGTTGCTGCCCTGAGTATTACTGCATCGGTAATAACCACAATATGGGCTGCCTGTTTCACTGTGGTTTCGAGAGTCCAAATTTGGCCAAATTTGAAAATGACCTACAAATTACTCAATTGGTCACTCTTGCAAACGAGACAATCCTGGCCTCTTGAGTTCTCCAGTGGTTAAACAAAATGAATGTGAATTTGCAACTCGTGCAAAACGCTTGTATTGGGCAATGATGTGAGTGGTATATTTGACTTCACCAAAGTTACAATTAGGCAACCGAATTCCCCAATTTGGTGTGAAAACACAACGAATGTCATCACACTGGCAACCAAATGTATTTGACTGACCTTCCAATCAGAAAAAGGAATGACTGCAATAAACAAAGTGTGTTTGTGTCCTCACATGAAGCAACACTCATGGACTGGTCAACCACACAAGAGCCGCTTACACAAGCCAGGAGACTCTTGTCAATTCTGAACATGGACGCGCATGACTGCTTCAAAAAGAGATAAGCCAGGCCCAAACACAGAAGTGCTGAACCCCATGCAATATTTATGCCAGATATGCAATTAAAGACTTAATTCAGCCTGCACAATAACAAATGCATGAACAAGCAATGGCATGACTTAGTAAATAAAAAAATAATAGACAGTAATTGGCTGAGAACAACAATGCAGCTCATGGTGCACGTTGCATTGCTATCGTTGAGGTATTGCGTAGTTAATATATTGTAACTGTTTTGCTGACTAGATAATGAGACATTTTCTGGCAACCCAGGAATATGTAATGGTAAACTGGGTGCACCTAGTGCAGTGATTTTCAAGACAAGGCTTCATGATCCAACAGTGGCCTTCGCATCCAAGATATTCAATATGTTGCACTCACTCACAAACTGAGTACCAATTGCTAAGGGATTAAATAGACAATGTGAATTTCAGTTCATGAATCAAAATGGATAAGTAAATTACTTGTATGTTATTTGATCTCACAGCTGTGGGCCTCACACATATTACGCAAGTGACAAGTGCCAAATGCAGTGATGAAGTGAAAAAAAATTGTACTAGTTAATATTTTAAAAAAAGTTAAATTTTTATACTGACCTTCTCAATTGACTTCAGAGCCAATAGAGACATGACCTTTAAACGTAAATTAACACTCTTAACCACCAAATTTAACGGAATTATACAAAAACATACATTCCTACCCAAGCTGAAAGCTTTATGAAAGTATATGCAAATCGAGAGCGGTACACTTTAATTTCCATCACTTCATGAAGCAATACTACCACCGCAAACAGAGATACAGAAAACCTACAGACTGCACGTTGAAACAGATATACATACACATTTTGTGATTGGAATGTGAATTTTGTACAGTTAAAGCTTGACGATTGCGGCCAACTGGATTAGGGAGCTCTTTATCACCTAATCCCCTATATCTGGGAATACTAGCTGCATCATTGCTTTTAAGATGCTGGTTTCTTACTCTGGCTTCATGGAGCTTTAATGAAATCCATTCTACTTAGATGGCATTTAATGAGCGATCCCATGTAGGCAAGTGTAATGGTTTTGGCTGTGTCCATCTGTAGGGGTGTTAGAGAGAGAGCCGTTATGCATGGCAGCTTATGGGAAACAAACACAGTGGGCGGGGCTACGTGAGTGCACGGGGGGGGGGGGTGCTCTCAACGACGTCCGCACCAGGCAGCCCGGGGTCCCACCCCTCAGCGGGGGTTGAGTATAAAGGGGGATGTGTCAGAGGGCTCGGGGCAGAATGTTAAAGCTAAACCAGTGAAGACCGAAGATCGTCTAGCTAGAGCCCTGTACTCCCCTGGGACGCCGCCCTTGTCAGGGCCGCGCAGGACCGAGCCAGCGGCGTGGTCCCGAGAACCAGAGCTAGTGCTCTGGGACTCCGGGTACCGTAGCCCGACTTACCAGTGTCGGGCCAGACAGCCTCCCCTAGCCCGTTAGTGGAGGACTAGGAGGTAGGTCAGAGATAGCTAGCAGTGTATTCCCAGCTTGCCGGGTGAGGGGGCCGATACCCCCTCCAGTATTGTATGTCCGCGGTTGTGACAACTGTTGCGGAATAAATACATGTGCCTCAACCCCGGGTGTCCAAGAGTCCTCAACGGTATTACACATCCATAATCCCAGTCAGGAAAAGGGGAGACATTAAATTATTAAATATGTGTGGAGAGAGGCACTCAGAATAAGCTTTGAAAGACAGCATTTTTTAAGGTTTGCAGTACTTTGAAAAAAGAGCATCAAAAGGTAGACAAAAAATTATCTCATGAAATCACATGCCATTACATGTGTTACATTACATGTGTAGTGGTGTTATGGTAGAACCACACATCTGTTACAGCCGTTAGGATGCTACGGGACAAACACTTCGGTTACAGCTAGCACCCTGGGGGGCTGTGGGTTTTGGATCCCTCGCGCCCCTCCCAACGGGTGGGGCCTGCGGGGTGTGTTTCAATCCCTCAGAACCCCGCCACTCGGTGGGCAATTGGTAGAAAAGACGGAGAGCCAGAGAGCTCGAAGCAGTGTTCGGGAGCCGAAGAACGAAGACCTAGTTGAAGACTGAAGGCCGGCTAGATAGACCCTGGAACTCCTCTGACCCGCTGTCCTTCTCAGTGCCGGGCAGAGCAAGCCAGCGGTGCGGCCCCAAAGCCTCAGAGCCGATGTCCTTCTAAGGGCCGGGTCTGTGTGGCTGGGTGTCGTGACCTGTGCCTTGGCAGGGCCAGGTCAGGTAGCCTCCCCTAGTGCCTTTAGCGGAGGACCCGGGAGCATAGATAGCTAGGCAGATAGCCTAGGGGTGTATCCCAGTATAGTACGGGTGAAGGGGCCGTTACCCCTTCTCAGTGTTGTATATCCCTGTTGAGATATAATAAATAGTGCTGCCTCGACTACACCGTCTCTGTCGCTTGTGAACCCACTACACATGTAACAATAAATCTGAATGGATATTCAGACTACACAATCCGTAAAGCTATCACTACAACCGTTGGGAAAGACCCATCTGAGGATTCAATAAAAACCATCACCTTTCCATACAAAGCAGGGGTCACTAAAAATATTTCCTAAATTAGAGTAAACAGCGCTAAGCACATTAAGAATACCCCAACGTTAAGCAGCATATACACACAGTGTATTGTATATAAATATATATTTATACAAATGCCTTGACAGATCCTACACTGTGCCCAAGATGCCCGTCACATATTTCTATAGCCCTAACTAAAAAAAAGCTTCCCCGCATACATTAATGCCACAATGATGAAATGTATGTAATCCGTACACGCTAGAGTGAAGATAACAACACCCCTGATTGCACTCAAGATGGCCAACCCTGTGGATGCACCTGCCTGCTTGCTCCTGCTACATCTTTGGGCTGTGCCAACAGCACGTGCCGAAGTGCACCGCCGCCCAGCCCAAAACACACCTTTTTTTTAGACGATGCCTCAAGACCAGTGGAAGTGGCTGGCGCGCTGGCATTTTCTGAGATGGATGTGGTTCGTTCGATGGTACTGACAGTGTAGTTAGAGCTGTGCATTCCAGGCGGCGGGTGACATGGTCCGGGTGGTTGGAGCTGGGCACACTTCAAACTGCTCAGCAGGTAATAATTTGCTGTTGTCATGGTCGTGGTCATTGTTTTATAGTTAAGATTCTCTCTCTGATACACAGACACATTCTATTTATGGGTTTTTGGGGGGATTTTAGGCAGTTCTTCACGGTGGTCTTGTTTTGTATTTCAGTTTCCCTAGCTACATCACTCTGCCATCTACTATTCAATACCAATTTAAATTTTCCCCAATCCCCTTTATACAGTATAAGCACTGTGAAGGCAGCAAGGGTTGATGGATCGCAAACATTTGGTTAAGTGTCCTTCCTGTCACTGTCGAGGCCACAATAACGTGGCTTGCCAGGGGAAGGCGGTACAGGAATAACTGGACTCTCATCTGTATAATGTTTGAGATATAGCGTTTCCCTCTCACATGTGTGGGTTTTCTCCAGGTGCGTTGGTTTCCGACTACGTGTATATATACTCATTACTTGGCTAATAACACCTTAATATAGAGGACCGTAGAGCTGGTGGGGAGGAGATTTGGTTCCAGCTCACCGCCTGGCTGCTGTTTTCCCGATTGTCTGTGATGTCCTTACCCTACACCTCTGATTAGCACGGTTGACTACGTACAATAAGAAAGAAACGTCGTGAGAATTTTTATTGTTTTAGATTTATATTATTTTATTATTTCCCTTCTACGTGACTTTACCGAAAGAACCAAGAATATGAATACGAAAGAAGTTCAAAATACATACGTTCAAGAGTGCGTGAATACTGTGCGGAGCATTACAAGTTGAAATTACTATTGTTATTATTACAGCATTGACTTAAAGCTTTCGTGACTGCAGGAATTCGTATTCTTGGGTCTTTCGGTAAAATCATGTAGATAGGTTCAAATAAAATAACAAAATAACAAAAAACTACAACGTTTCGATCGCAACACAAGCAATCGTCATCAGGAGAAAAAGAGTGGGAAAGCTGCTGAGGCAGGCTGTTTGAAAGGTTTGAAATGAGTGTAGCCCAAGGGTCATAAACGAAGTGGGCGGGGCTAAGATGTGGAAGCAGAAACAATTTACAGCAATGGTTTTTGCTGCACTGTCCTCTGCTATTCACCACGTAGGCCCCCAACTTATAGCAACGTGTTTTACATGGTGGTTACCCATCCAAGCACTGTCCAAGATCAAAGCCTGCTTAGCTTCTGAAATCTAACGACAGTACCATGTTATTTATATTACACGATATTCTGTGCAAAAAAAAATAGTTTGTGGGAAATACTTAATTATACGATCAGATGTCCTATCGTGGCTATCTCTTTGAGAACAATTACATATTTCAGGATTTTATTATTGATGTGTAATTTATTCATAAAAATTAAAACAAATTGCTGTGTGGCACATTTGAATGAACATTCATTATTTTTACATACATTTTACAATAAAATTCATAGTTTAAAAGTGCTGAGTACTTGCCTGTTGAATTAAGGTGCACGTAGATTATGCTAAATGCTACACATGGTTCTGCTAGTGGCCCTCTTGAGAGAGAAACGTGTACACATCTTCTCTTACTTTGATCTCATCCTGCTGAGCGGGGATTCAGCCATATCTCTCAATGAGACAGTTCAGAAGATGTTTAATTTCATGGCAAGCCACACGTAGATCCTCAATTTCTCCAAGTGCGACATGTCGTTCCAGTCGCTGACTCATTTTGGAGGTTCAATGGATCAGCGTTCACATTGCGCCTCTAGTCAGTACCTAGACCTCCCCCGGGGAAGCTCATGATCCAACCAGTGGTGACCGAATTCAGCAAATTCTAATTATGAATCCTGGTCTCACCACCACCTGCAGCAATCCATTTGAGAGCACAGTTTCAGATGTACCTCAACTTAAGTCACTCTTTCTGAGCTCCAGAAACCTGTTCATCACAGGACAGGTTATGCCAGTGATCCTAGTTCCTCTGGAATTACCAGTTGTGCTGGATTACTGGCATGTGCCACTCCTGCTTTCAGACAAATATGTGCAAAAATCCGAGACAGTGAACTTTTGGAAAGATTTCCCTTTGAGGTTCTTCACATCACTTAGCAATGTGATCTTGGTATATAGTAGTGACACATTCCCGTCACACCAAAATAAATTATTTATTTCTGTTATGTATTTGCATTGCATAACACATGTTTAAATGTACACAAGCGTTTGCATTGCATTTTGAGATAAATATAAGTAGGTGTGCATGTCCACACAACCGTTAATCGTGCCATGTGTGAATGCATGTGGACAGTAAGACACATGCTCTTGGGTTCAAAGATGCACTCAAACGAAGGCATAGATGAAGGCAAGCGAATATGATTTCTAAAAACAACTGCTCGTTGATAAGCACGTGCATGGACAAATGCCTGCACAAATGTATGTTTTCCTGAACATAAAGTGCATGTGTAGTGACTTAACTCGGAGACGATAAGAGTTGGAGGTACTTCTTTTATTTAACGAGCACCCCCGGCACAATACACACCCTACGCTGGTACACACTCTTCTGTCACACGTTTATAGACAACTCTACATGGGTTGCTAGCCTATACACAACACTAGCCGTCTAACACTGATGGCGCTGAACCAAGACAGTCAACTACCGTCTAGCAGCACAATATCGTGTGAAGACGACAGCGACAATGGAGAGGATCTTCAACACCACGAGGGGGATCCCACTCCATACGACAGCCCTGACCCTCTTGCTCAGGGCCCCCTTTTATGCTCCCAGCGTAGCCTCGCTCTGCCCCGGCCACGCCCCCTCTCTAGAACCTACCAGCGGGTTCCCGGGCTTCCTCCATGTGCCCCTTCTATAACCTTTCCCCCAGATATCCCCCTCTGGTGTATCACGTGGCCTGCTGACGTCAGGGCTGCTGTAAGCCACAGATCCCCTTCCCTGCCAGCAGCCAGCGCTATGCTGCTACATTAATTATTTTATGCCACTACACATATACCAAAACCCAACAATCAGATGGGTATCTGCAGAGAGAGAGGATGCTTCCGTGATGTAACAATTCGCATGTTGCACAGGTCGCCAGTTCAATTCGATCTCCCGGTGTGCCAGTTGAAATAATCGGCCAGTTTCTTAAATCCCCCTTACCGTCGGTGTCCGCATAATACTGTAATGTAAATGAGTGTGCCAAGTGTGGGTATGCCTACCCATTTCAAGATGTCTGGCCAACAGGGTGGAGAAGACCAAATGTATTGTATTCTCCAATACAGTTAGTGTGTCTTAATTATTGTCGACAGACATTATTTTATGAATATATATTGTCTTAGCAAAATTACCTGCTGTCTGTGTAGCATGTAATTTTGTTTTAAAATGTTTATCGTCAGATAGTGGGTATATAAATAAATATTTTGATTCTGATATTATTTAAACTCACTCACTTTTGTTGTTTATCTAAGCAATGTATTCATTCATGACAGTATTTGACAGTGTTCTGTAAATGTTTTGCAGATACCAGAATTGAAAGAGCATATATAAATCATGGATCGGTATGCCTTTTCTCACATTTCAAATTAAGCTGATTTTCTTAAGAAATTGTGGCAATTTGTGTGAGTTCGCCCATTAAATTAGCATTACAGACGGTGTCTGCAGCAAGGATTTTCAGGTCAGCCTTATTTGGGGACCTCCTGGATAATGTCATTAAGAAACTTTCTTTTGGATTCTTCCAATTAGTGTCGGTCTTTTGTTGTTGTTGCAGCCTCTGGATAAAAGGGCTGCAATTGTGCTTGCGGCTGTGCTTGGCAGTGGTGCATTTAATTACATCCTGGTATTTTATTAGTTTATTTTACTCGTTTTACCTCAGGGAAGGCCTCACTGAAGTCTCGCGACTCTTTTTTCAGGAGAATCCTGCCAGGTTTTGTTTTTCAAAAAGGTGGCAAATTGATGGCTATGTGCAATATACCTTGAGTAATTTGCAAGTAATTTTTAAAACTTAGCAATTTTTGGACCATGACTCCGGCACGCAATGGCCTACTATTTGGAATTACGTCACGGGACATTATATTTTGATGAATTATATGTCGTATCTAACATGTGAATTATAAGATCGAGATTTTGTTTTTAAACCCCTTGATACATGGTTTCTGCACAAGAAAACTAAAACGCTCTGCGCAAGTGAGAATACACAGCCCATCTGCTGCCTGTCCAACAGGCAAAGTGAATAAGAAGAGCCGGGTGGAAAGCATCTGCATATTTAAATATTAGTGCCGCGTTTTCCATTTAAAATAAATTCCGTAATTTTAAAAGCTCATCAATTCACAGCAGCAACGCTGTAGTGTTACCGTGCATGTGTAAACATTTTAACGTTATAGCACAGGTGCTGTTTATATGGCGCCACGACTCTTTTCGTGTTCATGAAAACCTTCTAGAGGGTCCATGCAAATCACACGTCCTCACAAATATCATCAATACGATCCATGCTACTACTTGACATGGTGACCCAAGGCAAACAATGACACTGTCTGTATTGTGTCACAGAAGACGACGGTCTTCTCTGACTATCCACGTAACACTAGTTATTTCGTTCGGCACATTGTGTTCTACATCACAACATAACCCCTACATCACAACAGAGCCCCCATTTCACCTTGCCCATGACATACTGCAAATGTATCCAGTATTCATTGTTCCAGATTGTGACACAAAATAATATTGTGGATAATTATGGTTTCAGGGACCCTGACCCTCATCAGCGAGACTGTTAAAAAATTAACCAAAAAAAATCTAAAATAAAACCTAGGGCCATCAGAATAAATGTGAAGGTCACAGCAAATCCAATTCGGAAAAAAAGCTTAACACGTAGGCTTTCGCGACCAATATCATCCATAATACAGGTCTTTTTAGGTTAGAGCATGTAAATATTTATTAATGTTTATTTATATTTACACGATACATATTTACATTTTTTGGTTAGATCGTGTAAATATGTATTGATATTTACACTCGTGTTACGTGGATAGCACAGAAGATCGTATACATATTTATTTATACCCTTTGGTTCTTTCGGTAAAGTCACATAGGTATAAAATAAAATAAATTAAATCACGACGTTTCAGGCGCAACACAAGCGTCCGTCATCAGGTGGGACAACGACAGCAAGAAACAATTGCTGAAGTGGGCAAAAATTGTTTCTTGCTGTGGTTGTCCCACCTGATGACGGACGCTTGTGTTGCGCCCGAAACGTCGTGATTTAATTTATTTTATTTTATACCTACGTGACTTTACAGAAAGAACC
This sequence comes from Lampetra fluviatilis, assembly GCF_964198595.1. NCBI lineage: Eukaryota > Metazoa > Chordata > Hyperoartia > Petromyzontiformes > Petromyzontidae > Lampetra > Lampetra fluviatilis. Next base: position 23,028,811 of record NC_136275.1, on the reverse strand, counting down.
AAAGAGTATGAATCCCTCCAGTCACGAAAACTTCAAATCTAGATATGTATTTATATTTACACGATCTAACCCAAAAATATGTATTATGGCAAAAGGCTACAAGTACTTTTGAAATGTGCTGCTACAATAAGATGCTATTGGATCTTGAGTTTGTTTAAGATTTTGGCAATCCTTTTGGTGACCCCTGCTATGTATGGTAAGGATTCCTGCAGTCACAAAAGCTTCAAATAATAGCAGGGGTCACCAAAAGGATTGCTAAAATTCAAGATCCAAACTCTTAGGTTTTTTCGGTAAAGTCACGTAGGAAAATAAATAAATAATAAAAAATTTCAAATAATAATAGAAATCAAATAATAAATCACGACGTTTCGGAGGCAACACAAGTCTCCGTCATCAGGTGGGACTGTCACAGCTAAATTTACTGTATCAAGTGAGGCAAAATTCCAAGAGACAAGCTCTTAAATACAAGTTAAGGGGGAGGGGGGGGCTTATCTGAATGTGGTAGCCAGGGAATGGAACGTGTTGGGGGGGGGGGCTAAAAGAGAACAATCGGTGCACCTCGACTTGGGGTCGTTGCAACCGGTGTTGGCTGACAATCCACCTTCAGAGATTTGTTCATGAAGCCATCCAGATATACTCAGACAAAACTCTAATCGAGAATATGGATTCAGATTGAGCAATCATTGGAAGGATGTGATAAACCACGTCTCGTTTTAAGTACTATGATTTTCACTCACCTACCCGGTTGTGGTCATCCTCACTCACCCACCCGGTTGTCGTCGTCCAATTACTACTTGTGTAATGAGAGCCTATGTCCGGCTCACGTGGTGATCGGCTCTGCCGGTCCTGCTCTACAGCCAATGGGGGGAGAGCCTGGGAGCATGGCCCTGGCGTGATCGAGGGATGTCAGCTAGGGTGATTGGTTCTGCTGGTCTTGGCCTCAGCCAATGGGAAGTGAATATACAGCAGTGTGATATACATTACGGTGGGTAGAATAATACATAGTGTAATATTACAATGGATAAGGTATAGGGTGGTTTATAGCAATACAGTATATAATTTAATGTTGGGTTTGTCTATGGCAGTATATAGTACGGTGTAGACTCGTGTGATGTAAGAGAATAAAGTTTAGATGGAAGCATATAATATTTTTTTACGACGTAGAATTGTAATGTATTACTTACTGTTAGTAACTCAGCTTATTGTAGTGTATATTTAGTATAATGATGATACTATGTAGTTTATACTTTAGTTGTTTACGTGGTGGTTTTAGTTACTGCAGCTACATACTATTAACACTTCTTCCCTTTATTAATGCTACCCCTATCCCCTCCCTGTGATGCTGCTAATCCTGCATAATGCACGGGCAAAGTAGCACTAATTCACATACCTGCATTTCCCATATCCCCTCCCTTGGATGCTGCTAATCCTGCATAATGCACGGACATAAGTAGTACTAATCACATACCTGCATTTCCCATAAATATGCTAAATTCATCTTGATATGCAAATTATTTTGTCAAGGCGCCCTTTCCCCCCCCCCCTTCCAACCCAGCTTATATATATGCTCCAAGCACGTGTGCTGTTTCATTCAGACGCTGTCGCCTCGACAGACCTGGTTTCACCTGAAGACGGCTGCTTGCGTTGTGGCCGAAACGTCGTGAGAATTATTTTATTATGTTTTATTTTTATTATTTTATTACTTCCCTTCTACGTGACTTTACCGAAAGAACCAAGAAAATGGGAAGACAAGTCAAGGGCATGGTCCCAGGAGTTTATGGAGAATCTGGAACATTCAGCGCAGGCTATTAAGGATTGGCTGGAGCATACCACGTGACCCAGGCATTAAATAAGGGAAGAGCCGAGGGACACGGGGTCAGACGAGGAACGAAGAGAGAGAGGGGCCACGCGCGAGCGGGGCTCCGAGTGCCACGTGGCGGTGCGTCTCTTGCGATCTGTCTGCCCACTTCCCGTTGCCTGCCAGCAACGGGGAGTGCTTGTGAACTGAGATAAGTAAATAAAAGGACCGATTCCACAAGCCATCTCCAAGAGTATTATTACACATGGACTACAAGTCCATTTACTTGCTAATTTCTCTAGCCTCACCCGTCTATGCACGCCACAAACCCTCCCCCTCTTCCCCCGGTGCCAGCCCCCTCCCGTCCCTGCACGCCACAAACCCTCCCCCCCCTCTCCCCTGTGAACTCCTACAACCAAACTCCACCCCTTCCCTCTCCCCTCCCGTGCCTATATAAAGCCACAACAGCAGATAATTTTTTCTCACCTGAAGACGGACGCTTGATTGTATTGCGACCGAAATGTCGTGTTTTATTTTATTTTATTGTTTTTTCTATCTCGTGACTTTACCAAAAGAACCAGAGAGTATGGATTTCTGCAGTGATGAAAGCTTCAAATCAAGAATGCCCTCCCACTGTCTGAGATTTGAAATAAGTGTAAGTAATGTGGATTGCTGTGGCATCCTTATAGGTAAAGCATTGGGTCATTCCATATCGAACATGCATTTATTCACTCAAAAAACATCTTTATTTTGCTTTTACGTGTCTATTGATTTATTTAATACAGGCAGTTGGATGGTGATATGTGATTTATCTTGCTTGCTATGCAGAAGGTAGTGGGTTCGATCTCAATCTTGACAATGCCTGTACATTTGGAGTTTGCGTGTTCTCACTCCTCATGGTCGCATGGATTATTTTCCGAGTTCTCCAGTTTTACCCTCCACGTTTAGAGACATGCATTCAGATAGTTTTTCTCCCACATATGATGATATAAGCCACTTTGATGAGCTATCAAGTGTGGACAGGTCACTTCTAAAAATACCTCATGGCTCAGTGGGCTTTACCTGGTAAAATACAAAAAGTTGAATTTTAACACATAGGCTTTTGCAACCAATATTAGCAATGGTAAAAAATAGGTTAGGTCGTGTAAATGTACAAGTGTCATATACCCACTTCGTCACTCAATTGTAAGTGTTCTACAACACACCGGTGTGTTGAAATAGTAACTAATTGGCACGTTCTGTTCACGTAACAGACCTTACTAACTGGCTGTGTCGGGTGGAGGTGGGTATATGACACTTTTATATTGACGCGACCTAACCCAAAAAAACGTTATCATGGACAAATAGTGTAGTTTAAAATACACAAATAAAGTAATCACTAAACTCTAGAAAATGTGTAAAACTGCAAGTGATTATGTTGCAATGACATGTGTGTTATATAACACTTTGAATAAATAATTTCAATCTTTATTTAGACTGGAGGATCCGATGAGCTATGAAGCTCTTTTTCACAGATGTCCAGTAGACTATACATGTGTAGTGTAGCAGCGCCGACTGGCGACCAGGGGTAGCAATTGTGGGTGTACCCACCCAAGGGAAAGATCTGGGCCAAGGGTCATGGAAGGGATAATAACTGGGCCAAGGGTCATGGAAGGAATGCATCTTGTAGCTCCCAGAACCAGCTAGATGGTTTCAGAAGGGGGATGTGGCCAGGGCAGGGCTGGGCCCCACTGGAACGATAAAAGGGGGCGAGAGAGGGAGCTCGAGGCTGTCGTGAGAGTCAGGGTCGTCTCGTCGTTGCTGCTGTTCTCGTCATCGCCGCTGCTGTCTTTCTCATCGCTCGACGTCGCCACTGCTATATGGTTAGCCAGCTATCTAGTCAGTTAGCGCCGTCGTTGCTAGGTGGTCAGTGTTGTGTTATGTGCTAGTGAGTGTAACAGTGAGAGTTATGATAAATAAATAAGAAGGTGCCTCTATAGTTTATTGGCTCCGGAGTTGTACATTACACATGCTCGATCCATGCACAAACTTAATTCCTTAAGTGCACCATTATGAGTGTATCAATGACCTTGTAATTTTCAAACATATTTTATGAATGAGACAAAGCAACTATAACATTTACGTTTTCATATTTAAACGTAAATAAATAATTAAATGCTTATTAAATAAATCTCATAAATAGATATTCCTTCATAACGAGGAAAATAGAGTTATGTCACTTGCAATTACTCGTGCATGATGGTTTGTCTTATGAATAAAAACACTCCAAATGTATAACATCTGGAATGTATTGGTTTGATGAGCCCTCTTTGCACCTCTCATTATGTACCAGGAATCAATGTCAAAAATTTGCCAACATTTCTAAAATATCAGTTTAACACGTAGGCTTTCGCGACCAATATCATCCATAATCAAAGTATTTGGGTTAGATCGCGTAAATATATAAATGTGTCATTAAAATACCCGCCACCACCCGACACAGCCAACTAGTAAGGGTTGTCACGTAAACAGAACATGCCGGGTCGTCACTAGTACAGCACACCGGTGTGTGGGAGAGCCAAGCCACAACATTTACAACCTGAGTACAACGTTTCGCTAGTAATTACAACTAGCCTCATCAGGCGACAGCCAGATTTGTGGCGAAATCTTACTGTTTCGTTCCTCATATAACCAAATCAAATAACAAGAGCATCGAAATTGCCCAAGTAATTAAAACGATCAAAATACCGTATATTACGGGAGTAACTGCTAAACTAGCCAGATGTTTGGAGAAACAAAACATCCGAGTCAGATATGGCACGGTACATAAAATACAGAATTTAATATCTGGTACAAAATATGTATTACCGAAGCTATCAACAGAAGGTGTGTACAGGATTAACTGCACGTGTGATAAATGTTATGTTGGGCAACAGGACGAATGATCAGCACGAGACTATAAGAACATGAAAGAAATATTAAATTCTCCCAAATGCAACTGTCAGCAGTAGCAGAACACCCGTGCCAACAAGGACACTCAATTGATTTTGATGTTGAAGTTTTGTGCAAAACTAGCTACTACTGGCCAAGACTAATTAGATAATCTATCGAAATTGAAAGAAATCAAAATAACTTTAACCATTCGAATAGCTACCGTCTTAGTGCTGCTGTGGAAGCGAATCATCAAATAATACATTCTTTAAATGCATGCCTACAAAGGGCAGCGTACTTCAATAGGGATTACCGTTGGTAGGGCTATTTTAATAAACACAATACGTTCAAAGAGCTTGCATAATGCACATGCATAATGTACGTTGCCTCAGAAATCCCCCCCGTCCCCCACATTGTGCAAGAGCGCAGAAGGGTGGTCAACACATCTTCGCCTCTATAAAAGGAACGAAACAGTAAGATTTCTCTACAAAACTGGCTGTCACCTGAAGCTAGTTGTAATTATTGGCGAAACGTCGTACTCAGTTTGTAAATGTTGTGGCTTGGCTCTCCAACACACTGTTCTGTTTACGTGACAACCCTTACTAGTTGGCTGTGTCGGGTGGTGGTGGGTTTCTTAACGACACATTTATGTATTTACGCAATCTAACCCAAAAACCTCTATTATGGATTTCTAAAATATATCCACAAATTACTCAACTGCGATTACACATAGCAATGATCATCCCATACTGGCAGACTAATACAGGCGAATGTTGGGTCACCTTGTGCTACACAGGAACAGCTGCTGCCATGGGGGGGTCCCCCTTTGATAATTTGAAATTAGATGCAATCCTGTTGAGGCATTTAAGTGCCGTATAATTGCAAACATTATTATACTATCTTCGATGAGCTTCAGAAAATTGCGTCTCATATAATTGTACGAATGGTTTCTGCCTCTTGTAGCACAGAGTGCTACAAGAGGCAGAAACCAATTATTAATGTCTCTCTCCACAATTTTATGGCAGCCACAGACTTCCTCAGCTGTTTTGTATGCACATTTATGAAGTCAAACAGGCACTATCAACCAAGAGCTACACTGCAATGTGAAGTGGTACCAAGTGGTGCATACAAGTGTAGTCACGGACTTGGAGACGTAACTTCTTTAATTTAACACCGAGCACACTTTGTACACTTTGTACACTTTATACAATACACACCCTACACTGTTACATGCCCTGATATCTCTCGCTTATAGGCAACGCTACACTGGTTGCTAGCCTACAACACAACGCTAGCCGTCTGACACTGACGGCGCTGAACTAAGATAGCCAACTACGTCTAGCAGCGCAATTATCAAGTGACGACGACAGCGACGAAGGCACGAGACGACAGTGGCGATGGCGATGATCTTCAACAGCAAAGACGACGACGGAGATCCCACTCCAAACGACAGCCCCGAGCTTCCGCTCGGGGTCCCCTTTTATCCTGTTAGCGTGGCCTTGCTCCGCCCCGGCCATGCCCCCTTTCTGGAACCTACTAGCGAGCTCTAGATTCCTCTTGGGTCTATCACGTGGCCTGCTGTCAGTAAGGGCTGCTACGAGCTGCAGATCCCCTTCCCTGCCAGCAGCCAACGCTATGCTACTTAGTGACCAATTCTATGTCACTACACATGTATCATTCATATTTAACAATATATACATTCCTTCCGTAGTCATTGTATACCGCACTATGATGCTGCTCAGCAGCACGTCCAACCTTTCGAGAATTGGCTATTTTAATTTGCAAGTAAAGCCCACTGAGCTTTTAGCAATTTTTCAAAGACGAATGGCCACACATGATCGTTCACGATCACTCATCGTAGTGGCGTATATCATCATATGTGGGATTTTATATTCGCAGCTAAATAATCTAAACGCTTGTTCCAAAACGTGGAGGGCAAAATCGGAGGACCTGGAGAAAAAAGTAGAGGCAACGACCACAGGAAGAAGTTGGGAACTCCAAATACACAGGCATCTTTAGGATCGTAATCGAACCCATGACCTCCTATGTATCAGACAAGGGAGATAACCTCCCTTATGATCAACCATGCTAAATAACGACTTTGTGAGATACAACCGTCAACAATTATATAGCACACATCATTTCAAGAAGGGCTTCACATATAAAAAAACAAAGGTGTGTGTGTAATGAGGAACTGAATGTATGCATGCATTCATAATACAGCAATATAAATGCTTTTCTGATGGACCAATCGTGTTGCATGTGAAAGATACTTGAAAAACCAAACGGAGTGTATAATTTGGTTAAAAAAAGTGGTAGTGTCTAAAGTAATAATGTATAAAAAAACAAGACTCAATCATTTGCATGAAGCAATGAAACAAAAAAAAGTGCATAGTGGATACGCGCATGTATTTGGGTTACTGCATCGATATGCATCCAACAGCAATGACTGATCACCTCTTTCTGTAAAAACTAAAAAGTAACAAAATTTCACCCAACAAAACTTAATAAGGCTCAGTCAGTGGCTTAGAGCACTAACACACTGCGAGCTCCAGCTGCAATTATGACTTTTGGTCACCTGTGCCTGCTGGTTGGCAACGTACAGTACGAAAGAAGTTCAACATATACACACACAGCTATATTTACATCTGGCAAGCTCGCGAATTTCATATCAAGACTCCTGAGCTGTGCTAACCAAATTCAAAACCAAAAAACTCCCCAGACAGTCATACAATTGTGTCCAATACAAATAATCTCAGTGGACCACTGCTCATTCTCAGAATAAGCTGAAAATGCATTTATATATCTTAAGAGCAAAAAAGGCCACAGTATTTCTCACTCTTGCAATGAAGGCTGACATAGACATGGAGCAGCTTTAACGAGGATTCCCATGCAACTTTAAGAGGTACTGCATGCAGTGCAATACATGTTCTGCTTAAAAAAAACACTTCAATTCATCAAACACCATTCAAAATGCAAAAATGAAACGAGACTATTTTTGCCATGGGAGTGCAAAATTTAATGCGGTTTGCCGGATAAGGCAAGCCTGTTAATGGAGTAAACAACATTGATTACGATAATAAGATCTGTCCAGTCATTAAATGAGCTTTGAGAGTTTATGGCCATCTGCTACAAAGTAATATACAGTGCGCACACATCACAATCCATTCCGAATGCTCAGCATAGATACATACAAATGTACATTGATAGTGCTGCATATGCATATTGCTACAATGTGACAAATATAGACCTTTAAAATCACAAACTGTAGCTTTCACATATGCTTTATATCAAGCCCGCAGTTTAGCATATAGTCTGCTTTCCTCGTATTTAAACAGGTGATACTGTATAAACAAAAGGCATTCATAATGGTAGTGGTGATGTAAATGACGTGGCTATGCAGCAAGCTGACAGCTATGCAATACCAATGCACATATCATGACTGATGCAGATCCCTTTCTAATGGCCTTCGTAAGGCTCTCCACACTCCACAATATGGAGCACCACGTGGCGCTGATTTTAAAGGGTTGCCACGACTGTGCACGGAAAAAGGCCCCAGTTGTCCAGGGCCGGGCCCCGCTGCAGTCCATCCGGGTTTCTCGCGTTAATGAGCTCGTGGCGCTCGACATTTTGGGCCCATTCCCTGCATCCCAACGGGGCCATAAATACCTCTTGGTGGGCGTCGAGTACCTCACACGTTGGCCTGTGGCGTGGCCTTTGGTTGATCAGTCGGCCTCCTCTATCACCGAGGCGTTCGTCCAGGGGTACGTGTTGGACAAGGGCGCGCCGGAACAATTGTTAACTGACCAGGGGCGGAATTTCTCGTCTAGGTTGCTCAAGGAGGTGTGTGACCTCCTGGGCACCAAGAAAATTTGCACCTCGCCCTACCACCCCCAGTCGGACGGGATGGTAGAGCGGTTAAACCGCACCCTCACATCCATGCTGTGCCACCACGTGAACACGTCCCAGTCAAACTGGGACCTGTTCGTCCCAGGGGTCTTGGCGGCATATCGGTTGGCCCCTCACGCCTCGATGGGATTTTCGCCTTGTTATTTGATGTACGGTAGGCAGCCCCCGGTGCATGTCCAAATGGACGTCGGGTCTTCCAGGAAGGGGTCGGCGGTGCCGGTCCCTTTGAAGGTCGCATTTGACTGGTTGCGCGTGGAATCGGCAGGCCGCTGTCGAAAATTCTGCCAGCCGGCAGGCGGCTAATGGGCGCCTGCCCAAACACCAGGCAGCTGGTTTCTCGTGGGTGGCAGGCCAAAAGGCGTAACTACATTGCCCCCAGGTTCCCATTGGCACGTCTCCCAAATTACATCGCCCTTGGCAGGGCCCCATTGGGGTCGTGGAGGTCCGACGACCGCAGTGCGTCCGGATTCGGTTCGGTTGCCAGCGGTGGATTGTGCACCCATCCCGGCTCAAGCGTTATGTACCATCTAGCCTGTGTGTGTGCCTCCAGGCCCCTCCCAAGTAAGGCCAGTGGAGACCCCTCGGCCACGGTGGTGGGCCCGTCACCCGCTAACGGACCACCTGCACGGGCGGCAGACGCTACACGAGGAAGCGGGACGGCAGCATATACCCGCTCGAGGGGGATGCGGCTCAAGTGATGGCCTTTGTGGCCGTTCATCGGGCCCCGGCCCGGCGCCAGTTCGGCGCTGTTGGTCAGAAGAGGCCTTCGGTCTCTCTCTTTTTTTTGTTTGTGTTGTTGTGCCTGTGGTGCCGTGCTGCTCTAAGGTTGAGTTGATTTCTAGTAGCCGGTATTGCCTTCAGGCACAAGCATTTGTTAGTTGTTCGGCCTTCAGTCCGGGTTTGGGCCCCACTTGCGTTGTGGTTGCAGCTGGGTCGGCTGTTTTTTTTCACGGGGGGGGGGGGGGGGTAATGTAGAGGAGTAAAATAGGGAAGTGGCGTCATGTGTGCTGTCCAGTGCGATGACGTCATGGGACGTGGCGTCATGCGCGCTGGGCAGTGCGCAATGACGTCATGTCTCCTCTAGTACTTAAGGGGGAGCCCGTGACGTAAGCGGGGTCGTAGCTGGAGTCTAGGGTCAGAGTAGGATGGAACGGGGAGCCAGGGGCAAGGGGGTAGGAATAGGGGATAGCGCAGCGCCAGGGCTGGAGGTGGCTGCGCTCCTTGGTCGGCCGTGTTGGCTGAACCCACGGCCGGCACAGAGGAGGCAGCACGGGGCAGCCGGCTGTTACAGGAACCAGTGGGACCTAGCCCGGGACCCCTAACCCCTGGAAAGTTGTTACACCCGTGTGTAATTGCAATATCTTAATAAACCTTCCGGTGAAAGCCCTTAACCTACACGTCGTCTCCGAGTCGTCGTCGACTAGTTCTCCAACTCCTCTTATCCATGACAAAATGGGGAGCAAATTTCACAGATCCGATTTGTAAAATAAGCAATAACCATCGGGAACCACTCACGACTACCACCGTGAACCTCCTGGCAAACACACCCTTTATTTTTTTCTGTCAGTGTAGATATTGAAATATTGCAAGGGTGGTGACATGGCCTAGCAGTAGCGTGTTCGCCGCTTGTGTCAGAGGTTCTGACCAAACGGCTGCCCCAATTAATACTGTGGGTGTATTGACCATGAAACAGCCTTAAATTACCGTCTGCTTCACAATAGACGTTAAAAATCCCATGATTTCATTCGCAAGAGGCGACCATTTTTTCCCGGTGTCATGATCCAAATTTGCTCAATTTGAAAAATTACCCGCAGGTTAATTTATTGGAATCTACATAGCAATTATCGCCCCCTACTGCGAGAACTTGGCATTGTATTAAGCATATAAATGTTATACTATTTGTTATTATACACTGTACCATTGACCGTCGTGTGAAAGATACTAAGAGGAAGCAACTACTTCCCATAAATATGCTAAATTCCTCTTGATATGCATATTCTTTTGTCAAGGCGCCCTTTCCCCCCCCTTCCAACCCAGCTTATATATATGCTCCAAGCACATGTGCTGTTTCATTCAGACGCTGTCGCCTCGACAGACCTGGTTTTTACCTGAGGACGGCTGCTTGCGTTGTGGCCGAAACGTCGTGAGAATTGTTTTATTATGTTTTATTTTTATTATTTTATTACTTCCCTTCTACGTGACTTTACCGAAAGAACCAAGAAGATGAATCCCTGCAGTCACGAAAGCTTTAAATCGAAAAATAAAATCTGTGATTTAGATACAATAGTATTTATGTTTGTTCAATACCAGCAAGCTTCTATCATGCCAGTGGATAATGTGTGTGTGTAATGTTCCTGAAGAGTACCATCAAAAGTCAGATATAAGTGGTTGAAGGAGCAAAAAGTAAGCAATGCATTCAACCTGCTAAGGATATTATTCCATTTTATTTACAATACACCTGTAAAGGTCGGAGTAGAAAATACTAAAATTATTGGAAAAGGTTAAGTGACAATATAAAATACCATAGGAAGGCGAAGGATTTTTAAGAAAGTAGTACCATGAAGTACATGTTCATAGTTTGCCGTAAAATCATTGTAACTTCAACGCGTATTTGCCATTCACCGGACACACCTTGGCGGGCATTGCAATGACAAAAATTAAACAGAAGGCACGGGTTTGTGGAATTTCCTACATTTTTTTTCTAAATGTTTTACCTACAGTCCCATTCAAAAGCTCTCACAGCTGAAGGCCACCACCAGATGGGAGCTGATGCACATTCAAAGTTGGTAAAGTGGCTGATATTGAACAAATCACGTGGTACAACAATCACGGCCCATGCACAAATTATTCATATTATAACTTACTTCAAACATGTGAAGCGTGAAATACATCATGACTCTGTTGATACTTTACATTTTACATTATACCATTTGTAACCAGCAAATGTTCAATCTGTGCGGAAATAAGCTAGTAATTAAAACACTGTATAAGTGAGGCTGGATTATGACAATTGGTTATATCCTGTCAATTAGAATATCTGCCACTGAGCCAGGCTTCATATTTTTACAATACTGTATATTTAACCAAAATTTTCCTTTTACAGAATCCTTTTGTTAAAAAGGACGTTGTCTCAATGCAACATAAATAATAAGCAGCACACGTTGCATTTTTCAACAATAATCTACAATGAGCCTCAGCTTATCGCCTCAAACTTGCGGCAGTCAGCTGTTGTGCTTCATTGTCTTATCATTGAACATTAGTGTTTTCAGAATGTTACTGATATGCAGGTTTTTTATTCGCAAATCCAGTGATGCAGCACAGTGATTGGATTCACACGGTCAAATCACATCTGCAGTCGCTGCAGATTAATGTTGACCAGGTGCTAAGTGGCAATAAATAAAACCTAATGGCTAGATTTACATCTTGTCAGAAAAGGTAAAACACATCGTCTTGGCGATTTTGCTCCATTTGTTCGTAAAGACGACATTGGCATTCTTTCGCTACAAATCTCATGAAATTTACATGCTTTATCAAATTGGAAATCTGCCCAAAAGTGGTTCCCTGCTCAAATAAATGATGCTAACCTCCATTTACTGCTCTCAGGCAGTGGTGGAAATGTTACATATGTAATGACATGATGACACCTGCTGGCTAGAAAAGGGAAGCACGGGTACAGGCACCGCTAAAACAACATCCAATCTGAAAGGTAGAGGTATCTGGGGCAATGGTAATGGGCGGGATTGGCCGAGATGCTCCGGGAACCTACTCGAAGGTTCCACAATAGGGCATGGCCAGAGGCGGAGCCTAGCCACGCCTGGGGAGATATAAGCGGGGGCGGACGAGGGCCCGGGGTTCGTGTGTGGAGTCTTGGGACCGTACTGCGTCGCTGCTCGCGGTCATCTCTCTCCGTCGTCCGGCCACGTGGAAGATCTCCTGCGGGCTTCCATCACCCTCCACGGCACGCCGCCAGCCAGCGGCGTAGCCGAGTATGGACGGTGGAACCACGCCGAGTGATCGGCCGTGTGTGTGTAGCCAGTAGAGACGGTAACATCTAAGTGTTGTACTGAGAGTGATAAGATAAGGTTGGTCTGTGTTGTGCCCGTATAAGAATAAAGAAGTACCCTCTACACCAGCGGTCCTCAACCTTTTTGGCACCAGGGACCAGTTTTGTGGAAGACAATTTTTTCACGGACTGGGGGAGGGGGGTTCATCATTGGGTCTTTCCCCCTTTTCAAAGAAGCTCTCCAGCAACTCTAGATTTGAAGCTTTCGTGACTGCAATGATTCATATTCTTAGGTTTTTTTCGGTAAAGTCACGTAGGTAAAACATTAAAATTAATGAAAGTAAAATAAAACAAAAAAAATAAATTCACGACGTTTCCTTCGAAACGTCGTGAATTTTTTTTTTCTTTTGTTTTGTTTTATTTTACTTTCATTAATTTTAATGTTTTACCTACGTGACTTTACCGAAAAAACCTAAGAATATACTCTCCAGCAACGTTTGTTTTTTTACTCATTTTGGCTAGGGTTAGCTTGTGGGCTTACCAAAACTGTGACTGAGACAAGTGCGCAGGGCGGAAAGGAGGCGCGGACGGAAGTGGTAAATAAAATAATGGGGGGGCCATGCGTGGACTCACCGCTCACCTCCTGCTGAGCGGCCTGGTTCCGGGGGTTGAGGACCCCTGCTCTACACGACGTGTCGCGGAAGTCGCTCATTACACATACCTAACATTGCACAAATGCCCATACATTATGGCACATTGCCATTTGTCGGAGCCATGCATTGCCATCAACAAGGAACCCAATACGAAGGAACTTGTGGTCTGCTGTACATGCGGTGGTGACCTATTTGCCAAAAAAGTCCGAATGAGAATACACGGTGAGCGCACGCACTTTCCAGATCACAGGGCCCCAACGTGCAGAATGTTCGACCGGACCAACTTAAGAACAACGACCTTGAGCGCAACCACTTTGACCATGAGCTGACTACACAATCATTGTTTTACAGCGCGACTAGAAGCCAACAAAGCTCGCTTTTAGATGCTTTAGGATACTTTTGTGTTTCATAAAGGACTATAAACATCATGTTATATTCCTACGGTCGGTGAGGAGCCAGTGACATCATTGCACTAAACAAGAACACAACTGGACAAATTAATACCATTTGTGTTTTCCAATACAATAAAAGTGAAATCATGAATCCCTAACACCGTATTTAAATGGCTTGTGGAAGTGGTGCCACCCTGTAGTCGTATCTTAACCCAAGTGAAAATACTACTCGTTAACCCATCTTCAATGTTTTCATATAGCATGGAATATGTTAATATACTGTGTCTTCTTGATAAAAATAGCAGAAGTAGATGAGCTTTCGGAGACCTTAATTAATCTATATCCAGTGTGGAAAATGTAGTGTGCTCATCTCTTCTCACACTCTAGAGTTCTGACCAATTAAGTTGGTGTAAATGTTTATGCAATATCAGAAGAAAATTAAAATCCTGTTCAATACTATAAGTATAAAATACACTCGAATGTAACGCCACCTACAGTCTAGTATATTTTTACTGCAGTTCACCCTCAAGGGGTGAGAGGGTGAGGTGGGACTCATCACAAATTGTTTGGTGGCACAATAACAATCCTGCCACCACGTAATGGGCGTCGCTCTCCAGATGGCCACACAAAGAAGCTTTGTAAGGGGAATTTGGCAATTACATTGTAAATTACAAAGCAATACTCTTATGACTGTTACATTTTTGTGGAAGTGTCATAACCCTCAGTCTAAACCACTGGGACCCTACTGTGGCATATGATGATACATGCAATCCAATTAAGAGTACACGGATTTTTAATTAGGCATGAAAATGTGTTTTGTATGCATGATTGTTTCTTTCCAGAAAAGGTGTGCACTATAGTGAATTCAGCGTGTCTGTAAATAGTATTAGTTATTTACGCAGGACAGATACATTGATTTCAAAGACTCCTTTTCAGTGGGGTGCCTATTTTGGGATGTCTAGCCAACACCAACTACATTGTATAATGTTAACTATTGGAGAGATCTAGAGAACCTGAAGGAAACTCAAGCAGAACAGGGGGAGAACATACAAACTCCACACAAAAAGGCACCCAGGTCCTCCTTGCTGTGAGACCAAAAGTGTTACCCCTATGCCACCTTCCCCGCTCACACATGAAACTCAATTTATTTTGATGTAAAAAAAATGTAGTGACCTGGACAACTCAAATTCTCCACAAATCTGGCTGTCACCTGATGATGCTAGTTATAAATACTGGCAAAACGCCTGTTGATGCTAGTTGTAATTACTGGTGAATTGTAAATGTTGTTAGTTTACTCTCCAACATACCGGTGTGCTGTACTAGTAACAAATTGGCATGTTCCGTTTACATAACAAACCTTACTAATTGGCTGTGTCGGGTGGTGGCGGGTTTAATGACACGTTTATATATTTATGCAATTTAACACAAAAGACCTGTATTATGGATGATATTGGTCGCAAAAGCCTACGTGTTTAACTACTTGCTTTAACATTATCTTTAAAAAAAGGAAATCTCAACGTAATTTCCATCCTGAGCCAATATCTGAAGTAAACGGCCAATGTTTACCCTTACGGGGATGTCTGAAGTAAAAGTCCAATTGATTTAAACATGTGGTTTACACATACAACCATAACAGTTGAGTCAACGCAAAAGCACGAGATCATGCTGACCTTTGGGGACGCCACCATTTTCAACCACAAGCAGGTTCGTTTGCTGCGCAATGCATAATGAGTCACGCATATGTGGGAAAATATGTTATTCCAACAGAACTCACGCCCAACTAATTAATACGAAGGTCTTGCAAATGGAAAACACGCCGTCATTTTTCAAACGGTTATGGCACTTACAAAATTTGCATTCAATTGAGTGTTCATTCAATGAGCTAAACGGAGGTCCTTCTGAAATGGTCACAGTACTTGCCACTGAGCCCACTTACACAGGTCACAATGATTTGCATCGTGTTTCTACCCAAGAACATTCTGGGGTATTATTTACGCTTACGTTGTTATGTAAAGCAGCCAATAAAGACCATATACATGATTTTCAACAGTGGGGAATATTTCCAAAAAAGGTAATTAAATTACACATGTACATTGTCATGGGGCTGACTATCTGTATATTTTGTGCTTTCTAAACGTGTGATGTGGGAACTCAAAAGCACTATTTGACAGGCCCAAATATTCTGCCTCCCTGGCTACTTACCTACTGTTCCCAGGTGTATATAATTGTGTACCTTGAAAAAACACAAAAAAAACACGGAAAAATATAATTGATCTGCCAGTGATTTTGTTCCTTTACAAAGGTTGTTGGTAAACCCATGACCATTTTTAAATTAAACTTGCAACGCAAGTGGAATTAAATTAAATACAGGACGATACATTTTTCTGTAATATTGACCGCAACAATAACTTTATCATCTAAATTTAATTTTAATGACCCTGGGGTAGATTGCAATAGATCCAATGGCTACTGGCCTTATAAAACAGTTATCCGATTCATTTTATACATAAGTGAAGAATAAGCGGACATGCTTTAGTCATATATGTATTTAAACCTGCCATTCGTGCATGGTAAGTTATATTTCTAGTGCTGAATAAAGATTACATCCAATATGAAGTGACTGCTTTGTACATTTGCTTTGTTATACCTTGTGAAATGTGTATATATTAATATTTCAAGACCAATATGTAACAAGATGACTTAACGTGCTACATTTGTTTAAAATATTATTTTGTGAAGACTTTAATTATTGCACGCAGTACATGAACAAACTATATGTACGTGCATAGCCTGTGTTTAATCCATTGGTACTAATTTTGTAAATTGTGCCATTACACTGGTCTCCCAAGCAAGAGAAATTCCTCTCCCGGGTACACACCTAGGTTCAGAATCAAAATCTGTATTTATATTGGAGGAATCCAATGAGCTATTAAGCTCTTTTTCACAGATGTTCAGTAGTTTTCACAGATGTTCCATAGTTTTCACGTGCGTCCAGTAGGTTACATATTATTTGCAACAAAAACACTAAAGGTAACATGGTATCGGAAGAACGCCTGATAATCCTGTTTTATTGCAGCATAAAAGCACAAATGAAGATGGACTCGTTCCAAAACCATCAAATGGTACAATGAAATGTGTGGGTTGTGTGTAAGATAGCAGTGTGAGAATAAAAGTTTTGAAAAAATACTATTAAACACAAAATACATTTTATATAACATAAAAAAGCATCTTGATAAATATTAACAATTCATATGATCCACGTCTATCTATGCTTTACTGCAGAAATACATGTATTAATTTGCACTTATATACATGGGTAAGAGGATCCGTAATTTGTGGGCCTCCAAATCAGTCACCTCAGATAAAAGCAACTTATCTGCATTTCAAAGCATCGTTAAGTGTGAATTCGGCCAAATACCAAAAAACTCGAACTGAACATTGGTGCAAAACTCACAAATATTAATGCAACCATTCTAGTAGCAGTTTACTGTGAGACGAGGTCCTCATCTTAAAAAGTTTAGAGGCTTCTTTTTAAGAAGGGTAATGTTTGGAATATCAGACCATTTCTCCAATTTGGTTTAAATGGGTGGTAAGTACTGTACTGAATTACATGAAAAATGTGCATCAAATTAGCAGTGGAACATGCATTTTAAACTGCGTTATTTGATTAAGTGGTTATACTTTATCCTAGAGCTTAGAGTGAAAAAATTGTTTTACGGTAAAGTCACGTAGGTAGAAAATATCATAGATCACGACGTTTCGATCACCTGAAGACGATTGCTTGTGTGGCGATCGAAACGTCGTGATCTATTATTTTTTCTATCTACGTGACATTACCGAAAGAACCAGAGTATGGATTCCTGCAGTCACGAAAGCTTCAAATCAAGATTGTTTTACGGCTTTAAATGGCTGATAATTAGGCATCCCGAATGTTCTATGACAATACACAGTGCAACATATATTGTCAACCAAATTTAATTCAAATAATATGCATCTGCTAATGCATGACATTGCCAGATGTTTTCCATCAGGCACCATATAATTAGACACGACACATTTGTGCCCTGTAATTTATTACAAGTAAGGATGCTTTGGCCGCAACGGAAATAAGTCATTGTAGTTTGAGCTACGAATGAACGCCTGCATCAATTTAACATGGGCAGCCACAGGGTTCACAAAACAGTGCATAGGATACGTACCATGAGCTGGAAATAGTTTCACAAATGTAAAGGTGCTCTGGAGGGAAGTAAATAAGATGCTAGAAACCTCCTGATCTTAGCAAAACCGTAACAATGAAGAGGTGTTGGAAAATGTTAAACTCTAGACCAAATTTATTCTCTGAAAATGGAATAAACTGATAACACCCTGGATTTGGACAAAGTATAACAATTTTATTTATGTTCTCTATCAGCCACCGCTTCCTATGATGGACATTTGTTTCATTTGAAGAAAATGCATTTGAAAAAAATCTCTAGACAAGAACAACAATGTAATTAAAACAAAAATTTATACCTGGAAAAGCCTTGACGAATCTTAAAACTCTTTATCAGGAGAATTTTGCAAGATCATATTTCGCTAATTCCATTAATAATTGCATGGCAAGTGGGCGAACACCAGAGTGGCCAGAGAACCCCCGCATATATGAAGGGAGAACACAAGTCCCACACGAATAAATTCTTATTTCTCCATTTCCGTGGTGGTCATCCTATTGGCGAATTCTCTCCTGGTCCATGCGCAGAGCAAAGGATGGCATTGGTGCACAGCAGCAGACCAAGCTCTGCGGGAAACCGTGCGCAGAGAGAGGCCACGCTAGCCATCAGCAGAAGCGCGTTTGCATGAGCGATCAATTACTACGCTATTACTCAGTGGGATGGACAGGAGACTGCGCCCAGCGGGAGAGCATGATGGGCAGGAGACTGCTCGGTGGGATACTATGTTGGGCTGAGACTACGCTTGATGGGAGACCACGTTAGTGTTCAGCGGGAGACCTTGAATGTTGAGGTAGAACAATGCTTTATTGCTTGGCAGAAGAGTGTTTTAGTGCTCAGGAGACTGCACTCAGCGTGAGTCCAAGAATGGGCAGATACAATGTGAGCAATCGGAGGAAGATCGAGCACAGACGAAGATCATGGGAGCGCTCAGTGAGAGACTCAAAAGTAACTGGTATGAATATCATGACCATTGTCTTCTTACTCATCGATGCATTAACAACCATGAATTCAACATAATACAGTTGCTGAAATTCGTGCCCACAGTGACCATACCTGGGTGACTCCTTTTACCAATGTATAACAGAAAAGGTCTTTTATCGGATTGTTTTGAGCCACAAGTAACAGGAGTCGCAGATAACCAGTTGCAAATAAGATGAGCCTCCTGTATTAAAACAATAAAACCATGCATAGCCATGGTTTCTCTAACGTTTTTCAACATGCGCCTGTCCTCAGAAGTGTTTAATAAATGAAGACAACAACAATGGAAGCGCTCGTGTCAGGCGCAGAGGAAGCAGGCCGCGATAAGACAACAAAGCTCGGATCGCGTCTCTGCCCAGGAGGCTGCGCCTCGGCCGGCAGGGCAGGTTGGTGAAGGGGGGCCATTTATTCATATTGTGGCACCGCAGAACTGAGGCTTTCATCAAGCATTAGATAGATCGTGGCTAATTGTCATGAGGCAGTATTAGTGGCAAGGCGGCGAGTTTTTTTGTGATATTACAAATGAGCAGACACACAAGACGTGTGACATCATCTCAATTGATGTATTTCTATGCTCCCACATCCATGCTCCCTCACTTTCACTAATGCGCACTGACCAGGGCAGTGAAATATGGTCAAATAACCCCCCACAACCTGCACGGCATGGGGAGGCCTTCATCCAGCAATGGATTAAACACAGGCTATGCACGTACATAGCAGTGTGTTTACTATGCAACATTCATAAGCAAACTGATCATCTGTGGAAGAACTGTACTATAATTTCTAGAGGGAAAATGAAATCTCCCTTAACAGCAAATCAATGAAGCGTGTTGTGTATTCTTTATATTGCCTGACCTAAGTAGGTCATGGGTAATAGCCTCTGTTGACTCAGGGCTCACCATCAGCACAAATGAGGACATATGAGGCCCAAACATATTCAACCACTCTACGCAAATAATAATCACTCTTGGCTCAAGATATAGCTGAACCCAAAGCACGTCTTCTATCTCCTTCCAGTAGCTACTGTAAACAAACAAAAATAAGTAATGATATGCTGCCAAGCTACCAGCCATCCAGGTCCCTTAGAGTAAAAAAACGTAACTTTACATACCTTTTTTTTAAAGGCAAACTTTCTTTAACAAATATTTATCTTCATACACAACCCTCATAATAAATAATGTTTGTTGCTACATATTAAAATCTGTAATTTTTGTTATCCTTTATAATAAAAAAAATTACGTTTTGAAATGTTTACATGTGTATGTATATACTCAAAGTACGATATTGGGTATATATCTGATTAAAGGTTTAACTTGGGAATGACAGTAAGTTGGTCTTAAGCTTTTTGATTTATAATATCTAAAGGGAGATGCCATGTAAAAAAACACACTCTTATCACCCCTTTTACATGGTTCATTCAACAAAACATTTCAGCAATTCATAAGAAATTGCCAAAACTCAGGATAAATGTTGAGCCAGCGGAGAAACCTACAGTCAAGAAATGGACTACCAAGATAAAATAGGAAAAAGTATTATTGATTGGAGTGCAGTCTACGCATCTGTTGTCTATAAACGACAACGGTTAACCGACGTGCACAAGCACAGGACACGGAGTATGTGCTTCTGATCACAGGGTTACTTACGTGATCCTCGTCTCTGGGCCACACATGTCAGTAATAGCGGTGACCTCCCCAGCTGTTCGATTAGAACTGCGAGGAAGAAGCCGCATGGGGAGGTTTCCCATCACTCAGCCAGTCTCTCTCCTCCTCTGTGTTATGAGTTTTTAACATGTCGATTTTTCCAAATAAATATTATCATTGATTAATTTCTGCATCTTATCTGGTATAATGGCATCCATATGCATACTAAGTCATTCATAAAAACACTTTCTTCCATGAGAACATCCCACTCTTTTTGTGCAAATTTTATGCAATATTCATCTGTGGAGACTAGAAAATGCAACAAGGAGGGAAAAAACTGTAATTAAAAGAATATGTTAACCTTCAGTGGCAGATAGCTGGATAAGCTGTATATGTGAACGTTTGTAGTTCTGACCACAACATGTAATAAAAATGTAATTGTATTGTTTGATAACAAAAAAAATACTATAATGAACAATAAAAGAATGCTGCTGAACATAAGATGCATAATAATCACCTGCAAGACTAACAGGATATTGGCTAAATGTGAGTAAAATATGGAAAATAATAGAAAATGGCTTTAATATATATTTTGAAATGTGGTCAAGATATGAATTTGTGAATGTGGCAATGCAATATGTATGTTCAGTCCGTTGTTAAACCACTGCTGGATTAGGGCCTCCCCTAATGCCAAGGGCATGTGGAGATTCCACCTTTACACATAAGGTATACTCTGTAGTATATTTATACATTGAATCCTTAGGTAATCTTTTCCATTCGCAATGTAATTGTTTGAATGAGGGTTATTTAACCATACTTCACGACGTTGCTGATAGTGCATTGTCTTTGGGCTGTACGCCTTTTGGCGTCCTCTGGTCTAACACTGTTTGAGACAAGGCTCAAAAGAAAGCTGTCTCTGGTGTGGACGAATCAGTTTCAAGGACAATTCATATATTATCAGAGTATGTTTTTTGTTTACATTCTGACCACAAGCATTGTGGTGAATGCAGACATGATTCCTTGTAAAAGTTTTCAGTTTGCTGTTTTAACATCCTAACACCTGTTTTGTTTCCATAATAACTAATGAACTCCTTTTAAAAAAAATATTTAAAAACAATGGTTTTATTCAACAACTTCGTTTAACTCACGGTCGAGAAGTACGTCAATGGTGCCTGAGACAGCACCTGCTTTTTGTGCAAGCCGATTCCACAGTTTAGGGAACACGACATTTTTTACCTACACAAATATAGAAATAATAAGGCGTCCATACAAAATATAAATTGCTTTAAAGTAGCAAATCTGTTTATTAACTGATGCCAATTTTGATACAGGCATGCATTGTCACTGGATCTCAGTACGTGTGCAAAATGTGGAATTGATTGGGCAACGGGAAGTGGACAAATTTTTGATTACAAGATTTGACCACGACAACCAGAGGAATCAAGTTCAGTAAAACCGTTGAAAAGGGGAAACACCTATTATCATACCTCTGCATTGGTTTACACAAAGAGGCAATCCTACACCATATACCATGCACTCTCTAGCGGAGAAATGGAGAAATACAATTTAGAGGTAACCATTGCAAGCCTGGATTCAAAGTGCATTAAAGAGTGGCCAGGGTCATTAATATAGATATTTAAAAATATATTCTGACAACAGATATTGCAGGATGGCAGAGGAGTACCTGCTTTTGCTGCACAAACACCAAAATAGCTGGAAGACCAACATGGTAGCTACCACAGTGTGCAAGCAATCCATCTTGCTTATGAACGACATCAAGCTTCAAATCCAGAGCAAGTAGGTCCCCGCTCTCAGAGGTCGTATTATTTATGGAACGCATTTGGTGTTCTGAACATTTCTTCTCAAATGCTTCAGATGGCAGTGTACAAAAACATTTCCACACTTGCTTTCCAGTACGGTATCACTCGAAATGTCATAAAATATGACATTTTTTGGAGATGGCTATAATAAACGTATTTTATTGAAAAAAACGAATTGGAAATCAATTTCTTCTGTATTTGAAGAAAATATAGAATTTTCTATGCAAAAATGTATGCATTCGTGTGTTAGTGTAGGTCTACTCTTATCAGTTGGTTAGAATTGTACATTTTATTAATATGCACGGTAGACAGCAAGATCAGAATTTTTTGGTCACAAAATAGCTGTGCCAAATTGATTCAGTAAATTCCCCGCAGGATATGCATTGAAGTAAATCATAAAATACCAAGGCACGCATCACCAATAATTAAAAGCTACCTAGAATTTGCGATCAAGGCAACTTGTCTGAATTTGCCACTACACAATAAGATAAACAGAAACTCATGTGAAATAAACCGACGATGCGTATACAGTAATGCAATGGTGTGGACGAACAATGATGTGTGACAGTGTTTTAATGCTCACGGAAGGCCAATTATCCACTGTACTGAATAAGCGGTAGCCTAGGACAGTGCCCTGGGGAACACATAAATAAATGGAAGAGATAAAGCTGCAAAAAAAACATAATCATTTGTTTAAAAGGGCAGCATTGTACCAGTGCATGAAGGACAGACATCACATACAAGCCAAACCTAAATGGAAATTGAAGTTAATGGATTGAGGCATTCAAAAACTATAACTGTCTCTAATTTCACCAATGAATTCCAAATTGACTACTTAAACCACACTAGGTTTGCATGATGGGGGCCACTTGTGTTTAGCAAAGCAACAACCAGATAACATACACTGAAAGCACACACATACCACTAACTAGTTACACCATGTATATACAAACATCTACCTTTAGTTTATCACTTCAGAAGAAAGTAACATGTACAAATATTTTATTAAAAGTCAATATACTTATAAACGTACGTAAATAAGAAATGTGCACACCATGTTGAGTTTAGCAAACGATTCTTCAATAAGCCACAGTTCTCTGAAATATCTGTTGTGTTGTCTGCAAATGGACTGCATCGGGAGGTTATAAGCACACCAAGATTACTCGTGCATGAGCACGAGACACCAGCTGCGGATGCATATTTACTTGTACTTTTTTTACCGATCGTATGCAATTAATCCTGGGGAGTTGTCAACAGTGACGTGAAAACCATGACTGAACACATTCAGTGAAAGTGATTTTCAAGGAACATACTGTATTAGTAAACGCCTTTAAATGAGTATGAAACAGAGGTGGGACAAAGTCATTGTTATGCAAGTCCAAGTCGAGTCGCAAGTCATCAAATTCATGACTCGAGTCTGACTCGAGTCCAAGTCACATGACTCGAGTCCACATCTCATAGGTGGGACAAAGTCATTGTTATGCAAGTCCAAGTCGAGTCGCAAGTCATCAAATTCATGACTCGAGTCTGACTCGAGTCCAAGTCACATGACTCGAGTCCACACCTCTGGTATGAAATGTAACCAACTAATTACAATGAATGCAACCACCCAATACTAATCTTCAACAAGAGTTTTTAGTTTTACCCTTTCAAAGCTCTACAAAATACCCACTGTCTAACACACCTCACCATTGCCAGAGAGGGCATGTTTAATTATTGAAAGTGGGAACAAAAAAAAACTTCCAACAGGTTCAGCCACGTTAAAAAGGAATGCGTTTGCATACATTTTTATACCAAAGGCAAACAACTCTTATCAAGGTCACAAGACCCTGTTCCCCAGCTTATACTGGAATGTAGAGCTGCATCTCGAAACACATTTGACTATGACACAATACACATGCAAAACAGTACAGTATTTGTATGCTTCATATTCCATAGTATGTACAGTATATACAAAAAAGACTGCAGGTCATGACATATATGGTAAACTCGCATGCAGATTAAAACTGTCTATATTTTGAGTATACAATACCAGCATAAACGTTCGCTATTTGCTATAATACGCAATTATTTGACTAGTCCAGCCACTTAAAGGAGTTGGTGGTTAAGTCAACACACGCCCAATGGCAAAGGTGTGTCTGCAGGGTGGAGTTTCTGCATCTATGAGTGTTGCTTGCCACAACCTCCAAGTTAAGGTCTCACCTCGTCGCCAGGCGGTGATGGGTGAGCCCCCGCCCGGGGCAGACGAGGGGGTAGACATAAGGGAAGTCGTACACTAGGGCATAGATAGCCGAGGGATGTCCGCGTAAAAGGACAGAGTTCTGACGGGCGCCATAACGGGTGTAAGCGTCGAGTGTAGAGAGTGCAGAGTGTAGAAGAGTGTGTAACAGAGTGTGAATAAACGGCAATCAGCCATAAGTAAGAACCCTCGTCTCCGTCTGGCTCTACAAGTCTCCTGGGTGTCAATAAGTACTATACAACACAATTAAGAGTATGTTGCCGAAGAGTATAGTATTGTATTTGACACAATGTTTTTATTATTTTTATTTCAGAACAAAGCCTGAATTGTGTATAACTAGTGAACTCAGCACTGCATATTATGCTTGCCATAATGCTTTATAATAATGCTATATGCTTTATAATTCAAAATTGTGGTTGATAAGTAATCATACCACGGTTGGCTGCGTACGGTGCAAAAGAAGGTCAACATACATACATGTACATAGTACGTATGAATCATATTTTCAGATCAAGTAAAACTTTGAATCTTTAACGGAGCTGTGGGCATTCCATCGCAGTCAGGTACATAAATGTGTAATGTAGTAACTCGGCGGGAGACGACTTCACGGGTAACACACTCTTTATTTTATCAAACTTGGTTACAGGTGACTAACACCTACTTTGTATCTCGGGTGACAAACACCCACTTAGCTACTTGGCGACTAACGCCCACTGAGCTACTCGGATGACCAACATCCACTTAGTACTCGGGTGACAAACACCCACTTAGCTACTTGGCGACTAACGCCCACTGAGCTACTCGGATGACCAACATCCGATTAGCTACTCGGCGACTAACGCCACTGGGCTACTCGGATGACCAACATCCACTTAGTACTCGGGTGACAACCACCCACTTAGCTACTTGGCGACTAACGCCCACTGAGCTACTCGGATGACCAACATCCACTTAGCTACTCGGCGACTAACGCCACTGAGCTACTCGGATGACCAACATCCACTTAGCTACTCGGCGACTAACGCCACTGAGCTACTCGGATGACCAACATCCACTTAGCTACTCGGCGACTAACGCCACTGAGCTACTCGGCTGCTAAGTCTTCAGCTCCGTCTTCGGGTCTTCAACTGGGTAACTCTCCCCGAGTGCTCTCGCGCGTCCCCCTTTATACCCCACCTGCGGACGTCGCTGCGAGCACCCACTTATTCGACCAATCGCCGGGCGCTGGCTACGATCCTCTTTTCCCACATCTCATCGTGCCTCACCACTCACTCCGCGCCGCCCCGTCATCTGTCACTCCCGGCGCGCGCGTCCACACCACGCCCACAACGCGTGCCCAACCCCGCACCCCGCGCCGCCCCGTGATCCATCACTGTCACAGTCGGCGCACGTCAATACCACCACTACAAATGTATTTTAAACCAGTCCATGTGTACAAATGCCGTACAACTTCGTCTGAAAGTGGCTCTTGCAGTGTAGTTGAGAGACCAAGAGACCCAACACTGTGTCATTCCCCTCCTGCTCAGGAGGTGAGACAAATCCTCAGCCCGGGTGGCACACTCCAACACCAGCACACTGGCTGCAGCCACAAGCCGTGCGTTCCTGACCCGGGCAAGATGTCACTCTAGCTGTAACTCGAACCCGACAGCTCTAAAATCCAACCGAGTGGCAGAATGAAATCGTGCACAGCTCTCCGTCTTCAGGTCCTGACTTAAAAGCCTGGATGTTGGTCATCTCAGCTCATCTTCTTTCCAGGAACTATGAAATAATTACCACTTTGCGAAATAATTACCATGGCCCAATGCATTTTCACTTCCGCCATAGGATGTGGACTTGTTTGGGGCTATTGACGTACAGGGAGTAACAACCAACGCAACACCATGGCTATAATGGTGCAAGCTAACAGCCCAGACCCCACACACAGATTGTTTCTTATCAGCCAATAAAATACGTGGGCCTGCCCAGCATTGACAGCCTCTGTAGTATATTGGATGCACATTGTTTAAGGAGAATACAACGCTGTTATGTATGACTGACATCTCAAGAAAACACATATAGGCAGCTGGAACATAACTCATACATGTGTTTTCTGATGGATGTAAAGGTGATATTCTGCACAATCGAGTGAATACGTATTTTGACTCTTCAAAATCGTCTTCCAACCTCCTGGTTCACGCGCACGTGTTCTAGAACTCGGCCATCACAATGAAGCCCTTCCCGCGGCCAACCCCACGAGGATCCTCCTACAGAACAGTCGCGCTGGAACAGGATAAATAAAATAGATCCGCGACAGAATGATCAATTATGTGAATTATTGTAGGCCCATGTATGGAGCAAAACACGTGTTCGAGCACGGATCAAAGCAGTGATATTTTGAATACAAAATTGATTTGGAGCTTTCGTACATGTATGGAATTACTCTCTGCTTCTTTCGGTAAAGTCACGTAAAAAGAAAAAAGAAATAATAGCATATGCTATTATTTAATTTTGAATACAATTCATTTTTTTGTTACCTGTCACGTGATTTTCTGGACTGCGAAACCGACGATTTGCGGATCGCACGTGATTTTCTGGCTCTAAAGAGACGATTTGTGGATTTAAAAAAAGGGCCCCACGTTAGGCCGCACCTTGACGCCGAACTGCGTTCCTTCTGCATCAGCATAATGCTGCATCACTCATTCAGTCGCGGATTCACTTGATCCCTGCGACAGCGCAAGACGATTTGACCCCCACCCCACCCCCCTCTAGAACGCAGTCACGTGATCCCCTCCCCCGATTCCTCCCCCGGAAGTTTCAGACCTTGGTCACGTGACACTGGGGGGGGGGGGGTCGAAGAGCGACCTCCCCAACACCCCCCACACACAACGCGACCCCACCCCCCCCCCAACGCGACCCCACCCCCCCCAACGCGACCCCACCCCCCCCAACGCGACCCCACCCCCCCCCAACGCGACCCCCCCACACACACACAACGTGACCCCACCCCCCAACGCGACCCCCCCACACACACACAACGTGACCCCACCCCCCCCCCCAACGCGACCCCCCCACCCCCCAACGCGACCCCCCCACACACAACGCGACCCCCCCACACACACACAACGTGACCCCACCCCCCAACGCGACCCCCCCACACACACACAACGTGACCCCACCCCCCCCCCCAACGCGACCCCCCCACACACACACAACGTGACCCCACCCCCCCCCAACGCCACCCCCCCACACACACACAACGTGACCCCACCCCCCAACGCGACCCCCCCACACACACACAACGTGACCCCAACCCCCCAACGCGACCCCCCCCACACACACACGTGACCCCACCCCCCCCCCCAACGCGACCCCCCCCACACACAAACAACGCGACCCCCCCACACACAAACAACGCGACCCCCCCACACACAAACAACGCGACCCCCCCACACACAAACAACGTGACCCCCCCACACACAAACAACGTGACCCCCCCACACACACACACACACAACGTGACCCCCCCACACACACACACACACAACGTGACCCCCCCACACACACACAACGTGACCCCACCCCCCCCAACGCGACCCCCCCACACACACACAACGTGACCTCACCTCCCCCCCCCCAACGCGACCCCACCCCCCCAACGCGACCCCACCCCCCCAACGCGACCCCCCCCCCCCCAACGCGACCCCCCCCCCAACGCGACCCCCCCCCAACGCGACCCCCCCACACACACACACGTGACCCCCCCCCCAACGCGACCCCCCCCCCAACGCGACCCCACCCCCCCAACGCGACCCCCCGCCCCCCCAACGCGACCCCCCCACACACACACAACGTGACCCCACCCCCCCCAACGCGACCCCCGCCCAACGCGACCCCACCTCCCCAACGCGACCCCCCCCCACACACACACAACGTGACCCCACCCCCCACCCCAACGTGACCCCACCCCCCCCCCAACGTGACCCCACCCCCCCCCAACGCGACCCCACCCCCCCCCAACGCGACCCCATCCCCCCCAACGCGACCCCACCCCCCCCAACGCGACCCCCCCCCCACCCAACACAGCCACCCCTCGTCACGTGACCCCCCCCCCCCAAACACAACCCCACCCCCCCCCAACGCGACCCCCCACCCAACACTGCCACCCCTCGTCACGTGACCCCCCCCCAAACACAACCCCACCCCCCCAAACGCGACCCCCCCCCCAACGCGACCCCCCACCCAACACAGCCACCCCTCGTCACGTGACCCCCCCCCCAAACACAACCCCACCCCCCCCAACGCGACCCCCACCAACGCGACCCCCCCCACCCAACAGAGCCACCCCTCGTCACGTGACACCCCCCCCCCCCAAACACAACCCCACCCCCCCAACGCGACCCCCTCCACCCCCCAACGTGACCCCCCCCACCCAACACAGCCACCCCTCGTCACGTGACCCCGCCGCGGCGGCGAGCGAGCGATCAGCTGCGCGGCGGAGAAAGTGGGACCGGGATCCTTTCTCCTTATTGCCGCAGTCGCGCCGCGCCGCCCCGGGGGTGTTTAAAAGGAGCGCTCGACTGCAGTCGCAGCTGCCACTGCTGCTGCTTCTGCTGCTGCCTGCGGAGGACGAAGCGCGCTCGTGTTTTGTCAGCGTGGGCTCGGTGTCACACTCACGGTTTGGCAGTAACCCACGGGAGGGTTGTGGTTGGGGGGGGATGTGGAGGTGTCCACACGCCTGCCCGCTCTCGCAGCCTTATGCGGCGGCTTTGCCCGTCTTGCGCTCACAACGAGGTCTTCTGTTGTTACTTGTCGAGGTGGGGGCGTCTAGGGGACAGCGGAGGGGGATACAGACGGACGCGGAGCCCGAAGACTTCTCACTCCTCCTCCGCGCGGCCCAAGTGCCCGCGCCAGTCGCCCGCTCACTCGGCCGGGATGGGGACGAGTGGGGGACGTCCTGCGCTGCGCGCGCCTGTCAATCACCGCGCGCGACCACGCCCCCTTGCCGGGATTGGCGATCCAATGGCCGAGATGTCCCTAGCCCCACCTCTTTAATCGTTAATATTCATGAGGTGGGTTGGGCTGATTAATGAATATTCATTCGGCTGGCCACGCAGAGAGATGAATATTCATGATGTGGGATCAAGGCGAACCCGCTTGCCCCCGTGCAGAGGACCTCGTGCTCCCCGTGTGTGCTATGGGATCGTACATAAATGACGTCACGCTATTTTGGACGATTTTTGACCCCCCCCCTCGTCACGCAGCATCACAAAAAGTCAGACCCCCCCCTCAAATATGACGTCACAAAGCTCTGCCCCCCCCCCCCCCAAAATAAAACATGCTTCAAATCGCTTTAAACTATTGTCATTGTAGTGCGTATTTAATGTGCCGCTGCATTCTGATGTTGCAGGAGAAAACATTTATTTAAAAGTCTATTTAATTAAGTAGAACGTGTTGACTATATTTATTTAAAGTTGCGCATTTTGATGTGACGTCACATTTCTCAAACACCCCCCCACGTCACACATCGTCACAAATGTCTGACCCCCCCCAAGTGCGCGACGTAATTTATGGACGGCCCCTATATACAGTCTATAATATTCTATACGGTTGTTTCCTCGCTCACGTTTGCTGGGGTTGTCTCCTGGCACAGAGACAGCTTTCCTGGTGCCAGCCTCCTCCAGGGTACTGTGCACACGTGCCCATCGCTGGGTCCAGTAGCTGGACACGTGGATATTTATCTAACAGCCTCCCCCAGTCAACACTGCATACGGTGTCCTTCTGAATAGACGCCCGTTTGTTGATCACTTGTGCAACAGTGACTGCCTTAAATAGGGAGTCTGTTCTAAGCACGTGTTCACTATAGAATCTGTTGAGTATAAAAATGCAAATGTTCCGGGCTGGTGGCAGGAATAAGTCGACAGGACATTTTAATATGTTTTTAAATGTGTAGAAATATTGCTTTAGTTTCCAGTTCAATAAAGATACCGTCGAATGTCACTGAATAACTACCAAAAAAATCTCATCTGCCCTTTCTGGTAATTTTGTTTTTTATTACGCTTGTTTACAAAGACTCGGGAAGGATCCTGCCAAATTTCTACAGTAGCCAGCAGTATTGCACACATGGTAATCCCACTTGAGTAATTTGCAGATATATGTTGTTTTCAGCATTGCGACATTTGGCCCATAGCAATTACATTTTATGTGGGGTTTTTCTACTATGGGAGAAAATCTGTGCAAAACAGGAAGACCATACTTCACACAAAAGGCCATTGCTTTGTCAACTAAATTAAAAGAGCCTTTCAGAAGCCCTGAATGAAAAGGGTATATAAAGTGGACCCCGCCCCCCCCCAGATGTGGGGGTAAAAAGTTGATCCAACAGGTTTACAAAAAATAAATCCCCCCCTCACAAAAAGAAAGACATTCTGTAGGTATTTATGCCTACACACCCTACATACAATAGTCAGTAGCATCTGCCTACACACCCTACATACAATAGTCAGTAGCATCTGCCTACACATCCTACATACAATAGAGTTAGTAGCATCTGCCTACACACCCTACATACAATAGTCAGTAGCATCTTCCTACACATCCTACATACAATAGTCAGTAGCATCTGCCTACACATCCTACATACAATAGTCAGTAGCATCTGCCTACACACCCTACATACAATAGAGTTAGTAGCATCTGCCTACACACCCTACATACAATAGAGTTAGTAGCATCTGCCTACACACCCTACATACAATAGTCAGTAGCATCTGCCTACACACCCTACATACAATAGAGTTAGTAGCATCTGCCTACACACCCTACATACAATAGAGTTAGTAGCATCTGCCTACACACCCTACATACAATAGTCAGTAGCATCTGCCTACACACCCTACATACAATAGAGTTAGTAGCATCTGCCTACACACCCTACATACAATAGAGTTAGTAGCATCTGCCTACACACCCTACATACAATAGTCAGTAGCATCTGCCTACACACCCTACATACAATAGAGTTAGTAGCATCTGCCTACACACCCTACATACAATAGTCAGTAGCATCTGCCTACACACCCTACATACAATAGTCAGTAGCATCTGCCTACACACCCTACATACAATAGTCAGTAGCATCTGCCTACACACCCTACATACAATAGTCAGTAGCATCTGCCTACACACCCTACATACAATAGTCAGTAGCATCTGCCTACACACCCTACATACAATAGTCAGTAGCATCTGCCTACACACCCTACATACAATAGTCAGTAGCATCTGCCTACACATCCTACATACAATAGTCAGTAGCATCTGCCTACACATCCTACATACAATAGTCAGTAGCATCTGCCTACACATCCTACATACAATAGAGTTAGTAGCATCTGCCTACACACCCTACATACAATAGTCAGTAGCATCTGCCTACACACCCTACATACAATAGTCAGTAGCATCTGCCTACACACCCTACATACAATAGTCAGTAGCATCTGCCTACACACCCTACATACAATAGTCAGTAGCATCTGCCTACACATCCTACATACAATAGTCAGTAGCATCTGCCTACACACCCTACATACAATAGTCAGTAGCATCTGCCTACACACCCTACATACAATAGTCAGTAGCATCTGCCTACACACCCTACATACAATAGTCAGTAGCATCTGCCTACACACCGTACATACAATAGTCAGTAGCATCTGCCTACACATCCTACATACAATAGTCAGTAGCATCTGCCTACACACCCTACATACAATAGTCAGTAGCATCTGCCTACACACCCTACATACAATAGTCAGTAGCATCTGCCGACACACCCTACATACAATAGTCAGTAGCATCTGCCTACACACCCTACATAGAATAGTCAGTAGCATCTGCCTACACATCCTACATACAATAGTCAGTAGCATCTGCCTACACACCCTACATACAATAGTCAGTAGCATCTGCCTACACACCCTACATACAATAGTCAGTAGCATCTGCCTACACACCCTACATACAATAGAGTTAGTAGCATCTGCCTACACACCCTACATACAATAGAGTTAGTAGCATCTGCCTACACACCCTACATACAATAGTCAGTAGCATCTGCCTACACACCCTACATACAATAGTCAGTAGCATCTGCCTACACACCCTACATACAATAGTCAGTAGCATCTGCCTACACACCCTACATACAAGTCAGTAGCATCTGCCTACACACCCTACATACAATAGTCAGTAGCATCTGCCTACACACCCTACATACAATAGTCAGTAGCATCTGCCTACACATCCTACATACAATAGTCAGTAGCATCTGCCTACACATCCTACATACAATAGAGTTAGTAGCATCTGCCTACACACCCTACATACAATAGAGTTAGTAGCATCTGCCTACACACCCTACATACAATAGTCAGTAGCATCTGCCTACACACCCTACATACAATAGTCAGTAGCATCTGCCTACACACCCTACATACAATAGTCAGTAGCATCTGCCTACACACCCTACATACAATAGTCAGTAGCATCTGCCTACACACCCTACATACAATAGTCAGTAGCATCTGCCTACACATCCTACATACAATATTCAGTAGCATCTGCCTACACATCCTACATACAATAGAGTTAGTAGCATCTGCCTACACACCCTACATACAATAGTCAGTAGCATCTGCCTACACACCCTACATACAATAGTCAGTAGCATCTGCCTACACATCCTACATACAATATTCAGTAGCATCTGCCTACACACCCTACATACAATAGAGTTAGTAGCATCTGCCTACACACCCTACATACAATAGTCAGTAGCATCTGCCTACACACCCTACATACAATAGTCAGTAGCATCTGCCTACACATCCTACATACAATAGAGTTAGTAGCATCTGCCTACACACCCTACATACAATAGTCAGTAGCATCTGCCTACACATCCTACATACAATAGAGTTAGTAGCATCTGCCTACACACCCTACATACAATAGAGTTAGTAGCATCTGCCTACACATCCTACATACAATAGAGTTAGTAGCATCTGCCTACACACCCTACATACAATAGTCAGTAGCATCTGCCTACACATCCTACATACAATAGAGTTAGTAGCATCTGCCTACACACCCTACATACAATAGTCAGTAGCATCTGCCTACACATCCTACATACAATAGAGTTAGTAGCATCTGCCTACACACCCTACATACAATAGTGAGTAGCATCTGCCTACACATCCTACATACAATAGAGTTAGTAGCATCTGCCTACACACCCTACATACAATAGTCAGTAGCATCTGCCTACACATCCTACATACAATAGTCAGTAGCATCTGCCTACACATCCTACATACAATAGAGTTAGTAGCATCTGCCTACACACCTTACATACAATGGTCAGTAGCATCTGCCTACACACCCTACATACAATAGTCAGTAGCATCTGCCTACACATCCTACATACAATAGAGTTAGTAGCATCTGCCTACACACCCTACATACAATAGTCAGTAGCATATGCCTACACATCCTACATACAATAGAGTTAGTAGCATCTGCCTACACACCCTACATACAATGGTCAGTAGCATCTGCCTACACATCCTACATACAATAGAGTTAGTAGCATCTGCCTACACACCCTACATACAATAGAGTTAGTAGCATCTGCCTACACATCCTACATACAACAGAGTTAGTAGCATCTGCCTACACACCCTACATACAATAGTCAGTAGCATCTGCCTACACATCCTACAAACAATAGAGTCAGTAGCATCTGCCTACACACCCTACATACAATAGTCAGTAGCATCTGCCTACACATCCTACATACAATAGAGTTAGTAGCATCTGCCTACACACCCTACATACAATAGAGTCAGTAGCATCTACCTACACACCCTACATACAATAGTCAGTAGCATCTGCCTACACATCCTACATACAATAGAGTTAGTAGCATCTGTCTACACACCCTACATACAATAGAGTTAGTAGCATCTGCCTACACATCCTACATACAACAGAGTTAGTAGCATCTGCCTACACACCCTACATACAATTGAGTCAGTAGCATCTGCCTACACATCCTACATACATTAAGAGTTTGTAGCATCTGCCTACACACCCTACATACAATAGAGTCAGTATCATCTGCCTACACACACTACATAAAATAGAGTCAGTAGTATCTGCTTACACACCCTACATACAATAGAGTCAATAGTATCTGCCTACACACCCAACATTCAACAGAGTCATTAGCATCTGCCTACACACCCTCCATAAAATAGAGTCAGCATCTGCCTACACACCCTACACAAAATATAATCAGTAGTATCTGCCTACACACCCTATATACAATAGAGTCAGTAGTATCAGCGTACACCCCCTAAATATGTAGTGGTTTAACGCGCGCCAAGGGGGGTCATTGTAAACACGTGCGGGTTGGGGACAGTGGGGTCGTATCGGGACATGCTGGTGTTGCTGGGGGACAACGGGTGAGACGGAGACAGCCCGTTAGGCAATTATGGATGCAGGGCAGTGATTGGCCGGTTGTTGTCAGGGACAAGGTGGCGCCTGTAAGTCTGGGAATGGGAACAGGTGGCGGCGGGGGACGGAGGCGCGGGGCGTTGGGGGGATGCCAGTTAATTAATTGGAAATTAATAGGGACGGGGATAAATACAGGAGCGTCAGAGTAAGACGGGGAGTTGTGCTGGGAGCTGGACGGAGACGGCCGGAGCAAAAGAAGAAGATACGAGAAGAAGTATAGGGTAGCAGTGGAGTGGAAGAAGAAGTATAGGGTAGCAGTGGAGTAGAAGAAGTATAGGGTAGCAGTAGAGATGGAGACGGGGAAGATATGAGAGGTAGAATAGGGTAGCGGTGGAGCAGGGGAATAAGAGGAGACGAGAGGACGGATAGGCTAGCAGTGGAACGGGAACAATAAAGATAGTTGGAGTGAGACGGAAAAGCCGAGAGAGAGCGACGGCTGGAGTGGGATGGAGAAGCAGAGAGGAGAGTCAGGAGAGACGGAGAGAGAGGAGGAGGAACGGAGCGAGCGAGGCCGGCGGAGCACGGCGAGCGAGCGGAGAACGCGCTGGAGAGTGGTGGCGAAATATGCTGAGTTTGATAAAATAAAGTGACGACAGAAAAGGAAGAAGTTGTCCGCGTAAAGTTCAGCACTACACATACAATAGAGTCAGTAGTATCTGCCTACACACCCTACATACAATAGTCAGTAGTATCTGCCTACACACCCTGCATACAATAGAGTCAGTAGTATCAGCGTACACCCCCTACATACAATAGTCAGTAGTATCTGCCTACACACCCTACATACAATAGAGTCAGTAGCATCTGCCTACACACCCTGCATTGCATTATTTAAAGGATACAGGCATGTAAAACTATTGTAAATACACAGCCATCCAAATTTAAATTCTTGCCATTCATTCCATACTTAGTCGTTGATATTAATTACGTAATTCATTAGTTATTCCCGTTAATTATATTTAGCCCTGCTTTGGTCACCGCCCATCATTGCTTAATCTGGAAGGTGCGCTGCTAATTACTTTAAACCAGGCTCCGCAGCAGATGGTGTGTTTTAAGTGATTGTGACTGCACCACCATTGTATTGATGTTGAGATGTACCACTTTTGAGACAACACTGGCTCTGTACTCCAGCATTGAGCGACTCCAAATTACCAGCATCCCTCTTCCTTCCCCATGACTCGTGATCTCGTCACTTTTAAAAAGGATGCTATGAGAGCATAAGCGCTCATGCACAAATGCAGCTGTGGCCTGCAGTAATACACCACTCTGTTATAAATAAGACACTACAAGGGACTCCATTAGACCTGAGAGCATTGTACAGAATTAAAATACGTGTGTACTGTCACTGCTGTCCAGTAACTTAAAGTGAGTGATGTGTTGCAGATATCTTGGATTGCTGATACAGACTTATTTTGAATTGCCACCGCTATCCATGTGTAGTGACTGACTTGGAGATGTAACTTCTTGGAGGCAATTTTTGAATTAAACACCGAGCATTCTGCTACACACTCTCTGCTATTACACAACGCTCTGTCTCTCGCTTAAATGCAACTCTATACTGGTTGCAAGCCTACAACACAACGCTAGCCGTCTGACACTGACGGCGCTGAACTAAGACAGCCAACTACTGCTAACAGCGCAATTATCAAGTGGACGATGACAGCGGCGAATGCGACAGCAGCGGCGACGACGACGAGGGGATCCCACTCCAAACGACGGTCCCGATCCCCCGCCCGGGGTCCCCTTTTATCCTGTTAGCGTGGCCTCATTCCACCTCGGCCACGCCCCCATTCTTGAACCTACGAGCAGGCTCTCGACACGTCCCCTCCGTAACCTTTACCCGATATCCTTCTCGGATCTATCGCGTGGTCTGCTGTCAATCAGGGCTGCTTCACTCTGCAGATCCCCTTCCTTGCCAGCAGCCAGCGCTATGCTACGTAGTGACCAATTTTATGTCACTACACATGTATCATTCACATTTAACAATATATATTCCTTCAGTATTAATTGTATACCTCATTATATTCAGTTATCACTAATGTGGGAGTTGAATGGTGCCAATTTGTACAGGTTTGTGATAAATAATTATGTTAAAATGTTGTTTAGGAAGGGGGTGGAGGGGAAATGACACTTAAAGTGGTTCGAGACAGGGGTGTGAGAGGCCTCCACTGTTACTAGGAGTTGGCAGGTTTGCATGTTCTGTAGAAAGATCACGATAAAATAAACAGAGGTCACTGTACAGCAAACAAACACGGATCACTATGGAGCCATCCAACACACAACATGTGGTTATTACGGGCATCAAAGACCAAACCGCTGAGGAGTCAGTTCCCATGTGTATAAATGTGTTTGTTAATTTTGTATTAGTGCTCATCCGCGTCCAAACATCACAGCCTCAAAACCTACATTTTCAGATTGCACCGAGGACCCTATTTGGCGGAGATTCCCATGGGTCTTTAAACATGAGGAAATCCCACAGTGTTTATCAATGTATCAAAGAAAATATTTATATGCATTTACTCTGTATGCTTATTTATATATACCATATAAATGTCTTAATATATTTTGATATTTTAATACACTAAAAAAAGCTATTAAGCGTGCATCCCTTTGACAACCCAGGCACCATTTCTGGATGTACTGTAGTGTCTGTGATTACCCATGTATTTCTGTACACTGTTGAATTATTTTTTATGTATGACTGGCTGATGTGCATATATTAATAAACAAAAAGTCCCCTACTTGCCTGTGTAGATTGTTGGCAAAGTACTGTGAGCAACAATCTATTAATACGTATGTAGTGCTTGAGATACGCGTCACGCGCTGGGGTCGGTGTGCGCGCACGCGGCGGACAGTGAGAGCAAATGAGGACACAGGGCGCTGATTGGCTGGTCGTTGTTGTTGTCCAAATTAAGGTGGCGTGAAGTCTAAGGGTGGTGGTAGCAGGTGGCAGGGGGCAGAGGTGTGGACTCGAGTCATGTGACTTGGACTCGAGTCAGACTCGAGTCATGAATTTGATGACTTGCGACTCGACTTGGACTTGCATAACAATGACTTTGTCCCACCTATGAGATGTGGACTCGAGTCATGTGACTTGGACTCGAGTCAGACTCGAGTCATGAATTTGATGACTTGCGACTCGACTTGGACTTGCATAACATTGACTTTGTCCCACCTCTGGCAGGGGGTACTTAAGGGTGCAGGGCGCTGATTGGCCAAGAGGGGTTGTTGTCGGAGAACGGCGCCAGTGTGTCTGGAAAAACATGCCACGTGGCAGCGGGGGCTGGGGGCGAGTGGCGTCGCGGGGGATACCATGATTAATTAGGGATTAATTGGTTCGGGGATAAAGTCAGGGGTTTGTGGAGGAAACGGGAGTTCGCGCCTGGGAGGAGACAACGGATGGAGAGACGGAGCAGCAGAGTGAGTATAGCGTAGGGTAGCAGCAGAGAAGTGTAGGGTAGCAGTGGAGAAGTGTAGGGTAGCAGTGGAGAAGTGTAAGGTAGCAGTGGAGAAGTGTAGGGTAGCAGTGGAGAAGTGTAGGGTAGCAGTGGAGAAGTGTAGAGTAACAGAGAGACGACGGAGAGTAGGAAGCGGCTGGAGCGTGGGAAGAGAGCTGATGTAGTTACGACGGAGTGGGACGGCGGAGCTGATAAAGAGCAGCCGAACTGGGGCGGAGAGAGCGGAGAGGAGAGTCGACGGAGGAGTAGAGGGGAGCGAATGAGGCCGGCGGAACGCGGCAAACGAGCGTGGAGAAGAGTTGTGGGTCGGTGTGAGCGGAGGAACATTGAGCGATGTTGACGGAAGAGATGTTGAGCGACATATGCGAAATAAAGTAACGAGGAAAGACAAGAAGCTGTCGTGTCGGTTCGAGCACTTCACGTATATGGCAGAGCAATGTGGTTTAGGGATCAGAGCACTGAACTGGTACCTGATTTGGCATAAGTTCCAGCTCTGATAAAAAAAAATATCAACTTGACTGCCATGCAACAAAATCTACAGTGGGGTACATGGGAAAATGCAGTCCCTCTAGTGTGGATAAGAGTTAGGGGGCAACTGAAGAGCACTTTTTTATGATTAGTATTTCTACAAATTATTTTCAATAAATTGTCCGTCTCTCTCTCTCTACTTCTGTCTCTGTTCCCCTGTCTTTGTGTTTCCCACTGTTTGTTTCTCTCTGAATCTGTATCTCCCTATTTGTGTATGTTTATGGCATTGTGTCTTTATGTGTCTCCTTCTGTACGTGTCTCCGTCTGTCTGTTTCACTCTCACTTTCTCTCGAGCTGTCTTCTTCTGTCACCATGTTTCCTCTGTCACTTGGAGGCTGCGGCCAGATTAATACACCACTTTCCTGCGGTATTTTGTATGACAAAGTGTTATTTCAGGTAACCGGGACAGTACCATATTGTGCTAACAGCTGCACTGTCTCTGTCCCTTAACACAGACACACACGTTCCAATGTAATTAAATATGCAAAAATACTGTACAGTTAAACCATGTTATATGTAGTCCAGGGAGACTTCACAAAAACATTGTCAGTAGCTTATTGGTCAACTCTGTCTAAAGACTATAATACACTTTCCAAGTCGAGAATCTCCCAAACTTAAGCAACAAACCCTGAACTTTCTTTGTCAGATATTGCCTGACTTTGGGGACCTCGCTTAAAAATGCAGATGATAGTAAAATCAAAGATAGCAAGGAGAAATAAGAATAGAAGGAAGCCTTTTCTTGACCCATTCTTCTTACGAGATCGGCCCCACAATTCTTAAAGAGGTTGCATCTACACCTCCCTGGGTACCAAAAACCAGGTGCCCTGAGACCTGAGGGGACGGTGGCTACTGCTGTCACAAATCAGCATCTGGGTCATTAGCTGGTCTCTTATCATGAGCACCTGTGCAGCCACCAGGTCTTGGGCTGAAACCTCCATGCCTGATGCTTACCCTCCTATCTTTTTTCCAGAGACGAGGGTCATCCTCACCATCTCTGCTGATCCAAAGAGGGCCCCTACACAGAGTGCCCATATCATTCTCGTTCCGCAACTCGACTAACATATGACTTCCTCGACAATGTGTGGGATGACCGGGTTTCCAATTGTCCAGGGCACCCCGAAAGCCAAGGGGAGGTATTGTGGTGGCTGGCGTGGTTCCCTTTCACAGGGACTGACCATCCAATGGAGGCAGGCGCTAGCATCGCCACTTTGTAACTCTCTTGCCCTGGCAATACTTTTGGAAACCCTCCTGCATCTCTTCGGGGTGCCTGTAGCTAAGCCCCTGGGCGTTTTTCATCTAACTTGGTACCTTGTCTAACTTAGTGCCAAAACGGTACCGGCTCAGCTCAAACTCACATCCGAGCCGACATCAATCCTGGCATTGCCAGGCAACCTACCACACCTCCCGGTTCCAGTTCACAGGGGATGCGCCCCTACAGACTGTGCCCAATTTCCAAGCCCGATAAACATCGTGCATTAGTAACACTGTTAACATAGCTCCACGGCTCCCACAGGAGCCAGCAAGTGTGGCCATCACTCGTGCAAGAGTGCCTGGAGGTGCGAGCCCTGCTGAGCCAAATTCTTTTGATAGCAGATCCCAAACACACCTGTGACCGATGGAGGAAAATCCACAGAGCGTTGGTCATCCTGGTGCGCTCAAATTGGGGGTCTGCCACCAAATTAGTGGGCAGCAGGTCAAATAAATCAAAAGGCTGATGTCTAAGCAGGCAAAAAAGGATATACTTTCGATCACAATAATTCGTTATTTTAATTCAACAATGTTTTGGTTCCTTTTAATTCGTGAAGGTTCAATTGAAGTTCAGTACTTACTGTTCAGAGTGTGTTGGTAAGGTAAATTACAATACGTAAATGCAACATGTGAATCATTCCGAGGCTTGATAATGTTTTTAATTTTTTTTTTATAATTGTTATGAATTGGAGTCGTGATTTCAGTTTTAAAAATCGTATCTTTTTGAGTTAGTTTTTTTTCTGTCTCGTTTGCAGTCTAATTCACTCGATTAGCCTAAAATGTAGCATTGGAAGATAATTTTCCTAACATCTATATATAGCATCCATAATTTATCCTTACACCAATGATTTGATGCTCACATCGTGAGTGTGAACAATGATTAGAGATGATTAATTAATGCATTGCTACTCGCCTATTTGCTAACATCACAATCCGAAAGGGATACTACTGGAACGTTATCCAATGTTCACATTATAGACCCCATTGTATTGCTTACAAGTGCCCACATTAGTATTTCACTATACTGATAGCCATGGTTAATTTCGGAGAATATGCAGTACGATGATAATGATGATGTTTTTTAATGAAAATGCATCTACCATTCCACTTTGTATTTTTATCACTGGACATTTAATGTACGAATTGATTTTGTGTTAAGATCAACACAATGACTGAATTTGCTCTGTGACATAACTAGCTACTATAAACATTAATCACAAATGTTATGTTATTCATGGTTTAGATATATTGATATATTTCTCTTTTTGATAACATAAACGCTACCTTATTACCAGATGCACTCACATTTTTTGCATTATTTTTTTAAACCTAAGGCTCATATGTTCCTGACAAGGCAAACTTGCCAACCCTGGGGAACGTTATGAAGCACTGAAAATGTGTCTAAATAATCCCAAACAAAATTTGTATTTATAACTTTCGTGACTGCAGGAATTCATATTCTTTGGTTCTTTCGGTAAAGTCATGTAAATAGAAATAATAATAATAATAAAGCAATGGCTTTATGACTTCTAATTTGTGTTGTCTGAGATTGTTTCATGGATGGTGTTTATTTACTTATTTATTTGGAGCAGGTGACAGTTATGTAGAAAAATTAAAATTGAATTGTCATGAAATGTGGCCTCTGCCTTATCTGGTGACACTAATGTGTGCTGACTGTGCTGTGGCCGCGGTGTAGCTGTCACCTACATGGGGCTGTAATGTGTTTCATGTGCGACAGACATTACCTATACATCAATATGAGTGGGACAAATGGAGCCCCTACATGCAGCATGCAGTTGTGTTGTTGTTAATGGTGTCAGTAATCTAATCAGTTTGATTTGTCCGTTTTTTTATTGTGTTCAAAGTCAGCCCACTTGGGTGTGCTGTTATCTCGTTACTCCTACAACAAACCCCTCGTACACACAGAGGCCGACACTGAAAAGACACTTGTATTTAATGCATGGCTGCTGTGCCATTGAAGGTTTAATGGGTGTGAAAATGAAAAGGCTAATGATTCCCATGGATATTGACATGGTCATATTCCATAACTGTCCATCTGTCTGTGTGAAGACAGACAGACGGACAGACAGACAGGGAAAATGCATTACTGCTTTCAACCTAAGGTAGAAAGCAATAAAAAAGGGTACAAGAAGTGCAAAGGTCAGTGCTATTTCAGAAGAGTACAACATCATTCACAGATGCCGTGGCCATAAAAGCCCATGGAATCTTAATTGTGTAATATTATAATAAAGAAACAAAACTAATTGTGGAAGCATTGTTGGTGAGCAATTGAGAATTCATCTATGAAGCCAGTCCTGGAGTTATGCTGCCACACGCTCCGCCCAAATGAAATAATTAAATAATGTGAAATATACATGCTGTTTCAAAAAGATGGACCCCATTTGAAATCGCTATATCTCTGCAACCACGAACCGCCCATGAATGAAACTCTTACCACTTGAAAGGGCGGAGAATAGCGTTTCAAATGATTACCACTAGATGCCTCTCCCAGCGCACAAACAACCCCTAGCCTCAGTCATTCGCAAGATGGTGACCCTGCAACACAAAGCGTTTTGAGTTCTGTAGTTCAGCAAGACTGAATCCGTAATTGCGGTATAGCGTGCGTTTCAACGGCGTTTTGGCATTGATCTGCCAATGTCAAAGAGCATTCGTCGTTGGTACCGACAATTTGAGGAAACAGGCTGTTTATGTAAGGGGAAGAGCACAGGGCGACCACGCACCTCAGAGGAAAACGTGAGATGAGAGGCGTTTGGGACGAATTCAACCATCGGTAACAGATAAGATGAGTTGTTTTGTATAAACAGTTTTACATTATTGCATAAATGTGAAGAGCTGTTTTTTTTATTATTAATTACATAGTGTGTTTTGGTAATATGTTGCGATTGCAACAAGTCGCATACCAACATTCATTTGAGAAAATCAAATGTTTGAGCTATACAGCTGGCATCACTGCAAAAAATAAAGTACAATATTGTTATATAAACTTTGACAGTTATTTATTTGTTTATTCAACTATGCATTGTGTAATTATAATAATTGGTTCCTGTTGTAAAATTAATATCCACAAATAGTTGTTTATTCAAATGGTCTCAGCACATAAAATAACACATTGACCAGTAAAGTATACACATTCATTATATGCTCCTACCAAATACCACTGAAATGTTATTCCGGCCACTATCATGTCCAACAATTAATTAATGAATAATACTGAATATGTAATTCCACCCGTTGATACATAGAAAGAAATACTGTAGTGTATAATTATTGTCATCAGTTGAACACAATAACCATTACAGTAGTCTCATACAATTATCACACAGTAACCGTGTGAACAGATGTATCACTTGCAAATGCTGTACCCTACCCACACATTCTGTAACCATAATGAAAAATACATTAATTTAGATGCGGGTTTTGACAGACAGATACATTGGGTTCGGTTAATTCAAAAGTACGGATGTTCCAATCAGTCGTTGATAGATGTTTGCATTGATTATACTATGTAACACAATTTTTGTTCCTGGGTAGTAAGTGTTATTTCGTATTTGCTTGTGCCTAAAAAGTATAGAAAATGGCTGTTATTCCCCATAAACTTTGCTTTAGTGACCAGGACAGTGATATTTTGAAATGTACCTATTTTCAATGAGAAAACAGACAAATGTATGTTTTTTCGTTCCCATAAAGTCAGAAAAAAACATATGA
The DNA here is from genome assembly GCF_964198595.1 of Lampetra fluviatilis. Taxonomy (NCBI): domain Eukaryota; kingdom Metazoa; phylum Chordata; class Hyperoartia; order Petromyzontiformes; family Petromyzontidae; genus Lampetra; species Lampetra fluviatilis. The sequence continues at coordinate 22,984,741 of NC_136275.1, read as the reverse complement.
ATCAAAATTAACATGTATTTATAGTAAAGTAATACAAAAAATACTTTCAAAGATTTAGAAGTGAGTAGTTTTTCGAGATTTACGATTATACTATAAATAACTTTCACGAATCAGTCGCCAAATGAAGTCTTCCATCATGTTCTCGTTATACTGTCCATGGTAGCGGCGTTCAAAGTCCAGTATATCCTGGTGGAAGTGCTCGCCTTGCTCCTCCGAGTACGCTCCCATGTTCTCCTTGAATTTATCATCATGAGCATCAAGGATATGGACTTTGAGGGACATGCTACAACCCATTGTGCTGTAGTTCTTCACCAGAGTCTGAACCAGCTCCACATAGTTTCCGACCTTGTGATTGCCCAGGAAGCCACAAACCACTGCGACAAAGCTGTTCCAAGCCACGTTCTCCTTACGAGTGAGCTTCTTGGGGAATTCATTGCACTCCAAGATCTTCTTTATCTGTGGTCCGACGAAGACACCGGCTTTGATCTTTGCCTCAGACAGCTTAGGGAAGAAGTCTTGAAGGTACTTGAAGGTTGCCGGTTCCTTATCTACAGCTCTAACAAATTGTTTCATAAGGCCCAATTTAATGTGCAATGGTGGCATCAGAACCTTCCGGTGGTCCACCAGTGGCTCCCACTTGATGTTGTTCCTCCCCACAGAGTACTCGGTCCGCTGTGGCCAATCCCACCTGTGGTAATGCGCCTTAGTGTCCCTGCTGTCCCAAAGGCAAAGATAGCAGGAAAACTTGGTAAAACCACCTTGGAGACCCATCAGGAATGCCACCATTTTGAAGTCTCCGATGACTTCCCAGCCATACTCATCATACTTCAAAGTGTCCAGCAAGGTCTTGATGCTGTTGGAATCCTCTTTGAGGTGCACCAAGTGAGGCAGGGGAAGAGATGGGTACTTGTTACCATTATGGAGCAGCTAGGCATTGAGGCTCCTGGATGAGCTGTCAATGAAGAGGCATCACTCATTCTGGTTACAGGCGATTCCGATTGCCTCGAACAGACAGGTCACATTGTGGCAGAAGCAGAGCCCATCTTGACGGGTGAAGAAGCTGCAAAAATGGTTGGTGACGCTTCCTCTGATCTGCGACTTGCACACTCTCATCCAACAAGTTTTACTGCTTGAGCCTAGATGTCAAAAGCTCGGCATTGGACTTGGTGAGACCAAGATATCTGATCAAGTCGTTGAGGTATTTTTGGTTGGGGTAGTATGGGTTTCTCTCCTCAGCTCCACCTCTGCAATTGTCATCTGGATCTACAACGTCTTCCTCGCTCTCTGATTGGCTGCTTTCTTCTAAAGACGGCTACACTATCTCCGGAGTAGTGGGTACGGGGAGGTCATGGCAGTGTGGCACCGGGGCGATGGATGAAGAAAGGTCCGGATATGTGAAAGCAGGTGCATTCTTGCCAGTCCGACGTTTGGAAGAGTCCACCATGCAGAAGTAGCAGTTGCCTGAGTGGACAGTGGGTTCGCGCCAAATTCTTGGGATAGCTAACTTCATGGCTCTCTTTTCCCCTCTGTACCATCCTTCAAAAATACATTTATTTCACCCATGATTAATGTGGAAGAGATGCTCGAAACATTTTTCATATAATATATATTTTTTCAATAATATTGAAAATTGTAAAAAAAATTAAAATTAAAAACTTTTACAATTTAAATAGTTTTTAACACATTTTATAACATAAAATTCTGAGCAACAATTGTCCATCTTACCTTCCACAGTTTTTTTGCATTGCTTGCAGGTGAAATGAGGTGCCCAGGGTTTGTCTTGATCCCCGACAGGCATGCCAAAATATGCCTTGTAGGCCTCACACATCTTAGCAGATGCTTCCACAGAGTACTTTTTTGCTCTTGTCTTGATAAATTGGCCGCAGACATAGAAAATGCGTCTGCCAGATGCTTGCAGCCTCTTGATGCCATCTCATAAAAATGCAGATATGTATCCACTTAGGCAGCTGGAACTAAACTGAACTGGTGGGCTTAAGGCACGTGTATTTATAGTACTTTAGTGTGGTGAAATATGTGGTGCACACTGTTGGCCGAGGGCAACCGAGGACAAACACGTGCGCGTGTGAAACATAACGTTGCACGGGCAAACCGCCACCTAATTTGGGAGAGAAGTAGGTGCAGACCGGGTCGGCCTGGGGTTGCACGCTGACACCGGAGGTGTTGTCAGGGAGACGAGCGCTGCTGTGTGCAAGCCTCTGTGTGAGCGCTGCTGTGTGGAAGCCTCCGTGTGAGCGCTGCTGTTTGCAAGCCTCTGTGTGAGCGCTGCTGTGTGGAAGCTTTTGTGTGAGCGCTGCTGTGTGGAAGCTTCTGTGTGAGCGCTGCTGTGTGCAGCCCCTGTGTGAGCACTGCTGTGTGGAAGCCTCTGTGTGAGTGCTGCTGTGTGCAACCCTCTGTGTGAGCGCTGCTGTGTGCAAGCCCCTGTGTGAGCGCTGCTGTGTGCAAGCCTCTGTGTGAGCGCTGCTGTGTGGAAGCTTCTGTGTGAGCGCTGCTGTGTGCAGCCCCTGTGTGATCACTGCTGTGTGGAAGCCTCTGTGTGAGTGCTGCTGTGTGCAAGCCTCTGTGTGAGCGCTGCTGTGTGCAAGCCTCTGTGTGAGCGCTGCTGTGTGCGGAGTCTTGAGTGCAGAGCTGCTGAGAGCAAGCGCTGCTTTGTGCAAAGCATTGAGTGTGACGCTGCCAAGAGAGAGGGCTGCTGTGTGCAGGTTAGCGAGGTGTAGAGTAGATAAGAGTGAGAATTGGTTAACAGTAGCGACATTGATAGGAGTGCCTACAACTGGTGCAAGAATAGGCTAATAAAGTGTAAGCAGGTGACCTGTTACAACGTGTCAGTCTGAGTGATTTTACAAGACACTGGTGTTAGAAGTGCCAACGAACCGTCGCCGTCATGTCCAAGTCGGCGTCAAAAGAAGAAACCCACCTGCTGCGTCGTCGGATGATGAAGTGGAGCAGGACGTTGTCCCTCCAATGGCTCTGGTTGCCGGGGCTTCAAGCGGCCGCTTCCAACAACGTGCTGCAGTCGGCAAAAGAGACCATGGTGAGTCCAACCCTGCCGCCTCCCCCACAGAGCTGGTTGGACATCGCTGGTCATCTGGGGATGCTGTTGTCGGCTGCCGCTCATCTGTTCGAGCGGATGATGGCTGCATTGACCACCGGACACCAAGACACGTTTCCCACCATTGTCGTGTCCGAGGCAATGGGAGCGCAGGACCTGGCCGCCATTTCGGAGGCTACAGCTGCGCAAGTCATCCGATCCTCTTGCCTCCTTGGAGCGCGCTTGTGTTGCGGCTAACAGGGGAAGCCTGGGTATAATGGGGAAAATGTCGGCTTCTGTGAAAATTGGGGACATCCTTTTGGAAGGTAAAATATTAGTTGCACGGACGTTGGCCATGCCCTGTTTGTTGAGCACCGATTTTCTGAGCAGTATGCCCTTGAAAATTGGAATCTACCAGGGGTGCATTGAATTACCATAGGGAAAACGGTTGCAGTTTCTACCAAACCATTAAGGTGCCTGCGGGTTCTCAAATGCTCGTACCACTTCGATTGCGCAAGGAGTTGCCTTCGCCGGGGCCAGAGGAGGGGATCCTGCTAACCCCTTCTAACGTCGTGTCGCGATCCCCTTCGCTAGCGGGTGTTATGACGGTTGTATCCGTCGGGCACACGCCGTTTCTTCAGGTACTGAATGCGGGACATGCGCCAGGTGTGATTCAGGCAGGTACTGTCCTGGCACACGCTTTGGCGGTCCGTTGTCTTGAGAATGCGGAGCTGGCTCATGTGGTTGCGCGAAACGTCAATAAACCTAATGAGCTGGATTCTGCACGGCTCGAATCCCTGTGCTCCGAGAACCCTGCACTTATGGTAGTTCAGCGAGCTCAGCTGCGTTGGATGTATTTAGCACTAGCAAATAAGAAATTGGGCGCACATCTCTCCTCCATCATCACATCAATACGGGGGATTCACCCCCCAATTCGGATTAATTTGCATGGACTCAGCCCTGCTGCAAAGGAACAGGTACTCCTGGCTGTTGATGAGATGCTGGCAGCAGATATTATTGCTCCATCCAATAGCCCATGGGGAGCGCCCATAGTCCTAGTGAAAAAGCGTGATGGGAAATTCAAGCCACAGAAATGTAATTTGCTTCAAACATCAGTTAAATACATCGGCCACATAGTTAGCGCATCCAGTGTTGCCACAGATCCGGAGAAGACCTCGTGTGTGCGCACGTGGCAGGTGTTTCTGTTGTAAAATTGCACGCTGACATCGGAGGTGTTGCCAGGGAGACGTGTGATAAGGGGTGATTGATGGCCTGACAGGCACCAGCTTGTGTTGCGATCGAAACGTTGTGATCTATTAATTTCATTATTTAATAAATGTGTTTGTAGGAGGGAATTTTAGAGGTGTCTGGGTAGCTCTGAAGGGTTAGTTTTCACATTAGAATAATGAGTTGGCACTGCTATGCAACTAGGTTTGACCCTGGGCAGCCATAGATGATTAAACAGGTTCGCAAGTGTAGATAATTGATGGTCATGGTTTATGTAAGAGTGACTGCACACACATAAAAAAACATGATTGAAATGTATCTAAATGTATGATTTCTGTTTTTGCGGTTTTTTGTAAAGAAAAATAAATAAATATTATTTCCATTATCCTGCTGTTTTGACAGTGGTTCAAAAGAACAAAAAACTCACATTCATCAACAAAAATGTGATCTTAAAATTTAAATATACCAGTGTAATTGCCCGTCATATTATGGGTATTTTCACGTCGTATACGATCCAATGTTTCTTTACTTAGTTGATTACGCCATCTCTGCTGTCTTTCTGTTTAATCGACATCTTCTTTCATCTGCAGACCCTGCTGGATTCATCTGAATGAAATCTAAATTACGGAATGTGATGTACTGAATGTAATTCAGTTTGAGAGTATTGTATTACAAACCTGTAAATAAATAATTACAATAGTAAATCACTTTTATCGTAGCGTTATAAGAGCTGTTTGAGTTACCTTTCTATCAGGAAGAAAGTAAACGAATTGTTTCAATACAAAATTATTTTCCAAACTAAAAATGTTCCTCACCTGTGAGAGTGAATGAAACAATATAAACACTTGGTTCTCGCCTTGTGTGTGTTGCAAATGTGCAATTGTTGTAGGAATTATTTTTAATATTGTCAGTATCGACTTACTGGATTCTGTATTAATGTGAAGACAAAATGTTTTACTATTGTAATGCGAGCAAGGACAGGGTGGGCGCTGCCTCCGCACCACTCACACGGGCCGGTGTATTGGAGAGGCGGAGCCTGGTCGTCGGGGTGAGTGGGGGCGGAGACAGGGGCGGTATGAGAAGGTGGAGTTTGGGTCACGTGAGAGAGGGGATATAAGGAGAGAGACGGAGGAGGAGCGGGGGGGTGGGGAGTGAACCACGGAGGGAGACACGCTGGCGGTGGAGGGAGAAGTGGCGCCATTGCCACGTGGTCGGGGCCGATAGGCGTACTGGGGTCCAGCGTGCGTGGGCAGCGAAGCGTGCGGGACCGCACAGAGAGAGAGAGAGCCAGCAGCGTGTGCGGAGTACCCGAAGGGCGGTGTGGCCCGGGCGGGTGAGGAGAGAGCACACGGAGGGGCCGGAGGAGACGGCGTGGCGAGAGCCACACAGAGCGTGCGCGGGGCGCACGGCGACAGAGAGAGAGTCCGTCGGAGCGTGCGCAGGGCGCACGGCGAGGGTCAGAGCGAGGACCAGCGGGTGCGAGTAAAGAACCCAATAAAGGACCAACGGAGAGCGACATTTTGTGAAGGAGTCCTTTATTACACTATTTATAAGTGCGAGAAAAATGTATTAAAGTGAAACTGCACTGAGTTAAAATTAAACGTGATTCTGCTTCTATATTTACATTTCTATTCGATGTCCAACATATTTTTAAACAATTGTCACTCACAAATTAACTGAATAGATTCTGTATTATTATGTAATGGTGTGCAAAACGAAAAGATAAAATATAAAAACAGGGGCGGAATTGGCTTTCATCAAAAGCGGTGCTGGTATATTTTGAGAGGAAATTTATAATTCTTGTAACAAACGAATAATTAGTTACATTTTTAATAAGCCTTTCATGAAAAACATATTTAAAATTTCATGAAAATCCAAGTAAACTAAACCAGCGTTCCAAACAGCTTGGAGAGTGTCAGGCGTTAGGCACAGATCACCAAAATTACAGGGTGCAACAACACCACAAGAAATGTGCCTCCGGGCTCAGGAGACAACCTGGAGAAGATTCCAGGCACGTGTTGACAATGATGGTGAACAAGTTGAGACTCTTTGACTATTTTAAGCTATTAACATACATTTGTTATGTTACAGTGCATTATTCGTTCTTTTTCCATTGAAAACGATAGTCACTTGTAAGTGTGTCTCTCTCTGTGTCTCTGTGTGTGTCTCTCCCATATAAGTGTTAACATATTTTTTAAAGCACCCTGTATATGTGTAGTGGCATTGCGCTGGCTGCTGGTGAATAAAGGGATCTGCAGTGTATGGCAGTACTATGTTGTATATATTCGGTCTTGAAATTTTTATAAAAAATAATACAAATTAAATGAAAATTTAACAATGTGTAATTTTCTGAAATTAAATGATATATTATGCTAATTAGGAAGGTGTAATTATTTCAAGTTATGCAAGTGTATGCAATTTTGTTAATGTATGTAATTATGATAATTAGGCTCTGCTTCGGGATAATACAATGATTCTAGCTTTAACTTTTACTGATTATGTTTTAATGTATTCATGTCAATTCAGATCTCATCGCAGGAAACAGTTTTTATCATTAAGATTATTATGCAGGAACTTAGGAAGGCATCACTCAGACTCTTTAATATCTAAAAACACGGAATTGTCAACACAGTACTCCTCGAGATGTCCTCATTGATCCATACATTTAACCCTCAATGATTACGTTTGTTAAACTGGGTAACAAACAATTGGCTCATTCCTCAGAGTACAGCGATAGGAAAAAGTCCTTAAAATAAATTAAGGTCCTGGAGTGGCCTAGCCAGTCTCCAGACCTTAATCCCATAGACAATCTGTGGAGGGAGCTGAAGGTTTGAGTTGCCAAACGTCAGTCTCAAAACCTCAATGACTTGGAGAAGATATGCAAAGAGGAGTGGGACGAAATCCCTCCTGAGATGTGTGCAAACCTGGTGGCCAACTACAAGAAACGTCTGACCTCTGTGATTGCCAACAAGGGTTTTGCCACCAAGTACTAAGTCATGTTTTGCAGAGGGGTCAAATACTCATTAAAATGCAAATCAATTTATAACATTTTTGACGTGCGTTTTTCTGGATTTTGTTGTTGTTATTCTGTCTCTCATTGTTCAAATAAACCTACCATTAAAATTATAGACTGAGCATTTCTTTGTCAGTGGGCAAACGTACAAAATCAGCAGGGGATCAAATACTTTTTTCCCTCACTGTATACACAGACAGTTGTCTTCGTATTTTCCCACCAATATTACAAAGTGAATCTGTGATGTCTGATGATCCATTCACATATAACTCGTGAGAGAGAACACTTGTTAGCTACCATTTATTTTTAAATTACGATGCAACAAATGTGACACGTCAAATTGTTGGAGCAACCTCACAATTTTGAACATGTACACAGCAGTTTAACACGTGGCTTTCGCGACAAATATCCATAATACATGTTTGTTTTGTGTTAGATCGCATAAATATATAAATGTGTCGTTAGGCACACGTTAATTGGCTCTGTCGGGTGGTGCCGGGTCTAACGACACATTTATATATTTACACGATCTAACCCCCAAAAAAACCTGTATTATGGATGTACACAGTAGCAAAGGTAGAATAACTCTCATTTATTTTGTATTGCAAGTCAAATTATTGTCTGCTCATGCATTGACAACAAAATCCATTTCATTTAAAAGAAGAAACATAAACCTTAACTTACGGGGACAATGAACACAGTACAAACTACACAACTACACTTCTATGGACCTAATGACTAGTTCCCCACACAAGTGACTATTGTAGGTAAACCCTATACAAATTACTTAAGATTTCCACATAATATAGAGCATTTATGTTGATTTCCCAATGCTTGAGAACCGGCAAAATTGTGTTGGTGGGGTGTGTTGTGTTTACAGATCATGCCATACTCGGTGGCATTATACAGTATTCCTTATTAAGGAATTCCACAGTAAGGAACTATTAATTAAATAAAAGAAAACTCAGGGTCAAGTTAGGCCAAACAGAAAGCCAGCCACATTTCCTCATCTTTAAGTGGTCTGCAGGCCATTATGTGATTGCCCCTGCGAGTACAGAGGGTGAAAGCACTCGATTTGAACGACTGTGCAGAAGTAAACGATTCTGAAAAGCAGGGGAGTGATAAAAGTACTGAAACATCAGGAGAAACTATCCCCACCACAAATTGTATGCAATAGTTGATAGGAGAACACGCAGTCCCAGAAAACACAACTACGGTGCACGCAGCATTTAACTAGCAAATAACCTAAGCTGGAACGAGTAATACATTGTGGCCTGTCCGAAAAGCCCTTTGAATTTAATAGGAAAGGTCACTGAATACAATGTTTTAGTGTCTTCATTCGTTATTTTATGTGCTGCAAATGTGCATGTTACAGGTGCAAATCAGATTTAGCATTGTTTCTGTGCTTGTCTTGCTGTTTTCGTATATGCGAGCCTTATGTTTTCTATGTATCACACCAACTCATTAACCTTATCCAAAACATGTATAAGCAATAATATGACTGTAATATATAGCTACTATAGACACATGTAATGAACAAAACTGTATTACCACATCTGCAATTTAACACACAACAGCACAGCGGGCTCATATAAAATATTCTTAATATGCAGGACGTTACTCTCTATGCAGTACTCTCAGCAAGGACAGACCCGTTGTGTGAAGGTTGACACCAAATTCACCCTGAGCCCCGACTCCGCCACCTTCATTTATGTCGGGAACGGTGGAAAGGGCTACGGATGAAAGTTTCAGAGCGATGCATAGTGGGTATGACTTTGTGGACAGAGCATGATAGTGATTTAGATGTGTATGGCATCATGACCATCAGATTACGTTTTATATGTATTTATTTGATGTAGAAATGAATTTATTGTAAAAAAAACACTCGAGTTAAAACATTGGGAATAACAGCCAAATTGCCAACTGCTGCCCTTACCGTATAAATGGGCGCAAGATTAATGCAAATACGGTAACATTGAACAGCCCAATAACGTTGGACAGAAACTTAAGATAATCGTCAATAACACTGCCCTAAAAGAAAAAAAATGGCAATGTTTTGGCGGCCCTTCTTCATAGCACACAGAATGTTTATGTACATATATATTTTCCTTTAAGGACACTGTTAATTGACGAATGTTGAGTTTTGATATTTGTGTTTATGCACCACTGATCAACACAGTTTCACAAAAAAGTGTTACGTTGGACACCTCTGTTTAACATAATGATATTCTCCATAAAAGAGCCACAGATGGAACAATTATAGTTCAGTTCAAGGCTGTGTGAATAGGCATACACTATATGATAAGGATGGCAACGTCAGAAGGCCAGCTTGTGATATTTCCATAAGGTAGGTTATACATCTGTAGTGAGCCACTTCAGAGACACGAATAGTAGGAGGCATACAGATTTATTCTACACTTTCCACAGTATAGGGGATAACTATATACGGGTCAGGACAGCCGGCTCACTGCATAACCCAACACCGATGAGGAGGTGAAGACGGGAACGAAGACTTGTGAAGACGACGGGTTCCATTCCCAAACCGCAGCAGCCCCGACCCAGCGTCGGGGCCTCCCTTTTATCCTCCCCAGCGTGGTCTGGCTCCGTCCTCGGCCACGCCCCCTTCTGGAACCTACCAGAAGGTTCTGGGCTCTGCCCCACGTGTCCCCAGTGTCACCTTTACCCTACATCCGTGCCTATCACGTTCCCTACTGGCAGACCGGCCGCTGTATCCTCAAATGCCCTTCACTGCCAGCAACTGGCGCTACGCGCTCCAGGGCACACTTCACCTACCTGTTGGTAGACCAGGCTATTACACCCACGATCCCGCTCTCTATCAGTAACCAGCGCTACGTGCCGTAGTGACCCATTCCATGTCACTGCACATCTTTAATGCAGCATCGACGGTCTGTGGTACACAAATTATTACATGGAGACTCCGAAGGCCATAATCCTGGCTTCATGCCCTATATATAGTACAAAAAACACACATTGATTTATATGAATTAAAAGGTACAAAAACATGCCTTAACTGGAAAATACACTTCATGCTCATGTGTACATATATGATGATACATCTTTACTGACGTGGCCGCATTCATAACACCATGATTTTAAACTAAAATTGAAAATGCCGCAGGGGGTATAGACATCTTTTTTTCTGCATAGAAAAACAGATAACTATCAATGATTAAATGAATTTAGGCAAAATTATGATCACGTATTAAGTAATATGTGTTAATTGATGTGTTCTTTAATTCACTTTAAAACAGTGATTTAAGGCATGTAACAATAACTCTTCACCCCAGTAATTGGATTAATTTTCATTTGGAGCTGAAAATCATTTCAAAATCTTTTCTGTTAAAATTTGTCATTTCAGTTGTGTCTGGCCCCCCCTACCCCCATCATATATTATTTTGTCCATTCTATTACATGAGTCTAAAATGTAACAATAGCTGATACATTTCATAAGCTCGGTGTTTAACGCAAATAATAGATTCCCACAAGCACAATCAAATGCAAATGTAATATCTTCAGTGTGAAAATTTATATTACTGGTAAAAAATTAATTCATCCGTTGCTACATTTTTAATTAATATAGACATCTTTTCCAAGCAACATCTGGGGAGCATACATCCCACCGCGGTGATTAAATGTTCACTACCTCGCCTGGTATGCAGGAGGTTGTGGGTTCGATCACAAACTCTTGTTGTCCCCTCTGATCCTAATAGGGGGTCTGCTAATTCTGTGGGATGGTGAATTACAACGGCATAACATTGTGGTGCCCTCCGTTCTGCGGGGCAAGGTTATATGGGCTGTGCATGTACGAGTGATGCACCTTGGTGTCCGCAAAAAAATGTCGACTCTTTAACTCGATTTCTTCTGGCCTGGGATGGAAGTAAATATATAGAATGTTGATAATTGGTGTTTTACCCTTCTATCTGGCAACAAAACTGACACCTTTTTTACAAGGAGTCATGTTTGCATAGACCACAATACCTGCAGCCATAATGCAAACAAAAAACATAACTCTGAAAAAAAAAGTGTCAGTTTTGTTGCCAGATAGAAGGGTAAAAAAACAATTATCATATTTTTTACTGGCAAATGAGGTTCAAATGATATAGAATGTTTTGAAAGGATGCACAAAATGCACCCGCTGGAAACCCTCCTGAAAACTGATCGGCCTCTTTTGAAATCCATTTCTGTGCCCCGAGTTAATGAACTCGTCCGATCGACATCCTTAGGCCATTCCCCACCACCCTACGGGGTAATACATATTTATTAGTAGGGGTGGAGTACCTCTCGCGTTGGCCGGTAGCCTGGCCTCTGCCGGACCAGTCGGCTGCAACAATAATGGGCACGTTCCTCCACGGTTATGTCTTAGATAAGGGGGCCCCAGAACGCCTCCTTACTGACCAAGGCAAAAATGTTTCATCCAAACTATTAAAGGAGGTATGCGATCTGTTGGGCACCAAAAAGATTCATACCTCGCCTTATCACCCCCAGACTGACGGTATGGTGGAACGCCTACACAGGACCCTGACTTCTATGTTGTGTCAGTAGGTCAATGAGGCCCAGTCCATCTGGGACCTGCATGTTCCGGGTGTTCTCGCTGCCTATAGATCAGCCCCACACGCTTCTACCGGGTTCTCCCCGTTTTTTCTAATGTATGGGAGGGAGTGGGACCCCCCGATTGAGGTTCAATTGGGCTCGGTGCCAACCAACAAAAAAATGCCTAGCCCCATGCGCCTTACCCTGACGCGGTTGTCTGAAGCTTCCCGAGGGAATTCTGCCTTGTGGCAGGCTGCTAACGAATGGCTTGTGGGGCTCCGGAAATCGGTAACTAAATGGATACGTCCCCAAAATTGTATAAACCATGGCATGGCCCAGTCGAAGTTGAAGAAGTTAGGAGTCCACAGTGTGTGCGGATCCAGTCCGGTTGCGGCATTGCTTTGTTTATTCATTGCGACTAAAACCGTTTGTTCCGTCAGATGGAATACATTCATCTCCACTACCTAATGGCCATGTGTCTGGTGTGTCTGGCTCGCTGGGGCGTGTGTCCGCGGAGGTTGTGCCTCAGGGGATTTCTGATTCTGCTTCCACAAGATCCCAGCACATAGCATCCTTGGAGCCGCAGGTCACACCGTCCGGAAGTGGACTGAGGAGTATGGACCAGCCGTCACCCACTCCTCCTCTTGATGGACTTCTGCCTACTTCACGGGCGGGGCCGCGCCCATTAGGCCATACTCATGTTGTCTCCAGGACCTCCAGGGAGCCCACACCCACCCGGCGACAAGGTCCCATTAGTTTTAAATTACTCTCCTCCAGTGGGAAAATTGTCCCTATGCCATCTGTTAGTGGTCACACAAGCGAGCCAGATGGGTCATTGGATTATCCTGGCTCTTCTTGTGCTCACGGGTGGTGACACTCATATGAGCATAGGGTTGTGCTTTGTCTGCAGGTTCAGTTGGCCATTGTATATTGTTCACATATTTCTTCTTTTTCCCTTTCCCCCCTTCTAGGTGATTTTACATATTTAATATTTCGTATTAATTGTTCAATCAACGGTTCTTGTTATCGTTGTTGTTCAATTTAACATTTTTAGAGGCTTGTTTTGTTCATTTAGGGGCAGTGGTCAGCCAGGATGGCTGTGTTTTATTAAAGGGGGGGGGTGATGTAGTGACGTATATTGAGTCACTGTGGTGTTGGCACTAGCTACTGAGAGAGGAATGTTACTGTGCGTCTTGGAGCCTCTCTCTGTCACTAGAGGGCGTATGGCATATGGGACAGGCTGGGTGAACCTGAGAGGGCACGTGACCAGGAGAGGATAAGGACGGGGACCAGAGGGGGACCGAGGGAACATGTGATGTGGGGTCCCAGAACCTGCTGGCCGGATGGAGCAAGGCCACGCTCAGGGGGATAAGAAGTGGGTCCTGTGAGCCGAACAGGGCTGTTCTCTGGGATCAACTCTTCGTGCTACGCTATTCGGGCTTCGCTCTTGGACCAGGCAGCGTGTTAGATGACCTGCTCCGATTATATAGTTATCCCATCAAGTGGTTAAGTAGTTACCGTGATGGTCACCACCCTATGTCGTCATCCCGTCGAGTGTGTGTGTAGTTATGTGGTTACCCTGTTGGGGTCTATAATTAACGTGTTGCCTCCAAGTAAGAAGTGTCTGCCTCCGTGGAATCCACTCCACATATATAAAAACAAATATTTTAAATATATTTCTTCAGCATTGCTGTTACAATAGAGATTGTGCTTGGTGATTCGATCATAACACACACATATAACCACAAAGCAACATCATATTTTCCAATAAAAATTGCAGCATTTATATTCAAAGCAACCTTCATTGTGTCTCTTGGGAGCACAGCTTCAAGTGGTGCTAGCGAAGGGGGTAATAACTGACAGCTATTACTTTTACACATTCTGTGAAGTCTCTAAACTACCCTACCGGCGTTTAATAAATTGCCATTACACGTAAAAAAGATGGCTCATTTTAGAAAGTGCTTCTGAAATAGAAATGTTCACTCTACTTTTAGTTTCCATGCCTTGCTGGGGTTTTTTTTAGGTAGTTCTGCCTCATAAATCACATGCAAATATCCATTTAAAGAAAGCTAGCTTTTAAAGGGTTGCACTGTATAAACAGAATGGTTAGAAGGAAATGGGATCCAATATCCATACTGCCACGCAACGTCTATCAAAATCGGGGCCTGGCAGCTGGATGCTGTTGCTTATGATACATTTCTTCACAGAGGCCCTCTCTCAAGGCTAGGAGTGGACTATTAATTTGAGGGTTATTCTCTTAATTGTATCTCACTATAGCGCAAATTGACAAATGTTCTCATGTGAGACATTAATAATCATTTTGGCAGTCTCTATGAGGTTGATGGGTCATTATATTAAAAATCATATAAAATTGCAGTTTAATATAATCAGGATTATTATACTCCAAAGCCTTGGAAACTGGTAAAATCGTGTACCATTGAATTTTTGGAAATATAAGCTACTTGGTCATTTGTCATTTTTTCCATACCAATTGAATATATTTCTGTTCAATGTTGTTCTTTTACAAATTTAAAATAGGACTAAAATATCGAGGAATTAACCATGATCTTAATGTTCAGGCGAACGAAAGTGCATTGCACCAATTTAGAGAATAAAATAAAATTGCGTAAACAAAATTCAAACATGAAAATAAATACGTCCTCTTTTATTGTTTAATGCATTAAGTTATTGATGCAGGAAATGCAATGTATATAAAAAATATATCAAAAGCAAAACGAAATAGCAGTGGACTACTATTGTTAGTCCAATGTAATTGCAATGTGCCATTCTTTTCCAGCATGTGCTTTGTAGGAATGAATTCTGCTAATTAATGTTAATGTCGTACCCAGTGATTTGACACGAAGTAATTACCAAACCATAATTTCTTGCACCCATGTAATCAACCAAGGTCCATTTTATTCCTGCATGACAAAGGTTGCATTGTTGGCCACGATACAATCATGCTCACTACATATGCAAAGTAAATGAAATTAACATAAGTGTTATTCGTTACCAATTTTATAGTCACAGTGTTTGAATGACACAAAAGCTACATCTTAATTTCCATAAACGAATGAGTATAAATATACGACGAAACAGCAGACAAAAGAAGTGATAAACACCCAATTATGATTTCCTTTTTATCATTTTGACAATTATCCAATTACCAATGGATCAGAGCCCCATTTGTCATTACAATATTCCCTCGTTATTCACGAACTTGCTATCCGCGATTTTGGCTTTCCGCGAATCGCATCTGGAACTCCTTATTGAAAGAGAGAGAGAAAGAAAGTGATGATATAAAGTGATGAGCGAGAAAGTGATGAAATAAAGTGATGAAATCAAAATAATTGGTGTTATTATGATAATGTTCATGTATTTAATAACTTAATTATTTACGTATTTATTTAAGGTAATTCATTAAAAAGATAGGGTTTCGAAGACCAATATCAATATCCACGAAATTTGATATTCACGAGCATCTCCGGAACGTATCCCTCGCGAATAACGAGGGAACACTGTTAAGTGCTTCAATAATTGAGCTGCTGTGGCGCAATAGTAAGCACCTTTGAATGCAAAACAGAGTTCGCCGGTTTGAGTCATCTTTTGAGCGTGACAGTTAAAACGGTCCTACAATTTTTTTTAAATACCCCCCTCCCCACCCATCGCCTCTTTCCACTCAGCAGTGTTGGGGTAAAATGTGGGTATGCCGACCTCTTCAAACATTTCTGATCGACGTGGATGCATAGACCAAAACATTTAGAATTCGCTCTCATGAAGGACCTTCAAACTTGAGTGACACGAGCGAGCAATTGCAATGCGAGCGTGACGCGTTGCTTAGAACCCAGAGTGCTGTCTAAAGCGTATCAAGAGCATTAACTATCGGCAGAATGGGCTGCGTTATCGTCAATGCCATGGATTTCACACACACACATTGCATCTGCCTTCTGCAGCTGCTTCTCATTTATCATCACCGATCAATATTTAGAGTCATTAGGATAGTGCCTTTGCTCTTCAGATCTGCGATGTATAGTTAGCTGTGGAATTTTGTTTTCATGACAATTTTTTATCCATGCATTATTTCAGCTATAGGGATTTGAAATTACCATTAAATTGTCCGTTTGTTTTTATTATGATTTAGTTACATATTGAGTAAAGATTAAGATTATTGCTTCATGGGCAATTTTTACATCCAGAGTTATAAGCACAGTGAATCCGTTTACACTTTGAATGCATATATTTAAATAAAGCTGAGGAGATAAAAAATATACTAAAAAAAATTAGCATTAATACTCATTCAGTCTAAAAGAACAAGCCCACTAATTTGCAATTGTTTGTCTATCTAGAGTCTGTCATTGCTTTGTGTATATTTGAAATAAAGATCAACTCAAATTGGAAAAATGTGCCTCCATGATTAAATATTATGTCAAAGTCCATAAAGGTATCAGTTTGAGATGCATAGATTACCATTGGGATTATGTGAAAGATAAACTGTAGGTATATTGGTGAATACTTGGGAAAATATGAGTACTCAACACCGGTGTACATCACCAATATTATGGCAGGTGACTGCATTGTTTAAATGAGTGAAACGCAAAGGATATATTATGAATACAGTCGATTTGAATTTACAGAGTAAATGTGTGAGAGGGGTGGCCAAGATAAAACAAGTACGTAGATAATGCAACACATGTACATACATTAAACTATACAATGTATGTATCTATTACCGATGTAGAATAGGGATGAAGATGTAGATTGTATAAATCAGGTTTTTACAGCCGAAATGTTTCTGGCAAAGCACTGAGCTTCTGATCCTTGATGAGTGAGAAGGAAGCCAGAATGCATATTAAAATGCACTTTGGAACACGACTACAGTAATCTGCAACCCGGATAATCCAACATGATAATTGAGAGTTACCTGTTGAAACGAGGATGCGTGCATTTTTTGACCTAGCCGCAGCTTATGTATAATCATCATGTTTTACTCATGGATGATATCTTCATCAACGCCAGTGCCGGATTATCCTAGTCGCAAAAGTAGCATATGCTACGGGCCTCGCAATTTCAAGGGCCCCGCGCTAAATATTTTCAAGCTATCAATAGAGCAAGTGCAGTGATTCTGCACTTGCTCTATTGCTATAGTGCTATACTGCCTTAAACTTTTCTCAACGACTGAGTGTTTAAGGTTTGCGATTTGTCGTATTATCTGGCTGTATAGCAAATGAGAAATACAATTATTTTACTATACAAGTGAAACATTTGCGTTTTAATATTTACGTGTTTTTATTTTATTTAGGGCCCCTTTATAACATATGCTACAGGCCCTGCACTAGCTTAATCCGGCACTGATCAACACCCTGTACATTGGCGAGATGATAACTTCATAAAGAATATATCTCTAAATCAGCTCAAGCCTTATGTAAATCACGTGACTTGTGTGGCCACCTCCACTCTGAATCCCTCCCCTCTCCCCGCCCGCTGTGAAAACACGCTCACTTCCCTTCTCCCTCTCCCCTCTCGTCATCACTCTCCCATCCCCAACATATTGCCCCAGTAATTCCTTCTTCACCTCCTCCATCTCCTGCCCAGTGCTCCTTCTTTCCTGTCTGCCCGTTGTGTGCCAGAGATAAATACATTTAAGTGAATAATAACACAATCACAACAGACCTAGAATAATCCATCAATGTTCAACTGCTTGTGACACGTTTAGAAATGTAGTGACCTCTCTTCAGTCATATCACTAATTTTTTTACATTAAACCACAGTGAGATTATCGAGTACCTTTATTCGCACATTACACAGCACCACATGTTGAAAATGTCAGGAAATGATGTAGTGTCTGTCTTGAAATTTTAAGTGACGGCATGGCATTTGCAGCTTAATTAATGTGTGGCTGTTGAATGGCTCCAGGTGTCCATGGCTACTCATTGAAGTTATCATTACAAAGGGAGGGAGCGACTGGTAGTGTGGTTGAATTAATTGGAGATCTTGTACCACAGCAATGTGTTGTAGCTATCCCTTCATTAACGTTATGAACATTTGTAACTTTCACTCATAATTTCACAAACAGTCTTTCTATATGATAATTGGTTCTTTACCCTTCTATCTGGCAACAAAACTGACACCTTTTTACAAGGAGTCATGTTTGCATAGACCGCAATACCTGCAGTCATAATACAAACAAAAGAAACATGACTCTGATAATGTGCACTGTCCTTAAAGTTGATTGATCCACACCCGAGACAGCTTTCCTTAGAGCCTAGTCTCATGTATGAGAGCTCGGGGCAAGCCCCGAGCTCTCATACTCTGATGGTGCATTGTCTTTGAGTTGTGCGCCTTTTGGCGTCAACTGGTCCAACCCATATGAGACTAGGCTCTAAGGAAAGCTGTCTCGGGTGTGGATCAATCAACTTTAAGGACAGTGCACATTATCAGAGTTATGTTTCTTTTGTTTGTATTATGACTGCAGGTATTGCGGTCTATGCAAACATGACTCCTTGTAAAAAGGTGTCAGTTTTGTTGCCAGATAGAAGGGTAAAGAACCAATTATCATATTTTTACTGGCAAATGAGGTTCCCATAGAGTCTTTCTATAGTCAGAAAAATATTGTTTATTATGGTACATTTGGGACACGCAATTCACTTTAGCAAAGGCAATTTCCAAAACAACACTTAAGCACATTTGAATTATACATTCAACGCTTGTAAAAAGTACATAATTAAATATGTTGTGAAAATATTCAAAACTAGTGATGAACTGACATCCCCTCCCTTTCTCTAAATAAATATTTTACATATGTATGAAAGGGAGACTTCAATTGTGATGTGCTTACATACATGGAATTTCAAGTTTAGTGTGATGGTTACATTTTTAATTACAACTCAGCGACACACAAATGTCATTATAAATGCATGTGTAGTGGGTTCAACTGAGTAGCACACTTAAACTTGGAGGCGGCGCATTTATTAATAATTCAACGGGGTTACTCTACCCCTTAACGAGACAACAACCTAAGGTGGTGACCACCCTGGCTAACTACACAGGTTACAAGATAACTAACAACTTTGGACCAGGACAGCCAACATACTGCCTGGTCCGCGTGCCTGAAGATTGAAGACCGAAGATCGTAGACGAAGGGTTTCTTCCCCGGGATGGACAGCCTTGATCCCTCCCGGGACTCGGCTTATATTCCTTGCGGCATGGCCGAGCTCCACCCCTGGCCACGCCCCTTTTCCAGAAACCTCCCGAGGAAGCTCGGTCCCCATCACGTGACCCTTACACCCCCCTCTCGGGGGCCCCCCTGTCATCCCATCCGGTCATGTGTCCTCTCCGTTCACCCAGGCTGCCATGACCTTACCCGACCTTCCCTTCAGGCCGGGGCACACACCGTGCTCTTCTCGGGCCGGTACTACACCGCAGTATGGTGACATCCGACGATGTCACTACACATGCACAATAATGGTAGTAGAGATGATTAGATGCTTTTTAATCTCACATGAAAATCACTCAAATGCAGGTGTTGAAAAAAATTATACAAGTGACACAATTAATGTAATCACCTTCTTCTTCTTCCTAGCGTTGTTCCCGCTGTGGCACAGGGCCCGCTTTTCGGCATTGTCTTCTCCATTTGGCTCGGTCCAGGGCATCTTCAGGGGATGCGTTGACTGTCTTCATGTCTTCCTTTATTCGATCCATCCATCGCTTCTTCGGACGTCCGCGTGGACGGCGGCCCTCTGGCTCAATACGCATGGCAGTCTTGGCCACTGATGACTCTTCACTTCGCATCACATGGCCGTACCACCGAAGCCTTGCCTCAAGCATCTTGTCCGCAATGGGGGCCACACCAAGTCGCTTCCGAATGTCTTCGTTCATGACACGATGTACACGATGTAATCACCGTGTTTGATAAAAACATATTGGTTGCCATTTATGCATTCATTGCTTACAAGCAATGCTTACAAGCAATGTGGGTTGAGGATGGAATCTTTACCCATCTGTAGCCAGAGGCAAGGAACTGCTAGTAAAAAGTGCAAACACTCCAAAAAGGACATTTTCAAACATCCGAATGCTGGACCCTCATGACTCTCAATGAGATGCTGTTGAATTAATAAGTCAATTCAGACACAAAATAAGGCCCCATTAGACCCCTATACAGCCATACCACGATTGTTCAGTTTGATGAAATATACTGCCCATGCCACTGAGTGACGTTGAAAGCATTTTGTATTCCCTATATTAGTGTTTGGGCGACATCACTTTCACGTAGACACGCTCACGTTGGATACAGTTGTAGTGAAGTTAATGGAGTCGCTATGGCATTTAGTGCCAGCTGCCGTCACAAGAGTGGAGCTGTGTGTCTTGGGTTTCTCTCTGGCACCAGAGTGGGTATGCCATAGAAGCGGGCTCTCGGGGGCATAGTCCTGGTGACAGTGAGAGAGAGGTCAGGTGAGGACGTGACAGTTTGGGTGACCCCGAGAGGGCACGTGACCGGACGAGGTGGCAAGGAGGGCCCTAAAGGAGGAGAGAGGGACACGTGAGATAGGGACCAGAGTCTTCGGGAAGGATCTGGAAGAGGGCGTGGCCAGGGGCGGAGCTCGACCGCACCGTGGCCCATAAAGGCCGAGTCCCGAGCCCCAATTGGGGCTGTTCTCTGGAATCAACCCTCGGTGCTATGTCTCTCCAATCGTAGGTCTCCGCTCGGTATCGTGTGTCAGTCAGGATGTCACTGACCCGGTTATGTAGTTACCCTGTTGGGGTCTAGTTAACGTGTGTGCGTTTATGTAGTTAGCCCTGTTGGGGCTGTGTAATAAACGTGTTGCCTCCAAGTCAAGTGTGTGCCTCCGTGAAGAACACTAAACAGTGATTGTTCGTCAAATAAGCTGCTCCACCTGATCATCAGGTACTACAAGTCTTGTCAGCAAATGTACTGGACACTGAATTACTTGACACCACGCCCCTTAGAAATAGCTCATTGACTGGAAACAATGCAAGGGAATATTAGTGTGCTTAGGTCAGCTCCAGTCCTGCACTCCTCACGAATTGTTAATGGAAAACAATAGGGCACTCTCTGACAGAGGTTTGTAATTGCTCTGAAATTTTTAAAATGCGAATGCTGTAAATGCATAAACAGTGTTAATGTGTCAAATATTAAGCAAACTCCCAAACATGTTGCATCGGTATCAGCATTCACTGTACCTATACTTATGCGATTAGCATTTATTATTTCGTAATATTATGATCTATAATATTTGTTTTTACCATAACTAATGCAAGAGGTTTGTGGAATTGCCCAATAATCAAACGAAGTTATTTTAAATTGGTGTCATTAAAACTAAATAATGTTCAATCCACACCTTATATCGCGCAAGGAGGCATGCACAATTCTATACAATCTTCATTTATAAGTAGAATTCTCACAGGGTGTCGGTAAAAGGACGCCTCAGGGATGGGAATGCATCACTTGGATGTATCTCTATTGAGCGCAAAGCATTATACTAATGTCTTGGTCCTCAAGTTACGGGTCACCTGCGAGTCCATTGTTTGATGAACAGACATGGGCTCAAGGGCAGAGCTCTAGGGGCTGGAAATCAATACAAAAAAACAATATAAAAACATTCCGTATTCACTGCGGCCTCATCAGGGCTGCCCGCAGTGCCTACAGGTTTAAACATTGATTTAGAAATGCCACCCGTATACTCTATTGGAAAGGATGTTTATTATTTTATTATCATTTTAAACCTTCTACAATAATCCCCCACATCCTGCCCAAGGATAAACCATATCCAGGTTTCCCTCGCTTTATTGGGTTCGGTTGGTATGATTTCGTGGATATACGGCGTACCTATTTCTACCGAAAACATCCATATAAGCGGTTTGATTTCACTCATATGTGGCTATGAGTTCGGACGTGTGGCAACATTGTCTGTACTGTGTGCGCTACTCGGCAGGCAGCTGTCTCGTGCGGTGCATGTGCGTTGAGTGACTGTGGTCTATGCTACGCGATTTCACTTTGTGCGCCATTATTTGGAGCACATCTACCACATACAGCGATATAAACCTGTACAGTATTCCCTCGTTATTCACGAACTTGATATCCACGATATTGGCTATCCGCGAATTGCATCTGGAACTCAAGACAGAATTGAGAGAGAGAGAAATACATTGATGAGATTAAGTGATGAGAGAATGTGATGCGAGAAAGTGATAAGATAAAGTGATGATGCGAAGCATCTGCGAAGCATCATAATAATTTAGGGTAAGTTCATTTATAAACCATTATTTAATACATTAATATTTATTTTTTTCACTTCATGTTTATTATAAACAATTTCTTTTGTGTAATGATCATTGTCACTATTTATAGATTATATATTCATTTAATACATTGAGTACGGAAATACATATGTAGTGTCAACGATTCAGACAGAGTTTCTAGCAGGCACTTTATTTATTAACAACTTTCACGATCTCGTCCGCACACTCTCCACAGTAACTCAGCCTAGCCTGTATATAACAATAGCCGTCTAACACTGACGGCGCTGACTGAGATAGCCAAATACTATTCTTCGTAGCGCATTATCTAGCGTTGACGTTAAGCGACAATGGCGACGAGACGACAGCAATGACGAGACGAGTCCTTTCCCAGAACTCGGCTCATTTTATGTTCCCAGCGCGGCCTGGCTCTGCCCTGACCGCGCCTCCCTTCTCGAGCCCGCTAGCAGGTTCCAGAGGCCTCCAGATAAGGTCCTCCGTGACTCTTACCCGAGTTCCTCCCCTCTGAAAATACACCGTGCACGCCCTCACCGGCGTGTGTACTATCTGTCCACCACAGTTGCTGTCCAACAGCCGGCGCTATTACACTACACATATATAGGGTTTTGTAGGCCAATATCATTATTCGCAATATTTTCAATTCATAAGCATCTCTGGAAAGTATCCCTCAAGAATAACGAGGGAAACCTGCCCTAGATATGAAATTTCAAAATATCTAAAAGAAAATTCTGATTAATTCAAAGAGTATGACATTACTGGCAATTAAGTAACCTATCCCATGTCCTTTATTTACTGCTCCCGCTAAATGTGTCATCACATAGCATCATAAAAATACGTTTCAATATTCATCAATATCAATTATCCGAAAATCTGAAGAAGAAGAAAAAAAGAGAGAAATTATCCTTATGAAAATCATCTGAAAATCTGAAATGTTTTAATTCGAAGCTCATCCCTACTACATACAGCAGTTAGAAAATGGTATTACTAAAGTACTAAAATAATTAACTCATAATGCTTGGCAGCAGGGATTATTGCCTTACAATATAACTGACCAGGTATGAAAAATATTAAAATAGATTTTACCTTTTCTGGCAATAAAACAGATGTTAAGGTGTTCAAACACCAAATTGAAACATTTTTGTAAGGAATCAAGTCTGAATTAACCACACGTACTTGTGGTGAACATGCAAAGAAACATGCTCTGATAATTATAGAGGATGCTTCAAAACAATGTTAACACTTACATGGAACTATTGTTTTTAATGGAAAAAGAACGGATAATACACTGTAACAGAAAAGTCAAAGAGTCGCCACTTGTTCGCCATCATTGTCAACATATGCCTGGAATCTTCTCCAGGTGGTTTCCAGAGCCGGGAGGCATATTTCTTGTGGTATTGTTGCAAATTCTCAGAAGTGTTACAACATTTTTGAAGCACCCTGTATATGCATTGTCTTTGAAACTGATTGGCCTACACCAGAGACAGCCTTATCATAGCATGTTTGTTTGCATGTTCACCACACGTACGTGGGGTTATTGCAGACTTGAATCCTTGCAAAATGTTTGTATTTCGTGTTTGAACATCTTAACACCTGTTTTATTGCCAGAAAAGGTAAAACCTATTCTTATTTTTTCAATATAACTGGCCACTTTGCATACATGCAATTCTACTTGTAGCTAACGTGATTGTGATTCGCTGTCTCCAGCACAGTTTAGGTGATCACCAGAACAATATCAGTGGTGGTGGTCATTAAGCAGAAGGATATCACATATCGACAATAAAACACACAAGTGAGGAACTTACTTTCCTCTCTGCACTTCCCAAGAAAGAATTCAGTAATCATTACGAGCTCAAAATAAATTCTGGCTCTATTGTGTTGCTGTTCCTTGCTCCATGTGGAACAATTAACTCAATCATGGTCATTCTGCCGGTGTGTGGATTACTGCAGTTAAATAACAATATTTAATAACTGACATGTTGCAGTGCCGAACACAGCGACTATTAACTGGTCTAACCGGGATAGATATTTATGGGCGCCACAAGTGGCGAGATGTTGTCTCCTACCACCTGCTAGTCATGGGTTCAATCCCGACCCTGACGGTGCCTGTTTATTTGTAGTTTGTGCGTTCTATCGTCTTGTGGTTGCGTGTATTTTTCTCCGGTTCCTCCAGTTTTCTCCTCTCCAATTAGAAAACATCAATTTAAATGCTTTAGCTGCTGCTATAAATTCATGCGTATGCTCATATTGGCCATTTCCTTGAACTATCAAGCCTGGCCAGATCACCTCTGAAAAAGATCTGTAATCGCTCAATGGGCTTTAGTTTGTGAATATGAAATGTGATGTTTTTCAAGTAATTATAACCTTAATTCCTTCCTACCTGAAATAGCACAAGTCGCCAAATCTATTCGGAAGAAAAATGTTGCGATTCTTAATTGGCTGTGAACATGTTCTCATAAACACATAGATCGGCTGTTCAATTTTTCTATCGGTTGAGCCGAAGGAGCAACTTATGGAGAACATTATATAGTGAAGATGCTCCTTGCTGTGATGCTGCCACACTCTCTGTTGAAAGCATCACTCCTCCCCACAGACGGAACATGTCTGCCATCTCATCACTATGCAAAGGTCACTTGGCATGTAGTAGCCAATGCATAAAGCATCTAATTATGCAGCTTAAGCTTTTTGAAAATCCCCTTGCAAGTGTTACACTGTGCTATGATGCCTTCATGCATATAAGCTTTTGCATTTTATTTACGAATTTTCTGCATGATCTCCCTATTATCTAGAGTCTATATTTGAATATGGATCAAAATCAAACTTGCAATATTTATACATTTCATTACATGCCTGAGGAGTGAATGCACATTGAAAACTCGATGTTTAAAACATGGCTAATACTAATTGCATTTCTTTTTTCAATATACCAGTTATTTTTTTATATTTTCACAATAACATTCATACATTGCCCTGTTAGGTGCCTCTGCATTAACGGGCTGGGGTCTCACTAAAATGTCCACCTCTTCTCCCTTAGCCTCGATGTATCGATGGTTCTGGATGTGTGATGGGCTGTGTGTCTCACTGGCGTTTGGGTTTAATATAATGCATGAAATAATGATGTGGCTTGCATAATACTGTACACTCCTTGCCACTATCACTGCGTGTCTGTACATGAGATTCTGCAGATCGGAAACATATGTTTAATCACACTTGTACATCATATCATTACTGCCATTGTTGACACTTACAAATCATGTAATACTAATACCGTTGTGTTGTTCAGCAAAGTGTGGGCAAGTACACAGCCCTCTTGTGCATTTCTATGGTGTATTCCTGAGATTGTTCATTACCCCAAGTATATCTATTTTGAGTTAGCAGCTGAGCTTTCTGCAAAGGTTAGCGTGTGCTTGATTTTAAAGTTGATTTAACACAAAGTTTGGCGGGTGACCAACATTATACATGCCTAACTGTCTTTACCCTGCAGTATGAGCAAAAGGCAGGTTGAGAGCCCGAGCTCAGACGAACCTCTTACAATAAAGAGCCTCATACAATGAGCAGATGTAAAACGTTTAGAAACAGATGTGGATTGATGCCAGGTAACGACACCACCACCATCATTTTGTTCAATATAATGTAATAAATAGCCCAGTTAACTGGTAGGAACCTCCTGGTTACACCAGCTCACAGGGGATTATTGTGTTCGTCCGTCTGTCCGTCGTGCATCCAAAAATGGGAGGGGTGGGGCTGGGTGGAAAGGGGAGGGTGGGGAGGGGCTGGGTGGAGAGGGTGGGGAGGGTGGGGGTGGGAGGGAGGGGTGGGGCTGGGTGGGGAGGTGTTGGTCACCCCGTGGTGCCCTTATGCAACTCAACGTTTAACCTATTCACGCTGGCTTGTGCCCGCCCTCATAGTCGGCCATATTTGCGGAATACACCACGCCGCCATTGACCCTGGCCATTGACCGAGCAACCCAACGTTCCTACCAGCTCCCTCCGCAGGAATGTGTTTGAAGAGGAAGGTTGGCTCCATGATCAGAGCTGAGCTGGCAATGTTGAGATTATGAGTTGAATCCAGGCAACTGCCATAAGTTAAACTGGATTGTGAAGTTATGGTCTCAGCCCTGATCACCAATCAATGGAGAAACCCCCCCCCCCCCACCATATTTTTTGGTTAGATGTTTGAACCTTTATTGGTTAAATCCGAGCATTGAGGGTTAGCAATATCAGAATGATGCCCGTGTTACAATCTCATCGCAATGTGTGTTGTAAAAATCCAACATTTGTTGTACAAAGTATCACAAAGGCGCAGATTTGTGTGATAAACTAAAAGAGGAAAAAACTAAAAATGTAAAAGGGCAAAGAAATTCTTTATTTTTATCGTCCATTTTAATGACAATTTTGATTTATTTTTGTTACTTTTAATCCCAATCGCTTGGACTTTAAACACAGCAATGCTGATAGAAGTAATCCTTCATTTACCATGAAGGCACAGTCAGGTGGTGTGTCAGCTTCCCGTTTTAAATAGATAAGAAGTTATCAGACAGTGTTAATCTCAAACATCAATTGGACATTGTATCTGCATTGACCTAGTATCCACCGTAACATGTTGTGCAAGATCAGCAAAATGTGAACATCTCATACTCACTGTAGAGTTTTCTGAATCATATTTAACATTACTGACTTCATACATTAGACATGTTTGTGCCTCTTTTGCAGAACTAATGGAAAATACTTACTTTAGTCATCAGTACTTTTAAGTAAGATTTCATTAACTCTGGTGAATGTGGGTTATTAGATTAATAAAAGTCATGTCGATATTTCCACTAAAAGTGTTCATATTTTGCAGAAAACAATTACATGTAATGCAAAAAAAGCAAATTTAATCACGATTCATATCTAATTGCCATCAAATGCTAATATTTTATAGGTGTAACAACAGTTTTCAATTGTAATTAAATTCGTGACAGAAATCCATATTTTTTGTGAATTGCTTACATTTCCTCTACTTTGCACGCCTATCGTGTGTTTTTGTTTATTGTTGTAACTTTCTGACCTGCCCCTATTGTACATCTCTGAAAAAGAGCTTTATAGCTAATCGGATTCGTCTGGTATAAATAAAGATTCTTATTCTGTTAATGCCTTCAGAAAATATGTTCCTGAACCTTCGTACTTGAACCGTATCCCAACAGTCATAAATTGCATTATCTGAATTTTGTGCATAATGCAAGATAGATACACTGCCTTGTAGATGCATATGAGGTGAGAACATGATAATCAAGGATAAAAAAACGATGAAAAGCTAGCAGGACAGATTATATACAAGATACCCAGAGGAAAACTCTAGCTAGAGGTGTAAGATTGATGTTGGTTACCGCCTGTCTTTGTGTGCCTCGGCATACTATAATGCACACGGCAGGGACTAGACGAATCAAGCCTCACGAACTCCCGCCAATAGCCAGTCCTGGTTTGGCTGTGGTAATGATGCGGGTTGGGGTGCACCACGGTGGACTTGACAGCATGATGGAGTGCCGCATATATGAAGGCCGAAAAGTCCTTCATCATAGCCCAGCAGGGATACGATCTGCTTGCCTCGAGGCTGTCGCACTTGTTTTTGAGAAGAGAGAGGAGGGTAGGTAGGGGGTCGGGGGGAAAATGAGGCTCACCGAAGATTGAAT
Organism: Lampetra fluviatilis; assembly: GCF_964198595.1. Taxonomy (NCBI): domain Eukaryota; kingdom Metazoa; phylum Chordata; class Hyperoartia; order Petromyzontiformes; family Petromyzontidae; genus Lampetra; species Lampetra fluviatilis. The sequence goes on along the minus strand of NC_136275.1, from coordinate 22,956,958 downwards.
CTTTCAATAGGGCAACGGCATTTTATTTAGTGTGTGTATTTTACTGCTTATTGCTTTGGTTCAACGGTGCGAAACAGAGAACAGTGGAATTGATCCTGCTGCACTTCATCCAACATTCGTCTATTACCAGGCGTGTGGGAAAGCATACAAGGTGTTTCGTAACTTTTTTGTGAAGAGATTACAATTACAGAATTGTGCATAAAAAGGGCTGCTTTTTGTTAAATGGTCAGCATTCCATGTCGCAACCAGAATTATAAATTGCGTCATTAATTATTTGACAGTTGTGTTACGGTTAGATGATTGTGCACACTGCATTTTGAATCGAGTTATAATTAACAAGTTTAATATTTCATTTTCCATATAAAGATCCACATTACAATTTGGTATGATTAATAAATTACAGACAATCTAGCGTGACTCTTGCATTGTGCACTCCCCCAAGGAAATTTGACAAAGCATATGTGATACAATTATAATTATTTAGCATTTCGCATACAATGTTGTATCAAACTGAAATTTTCAGCAGAGTTGAGATTTACAAATTATTCGACAGGTAACACGCGCATGTGAGATATGTCCAAGTGTGAGACTGTTTAACAACTTTCGATGACATTTTTAACGATCTAGCGAGAATGCACTTAATTGAACTGACATATTTGTCACTCATTTGCAGATCCATCTATATTCATCTTCTTGGGTCTTTCGGTAAAGTCACATAGATATCTACGTGACTTTACCGAAAAGCCCAAGAAGATGAATTCCTGCAGTCACAAAAGCTTTAGGTCAAGAGATCCATCTATGTGTAGCTCTTCTGCCCTGTCCCCTCTCCTCCCGTCGTGAATCCTTCAAAGGGGCGGGGGGGGGGAACAGGTCGTCTGAATAGACAATAACAACAATAAAAATACTATCTTCACTAACATAGCCACCGCTGCCCCCTTTTGCCTCGTAGCTCTCGTTCAATATGCTGTATGTCTCTCCCATTAACGCAGCTGTTGTGCCTGCGTGCGTGCGTACGACGACGGTGCTCGTGTGCGACGACGGGGCACATTTTCTATTATACGGATAGTCCCCGACTTACGATGGTCCGACTTACGATATTTCGATCTTACGATGACGATAGCGATATGACAAAAATGTAAAATATTTTACATTTCGCGCGGCAGGCAAACGCAGCAGCGTACGAGGTACGATACTGTACGTTGGGACGCTGCCGGGATGTTCTGTACGCATCTCACGCCTTGTGTGGTGATGCCTCTCACTCTCACCAGCGGTCGACGGAGTTAAGTTGTCACGGTGTTAGCGCGTGTATTTTTTTTGTGTTTTTTGTGTTTCAAAGCCCAATTTTAGTGAAAAAAGCACGTCTTCAAGTATGCAGACGACGGACAGAATCTTGGTGAGTACAGTACAATATGATACGTTACGATACGCTCAATGCATGTTAAAAGTTTTTATAGCAGATAGGATTGTTTCCTGAAATTTTTTTCAATGAAATTACAGTTCATATAGGTAGGCTACGAATTTACCTTGTTTTTTACTTAAAATTTTACTGTGCAATACAGTATTTTAATTAATAAATACATACAGTATATAGTTTATACAGTACGGTACTATAAATTGCTCTGTTTTGCTAAATTATCACCATTCTTTAAGACTCCTGGGTAGGCTAGGCCATTTTCGACTTACGATGGGGTCGTCGTAACGCATCTCCATCGTAAGTCGGGGACTACCTGTATTCGTTTGCATTAGCATGCCAATCTTCCTTTGGCGCATCTCTGACCCCGCCTACTTACCCTTGGGTGACACCCAACACCAAAACCTATATATAGCCTCTTGTTGCAACAGCCCTTTCTTGTTCAGCAGTTCTACGGCTGTATCTTTCTACCTGATGATGATTGCTTGTGTTGCGATCGAAACGTCGCAATTTATTATTTATTTTTCTACCTACGTGACTTTATTGAAAGAACCAAAGAGACGGTGAGTGGACTGCGTTGTGTTTTGTCCTCTGGAGAAGTCGGCAACAGCTAAACACCAGCAGGAGGTTTGTGAAACGGCAACACTTTATTTCGAAAGTCCTTTTCAGAAGGGCAATTGCGTATCTGCAATAGCGATCAGAGATACCCTTCACATCAAAACACTGCAGCTGAATTCCTAGATCCAGAAGATGGCCCAAAAATACATTTGGGGCGTGCCTCATACTCTGCTGTGTACGTTGGGGCTCAGGGTCCAATCCTTGATCACCATTTGCCTGATCTTAAATAATACTTATTATAATAATAAACGCACCTGGCTACCTGTAGCTATGCAAAATGTTTCCTAGATTCCCATATGCTATAGAGTACACAATTATACGTGTGATTAATCACAGATGAGCTCACACCTGCTACATATGCATTGGTTTACTAAAAAGTTTCCCCTTTCATTTTTTATTCATTACAGACATCATATCCATACGTAATTGAAGGCACATGATCATCTTAATCTGTCCGTTCCGTCTACTCATTTGTGACCATGGGGCCAAACGAACTTCCACCATGGTTCTCTTTCTTTAGCCAGCAATACGGATTTGTCTAATCTTATCATTTGTTAGCTTCATTCGTCTGGTATTTACCAGTGCTTGACCGGTGTCAACCAGCTACCACCTGGGCTGTACGTTCGGATGCTAATCAGATTAACTATCTTTTAGTCTACCCCACATTCAATACACGTTGAGTGACATTTACAATGAGGGCAATGTTTTTATTTTAGTGATATTTTCGTAGTTTTTTTTACACATGAACAACGTATGTTATTAGCAGCCCCTCGTGCCACTTTTTTCCCTCTGTTATCCTCCACTCATCAATTGCCATCAACAGTTGTGAAATATAACTACTGCTCTCAATCCCGGCTGCTTGAAATTGCATTTTCGGGCACAGAAGCATTTGAGAGAGATAAAAAAAAGAGCATTGCCTCTTGTCAGATGATGCAGTGAATATCATGATAGTGGGCAGAGGGTTGAGGGGTGGGGGGAAGAGATCCGTGCATTTGGAAATTATGAACGAGGGTACTTGTGAGATGCAACTTAAAGAAATATCACCCCAGTAGACTACAGAGTAAACGTGAAATCTTCATGCCAATTCCTCAGCCAAAACTGACTTTCTCCTCTTTACATTCATGACCTCCAGCCACATATTCAATCAAAATTATTAAGATCCTCAGACTGTGCATTGCTCACTCTCCCACAGTCTAGGCTTCACACTTGGGCTGACGGTGCCTTTGAAATTGCAGCACCTACATTCTTGGAACTCGTTGCCCTTCGAGGTCAGGACTTCCAAAACATTACAAATCTTCATATCTCTCCTGAAAACATATCTATTTTCAAACGTCTTTCTCACTTCTCCTTTCCTCGGTTTACGTTAACTATTTGCGCCTATCCATGTGTAGTGGTGATACGCGCTGGGTGTATATGTCGTGTGCCAGCGCGTATGTACGGGTGTGTGTGTGGTGACGCGCGCTGACGGGGAGGAGCAGGCGTCAGTGCGCGGGTGGGGGTAGTGCTGCTGATTGGCTGTGTGCCGGTGACGCGCCCAGAGGGAGTGATCGGGTAGCAGCGCGGTGTGATTGGTCGGGGAGTGAAAACACGCGCTGAGCGGAACCGGATCGTAGGGATAGCGCGTGGGGATTGGGTAACTGAGGAGCGGTGCCGACGTTGAGGTCCGCATCCGCTCCGTCTCCCGGGAAGAAGGGGTATATAAGGTGATGCACAGAGTAGCAGGGGCGGAAGTGGAACCATCTAAGAATGAAGACGAAGGTGCAGAGATAGAGCCCGGAGAGGAGAGTAATGGAGAGTAATGGAGAGTAGAGGAGAGTAAGGTATAAGTGTGTAGCCAGCGAGAGAGAACGGTCTACACGAGCTGAGTAATGTATAGTGTGTAGCCAGCGAGAGAGAACGGTCTACACGAGCTGAGTAATGTATAGTGTGTAGCCAGCGAGAGAGAACGGTCTACACGAGCTGAGTAATGTATAGTGTGTAGCCAGCAAGAGAGAACGGTCTACACGAGCCGAGTATGCATACGGTGTAGCCAGCGAGAGAGAAAGGTCTACACGAGCCGAGTATGCATACGGTGTAGCCAGAGAGGGAGATGCAAAGTCTACACGAGGCGAGTGGAGAGTGTAGCAGAGGCGCAGAGTCTACACGAGGCGAGAGAGGAGTGTAGCCGAGGCGCGGAGTCTACACGAGGCACAGAGAGCCGGCAGCACAGAATCCAGAGTCAAGAGAAGCGCATTGTGAAGAAGAGAGGCCACGCGTTGTATTGTTACAAGTCAAGATTTAATAAAAGAAGTGTGTTCCCGTCAAGGAGTTTCCTGCCGTCATTTTCCAATACTTCATCTGGCGTCAGAAGTGAAACGGGCTTCCAAGTATGGAGACGAGGAAGACCCGTAGGACCCACGGGATTGACCGCGAGGAAGACCTGGACGACTCGGGGCCGCTGGTGGCGGGGGGTGAGGAAGAGGACTTGCCCACGCTGCAGGGTCCGTCGACGGCGCCGGCCGAGCGACCGGGGACAGACGCCGGGCTTCGTGAGGCGCACTCCCGACTGGCGGAGCTGCTGCTCGCCGCCGCGTCCATCTTGGCGGAGATCAGCTCGTCGGGAGGAGCGGGGACGGTGGGGGACATTTTACAAGGTCGCCCCGCAGATTCCCGCCAAAACGAATGGGGGATTCCCGCCATTGCGCCTGGGCCTACTTTTGGCGGGAACGGCGAGCGCCACGTGGTGGTGGGTTCCCAAGCGCGCGCATCGACGTCATCAGCGCGCGAGGGGGTCCGCCATCTTACGTCTGCTGCTGGAGCCGCCATCTTAGACACCGACGGACAGGCGGAGAGGAACCACGAGGCGGATGACTTCATTTTTCAGCAGCGCCTGCCCACGTTGTCAGCCTTCAAGGCGGAAGGCGGAGACTGGGGCCAATTTCAGCGAAGGTTTTTGGCCCATCAAGAGATGTCAGCGTGGTCCGATGCTACGGCGCTGCGGGCATTGCCCGCCATGCTGGACGACGATGCGCTCGCGGCCTTCAGGGCTGCACGGAAGTCAGACCGCTCCACGCTGAAGGATGCGCTGGGGTTGTTGGCCAGGGTCTACGGGCCTCCCTCTACGTGCCGCCATCAGTTCTACGCAAGACGGAAAGCGGCCACGGAGACCGCGCTGGCCTATCGCACGGCGTTGCTGGCTCTTGCTGATGCTGCGTTCCCTCGGATGGACGAGGAGGGCCAAGACGCGATGGTTTTGGAGCAGCTGCTCAAGTTGGCGCAGGACCTGGGGGTCCCTATCAACACAGCTGACGAGATTGATATTTCTTCTTTGAGAGTCGCCACGAGTATTCAAGCGCACGAGGCCCTACAACGGAAGCAAGGCGTTGGTTGCAACGCTGCTGTCGTCGCAGCCCCGGGTTTGGTGGTCGCCGAACCCCAAGTCGTCAGCCCACGAGAGGAGGCGTTCGCCACGGGACGACCAGGGGACTGGAGGCCGGGGGCCCGGTCGCCTCTGCGATCGGGCCGAAAGTCGGAGCAACCAAGATCTACTCCGACCCTCGTCACGTGCTATAACTGCGGCCTCCGGGGCCACGTGGCGTCCGGGTGCCGCGCTCCGCGGCAGCGCGCCATGGGAGCTCGGCTGGACGACGACCGAGAGCCCAAGTCATCTCTACAATCCCCGGCAAGTCGCGGCACCTCACACGCTCGGCCTGTTTATTCGGCACACATGGGACGCCGCGTTGCGGCGGAGGAGGGCCGGTTAAGGTTCGGGGATTCGGTTCGGCGAGGGGGGTTCGGCCGGGACCAGGGAGACATTGAATGGGCGGAATTGGGGCATAGAATTGTGGCTGCTTCGGCGGGTTCGTCCGTTGTTACGGGATCTATTGATGGGGTTGAGATTAGGGTGTTAGTGGACACGGGGGCATCGGCAACTATTATATCGGACCTCATTTATAATATTCTTCCGGTCCAATGTCGTCCGCTGCTTCCAGTGGATGTGCCATTTTACGCCGCTAATGGGGGATCGTTGGGCATTATCGGTCAGGTTAGGGCGTCCATTTGCATTGGAGATATCAAATTGTCGGGACCCGTTTTCGTTTCGTCTTCTTTGGCAGTTCCGTGTCTTTTGGGCACTGACTTTTTGGCTAAAATGCCCATTAAAATTCTTATCGATCAACGATGCATTGAACTGCCATCGGGTCGCCGGATTTCATTTTTGACGGGCCCTACTGACATTCGGACGGCGTGCGCTACGATACAAGCGGTGGCGACGCAGACAGTGCAAGTGCCCCCGGGTTCACAGATGTTGATTCCCCTCCGGTTGCGGAAACCATGGGTGAGGGAGGCTTCGGGACAGAGTATGCTTTTGGGTCCTTCTAACAAGGCTGTCGGGGGTCTTGATTTATCGGTGGCTCACACTTTGGTGCGGGCTGACAGGGATCCGTTTGTCATGGTTTTGAACGCGGGGTCGCGACCAGCTGTCATTCCGCAGGGCACCGTGCTGGCTCACGCGGCGCAGGTCCCTGGGGATGATGGGTTGGTTGCGCAGGTGGGCTCGAGCCCCGCGCGGAACGTTGAGCCAAGGGAAGACCTTGAGTGGGTCCATTCGTTATGTGCCGCCTCGGACGATTTGTCGGCGGCGCAGTTGGGGGCGCTGCGCGAGTTGCTCATTGAATTCTCTGATGTATTCAGTAAACATAAGTATGACATTGGGTGCACGGATTTGTTGCACCATCACATTGAAACGGGCGATGCGGCGCCGGTCAGGCTAAATCCCTTCCGACTGAGTCCCGTGGAGAAGGAACATGTTCAGTCGGCTGTTAACGATATGCTAGAAGCCGATATTATTTCGCCCTCCTCTAGCCCGTGGGGAGCGCCTATTGTGCTGGTTAAGAAGCAGGACGGGTCCCTGCGATTCTGCGTTGATTTCCGTCGCCTGAATAAGATCTCTGTGGCTGACGCGTATCCGCTCCCCAGGATGGATGAGTCCCTCGATGCATTGTCTGGTGCGCGATATTTTTCGACTCTTGATTTGTTATCGGGGTTTTGGCAGTTGCCGCTCGACGAAGAGTCGAAACCTAAGACAGCATTTCGGACTCCAGGGGGGCTGTTCCAGTTTAACCGGTTACCCATGGGACTTCACTCCTCTCCAGCGACGTTTCAGCGACTTATGGAGCTGGTTTTGTCGGGCTTGCAGTGGGATACATGCTTGATTTATATGGACGATGTCATTGTTTTCAGTAAAACGTTTGAGGAACACCTCGGGCGATTGAGAGGGGTGTTCTTGCGAATGCGATCGGCTAAGTTGAAATTTAAACCGGCCAAATGTCACCTCCTTCGTAGGTCCGTTAGATACTTGGGTCACATTGTCGATTCTTCGGGGATCTCCACCGATCCCGCGAAGACGGATTGTGTCGGTTCGTGGCCGACACCTACGTCCGTTTCCGACGTGCGTAGTTTCATCGGGTTTGCTTCTTATTATCGGCGGTTCGTTGAGCACTTCGCCACTATTGCAAAACCCTTGCACGCTCTAACGGCGAAGGGAGTGAAGTTCAAATGGGGACCGGAGGAGGAGGCCGCGTTTCGCTCCCTCCGGGACGCCTTGGTGGGTGCCCCACCCTTGTGTTATCCCGATTTTGCCAGTCCCTTTTTGCTGGACACGGATGCTAGCAACACGGGCATTGGGGGGGTGCTATCCCAAGTCGTTGGGGGTGTCGAAAGAGTTGTCGCCTACGGTAGTAGGGTGTTGTCTCCGGCGGAGCAGCGCTACTGTGTCACCCGTCGCGAGCTGCTTGCCATTGTTTTTTTTGTGCAGCAGTTTAGGCCATATCTTTATGGTCGTCACTTTACAGTCCGAACGGACCACGCGGCGCTACAGTATTCATTGAGGGTCGCCCAGCCCTCGGGCCAGTTGTCGCGTTGGTTGGAAGTCCTCCAGGACTATCAGTTTACGACTACGTACCGTAAGGGGTTGCGACACACGAATGCCGATTGCTTGTCGCGGTTGTTGCCTTGTGATGAATGCGCGTGTTTGTCGGGATCGGCGCGCTGTAAACCGACGCTTGCGGGGGAGATGGGGGCACTGGCTGCGACAGCGGGCGCACCGATCGGGGATGATTCCACTGCCTCTCAGGGTCGGGACTCGCTGCTCTCGCTGTCGCTCAGCGAATGGGGCCGCCTCCAGATGGCGGTCAGCTCGCTGCTAGCATTGCGCCGCAAGGTTGGGGGTCCCGAGGGGGACCAGGAGCGTACCGGCTCCTATGTACTTGAGCGGGGCGTGTTATTGAAATGGGACAGTTTGTCCCGGCGGAACGCACTCGTGGTGCCTTCCGCTGTGAGGGGGAGGGTTGTCTTGGCGGCACACGAACGCCTCTTGCACTTGGGAGTTAACAAGACGCTTGCCCTGCTTCAGCGTGACTATTACTGGCCGGGAATGGGAAGTGATGTGGTGCATATTCTGAAGGGGTGCGTTGAGTGCGCCAGGCGTAAACCACCGGCCGTGGCAGCTAATCCACCGCTGCAATCTATTCAGGTCTCGCGTACCAACGAGCTCGTTGCACTCGATATTTTGGGGCCCTTCCCAGTCACGCCGAGAGGGAATAAATATTTGTTAGTGGGGGTCGAATACTTTACCCGATGGCCTATGGCGTGGCCTCTCGCTAACCAGTCGGCAGCGGCTGTGACGGATGCCTTCGTCCAGGGCTATGTCCTGGACAAGGGGGCTCCCGAACGCCTGCTGACCGACCAAGGTAAAAATTTTTCGAGTAAATTGTTGCAAGAGGTGTGCGATCTGTTGGGTACCAAGAAGGTGCGTACCTCCCCGTACCACCCACAGACTGACGGGATGGTGGAGAGACTCCACAAAACCTTGACTTCCATGCTGTGCCAGCAGGTGTGCGAGGCACATGTAGATTGGGACCTGCAGGTCCCGGGAGTCCTTGCCGCGTATAGAATGGCCCCCCATGCAGCTACGGGGTTTTCCCCATTCTATTTGATGTACGGTCGGGAAGCTGACCCGCCAATAGAAACGCAACTTGGCCTGTCCGCTCCACGAACTAATTCTAATTTGGCAGAACATATTAAGTTTAATATTCACAAGCTGACAGAGGCGAGGGAGGCCGCGCGGCTTAATTCGCGGGCTCGCCAAATTGCTAATGAACGGTTGCGGGCACGGAAGGTGTCCATGCACGAATGGAAACCAGGTGACAGGGCCTGGCTGCATTGCCCTCAGGCACCCTTGGCTACGTCGCCTAAATTGTTGAGACCGTGGAGGGGACCCGTGGAGGTCGTGCGCGTTGCACGGCCCCAGTGCGTTCAGATAAAGTGGGGAAAGCGCCGGTGGTACGTTCACCCCTCCCGACTGAAACCGTTCTCGCCTCCATATGGCCTCCCCTTGTGTCGTGATGGCCGGGCGTGTGACGTGACCGGCGACCCAGAGGGGGAAATGTCTCTGCCTGATCCACACGTATTTTCGCCTGATCTGCTCCCAGGTGTCTCGGAACTGACAGCTGCCGATCACCGGCGGCCGGATCTCCGCGGCGGGGCCGGCCCTTTCAGGCCCGTTCCGCGCCGTCTGGAGCAGCCGGAACCGCCGGACGGTCGTCAGTGTCCCGCCCCATACGATGGACCAGCCAGACGGACTCGCGCCAGGTCGTGCTACTTTGCATGACCTGCCTCGTGAGGAGTCGGGGCAGTTGGAGCGCCTCGTCACTGCGTGTAGTCGCAGGGACGTGGGGCGCGTTCGTTTCGAATTTGCTCGTATCGTGTTATTGTTGACTTTTCGGGTTCATTGTCAATCTGTACATAGTTATTCTTGTTGTTGTTGGTGTTGTGTTATGTTACGGGGCACACTCGGGGGGTTACGGGGTTTTTTTTTGTTAGTTGTCGTTTTGTCGTCGCGGTTGGTTGTTGTTAGCAGCCGGGCCGGCTGCGAGCTATGTGGGAGGGGGTGATGTAGTGGTGATACGCGCTGGGTGTATATGTCGTGTGCCAGCGCGTATGTACGGGTGTGTGTGTGGTGACGCGCGCTGACGGGGAGGAGCAGGCGTCAGTGCGCGGGTGGGGGTAGTGCTGCTGATTGGCTGTGTGCCGGTGACGCGCCCAGAGGGAGTGATCGGGTAGCAGCGCGGTGTGATTGGTCGGGGAGTGAAAACACGCGCTGAGCGGAACCGGATCATAGGGATAGCGCGTGGGGATTGGGTAACTGAGGAGCGGTGCCGACGTTGAGGTCCGCATCCGCTCCGTCTCCCGGGAAGAAGGGTGATGCACAGAGTAGCAGGGGCGGAAGTGGAACCATCTAAGAATGAAGACGAAGGTGCAGAGATAGAGCCCGGAGAGGAGAGTAATGGAGAGTAATGGAGAGTAGAGGAGAGTAAGGTATAAGTGTGTAGCCAGCGAGAGAGAACGGTCTACACGAGCTGAGTAATGTATAGTGTGTAGCCAGCGAGAGAGAACGGTCTACACGAGCTGAGTAATGTATAGTGTGTAGCCAGCGAGAGAGAACGGTCTACACGAGCTGAGTAATGTATAGTGTGTAGCCAGCAAGAGAGAACGGTCTACACGAGCCGAGTATGCATACGGTGTAGCCAGCGAGAGAGAAAGGTCTACACGAGCCGAGTATGCATACGGTGTAGCCAGAGAGGGAGATGCAAAGTCTACACGAGGCGAGTGGAGAGTGTAGCAGAGGCGCAGAGTCTACACGAGGCGAGAGAGGAGTGTAGCCGAGGCGCGGAGTCTACACGAGGCACAGAGAGCCGGCAGCACAGAATCCAGAGTCAAGAGAAGCGCATTGTGAAGAAGAGAGGCCACGCGTTGTATTGTTACAAGTCAAGATTTAATAAAAGAAGTGTGTTCCCGTCAAGGAGTTTCCTGCCGTCATTTTCCAATACTTCACATGCATAGTGCCTTGAGAACGATTGGTTAAGGACGCTTCGTAAATGATTATTTAAACATGTTATAGAATGCTGCCTCAGGTAGTTAAGGATCCCTGGAGAGTCAGCCACAGGTAGTTATCTCCCAGTGTGCATCACCTTGAGCAACGATGACGAGATGGATTCCCTGGATGAATTCAAACATCTGGCTTCCAGAACGCGTTGGCGGTTCCAAATGCAATGGAAGTGAAATGACAATAGAGTCTGCATGCAGTGTGAGGGGACTAGTGGCCACGGGTGGTAATGACAGGGAGGTCAGCTTACAATACAAGTGCACTAGTAGCCACGCGAGGTAATGATAGGGGTATCAGTTGTGAGTGCGAAGGGACGAGTGCGAAGGGACGAGTGGCTACGGGAATGTTCGAAAAGGGAGCGTGGTCAGGTGACAGAGTCATGGAGAATGATCGAGAAGGGAGGCGTGGCCTCGTGTTGATATATAAGGGAGATGTGCGGGAGACTCAGGGCTGTTGCAGTGGGATCTCCGCCTGATGTCAAGTGAACATGTCTTGAATAAAGTTCCATCTCAAGAGAAGTGTGTCAAGTCGTCATTACACAAGTATTGAGATATTTTTCAGCAAGGATAACCTATATCGTGCCACAAGGCTAAACATATGATAGTTAAAATCGACATGTAAAACTTAACAATGTTTATATTTTATATCTGGGAAATATGTGGTACTACCTGTATATTTTCACGATCCAAAAATGAGAAAATGTCAAGATATAACAAAATGCATATCAGAGAACATGACTGTTACAGCATTTTTCAAAAGACATTTAATTAGAATTGCGATGGTATTCTCTCCATTTCCCTCAACCCGTGAGCACTGTGTTTTAGGCCTCAGCTTGCCGAATGTTTGTGCCCCCTTCCATTTTTGTTGCTCGTGGTCTGTACTGGGCTCTAGCCAGAAATAAATAATTTCAATGGTAGAACGCCTCTTATCCACAACCCTATTACCATACTCTTTGGTTCTTTCGGTAAAGTCACGTAGGTATAAAATAAAATAAATCACGTAGTTTCGGGTGCAACACAAGCGTCCATCATCAGGTTGGAAAGCATACTCTGCTGCTGAGGCAGACTATTTTAAAAGGTTTGAAATGGGTGTAGCTCAAGGGTTATAAAGAAGTGGCCGGGGCTAGTGATGTTAATGTGAGAAATTAGCATGCAACTGTAAGCTAGGAGAGCGGCCTCCCAGACGAGGACACGGAAGTGGCTATGTTAATGTGAGGGATTAGCATGATGTTAAAGTGAGATATAAGCATGTAACTGTAGAAAAGAAGGAGAAGAAGAGTGGCCTCCTCGACGAGGGAATGCAACCCAACGGGTGTAATCTGAAGGGCCTGTGAGTATGAGAGTGCAATCCAAAAGATATGTGAGCATGAGAGTGCAATCCAAAGCCAAGAGAGTGCAATGCAACGGACATGTGAGCATGAGACATCTAAGAGAGAGGCATAGAGAGAGAGTCAAAATAACAGCTGACATATGCAGGTAGGATGGAAACATCACAGTTAGTTAAGACTTTACCTGGTTAATAACATCCTTCCAATGATGCTCAGTTTGTACCCATCCTCTCGGTTGAAGTTGTGTCTGTGTTTATATATCTGGATGGCTTCATGAACAAATCTCTGAAGGTAGCCGGTAGGTTTGCAGAGTACCTCCGTCTTGGAAAAATCAATTTCATGTGAGCCCACAGCGTTAAAACAATGATCGGCAATGGCAGAGGTATTGGTCCTACCATGTTTCAGATCTGCCTTGTGTTCACGGACGCGGTCCGACACATCTCGTTTCATTTCCCGAATATAACTGCTGCCGCAACCACAGCTCAGTTTGTAGACACCAGGGTATTGCATGTCAGGAATCACATCTTTTACAGATGGGATTAAATCACGGATTTTGTGTACTGTATTGAAACTAACCTGGATCTTGTGTGTGTTGAAGATTTTGGAAATCTTTTTGGTAACCCCTGCTATGTACGGTAAAGTGATGGTTTTGGTTGGATCCTCAGAGGGTTGTCTCCACATGGCTGGAGAGACAGCTTTGCGGATTGTACAGTCCGAGTATCCGTTCATTCTGAGGGCTTGGTGTACGTGCTCCAACTCACTGGCTAGGTGGTGCTGGTCGGAGATGCAACGGGCCCTATGGTGTAGTGTTTTGATGAGGGAATTATTCTGGGCTGGATGGTGGAGGGAGTCAGGCTTTAGATAGGCATCCGTATGGGTGGCTTTCCTGTAGACCGAATGTCCCAAATGAGCCATCAGGTCTCTTCTCGATCAAAACATCCAGGAATGGTAGCTTGTCATTCTTTTCCACTTCCATGGTGAATTTGAAAGACGGGTGTATGGAATTGATGTGGTTGAGAAATTTGTTCAGTGCTGGCAGGCCATGGGACCAGATGACAAACGTATCATCTACGTATCTCTTCCACAAGGAAGGACGTAGGGTGGATGTTTGGATGGCATCTGTCTCAAATTTTTCATGAAAACATTCGCTACCACTGGTGATAAGGGAGAACCCATTGGGGTACCCTCATTTTGTCTGTAGAATGTACCATTCCAGGTGAAGTATGTGTTGGTAAGACAGTGCCTTACCAAAGTTGGTACATTTGGATTCAGTTCTTGTTGGACTAAGTCTTCATTGATTGCAATGGTGTCAAGTACAGGTACATTGGTGAACAGAGAGACAACATCGACACTGACAAGCAAATCATCCGGAGACAGTGAGATGTCCTTGATTAGAGAAACCAAGTGAGCTGAGTTAAGTACAGCTGAGGTGGACTTGCCAGTGAAAGGAAGCAGAGTCTCAGACAGAAATCGGGCCAGTCTGTAGGTGGGTGAGTTCATCGTGGAGATGATAGGACGGAGCGGGGTACCTACTTTGTGGATTTTTGGAAGGCCATGAAATCTGGCTGGTCTAGCAGCCGAAGGTTTTAGGGAGCTCTGATTGGTCTGATCGATTAGAGAAGTCGATTTAGTGATGATATTGTTTGTTTTAGTAGCTAGGCAGTTGGTAGGATCTCTGTTGATTTTGGTATAGCTGCCATCATTAAGAACGTCCTGAATGTTGTTGTTGTAAGTATTGTTTCTTATCCATGATGACAGTGGCATTGCCCTTGTCGGCTGAGAGGATGACAATATCATCTGTTTTTTTTTAATTTAGAGAGTTCAGAACGCTCGTCCTTGCTGATGTTACCAATGGGTTTCTTAGCGTGTTTGAGGATAGCAGCGATTTCAGATCTAGCAATGTCTGCTGGGATGTGTCCCAATTCTTTGAGGGCTACGTCAACCTGGGCGATTATATCATCCACTGGAACATGTTTAGGGGTTACTGCGAAATTCAACCCTTTAGCTAGTACCGATTTTAGGCTGTCGGAAATTGGGATGTTACTCTGATTGATGACAATCTTGTTAACATCTAACTTTTTAACGTGTGGCTCTACCTTCTTTTTTGACAGGAGGTTTAATTTAGCGATCAAGTTAACTTTACATTTGGTTGACATTGAAATAGCAGAAGAGACTGTCATGTTATCTACATGGTCCCAATCAGAAGTGGACATTTTATCTGTTAATTTTAAGTGTGACTGTAAGAGAGTCTTGTCTAAACTGTCAAGTTCAAATCGGAGCAATCTTATTCTCTCTGAGATTAGAGATAGGCTAGCTTTGAGCAAGATCCGTTCAGCGTTAAGAGAAGTGACAGCAGCAGATGTGAGTGTAAATGCGATCGGTATTACCTTGTTATCGCGGCATCTCTTGAGAAAGTTTAGCGACTCGATTAGGTGAGCCTTCTTGTCTCGTAGTCTGTTAAAAGCTCTAACAGATGCGTGAAAACCCTCCCCGTAGAGGCGGTTCAATCTTGATTTGAAGCTTTCGTGACTGCAGGAATCCATACTATTTGGTTCTTTCGGTAAAGTCACGTAGGTATAAACCCTATTACCCGTGACTCATATTATTTGTGGGAGCTGTTGGGTTTCAGGAAAAGCGGTCAAATCCGCGGCCCTATTCTTCCAATTATCCGCCGTCATCTAAAAAACTTCCAATTACCAACAGGTGTTTTGTGGTTGAGAGGAGTCGCGCGGCAAATTCACATAATTATTTGCGGGTTATCTTCAAATGTATTATAGATACGAAAATAAAATGCCCATAAGCACAGAGAGAGAGAGAGAGTGTGAAACCCGCTGTGCTTTGATTGCACGTGGAAACACAGGCAACACACCGAGAGACGGGGACAATCACAAAGACACAGATACACCTTTTTCTCTGGTATGCTAAGGAAACAAGTGGAGATACAGACATACTGAGACAAGACAAAGATCCCCCATTTAGTCTTAACAGACTTCTGGTGTGACTGCCATGAACGAAGCGCCTATGAAGGACGGCACGGCACAGGAGGGGGAAGTTGGCAAGTACCACGTCTGGTCGCTTTGTCTCCCGAGTGGCTATGTTTACACACCGCGCCAGATACTCATTTGAAGCGAGTCGACCGAGAGGAAGCCCAGTACCGATTCAAATAAGTCACTGGTGTTGGCCATGAGCAGGAATCGAGACACACAAAGATGCATCTGTGAAGCACAGCGGGTGTGCACACGCGCAGGTGTGCTGTATAATTTAAAATGTTTTTTAGTGTGTATAAAATTTGGAAGATATTATTCATATTGGATGTGTGTATCCAGGGAAGTAATGCACTGATCTCACTTTCAATGGGCACACGCTTGTTTGTATGTATGTTGATTTTCTTCGCACCATACGTAGCCAAACATGCTAGTCGGAGGTGCCTTGTAGTTCAACTAGAAGACACTGTCTAATTGTGTGGTACTGCGATGGTCTGTTGTTTATACTGCACAAAGTTTGAAATCAGGTAAATATTTTAAAAAAATCACATCCTGGTTATGGACTATATGTGACTCGAAGCATGAAAGACCATGGAAACCATTTGAAACATATACCAAAACATATACCAAAACAATGTTTTGGTATTGTGTAATGCAAAGCATGGTTATTTAACTTCAACTCCAGACAAAGCCACATACGATGCAGAGAATACAACACTTGGTTATGAATGCCAAATGCCAGGGAACTTCTTATTTGCTAGGCTAGCAGTCTATCAGCTCAGTGTTGACACGCTGAGACACTGAGATAGCACATGGTTACTGCGTCTAAGACATATTTTTGTTCAGCTGAAAATGGCCTGTCAACGCTTTTCATCCGTACATCAATAAAATAAAACTTCACCAAAATTTCGGGTCCAACATTTTCTGCATATATTTATGCCAAATACACGAATTTATCATTTGCATTCCAATGGGCTGAACACCTGATATGTCAATTCTTCAATTTCATTGTAATATTATTGAACGACACCTGTTTAAATAGAATATAAGTACTGCCACGTGAAAAAAGCTAAGCAGTGGGCTGACATAGTGTGACAGTTTATAATCTTTACGTTGTGCATGAGCATTAACTCACAAGTTAAGGTTTGTGGTTGTGAATCTCTGCCATGGCCCCCACTGCTACATTTCAAGTCACAGTGATTTTCCGCTCACATGAGCATTGTGACTGTGCTCATCTCCCATTTACAGCCCTAAGCCTGCAATAGAAATTCCACAACTCTCGTGTAAGTGCGTGGAAAGCAATACATTTCTGATGCACCATTGCTCCTGTTCCTGAATTCACGAAACATCCAGCCTGCACTTGGGTATTAGGAGTGAACTGAATATCACACACACACACACCACAGGGCTTTCCAAAACTTATTGCGATATTCCAACTTTGCAGGCCTTATAGAACTGGAGATTCACTTTATACCTGTGTAGTTGGTTCCACAGAGGCGTATACTCGAACTTGGAGGCAACGCATCTATTATAACACCCCAACAGGGTAACTACATGAACGTACACTGGTTAAATACATAGAGTGGTAACCTCCACGGGTAACTACACACTCGGACCAGGTCGGTTAACACACTGTCTGGTCCACGATGCCGTGTGCGAAGACCGAAGATCGAAGACGTAGCACTGCGGATTCCATTCCCTGTCATGCCCCTGAGCGTGGCCTGGCTCCGCCCTAGGCCACGCCCCCTTCTAGATCCTATTAGAAGGTTCTGGGCCTTATGTCACGTGTCCCTCTCGCCACTCCATGGCCCCCCTTGCTATCCTCTCCTGGTCACGTGCCATCTCGGGTTCACCCAGACTGCCATGTCCTGAAGTGCCCTATCTCTGGCTGTTGTGGATGCCGTTGGCCCCCGGGGTCTCTCCCGCCATCATCCCCTATTCCGTTTATGTTACCCCACCTCCCTAATACCCGCTAGGGTTTCGCCGGCCTTCGAACGCGACGCCCCTACCCATACGGCTTCACGCAGCGCTCCCACGCTGCAAGCATACGTGCGCACGGCATCATCAATCAAACGCCATACTCCCCCTCTTTACGCCGCTACGTACAGCTCTCGCACGCTGCGAGCGTGCGCCCGTCTACAGCCCTGTGCGGCACTCGCCTCCACGTCGAATAACCACGTTACCAATGCGCACCCGTATCCGACACGTAGCGAACGTACGCGCACTCACGCACACAGCTCCCCGCGGCACTCACTCACCACTGAACACCCCCCGTTGTGATCGCGTACCTGTATCATACACGTAGTGAACACACGTGCACCCACACGCGCAGCTCCGCGCAGCGCTCACTCACGTGGCGAACCACTGTACAAAGTACCACACACGTTCACACCTCTCAACGAGATCACAGGCCGCGATCAGCTATTAATGATTTATTGTCCGCTACCTGGAACTATATGTTAAATCAGTGAGTCGACGAGGCTGGCCTACGCTGATACCTTTATACCTATTCCCGATTTATCTGCTATGATTCTAATTCACCTTCTTACTCACTGTTAGAAGTATTCGGCGTCCTGTGGCTTTTCCTCTATGCCGTCGGGACACGTCACGCGGACGTCCGGAGGGCAGAGCTGGGAGCCGACTTGCACGCGTGCCTCTTGAAGAGAAGTGAGGAGAGAGCCTCCCTACCTTGCTACGCTCCTTTTTATCCTAATTCCCGGACTCGGGCCCCTACCCCCTTCCCACGTACCGTGCGCCTTCGATATGCTAATCAATGTCCTGCTTGCGCGGCGTAAACTCTAAACAATGGCTCGCGCACCTCTTGCACGCGCACGGCGGCTCCGCGGCGCCTCCACGGCGCTTTTGATATGCTAATCAGTGTGCGGCGTGCACGGCGTAAATCCTAATTAATCCCTTACCCTCCCTAACAATGGGGCCTGCGCGCTCAATCGCAACCATCCCAACCTTCCGTGACTATGCGCAAGAGCCCCTGCGGTCCTGCTACTCATACTGTCCCGTCCTTCCCCTGCTTGCCTCGTCTACGCGTGGGGGGGGGGGGGGGTGCGTGTGGGGGATGCGCCTCAACCGCGGTGGCCGAATGCCCCTCGCCGCAACCATACCATCTTAAGGTCGGTCGCAGCGCCGCGGTGCAACGTAGCGTTGGGGGAGGTCATCCAATTCCCTGATCGCCGGAAACCGTGAGAGTTAATCCCGATAAGGGTTTCTCGGATAAAAACCGGTCGATCAGGTGTCCTCCCCTTCCAGCTCTATGGGGGGGGGGGAAATGCGTGCGGGTGTGTTCATGTGAGGTGAGGTGAGGGGGACGAGACGAGGGGTTGGCTCCGTCCCTTGGTGGTGGCGAGGTCGGGGATGGGGTGCCTGCTGAACGGCTTCGTGGCGGCGGCATCACACTATCACCAGCAGCATGCCCCCTAGGGCCTGCTTCTATGCCATACATACTCTGGTGCCAGAGAGAGACGCTAACATGCAAAGTAGCACGCTTCTTCCAATAGTTGGCGCTAGACGCCATAGTGACTAAATATACGTCACTACACCTGTATGCTGCCATCTCATTTAAAAACTGACAATATTTTTTCCTATAGTGTGTTGAGAGATGATTTGGTGGTGGATGATGCCCCAAGTACTCTGTGTCAGTTATTCGAATGTGTAGGTGGAGATTTTAAGGTGGTCGGATTAATATAGCATTAATATATGGGCACACAATTCAGCCTAGCATCAGGCTAAATCGTAAGTGAGTCATGAAGATAATTGACCAATTTTAGCAGTGAACACAATGAAGTTACTAATGACCAACATTTGCTCCTTGTCTGTTCCTGAAATATTTGATATAATTTCCTGCAGAGGCTTATTCAGATCACAGGGATGGTTTTGGCCACAACTCACCATGTCGCTGGTTAAAATGCTATGGTTTAGTGTGGGCCACTATTTCAAGATACACATACAGTATTGAGCAAGCTCTCTCATGTCAATTAAAACCGATATAACACTTTGTATGTTTTGTTTGGTTTTCTAATAAAATACATCACGGAAAAACACTATATTTTAAGACAATATCTCTTTTAGCAAATTGAATTGTGTCATTATGAAAATAAATATATAGAGGTGCTTAAGAATATGAATATTACAGTGAACCCATGGCGGTGGAAGATAAAAAGCAACGACAGACTATGCCTAAAGGCAAAATAAAGCTGCCTTCCTTTCACGATGCTGAATGAAATGCTTCATTAAACATTGTAATTTGTTCATGCTAATGAAAAGGGTTACTTAGATGGAAATCTAGTTTTAAGGGCACCTGTTATAAAAAAAATGGTATTTGTTTTATCTATCTTCGCAAAGCGCATTTGAGAAGGTGGATAAGTGTTTTCTAGATTTTAAAAAATTCCCGACATGATAAATATTGACACTTTTGAGTCTTAAAAACTAAAACTCTGTCAGCTAAAACTCCCATAGACAAATCAAGTAGAAGCTCTTATATTTAAATTACATGAATGCAAAGTGATATGTTAATAGGACAACTTAATCTTCTCTCTGTACGTTGTGTTATTTGCATTGTCAAATTGCGCTAGTGAAACCTTTCAGTCATTTAACATATTTCAATATGAGAACTGATCCTTTATGAAGCGGTCACTTTTGATCTGCACGCCAAACTGCCTGGAGCCATCTCCAACATCCTGGAGTTTGTCTGTTTACACAGACTGCACCCGCCCCCTCACGGCTCCCACCCACCGCTTTGGATTCCGATGAACTGCATCAAGCCACGGCATTGGCTTACATGGGGGTACTCGCACACATGCGCAACCAGCGCACAGGTTTGCCAGAGCTGCCTCAGGACCACCAGCTGTCACGTCCACCACGCAAACCTTAGGGCTCACAAGCGTGGATGCTGCTGTTCTCCTACGGGGAGTGATCCAAATGGAGGCACTCTCCAAAAGAACCTGGACCTTTCCTGACACGAATGCAATTTAATAAACAGCCTGAACCTGTGCGCCACGCACCAGGGAGGTGTGCACATGCTGGCTGTCTGCCACAGGACAGGGTATCTTATAAAACAAAATAACATCACTCCTGGATTTCCCCCTGCTTCTACATGGGCTAGACTGAAACAGATTAAACAAATGCTTTGTGCTTTAAATGATTTAGGTTATTCCCAATGAATGTTTTTCTTTTAATTTATTCTACATTATGTTGATATCAACATTGCATACTTTACAGAAATAATGATTACATTTTTCAGGTTAATATTTATGATTTGCAAGGTAAAATTAACAATTGCGCCTTTTATATATATCAAAATACTAAATGCTTTCATAAAGCCAGCAGCAGGTAAGCTGTCTATGCTATAATCATAAATAACTGACCCAGTGGCGGCTCCTGCAAAATCTCTCAGGGGGGGCAAATGTCTGGATGATTGATAAGGATAAGGTCCACCCATGCAATGGATAAATTAACAGCTTAAGCATGTAAAGGCAACTTCACTTCTTTAATATTAATGAAAAATAAAGTGACTCTTACAATACATCTTGTTTGTTTCTATGCTCACTATTAATACAATCCACTCAAGTTTCTTTTATTAAAGATTCCACTAGGTGGCGACAAATTATATTGTTGGATGAAACGTGCTTACGTATGATGACGTAAGCACGTTAGTGCGAGCCCTCCCGGAAGCCATAGAGAATGCATTGCAGCGCCCCCCGTTCGAAAAAAACATCTTTGAATGTAAGTCTATGGGGCCACTCGGGGCGATTCTCAACTGGAGTGAAATCGCCCAAAAAGAGGCGGTACTCCACAGAACGTGAAATGACGCTGATTGGACTATATCCAGAGGCACAGTGACGGCTCGCGTGACTCTGTGGTTGAATGACATTGGTGGTGCGTCGCCCAATCGCCCTAATGAAGAAACCGCCCTAATGAAGAAACCACCCCTGAACTGACCCATATATAATATATAAGGCACCTAACAATGCATTGATATCTTATGCTCATTATACATATGTAGTGACATCGGGGATGTCACTGTACGGTGCTGGCCCAGGAGGGTCGTGGTGTGCGATGTTCCTATGTCGCGGACAGCACTGGGTGGGTTGCTGTGTGATGCCGGTTTTACTATAGCATGGCGTGCGATGCATACACCCCGTAGATGAGTGTAGTACCAGCCGAGCGGGGCTTGGTGAGCGCTGGGATAGCGCGGGCACCGCGCATAGCGTGTAGTGCGGGCTCCCACAAGGGGGAGCCGGACAGTGTCAGCCCAGGGACAGGGTTTCCGCGGGCCATGGTACTCTAGTTGACCCCGTAGACACGTGATCCGGAGTGTCCACAGAGAGGGCCTTAGGTGAGGGGGGTTAGGGGGTGATCATGTGTCCGGGGAGAGCTCTCGAGAGAGATCAAGAGGGGGCTAGAACGCTTGAGAAGGCGGGCGGGGCCTGGGCGGAGCCAGCTCCAACCCGGGAGGATATAATGTGGGTCCCTGAGAGGGACCGAGGTCGCTTCGTTCTACAAGCTGGAAGCTCCACGTCCTACAAGCCAGAAGCTCTACGTCCTACAAGGCATCAACACGTGGCCGGGGCCCGAGTGAGGGTCCGACCCTTCATAGCTGTAACTCCTCCGTATAGTGTAGTTAGCTGGGTGGTCACCATCCTAGGCTGTATCTGGCAAAGGGGCAGTTACCCCTTTGTATATTCGTGTTATAATGAATGTGTTGCCTCTAAAGAATAACGTCTGCGACTCAGTTGGACTCACTACACATGTGTAGTGACATAGAATTGGTCACGTAGCAGCATAGCACTAGCTGCTGGCAGGGAAGGGGATCTGCAGCTTGCAGCAGCCCTGGCTGACAGCAGGGCACGTGATAGACCAGAGAGGGATGTAGGGGAAAGGTTACGGAAGGAGCACATCGAGAACCCGCTAGTAGGTTCCAGAAGGGGGCATGGCCGGGGCGGAGCCAGACCATGCTGACAGTATAAGAGGGGCCCCGGGAGGGGACCTCGGGGCTGTCGTTTGGAGTGGGATCCCGTCATGCTGCTGGAGTCTTCGCCGCAGTCTCCGTCTTCACCATCTCAGCGTCGCCAGTTAGGCAGTCTACCAGCTGCCCTGACTGGGAACCGTAGTTACTGAAGTGTAAACTGTTAGGGCCGTTTAAATAAACAGAGTGCCTCCTACTCTTAGTGTCTCTCAGTCAGTCACTACACATGTGTAGTGACATCGCGGATGTCACTGTGTAATGCCGGCTCTAGCGAGGCATGGCGTGTAATGCATTGTCATCGCGGACACCCCGTAGATGGGTGTAGTACTAGCCCTCGAGGGGGTTCGGTGAGCATATAAACCGGGTCCGCACAGGGACCGGGGTTCAGCATTGCTGTCGTCATCTGAAGATCTACGTTCTACATCAAAGAAGAAGTCACCAGCACGTCGACGAGGACCCCAGCTCGGGTCCTGTCCGTCATAGCTACTCCCAGTAACTAGCGTAGTTAGCCTGGTGGTCCACCACCATAGGTTATCTGGTAAAGGGGCAGTAACCCCGTTGTGTCATGTGTTGGTGTTAATAAATATGTGTTGCCTCCAAGAAGTACGTCTGCGACTCAGTTGAATCCACTACACATGTGTCAGGGTGGCAGCCAACCCTATGTCTGTGTGTGGGGTAATCTGCCAGAAGTCTTAACGACTTCACAGGCAGGCCAAGTTTAAAAGTAGCAGAGCCACTGACAACCGACTTGGTCAGTGACGCCACCACACCAATCTAATGGAAAGGCATCAGAGCATCCAACTCAGATTGGTGCAAAGGGAAGAGGTGGGAAGATTAAAATAATTAATAAGGAACGGTTGATAACCGTTGGAAAAGGGAAAAGGGGATTGGAGGAAGAGAGGAGAACCTGCTTGAAAGGGGGTCCAGGATATATAGGAGCCCAAGAGAGAGCTCGGGGCGCATTCTGGAGTGCAGTCTCTATAAGTATGGTAATGGTCTCTGTGTGTTTGCGCGTATCTACGAATAAACCATAAAGTTGAGCTATACTTACCTCGTCTGAAGTCATTTTCATATGGATTGATTGCATGCATTGAATGCATGTAGGAATCAATTATTTTTTCATGATTTGTGCAAGGTATACATAAATTACACTAAATGTTAAATGATATAAATGAGAAAATAAAAACAAAACATGTGATTCTTGAAGTGAATTGCGACCCTGAATTATGACAATTAAATCTCAGTAGAGTTGGTAAATCAATCCATGCGTACTTTATTTCTTTGAAAACATATAAACATTCTAGATCTTCTAGAGGTGTATAATACAGTTTAGTATACAATGATAAACAACCAGAACATGTGACTTACATAGCTGTGCACAACAGTGGGACAAAAATAACAGCGAAAAAAGACAGCATATAAATTGTTTAAGAAAAGAGTCAAAGCCAGGAGAGATGAGGAAGGTTTTTAGACGTTAATTTGAGCAGCTAAATGAAATGAACAGCACAGAGAATCACGGACCCTTGGGAGCCAAAGAGGAGATGGAGCGACCTCCCACAAAGCGAAAGTTGACTTGTGGTTTCGACAGAAGGACAGAAGGGCCTTAGATGCTGGAGGAAAGAGCACGCGAAGGGGTGCTTTCTGAAATTAGGAACCCGATATGGTTGGTAGCGCACATCAGCGTGACGAACGTGCAACCATCAGCACACACGCACTCGATTCCCATCAGCACTTCCACAGTTACTGATTGACTGCGAGGTTATTTGGGGAACAGGACTCTACCCAGTCTGCATAGCGAAACGTAGAATTACTTTTTGCATAATTTGCCAGATTTAAACAAAGGCAGAGTAGAGAGCCTTGAGTGATGAGAGTGAGGTTCCACTGAGGTCAGACTAATGAAAATAAACTGCTAATGAAAAGACATATAACTAAATGATAGCAATAACTACATATGGTATATATTTATGTTCGCACAACCAAAACTGCAGGGTTAATGTTACCCCACTTTTGTGTGGTGTATTTTTTCTTCTATAGACCTTATTATTTATTCTTGGCATGCTGTGGTTTGGCTTGTTGAGCGCAGTCCATTTTGCTGAGCCCAAGGTAATTCCTTTGCAATGTGAAGAGCAAAAAAAAGTTCACTTTGTCAGAACAATGTTCTTAGTTAACTTTCCTGATCTCACCCATCTCAATTGGACTTATTTGTTTGGTGAACTCATTTAATCAATACACAGACAAAAAAACCCGTTTATCGAATTGTGTGCATTGGAGCTTCCTGCCCAGTGGGCCTCAACCGGCTGAAGAGCAAATACATCCAGAGGCTGTCTTTCTCTGACAGCAAGTACTGGCCACTCATGCATTTGCAATGAAACCAGCCACCACTAAAATCACATTAAGGTCTCACGTAAATTATAACAGAAGGTTTAAATGACAGTGTAAAATCTGTAACAGATGCATAAATCTAAGGTTTGCATTTAGACTAAAAGGAAACATTTGATAAAAATCACAAATTCGAGCTATAATGTAAACAGTGTGCATTATGAAGCACACGTTGATATAGCTTCATGTTTCATGTTGAATAACTGAAATAAATCAGATATAGTATTCACAGTGAGCAACAATATTTCTTAATATATTAATGTGTCTGTTCATAAATGAGTATTGACTGAAGACACACACAGAGACCATTACCACATTGAACGTGAAATGTAAAGAGCCACTCCAAATAAGCTGAACATTGCTTATTAATAAAATATTCTCTGAGAATGAATGAATCTCATTAATCCTTTGGTTCTTTTCGGTTAAGTCACGTCTAAAAATAAAATAATAAATTAAAATAACATTACGACGTTTCGATTGCAATACAAGCAATCATCATCAGGTATAAAAGAAATAGCAACAAAAATCTAACTAGAAAACTATAGACAGACATACAAGCAGACAGACATCACAACGGCACACAGAGAGAGGACACAAATCGGCACAAAGAGAGGGGTCGTTTCTGTGACGGTCCCTTAAATATAGAGAGGGGGGGCGGGGACGGAGAGAGGGAGGGGGCAGAGAGAATTAGCATATCAATGAGTGTACGGCAACGTACTGCTGTTGCAAGTAAGATGACAATGTGGAATCTCATTAAGTGGAATGTAAAAACTTTTGAACAAAGGCTGGCTCCAAAGAGAGGTCAGCTCTCATACAATTTTAATTATCCAGACACGTCAAAACATAATTACATATTTTTTTAATTTTGTGGTGGGTATTGAGTAAATTAAATAGGAGTTGATTAAAATGGCTTTAATTGCAATGAGTTCACATAAGTAATGGTTCACTGCATGGGAAATACTTAGAACAACAAAAACTGTTGCTTGTTTTCTGGAATTCTGCCACAAATTCCTAGTTTAGAGCGTGTAAATGTGTGTCTGTGTGTGTGTTTTAAAAATAATGGAATTGTTTCTTAAAAGCAAGTAATGTACTTAACAGGAATATAATTGTTAGCTTCTGCAACCCTCCAACTATACGTTGTTTGAAGTACAGTATCTTTAAACTGTAAATGTTGTTATGAGTTTATCGTTATTAGGGAGTTTTTTTTTGTTAAACGTAAGTGCTAATTGCACATACATGTAGTTTTATTCGAGTAACTTCGTAATTATTTGATTGTTTGCAGAAATGCCAGACCACCCATCACTGCAAGGAATTGTACTGTAATCCCATTTTCACAGATAGTATACACATAATAAACTAGTATGATGATTATAATTAGTGTATTTTGAGTTGGATCGTGTAGGAATGTCAATGTTGACCTATAACCCACCACCACCCGACAGAGCCAATGAAATGAAGTTGTCATTTGAGTATAGATTCCAAATAATTTGGGTTTTCAGAAAACCAGCGGAACATTGTAAATAATCAAAATGTTGATAATTTTGTGCGACATTTCTCTGGAGATTACGTCGAGCATCATCCAGCTTAAGGTCTTAGCAGTGCCGGAAATGGGCTGAAATCACTGGGGAACTCATAAATGCCCCCCCCCCCCGCGCAAGGGGGGGGGGCATTTATAAGAGATGTCGAGATGTTATTTGCCTCGCCTGGTATGAAGGAGGCTGTCGGTTCGAACTCCACCCTGACGCCTGTATATTTGGAGTTTGCATATTCTCCCTGTGGTGGCGTGAATTTTTCTCCGGGTTCTCCAGTGTTTCTCTCCACATTTAGAAACATGCGTTTGGCTGTTATAAGTTTCCACATGATAAACCACTTCGTTGAGCTATCATATGTAGCCAGGTCGCTTCTGAAGAAAGCCCTATAGCTTAGTGGGCCTTACCTGGTAAAACAAAATAAAACGCTTCATAGTTTAATTAGTTTAAGAGGTCGGACCAGACACCCTCATTGCAAATCTGGACTATACTTTACTGGATCATACCAACTGACCACAGAGCACAAGGGGGTACGGCAGAATTGACAAACAACAACAAGCTTTCGTGATTGCAGGGATTCATATTCTTGGTTCTTTCTGGAAAGTCACGTAGAAGGGAAATAATAAAATAAAATAAATATAAAAAATAAAAATTCTCACGACGTTTCGACTGCAACACAAGCAGTGGTACCCTGCTGTGGATTTCACACCTGATGATGATTGCTTGTGTTGCAGTCGAAACGTCGTGAGAATTGTTATTATTTTTTTATTAATTTTTTTCCTTCTACGTGACTTTACCGAAAGAACCAAGAATATAACAACAAAACTATCACATTTTCTTAAACATATATTTAAACACGTTCATTATAATAACAAAGTATATAGGAAGATCTATTACACAATCGACCAACGGACACGTGGATATATCCACTACCGAACGCTACACGTGTCCTCGTTTCCTTCAGAAAAACGCAGTCGGGTTTAAATGTTCACTCCCACCACTTACCCTTGACTGTTAGTATCACTTGTCTATGGATAATAATGGTAATAACCTTTACAAAATGCTATCTTTTATCCACGTGTGGGTCTCAAGAATATTTTTGGATGATTCTGCATTGTGGTCCTTGGCATGATTCACCAACCCTGCCTCCGGAGCCCAGGGTATACGAACATGCTAGTGCTGCCACACAAATGCACAGATATCTGAAATAATGTAAAGTATTACAGCAAGAAAAACAATGTGAATGTGTACCAGACAGCATCTGCTTTCCCCGGACAGCATGCATTTCATGATATATGTCATATTCACCATAACAGAGGTTTTATTTTTTCAACTACTGTGGCTAAGAGCAAGTTTATACCGAGCAGTAAATTACAGTATATATAATAAGGGAAAGCTTATTAAAATTTTAATCATGTGAAACTCGAAATTATATATTCGTAAAAAATAGTCTGTACTTCACAAACGCCCCTAAATACCTTTCAGCTTGAATCATATTCATCTTTTTATAGAGAACACAATAAAAGCTTTGAACCAATAAGTCTGAACCAATAAACACTCACTATGAACTGAAAATTAACTAATCCTTGGGATGAATGGAATGCTCTGAGGTTGATTCTGAATGCCTACGGGGACCTTTTCATCACTTTATGAAAGACCGATTGTACTTGCACCTTTAACAAATACATTTGTCACAATTCTGGAGCTTGCCTTGGTGCTGTCTAATATTTGGGCTTCTGCTAAAAAAATGTCAGCTGCTATGCCTGTGTATCTGAATTTGGTGTTAGCATGACAAACAACATATTGCATGAGTATGATTTGCCAAGCACAAACATTTTCACAGGCTGATTATGTTATGTAGACACAACTATGAACATCTCCTTGTGAAATGCGCATACTGTTGTTTACAAATGTTTTCACAATATACACTATGTGCCAAGCAATACCATATCATGTAAAATGTATAAGCCCCAAGGTTATCAGCAGAAATGGCGATCATAACAACATACTGTAAACTCTTCTGTGCTGTAAGATAGAGTTTCATTATAAATATGACCAATCGAAAAAAATCGTGATATTTCTTCAGATATCATGACCACACCCGCTTGCATTTCAGTTATAAAGAGGACATTATACCTATCTACCGATTCAAATATGTAAAACTGAAATATAGAGTTTGTTTTCCTCTCTACCCTTTTGGATTCATAAGGGTACCACTCAGTGTTGGCTGGTATGTATGAGGCATTGGGGCAGTGCCTCATCTAAAAACCAAATAACTCCATTTGCAACAAGATGTGTTGGATGGCCACATTTTCTGAACTCTTCGAGTTGGTGGTCAAAAGTGACAAAATGGCCATACACATGCAGTTATTTTGAACTGATGGTCTGTATAAGTCTGATAACTTTAGTACCTGCAATGCTGCTCATCTTTGTGTATTGCTAAATATATTTGTTTTCCATCCTGTATTTTTTCTTGTGTGATGGCTTGTCATTATTTACATGTGGCACATTAGGAATGGATCACTCTTTTAATTATATCCTTGTGCAGCAAGGGAGTAAAGTGTGGTTCTGTGAAGGTCCTGATGTGCTGTGCAGTGCATCAATGTGTCTGTCTCCGTTGTCCTTTATTTGGGTTCTTACAACTTTGCCCCACACGGCCCTCGCTCAAAGCCTTCTCCACCTCTCGCTCGGCAGCCCTTCTGCTGCCGTCGCTCACGTAGCCTTTTCTCCTGCTCCCGATGCAGCTCCGCTGCTGGCTTTTCTCTCAGCCTCTCCGCCCCTATGCAGTCTCTCGGCTGCTTTCTCTGCAGCCCCACCGCTGCTCTCCGTCTCCTCCGTGCCCGAACACCGCTGGCCAACGGTGCCGAGTCCCGTCCTGTGGCGATCACGCCACTCTCCACTCCCTGCCCTGCGTGGCCTCCTCCTGTCTTTATTCTTACACTCTCCCCCCGTCTCTTCCGGTTCCCGCCCTTAAGAGCTTTCCCTTCTCCCCCTACGTGACCTAACTCCTCCCCCCGTTACGTCATATCCGCGAGGCCGTTTACGCCCGCATTACACCACCCTCCCCCGTGGAGAAAATTCCAGCCGTCCTCGGCTGAACAACAACAAGTAATGCGAGCGACCACCAACCATCAGACATGAACGGACAACGGAGCATACAATAAATAGAACAATAATAACAGGAACAAGAACAACATTAATCAAAGAAAAGTAAGGGACTTCGACCGCGTGCGGGTCACCGGCCCGTCCCGGACGAGCGGTGTCCCCCCTGCAGACCGAGAACGCGACAGGGTTTTAGGAGCGACAGGTTCAAAACTGCCTGTCGCTATTGGAGGCCCGCCAACGCCACGGTCCCGTTTCCCCGAAGGACCAGAGTCCGGGGTGTCCCGCAATCGTGTCTGTGGCGGGGTCGGAAGGGCGGCGGGGCCCGGTGTCCCCGCAGCCGTGGTAGGCCCACCCCGAGCAGAGTCCCCTGTCTCCTGCGGTGTCACGGCCGGTTTGTCTGTCTAGGAGGGTCCTTCCGCGGCACGTCTGCTGTCGAGGCCTCCTGCTGGGGCGGTCCTGGGATACGGGCCCAGCAGTCCCTGGCGTAATGGCCCTTGCGACCGCAGCGGAAGCACTCGATGTCGTTACGCCGTACCGCAGTCCCCCCATCCCGACGCTCCCGCGTCGGCGGCGCAGATCGCGGCCCCGGTCCACCGCGGGCCGACCACTGCGCAGAGGCGGCTGTCAGCTCCTGCGGGCCCCCCCCGTCAGGAACATACACCGCCTTCTTCGGATCCCAACCCACGGCACCTCCTTCGACGATGGGCCCCCCCGTCCACGCTGTGACTTGCTTCCAGCGGCGTAGATTAAACTGGGCATCCAGACACTTTCCGGCCGCCCGGGATGTCAGCTTCTCATGGCCACACACCGGCATAGGGATCCCCAAATCCCTGGAAAGCTCGAGCATTTTGCCCAAAATCAGGGGTTCGAGTAGGTCAGGCTCCGTCTCCGGGTATGCGGCCATGGCTAACTCCAAGACAGCACCCCTGTATGCCACCGGCGACTCTTCGGGTGCCCGCTGGCGTTGAACGAACCGGCGGTGAGCATCATCCGGCGGCTCGTATGCATCCGCCATCTCGTCAAAAACTCCTCTCAGTGTCTTCTTTTTCTCGGCCTTGATGGAATGGAAGAATCGCACCGACTCGTCGTTGAGAAGAGTTGGCAGAACTTCAAGGGCCTCTGCGTCAGTCCACCTGGTGGAGCGCACTGCCGCCAAAAATCTGCAGGCGAAAGCACTCCAGTCGCCACCGATGGAGAATTCTTTAACAGTTGTCAAGTGACGGCTGCGACTCCTTACTGCGCCGTCCTCCGCAGGTGACTCGTCGCGTGGCATATTCAAGATGGCGTCGCACCGCAACGTGTCAAATATGGCGGCCCCCCGCCGCGGAGGGCGCAAGATGGCGGCTTCCCGCTGTTCTTCCCCTGCCACGCCCAAGATGGCGTCTTCGTGCCGCATGGCAGAGGGCGCTGGCAGCGCAGGCAAGGCCGCGCCCTGCCGATCACCTCCGGGCCTCCCCGACGCCGTCGCTGGCGTGACGAGGTCGCACAGTTGCGCCAGTACGGTCTTCAATGTCTCCAGCTGCGCTGCCATCTGCCTCAATCGTAAGTCAGCGTCCTCCGGCGCGGACGGGTCCACCGACGCGGCGACATCTTGAACTCCCGGACCAGTACTCGTTCCTGCTCGGATTTCCTCCTCCATCGCAGGCAGGTCCACTGCCTGAGGAAGGTCGTTGTCGTCGGATGATGTAGCAGACGATGGTGCAAGAATATTCTTTCTTCTGAGCTGTTTTGACATGCCGTTTCACTTCTGACACCAGTGTAATAAAGGACTCTTCCACTGTGTCTGTCTCCATTGTCCTTTATTTGGGTTCTTACAACTTTGCCCCACACGGCCCTCGCTCAGAGCCTTCTCCACCTCTCGCTCGGCAGCCCTTCTGCTGCCGTCGCTCACGTAGCCTTTTCTCCTGCTCCCGATGCAGCTCCGCTGCTGGCTTTCCTCTCAGCCTCTCCGCCCCTATGCAGTCTCTCGGCTGCTCTCTCTGCAGCCCCACCGCTGCTCTCCGTCTCCCCCGTGCCCGGACACCGCTGGCCAACGGTGCCGAGTCCCGTCCTGTGGCGATCACGCCACTCTCCACTCCCTGCCCTGCGTGGCCTCCTCCCGTCTTTATTCTTACACTCTCCCCCCGTCTCTTCCGGTTCCCGCCCTTAAGAGCTTTCCCTTCTCCCCCCACGTGACCTAACTCCTCCCCCCGTTACGTCATATCCGCGAGGCCGTTTACGCCCGCATTACAAATGCATGGGTGTACAGCAGCATGTGATGACTGAGTCGGGCCTGTAGGTGACTAGCAGGGTTAATAAATAACCACACATGTAAATCAGCCACATGGTTAATGGCGTCTCGGAAGAATTGCTGCGTGTAACTCGCGCTGTTGCATTTTACAGGTAAAGGACCCAAAGGTTGTTTTTGATCGTTATATAAATGTTCTAGACTTGTTCTAGACTTGTTCTAGACATTAAGCTTGGCTTTGAATTGTTCGTTTGTGATATATGCAATTAGAGGCGTTTTAGCAGTGTGCATTTGTAATAAACGACTGGACCACGATGTCTGGCTCAGTGTCCTTTATTCGGTTCGTGCTGTACACCCACACGGCTGTCTTTACTCTGTAGCTTCTCCACGGTGCTGACTCCAATGTCGGCCCGATCCACAACAGCAGCCCCGCTGCTGTTTCTCTCACACAGCCCCCCTTGGCTGTACTCGCTGCAACTCCTCTCTCTCCACAGCTCTGACAGCCTCGTGCTGTCTCCCTCTCTCCCTCCGCAGCTCTGACAGCCTCGTGCTGTCTCTCTCTCTCTCCGCAGCTCCTCCTGGCAGCCACACCGCTGCCTCTAACACGCAGCCCTTCTGGCTGTCTCCTCTGCAGCTGCACACCACTCCGCAGCTTCCTCTTGTCTTCGGGGTTGGCTCCCGATAGCCGTCGGTGCCCCCCCCTCTTCTCACCCGCCCGCGTGGCCTCACTCTTTTCCGCTCACACCCCGACTGACTTCCCTTTCCGGTTTACCCGCTTAAGGACCCGAACCTTCCACCCACGTCACATGACTCCACCCCCCGTGACGTCACATCCGGAAGGTCGCTTACGCCCGCATTACACATTGTAAAGCGATGACGCACTGTAATTAGTTACTGTCATTGTAATTCTCTAACTCTAATACTGTTTAGTCTATAACCATGCCCATGTACCCAGAGTATGACTACTTGCAATGCTATTGAGAATAGAACATATGTAGAGTAGTAAGCTGTACAATGGTGAGATACAGTACGTATACTGTACACATACAGTACATATAATGGGTGTAATATACCGATATAAGTGGATGGTATAGATAGACATACAGCTTAGGATTAAAGTAATAGTCGAACAGTGATGTGCAAATGTGATGGTCAAAGACAAGGATGGTTTATAAGTAGTAGAATTGGGTTCAAGAGAAAGGGTTAATGAATAACCGCACGTGTAAACCAGCGACATGGTTAATGGCGTCTCGGAAGAATTGCTGCGTGTAACGCGCGTTGTTGCATTTTACAGAGTGACGGTGCGGTTCTTCACAAGAGTAATATTAACTACAATAAATAAATGTGCTTGGCCTCGATTTGGAGCACCTGCCCACGTCCTTCATTTCGAGTGTACAACATACAGATTTTAGTTATTGTTGCCTTCAGGCAAGTGCTAATGGGCCCCCGTAGTGTAAATGTATGATGTAAGAGGCTTCAAGAGGCATATCGCAGCAGCAAACATTTATGAGTCCTCGTACGGATGAAGGTAGTACACAGTTGTGTCGTTTCACTGCTGCCTGTTGGTTGGCCACATTTTCTCAACTCTTAGATTCGATAGTCTAAATGACAATGGCCACACACATGCAGTTATTTCGATAGGGTGGTCTGCATGAGGCTGGACGCTTTTGTACATTGAATACCATATCTATGTGTCGTTAAATCCAAACACGTGAATTGTGAATTAATGAATACATTGCTAATTAATTGTTAAATTATTAAGTTCGTAGTTTGTTGAGTTTATGAAGTGTTAATGTGATAATACAATAGTAGCCTCCACCCCCATTGATCCACCCACCCTCCGACAGCCGTCATCGGTGAATGTCAACTTAGGCGTCGAAACAAGTTGCTTGCTGTTACAAGTGGATTGAGGCCATTACACTTACTAAGCATGAGACTCTTCAACAGCCACTGCTTTTGAATTGTGTTCTAATGGCCCACGCCTCTTTAAAATACAAACCTAAGGACCCCCTGGGGTGGACAAAAAAGACCTCAACGTGTAGGCTTCACCCATAAAGCAACAGCTGCACTCATTTAAATGCATTTAATTGCATCTCAGATATATTCCACTTCTAATTACTTTGCAAAATATATTACTGCTTAGTGCAACTGTAATGTAGTAACTCGGCGGGAGACGACTTCACGGGTAACACACTCTTTATTTTATCAAACTCGTTCACAGGTGACTAACACCTACTTTGTATCTCGGGTGACAAACACCCACTTAGTATCTCGGGTGACAAACACCCACTTAGTATCTCGGGTGACAACCACCCACTTAGCTACTTGGCGACTAACGCCCACTGAGCTACTCGGATGACCAACATCCACTTAGTACTTCGGGTGACAAACACCCACTTAGCTACTCGGCGACTAACGCCACTGAGCTACTCGGATGACCAACATCCACTTAGCTACTCGGCGACTAACGCCACTGAGCTACTCGGGACACTCCCTGCCCGGGGTATCCGTCTCGACTGTGGGTCCCCAGCCCGACCCACGGGGCGTCGGACCCCGGGTCCCACAGCCTCGCCTCCGAGCCACACAGGGCCCCGGTCCCCACAAGGACGGCGGGACTAGGGGTCTCGGGGCACTAGGTCTTCAGCTCCGTCTTCGGGTCTTCAACTGGGTAACTCTCCCCGAGTGCTCCCGCGCGTCCCCCTTTATACCCCACCTGCGGACGTCGCTGCGAGCACCCACTTATTCGACCAATCGCCGGGCGCTGGCTACGATCCTCTTTTCCCACATCTCATCGTGCCTCACCACCCACGCCGCGCCGCCCCGTCATCTGTCACTCCCGGCGCGCGCGTCCAC
Organism: Lampetra fluviatilis; assembly: GCF_964198595.1. Lineage (NCBI taxonomy): Eukaryota > Metazoa > Chordata > Hyperoartia > Petromyzontiformes > Petromyzontidae > Lampetra > Lampetra fluviatilis. The sequence continues at coordinate 22,922,623 of NC_136275.1, read as the reverse complement.
ACCACGCCCACAACGCGTGCCCAACCCCGCACCCCGCGCCGCCCCGTGATCCATCACTGTCACAGTCGGCGCACGTCAATACCACCACTACATCACCCCCTACCACATAGCTCGCAGCCGACCCGGCTGCTATAAAAATATACCAACCGCCCTGTGTGCCCCGTAACACAACACAACAACAAGAACAACAACTAACTTAACAACACAACACGACGCGAACACTACCATCCGCAACCCTCATCCAATGCCACCGCGACAATAGAACAATATATACAAACCGGCGAGTGACAATAGCAATGTATATGCAAAAAGGAAAATAAATGGAAAAAATTTTTTTTCTTTCGACTCGTGCAGTGTCCCCTTCTTCTTCCGAGCGTCCCTACAACGGGACAGTACCCCGGCAGAGGGGAACACCGGGCGAGCTCGGTGTAGAGAAAAAACGTCTTCATGAAAATTGTTGAGACCTAGCCCGAGTCCGCCTTGCCGGTCCGTCGTACGGCACCAGACGCGGTTGAACGTCCGGTGGTGCCGGCGGTTCAGGAAGACATCGGCCAGGCAACGAGGACCCGTGCGTGCCCCGGGGTTCAGGCTCTCGACGGTCAGCAGCCGTCAAGCCCGAGGCACTGGGTTTTGTTGGGATGACTTGTGGCCCTGGTCGTCGTCCCGACGTGGTCCTGTGGCGCGCTGACGCGGGGCCCGGCACCCGGCTGCGACGTGACCCCGAAGGCCGCAGTTGTAGCAGACGACGGACGTCGTAGGTTTCGGTTGCTCCAGCTTGCGGGGCGAACGTGTGGGCGAACGACCTCCCGTTCTCCACTCCCCCGGACGCGATGCAGCGAAGGCCTGCTCCTGCACCGCAGCTGGCTGAGGTTCGGCGATCGTGGCGGCCAGTGCCGCGTTCCCCGCCCATTTGCAGACGACCCCCGGCTTGCGTTTGAGGACCTCGTACGCGTGAATGCTCGTGGCGATCGCCAGGGAGCAGATATCCATCTCGTCCGCCACGTTGATGGGGACCCCCAACTCGTGGGCCAACACCAGCAGCTGCTCCGTCACCATGGCGTCCTTCCCCTCCTTATCCATGCGGGGAAAAGCTGCGTCCGCCAAGGCGAGTAGTGCCGTGCGGTAGGCGAGCGTCGTTTCTCCAGCCACCTTCCGCCGATCGTAGAACTGGTGGCGACACGTGGAGGGCGGCCCGAACACCTTCGCCATCAGGTGTAGTGCGGCCTGGAGCGTAGAGCGGGACGACCTTGCAGCAGATGTGAAGGCTGCAAGCGCGTCGTCGTCAAGCATCGCTGGCAACGCACGCAGGGCAGTGGTGTCGGACCACCCCGACATCTCCTGATGAGCGAGGAACCTTCGTTGGAAGGCTCCCCAGTCGCCCCCATCCGCCTTGAACGCCGACAGCGCGGGCAATCTTTGCTGGAGGACCCGATCGTCGTCGACGTCGGAGAGATTTTCCCGCGCTCCGCTGTAGTTGTGTAAAATGTCGGCTCGGTTGTCAGGCGCAAAATGGAGGGCTCCGGCGCGCGCTGATGACGTGGGCTGCGCTGCGCGGAGGTGTCCGGCCACGTGGCGTCCGTCTTTCCCGCCAATCGGTGGCGGCCCCCCAAAAACGGCGGCAACTTCCAGACTTTTGGCGCGAAGCGCCTTTTGGCGGGAATCCTCCACCGTCGCTTCCTCCACGACCCCCGCAGCCGTTTTTCCGCCCGCCGGAACGGAGATGTCGGCCAAGACAGCGGCGGCGGCGAGTAGCAACTCCGCCAACCGGGCGTGCGCGTCCTGGAGGCTGGTGTCGGAGGCAAGCGGAGCGTCGGCCATCACCGCGAAGTGCTGCATCGGCGGCAACTCCTCGTCCTCTACTCCCGAGGTCGGTGTCCCCGGTACGCCGTCGTCGTCCCGACCTCGCTCGTGGGTACGGGTAGTCTTGCTCGTGTCCATACTCCTTGAAGACAGGTTTACTTCTGACGCCAGTTGTAATGTAGTAACTCGGCGGGAGACGACATCACGGGTAACACACTCTTTATTTTATCAAACTCGTTCACAGGTGACTAACACCTACTTTGTATCTCGGGTGACAAACACCCACTTAGTATCTCGGGTGACAAACACCCACTTAGTATCTCGGGTGACAACCACCCACTTAGCTACTTGGCGACTAACGCCCACTGAGCTACTCGGATGACCAACATCCACTTAGTACTTCGGGTGACAAACACCCACTTAGCTACTCGGCGACTAACGCCACTGAGCTACTCGGATGACCAACATCCACTTAGCTACTCGGCGACTAACGCCACAGAGCTACTCGGGACACTCCCTGCCCGGGGTATCCGTCTCGACTGTGGGTCCCCAGCCCGACCCACGGGGCGTCGGACCCCGGGTCCCACAGCCTCGCCTCCGAGCCACACAGGGCCCCGGTCCCCACAAGGACGGCGGGACTAGGGGTCTCGGGGCACTAGGTCTTCAGCTCCGTCTTCGGGTCTTCAACTGGGTAACTCTCCCCGAGTGCTCCCGCGCGTCCCCCTTTATACCCCACCTGCGGACGTCGCTGCGAGCACCCACTTATTCGACCAATCGCCGGGCGCTGGCTACGATCCTCTTTTCCCACATCTCATCGTGCCTCACCACCCACGCCGCGCCGCCCCGTCATCTGTCACTCCCGGCGCGCGCGTCCACACCACGCCCACAACGCGTGCCCAACCCCGCACCCCGCGCCGCCCCGTGATCCATCACTGTCACAGTCGGCGCACGTCAATACCACCACTACACAACCATTACAGTATATCTCTTTGGGAAAATATAGTGTCGCACATGTCTGCATGAGAACTATATTCAGGCTTAGTGATTTAAATTTTAGACAATTTAGATAGATAGATAGATCGTTTATTGTCATTGTCACCAGTACAACGAAATTTAAAATGCTCACCAGTCAGGGCATCATTCATAAATTTAAAATAAATAAAACAAGAAAATAAAAATAAAATTAAATGAAAGATAATCAATTTATACTATATATAAAAACAGCCCAAGTATACCCACATACCCACATAAGGTTACATTTTGTCATTGCACATCTCTATTTCACATTCAATTGTAAACACTATTACTTAATAATTAATTAGCATTATTGAGTGTGGTGATCGCTGTAGGATAAAAGCTCTGTTTGAATCTGTTTGTCCTTGTTTTGACTGATCTGAATCGTCTGCCTGATGGCAACAGCTCAAACAGTGAGTGTCCAGGGTGTGAAGAGTCCTTTAGAATGATCCGTGCTTTTTTGATGCAACGTGAACTGTTAGTCATAAAGTGGCCGGTAATTGTATTTTTGAAACTATTGCAGATACAGTACATAACTTCACTTCAATGACCTGAAGTCTATTTAAGATTTAAGTTAATAATATGTCATCACAACAATTTTACGGTTACTTTTTTATTCTAACGAATCAGTAACACATTATCACCAGCATAATATTAGAATGAATGAATGCTAAGTAGGGAGGGAAAACATGAATAAAGTACACGTTATTTACAGAATGCCTACCAGAGTCCATCATAAGACAGCAAATGAAACATATTGACAACGTGCTTATGAATTTCAGAAACAGTATATCAGGTCCGTCTTGTCAAACATTGCACGCAAATATATGGACCATGATAAATTGGTAACAGTCCCAGTAGCCAGCTGTGACCTATGAATCAGTGAACACTGTCTAATGGTGATAGTTACAGTACCTGAGTGGTAGGTAACAGTACTGTTGGTAGAATGCTTGAATCACAATGAGAATGTTCAAGTTCAAATCCCAGGCAGGTTTCTGTTTTATAGGCAGACTGACACTGCCATGAGAATGTGGAATGTCCACCACTTTCTTAAGGCTGTAAACAGAAGATGAGCACTTCCCCCCACCTGTTTGTTCAAGAAACTACTTTAAATGATTACTTTTGACATGAATGTGCTACAATTTATCAGCACATGGACTATTTATGTCTTAGACAAATTAAGTATGGATTAACACGTTACAGTCGGATATAAACCTTTTGAAGACAGACTGAGTTAAGCCCAAAATCGGGCTATGCCAGAAGTCTCCTTGAAAATAAAAACTAAAAACAACATACACCAGCTGGAAAACTGTTCACGCACTAATAAAGCTTGGCATAACACGTGGAAAATATAAGTTTCTGTGGCCATTGTGTAGAATTCCCTTTTAGTGCAAGACCTGAATTTTGTTATTATTTCGTTAATTAAAACATTTAAAACCGATGGAATTGATGAACCTACTCCCTGATGTATTGTATTACCAAGACCACATTTAACTGTTGAATTTTCATGACAAAAATGTTTGATTTGTTAAGCTTCATAATATTCTACTATAATACTTAATGTGGATTTGCTCAGCTATTTTCAAAGACCAGGGTAACTGAGCATCTCAATCACGATATGACAAGGTATACTTTTCTCTGCAACATTACCCATTCCACAAATGATAAACAGTAATATCGCAACAACTGCAAAATTGTTTCATTTGATTACCATCTGTTTATTTTAGCACTTATTTTAATGGGGTTGTGTTTAATTTGTCACATTTTACGTAAAAAAAAATCTAAATTGTATGCAACATTAAGTATATATTTTGTGCAAGCTTGCATTCTCACTGGCAATTATTATCTGTTGCAAATAATCAGTTTTCAATTTAGATGAGTTTATTTATCTTTGAACCTATACATTTAACACAAGATTTAAATTTTAAACAAAATTTTAAGCTAAGTGTTGAAGAACATAACGCATTCTCAATTTAAAAGAGTTTAAAGATGTTTTTTTAAACATTCTGTACATAATTAGAAACACCTGCATGAAATTCACAAGTAAATTAATAAATCATGCACTTTATTACTGTCATAAGAGTCATAAATCATTTGTGACCTCATTGCTTTTCATGGGAATTCAAGAATTGAACAGTTGTCAATGAGAAATGTGGTCCTATAACAGGGGTCGGCAACCTACGGCTCCGGAGCCGCATGCGGCTCTTTACGGGCTGCTTCTTGACGATATGTACGTATGTACAGTATGTACTCAGATGCATTGCGGCTCTTGAAATACTGAATTTTGTACCGAATTGGAAAGAAATGGCTCTTCTTGTTATTTTGGTTGCCGACCCCTGTCCTATAACAAGCAGAAATAGCGTACATTTGTATACGCACACTATTGTGAATAAAGGGAAATCATTCAGCTTACAGAAAAAACTCAAACAGTTTGCTAAATTTACACCATTGGAACCTCCTTTGCCGGTAGCAAAATATGATCATTGTTTTTTTACCCTTTTATCTGGCAACAAAACTGACACCTTTTTTTACAGGGAGTCATGTTTGCATTGACCACAATACCTACGGTCGGAATGCAAACAAAAACACAACTCTGATAATGTATGCACTGTCCAACTGAGTCGCAGACGTTGTTTCTTTTAGAGGCAACACATTTATTCGTAACACGTAACACAAGGGGTAACTGACCCTTCACCAGATACAGCCGAGGGTGACCACCCAGCTAACTACTCCACGTGTTTGCCTCGAAGACGTAGAGCTTCCAGCTGGAGATGCAGGCTTCAGCTGGTGGATGTGGAGCTTCAGCTTGTAGAATGCAGCGACCCCGATCCCTCTCAGAGACCTGCCTTATATCCCCCTACGGTCGGGGCTGCTCCGCCCTAGGCCCCGCCCGCCTTCTGGAGCCTTCTAGCTCCCTCTCAATCCCTCTCGAGAGCTCCCCCCGGACACATGATCACCCCTAGTCCCCCCACCTGGGGGACTCTATATATGGACACTCTGGATCACGTGTCTGCCGGGTCAACCAGAGTGACATGGCCCGGGGCAACCCTGTCCTTGGGCTGACACTCTCGCACTCTCCCTTATGGGAGCCCCCACCACACGCTATGCGTGGTGCCCGTGCTATCCAGCGCTCACCAAGCCCCGCTAGCGCTGGTACTACACCCGCTCCCAGGGTGGATGCGATGACAGTGCATCGTGTGCCATGGCCCTCTCAGGCCAGCACCATACAGTGACATCCCTGATGTCACTACACACGTATCACAGCTTGGATTTTCTTTCACCTGTTTATGGTTTCTCAATGATTGCTTTAAATAACCATCAAAGCAATGTATTCCTTCTATATATTTCGATTGGTCAATAGGATAAGGGGAAGAGACGACATTAAGATTGTGTATTGGAGAGGAATAGGCATCAAAGCAGGTCAGTAGTTTTAAGTAATTTGGGTGCATTAGTAAGTATGTATGTATACTGAACTTTTTCGCACTGTACATAGCCAACCATGCTAATTGGAGGTGCAAGGAGGGAGGGGAGGACAACAAACTAAATAAACGAGTTTTCAATCTATATTTAAAAGTGCATCACTCCAGTGGCTTCCTAATATCGAAGGGAAGAGCATTCCAGGCGGCCACAGAAGCACATCTGAAAGCGCGTGATGCGGTGAGTTGGAGGTAAGGGAAAGAGGCAGGATGGGATACACGGAGAGGGATTTTAGAATATGATTTTGATAGAAATATGGCATTCAGACTGAAAGGGAAAACGTACAGAACAGTGATACGACCAGTCCTGTGATGTTAGGGCAGAGGCGTGGACACAAATGAGAATGCTCAGATGGATGTTGTAGATATCTCCATGGAATGGAGGAGGACTGAAGAAGCTCGAGCCTTAGCAGGGGTTACTAATGTTCTCGAGAAGGTAAGGGAGGCGAGACTTAGAGATAAGCAAATGCAACGAGAAGGGCCACGGAGATGCCATTCACTCGTGCAGGGCACATGAAGTAGTGGGAGACTGAGGGGGAGATGGAAATGTGTAGTAGAGTGAGATGTGATGAGAATGGATGTGACAAGATAAGAGGCATAAAATATCAACAATAGCAGCACGTGGACCGAGACCATCTGTGCAGTCGACCCCATAAGAGGGTAATAGGAATTGTAGCCGAGAAGAACAAAAATGCAAGATATGGTTATGTAATGCACTATTATTGGATAATCCCTTTTAAATTACCTTTTCTGCAAGCAAATTACATCGCTGTAGCAAACATACACAGTGTTAAATTTCTCATTTCAACTCATGCGTTCACTCTCTTCTCTGCTATTTTCGAAGAGTGCACTCATCTATTGCAAGACCGTAATTCAGCACGGTTGGCAATGTTCAGTGCGAAAGACGTTCCACATACATGCAAAGCAGCAACACAAGCTTGGCGTGTATTCGTTCTAGCCGGCCAAACGTTTGCTACTGATCCAACATTTTGTAAGGATAACAATAACCTAACCTTTGCGGCGGTGTGCATGTAAAATCATATCACCGCAATGTCAAAAACGTGCTGCAATCAGCAAATCAAAGATCGGTTTTGTAAACAAAGTTTGGGTTTTTTGCAAAAAGTGCAAAGGAAAAAACATGAGAATGAATATTTTTATATTGAACGTTGGCTGTTACCCTCAGCTGGTATACTGCACTGCCTCCCGACAAACCTCACTCGTGGCACTGGTGAAGGGACGTGACAACTGAGAGGGCATCATTTTGACAAAAAACGTGTGAACGTGCGGATTAAGACACACTGGTTATACCGTAAGGTGTATACATTTCTTAGAGTGACTGTACCTTTTCAATTTAGGCTTTGCCCCGAAAATTCTAATTTTTTCGTTACGAAGTGTGTGTTGCAACATCAATGGCGTGTACCAAAACAACAACAATCACATCACGTATATGTCGATTTAAAGCTTTTGTGACTGCAGGGATTCATATTCAAATAATAAAATAATATTATTTCCCTTCTACATGACTTTACCGAAAGAACCAAGAATATCACGAAAATGCTATATGTTCCATTTCTCCTTTTCATAATACTTATGACAAGGATAAATGGAACATATAGCATTACATATGTATACACAGTGTGTATGCATGTCAAGGTCTATGTTCCCGAACCATGTCCATTTACCAGAATTACACGGTCAGTTAAGTCCACTAATTCATCTCTCATGGTCACTTTAACCAGTTCTGACCACCCAAAATCCTAGACTCCCCTCTCCTATAATCCCGCCAAATTGATTGGAAATATTTGGCAACCTAAGTGGAGGAATTTTATTTAATAATGTGCCCATACCACCCGAGATTAAACATCACAATATTTATGTATTACATCATACACTGTTAGCAAAGGTTGTGTGTGTCCTGCAGCTGAGATGAGGTAACGCAGATTCCCCAGACAATAAAATAAAGCATCACCACAACATGGGTGCATATCTATTACAATCTTAGTAAAGGTGACAATTATAAACTGCTAAGTTTATATATATACACTCCTGTTGCAAACAAGCCTATGACCAAATTAGCTAGAATGTGTCCGATCTCGTTAAGCCTCAGAAGCGAAACAGGTTTGGGCCTGAATAGGGCTTGGATGGGTGACCGCCATGCATGTGACATGTGGTTTAGGCTGCTGGGGCTACTTGGTAGGCAGTGCAGCAAAATTCACTGTTGTACGGTACTGTGTTGTATTTCTATGCTCTCATATATTTGCTCCTCACCTTCAACCCACACTGGATAGCATCGTGAAGTATAGTCATGTAGTATAACTTCCATGACCCGCGTGTCTTGGGAAGGCCCTCATCCAGCAGTGGATTGACAAGACTGTCCACGTACATGTTGAAAACAAAGCAGGGTTGTAATTATGTGCCACACATACATATGCACATTACTTCTAAAAGAGGCCAGTGGCTTCGAAGCAGAGGTATAATGATTTGCCTCCTGCTGGCATTTCCTCCAGTTTGGTATTGCACACTACCGGCTGTTGGGGGTAATGAATGACTCACGAGAGAACATTAGTGGAAATCTCATAACGAAATGTAGTGCAGTAACCAACTGAAAGCAACGTGTTTTACTATGTAAGCTTTTCTGGGAAATATGACTCTTTGTTGAAATCATAATATTGGTTAATGTCATACTGTTTCCGTTGCACTAAAATGTGATTATATTCCAGTTCCCTTGCAATAAGCTGACTTTGATGTGGCTGATTTTAATAATTATCTGTTGATAACATTTTATGATTGACATTTTCCTCAGAGCTTGTTCCTGATGATTTAATCCCTGATTTCGGACTAAATTCCAGCCCAGGAGATACAGTATGGGAAAAGCCAAGCATGGGTGTGATGTTTCTTTTATATATGTAATGGATAATTTGACGAATATAAAACATCATTTGGAAGGTGAACATTACGAGAGGTTTTATTAAAAAAAACCTCCTTTCGGCACGACCACAAAGGCCATAGAAACTCATATACTGTCATGTAAAGCCAGTATGCTGAATACAAGGCAGCCTTTGACAATGAACGCATTCTAAAACACAGTACAGCAATCCCTCACCAACCGCGTTTCCCTGTCCGCGGTATTTTTGTATCCACAGTTTTTCTTCGGCATACCAATTTGCTAACCGCGGTGTGTAGTTTTGTGTATCCGCGGTTTAGCACAGCGACCGGCACGTGTGATTTCAAATCACCCGAAATCAATGTTCCCTCCGGAATTAAACTGAGGATGCCGGGTTTATGTTGCAGCACACTAACCACTGCATCACCGTTCCACCCTTTCACGATATAGTTTAAAATTCTAGAACTCTCTCCAACATGACACACAACCTCCTGTCTATATCAAAGACCAGGACCAACAATGGTAAGTGTAATTTCTCCATAGCAACACCCTCCATCTGGAATGCCATCCCACTGCACGTTCAGAGCAATCGACACCTACGTTTCAGAGGTGCTTAAAGGCCCCGACTCTTTCACCTCAGAGTCACGTCATTCATGTCCGTGAAATATATTGAGCGCATTATAATTGCATTATTAAAATATATAAGGAATAAAACGTTCATATTATGCCCACCCCTTTGCATCTTCACGTGATAAAGGGGAGCATAACTTTAAACACACACTCTGGTGTGGTACTGTACTTGTTAGGCATAAGTGGAGTACATATTTTTGTGGAGGGGTATAATTAGAGTACAGACCCTTTGAGCTCGTGCATCATCGAAACTGTTGCTATCATCCCTAGTAAAATTAAAGGAGATAAAAGGCTACATTTGCATTCGGCCCCAGATGGTCTCGAGATATCAATTCCGAATGAAAAGTGTTCATGCACGCTACACATAATTAACATACTTATGGACACATTACAAGATATTACTGTTAGCCACGTGATGTGACATATAAATAATTGAATGTATCCAGTCACCATTTTTTGCATGCACACAACAAATTATAATGCAAGAAGCAATGGACACTAAAGGTGAAGAAGGGTTCAGGGGCAGGGTATGTGAATACAGAAGAAGATTAAAAGGAGTGCAGGAGACACCAGCTATTTCTGCACCGCATCACTACCCTTTCACCTATTGGCCGACAAGACAACTTAAGAGCTAAAAGCGGAGAAATAAGGAAGAAAAATAATGTGGAAACACACGACTAGCCATGACAGAAATGTCACCGTTTATATATCACAACATGGTAGTTTTTCTTCGGCATACCAATTTGTGCACGGTAGCCTGCCAGAAATTACAGCAGCACATTTAATCCCACTGAATTGTTTGTGAATCTATGACAAGCATACAATTGTTGTACGGAAACACTGCACTGGAAGAGAGAGAGAAAGGAATTGCAGAAAACTGCTTGACACAATTGGAACTCTTGTGGGATGAAGACTATTACCACACGAACATAAGCCATTCTGTAATGTCTGCTGAATCGGCTATCAATAATACCGTGAGTCCCAAACCCACCTGTTGAGGTGTCCGATGGGTTTTGGTGTTCAAGTGTATAACTTACTGCCCGCAAAGGCACACCAAGGTTATGGTGGCTAAAGATAAGGTTGTCCGGGAAGGGTGTTTGGCATGCATAAAAGTCCTCAACAAACGTAATTCCTAACATTTATCACCTCAGTGGCATAAAGGAAAAGGTAACATGCAACACGTGACAGGTGCTTGCATCTCATAATTGCAGAGATTTAAAAGTGCATAGCTCCAGTGGCTTCCGAATATTGGAAGGAAGAGCGTTCAAGATGGCCGCAGAAACGTATCTGAAAGAGCACGATGCGGTGACCGTTTTTGTTCGATGGTTGGCCAAAAGCCGCTGCTGTGAGGATGACTGGAATTCACGTGATGGTTGAGGAGATCAGCAAGGTATTGTGATTAATTTCTGGCAAAAACTTTACATGTGTAGTGAGTGACTTCCGAGATGCAACGTGTAGAGGGCTTCTTATTTATTTTTCACACTTCAGGCACAATCACTGGGCGACATATATATACACGGCTATGCATAGCTGACCCATCTATACAGCCCCATTGTCGGCGTCTAACTATAAAGCTGGCTGACTAATATAGTGACGACGATGATGGGAGCCGTGCAGAGGATCGGCCATGCAGCCGGACGATGAAGAGAGATGATGGCGAAGACAGCGACGGCAGCCAGGACCCAGACCCCACGACAGCCCCGAACCTTTGGTCACATTCCCCTTATATATTCCCCGACGTGGCCAGGCCCTGCCTCCGGCCATGCCTCCTTCTAGAACCTTCGGGCAGGTTCCCGGAGCTTCCCAACTGACCCCACCTTTTACCTTAAACCCAGTTACACCCCCCTTCTAGTTGGTTATTATATAACGCACCATACTCGTTATTATCCCTTCTGTTCAACAGATGGGACACTGTCATTACACGTGTAAAGTATAATATACGACATTTTTATAAAAAGTATTATACAGGATAAACTCTTATCTGCGTCCTTATTGTCCGTAACTCCTATTATCCGCGGGAGCTGATGGGGTCACAAAAACTCTTATTGCCTGTGACCCTATTCTTCCAATTATCTGCTGTCATATGTGAACATTTCCCATCAATTATCCGCAATTTTCTTTTTGGTAAAGAGGAGCGGTTTCACAAATCACTTAAATTACTTGCGGGCTATATCCACAGATAGATTTCAACGTATTATTTCCTTCAATTGTTCCAGAAAGAGACTCTAAAAACCGCTGTACTTTTGTAGTGGCATTACGTAAGCAGGATTTGCACACAGCAGTGAGGTCAAGTCAGGACGAGCAGGTGCGAGTGTGTGGCCTGGGAGACAGCAGACAGAGAGATGCCAGCAATTCGGGAAAGAGGCAGTGATTGGCTTGCTGCAAATGCAAACGTAGGGTAGGCACCAAGGAGGCTAGAGATAGAGGCGATAAGGGGGAGAGCACGTGCAAGAGACGCCGGAAGGACGCCGGCTTAACAAGGGCCACCTGAGGGCACTTAATGAGGAGGGGGATATAAGGGGGGTGTGTGAAGCAACGGGTTGAGTTGGTTGGAGATGAAGAAGTGAAGAGAATTCAAAACCAGTCCGGAACCTCGCCCTCCACACCTCATCCTCCCCAGCAGTGTTGGCTGATCCCCCGCTGGGGGCACAGGCGAGGTTGGAGGTGCGGGTGTAGACAGGCTAGCGGAGGATAGGCTAGCAGAATACTTAGTCTGAGTATGATAGGCTAGCAGGTGGAGAAGCTAGCAGAGTATACAGAGAGAGAGTCCGAAACAGGTTAGGAAAGTGGGGAGTAATAGGCTAGCAGAACGAGAAAGAGTAAGCTCGAAGTGGCAGGCTAGGGGAGGAAGAGAGGAAGAGTTCGCGACAGGAGTACGTGGTGTTGAACGTGAGGAGCATCCGTGTGGAATGCTGCAAATAAAGTGACACAGGAGAAAAAGACGAAGTTGTCCGCGTGAATAAACACCACACTACACTTTGATCACTCATGCAAGCCAGCGTTTTTCAGAACTGCGGATTCATAGAAATATCTCCACTTCAAGGGTGGGCTGGCTTGTACAATATAACAAATACTAAACAGTAATACCTGTGCACTACCAAATTTCAAAGAGGCCATGGCTCAACCCTCGCAAACCTCACATTGTATTTTTGTCCCAGGACCAGGAGGCTGTTAAAGGGTTCACGTCGTTATCTTTAAAATATAGAGTGATTTCCTTATGCATTCAGACATCGTGTAAGAATATCGTTCATATCATCTTTATTTCACGGCACCCATTGAGGATCTGACATGAAATATGAGGGGAGGAAATTCTATGCTCGAATCCATTTTCCAGCTCAAATTGACAGTTTTTTTTTCTCCCATAGAGCATTTTGCCAATGGAAATGATAAATTGGATGATTTGATAATGCCAGTATTCACAATTAGTGTAGTTTCACACTTCAATTGTCAAGCAGACCATGTCTGACTCACACCGGAACAAAATAAGGTCACTTATGTCATTAAAGGCAAGAGTGTGACAGATACTGAGCAAAAAAACCCCTAAAAATCTAAATGCAGTACTATAAATAGCTACTATAGAGTGATATCATTCTTTGCTATCATTTTTATATTCAAAAGGGAAACAAGACTGCACAATTAGAGATCTATCACAATCTTAATGCACTTATATACATCACTCACAAATATCGCAGGTACTTGAATAATGGTCAATGTAGACGGCAACCTAATCACTAGAATAAGATGGTTTTCGAAGATGCTTTTCTACCAATGACCATATTTACACTACCAATTTAATTTTAGAAAATAACAAATGAATATCAAATATCGATTTTACCCGCTTTTTGTCGACTGTGAAATGGCACTTGATTAAGTTTAAACTGATACAGTCATCCAAGCTGTCAGAAACAAAGGCCTTAATAAAATACGTAGCAATTGTCAAGTTTCTATAAAAGGAACGGCTGCACTGAAGTCGCACAACTAAAGAAATTCAATAACTAAATCTATTAAGATAAATTGATCAATTATTAACCAATCCATACACACTGCCAAAATGATTAATATAACACATAAGGGTACGTAACGGAAGTTCAAAATATATACATACAAGGCTACAAAGTGGGGCTAAATGCAAATTTGAGAAAAACAAGAGTAATAAACAAGTCTGCTCAGCAAGTGGAACTAATTGCTGTACAGGTACAAATTACAGACGTAATATTGGATCGTGTTCATGAACATGAGCCAGATCTGAAACATGGTAGGACCAATATCTCAGCCGTGGCTGATTATTGTTTTAATGCTGTGGGCACACACGAAATAGATTTTTCCAAGACGAATGTATTCTGCAAACCCACTGGCTATTAGCAAAGACTCGTTCATGAAGCCATCCAGATATTTAAACACAGACACAATTTCAACCGAGAAGATGGGTACAAACTGAGCAATCTTTAGAAGGACATTATTAAGCAGTTCAAGTCATAACTGGCTGTGATGTTTTCATCCTATCTGCTAATGTTAGTAGTTATTTTCGACTAACTAGTGTTAGTCGAAAATAGTGTTAGTCGAAAATAACTACTAACATTGGCCTGGAAGGTGGGGCCCCGCCCACCTTCCAGGCTTTTCGAGCTCCTTCTCGAATGTTCCCGAGAGCCCCTCGGAACCATGTGACCGCCCCTCGGCCCCCGTCCACCGGTGGCCCTCTTCCAGTATCGTCCAGTCACGTGACAACAGGTCAGCCAGAGTGTCATGCCCCAGAGTAACCCTGGCTGGCTTACATTCCCTCTCGCTCCCTCACCGGGAGCAGGCACCGCACACTGCTCGCGGTGCCTCCGCGCTAACCAGCGCTCACCCAACCACCACTAGAGTTGGTACTGCAGCCCATAACCCGGGCTGCCCGCAATCATAACGTTACCGGCCGTGACTTCGCAAGCCCGGCACCATACACTGACAAGTACAGTCACTACATCAACCCCCCCCCCAAGTAGCTTCCAACTGTCCCGGCTACTAACTCCCCCTAAAGCAAGCAACCGACATAACTAACAGAATAACCAACAAGTGTGCTCCAACAACATAACAAGGCAACAATAAATAACCCAACTGTACAATATATACACATTACAACAAAAGAAAAAAAACAACCAGTAAAAACCGACAACCGCGGCGCACGAAATCCCCACAATCAACATCTCTCACCCTCAACGTGTAACAACGCTTGTGAGTTCGATGGCGAGCAGGATCAGCCAAATACTGGCCATGACTCACGCGAGCGCGACAGCTCATGACGGTGTGGGAGTGGGCAATGTGCGGGATCACGCAAATTGAGTCTTTGAATGAGTCCGTAACGCCAGTCCTCCAGACAGGTTGGGCTCGACCGCCGGGGGGAGCAAGAAATCGACCCGACGAAGCCGGCTTCTCACGCAAAGCAGTAGGCCGCGTCGTCGGGTCCTTGCCCTTCCGAGCACGCGAGGCCACGTGTGAGGCAACAGTTGCGCGACGCCTTAGGAGGTATGGAGTCGTAGGAAGATGGACATCCCAAGGCCCACCGTCGAGGAACCCGGCAGCCCGACTGGACATGCCCCGGCAGGCCGCAGTTTTAGCAGGTGACCCGTCCGTTGCTGGAATGGGATGAAGCAGACCTCGCCCGCCGCCAGTCGTCCCGCCGCCGATCACCATCACCCCATCGATTGGTGCCCCGCTGATGCAGCGAGCACGCGGACGCAGCCTCTCCATCTGTGTGACCCTCGGGCCCCGCAGAAGACGCGGTGAACGCCACCAACACCCTGTTACACTGCAGGGTCTGTTGCGCCTGGATACACCTGGTGATCTTGAGTGAAGAAACCTCCCCGCCGTCGGCGGGAAGCACAGTGCAGAGATCCTTAGCGAGCTCCAACATCTTCTCAAAGACAAGTGGGGCATGGCCATCGTGACCCATGCGCGGATACGCGGCCTTCGCCAGCACAAAGAGCACACTCCTGTACGTGAGGGCTAATTCAGCGTCACCTCTCCGCATGACGGCAAATTTCTGGCGGGTGTTCAGTGGAGGCGCAAAAGTGGTGGCCATCTGGTCAAACGCCTGCGTGAGGGTGGACCTCTCGGACGGCGGGATGGAGAGGAATGCCACCAATGCATCGTCATCGAGGGCGGCGGGAAACGCCTTCAGCACGTCCACCTCCGACCACCCCGCAACGTCGACATTCGTAAGAAATCTTCTTTTAAACGCCACCCAATCTCCGCTGGCGGTAACAAATTCTTTAATGAAGGGCAGCCGATGGCGGAGCGACTGGACGTCAAATGACGAGGACATCCCCACTTCAAGCTTGGCGGGCTAAATGTCTCACTAACCCAGCCACCATTGCTCAGTTTCCTCGATGTGGCGGTGGCTTTAAAATCTTACATGCTAATCTCTCACAATACAATGGCCTCCTGTGCAGCTTCGTCGTCATGGAGGTAGCTCTCCGATTTACCCAATCTCACATTTACATGCAAATTTCATCACTAGCCCTGCCCACTTCGCTTATGACCCTTGGGCTACACCCATCTCAAACCTTTATAACATCCTGCCTCAGCAGCTCTCCCGCTATTTTTAAATCCTTTATATTAAGTTCACTTGCGCGCTTGCTTGCTTGCTTACGACCGTGCAAATCTTTCGGTCGTTTTTTAACCCACTTCCCGTGATCCAATCGAGCTGACATTTTCCACACAGACTCGTTGTGCGTGACAATTAATGGTCGTGACAATTTTTTTCCAAAACTTTACACTTTTTAGGACAAAAATATTATATTTAATTACCAATTGCTTAATGGTGCCATGCAATCATCTGACCCATAGGTGGCAGCCATCTCAAGCCAGAGGACGAGAGGACTCTAGCCGCCACGCATATAAAGGATTTATAGTGAAAAACCTTGTTTTTACGGGTTAATTTTTTTCACCTGATAACAATTGCTTGTGTTGCGATTGAAACGTCGAGATATTTTTATTATTTTTTCTATCTACGTGGCTTTACCGAAAGACCCAAAGAATATGTAATATTGACTGTTACATAAGTAGGCCTGAGCATAACACGTCACTGAGAAGGGATTACAGCAGGTGAATAACACACCAAATGAAGGAACACACCTGAGAGGATAAGCACCGCGGAGATGAAGTGATTAGACGAGCTCGTGTGCAATTGAGCGAAATGGATTGTGGAATCGCAAAATCGTGAGGAATTGTGACGACAAGATGAGACCCTCATGCACGGCTCCTATTGCTGATGATGATGATGAGAAAGATACAACTACCATCACATTACAGAACTCACTAAAGTAAATTAGAAAAGTTGTTATGTAACGCTCATACTCAGGATTATTGTGGAATGCAATTGTGGTCAGGGTAAGAGACTGAATAGTGGTGAAATATATCCTCACAATTAACCGATTGGTGTCCTTTAAAAATAATGGCTGCTTTGATTCAGACTAAAGCCATATTATATAAGCGAAATTTACAATACTGCTGTGAAGCTGTTAGTAATGCATGATTTCTAGGTAAGTAATTTTCAAAACCATTAACATATTACATTAAATGCAATAATCCCTTTGCATATCCCACTGTCAGAGAAGAGTACACTTTTGTTATCGTGTCAAATTCCCTTAATTTTTTATATTTGCAAAAAAAAATTCACATTGCATGTTGCAATGCCGCAATTACTACCTTAGATGTACACGTCCACAAACCAAACCACACGTGTGATATATATATCTTTTAGAATATAGTAAATTCATTTTGGGACTTTTTTCTGCAGCTTTGCTCCAAAATGCTTCTATTTTCAAGATTGATCGTGGTAATTTTGTACTGTAATTGTTACAATAAAAAACTAATGACTTACCATGATGGCATGAGCACATAAAAGTATGAGGCACATTTATTTAGCAGAGCAATGGAAGCACACACCGACTTTAGATGGAGGTATGTAGTGAGTATATCAAAACAATTCGAAATTTACACAAATGTTTTTGTAAAACAGTCTTTTTTTTAAAAGACAGATACATTTATATATATATATACCTTTTTGCATAAAAGTATGATGGTTAGTTTCTAGAATCGCAATATTACGGAATATAGTGTATACATAGTTTAACTTGAACAAAGGAAATATTGTGTTCTAGGCATTGTAACAACTGCTTTGTGTATAAAATAGATATTCACAATACATGGCATCGACTTGTGTGGGCAAGGAGAGCTTATTTTCAGTCATCTTCTTCTTATGGCTGATGTAGATGCAGAGCACCAACTACAATTTCACGTGGATCGGGCATTGCGTAATAATATGTTGTATGGTCTGTTCTGGATGACCACAGTCGTACACTGCTACCGGAGAATTTAAAATTTTCCATTTGTGTTTCAGCTATCCGCATCTGCCATGGTTTGTGCAGATACAGTTTAGGTGGACCATGAGCTTCGTGGAAGATCAAATCCAAGGATCCTCTGTGTTTGGTCTTTAACCAAAGTGTTTGTGACTTACTTCAAACTCCATTCAGCTCACCAAGCTTCATCGGAGTTGAAGGTTAAATGCATGGGTCCTAAAGGGCTTCCGTGATTTCAAGTGGTGACGAGGGACGTTATAGAGGTCCTGATGAATGGGAAGGGGACTGTTTTCCTCGATTTGTATGACTGTAGATCATAGGTGATTGGTGAAGGTGATTGGTGAAGGTGCTCACGCCACTGCCGGCAGAAGGGCTTCCACTAGAGGGTATTTGGTCTACTCTTCCATTCTGCTAAGACATCTTGGAGATGGGCGCATGCACACTTTAATCCACCACTCGCCACGTGTCAATTAACTACCCGTGGTGTACCCATTTATACTGCTGGGTGGACAGAGGTGGGGGGTTATATGCAGACCCTTGGCCCCTTACCACGACAGGTGATCGAATGAAACCGGCAACCTCTGCATTGCAAGTGCAGCGTGCTGACCGTTATACCACAACCTCATCCATTCCTATACGTTGCGTGTAATATTTTCAGATAAACCCTGTCTTCAATGGCAAACATGATTGAATCTTGAATCTAAATGTGACTAGCTCGAATTGTGCTCATTCATTTATTCATGAAAGGTGGGTGACTGTTACTATAATCTTACAGTGCATCAAAATGTTTTCACACTGCTGCTTCATCTTGGATTATACATGTTTACTATATCAAGAAATAGGAAAACAGAATTTTATTGTTTTACATTTAATGCTGTTTATCGGTTATAAAAAGTCATAAACGGATCATTCTACTTTATGGCCATTCTCCATTTAATTAGTGCACAGGAAGCCGTTATTGTGTGGCCAGATTGCAGATTGCCGTTAATGAGGGTATGCTCATCCTTCACATGATAAAGCAGATGCAAAATGAGAATCCGAATATGTATTTATGCTGGAGTAATCCTATGAGTTATAAAGCTCTTTTTCACAGTTGCCCGGTAGGGGCGGGTAAGAACATATAAATACATGCCATTCAAGCATAGGTACAGATTGAATTATGTACACATTTTGGTGCAAATTTATAAACGTTTCAAGAGAAACCCCCACAGCTTGGCTGAGCATACACAACAGTGGACAAAAACATGTACATTCCTACATGCCTAGTATAAATCATGTAAGCTATTAACATCATTGGCAAAAGTGGTTTGCCCTAATTGAGGATGCGCAGTTATATAACTTGATTCAATGCTATAGAATTACAAGTCATCATAGTACGGCATTGGAATGCTCAAGAACTGAATACAGGGTCTCCAATGTGTGTACTGTCGCTACTCAACATTTTAAAAGCGTGAAACGTTCATATAGTATACAAATAAATCTGTACGACGTTTAAGTACCTTTCAGCTGTATAAATGTCTTGTTTAAAAATATATATCTGGGAAGAGATGCTGAAGTTGTTCACAGTAATTGGCTTCACATGTCTAAGACACTTAATGCTGCCAAAAACAAGGCAAACTTTCAGGTTTTATGCCGATTTTATGGGCCACAAATCTGACAAGGAAATTGCCTACCTATAAATCCAACTTAACGTTTAAGATATTGACCCAAAGCCAGAGGTTTACGAATACAGCTATTGCACAATAGAAGTCCCATGCTATAAAATGTGGGGCAGAAAACACGTTTAAAAAATGCGATTTCTACAGGAGATGTATTCATGTTCTGTATGGCGTATTTTTGCTTACATGAAGGCAAGGTTTATCACACAGCAAGTGGCAAGCGCGATGTGGATTGTGCTAATATCGGAGAGTTTCTCCTTGGCTCGTGAAATAAAATCATATCATCCCTGTATTCTATACATTAAGAATTTCATCTTTATATCCAAGTAAGTCGTGGTGGGATGTTTAGGATATTTGTTTAACAATAAACTACATTAAGGGACCTCTTTTGTCAGTACCAAAAAATGAGAATAGGTTTTCCCGTTTTTTCTGGCAACAAAACAGGTGTTAAGATGTTAAAACACCAAACTGAAACCTTTTAGAAGGAATCATGTCTGCATTAACCACAATACTTGTGGTCAGAATGCAAACAAAAAACATACTCTGATAATATATGCATTGTCTTTGAAACTAATTGGTCCACAACAGAGACAGCTTTCTTTGGAGCCGAGTCTCAAAAGGTGTTAGACCAGAGGACGCCAAAAGGCTTACAGCACAAGCACAAGCATGATCAGAGTAATGAGAGCTCGGGGATGAGCAGATACATCATGGGGCCTCATTTGCAAGTACCAAAATATGAGAATAGGTGTTCCCCTTTTTTGGCGTCCTTTGGTCTAATAACTTTTGAGACGAGGCTCCAAAGAAAGCCGTCTCGGGTGTGGACCAATCAGTTTCAAAGACAATGCATTTATTATCAGAGTATGTTTTTTTTTGCATTCTGACCACAAGTATTGTGGTTAATGCAGACATGATTCCTTGTTAAAGGTTTCAGTTTTGTGTTTTAACATCTTAACACCTGTTTTGTTGCCAGAAAAATGGGGAAAACCTATTTTAATAATAAACTACATTTATAAAGTGCCTTTCTACAAGGTACTTAAAGCGCTGTGTGGCTTAAGTGTGTTTAAGACAAAGTCGCATGCAATATCATTTACATTTAAAATTTCCAGTTACATTTTCAAGCCAAAACCATGTATCCCCCTCCCCACTGCGCCCCCCACCCATAATGTAATTTTGATTCTGAACTCCGATGTAATTTAATCACCTCAATGCATGTATCTGGAGCATAAGATTTGATTTTACTCGATGAATACTCGCTGCACCACCATCACACGCGTGTTTCATGAGGCTTGAACACCAGTGACGATTGTCTGAACCGGTCCTGGGCCTCCCCGAGATAGACTCAGCCTCAAATGAGGACCTGATGTGGTGTGTAAACATCGTCATTGGGGAAACAAAGGCGGTCGGGCATGGTTCTGGTCACCCACCCCCTCGTGTGTCGTGTCGGCCTTCATACGTGCTCGCTAACAGCACTTGCACCAACAGTCTGTTAATGCTAAAGGGGAGATCCTTGTCTTTTGAGACAAGTTGTCCTGAGGAATATGTTGTCTGTGCTGCCCTCCTGTGTTGGATAACGGGAAAGACCACCCCGACGCAGAAACACGACACTGCTCTTGTACCGCATTGTACACAATAGATTAGTTGACTTTTGGTGGTTACAACACTTTTAACGAGCAAAAACATGTTAGATAATCTCTATAAGTATATGCACATTCATGGGGTGTTTATTCCTGCAAGCATTAACACGTTACCTTTACTTATACGATGGCATTTTAATAGGTATGTAAAATGCCCATACACCTCAAAATTGCCTTGCAAATTGTAATCGTAGATTATGGTGAGCACCAAAATTATAAAGTGTAACAAATACAACAAAGTTCACACTGGGACTGCTGTAACAATTGCTGAAATTTCTATGGTGAAGCCACATTGGCAGCAGTGCACAAGCACAACAATTAACAACAACATATCGATTAAAATGTCCATTACAAAAGAAAGTGTTGAAAGTAGCCAAATCCCAATTACAGTAGTCGTATTTTTTGGTGTTTAATTGGTATTAATTTAATTTCATGCTTTTTTTAGATTATCAGCTTAGACTTTTATTTCTATTCTTGCGTCAAATTATAATGTGTGTATTATTGGCATAGCATCTTAAATTCAAGTGTATTATATTTAAGATGTGTTTTAGCTAAATAGTCTCCAAAGTATTATTGGTTCTTTCGGTAAAGTCGAAAGTTTCCAAAGTATTTTAACGAAATCATACATCACATGCCTTATGAAAGTGTTGTTGGTTTGCCTGACTCCCAAACATGTTGATGATAACACGTATTTTCTCTTGCGTCAGCCTTTTTAAACAAAATTCCCGTGTTTTCATTGTCCCATGTACATTGGACGCCATAACTTTGGGCAATTTAAAGAAAATAAAACATAAAAAAGCGTCAGTTGGCTCTAAATCTGATTAACGTATTCATGATACGTGAAGTGATCTTGAAAAAAATATTTAGCCACAAATACAATAAGAGAGTGCACGCTAGCTTTATTGAAACACTTGACAATTCGCTTTGAATGCATATTTTATTACGTCATCGCGACAAATACGTTGGCAAAAATTCACTTAATTAATTATCCTAATTCGCTTAAATCCCCCTGCTCTCATAAAATCCCGTATTATATGTATAGTGACATCGAGGGATGTCACTGTGTGATGCCGGCCCTAGAGAGGCACGGCGTGCGTTGTAGCGACATCGCGGGCACCACTTGGATGTGAGTGCAGTACCAGCCCGAGAGGGGCTCGGTGAGCGCTGACTGACACTGCTGGATGGCATCACGCTCTGCGTGCAGTGCCGGCCCCTACAGGATAGGGTGCGGGAGTTCCGGCCATGGAAATGGGGTTACTATAGGCCGTGGCACTCTGGTTGATCTCAGAGGACACGTAACCGGTTAAGTCTACACAGGGCCCCCAAGTGGGGGCTAGGGGTGGTCACGTGTCAGGGTCGAGATCCTGCTCGAGGATTCTAGAAGGTGGTCGTGGCTAAGGGCGGGGTCAGCCACGCCACAGAGGATATAAGCCGGGTCCCCCAGAGGGACTAGCTGCTGTTGTTCATCCTGAAGAAATCCACGTTCTACGTCCTGCAGAGTCTCCAACACGTGGACCTGTACCCAAGCTGTGGTCTGGTCCGTTGTAGCTAGTTATGGTCTAATTAGTGTAGTTAGCCTGGTGGTCACCACCATAGGTTTTTTTTATCCTTTAAAGGGTCATATACCCCATGTGTTGGTGTTAATAAATGTATTGCCTCCAAAGAGTACGTCTGTGACTCAGTTGAACTCACTACATCTGCATCATGAGCATTTGTGTTGTAATCACAGTTTATCAAGCTATCCCCTCGTTTAAGCTTTTAATACGACTGGCATATGAAACTTGATAATAACCATGCAAAAATATGTCAAATTTTGTGTTATTTTATTGAATCCAACAAGACAGACCAAAAAAGCACCCACCAAAGATGTACATATGTAATGCCTACTACAGGTGATTGAAAACTAATTTCTTCGGAACTGCTTTTTGTGTTTAGTTTGTCGTCCTTTTACCGCGCCTCCGATTAGCACGGCTGGCTACGTACGGTGCGAAAGAAGTTAAACGTACAATCAGAGGCGTAGCTAGGGGGGGGGCAGGGGGGTACATATGTCCCCGGGCGCCAAGGTAAAGGGGCGCCAAAATGAGGCTTACAACGTTACATTATAATTTATTGCGGCGGGCACGGCAGCCTGAAATTACTGCACAAATCTACACCTCAACCTAAAAGTTTATATATCCCGCCACACACAGCCTACATGTCATTTAATTACATTTTGGTACGCGCGACTATTAAGAACTTACATGTGTAGAGGAGTAGAGGAGAGTGGTGGCGTCGTGTGCGCTGTCCGGTGCGGTGACATCACGGGACGTGGGGTCGCACGCGCTGGGCAGTGCACGTGACGTCACGCCTCAGAGGGTATTTAAGGGAGACCCCGTGACGTAAGTGGGGTCACTGGAGGAACGGGGATAGTAGAAGGGGTGAAGAGGGAACCAGGGATAGTGATACGTGTTAATAAACCCTGGCGGAAGCCCCTAACTCACCTCCGTCTCCGAGTACCTCCGTCTACTACTCAACACATGGAAGAACGTCCCAAACAACAGACAGGCGCAGTCTTTCAGCGTTAGTCACTGGCCTGTTTTTTGGTGGCGGAAACTACGACGGCCTATTTTGAGTTCTTATTAGTGACACCACCACGCTCCAGGTGGCTGCAGCAGCTGGAGCAGCCCACGCACGTCAACATAGCGTGGCCTTCATTTAGCAGCATTTGCTACAAGGCTCACTTATACGTGTACGTCGCTCGTACCTTATATTTGAATACTCACCTGTATTAAGTTTCTGGTTTCACAAAATTTGGCACTACGTTGCAATGAGGAAATTTTGAATGCGGATGAGGATAAAAATGTTTGAAACTTTCTCGCGCTGATCAAACTCGTTGCTCAGTATGACCCATTGTTAGCAAAACACGTACAGCACGCAGGAGAAAATCCGGGATGAGTTTCTTATGTGTCACCGGAAATCCAGAATGAATTTATCCACATACTTGCGTCGACTGTAAAGAATTCATTGTTGAGTGATATCAGGAAAAACAAGTACTACGGTATCTTACTTGACTCAACTCCTGATCTAGGACATCGGGAACAGCTTTCTCAGGTCATAAGATTTGTGGATGTGGATTTTCAAACTAAAAAAGTAACTATCAAAGAATCATGTTTAGTCTTCTTGGTTCTTTCGGTAAAGTCACGTAGAAGGGAAGTAATACAATAATAAAAATAAAACATTGTATTACTTTCCTTCTACGTGACTTTACCGAAACAACCAAGAAGATGAATCCCTGCAGTCACGAAAGCTTTAAATCGAAAAAATCATGTTTAGGTTATATCGAGATACATGCAAAAGATGCAGCAAGCCAAGAAAGGGTCATCGTCGAGAGACTGAAATCTGACAACATACCTCTAGCCGACTGTCGGGCACAATGCTATGACAATGCTGCTGTGATAACTGGGCATATATCTGGCCTTCAACAACGAATATGTGACAACAATCACAGAGCATTGTTTGTCAACTGTGACAACCACAGCTTAAACTTAGCAGGAGTACACTCAGCTAAACAGGATCCACTTATCGTCACATTTTTTGGAACAGTTGAAAGTATATATTTGTTTTTCTCTCGTTCAACAATTCGTTGGGAAGAGTTAAAAAAAGCTGTGCCCATCACAGTAAAGCGGGAGTCTGAAACACGCTGTTAAAGCTATCTATGAAGGACTGGATGAACTAGTAGGGCTGCTAGACAAATTATCGTAGGACGTAACTATGACGCCTGAAACCAGAAGTGATGCAGAACAGTTACAGGCATGCGTATTAAATTTTAACTTCATAATTTTATTACATTTCTGGAATGTCATTCTTGGGAAAAATTGATCGTGTTCAGAAGCGCTTACAGGATCCTACTATGAATTTCAAGGAAGCAGCAACTGATCTTGAATCTTTGGAGCATGAATTTGTCAAGCTTCGTGATGATTTGAGCCAAGTTTCTGTAGAAAACGCCAAAACAAGATGCACAGCCTGGGGGATCGATGTGGACAGAAGAATTAGACGACGTCGGAAGATGCCAGGAGAACTGGCAAGAGATGCAGGACTTTCAGCAGAAGAAGAAATTGTGCGCGTTATGAAGAGCGTATTTTATCGACTTCAACAGGAGATGTCAACACGGTTTTTACGACTAAAAGACCTGAACACAAAATTTGGATTTCTGCTGGAAATTGCACAAATTTTTGAAATTTCTATGACACCGACATCAATGGCCACGAACTTTTCACAGAAATTGGAGATTGCAAAACGCTGCTCAGTAACCGGAATGAAGTTCTACCAGAAACTCCTTTGGATCTTCTTGGTTTTATTGTGTTTTATGGAGACGGCATATTTCCGAATTTGCGAAATTCACTGCAAATTTTATTAACAATAGCTGTTTCAATTTCAAGCTGTGAGCGGTCGTTCGGCAAATTGAAACTTATTTTGTCGTATTTGCGTGCTTCAAACGGACAAGATCGTCTCAGCGATCTTGCTCTTCTTAGCGTTGAAAGAGAAACATTGGAAAAAACAGATTTTGATTACGTGATTGACCAGTTTGCGACAGTGAAATCAAGAAAAATTAATATTTTGTACACTATGTCAACCAGTCTACGACAGTGACTGAGGGAGCCATGTAATATAATTTCTATAAATTTGCTTCTTTAAATACAATGTTTTATTAAAATTTAAATTGTTATTCCTTATTCGATGTAATAGGAAAATGTGATTAAACGGGGGGGGGGGGGGGGGGGCGCCAATTTTATAGTTCGTCCCCGGGCGCAAAATATCCTAGCTACGCCTCTGCGTACAATACATACATACAAGGTGATACGATGATATTAACTGCGCCTGCAGGTGGCGTGCATGAACCGCATTCCAGCATGAACGAACTGCAATTGACCACCCCGTCCTACCGCCTGCATATCAGCCCAGCTTTTTGTAAATAGTAAAACGTGTGCCTTTGTAAGATGAAACTCCACCACAATCTTCAGTGTGACCTAACTTGCATAGAATATCAGTGCACACGATGAATACGTATCCAATGGAGTTTCACTTTCGTTAACGTATAACGTTGACAACTTACTAACGATATTAATCATAATGAACGCATTAACCATAATTCAATCTACATAAGTCACCAAACATTCATTCGTATTAAAATAATAGTGTATATATTACAGTTTTAACTATTCCATTCTTACGTATGACATGATGTTTAGGCGCTAATGCCAATATCCGAGGTCTGCTAGACATAAGGGGGCTTCAGAAGAGAGTTCTTCTGTGGTTTGTTGTGGTCCATAGTTTGGGGTGCATGGCCACAATCGGACCGTGGCTTGACCTTATGCTGTTTTATCCCAACTGAAAACACCATTGAACAATAAAAATGTCCGAAATATTTATTTAGACGACCACAACTTTAAATTTGTGAGCATGAGATAAGCGGAATTTCACCGTATTTCTTGCGACCCCATCCTCCGATTAAATGTTTCCATTTTGGGGTAGCGACCTCCTGTTTGGCAATGCTGCTCTATGAACTTTCACCCTGCCAACCACTCCTGCCTTGTCTCACTCTACTCCTGTCCGTGCACTCTCTGTTCCAGCAACCAATGCTTTCTCTCAAAGCACTGAGTAAACATTCTTCGCACAATGGGAGTTCACTCATTCTCCGTCTACCCCCCGTCTGGAACTCTCTTCCCCCGGCCGTCCGTGCTGTCGATTCCCTGCCACCGTTTTGGCCTATGACTGACAACACAAATATGCCCACTGTCTCTGTACAGCAGCTCAAGATTCTGTTACATTTACATTCGTTGTGAACAAGACCAAGTGACTTGGCATTGGAGAGCAAAGTGTTTCTAAACTCGGCTAGATTACATAGATTGTAATGTTAAATCGAAGTATTTGGGTTCATTTGTATATTGGATGTATATGTAGTTCATGCATTGTCCATGAAGTAGAACACTTTTGCGTGGAGGAGGTAATTGGTTATTTGTTTTTTTTTATGGAGTCGCTTGAAATAGTTTATTTGTTAGTCACGAGAAAATGTATACAGGAATTTAAAAATATATATATGGCACACCGGATTCTCAAAAGCACATTTACCATACCTCAGCTCTTTGTATTTGAGGTGGGAATGTTTTCTCCCACATATAACATTTAGCTACGGGTGTTATCTGTTTCCCTACAAGATATGTGTTGTTCTCGTTGAATACTGTAATAAAAATAGTTTAGAAGAATAGGGAAACAACTGCAGTTTATATGCTATTCAACAATTTTGTTCACAAATGTAATAACGGGTATAGCTTTTCTCCTAAATTCCTTAACGCAATGGAATAGTTGTTTTTGTCCATGTAAAAATGACAATGCAGCTGTTGTTACATTGTACATTGGTAATCAGAGCACACGTGCACATTCTTACGTACTTTTGTTTTACTTCTGTCTTCCATTATCAACACCACCAGTCATGATGCACTTCCTGTTTGTTCTCCTCACAAACCTCCCTGTGTTTACAACCCTTCTTCCATCCATACATCACTCGAGGCCCTCTCTAATTGATTCGTTTTTTTGCGATTAAATACATGAAAGCTTGCGTCTCAGTCTCCCTCTCCCTATGCACTGTACCGTTTATCATTCTTTCACTGAACCTATGCACGGTACCCTTTATCGGTCTTTCACTGAACCGATGCACGGTACCCTTTATCATTATCTAAATCAACCAGTGGTGGATCCAGGGGAGGGGGGCATGGGGGTGGTAATAGTCTGCACCTTGAAGCCCCTTCAATTTGTATTTTATTGTCTTTATACAGGGTGACCCAAAAAAACGGGCCCCAACTCTAATTAGGCCCCGTTTCTTAGTGTTTTGTCCGAACGAAATGAAACTTTGGTCATAACTAGTTTATTATATTCGAAACATCAAATCAAAACACTAGGGTCTTTGGCCTTTTTTTCTCCGTTCTACAGCATGTGTTCTAGATGGCCTCCATTTAGCTCCGTGCATTTCTTGAGGCGCAGCACGAAGTTGTCCATGACGTTCTTACAGACTGAATTGGTAATGGCTCTCATCTCCTCCCTGATGGTTTCCTTGAGTTCCGTGATGGTTCTGGGTTTCCCTGCGTAGACTCTGTCCTTAAGATAGCCCCAAAGAAAAAAATCTGGGGGGCTTAGGTCCGGGCTATGGGGTGCCCACTCAAAATCAGTCTTGAGACTGATCACTCGGCCTCCGAAGTTCTTATTCAGCCAATCTCGGGACAGGTTTGAGGTGTGAGAACTTGCTCCGTCTTGCTGGAACCAGAACTTGCTCATGAGCGACGGGTAGAGGGTCTGGAGCTCACTCTTGAAGGTTTTGAGGACCTCCACATACCGCTCCTTGGTGACTGTCACTGCTGCGCCAGATTCTTCGATGAAGATTGGTCCGATGATGCCTCTGGCCGAGATTGCAGCCCACACCGTGCACTTAGGAGAGTGCAAGGGCTTGGTGGCTACTTCATTGGGTCTGGAGGACCCCCAGAAGACATTTGTCTTGGAGTTCGCCTTTCCGTCAAGATGGAAGTGGGCTTCATCTGAGGTCCAAAGGAGGTTAAGGAAACTTGGTGTCTCCTCGATCTTCTCGAGCATCTTGACTGCCATAGCGCTCCTCTGCTTCTTGTCTGAGGCTGTAAGGGTCTGCAGCGTCTGTATTTTGTATGGGTAAGCCCTGATATCGTTCACCAGCACTCACCTGCAAGTCTCACGGGACATACCGAGGGACTGACTTCGCTTACGCACAGAGCGTTTCGGATTCTGCTGGAGAGACTCTCTCACACTTTCGACCAGCTCGGCTGTTCGCTTCTTGGGACGTCCCGAGTGGCTTGGACGGTTCTCACTGGCAGCGTTGAGGTTCTCCACGGTCCCATACTTCTCGAAGTGGGCCACCCAGTTCTGAATTCTGCTTTTGGATGGAGCCTTTTCACATTCGAACTGACGCATGAAACTGTCCTGGGTTTTCTTGAACCAGCCTGTCTTGTAGTAAAATTTAACACAGTGTATTCTTTGTCCCAGCTCCCACTGGGGTCTTGGTGTACTCACGGTCGTTGATTCTGCCATGTCCTGTAAAATAAGGGCAATCGGTGAATAAATAAAGGAGATATCACATAAAGTGTACACGGGGCCCGTTTTTTTTGGTCACCCTGTATTCACCATTATAAATACATTGGTTATGTTTGAATTAGTATTAAATAAAACTTTTTTTTTATTTACCAAGTAAGACCCACTGAGATATATAGCTTTTTTTCAGAAGACGTGGCCACAAATGATAGCTCAACGAAATGAATTATCACGTGGAAACGCATAGCAGCCGAATACTCTAAACCCACGTTGATTCTCAATGTGGAGGGAAAACCCGGACGACCCGGAGAAAAATTCACGTGACCACAAGGAGAGAGACATGCAAACTCAAACTTCCTGTGTACCAGGCGAGGTACTGTAGTTAACATCTCATCACCGTGGCAATTTCATGACTGCCCTCCCCCTCATCTCCCCTTGGGAAGTTTCTAGTAGTTCCATCTCTGTAACCAAGTCAATTAGCACGGTTGTAAACGTACGGTGTGGAAAAAGTTCAACGTACAGTATTTACGTACAACATACATCATTGTCCCTGTCCTCTCTAACATGTTCGTTCTACCCCCCCCCCCACCACATAACGATGTAGTCCTATTGTTCGCAATTTTCTCTACCAACATTCCATCATCTGATTTCATCATAATTTCTTCATCCCTTTCTCAACATCACTCCTCTACACTCTTTAAAATTATCATTTTACCATATACTATATACACACGATGTTGTGTCATTACTGGGAGGAAACCACGTGTGCACATGCATAGTTATGCAAGGTCAGCACAAGTGTACAAATATCCGATGAGGTTCAATCTCCTGTCAGTAATTGTTTTTGAACCTAACAATTCATTTAGAGTGCGCTCAATAAAGTGGCTTTTTGTCAGATGTGGAATGTACCTCTATGAAAACACTTACACAGCTCCCAGGTATTTGTTATGTTTGGATGCCAGCGAAAAGTTCAAATTAAATTTGCACTGGAGGGGATTTTTTCTTTATATGCACGCCTTCTGTATGAGTTATTTGTACACATACATACGTGGGAGCTGGACAAATATTGTTCAGTGTGTGGGATGAGTGGTCAGTCTAATCACATTGGTGAAGTTTAATGGTGTTTTACCCAGGAGGTCTGGCAGCACGCCTTCTTAAACAAGTGCACACTCACTCGCTGCACGGCGCATCGTGCGCTCGGCTCATAGTTTGTCATGCGGCAAACACAAGTATACTGCATACGTTGTTGATTAATTTACCGGAATAAGTCATATGTCAGTGAAATTATGCTCCATCCACTGTAGTCACCGATTGACAAATTATAAGTGAATATAATCTGTAAACCTAGATTTAAAGCGGCTTAAAAGTTACGTTTCATAAATGTTTCTCAGGAGGTTTTCTTCAATTGGAGATCCTTCAGATGCAGCATTAGAAGTGTACTAATACTGTGTCGATGACATCGTGTGTGTGCGGCGCTGTCATTGCACATAGACGACCCTTGTGCGGTGATTGTCCCCACGTGTTGCACATTTCTGCAATGTGCAGCCGTTGTTGTCACTCATCCAACACACTGTGCATACCGTGATAACAAAAACGATTTCCTGCCCATGTTTCCTGTTTCGCGCCTGTACCAAAGCAACATTCATGATGCGTGTGCGTGCATACGAGACTATTTTTTTCTACAGGAAGAACCTGAGCTTCGAACAAAAGTCATTGCGAGTATCTTTAAAGCCATTATTTTCAAAGGTCCTGACACAGGCTGAGGTCACGCGTTGACTGTCATAGGAATACGTTCGAACTAAAACTGATAAAGGACGCACAGCTGAGCACAAACCATACATCTCTTTTCAACTCAACGTGTTGTCATCTGTTTGTCAACTGGAAAGTCACTCAACAGAATCCCACAAGGTAGGAGAAAGCAATTTTATTGACCTTTCTTTTTACATTTTTAATCTGATTTCCCTCGTTATTTTAGATACTGTAAAAAAACATTAGATGAGCTACTTTCAACCGTAGTATTAACGTATATATTATTTTCAACACTTCCTCCTAACTAAGCTTTGCATCGTCTTGTTTTCAAGCATTATAACTGTCGTGGAATATATAGAGTACTTTATTTGGATACAAACAAAAGCGTATTTTTTATGCATTAATGCTATTCTTGTAAATGGTTATATTTTCAGGAGCTAAATGCCAATGTCGAGGTTTGTTAGCCACGAGAGGGCTTCGGGAGAGAGTTCATGTCGTAATTTTTAACAGAACAAAACGTAGCTTTAAAACTTAAGCGTATATTATGTTGTAACTTTGTATATGATTCATATAGCATTGTTGAAAGCCGTGGACTGTATTGGAAAGGTATCTAAATCAATTAATTATAATGCACAGACAAAAGTTTAATCATTTTTATACAGGAAAAAAACGTCGAACTAAATTTACTGTATTATTGGACATGCATCATAATTTATTTTTAAATGAATTTTATAAATCACGAAAATGTTGGTAAGGATATTTAGCATTATATTTACGTATGTTACAGAGTAGAATCAAGCCAGGATTTTCAGGTGGGGGGCAATCCCTCCAGAAATGAAAAATGATAGGAGTTGTTAGTAAGTAAGGACTTGTCCCTTGCTTTTTATTCGACGCGTGTGTGGCGATGGCGCAGCCATCGATCGAGGGTCGAATTCGAACCGTGTTGTGTGATCGGCATCGTGCTCGCTGAAGATGTTTGCCTTCAGGGAAGTCGTGTTCTGTATACGCAACTGCGCACAATTCTGAGTCACTTATAACTGCTTTGCCGTTACTTATTGCCAATTATGGACTCAGACTATTGTCCTATCATCTCATAGAGTCTTTGGCACGTAATAATATGCTACATAGTGGCAGTGGGGGTCCAAAAATGCCGATTCATTACTAATAAGCCCCAATGATCCGATCGAAATCACGTGCCCCCCCCCCCCACTGGCTCTGCCAGTGGGTAGAATCAATCTACGAGAAAATATAATATATTTCTTGAAAAAATTAACATATTTGCCAATTGAGTGATATTTTAATTTATTTATAATTTAGTTGATAAGTAAACTACTAAAATGAGCTACTGTATATCATTATTTGTATAATATGCAAACACAACAGTGAAATTATATCAAAGGTTTTTCTTAAATCATGCGCAGATATGGGAATACTTGTTGTAGCTTTGCGTTTAGTATTTCATTATACTGTAGTGTATTTCATCTTTAAAAGCAGTGCTAGTCTACAACACATTTAATTTAAATTTGCTTCGAATTATAGTTCCTTCAGATACACAGTATTAGGTAAAGGTGAAATTTAAAGATACATGTAGCTTAAATATGAAGATTAAAGAAACAACAAAATGTGACTATCCTCATGTATTTATCACACTGAGCATATACAGCACAGGATATTTTGTAATAATAGCTGCATCAGTATATACACTCATACATGACTGGCTCATGGTCCATTTCAATAAAGCCAAATTAAAATTATTCACAATTCCTGTTATATGGAGATGCGCCTCCGATTAGCACGGTTGGCTACGTGCGGTGTGAAGTAAGTTCATGGTGCGTTGGCAGTGGTTTACAACCACAGTTAACAAGAAAAACTCAACACATTTTTCAACTAGACTACCTTAATAAAATAGGAAAATAGTATAAGAGATCACGTTTCAGACATTCGTCATTCTTCATAGCGCTTAAGTACCTACAATTCCAGCGCGAGTGGGCTGGAGCCTCGATACAGTTTCCCTTCTCAACAGTAGTTATGACTACAGCTGGCATGACCATTCATTCCACCAACAGATGCCAAGAGTCGCTTATGGTAACAATACACAGCTACTGGGAGCTCATCTCGGCTCATTCACAGTGGAGGTCATTTAGGGTTTCTCCAGTTTTTCCCATTCGTGCCATAAAATATTCACCCAAAAGCCCGCCTGATTATTTTATTTTTATCCTCTAAAAATGCAAACAATAATTATATCATAAAAAAAAATCTAAAGCACCGGGACAGCATTTTATTACAGAGTCAAAGCAACAAGACCGAGATAACTGTTGCATTACTTCTGATTTCACAATTGGTGTGTCCTCATCGCACAACTGGAGCCATCGTATCATATTATGCCACTGGCGAACGACAAAGCACTGTTCGGGAATTTCCCGTTTTTAACCCCGAATAGTCCAACTCATGCCGCTTAATTCCGGCACTAAGTGATACATTGCATTTCTGACACCATTCAATTATGACACCATTGTTGGTCACGAATCATCCTCTGAAATGGAAGTGGTGTTGTAACATAATTGAACTTTGATCGTTGAAGAGTTTTAGTGGAACGGGTGATGGATAAAGAGTTAATAGAAATGACTTGCTCAAATCTAAAATGTGTTTTTTCCCTCTAAGGTATAGAGGCAACATTCAAACATGAGCTAGTTGTATGTGAGAACTATTCATACAATAACCATTACAGCCTACACTTTGTTCTCATACAAGGAAATATAAAAAATATATACTACCATGGTGAAAATGTCATGAATGTGGATACCTTTCATGTAATTTTATTCATACAAAGCACAAGCAATAGAAATGGTGGTAGCTGTGGCGCAGTGGTCAGCATGCTCTTCTCCGAACCCAGTAACCTGGGTTTGATTCCTGGTCACGGTGAACCACAGTGGCGAGTGATATCTCAGCTGGTCCTGAGTCCCTCCACTTCAAAAAGCTGCACTGACCAGCATGGCAACTTATGGTCAAAAAGCCTCCTGATTGACATGACTTTAATGAGTTAATCTAATAGTATTTGGTTGTCCAGATGTCTTGTGGCCCCCAATTAATTTACCCCTAACATATTTACATTGCATATTAATTTCTGTTTTAAATAAGCATTGCTTGTTTATTTCAGATGATTGATACGATGATATTTAATAAAGTGATTATGTAATGTTTATGTTGCTTACATTATATTAAACACTTATTGGTATACAACAATATAAAGTATATTCTTGGTTCTTTCGGTAAAGTCATGTAGAAGGGAAATAATAAAATAATACAAATTCAACAATAACATTTCTTGCTGTGGTTTTCACACCTGATGATGATTGCTTGTGTTGCAATCGAAACCTCATGATAATTTTATTGTTTACTTTTTATTATTTTATTATTTCCCTTCTACGTGACTTTACCGAAAGAACCAAGAATATCAATCCCTGCAGTCACGAAAGCTTTAAATCGAAATAAAACAATATAACGTTTTAGAGAAATAAATTGGGGTCACAAGACATCTGGACCACGTTGTAAAGTAACACAAGATATGTAAATTATTTTTTTTACTATGTTATAAAATAGAAACAACA
Source organism: Lampetra fluviatilis (assembly GCF_964198595.1). Lineage (NCBI taxonomy): Eukaryota > Metazoa > Chordata > Hyperoartia > Petromyzontiformes > Petromyzontidae > Lampetra > Lampetra fluviatilis. The sequence goes on along the minus strand of NC_136275.1, from coordinate 22,887,743 downwards.
TACTGATAATAAAAATAAATATCAGTCCATTGTCAATTCACTGCTGATAAATGCATCAACGTGTCGTGTTAGTTACAGAGGTCGTGTAACTACACTTCACCATACTGCTGAGTGCAGCAGATATGTAAAGCCGAGCTCCAGGAGCAGTTTAGATATTAGTTGCTGCTGATGGTAGCCGTGCTGTGGAATCCACCACTCTACCCAATAATAAAATACAGCAATGCCAATTGTTTACCCAATAAAGTATTAATGAGTCTCAAGGCTAAAGAGAGTCCAGCATTGAAATTGTTTGCCAATACCATGAATGAGTGGCATGTGGGAGGGAAATGGAGTACTTGGAGAAACCCCACACGTAAAATGGGCTGACACTCAGAGCTGCGATTTACTGGCGACACCCCTACCACACCAGGCAAGCCCTGGTGGCCACCGATATAAAAGCTAACCAGGACAGGGTTAACCCTCCTTAGCTTCTGACATTGAACAAGATCGGGTGGATTTGTAGATATTTTCTCATACATATTCTAAATATTTTATCCGTAAAATATCGTCGTTGAAAGACCAAATCCTCTTCATGTAGCATTTAATGAAAGAATTTAGAAATTGTTGTGGTATGTCTCAGAGAATGCGTAGAATACCATGTGTATGAATTGAAGACAATACGGCATCTTATAAATATTTCAATTGACCACGTGCTGTACATTCCAGAACAATCGTGCCCCTTTATGAATAACTGCAATGCATATCTGCTACCCGTTAACTTTGTGTATGCTTGGATATGTACACAGCTGTTGCTTGCCACAGCAAATAGTGACAGCCAAACATTTTCTGTTGGGAACATTTGCGAACCCACAAAGGGCAGATTGTTGCTAGGGATATGAAATGCTACTCTAACATGCAATGTTATTCTCACGCTACAATTAGAGTGTGGTATGTTTTTATAATATATTTTATAAATACAGTACAGTAATGCATGTGTTTGTAATGAAAATATGAATAGTTTAATGAATGTACAAATATTACAATTGGACCACAATCTCACGAGACTGGCTACTAGATCTTAGCTCTTCAAAGGATATATTGCTTGGAAATAATTGGCTGTGCCCACATTTATCTTGAGTTAATTGATATGTTCCATATAATTTATCATAATTGTGGGTTGCAGCTTCACTTGTATTTATTGATATAAGATAATTATTTTACTGTGCAAAAAACTAAAAGAGCATCTGCTCTCTGTTACCTTTCAACCCAGACACTCAGGTGCTGCCAATATTTTACGTTAAAACTCAACAGGATCCAGTACCCGCAATCCATTTGTATTCCTGTGAGTGCACTCAGTATCATTCTCTTCATGGTGAAATCTGTGTTGGTGCAGGTCTAAATGTAAAGGAGCACAGTCTATATGCGTAATAAGATAGAAGTACTTTTAACCATTTATTAGTTTATTGCAGGATGAGGAACTCCCAATTGCCATGTCAGTATGGGAGAGTGTTTGACCATACTTCACCATCTTGTTCAGTGTGGGTTTTTGAAGGGGGTACCCAGGACTGATTAAGGTATCACTCACCACTAATGTTAGCTGTGGCCGGGAACCAAACTCAAGTGAGCAGGTTCATAGCACAGCGTACTAACCACCGCATCACTAATCTACCCCCATTTTTAAATCCTTTATTAAATCCTTTATATTAAGTTCGCGTGCTTGCTTGCTTGCTTGCGTGCTTGCTTGCTTGCTTAGGACCGTGCAAATCTTTCGGTCGTTTTTTAACCCACTTCCCGTGATCCAATCGAGCTGACATTTTCCACACATACTCGTTGTGCCAGACAATTGTTGTTCGTGAAAAAAAAATCCCAAAATTTTACACTTTTTAGGCAAAAAAAAATTATTTTACATATATTCAAATAGAACGCATTCATGGCTTTGGCTGAACGTCAGAGTGTAAGAGCCCAGAGCTTAACCCCTCCACAGGCCGTGGCGGAGTAGCGCAGTTGGTAGCGCCCTCGCTTCCCATGCCAAAGGTCGCGGGATTGATCCCCGCGTCCTCCACAGGCGAATATATTTTTAAATCCTTTATATTAAGTTCGCTGCCACGCATATAGAGGATTTATAGTGAAAAACTTCGTTTTTACGGGTTATACTTATACTTATATTAAGTTCGCTTGCTTGCGTGCTTGCTTGCTTGTGTGCTTGCTTGCTTACGACCGTGCAAATCTTTCGGTCGTTTTTTAACCCACTTCCCGTGATCCAATCGAGCTGACATTTTCCACACAGACTCGTTGTGCCAGACAATTGTTGTTCGTGAAAAAAAATCCCAAAATTTTACATTTTTTAGGCAAAAATTTTTTATTTTACATATATTCAAATAGAACGCATTCATGGCTTTGGCTGAACGTCAGAGTGTAAGAACCCAGAGCGTAACCCCTCCACAGGCCGTGGCGGAGTAGCGCAGTTGGTAGCGCCCTCGCTTCCCATGCCAAAGGTCGCGGGATTGATCCCCGCGTCCTCCACAGGCGAATTTATTTTTAAATCCTTTATATTAAGTTCGCTGCCACGCATATAAAGGATTTATAGTGAAAAACTTCGTTTTTACGGGTTATTAAATCCTTTATATTAAGTTCGCGTGCTTGCTTGCTTGCTTGCGTGCTTGCTTGCTTGCTTGCTTACGACCATGCAAATCTTTCGGTCGTTTTTTAACACACTTCCCGTGATCCAATCGAGATGACATTTTGCACACAGACTCGTTGTGCGTGACAATTAATTTTCGTGAAAATGTTTTTCCAAAATTTTACATTTTTAGGAAAAAAAAATGATATGTAATTACCAATTGCTTAATGGTGGCAGGCAATCATCTGACCCATAGGTGGCAGCCATCTCAAGCCAGAGGACGAGAGGACTCTAGCCGCCACGCATTTAAAGGATTTATAGTGAAAAACTTTGTTTTTACGGGTTAATTTTTTCTAATCTTATAAATGGAGGCGGTCGCCAGGTGGCTCCTCGGACGTCAGGACACTGAGCTGGCACCGTTGAGATGTTGGGTTTGAGTCCAGGCAGCCTTCCACGATTAAAGTGGGTTCTGAAGGTTGATGGTTTGTTTTAGTGTATTCACCAATAGCTGCATAAAACACACATCACACTCTGTTAAATGTGCCTTTTGCAACCGAGTTTGCTATATTCCAGCTATGTGACGTTTAATACAATTTGCACTCTATGGGTTTTTTGCTGGCATGTGACAATCTCACATTAGAGTGTGTGTGAGAATGTACCTCTTAATGTGAAGGTTAATTAGGCCACTTGAATGATCACTTGGGAGGAGTCCTGTGGAACAAAAAAATAATCTATTTTGTAGGCTGGTACATTTAGCGCACTGCTCTGAGATTTCCATGTGGATTATTCATCAAATAACACAATTGGAATGTATTTTTTGGAAAATAACAATTGAAAAAAACGTCAAGTGATAAAATCAGGCTCAATGTGTGTGCTTGTATTGGGGAATTTGCTTCTGTTGCCACACACCCGTGTGTGTGTGTTTATGCTCATCTCCAGCACCCCTCTGATTCGCATGAACACCACAAGTGCTCTACATGCAGTACGTCTAGAGTTTAACATAGTATTGACTAGGCATGTAACAAGTCATCCTTCGCGACTCCCTGTCCCCCTCCTCCCCCCATCAGAGATTACATTCATGAATTTTCAGAGTTTGATTCAAGATTTTGCTTTAGGTGTGTGTGTTTTTACGATATTTTCCGTATTTGTTTTGTGGATTGTTAAATAGTTTTGTTCTGTGTCGTTCATTGCCAAACCCTAAATGTATTCAAGACAATTATGAATAATAAAAATTGACCCAATGATTTGATGTATCATTAAATGCCGTTCACCGGATAACATTTAAACTGATTATACCAGGGTTTACAATCAAAGTGAAAATATTTGAACACAGCTGGATAGTATGTCATCAACGAGTATTACAATTTTCCAAATACAATATTTCCAGAAAAATGCAATTAGAGTATATAAACTGAATTGAATTGAAAGTAATCAAAAGCAATAAGAAGTGTACAAAGAAAAACATGGTCGAATATAATGTATTCAGCAAATATTAATCTTCAATTGCAATCCTGTTTTTAATTAAATACAAGAAAAAACCGTTACAAACTTAATCAAATTGCTTATATATTAAATAAACACAATACTCTACACATAATATAATACTGGTTCCACCAGCCCACAGGGGATTATTGTGTCCGACCGTCGTGGTTAGCGCAGCGCGCTAACCACTACACTACAATGCGTTACGCTTCCACATGCGCGGGTCACGTGACAGATTTGACGTCACAGCTCACTTGTTGTGCAAAAAATAAATGCATTATTGAGACCCCCCCCCCCAAAAAAAGTGTATTTTTTCTAATTTTTGCATGGTGTACAGTCTGGAAAGTACCCACATGGCAAATTTCCAGTTTGTTGCATGTCGGGAAGTACGCTAAACATTTTGAACAGACACACATTCACAACTTTGCCTTTTATATATATGGAGATAAATAGACGGAAGACAAGACGGCGTCTCTGAGAGCTGCATTACACATGGATGCATTTTCGATGATACAATATAGTTATGACGCATTAGTGTAATTTTGAAATGCATATACTGAGCATGATATGTGAATTACACAATGTAATTACTGCATAGATACCTTGTAGTGTTGTAAAATATATTTACAGAATCGTGTCAGCCATGAGCTTCATTATTAATTACATTAATTATTTACAATACCATATTACTTATTTTTCATACACTATACTCTACGTAAAAATGACCACACTGTATGGATGCAAATTTCGTACATTTTAAAATGTAGGTCATAAGGGCTTACAAAATGTTGCTGATGAAAAATAAAACGAGAACTCATTGCATTGGTTTATAATCCCCTGGGTATTGTGTGAGTCTATATATACGTATCCTCATGTTCCTGTTTTTGAGAAGCCAACAGTCACAGCCTCCCTGCCCCCACACTCATAACCTCGCCCTTTGCATGGCTTCTGTGTTCTTTGTGTGACAGGAAACCTCTATGCACTAGACCGGCCAAGCTCGATTTTCACATGTTGAAAGGGGGATGCGTGAGGTTAACTACCATTGCCAAAAGCCTGGTGTATTTGACGTGGATAATAAGCATTCAGATTCCAATGCTGAGTTTTGTGAGGAGCGCAAACATAAATGATGACGTTGAATGTCGAATGCTTGTGTCCACGTGATAAGGTGCTATTGCACTGCAGAATAGGCATTATGAACATTCGCATTGCAAAAGGTGTTTGCATACTTCACATACATGAACTCAACTTGAAAGGAACATAGATGTTTGTCAACGTTTCAAAGCATTGCCCTGCCACTGCCACCTTGCTATACCGTACAGTATATGGGTTTGAAATGTTATTTACACGCGGTATTTCTTGAAAATTGCAATACAATAAAATAAATCCAAGTAAAAATGTGAGCGTTTGTGACGAAAAATTTATGTTTTAGTTCATTTGATTGTGTTTAACCAGGTGAGAACTCAACAGACAAGGATAGCCTCCTTTTGAAGAGTGGCCTGGGTAACCAAAATTACCAAAACAATAACATAAACACGAGCACAACAATGAACCAAATAATAATAATAATCAGAGCAGAGACAGAGCAAAGACAACTGCGTTATGGAAGAAATAATCAGAATAATAATTCTAGATTTGAAGCTTTCGTGACTGCAAGGAATCATATTCTTAGGTTTTTTCGGTAAAGTCACGTAGGTAAAACATCAAAATTAATGAAAATAAAATAAAACAAAAATCACGACGTTTCGGAGGCAACACAAGTCTCCGTCATCAGGTGGGACCGTCACAGCCGAATTAGCTGTGACGGTCCCACCTGATGACGGAGACTTGTGTTGCCTCCGAAACGTCGTGATTTTTGTTTTATTTTATTTTCATTAATTTTGATGTTTTACCTACGTGACTTTACCGAAAAAACCTAAGAACAGAATAATAATCTTTCTTTATCCTGGAGAAACCCGATGAGCTATGAAGATGTTTTCACAGGTGTCCAGTAATCACAGATGTCCAGTAGAACAATCAAAAAACAGGGCTAACAAAAATATATATTAGATTATGTAAATTTACTGTCGCGAAGGTTGGCTCAGACAAATAATTTTTAACAATCATTCCATAGTAAAAATTCAGCTAGAAAAAGACAAGTTGCATACATTTGCATAAATCGTAAGTCATATGTGCCCTGACCAAGTACGTTTTTGTTGTTCTCAACAGATTAATACAGAGATGGATGAATCCGAAAATGAAATTTTGGAGGCGTGTGAAGAAGGCGCCAATGAATTTGATCAAATGTTTGGTGATTTTCTTGGAGAGCTTGAAGAGCTCACTAAAGTAAGACCGTTTGTAAATTCACAGCATATATCAATTGTACGTAATTATTGTCCCTTTGTCCCGTTGGTTATTTGTGGTGTTAACTCAAACATTAGAAATAAGCCAGTTGCACATTGGAAGGCTTTATTGTCACGTCAGTCTGGAAAACGGCTGCCCAGTGGCCATATTTAAAATAATTCCATCTATGATTGCTCTAGAAGTCATATACTGTCCGTGAACTCAATATATTATATATGAAGATAGCATATATGCTATCAATGCACATAGCAAAACATCTTAGAACTACAGTGCGGAACAGAAATACTCAGGACTGTAGTAATGCTGGTGTGTTTTTTTTCGTGCCAAATTAATACAGTATATTACAGTGGGGGGCACGATACACAACTGCAGAATACATTTCTGTATTTTTAAAATGACCAAGGTAATCTTAACATGTTCATTGCTTTCTCCACAGGACATTGACAGAGGAATTGCATCTGACACAACCATTAGCCAGCCTGCTGCCAAGCTCAATGATTGGCCCACCATTAACTTAGATGGTATGATTTACACCAGATACATATTCAATGTCGATATAAACATTTGTTAACCAGATCTATGCATTAATCATCAAATATTGTTTTAATACATATAAACGAATAAGCATCATTACTGCAAAAAAAGTTATTTTTCTATTTACTTTTTGTTTACATATTCCTTCCAATACAGGATAGCTACCTTTTTCAGTACTGTGCATTAACTATACAAAGGGTGGAAAACAGCACAATGTTTGTGTTCACACGCTTGTTAAAAAAAGTTAAATTACAATGGCAGTTATGGTATAGATCACACATGTCAGCACATTATTATCTTGGTATACTAGGGGGTACTACAAAAGTGACAAAGTGCAGTAATGCAATAGATAAATTACAGCAGTTGAAAACATAGTAGCTCAGAAAATGCTTATCGCTTTCTAAATTAATATTGATGTCGGATGTCGCACAACTCTGATTTATATTGTCGCAAATGCTTTAATATTTCCTGAAGTATATCTTTATCATCATCTATATATATAAAAGGGAAATGTGTGAATATGTGAGTCTGTTCAAAATGTTTAGCATACTTCCCGACATGCAACAAACTTGAAATTGGGCATGTGGATAGCTTCCAGACTGTACACAATGCAAAAAGTATAAAAATAGACTTTTGAATTTTTGGGGGCAGGGGGGGGGGGCGCAATAATGGATATATTTTGCACGCAAGTGAGCGGTGACGTCACATCTCTGTTATGTCACCCACATGCGGCAGCGTCACGCAGTGTGCCTGCTGACGTCACGCATCCCCCCCCCCAAACCCTCAGCGTAGGCCGTGTATCCCGCACAAATGCGCCGCATGGCTGTCTCGATTTTCTAAGTCAACGCGACTATTGTCAACTCGCTCTTAAATATAAAGCAGAAAATACATCTGTTTGTGTGAAGCAGCAAAAACTCTCGAACCCAGAGCTCTGACGTCATGAAATTTGCACAGCTTACGCTGTCTGGAATTTCTAAGAAAACGCGACTATTTTCAGCTCGCACGTCATTCCTTCCCTTCCCGAGTTTCCGATCGACCTTACGTATAAGTGGGTTAAGGTTGAATTTCCTTGAGTGAAAAACATCCGATTTAGTTAAATTGATTTGTTTCGGCTTTTTTCTTTCTTGCAAGCATCAATGTTTTTCAGGGGTTTTCAGTTAAATATAAGGGAATATGAAATTAATCCTTGACAATAATCCAAGTCCCGGGCGAAGCCGGGTAGTAAAGCTAGTATTACATTTAAAAAAAAATTGGACCCAGTTTAAACATTGTTGAACATTGCCACCGTGATAACAGCATTTCAAACTCTGACACACAGACATGCTGAACGACAGCATGGGTCTGGACACCCTCATGGCAGACCTTTGCTCCATGGAGGAAGAGCTCAGTCAGATGACCATGGGAGATGTTCTGAGCCAAGAGCCTGCCAGCTGCCCAACTGTCACAGACCAGCCACCTGCACAGTCACCTTCGCATCTATACGCACAGCTAGTCGCAAAGTCACCCCCAAAGCAGGAGCAGAGGACTGCTGCACCCTTGAGCAAGGCCCTGACACCTGTGGCCCCTGGGTCAGGAAGTCCACAGCCCAGCCACGAGCTGCCTTCCTCCACGATTCCTGAACCTCCACCTTCCACCCCCAAGCCCGAAGATGAGAATCTTACCGAGGTACAGTGCTTGTAGAGGCAGTGTGTTTGAGCATTACATTTTGACGTTTTCCAGCCTACGCATAGCGTAATAACAGATATTGCTTTATTTATTTAGTTTTAATCTTCTTGGTTCTTTCGGTAAAGTCACGTAGAAGGGAAATAATAAAATAATAAAAATAAAACATAATAAAATACAATTCTCACGACGTTTCGGCCACAACGCAAGCAGCCGTCCTCAGGTGAAGAACAGGGCTGTCTGAAAGACAGCGTCTTCACCTGAGGACGGCTGCTTGCGTTGTGGCCGAAACGTCGTGAGAAATGCATTTTATTATGTTTTATTTTTATTATTTTATTATTTCCCTTCTACGTGACTTTACCGAAAGAACCAAGAAGATGAATCCCTGCAGTCACGAAAGCTTTAAATCGAAATTTATTTAGTATTATTATTAATTATCAAAGGTGAAGTATTCAGAGAACAATGCATAATGGATTTGTATACATTATTACGCTCTGTGTTGACTTGGGACCCGTGTTGGTGGTGTGCTCTTGTAAATAACATAGCTAACCAGCAGTATGTTTAACTGTCTTTGCTGATGAGAGTTTGAAGATCAAAACTTATGGTTAAACATTTGGGAAAAAACGAGCAAAAAGACTCGAACATTTACCTTGGCTATTTAGTGTGTTTGTCTATTTATAATCCCATATTTGTTCTGATAATGCATTATTACAATCATAGCTACTGACTGAAAAGTACTTTAATATTTTTTAAAAGATAAATACATTAATATATTGATTTATTGGTTTAAAAAGGCAAGAGTATGAACTACAATAGTAAACAAAATAAAAACTGTACGTGGGGTATGAGCTACTAGTTTTTGGTAAGAGCAATATGGTTTGTTTCTTTTTAGTGGGTGCATGAATCATTCAAAGTGGTGTTAAGGTCTGGTTGTTTCTCTGAAGAAATCAATTCTGAAGCAATTGCTCAAATTGAGATAATGGTGATCATGGATCTCTGCCATGAAGGTGGGAGATAAGAGAACAAAGACTCGGTTAAAATCTCAAATGTGCAATGTATAGTTAATAGAGCATACCGCACACACACATTTTGAATAAAACTAGTACTTAAAGCTAGGAATCCAATTGTGTTTTATCATGTTAATTATCATAACTGCACCGATTTCTGAGTTATTTCAAGAGGGCCTTTGCAAAGCTCTATCGAGAGGCCACAGGTTCACGTTGAAAGAATGTACCCACAAAGTCAGAGTGGCTTCCGACATTCGCAAGAAAATTATCAGAAAAACACGTTCCTTCGGAGTGGGCAGGTAGGAACTTGGTTGGTCAGCGCATTCGTGCACGACAGAAAGCTCGCGGTCACGTGACGCACTTCAACCAATCCGGGAGCGTACATGTTTGGGAGGGGCTATGCACGACAGACATAATCCCTGGTGGGCAGTGTGGAACTGTTGTTCCTACCTGTAAAACTTCTCTCTACGTGTCCTTCATAGATCTCGCCAAAGCATTTGATCTGGTCAGAAGGAAGGGCCTTTCTTTAACACTAGAAAGGATTGACTGCCAAAGAACCCTAATCAGTCTGATTTTATCCAATCACGAAAGACTGAGGGCCACAGGCCAGTATGACGGTGATCAATCTGTCAGTGTTGAAATCAGCAATGGAGTTGATCAAGGATATATATTGCACCAGCACTCTTTGTAATATTGTTCTCCTCGTTACTCAGCTATACACTTCTAAAGAAATGAGTTTTCCGTATAAGATCTTACGGGAAACTTTCAAAAATTTCTCATTCGTGCTGTAACTTCTTTATGTCGACGATGGCGTAGGAGAAAAAAATAAGGACAAAAAAAAGTGTCACAAACTTTGTGTGAAACAGCCCGGCCTTCCTCTGCTGCCGGGTTGTACGTGTACGCTGCGAGCATGTAGTGTGGCAGGGGTTGCAGTTCAAGAATCGGTCTTTTAAGTCACTAACAACATTGCATGGGGACCTATAGTTGAAGAACTTCATCCGCGCTGATGCAAATGTATTACGAGATGGACAAATGTCATTGATTTACATGTTCCCTTTGTTTTGGTTTGAAGAAGAGACCGGGCTGTTGGCACATTTATGTTGATGAAAAGTGTGCGTGTGCATTCTAATGCACTTGCCCTGCTCTCATATGATTCCACATTCAGACATTGTGTAAGCATGCTGCTAATGGGATTATGTTTTGCATTTTGATTTGCGTTAGTTGCAATTCCATCAAGTCTGCTTAATCTACAGTGCATTCTTTTTATTGTAAAATTAAAATGAATTGTGTTAGGAAGTCCCTTCACGATTAAAATAAAAATTTTCCAGTGAAGGCATTCAGCCACAGATGCCACACGGCAGTGCTCCAGTGCAAAATAAGAGTAGCGTATGCCCAACGTGCATCACAATTTTGTTTCGCATGACGACATGCAAGATTGTGGAATCAATATAAGTGACTATGATGGGTAGCGTGCATTTCATATTTACAAATATTGAGGAACTGCTGTATCAGTATCCCCATCTTTTTTACGAGAAAATACGTTATGCAAATTTGTCTCTGAACTATTTTTGAGCGACTTTTAATCACATAATTAATTTAGATATGTATTACATGTAAACCTATGAGGAATGTAATTATTTTAGAGTGATGAGTTGATGCATTCATTGTTCCCCGATTAAATGTGTACAGCGTTTAACTGTTCAACTTAACGCATGTAATACACTGCTGTAAAAACTGCTTTCTCATGTGCGCTTTGTTGTAAAACGGCTTCCCACAAATGTTTGTGCAAGTGAAGTTAAGCTTCCTGGATAGCGAAACCTCGTTGCTGTTGCATCAGATGGCCGGAAAACCTGCCCAGCTGCTCTCGGAGGTGACCTGAGTACAAGCCTAAGGAGCTCCTCTCCACTGATACCCATTCTAGAACCTTGCTTGTGATCCTCAAGTGCATGAAACTGCAATGCATGTCGACTTGTTAGATAGGTGCCCAATTTGCTTAACATTTCAAAGGTGCATTGTATTAATGTGGAAGTTGTTTTGTGACAAGTATAACATAGATTGTTTTGTTGTTCATATGGTGATTAAGCAGAACACTTATTTTGGTGATAATAAGTCCGTTCAACACCATCACTGCTCAAAAAAATGCTTCGTTCAAGACTTGTTCTAGCAGATAAAAATCCCTTAGCATAAGTATGCATTGTCAACCAAAAGTTATAAACATTCGTTGGCAAATATGCTAAGATCTCTAAAATGATGCTTACAGACACAGACTATACTTGCTTAAGGACACCAGTATTACTGGCATAATTAATGTGCATGCAGCAAATATTAACCCATTACTGATAGTCCTAACAAGAGATATTCATATAATCCAGCATGAAATACAGCCTGTTTCATCAGGAGTCCTGCATGTACGATTTGCAAGAACACAATTTCATGCTTAGAAAGCATGTTCCAAATACATAATTATTAAGATAGGGTTGAAAGTCTTGGCAAGACATGCATGCAAGCTAATATTATTTTACACACTCATCAACTACTGTTGAATAACAATGATATTATACATACAGGAGAGCACCTTCCTGAATCAATGTGCTGTATTAATACGTGCATGGTTGGGTGGGAGCAGTAGTGCAGTTATTAGCACAGTGTGCTATAAATTAGGTGACCCGGGTTCAATTGCCACACATGGCCAACATCACTGCCGAATATCTGAAGCAGTCCTGGACCCCTCTACTAGGTCGACTCAGCCTTAAATGGGTACCTTGTGTGTTATGTAAAAACATCAGCACTTGAGAGGCAAAGGCAGTCGGACGTGGTCTTAACCATGATAGGTGCCCACTAATGGCACTTTCCCCAACAGGCTGTGTTGGCTATTCGGGGGATCTTTGTCTTTGTTGTTGGCAGGAGCACCGAATGAGGGAGTTGCATTTTGTGTGTTTGTAGGAGGAGAAGGCAGCAAGAATAAAAGCTGAAAAGATCCGTATTGCTTTACAGAAGATGAAGGAGGCACAAGTTCGGAAGGTGAGTTATACAGTGTTCTCTATTTAAGCCAATTAAACAACGAATCAATAAAAGTTATTTATGGTGTAGCTTTAATTGAATAGTTACATTTTCACCAGTTTGAAAACAAACAATGCAAACGGTGTAATCAAAGTTCATAAAAAGAGTATCAATTCAACATTTGAAATAGAACATTGGTTAAAAAATCTGAAGTGGAAATTTAAGGTTAGTCCATGATAATAATTTACTCAAGTGCATATACTTTACGCTGTGAAGCCAGATCAGCAAGTTTCCCTACATCTGGCACATGATATAGTGAATCATTAAACCGTTGGATGACATGGAAGCTTAAGTATAAAACATTTAGTCTTCAAAATTGCAAATTAAATTGAAAAAATGCCACGTAAAACGGATGAAAGTGCATTCCAAAATTATACAAATTTAGCGAATATATGTTAACACAAAACTGAAATTTGAATGTCAATAAGAAACCCATTTTCGTAAAAAAATTGTAACATTTTAACAGCGCTGCATGCAAATGAAATGTGAGCCATGCGATCCGCGTGCGTTACTCGTGCAGGTGCGGTGACACGTGTTCCTGCCTGCTGAGCAAAACAAACGCAATCCATTATCCATTTGTTTTATTAAGGCAAATCCCACCCCACACTGCAGCCTTTTACATAAAAAATATCAATGAATAAATATTGGTTGGGACCAATATAGATTTTTCTTAATTCCACTTGCTCACGATATGTATTTTTGTATTCCTGGTATTCTCATGTCTGCCCATATGCTGCAATAGCCTTGCCGTATGTCTTGAGTAAATGTTTGTTGAACAAATGTATTGAAGGGAAACGTCTTGTATTCCACCTTGCCGGTTTACCTTATATTACTGCCAATCATTCCCCACGATTGTCCATGTAAAAGAGGGATAATGCCACGTGTGTAATGCATAGCACGCTGGACTTGCAATCCAGGAGTTGTTGGTTTGATCATATCTCCCGGCTTGGCAGTTGCAACAATGGGCAAGCTTCTTAATGTATTCCTTCTTCAGTTGTCCATGAATAATAAGCCTACTCATAACATATCTAAAATCCACTTGATATTAATTTGTCTTTTCTAGGACTTGATGGATAGTGCGTATATGGTCGACGGTGGAAACGTCTTTCCTAAATTCAGCTTGCTCACGTGGTTGTTTGTGTGATAAGAGCTTGATGTGTTTGTTGTTCCTCAAGTCAGTTTTATCATCCTCGTTGAATATAAGAATGGTTGAGGCATCATTCCATGATTGTGGCATTCAATTCCTGTGCAAACATTTGGTAAATAGGTCTTCTAAATTAGTTTCAAAAGCTAATCCTGTTACTTTGATAATTATGACAGATATTACATTTGGTCCAGGAGATTTCACTTGTTTCAAACTGTGAAAAGCAGTGGTTACTTCCTAAGGTGCAATATCTGGATTGTTATCCTCCGCATCTGAGCAATCAATGCTTACCTGTCGAATTGAAATTCTCTTTAGAGATCTGAATGAAATTTATCCACGATCTTACTAATGATGTATATATCATGTGCTATGGTTCTATTTGATCTCTTAGAGCTACAACTCTTCTATAGCATACGTGTGTTTTTTACTTATTTTGTGTGTTTTTATACATATCTAAATATCTCAAGTGCTAGCGTTTTGACGTACCTGTTGAAATTATTTGGATGCACCTGTGTATCCATGCATGTGTGTGTAGCTGGGGAGTTGTGGTCCAGTTAACCTGGCAACCTGGCTTTAATTCCAGGCCATGGATACCATCAGTGGCAAGTGCTATTTGGGCCTCTGATGAGCTTTCCTCTAACTTGAGTACCAGGTTCAGAATGTAATAATCAATTAATGGTTCCCAGCCATAGGTAGTAATGGTTACACTATCCCTTCACGTGCCATGCTGGTTTCAATAGCACTTGCCTCAACAGTCGATAAATATGAATAGGATATCTTCATCCTTTTGTTGCAGCTGGTGATCCGAATTGGCCTTGTGGACACAAGTTCCAAGAACCTGATGGTGGAAGAGCAGCAGTCAGTGCGCGAGGTGATGGACAACCTCCGTGAAAAGACACACAGCACCAACAGCCCAGACTGGTGCCTGGTGGAGACCAACCCTGATCTGGACATGGGTAAGGACAGCCGAGGGTTCACAGAACGTACACATTATGGAACGGGAGTGGGACAATGCTCAGGAGAGTTAAAATGTGCCATGACTTGAGATGCCACATCACATGTGGAGAATATAAGTCAAATTGTACATGACTTGAGATGCTAGATGGCCTCAACACAGTATAAATTTTCATCCCAGAAAATGCATTGGCCTTATTGCCACATGAGGTTTAACAATGCAGTATAACATACAAACATATGAATTACATTGTTCGTTACATAATTTTGACATGTCAATTACAACCATATTTATATGTCAAGGTAAGAGAGAAATGCACAGCCCTGCAATTTGTCGATCACGCCACTGCTGGTGGAAAGGCCTCCAATTAGAGAAAGCTCTCGAGTGCCGGGCTAGAGGTTTGGGCGATTCTTCCATACTGGCCAGAGGTGGGAGTATCCACACTTTACTCCACCACACCGATCACTTAACCGTGGTTGAACCCAGTTATACTACTGGGTGGGCAAATAGGTGAAGGTATTGTAGAAACTTTCCACATTCCTTCAACTACTACACGATGAGATCCCATCAATTTAGCGACCTCTGGACTGAAAGTCCAGTGTGCTCATAATTACACCGCGGCAACAACCCTTATTGCTTATTGTTATGTATGATTGCAGAAAGCTTTTCTGCATGGTGTGGCAAAGAATAGCTTTAACGAGGCCCATTGGCTTGTCTTCACAAGAGAGCTCTCTAAATGCATTGTTTCACTTTGTCTACACAAATGAAAGGAAACGAGTAATGCTCTCTTTACAGCGAAATCTCAAGGGTACAAACTCTCTGAAAATCATTAAAGTTTTTGTTTTAGCTGTGATTTAGCAGCGCGGCTGTAATGAGGCTAGAGTGGAAGGACATTGAATAACACAGCTTGCTGCCTTTTACCTCCATTAGCTATACACAAAGTGCTTGCCACAAATGAAGCACAATACCTGCGAAGATGACACCAGTCATCTTCGCAGTGGATTTTCGCTAGCCATCAAACAAGGACGGTCACTGCATCGCGCATTTTCATGATGCGCTTCTGCAGCCGTCTGGAAAACTCTTCCTTCCGATATTAGATAGACACTCTGTGTTGCCTAACCTGGGCCCACTCAACATGAGCATATACTTTAAAGACCACAACACATCTTCTCAAAGCGGTAGCAAATCAGTCATTCGCACACTTAATGATTTGTGTGATGTGAACAAATACACCCGATTTTTGTGAGTTACGGTACGATAACATTGCAATGTTATTTGCTTTAGAAAAATAGAACGTGGAAGCACTTCAAAATACAGTATGTCAATTGCATTACATGTTTTATATTAAACAATAACTGGCAAGATGTGCACCATTTTTTTATAGGCATAATATACATGAACTGGCCTTTATGCCCGTCCAAGGACGAGTGTATATTGCAGTAAATCTGAAATATTCAATAGAAAAATTGTTCAGCTCATGACTATTAATGAGGGGGGGGGGGGGGGTGCCCCATGTGGAGTGACGTCACCCGCTAATGGTTATTGGGGAGGGGTGCGGCATGTGGAGTGAAGTCACCCCTCATGGTTATTGTGGAGGGGTGCGGCATGTGGAGTGACGTCACCCGCTCATGATTATTAATGAGGGGAGGGGTGCGGCATGTGGAGTGCTCGTCCTTCTTGTGCGTTAGTGTAAATTTCCACGCGGGCATGAATATTAATGAAGGGGTGGGGGCTCTTTTGCAGTGACGTCACGCACGGATGTAGCACTGTGCTGCGTAGATTTATTTTTTACCGTCACTTTCTGTAAAGAAACGTCATATTTGAAGCGACTTTGCGTGATAAATTATTAAATTCAGCTCAACCTTCCTCTGCGTTAGTGTAAAAATCCACCCACTTATGAATATTAATGAGGGGGGGTGGGCATCATGTGGAATGACGTCACGCGGGGGGTGGGCCTCATGTGGAGTGACGTCACGCGCGGGACGGACAGACATTTCTGGGTGATTATAGTAGGTAATGATTTAAATCGTGGTTATTATTTCTTGTGCAGCAGAGCATTTCTCGGAGGAACTGATTACATGGTCTGCACTTACTGCACTGATGCACAGCACGTCGATCACCAATCACCAACAACAGGACAAGCCAATTGCTCAAAGTATCTGAGACAGGAACACATCGCATTCCAATGTATTCAACGCCATCATCACAATATACCCTCCCAAGAGAACTCTCAGCACGGCTTATGTGTGTTTGATTGTGCGGAAACCCAAAATGGTCATGTTAGGCTGTATTGAGCTAATCAAACCAAGTGCCATCATATTATTAAATATATTGATGCCGAGCGTGGCCAACAGATACGTTACTCATGCACTGGTGCACAGCTACTATTCAATTACCCATGTGGATGCTTTCGCTATTGGATACTTTACTGGAGATGAGTGGAGTCCGAGGTCAGCTGGGAAATCCAGAGCCATGCTCATGTGGTGAGCGACTGTGTAATGACATTTTGCCCAAAGGGAATGACTTTTCCCTTCACACCTTCAGATTATATCACCTGCCTGATATTTACTTTGGTACACATTTCAAGAACACTGTACAATTTTCTGAAGTTACTGAATGGCATGTGTAATTTACTACAGTAGTTGGTCAGGTTTTAAAAATTACTGGCAGAGATAAGATATTGGCATTCAAAATGTATTGCTACATAACGATATCGCATCTAAGCTGGACCCAAAGAGTGACCAACGTAGAAGTAAAAAAAGGTTGCACATAGAAGAAGACAACCTGATGATGCAAGCAGTGATGAGAAGGAAACTGGCACTATTTGGACACATATGTAGGAAAACAACATTGAAATTTAAAAAGTGTGTTGTTTGAAGAAATGGAAGGAACCGGAAAGAGAGGAAGACCTAACAGAGAATGGTTTGATGACATGAGAGATTGGTGCCAGAAAGATGTGGCACTACTTGAGCATATTGGCACAAGACAGGGGAAAGTGGAAACAAATTACGAAATGTGAAGTGGACACCTACATGCTCCCTGCCCATGGATCGTGATGATGATGAGGAGCCAACGTTTGACGATGAATTCACATGTTATTACGAGCAGCCAATTCAATGGCACTGTGCAGTTGTTAATAAAAATAATGAATCAAGTTGACAGTGGGTTTCACAACAAGTTGTTTCTAGGTACTTTGCAAACATATCTGTACAAACACTTTAAATCGGCAACTTTTAGGAAAACAAAAAGTCTTAGAAACATTTCTAAAATGGAGATAATGTGTATTTAAAACTGAAAATTGACAATGAAGACAAAAAAAGGCAAACCTAAATGAGATAATAAACGTTATACTGGAAAAATAAGTCTTAACTCGTGATTTTAAAACATTTACGGACACCCAAGTTCCTGGTTAAGGGATTGAGGTCAATAGTTTAGTGTGTGTTCTGAAGTTGAATAAGTTCATTCTGCCAGTTAATTCTGGCAAATCGCCTGTGAAGCTGGTTGAATTCACCAGCGAAACTTCATACTCAAATTGTAAATGTTGTGGGTTTACTCAACACACTGGTGTGCTAAAGTAGCAACTACTTGGCACGTTTTGTTTACGTGACAAACCTTACTAATTGGCTATGTCGGGTGGTGGTGGGTTAACGACGCATTTATATTTATGCGATCTAAGCCAAAAACATGTTTCGTTATTAATGTTGGCCGTGAAAGCCGAAGTGTTAAACCGAGTGTGTTTGCGTGACGTGGCTTTTCAGAGCGGTTCTACGAAGACCACGAGAACCTGGTGCAAAACCTGGTGACGTGGACCCGCGATACACAGAATGGGCTCACCTTCGTGGAGCGCAGGGAAAAGAACGCTCTCTTTAAAAACCCACAGGTGCACCAGCATGGCCTGAATATCTGTTTCAGTTTGTTGTCCTTCCCCGGCATCTCCGATTAGAGCGGTTGGTTTAGTACGGTGCGTAAATAAGTTGACCATGCATACATGCTTACTGTAGATAATCGTCTAGAAAATGGAACATGGTTTCAAGGAATGTTGTACAACTGTTTTAGATATAGTATAATATGACTCTCTGTCATATAATTTTTACATTCTAAAGTCTTACCGTTAAGGCTCATTTGGGCTACATAAAAATGTGTTTAAATTATGACAACCCTCTTGAGATTTACAGGTCACGGAACTGAAAAAGAAAACACTAGTGAACTGTGTGCGATTTTTCTGAATTCCCGAATACCTCACAGAGGTTATATGAACTGTACATCGGTTACCACAGCTTAAACCACATCTCTGAATACATTTCAACATCTGTTGGTCTGAAAAACACCCGGGCCTGTTGGTATTTAAATCCATGCCTTCCCCAAAATTCCCTCGATCATAGCCATACTAAAAATCGAATAATAATCGCCAACTTCGTAATCAACACCACCTTCTTATAAAACTTAATCGATTATAGGATATTTTTTATATACTTTTAATGTAAAATAATAATATATATCTTCATGATAAATGATAATTAGTGAAATGCTTACTTACCTCCGTTGGATGGAGAGAGCCAGCTATTGCTATCCCATTTTGCTGTGACGAGAGCCATTCCGTGGGACGATCACTGTTGACTTCCCACAAAGTGGTGCCTATTTTATATAGCACAGTTGAGTGATTAGCTGTGTCCGCGGTTGTTCACGACCCCAGTTTATGGACAATGTTAACTTTGCCTCGGGCTTTCCTACCTTCACCTGTGATGTGCACAAGTGAATTATCTGGCAACAATGGCGGCATCTTCATCGGCGCTTTCTTCACCAGGCAACCATGTGCAGTCTGTGCAGTGTCCCAGTAGAACCAATGCTTGGTGCCCATGTCTAATGCATTACTACACGTTGCTTACACATTTAATTTGTCAATTAATCAAACTGCACTCGTCCAGTGAGATGTCATAACGTGAGGCATAGTTTATAGCTCCCCAACAATCAAGCCAGGAGCCACCATTGGGCCCTGTCTCAACCTCCAGCTGGAATTTGAATTCTCAGTCTTCCAATTTTGATCCAAGCCTGCTAATTACACTGCAACACAGCAGAATTACACAAAATTAGAAAAAATATATATATAACAAGAGTACATTTTCTAAGACAAACAAAATCATGAATGCAACGCTAGAAAATTTATATCACGTATTTCCAACACAACTACTGTACTTAAAATGTCATGCCTTCCCGCTTATGCAAAATTTTAATTTGCCGTGCGCTACAAACATACACAACGTTGATGCATCTGGTGCAAGGGTTGGAGTGGTGGTGCAGAGGTTAGTGCAGTGCGTGAGGAACGCAACGAGCCAGCTATGTGCCCGGGGAGTGATAACTGAACTTGCACTGGCCCTCGCTACCTCCTTCACCAACTCACGCTGAGCACCATGGTGAAATATGGACAAACAACCCCCATGACTAATAACACAACAATGGGGAGACCTTCATCCAGTAGTAGATTGATAAAGGGCTGTACATTTTTATTATTATCGATATTGTTTATGTTTAATGAATGAAATAATGCAGCATCTCAACGGTGCATCTCAGCAATAAATAGAGTATTTGGCTGCTATAAATTTCCACATGATAAGCCACTTTGTTGGGCTATCATGTGTGGCCAAGTCGCTTCTGAAAAAAGCTATCTATTTCAGTGGGCCTTACCTGGTAAAATAAAAATAGTTTATAGTTTATTTTAAACACACATTTCAAACACAGAATGGCTAAGATGCTATGACATCTGTGCAATACGTTTTCTATCAATTGTTTACACTTTTCAGAATTATCTGCTGGGAAACAAAGAAGCTAAGGATGTGAAGGACAGGGATAAGGAATCGCTCCTGGAGGTTTGTATTGAATGGCTGCAACCTGCATGGAGCATTATGTACACCTTGACATCTGTGGCATGTAATAATAATTACCAACGAAAATCATAATGAGTCTCAAGACTATTTCAGGAGTGTCTTGCATTGGATTGTTTGACCAGAGAAGCCAGATAAAACCCACATTAGTGGGGTGACACCAAGCACTGCCATGCCTCTAAAACACCTGGCAAACTCTGGTGCTCATCCATCCAAGTACCAACCAGTCTGAGCCCTGCCTTTCTTTTGAAATCCAACAAGGTCAATTGCATTTAGGGTGATTTGGTCACGGAAAATTCACTACATCATGGTTCAACACACGTGTTGATGGTGTGTTCAGCACTACACCCAGCTGCGTAATACCGAGCACGGGGCCACAAGTGGACGATTATGTGCTTATTGTAGCCTGCATTGACTTAGGGGACGCCCACCAAGTGCACGGGTCAGTTGGATATTTGAGAGGCTGCTCATGTGCAATAATCTCTCGTCACTGGGATTAAAGTTAGGAACTCGAGAAGAATGTCAGGACTGCATATCTGCGAACTGCATTTATGCAACGTTCTTGTAATATTTACATTGATTATTAATTAATGCTATGAAAGCTAACAAGTAGCAGAAACAGTTTTCTTTCATTTAGACCTTTAATCTCTCCATGAATTCCATTGTAGCTGTGCATAATAATTCAGGGCTGTTATTATTAGTATCCATCAGTGATCCACCATGAAAGAGTTTCAGAAAGCATAGCAGCTTCCATTAAATTGTGATTTTAGAATGTTGTAATTTATGTGAACTATCATGTCCCAGTTTATATCATAAATCCAAAGTTTAAAGAAAAACGGGCATTGATCGATGAGTCATTTTACGAAAGGTTCAGCCAATGTAAGAGTATCTATGCCTCCCTTGCAAAATATGTATTACTTCTTATTGCTTGTTCTATAACTAATAAAATAAACTAATTCATACATTGTATTTGCTATATTGACCAATGCATAAAAATACTTATTTTTTTCCCATCAACTTAACTACGAAGGGACATTTCCAGTTAAGATTATGTATGTACTCACCACCACAGAATGATAATTATTTTTACGAACGTGAGTTTTAGAAGTTCCCACGTGAAGAAGCAATTGTCTGATTGCGAACAGCACCAGATCATCCCTCTCCCACCTTGCCTCACCTCCGGTCCTTCTGCTCCCTCTCTTCCTTCCTACCTCCCTGCTCATGCTGCCAATGGGCAGGAATGTTTCTGTGGGACCTCAGTGGCTGTACCTGAGCTGGAAGGAGAGCTTTTCCTCAAGGAAGATGGCAAAAAGTCATGGAAGCGGCGCTACTTTCTGCTTCGAGCCTCTGGAATCTACTTTGTGCCCAAGGGCAAGACCAAGGTGAGTGGGCCCCATGGTGCTGTGATGCGACATCATGCCCTGTGAACGATGACAGTTTGGTTAACCGGCTTTCACGGTAGCTGTAGGAAATCTGTAAACAAAAATGTCTTCTCCTTGTTTTGCTTTTATTTTCTCCCATATAATGAGATGAACACATTTCCATGTTTTTATTCTAGCAGTGCAAATACAATGTATATACATAAAATGACCCCCAGATGAAAGAATTGAACTGCCATGCCTTCAAATTTCCTTGACACTGTCTGCACACTTTTAAGGCACACCATTCAAACAACGTTTGTCGCATTCGATCAAACTGAAACGTTTAATTCTCAGAAACTGAAATAAGCTGAAATTGAATAACAAAGACCAGTAGGATAGATTTTTTTTGAGCTATCATTAGTAACAGGGCTGGTACCGTCAAATTAATACAATACACTTGAGCACACAGGTGTGGTCATAGATGGCTGCCCAGATACAAACACAGGATCTCAGCTGTGTGAGATCAGTCATACGCCATGGCATTAGCACTCTTGTTGGACTACCTGCCCACCCACCTTCTATACTCTTAGGTTTTTTCGGTAAAGTCACGTATGTAAAAATAAAAGGAATAATGGAAATAAAATAATAAATCACGACGTTTCGGAGGCAACACAAGTCTCCGTCATCAGGTGGGACCATCACAGCTAAAATTACTGCATCAAGTGAGGAAAATTCCAAAAGACCAGCCTTTAAATACAAGTTAAGGGGGGAGGGGCTTATCTGAATGTGGTAACCAGGGAATGGAACGTGGGGGTGGTGGGCGGGGCTACAAGAGAAATTGGTCAACGTCGACCTGTGCAAGAAAACGGAGCTACAAGAGAAATTGGTTAACGTCGACCTGTGCAAGAAAACAATCGGTGTACCTCGACCTAAACCGATGTTGGTTGAGAATCCAAATACAAAAAAGCAGTACTGTTAAACGCTGGGGGTGTTAACACTCGGTAAAGTAGAAAAGTACCTGTCTATGTCATCAATTATAACACATTTCCATGAAATGATACCAGATTGTATATTAAAGTTAAGGATGTGTAGTGGGTAATAAACTGGAGGAAGCTTACTCTGAGGCAACACGTTCATTACAACACCAGACTACAACACAAAGGGGTAACGGCCCCTTTTACTCGATACTCTATGGAGGGAGTCCCTCTAGGCTAGCTCGCCTCTTACTGGCTATCACTACGCCTACACTGCTGGGGCTTGAGTCTTCACTAGTTATAAACTGGAGCTCTCACTGGTACGAGCTCGAGCCGACCCTAGCCAGGGGTTCGGCTCTGCCCATTGGGCTCTTCTCTTCAGGGCTCTAGGTGAGGCTCTTCGGTCTGACGATGACTGCCGGGACCGCTCAGGGACCTGGCTTATATACAGGGTCCCGGCTCACTCCGCCCCTAGCCACGCCTTCTTTCCAGGACCATCTCCAAGGGCCTGGAGAATGACATCATCCCCCAGCCCCCTTCCTGGGGTCTGGGGTCCCGACCGTTTGTCACGATGCTCCCCCCAGGGATTGCCTCGGGCCAATGGCCCGTCATCATTATCCAGCAGGTTCAGCCTCCCTTCCGCTCCCTACTGGCACAAGCTAGTATTGCCGGCTATAGGTAGTGGCAATCATGTTGAACCATGCCACTACAGATGTACTGACTACCCTAACAAGCAACAAACGGAACCATACTGCGTACGAGCTTTTAATGATATCAATTGCTACTTACTACCAAAAATACCCTTTCATAGAGTCTGTTATGCACAATGATGTTCAAAGGTAGAGGACAGCATTAGTTATTCTCGTACTGTGTTGGTTGATCCGTGACGTCTTTCCTTTGTCTTTTTTAGAAATACTTTTTTAGAAAAGCCTGCATTAGTTAAAAATGCAGCACTATATACTGTATGTAATACAGCATATGCAACCTTTTGAATGTCACATATCACACTGTATGTTGTCAGACCCTGCGGGACCTCACCTGCTTCATCCAGTTTGAGAATCTCAATGTGTACTACTGCGTGGACTACAAGAACAAGTACAAAGCACCAACAGACTGCTGCTTCGCGCTGAAGGTACTTACCGGAATGTGATAATGCACAGTGAATGTCAATCTGTATTGAGAGTAAGATATAAAGAATGTAATAGGGTACAGTTTTCCTAGATGTTCAAAGTACACGTGGGAGCAACAGGATCGTTATTTATATTGATAAATTTCACGTTTAATCACTGCGCTCATAACTTGTAAAGAACAGCACTCCAAAGTGAGGTGCATATTGATTGCCATATTGTCTAAATGAATAGACACTATGATTCAATGAGTTACATATTTCTTTGAAACCACACTTTTTTTCTAATGACCCCTATATATCACAATCACATAGGCTGAATGAACAAATTCTGTTAAATTTAAACCTTTTTTTCTTTGAAATATGCAAATATTATATTATGAGGAACATTTCTCATTTTTACATCATACGTGATGATTCTCCCCAGCACCCTCAGATTCAGAAGAAGTCGCAGTATATCAAGTACCTGTGTTGCGATGATGCACGAAGCCTTCATCAGTGGGTCACTGGCATCCGCATTGCCAAGGTACCATCACCATACTTTGTTGTGACGCTCAGAATTAACATAAGTATGTTTGTTAAACTTCTTTTGCACCGTACATAGTCAACCATGCTAATCGGAGGTGTGGGGGAAGGACAATAAACTAAACACAAAAAGCTGTTAAAAAATAAATGAGTTTTCAATCTAGTTTTAAAAGTGAATAGCTCCAGTGGCTTCCTAAGATCGTAGAGAAGAGCTTTCAGACGGCCGCAGAAGCACATTTAAAAGCGTGCGATGCGATAAACGTCTTTGTTCAATGGCTGGCCAAAAGCTGCTGCAAGGATGACCGGAGTTCGCGTGATGGTTTATGCTCCTAAACGTTTCAGTTTGATAAAAAAAAACAAAAAGGAGTGAAATGTGGCTCGATGGTGAAGAGCGAGAATGCTCAATAACTTCGTAGCACAGTGGATGAAAATGTGACCTGTGGAAGAAAACAAACAAGCGTGGGCAAAGAGAACATTCACTGAGCAACACAAATTAACTGCTGCTCAGCAAGACATTTTAGCACCGACATACCCCTTATATCATAAAGAAAGAAATAAATGTTAACATTAACTATCCATTTGTTCACATAATAACTTCATACAAAATAAATGCTGTCTTCAATTATTAAAGTGCTATTAAATGCATAGAATAGGACTTTTTCAACCTTTTTTTTTATAAACATCATCTGTTGATGCTTTCACAAACACTTGCTGTACTTATTGAATACCTCCGATTAGTTCGGTTGGCTACATACGGTGCGAAAGAAGTCCAACATACAATACAATTCAGCAGTTATTTACTGGAAGCAGAAGTTAGTTCATTTTCTTTTGAAAGTGGTTAAGGAGCTGTTCCTTCATCCTCTTCTCATACAGTATGGCAAGTATCTCTATGACAACTTCAAGGAGGCGAACAGGAAGGCGGGCGAGGGCTGGCCCACCCTGGCCAACTTGGTTGTCAAAACACCAGAGCCTACACCAGGTACGGACAAGCCAGTTAAGCCACAGCAAGACACACGTAAATACATAGAAGCCTGAGTTGCAAAGAACAAACTCATCACCTACAAAGTTCTTCGTGACACGCGGGTGACTGTGCTGTGTAGGTGTGGTGGCCGACAGCCCGACATCGAAAGGAGTGCGCAGCACCAACACCGTCAGCGCCATCTTCTCCGAGGCTTGGAAACGAGGCACCGAGCTCACGCAAGTCCACCGG
This sequence comes from Lampetra fluviatilis, assembly GCF_964198595.1. Taxonomy (NCBI): domain Eukaryota; kingdom Metazoa; phylum Chordata; class Hyperoartia; order Petromyzontiformes; family Petromyzontidae; genus Lampetra; species Lampetra fluviatilis. Next base: position 22,861,885 of record NC_136275.1, on the reverse strand, counting down.
GTCAGTGCGGTCATGTGTGTGTGCGTGCGTTAGGCCATTGCTATGGATATATGTCCCGGTTACGCAGCTAATCTTTGGTGTGGATGCATTTTTGTGTGCATGTGTGTATACGAGTGTGTATATGTTCAGTAGAGAGCGATAGTGCAACGGTTAACGGTCTGCGCTACGAACCTGACTACCCGGGTTCGATTCCCGCTCACGGCCAACATCAGTGATGATTTTCTGAACCGGTCCTGGGCCTCCCCGAGGTCTGGATAAATGAGTACCTGGTGCGATGTGTAAACATCATCACTAGGGAGACAAAGGCGGCTGGACGTGGTGCTGGCCACCCACCCCCTCGTGTGCCGTGCTGATCTTCATAGGTGCTCGCTAACAGCACTTACCCCAACAGTCTGTTAAAGCTATATGGGGGATCTTTGTCTTTGTGAGTATGCCCACGGATTATAAAAACCGTTGGCACCACGGGTCATAACCTCATTTTTTTAGGATGCCAGGTAACCAAAGAGATGAATTTTTTGTAGAGATACAAGAGGCCACAGCATGTTACTGGGGAAAAGGCCCATGGATAGATTACAAGAGCCAGTGAAGAGTGGGCAGATTAATGCTTCATAGAATAATCAAAATCACACCATGCACTGCTGCTCTTGCGAATCAGTGTTCCCTCTGTATGTTGGCACGTTTATCAAGTGACAAACAACACAGTAGTGCATCGCATCTGGATTTTCAAATGCAGGCAATTAATTTATATATTCAGAGCATTAAAATCAATGTATCTGTGCACAATTTTTTTTATAGTGTATCATGAATAATAAAAACGAAATTCCAACACAAACATGGAACCCAGTTGTAAGCGAAAGAGAATATTGTTGACCTTGCATTTACAACGAGGAGTTGGGCGGTGTTATTCTATGCATGCACGTACACGTACGCTAGAAAGTAATGCTTGCAATAATGTCAAATCGAATCGCAGTGTAGTTTCATTTAGAGTGAACGCTATTAGCATTTCCAACACTGAATAACATCTTCTTGGTTCTTTCGGTAAAGTCACGTAGAAGGGAAGTAATAAAATAATAAAAATAAAACATAATAAAATAATTCTCACGACGTTTCGGCCACAACGCAAGCAGCCGTCTTCAGGTGAAAACCAGGTCTGTCGAGGCGACAGCGTCTGATGCTGCTAATCCTGCATAATGCACGGGCATAAAGAATTCAGTGTATGGAATAACATGTTATTCAGTTTCGATTTGAGCCTTGTCATGTTAAATGTGACTGATATTGCCACTGGTGTTGTAACCTGTAAATCAAGTATAGTGTCACCTGATATAAGCCATAAGTCATTGCGGTTCATCGAAGGTTAAACAAACACAAAATAAACACTCTGTGACTAAGAGCACACTCATTGGTGGCAGCTGGTAACCTACTTAGTTTCTGTGTTGATGGAGTCATAAAAGTGTCTCTACAATAAAATTCAGTGTCCATTAGTATTTAGAGCAATATGGGTTTTATGGCTTAGGATCCAGTATTTTTTTTTTACTGAAAATATTCTTTGGTTCTTTCGGTAAAGTCACGTAGGTAGAAACAATAATATATCACAACGTTTCGATCGCCACACAAGCAACGTGACTTTACCAAAAGAACCAAAGAGTATGGATTCCTGCAGTCACGAAAACGTCAAATCAAGATTAAAAAATATTCTACTACACTCTATGGCTATAGATATAGGATTTTACATGGCAACATTTTTTTTCTCTCCCTTTTTGAGAACAAAATATTTGTATTCAAATAAGTTTTTCTATCCCTAGTGTACATGTCACTTTATTGTCTGTTGATGTACAGGGGTACAGATTCATATGTTGGGTAAATGTTCCTATACAAAACAATCATATGCCTTTGTGACAAAGTGTTTTGGACATTCCTTCCAATATGAATTTGCCCATTGGTTGGGTGCTTTTCTGGTGCAATGAAAGGTGTTACATAAATGGTAATGGGTTAACCTTTATACAGCCCAAAAATGTTACTGACATCAATGATTCATACGTCTTGTCTGCTCAAGCGTTTCAACTCGCATTGCAAGTTGACGACAAAAAACATTTACATAAAACATATTTCGTGTTATGTAACACGAGCTTCTTTGGGAAATGGCCTGGTGTTTCCATTGTTGAAAATATTTTTTAACGGGTATCATAATATCAGTAGCTGAAGATTTCCAGAGAGCCACAATTGATTTGCCTCTTATGAACATCATTTATCACGAGGCGACCCTGTCTTCCACGTGCAAACACTCACGAATCATCACATATTATCAAACATCCTGACAGAATTTGATAATGGTGAAACATGGTGACTATGTTTGCTTCATTAGTTACAACTGTATGTCATCCATTGCTGGACGAAGGTCTCCCCACACACTGTCTGTCATGAAGGTGATTTTTATTTTTACCATATTCCACCACGTTCGTCAGTGCAGGATGGTTAAGACCGGCTCAGGTATTACTCATCACCATTGTTTGCCATGGCCAAGAAATGAACCCAAGTTGCCATTTTCAGAGCAAAATGCACCAACCACTATGTCACCATGCTCCACTGATTTTGCTTACATAATGGTACATTTATAAACAAATTCTGCACAATGATTATGGAGGCCGGTAATTAACAATGATTTAAGATATTTTGCCTTCATTGTCAGTTTGCCATATATCTGGGTCATAATTTGATATTGATGTGTATTTAAGCAATGAAACAAATTAAAAGTACAGCTCACATATTAAAAATATGTACATCCTAACATATGTTTTTAAATATTCGCTTGGTGGTGGTGGCTAGCAACGCATATAATCCAACACTGTAGAGACGAGGGTTGGTGGATCAAATAAGTATTGGGAAACTCCCTTCCTGGCTTGCCATGAGAATGCAGAACAGTAAATGTGGACCCAAACCAGTTCCATATTTATGGGATCGAGCGTTGCCCCCTCACAAGCTCAGGTTTTCGCCAGGTACTCCAGTTACCACCCACATGTCATTACTTAATTAATACCACTACCTGATTTGAGTTCCCTCAACCCACACCTACATGGTTGACAGCATCATCCATCCTTTATCATATCCGTCACCTCTGCCTTGGCCTCTGCCTACCCTGTAAATTGCTTTGATTTACATCGTTTCGATATTCATTGCACCTTTCAGGAACGCATCCCCGATCGAATATCCTATACATATGTTTACGATCAGGAATTATGTACACAGTAATTAATTTGTATCTAGCATACACATATGAATGTGATGTCCTGAAAGTAACCGATCAACTTGACACCCAAAAATTAGTTGATGTGTGACATTTATGTAAATACTACATATGTATTGAAAATTACTGACCTCATACAGCCAAGTTAAAGTGTCTCTGTATTCAATTACAAAATGGGGCTACATTAGTTTCCATTGTCAGTTTTGATTCATCGATGCCAATTGCACATCTTTATGATGGGGGCCACTTCTGTGTAGAACAACCACCCTTACTTCCCAAAGAGTGCTGCTATTTGCATTGCCATAGGAGATGACAGTCATAATTTGTTTATTTTAAGTGTGACTGTAATAACCAATATTTCTAGATTTGAAGCTTTCGTGACTGCAATAATAAATGAAAATAAATCAATTGATTTATTTTCAATTAATATTTTATTTTTATTATTTTTTTACCTACGTGACTTTACCGAAAAAACCTAAGAGTGTTACCATTATTGCCTGACCAAAATGTGCGTGCCAAATTTTTGCAGGAGAATCAACTGGATGATGTATTCCTGCCACTCCCTCCACCACCTGGTGCTCTGGAGAACTCGGACACAGCAGGAGCAGAAATGTCCTTTCCTCCTCCTCCTGAATCTTTTGTGCAAACCAAGGTCCAAGGCCCAGCGCCACAAACTCGGCCCATTATCAAGCCAGATGATGTTTCTTCTCCACCTCCTCCTCCATGTGTTGGGTTTCCTCCTCCTCCACCTGACACCTTTCCTCCCCCACCTCCTCCAGCAGCAATACCTCAAAGCAGGCCAGCACCGGCAGCTAGAATGAGTGCCAATCCGGCGAGCGGAGTTGTTGTGGCAGTCAGAGCAAAGAAACCTCCATCAGTGCCACAACGCAAATCGAGCCGCCTTTCAAGCAGCGACATAGAACAGGTGCAAGGCACGATGATGGCAGATGACTTTCCACCACCACCCCCGCCTGAAGAGTTTATGCCACCTCCTCCATCTTTCCTTCCTCCACCACCAAAATATTACCCTCCACAAGAAATGGCACTGCCACCTCCACCCCCTTGCAATGCTCCTACACTTCCTTCTTTTCCAAAACCACATCCACCAGCTGGCAAGGCACCACAGCCTCCCCAAATCCCATGTGCTCCACAGCTCCATAACAAAGTTGGCACAATACATCAAGCACCGAGAGCCCACAATTCCTTACCCTCAGCTCAACCCAGCATGCCAGATGTGTCCATCTCAGCCCCTCCTGGTGCTGCAGTACCACCACCACCGCCGCCGCCGCCACCGCCACCATCACCAGTTACATCGAGTTCAACCATGCATGTAAAAGCAGTTAACCCTAGTAATGTGGTCCTCAAAAAAACACCTGTCAATCCCATCCCTCCACCCAAGCCCAACTTCCTAGATGATCTTGCAAACACTCTTAGAAAGAAACAACTGGCACAAAACGCTGGGGATGGAGCAACAGGACCATCAGTGTTGACGCTGTCACCTCCACGACCCATTCCTCCAAAGCCTGGCTTCCCACCTCCGAGTTTTCATGGTACAGGTTAATCCCTGATATATATGTCCATTAATTAACAGCAAGTTGGCAAACTAATCGCTGATTGCAATTTTAAGAGTTAGCGTACACAACCTAACCTCATAGAAACTAACATCAAATCTAATTTTGAGTCTCACCCCCATTACGTGAGATTGAGAACTGTTGGTGCAGGATTACTTCAGTGCACAAAATTGTGTATGTAATTAACCGTTTTCAATGTTGAAATTAGTAAATTACCCAATTTCTCCAATCAATTGGAACATTTCTCTGCTGCACCATCATGATATTTTCTTTTTTAATACAAAGTATTATTTGAATATGAAAAGGGATGCTCATATTTTATTGAAAACTCCAGTCACTTAAAAAAACAATGTTTTATCATTTCGTATACAGACTCATTCTTGGAAGATATATGCTCACTGCAATGCTGAAAACACTTTTAAAATTGCACATCATCCTCGACATTGTATTTAAATAATGAAAATGTTGGTAATGAAAACAGAGATCAGAGTTTCTTTGTTGTAAAGAATATCATTAAAATACTTCTTGCTTGAATTTCAAGAAATGTAGCATACAATTTACTTAGAAATCAAGTGTTACAGCATAACACACAGTGTCAGTGCGTTTTCATCACCAGCTATGACAAATTCTTACATGTGCATCTGTTTATCTCTCATAATACCTAATCTTCTAACGTCAATAAAATCTCAGATAAAAATGGTATTCGCACATTTGTGATAAAAATTATCCTGCCATAACACACTTATAAACACAGTATGTTCTGCTTTCCCAAGTTTTATCATGTCATTATCGATCCATCCATCCAATCTGGTTAATCCCCTCCGACATATTTGTAAATTGTGTGTCTTACACACATCACTTAATGTCATGATGTGGAAATATGACTTGCGGGTGGCCACAATGTCAGTGGCATGCAATGAAGCCACTTCAGATAAGTAGTGAAATCTGGTAAAAACAAGATAACATCCTCTCTAGATAATGAGATTCCCCATCACCTGGAAAAAAAACAAATGCAGTTCAAAATTGAGTAACACAATCCTAAAATGAAATACCAATAGCCTCATGCAACACTTTTGCATGAGGCACGAATCGATTCACTCGGCTACAACATTTTATGAATTGCCACATATGCCAGGGCAACTAAATTCGTTTGACTTTTTGAACTTTGTGTAGTCCAGTCTGTTAAGTTCGTTTTGCTCCCTTAGTCTAAATGGAAAATTAGCTCATCACGTATGGATAAATTACCTGAACCATAAATAATCATTTATTACATGCATGATTCAATATTTAATGTATCATGATTTTTACTGTAATCTATGAATTGATGTGTCATTAAATGCCACATTTTCCCCCTTTAAACGTGTGTTTATTGAATGTGGACAAGCCTCACGTATTTTCGTTAAAGATTTCCAGTGCGTGTACAATGCTACGGCAATGCAGTGGACTGTTAATCACTTCGTTGGGAATGTTATAAAAACACACCTGACTGCACAACCCTGCTATGCAGCCTGCCATTTTTTGATGAATGGACCACATAGCATGGGTAAAAATGAAACAGGTGACCTAGTTAAATGAAAGCCTTTGCACTGTGACATTACAGTACATGCTCTTTGAATAAAATGTTTTATTAAACATGGAACATTAATGTTGCATGGCAATGTATTAGAAAGAAAAACAAGTTTTTTAAGTACCACACAAAATGGACGAAGGTGAGTGTGACAGAAAAAAAACTGTTTTCTGCCAATATTAAACTTTGACGTTGATTTTCCTATAATATTTCGCAAAGTGTGATTTCTTTCAAGCTAATGCATTGTGGCACACCGATCTACATTCGAGCAATTTAAAATATAGCAGTTGCTCAACATAGATGTTTGCACACTACTTCATGACTGGGTGCAGCAAGGCACTGGGTTAACAATCGTCGTTTTGTTATGATCTTTCGTGTTTTTATTGATTTACTCTGCAGTGAAAAAGAAGTACTCATAATAAAGGTTATACTGGTAGGAACCTCCTGGTTACACCAGCCCACAGGGGTTGTGTCCGTTCGTCGTGCATCGAAAATATGGGAGGGGTGGGGCTGGGTGGAGAGGGGAGGGTGGGGAGGGGCTGGGTGGGGAGGGGCTGGGTGGGGAGGGGCTGGGTGGGGAGGGGAGGGTGGGGCGGGGCTGGGTGGGGGGTGGGAGGGGTGGGGCTGGGTGGGGAGGGGCTGGTCACCCCATGGTGCCCTTAAACGTTTAACTTACTCACGCCGGCTTGTGCCCGCCCTCACAGTCGGCCATATTTGCGGAATACACCACGCCGCCGTTGACCCTGGCCATTGACCGAGCAACCCAACGTTCCTACCAGCTCCCTCCGCAGGAATATGTTATAGCATATATGTGTCATTAACCCACCAACACCCGACACAGCCAATTAGTAAGGTTTGCCACGTGAACAAAATGTGCCAATTAGCAAATTACTTCAGCAAATCGGATTGATGCCGAGTAAACCCACACACAACATTTACAATAGTGTATGACGTTTTGCTGGTACATCAGGCGATTTGCCATAATTATAATCATCAGCAAAACTAATTGGCTGTGTCGGGTGGTGGTGGGTTAACTTTATATTGACACAATCTAACCCAAAAACCCTTATTATGAATCATATTGGTCGCCAAATCCTACGTGTAACATTCTAAAAAAACAAGTACATTGTAATTTAAACGTTATTGCATTGGATAGGGAAAACGGAAGGAAGAATTCGAAAAGGAAGATAGCGGATCAGTTTCAGGAACAAAGTGAGCAGTTGGGATGGGAATCTCCACGAGAGACTATCAACCCTCAGTTATGAGGATGACAATAGACATATAGGTGCTTTCTAGACATAATTAGAAAATGCACCATAGTAATTGTACTGTATGATCTGAAAGAGCATAACTAAAAAAATTAAATTAACTGAATATGGACAAAAATCACACACAAAAGTGTTGTACTTCAAATTCACATCTGATGGTAAATAAATGGTCAAAACAGCAATGTCAAAATAGGCAAGCATTTAACAGAGACAAAAAATGTCAAAATAGTGGTTAGGAGACCCATCTGAAACATGTACTGTTCATACTAATTATGTATACGTAGCAATCCTAGCAAAGCATTACTGGACTGGGAAGCTTCCTTGGATTTACTACAGGAGATGGTGGAAGTTTGATATGCAAGAATGCAGCAGAAACCTAAATTTTCTGTCATTGTAGGACTGTTCTCTAAAATGTATTCCAGGGAAATGGGTTTACAAGATCTGATACCAGTAAGGATGAATGTGCAAAATGCTAAAGAAAACCTGACTCAAGATAAAACTTGTCGGATTTAGACGAAAATGTAATAATTATTGGCACGACAGATGTTACACTACTCAATAATATACACAAGTGATAAGTGATTATATATACTGAGTAGTAGTGTGATGTCTGTTTCCCCAAGAATGATTTACTTTTTGTCATCCTGTTTAAGGTTTAACCTTTAATTATAATTTTTTTACGTGGAGAAGAATGATGGAAAAAAGGATGGATATAGTGGAAAATACAAACTGCCATTAGACTAATTGGAATGAGCCGTAAAAAATTTGCAAACTTTTACATTTGTTGTTTATAAATAGATTCTAATTATTTCAAAAACATTCCAAATCACTGCAGCATGGACCTTATGTGATGCATGAAATGTCGAGAAGTATGTTGTTGAAAATTTTGATTCGGTAGAGTATGTAAAAAAATATCAGAAAAATTTATGGATTTTATCAATAAACATGTATTCCGGTTATCAGACTTAAATGTAATCTTTGCAATATATGTTTAGTATTTTGTTCCCAATGTGGTTGATGCTATATGAATGCTACGTTCGCAATTCTATCCAACAAATCTTGTAGATAAAGCTTTGAATTATTTACTTGAAATCTCTGTAGAATGCAAATCTGTCCAAAAGCATCACAATCAACTACCTTTGTCTTTTTGGGCTCCTCATTAGCAATGGCATTCATATCAACGCACGTGACAGACACCAACTGATCTCTTTCTGAGGTCTAAATCAATGCACCGTTAATTTAACACATTATTTTTTCAAAATAAGCAACCGTAATGCTATTAATTTCACCTGCTGAGAACTGTGAGAGACCATCGCCATTAACCACTCCCTCCCAAACTGTGAACGCAGTATCCCTGTTGCATGAACCTGTTAAGGCAGGAATTTTTTCCCCGTGCAACCCAAGCACCTGGTGCTTCATCATTCCATTGCCAGCTTATACATCTCAAAAGTGCCGTGTATCGTCACAATATGTACCCGTATAATTTAAATAAGAAATACACGATACGCAAATTAATGGACATTTTTGCTTAAATGGCAAATTCAGAGGTCACACTCGTGAGCTCACCAGCAGATGGCAGTGCTGAGTGTTAATGCGTCGCGTGTGTGGGTTTTCTCCAGATTCTCAGGTTTCTTTCCACATTCCAAGTCCTCATGATTGGAATTGACCAAATTTCCCAGAAGCCTCCTGAAAGGGTTCCCTAGACTCAGGCTTTGCCTGGATAAATAATGGGCGTTATGTATTACACATTGTTATTTTATAAGAGTAAGAGGAATAATGAATATTAACTTAATATTTTCCCATTTCCGTGGGAGAAAAAGTTATGTTTTCCCTTTATAGCCTTCGTTTGCGAATAATATCCACCTGGTATTTGTGCCGGACATGAGTGCGTTTGGCATTGCGTCAGATGGAGCAGGTTCAAAATAAACCCAGAGCCAACATAGTGACAGTTTTTGTCTTTGTTCATACATGTGACCACTAAAGTCATACATCAATGCGAAGGCACTTTTATGCAGTTTATATGTAACAGTGACTTAAGCATAAGCTATATCTTGAACCCATTAGTGTTCATTTACCTTGTTGTCGAACAACTCTTCAGTAGACTAAAAAATAAATCCCAACATTATTTTAACTGTTTACAAATCAAACTATTCCTCTTCACCAAATGTAATGAGAAAATAAGTTGCTTTTCAATATTAACATGACATCTGTATTGAAATTATAACATTACTTTATGGAATAACTAGCTTTACGACCTGGCTTCGCCGGAGACTTGGATTCTATGTGGAGGGTGGGGGGGTGCGTGACGTCAGCAGGCACACTGCGTGACGCTGCCGCATGCGGGTGACATCACAGATGTGACGTCACCGCTCACTTGACGTGCAAAATACCTCCAAGGTAAGTGTTGCATAGTGGATAGTCCTACCATGAAAAAAAATAACGAGTCATGACATGCCACACGTGTAAAATATTTTTTGGATAGCCCGCACCTCCATATACTCCGCAGGGTCTTGTTTTGTTTGTAAAAAGTGGTATACCCCGTGGATTATATGCGGGAAAATACGGTACTGGTACAAGGTCAGAGCATGTATGCCTCTGAACCATTGGATTGAATGTTTATGCACATGGATAAAAGGAGCAGACACAACAAACACTATCTGACTATAAAATGTTCACGCTAAACAACACACTTTCAAATATGAACAATACCATTTAAATAAAACACGTAACTACATAATATGTATTTATGCATATAACGTATACAATACAATTACTATACTACAATGAATAAGATATGTATTCATAACCTCATGAGCTGCATTGACGTCAGATTGCTGAACGAATACATTATGAGGTCGCACTCATTACACACAAAGTGCTTGCCACAAATAAAGCATAATTCCTTGCTGATCTAGTCAAGGAGTTAAAGCCATCACGCGAACTCCGATCATCCCCGCAGTGGCTCTTGGCTAGCCGTCGAACAAAGACGGTCACTGCATCGTGCGTTTTCAGGTGCGCTTAAATTCGGAATTCTCATGCTTCAAATATAAGCAAGCCACTGGAGCTCTGAAAATTTTAATTTAGACTGAAAACTTATTTATTTTGTGTTTAGTTTATTGTGCTTCACCAAACCTTCGATTGTCATGGTTGTCTGCATATGGTGAGAAATAAGTTAAACATACATACACATACTGTAGATACATGAGAGGTGATCATTAGCACCCACGAGCTATCCAATGCTGGATAAAAGCTTCCCTAAGCTGCTGCCATTCCTCACGGTCACATTATGCAAACGATAAACGTCGCTCCCGCACACGAGATAATCTCATCGCTCGATCTCCTATCGGGTACATTCCCTCCTTTCGCTGCAACTCATTAATTTTTACCAACGGCCACCGTTGGTAAAATAGAATACGAGACCACGCAGAAAAAATGTTAATCTTTTTGCACAGTTGAAGATGAGAGACCTGGATAAAAAAAATGGAATAAAGTAGGAATGGAAATGAGTGCAAGACCCGTGGTATCGAATACAAAGACGCACAACCGTAGTTCATTTCCATGGGCGCACATTTGATGTCAACAAAACCTTGAGGAGAGTGGCACCGACGCTGATTCCAGTGTGCCTGGGAAAGTTGTTTTTTCAACAATTCTCAATCATCGTCCTCAAGTTTCAACATGCTGGCATGCTCTGTAAATGACCCGACATCATCTGTAAGTGGGCCGAGGATAAAAAGTACGAAAATGTGAACTTACTTTGTTAACCCAATGAAAAGATGAGCTAAGAAGAGCTCCGCCTCTCCCGATGACATCCCCTACCTTTCCTTGTGACGTCATCCTCCTACTGTACCCCAAGATCTAGCGAGTATGTGTGGAGTGCAGAACTTCACGCGACAGCTTCTTGCTTTTCCGTCGTCACTTTATTTCGCTAACACCATACAATTCAACATCGTTCCAGCATGCTGTCCGCTCGCTCGCCGCGTTCTGCTGGCCTCGCTCGCTCTGCTCTCCGTCTACGTCGATTCTCCTCTCTGCTTCTCTGTCACAGTTCAGCCGCTCTCCCGCGGCTTCTCCGCCACACTCCAGCCGCTTTCTATCGGCTCCTCCGCCACACTCCAGCCGCTTTCTATCGGCTCCTCCGTCACACTCCAGCCGCTTTCTATCGGCTTCTCCGTCACACTCCAGCCGCTTTCTATCGGCTTCTCCGTCACACTCCAGCTGCTTCTGTCGGCTTCTCCGTCACACTCCAGCACTACGTTATGCGTCCCTCACTCCACTGCTACCCTATACTTCTCTCACTTCACTGCTACCCTATACTTTCCTCGCTCCACTGCTACCCTACACTTCTCTCACTCCACTGCTACCCTATACTTTCCTCGCTCCATTGCTTTGGCTCCGACCGTCTTCATCCACTCCCAGGCGCGAACCCCCCTCAGCTCCCAACACCCCTGTATTTATGCCCGACCCAATTAACTCCCAATTAATTAGTTGGCGACCCCCTCGCCGCCCCTCACCCGTAGCCCCCACCGCCACCTGTCTCTTTTACCAGACTCCGCGGTGCCAGTCCACGACAACAACAACCACCAGCCAATCACGGTCCCGTGTCCTTAATTGCCCCCAACCCGTCTCTGGCCTACCCCTTCGAGCCCTGGCAACAACACTCGTCCTCATATGCCCCCACTGTACTCTATGCGCACATGCTCACAATCTCCCATGCATGGTGCGTGTTTAAACCACTACATGTGTTTACCCTCGGATCACGTAAGTATCCGCACTACACATTTATAAAGCGTTAATTGAATGGACAATAGATATGTATTGACATCAATGGTTATTGATTAATACATTTTATGCAGTTTTGCACAGGTAATAAAAAAAACTCGAATACATAAATGTAACTATAGTAGTAGGTTTCGATTTAAAGCTTTCGTGACTGCAGGGATTCATCTTCTTGGTTCTTTCGGTAAAGTCACGTAGAAGGGAAGTAATAAAATAATAAAAATAAAACATAATGAATTCAGACGCTGTCGCCTCGACAGACCTGGTTTTCACTTGAGGACGGCTGCTTGCGTTGTGGTCGAAACGTCGCGATAATTATTTTAATGTTAAATTTTTATTATTTTATTACTTCCCTTCTACATGACTTTACCGAAAGAATCAAGAAGATATAGTAATAGGTTTTTACCCTTTCAACTGGTACAAAAACTGACACCTTTATACAAGGCATCATGTTTGCAATAACCAAAACACAAGCAGTCAAAATGTAAACAGACTCTGTCGCCTCGACAGACCTGGTTTTCACCTGAGGACGGCTGCTTGCGTTGTGGCCGAAACGTCGTGAGAATTATTTTATGTTTTATTTTTATTATTTTATTACTTCCCTTCTACGTGACTTTACCGAAAGAACCAAGAAGATATAGTAATAGGTTTTTACCCTTTCAACTGGTACAAAAACTGACACCTTTATACAAGGCATCATGTTTGCAATAACCAAAACACAAGCAGTCAAAATGCAAACAAAAAGAAACAACTCTGATAATGATAATGATATGCACTGTCATTGAAGTTGATTGGTCCACACCCGAGACAGCTTTTCTTAGAGCCTAGTCTCCATTGGTGTTGGACCAGATGACGTCAACTTCAAGGACAGTGCATAGCATTATCATTATCACAGTTGTTTCTTTTTGTTTGCATTTTGACTGCTTGTGTTGTGGTTATTGCAAACATGATGCCTTGTATAAAGGTGTCAGTTTTTGTACCATTTGAAAGGGTAAAAACCTATTACTATATTTTGCCACTGGTAAAAAAGATGTCTCATAGTATAAACGTAACTAGTTTGTGATATGAAGGGCCATTGCCAAAAATGTCCCATATAACATTGTATTATTGTAAGGCAGAATGTGTCGTGGTTATTTTACATAATTGCGTTTGTTATTTCATATATTGGCAGTAAATGTTTAAGAAAAAAATAACATCAAAGCATTACAATATACAGAGTAAATGTTAAACAAACAATATTTATTTCATATTTAGTACATAGTGCTTGGGTGGCAGCATGTCGTAGTGATAGAACATTCGCCATTTTTTAAGAGGTTCATGGTTTGAATCCAGCGGCCGTCCTGATAAACACTGCGGTGTGCATTACGATAACAAAAAATATACCATGTGCCGTCCACTTCACAGTGGATCCCGTTATGTCATCGCAAGAGTTGGTTGTTCAAATTTGCCAAAATATAAATAATTACCTGCAAATTCCTCTATTTAGATCATACATAGCAATAATCTGCCCCCCACCCCCCTACCGCAAAAAGCCTGGCTGGACCCTCCTGTAAAATAAAAGTCACGAGACTCAGTGAGGCTTACCTGGGTAAACAAGCGTCGTAGTAATCAGAATGGCCTTCGTGTTTTGTTGTGGTGATCTCCGTGGTGACGAGTTATGCCGTTTATGAGCCACCTCAATCGACCCCGCTGTGTCCACGCGCAGCCAGCCGCCCCGTACGTGGGGGCAGAAGGGACGGCCACCACTTTTAACAGCGCTGGCAGAAAACGCGTGCGGGAACGAGGAACATCGTAGTGCGCTATTACACAACTTTGCGCCGGAACATTGTGTCAAACATGTAAGTAGAGCGTTATACACTGGGTGTGCGGCATGCTGTGCGACCCTCTGCGTGTATCATAACTGTATTTCTGAAGCTGATACTCGAGTACAGGAGAACTCCTCTTATCCGTGGCCTTAATACACACGAATCATATCAGCCGCAGTTGTAGGGTTCGCGACAACTAATTGTGGCCCGTTTCCTATTATCCGTGGAATTGTCTGCAAATTTTAATCCCGCGGATAAGAGGAGTCAAATCACGGATAACCCCGTGGATAATAGAATCCACGAACCTGGACCTCCCATATCACAACGGATAAGAGGCATTCTGCATGTTATGCCATTGCAGCGTATGCATGCCGTACAGTATTTTAAGTATTGATAAAGCCAACATTTCCAAGGACGAGTGTGAATTGGGAGTGATGTTTAATGGTCACAAAAATGTGTCCTCTACTGCACAAAAGTTATATGTTGCTGGAAATAATAGTCAACACTTTAGGATCAAGGGTAGATCAAAAGTATCTAGATAAAATGTGTGCAGTTTTAAAAAATAAAAAGTTTTGACCCAAGAAAGCCACGCAACATGTCAACTTATTTTTACGTCCTGTATCATGCAGTTTCTAATTACATAATTAGAATCAATTACTGTACAGTATAAAACCCATTTCAATTGAATTACAGGCCCATCCAAATGCGTTTCGTGGTTTTGAAGGCTATAAATGTTCCAATTAAAATATTACAAGGCCATCTGTGGCATTGGGAGGGGGAAACACTTTCAAAACTGTAAACAGTGTGACAATTCAACGCAATGCTCTGAAGCTTCACGTGTGAAAATAAAAGCTGTGCAAATACCATGACCTGCATGGGAGCTAAGTTCCAGTAAATTAAGTTGAAATTTAGTCTTCTGGGACCACCGCGATTAATGCCCAGTGTAGGTTATGGTGAAATTTTTGCTTTTAAATTTAAATGTCGACACGTCATTTGCCTTTCATATGAACCATACCCATAACATTTTAACTTACCCACTAAGAAGAGGTCAGTAATGTCTCAATGGGTAACTCAAGCGTGGTTATTGCCATGCATGGTCTTTTATTTTTGTAATTGGGGTACATTTTGAAAAATATAATCCGTAAAAGTATCATTGCAGCAGACTTGGAAGGCTTGACGAAGCAAGTTTTGTGAGGAATGGTGTCATTTCTTCGGTGACTAATGCTATAGAATTGTAAATGTTTTATCTGCACCAGTGGGAATAACACTGTCAAAACCATTTCAAAAGGAACCAGACATTCCAAATTCAAATTAAGAATTTGAATCACAATGGGAATTGAGGAACTATGGGGATTGCACTGGGAATTAAATGTCTGCTTGACCGATTTAGGTCAAAATGTTCCGCAGGTATATTATTTTATCAGTTGTAAACACAGGCTTATAATTAGCAGAATAAAATAGAAAAATATTCAAGAGACCTTCCTTTTCAACTGTGAGTGATACATTGTACTATACACATCCCTATTAATTAAATAAGACAACCATGTAGAATGGTTTGGTACATTTCTCTCACTGCTCTTAGAATCTTCAATAAGTTAAATTAGTTTGACTGTTGGAATCTCTGACATTCACACTGAATAATAGGAATGCTAAACATGGCCCGGTGTAACCTATGCAATTTGCGCTGACCCATATTATTTAAATGCTGTTGAACAGTTTTTCTTCAATTTGTTTAACACTAATATTGGTAGTCTTAGACAATGTCATCATAAAATATGAAATGGTTAATATTTTCTCCATATATGCTAATATTGCCTTCCCAAATTTGTAAAACTTAGTAATTAATTGGCTTCGGGAGATATGTAAATTTCCAGTTACATTGCATGTTTACTCCATTGGGAATTACATGTAGCAATACCAAGCAACTGCGAAAACTTGACAGAACCCTCCTGAAAAAGAGTATTGAGACTCAACGAGGCTTTCATGAGTAAACAAGCATAAGACTGTAATGTCTTATATATAAACAGCTGCCTGGGTTAAATTTCAGAAATGTTAACAATGGCACAATATGAGTGTTTTCATATGGAATGTGATATTAAAAATAACTTTGACTGGAGTGAATTTACAACAGTGCAAGAAGCACGCATTAAGTTCGCAGTTGATGAGCAAGATTATAGTAGATTCGGAGTTCATAAATACCTTGATACATTTGCCTGCTTTTTCTTTCAATCTACAAACCTATAAGGACAAGTTTTCGTTCAATAAGTAAATAACAAAATGTGAAATCAATCAACAAAGCCAAGTGAGGAACACTACGAGTGCACATTATTTGGCAGAATCCAAAGCAAACACGATAAATAATTAAGGTCTGTGATTATTTTAAGCTCAAACTGAGGGAGTTTATCAGGTGTTAACAGAATTAAAACAATATGAACACAAACAGTTATGTTTGTCAGAATACAAAAGTAATCCTTTCCACACCAATGGCACACTATGTGCATCTGAGTATGCATGAGAAGTGATACAATTAGTTTTTTGTATTTAACAACTGCAAGTTATTGATTTTCATTAAACTAAAATATGTTAAAGATTTTCAAATTATTTAAACTTGACGATATTTGAGTGAAATTTAAGCCTACTAACTTGCAAAACAACATCACAGTTAGTCACTCACGACTGGATATATATTGTACACCCACACATGTAACTGTAAATATCTGACATGAACTAAAAAACATCAATTCAGATTAGCCTTTTTTATTATTAAGAAAACACAAAAGTTATTTGACCACAGATATTCAAATTTAAACTTGTAGTAAAAAAACAACATGTCCATCAAATAATCAACATTGGAACACAAAGTAAACAGGAAAATGTAATTTATTTGTGAAATGAAATGCATAAGGAGCGCCAGTTTATTTCTTAGTGGTTATTATTTTTCTCTTGCACAATCATTTTTTAAATATTATTTCATTTGGGCATCTTGTGTTGTGACAGCCATATTGCTATCTACTGCCACAAGCAGAAGTAGGAGGATACAATGTATTTACAAGAGCTTAACAGTAAAAGCTAACCCTAATCTTGGTAATGCAAGCCACAGTTTTCTTCCCCAATAAAACTGCACAGCAAACAGTCCTAATGCAAGTACCTGTCAACACTATCAGTTGAAGACAATGAATATTTGCATTGCCTTTGAGCAAACATAGCTCACAAAGGACATGAAGAATGATTATACATGAGGAAGCTACCATAACATGCAATTAAACTTTATTCTCAGATATGCTTCACATATTACTTATCAAGCAAGCTTCCATTTTTTCATTTCTGAGAGGCAACTTTAAAATCACTAAAAGCAGGTGGCTTGGATGCTGATAAATGTACGAAGTTAATGCGTAAACTAAAAAAACGGTCATGCCAGAATGTCAGCCATTTTCGAAAAAAATGTAAACACTTACAATTATCATGGCATATTGTTATTGTGATGATCACAGTTGGCTATTAGTTTTATGTATTTTATTCCACATTATTTTAATGCTCATAAACACTTCATGAGACTAAATTAAAGCTTTCGTGACTGCAGGAAGTCATACTCTTTGGGTCTTGGGGAAAGTCACGTAGATAGAAAATTAATAAAATAGTAACAATTATAATAAAAAAAATCACGACGTTTCGATCGCAACACAAGCAATCGTCTTCAAGTGAAAAAATACAGCTATATTTCTTCCTGCCTCAGCAGTCCACCTGCTGTATTTTTTCACCTGAAGACGATTGCTTGTGTTGCGATCAAAACGTCGTGATTTATTATTATTTTTATTATTATTCTCTTATAAATGTTCTATCTACGTGACTTTACCAAAAGACCCAAAGAGTAAGCAATCATATGTTTCGCAGCAACAACAAAAACCACTGAGCATTTAAAAACACGTTTAAGATCTATTTACAACGTTTAAAGGGTTTCTCTAAAAACAATGACAGCTGAGGCCAATAACAGGTTAAATGTTATACACCATCCTTTGTTCACAACTATGAGCCTGATGGACAGTTGGAATTTGGTTGGCATTCCTGTGGGCTGTTTAAAGAGATAATGGTGATATGTCAAGGTGCCAGAGTAGCATTAGAAAAGCAGGGACTAGGTCTTAAAACTCTGCATCCCCCACACTCCTGGGGTTTGCATTGCGACTATCCAATCTACAGGCGCATGGTGGTGCTCCTGCAATAGCTGCCCACACGCCGCTCGAAAAAGCAGGGACTTGAATCTGACATCATCGTCAAAAAACATTCAATTGACCATCACCACATATCTTTATCCGGGCATTGTTTTTTATTATTGTTTTAACAATTTTTTCGATTATTTAATAGGCTTGAAGCTAAAATAATGGGATTTAATATATATCATTCTGATCAATTGAAGTTCACATCGTATTATGGTGCATGAAAATAGTGCACCGATGATATTAAAATCTACTGGCTCTTTCAAAAATCAAAATACTGGTGGAGGTAGGGCATGTATCATAAATGCAATGTGAGTAGTGGCAAGGCATGCATCGTTAATACGTTGGTGTCTATTTGTTTTGCAAATTACTTATCCATTTTATTTTGAGCACTATTGTATTAATTAAGTACACGCTTGTTATTCGTATTGGATAGGGTTAAATATTTAAAATGTTAATTTTTTCCCACTCATTCGAATGTGTGGATATATTATTAATACTACTTTTACATTTTTATTACAAAGAGTAACAGAGGTGTGGACTCGAGTCATGTGACTTGGACTCGAGTCAGACTCGAGTCATGAATTTGATGACTTGCGACTCGACTTGGACTTGCATAACAATGACTTTGTCCCACCTATGAGATGTGGACTCGAGTCATGTGACTTGGACTCGAGTCAGACTCGAGTCATGAATTTGATGACTTGCGACTCGACTTGGACTTGCATAACAATGACTTTGTCCCACCTCTGAAGAGTAATATTTCATATTTATGTGGACTTTAATTTGAAATGTATTGAACTGCTATTCACACCTGCCTATGTGCAACCAGAATCGACTACACTAAAGCAATGGAAACTATAAGCCTGTCATCTGCTGCTGTCATCATGAATTTACATGGTGGCGAGATGTTAACTACCTCACCTGGTATACAGGAGGGCCGTGGGCTCGATCCTGACCCTGATGCCTGCTGTTTATAGAATTTGGCTGCTATAAATTTCCACATGATAAGCCACTTCTTTGAGCTATCATTTGTGGTCAGGTCCCTTCTGAAAAGAGCTATATAGCTCAGTGGGCCTTACCTGGTAAAATGAAAATAGTTAAACTTTAGTTTTAAACATTCCTTTCATCCCAACCACCTATCGTACTCAGTGAGTGGATTGTGGAATGGAATAAAGGAGAAAATAGCCAAGTGATGCCCCATCAAGACCATTGGACAGTTTCAAGCAAGCAATTCATGAGCTTAAAACCAATGCCGTTGAATGGCTAAAGAGCGCAGCAATCTCTTTGTAAGATGTTTGTGATAAATACATTATCTCTGCAACACTACACAATAAAGAAGAAAGTGTTGGGGCAAGATAACAAACAGTCTAGCTGCCATGTGAATGAGTTATGACCCAAAGGTTTCAGGAAAAATATGCTGTGGTGATAGGTTCCTGAGATAGAAGCCTGCCTTTGATGCGCCCCTCCGGCATCAATGTGACATCTGGCCACTGTCAATGAGAGAGGCTAAACTGACACTCGTGGATTAATATCTCAAGGTGTACTAAATTTACATGGTATTTTGTATTGCAAAGTTAATCATGCATTGTCTTGTTAAGTTTACTACATATTTAAAATATATATTATGTTTTTATTTGCCTGGAATGGCAACTAAAGCATGTACAAAGCTACGGATTATTTTCCAAGACGGAGATGCTTCACAAACTGTTTTTGGAGGCAAAGCCAGAGTTCATGAACCGCTGTTCAGATCAGAGAAACAGATGATGAATCATCTCTAAGCGATGAAGCATCAGGGGAGGGGGATAAGACAGGATTCACCGTGGTGACCATTAATAATATTATCAGTAAGGAAAATCCATAAAACAAAGCCTAACAACAGTGGGACTGTTCTGTTGTGATCTGTACATATGACACCCTTTTACTGTGTCTAAGAAATGCAAAGTGTTGTTTTTGTGTGCGCAGTGTGCGCTGTGTAGTGTCACTGGTGTGTACTGCGTGTATGTGGTAATCAGGGAGGAAATGGTCGCTGAACTTCAGCAACAGATCTCCCTGCTGTCGCTCATGGTGCAAGAGGAACGACACAAGCATCGTAAAGAACAAGACGAAGTATGACTTGCAGACCGCATAAAGTATTTGCACATCATTTAAGCACAGAGAGGGATCAATACTTCACAATTAGGGTCTGTATTCGAGGGAAATTCAGGAGCGCTGAAACCAATTGAAAACTTTCATCAGGTGTCTTTAATAAACACAGCAAAACTCCAAAAATCGGTGGTGATGCAATAATAATTCCAACTTGTAATGCGCCGCACAGTTTATGCCCACTCTCAAAGAGAACGACTCAAGAGGCGTGAGGAGAAACCACAGACAAGCGGAAAAGGCAGCCACGTGGTGAGACGCCACCAACAATTTCCCAAGCTCTGTGGTCCTCTATATATTAAGGTGTTAACAGCCGCTTAATGAGCGTTTTACATGTGGGAGGACACAAGAGCACGTGGAGAAAACCAATGCATACGAGGGGGAAACACTCAATTTCATATGGATGGAACAGGTGGAGTCCACATTTTTGCTGTACCACATTCTCCTGGCAAGCCAAGCTACAGCACCTCATTGACATAAATGCGTGTAAACGTTTGCATAAATTATGTTGTATATGAGGTAGAGATTGTGAAGATTGGTAGTCAATGTTTTTGTATAGGACAAACTCAGTGCTAGTAGATGTCAATACAGCTGCAATCATCCTTCAGAGCAGTTAAGTCATCAGAAAATATGTTGAAAGCAAAGAAAGGGATCATCTTTCACAATAATTTAAATTTTGTAAGAGTCAATTTTATTACTATAGTCCAACTTATTATATATAGTTGTATACCTGACTTTGGGGGTTCAGCCAATATGACTTGTTCTACCCACGGTAGATATGGGGGTGTGTTTACACAGTAACTTCCTGATATGATGGTGTTTAGTTTGGTCACGTGACCGGGAAGTTACGAGTTAAGGGTCTCGAAGCCACGAGGTAAGGTAGGGGTGTCAGCCATTACAAAGAGTACAAAATGGAGGCACAATTAGCGTCTCAGTGAAGATGGGTGCATCTGTTCATCGTGGGACTTTAAGAAGCATTATCTTTTTACCTCATTTCATTCATTAAATACGTTGGAGTCGGATGTTGACCCTGGCTCTGGAAGTTTATTGAATGCGAGGTTAACTACTTGGATAGTGGTACAACGCAGCGCACACAGCGAGGCCGAGACATGACTCAAATATTGGCTGCGGATGCCTACATGTTAAGTTAATAATGGTTATTTTTATCATCTAGTAACCAGTTATCAAACAAAACCTTGTGATTTGTGTTTTACCTCAAGTCGACATATAATCAGTCCTTGTTCAAGTTTGAAAACTGCAGTCATGCTTACCTTGACAGAAGCCATTCCACTGGAATTGGATGAGTATCATTGAGCAATTGCCAAATAATGGATTCCAAGGTTTGTCTGTAGTTAAATCCTGGTCTACTCCGCACAACACAATCCATGATCTGTGGTGTAAGATTAATGCTGTGTTGGAGACTAATCCTTGGAAGATATCTACCTCGACTGAAAGGATAGCTTGCCATATGCATTCAGAAGGTTTGACATATCGAATATTGTGTTTAAAATAAAGTTTGAGTCAAGTGGATGAAATTCTTGGCCCATTGCGCAGTGGTTATTAACCTTTTGTACCTAATATTAATCACGCATAGCAGTACTCTGACTATACGTAAAGTGCTTCCTGGATAATTGTATCACATGGAGGATGTTGTGCACACCCAAGAGCTACATTATGTATAAACATGACATCAACTTGGTTTCAGTCGCCTCAGATCACGTCAATCTATTAGTTGGTGCTTTATATTGAATTGTAGCTGGGAGAATATTAAGATTAAGTGAGTTTTCTAGCATTTGTTGCCCCATTCATTGACGTGACTAGAATTAATGTGTTGCTTGTGTAATCATGATTAAAATGAAATGTAGTACAACCGATGACAGAAATGTTGTACATGAACACTCTCTCTCCATGGCTTCATTCATATTTAACTTCCTTATGATGCTCCGTGTTCTATTTATTTGCCAGGTGTTTTTCCATGCTGATAAACTCAAAAAAGTTGTCACTACTCACAAAAGGTACAAAACAGTGATTGTATACGCTTAATTTATTTGATCACTTAATAACCAATTTTACATGTCTCACTTTTAATGCAAACGTATTTACTGAGTATGTTTAAAATACGGTACTTCTTAATATTAACAGTAATTTACAGCCCATTGTCAATCCACTGCTGGATGAAGGCCTCCACATACCATGTCAGTCATGACTATACTTCACCACACTGGTCAGTGCAGGTTGGTGAAATGAGGGGCCCAGGACTGGTTTAGATATCACTCACCTCTGATGTTAGCCATGGCGGGGTATCCAACTAAGGCCGCTGGGTTAATTGCACAATGTGATATCCACTGAACCACCACTCCACCTCATTTCGAACCAATGTCAATACGAATAATAATGTCATTTATATATCTAGAAAAGCCACGACGAGTCTCAATACTTTTCTCGCAGAGTTCTGCTGGGGGGATGTTTGGCCAATTACATGAATTAGTGTTTGGCATTTAGAAAACAAACAGAATGCCCTTGCCGATTCACAGCTCCAGACCTACACTACTTGGCAAGCCCTGGTGGTCACCCATACAAATGTTTACAAGACTAAGTCCTGCGTAGCTTCTGAGGTGTGATAAAATGGTATTTTGTCATTGACGTATACCATAGAGTATTATGTATTTTTCTGAAGAAGAAGAAATGTACAGCAACTATCCAATGTATTTAATAATTTTGTTTCCATCTAGATTTGAAGTTTTCGTGACTGCAGGGATCCATACTCTTTGGTTCCTTCGGTAAAGTCATATAGGTATAATTTATTTTATTTTATACCTACGTAATTTTGTTTTCATTTGTTTGCATGCCAAATGGATAATTGTATTACCGCGTCTATTAGAACAAGGCCAAGTGGTACAAACCATTCATGTGAGGGGCTAATTAAACAGACAAAATATCCACAATGGTAAAGAATCAGAACAGTCAAGGTCAATGCATAATACTACAGCAGAAGAGTGTCACTGTGACCCTGGTGGACTACTTAGGATTTGAGAAAATTCCACTCCTGGCCCGTCCGATTAATTAGTCTTTAATGGAAATTATACATATATAAAACAACATGTTACTTTCCCATCATTTGCATAAAACAATTATGTGCTCAATGGTTTATTCATGTAATTCAGCTGATCATGTAATTCAAATGGCTACGAAGAGTGCGAAATAAGTTCAACATACATACATCCATACATATACATTAATCATTAACGTGTATGCACGTTGTATGATCAAACACTATTAACTTTTTTGTTAGGACAAATTATACATTGTATTGCCATTTTAAATTACAAGTATATCATTAAGTAAAACACATTTTCTTACAAATTCCGGGGCTTGGTGACATTTCAAACCCCTTTAGCTCATGCAGATATTAATTGTGCACAATACAACCATTAGTTGGAATTCTACACATTACTCTGACTGATGATACTCATTCATTGAATTTACTTTAGACTATTACATCAAAAGGAAGTTTTAATTTCATTTCATAATATAGTTCTGATAGCAATTGGTGTTCTTCCATATAAAAGCTTTGTTCATGCGTCACGCTTTACTCAGCTATCAGTTTTAACGCTAAACTGAAAAGAATAGCCCAAGAGAGATCTTAACATACTGAAAAATGGGTAGGACAGAAATCCACTTCTGAGACATAACCCTATTATTGTAATGTATCTTTGATAGCATCATGGCACTGCAGTGGCTGCCTGTCCGTGTGAGCAATGTGCACGTGCCATTATATTGGGGTAACGGAATATGTTAGCTTTTAGAAAGGAATAAGACTGATTTCGTTGTCTTTTGAACTGAGGCGGTGCATATTTCTCTGCTGTTTAATACCACCAGTGCAGGGCCAAAGGTGGACGTGCTATTATTCGATCACTTCGGTAATGATTGGATATAAAAAGAGACTCACTAAGACTTTTGTAAATCAGGCATTATTTTGCGGCACGTTTCAATCAGATATCCTGCACAAAGAGCTCATTTATACGTGTGTTCTGAGTCACTTGTCTTGGATGCATACATGTTCAGTGAACTCCACCGATTTATATAAAGAAAATATTCTTCCATTAAAATTCCACATTTACAAATGAAGCTCGGACCTCACAGGTCACCGATAGAGAAAATGAAATTTTCCTCACATTTTGAAAATAAGACAGGTGTGCTTTCATGTTATTGGCTGTTGTCTATCAACCAAATGGAATTTTAACCTCCTTAAGGCCTTTCCATGGCAACACATAAAAGGTGCATGATACACACAACTTTTGGAGTATGCTCTGTAGATACTCCAGAGATGAATGTTAGAGTAAAATCATTGCAAAAATATGACATGAGGGTTTTTTTTTTCAAGAAAGTGCACCAAAATCCATGTTTTTTCAGACAGTTTGTATTTTTCCAAATCAATATGCTTCATGTAACCATTATGTGCCATTTTTGTTAGACAGCAGGAAAGAGGAGTTGTGTTCAAAACAAAATTAGAATTCGCACTGCCAAACTGTAACGTAGATGTTAAATGGACATGTGCAGATTCCCCTCGCTTTATGCGGTAGATGCATTCCAAAAATGGGCGAGCACAAAGCGAAATCGCATGTGACAGCTGCCTGCCAAGTAGCGCACACAGTGCACGCACAATCTTGTCCCACGTCCCACCGCATAGCTCCATATGAGTAAATTCAAACAACAAATAGTGAATTTTGGGTATAAATTGGTTAGCCGCATATTGCACCTACGATTAGCACGGTTGGCTATGTACGGTGTGAAAGAAGTTCAACATACATATGCGAAATCGCACAAACTATATCCGCATAGAGCAAGGGAAACCTGTATAGTGAATGTGCGATGTTCTTGAGATGGGCGTTGAAGCAAGCAACACCAACCAAATATGTACTTTACTCACATTCACCCAACTAATCAATCAACCAAAGCAAGAGGTGTTCTTCTGGACAGACTTACAATGTGCTATTCGGTGCACATAGAACTGTGCTGCCATTTAATTCATCTCAAAGCTCTCTCAGCCAGTGCACACGTTGGTCTGCTCCATAGCGAAACTTTCAATTGTGCACAAAACTGTGGATATTTTTGGTTGCATGTGGAATGTGTAGGCACCCTGCCTATTTTCTGTTCGTTACTGCCACGTGTGATAAACTGCTACATGGCATAAGATGCTTTTCGGATGCAGTTTGAATTGGCTATTTTTTTAGTTGAGGAAAGTTATTCGTTAAAACAATGAATAATGAACTTTTTGTCATCAAGGGATATCTGTATGGCCCCCAACTCTATGATTGAGGGACGAAGGAAGGTTAATTTATCATCGTGTGGCCAAGAGTGTTGCAAGTAACCTTTTGAAGCACACCGTGTAAATAACAAATGCTCATTCCTATTTATGAGCCCTCCCGCTTGCAGTGATTAAAATCTGCAACATATATGAGCAATAATGTTTTCCAGAAATATACTCTTATATAATGAGCTCGATCAATTGCCGTCAAGTCTCTACACCTTCACCATGCCAAACATGAGTAAACAATTTAATCATAACTCAGCAACGGTTACATCTTGGCATATTGGCAAGCATATATTAGTAGTTGAAATCGGATTATTTGCATAAATAAAAACTATAAAAAGTGAGTTACCGGCATTAAACATGAAAAGTTTACCCTCTTAACTGGGTAGGAGCTGATGTGGTGTAATATTTAGCATACAGCACTAGCCACTCAGAGGTAACCAGTTCAACTTTCGTCCAGCACAGCCGAGGAAACAATGGTACAAGTTTCGCGTATGTATGTTTAACTTCTTTTACACCGTACGTGGCCAACGGTGCTAATCGGAGGTGCGTGGGAAGGATAACAAACTAAACACAAAAAGCAGTTATCAAGAAATTAGGTTTTCAATCCTAAATCCCCCCCCCCACCGTCTCTGTTCAGCCAGCAGTAGGAATGGGTTCACCACAGTCGACTGGCAGGTTGCGGGTGGTGGGGTAAAGTGTGGGTACGCCCACCTCTTCCAACACCTCTGGTCAGCATGGAAGAGTAGACAAAATTATCTCTAGAGCTCCCTGTGGCTGAGGCCTTTCCACGAGCAAGGGGAGTAAGTGAGCAATTGCTGGGCTGTATGTATGTTGAACTTCCTTCGCACCGTACGTAGCCAACTGTACTAAACGGAGGTGAATATGACCACCACGCTGTGACTTGGACCTGCCACTGGTGCCTTAACACGACCGACTCGGATCAATCAGTTGCACACGCAGTGCAGGTTGAACGCTCGGTGCGTGCCAATAAGTACATTCATTCAGAAAATTCATCCAGAATCAATTACCCTCTCCTGACTTTTGGAATCGAAAATCTAATTCTGCAAACGATTACTGGTTTACAGATGATCGTTTAACAATCATAATTACAGTAGTAGTAGTCCCCCAATTGTATATACACTATCGCACTGTCGGTATACATTTCTTCCCAGTTACAGACCAACAGAGTGTGCATGTGTTAGATACCACTTATAGGACTGGACATCAATATGTAAAGAGGTAAACTGCTATCAGATATCTATCTAGTTTGGATGTCACTTTATGTGAAAAGTATGTTACCTTACAACTACATGCAGGACCTAACATTCGTATGGTATACTAACCCACAATCACCACCGCACTCTGGCCACCTCTGCTACCATGAGCTGCAGTACGGTGGTTATAGGTCAGTGAGAATCTAATAAACACCCACTGACCTGTGAAATAAAATTCAAGGGATCTGGTTTGAGAGCCAAATGCACAATAAAATAGTTACAACATTTCCCACACGTGTACAAAAAAAAGTATACAACCAATCGTGGAGATATGCATGCTTGCAATTACACATAGGGACCCAAGAGGAATTCATGGATCAGGGAACAAATGTAAATTGTAGATATCACGTTGACTGTTCATGAAAGTAAGTGGACTGGTGATCGAATAGCAGCCAGAGGAGGGAAGACGACTGAGAGGGAGATGCGCTACGGAGATGACAAGATAGATATTTTGTGATAGGATCATCAGGGTCTGTGGAGGTCTTCATACACCTTATACATTATGAAAATATGTACATTTTATAGATAGGCTTTCACGAACAATATTATGATTCATAATTACTTATTTTTGGGTTAGATCGTGTAGGTATAAGAGTTTCAGAATTTACTTCATAGCTACACGATCTACCCAAAACATTCATTACTTATTAATCATTATTGAGTTAAATTATTCGTGCTTGAAAAAACAATTGCTCTCCTTATTTGTGCTTGAAATCCATCAAATATGAATGCAATATCGAGAACGCAGTGAGGTGCAGTACTTGCGTTGCCATTTCAATCTGAGTGCTTATCTTGTTTTATTCTAGAATATGAAACTAAGTCATGGCTTTTCCACTGACCATGTCCATTTTTATTGTAATCTGAGCCCTGTAGCTAGAAGGTATGGTAGCTGTGATTTTATTTTATTGGAACGTATTTTGGTATGTCTAGGTCCGTAAACGGTGAAAGCCACACATACAACTCGTACAGTGTGACGAAAGAAAAATAAGTGTCAGGTATAGTACGTAATATATTTTCTGCATATATTTAATGGCCTAATTTCGTTTTATGTACGCCAGCGATAATTACCCGATGTGATTGTCACATGCTGCAGTTTGATTTCATGAAAGACTGTTTTGCAATTCTTGTGACATAAAAGCTGTCGTGTAAATAGGCCGAGTGCCAATTATTGCATTTACAGCTGGCCTGCATGTTGAATCCAGCTGTACCACACTTACACTGAACACCTCTAAAAGAGTAACTGATAGCAGCATCCTCCTTACACTTTGAGCTCTGTTTGTACACACCGTCATGTCGTTTTATATCCATCATATACACCAGCTTTCCAATAAGAGATCGTTTGGGGGCATGTGCCTTATGAGGTCTGACCCTAAATGCAAATAAGACATACATATACAGCTGAAATCTGTGTATTTCAACAATGGCCTGTCAATACTCAATGTTTTATATACAAGCCATCATCTTCCAACACGTAACAAATGCAATTTGTGGTAAGTTTATTATTTATGAAGTTGCCCTT
The DNA here is from genome assembly GCF_964198595.1 of Lampetra fluviatilis. Taxonomy (NCBI): domain Eukaryota; kingdom Metazoa; phylum Chordata; class Hyperoartia; order Petromyzontiformes; family Petromyzontidae; genus Lampetra; species Lampetra fluviatilis. Next base: position 22,833,194 of record NC_136275.1, on the reverse strand, counting down.
TGTTAAACATTAATAACAAAACAAATATTGCATTAACCTTCACAGTACACTGCACTGCTTTAGTTTTTACAGTTGTGTTGTACAGCTCTCAATGTGTTTTTTTATCGGGCTGTACTATGTGTTGTTTGGCAGGACGTCCAATGTTTTTTCCACGTCTTGGTAGCTTCTAGAAATTATTCAGCAGCTGAAGGAGCTCCCAACACATAGACTAAAACTAACCGACATTATGACGAACAACATAGCAGGATTTCTGGGTTTCACCTCTGCCAGGCCTTCAGCTTCTACAAACCACTTCCATAGTCTTCTTGGTTTTTTCGGTAAAGTCACGTAGAAGGGAAGTAATAAAATAATAAAAATAAAACATAATAAAATTAAACAATTCTCACGACGTTTCGGCCACAACGCAAGCAGCCGTCCTCAGGTGAAGAATGAGACACTTCAAGCTAGGAACTTACATATAAGCTGGGTTGGGGGTGGTAGAAGAGCGCCTTAACAAAAAGAATGTGCATACTTACTATACTCTACAATAAGCTGAGTAGAGTATAGTAAGTATACTGATGGTGCTATGCAGTTTATATTTTAGTCTTTGTATGTAGTTTATACCTTAGTTTTCTACGGTGTTGTTTAGTTACTGCAGCTACATATCATTGGCATTCCTTTCCTTTGTTAATGCTAATCCCTGCACCCCCCCTTGGTGCTCTTGATCCTGCATAGTGCGTGGGTATGGTATGACTTTGAAGCCCCCCCGCCCCCTGCGCATTTCCCATGTATATGCTAAACTCATCTTGATATGCACATTCTTTTTGTTAAGGCGCTCTTCTACCACCCCCAACCCAGCTTATATGTAAGTTCCTAGCTTGAAGTGTCTCATTCTTCACCTGAGGACGGCTGCTTGCGTTGTGGCCGAAACGTCGTGAGAATTGTTTAATTTTATTATGTTTTATTTTTATTATTTTATTACTTCCCTTCTACGTGACTTTACCGAAAAAACCAAGAAGATGAATCCCTGCAGTCACGAAAGCTTTAAATCGAAATTTACACTTCCATAGTCTTAAGGCAGTTCCTGAAACATTCCACGCATACGTCAACAATGTCTTAAGTGCTCAAAAGTAGCCTCACGTTAATTTGTGCAAACCATAAATCTGGGTTAAGAATAAAAAGAAAATCCTGCAAAAAAATAATATATTAAGTGCTTTTTATAATGCCTTGACAATTGTATCGAATAAGCTATTGATATAAATGTTATCAACAGTGGAAATATCAGATTTAGTAACATGAGTGTATAAACGCGTTGTGAAGTAAGTTCCAATCTGTTGCATGGTGTGTCTCTGTCATGGACGTGCAGCTAAAGCAAGAGATGGAATTAAGGCTAAGAAAGTTGAAGACACAACATGAGCATGAGCTTGGGTGAGTCCACATTAATGGACTATCACAAATCTACGATTTATCCTTATAAACTGCAGGGACATGCTGTTGGTGAGTGCCTACTAAGACCAGCATAGCACATTGGGGAATAGTATGGCTAGAACCATGGCTGGTCAGCTTTGTCTCCACAGCGCTGTTGTTCTTGCACACTGCTGCACAAGCTACTGAAGTATGGATTATTATTCAATCCAGGAACGGTCTGAGACAGGTTTAGATACTGCTTGTCATTCATGTTATCAATGATCCAAGTTTGTAGCATAGAATGATAACAACTGCACTACCCATCACCACATACACAGCAAAAACAGACACGTCAAACCAGAGCGACTTAAAAAAAAGTTGTCTTTGTAATGGGCTCTCTTCAATCTTCCCTACCTGGGTACTTATAAAATGTACATAATTTCTGATTGGAAATATAACTTATTCAATAGTTCCCATGTATATTTCAAGCTTAGTTACAAGATAGGGGATACAAAAATATTACAAACAGAATGTGATGTTATCCGGTGATGTATGGTTAAATTCGTAATGAATGAATTATGGAAGTTCACACACCTCCAGTTTTAACCAATGGATGACTAATAAATGGGACCATGCTGAGCAGACATCAAAGTGACAACAATATTTCTTCAGCACAGGTCTAAAGTATTACGTGAGAAATATCTCAACACTTTATGAACACTGTAATTACCACTTGCTCATACTAAACATGTAACACAATTTTCAAAATTGCTGCTTCAAGAACATGGCAGTGATTATATTATATTACATTAAGGCACGAGAAAAAATCTGATGTACGGAATTTTTGTTGTATTCCCATGTGCCTCTTAAAATGTAGCTCCATAATTAGTTGAATTGAAGGTGATGTCACATGACACATGCACAGTCCATGTATATACCACAAGGTATTTCATTAATAGTTCAGTCTCCTCTCAGGTGTTAGGTACATCATAATTCCTCAATTAACTATTCGATTTAATGGGTTGGATGCATTAACATGCACCTGTCTGCAAATATTCTTAAACCCAGACCGAGCAGATAATAATGCTCTCATGTACATTTTCATCTCAAAATCAGGCCAAGTTCTGTGTTAAAAACGTATTATGTAAAACAAACTTCATGAGGCCTCCTTTTCCAGTACAGAAAAAAGGGGGGAAAACCTATCAGTAAAACAAACTTGATGACTACCATAAGCAACTACATTATGCACTTCCAACGAGAAAATAGAACCACGCACATTCTCCCATGAGGGAGGCTCCCTTTTCTCAAATGCAAAGGGTGGTCCAGATGTCTTGTGACCCCCATTTCAAACTCTAAAGCTATATATGTTTTTAAAGTAAGGTTTATCTGGGAAAACAACATTTTAGGGGTCATTTAATAGGGGGTAACAACACATCTGGACCACCAGGTACAGTTAACGCTTATGTACCGTGTTCCAGCATGAACGCCGATCTCCCTGCTGTGTACATGCACAGGGACATCCAAAAGCAGCATGGTCTTGCAGTGGCTGCTTTGGAGGCACAACAACTGCACAATGTGAAGGAGCAAAAAAGGCGTGACAAGGATTGCTACAGTATGTGGGCATGGCCTCCTTGCGTGCATTCATTGACCACATCATATCTATGGAACCATTTTTTTGCCAGTATCAAGTTGACGAAAAAAGAATAGGCTTCATCCATTCCGGCAAGAGTATACACATGTTAAGATGTTCAAACGCCAAATAGATACCATTTGCAAGGCATCAAGTATGCATTAACCATATATGATTGTGGTAAAACGTGCAAACAAAAATGATTTGATAATATATGCATTATCCTTGAAACAAATTGGCCAACACCAGTGTTAGACCAAAGAACGCCAAAAAGCAAACAGCCTTTATGCTTCTGATTTAAAGCTTTCGTGACTGCAGGATTCATATTCTTGCTTGTGTTGCAATCGAAATGTCGTGAGAATTTTATTGTTTTATTATTTAATTGTTTCCCTTCTACGTGACTTTACCGAAAGAACCAAGAATATGAAGCCATTGTGCTGTTCACCTTTTGGCGGTCTTTGGTCTTTTCATAGTATAGCATGCATTTTATTGTATGCCCTTTGTCCAAAACTGTGCATATTTGGATATAACATTCTGAATAAAAAATTGACACTATTGTATGCATGCTTTGTGTAATTTTAAGATATACTTATTGTGAAGGTTTTTGTAGACAACGATATATAATGAACCATGCCAAATGAATATGGTCCAGCTATGTTGCTGACGAATTTCCCAGCAGATTTGTAGCGCTGAGTAGGTGTTTCCAAAAGCTTGATTGAAGCTGAATTTGTCACACAAGGGTTTTAGTAAATAACCCGACATCTAGCTGTTGCAATCAGAAGGTCGGGGTTTTGGGTCTCAAGTCAGGCCAATTTGAATTCATTGCAGGTCTACTCTGAAGATTACACAGCATGCTTGATATGTTCTTGATTTGTTAACCGATATGGATTTGTGCATGGATTACCAACTCTGCATTCAGTAACAATGTGCTCACTACTTTAATACTTTTTCGTCAATTAAAAAAAGTACTCAATGTTCAAAATTCGCAGTGCATCCACAAGGAGCTAGGTTAAAGGTTTGACAACTTTACCAATTGGCTCCCACTCATAAAGTAATTTCCAAATAGCAGTTGTGATAGCTGAACATTAAAACGGAAGTCTATTCCAATTATTTATTGACAGAATAAGGGAAGATAAATTAATGTTGTCACCAATTAACAATATTTAAATCAATAAAAAAAATAATCAAGTATGACTTAATGAAGCAAGGCATGTATATACATGAACTTTATAACCAGGTCAGGGTCCACAGAAGGAAAGTCTCTGTTGCAAGAGAGCAGCCCTGAGTACAAATAAATAATGTAAGTATATCAGTGTTCAAAGCTAACGACACAATTTTAAAATCATCACAGGTGAGATTGGCAGAAAATGTAAAAAAATTCTCAATGAAATATATTGAAAAAACCAATTGCGTACAAATGTACGTCTATACATTTCACAGAAAAAAATGTGTGAATGCATTGTCAGTATGTGGGGCCATGAACCCACCACACTACATACACCACACAAACCTTCACTATAGCGTGTTAACTGAGTAATACGCCATTTTCAAGCAGCGGTGGTGAGGCAATGTTATTGTGAAATTGTAATGAAGCAAAATGTCCAATTCAAATGCTCTTTAGGTCTTCTTGCAAATAATTTTCTAGGTGTTTGTGAAATCGCATTTATATGAAAACCAATCCACAAACTCGAAGTTGATGGGATTTTTTAAATCTTTACTAATGAGACGCTTGCTATTTCCCTTCCATATTCACTACATCTTTTTTTTTACTGGTATATTATTCATCCGCATAAAATTATTCAGGTGCAGCCCTTGTTTCCACGCTGGTCAGACATCTCTGAAGAGGTGGGAGTTCCCACACTTTACCCCACCTTCTGATCGACTTACTGGGGCGTACACATTTATTATGCGGGAGTATATATTAAACTTCCTCGTTTTCAACTGCTATGCAAGCAGATTGAACAGGAGACACCTGTATTGCAGGTCCATTGTATTAACCATTACATCACAGCAGTATTGTCTTCAACAATATCATTGCAGTTCATCTTAATTCAGAGAATATCTAACAAAACTATTGATAATTGTAAACAACTGTTCTAATTTCACAGACACCATGCGTTTCCTAGGACTGAAAAGTATGTGCCTAATAAACGTGTGGCAGTTGTGAAACACTTTCCAAAACAATTTAAAAATTGGGTAATTCACTTCCTATGACACACTTTACAGATAAGCTTCAAGAAAAGCATGAGTTCCTGGAAAGCTCATTTGAGGCCTATAAGGTACAATCGCACCTCATGACACTTTAATCAAAAGTAGCGGGTTGTTTACAGCTGTCCTGCATTTCCCATTTTCCTGATTAGGCTGTTGATAAAGGATTGAGGTCGGGTATCTTGGTTCAATTGGACCCCACTTAATATCGTGCAAGTTACATTGCAGCATAGAGTGTGATTCAACCGTGGTCTTCTTGAAAGCTGAGTAATTTCACAAACAATATCATGCGAGCCCACAGCGTTATACCAATGGTCATCCACGGCAGAGGTATTGGTTCTGCCGTGTTTCAGATCTGCCTTGTGTTCGCGAACACGGTCCGAGACATGTCGTTTCGTTTCCCCAATGTAACTGCTACCGCAGGTACAACTCAGTTTGTAGACTCCAGGATATTGTATGTCAGGAATGACCTCCTTCACAGATGGGATTAAATCATGGATTTTGTGTACTGTATTGAATTTTGCGAATGAGAAGTTCATGTTTTAACTTGTCAAATATCTATAACTGCATGCTAATCATAATCATATAATCAACAGGACCCTGCGGGGTGGGCTGGTAGGAACGAATAACCAACGGGAAAATGTCAAAACTGGGTGGTTTTTAACTTTTGCCGACAAAACTGGATCCCAAATGTCAAAACTGGGTGCACCCTGGGTGGCCAAAAACTTGAGTTTTGGACACTCAGGGTGCACCCAGTTTTGACATTTGTCAAATACACTTGATAATTGTATACTAGCACAGTGTGCCAGCACCCCATTCATCCAAACACTTGGTATTTGTATACTGGCACACTGTGCCAGCACCCCATTCATCTAAACACTTGGTATTAGTATGCTGGCACAGTGTGCCAGCACCATATAACTACACACACTTGATATTTGTACGCTGGCACAGTGTGCCAGCACCCCAACGACCAACATTTCAAGCTATGGCTCGGACTCGGAAGTGAGCTCGGGGCGGGCTTGCGACCAGGCGGGCGCACTGCCACCTTGCTCACATTCGAATGGCAACCCTCCACCCCAAGAAGACTTTTACCACGCGCCGCGAGGCCATCCACGGCATCCAAGACTTTGCTTTGCAACAAGGCAAGCGCGCGGTCCTTGACCTCAAGCGAAGCGGCGGACGGCACGTTGCCATCGTCTGCTCTAGTTCAACACCTTGTTCCTTCAAGGTGAAGCTGACGAAGCTCACGGGGGAACGACGCGGCTTCCGCGTCTCGGCGCTGTGCACGGATCACCACGGCTGCACGGGCACTACCAAGATCACGCAGCGCCAAGTGGAGGCGAACACGACAGCCCGTTCGGCCTTTCGCGCCAACCCCCGTACCTCCGCACCGACTGTCATTGCCCAGGTCGCCGACGTTGCTCGCGTCATTGTCCCGACCCGGATGATGTACCGCGCCAAGGACACGTGCATCGCGGCGAACGAGAGTGCGGCCCATGCAGGCTTCGAGTTCATCAACTCGCTGGTGGAGACGTTCGGCAAGCTCAACGCGACGACCTGCAGTGTGCGAGAAGACGCGGGCATCTTCTGGGGTGCGTTCATCTGCAACCCGATCGCACGCTCGTTGCAGCCAAGTCTTCAACGCGTCGTCGGCATCGACGGGTCGCACATGAAGGCGCGCGCCTACAACGGAACCATGCTCGTCCTCGTTGGGCGCGACGGCAACAACCGCAACGTCCTTCTCGCCGTGGCGCTGGTGCCGTCCGAGACGGCAGCGGCCTACGACTGGTTTCTCAACTGCTGCACGACCAACGACATCCAGCTCGACGGCACGCCGGTCTTCTGCAATCGTGGCACGGGCATCCTAGCCTCCGACTGGAAGGACCTCATGCTCATCCACTGCACGCGGCATTTGATCTGCAACGGCGTGGACATCGGCTCCGCGTTCACGCCCGACCTCCAAGGCATCATCTACGATGCCCAAGGGTGCGCCTCCGAGGCCGCGTTCCGCAGCTCCTTGGGCTGCTTGGGCGTAGCTCTGCCTGCGGCGGCCACGTACTACAACAAGATCGACCCCCACACGTGGGCGCTCTACCCGCACCTGCACACGACGCCATTGTACGGCTGGCGCACGACGAACTTTGTGGAGTCCACGAACAGCGAGGCCCTGCCGGCTCGCGAGATGGACCCCTTCCACTTCCTCATGCACCACATGGAAGACATGATGACGACGGCCTTTGCCCACCGCAGCGACGCCGAGAAGTGGGCCGCTCAAGGGCGTGTCATTACGCCGTACGCTCAAGGACTCGACGCTCAGCAGGCGTTGGCCCCGAGGTACAAGGTCTACGAGAGTACCTCGACGCGTGCATACGTCAAGGATCCAGATGCCTACGCCTCTGCCAAGCGCCGAGTCGATCTCAGCTCTCGGTCGTGCACGTGCGGGTACATGAAGCAGATGGCCTTGCCGTGTCGGCACTACATTCGTGCCCTCATGGCGTTTGGGCGGATGCCCGAGCTCTACGACGCATGTGCGGTGTGTTACCAAGTCTCTGCCATCAACACGACATGGACCTCGGTTGCCGGTATCGAGCTGCCCATTGCCGAGGAGCTGCAACGTGACAACACCATGATGCCACCTCCTCGCCAGAAGAAGGCTGGCCGCCCGAAGAAGCGTCGGATTCGCAACCGTGGCGAAGGTGGCCCATTGGGCCTCACGCGGTGCTCCTTCTGTCGCGCCAAGGGCCACAACAAGCGCTCTTGCCCGTCGAAGTAGTTATATATATGTAACAAACATGTTTTGTTCTAAGTGTGCAGCACCATACTTCTCGACGCAGACACTATCTACCGTTGTTCTACTGTAGTAGGTGTGGCATGCAAGCTGGCACACTGTACCAGTATACAAATGGCAAGTTCGTGTATGTTCGCGAGCTGAAAGTGTTACTGTAGTTGCAAGCTGGCACACTGTGCCAGTATACATATGGCAAGTAAGTGTTACTGTAGTAGTGAGCTGGCACATTGTGCCAGTATGCAAACGGCAAGTAAGCGAGCTGGCACACTGTGCCAGTATACATATGACAAGTAAGTGTTACTGTAGTAGTGAGCTGGCACACTGTGCCAGTATACAAACGGGAAGTTTGTGGTGCAAGGTATGGAACATGAGCCACGAGAAACATCATTTGGAACGCTCTAAATCTGTGGCGACATATGGATGAATAACGCAAGGACCTAAACGTGTACAAAATGATACATTAAATCGTACACCTTCTTCACCCAGTTTTGACATTTGTCCACATTGAACATCACCCAGTTTTGTCATGTCAAAAAGCACCACCCTGTTTTGCCTGTCGTTTTCCAAGACCACCCAGTTTTGACATTTGGGATCCAGTTTTGTCGGCAAAAGTTAAAAACCACCCAGTTTTGACATTTTCCCAATAACCAACTAATATAAACATAATGTATTATTACACTTGTTAAGCCAGGAAAGCCCCACTGAGTCAAAAGGTTTTTGTAGGGTCCTGCCAAGTGTTTGCAGTAGGGGTCGATGTTGATACACGGACGGACGATATAATCTATTGGTGGTCTGGTCCACTTCGTTCCTACCAGTATAAACTTGATTTGAAGCTTTCGTGACTGCAGGAATTACTCTTTGGTTCTTTCGGTAAAGTCACGTAGAAATAAAATAAATAAAATAATGGAATACGACGTTTCGATTGCACCACAAGCAATCGTCTATGTTGTGTCTCTCTCTCTGTGTCTCTGTGTTGTCTCTCTCTGCTTGTGTGTCTGTGTGTCTCCGTGTCTGTGTTTTGTCCCTCAAATTTAGTTCTACCTGATGACGATTGATTGTGTTGCAATCGAAACGTCGTATTCTATTATATCATTTATTTTCTTTCTACGTGACTTTACCGAAAGAACCAAAGAGCATAATCATATAGTCATACAATGATGCAAGTATAGTAACGATATGAGACTGTTGAAAGAGTGTTAATTAAATACACTTGCTTTTAAAACGTATGTTGCGAAAGAACTCAACAAATCACAGGTCACCCCTGCTGCTCCAGCGAGCACTGCATGGTGCTCGTCTTGTTTGGCAGCCATTAGTCAGTGGTGGAAATAACACATTTTTTATGGCAGAAGCAAGTAATCGTTTTAATAACTACTGTTGACATCGCACAAAATAGTACTGATTTTACTGACATTTAAGGAAAATATGACACCTAATTATTACTTTAGTACTTTGAGAGTGTCAATTGTCTGGATCAATTCCATATACACCCTTGAATGGTCATATAACTATGATACAGATCTTATAATAATTGACAACAGTATTGTATTAATGATATTGCCATTGCTATTATGACTGCTCACCTTGGGCAGATTACTATTTTATGATATGTTGCACTTAGAAAGCGTATGGCTTGATACACATCAAATATCATGCTTACCTAACAGAAGGAAAACACATGGTTATAGTCAGTTACAATTATAGCATCAAATAGAGTATTAATGAATTAATTTGAGGTGCATTAAGTGATGTTCTCGTTGTTATGAATGCAATACCTCTGTAAACACAACATTAATGATGCATTTAAAAACAATAATGCTATCAAGCAAACATGACATAATTATGATGCACATTCATATATTCAAACTCGGTGAATGCCTCAACAGTGGTGCGTAAGCACTAAAAAAACATACTTTTTCATTTGAACTGCCTTGCAACGTACATTATATTTAATAGGCTGAGGAAGGGCCATTCTACATTTATTATTCATTAGTCATATAAGAGTAAGCCAGGACAAATAGTGGTGGTAGAGTGGGGGAATAAACGCGATACATCTGATTTAACCACAGCACGTCTTTTACTCTGTATTTTGAATCCATACAACTATTACCTATCTGTGAAGCATGTCCAGCATTCTTCAACACTTATTTGCAGGCACTCCGACACTCTTGTGGAGTCACACTGAGGATTAATTGTGTAGTGACTGACTCTGCTGTTACACAACACTGTCTCTCTCGCTTAAACGCAACTCTACACTGGTTGCTAGTCTACAACACAACGCTAGCCGTCTGACATTGACGGCGCTGAAATAAGACAGCCAACTACTGCTAGCAGCGAAATTATCAAGTGACGACGACAGCGACTTAGGCACGATGATGACGACGACGAGGGGATCCCACTCCAAACGACGGCCCCGATCCCCCCTCGGGGTCCCATTTAATCCTGTTAGCGTGGCCGAGGCAGAGCGAGGCCACGCCCTCCATCTGGAACCTACGAGCGGGCTCTCGATGCGTCCCCTCCGTAACCTTTACCCTAGATCCCTCTTGGGTCTGTCACGTGGCCTGCTGTCAATCAGGGCTGCTTCACTGCAGATCCCCTTCCCTGCCAGCAGTCAGCGCTATGCTACGTAGTGACCAATTCTATGTCACTACAATTGTAATAGCATGGTGATGTAGAGAGCAATTTGCAAGAGGGCATGACCCTCTAGCCTGTCAACTTCCTCCTCTCTACAGCATCATTTTCAGGTGATAGTTTACATGACCATCAGTACAAACATTTAACAAACTGAATGCACAATGAAAGCCAATAACGTCTGAATTAGTTTTCTCAAATTTTATATAGCATAATTCATGCCAATTGCATCTCACAATGATGTACAATAGTTATATCCATAATCATATATTATAATATCAGGATGTTATAATATTATAATTTATGTTATAATGTGATAACATCACTTCGTCATGAAGTCATACAATGACACGTGAAAGAGCTCCTCAATCTGTAGAACAATTTATGGTAATATAAAGTGGAGGAATGCCCCAAGTAGAAAAGTGTAATTTACATTTTTGTAATATACTTTATGCTGTGTCATTCTGAGGCAAATTGTCAAAAGGCAATAAATGGTGTAAGTATAATAAAGTATAAAAAATATGAAACTCATAAAATATCATTCAAGAATATAATTTTCATAGAGATTTCTACAAATAGAAAGACATTTTGCACTATATTTAAATACTATTTCTGTATCCATTTACCATCCAATAGAGCATCAAGGAAATATCTCTGAGAGATGCTACGTTTCACACTTTACCTCATGCATTTGTATGAGACAATTACAGAAGACCATACATCAGCAGCTCAGTAGATGTGTCGATATGAAAGGACATTCCAATTTGTATATTTAAGTCATCTACTACATTGAAGGGGAAAGCTTAGGTGACATTGTTTTGCAGATAGTGCAGTGTACTGCATATGAAACACTGAAGGAAATTTAGCATCTGTGTTGGTGTGGCTATTATCATTACGACTGACAACAAACTATAAAGGTGTTCATCAATAGAATTTAAGCCTAATGTATACAGTATTTTAAATCTTCTTGGTTCTTTCGGTAAAGTCACGTAGAAGGGAAGTAATAAAATAATAAAAATAAAACATAATAAAACAATTCTCACGACGTTTCGGCCACAACGCAAGCAGCCGTCCTCAGGCGTTGTGGCCGAAACGTCGTGAGAATTGTTTTATTATGTTTTATTTTTATTATTTTATTACTTCCCTTCTACGTGACTTTACCGAAAGAACCAAGAAGATGAATCCCTGCAGTCACGAAAGCTTTAAATCGAAAAGTATTTTAAATATTAAAACAGTAACGTTGACGACCAGAGTCAACGTCCTGATGTTCTCTATAAGAGGGTTTTTTTTGTTCAATCGCGATAATATGAATGTCGTTAAACCCGCCACCACCTGGCACAGCCAATTAGTAAGGTTTGTCGCGTAAACAAAACATGCCAATTCGGTGCTAGCTCACCACACCAGTGTGTTGGAAAGTAAACTCACAACACTTACCATTCGAGTACGACGTTTCGCTTGTAATTACAACCAGCCTCATCAGGTGAAAGCCGGAGTTGTAGAGAAATTCTCCTGTTTTGGTCTTAAATAGAAGGATAAATGTGATGTCGTCACTTGTGAGTCAATCAGGTGCGAAGACCAGAGTCCACGTCAGAAATGTTCACGCATTTCTGACATGGACTATAAGCAAGCAGCCTTTTTGACAATGTTTGATGCAGGTGAATGCATTCCAATACCACAATGCAAATCCCAATAACAATATTTACCTTCAGTTAAAAATCCTGTGAATCGGTGACATAGTATTTGGCGCACGGTACTGTGAATCTGGCGGCCCTGAGTTTGATTCACCCCCATGGCTAATATCCCGCACCTCCGATTAGCACGGTTGGCTACATACGGTGCGGAATAAGTTCAACATACATACATGATTCATTCACATAAATTACAAATATAACTTACTTTAGTCATTCAGCCAGGTGGCACTAAATGGCTTAATTATTCTTATCCTGGTTGGGGATGCATTTAGTTTGTCATCACCTCGGACTCAATGATATAAGTACCACTTTGTGAGAACTCAACAGTGATCATGCTGTGGAGACACTGGCTCCCATCATAGGAATGTGCAATTTCCTCCACTATTTCCAGGCTGCCAACAGTTGTGAGCACGACCTCATTGGTATTTGAGTCCAAAGACACCTACTTTTATATTATTTTTTATTATCATTCTCGAATACAATGTAACATGTTGAGCACCGTTGCAATGTTTCTTGTCAGAAGAAGATGATGCCACGAATTTAGAGCATAAAATAACAGAGTGAGTATGACCGACAGTTGGTTCGCTTGGGGTGTGCTTTCCCAGGACAGCGTGAGAGCAGAGATGAGTGAGTGCTGGGCACAGAGGGAAGCTGAGCTCTTCCGCAAGTGGGAAGCAAGGCTGTCTGATCCTGGTAAGTCTGACATGGAGCTACTCCAATTTGTCCTAAAGCACTCACCCTTAAAAATCCGCAGTCACATTTCACATAGATACAAAAGTAGTGTTCAATTGTTACACTAAGTAAGAGAAACGTTGTCTTTGCTGCAGTGTAATTGTCCCAAACAAATAGATTCCCTGCGACACCAGTATCCCAAATGAACTGCTCACAAATTCAGACAATGCAGGAGTATTTATCTGGACTAACAATGTAACATCTAACAGGGGATTTGCAATGTGCTCTAAATTGCCCCAAGGTGGCGAGGTCATCGTGTTGAGGGATTAAGGGGGAAGAAAGAAACAGGAATATATCCCAATTTACATGCTACCCTGCTGAACCGTGGGTGTTACATATTGCCAAATAGGTTTTCAGCTTTGGTGTTATCAATAAAAACGCAACCAAAATAGGAAATTGCTTACGCATGCACAAAAAATATACCTATACTGTATATTTAAATATCAAAATGATCTCCCACGCAAATGAGTATTGGGCAGCACTCGTTAACTATTTGCATCCCTGAGCCAGTGGTGAAACAGCCGCATTCCTTCGGGGGTGAGGCTTTCCCTAAGACAATCACCGTTGGCCTTCCCACAAAGTGGTAAATATTTAATCGACCCAGGAGGCATTGAAGGCCTGAGTTGACCCCTAACTGCAAATTGAACTCACAAACCTTGGATTGCGAGCCACATGCTCAACCTCTGTCCCATCCATTCAGATCATATATATATGAGTCAGCAACTTGCATTTAATATATAAACAAAAAAAATTATCGTACCTAAGTACACATTAATTTACCAGATCCATCCCAAACTAAGGGCTGCAAGCACAAGTCACCCTTACCATACTCCCATCTTACTTCCATTTGTGCCAATGTGCTAAAATATTGAAAGTACATTTTTTTATGTTACGTATAAAACATTAAAGAACATTAGGTATCACGGTAATAATTTTACAGCCACTGTGATTAATGGGAGTGGAGAAACACATGCAAATCAGGTCCCAACGAGCAGAACTTGGACGCTTAGTTTCTAGAACACATTGGTGGCAAAGCAAATACTTTCCATGGAAACTGATGCCATGCAACACAGTCAACTCAACACTTGTGCGTTCCCCAGGCCGACAGAAAAGTCTTGCCAATGGTAAAAGTCCGCAGCAATGAGTCAGCACCTCGGTGCGCCTACAGGAATTAAGAGCTCACGACCTTTGGGCCTACTATAAAGTCACATAAACCTCGATCATAAATGGGAAAAGGCCACTTTTTGTGCGAAATTGTATTCCTGATGAAGAGCCTTGCATGACGCAAGCTGATGTTTTTGTTGTTTTAACTTTATGCAAGATGTTTATATTTCTGTGACTCACAGTGTAGTGGAGCTATATGTACAATTAATTCAGTATTTGTTCATACTTACTGCACACACTACGATGTTGCGCAACTGTTTAGCAAAAATGCAGGTCACCATGAATTAATTTTATTGTCATTACGTTTGTGATCTATGACATTGCAAGACGGTGATGGCGGCATTTCCCAAATGTTTCGGAATGTTTCTTGCTTGGCTCTTCACTTTCTCTTTAAATTATCGCTGCCTCCGTATGCTTTACCAGGCCTTTGTGTCTCGACATATGCACTGCTCAGTTGAATGCTGCGCAATGTGAATCTGAGCATAAAACTAGTCATGTGTTGTGATCCAGAGCCGCAAATGGATGCAGGAATCAATTTTCTTTAACATTCCAGTAAATGTAATTGTCTCCAGTGGCTGAAGGGACCAAGTGCACCTATTACATACAGCGTACACCTCGAGAATACATCGCTTCTCACACAGGCAGGTTGATGCATGTATCATGAGCTGGGTAATCGTATTCATTGATAACTTGATGTATTGTCACACCCTGCGCACAAATGGCATACCTAGAACAGGGGTTTGGCAGCATTTGCTGATCTTAAATTTAAATCTTGACCTAAAGCTTTCGTGACTGCAGGAATTCATATTCTTGGGTTTTTCGGTAAAGTCACGTAGATAGGTTCAACAAAAAACTACGACGTTTCGATCACAACACAAGCGGTCGTCTTCAGGAAAAGGGGGGTTAGCTTCCAAGGCAAACTGTTTAAAAGAGTTTGAAATGGGCTTGGCCCAAATGTCAGCAGCCAATGATAATGTAAGTGGTAGGTAGCCAACCCGATGGTGGTTTGGTTTCCACCAATCAGAGAGCTGCCAGGTGAAAATTAGCATGTTAAAGAGTGCAATCTTATTCTCTCTGAGATCAGGGCTAGGCCAGACCTAAACAAGATTCGTTTAGCATTGAGATAAGTGACAGCAGCAGATATCAGTGTAAAGGCGATTGGTATTACCTCAGTGTCGTGGCATCTCTTCAGAAATGTGAACGACTCTTATCAGATGAGCCTTCTTGTCTTAAAGTTTGTTAAAGGATCTAATAGTGGTGTGGAAACCCTCCCCGTAGAGGCGGTTAAATCTTGACTTAAAGCTTTAGTGACTGCAGGAACCTATCTACGTGACTTTACCGAAAGACCCAATAATATGAATTCCTGCAGTCACGAAAGCTTTAAGTCAAGATTTAACCGCCTCTACGGGGAGGGTTTCCACACAACTATTAGATCCTTTAACAAACTTCGAGACAATAAGGCTCATCTGATCGAGTTGCTCACATTTCTGAAGAGATGCCTCGAAACCAAGGTAATACCGATCGCCTTAACATTGACATTTGCTGTTGTCACGTCTCCCATTGCTAAACGAATCTTGTTCAGGGCTAACCTAGCCCTGATCTCAGAGAGAATAAGATTGCTCTCTTTAACATGCGAATTTTCACCTGGCAGCCCTCTAATAGGTGGAAAACCAACCACCGTCGGGTTGGCTACCCACCACTTACATTATCATTGGCTGCTGACATTTGGGCCAAGCCCATTTCAAACCCTTATAAACAGTTTGCTTTGGAAGCTAACCCCCCTTTTCCAGCAGACGACCGCTTGCGTTGCGATCGAAACGTCGTAGTTTTTTGTTGAACCTATCTACGTGACTTTACCGAAAGACCCAAGAATAAGGATCTTAAATTTGTTTGCAATTCAACTTGTGGCCATAGAAGGCCCAGTTGCACTGGAGGGTCTCCATGCAATGCTTTTTGGCTTAGACGACGTTAATGCTGTAGAGTTCAATATGTCTAAGAAGAGCAAGTCAGAAAGGGCTCTAAAACCTTCGAAGTGAATATGATGAGCAGAGTTAGAAAATAAAGTGGGATTTTGAGGTTTCTACAGCATAATTATTGCCTATACCAGGGATAAAAAGTTCTGGCTGTGCTTTGGGAGATTGAATTGCCCCACGGAAGGGTTTTTAATGGTTGCATGATACAGTTATATAAACACGTTTTAAAATTATGTGCAGAATGAAGACAACCCTGCCATGTCTTGAGAATATATATTTGTAATGCATATATTATTTATATAGGGATCACAACGTGGTCAATTGTCATTACGAGTTAAAAATAAATTAGTGCGCATCAAGAACGGAAATAGTTTTAATAAAACACCACAGATGACTGGCAACAGGGTTTATAACATTGCATAAAAATCGTAGCTGTCAGCAGAAGTGGCCGATGAAAGAAAAGTAATATTGAATACATAGGCAAAAAAACTGTTTTAGCACATGCCACACATGTTATTGCATATTAAAGGTGTAATTCTAATAATAATGATGATAGTACCGTAATAATTCGTAGTCGACAGTAAGTCTTGAAACTGTCTTAATGTGAAGCACAATTAATTGCCATTTATATTCACAGATGCTGAACCCTGTGGAATAAAATTATAATAATAAATAGGTATGAGAAGTAACACATTCTTCATACTGAAAAATATCAACCTGTGGTTACACAAGGGAGCGAGGAAACGACAAAGAAAATGTGTTTTGACTGAATTTTGCCAACATCCAGACATCATCTTCATACAAAACAAATCCACACCTTGCGCGAGTTTTTGAAAGTGAATCAAAATGCTTTAATCAAAACCACCTTTATACAGAACAACTGAGTGAAACATCCATCAAGTGTGCAAAGTTGGTCATAACCCTCTTCCTGCATAAAATGCCTACACCGTTATTTTTGTTTTGATTTGTATTTGTGTCATTGCAGTACCTTGTTTGATTTGTTTTGCTTTTGTAATTTTGGTGATCCACACCACGCTTTTGTATACGAGACTCATCCTGGCCTCTTGAGTCCTCGTCTGAATAAACCAAATAAACTACAACTATACTGAGCTACTATTCTGACTGCTGCGAAATTACACGTGTTGACAACAAACTGTCAACAACATGAAAACATGCCGTGCCTGTTATTTTAAAAAGCGTAACCATTCAGCACTGGTTTAAACACAATGACCTGGAAGATTTGTATCACGGTGCTTTCCGACTTTTTTCCAATTAAAATAAATTCATACAGGGTGATGGACTTTGGAACAGTTTCTACCTGTTAGCTTGTGAGCAGAAAAATATCATTCTAAGTCATGGTAGCAACAACATGCAAATACAACCACATCGGCAAATGCTTTTAAATGGACGTGCATTAACTTCACAAAGAGTACTTCTTAAATTCAGTCAATAGGAAATGCCATAAAGACAATTAATTATAGTTCAGTGCAACTGAAATAGTTTTGCACCAAACCCTTCCAGTTTACATGGTAGCATCACACACACCAATTGTTTGGTTAGCCATTAAACAAAGACAGTCACTGCATCACGCGCCTTTCAGATGCCCTTCTGCGGTCGTCTGGAACGCTCTTTCGATATTATGAAGCAACTGGAGCTATCTATTCACTTTTAAACGTAGATTGAAAACTAATTTTTTTAGAACAGCTTTTTGGGTTTAGTTTGTTGTCCTTCCCTCGCACCTCCGATTAGCATGGTTGACTACGTACGGTGCGAAAGAAGTTAAACAGACATCAAAATTTCAGACTCACAGATGCATCTCCTTTTCTGAGAATATAGATGATGAGGAACAAATAAAGCTCATATGAGAATTTAAACAAATATAACGCAGATGTGAGTCAAAACCACAGGTATAATGTCATAAATGTTTCTTGAATAATTTATATAACCGGAAGATGAAGTTAACACATTGAAAAATAAATGAACAACACATACAACCATTTTGGACGTGATACATTGCGTCTTTTGCAAGGGCGACCTGGGTACTGTTTAAAAAAAGTTCCAAACTATGACAATGATGTAACAGTAACTATGATTTGCCAAACTGTCTCATCTATGGTGTGCTTTTCACCGGCAAATACGACTTGAGATTTCCGTCTGTTTTCTGGGAGCACCTGGCATGGGCGATTAATAAAATGGCAGACGATACTGTCTCCTCACTGAGGACGCAAAACTCACCAAAGATAATCCCTGAACATTTTTTACTTCCAACAAACGTCCGAAATAAATAACAGCTTTGTTATGCCAGATAAGAGCCAAAATGCATCCAAGTTGACGAAACAGTGACGACAGCAGTGGTTATATGCCGGGTGTACAAGCAAAGAGAAATTGGTTTCGTTTCAGAAAAGGCAATTTTTTCTCTGTATTATAACACCAACACTTTTGGAGATGGAGCTGTTTATAAATATGAAAATAAATGTTCAATATTTACATGATGACGTAACTTAATCATCATGGGACCTCCTTTGCCAGTACCAAAATATACTAATAGGGTTTTTCCCCTTTTTTCTGGCAACAAAACTGACACCTTTTGCAAGGAATCATGCTTACATTAACCACAATACTTGCAGACGTAACTTAAGTTAGCATACTGTGAATTAAATAAATATTGTTTTACTATTTTGACAAGCAATAATAAGGCCATACTGTAAGGGGCCGTCCATAAATGACGTTACGCACCTAGGGGGGGGGGGGTCAGACATTTGTGACGAGGCATGTGTAGTACTAATCACATACCTGCTTTTCCCATAAATATGCTAAATGCCTCTTGATATGCATATTCTTTTGTCAAGGCGCTCTTTTTCCCCCTTCCATCCCAGCTTATATATATGCTCCAAGCACGTGTGCTGTTTCAATCAGACGCTGTCGCCTCGACAGACCTGGTTTTCACCTGAGGACGGCTGCTTGCGTCGTGGCCGAAACGTCGTGAGAATTGTTTTATTATGTTTTATTACTTGTATTATTTTATTACTTCCCTTCTACGTGACTTTACCGAAAGAACCAAGAAGATGGGGGGGGGGGGGGTTGAGAAATGTGACGTCACATCCAAATGCGCAACTTTAAATAAATATAGACAACACTTTCTACTTAATTAATTAGCCTTTTAAATAAATTTTTCTCTTACAACATCAAAGTGCAGCGCCACATTAAATACGCACTACAATGACGATAGTTTAAAGCGATTTGAAGCAATTTTGTTTTGGGGGGGGCAGAGCTTTGTGACGTCATATTTGAAGGAGGTCTGACTTTTTGTGACGCCGTGTGACGAAGGGGGGAGGGGTCAAAAATTGTCCAAAATCGCGTGACGCCATTTATGGACGGCCCCTAATGACATGGAACATTTTCTTAATGCAATTATAAAATGTGCTGGCGTCCGTACTATCTGTCGAACACACCTTACTTCATAACCTTAAACTTTAACAGAGAAACCATAGGTAAAATATAGGTCCATGATTGCCGACCACAATCCCACTTGTTATCATTCGTCGAGTTAGGTCAGATCTCTCGATCAATTACTCGTACATTTCTCTAAAACATTGCATAATTCTGATATTTAAAACACGAATAAATATAATTGTTCACGTTACAGTATAGCAGTTATTTTATAATAAATTACTTTATATTATTATTGTTATTTTCAACTGCATTTTAAAACGGAGACCTGGATGCCAGTAGTTCTGTAAAATTACTGTAACATGCAATTGCAAATGTATTGTGAATTCCGCCAAACCTGATGTTACATTAACAGATGACTAGTACACAATTTCATACGTCTCCTACACAGCATTCATTACGACTGTCTGCCTCGGAAAATATTGTTTTACCATGTGGAATTTCATCACCTTTTTAACATGTGGCATAATTTCACCTCACACACGTAGCCAGTTCCCATCGCTGTCTCCCAGCGCATTGCCACATGTTCCTAATTGGCCATTACGTAACCTGAGCAAGACAACAATCTGAGTTTGTGCTAGAGTTTCGCCCCTTGATTGATTTGCTACTTCCACCACAAAGTAAATGGAAACAAAATGAGTTTCCCCTGCCGTGCCGCCAGACAATAAAGCTGCCATGGGGACCTGTGAGTTGTGGAAATAAATGGAGTCACTTTTGTTCAGTGAGATCATAAACGGTTCAGGAAACGAACACCCAAAGCGTTACAAAATGCACGTGGAAGTTGGCGCATACAATAGTCCAACTAAGTTTGTCCATTACTCAGCTTATTTTTACAACTTGATCTCAACCGTCTCTAGGTGATTCTATCTCAATTACATAAATGACAAAAAGGTACAATTATCTGCACGATAACATTTCACTTCTGATTTCAACGAAAATCATGATTCACATAGCCTAAACTAGCTCTCTGACTATGCTCACCCAAAGACCAATAATGCGTTTCACACGTGCTCTCAATTTAGAGAAAAGACAAGCGCACTTGCATGCCACATTTAAAAAACGTTCAAGCAATATGGCTTCAAAATGAGAAAGGCCAGGATAAAAATACCCCGTGTACAATTGTAATGGGTTCACTTGAGATACACACATTCAGGAGGCAACACGTTTATTCTACGACCACAATGGGGTAACTACATAACTGGTAACCATGGGGTAACTATATAAACGGGTCAGGTCAGTCGGCACACTGCCTGACCCACGATGCCGAGCACGAAGACAGGAGACTGAGGGGAAGACATAGCACGGCGGGTTCCATTTCAGCAGACAGCCCCGATGGGACCCCGAGACCTCCCTTTTATGCCCCACAGCGTGGCCTGGCTCCGCCCTCGGCCACGCCCCCTTCTGGAACTTCCCAGAAGATTCTGGGCCATACACCACGTGTCCCTTCTGTCACCTTTGGCCCACATCCTTACCCTGTCCTATTACATGCCCTTGCCAGCCAATCGGGCTACCACGTTTTTAAATGCCCCCTACTCTGCCAGCCCCCAGACCATGCTCCCCTAGAGACCTCTTCCATGACATTGTGTACTCTGCTGGCAGACGGCTACTGCACACGCAATTCCTCTCACTGTCGGTAGATGGCGCTAGGCGCCGTAGTGACCCATTATATGTCACTACACAATGATGAAGTTCACATAATCACAAACATTAAATTTTATTCCATAACTATAAAGGTTAAACTGGTTACTTCACAATCACAATACATTTTCACAAAATGTGTTTTCACATTTCGATTTATTTATTTTATTATGCATTGACACTCACGTGTATCATATATTAACACTGGCACTGATGTTTTTAATATTTATGTCAACGTTATTTTTAATGTAAATCTGAGAGGAAATAAATTAATTTGTCTTTGTTTATCAAAATATCTAAATATGTGGTTTATAAAAAAAAAAACATCCATTGAAATGTATAGTGAATATATGACATGTATGTTTGTTATCTATGCCATTCTCACAGTATTAATGGAGGTACGTTTATCTTTAAAGTATCACAGTGCGGAACACACATCTGTACCTTCAGTCAGTTTTCATTAAAGATTAATTTATCTGAAAATAATAATACCCAGAAAATCTAACTATCTTGTAATTGTATGAGTTGTTACTAAATATAGCAGAAATCCAATAATTAGCGATCCAGTAATCTGATTCCCGCAATTGACGCTGTAAACCATGGCACACTGTGGGAGAGTGAAAATGCTTTGCGGACCGCAAACCGTGGTGCATAGAAGTGGGCAATTTTCATTCGGAGGTGCAGGAGCGGAACTGCAGGGAAACATGTAAGTTATTATCTATTTCCTATTGCACCAGCACAGACTATATCTACTGACGGGAGTTATTTCGTCAAGTCTGAAAAAAAAGTTTTTTTACAGCTTATAACATCTGGACTATTTAATTGAATGAGTCAGATTCATATTTGTCTGTGGACAATCCAAACGTATTTCCACACGTTTTTTGGGAGCTCACAATAAGGTTAATTTCAGTTTTGATGCTATTAAGACATTTGATGACCAAAAAATATGTCTTTATATCCAAAGCAGTGGGTATTGGGAAAACACCAAGACCAATTACTCGCAAGGAAAAGGAAGTACATCCTTTCCCACTCGCTCTGACAATGCTAACCAACAATGGCCTGACTTTCATTCCGTTCTTGGTAGGTCTACAAAAGAAGACAGGAGCAAACATTCTATGTTTTAGAATACAATTTTAAAGTAATCGCTATCAACTCAGTACATTTGCATAGCAGCAGGATTGTTGAATTGTCTTTCATACAATGCACATGCATTACATACATCCTTTACAGCAACAAGTGTTCATAAAATGAAACGAATAATTGCATGTTATTTACTTCTAAATACAAATTATTGTGGAATATATTTCTTAAAACTAAAACAATATTTAATTTTACCAGGTCAGGCCCACTGAGCATAGCTCTTTTTCAGTAGCGACCTGACCCCAAATGATAGATCAACAAAGTGGCTTATCACGTGGAAACTAGCAGCCAAAGACTCTAAACGCATGTTTCTAAATGTGGAGGGAAAACAAGAGGTCCCGGAGAAAATCAACAAGACCATTGGGAGAACATGCAAACTCCAAATATACAGGTGTCAGGGTTGGATTCAAACCCACGACCTCCTGTATACTAAACGAGGCAATTAACATCTCGCCAGCGTGCTGCTTTCAACACAGTATTCAGACCTCTGGATTGTACTGTACTCGAGAATTACAATTGCTTCGTTTGCACTACCTGGCTCATCAATCTTCACGCATGTCCCGCTGACAGCTCAAATAGAAGATGTATACTCCACCAATGAGAAATGGCAGTTTTATTGCTGTTCGAATCGCTGGGTGAATCTCACGTAATTACTGTAGCCTCGCGCTTGTCGAAAACCAGTCCGCCAGTGGCATAGAAAATATCCACGCGCATTTGTTGTGTTTGCAAGAACATACGGCACTTAAAGCCTGGCTGTATGATGACATATTGCAATTATGAAATGTAAACCCATTTAAATTCAACTTAACATGCTTTAGGTGTACACTAGACTGATCTGTACTGGCTTAGGCGAAACATTGCAGAATGGCAGGCACGTGACAAACGCACACGTATTTACGGTCATCCACTGCCAATGGCTGCACGCAGAAGGCTGTTGCCCCGAAGCCTCTGTCTAGTTTCCCAGAGCAAACATCATTGTTGACAATCTGCACGTGGCGATCGTTAACATTCACTGCATATCGACTCTCCGTAGCTTTTCATTCCCACTAAATTATAATTAACTTTAATGCATAGCTTGTGCGGAACGCATTGCTAAAATAGAGCATCGTTGTGTGCACAAACGAGAGGTGTGCACGGTGTCTTTACGCTTGACTGCTTGATTGCAGCATCCAAGCCACGCTTCGAAGACCTCCACGTGACAGGAAATTGACTGATGAGTGGCAGCGGCTATCGGGAACGTCCCTGGCTAATTGCCCGCTCTGCTATGGCCTAATTTACATACTGAAAGGTGAAACAATGGAGAGTCATCCGTAACATTTCATGGTGCATCATTACCATGTTCCAGATAAGTTAATGCTATCTTGTCACTTGTGGGGGGAAAGCTAGAGTAACGGTCATGACAAATTGGTTGTCATTGTTCTCGGTGCAGTGTTGCACATCTGTGCCCACTGTGGCTGCAATCATCTGCAAGACAACCAAGAGATCGCATTACATCTATGATTATCGAATCTACCCGTGTAAAGTGTTGTCCTTTATCGCCTTGTATGAGTAGGTTTTTCCGTCCTTACTCTAGTTTCCTCCCTCGCCAAACACTCATTCATGGAATTGATCAAAGGCTCTTGTGGATAAATACCAAGCATTAATACTAGCAGCTGTGTATTTGTCCTGCGTTACACCATGAGCTTTGTAGTGTACACAGCTCTAGCTATTGCCTCTGGAGAGTGGACACGAAGCGTGGCCAGGCACAATAAACATGCCCTTGCTGTCTCCTTCACTTTGTCAATGTGACCTGCCGTGGTGCCCTTCTGTCTCAATGGTGTAGCCAACTGTTCCACACCATTATTCCAACGGCCCACACACATGGGGGGGGGGGGGGCATGCAATGTATCTAATGGAATTACCGTGACACGTTGTCGTTACATCAGGCTGGGCCCCGTGAGCCTATGCCTAGCCAGATACGGAATTTACTTGCGCTGTGTGTGTGCAGCACAACCCCTACATATGAGGAGCACCTATAAGACATATGTCAGGGAACTGCACAATTTTTTTCAACACAAGCCAACAATAGCAAGGTGATAAAACAAAAAAAACACAATCAAAATGACACAATTAGTCATTTAATCACTCAACAAATCCCCAATTGTCTGAACAGAGTAATGTTTGGAAAGTTGCCCAATTACTTTAAGTAATCTCTTGTACACGAGAGGAAAATGGCACACCCCCAGAAAGTACTGGGCAGGAGAACACTCAAAAACATGCCTCCCCCAGACACTTTCCCTCATCAAGTGGAGTCTTTCACAGAGAGGGTGGTGTAAGCTCTGGCTGAGAACAAATATTCCGCTGAGTACACGTGGTACACAAAGACAGAACCCTACAGAACCCACATTGACTTTAGGGGCAAGCGCTGTTCGCAAGCATCTGTTAAGGCCACTGGGGTACGTAAGTGGTGAAGCCAGCACCAGGCCTAGCTACTTTTGTCTCCTCAATGTAGATGTTTACACACCAGACCATGTACCCATTTAATGCTGAGCCCATCTAAGTGAAGCCCAGCACCGGCTCAGATATCTCTCAACACTGATGTAAACCATGGCTTGGAATTGAGCTTAGCTCATTGGGTTCATTGTGCAGGGTGCTAACCATGGTGCCACCGCTCCCCACGTGGCACGCAACACATGCGTTTGGGCAGCATGTAAGCGTGTGATATTACATACACTGAACACGCGCTTCATTGCAAGTAGCATTGTAGTAGGGATTCAGTGCCCTGTTGTATATATTGTGATAAAAAAAATTAATTATCAAATATTTTTAATAAAAAAAATGTGAAAATGTATGTAAAAATGTGTTAATATATATAATAAAGTGTGATTAAACAAAAATGCGTGTTAAGTGTAATTAAGAATGTGTGTTAATAATGTATTATTAATGTGTGTGTGAGTGTTTGTGATTGTGTTGTCTAGGGGTATTTATGTGTGATTATGTGCGTGTGCAGTTATCACGTGGTGCGATTATTATCGGCCCTCTCGTTGTCTAGGGGTATCACCAATCGCTTTAACATGTTTGATTCTCGCTTTAACAATTATGATTCTCGCTTTAACAATTATGTGTAAGTATGTCAAGTCTCGGGATTCATATCTCACCGCAGGATACAGTTCATCATTATGACAATGATGCACGAATTTAGGAAAGAAGCACTCGGAAACCTTTTCTTCATCTAAGAAACTTTAATCTCAACTTACCCTAACATCAAACTCTTATAATTAGAATACCAACAACAGTGTCCATGCAAAAACATGTACTTATCAATCCGTACTGGATGATCATAAATGCATCAATGGTCAAATCTCACAATCACGTGGTTAAACCAGAACAATAGGCATAACCTCAAAGTGGCAATATTCGCACAGAATGCGTTCTCATAAAATGCGTATCAAATAGTTAGAAAACGTCAACGATCGGATCTCACAATCACGTGATTACAATAAAACAATGGGCATGGTAACGTGACCATACACAATTCCCTTGTTATGGTGTGTGGGACAAAACCCGACACTTGGCTGATCATGGTTGCCCCCGGAGTTTGCCGTTGCAAGATTCGATATTTGGCTGGTTACGGATGTCCCCGTAATTTCCCTTTGCAAGACTGACTTGTTTGATTTTGGGTGCTGTTTATCTAGGATTTCTAGTTCATGTGATTAATTACCTAAGACACATTATGGCCCAACGTTCTCCTCCCATGTTTGCACACGTTGTGCATAAATCAGTTCATCCCTGGTTCTGGCCCCACAGGCATCCTGGCGCCTGATGTCATAACCCCTATCAAACTCCCTTCCTTTTGGAGATCATCCCACGATTGGGGTGGGCACAGACCTACTTAATTGCCCCAGGTGTGGTGTGTGTGTCTGTAGCCATGCTAATTGTGAAACGGCCTTCATCCCTCTCGGTGTTCATGTATAAGTTTATTTATTTTCCTATCAAGCCTGTTTTGCCGAGTTCGAGTCCCACTCACAACCTACTAGGAATGTTTAGCTTATTTAATTAATTACTGTAGGCACTTTAAGGCCCGAAACTTCTCCCATCTTTGCACACGTGGTGCATCCATTTGGTCAGCCTGAGTTAATTCCTGGTTCTGGCTCCGCAGACATCCTGGCACCTGATGTCATAACCCCTATACAAAATCCCCTCCCTCCAGAGGTCATCCCACGATTTGTGTGGGCACAGACCCACATAATTGCCCCTAGGCGTGGTGTGTGTATGTGTGTCTGTAGCGTTGTTCATTGTGAAACAGACTTCCTCCCTCTTTAGGTCGACGTATCCTTAAAACGGATTCCTGCTGCAGCATCAATGACAGCCACTGGGAAGACAAAAGCGGTCGGGAAGGCTCTGGTTACACCCCTGGAATACATATGATTTTGGTCGTGGATAATTTACATAATTCGTATTATGTATATGTTCTGAATGATCCTTTGGTTCAATACTTCAATACAAAACTTCCATAATTCGTTATCAAGTTTATATGCTTAACCCAGATCTCAGGGCACTTATGTATGGATAAGTGGATGTTAATAAGACATGCAACTAGTCGTATTCAAAAACGCCTGACTATGTGCTGTCTTGTCATGTAACAATATATCCAATCACAAAAGTTTATCTTTAATATCATGATGTTTAAGGATATTCATATGCAGTGGTTTGTTAATTCAGATAGTGAAACGGCAAGGGACATTATTGTCTCTTTGCCCTGTATTTGCCCTAAGGGGGGCAGCGAGTTTATGGTGTTTTGCCATGAGCCCTCCCTTGCTCTCTCAGAAATTCCCTAGGTCACTCCTTGCCCATGCGAGAGTTATTCCTTTAGGGCCTGTCATGAACTTTTCCTCCTTTGCAAAATATTCTACGGCTTTAAGGCCTTCCTCAGCTCGAGTTATTCTCATAATGCTTATCTGATCGATGTATCTTGTATTCTGTTTACCCGCTTCTCATTTAGTGCTGTTTTGATTTCGTCACTTGGTTTTCCCGACTTTCGGCATGCAGGAAATTCATATTTGTCTCCAAGGAGCTATAACATAAAAAATAGACGATATCACACTTAATATACATTTTTTGAAAAGGCATTTATACAACAGACCCTATCGTGAGTGACCCCAGTGACCTCCACCCAAAGCCCTTCAACTTCTCAGCAGCCTCGACCCAACAACCGGGGGCTATGGGTGTCGACTGGCTACACAGTCAGCACAGCAGTCTCTAAGTGTGGTTCAATCACCACAATGAATTTAAATGTGTGGGATATCCATTTGCAGGACTGCAAGGTGGTTATAATCAGTTAATTCGGCAAGTCGACATTACCTGTGGAGGTCTGAGTGGTCGTTACAAAGCCAAAATCTCCATGGTTATCTCTTGAATTCCAGGTTTCCCATTGGTCACATCCTCTGTGTACCACAACAATGTCTACCTCAGTAATCTGCCCTCCTCCAGCTTGCGTGTGAGCCTCATCGATCATAATTTCCTCTTCCCGATTATATCTTCAATAAATTAGTTTCCCCCATTGATAGTATAGACATATCTGGAGAAAACATGGACTCACTAGGTCTGGATAACAACACATTCCTATTTTCACAATTACACGCCTGTGCAGAAATATATTTCTAAGTAACAATGGAAAAATGTGTGCTGTGAAAGAGCAGCTTAGGATCAAACATATTGGGATGAAAGCCTTGAGCAATTGATTAACCAAGTGAGGTGCACATCAATGGAACTATGTCATGCTCGCGCTAATATTTAAGGCACTCCCCCACCTGTCTCGTAAATATTCTCTTCGCCTTTTGGCGTCCTCTGGTTTAACATCGTTTTGAGACTAGGCTCAAAAGAAAGCTGTCTCTGGAATGGACCAATCAAAGACAATGCATATATTATCAGAGTATGTTTTTTTTGCATTCTGACCACAAGTATTGTGGTTAATGCAGACATGATTCCTTGTAAAAGGTTTCAGTTTGGTGTTTTAACATCTTAACACCTGTTTTGTTGCCAGAAAAAAGGGGAAAACCTCAATCATGAACTATATTTATCAGACAAGGTCCGAAGTTTTATAGTAAACACAAAAATAAGAATTAAAATAAATGTAAGAGATATCAATATTGCAATAACTTCTGTATAAATCTCACGAAAAGGAAGTACCATGGCTCAAGACGCATGACATGTCGATGAAGTTGGCAAACAGTGCCTAAAAGCCACCTCTGTAAATGTTTATGGTGCCACACTTTAAGTGATACTTTTACGGTCGTTTGTCATATGCACTTTATAGATCATTTACCACATACTGCTAATGTGCGATAGTGACAATTAGTGTTGACGTGTCGGAAATTGTATTGCTCTTGCTTAAGGATTACCGACAAATAGTCTCATTACATTTGGAATTTAACTGTAATAAAGCAAATCGACATCCTGTCTGTAATGCATAACAAATATTATGGTAAGACTAATACTGTACAGATATATAAACTACAAAATATAATACAGTATTGCATAACCTTTGGCTCAGAATGCTGGAAAATGTCAATCAGGAAGATCTACTTTCACATAAACCATTCAGAATTTAATAGAACTTCCAAAATACATTAAGTTAATAAAGAATGATTTGCAAAAAAAATCCCACTGCAGTTTAGATGGCTTTACACTTTAAAAAAATATGAATCAATTTAAAATCGTGATATGTGGCTAACACCATTTTACCTTTGTCTCCCCAGTGATGATATTTACGCACCCCATGAGATACTAATTTAAAGCTGATTTGACCTAGGGGAGGCCTAGGACATGTTCAAATGAGATACAATGCACTACTGGTGTTATCCGTGGCTGGGAATCAAACCTAGGTGGCGGGATTTACTACCTAACTACCACACACCGTTCCCCGTATAATCACGTCGATAATTGTGATGAAACAAAGACCCACGCACGTAAAAACATGCACCTTTACATAAAGAGCCAGGCAGAGACGTGCACACACATACACCCAAACATATGGACAAAACAAAGCCAAAGATCCCCCCCCCCGTATAGCCTTAACAGACCGTTGTGGCAAGCGCTGTTAGCGAGCATCTATGAAGACCGGCACGGTACACGAGGAGATAGGTGGTTAGCATCACGCCCAAAAATTAGACAAACACACTCAACGTGTGAAGGAAAAGGCGCTCCATAGAGATTATTGACATAAGTCACGGGGTCATTGAGGTTGGGTGCAATACTGGACTATGAACCGGGAGGTGAGGTGGTCGTGTGCACTACGAACCTGGTTACGTGAGCCATGGCTAACTTATGTGAAATAGTCCTGCGCTTACAACTATCATGGTGTGGAGCAGGGGTCGGCAACCAAAATAACAAGAAGAGCCATTTCTTTCCAATTCGGTACAAAATTCAGTATTTCAAGAGCCGCAATGCATCTGAGTACATACTGTACATACGTACATATTGTCAAGAAGCAGCCCGTAAAGAGCCGCATGCGGCTCCGGAGCCGTAGGTTGCCGACCCCTGGTGTGGAGGATCCTTCGTTCAGCAATAAATTCAAAATATGTTTTGGTAAAACAATATAATAATATAATAAAAATTGTAAGCAACCTGTGGCCTTGGCCAGCAATGTTAAGCATGGTCATTATCCAGGTGCGCTGTTTGTAGCCTTTATCGCTGTTTGATCGTATCATTTCATCTGTGCGTGTGTGGGGAGCGGGCATGTAGCGGTTAACATGCCGCGCTATGAACCTGGCGAGCAGAGTTCGAATCCCGCTCACGGTCACCACCAGTGACGATTATCTGAACAGGTCGACTCAGCATCAAATGAGTACCTGGTGCGGTGTGTAAACATCGCCACTAGGAAGACAAAGGCGGCCGGGCGTAGTGCTGGCCGCCCACCCCCTCGTGTGCCGTGTCGGCTTTCATAGGTGCTCGCCAGAGGTCGCAAACGGGGTTTGATTCCTTACCCGTACAATTCAAGTTCGGATATCGGGTACCTGATTGCGACCTCTGGGATGAAGCCATGTTGCAGGCGCGGGTGGGTTGATTCTAGGAACTTGAATTGTGAGAAGTGACAAGACGTTGGGAAATGAGTGACAAACGGTGACTTAGCAGTGACTCACGGCCTACCCGTACCCGGCCGCACCAGGGTCGCAAACGGCTACCCGTACCCCAGGGTACGGGTAGCCGGGTATCGGGTAGGGTACGGGTATCGGGTACCCGGTTGCGACCTCTGGTGCTCGCTAACAGCACTTGTCCTAACAGTTTCTTAAGGTTATAAGGGGGATCTTTGTTTAAGGGGAGTGGTGGCACAATGGTTTTCACTGTGGAACGAACCTGGCCACGCGAGTTTGATTTCCAGCTTTGGAAAATGTAACAAATAAAACATATATCGTTTGGTATTCCAGAAAATGCCATGATCTTATTCAAGCATATGGCAACGCCATTATGCAAGAATTTAACGAGGAGACACGTATCAAAGCATTGTAAACTGTTCCCCTATGTTTGAGCTAAGTTATGCACCCAATGCTGCAATTGGGGTGTTATCTTGAAAACATTTGGCACTGATAAACGACACGTAGCAATCTGTGTTAAAACAAGAAGCTGTAAATGGGAGATATATTCTGTTCCTTTTAAAAGCTGCTATGGTTCAGTTCATGATATACTGGGGAACGGTGTTAATGCGTCTTTATTTACAGAACATTTTACTTCCGTGTCTATGCACTGCAAGCAACGTACATTTGTGTAATAATGCTTGCTTACATAACAGTTGCAGCTGAAACACATACACACACTCATTTTAACCTCATGTCATTATTACAGTTTTATACGTGATATTTTCTGTTACGTTAAAAAAGGTGAAAAAAGAGAGCTGTTTGCTGCGGATATGTACAGGGGGTGGATATTGCCAATCCTATTCTCCGCATGGGAAAACATTAGTGGAAAATCGTGGATTATTGAAAGAATTGTCGCTCAACTCCTATCCACTCAAAAAAGATAGGGATAATTGGAGTTATCGTGTACTTTCCCAAAGTGCGGTCTGGGAAAAAAAAGTAAGGGAATACCCATGCGCAGCCCATGGGTAAATGCTTGAATTTGCCGCATGACCCCATAACTGGCAAATAATTAAAAGATAATTTCAGTAGCTACTGTAGAGAGACACAAGGAGATAGACAGGTGGCGATAAAAACACACGATGATACAGCGAGATGAAAAAACAGGCATAGATACACACAGAGAGATAGAGAGATGGAGATAGAGACACACAGAGAGATTAGAGAATAAGGATTGGGCACTTAAATGCCCCAGCATCTGGTCACTAGCAGTGACCAGCCTGGCAGTGACTAGCCATAGCGTGTCACAGCAATGACCACCAAATCATAATCAGTTACAGTTTATCGGATCGCAGCAATCACGATATATGGCAACGTGAATTTAAAACAATCATCTAACAGCACACACAATGACATACCATGTATCAAGAAAAATGGCACGGCGAATTGAGTTAGTCCACAGCCCAGTGAGTCAGGTACCATAACAACGTAGTGTGACGTGGCCATTCGGGGTCTGTTACAGGTGCTTGGAGTGTGTATATTCCCATTGATTTTAGCATAAGTGTTGCCATAAATAAAATGTGTAAATCTTTTCAATATCATAAAATATTATGATTAATCTATTTAATCAGTCACATTAATGCTGAATATGTATATGGATTCGGTATTTTTTTTAAGAAGCTGAAAGTCTTGCCTCACGTCATTTTGAGTCAATAGATAAGCAATTAAAATAACATGCTTTTTAAATACCATCAGTCGTTTTGGCATTTCAACGTATGATTAGTAGGCATATTTGAATATACAAGCCACATTTGTCAAATTCAATAAATGTCACTCGGGGCAGCGGGTCATTCCTTTGTAAAGTAATATTCGTTTTTTCTTCTATTTAAGTGCACATTGTACAAATGTAATTGTCTCCACTCACGAAATGAAAATTGATTTAAGATGTGGCTTAATTGTTACAAATCATAATCATGAAGGTCTTGTCAACTAGTCAGTAAGCACCTATTTATCAAAACCTCCCCAAAAAAATATGACAACATTTGTTGCCAGTTAAATAAAGCACAAGTAGATTTTAATTTCAAGTCACCTCTGATATAAATACAAAAAAAATAACCTCTATGCTTTTGGAAATATATTTGGGGATTTTCAGTATGAACATTATACATATGTAGTGTAATAACGCCGGCTGGTGGAAGGCAGTGGCAACTTTGGTTGACAGATAGTACACACGCCAGTGAGGGTGTGCACGGTGTGTGGGCAGAGGAGAGAAACTATAAGGGTCATGGAGGACCCCGTTTGGAGGCCCCTGTAACCTGTTAGTGGGTTCGAGAAGGGAGGCGCGGTCAAGGTGGAGCCAGGCCATGCTGGTAGCATAAAAGGAGCCCAGAGAGGGAGCTCGAGGCTGCCGGCTCTGGGATATGGACTCGTCTCGTCATTGCTGTCATATCGTTGCCGTCGTCGCTAAATGTCTCCGCTAGATATTGCGCTATGAAGGAGAGTAGTTGGCTATCTCAGTCAGTGCTGTCAGTGTTAGACGGCTAGTGTAATCTACAGGCTAGGCTGAGCTAATGTGGAGAGTGTGCAGACAAGACTGAATCGTTGACACTACACATACACTAGTTATTATCTACCTTTAAAATATATATTACACAATTAGTGAAACTGTGAGTCAGCCTTTTAAATATATATTACACAATTTGTGAAACTGTGAGTCAGCCTTTAAAATATATATTACACAATTTGTGAAAATGTGCGGAAAAAAACTCTACACAGTCAATAACACTGCCTTCAAAGAATACATTATTGGAAATGTTTCTGTCAATGGCCCTTCTTCAGAGCACATTGAGGCCAGAGAGATAGAGGTAATTTTAATATCAGATTTCATTATATATTCAATCTAATATTAATGTACTATTAATAGTACATTAACATTAGCTCGCTGACATCTCTATTTAGGTGCGTACATTTTTCCTTTCCACACAACATTCGCTCACTCTCAAAGAGAGACAATGATTCAGAGGCGCGAGGAGGAACAACAGACAAGCAGGAAAGACAATCAGGTGGTGAGCCAGTACCAAATTCCTCTTAAGCTCTGCGATCGCCTAAAAATCAAGGTGTTATCGACAATTTGATGTGTTGACATGCGAGAAAACCCATGTGTGTGAGGAGGCAATACTGTCCTTTATAGAAGGAACAGGTGGAGTGCACATTGCTGTCCTGCCGTCTGCTGGTAAGCCAGTGTATGACACTCATGGGAAGGGAGGTTTAAAACACTTTTGTGATCCACCAAACCTCACCACCAGTGCCAGATTAAAAGCGTGCACCACCAATGCCTGTGTTGATCATGAATGTGTTCGGTTTTAAGGCAGTGTTATTAACAAATGTGTTGATTTTTTGTTAATTGCGTTTGCACACCACTGTCAATTACCAATTTGTTTAATTTTGGAAGCAGGTAGGAGCTCATTCTGACTGAAAGGAATCAGGGTCTTATTCACCTATATGATGAGCATGCATGACCTATGTCATACAACTTAGATAAAGAAAATTGTGACCAAAAACTTTTACCATATGCATTTCTAAATTTCCTTCCCATTCCTCTATTTATTGCAGATAACATGTACCATGTTTTTCTATCTGTTCACATGCAATGTTGAGATCAGATGTAACCGGGTGGTGGAGGGCAAAGCCGAATGAGGTTTCATGTCACTCATGTAATGCAGTTTTAGATAATAGGCAAGTAATTAGTGCACATATTTTTATGCTTTAAGAATAACTTATCATAGCTCTAGTTTTGTTCGTATTTGTATTCCCAACCACATTCCGTTTTCACTTGACATGCTGGCTTCATTGAAACATTTCAACCTCAGTAGAAAACAATGTCAATGCTCTTTTGTGTGTAAATGTTTTCCCTATCTGAGCACACTTATTCTATGTCATTTTTATTATATGCTGGCTTAAGAAATGTTTAATGTGGACATTATTTGATACAATTTTAAGAGGGGCTTTAAATGCTTTAGTTTAGTCGAAGCTATAAAAAAAACTTTAAACAAATATGATTCCATCCTGTTATAAATTAAAAGGAAATATACAAGCCAAATGACTAATAAAAACTCAATGTTCACTGGGAAAAAATCCAGATGGTAACAGGTTGCTTGG
Organism: Lampetra fluviatilis; assembly: GCF_964198595.1. NCBI lineage: Eukaryota > Metazoa > Chordata > Hyperoartia > Petromyzontiformes > Petromyzontidae > Lampetra > Lampetra fluviatilis. The sequence continues at coordinate 22,798,554 of NC_136275.1, read as the reverse complement.
TGTTCTATAATGCACAACATTACTTGCACTTTTCTTATCAATGCAGAAGCAATAGACGTACGTGTTAACTGCGGCCAAACACACCACAGTAAAAAGCCACTGAGATAGGTGAAATAGCTGATCTGTTATCGCCATACGTGGGCATAAAACTGTGCCTAATATTCTTTCCAGAAATTAACATAGGTACGGGCAGTCTCCCGACTTGCAAAGAGGTCCGTTCACAAGTCGATGGTTCATAAGTCAGAACACAATAATTTACGTTATTTAAATGCCCATACGATTCATGTTACAAAATGTGTTATGGTTCAACAAAAAAGGAAAGCATTGTTAAACTAATAAATAACAAGAAATAAAGTGTGGGTACACTCACCCGTTCAAATGATGTCTGGCCAGTGTGGAAGAATAGGCCAAACACAAGGAAGCAATCTCAAAGGTGGCGTTTGACTTTTTATATTTGTGGGGGGGGGGGCAGGGGTTCGCATTGTCCCTCACATGAGGAGTCGAGGGTGTATATAATTCATGTATTTTTTTTATCTTAATTGTAAACTACTGAAAATGAATTTATAAAGGTGCCCAGTTTGGGTGGCGCATTGCCCCCCCCCCCCGCAAGCTCCGCCCATGAGCTGTCTCTTTATTGGAAGCCCTTCCACTAACAGTCGTGCAAGTAATTGCAGGGATGCAACTTTACCTGTAGATGGCTAAAAGTTCAGGGATGTTTCTGAAAGTTATCATTTATATTCAACCACTTCACAAGAGTAATGAAGAGCATTAATATCACGCATCGATAAGCAGCGACATATCTCATTTTCAAAATGTTTGACAAAATATAAATATTTGTTGTAAACATCAAATGGAGCAGTCTTAATATATCAATGCAAAAGGCCTTGTTTATGTAGCATTTTAAGAATGATGAGGCCAGGTCCCTTCCAGATGCCACACATTTATTGAAAACGTTTGTAATATGAATTTTTTTTGTCATTGATAAGATAGGTTTCCTACCTTGACATGATTTGTAAACATGTTATAAAGCTAAGATGATTCCAAGTGGATGCTATGAAATGGCTTTAAGCACTGCAAGACACTATACAATGGAGGGCCTAGGGAAGGCCTTTAAGGATTCTTATATGTTGTAGTTATACTGGTAGAAACCACCTGGTTCCACCAGCCCACAGGGGATTATTGTGTCCGTCCGTCCGTCGTGAATCCAAAAATGGGAGGGGTGGGGCTGGGTGGAGAGGGGAGGGTGGGGAGGGGCTGGGTGGAGAGGGGAGGGTGGGGAGGGGCTGGGTGGGGAGGGTGGGGCTGGGTGGGGGGTGGGAGGGGTGGGGCTGAGTGGGGAGGGGCTGGTCACCCTGTGGTGCCCTTATAAAACTCAACGTTTAACCTACTCACGCCGGCTTGTGCCCGCCCTCACAGTCGGGCATATTTGCGGAATACACCACGCCGCCATTGACCCTGGCCATTGACCGAGCAACCCAACGTTACTACCAGCTCCCTCCGCAGGAATGTGTTTGCTGTGTTCATTGTAATGCAACTACAGATTTTGGGAAAGTTCAGATTATACACAACCCTGCCATGCCACCCCGCCCCCCCAGTTGCCAGAACATGACATGCTCCCTGAACAGAAGCTCCACTTGACTCTGCTGTCCGCATATGGAACCGCCTCCCTCGAGACATTGTCGGCGAAATCACTGATTCTGGTCTTCACGCCTTGAAATGGTCGAGCACATGGACATCTCCAAACTTCATCACATCCCTTGTTGGGCTGAGTCTTTGAGCTGCAGTGAACCAATGATTATGCCGATTAGATGTACTCACGGCTGATAATGCCTATTGTTATTATTTGGTTCTTTCGGTTAAGTCACGTCTAAAGATAAAATAATAAATTAAATTAAATAATAGAATACGACGTTTCGATTGCAACACAAGCAATCATCATCAGGTATAATGAAATAGCGACATAATATCTAACCAGAAAACTATAGACAGACATATTAGCAGACAGATATCACAAGATACATACATAGCGAGAGCAACACAGGTGACAGAGAGGGGTGATCGTCTCTGTGGGGTGGCCTTAAATAGACAGAGGGGGGGCGGAGGCAGAGAGAGGGAGGGGGGTTAGAAAAAATTAGCATATCAATGAGTGGTCCAAAAGAAAACGTGGTGCTGCGAGTACGATGGCACAGCAAGCAAGCCTGAAAATCAGGAGAAAGACACACTAAAATTAAATAACCTAGTAAAATATCGAAATGTAATGTAATACAACACAGAGGGTCGGTCAACACACAATTAACGCATAGCCTGGTTGATTACGTATTTCAAAGATTGCTAAGTTAGAATTTAAGTGTGAACATTCTAAAGAGGACACAGGCAGATAAAACAAGTCGCCAGAGAGAGAGAAAAAAGATAAGCTTAAAACTTCCCCGTAGAAGTGGTTCAATCTTAATTTTAGAACTTTCGTGACTGCAGGAATTATTATTTGGTTCTTTCGGTTAAGTCACGTCTAAAGATAAAATAATAAATTAAATTAAATAATTATTATTTTATCTTTAGACGTGACTTAACCGAAAGAACCAAATAATAAAAATAAAAATAATAATTCCTGCAGTCACGAAAGTTCTAAAATTAAGATTGAACCACTTCTACGGGGAAGTTTTAAGCTTATCTTTTTTCTCTCTCTCTGGCGACTTGTTTTATCTGCCTGTGTCCTCTTTAGAATGTTCACACTTAAATTCTAACTTAGCAATCTTTGAAATACGTAATCAACCAGGCTATGCGTTAATTGTGTGTTGACCGACCCTCTGTGTTGTATTACATTACATTTCGATATTTTACTAGGTTATTTAATTTTAGTGTGTCTTTCTCCTGATTTTCAGGCTTGCTTGCTGTGCCATCGTACTCGCAGCACCACGTTTTCTTTTGGACCACTCATTGATATGCTAATTTTTTCTAACCCCCCTCCCTCTCTCTGCCTCCGCCCCCCCTCTGTCTATTTAAGGCCACCCCACAGAGACGATCACCCCTCTCTGTCACCTGTGTTGCTCTCGCTATGTATGTATCTTGTGATATCTGTCTGCTAATATGTCTGTCTATAGTTTTCTGGTTAGATATTATGTCGCTATTTCATTATACCTGATGATGATTGCTTGTGTTGCAATCGAAACGTCGTATTCTATTATTTAATTTAATTTATTATTTTATCTTTAGACGTGACTTAACCGAAAGAACCAAATAATAATTCCTGCAGTCACGAAAGTTCTAAAATTAAGATTAATGCCTATTGTTCACAATGTCACCCAATAAAAAAGTTTGAACGCTATTAAATGTATCGTAATACAGTACGTATAAAGGTAGTACACAGGAACATATGGTTCTGTAAACGTATTCCCCAATAGGCTGATGCCGATGTTGAATGAAACACATTGCAAATTTAATCAGAACATAAAGTATATTATATTGAAAGTATGTTGTGCTAATATATTGTTAATGAGGCAGAGGCGAGCCGTCAGGGCCAGCAAGGCCTTCTCTGCTGGCCTAGAGATTGTCAGAATCAGAAAATTTCATTTTTATAATTTAATATACATTTTCATTAATGCTATATGTATTTTACAAAGTTCGTTCCCATCAGTCTATTAACGTCATTTCATTGCTACTCTCTCCCTCAGTTGCGCTGCTTCCAGTGCAGCTCATAAATTAGAGCTTTTATCCAATCAGATTTTCCAGCTGTGCTGTCTCCGCCTCTCCGGGTGAAAAATCTACCCTGAGGCCTTCAGAATGTCGAGTGAATCCCCTCTGCTGTTGAAGCAAATGGGGAAGATGTTGTTGTCATATTCTTTAACCAATCAGATTTCGAGTTTGCCATGTTTGGCGTATTCTTTGACACGCCAGAGGCTTCTAGCTGGCCGAGCCGCCTACATTAGCATTTTTCGTGTCGCGTGATCGGAGGGCCAGTTAGCTACCTGAAGTAAAACTAGCTAGCACCTAACGTAGCATCATCTAAGATTTATTTAAACTTTCTTTCATTACGTTTAGATTTTTAGATGTCGTGCTTTAGATTTGTTTTTGTGGGGAAGCCTGTTGAATTCTGATTGTGTTATTTGTGTTTTACAGCATTTTTGCTTGCTTGGTGGTTGTATGAGTAAATGTGATTGGTTGTTGCGAGTTTGTTCTTGTTTCTTTGGTAATGACATTGATTTGGGCTATGCGATGTCTATTTGTGATGCAGCATCCTGTCAAACTGCGTAATAGTGGTACATCCTTGATGGTTTCAGTCTCCATGTACTGTATTCATGTCTCTGCAATTAGTGTATTGTAACTCTCATAGGTGTTGAGCCTCGTGTTAAATAACTTTATTCCACTCGATAAAGGTTACTGTCACTGTGAATATGTGGTGGTTACGTCGAATGACAATAGCCTTTTGCCCTAGTGTCATGGTGAGGTTATTCGAAGGCGGTTTAATTGCGGGAGGATATCACTGAAGGCCTCGGTGTAAAATGCAAGGCCCGCCACTGTAATTAGGGTAATTGTTACAAAGATTGGGATGATTACTGATACTAAAACACATAAACAGTGATGTCTTATGTGGTTATAGACAGTTGTACACATAGTGTATCCTAAGAGTAAGTTATATTTCTCTGTCAGTGAGACCGTGAAACAACACTGTGTGCAAGCCATTTGCAGGGTGTCACCACTCTTTATGTCCAGCTTACTGGACCTAAGAGTGTTTAACACACTCCTGCTGCTAACTACTGGCTACAATAATGCAGTTTTCAGCAGTAAGGGGCCATCCTTGTAGTACGTACACATGGAGGGGGGAGGGGGGGTTAACCAAAATGCGTACGCTTGTGTATGGGGGGTCTACTGACAATGTATGTACGCATAGGAAACGGGATGGGGGTGGGTGAAGCCTCGATAATAATTTGTCTACATTGGCCTTCAAATGAGCCACAGTTCAGGAGTCGAGGGTACTGCCGGGAGAAGTGGGACTGTGGGAGAGGTGTCACTCGTGTGCCACCGTGCCCCTGACTGATAGTTATCACGCAGCTCAGCAAAATTAGTTGCCAAGGTACGCAACTTAATTCTTTAATGCAGCCGGCAGTGGACTATCTGTTTGCTTAAGCACGTTAATATTATTCATCCTTGATCGTTATTAAATATTGGCCGTTCTATAGGATTCGGGGGGGGGGGGGGTGCGTCAAGCGTATGTACACAGGTGGGGGGGAGTGTAAAAAGTACGCGTGCATACAGGGAGAGGGGTCAAGTTTTGACAGATTTTCGCGTACGTCCTAAATGGATGGCCCCTAATCAAAACAAATTAAGGAACGAAATCGGGAGGATTTCTCCACAAACCTGGCTACTGCCTGATGAAGCTAGTTGTAATTACTGGTGAAACGTCGTTCTCAGATTGTAAATGTTGTGGATTTGCTCTCCAACAGACCGGTGTGCTGTACTAGTAACGAATTGGCATGTTCTGTTTACGTGACAAGCCTTACTAATTGGCTGTGTTGGGTGGTGGCGGGTTTAACGACGCATTTATATCTACACGATCTAACCCAAAAAAAATTGGTATTATGGATGATATTGGTCGCGAAAGCCTTCGTGTTAAACTCAGTAATACATTGTATGTATATACACGTACGTTGAACTTCTTTCGCACCGTACGTAGCCAAACGTGATAATCGGAGGTATGGAGGAAGAACAACAAACTAAAACATAACATTTTTCGATTTAAAGCTTTCGTGACTGCAGGGATTCATCTTCTTGGTTCATACGTGACTTTACCGAAAGAACCAAGAAGATAAAACATAAAACGCAAAGTTGATAGCCACTGCAAGTTAATCACAAAATAATTGCTCTTTAAATACACACTGTCCCATTAATGAGAATTAATATTAAACTGTCGTGAATCTCATTCAGCTAAAATTAAATTATGTTACACAGTAAGTCATCAGATATCTCGGCCTCGCTGTGCGCTGCGTTGCACCGCTAGTCGAGTAGATAACCTTGCGTTCAATAAACCCTCGGAGCCAGGATGAACGTCCAACTCCAATCGTCATTTATTGATTGTAACAAGGTAAAACTGGTGAGAAAACACAGATACAGCATCTGTTATAATCCGGAAACACCAACACAATGAACACCACAGCATCAGAACATTGTCTTAGATAACAATAGATCCTGGACGGACCAGGCCCCTACATTACCACTGAACTAGACAAAAGCACAAGCCGGTGCGTTGCATACAGGGACATCGTGTATTCATCCCACTGCACCCCAAATGTACAGCATTACACATAACACTAAACTGTGGATGAGATACTTCGTCATCTTTACTCTCAGGATCGCAACATAGGCACAAGTCTGACTCGACCTACTAAATCACAAGTAACATCCACAATAAGGAAAGTCGCAGGCTTCGTTACTAACTAGGCCTCGTATTTACTACAACAACTTAACGGCATCATAAAGGCATATACATCACTATAACGGTCATTCCAACATTACAACAGCATTGCCAATATTATAGGAATATAAACAAACTTACAGATAATGCTTCTTAAGCTCCCACAATGGACAAGTGCGGCTGTGGTCTCACTGATATGCGATGCATGCCGCCATCTTGACTTATCTGTGTAATGGCCGACGCCCGCGTGGTACAGTGAAAATCTAAAATCGTCACTTCCTGGTCACGTGACCAAAATTAGCATAAAAAAACAGGAACTTCCTGTGAACGCACGCTCCACATCTGCCGTGAGGCAAGACATCAGACATGTAAAATTGTGATGTGCAGTGACAAATAAAAATATGTAACTTGAGGTAGTCCACAAGAAACATGCTTTCAAGTGGCTTTTTCTCAAGTTAAATCCCTGTATATGTTCACGTGCTTTGATGTTATTAGTTTGAAATACAACTGAAATCACATCCACCAACCTTGTGCTTTTAGAAAAAATATTTTCACAACTAGGTTGTTGGGGGGCGCCTGTGGCGTCCCCCAACAACCACAGCCTGCGACGCCTTCCAACAACCACAGCGTGCGGCGGCCCCCAACAGACTGGTCAAGTAAATCCTTATGATCCACTTGCACAGCGTGTGGTGGGCATTCATCCAGCAGTGGATTTAAGCACACAAAAAAACTGCAGTACTAATGTAATGGACAGAGCAAGGCTCTGCCTCAGGGCAGCAGTGGAGAGAGCGCGGCTCTCCCTCAAGGCAGCAGTGGACAGAGCACGGCTCTCCCTCAGGGCAGCAGTGGAGAGAGCGTGTCTGGCTCCCTCACGGCAGCAGTGGAGACAGCGCGGCTCTCCCTGAAGCCAGCAGTAGAGAGCAGGGGGGTCCCTCAGGGCAGCAGTGGACGGAGCACGGCTCTGCCTCACTCTCACCCGTCTCCTCACTCTCACACACCCGTCTGTTGCTTGCGCTCACGTGACGCACGTACATGTTTGGGAGGGGTTCATTTCTGCTTGGCTGGTTGCTCGCGGTCACGTGACGCACTTCAACCAATCCGTGCCGCGTTAATCACATGCACAGAATGAAATAAATAATGACAGATCTGGGCTATTATATATTAGGATATTAACTCCTTCTTGGTTCTTTCGGTAAAGTCACATAGAAGGGAAGTAATAAAATAATAAAAATAAAACATAATAAAACAATTCTCACGACGTTTCGGCCACAACGCAAGCAGCCGTCCTCAGGTGAAAACCAGGTCTGTCGAGGCGACAGCGTCTGAATGAAACAGCACTGTGAGAATTGTTAGATTATGTTTTATTTTTATTATTTTATTACTTTCCTTCTACGTGACTTTACCGAAAGAACCAAGAAGATAAATCCCTGCAGTCACGAAAGCTTTAAATCGAGATATTAACTCCCTTTCAAAAGCCGAAAAAAGTAATAGGATAGCCCAAATAAAGCTCATTACAAAAGGAGAAATTTAATAACAGTGTAACTTGAGGAACTCTCAGCATCTATTTTAATGTTATTAGAATTTCGGCAGATCTATGGCCACATTTATTGCAGCTCCTGCGGAGGGCTTTTCATCAACGGATCCTTATGGCAGTACCCCGAGGTACCAAATAATACAAAATGGCCAAGGCAATTAAATATTTAATTTCTTGGACACTATTTGTTTTAGGGGTGTACTCAACTCCGCGACTGGGGTACCAATCCAAAATCGGTGCTACTCCGTGATGTCGACACGCAGCGAGGACGATTGCGCTGAAACCCTGAACGCTCGTACACGCCGTAGTGGTGCATCGTGTACAGCTCGTCGAGATCAGTCGATTGTCGCATTGCCGACCATCAACGGACTAAAATTGACTGCATCATGGACATTATGCGAGAGCCGGAGTACTATGGTTCCCCGGGGTACCGACATAAGATTCAACTCGCGCCTCGCCCGTCGCCCCCACTGATGTCCTCTTCTTCCCCCCCCCCCCCCCCATGTGTGGAGATACTACTAACTCTATTGTATGTAGGGTGTGTATGTAGGGGGGGGCTACAAGAGACATTTCTTTTTTGTGGGGGCGGGGGAGTGACATTTCTTTGGGGGGTCGATAAATGTTGTAAACCTGTTGAATCAACTTTTTACCCCCACATCTGAGAGGGGGGGTGGGGTCCACTCTATAACTTTTTGATTCAGGCCTTCTTAAAGGCTCTTATAGTTAGTTGAAGGACAAACGGAACGCTGGGCTTTTATAATATGGATGCTTTTCATAGCCATTAAGGATGACATGTACCACACACTACATGCTAATGAGAGTCAAAAAACTAAGTTGATTTACCAGGGTGACTTACAATGCAATTCAAATTCAAAGCTTATTTTTCTGAAACATATGTACATTGATATATATGGATATCTTCAGTCTTCACATCGACAATGACCATTATATCTCCTGCATAAGCCACCTGTCACTCACAAAGAAATTACCAGCTTTTCCACCAAGCCTTCTCATTATGCACATTTTGTGAGGGCAGCAGTCCCTCTGGTCCCCAATTATACGTCTATTCTTTTAAGTAAAAATGTAGGCATTTAAAACGTTTAATATATGAGCCACAAACCACATGGTTATTCACATATGAAAGTTCGGGGTGACTGGGTGTTTTCCAGAATTGAGATATAAAGTTGCTGTGCTACTGACCAGCTCTGTCAAAGGCAACGTATGTCTATTTTAAAGGAATTTTGATTTTACAAATGCAGCTTATTAAATCACCTTCCCAGGGGTGGAGGAGAGAAAGCTAGGAAGGGCAGAATCCTTCACATTTTCGCATCCACAATGCAACATGAAATGTTAGATATTTATTTTATTTGCTCAAATATTTCACATGGAAACTCCCTTGAGATGGAACGTATCGTTTGAAACGGTGCCCAGTGGATGTTGAATTTACTCGTGTGAAGTGTTTAAATGAATAGAGATGATTTGGAGAACATTAGAACAAATACGATTAGGTAAATAGCCTTGTTTTATAAAACACTTTTACCGGGACGTACATTTTATAGTGAATTGATTTCATGGGGATTAAACCTTCCAATGCATTAAGCAGCTAAGTAAATAACCTACAGTGAAACCATGCCTTGTAGCAGTTTAAGTATTTATTTATTTGAGTGTTATTTTCCCATATTTACCCAAGTGGTTTCACCAAAATGTATAATGTTTTGTATTTTTGTAAAAATCCTGACAGGAAAGAATATTGTTGAATCAGAAAGGCATCACTAAACTACAGTATTAGATTTAGCTGTATTTGTTGTAACAATCGTATACATTTTTCAATTTAAAAAGTTTTAAATATGTTAATTGTTTACAGGATTACATGGTATTTCCATGCGACTGCATAGGGGTGTCAGATGTGGTCTTATTTTATTACTTAGAGAAGCAGTCTGTATTGTGCTTTCTCAAGTGACTTTACTGTATTCAGGAAATATATTGCAGACATGAATGTGCATTTGCTGAAGGACACGTGCATTCCAAAAAGCAAAAATATAGTATTTTGAATGGTGAAGAACGAATTTGTGACTCATGATATTATATATCTATACAGAATAACAATTGATCGCATTTGACATTGCACTACATGACTTAAATGCTTTTGTACATCAGTTCTAATGTATACAACAAACCATTTATAAAGAACCGGCGATAACTTGGTCTAACAATTTAAAGGTTTCATGATAATTCACTATGTTGTGTGATGACATACAATTCTGAAGGTTGCTATGTCCACATCTCCATTGTAAAAAGCAGCGAAATGTATTAAAGCAACGAAATGTATTAGATTCAGAGCCACTGCTGGATTCAAGAGCATTCTTTCATTGAATAATCAACTGCAGTGATTTTTATTACATTATCCTATACTTGTAACACAATGATCTGCATCTACAAATGATCTTTAATATTTTAATCCTCATTAACAACAAAGACACTGGGTAGAAAAGTGGTTATCACTGGACATCATCCCTTCCAGCAATGAATCCTCCCAAAAACCCACTTACTCGTTTATCATTCAATATTAGGCATCCTTTAATGTCCAATATTCTAGCTTAGAAGAATATAGCAAACCATTCTTGGAAGATGGCTGATAACTTTTGGAAGAAGGCACCTCTGTGCCAGGTATTGCCTGGAGACAGTTTTGGCAGAAAACCAATCATCAGGTTACATTTTAAAATGGTGGCAGCCGTTGTGGGCATTATTCAAGAGTCGCACCCCCAAATATTTAGGTTAATGTAAATCGATTTGATGTGGTCAGGTTTTCTTGATTGCCTATTCCTACTATAATAATAACTTTAACACGTAGGCTTTCGCGAACAATATGATCCATTTGGCATATCATACATTTCACTGGTATAGCCATGTGTTAATCACCATTTTCATGGGCGCTATTCCTTCCACCATTTATGTGGGCTCAAGTTCCATAGGTTCAATCGCCATCACGCCCCAAAATTCCTGCCCATTCCCATGAGCGTCCTTTCAGTTATGCCCATTCCCATTTTGCTAAAATGTTACTTCCCATTCCCCATGGAATTCCCGTGGAGAGCCTTGGGGCTTGCAAGGAATCCATCGTAATGTCACTCTCTAACACTGTCCTCACCACCAGGGACCGAGATGATTTCAAAATAAAAACCAATCACTGTAAATAAAATACCAATTGCATATTTTTGCGTGGTTCCATTTTGGTGTTATCCATCTAGGGGCATAGAATATGGCACATATTCATTGCAGGAACGAAGAGACTGGCAAGATGGCGCCGATGATGGCAGCCTCGGCCGGTCGGTGCGCCTTGTTTTGTCTTGTTTTGCTCGATTACCATTGCTGGTGAGAGAGGCCTGCTGCTCAGCACACCCGTGCTGGCGAGAGAGGCCTGCTGCTCAGCACACCCGTGCTGGCGAGAGAGGCCTGCTGCTCAGCTCATCCGTGCTGGTGAGAGAGGCCTGCTGTTCAGCACACCCGTGCTGGTGAGAGAGGCCTGCTGCTCAGCTCACCCGTGCTGGCGTGAGAGGCCTGCTGCTCAGCTCACCCGTGCTGGTGAGAGAGGCCTGCTGCTCAGCACACCCGTGCTGGCGAGAGAGGCCTGCTGCTCAGCTCACCCGTGCTGGCGAGAGAGGCCTGCTGTTCAGCACACCCGTGCTGGCGAGAGAGGCCTGCTGCTCAGCTCACCCGTGCTGGCGAGAGAGGCCTGCTGCTCAGCTCACCCGTGCTGGCGAGAGAGGCCTGCTGCTCAGCTCACCCGTGCTGGCGAGAGAGGCCTGCTGCTCAGCACACCCGTGCTGGTGAGGGGGGCCTGCTGCTCGGCACACCCGTGCTGGTGAGAGAGGCCTGCTGCTCAACACACCCGTGCTGGTGAGAGAGGCCTGCTGCTCAACACACCCGTGCTGGTGAGAGCAGCCTGCTGCTCAGCACACCCGTGCTGGTGAGCGAGGCCTGCTGCTCAGCACACCCGTGCTGGCGAGAGAGGCCTGCTGCTCAGCTCACCCGTGCTGGCGAGAGAGGCCTGCTGCTCAGCTCACCCGTGCTGGCGAGAGAGGCCTGCTGCTCAGCTCACCCGTGCTGGCGAGAGAGGCCTGCTGCTCAGCTCACCCGTGCTGGCGAGAGAGGCCTGCTGCTCAGCACACCCGTGCTGGCGAGAGAGGCCTGCTGCTCAGCACACCCGTGCTGGCGAGAGAGGCCTGCTGCTCAGCACACGCGTGCTGGCGAGAGAGGCCTGCTGCTCAGCACACCCGTGCTGGCGAGAGAGGCCTGCTGCTCAGCACACCCGTGCTGGCGAGAGGGGCCTGCTGCTCAGCACACCCGTGCTGGCGAGAGGGGCCTGCTGCTCAGCTCACCAGTGCTGGCGAGAGGGGCCTGCTGCTCAGCACACCCGTGCTGGTGAGAGAGGCCTGCTGCTCAACACACCCGTGCTGGTGAGAGAGGCCTGCTGCTCAACACACCCGTGCTGGCGAGAGAGGCCTGCTGCTCAGCTCACCCGTGCTGGCGAGAGAGGCCTGCTGATCAGCTCACCCGTGCTGGCGAGAGAGGCCTGCTGCTCAGCTCACCCGTGCTGGCGAGAGAGGCCTGCTGCTCAGCACACCCGTGCTGGTGAGGGGGGCCTGCTGCTCAGCACACCCGTGCTGGTGAGAGAGGCCTGCTGCTCAACACACCCGTGCTGGTGAGAGAGGCCTGCTGCTCAACACACCCGTGCTGGTGAGAGAGGCCTGCTGCTCAACACACCCGTGCTGGTGAGAGAGGCCTGCTGCTCAGCACACCCGTGCTGGCGAGCGAGGCCTGCTGCTCAGCACACCCGTGCTGGCGGGAGAGGCCTGCTGCTCAGCTCACCCGTGCTGGCGAGAGAGGCCTGCTGCTCAGCTCACCCGTGCTGGCGAGAGAGGCCTGCTGCTCAGCTCACCCGTGCTGGCGAGAGAGGCCTGCTGCTCAGCTCACCCGTGCTGGCGAGAGAGGCCTGCTGCTCAGCACACCCGTGCTGGCGAGAGAGGCCTGCTGCTCAGCACACCCGTGCTGGCGAGAGAGGCCTGCTGCTCAGCACACCCGTGCTGGCGAGAGAGGCCTGCTGCTCAGCACACCCGTGCTGGCGAGAGAGGCCTGCTGCTCAGCACACCCGTGCTGGCGAGAGGGGCCTGCTGCTCAGCACACCCGTGCTGGCGAGAGGGGCCTGCTGCTCAGCTCACCCGTGCTGGCGAGAGGGGCCTGCTGCTCAGCACACCCGTGCTGGTGAGAGAGGCCTGCTGCTCAACACACCCGTGCTGGTGAGAGAGGCCTGCTGCTCAACACACCCATGCTGGCGAGAGAGGCCTGCTGCTCAGCTCACCCGTGCTGGCGAGAGAGGCCTGCTGCTCAGCTCACCCCTGCTGGCGAGAGAGGCCTGCTGCTCAGCTCACCCGTGCTGGCGAGAGAGGCCTGCTGCTCAGCACACCCGTGCTGGTGAGGGGGGCCTGCTGCTCAGCACACCCGTGCTGGTGAGAGAGGCCTGCTGCTCAACACACCCGTGCTGGTGAGAGAGGCCTGCTGCTCAACACACCCGTGCTGGTGAGAGAGGCCTGCTGCTCAACACACCCGTGCTGGTGAGAGAGGCCTGCTGCTCAGCACACCCGTGCTGGCGAGCGAGGCCTGCTGCTCAGCACACCCGTGCTGGCGGGAGAGGCCTGCTGCTCAGCTCACCCGTGCTGGCGAGAGAGGCCTGCTGCTCAGCTCACCCGTGCTGGCGAGAGAGGCCTGCTGCTCAGCTCACCCGTGCTGGCGAGAGAGGCCTGCTGCTCAGCTCACCCGTGCTGGCGAGAGAGGCCTGCTGCTCAGCACACCCGTGCTGGCGAGAGAGGCCTGCTGCTCAGCACACCCGTGCTGGCGAGAGAGGCCTGCTGCTCAGCACACCCGTGCTGGCGAGAGAGGCCTGCTGCTCAGCACACCCGTGCTGGCGAGAGAGGCCTGCTGCTCAGCACACCCGTGCTGGCGAGAGGGGCCTGCTGCTCAGCACACCCGTGCTGGCGAGAGGGGCCTGCTGCTCAGCTCACCCGTGCTGGCGAGAGGGGCCTGCTGCTCAGCACACCCGTGCTGGTGAGAGAGGCCTGCTGCTCAACACACCCGTGCTGGTGAGAGAGGCCTGCTGCTCAACACACCCGTGCTGGTGAGAGAGGCCTGCTGCTCAGCTCACCCGTGCTGGCGAGAGGGGCCTGCTGCTCAGCACACCCGTGCTGGTGAGAGGGGCCTGCTGCTCAGCACACCCGTGCTGGTGAGAGAGGCCTGCTGCTCAACACACCCGTGCTGGTGAGAGAGGCCTGCTGCTCAGCACACCCGTGCTGGTGAGAGAGGCCTGCTGCTCAACACACCCGTGCTGGTGAGAGAGGCCTGCTGCTCAACACACCCGTGCTGGTGAGAGAGGCCTGCTGCTCAGCTCACCCGTGCTGGCGAGAGGGGCCTGCTGCTCAGCACACCCGTGCTGGTGAGAGAGGCCTGCTGCTCAACACACCCGTGCTGGTGAGAGAGGCCTGCTGCTCAACACACCCATGCTGGCGAGAGAGGCCTGCTGCTCAGCTCACCCGTGCTGGCGAGAGAGGCCTGCTGCTCAGCTCACCCGTGCTGGCGAGAGAGGCCTGCTGCTCAGCTCACCCGTGCTGGCGAGAGAGGCCTGCTGCTCAACACACCCGTGCTGGTGAGGGGGGCCTGCTGCTCAGCACACCCGTGCTGGTGAGAGAGGCCTGCTGCTCAACACACCCGTGCTGGTGAGAGAGGCCTGCTGCTCAACACACCCGTGCTGGTGAGAGAGGCCTGCTGCTCAACACACCCGTGCTGGTGAGAGAGGCCTGCTGCTCAGCACACCCGTGCTGGCGAGCGAGGCCTGCTGCTCAGCACACCCGTGCTGGCGGGAGAGGCCTGCTGCTCAGCTCACCCGTGCTGGCGAGAGAGGCCTGCTGCTCAGCTCACCCGTGCTGGCGAGAGAGGCCTGCTGCTCAGCTCACCCGTGCTGGCGAGAGAGGCCTGCTGCTCAGCTCACCCGTGCTGGCGAGAGAGGCCTGCTGCTCAGCACACCCGTGCTGGCGAGAGAGGCCTGCTGCTCAGCACACCCGTGCTGGCGAGAGAGGCCTGCTGCTCAGCACACCCGTGCTGGCGAGAGAGGCCTGCTGCTCAGCACACCCGTGCTGGCGAGAGAGGCCTGCTGCTCAGCACACCCGTGCTGGCGAGAGGGGCCTGCTGCTCAGCACACCCGTGCTGGCGAGAGGGGCCTGCTGCTCAGCTCACCCGTGCTGGCGAGAGGGGCCTGCTGCTCAGCACACCCGTGCTGGTGAGAGAGGCCTGCTGCTCAACACACCCGTGCTGGTGAGAGAGGCCTGCTGCTCAACACACCCGTGCTGGTGAGAGAGGCCTGCTGCTCAGCTCACCCGTGCTGGCGAGAGGGGCCTGCTGCTCAGCACACCCGTGCTGGTGAGAGAGGCCTGCTGCTCAACACACCCGTGCTGGTGAGAGAGGCCTGCTGCTCAACACACCCATGCTGGCGAGAGAGGCCTGCTGCTCAGCTCACCCGTGCTGGCGAGAGAGGCCTGCTGCTCAGCTCACCCGTGCTGGCGAGAGAGGCCTGCTGCTCAGCTCACCCGTGCTGGCGAGAGAGGCCTGCTGCTCAGCACACCCGTGCTGGTGAGGGGGGCCTGCTGCTCAGCACACGCGTGCTGGTGAGAGAGGCCTGCTGCTCAACACACCCGTGCTGGTGAGAGAGGCCTGCTGCTCAACACACCCGTGCTGGTGAGAGAGGCCTGCTGCTCAACACACCCATGCTGGCGAGAGAGGCCTGCTGCTCAGCACACCCGTGCTGGCGAGCGAGGCCTGCTGCTCAGCACACCCGTGCTGGCGGGAGAGGCCTGCTGCTCAGCTCACCCGTGCTGGCGAGAGAGGCCTGCTGCTCAGCTCACCCGTGCTGGCGAGAGAGGCCTGCTGCTCAGCTCACCCGTGCTGGCGAGAGAGGCCTGCTGCTCAGCTCACCCGTGCTGGCGAGAGAGGCCTGCTGCTCAGCACACCCGTGCTGGCGAGAGAGGCCTGCTGCTCAGCACACCCGTGCTGGCGAGAGAGGCCTGCTGCTCAGCACACCCGTGCTGGCGAGAGAGGCCTGCTGCTCAGTACACCCGTGCTGGCGAGAGAGGCCTGCTGCTCAGCACACCCGTGCTGGCGAGAGGGGCCTGCTGCTCAGCACACCCGTGCTGGCGAGAGGGGCCTGCTGCTCAGCTCACCCGTGCTGGCGAGAGGGGCCTGCTGCTCAGCACACCCGTGCTGGTGAGAGAGGCCTGCTGCTCAACACACCCGTGCTGGTGAGAGAGGCCTGCTGCTCAACACACCCGTGCTGGTGAGAGAGGCCTGCTGCTCAGCTCACCCGTGCTGGCGAGAGGGGCCTGCTGCTCAGCTCACCCGTGCTGGCGAGAGAGGCCTGCTGCTCAGCTCACCCGTGCTGGCGAGAGGGGCCTGCTGCTCAGCTCACCCGTGCTGGCGAGAGAGGCCTGCTGCTAAGCTCACCCGTGCTGGCGAGAGAGGCCTGCTGCTAAGCTCAACCGTGCTGGCGAGAGAGGCCTGCTGCTCAGCTCACCCGTGCTGGCGAGAGAGGCCTGCTGCTAAGCTCACCCGTGCTGGCGAGAGAGGCCTGCTGCTAAGCTCACCCGTGCTGGCGAGAGGGGCCTGCTGCTCAGCTCACCCGTGCTGGCGAGAGAGGCCTGCTGCTCAGCTCACCCGTGCTGGCGAGAGAGGCCTGCTGCTCAGCTCACCCGTGCTGGCGAGAGAGGCCTGCTGCTCAGCTCACCCGTGCTGGCGAGAGGGGCCTGCTGCTCAGCTCACCCGTGCTGGCGAGAGAGGCCTGCTGCTCAGCACACCCGTGCTGGCGAGAGAGGCCTGCTGCTCAGCACACCCGTGCTGGCGAGAGGGGCCTGCTGCTCAGCACACCCGTGCTGGCGAGAGAGGCCTGCTGCTCAGCACACCCGTGCTGGCGAGAGAGGCCTGCTGCTCAGCACACCCATGCTGACGAGGGAGGCCTGCTGCTCAGCACACCCGTGCTGGCGAGAGGGGCCTGCTGCTCAGCACACCCGTGCTGGCGAGAGAGGCTTGCTGCTCAGCACACCCGTGCTGGCGAGAGAGGCCTGCTGCTCAGCACACCCGTGCTGGCGAGAGGGGCCTGCTGTTCAGCACACCCGTGCTGGCGAGAGAGGCCTACTGCTCAGCTCACCCGTGCTGGCGAGAGAGGCCTGCTGCTCAGCTCACCCGTGCTGGCGAGAGGGGCCTGCTGCTCAGCTCACCCGTGCTGGCGAGAGAGGCCTGCTGCTCAGCACACCCGTGCTGGCGAGAGAGGCCTGCTGCTCAGCACACCCGTGCTGGCGAGAGGGGCCTGCTGCTCAGCACACCCGTGCTGGCGAGAGAGGCCTGCTGCTCAGCACACCCGTGCTGGCGAGAGAGGCCTGCTGCTCAGCACACCCATGCTGACGAGGGAGGCCTGCTGCTCAGCACACCCGTGCTGGCGAGAGGGGCCTGCTGCTCAGCACACCCGTGCTGGCGAGAGAGGCTTGCTGCTCAGCACACCCGTGCTGGCGAGAGAGGCCTGCTGCTCAGCACACCCGTGCTGGCGAGAGGGGCCTGCTGTTCAGCACACCCGTGCTGGCGAGAGAGGCCTACTGCTCAGCTCACCCGTGCTGGCGAGAGGGGCCTGCTGCTCAGCACACCCGTGCTGGCGAAAGAGGCCTGCTGCTCAGCACACCCGTGCTGACGAGAGAGGCCTGCTGCTCAGCACACCCGTGCTGGCGAGAGAGGCCTGCTGCTCAGCACATCCGTGCTGGCGAGAGGGGCCTGCTGCTCAGCACACCCGTGCTGACGAGAGGTGCCTGCTGATCAGCACACCCTTGCTGGCGAGAGGGGCCTGCTGCTCAGCACACCCGTGCTGGCGAGAGGGGCCTGCTGCTCAGCCCACCCGTGCTGGTGAGAGAGGCCTGCTGCTCAGCACACCCGTGCTGGCGAGAGAGGCCTGCTGCTCAGCACACCCGTGCTGGTGAGAGGGGCCTGCTGCTCAGCTCACCCGTGCTGGCGAGAGGGGCCTGCTGCTCAGCACACCCGTGCTGGCGAGAGGGGCCTGCTGCTCAGCTCACCCGTGCTGGCGAGAGAGGCCTGCTGCTCAGCACACCCGTGCTGGCGAGAGAGGCCTGCTGCTCAGCACACCCGTGCTGGCGAGAGGGGCCTGCTGCTCAGCACACCCGTGCTGGCGAGAGAGGCCTGCTGCTCAGCACACCCGTGCTGGCGAGAGAGGCCTGCTGCTCAGCACACCCATGCTGACGAGGGAGGCCTGCTGCTCAGCACACCCGTGCTGGCGAGAGGGGCCTGCTGCTCAGCACACCCGTGCTGGCGAGAGAGGCCTGCTGCTCAGCACACCCGTGCTGGCGAGAGAGGCCTGCTGCTCAGCACACCCGTGCTGGCGAGAGGGGCCTGCTGTTCAGCACACCCGTGCTGGCGAGAGAGGCCTACTGCTCAGCTCACCCGTGCTGGCGAGAGGGGCCTGCTGCTCAGCACACCCGTGCTGGCGAAAGAGGCCTGCTGCTCAGCACACCCGTGCTGACGAGAGAGGCCTGCTGCTCAGCACACCCGTGCTGGCGAGAGAGGCCTGCTGCTCAGCACATCCGTGCTGGCGAGAGGGGCCTGCTGCTCAGCACACCCGTGCTGACGAGAGGTGCCTGCTGATCAGCACACCCTTGCTGGCGAGAGGGGCCTGCTGCTCAGCACACCCGTGCTGGCGAGAGGGGCCTGCTGCTCAGCCCACCCGTGCTGGTGAGAGAGGCCTGCTGCTCAGCACACCCGTGCTGGCGAGAGAGGCCTGCTGCTCAGCACACCCGTGCTGGTGAGAGGGGCCTACTGCTCAGCTCACCCGTGCTGGCGAGAGGGGCCTGCTGCTCAGCACACCCGTGCTGGCGAGAGGGGCCTGCTGCTCAGCCCACCCGTGCTGGTGAGAGAGGCCTGCTGCTCAGCACACCCGTGCTGGCGAGAGAGGCCTGCTGCTCAGCACACCCGTGCTGGTGAGAGGGGCCTACTGCTCAGCTCACCCGTGCTGGCGAGAGGGGCCTGCTGCTCAACACCCGTGCTGGCGAAAGAGGCCTGCTGCTCAGCACACCCGTGCTGACGAGAGAGGCCTGCTGCTCAGCACACCCGTGCTGGCGAGAGAGGCCTGCTGCTCAGCACATCCGTGCTGGCGAGAGAGGCCTGCTGCTCAGCACACCCGTGCTGGCGAGAGGGGCCTGCTGCTCAGCACACCCGTGCTGGTGAGAGGGGCCTACTGCTCAGCTCACCCGTGCTGGCGAGAGGGGCCTGCTGCTCAGCACACCCGTGCTGGCGAGAGAGGCCTGCTGCTCAGCACACCCGTGCTGGCGAGAGAGGCCTGCTGCTCAGCACACCCGTGCTGGCGAGAGGGGCCTGCTGCTCAGCACACCCGTGCTGGCGAGAGAGGCCTGCTGCTCAGCACACCCGTGCTGGCGAGAGCGGCCTGCTGCTCAGCTCACCCGTGCTGGCGAGAGAGGCCTGCTGCTCAGCACACCCGTGCTGGCGAGAGAGGCCTGCTGCTCAGCACACCCGTGCTGGCGAGAGAGGCCTGCTGCTCAGCACACCCGTGCTGGCGAGAGAGGCCTGCTGCTCAGCACACCCGTGCTGGCGAGAGGGGCCTGCTGCTCAGCTCACCCGTGCTGGCGAGAGAGGCCTGCTGCTCAGCACACCCGTGCTGGCGAGAGAGGCCTGCTGCTCAGCTCACCCGTGCTGGTGAGAGAGGCCTGCTGCTCAGCACACCCGTGCTGGCGAGAGAGGCCTGCTGCTCAGCACACCCGTGCTGGCGAGAGGGGCCTGCTGCTCAGCACACCCGTGCTGGCGAGAGGGGCCTGCTGCTCAGCTCACCCGTGCTGGCGAGAGGGGCCTGCTGCTCAGCACACCCGTGCTGGCGAGAGAGGCCTGCTGCTCAGCACACCCGTGCTGGCGAGAGAGGCCTGCTGCTCAGCACACCCGTGCTGGCGAGAGGGGCCTGCTGCTCAGCACACCCGTGCTGGTGAGAGGGGCCTACTGCTCAGCTCACCCGTGCTGGCGAGAGGGACCTGCTGCTCAGCACACCCGTGCTGGCGAAAGAGGCCTGCTGCTCAGCACACCCGTGCTGACGAGAAAGGCCTGCTGCTCAGCACACCCGTGCTGGCGAGAGGGGCCTGCTGCTCAGCACACCCGTGCTGGTGAGAGGGGCCTACTGCTCAGCTCACCCGTGCTGGCGAGAGGGGCCTGCTGCTCAGCACACCCGTGCTGGCGAGAGAGGCCTGCTGCTCAGCACACCCGTGCTGGCGAGAGAGGCCTGCTGCTCAGCACACCCGTGCTGGCGAGAGAGGCCTGCTGCTCAGCACACCCGTGCTGGCGAGAGGGGCCTGCTGCTCAGCACACCCGTGCTGGCGAGAGAGGCCTGCTGCTCAGCACACCCGTGCTGGCGAGAGCGGCCTGCTGCTCAGCTCACCCGTGCTGGCGAGAGAGGCCTGCTGCTCAGCACACCCGTGCTGGCGAGAGAGGCCTGCTGCTCAGCACACCCGTGCTGGCGAGAGAGGCCTGCTGCTCAGCACACCCGTGCTGGCGAGAGGGGCCTGCTGCTCAGCTCACCCGTGCTGGCGAGAGAGGCCTGCTGCTCAGCACACCCGTGCTGGCGAGAGAGGCCTGCTGCTCAGCTCACCCGTGCTGGCGAGAGAGGCCTGCTGCTCAGCACACCCGTGCTGGCGAGAGAGGCCTGCTGCTCAGCACACCCGTGCTGGCGAGAGGGGCCTGCTGCTCAGCACACCCGTGCTGGCGAGAGGGGCCTGCTGCTCAGCTCACCCGTGCTGGCGAGAGGGGCCTGCTGCTCAGCACACCCGTGCTGGCGAGAGAGGCCTGCTGCTCAGCACACCCGTGCTGGCGAGAGAGGCCTGCTGCTCAGCACACCCGTGCTGGCGAGAGGGGCCTGCTGCTCAGCACACCCGTGCTGGTGAGAGGGGCCTACTGCTCAGCTCACCCGTGCTGGCGAGAGGGGCCTGCTGCTCAGCACACCCGTGCTGGCGAAAGAGGCCTGCTGCTCAGCACACCCGTGCTGACGAGAAAGGCCTGCTGCTCAGCACACCCGTGCTGGCGAGAGAGGCCTGCTGCTCAGCACATCCGTGCTGGCGAGAGGGGCCTGCTGCTCAGCACACCCGTGCTGGCGAGAGGGGCCTGCTGCTCAGCTCACCCGTGCTGGCGAGAGGGGCCTGCTGCTCAGCTCACCCGTGCTGGCGAGAGGGGCCTGCTGTTCAGCACACCCGTGCTGGCGAGAGAGGCCTGCTGCTCAGCACACCCGTGCTGGCGAGAGGGGCCTGCTGCTCAGCACACCTGTGCTGGCGAGAGAGGCCTGCTGCTCAGCACACCCGTGCTGGCGAGAGGGGCCTGCTGCTCAGCACACCTGTGCTGGCGAGAGAGGCCTGCTGCTCAGCACACCCGTGCTGGCGAGAGCGGCCTGCTGCTCAGCTCACCCGTGCTGGCGAGAGAGGCCTGCTGCTCAGCACACCCGTGCTGGCGAGAGAGGCCTGCTGCTCAGCACACCCGTGCTGGCGAGAGAGGCCTGCTGCTCAGCACACCCGTGCTGGCGAGAGGGGCCTGCTGCTCAGCTCACCCGTGCTGGCGAGAGGGGCCTGCTGCTCAGCACACCCGTGCTGGCGAGAGAGGCCTGCTGCTCAGCTCACCCGTGCTGGCGAGAGAGGCCTGCTGCTCAGCACACCCGTGCTGGCGAGAGAGGCCTGCTGCTCAGCACACCCGTGCTGGCGAGAGGGGCCTGCTGCTCAGCACACCCGTGCTGGCGAGAGGGGCCTGCTGCTCAGCTCACCCGTGCTGGCGAGAGAGGCCTGCTGCTCAGCACACCCGTGCTGGCGAGAGAGGCCTGCTGCTCAGCTCACCCGTGCTGGCGAGAGAGGCCTGCTGCTCAGCACACCCGTGCTGGCGAGAGAGGCCTGCTGCTCAGCACACCCGTGCTGGCGAGAGGGGCCTGCTGCTCAGCACACCCGTGCTGGCGAGAGGGGCCTGCTGCTCAGCTCACCCGTGCTGGCGAGAGGGGCCTGCTGCTCAGCACACCCGTGCTGGCGAGAGAGGCCTTCTGCTCAGCACACCCGTGCTGGCGAGAGAGGCCTGCTGCTCAGCACACCCGTGCTGGCGAGAGGGGCCTGCTGCTCAGCACACCCGTGCTGGCGAGAGAGGCCTGCTGCTCAGCACACCCGTGCTGGCGAGAGCGGCCTGCTGCTCAGCTCACCCGTGCTGGCGAGAGAGGCCTGCTGCTCAGCACACCCGTGCTGGCGAGAGAGGCCTGCTGCTCAGCACACCCGTGCTGGCGAGAGAGGCCTGCTGCTCAGCACACCCGTGCTGGCGAGAGGGGCCTGCTGCTCAGCTCACCCGTGCTGGCGAGAGAGGCCTGCTGCTCAGCACACCCGTGCTGGCGAGAGAGGCCTGCTGCTCAGCTCACCCGTGCTGGCGAGAGAGGCCTGCTGCTCAGCACACCCGTGCTGGCGAGAGAGGCCTGCTGCTCAGCACACCCGTGCTGGCGAGAGGGGCCTGCTGCTCAGCACACCCGTGCTGGCGAGAGGGGCCTACTGCTCAGCTCACCCGTGCTGGCGAGAGGGGCCTGCTGCTCAGCACACCCGTGCTGGCGAGAGAGGCCTGCTGCTCAGCACACCCGTGCTGGCGAGAGGGGCCTGCTGCAAAGCACACCCGTGCTGGCGAGAGAGGCCTGCTGCTCAGCACACCCGTGCTGGCGAGAGGGGCCTGCTGCTTAGCTCACCCGTGCTGGCGAGAGAGGCCTGCTGCTCAGCACACCCGTGCTGGCGAGAGAGGCCTGCTGCTCAGCACACCCGTGCTGGCGAGAGAGGCCTGCAGCTCAGCACACCCGTGCTGGCGAGAGGGGCCTGCTGCTCAGCTCACCCGTGCTGGCGAGAGAGGCCTGCTGCTCAGCACACCCGTGCTGGCGAGAGAGGCCTGCTGCTCAGCTCACCCGTGCTGGCGAGAGAGGCCTGCTGCTCAGCACACCCGTGCTGGCGAGAGAGGCCTGCTGCTCAGCACATCCGTGCTGGCGAGAGGGGCCTGCTGCTCAGCACACTCGTGCTGGTGAGAAGATGGCGCCGATGATGGTAGCCTCAGCCAGTCGGTGCGCCCTGTTTTGTCTTGTTTTGTCTGTTAATTCAGTGTTATGCCAAGATTTTCGGAGTTCTCTGACAAGAGACGAACTTCTAAACATCAGGGAAACAACTCCTGTGGACTTATTTCCCACTTTTCTGCTTCCGGCGGCAGAATTAGTGGGCATTCTAGTCAAAACCGCGCAAGACTTTACTCAAGCAGCAAAACGCCGCCGAAGGGGTAAACGGTCGGGGGCTCTAGTACGGCTACGCAGACGCGGGATCCGAACAGTGCTTCCGAGCTTTTTCCTCTCTAACGTACGTTCACTATGTAACAAAATGGACTAACTTCAGCTACTGATGGTGAAAAACAGAGACTTTATTTCATCTTATATTTTATGCTTCACAGAGACATGGCTGTGTGATTTGATCCCAGACACTGCGTTACAACTGGCAGGCTTACAACTCGTAAGATCGGATCGGGACATAGCACTCTCCGACAAGATGAAAGGCGGTGGTATATGTTTTTACATTAATAGTGGCTGGTGTGTAGATGTCACAGTGATTCTGCGACATTGTTCTCCGTTCCTTGAATCATGTTTTATAAACTGTAAACCTTTCTACTCGCCTCACGAGTTCGCGTCGCTCATTATGGTCGGAGTATATTTGCCGCCGGGTCCTCAGGTTAAAGAGGCTCAACGCATGCTCGCCGACCAGATTCTGAGTGTGGAGCGAGCAAATCCAGATTCGCTGGTTATCGTACTTGGCGACTTCAACAAAGGCAACCTCAGCCACGAACTCCCCAAATACAGACAATTCATTAAATGCCCTACCAGAGAAGGGAACACTCTGGATCACTGTTACACTACAGTCAGTAGAGCCTACCACGCTGTCCCCAGAGCAGCACTGGGACACACTGACCATGTCATGGTCCACCTAATTCCTGCATACAGGCAGAAACTAAAGCTCTGTAAACCTGCTCTGAGGACATCTAAACAGTGTACCAGTGAGCCTATAGAGGAATTGCGGGCATGCATGGACTATACTGACTGGGATATGTTCACGACTGCTACCAATAGTCTGGATGAACTCACAGAGGCTGTGACGTCGTACATCAGCTTCTGTGAGGACTGCTGTATTCCAACACGCACCAGGGTGAACTTCAACAACAACAAGCCCTGGTTCTCAGCAAAGCTCAGAAGGTTGAGGTTGGAGAAGGAGGAAGCGTTTAAGAGTGGGGATAGAGACAGATTCAAGGAGTCGAAGAACAGGTTTAGCAAGGCGGTGAGAGAGGCTAAACGACGGTACTCAGAGAGACTAAAACACCAGTTCTCTGCTAACGACTCTGCTTCTGTCTGGAGAGGGCTCAGGCAGATCACCAACTACAAGCCCAGAGCCGCCCACACCACTAACGACTCCCGCCTGGCCAACGACCTGAATGAGTTATACTGCAGATTTAAAAGACAATTGGACTGTCCTGAACTACCCATTCCCACCCAAGAGGCCCCTATCCCGCCCCCCACTACAGAGACAACTATCTCCATTCAGGAGGGAGAAGTTAAAAGACTTTTCAAGAGGCAGAACCCACGCAAAGCAGCTGGGCCGGACTCTGTCTTTTCAGCCACTCTCAGGCACTGCGCGGACCAGCTGTCTCCGGTGTTCACCAACATCTTTAACACCTCCATGGAGACATGCCATGTACCAGCCTGTCTCAAGTCCTCCATCATCATTCCAGTGCCCAAAAAGCCAAGGCCAACAGGACTAAATGATTACAGACCCATTGCCCTTACCTCCATGGTAATGAAGTCTTTTGAGCACCTGGTCCTGGCACACCTCCAAGCCATCACAGACCCTCTCCTGGACCCCCTTCAGTTTGCCTACAGAGCCAACAGGTCTGTGGATGACGCAGTTAACATGGCTCTCCACTTCACCCTACAGCATCTGGACTCCACAGCATCCTACGCCAGGATCCTGTTTGTGGACTTTAGCTCGGCTTTTAACACCATCATCCCTGCCCTGCTTTAGGACAAGCTCTCCCTGCTGAACATGCCAGACTCCACCTGCAGATGGATCACAGACTTCCTGTCTGACAGGAAGCAGTGCGTTAAGCTGGGATCACAAGTTTCTGCCTCCAGGTCCATCAGCACCGGATCTCCTCAGGGCTGCGTCCTTTCTCCTATGCTCTTCACCCTGTACACCAACAGCTGCACCTCCA
Organism: Lampetra fluviatilis; assembly: GCF_964198595.1. NCBI lineage: Eukaryota > Metazoa > Chordata > Hyperoartia > Petromyzontiformes > Petromyzontidae > Lampetra > Lampetra fluviatilis. Next base: position 22,773,229 of record NC_136275.1, on the reverse strand, counting down.
GTCACCCGTCCGTCAAACTCTTGAAGTTTGTGGACGACACCACCCTAATTGGGCTCATCTCTAATGGGGATGAGTCTGATTATAGGAGGGAAGCTGACAACCTGGTGACCTGGTGTAGCCAGAACAACCTGGAGCTTAATGCTCTTAAGACCGTGGAGATGGTTGTGGACTTCAGGAAGAATACAGCCCCACTCACCCCCATCACCCTGTGCGACTCCCCAGTGAACAATGTGGAGTCCTTCCGCTTCCTGGGCACTATTCTTTCCCAGGACCTCAAGTGGGAACTGAACATCAGCTCCCTTATCAAGAGAGCTCAACAGAGGATGTACTTCCTACGGCAGCTGAAGAAATTTAATCTGCCAAAGACAATGATGGTGCGCTTCTATACAGCCATCATTGAGTCCATCCTCACCTCCTCCATCACCATCTGGTACGCTGCTGCCACTGCCAAGGACAAGAGCAGACTGCAGCGTATCATCCGCACTGCTGAGAAGGTGATTGGCTGTAATCTACCAACCCTTGAGGACTTGCACACCTTGAGGACCCTGAGGTGAGCGAGGAAGATTGTGGACGATTCCTCTCACCCTGGATACTCTCTGTTCCAGATACTCCCCTCCAGCAGAAGGCTGTGGTCCATCAGGACCAAAACCTCTTCAACAAGGCCAAGGGCTTAAAATGACTTTTACACTTAAAATGACTTTTACACTTACTATAACATTTTATCTACATAATTACACCTAGTCATACTTACAACGTGTTATCTTATTTGTATTTTTGTATTCTAAGATTGTATATTATGGCTAATTCACATTTTACATTTCACATTTTACATTGTCTACTTATTCATAATTTTAAATACTTTAGCCCGTTAGTATTAGTTATACTTTGTAACGTTAGTATAGTTAGACTGTATATCACCTATTCGAGTTTTTAAGATTGCTCAATGTTGAATGTATGCACCTTCCGGCCATAGTAAATTCCGTGTATGTGTAAACTGTCATGGCGATTAAAGCCGTTTCTGATTCTGACATAGATCATTGCAGGTAATCTGAACGAAACTCTTCAAATTCATAATCTCACTCTGGTAACCTTGTCTGTCCACTAAATCACAGATACTGTCAAAATTATAATCTTTATGTATCCTGGAGAAATCACGGATACTGTATTAACTTCCAAGCATCATGACGTATTAATAGGCATACTATCACTTAATATGGTTAGGGTGTTTAACTACAGGATGATTAAAGCCATTATTGTTTATTACTAAAAGTCGTTTTGAAATTGTTAAAGATAATCGCAATCCTGAATCTTAACCAAATAATTGGGCACAGTCAAGGCAACGGTATACAGCCATAAAATATAATGCAAGACAGTATAATGATTCAATGTCAAGCCAATTTGATTACGTATCAGGATCGCGATTTAGTGCAATGATTAATTATCTCACATTGCAATAAGTGTCGTGCCTTCTCATGGATGTATGGGTCAGGTGAACCCATTACAACATTTCTGAATCGTAAGGCATTGTGAGACGAGAGACTCCAGATTAAATGACTAATCGGGGCATCGATACACCCTTATGACACACATGCCCTTGGTTACTGGATGCAACATAAACCTTGACGTTCACTGGCCTCACCGTTTCCACTGGCGAAATTCTAATTAGGTTGTGACATCATATTATTGACATAATTTCCCACTAATCCTCCACGTACCTAAATGCTGTATATTGTAGTGGTTGCATTTTAGTAGGCTCCCTATGCGATTATGATACAATGACTGCAGACATACATCTTGCACTGGTATATCACACTCACCCTCGCTACACAGAGTGAATCACACGTCCAAAACCTTCCGTAACATCAACTTACCTGAAACCAAATTGCTTAGACACAGTGAATTGTGGTTTCATAGTTATGATTCGGCAATATGTAGTTACAACTCCTATAGGTCATACTGAAATTACAATGGACATATTAAGAATGTAACGTGGGAAAATTCTAGGGGTTCTTACCGTGCAACATATGCAACATAGGCTGTGAAACTCAAACTCAATCTCCACACTGTGGGAGGTGGATGTCTCCTTTGATGCCCATGGTTGTCGGCACTGCTGATTCACTCCTCCCTGTTAAGTCCAGACCTGATACCTTGTCTTGTCTGCCATTGCCTAGGTAGATCCTAACATGTCTATCGCTCCTTCAATCTCCATTCAAAGGGTTACCCCTCCCAGTCGTCCGCTAGTTGCATAAATTACAAATGTTGTGTCAATTACATATTAAGGTACCATTCACCATCTGTAGAGGGTTATGGTGGTTGAGAGAAGCTGTGCACACTATGTCGCACCACTGCTCCGTCTGCATCGTGCACTTGTTTTGATTGTATGATATTTTACCTGAATTTGCCAGTTATACTTATGTTGCTTGTCCTGTACAGGGTCTGTGAGATGTTGTATTTAGATACTATATAAATGCAAATGATTGTGGATGTGCATCACGCTACATAATCATAAAAAACATAATTAGTCATCCTCACAATATATATGGTAATACTAATATTTTAATGAGTCTAAATCCCATTGCAATACCAAATTATCTTGTGTGATTGTGTAATATATATCTCATATCTCATTAAACAAGAGTATGTACTCTATACTATATTACATTGACTGAAGATATTAACATAAATTGGAGCCTAACTTTAATTAGTGCATTTTTGATCGGATTTAAGGTGTGTACATTTAATCTAGAAGCTGTAAGCAAGCGATGGACATTCTACATTTTTTTGGCAGAGGCTATGTCAATAGTAGATTCATTATACTCACAAAGTTGACGAGGTATGGTTAGTTAAACTTAGTTAAATACTTTGCACCAAGAGGCATATAAACACTTGTGAAACCAATGTGGCTTCATGCAGTGCTCTTAAAAAGGATTAAATGCTGAAAGAGATCACTGTAAGGTCATGTTGCTATGTACGTGCATTTTACCGCATACATAAATGTAAAGCCTCAGTCCTAACCCACTTTCTTTACAATTAAACGTGAGTTATTTTGATCGTCACTGCTGAGGAAACGGACACTATAGGTTCAATAAAAAAAATCAAAGTCAACGACAGGCAATAGGTGTTGATGTTGAAGGCCCTGCCACGTGAATGTAGAATTTCCAAAGTTGGCATAGGGCTACTAATGCAAAAGAGCACTATGCCACGTGTATTTTACCAGAAATACAGATTGACTGGAAAGGGAGGCAGCACATGAAATAAACTCCGTACATTTTGTAAATTTGAAAAAAAACTGCAAATCATACGTTAAATGGTAGATCGTTTAATTAAGAGTTATAAGGATACTACCGACATTGATTTCAAATGATTGGATAACATTTAAAAATATAATTTCATCTGCAGCAAAACGTGTAATGCACCACTAACCAGTGCAAAGTTAAAAAGTTTAATGCATATGTAAATAAAAGGCGATATCAAAATAAAAGTAATACGTAATTTAGTATGCGGGTTTGGTACATGATCTGTCTTAACGTATTCGCATTAATATACCTTTCATTCAACAGGTTTGTGTAATGATTAAACAATATTAAAAATATACATTTTCAACAAAATTGCGACAGATTTTTTTATTGTTGAATTAATGTCATGTATGTATATTTACGTCTTGCTAGTGAAATGTAGATGGTTTGCCATATTCAAAACGCCTTTGTACATTAACATAGGGAAACACATTTGCAATTGCAGCACGAGAATAATATCGACATGATAATGGTACTTTTGGGCAACAAATGGCAAAAACACATGGACAAACATCAAGGGCTGTTGGAAAATCGTCACCAACTTAACAAACAGTACACACTGTATTTATCTATATATATCATTTGGATCACTGAAGCTCACTTATTGTACATCTATGTTAGTTGTTTTCCCTGCACCTCTAAAACATGGCCAGCAAAACGCTCAGATTTCCAAGACAGCAACAGTCAAGTTAATATGGTAATGTGGGTCTATGCTCGCCTGTTCGCTGCTTGTTGCAGAGGTTCATGGTTTGAATCCGGCAGGTCACCCTGTTTATTAATGTGGGTATATTAATCATGCAAATACCTGTCGTCTGTTTCTAGTGGATGTTAAAAAAATCCCCTGACGTATTTCAAAATGAGTAGGCCCTTTTGCGCTGGCGTCATGATCCAAATTAGGTAAATTACCCACCAATTATTCAATTGCGATTACACATTGCAACATCGCCCCCTACTTGCAGACTACACCCATCCGTAAAATGTACTACCTTCGTGATGGACCACCTGTGCTCAGAACGGTGCAAATACCAAATGTGTTTAATTTATAATAATGATTACTAATAATGATTATTAGTTAGTATCATTATGTTTCATATATAATAGTTTGAATTACAGCCCTGGAATCTGTCCACGTATTTAATATAGGTTTTGAGCCATTTAGAGCTGCATATCTCAAGAGTAATATTCTTGATCCATAGCACTGCGCTTGCCAAAGTCCATCCAGCCGATGTAATCCCGGTCTGTGAGCCTGTGACCCACGTCGCGGGGAGGAACCCTCACTGGCACCAGCTGAGCCGCCCCTGTAAAGCAAAACACATGGCAAAAAAAATAAGCTGGTTGGTGCGCGTGTACATTCGGAGATAATTTAAACAATTTAAAAGTGCAACTCGTGTATTTGCGATATATCTCATGAGTGGGGTAAAAGCTCCGCATTATACTGGTAGGAACCACCTGGTTCCACCAGCCCACAGGGGATTATTGTCCGTCCGTCCGTCGTGCATCCAAAAATGGGAGGGGTAGGGCTGGGTGGAGAGGGGAGGGTGGGGAGGGGCTGGGTGGGGAGGGTGGGGCTGGATGGGGGGTGGGAAGGGTGGGGCTGGGTGGGAAGGGGCTGGTCACCCCGTGGTGCCCTTATAAAACTCAACGTTTAACCGACTCAAGCCGGCTTGTCCCCGCCCTCACAGTCGGCCATATTTGCGGAATACACCACGCCGCTGTTGACCCTGGCCATTGACCGAGCAACCCAACGTTCCTACCAGCTCCCTCCGCAGGAATGTGTTATTTGGTTCCTTGTTGCTGCAGTAACCGAGATAGAGTATTAATTACGTGCATGTACTGTTTCGTGACACTGGATTCAATGTTCTCTTTGTTACATCACAGTGAACAAGTGAATTTCAATAATGACAAACATAATTACCTCGATACATAACATTTATGAGAATGATAACGCCACAATTTGATAAGGATTCTGCTCACATCAGCATCCTTGCCGGAGGAAAATGATGATGTCTTGCTGCGGGTAGATAATGATGATGAAGACAATAACCTTGTTACAAGTTGGTAATGATATTGATGACACCTTGCTGCAGGTATACACTACACTACTACACACTACACTACAATACATTATACACTACACCACTATACTAAATTTAAAACTAATGTCTTTAGAACAGTTTTTTTGTGTTTATTATATTCTTTGGTTCTTTCCGTAAAGTAACGTAGAAAAAAAAGTGAATACAAAATGAAAATAAATGTGTTTATTATGTTGTCCTTCCCCTGCACCTCCGATTAGCACGGTTGGATATGTACCGTGCGAAAGAAGTCCTACAGGTACTATAGATGATGGTGGTGATGATGATGAGCAAGATCACCTTGCTGCAGGTAGGCACGCATGCGGTCACGCAGCAGACGGAACTGCGGGGAGTTGTCAGACTCCTGCAGAGGATCCTGGGCAGCCAGGCTCAGCGATCGTCGCAACGGCAGGAAGTGGCGCTCCCCAGCCTCCTCCGTCTCGTCCGCCAGGTGCCCGAGCGCACCGGGCACCTCGTCTCTCGCCAGCTCCGCGTGGAGCCTCTCGCGCTCCCTCGGAGCCCCCGAGCGGATCATGGGCAGCGCCAGGCAGCCAGAGATGCTCAGGGCGGCCAGCAGCAGCCAGCCCAGGTAGAGAGAGTTGCGCATGGCTGGGGATGGTGGTGGTGGTCGAGTAGGTAGGTGTTAGTGATCGGTGATGGGGTGTGCCCCGTACGCAATTCTATACAGCACAGGCTAGTTCAGATTTCTTGTGACTCCAATTGAATTATCTGCAACGCAATATATTTATAAGGTTTATTTAAAACAGTAATGTATATGCAAAGACATTTTTTTTGGGTCAATTAAGTAGGGTCACAAGATATCAAGACCACCCCGCACATCACATGGTTAGCACGTTTCGCTAACCGATTAGCATGGTTGGCTACGTACGGTGCGAAATAAGTTCAACATACATACATGATTGTGATAGATCAGGCAGGCTCATGATCATACTGTGAGTTTATATCCTGGGCACAGCTGACAGGGTGGTGCCACGTGCTTGTGGTCCAAAGACTTGGAGGTGGGTTTAAGAGATTTGCACCATAGCAGGGGCCGGCAACCTGTGTCTCCGGAGCTGCGTTGTGGCTCTTTAAGGACTGCTTTGTGACGTTATACCTACTATAATCACCCAGGAATGTCTGTCCTTAATGGTTGTGGCGTCACTCCACATCGACAGCCCCCTCATTAATAGTCATGAGCAGGTGACGTCACTACACATTGAACAGCCTCCCTCATTAATAATCATTATAAGATGACGTCCTCCAAATGGACACCCCCCACCCATTCAATATAATTAGCGGCTGACGTCACTCCACATGGGGGGTCGAGGCGCCTCCTCCCCCTCCTCTGCGTCAACTTAAAACCCTCACTAGAAACGCAGAACCCTCACGTCACGCAATCTCCGTAACGCTATTGAGACATCAAAGTAAAAAGGACGTGATGATCAACAAGGGATTATAACCTTAAAATTAAATAAGTCTGTGTCACCAGCGCCCTTACAAATTGCACACGCATTCATGCAATGAATATCACGTCGTGGTCTGCTTTTCGCTTGAAAGTTTCAGATTTACTGCAATACACCCGTCCTTGGACGGACAAAAGGCTACTTTAATAAGGACCACCATCTTGTATCCACATGCGTTGCGCATCTTGAAATAGTGAAGGTTTTTCTATTTTACCGAATTCGAAAAATGGCTCTTCTTGTTATTTTCGTTGCCAACCCCTGCACTATAGTGACCACAACATACAGTGACTCATGTATAATCTAATTTATTTTCAAACATAAATGTATAAAATATTGCTGGCACATTGCATGGTCAGACAGCTTGTTCTTGTTATAACGTTGAGTCCCCAAAGCAATCCATTCCTGGGTCGTGCGCACAATCACCGTTTCCATTAAAACATTTGAGCTGCCCTACATTGCAGAGGCAGAGAAGTCTGATACGTGTAATGGTGATGGGAAATAAAAGGGGACGACGACACATATGACACTAAAATAAATAAGATGGCACGAAAAATGGATAAGGTTTGTCTAGCACTCAATAATAATGTTTGGAAAGGTCATTATAAGTATTGTGGTCTTTGTGACTCATAGTGAATACATTTTTTATTGAAGGCCATTGCTAGATGTTTATTTTTTATATACGCTATTGAACGGATAATGATGGTGACATACAACCTTGAGTTTTTTTATTGGCGGCAAATAACAAGTTAATCGTTTTGTCCTAAGTAAAGCTAGCCAACAGATTCACCGACTTTTTTCATCTCAGGCACATCTATTGATTATTTTATACCTACGTGACTTTACCGAAAGAACCAAAAAGTAAAGAGGATAGGCTGATGAGATACCTTTATTGGCATATTGCTCTGGATTGTGAGCCTGCATGCGGCTCACAATCCAATGGCTGCGAGATCATATCATATTTCGGTCTCGATACAATCAGTACCACTCTGTGGGGAACTCGACAGTGGTTGTACTGTGGAAAGATTACTTTTACTGTTATTTTTATTTTTCCAGGTCCACTGAGGGATATAGCTCTTTTTCAGAAGGCACCTGGCCACAAATGATAGCTCAACGAAGTTGTTTATCATCATGTGGAAATTTATAGCAGTCAAATAATTTTAAACGCACGTTTCTAAATGTGGAGGGGAAAACCGGAGGACCCGGACAAAAAATGAAGCTCCAAATATACAGGTGTCATGGTCAGGATCGAACCCACGACGTCCTTTATACCAGGCGAGGTAAACATCTCGCCACCGTGGTACCCAATTTGTGAATATTCACCACTGGCTCAGCCCTTTAAATATGAGATGAGTGCTACCTCAATGCTCATTTGAACAATAAATCACTTTCAATATAGTATGGCTGCATGACTTGTTTGTTTTATTTGCTCAAATATTTTCCAATTGTGCTTTCAACATCAAGATATGAGGAAATTCCCATTTCAAACTTGTGTTGCGAGCAGTGGACCATGCCGTGTTATAGAATTATCCCTGGGACATGATGTCACAAAACTACGTATGAAGGGTAACATTTTTTTAAAGCATTCAGCACCATTCATCTACAGCATGAAGTTATTCCATCCCTACTGCAAATGTCTAGGATTGCCAGTAAATACAATGCAGCTGCTGAGGCTGCAGACGAAATTAACGACTTGGAAATTACATTGGTTGTATTCACGGTGTCTGTATCAACATCGCATTGCTATGGAGCACTTATGGTATTGAGGTACATGTTGTGTAATAACCAGACTGCAGGTTTAAATTAAGTCTATTAAACTAAAAATGTCATCAATACTAATATTGATTTTGTCCATCATTGAGAGGAAAGGAAGAATGTTTTTTGACTGACTGGTCTTCTTAAGTTTGGTAGACGAGCATTTAATAAAGTGTTCATTTTGATGAATTACTGTGTTGTATATGAAATACGTGTATTTAACATCAAGGTATGCACAGAAATGCACATTATATTTAAGGTGGCCAGGTATAGCTTATAGAAAAAAGTGCCAATCTGAAAGTCAAAAGTTGTTGCTTCAGTGAAGTAACATAATAAATACCACATTAATCTAAATACTGTAACAGTTTAGCTGATTTTCCTGCACAAGGCGCTTTAGCTTGATTGTCAATATTTTTTTAGATACCGCTCACCACTGATGATAGCCGTGGCCAGGAATTGAACTCAGGTCACAAGATTCATCTCGCAGTGTGATAATCACTGCGTCACCACTCCACCTCTATTTTGTATAAATGTTAACCGTAATAATAATTATACTTATCCACGTTACATGAAAAAACTTGCTGCATCACAAATTGTGTTAATCCAATGACAAACAATGCAAGTGTAGTGACATAGCGCCGACTGCTGTCCGGCAGCGGCAACTGTGGTGGACAGTTAGCGCACACGCCGTCGAGCATATACACGGGTGTGTCGGCAGGGCGGAGGAACTGGGGCAAGGGTCACAGAAGACCTCTTTGGGAAGCCCCTGGAACCCGCTAGCGGGTTCGAGAAGGGAGGCGTGGCCAGGGCGGAGCCAGGCCGTGCCGAGTAGGATAAAAGCAGCGGCGAGCGAGAGCTCGGGGCTGCCGGTTCTGGGAGTGGACTCGTCTCGCCGTCGCTGTCGTCTACGCCGCCTTCGTCACTGCCACCTTCACTCGATAATTGCGTGGCCAAACAGTTGTTGGCTGTCTCGGTCGATGCCGTCGGTGTAACGCAGTTAGGGTTATGTCTTGGCTGGGCCATATGCCAACGCGAAGGAAGGAGGTGAGCCGGTGTGTGAACCTAAAGAGTGTTACAATAAAGAAGGTGCTTCCTGCAACTACCTCATCTCCGACTTGTACTACACTACACAAACACTGTGCAATACCTCTGCCAACGTCGATTTTATTTCACGTGTAAGCCTTGGCTGTTCATTGTGGCCATATCTGTGGACTGATAGGGCTCAAGACTGAAGTTGTTGCGTCTCTCAATCAAATTATAAGCACCAATACAACTGTATTGGTGAAAATAGCAATGCAAACTGAAGCCGTGGTGAGTCTAGACCAGGGTTCAACAACCTGCGGCTCCAGAGCCACATGCGGCTATTTTCATGACGTAATTTATTAAAGACCACCACCTCGTATTCACCATGTACATTGCGGCTCTTTAAATATAGATTTTTTTTTTCGTGCCGAATTCGAACGAAAAATTGTTCTTCTTGTTATTTTGGCTGCCGACCCCTGGTCGAGAGCAACGTTTCTCAACCGTTGTTTTGGCCCCGGGACCGTTGAGCCGATGCAACATTTCTGCGGACCACCCAGCTCCCCCCCGCCGCCCCCAACCCTGGTGAAAAAACGCATCCACTTCTCTCTTTAATTACCAGTTATACAAAAATATTAATATTACCGAACGTAAAAAAAAAAATTTATGCAGCTATACTTTTTTTAGGGGTGACATGTAGATCTGAAGATTAGGGTAGTTTAATCATTGTATGTTGCCTAACTTTATTTTGTATTAATGAATTAATGTCCGAAACAGAAGGTTATTCTCTTCTTAGGTTTTTTCGGTAAAGTCACGTAGAAAGTAAAATAAAATCATTTGTTAAGTGTATTGTGAATAGTTTCATTACCTCTGCTTAGCACGGTGTGAAAGAAGTTCAACATACATACATTTGTGTACCGCATTGTTATAATGTTGCATTGCACTTGTGTTTCCTTTGTGCTATATTTGTTTTAACCTACGGTCTCGCTTAAAAAGCAACTATTAGTCTGAGTAAGTGCTTACCTGGTTATAAATAAAGCTCGTTATCGTTAATATGTGAGAATAGGTTTTCCCCTTTGTTCTGGCAACAAAACAGGTGTTAAGATGTTAAAACACAAAACTGAAACCTTTTACGAGGAATCATGTCTACATTAACCACAATACTTGTGGTCAGGATGCAAACAAAAAACATACTCTTATAATATATTCATTGTCTTTTAAACTGATTGGTCCACACAAAAGGGGAAAACCTATTCTCATAATTTGGCATTGGTAAAGGAGGTCCCATGATATATTTAATATGTGTACACGTTTGCATGCGTGCATGCTGTAACTACAGGATGCAAAATATTCAAGACATCCTAAATTGGTCTAAACACAAATGCATCCATTATAGCTGAAATAGTGAGCTACCTAAAAAGGCTAAGTAGCTTGCATTAAATACCGAGGAATAGCCTCGAAAATGAAGATTACGATGGACAGGAATGACCAACAACATTATAAATGCACAATTTTAAGCTTAGCAGGGCCAAGCAATGCAAGCCTGAGAAGTTACCCTGACATGTAACATTGCCATCCATGATTGAATCCGTTAAACAGCTCGAACCTCGCAGCACTTGTCTCAATTGTTTTCAGTAAATTAAGCCACTGCGTTGGTGGATATTGTTTTTTAAGGCTGTAATCAGATAACCGGAAGAATGCAGAATCCGTAATGTTCAGGGTAAAGCGTTAACTACTTTCTGCCCAGATAAACTCGATAGTTAGGATCCGTCAAATATGGTCTTCCAGGGTTAATTTTTAATTTGATATACTTTGGTTCAGGGGTAGTAATAATTTATTGGCTTAATATATACATATTTAATAATACCTCCAATAACTGTACATACAGTGGATAAATTGTAAAAACATAAAAGTTTGAGGACATGTTTTGTGTTCTGAGCGATATAGGTGTCAATGTGGTGTATTACAAATAAAGCTTCCTGACATTTTGATTTAAAGCACATGTACTCACATGGGACAGTATTTGACTTATATACAGTCCATTACATAAGCTACAAAGGTATCTCCATCTGAACGCTTACAGAATATAAATTGGATAATTACATTTCATTTTGACCACATTTAATTTTTAATCACAATATATTTTTTTAAATATCGTGTGTGGTGTTTCAATATTTTAGAGACCTTTAGTAATCTTTATTATTCATAAATAAGAAAGTGATTCTTTACACGAAGTAACAACTGCTGGAAGGAGGTGTGTTTGTTGCGATACCTGACTGTCTTACCACAAATTGGTACATATTTTATTAACCCCAAATGGATGATGGTTCAGGTCAGTGCCATTAATGTTTTTACTTTTTTGTGGAAATATATCCGTCAAATCCAAGACTAAAATAAAATTGTCTATTGGGAAATTTGGTTTTGGATGCTCTCGCTTAAACAAAATAGGTAGTTTTAAATGGCTTTGCAGTCTCTAATTACAATATAAATGCCCCACTATATATATCCATAATGCCAACATTGTTAACGTGCATATTGTGCAAAAAGTTAAATATTCCTATCTGCACAAGTGATATTCTATCATGAATGCTATAATGAAAGTGCTTGTTTACGGAGGGAAAACAGACTGTTTCACACCCTAGTGGCTAATTAATATGCATTCATCTTAAATAACTGAGTGGATATGCTGTTACCACGTCTTAACACAATACGCGTGAGCGGTGAACATCAAGGTTAAAATGTGTTCGACCTTTCAGAATAGGCATTCCGACGAATGTGCGTAAATGTAATCTACTTTTACATAATATTGTTGTATATTTATCCTGGCAAAATTACAGTATATATATAATTGTAAATGTGTGTAAGTGGTTGTGCATCACAGATTATAATACATTGTTCATTTGCAATTGACGTAACTGAAAAATTTGTCTGTGTGTGTGCGGTGTGAAGTCATACAATCTTTACACAAGGTAAAAGGCATATCAAGGATATTTATATTCTGCGTGATTATATTCATAGCACAGCTTAGTTTAATGAAAAGCATCTCATATACACGCGACCCCAGTGCACACAGCGAAAGTAATGCAATCGGAATCTTACAGCGATGGAGGTTAAAAACTGAGCCTAAGTGGAAATATATATCTCGCTGCTCAAGTGAGCAATAGGGTAAACCACAATTGCTCGCTATGTAAACTTTTATTATGTTATACGAAGAAATAACCAAGGTGTATCAAATGAAATAAGAGAAACTTTTCAAATGCAGGCTCTGTTCGAGTAGGGCAGGAAAGAACTTTAGGATAAATATTTCAGTCCAATTTAGAAAATGAGGAATTGCATTAAACTAACTCAGCAAGGCAAATTATGCGCACAGACATCAATGCATTTAGTAGCACCAGCGACGGCTTACCTCGTCTGGGGCTCACTCTTGCCAAGTCCTGGATTCAGACAGGTTATTCGCTGTCAGCCACTCGCCTGCACTACTCCTGTCCTGTGGCACAAGCGGTTTATATAGTCGATCATCATTGGGACGGGGTGGGTGGGTCGGTGGATGGGTGCGGTATCGCCAGATTGTCCCCTGCGTCTGCAAGTCAGTGTTGAGGATGCAAGGGGCAGGGTGTGAGGGGGTGGGGTCACCTTTTTAGTGATTGTGTACGTGTCTGTGTACAGGATGTAGGCTAAGGCTGATGTGCGTGGGCATTGAGAGCTCCGATACGGGTGGGAGTTAAGAAAATGGAAAACGTGTGTCATTGCTGATGAAGCCAGAATTCGGCTGAAATTCTGAGGCGCATACGGAGGAGGCAAAATACACATTTGTCAATGCTTTCAACTAACGGTGTAGATGTTTAGGTTCTTGCTGCTGAGGAAAGCGACTGAGAGTTCGATATTTTGCTCTTTTTAACAAGCCCTGCAGCCTCAATCGCAACGTAAGACAGTTGGTTCAGCGTGGATGGACACCCAAGGCAAACATTTTTTTTATCACCAATTAGTTCCCATGAATGACGATTATGTTGTTGAATATGCTGCAATGTGTAATTACACATGTATGTTTGTTTATAACGTGAGAGTAAAGTTTCAGTGTGGTAGTCATAGAAACGATATTTCGTATTTAAGATAACACACACGCATAATTAATTTGGTTCTACCGCTATCCATTCATGTCCATTCACTTTCCCCAGTCAGCACTCAGGCAGCAGCAGCAGCAGCAGCAACCTTTTGGCCAGTTGCCGCCTGTCCCGCTCTAACTGGCTGGGCGAGGTACGGGATCATGGGGTCAAGTCTCGGGGCTATTGCACGAGATTCAATATGAGAGCGGTGGGGTCTGAAAGTCTTCCACAAAGGCAGAAGTGAAGTGATGGTTGGTGTGGTTGCCCGGCGAGTATTCACCGCTGAAATACAATTTGCAGGTTCCTACACTATTATAAGCGGTATCAATCACGCATTACTTGTAAGAGTGAAGACACATTTGGCAATGCTGCAGTAAGACAATAGTAATACTCGATTTAAAGCTTTCGTGACTGCAGAGATTCATCTTCTTGGTTCTTTCGGTAGTCACGTAGAAGGGAAATAATAAAATAATGAAAATAAACATAAAATACAATTCTCACGACGTTTCAGCCACAACGCAAGCAGCCATCCCCATTCAGACGCTGTCTTTCCGACAGACCCGTTCTTCACCTGAGGACGGCTGCTTGCGTTGTGGCCGAAACGTCGTGAGAATTGTATTTTATAATGTTTTATTTTTTCTATTTTTTCCCTTCTACGTGACTTTACCGAAAGAACCAAGAAGAATAGTAATGCTCATATATTAATAAATACCGCATATATTCATGAAATCATTTATTCATAACCATCTGAGAGGCCATTGAGACTAAAGTTACGTTTCGAGGGAGACCTCAGCAATAAGAACGACCAATAATACATTTAAAAATTACTAAAAGGACGATTGCTTGTGTAACAATAAAGGGTATAACATCCAAGCTTCACATCAAAACAGAACAAATTATTAAGTAAATAATTAAACTGAAAGTACAAGTCAGGTATAAACAACAGTGGCCAAAATTAAGAAAAGATTACAACAATTGTATGTATGGTATAGTAATAATAAGGCAGTAATGTGCATGGAAGGTTAATACCCAGGTGCAAACATTTGACGTGCAATTTAAAAGCAACTGTGTACATTCATAATACCATAATCGTGACAATATAGTATATGACAATAAGTTTTCCCCTTTTTTCTGGAAACAAAACAGGTGTTAGGATGTTAAAACACCAAACTGAAACCTTTTACAAGGAATCATGTCTGCATTAACCACTATACTTGTGTTCAGAATACAAACAAAAAACATACTCTGATAATATATGCGTTGTCTTTTAAACTGGTTGGTCCACACCAGAGACAGCTTTCTTTTGAGCCTAGTCTTAAAACGGTGTTAGACCAGACTGACGCCAAAAGGCGTACAGCACAAAGACAAGCAATGCAGTACTGTATATGTAAATTAGATGTCATAACATTGCACCAAAATTAATCAACACGCCCCTGGCTAACTTGCTAGAATACACCACGATCTCGTCAAATCTCAGAAGCTCGGCGGCTTTGAGCCTGGAGAGGCAAGTCAGCTGATTGGAGGCTGCTGCAGTAGACAGCAGAGGGTGGTGCATCGAAATCCCTCGTTGCACCGTGTAGTATATTATATGCTCCCACAAAATGTTATTCTTGCCTTCACTAAACCACCCTGACCAGCGTGGTGAAGCATGATCAAAATAATCCCACGACCCCTACGTCATTGGGAATTTCTCATCGAGCAGTTGGCTTGACAAAAGTGATTTTCAAAAAAGAATGCACGCATAACGGTGGTGCGATTGCGAATTAAATTCACCAAAAAACATGCGCAAGCAGTACCACTGACAGCGGCTAGCTCTGGAGCATGCACAGCGCAGGAGTGCCTGCTGTGCCGGCACATTCGACAGCACGGATGTCTTCTCGCACAATAGTTTTTTTTTATTACACGCTTTTATTTAACTCACTCTGTTGTCATAGTAATAGGTTTTTACCCTTTCAACTGGTACAAAACTGACACCTTTATACAAGGCATCATGTTTGCAATAACCACAACACAAGCAGTCAAAATGCAAACAAAAAGAAACAACTCTGATAATGATGATATGCACTGTCCTTGAAGTTGATTGGTCCACACCCGAGACAGCTTTTCTTAGAGCCTAGTCTCCATTGGTGTTGGACCTGTTGTCGTTGTCATATCCTCAAATCATGTAACTCAATTTTAACCCACTTCCCAATGTGGCATCGACTGCAAACTTGGTATGCTTATGTCATACCGATGACAATACTATATTCTACCAAAAAAAGTATTTTTAAACATTCATTTGTATATGTTATGTTTCGGCGTGGGTCTAATTGTCCACGCTCAACTGACGTTGGCTGTAAATCATCACGGCCTCTTACGTTATGGCAAGCTTTGCGGCCACTTCCTGGAGTCGTGGAGTTCTACCATTACGAGTATGGTACATTTCATTAAAGCGTGTTTTTAAAAAAGTATTCTTAAATATTACTTATTTTCCAGCGCGGTAACAAAGCTGTCGGTAGGAGGGAGATTTCAAATTATATCACTCCGGCTGAGCGAGTTTACAGAGCGAGCACCTTAACGTGAAAACCAGTTTTTTTCGAGTCGGTATTGAAACACAACAACATGTATCGGCTTTAGTTTACCATGCCTAGATTCCAACATCTGAATGTGCTTTGTTCCATTCGTGCGAGATATACCTTCGTGCAGCTTATGGACCGCATAAGAGTTACATTTGCAAAACTGACGAAATGTAATGGGTTGTGGTTGCTCCCAGTCTGCTTTTTCCTGATAATTACCATGCCCACAATTGCACGATGCCGTCAATTGGCAAAGTTGATATATGAAGTGCCCACTTCAACTTTGGTGAATGTTTTTCTTTAAAGTTAAGTGCTATCAATACTCAATTTAGAAATGGCATGAACACACATCGTGTCATCAACCTTGATATAAATTCATTTGCAATGTAATACAACAATGTGTTTTTTACATTGGCTGCTCAAAAGTTTAATTAAGTGAATTGTATACAATGTTAATTAAACCATACAAACAGCTTTTACATCCCTAACATTTTCCATCAAGGGCGAGCTTTTGTTTGTAATTTTTCGCAAATGACCATGAAAATTTGCAAAGCATAATTGAAAACATTTTTGTAATTGTGTTTGCAAATAGTTTGAGGTTCGTGGGTTTTTAAAAGAATTACATTCCTCTTATTACATACATTATTTGATTTACCGGTGCATGGAAATGGCACACATTCCAATATTTTAATGATTACATTTATTTAAAAAAATAACCAATATAGGCACACATTATTTAAGTTGCAAACAGTAACCTGGGTCATGACAAAATCAATAACGTAAGGAAGACGCAACACAAGAAAATTATAAGCTCCATTATTGTTGATCAATACCTTGACAGTGCATCCCACGTTATCCAACCACAAGTTGAAAACTTATTTGGTCAGGAAAAGAAACACTCAAATGTATGTATACAATGTTTATTTACAGAATGTCTGTATATACCTCCATCTGAAGATACCGTACAAAACAGGGAGAAATGGGCATCACTGGGGAAATGTCGAATGATTTATTTTATAAAAGATAAAGAGCCGAAGATGTTGAGCCTGCCCTTGAACAGGGGTAAGGGAGTCTACAGCAGAGAGGGTGGGTGGAAGAGAGTTCCAGGCCCAGGGGGGCAGCAGATGAGAACGAGTGACCTTCCACTAAGTGAACATTTCAAGGGATATTCAACAGAGCAGAGGTTGCACATGGAGTTGTTGTGCATGATACAACAGGGGGTATGTAGATTACAGCGAGTTAATATAGGATCTTCAAACGATATGACCTTGAAGTTGATCTGGGATTGGATTGGGAGCTAGTGGAGAGAGGAGTAGTCTGTTTCAGGCCTTTATTATTGGAAAGTAAAAATACATAGACGTTAGTGGTTGGGGATTTGTCATGGTATGTAAACAGACTGTATCCTTGACACGTTATATATGTACCCTCTTCTTATATCTGTATCGATCCTCAGAAATAGACGTTATTACCGCTTCAGTCTGGGTTGCCTAGTTTCTGCTTCCTGATTACGAATTCAGCCCTACGTTCTGAAAGACAATTAGTTTGCAACTCGTTTAAATATCACATGCAGTAATAATTGCCTGTGCCATCTACACGTTATACAATAGTTAACCTGCAATCAAGGATCTATGTGAACAGTTTGATCTAACCACTAAGATTTCTAACCATTAAGATTCTGAATAATAACAAAAGAAACAATTGTCACAATGTATTTGTGGTTTCACTGTACATTTAATTTTTTGTTCGTGATTTAAATTACGTTTAGAAACACAGATGTTTAATTTACTTTCACGATTTTCATCTTCTGATAGGTCACTGCCATCTAGTGGACAATGTAATCACACTGAAAATAATAATTTAAAGGAGAATAATTCCAACAAAGTAGCATAACAAGCCAAAAAGCCTCGAAGATATTATTTCAGATTAGACAGCTATAAATATGGTTTAACTACTGGTCGCGAAGAAGTCGTTGTGATGGCATTTTCTGAGGAAGTTCCCTAACACAAGGTGATGCAACTCTTGTCCCCTTTCCAAATGGAATTGTCCTTTTATCGTGCCATAATGCTGATACTTCGCTTGGGAGAAAAATAAAATGTAAATAATGTAAATCTCCAAAATGTTTCATGAGTGCATTTCACTGTCACACGACTTCAAACCAGCACATAACAGAGTGCATGTTTGCATTGCTTGGGAGAGCAGTAATATAGGCCAATGTAAATAAAAGGTGCACTCCATGCAGCTCCGAGTATATTACAGCAGTTCCTCCAGCATCTGTCACCAGATTGTGTGTGAACTGCATATTGACGAGCATGAAGGTCCGAGCTGTCACAAAGTGACTAATTTGGCTGTCTACGCATATTGTATCTGCTACGGTGTATGAGCATACATGTCAGCATTCAAGTGTGCATGTTTGCAGAGCAAGGTTACATTCTTGAGATGTGAAGTCTTATCCCCTGGAAACAATGGCAGCTGCCCGTGTTCGTGGTGCGATCAGCGGTGTCCTCAATAGTAGTGGCATCAGTTCGACGTAAATAAACGTGGACACATTATCAAAGTAGTCGATAAGCACCGCCGGCAGAGTAAGTAAAATGTGAACTGCAGCGGAAAGGAGGAAACAAATCATGCGACAGCAGAAACACAGATGTCTAGTGGAATAGAATCATGAGTCCAGCACTCGTGGTATAACATTAGTATTAATGCCTGGTGGTCCGAGGCTATCTGATACACTCGTCAATGTTGGTGCAGTGTATGTATCAGTCTCACTGCATATCAAATGATTATGGGTGTAAACAATCTCAGTGAACCTGACATGCTCACAACTTATTTTAAAATCACCTGGTGTAGTCACTTAAGATAACTATTCAATATTGACAATATACATCATGCTGTATACAGGCACTCGTTTCGAATCCACCCCATGTGGGGAAAATGTGAGCTTGATTATTATTCCCTCCATCACAAAACAAAATGAACGTAATAATCTATGAGAGGAAGCGAGATTTAAGGGCCTTAAAATGAAAAATCTCAGATTTTCAGATTGTTCCTGTTGTTTGTGTTCTAAAATCTAAATACCAAATTTCAGCTTTCTAACTTGTCGGGAAGTACCCTATAGGTGTTTGAGACATATATACAGATTAAGGTATTTATTTATATATATACTGTATGTATACTGTATATATAAAGGAACAAGCCTCTTGGTGTGCTTGTGTGAAATACATAACTGTGGTGGAGGCACGAAAGCCCACGTTTACACTGTAATATGCACTTGGTTTATTTTGACACACATTGTTTGTGGGGGTTGATAGCATGTGTAGTACCACTTCGCGGGGGGGTTAATAGTGGTTGTCCTATTGATAAACTCACCTCCGCCATATGAATGTTTAATTTGAATCACTAGCCTCCGGGCTGTCAAGAAGAATTGAGCACCAGGTCAGTGCTCATTTGAGTAGGGAATCACTTTTGGGGTTTTTGACTTGAACGTAAAATCCAAGTGTCCTGTTTGCCTGAAGACATCCCCGAACTGCAACATATTCCATGGCCACTGGGAAGCGAGACGGCTTGGATTGTGGACCGAGCAACTGGGTTCGGGTCAGATTCTTAAGGCAGTCTTATCGAGCTGACTGGACACGGGTGCTAAGTAGTGGCATAATGGGGTCAATGTGGGAGAATAATATCAGGTATGCAACGATTTGACTCTCTAGACATGTTATGGATTGCCAATTTGCGGTTGTGTTTCGATTTAACATCTGGACCATTTCTGCCCCTCCTACCCCCTTACATAATTCACCAATCTGAATTGATCATTGGAGAAGTATGTATGATCAATGTATGTATGTATGATTAACCCCAATAACCATAATTGCGCCGGGCGGTTCCTTATCCAGTCGTGGGTTGACAAAGGGATGTAAATTAGTATTATTATTGTTGTTGTTGTTCTTGTTGTATATGGGAAAGCTCACACTGATGCCCACCAATGGATATTCCAGTCTTGATGGCAGCAGAGGGCGTCCTTCACTTTGCCATTGCCCTACGCCCCAAGGTCTAACACGTCGCCCCCAGCATGCTTATTTGTACTTTTCTTAACAGTCAACATTGTTACTCTTGGGTTTTTTCGGTAAAGTCACGTAGGTAAAAAATGAAATAAAATAATATTTCATGAAAATAATTCAATTAAATCACGTTTCTGTAGCCATTTGATGTGCCTTTTTACACCCGATGAAGGAAGCTTGTGTTGCCTCCGAAACGTCGTGATTTGATTTATTTATTTTCATTTATTATAGTATTTTTTAATTTATTTTTTACCTACGTGACTTTACCGAAAAAAACCTAAGAGTATGAATCCTTTCAGTCACGAAAGCTTCAGATCTAGAATTAGTCAACATTGTCTTGAAACTAATCAGTGTGTTCCTCTTTCCGTGTGTCGTCTCGGTCGTGGGTCTTTGATAGGACTGTTTTAAAAACGTGGAATATAGACCAATACGGTCTCTTCTTTCGTATGGCTGGAGGGAAAGGCAAGTTTTGAAACGTATTATAGTTATTTTTTTTCAACCAATCCAAGAAGGCAGTAAACGCTGTGCGGATTGCAGCGACATCGCCAGGATGGTGAATGGATGGCGCATTCGACAGTATGTATAGTATGTACTGCACTGCATACAACGTATTTACTGAACGTAAATATTTCATTAAGGGTAAAAAACAATAAATCAGACGTTAAACATGAGAGGAATACGTACCTATCCATGTACTTATGCCATTTTACGAATTTGGAGTTACAGTACAGTGTTGTGCATGTCAGGATAACGTAACTTACTTTGCAAATCTATATTGCCTGTTTAATGCTCTGCTAGTTTTTACTTTTTCCAATGTAGTTTCTGCATAATGCAAAGGTTTTGGTGCTTATTTTACACGTTTGGTGTGATTGGATGCTCCTGTCTACGATTTGCAGATGCTGATCTTAAAACGTATAGTCTTGCAATATGGATCGTGACTTCAATAAATTATTATTTTAATTCCGATCAATTTTGATTGTAGAAACTGTGAATTCGATTTCCTGCACTGTCAGATGGGGTGGTCTGGAAATCATGCATTCTGGTCGTAATTTTCATCAGTCATGATCTGCCATGAACCACATACACATAGAGATGGGACAATTAGTCGATTAAAAGTTGTAATCAAATAGTGTTTGCGGTCATATATTCAGACGTTTTGCCTCCAGACGTTGAAAAACCCATTTAAACCCACGCCCAGCAGAATGCGGTTGACGATGCTCGTGGCGTCTCCCAAGCCTCGCTCATCACCCCCGGTCCAATGGCACCCATGGCAAGTGAGGTGAGATACATTTTACAAACTATTTTCATGTTCTTGGTTCTTTCGGTAAAGTCACGTAGAAGGGAAGTAATAAAATAATAAAACATAATAAAACAATTCTCACGACGTTTCGGCCACAACGCAAGCAGCCGTCCTCAGGCGAAGAATGAAACACCACCAAGCTTGGAGCGTATATTTAAGCTGGGTTAAAGGGGGGGAGGTGGGAAGAAGAGCGCCTAGACAAAGTAATTTGCATATCAAGAGGAATTCAGCATATGGAAAATGCGTAGGAGGTGGGCGGGGGGGGGTTCCAAATCAATACTATGCCCGTGCATTATGCACGGGCATAGTGCATTATGCAGGATTAGCAGCATCATGATGCCCGTGCATTATGCAGGATTAGCAGCATCATGATGCTGCTAATCCTGCATAATGCACTATGCCCGTGCATAATGCACGGGCATAGTATTGATTTGGAACCCCCCCCCCGCCCACCTCCTACGCATTTTCCATATGCTGAATTCCTCTTGATATGCAAATTACTTTGTCTAGGCGCTCTTCTTCCCACCTCCCCCCCTTTAACCCAGCTTAAATATACGCTCCAAGCTTGGTGGTGTTTCATTCTTCGCCTGAGGACGGCTGCTTGCGTTGTGGCCGAAACGTCGTGAGAATTGTTTTATTATGTTTTATTATTTTATTACTTCCCTTCTACGTGACTTTACCGAAAGAACCAAGAAGATGAATCCCTGCAGTCACGAAAGCTTTAAATCGAAATATTTTCATGTTATCTGATAATTTGAATTAAAGTGATAAGCGATAGCGCAGTCATATATTACTTGCGTAATCGGATATCCCAGGTGTACTTCCCAGGGCAATTTACCAACGTAGCTTACAGATATGTTTTAGGGACGCATTAATAACTAGATTATGGTTGTGAAATCGATGCAGTAATTAAAACTCAAACTTTAAGACCTAAATACAGTAATTAGAATTCCGCATATTCACATGGCACAAGACAGAGCAAAGTGGAAACAAACGACGAAATGTGCAGTGGACACCTACGGGTTATTTGCCCATGGATCGTGATGATGATGCTATTCCATAACAGTAAATTGTAAATGTTGTGGGTTTACTCTCCAACACAACAGGGTGCTGAAGTAGTACCTAAATAATGGCACGTTTTGTTTAGGTGACAACCCTTACCAATTTGCCGCGGTGGGTTAACGACACATTCATCAAATCTATGCCAACCCCAAATAATCCTTGATTATGACTATTAAAAAAACAATAGGTTTTACCCTTTTTGACAATAAAACAGGTGTTAAGATGTTCAAACACCGGATAGAAACATTTTGCAAGGAATCATGTCTGCATTAACCACACGTACTTGTTGGTGAACATGGACATGTTTACTGTTCGCCTTGTGGCGTTCTCTGGCCTAACACTGGTGAGACTAGGCCCTAAAGAAGACTGCGGTCTCTGGCGTAGGCCAATCAGTTTCAAAGACAATTTCATATATTATCAGAGCATGATTGTTTGCATGTTCACCAAAGTACGTGTGGTTAATGCAGATGTGATTCCTTGCAAAAGGTTTCTATTTGGTTTGAACATCTTAACACCTGTTTTATTCTTGATTTGAAGATTTCGTGACTGCATGAATCCAGTCTTTGGTTCTTTCGGTAAAGTCACGTACTTTTTTTAAAAACACGCTTTCATGAAATGTACCGTACGATTTAATGGCAAAACTCCACAACTCCAGGAAGTGGCCCCGAGGCTTGCCATAACGTAAGGGACCACCGTGGTGATTTACAGCCAACGTCAGGTGAGCGTAGACAATTAGACCCAAGGCGAAACATAACATATAAAAAATATTGTTTACAAATATTTTTTTTATTTAAAATGATATAATATAGTATTGTCATCAGTATGACATAAGTATACCAAGTTTGCAGTCGATAGCACATTGGGAAGTGGGTTAAACTTGAGTTACAAGATTTGAGGATACGACAACAACAGAGTGAGTTAAATAAAATTGTGTAATAATAGATCACGTTTAGATCGCCACAAAAGTCACACAGGCAGTCGGCGATCGAAACGTCGTGATCTATTATTTTTTCTACCTACGTGACTTTATCGATAAAACCAAAGACTACCTGTTTCATTGCCATAAAGGGTAAACCCTATTTTTTTATACTTTTATACTGGCAAAAAGGTCCCATTATGAATAATATTGAACGCGAAAGTCTATGTGTTAAACTCACACGACCGGAGTTCGTGATGCCACAAAGGAAACTTTGGACGAATCAGAGACGTGGATTCTGTGGTCCGCGTGCAATCCTGTTGACCAATCGCGTCACCCCATGGATTGTCGCTCATCATGACGAGCTATGTGATTTTCTCCGACAAACCGGCGTCCAATCGCGAGCGGGAATTGCGGTCACGTGTCCGCCTCATTCGCGCACCAATCGGTGCCGGATGCGGGGGAATTGGGGAGGACTGAAGAGGAGGGGAGGGGGCAGGGGTGGTTGGGGGAAGGGGCTGGGGGGGAGGGGTTGGAGGGGGTTGGGTGCAACCCGCAACCAACGTCGCACGTGGACGAATCATTGCGATCCTACGAGCTCGTTACGACGCGAATCTTCACAACGCGTATTCGTCACGGCAAACGGGTTTGCTTAGTTCGAGTGAATTCTAGCGACACATCATCTGTGACTAACTAGACATATATTGGCGTGCGGGGGGGTGGGGCAAGAAGAGCTTTAAATAGCTCGCCGGAATACCTACGGTAGAGATACATATTCTCACTTATTCTGACGTGGTTTTTTTCTTTTGCTGTAGTTTCGGGCCAAACTCAACCCCCACCCCGCCGCACAAGCCCCGCCTACGATAAAGGCCCGGATGCGATGACATCATCACGCAATTGCATTTCCGAGAGCACACGAGCGCCCGTGGCGACTCCGCACTCGGCGATTGGGTCCGGGGGCGGGGATCCGGGGACGGGGGGGGGCGGGGATCCGGGGACGGGGGGGGGGGCGGGGATCCGGGGACGGGGGGGGCGGGGATCCGGGGACGGGGGGGGGGGCGGGGATCCGGGGACGGGGGGGGGGCGGGGTTCCGGGGACGGGGGGGGCGGGGATCCGGGGACGGGGGGGGGGGCGGGGATCCGGGGACGGGGGGGCGGGGATCCGGGGACGGGGGGGGCGGGGTTCCGGGGACGAGGGGGGCGGGGTTCCGGGGACGAGGGGGGCGGGGTTCCGGGGGCGGGCCACGTGACCGGCGGTTCGGGTCCTCGTCGCCTTCGACGAGTGGCGGTGGTGGCGGCCCCCGCGACTCGCATTGCTGGCGGCGGGGGGGGGTTAGCGGTGCGCGCACTCGCATTGTTAGCGTCGGCGGTGTCGTTCGCGACTCGCTCTCTCGCGTCCCGTCCGCTACTTTGCTACCTTTTGGTGAGGTGAGTTGAGTGTGCGCTCACAGGGTTCGTTGAGTCGTGTGGGTCGTTTGCTGCGCGGAGCCGAGCGCGGCGGCGGCGGCGGGGGGGAGATCTTGGAGCAAACAAGGGGAGGGAGGCGAGGAGACACGAGCGTGGTTAGGAGACGCTGATACAGACACATGTGTACTGCAGGCGCAGGGCCATCAGCAACACGTGTACTGCGGACACGGGGACACTGACACACGTGTACTGTGGACATGGGGACACTGACAACACGTGTACTGTGGACACGGGGACACTGACACACGTGTACTGTGGACACGGGGACACTGACACACGTGTACTGTGGACACGGGGACACTGACCACACGTGTACTGTGGACACGGGCACACTGACACACGTGTACTGCGGACACGGGACACTGACCACACGTGTACTGTGGACACGGGCACACTGACACACGTGTACTGCGGACACGGGACACTGACCACACGTGTACTGTGGACACGGGCACACTGACACACGTGTACTGCGGACACGGGACACTGACCACACGTGTACTGTGGACACGGGCACACTGACACACGTGTACTGCGGACACGGGACACTGACCACACGTGTACTGTGGACACGGGCACACTGACACACGTGTACTGCGGACACGGGACACTGACCACACGTGTACTGTGGACACGGGCACACTGACACACGTGTACTGTGGACACGGGCACACAGACACACGTGTTCTGCGGACACGGGACACTGACCACACGTGTACTGTGGACACGGGCACACTGACACACGTGTACTGCGGACACGGGACACTGACCACACGTGTACTGTGGACACGGGCACACTGACACACGTGTACTGCGGACACAGGGACACTGACACACGTGTACTGTGGACACGGGCACACTGACACACGTGTACTGCGGACACAGGGACACTGACACACGTGTACTGTGGACACGGGCACACTGACCACACGTGTACTGCGGACACGGGGACACTGACAACACGTGTCGTACACAGACTGATTCACACTGATGCACATGGACACTTTACAAGCGCTTCAAGCACAGGGATACCGATACAGCCACTGATGCTCGCACGAACACGGGCAGTATCAAATATTGGCACATGTATACATGTACCGTATACGAATATAATTGTTGCTACCACAGTCACTCTTACACCTGCCACCCTCTTATGAGGGAGTTGATTCTATTCCATGAGTACTCGTTCACACACCGAGATGATACTGCCTTGCACCTGTGTGCGATACTCTTACACCGGTATAGTACGCTCATACAAGCTACTGTACCTGCACTTTGCAATCACAAATGCACCCTTACACTCTAAATAATATGCATCCTCGCTTGCATTAATTCACGATGCATACACGTTGAAAATATGCCCAATTTATTTGACACTTCATCAGATTGCGCTCTTTCCCTTGTGAATCGCTTTAACCAAAAAAAACATAACATGTGTAACGTACCAACTCTGAAAAAAAAACTATGCACAGTAATCGCTACTTAAATACATTGGCGTGATATCGCCCTTGCTGAGTGGAAGGGAAAGGTTATATTCTCGAGGGCAGGACATTAATGGCTGTGTCGGCACACGACCCTTCTTCTACTGTTATGTGTTTGTGCCGTTGTCCCCCATACAATCTTGAACGCATTGGATATTTTAAACGTCACAGCGGTATACACTGGAGTGGCCCGGCCATCACCCACCTTACCTGGTTACCTTATGCCGAGGACTGATGTTCACACTGCAGCAGTTATGGCTTCATTACTTAAATATCTCATCATTACAGACATGTTATTCATAACATGCTCGGTTGCAAGGATATTATTACTCAAGTAGATTAAATTACGTTGATAATTTCCAACTGATTATTTCAGCTTCAGTTGGCTCAAAGAATAAATATATATAAATGTGTATTTTTAAGTGCTGAAATCATTTACAGGTTAATAATCACCTTTGAAAATAAATGTCCTTCATATTCAGTTTCATTTATTAAAGGCCTACATATATTGCACAACATGTATGAGGTGTTTGAGTTCAAATAAATTAAATGTATTATTGTATAATGTAGGGAACTATAGCCCTAGATTGTGGTAACACGACTCTATATTGATCCTGTATCTAGAAACAGTGAAACTGACCTCCAGGTGGCTATTTAAACATCACCGTTAAGGCTCAGAGGTTTAATTCCAAGCTGCATCACCGTGAGACACATGGGTAATCCATTTGCTTTCAGGACTACATAATTTGTCTCCCATTTCTTGTGCTTAGGAATATAAGGCATTTTCGCGACTGTGCTCATTTTGTAGATTGCAACACAGTTGCTTGAAACTTATGAGATGGAGTGGTTCCTGGGTAAAATATACTCTTATATAATCGCGCAACTTTATCTATCTGTGATGAACGCTGCACTTTCCGTCGTTTTTATGCAGGGGGCGCTGCAAACCTACACGCCCCCTGCATGAACGACGGAGGCGCAGGGACAGACGTTCGATTACATTGGAATCGATCTGCAGACGGCGGTCTTCTCGCACGGCCAGCTCTGTCACCTTATCTCGATCCCGCAATCCCAAACAGGTGAATGTCCACATCGAACCGAACCCCCAGCAAGGCCATCTACTTAACGACGAGAGAAAATTCACACTAAATGTCGTTTTCAATGAAGTCTTCCAGATGTAAAATGATATAAGCTTTTAATGAAGAAATAAAATTATCTAATTCAAAACAAAATACAATTCTTAGATGTTTCATTTGAAAACTTCAAAACGGAGCATCGGGTGCTTGCATGAATGCGTCGTTCGTGTGAATTTTTTTGTGACTTTCCTGTCCGAAGGCCGCAAATGGTTGTGAGGGGGCGCCGCAAGCGCCCCCAAATAATCCCTAGTATACTCTTATATAAGCGCATAACTTTATCTGTGTGAACGCTGCACTTTCCGTCGTTTTCATGAAGGGGGCGCTGCAAACCTACGCGCCCCCTGCATGAACGACGGAGGCTCATGGACAGACGTTCCATTACGTTGGAATCGATCTGCAGACGGCGGTCTTCTCGCACGGCCAGCTCTGTTGCCTTATCTCGATCCCGCAATCCCAAACAGGTGAAAGTCTACATTGAACAGAACCCCCAGCAAGGCCATCTACTTAACGACCAGAGAAAATTCACACGAAATGTGGTTTTCAATTAAGTCTTCCAGATGTAAAATTATATTAGCTTTTAATGAAGAGTTATCTAATTCAAAAACATAATACAATTCAAAGATGTTTCATTTTAAAACTTCAAAACGGAGCATCGGGTGCTTGCGTGAATGCGTCGTTCGTGTGCAATTTTTTTCGTGACTTTCCTGGCCGACGGCCGTAAATGGTTGTGAGGGGGTGCCTGGGGCGCCTGTGGCGCCCCCTCACAACCCCTAGTGTCTTATTATTGGATGTTCTTCACATAAACTCTTGACCGATTGCATTGCACAATTTTCCACGTGCAAGCAAAGACAAACAACTGAATGGAAAATCACGATCTACTGATTTACGACAATACCTCACAGTATTGTCGTAAATCAGTCTTAACTGGCCGTTTGGTCCAGGCAAGCAAAATATGTAAAAAAAAATGTATATACAGTAATGTGTTACAAATGTGCAAAAATTGCAAATTTCACATTCCTGAAGTTGAATGTACCTTTTAGAAACAAATGCATTGCCCTTATATTTTCTTGTCAAAATTGAACGATTGCCTTGCCAGAGCCACAATAATTGAATGTTGCTTAAACATGGCCAGCAAAATATGCAGACCATCGCTCTTACGGCTATAACAGTGCTTCCGAGACACCCATACAAAATATTACCGTTTTTATAAAGACACACCGCCTCTATTGCAAATGTTTCAGGTCTGAAGCTTGATAGGAAATAAGTCATGAGTTAAATGTTGTTCATACTTATTACACTTGCAGTCCATATTGTGTATTTTATTTCATAATTCCTGATGAGTGGAAGGCTTTTTTATGTATTTAGTTCACTGTCCTTGCATTAGCCTGTTTTCAGTCATCTGACGTGCTGGGGAATGTGCTAAATCCAGATTAGTGTTGCGTGTCAAGGAAATGTTACCAGGCTGTTAGACCAGATATGATGTCATCCTTCCTTTTGCTTATCATTAGCTGCATTGTAGGGGGAATGTATAGCTAATAGATGTTGTACACGCTGTACATTTTCTGTTGCTTATTTTGTTTAATGAATGAGTATATAATATGCATATAGTTCAATCTTGATTTGAAGCTTTCGTGACCGCAGGAATCCATACTCTTTGGTTCTTTCGGTAAAGTCACGTAGGTAGAAAAATAATAGATCACAACGTTTCGATCGCGACACAAGCAATCGTCATCAGGTGGGACAACCACAGCAAGAAGACAGACGACTAAAAATGACCCGCCAGTATTGACCTCGGTTAGCAGTGTTCTGAGCCAAATGTTCCATGCTGACTTAGACCAGTATTACTGGTAAAACGTTTCGCATTTAAAGTCCATTTTACTATTTATTTTTGCATTATATGTAGTAGATGAATATATCATGCATCATGTCCAGCCCTTTTGTCAAATGTTAAAAAGTAAATACCCTTCATTGGTAGGTCCACCTGCTAAACTCTCGCAATGCACATTGTACAAATCCTTGGAGTTGTTCATCCTGATCTCTTGTTTTCTTCATGTATTCTCAGCCATGCAAAACCCCAGATCTCGGTCTGCTCAGCATCAGCGACATCCACCATTTCTTTACCAAAGCTGTTGCTGAGACTTACATCAGACTTTGTCCCAGCCCCTAATCAATCTTAGTTTAGTGAGAGATTGCTCATTTTCATGTGCTGCCCTCATAGTCTGGAACACACTTCCCTCCCAACATCCTGTGCTGTTGATTCCCTACCCATGTTAATATGCAGGCTCAGGATACAGGTATTTTTTTTTACTATACTATATCTTTTCAGAATTTCTACATGTGCTTGCATTTGTATGGATCCAAATTATAGTTTAGAGCATACTTGCTGAATTATATTCATTTGCATTTTAATCCTTAAAATGCATGTAAGGGAAATTCATTGCTCACAAACCAGATGATGCCATACGATACAATGAGGTTCATTCATAATACATATCTCGGTCGTGTATTTATGCATCAGTAGAAATTTATTCCAATGCTCATGCATACAATCTATATAAAGAAAGGTAAATTTGTGAATGTGTGCCTGTTCGAAATGTTTAGCATACTTCCCGACATGCAACAAACTTGAAATTTGGCATGTGGGTAGCTTCCAGACTGTACACAATGCAAAACGTATAAAATAGACTTTTGTATTTTGGGGGGGGGGGGGGGGGCAATAATGGATATATTTTGCATGGCAAGTGAGCGGTGACGTCACATCTGTCATGTCACCCGCATGCGGCAGCGTTACGTAGTGTGCCTGCTGAAGTCACGCATCCCCCAACCCTCCGCGTAGGCCGTGTATCCCGCACAAATGTGCGGCATAGCTGTCTCGATTTTCTAAGTCAACGCGACTATTTTCAGCTCGCTCTTAAATATAAAGCAGAAAATACATCTATTTGTGTGAAGCAGCAAACACTCTCGAATGCTGAGCTCTGACGTCATGAGAGTTGCACATCTGATGCTGTCTGGAATTTCTAAGGGAACGTGACTATTTTCAGCTCGTCACGTCATTCCCTTCCCGAGTTGCCTGCTTAAGGTTCAATTTCCTTAAGTGAAAAACATCCGATTTAGTTAAATTGATTTAATCCCTCTAGTGAGCAGCACAACTCTCCCCCTACCCCACACCCCCTCTCTATCTCTCCTCCCTGGCTACTCCCCCTCTCTTACCTATGTAGCCTCTTGTTACAGCAGTCCTTTTGCCCACTTCAGCATTTGTTTCTTTCTGTGGTTGTCCCACCTGATGACGGATGCTTGTGTTGTGCCCTAAACGTCGTGATTTAATTTATTTTATTTTATACCTACGTGACTTTACCGAAATAACCAAAGAGTAAAGAGTATTCAATTGATTTGTTTCGGATTTTTTCTTTCTTGTAAGCATACATTTTTTTTTCAGGGTTTTCCACTCAAAAATATATGGGCATATTAAATTAATTCAAGACAAGAATCCTAGTCCCGGGCGAAGCCGGGTAGTAAAGCTAGTTTTCTATAAATAATTCATTGTTTTCAATGTATGCAAACGCTATGTTTATGTTGTAATGTTACATTCAGAATGTAAGAGCATAACCAAGAATGGAACGTTACACAATACAAAAAAGATGGCAACAATTTGATGCTCAAATTGTTTCTTGAATTGAATCGCAGCCTTGATTTATGAAAATTCACATTACAGTTAGAAGAGAGTGATTGAATAATTAAACAACTTGGTTTCTTAACTGCTCAATCACTCACAATTACGTGTACAACATATGCATTACTACGTTTGTAGAGGTTAACTTGATTTTCTTAGAGTGTAACACATGAATAATTATACCGATGAGTAAATCAGTGATATAGCATTGTGGGGACTGAGAGTTATTCATGGTATGTATATGTCCGTTCCAATGGCAGGCCATAACAACTGTATGCTTTGACCTTTCTGGAGTTTGTAAAATAAGCATTTCTGTTGATATTGACAGTGTACCACACTTGAGTTTCTCATGGAGTTGGTGAACTTATTCCAAAGCACTTTTTTGCAAGAGCGTAATTAAATTTATTTCAGGAAAGGACAAAAATGTAAAACTATCACCTGAAATAAAACGCATACCTATTGCGTTCAACGCTTACATTTTTATAAATTCCTTTTCATGTCCTTTTTATTCTTAGTGTCCTCAGTTCTGCCACTAAGCAGAGATAAGTGCCTTTTATATTTGTGGCTTTTTATGACCTGCCTGTTCTTACCATCTTTCCCCCTTTACTAGTGCACTACTGCCTTTGTTTTACTTGATTTAAAAGTTTGAATGTAAAGCAGTGGTATAGCCTCCCTCTTGTTCTGAAGTGCTCATTTGTGTCAAGTGCTCGCGTTTGTACCTCAGTGGCCTTTCTCTTGCCTTCCTTGCACAGAATTGTACTTCAGTGTTCAACACGCTGTGATGCTCTCTCCCTTTGACAAAGCACATCACAATTATTGCCGCGTTTGTAGTTTTTCTTGTCACAATCTTATGAAATTCCAAAGGTGGGTTTGGAGATGTACAACGAGCATGTGTTTGTGTTTTGTATTTTTTTTGCGCCGTACGTAGCCAACTGTGCTAATTGAAGGCAATCATCATTGTCATCAGCCATGTTCAAGCGACTTTTTGATAATTGCCTTCGTAAGCTGTCACCTCAATTTCTCAGGATTTCATATTCCACCTAGTCCCTGCTAATGAACTGATTTCATCACTTCATCTCTTTGGAGACTGTCCTCTCGAATGCATTCCGTTCCTTGGTTGCAACTCACTGCTTTTTGTCCAATTGTGTTGGTATATCCCTCGAAAAATCACTTTGCTCAGGTTAATCTAAGGTTTCTATTCTTCCAGTTGTGTGGTCGATGTTGCTCATTGAGTTTTCTGGTCTGCACCAAGTGAACTTCAAAACCCTGTAATATTATTGACAAAAGATGTCCATTGTGTGCCAGTAGCATGGACCATTTGTGTCAGATTTCAAAATGACTGTGTGGAACAGTTACATTTTAAATGCTTCCCCTGTGGGGACCTCACATTCATATTATTGGGACATATGAGTGTATTTCTACTGTAAAGCATTTATTTATCTTTAAGATTATTACAAATGACAACTATTTATGAAATTGCCCCTGTAAATAAGTAAATTGTGTACCAGAAATGGCATGTTCACAGAATAGCTCAATGCTGTGCTGACTTAAGTTACAAGAATTTGTCAGCTGTGCAGGGTGAGGAGTTTGTTTGGAATGCATTGGCTTCTTTGGAGTATGGGGAGGCCTGTGGATTTATAAATGAGTCGTGGAGTATCCAGGAAGCAGCTGTGTTTTGAAGTTGTGTTGTTTTATTGTTATTCTCGACATACCAATTGCTGCCCCACAGCAGTTTCAACCTCAAGGGATTCCTCCTCAGCCCATCGCGGGTTAGCGGGTTGCGCTACGAACCCGGCGCCCCGAGTTCGCTACCCACTCATGGCCAACACCATTGACGATTATCTTAACCAGTCCTGGGCCTCCCCTAGGTCGACTCAGCCACATGAGTACCTGGTGCGATGAATAAAAACATTTCCATGAGAGAGTCAAAGCCAACCTGGCGTGGTGTTTTGCCACCCACCCCGGCGTGGTGTTGGCCACCCACCCCCTCATGTACCGTTCCGGCCTTCATAGGTGCTCGCTAACAGCACTTGCCCCAACAGTCTGTTAAGGCTATACTGTTGGATCTTTGTCTTTGGTGCTCACAAATTCTTGAAAGATCTGAACGCATTCAATGAGCTCCTCCAGCTGGCAAGGTTGCGTTGTCTGGGTCATGTAGCCCATATTCCCAGCCACCGCATGCCCAAGCAGCTTCTGCTTGGCCGGATAGAGGGGGCTAAACGGGCACGTCACGGGCTGAAGAAGAAATAGACTCATGCGGTACGGGAGAATGTGGAGCGGAGTGGACTTGCTGAACACTGGTACCAGTGGTGTCAAGATTGGCTTCTATGGAGGAGGCTCGTAAAGGATGCTACTGGGCGGTTGGAGGAAGTCGCCGTCCAACAACAACGGAGAGCAGAGGAACGATGCTCACAATAATAAGCAGAAAGCTGGGTGGTTAAATTGCAGCAGGTTGGCATGGTAGGCGGCGCAGGTTATGCATCTGCCCGTCATCTCGGTCAGTCAATCCATAGCACCTCGGTTTGTCCCGTGACCTCCTGTCAGCGATCCTTCGACACTTCACGTGGCCTCGGAGTGCACCTGGCCTGGCACAAGTGCCTTTGTGACGTCACCGCTATTTAGTGGCGATTGGCAGCTGTTATACCCCAAATAACAGGATTCCCAGAATTAAAGAGAGGGCTTTCTCTAAAACATTATTGGTTTTCATGAAGTAGTATTAGTGCAGCACTATTCATGACACCTTTACAGACAGTCTAGTGGTGAGAACAATGGGTTATATGCACTCTGGATTGCATTAGTCACCCATCTGTTGATGTCTATTTCGGTTGCTTTGTGTGTTCCACAGCATCATTAATCAATGCTCGGGTTTCAAATTAAACCTTTGTGTGTGTCCTGCTGAGCAGGCCAGACGGTGTTGTATTCCTTGATAGATGAGAGGCACGGCATAATTATAATCGTTTGCGTAAATATTTGGGTTATGATAAACAGTTTGGAATTAACTCTTCTGAAAGACTTACATTTTATAACCACTTTGAAAAACTTGCTTTCATACCATTCTGTGCTCTGTTCAATGCTATACATTATTAGGAAGGCCACTTAATGCGGCACAGTTATAATGCTTGATCAAGGAACATAAGTTAGAGAAACTCACGATTTTAGATTACGGAAATATTGCTGTTCATAATTATTTATTGGTCTTACAGTGTATAGATCTGGATAACAACGGACATGTTTACATCAGGATATGTTGAGGTTTAGTGATAGCTGCCCAGCAATATCCAGTGGCTAAGATACACAAACACCCAATAATTTATCTCCGTGTTTATTTCATTGTGTCTTGTTACAGTGCTATCCATTTGGGTGGTGCTGTTTATATCGTGCTTGACCTATATTCAGAAATTCGGGAGTTCAGTCACGGCCACGGTTAGTGCACACCGTTATTGTCTGATGTTAAGAATTTAAGTACTCATTTGTGGGTTGTCAATAATAGTCAACTGTAGGATAGACTGGCTCCTGTCGTTTATGTACAGTTTATCCTGCTGGCTCAGCCATAGAGAGAGGTGAGCACCAACAAATCTGAATTTGAGCATTGCAACTCGTTGTCTTGACGTATTATTCTTTAACAAGTTAGATTTATGATTTACAATACACTTCTAAATGTTGGTGTGTACAATTCAAGTGCACTTATTGCTCACGATAAAGGTTTTTTTTGGTTAGATAGCATAATTATAAATGTCGTTAACCCCGCCAGGTTGTAATCACCAGCGAAACGTACTCAATTGTAAATGTTTTGAATTTACTTGCCATCACACCAGTGTGCTGAAGTAATAGCTAATTGGCTGTTAATGTAAAGAAATTTAACCTGTTAATGTAACACCAGAGAGTCGAAAATAACTACTAACATCGGCAGGTAGGATGAAAACATTACAGGCAGGTATGACTTAAACTGGTCAATAACGTCCTTACAATGATTGCTCAGTTTGTACCCATCTTCTCGGTTGAAATTGTGTCTGCTTATATATCTGAGCTAGCTTGACTACCCGGCTTCGCCCGAGACTTGGATTCTTGTCTTGGATTAATACACGGCCTACGCGGAGGGTGGGGGGGATGCGTGACGTCAGCAGGCACACTGCGTAACGCTGCCGTATGCGGGTGACATCATAGATGTGACGTCACCGCTCACTTGCCGTGCAAAATATATGCATTATTGCTCCCCCCCCCCCCCCCCAAAATGCAAAAGTATATTTTTTATACTTTTTATATTGTGTACAGTCTGGAAGCTACCCAAATGCCAAATTTCAGGTTTGTTGCATGTCGGGAAGTATGCTAAACATTTCGAACAGACACACATATTCACAAATTTCCCTTTTATATATCTGGCTTCATGAACGAATCTTTGCTGATAGCCAGTGGGTTTTCAGAGTACCTTATTCTTGGCAAAATCAATTTCGTGTGTGCCCACAGCGTTAAAATAATGATCAGCCATGGCTGAGGTATTGGTCCTACCGTGTTTCAGATCTGCCTTATGTTCACGAACACGGTCCGAGACATGCCGCTTAGTTTCCCAAATGTAACTACTGCCGCAGACACAGCTTAGTTTGTAGACGCCGGGATATTGCATGTCAGGGATCACATCCTTCACAGATGGGATCGGATCACAAATTTTATGTACTATGTTGAATCGAAAATGGATCTTGTGTTTGCTCATGATTTTGGAAATCTGTTTTGTGACCCCTGCTATGTATGGCAAGGTGATGGTTTTGATTGTGATGTTTCCATCCTACCTGCCGATGTTAGTAGTTATTTTCGACTCTGTGGTGTTACATTAACAGGTGAAATGCCTTTACATTAACAGGTTAAATGTCTCACACTAACACTTTCACCGTTGCTCGCTTTCCTCGATGTGGCGGTGGCTCTACGATCTTACATTGACATACTAATCTCTCACAATACAATGGCCACCTCCGCAGCTTCGCCGTCATGGAGGTGGCTCTCCGATTTACCCGATCTTACATTTACATGCAAATTTCATCACTAGCCGAGCCCACTTTGCTTGACCCTTGGGCTACACCCATATCAAACCTTTATAACACCCTGCCTCAGCAGCTCTCCCGCTATTTTTTCACCTGATGACGATTGCTTGTGTTGCGATCGAAACGTCGTGATATTTGTATTCTTTTTTTCTATCTACATGGCTTTACCGAAAGACCCAAATAATGTGTTGTATGTCAATTGATGTAGTTTTATCGGATTCTGTGGATATGCCTGACCTATAAATCTGGTACCAATGCTTGCTTGCTGTCACGCACAGCTGCCCAGCCCTGCTTTCTGTACAGCTGTTGGCTCTGGAAAAACGAGTAAATATTTTTATTATGTGCTGTCTTGATGGTGGGTCACACGATTAGATTATCTTGCTTTTCCCTGTCCCATTTATATTGTCTCTCATTCATTATTTTGCATCAAAGCTCACCTTTACATTCGTGTATAATTCAAAATGATTATAATATTTTCAACTTAATCAGATATTGCAAATGTATGAGTTTTATTCAATGGCTCATCCCTAACAACTAATAGCCACACATGCTGCTGTGTTGGTAATATGCATATGAAGGGACAATACAGATATGTAGCAGTTGTCAATGTCAACGTATCATTGCTGTGTGTTCTGACAGTTACCCCTGAATCTTTAAGGCGCCTGTATTATGAGTTAGATAATAATTGGTAAGCCTTGACAGTAGTGCTGAGCTAGTGTTGGGTAGGCTACAATAACAGAATTTTGGACCTCCAAATCCATGACTGCTCAATGTATAAGCAGAAAACACATATCTGGGTCCTATGGGTTTTCGTAATGCAACTGTCTCATAGGTTTAGGCTTATGGGACTTAAAATGGTCTTACTGCTCATTGCATTATAGTGAATTATCCTCCATGTACAGTGCAGTTTGTCTGCATTTCCTTCAAAAAATGCGTATTGGTGATTGAAATACTCTTCATTTTATATAAACATCAATATAACAAGAAGGCTGCTGAGTCGTACTGCAATTTTAAAGAGGCTCTTGCATTAGGATGATCCCTCAGTGAATTTGACGCAATGATGTCATGTTATATAGTCTACACTACAGCATTCTCAAATACACCAATCTGTTTTGAAGAAATATTAATTTAATTGTAACACTGCGGCAAAATTATGTTGTACGATTGGTCATTTATTTACATAAATATAACTTAAAATGGTCAATCATGTATAGTGAACACATTACCTCATGGACCAAACGTCGTGTATAGAAGTATCGGGTTTTATTTAGCAGCTGAATTCTGAGCTTATTTTGTTGTTACCTATAATGTAGGTGTTAAATAACTTTTGTAACGCAAATCATTCTAAGCTCCTCACGACAAATTGTCTGCGTCTACTGTAGTTAATTATAGCTCAACATGCATGAAAGAGATAAATCTTCACTTCCATCTCAAAAGGATGAATGCAGGATGCAGCTGTTACATGGCATTGAGCCATTGTCTTAGTTCAATTAACTCATCATGCCGTACTGTAATAGGGCAGCACTCATTTATGATGGCATCCCTGAGCCAGCTCGGACACATTCTCATGCCGAGGACATGCATCTTCATAGGATGACATCGACTTCTCACAAAGCGATATAAATGTTTATAGACCGTGGGAATGATGGGCTGAGTTGACTCATCAGCAGTGACTTATCTCAACAACCTTCCGAATGTTAACTGCTCCAACCACAGCTGCACCCAGCTGAACAATGAGTTGTGTACATACAAATGATGATCATAGTGTACAAATTACCATGATCAAAATCTCGTTTTTTGTGCAATGTATGGTTGTAATATTGTTATGAACTGAAACGGTGTGTGAGGAGGAAATAAAGCAGTATAATTATACAATTTAAACAATCCATTTTACCTAAAAAAAGGGAAATATTGTAGTTGCATTATACACTGATGTACACACATGATGGAAACTGACATTTTTGTGATTTTTCTTGTGGTGCAAAATTGCAATTGTGCTATCAACATCATGTCTCTTAAGCACTCCAGATCAGTGCAGCATGTGGAATATAGCAGACTTCTGACACCCTTTCAAGTGAAGTTTTGTTTAGCCACACAGTGGGGGGGGGGGACCTTTTCCATATGCCCTGGTACAGAGAAATGTTTGTCAACATGTTAAACCTATCTTGTCCAGGGTATCATTGGTTCTGGCTCAGTGCTCCGATGACCCCTGAGCAACCTGAACACCTCCCACTTATTCATACATTTCAAAAGGTCTTTTAAGAACCTAGAATGCAGTGGGAATATCAAAAGGAGGGAGGAACAACGTGTAACAGGCCCAGGCGTAGTGCACCCTCGTATTTAGCGAACGGATGAGGGCATCCGGGCTCGCTGCCCTACCATGGTAGGGGTCACGATCGGGAACAGTGCATTTAAGGGGGGAGGGGGATAAAGGGGGTATATACTTTTTTTTAAATCAACCTTGAGTACAGAAATAAGTGCCATACTTAAAGTGTTTCCTTTAGCATTTACGTTTTAAAATGCGCTTATAACAAATTGCTTTGGGAAAAAGTGTTAAAGGTATATATGCTGACGTACCATTTATAAGGAAAGAAAGCTACCTTATCTTGATTGTCTTGGAGCAAAACAGGGATTTATTGGCTTGGCTAGTAGTACTCGACTTGATTGCAACGTCAAAGACAACAACAGCTATATGA
Source organism: Lampetra fluviatilis (assembly GCF_964198595.1). Lineage (NCBI taxonomy): Eukaryota > Metazoa > Chordata > Hyperoartia > Petromyzontiformes > Petromyzontidae > Lampetra > Lampetra fluviatilis. The sequence goes on along the minus strand of NC_136275.1, from coordinate 22,734,161 downwards.
ATACAATTGTGGTGTTTGCTTCATGCAAAACTCTCATTTACTTGGTACCAAATGGCAGCCTTTCAGATCAGGTATTTGCCTGTGGAGATGTTAATGGGCATCCATTATGTATTAACATTACATAGCAGGACTGTTAACACTTGGCACTGAGATACAATCTCTCCGTTGCTCAATAAAATATCAGGTTTGCCCAGATTCCACCTGCCTGGCTAATTGTCAACTATACATTTCACCTTGTTGAGACATTGCCATTTCTTAAAGAGTTGGCATTTGTATGAAAGCATCTATGTAAAATAAGCATATTCAAACTGAGAAAGTATGACCTTTAATCAACATTAATTTTTTCACGTAAATGTGGATTTAAGGTCAAGCCAGAATGTATTTGAAGTAGAACTTAAAATCTGTTGGGATAATTCCAACTAGGCTGGATCCTGGTACAAATGTACCTTCAGGTTCTGGCACAATGTAATGTTGAATGTGTGAAATATCATCCTTTTGCTTTTATAAGTAACTAGCTTTACTACCCGGCTTCGCCCGGGACTTGGATTCACCACGCCCGGCCGCTTTTGTCTCCCCAGTGGCGATGTTCACACACCACACCAGTTACTCGTTTGAGGCTGAGTCGACCTAGGGGAGGCCCAGGACCGGTTCAAATAATCGTCACCGGTGGTGGCCGTGAGCGGGAATTGACCTCGGGTCGCTGGGTTCGTAGCGCAGCGCGCTAACCACTACACTCCCGCTCCCCCCACACACACACGCGTGCGCGTCCATAGGTACACATACACGCTCTTGCTGCAGACACACACAACTTTCAGGGTGCGTACGGCAGTAAACGACTCAAATAATACACCAATGCTGCGCGAAGAATGCCTTAGACCTGCAACACATTTGTATGGCACTTTACTCGCGGAGGGTTGGGTTGGGGGGATGCGTGACCTCAGCAGGCACACTGCGTAACGCTTCCGCATGCGGGTAACATCACAGATGTGACGTCACAGCTCACTTGCCGTGCACAATATAAATCCATTATTGCGCCCCCCCCCCCTCCCCAAAATATATACAAAACAAAATTTTTATACTTTTTGCATGGTGTACAGTCTGGAAACTACCCACATGCCAAATTTCAAGTTTGTTGCATGTCGGGAAGTATGCTAAACATTTCGAACAGACACACATATTCACAAATTTTCCTTTCATATATATAGATATGTTGAAATTATTGTCCACAAGAACTACAATTACTTGATTTATCTTCACAAAATTAGATCCGCAATGCTAGTGGGAGAGAAAAGGCTTAATTGGATGTAATTTAAATTGGATGTGTTTTCAATGCCATGAAACACATGTTTATCTGCATAACGCTTCTCCGGTAAACCCTCAGCATTGAAGGTTGGGCAGGCAGGGTGGAGCTTTGGCACAACATGCTCTTATTAAGATATGTAAGGGTGCAAGGGCATTTTCAAAGCAGTAGGCTGTGTGGCTGAGTACACTTATCGGTTCATGTGATGCAATTATCATTTGAATGGAATATAACAGACATTGGTACGGTTTTTAGCTTTTCTAATGACCTTGTCTCCATTATTAGGTTTCATCCCTAAAAGAGTAACAAAACTTTTCCATGTAAATTATATTTTCATTCTAAACTATTGTTTGCATTCTAACAATCCAGTGTGTCATTAGCATGACAATGTTGGTGGGAGCATGCTTTCAATACAAATACAATTCAAACATTTTCTGCGAACACGTGACCTTGTGTTATTGTGCACAGCTGTTCCAAGAATTGTTTTTTTTATTTGACAAGACACACGCCGCAATATATACTGCTGATTTTCCTTCATTCTGGGTTTCTCAGCAATGTCCCATTTCATTGTCAGACAGAATACCAATGCCCAATGTTGTATTATTTTGCAGTATTATTATTATTTTTCTATCTACGTGGCTTTACTGAAAGACCCAAAGAATATGAATTCCTGCAGTCACGAAAGCTTTAAGTCAAGATTTAACCGCATCTGCAGGGAAGGTTACCACACAACTATTAGATCTTTCAACAAACTTCGAGACAAAAAGGCTCATCTAATCGAGTCGCTCACTTTTCTGAAGAGATGTCGCGACACTAAGGTAAAACCGATCGTCTTTACACTCACAGCTGCTGCTGTTACTTCTCCGAATGCTAAACGGATCTTGTTCAGGGGCAGCCTAGCCCAGATATCAGAGAGAATAAGACTGCTCTGATTTGAACTAGACAATTTAGACAAGACCCTCTTGCAATTGTAATAAACGACTGGACCACGATGTCTGGCTCAGTGTCCTTTATTCGGTTCGTGCTGTACACCCACACGGCTGTCTTTACTCTGTAGCTTCTCCACAGTGCTGACTCCAATGTCGGCCCGATCCACAACAGCAGCCCCGCTGCTGTTTCTCTCACACAGCCCCCCTTGGCTGTACTCGCTGCAACTCCTCTCTCTCCACAGCTCTGACAGCCTCGTGCTGTCTCCCTCTCTCCCTCCACAGCTCTGACAGCCTCGTGCTGTCTCTCTCTCTCTCCGCAGCTCCTCCTGGCAGCCACACCGCTGCCTCTAACACGCAGCCCTTCTGGCTGTCTCCTCTGCAGCTGCACACCACTCCGCAGCTTCCTCTTGTCTTCGGGGTTGGCTCCCGATGGCCGTCGGCGCCCCCCCCTCTTCTCACTCGCCCGCGTGGCCTCACTCTTTTCCGCTCACACCCCGACTGACTTCCCCTTCCGGTTTACCCGCTTAAGGACCCGAACCTTCCACCCACGTCACATGACTCCACCCCCCGTGACGTCACATCCGGAAGGTCGCTTACGCCCGCATTACACAATGACACTTAACATTGACAGAAAAAGTGTCTCCATCTCTGATTGGGACCATGTAGATAGCCTCTTCAGCCGCCTCAATGTCAGCTAAATGCAAAGATAACCTGATTTCCAAATTCAACCTCCTTTCCAAGAAGAAACCAGATCCATATATTAAAAAGTTAGATGGTGACAAGAATGTTATTAATCAGAGCAACAGCCCAATTTTCAACAGCCTAAAATCGGTTCTAGCTAAAGGGTTGAATTTCGCAGTCACCCCTAAACACATCCCAGTTGATGATATCATTCCCCAGGTCGACGTAGCCCTTAAGGGTTTGGGACACATTCCTGCAGACGTGGCAAGATCGGAAATTGCTGCAAACCTTAAAAACACTAAGACACCTGTTAGCAACATCAGCAAGGATGAGTGCATTGAGCTTTCTCAACTAAAAAAGAGAGATGACAGTCATCCTCTCAGCCGACAAGGGCAATGCCACTGTCATCATGGACAAAACCACATACAATAACAAAATTCAGGACCTACTTAATGATGGCAGCTATACCAAAATCAAAAGATATCCTACCAACGGCCTGGTTACGAAAACCAACAACATCATCACTGATTCGACATATTTAATTGAATCAACCAAGCGGCTTTCCTTAAAACTCTGCTGCTAGACCACCCAGATTTTATGGCTTACCAAAAATCCATAAAGAAGGTACACCACTCCGTCCTATCGTCTCCACCTTTACTCACCCACCTATAAACTGGCCCGATTTCTGTCTGAGACCTTGCAACCATTCACTGGTAAGATCACCTCAGCTGTACTTAACTTTGTTCAATGAAGGACATCTCACTATCTCCAGGTGATTTGCTTGTCAGTTTTGATGTGGTATCTTTGTTTACCAAAGTCCCTGTGCCTGACACCATTGCAGTCATTGAAGATTTGGTCCAACAAGGACTGAATGCTGATGTTCCAGCCCTGGTTAGACACTGCCTCACCAACACGTGCTTTACCTGGAATGGAACATTCTACAAACAAGTTTAAGGTACCCCAATGGGTTCTCCCCTTATCTCCAGTTGTAGCCAATGTTTTCACAGAGAAATTCGAGACAGATGCCATCCAGGCATCCACCCTATGTCCTTCCTTGTGGAAGAGATACGTAGATGATACGTCCATCATCTGGCCACATGGCCTACCAGCTCTGGACCAATTCTTCAACCACATCAATTTTATACACCCAGCCATCAAATTCGCCATGGAGGTGGAAAAGGATGGCAAGTTACCATTCTTGGATGTTTTAATCGAAAACAGACCTGATGGCTCAATGGGACACTGTCTACAGGAAAGCCACCCATACGGATGCCTACCTAAAACCTGACTCCCACCACCATCCATCCCAGAAGAATTCCCTCATCAAAACTCTATACCATCGAGCTCGTATTTCCGACCATTACTACCTAGCCAGTGAACTGGAGCATGTACACCAAGCCCTCAAGAAGAATGGATATTCAGACTACACAATCCATAAAGCTATCACCCCAACCTTTGGGAAAGAACCATCTTAGGAACCCAGTCAAAACCATCACCTTGCCATACATAGCAGGGGTCACCAAAATATTTCCAAAATCATGAGCAAACGCAAGATCCAGGTACAATTCAACACAGTACATAAAATCGTGATTTGATCCCATCTGTGAAGGGTGTGATCCTTGACATGCAGTACCCTAGTGTCTTCAGACTAAGCTGTGTCTGCAGCAGCAGTTACATTGGGGAAACTAATCGACATGTCTCGGACTGGGTTCGTGAACATAAGGCAGATCTGAAACACTGTAGTACCAATACTTTAGCCGTGGCTGATCATTATTTTAACGCTGTGGGCACACACGAAATTGATTTTGCCAAGACGAAGGTACTCTGCAAACCCACTGGCCTCTCAGCAAAGATTCGTCCATGAAGCCATCCAGATATATAAACACAGACACAATTTCAACCGAGAAGATGGGTACAAACTGAGCAATCATTGGAAGGACGTTTTTAACCAGTTTAGATCATAACTGGTTGTGTTGTTCCCTTCCTACCTACCTACGTTAGCAGTTATTTTCGGCTCTCTGAGTTACATTCACTAACACAGCCACCGTTAGCTGTGTTAGTAAATGGCGGCTTGCCATCCTTTTCTACCTCCATGTGGCGATGTTCCTTTCCGAGCTCTCTCTAGCTTATATTTACAAGCAAATTTATTACATTGACATGCTAATCTCTCACAATACAATGGCCACCCCCACAGCTTCGTTTATCAAGATTTCTCCTATCTTACATTTCTCTAGCCCTGCCCACTAACCCTTGGGCTACACCCATCTCAAACCTTTATAACTCCCTGCCTTAGCAGCGATCCCACTATATATTTTTTCCTGCTTCAGCAGCTCTCACCTGATGACGATTGCTTGTGTTGCGATCGAAACGTCATGATATGGTGATTATTTTTATTTTTCTATCTACGCGGCTTTACCGAAAGACCCAAAGAATGTTTCAGTATTGCGATAGCATGCAGAATAAATGTTGACTTAAAGCTTTCGTGACTGCAGGAATTCATATTATTTGGGTTTTTCGGTAAAGTCACGTAGATGGCTCAAAGAAAAGAACAAAAAACTACGACATTTCGATCACAACACAAGGGATCATCATCACTAGGAGTTTTTTGTTATTTTCTTTGAACCATCTACATGACTTTACCAAAAGACCCAAATAATATAGCATGCAGAATAGATTAAATGATGATGCAACTGTTTATGTAACAGCATGTTGTACAATTGACTGATCAATAATGAAAATGTATAACACGCACAATGTAAGAGTTGTTTTTCTAAGCTGTTTTTAAGAGTGCAATATATTAATCATGGCCGTGCCTGTGAAGTGTTATGTTCATTCATCCCTTTATAGGAAGACATTTTACATGTGTTCGTGAAAACGACAAAATCTATGCACTATTTACAATAAATGTTTGAATGTTTATACATGGATGTTATCATTCTTGTACATGAGTATTGGCTCTGGTTAGTGTGTGTGTTTTAAGCTTGTGTAAAGACGGCTTGACACACTTGTCTTGAGATGGTTTCTTTATTGAAGACACGTTCACTTGAACAGGCGGAGACCCCACTGCAACAGCCCCGAGTCTCCCGCGCATCTCCCTTATATAAGGACCGAGGCCACGTCCCCCTTCCTGAACCTTCTCGCTGACTCTGGAAGCTTGCTCCACCAGCAGACTACCCTCCTCTTCCGTCACCTGACCACGCTCCCTTCTCGATCATTCCCGTTGCCACCAGTCCCTTCGTACTCACAGCTGACACCCCTCTCTTTACCTCCCGTGGCCACTAGTGCATTCGCACTGTAGGCTGACTCCCCACTCATTATCTCCCATGGCCACTAGTCCACTCACATCGCAGGTAGACTCTACTGTCATTACACTTGCATGCTTATCGTGTGTAACAATTTGCATGAGCATTTACACACTACTTGTTTTTCTGTGTAAAGTCCACTCCCCTAAATAAACTGGAGGCTCACATATTGCATTGACTTGCCAGCTTTATATTCCTAAAGCAGTCGGGTATTGTTTCTATGTCAGTATGTATGTTGAACTTTTTTCGCCCAGTACGTAGCAAACCATGCTAATCGGTAGATATTACTGTCCTGTGTTAATCATTAAGACTGCAATTCTCGGCCCAGTAAGAGTGATTTAAAGTAAAATGTGTGGTTGTACACGCCAGTATTCTGTCAGCAGAGAGTTTGGATCGGGGGTTCATGCAGGGATTCAGCTTGCATGAGACAGCTTATGTGCTTTCTCAAAAATAAAAATTTGTCCTTTCCTTATTTTCTCGGGAAACATGAAAAAAACTGGACATCTCAAAGAAGAGCCTTAGAAATTACACTGCAATCTGAGTGATTGGTATGTAGTGAGTCCAACTGAGTCGCAGACATTGTCTTGGGAGCAATAATATTTCACCAACATAACATAACACAACCTACACTTGGGTGTTGAATGCCCATCTAGCCAAGCTACGGCAGAACTAGACACGGTTCGCTATCCCGGCCCGGACCACAAGCTGGGTCCCGGACCGCGTGGCTAGAGGCTTCTTCTCCCCGACGTGGATCTTCTTCACACCAGCACACGAAGAACCCCGAGCTGGGGTTGGCTCTGCCCTTCGCCCCGCCCACCTTCCAGATCTCTCGAGCTCTTTCTCGAAGGCTCCCGAGAGCTCTTTTAGACCACATGACCGCCCAGCGGCCCCCGTCCACCGGTGGCCCCCCTCCAATATAATCCGGTCATGTGTTGGCAGGTCAACTAGCATATCATGCCCCAACGTAACCCTGGCTGGCTAACACTCCCTCTCGCTCCCTCACCGGGAGCCCGCACCGCACACTGTACATGGTGCCTCCGCGCTGACCAGCGCTCACCCAAGCCCCGCTAGGGCTGGTACTACGCCCAGTAAGCGGACTACACATAATGCCAACACATTATCCGCCGTGACATTCACAGTCACTACAGGTACATAAATACGTTTACGTTTGTACTGTATCTTCCACTTAAAAATGTCTCGCACGGTAGTGTAGATGAAATGTGAATTTGTGGAAAGTCGCAAGTCGGGGATGAAAAAAAGTAGAATGGCACATATTTAATCAAATGTTTAGGATGTGTGTCTTAGATATGTGTAGTGAGTCCAACTGAGTCGCAGACGTTATTCTTTAGAGGCAATGCATTTATTGTAACACGTATATACAAAGGGGTAACTACCCCTTTACCAGATACAGCATGGGGTGGTGACCACCCAGCTAACTACACTATACGTAGGAGTTACAGCTCCGAAGGGTCGGACCCTCACTTGGGTCTCCGGCCACGTATTGATGCCTCGTATGACGTAGACCTTCCAGCTTGTAGACGTAGAGCTTCCAGCTTGTAGAACGAAGACCCCGGTCCCTCTCAGGGACCCACCTTATATCCTCCCGGGGCAACCCTGTCCCTGGGTTGACAATCTCCCGCTCCCCCTTGTGGGAGCCCGCACTACACGCTATGCGTGGTGCCCGCGCTATCCCAGCGCTCACCAAGCCCCGTTAGGGCTGGTACTACACCAGGCTACAGGGTGTACGCGATGACGGTGCATCGCACGCCGTGCTGTGCTCGAGCCGGCCTCACACAGCAACCCACACGGTGCTGTCTGCGACGCAAGTACATCGCACGCCATAGCCCTCCCGGGCCGGCACCATACAGTGACGTCCCCGATGTCACTTCATATGTATTAATTTAAGAATGGATTATTTGAAGTACTTGCGTCTTTTAAAGTGCAGAACTTTGTGTTTAATGAGTCTTTCATCCTGTCAATAAATAAAGGCTTAGGGTAAGTCGCCCTCCTATTAAAGTGGCTGTCACACAGCAAGCAGTATAAATTAATCATTGGCGGCCTATTCATTGATCTTATTGATCAAAGTGGTGATGCTGCCCAGTGCATCCATTCTATCCAAAAGCACACTTTGGGAAGTCTTTTCCCCAGAAATGGAATAAAAGTGGCATTGTTTCCAAGTGCAGTAGTTGAGACATTTAGCTGCGATTCCTGCCAACAGTAATTATTCCCTCAGATGGACTTCAATTAGCTGACAAGCCTCCATCACAAACGGTTGTGCACGCAAAAGCAGCAGTCTGCAGAGTGCCGCTGACTTGGTTTACCATTTTGCACAACAAATTATTCATAGTGCACAACAACCGGTATTGGTTCAGATGTATTGCCATGTATTTTCAATGAATTGAGTGTTTTACATTGGCAATATGGAATTATAATTATTACACCTCTGCCAGTCGTGTGAAAATATGTACATGCCATTTTTACTCGCACAATGAGTCCATAGCGTTTGTGGCGACATACTGTCTTTACATTTGAATCGTCCAAGTTCAAAGAGAAGTAGAAGTCTCTGAGTGTATTGTGCTTGCATTCATCGTGCTGTGTGTGAAATATGAAATACGACACTTCTTAGAATGTGCATTCCACACATGGTAGCTTTAAAAGCACTGAGCGTTCGTTGTTAGTCTAGCAGATAATCTGGGTGGAAATATTAAATGTTGAAATGGTAAAATTCCATTCACTAATATGGCTTCGCAAGCAGATACGGTGATTTTGTTTGGAAATGCTGTGGCATTCCATTGTCCATGCCAAGGCCACATACTCATTTATTGTGGTAAATATATATTGAGTCCACCTAGAATCGCTTTGCCATATACTGTTGCCTTTATTTGATGGTTTGTGATGGGCAAATTAAAAGCACCAGTTGCCCATGTATTTTTCCCTGTGCTGTATGAGAGGCTACTGCAGTGACTAGTGTTTCCAAGGGAACTTGCAGAGTCAATCAGTGATCACGCCCCCACAGGCCTTCAAGTGATGAATGTAGCACCATCAAAAGGTCTTGAAAATTACAAGCTGTAACTTCGGGAATTGAGTTGTAGAAAGAGCTACAGCAGTTGAGGCTTTGCAGAGTGCGATTAAATATATTTTGACACGTTTCTAAAAACAAAAATCTAGAAAATGTCGTGGAGGATAGAAACAGAAATCGATTCTTGAACTGTGCTCCTTTTACTGTTATCTTTGCAGGTAAAGTGATGAAGGAACTCATATTTACTGATTTCACAAAGCAAATAACAGGAAGAATAATTCAATAAATGACCCAGCTGGCCCTAATAGATCACAGGAATTTCAAATTAAATGGCTCTGGATAAGATCCATTACAATGAGGGAACTGTTTTACATTTGTAATTAAGTGTTTTATCACATCTAATATAACCTTTGAAATCTATTTATGGTCTCTTTTATAGTAAACAAGTAATTCCCATCACAAACAATAGCTCACCAAAAATATAATCCATCTGCTCTTAACCATCATGACCTCTTCCACAAGGGTATGCGACATCACAGGAAGCAGCATATAAATTACTGCAGCAGCAAATGGTCAGCCACTACTGGTTGCTTACTGTATATACCACTTAGTGTGGAGGTCAGTTATGCTTAGGTGGTCACTATACATGGAAGCTATTAAATGAGCTTTAAAAGTAAATAAGTGAAAACTGTTTTTTTTCTTTGTTTAAAAATAAATTCATTCCATGTGGATGTCAATGAAGGAAGCGGTAATGTTTCACCCTTTCATCTATCGTGCCTTCTGCCTGCCTTTTCTTAAACAGCCCTATTATTTATACAATTATTTCACAGCTATAAGCAGCACACATTGTCATCCCTGCTGCTAGTCCTGCTGTGCAGAGCAATCTTCCTGCCTAAATAACACATGTCAATAATGATTACAAAATCATCCCCTCGATATAGAAGGTCATCAAATCCTGGTCAAAAGTAGATTTGCTTCATCATTCTTCTGGAATCAATAATATAAGGACCGATATTTTGTAACATCAGCAATCATCCTTTGGCTAGACAGGACCGAGTCATAATAACGCGGAGCTTTCGCATCAAGATTAGGACTGCCAACGAATCTGAGAACAATCAAACGTCCTTTTGAGCTTTGAGTCACATTGCCATTGAAATTAACGTATTAAAAGACCTTTACCAGTCTAAAAACGATTACACTTTTTCAAATTATAGATCCCATCACAGTGCACGAATTAAGTCACAATAGTGTTTTGTGCTGAGCAGTAATACAACACGATAATAATTCTAGCTAGGTATATTCGTCTGTTTACGGAGCGCTGTGTTGCTTCTGTCCACAAAGCTGCACGGTGTGTTTCCCACACAACCACCGTAACACACAAATGTCTCTCGTAGGTGGAAATAGAAGTGGACTGTATCGTATTACTTTTAGCCGTTGCACCGGTTGGTCTGGTGCAGTGGCCGCTGTCGCCTCTGTAATTTGAGTTGCGTGCACACACATCAGGACACTGAAATGCTAAGCAGCATCTGCTGATATTCACGCTAATGCGCTCGGAATGACCTGGGCTCACCACAGTGGCTTGCTGGGAGTTTAAATGGCACAGCGCTTGGAAAAAAATCCATGGCGTGTCGGGTACTGTACATCTACTGCAGAATATTTCTCATTCGTAAAAGTGATTTACACGTTTATGTACATGTACGGCCCGTTTTTGTCAATTCACTGTTGGATGGGCCCTGAGGGTTATTTGACTTTACTTCACCACACTGAGAAGTGTGAATTTGTGAATAAAGGAGTACAGACAGTGCATTTTCTCCACTTTTGTCTACTTCCCACAAAGCCTATTACACCTGTATTTTTGCACGTGGTGGTTACTCATCAAAACACTATCCAGGCACAACGCATACTTATCTTTTAAGGTGTGATGAGATTGGGTCGTTCCAGGCGATTTTGTAATCAACTTTCACTTCCATGGGTTATGAATGTTATTGTTGCATAATGTATATAATAAGTCTGGTTTTGTATGCATACATTTTTTTCAAGACTTTTAAAAAGTTTTTATATGTAATACATTTCTTTATTTAGAAATTTTACATTTAAGTAAATGTCCTTTAAAAAATCCCATTCACACCAAGGAAAATAATCAAATATCCAGAAGAATCTCACTCATCAACGACTTGCTGTACTTCCAGCGAGATAGTGAAATATGTATTTGAAGCTGCCTGAATACCAATACATGATGCAGGTGCCTACTACATTTGCCCTTGCTGCATGGCCCGTCATCCCATGCATGTATAACATCAGGGACCGGCAGACCTCACAAGGATGCGTGTGAACACCATATATTATTAATTTCCAGTCTGTGCTGCAAAAAGACCTGGTTTGTATGTTGTGGAAATGGTTTTCGCCAATTATCTCTCCATAAAAAGAAAACAATATACCAAAATAACAAAATGTGTGTAAGATTTGGCCATTTTCACATCGTTTTTCAATAGAAATGTGTACTTACACGTGAATAACCAACGTCTTGATAAATATGTGAATTTATTATGTAATTCAATTATTATTTGCTACAATTTGCACGTACATTCGTACACAAATGTTTCATATATATTATCTTTTCACATTGTACTTTAGATGGACAAAATGGAGGGGCCATTGTGTCATGAGGGGAATGATGAGCAGGAGTCAAAAAGATGGACACCAGTGCCCCATCTGTGTACTGAGGGGAATTCATTATCGCGTGCCATTAATCTCGGTTTTTGGTTGCCGTAAGGGACCCCTGGTGCCATTTAGTCCGTGTGCATTGTGCCTTCTTTTGTGTTTGGTTGTGTGTGTGCATGCATGCCTGATATATGTGTACAGTGTTTGAAACGTTAAGTGTAACTGAATCTAATTTGAATTTCAGGGGGTGGACAAAATAAGTAATGATTGACAACTTTTAGAAGCTGAAAAATTACTTAACTTGGAAATGATCATTTGTATCATGACAGAAATACTGAACTTTTTTGTGCATCATGGCAAATAAAGGTAGTATATATACATGATTAGATATGTATATCAATTATTCCGTATAAGTTACAGTACACTGATATTTGTTTACATGCTTTTCCCAAGGACATTTGTGCCATTTGCATCCTTGCTTGCAAATCCTTACCTGTAAATGCAAATATCTGCCAATGTCTTGCCTTTAACCATGTGTTTAATGTTTCTCGTAGAACTGTCCCATGATTCAGGCCTACAACTAAAAGTAATTGGAATGTCACATGTAAAAAATTGGTAATGATAGCTCATCATTTAAAGTGATGATCAACGTTTTTTCCAAATTCCAACCACAACCCTGTCGTGCTGTCTTTGTGTCTCTGTGGCTCACAGTGAGGCAGGCAGCTGTGATGGTGTGATGGGCTTGGGGGGGGGGCGCTTGCTGATGAATGTACGTGAGAAGCGTCAGGTGTTGCTGTGATTGACGCGGATTTCTCGTAACAAGTTCCATCTTGTTGTCTGTGCCAGCGCGGAGCCTCGTGCATGCCCGACTCGGCAGGGACCGGAATGCCAGCACTGTCGGCCACACCAAGGAACGGAGGTTAGCCGAGCAGAGCGGTCGTTTTTGAGATCTTTTAGTCATTGCAAGATTTATTTAGTTTCTGAACTCAATTGGCCCAATTCATCTGTTAGTTGTTGATTTATTATCTGGATAAAATGGACAAATCTACAATATATATATATGTAATGTAGTAACTTGACGGGAGACGACCTTACGGGTAGCACACTCTTTATTAACACCAACTCATTACACGGGTGGCTAACTGCAGCCTAACCCACGGGGTTCCCCTGGCTACACCCACACGGGCTCTTACGCCCCGTAGCTTCTCGGAACCCACCCGGCTGGGGTGTCCGTCTCGACTCTGGGTCCCACAGCCTCGTCCTACATGGACGTCAGACCACGGGTCCCACAGTCTCGCCTCCGAGCCACACAGGGTCCCGGCACTTACAAGGACAGCGGGACTAGGGGTCTCAGGGCCCTACCTCTTCAACTCCGTCTTCGATCTTCAACTGGTTAACAACTCCCCGAGTGCTCCCGCGCGTCCCCCTTTATAGTCCCTCATGCGGACGTCGCTGAGAGCACCCACCCCAGTTGACCAATCACTGCGCGCTGCCCACGATCCTATTTCCCACCTTGTGTCAGCGCGCACAACCACGCACCCCGCGCCGCCCCGTGATCTCTCACTGTCGGCGCGCGTCAACACCACCACTACATATATACCAAACATCTGCTGGTACATTGTGATGTAAATACATTTTACTGGTAGGAACGAAGTGGACCAGCCACCAATAGATTATATCGTCCGTTCGTTTGTCCGTCCGTCTGTCCGTATAGCAACATCGCCCCCTACTGCAAACACTTGGCATGACCCTACAAAAACCGAGACCTAGGCCTGAAACTCTCCCTTCGTATCGTACCCCCGCGTGTGTGAAAGGGAGTTAATGTTTAACAATGTTACATTCCCTGATGTTTTTAAATAGAAACATTTACATTTAAATATTTTACATAAATCATTAAAACATTTATATTAACAATTAACTCACGGCGGCCTAAGGCCTACAGCTAGGCCTAAAGCCTAGACCTAGGCCTCAAACTCTCCCTTCGTATAGTTCCCCCGTGTGTGTGAAAGGGAGTTAATGTTTAACAATGTTACATTCCTTGATGTATTTTAATAGCAACATTTACATTTAAAGCTTTTACATAAATAATTAAAACATTTATATTGACAATTAACTCAGGGCGGCCTAAGGCCTACAGCTAGGCCTAAAGCCTAGACCTAGGCCTCAAGCTCTCCCTTCGTATAGTTCCCCCGTGTGTGTGAAAGGGAGTTAATGTTTAACAATGTTACATTCCCTAATGTTTTTTAATAGCAACATTTACATTTAAAGCTTTTACATAAATAATTAAAACATTTATATTAACAATTAACTCACGGCGGCCTAAGGCCTACAGCTAGGCCTAAAGCCTAGACCTAGGCCTCAAGCTCTCCCTTCGTATAGTTCCCCCGTGTGTGTGAAAGGGAGTTAATGTTTAACAATGTTACATTCCCTGATGTTTTTTAATAGCAACATTTACTTTTAAAGCTTTTACATAAATAATTAAAACATTTATATTAACAATTAACTCACGGCGGCCTAAGGCCTACAGCTAGGCCTAAAGCCTAGACCTAGGCCTCAAGCTCTCCCTTCGTATAGTTCCCCCGTGTGTGTGAAAGGGAGTTAATGTTTAACAATGTTACATTCCCTGATGTTTTTTAATAGAAACATTTAAATTTAAAGCTTTTACATTAAAAACAACTCCCTACCCCCCCCTCGTCGGCGGCTCTCCAGCCGAGCCAGGCCTGGGAATCTCTCCCCCGCTCGGGGTGTATTGGGCGGGGCTACAGCGGCAGGGGGCGGGGCTACGCGGGGCTGGGCGGGGCAACGGCGGCAGGGGGCGTGGGCACGAGGTGGAGGGCGGGGCTATGCGGGGTTGGGGGGGGTTACGGCGGTAAGGGGTGGGGCAACGAGCTGGGGGCGGGGACACCGAGATGGGGCGGGGCCATGGGTGGCCGGGGCGGGGTTACGCGGGTGGAGGGCGGGGCCACGGGGCATCCACTTATTGGCGGCCATTTTTTGCCATTTCATTTTATTATAGCCATTCAATTGTTCGGTCCTACCAGCCCACCCCACAGGGTCCTGTTAAATAATTTCCTAATTGGCAATTAAATTTTTTGGAGCCTGGTCAGATTTACTTCAAATGGGCTTTCAGTTACCCTGTGAGGTGAGAACATGGACGTGCATGTTTTGTTCATTGTTCCCCCAGCGATGAGCGAAGTCCTGGCCACCCTCCCGTCGCAACTTCAGGAGCATGGGGGCAGCCCGGAGGACATGACCTTCTTACGGGACATCTGTGGAGATGCCAGCCTGCAGTCCCTCGTGAAGGCACTGCTTCACCTCTACCAAACACACCCTCATCAGCGTAGTGCCCTCCTATAAGCTGCCTGATACCCTTCTCTAGACAAGTAACCATCACAGCCATTCATGACTTGGTTGTCACTCTTAGCCACACCTGTGACCTTTTATACACCCTGTACCCCAGTTTGCACACCTACCCTCAGTCCCTACATAACCTTGCAGCCCACGTTGTTATTTTTAATCAATGTTCCATTAACACTCAAACCTTTAACTATGACCTTTTCCACACCCACTACATACCGGGATCTGCAAACTCAACTTACATAACAAATTTACTACATCGTGTTTTGAAAAGTTGTAGTTAAAAAAAAAGCATTCTAATGCAACTCACTTGTGAATAAATCAAACATTTCAGTAAATTCGTTCTTGAAGAAAAACATACAATATACAGTGCAGTAAATATTAATCGATGTCAAGTGTTTGTGCGGTGGATCTTAGAATGATGGGCCACGTAGAAAATTTGCTTTCATCCTTTATTGCACCATACATTTTTTTATTGTGTTTCATCAGTTAGCTGACTTAAAGCTGAGAGAGCCAATACAAATACAGTATAGGTGTTTTTTTTTATCACGGATCATCGTATTTGCATTTCCTGTTATCCATGGGGAAGGGGTAGCTGATCTGAAATCCTTCCTGTTATTTTCAGACCACTTGAGTTGTCATTGTTGAGCTTCGTGAACAATGGCCTGAAATGCTGGTCACTTCTGTCTTGGAAAAAATTGCTGCAAACAAATGCTAAATGTTTTCCTCTTCCTGCTTTATTTAAGGAAGATTCCTTCTTTTCTCTTTCAA
The DNA here is from genome assembly GCF_964198595.1 of Lampetra fluviatilis. Taxonomy (NCBI): domain Eukaryota; kingdom Metazoa; phylum Chordata; class Hyperoartia; order Petromyzontiformes; family Petromyzontidae; genus Lampetra; species Lampetra fluviatilis. The sequence continues at coordinate 22,718,141 of NC_136275.1, read as the reverse complement.
CAATTAATTTGTTTAGATTCTGGGTCTTTTTAAACTATTTAAGAGTGGCACAGACTGCACAATATTCGATAACCGTAACTAATAAATACATGTGGAAGCATTCCCAGAGTGATTTTTTATTCTTTATTTAAAAATAAATGTGTGCATATTTATTTTGTATGTATACAAAACGGCACTATTAAACTCCATACATACTTTACAAGGATATCATCCCTAACCTTGCTGTTGGAAGTTGGGCCCTGCAGATGTAGACTTAAAATGGTGAATAATTCAGCAAATGCAACGTGGGATGCATGCTTATTCATAACGTTTGTTAAACATCATGGCAGCCCAGATAGTAGCTGGAGATTGAAAATTGAATGTATGTACACATGGCTATAGTTATTGTTATTGCTGTTGTGTCTGTTTTATTTTCAGGTTCATGACAAATTAAAGAGTTACATTAAGATCAGCCCTGCTCCCATGCTGGCCAATTCTGCGACTCTTACTGATGATGTAAGCCTTTCCCACTGATTTTTCCTGCGTGGTTACTTTATATCATATTGGTAACTTCATTTTGTGCACTTCAATCTTAAGTACCCTGGATAGGTACACTGTGCGGACTTTTGAGTGTTTGCCATTATGAGTAGTATGTATGTATGTATGTTGAACTTCTTTTGCACCGTATGTAGCCAACTATGCTAATTAGAGGTATTAAACTGACTGCTATGTGCAGCTGCCGCTATGAACACCAAACCATGGACCATACAACTGTGCTCGGCCCAAAACATTTTAATGTGGTGTATCAGCAATTTACCAACTCTCATACAGCAATTGAATAGCTCAATCACTGAGCACTGAAATTATAATCGTTGCTTTTGATTTGGTCATACGAAAGTAGTGTTCAACTCGGATTTGGAGTAATACTTGTTATATCTTTGTTTTCAGTTAACAGAGGAGCTACAAGGTCAACCGACAAACAGCGATGTCAGGGAACTGTTAACACTTCTTTCTAACCCACATGTCAAGGTGAGGCACAAGTTGTCGCCATGAACTTCACACTTAAATTTTCAGGTTTCATATGAAGCTTGGAAAGGCATAAAAAAGGACTTCCAAAGCGAAGTTATTTGTTGCTTGAATGCTCCTAGAAAATTTCTCTCCTGCAATTGCATTGGATTTTTCAAACGTGAACCTAGTGTTCAGAAAAGTTATTGGCATCAATTCATTGTTTTGATCAAATCGATTTGTAATATCTTATAATGAATCCTAATCTCATTGCGACCATTTGCTTTACAGTGCTTTATTTTTGGGCCAGCAAGTGAATGGCAAAAAACATGAACGTGGCTCAATTATGCCTACATAAATAAAGCCTGAGCATTAATACATTGAATCACCACTTGAGCCCATTGGAAGTCATTATTTCCAAGAGAAACCTGGATAGTTTTTAGAGTTGGGATTTTAGCAGTTTTCAAATACATCGATATACACAGTTACTGATAATAACATTCTATCATAGTCTGTAATTTATTCTCTGAGGAAAATGACACACTTTGGTATTGTACACATACGCAACAGAGTAGCAGCAGGAATTGTAATGTTGAGGTCGTTGTAAAATGCTCATGCACTATTCAACAGACTTCCCAATGAAGAAGCCGTGTTTAACTTGAATTAATTTTTGTATTTATATGAAAAGGGTTGCATGTGTTTTATCCATAGAGGGTTTAAATCGTAGCTGAGATGTTCGTGATTGTTGAAGGGATGTTTTAAAAGGCTTATGACAATGCAGATAAGCATATTTTTCATTTTTTTCAATAAATGTAAGAACTGAGTAATTAGTACATCAAACCGAAGGCTTAAAACCATTTGAGTGACCGTGTTGTCAGTGATCAACAAGCTACCGGATTAGTCTGCTATATTTGGTGTGCCTTGTTCTCAGAATGTTAATGCTGCCCTTTGTACAAATGTAATCCACACTGAATCCCAAAAGGAAATTATGTAAACATTGGCTGCTAATTAATGTGTTGGCATTACTCTATAGGCTGTATTACTGCATGCAGCAATTAAAATAAACTGTAATTCCCAATCCACTCAATCTAATTGGAAGCACTGTTGTTTGAATACATTTTTAACTAATGAGAGATTTTAAAAGAATCAGTAAATAGTTACTTATCTCTTGCCTGATATGCATTCTTTAGATATGTGCAATGGAAATAATGTGAACGTTGAGATGACTAAAGTGGAATAGTTTACTTGCACAGATGCGGAAGAGATAGTTAATGACAGAGGTTCAAATTTTCATTTAAAGCTTTCGTGACTGCAGTGATTCATATTCTTGCTTTTTTCGGTAAAGTCACGTAGAAGGGAAATAATAAAAATATCAAACAATAAAATGATCACGACGTTTCGACTGCAACACAAGCAATCATCATCAGGTGTGAAATCCACAGCAGTTTGCGTTACTGATATTTCTGCTAAGTGACAAGGTTTCACAGTGAGTAGTGTTGGTTCATGGTGACCGAATAATGGGCTGCAAGGTAAATTATTTGGGTACATGTTAAATAACTGGGACTTGCAATTATTAACTTGGATTTATGGCAATTGGCCAAAATTCATGGTGTTGACTGATTCAGGGAAATGATGCGTTCATAGTCAGTAGATTGTGTTAATGGGGTGGGAACAAAGTTTATTACCAAGCTTAAGATGAGTGACTGAGGGAACATGGGGATTAACTGCACTTCATTGTCAGTAGCTTTGGATGATGATGAGTGAATTGGTTTATTGTGAATTTACTACATTTCAAGTTCGTTTACTGGGGCTCGAAGTGAATGAGAAGTGTTCATTGCGTGTCGCTTTGACGATATGCTGATTGAATGGGTTCAAGGTCAGTGACTGTGGCTCAAGAGGAATAACTGGTGTTCACGGTTGGGTACATGGGATTTGCCGTGAGTGATGAGGCTCCTCCCACAATTGGAGTTCACGATAAGCAGTGTGCTATCACTCTGTGGCTATTTCGCAGGCAGTGCTGTCTGCGCACGATTCTGTGGCACAAAAAGACTTTGTCCCGGTTCTGCCACCGCTGCCCGATGATCTTGATGACGATGAAGAGTCAGTCAAAATTATCCGGCTCGTCAAGAACAAGGAGCCCCTGGTAAGAGCAGCAAGATATGGCTGCAGCGGAGGCCCTCCAGCCCTGCATTGCCATTTATAGTCTGGTTGGGGAGGGTGGGGAGGGGCTGGGTGGGGAGGGTGGGGCTGGGTGGGAGGGGTGGGGAGGGGCTGGTCACCCCGTGGTGCCCTTATAAAACTCAACGTTTAACCTACTCACGCCGGCTTGTGCCCGTCCTCACAGTCGGGCATATTTGCGGGAATACACCACGCCGCCGTTGACCCTGGCCATTGACCGAGCAACCCAACGTTCCGACTAGCTCCTTTCGCAGGAATGTGTTTTTTCATGACCCATACGGTGCATCCATTTGACTCTGCGGAACTCTAAGTGTTGTTTCCACATTCTTTGTGGATTGTTTTTATCTCATTGTTTAATTTGCTATACCGTTGCCTATGTTTTTGGTGCAATAAAATGCACATGATATTATGGAAAATATTTTCTCCTTATTTAATTTGTACATTGAAACCTCATATTTTGTGTCCTAATGAAAACTGGTTCCCCAAATGTAACAAAACCAATGTCTAAAATATTTGGTTCATGCATGATATTTAAAATATACCACATTATTTTGGCATAATATAAAGCGTGCACATGAGTATATTCAAATCCATGCTCCACAAGTAATTATTTCCTAGACATACTTTTCATACCTAGCCACAGCATGTATGGGCAGAGCTGAATTGCAATAAAATACATGTTTCTCAGGCTGCGAAAGAGGGCTATTGTAGACAGCATTAATTGGTATTCGCAGACCTGACGAAACAATGTGTATGGAAAAATGGTGAAGGTGAGATTATTAACACACATTTTGCGAAGTAGAATTATATTAATTTGCTCATTTTAAAGATGTTATAGCATTTATCATTTTATTAACTTTACTGAGCCATTGAAAAACATTATTCATGTTTGGATTGTGTATGAGTAGTGATCTTCAAGTAATTTCATAATCTGAACACGTCACCTCAAGCAGCCAATGGAACTGGTCGATTATTTCATTATAGGATCCTGTTGAAGATCCATCTTAAGAATCACTGAGGAGTTTCTGTCAAGTCAGTGTTCTTCTTAAAACCAGTATTGGGGCAACACACTTTCCCATTCGTAACCATGAGCGAACAATGGAAATTCTACTTGCCCATGGCAGGGTCCAATCTTTTCATAAGATGACCACTGTTAATTTTCTTCAGACTGGTGTGCATATCAGTGACCTCCCAGCATTGATAAGCCATGTTAACTCCCAACTGAGAGCTCACAGACCATCCCGATTGTGAGTGAAATACATCGGGCAGCACTACTTGGCCCAAACAAAGAATTATTCTACAATATCAAGTGGCTAATTTAATATAAAAATATAACAAGCAAATAAATAAGATGAAAATTAGTTGTTTTGAATAGCAGCTTTTATATGCAAATTAAATGTACCATATAAGCATGCACACTAATGGAAACGCGACAAATGGTAGTTGCAGTGTAATCTTCTCTGGCGCTTAGTAAAAACGGTTTTGACTTCTCTGCTGTGGGCTAGGGTGCTACCATCCGACGGCACGAGGAGACGGGAGCGATCGTGGTGGCACGGATCATGAGGGGTGGTGCGGCGGATCGCAGTGGTGAGCAATGCAGGGCGCGCCCTCACCGGAAATCGGTGTCTGACACACAGCACGTCTATGCCGCTTAACAAACACTCCTGTGTGATTTCTTATATTAGTACGGGTTTTACCTTATTGTGTTTGGCCAGGCTGCTAGATAGTCTAGTAGTCAGCATGCTCACCACTGAACCAGTTTGCTGCCACTTGTAATTTGTGGCAATTTAAAGAGACAACACCATTGTTGGGATTCAGGCCATATGCATAACTGCAGATAGAATATGAAAAATAAGTAATAATTTTAATTAGTTACACTGTTTAATATTGGACATTGAAATATAAAATGCAATGTCTTGCCACCATAACCAATGAGTTTTTTGTACATCTACGTATTTTTTATCCGTTTTTTTAAACATGATTTGTGATTTGTAACGCTCATAAATGTAGGAAAATTTAAAGTTGAATGTCTTTAAGCAAATACCTTTTACTTTCTTCAGCTGGATCACTCTCAGATCATGTGTTTGAAATTCCTTACAAATGGTGTCTTGATATGTTTCTTACTCGTCAAACTCATTGTCTTATAAGTAAATTATGATTGAAATTGTACTTACCGGCATAGGCTGGATAAACCTGTCGGCAGATATTGTATATACCTGACCCCTAACAATTTAACTGATTAACAGTGTATTTTTAATGTGTTCGTTTGTTTGACTTTGATTATTTAATTGATATGGAAACGTGCAGGGTGAATGAGCTGTCCGAACTTGTCAGTGCTCACATAGCGGACGCTGTTCGCCAACATTTTTCACAATTACATCATCACTTGTGTGTGATACGCTTAACTTGCAGGGCATGTTTGCCCTGCAAGTCATGTTTAATCTCACAGCAACATCTTACAGTGGTATGCTGAAATCGCGGGCAGGCTTGTCCTGCATGTTGTGGAATTCAGCTTGAGTCCTGCATTGCGTGACAGCAAAACAACCTTGGTTGTTATAAAGATCCATTTCACACTGGGCTTAATGACCTCGTCTCACTTGCTACTGATTGGAGTAAAATAAATTGTAGTGTAAGCAAGTGATGGAGAGAAACTGCATATTGATTCATTAGTAATGGAATGGAAAGCTAAATGATCGTTGGTATTATTTTGAACCACAGCTGTTGCCTACTCGTGTTTTTGTGGTTTAGGAATGGGCTGTTGTTGAATGTACATTTCTATATGATTATATTATCTTTGAGGCAGTGAGTTCAATAGTGATGGTACTAAGCGCTTTTCTGTCTCCATTTGATAATCTGATGTCTCGATACGATTCAATGTTTCTTGTGGGGAATAAAATGCAGCTATTGATAATAGTAGCATAGCAGTCGATGAATACTAATATGTTGCATGTTCTTTAAATCAAATTACATTATATGTATGACTAATAGTCGACTAAGATTAAATATTGTTATCTCTAAAGACTGACAAGTCAATGTGCCCCATTGTAGAGGCATCATCATCAGGGTCTTCATGACTTGTACAATTTTACAGATTTTTACATCCAGAAAGCTCCACCGCTTGATGACGTGTGCTCTCACTGTGCACGCATTTTCAGCCCCACATGTGATTGGCAAATTGAGTAGGCTTTGTGTATGATTCATCTTTGACTGGATGCATTAATGCAAGGCTGAACGTGCGTTGTGTTCCGAGCAGGGCTCATCAATGTAGGCGATGAGCTGAAGGAGGTCAACGGAGTTCGCGTTGACAACAAGGAGCCTGAAGAAGTCATTCAGATCCTGGTAAGCATATATACTGTCAAACTAATACCAGAATTCAATTTATTTTATGCTGAATTTGCTGTGTCCGATTTGAAACATCTCTTAACTCTTACCCATTCCAAGACGTCGGAAAGTTGTACGGTGGGTCCTGTTCACCGCTGAATCTCAGAACGTGCGAGCGGTTAGCATTAATTTTAATTAGAGAGGCATAGCTCTGCTGTTTTCAAAGACATTGTATTGTACTCGCTGCAGAGAACTGTCCTGACACGACCGCACTCTATGATAGCTGGCACCAAACTGCCACGCCTTCCACATGGCCTTTTGGGAGCCTCGGTCCCAATAAAGCTATTGTTTTTTCTTACGGTTCCGTTCCGATGACTTCCAGAAGGAAAAAGAATAGGAATGGGAAAGAGTTGATATATCTGTGGATGACAAATTGTGCACCACTGTGCGGATAAGTCAACTGATTGTTCTACAGAGATACTGCCTCCCTCATTGAAACGTGGAATTTCTACCAATAGCACTGGACTGTCATGGGAGATGAGCATCATACATGTTTAAACGTAAAGAGGGTTTGATTTAGGTTTGAAAATTGTCTGTCCGGTTTTAATTATTTTTCGTTGAGCATTATAGCAATTAAATGTGAGCAATACAAATATTAAACCGCTACTTGATAAAGGCATCTCCCATTCCATGTTGGCCATGGCGGATTGTTTGATTGTACTTCACCATGCTGATTAGTATGGTGTTGGTGAGGGAGGCTTGCGGCCACAACTAATTCAGATATCTTCTTGGTTCTTTCGGTAAAGTCACGTAGAATGGAAATAAAAATAATTCTCACGACGTTTCGGCCACAACGCAAGCAGCCGTCCTCAGGTGAAGACCAGGTCTGTCGGGGAGACAGCGTCTGAATGAAACACCACCACTCTTGGAGCGTATATTTAAGCTGGGTTGGAAGGGGAAGAGCACCTTGACAAAAGAATTTGCATATCAAGAGGAATTTAGCATATTTATGGGAAATTCAGATATGTGATTAGTACTACTTGTGAAATGCGTAGGAGGTGGGCGGGGGGTTTCAAAGTCATTATGCCCATGCATTATGCAGGATTAGCAGCATCAAAGGGAGGGGATAGGGGTAGCATTAATAAAGGGAAGGAATGTTAATAGTATGTATAAACTACATACTACCGAACTCTTATTGAGTAGGCGGCTGGCGTTTGTGTGAACGCTGCACTACCAGTCGCCCACTCAACAAGAGTTCGGTAGTGCAGCGTTCACGCAATCACCAGCCGCCCACTCAACAAGAGTTCGGTAGTGCAGCGTTCACACAAACACCAGCCGCCCACTCAACAAGAGTTCGGTAGTGCAGCGTTCACACAAACACCAGGCGCCCACTCAACAAGAGTTCGGTAGTGCAGCGTTCACACAAACACCAGCCGCCCACTCAACAAGAGTTCGGTAGTGCAGCGGTCACACAAACACCAGCCGCCCACTCAACAAGAGTTCGGTAGTGCAGCGGTCACACAAACACCAGCCGCCCACTCAACAGAGTTCGGTAGTGCAGCGTTCACACAAACACCAGCCGTCCACTCAACAAGAGTTCGGTATGGGGTAGACCCGTGTGATGTAAGGGAAAAAAGTTTAGCTGGAAGCATATTATATTTTTTGCGACATAGAATTGTAATGTATTACTTACTGTTAGTAGCTCAGCTTATTGGAGAGTATATTTAGTATACTGATGATACTATGTAGTTTATACATACTATTAACATTCCTTCCCTTTATTAATGCTACCCCTATCCCCTCCCTTTGATGCTGCTAATCCTGCATAATGCACGGGCATAATATGACTTTGAAACCCCCCGCCCACCTCCTACGCATTTCACAAGTAGTACTAATCACGTATCTGCATTTCCCATAAATATGCTAAATTACTCATGATATGCAAAATCTTTTGTCAAGGCGCTCTTCACCTTCCAACCCAGCTTAAATATACGCTCCAAGCGTGGTGGTGTTTCATTCAGACGCTGTCTCCCCGACAGACCTGGTCTTCACCTGAGGACGGCTGCTTGCGTTGTGGCCGAAACGTCATGAGAATTATTTTATAATGTTTTATTTTTATTATTTTATTATTTCCATTCTACGTGACTTTACCGAAAGAACCAAGAAGATGAATCCCTGCAGTCACGAAAGCTTTAAATCGAAATTTAATTCAGATATTACACACGTTAGCGATGAGTCAGAAATACAAAAATATTAACGTCCTTTGTAAAAAAAATGAGCTCCCAAAATAATTTGCCATTGTATCATTAATTTAATTATCGTGATTTTATTTTTCTATCAAGAAAATGTATATATAAAATGTTTATTTATAGGTATTATTTTACATTTTTGCTTTGGATACGTGTATATATACTTAATGTGTTACCGCAGCAAAATTCCTTTATTGTTTTGCAGGCACAGTCGCAGAGTGCAATAACATTCAAGATTGTGCCAGCCTTTAAAGATGAATCCCAAAGCAAAGACACCAAGGTATGGCCACGTGAGGTCCAGCATATGAACATTTTTTTTTTCATCTCCAAACATTTGGAGTAATTCAGTTGGCCTAACAGGCCAAAAAATTTACACATCAGCCCCAAGAACTGGTTTTAAACCAAATACCATGAACTTACTATACTGGTTTAATTATAAATAACTGAAATCCAGACTCATACCAATAAAATCAATGATGCCAGGACATTGTCCCCGACAGGCATTTTGAAACCCCAGAGCCACTCTGCCACCTCCAATTTTTACTATTATTTTGCTGTCGATGCTCTTCTCCGCAGATTTACCTGCGCACATTCTTTGACTACAACCCGCGGGGTGACGTGGCGATCCCATGCAAGGAGGCGGGGTTACCATTTTTGCGTGGCGAGGTGCTTCAGGTGGTGAGCCAGGATGACAGCATGTGGTGGCAGGCCAAGCGCACGGAGCAGAGCAACATGCGTGCCGGCCTCATCCCTTCCAAGCACTACATGGAGAGGTCTGAGAGGCAACCCTTACACATCGCGGCCTCACCATTGGCAATCGCTCAGTCCAGTTCGTAGTTCCTCCCAGCTTAAATGAGATATAGGGGGTGATGATAACACTTGTAGTAGTGTTATCAACGGTGCCCAACACAGCACAAGTGTTACTAACAGTGGCCAAACGTGTGCTTTGCAGCAAGAAGGGCCTGGGTTTGATTCCAGATTTACGGTGCCTTTGTGTGTAGTTTGTATGTTCTTCCCTCTGTTCTGTATTGGCTTCCTCCAGGTCCCTGATTACCTCCCATATCTAAAAAAACATACAATGTAACTGGTCTTAACCAAACATCCCAATGATTAAATATTACCGACAAATCACTAAATTGGGAATTCCAATAGCAGCATCGCCTCCCTGTGCGAAAACTTGGCAGTATCAGCCTGAGAGTCTTGGTAAAATTAAACATAATGATAGTACAACTATTCCTGATTTGAAGCTTTCGTGACTGCAGAAATCCATTCTCTTTGGTTCTTTCGGTAAAGTCACGTAGGTAGAAAAATAAAATAAAACAAAAAATAATATATCACGACGTTTCGATCGCAACACAAGTGGTCGTCCTCAGGCGGAAAAAATAATCCAGCAGTGGAACTGCTGAACCCCGCTTGCTTGTCCATTGCCAAATAATAACCTCTTGTTGTAACAGCTCTCTCGCTGGTTCAGCAGTTCTACTGCTGGATTATTTTTTCCGCCTGAGGACGACCGCTTGTGTTGCGATCGAAACGTCGTGATATATATTTCTTTCTTTTTATAACTATGTGACTTTACCGAAAGAACCAAAGAGTATAGTACAACAATTATTGATTTTCCACGAATTTCTACTTATTTTATTTACCCCCAAATGTATAATTGGCTTCGTCTAGCACTCACTAAAATGTTAACCTCATGATTTGTAGTGGATCACTCTATAAAGCAACACTACCCAGCTTCATGTCTATAAATAATGTTGTGCAATTCTTGTTGACCTTGATATGGTGTCCTTGGTGTGATTTCATGTGACAAATGAGGATTTCAGTTTAAGCCGGCATCTTGTACTGAAGGATATTGTATTTTCCGGGATAGTAATTGACTTGACGTAATGAAATGGCCATTTTAAATTACATCCGTACTGAGACGCTGCCAGAAGTAGCGACATTGTGTTCTGTGGTCTGCTGATGGTATCTGCAGGATAATTAGCAAGTTCCAACGCAAACAGAACAGCATGCATTTTATGGTTCTCTTGTCTTGGCATTTAAATTACAACCATGCTTCTGAATATTTTTTTAAGAATAAGCATACAAGTTGTTTATTTTATTATAAAATACATTTGTTTTGCAGTGATGATAATAGTGTACATTTCTTCGTTATATCCACTCTCAAAATCTATTGTTGTTCCATACTCCCCTCACCAACCTGCACTGACCAGCATGGTGAAGTAAGATAATATAACCGTCATGGCTTGTGTGGCATGGGTGTGTAGTCCCTTATCCAGAAGTGAATTAACAAATGGTCTGTGTATGTACATGTTAATCGACTAATGGATGAAGGCTCCCATGCAATGTCAGTCATGGTTTGTAAGTTGGAGCCCAGAACTACTTCAAATATTGCTCGCCACGAATGTTAACCGTGGCGATTAAATGTAATTCCCCTTGAACATGTGTATCCTGGCTTCTCTGTTCGGGCCAGTTATTGCACCACTTTTACTATAGTCACATCCTTATTAATTCACCGCTGCTGTCCTGTCGTAATAAAGAAGTAATGAAATGCTGATGCATCGGCTATAAAAGAGCACAGAGGCACAGTTTGTCCAGGAGGGGTCAGTGTGCACCACGAAAGCTCAAGGAGACCACGCGGCAATATTGCATGAACAAGAAAGCTGTTATTTTACCCAAGGACATGTGCTGCTAACTACATGTGGTCATGGAACTGGAGGGTGCTTTAGATCGGACATTGTTGACTCGTATGAAATGCATGGATGTGCATGTCAATATGAATATGTGTGAGTCTGGTGGTTCTGCAATACTTTGAAAAGCTAGTTGTTCACGGCAAGATTTTAATGGGTTCCAGGCAAAACATCAATTAATTGCAGTTAACCACGAGGTGGCATTAATTGGTTAGTGTTATATCACTTGCTCTAGCTATATTACACTTTTTAAAATAGTTGTCATTTGCTTTCTACAATGGCAACAATCTGTGGGGTTGCACGTAAGAAAATAAAGTTCAGCAGCATTGTGCAACAAATTTTAACGATTACATTTAGTAAAATGCATTTACTCATGCCTTGGAGAATATTTGCTCACGGCTTAATTGCCCTGCAGAGGTCCTAAAAGTGAAACGCCTTGTTAATAAATGTTAGTTATTCTGAAGGCCAGGTGTCAAAATGTTTAAATCTTGTATTTATTAAAATTATTAATCGCCTCTTTTGATTTACCAAGTTTTTGAACAACCTAGAACGTTTTTTAAATATCTTTGCACATTCCTAATCACCTGTACAGCAAGTCTTAACACATTTTCGAAAATATCATAGCATATCTTAAACTGTCAGTCGTGTTAAAACACATACTTGCAATAACTTGCCTGTAGTTATTAAGGAGTAGTTAAAACTCTTTAGTTTACAGTCAGAGGGAAGGTGAAGGATAGACTAATAGATAAGGAGAGTATTGTTCGATCTACATCCGAGGAGAAACTGAAATATTCTAACACATTTGGCACATGAATATTTTTTATTGGCATACAAATTGGTGAAAATAATTCACAACTTCATAAAGTTATTAATGGAATGAACAAACCAACTTATGTATGGAGTATGCTAGAGTTGTACTGTTTATGCATTATGGAAGGGTGTGCTAGTGGTACTGGTGTAGGGTATACAGGTGGTGGCATCGTCTTGTTTGGCATCAGTTGTACATTTGCTACAGTCAGTCACTTGGTGTGTTTGCTTTTCATCAGCATTTTTTTTATATAAGTGTAAATACATTCTTGGACTGGTTCCTACAATTCCCCGGAGCATAGAGCCATTGCTGCATGTCCGGCTGTGCTGATCCTTTGTCTATTTCTAAAAATAATCAGTGTGTCTGTTGTAGGCGGCTTGCAGCCAGACAGCCGGCATCACCACCCATCGTCCAGAAGAGCAGTAAATCAAGATTGTGTAAGTCATGGCCACGGCTCAGGCTCTGGCCACACATCTATGAAAGCTGTCACGGCGTTTACTGCGCATAACGGTTGCTGTTCTTTTTGGGTCACTTTCTTCCACGGCACGCGTTTGAAATTGCCTGCCTCCTGTCACGCCAATGTTCCCTTTTATCCTCTTATGCTCACCACCAAATCCCTTGTTCCTTTGCATGCCTCTCAGTAAGCACGGTTGAAGAAGGTATGTCCGTTTGTGTGTGTGCGTGGTCCAACTCCATACATCTGGTGTGTAATCAGGAACATTATATTGAGCATTCGATTCACTTTTTCCCACTTATTACTATAATGTTCATTTAACACCCTCTTTAATGCAATGCATGTTTGCCTTTACCAACATACAGGTATAGCTATGCAATGCTAGTAAGGTGGGTCCAAGCAAAAATGGGCGTTTGGCAAATAGGTCCTGAGAATCGTTCTGCTATGGCTAATGCTGATGTGAAGCTGAGAGCACTGTAGATGATACTTGTTCCAACTCGGAGATTATTGTAAAACAGCTGATGGTATTTGGCAGTGGTGTGGAGCGTGTTTATTTTATGTGGCTTTTTAGTGCACTTGTTTTGGATAAAATATGAAGGTTATTTGAGAAACAACTACATTGTTTTTTACATAGTAATTTTCATGCTCCACAATTAAATAGGTATTTGTAGTAAAATGAAAATTCTATTTTATTTGTGGTTTTGTTTTCTGTAGTGGGCTTATATTTTTTTACATTTCCAATATGGGCTGTATATCACTTTCTCGTGTAATACCACGCTGCCTGATTCATGGTAAAGTAAGGTGTGCAGATAGTTTGAAGTGAGAACAGAACAAGCTGTGAAGTGGTGCCAGCTACAGTCACAACAGGTTCGATTGTAGGAGTGATGCAGACAGGGCTGTGCAATTCGGTACAGATGGGGCAAAATCTGTGTTAGTATGGGCCTCTGAAAAGCACATTTTGTCTTGTCTGCGCTCAGGAAAACTGCATTTTTATACGTTACCCTCCCACCGTGTGTCTCATGTTCATTCCTATCTCCGTAACTAACCTTTCAACTCATACCCCCAACTAATGCAGTTTCCTCATTAATAATGATTTGTTTGCTTTTATCTGATGAGAAAATTTGCTGACACTTAAAGGAAAACTCAATTTTAATGATGGTATGTGGCAGTGGTGTGAATTCTAATCTTTTAGGAATGTAATATTTGAGACGAAAATATTAAAGATCTTATCACCAACATTGATGTTTGAATTGCAAATATTTATGTAATGGTGGCAGTTAATACTAAAATGAGTTTATCAAATTCGCAACATTGGTTGATGAGTTATTTTCATTATTGAGTACATCTCTGAGGCCATATTATTTCACAACTAATTAGTTTTGCATATGATAGTGTTTCAGTTTTATGTGCATTCTTATGGAACATTGGCGATGACTCTTTTTGGTTCTTTCGGTGAAGTCACGTAGGTGAAAAAATAAATAACTAAATTAAATCACGACGTTTCGGAAGCAACACAAGCTTACGTCATCAGGTGGGACAACCACAGCCAGAAACACAATTACTGTAGTGGGCAAAGAGAGCTGGTTGTGACAAGCTATTATATAAGGTAAGAGGGGGTGGAGGCGCCAGGGAGGAGAGATGCAGGGGGCGGGGGGTGTGGAGTAGGGGGGGGGGAGTGAGCTGCGGGCATGAGGGGGGGGAGTAGAATGCTGCAGAAACTGGGAATGCGGGTATGGGAGCAAGCTATAAATGCAATTTAGATTTTACCTGGTTAATAACATCCTTCCAATGATTGCTCAATTTTAATCCATTCTCTCTTAATTGCGTTTATAGCTTGCTCCCATACCTGCATTCCCAGTTTCTGCAGCACTCTACCCCCCCCCCCTCAAGCCCGCAGCTCCCCCCCCTACCCCACACCCCCCGCCCCCTGCATCTCTCCTCCCTGGCTCCTCCCCCCCCCTCTTACCTTATATAATCGCTTGTCACAAACAGCTCTCTTTGCCCACTTCAGTAATGTTGTTTCTTGCTATGGTTGTCCCACCTGATGGCGGAAGCTTGTGTTGCTTCCGAAATGTCGTGATAAAAGCTAGTTATTTATTTTCACCTACGTGACTTTACCGAAAGAACCAAAGAGTATGGATCCTTGCAGTCACGAAAACTTCAAATCTAGAATGATTACTCTTTTGTGTGTCAAATCGTATTAGAGCTTGCCTCTGGTATATTTTCATTAAAAACTCTTGGAACTTCCCTTTCTCCTGATGGCTTCCGTAGGTGAGGAGTCCTATGCATGTGGTAGGTGTCTAACGTCTACATTTCTGTAATGCACCGAGACGAACAGCGTTGCAGTTGTGTTCTTATTATTTAGCAGATGTAACAGCGAGATAACAGCCTGTCAGAATCACTGACACCTCTTTCCTCTTCCCATGCTCGTCTTCAGAGGATTTAAAAACAGGTATTTCCATATTTTAAAGCGTATAAACAAATATGTAAAAATCTGTGAATATACTTAAAAGTACAAAAACCTTATACATTATTTTTTAAGGGAATAAGTTGGACCTTACCAGCTGCAATAGACCAGAATATTTGGTCAGTTGTTGGCCACATCACTAGTATGTTCCTTGGCATTCATATGACTATACCCATTGCCATGGACTGGCAGGCATTAAGTGAGTGTCCTCATCATTTGCTGCTTGATTTATACTTTTGGTGTTTCATTTATGGTTTTCATTTTAAATCTTAAGTCTCCTTAACTGCTGGCTGCTGGCTGTCTGTGCAAAGTCTGCATTGGTGGTTATATTTTTTTTCTCACGCACACTCTGTCTCTTTCTGCATGACAGGCTTGGTGTCTAACTCTGCTTTTTTCTCCTCCTGTACTTTGTTACTGCTCGGTGTGCTTGTTGATATGTCCAGAAGATCCAGGGTATGATGGCCACGGAGTTTATATCGGTGAGAGCTTTGTCGCCACTTGTGCATGCGTGTGCCTCCCCCACTGTCCTCAGTGCCCCCACCGACGCTCCACCTCCCATTCTCCCTCGCAGCCGTCATCACATTGGCCATCGCTTCCATGCTTTTGTAGAGAAGTCCCAAGGTGGCCAGGTGGCTCTGACCTAACAATGGCTGTCAGATGACTGGACCAGCACTGCTGAGATCCTGCATTCAAATCTGGCTTTTTGATAACTGATTAAGCCAGTTTCTCGAGGGGAGTGATGACTTATTTCGACAGCCAGTCGGCACCATGCTGATGTGCTCACACTGGGATGGGTCCAATAACCTGTGTTTCTGTATCAGCCTCGCCTCTCGCCTATATAAACGAATCTCATGGTGTCCCAAAACCAAACCACTGGACTAATGCATTAGCCCACAAACGTTTACTGCTACTCCAGAACCAGTTGCAACATCACAAAGTCAGCTCAGAAGCGAGACCTGTATGTATTAACATTGCCGACTTCGTTTAACTTCCTGGATCTGTGTAAAAATACAAAATGAATATATTCTTACTTAAATTAGTGTAATACTTGTGTTACTCCTTGTACTTATAACATTTCAAAATATCGATGTAGGTCGTAGGGGTGGGGTGGAGTCTGAGGAGCCAAACTCATGGGGCTTCGTGGTGCATTGTTTTGTAGACCTTGTACACAGACCTGGGCCCTTGTGCTGTTCCTCGGCAGCTCTTGGGCGACAGCATCTGGTTCCCAGTGGTCTGGGAAGTGGTACATAGGTTTATGCTTTTAGCCCAGTCTCCAATGACCGTATAAAAAAGTAATAAAAATACAGTTTTCCACCTAATTCAATATATTCCATCTCTTAGGATTTAAAACGTTGGCTTGATTCTCATGCAGCAAACTATTTTTGCCCTAAAGACCTTCTCAAGTGACTCAATAATTATTTGTACAATGCCATTCTGGGGTATAATCATATCAGGCAGCATAATTGTTACTTGGTAACCTTTAGCAGGTGTGACCTATGCTTGTGCAATTGTATTAAATAATTAAACAAAGCAATCCAATATATCCCAATAATCGAGAGCCTTTGTGTGTTTGCGTATGTTATTTAAAATGATAATTAATCCTTATTGGACATTCCTATATATAGTAATATCCCGATTTATGTCTCCCCATTTTATATCGTTTCACAAATACGTCATCACTTTATTAATACCACATCCTGATTTGCGTTGCCTCAACCCACACATCACTGACAGCATCATTCGTCCTTTCTCGTATCCATCGCCTCAGCCTTCACCTCCACCTACCCTCTAAATTGCTTTCATTTACATCGTTTCGATATTCGTCGCACCTTCATGAACGCATCCCCGACATACTACATTTTTCTGAGTTATTGTCACAGAGTAATCATATTATGGGATGTCCATATCGCATTTGATCAACAATGTAAATTATCATTCCTACACCGAAAAATCCAACATTGTAAACAGTATCATTCATTTTCTTAGATCTATATGAGCCAACCTGAAAAATTATGAAACCTGCAATATGAGGCCAACATTTTTTTTGTAATCTATAAAAGCCATTTTTAAAAAATCTAGGGAATGTACAACCTTTATTTCACAATATACCAGCCATCATGTTACGTAATCCACATTCATAATGAGTTTTCTGAAATAAGTATACATAATTTCATTAAATTTCACTGTTTTTATTTTCATAACAGCAATACTTCGAAAATAATTGGGTTATTCAGTGTGAGAATCTTCCACAGCAATATGTGGTTTCGTCTTTTTTGATCTAGTAAAGGTAACATTGTAGCCAACCACATTGTCAGAGTAGTCTCACTCGAGGGCGTATATGCTTTTACAGAGAAAAACAGCTGTTTATGTTTTGAAAATCATGTAACAAATGTAAATAAAAAGAGATTGATAAAGTCAGTTGTTCCTCAACATTCCTTAACTTGTAAAATCTCACTCTCAACCTCAATCTGAAAAAAACAGCTCAACATTTAACACAGATCGTTGGTCTGCATAGCCTGGTTATCAGTGCAATCGTCACTAAACTATTGCATAATTAATCAACAGTTTGATTTGCTGCCAGATTATTTTCACTTCATAATATAATGCTAATTATATTACTATATAATGATAATTTACTTTATCAATGAAAGCCGCACTGAATCGTAGGACTCTTTGTTTCAGGAGGGCCCTGCATTGAGTTTTTATTTTAAGATGTTTTCAGCCAATTAATGTTAAGTATTTATATGTGTGGGAGGAAACCGGAGCATCCGGAGAAAACCCCACACACAAGAGGGGGCAACACTCTATCGCCGTAGAGGTGGAAACAGATGGCGATTGGTCCACTTGCTGTACCGTCCTCTCCTGGCGAGCCAGAGAATGGCACCTGGATGCCTACAGGAAGGGAGTTTCACAACATTTGTGCGATCCACCAACCCTCACTGCCTCCAGTGCTAGATTACAGATGTGCGCCACCATCACCCGGCTGTATTTAACACCTTGAAAATCAATTATTAAAGATGCAGTAATATATTTAGTAGTAATAGACCAGTGTGTGGCCTTGGCACAGCAATGTCATGATGGACAAACTGCCTTTGTTACATTTTAAAAGGAAAAAACTGCAGTATGTTTTTGAAAATTATGAACGCAGATCTAGCTTGCAAAAGAGTTCATAGTTGTCATTGGTGTTTCAACAAGTAAAATAAAGGTCGCGGATTTTTCTCCAAGGAAAAGGCGTGTCTTTTTACTACAACAGGTCATATACCACTATTATAAGTGAAACATTTAAAGGCACTTGCCTTCGTTGATTGACACCTGTCCATCTCTATGCCATGGTGAATATGCAATGCTAACAACGATTTATTCGCTTGTGTCCATGTGTGAATGTGGACGCCTCTGTAGCCGGTCTCCGTCGGAGCTTCCGGCTCAGCCGCCAGAGCAGGAAGACGAGCAAATTGATGTACGAGAGCAAACGCAGTGCCGAGTATGATGCCTCGGAGGTTTCCACCTACGAGGAGGTGCTGCAGTACCAGCACCAGCTAGGTGACAAGTATCGAGTCATCGTGCTCGTCGGTGAGCAATCGCACAAGTGCCCACAGGGCTGCATTAAAGCTGCCTGGTCATGGAATTTAGTGCTAAGAGAGACGGTTGTCGAGGTTGGAATAATATCTGTGTTAATGTGCAGGTCTTAGTCAGAGAGTGGGACTCTAGCAAAGCAAGCAACTACAGAAGCTTCTAGCTTAATGATATGTACTTGCACATTTCAATGTGGCATTTATTTTGAAATTATGCTTTTGTTCGTATCACCATGTAATACACACTTTAACAGATCTGAATGGAATATTACATTTTTAAGATATCTTTTACATGAAATGTTTCAATGCTGCCAAAGGTAATCCCATGCTTTAGAATCTGTGGCTGTTGTACTCTGTCTTCATATCTGGCCGTTGCACTTTGTCTTGTCACACATGACTGCATCTCTGTGCGTTGAGTGCTTGGTATGTGCCTGGCCTTAACACAGGTTCTTGGCCAATGCCTGCTGGGAGAACGCACAGTGCGAGGACAACGGTTGCATTGCGCTTTTTTGTTTTCGGCATGTTTTTGGAAACTCCTTGAGATGATTGTTAACATAGCATCCTTCACAGGGCCACCTGGGGTTGGAATTAATGAGCTCAAAAGAAGACTCATCGCCAGCGACCCAAGCCTCTATAGCGGAACTGTTCCAAGTGCGTATTACTCATCCAGAGACAATGCTGAAATTGTTCTGCACATTAATCGCAATTGAGAAGTCTTGTGTTTTCTCGCCGTGGGAATTTAATTGTTTTAAACTGCGGAGCTACTTTTATTTGCCACGTCTATAAATCTTGACTTTTTCCTAAAAGCTCCATTGCTTAACTGGCGTATTGAATTTGCAGCAACTACACGGCAAAAGAAGAGCCACGAGAAAGACAGCAAGGAGTATTACTTTGTGTCTCGGCACCTATTCGAGGCAGATCTGCAGAACAACAGGTGATTGCATCAGAGGTGATGCTGCCCAACGTGCATTACTTCTCACTCCCTTCCCTCTTGGTGCAAAGCCGGCCAGACGAGTGAGGGAACTTATTCACGCTGGGGCCAGTCGTTGCCTGGCATGTTTAACATTCACCATTTAAACCAACCGCATTCGAGACCGGTACGTATTCAAATGCAGAAACGCAGCTCTCGACAAGCTGCTTGGGGCATTTCTCCAGGCGTGATTTTTCTTTTACAAAACGGTTTTTTTTTCCTTTGGAGAGACTGGCCCCCACCGTAGGAATGTGTAATTTCCACCACTGGCTCAGAAGCAATTACGGAGATGAGCACTGACCCACACTCGTTCGAGTAGAGAGACACTTTGATCGCACATTACCTTAGACGTCCGGTATTTTGGCTTTCATTCAGTTATACACGTGCTGTCATAAACGTACACTCTTTGGACAATACGAACATCAATTTGGATCGAGCATTTACAAGTAAAAGGCGGTTTAGTTGAAGAGAGGTGTGAGTGAGCCCCCAAGCGTTTTATGCCCTGTCCAGGTTTGTGGAGTACGGCGAGTTCAAGGGGAACTTGTACGGCACGAGCGTGGACGCTATTCGCTCGGTGGTGAATGCTGGCAAGGTGTGCCTGCTGGACGTGAGCCCCCCGGTGAGGAGGAGCAGCCATTTGCCCCCTTTTGGTTATTTACACGAGTTTTACTCGGTGTTTCAATTGGCATGCGGCAAGTACGTTTCTTTATGTGAACTGGGGAGAAATGATCGTGCTTTTTTTACACTTGGCTTAAACTTGTAAGGAAAAATAACAGTCCTTTATCCAGCCTCAATCTTATTTTTTGAGAACATCCTACACTTGGATGTTTGGTTAATGTCTTAATGAGTATTTTGCTTATGGAATGAAAATTGATAATCTGCAGAGCCTATGCATATGAGAGGAGAGCACTTAAACTCCGTATGGATATGTTGGCAGCCTACTTGTGTTACTGTCTTTACTGGTGCCTAGTTGCCCATTGTAGAAACTGCCTAATTATTTCACGCACAAAGTTTGTTTTTGTTGAGCTTCCGCACCATACGTAGAAAACCTTGCTTATCAGAGGTGCAGGGGAAAGATAACAAATTAAACACCAAAGGCAGTTCTAAAGAAATGAGGCATCACCATGAACCTTGGATGCTGTGAATAGAGTAACATGTTAACTCTACTAGATTTTAAATGTATACGCATGCGTGACAATCACTAGCACATAAGAATGCTGAGGCTGATAAAGTGTTTAAATTTTGAAGAACAGCAACCACATTTACCATGTGATTGACCTTTGCCCCTGCCAGGCTATCAAGTCCATTCGGACACCAGAGTTCAAGCCGTTTGTGATCTTCGTGAAGCCGCCTTCTCTTGAGCGTCTCCGACAGACGAGAGGGGCAGCCAAATCCAGCGGAGACAAAAACCCGGCCCGTAATTTCACGGTGAGTGCTTTACCAAATAACTGCATGGGTGCTTTGAGTAGTCTGTAAAGGGCATTTGTTCAAGGTATAGTTATGATATAGCAAATTATGTTATCATGTACAATAGATCTTGACCAAGATAGAATAAGAAGGTTCTTGTTTTGGGCATGCGTTTATATAAATGAACTCTTTTGTGTCAGCTGCAGTTGCTTGCACGTTCAGCCTTGTTTCGTTTGTGATTTACATCTTTGCATTATATATATATTTCATAGTTTGAGCATATTGCTCCGAAATTACTCTGCATTTGTACTATCAACCTCGGGGTGAGATGCTAAGTATTTGCATTCTATTTTAGAATTCCTCGGCAGGGGAACCACACTTTACTTACTTAACATTGGTGAATGAACCTAGAAGACATTACCAATATAATTACAATCGCTCTTTAATTCACCTATATTCATTTATTATTCCTTATCTTCCAATATTTATATTTCTCGATTGTTGGGCCAATTTAAGTGTGGCGTCATTTTTATTTTACTTTGGTAGGTGTTTTATTGTTCATATATCTTTGGCCATGTCGAGACTGGAATGTAAAGTCCTCTTAATTTCTAGTGACTACCCACAGCTCAAATGTCAAGCAGTAAACTCATCAGTGCTTTGAGAAATGCTATCCCACTGAGCCACTTGGTCACCTCTATTTTTTATAAACTTAAACCTGATCAATTATAGAAAACAGAAGAAAATGGATAACCATAAAAAAAAACGTTTTGTAATTGCTCCACATGGTTCTGAAATGGAATGCTTGAATATGACAGTAAAATTAATGGCATTTAAATTGGCATAGATTTACACAACTGTGGATTAGATTGAATAAGTATAGCTGGTGTTTTTACCAGGCCTTATCATTAGCACATAGTAAAATGAACCATGCTCAAAGCATTTTTCTGGATCTTTCTTGTTTGCTACTGATGGATCACCAGGGAATAATCCCCACTCGCATTCCTCTTCACACACAACAGTGGAGGTTAATTAATGTAATTTACGTATGCAAGCCTCAGCCAGTGCTAGTGTATTCTTAAGTACAATATATTTTGAATTCGTTCAGCAACTGGCAGGTTTTGTATTATATTTTTTTCTTAAAATTCTCCCTTTCCTAGCTGCCAATCGAATGTCTGTCACAATCCCAAGAGCTGGACAGTGGAATGCTTTAATGCAAAATGCACGCCAGTCTCATGGAATAATAATCTAGTTCCGGAAATTCTCAGCCCTCTATTTTGTCTTTGTAATGTGGGGTATGTGTTTCTTTCACACTCATTGCCAATGAGGTCCGAACCACTGGGAGGTCAGTCTGGTCTATGCATTTTTATTATTGCAGTGATGGCATACCTTACCGAATGCACGCTACTTGCATTATCCTAATAAAGGATGACTGTGCTGCATCCAAGTTCTAAGAAGTGCCTCCTTGCTTGAAATTTAAATAGCTTAGCAAGAAGGGGAAAAACACTTCAGTGAATTCCAAGCTTCAGTAAATGTATTTAGCGGAGGCTGCATGTGGAGGGAAGAACGTGTGGGTGATGTCAGAGAGTTGTGCAAAATAAAAGGATACTCAAAATTATCATGGTCGGGGACCATATGTGGAAACAATGTTGAACATGTATTTTACGCCACACAAGTGTAAAAGCTTCGTGGGTTTTTTGTTGCGTTCCTACTTGGCCACTGTACACAAGTCAAGTAAAAGTGTTTCCTAAGTTAAAAATGCACTGGGGCAATCCTTGTCACGTTTTGTGATCCTTAGTGGTAGAAATTCCAAATGTATATGCCAGGTGGCAGTCTCTCCAAAGAGATGACCACTGTTGACGTTTGACCAAGTAGTGTGCTCATTTTTATAGACGCTAGAGGGATGATGCGCTGAGTTGACACCGATTGGGATTCTAACGTGTAACTTTCCATTGAAAAACAAATAACCACAGTGCCAACGGGTCAGAATGTAATGTAAAACAAATCCATGTTTCTTTTTTCAAAGAACACCTGGGAATCTATAACCAGTCAGATAGCTGTAACAATGTTATTGTAGGGCATTTTAAAATTTAGGATTTTGTACTCCTGAACTACCATACAATTATATATAGCAACTTACTCTGTAAATTGCATCAGTGTGAAAACTAGCCCAGTGCAGAGTAGGCTGCCTTTTTCACGTATCAATTCTCCTTTAATATGCATTAGATAGATCCATGTGATGCATGTCAAATCTTATGATGTTACATGCATCAAGGTTAAGGCTTGTGCTGCAATCCAGCATCTGCTGATCTGTAGCACACTGCTATAACATGACATTATTCACAGGAGCAGCCCATGCATGTGTATGTACATGTGTGGATAGATGAACCTAAGCATCATCTGTGCTGAAATGGGGTGAGGATAAGCAAATATTTTGGATAATTGGATAGGCCGATAATGGATTATGCGAGTTAACAAAGCACATAATTGGAAGTCCCGTGATTTATGAGTTATTTATCATGCTCTAGTTCTGTAATTTTGCACATGCTCTAGTTCTGTAATTTTGCACATGCTCACATCCCATATTGTGCTCTGTGCAATGTTGTATGCATGTTTTTTTATTGTGTTTTATGCTGTTGTTTGGAGAATTCTATGTCTAATTAATTATTTCAACTCTGTACCCTTAGTCCAATGTTTATTTTCCAATCCAAAAGGCAAAATGTGAACACAGTTACTTTTTTTCCTTTCCCCTCTTGGAAACATAGTGGTCCAATTTTCTGAAATGGAATTGGAAATACATTTGTTGTTGGAGTGCAGAATTTTTACAAAAAGTTTTGACATTTAGTATTTTAAATAAATCTCTTCGCACGATGTTTAGCCTTGATGGGTAAAAAATGGGGTATCTTAGGTTGATGGAAGTTAGGGTTGCATTGGTGGAGGGTCTTTTGAGATCTCTTAGAATTAAATAAATGCGTACACACTTAGCACACCCTTGCAGCCCACACAGATGCCGGTGACTTCGACACCGGTGGTTTTGTGACGTAGTAGAAATATGCAGGAAGCAGGACACCTCACACAGAATCCTACCTATATCCCCACCCGCTCCCCCCACTCGGGTACAGGATGAGGAGTTCCAGGAAATGCTGGGGACGGCAGCACGGATGGAGGCTCAGTTTGGCTACCTGTTTGACAAGACGGTGGTGAACGACGAGCTGGCAGTGGCGTATCGCGAGCTGCGCGCCACCGCAGACTCGCTGGAGAGGGAGACGATGTGGGTGCCGCTGGGCTGGGTGCTCTCATAGCCCCGCGCCGCCACCCCACCGTCGCACAGTAGCAAGTACATGGCGCCGCCGAGCAAACGGAAACAAGCTCAAGAGGTCGTCACGGCCATTACCATCGATGCCAATGCTCCTCACCACTCCTAGATCCTACAGCTGTTGTGCAGTTGACACCTGACCACCAAAATCTGCTCTTGCAATAATCTCACAATCTGGCTTTTAGGTATTTCCCTTGGCCTCTGACCTTTGGGTGCCCACTCCATTGTTTGCCTCGGTAACCTGTCCCTATCGTCTTCCACCCATTGCAACATCCTTTTCTTGATTAAACCTACTTGGCTTTCTTGCCACATTCTATTTCAAAGTTCCTTACCTCATTCTGCATGCACATATAATCTAAGGCAAAAAGGTATTCTCATTGCTGTATTACAGTTTAGCAGTTTGACTTGCACAGCAGCACGGGCATTACTTCTGCTGGCCACTTAACACGAAAGTTGATATGTTTACTTAAAAAATAACACGCTCAAATTAAACACAACTTGAATTGGCTTGCAGTAAAAACAGTCAGGCGTGCTCTAGTATCGCGCAATGGTCAACAGGCATTTCTACCACAGCGCTGTGCTTTGTGTCAAATTCCCTTTTTTGCGATGTTTCTTCTACAGAAAAGGATGTGTTACACTTCACAGAAACACGGGGCACAAGAGGTAAGATGAGCTGTCTGGGGGAAACCCCCTTTTTACTTTGCGTGCCCCTATCTGCTGGTCAGGAATTGGTCCGAGTGCTGTAATGGGTGACGAAGCATTCCATGGTGTGCTGTGGTTGGCTGACCGCATGCTCTCATGGCAGTTGCCACCCACTCCTTGATAGTGTTTTTAAGTCATTTAAACTTTGTACACGTTTGTTTTCTTGGTGAATGTAAGGTTTCACTCAACAATTCCCATGCAAAAAACACAGGATGCACACCTAGTAAGGTGCGCTTATAAATTTGGGTTTTTTTTGCTGTGGCTTGTATTAAAATGGAACCAAACCAAATAATTCTGACATGTAAAGTCATTTAACCAGGTTACATGCATTATTATTGCTATTGAAGCATGGTTTGTGTTATCCACTGCTGCTAAATAAATCCAGGTTATTTAAAAAAAAATTAAACCACATAATTCAAGAGCAGTGTCACATTATGTACCATATGATTAAACAGGACATTGTATTCATTTAACAGCATTTTTATATCTTGAGGCCAGATTTGAGGCCTTGTACGGGTGTGTAGGGTTTATTGCTTTCCAAATGCTAGTGTTTCCACTTGTATCTGCCATTGGTTTGCAGCCATTGTCTCACAAATTCATGGAATCATGAACGATCCTTTAAACAACCAGCATTGTTTACACTGCTGAATGATTGCCCAATGATGGCCTCATCCAAGATGCTTGGAATTACATTTTTGTGTTGCCTGTACCAAACCAGTTTAAGACAATTGAGTGAAATCATAACTGAGCGTTGTAATGTATTGAGCGATTTAATAATTATTGTAGACAGCTGTATTGTGTGCGAATAGCAGCAGAATATTTGCTCACCG
Source organism: Lampetra fluviatilis (assembly GCF_964198595.1). NCBI lineage: Eukaryota > Metazoa > Chordata > Hyperoartia > Petromyzontiformes > Petromyzontidae > Lampetra > Lampetra fluviatilis. The sequence continues at coordinate 22,692,196 of NC_136275.1, read as the reverse complement.
ATGATGGCTCATATGTCTTGCATGTTGTAGTGTAGTGCTAGTTTTTAGGACGAACATGCTAAAAATACAGTATTGTGACATTGTCAGGATTTCTTAAATTATTTCTTCTTGACATTGAAACTACTTGCGGAAAATGATTGTCTAATGTTTGATTAGCTTGCTATACGTAATTGAATCGGCAGTTTTAAATAATGTCCTGTAAAATGTGTTGCTGTAAAAACAATCCTTAAAAGTGTGAAAGACCAAAATCTAATGTTAGTAATACAGTATTTTATTAGCTTTCTCCCTACTGGACTGTGTATGGGTTATGTTGTATGGCTATCAGTCGTAGTTAGGTTTTGTAATGTTGATGTCCTTTTGAACAAACTTGACGTAGCGTTGAATTCGAGATCTCTGTGCACATATCATAGTGTGTACTACGGCGAGAGTTTATCTTTAGTTGGGATTTGCTAGTGTGCTTAAGTTAGAGAGAGCATTTTTATATAGCTTTTTATTTTAATATAACAATTTGCATTGCTCTAAAGTTACTGCATGTGAACCAAGTGGTGCTCTGACGCAGCGCTGTACTTCCAAGTTGGAAACTCATGGATTCAAAGTTTGGTCAGGAGTCTACTTAATCCGTTGTCTCTCCAGGGTTGGTTAAGAAGTTTCGACTATGTGCGATGTCCAAACTTGTCCTATGGAGAGACTGATCTTCATTATACAAATTTAGAATAACCATTCCTGGTGTAGAACCTCAACTTATGAGAATTGCCCAACCACTCTTGGAGTATATGGCGCTAAACAAATGATAAGGTAGCTAATATCAGAATACACCAAAAGAGGACATCTCATTGGGTATTTGCTAACGATTGGAATTATAAAAGTGGCTGGTTGTCTTTGTGGGTTAATGCTTTGCCTATGTTTGAGCACTTAGGCCAAAACTATGGTTCATGCCCTTGGGTGCCCACCTCAGGTGGTCATGTGTTTTTGTTAAGCTAATTTTATGTTCTCCACCCACTCACCAATGACTCCACATACATAATCATCTTCTAAATTTGATGATGACTTGATTGGCTCAAACCTGGCTCCTGAAAACCTTAATTGGCAGATAATGTACGATGCACTGACTTATCCATTTAGCTTTGAGCACTTGTAGCTCTGTGTAGTTAAAAAAAATGCAACTTTGCATAGTTTAAAGAATACAGGAAAATGTTTCGTGATTTCACATGCGGGTTATTCAGAATATGACATGGTTCAGATGCTATGAAACAGAATAATGTGCTGCATTCGTATAGATGCCAACAGCACAGCTTCAAGTAGAACCTAAATTCCCAGTAAAGGTGTCCCATAGTCGAGTGCATCAGACTCGCCGTAGTGGACACGATGGTGGGTGATTGATGTATATGAGAGGCATCATCCTGGGAGCAGGTTTAACCTACTGTAATTTTGGCTACTGAGAGGTCTCCACTTATCCCATGAATTGTGTAAAATGTGCATTTCTGTAAATATACGTTATTTAAGTTTGAGTAGACACTGTCCGTTGGTGTATATCTGTGGGAAATAAAGAGAGAAACAGTGTGCAATTGTCTTTTTCCCATCTACAAATCCGTGTGACGCGGGGTGGTTTTCTGTATACCTTTATAGGCATAATGGGTGTAATGATGCATCGCTGCATCGATTAAGATACATTTTTTACATTTGCAAGGCATGCATCAAATAGTGTGCAAGAACTCTTATTTTTTTCCCATTCATATGTTTGTAATGGGTTTGTACGGCCCCTGCTGCCACCACGTTTTGCTGCATTCACATAAACAAAGTATGTTTTGAATTGCACCATGATCGTAAATTGTGACAATTCATCAAATGCATTATCATTAAAGACCAAATACAGGATAGACATTCGTCATCAGGAGGGCTCGGTTGGTAATGTTGAAAGGGTAAAAACCTATTACTATATTTTTCCACTGGTAAAGGAGGTCTCATAGTGTAAATGCTTGCCCCGAGCTCTCAATACTCTGATAGTGCGCTGTCTTTGAGTTGTACTCCTTTTGGTGTCATCTGGTCCAACACCAATGGAGACTAGGCTCTAAGAAAAGCTGTCTCGGGTGGGGACCAATCAATTTCAAGGACAGTGCATATCATCATCAGTTGTTTCTTTTTGTTTGCATTTTGACTGCTTGTGTTGTGGTTATTTCAAACATGATGCCTTGTATAAAGGTGTCAGTTTTTGTACCAGTTGAAAGAGTAAAAACCTATTACTATATTTTGCCACTGGTAAAGGAGGTCTCAGACTGAACTTAGTCAAAATAAAATGGAATTTCCTTCACTGGTTTCAAACCACAAAGATAAGCATTGTCCAATATATACTCTTTCAGAACCTGTTGACTTGTTTGAAAGTTTCAAGACAAACTTTTAAACTATATTATTACCTCGATGGCTATAGGCAGCACAAATGAAATAATGCGTTTGACAACTTGGGTCCAACTTTGTCTCACTTTGACAATCATATGCAAGTACAGTAAATGTAAGCTATGTTATCATCTAAAGTTGCTTTATTTAACCTTGATAATAGGTTTTCCCCATTTTTTCTGGCAACAAAACAAGTGTTAAGATGTTAAACACTAAACTGAAACCTTTTACAAAGAATTATGTCTGCATTAACCACAATGATTGTGGTCAGAATGCAAACAAAAAGCATACTCTGATAATATATCGAATGTTTTTAGCCGAGTTAAACATTTGGCTCTGGAGCATTGTTAAGAACTCACGAGTAAAAACATTAATTGTATTGTAAGTTTAAGTGATGGTGAGTAGACGACTTTGCTCATTATCTATGCAGGTTTAATTCAACGAAGTCAACAGGGCTTGTTCATAATAAAGATTTTTGGGTTAGATCGCGTAAGTATAAATGCGTCATAGCCCTCCACCACCCGACACAGCCAATTAGTAAGGGATTTTTTACGTAAACAAAACGACAAATATTTACTACTCCAGCCCACCAGTGTTGGAGAGTAAATCGGGCGATGATGCTGGATGTAATTACCAGCGAAACGTCGTACTCAAATTGTAAATGTGTATTTACTCTCCAACACACCTGTGGTTTGACGTAGTGGTGAAGATAAATATGTGTGCAGCATTTAGCACACCATTCTTATTCCGTGATTAACCCGGCAAACATTTTCCAAGTTGAGTAGTTTTTTTTTATTATGCAGACTTTTTTCATTTTTAGATGTGCGTTCCTTTTGCCGTATTGATTTTTCCTCAACCGCGTGCATCGGCCGTGGAAAAATCGTGACGGTGTCAAGGTCAACGCGTGACTCGAGGCAGATGCACAGCTGCCGGCGTGAGCGCGAAGGGGCCGGCAGGTGTCAGCCAGCTTCGGGGATGTGCCATTGCTAATGGACTTGAAAGCCGTGCGAGCCTTGTGCACCGAGCCATGTGTGCAGCTTCCAAAAAAAGCCTCCAATTAGTGGCATGAGGCCATCCAAATCAAAAAGCACCCTTTTCGCAGAGTTTAACTTTAAACACACGGTGGGTTTATCACCGTTTGCTCCACGCCCTCCAGAAACATCCGACGCAAATGATCCACCGCCAAGCGCCACGAAAGCGTAACGCGGCCGCTTTATACATTGTGATTCCATCCAAATCAAAAAGCACCCTTTTCGCAGAGTTTAACTTTAAACACACGGTGGGTTTATCGCCGTTTGCTCCGCGCCCTCCAGAAACATCCGACGCAAATGATCCACCGCCAAGCGCCACGAAAGCGTAACGCGGCCGCTTTATACATTGTGATTCCATCAGTCAGATGAACGAGGCAGACTGCCTCGAGAGCAGCAAGGATATCTGCATGGATCCGCGGGTGCATCCAGTTTTGCCGAGTTAAAAAATAAGCAGGTTCCATGCACTGTACGGGGTGATCCAGATGTCTTGTGACCCCCCCATTTAATTATCTAAAACTATTCTTTTAAGTAAAGTTTATTTAAAACATGAATGACTATGCCGAGGGACAAAATGTTAGAAGTCAATTAATTGGGGGGTCACAATACATCTGGACCACCCTGTACTTCTGGGTCTGCTTTGAGGGTGGCATCTACATCATAAACTTCTGCAGGCTCAGATTCAGTTCCCCGCTGCAGAGGAAGCACTTGGGCTTCCCCGCGGGACCTTTGCTCATGCAGTGCAGGCTTGACACTAACACCTCCATGAAGGCGAGGTTTTACAGTTCGTGTAAAGTGGTGCTATCTGCTGTCGTTTCTTCACTGATGTGCAGTCACGGATGACCACATTGAGAACATCAAAGTAACTCACACGAGCGAGGCTTCTTCACCCTCATCTGGCTGCTTGAATTCAAATCCAGGATCTCAGTCAGCAGGGGCGGCTTAGCGTTCTGACACGCAATAATGTTCACCCAGAGCCACCCTGCCACCTCTAATATTGGGGCCATATAACATCCAACCCATGCCTAAAACCCCAATTGTTATCGTAAAACATAAATATAAATACCGTAGATATGGAGATATGTTTTTTTTCAGGGGGTGGGGAGGTTTGTGGAGAGGTAATAATTTTCTATAAAAACATGTAAATATTTTCAAAGGATCCAACAATTAAATGTGATGTCGTGTACAGAGTTGTAATGCCTTTGTGTTAGATTGCAACCAGATGTGAACAAACACAACTTACCACCCCCCTGAACCCACTTACAATTGCAGCAGATGGAAAAGTGATTCTTCTCTTGGTCCTCGGTTATTGTTCTGTTTGCTATTTGTGGTCCGTGTGAGTTTAAGATTGATGGCTAAAGCAGGGTTGTTGCAGTCAATCAAAAAGTAATTGTCCTTTATTTAACTGAGGGAAATTCTATCAAGATGTTCAATGACAAGAAAACAAGCAATCACTAAATGAAGTACAATTTACAATTGTATTTTATTACAGATTGATTTACCCTGCACTGGAGAAAAGTAAGTATCATCGCTAAGCCAAGCTTAGCAATAGCTACACTGCCCTCTCTTGTCACAAGCCGGCCTTAGTCGGTGCGAACACAGTATGCTTTAGCAAAACACGCAAAATCGCAAGTGTAATCTTGCATGCGCTTCTGTACTCAGTTTTAAAAAATTCTCATAGAATAATATAAAAAAAGAGTACCACTTGGTGGAAAGTTATCAGTAGTTTCCTTTGGGTTGACTGGGCCACACCATACGAATGTGGAATTTTGGCACTAAATCAGAACCACCAACATATGAGCCCTGTCAGACAAATATCCCCCATATAGCCTTAACATATTTTTGGGGCAAGTGGTCTTTGCGAGGACTTATGAAGGCCGGCACAACACACGAGAGGGTGGGTGGCCAGCACCACGCCCGGCCGCCTTTGTCTCCCCAGTGGCGATGTTTGCACAACCAGGTAAGCATTTGAGGCTGAGTCGACCTAGGGTAGGTGCTGAACCGGTTCAGATAATCATCACTGATATCGGAATTGAACTCGGGTCGCCGGGTTTGTATCGCTGTCCAGCGCTAACCACTACCCTACTGCTCCCCCCTGCACTCGTGCCCTGTCAGACACACACATGAGCAGACACCAGATTTTCAGCTGCTTCCATCAAAATATATGCAAAATATTTTACAAGTGCGCAATAATATATATATGATTGGGCATATGTTAAGACAATCGTGCTTTCATCAATGCCGTATATTTTTCATTTAAGTGTGAGTGGAAAGAATGTGTAATTTATGAGGTACTCATTCTTTCCAACAAAAAAAATCCCCTTTTTATGAGTTTACATAAATGTTGTAAAATTGGTCCCACCAATAAATATATAAAATCGTTTTTAACTAAGGATGATGCCAGCAAGGCAACGGATCTGCTTTGCAAGAAATCTAGCTTTAAGTCAAAGCATCATCAAATACAAATGCTTATCGACATATTTCATTAAACGACACACTCAATCAAGCGACCGCGATGGATCTTCATCCAGTAGTGGTTTTCGTCAAGTCTGTCTTTCTCAAAGTGATACACCGCGCTACGAACTTGGTGCCATCATGGAAATGTGGAATTTCCACAATAGCTTGAGTCGCTCTCCGGTGTATCACCCCCAAGCCTCATTGCGGACTCGATTGAGAAACGAAGATTCGCGAGGCTCCTGGGTTTAATCTCTCACCCGGGGGTCAAATCGCTCAGACGGGGACGTTGTGTGTTTTGTGTGCATCGGTCAGTCTGTCTGTTTAACTTGTAACTGTTCCGTGGTTTTACGTGGGCTTCTGTGTCTGCCGTGTTCATTTCAATGTATGTGTCCATTTTATGGTTTTGTTTATATCCGTGTGTGTTAGTTAATTATTTAATTTAACTATGTGTGTCTGTTAATTAATAGCAATTCTAATAATTATCGTTTACTTATTTATCCAGGAAATCCACACTGAGACGTATGACTGTTTCATGAGGCTCCTGCATTGGGTTTTTATTTTAAGATGTTTTCAGACAATTAATGATGAGAGTTTATACACGTGGGAGGAAACCAGAGCACCTGGAGGAAACCCATGTGCACGAGGGGGGAACACGATCGCCATAGAGATGGAAACAGATGACGATTGGTCCACTTGCTACACGTACTCCCTTCTCCTGAAGAGGAGAAGGGAGTTTCACAATATTTGTGAAATCCACCAACCCACTAAAAATGCAGAATTGTTTCATTTCAATGTTCGTCTACTAAATTGTTTCACATTGGTTTACGTGTATTTGAGTGTCTGTCAGTTACGTATTTATTTCCTTGTCTGTTGTTCAATTCGAAAATACCGCGGCGCACCTGGGACTTTGCCTCCGCATATTGATTGTGAATCACTGAGCTACAACACATAATGCGCTATTTAGTGTTCACGACATTGTATCCTTACACTGCAGCTTACATCTCATCTGAGCACAACACAGTGGAAAGTGCAAAGAAGTCAGTGCATCGTTTGTACGAATTGTGGACTGAAAATAATGGCATATCAATGCATATCTTGCCATAAATATGTTATAAAACATTGCATATTCCCTTAAATGTATGCAGAGTCGTTTTTTTTTGAAAACCCTATTTATTTTAAAAGGTATTCTGTTCCGTGATGTCCAAAGCCAACCAACCATTATTTAGGATTTGAACTTCCGATCGTCCAATTGTTCGATGAGCATCCAGATTGTAAACACCTCCACCCGGAGGGAACTGAGAGGCTTGGTGCGTTGTTGATATTGTTGATAGCTTTGTGAGACGTCAACAGTAGTTGCTGTACAGAAAGTCTGGTCCCTTGCTCTTTTGAGTAGACACTTTAATAGTTTTTTTTTCATGTACTTTTCTGACTTGATGTTAAATGATGGTAAAACAGAACGTAAAATTTAATGTGAGATTTTTGTTTTACTTCGGATAAAAAAAGTGTTCATCCAGCACCATTGAGATTCTCGATTCAAAACTTGTTTCATCCACCTGTTGTAAAACTACATTCTCAATAGTTTAACCATTTCAGCCTGGTTACTATTGACTGTATAAAAAAAAAGTTGGTACAATGAGGCGAGCCCGGTAAATATTTTTTTCGTAACACAGAGGCAATGCGATAGCGGCGGCACATTGGGTATGTGAGCAAGATTTAGCGGCCCGTGTTAGCTAAGAGCCACATTTAAACACGATGCAACAGTGATCTCATGCCCTGTGAAGTGTGCGCCCACACGCTGAACTAATCACATGTTCGCTTAGCGCCGCTGTATTGACAGCAGATGTCCTCTGTGCTCGTGCGTGCAGCTGGTTTGTGGCCAAACACATCTTTAATACAGCACGGGCGGCACTGCACTCACCCAAACTATTGCAGATCCAGTGTTCGTGGTTGTGAAATCAATGCGCCACTTAGCAGTCCAGGTGGCAGGTTTTCTTTTTGTCCTGCCTCCAACCATCTGTGCCATTGGTCAGTTCACAGAGCAACTGTAAGTGTCGGTTAAATCTTGATTTGACGCTTTCGTGACTGCAGGAATCCATACTCTTTGGTTCTTTCGGTAAAGTCACGTAGATAGAAAATTTAAAATTAATAGATCACGACGTTTCGATCGCAACACAAGCGACCGTCTTCAGATGAGAGAGAGAAAGCTACTATAACAAGGTCTTATATAGGCCTGAGATGGGTGCAGCCTCAGGGTAAGAGGGCGGGCTTGAGATGGTCTGCCTGAGGCTGTGGAAGTGGCTATTGTATTGTGAGCGATTAGCATGTCAATGCACGAGCTTAGGGTGAGATTCTGTAAAGGATGTGATTCCTGACATGCAATATCCTGGTGTCTACAAACTAAGTTGCCTCTGTGGTAGCAGTTACATTGGGGAAACGAAACGACATGTCTCGGACCATGTTCGCGAACACAAGGCAGATCTGAAGCACGGTAGGACCAATACCTCTGCCGTTGTGGATCATTATTTTAACGCTGTGGGCACACACACGATTTATTTTTCCAAGACGAAGGTACTCTGCAAACCCACTGGCTATCATCAGAGATTTGTTCATGAAGCTATCCAGATATATAAACACAGATACAACTTCAACCGAGAAGATGTGTATAAATTGAGCAATCATTGGAAGGACGTGATTAACCAGGTAAAGTCTTAACCTGCAGTGATGCTCCATCTTTCCTGCGATTTTAGCTGACTCTCTGAGTTGCATTATTAGGTTGGATGTCTTTGTATTGACGGACTGGATGTCCTTCTCGCTCCGTCACCGATGCTGCGACATAATAAGCTCGTGCATTGACATGTTAATCTCTCACAATACAATTGCCATATCCACAGCCTCATGCAGACCACTATATCCCCGCCCTCTTACCCCGAGGCTGCACCCATCTCAGGCCTTCATAAGGCCTTGTTTCAGTAGCTTTCTCTCCCTCACCTGAAGACGGTCGCTTGTGTTGCGATCGAAACGTCGTGATCTATTAATTTTCTATCTGTGACTTTACCGAAAGAACCAAAGGGTGTAGGTTAAATGTAGACCCAAAGAATGTGTAGGTAGGTGGTTGACTACATTTCAATAAATGAGGCCGTTAGGAGTATATTGAATGCAGAAACAAATATTTTCAAAAACAGAATTAGTCAAATATAAATTACGAAAAAAACCTGAGATGTAAAAAAATATCAAATTACTTTCATGATATATCATTGGTATAATTATTTCGAAATATATGTTGTAACTCATTGAAAGCATGTTAGATTTGATTTTGTAAAAACACATGTAAAAGTTGTCATACTGGGGATTTTGCGAGTTTCAGGATTTCTAGACTTTCTGTAATAACGACAGCAGGTCAAGCACGAGTGAATTCGGGCATTACCATGCGCCTAAATGGATGCTGTATTGAGACAACGAACACTTCCATGAACATTGTAACTGATGTTTTTTTTCAGGTAGATGGCACAGTGGCAGAAAAACTCATGACTCACCGTCAGAAGATTCCATCTCAGTCAAAGTTTGACCCAGCCCAAACTTCTCTACATTTAGTGATAAACCAACAGTGGTTATCCTATGCCACATGATAGTTGAATTTCTACCACTGGTTGAGGACTGACGATGGAGTTGAGTATTGCCCAATGCATGTTTCATCAAGGAAATTAAACGCTGCTGTTTTAAATGTGCTTCACGATCCTCAACCCACTTTAAAATTCCACACAGCCGACTATAAATTGGCACAAGAATGTTTATTTAATTGCAGCCTACAGTCTTTTGGTTGAGAATACAATATAAAACATTTGCTTCTGAGCAATAAATGGAGTGCACAAGGCCTCGGGAGGTCAGGCCATGCTGGGAAAATCAAATGGACACAATTCAGATCCACTTCCCATCTGCTAGACTCCCTTGGGCTTGTGGAGTTGGACTCGTTCTCTTGTCTGCTGTAGATCAAGGAGTTCCCACGAGCCTTCGTTAACTGCCAAAGTTACTGGGTAGGAGATACCTGCATTTCTGTCAAAGCCGTATCGCTGTCTGAGCCGAAAACCTCAGATGAAATCCAAGCCAGATCTCCTGTCTGCTTCATTCTCTGACAATAGACAGACTCATTGTGCATGAATGATTCCACAAATATCAATTTGTCTGCCTTACTGCCTGCATGTGAGTCGCATCAATCACTCGATGAACTCTCTGTAGAATCTTGTAAGGACCCAATGAGATATCGATCTTTATTGCAGAGGAGACCTCGGAGAAGTAAATTGAAAGTCTGTGAAGAAACAAAAACACCCGTTAAATTAATAAATAATAAGTTCAGAAACGCCATCAGTATTAATGTACATTGCAAAAATAATAAAATTATGGTATAACAACAAAATATATTTAAGTGCAGAAATATAAAAATGCAATTCGTTGTAAAAATAACATTATTTAACTAATGATGTGCAAAGCAAAACACAATGCTAAATTGAAAAGGATATTAACTTTAAATTAACTGTAATAATGCCATGTTTCGTTAAATATCATATAACAATCACATAGAATCAATTACAGTTGGATTTAAAAGATTTGCCTGCAGTTTTAATTCCAAAAACAATTACATTTGTAGTGGACCTCAAAGAGGTGACAGGAAGTGAACTTTACAAAGGGCATTGGGAAAACAGATATGGAAAAATACCCAGTCAACCAATTAGTATGGTTGGCTACGTACGGTGAGAAATAAGTTCTACACACATACATACGTGTAACCTCTGACCATTGACCCTCAACTCACCACTGTCAGCAGACTGGGATTGGCTTAAGGGTTCAATCGGCCAAGTACCGAGCACATAAACGCGCATTACACGCTGTACGCACGTTCCAGGTGACTTAATTTCTCAGACGTGCACTTGCAGTGTGTATGTCAACACATACGCGGAAAACCAGTGAAAGGACATAGTTAATTTAATCTTATGAACGGCCCTCATTACATCCCCTCGCAATTGTGATGCATGCTACATACATGAGGAAATTGATAAGAAGAGCTATCGATATGCAAATTGTTTTTGGTGCAGTGGTTCACGGAGTGGATCATTGCCTGAGGGATTGGCCATAAACGTTATAATAAAACATTTTACTCAAAATATCTGTAAGGGCCATAGACTAACCCAGTAAACATGGACATTTGGGCCAAGGTTGGGCCAACGGTTCAAAACACATGCCAATGTTAGCCCAAAATTGCATGTTTACTGGGTGGTCATAAGGATATGTAATTTCAAAGAATGAGACAGGGCTGTTATTGTGATTGATAGTCTGCACTTAATATATTAGAGATGTTTTAATGCCAAAAATGCCTAAACTGACGCAGAAAATCTGACCAATTGTGCGTTTTGTTTTATGTAAATTCTGTAAACACAAATTGAGGTCATGGCTGTATTTGTGCTCAAGGGAAAAAAAAGAGTTTCCATTTCAGAAATATGCACCAAAGGATCGAGTTTGGGTCAGAAAGCAACGCGGATAGCTCCGCATTATAACGGTTGTCCATCCACATTTAAATCGTAGGGAAGCGCGGCTGTGAACTGGGTAAGTGCTTGGGGCCTCACCATTACGTGTACATATGTCGGAAGTTCCAGGAATGACACTGGAGTTGTTATTTCTTCGAATTAATCTCATTGTTCCTACTTTGTTCTGGCACAAGCAATAAAGCTGACTTGTTTTTTTACAATATATATATATTTTACCAGTTAAGGCCCACTGAGATATATAGCTCTTTTTCAGAAGCGACCTGGCCACAAATGGTAGCTCATCGAAGTGGCTTATCACGTGGAAATTTTACGCAGCCAAATACTGTGAAAGCATGCTTTTAAATGTGGAGGGAAAATTCGTGAGGACCCAGATAAAACTCGATGCTACCACAGGAAGAACATGCAAACTCCAAATATATAACTTAAAACTTTCGTGACTGCAGGAATTCATATTTTTTGGTTCTTTCGGTAAAGTCACGTAGATTAAAAGAAATAAAGTGAATAAAAATAATGAAAGTTAAATAAAACCCACGATGTTTCGATCGCAACACAATCGCAACACAAGAGGTGTTGCGATCGAAACGTCGTGGTTTTTATTTTTATTATTTGTATTCACTGTATTATTATTTTTCTATCTACGTGACTTTACCGAAGAAAACAAAGAATATCCAAATATATAGGTGTCACGGTCGGGATCGAATCCACGTCCTCCTGTCTACCAGGCAAGGTATTTAACATCTCACCACGGCAGCGCCCCATACCTTTTGATTCAGATTGATGAACCCTTGGATAACGGAATCCATGTCAATATGGTTCATATTTGACAAATAATCTGTTTAAAACTCATTCCTATTGAGACATTTTATTTTCTATTGCATTGGACAGAAAATCCCCAATCACACAAATTCCGTAGGGCCACCAAGGCACCGTTAATATTGGCGCTGGCGTACAGGTTAGTGTATGGTGGCAAACACCTGTAATGCAGTGCTTTGGAGGAGGGGTTGGTGAACTGTGCAGCTTTCATCATTTACTGTAAGACTCCCAACTTGCTGGTGGCCAGAAAATTGTGTTCGAGAGCTGTATTTTGATCTGTCAATTATTAACGTGCCCATTATTGTCCCAGAAAAACCTCCCTGAGTCTTCAAAACTCTCTTTCAGGAGGGTCCTGGATAAAGAGAGATGCTTGGACGATGCCATTCATGAGTGTGTGACATGTGGAAGGAAACCTGAGTACCCGGAGCATACCAAGACGCACAACAGATAACACTCAACACTGTTATGTCTTGGCCACCTCACAGCCCCACACCGACGGTACCTGGCGAGCCCTGGTGATCACCCACCCAGGTCCTAATCAGGCTCACCCATAGGGTAGCTTCCGATATCCATAACTCAATTTAACCCTTTCCCATTCCATAACGTCTGCAAGTTGCAGGGAGGATCCCATTCACTGCTGAATCTCGAAACGAGCAATTGGTTAGTGTCAATTTCATTTAGAGAGGCATAGCGCCGCTGTTTTGAAAGACATTGTACTCACCACAGAGCACTGTAGCGACACGACCGCACTCCATGACAGCAGACGCCAAACTATGCCACACGCGCTCCTGCATTGCCTTTTCACTCCTCCGATTTCAGAATCAGAATAAAAACTGATCACCGACACGTACGTCATCGAAATGGGAAAGGGTTAATGAATTGTCAAAACATTGAATATGATTTTTAAAGTAATTTTTCCCAATTTAACTTGCATTAAAGGGAAAATATATATTGAAGTATGTGTGTTTGTGCACTGTTTTTAATTACTTGCACAACGCGATTATTTTTTCTTAGATTTAGTATTTGCTTCATTCGTTGCATTTTGTTTTACGTAACTGATTTTGTCATTTTGGTCGGCCAGGTCACTCTTACAAATGAGACTATTTTGGTCTCTTGAGTTCTTAACTGGTGAAACAAATCAACTTGGAACTTGACGAGATTTCAGTAGATTTGGTGATGGGTAGCAGACCGTTATCCTACCTCATTAATAGCACGTGCAGAGTTACATGATATGCACCCACATATTTTGTATTCAGGGCAATCTATTAAGTTAGTATCTATGTTTATTGAACTTATTTCGCACTATACGTAGCCAACCATGCTAATCGAAGGTGTGGGGGAAGGACAACAAACGAAACGCACAAAAATATAGTACGGTACGCTGTTGTAGCAATTCAAGTTCTATAAAATCAATGCAAGCTTTGAGTGAGCAAATGCATGTAAAAAAACATTCCAAGCTCCGATAGCGAAAGAATGCATGGAAACTCGCTTGGAAAATCAGGCACTACAGTGTTAGGCTACGGTGTTTCAATTTCACGAATGCCAGGCTTTAGGTTTAACTCCCGGTTGTACTTCACAGTTGGCACATCTAACCTCATTGGCCATTGTTCACAATAATTGGCCATAAAGCTGAAACGCGTATGCGCAAATTCCACATCTGCAGTGACGATCAACTTGTCCTGTATGTAGGATCAAATGCTCAGGCTCCATTATAATATTATTTTGCATTATCTATATGTTCTGTGGACAGCATGCTGCAGTTATTTTATTGATTTTTCCAACCTCGGCACCTAACCTTAGGGGCCGTCCATAAATGACGTAACGCACCTGGGGGGGGGGGGTCAGACATTTGTGACGATGTGTGACGAGGGGGGGGGGTTGACAAATGTGACGTCACATCAAAATGCGCAACTTTAAATAAATATAGACAACACGTTCTACATAATTAAATATACTTTTTAATACATGTTTTCTCCTACAACATCAGAGTGCAGCGCCACATTAAATACGCACTACAATGAAAATTGTTTAAAGCGATTTGAAGCATTTTTTATTTTGGGGGGGGGGGTAGAGCTTTGTGACGTCATATATGAGGGGGGGTCTGACTTCCTTATCTTATCTCAGAAGCCAAACAGGATTGAGCCTGGAAAGTGCTTTAATGGGTGACCACAATGCACAAAAGACGGATGTGATAAGCATTGCGGGGAGTGCAGTGGCAAATCCATTGAGGTTTTTCGCACATTTTCAACCCACACTGGCCAGCCTCATGAAGTATGGTAAAATATCTCACGTCTCACAAGATGTAGTGGGGAGACCCTCATTTAGCAACAGATTCACCAAATGAGCTGTGCACGTGGCTGTGTATTAACCTATCAATATTATCTTGTTATTAAATTGTGAGTGGTTTTCCATGATCGATAGTTATGTGTTAATTTAATTTGAGTGTCACTAACACCACCTCCTGAGACAACTAGTACCAAAAGAGCTCATTAAAGTTTTGGTTCAATATTTTAGTGGAGTGTCGCTAAGGCAGAGGGCTCTCGAATCACAATCAGGAGGAATATAAAAAGTCGTCATCCTGTGGGAATATTTGGGCCTGTTGCATGAGAACAACATTTACAACAATAGTTCATCGGTTCCTTTGAGCAGGGAGACTGTTGGGTATTTTGTAAGCATAAATCCTCATTGCATTTGGATTTGCAGCACTAAATTAATTAGCACACATTCACCTGCAGTCCGATGCACACGGTATAATAATGTCACTCAAATTTGTCACTCACAACATGAAGACGTATTTTTGCCTACGATTATTAAATCGATGTTGCTCCTTTCTGTGTTAGCTTTCATCGTTCATAAAGTTGTCTTCGCCATGAAGTATCCACTGTTCTTGTTTTCCTCTGTCTACTTCGATGCCAGGAAGTGGCCAGGAAATGGCAGCACAGGAATGAATTATTCAATCAATCTGTAGTGGGTTCACTTGAGAGACACACTTGACTTAGGAGGCAACACGTTTATTCTATGACCACAACGGGGTAACTACATAAACGTAACAACGGGATAACTATATAGTGGTAACCACGGGGTAACAACATAACCGGGTCAGGTCAGTTAACACACTGCCTAACCCACGATGCCGAGCATGAAGACCGAAGATACTTAGCATGGCGGGTTCCATTCCAGTAGACAGCCCGTATCGGACCTCGGGACCTCCCTTTTATGCCCCTCAGCGTGGCCTGCCTCCGCCTCGGCCACGCCCCCTTCTAGAACTCAATAGAAGACTCTGCGCCTGACATCACATGTCCCTTCTGTCACCATTGGCCCACATCCTTACCCTGTCCTGTCACGTGCCCTTGTCAGCCAATCGGGCTGCTACGTCCTCACATGCTCTCTCTCTGCCCGCCGCTAAAACCGTGCTCCTTCGGGACCCTGTACCATGGCATAGCACACCCTGCTGGCAGACAGGGCTAATTACACTCCAGTTCTGGGCGCCGTAGTGACCCAACAATATACGTCACTACAAATCTGTACAGAGTTTTCGTTGCTACCCCATGATATTTGAGAGTCTTTTCCAGATATTTTGGTTTAAACTTGCAAAACACTAGTAAATGGAATCCATCATATATCCTAAACAAGACCCTCTTGAAAACGAGTCTTGAGAATTGGTGAGGCTTTTCTGGGTATATTTAGGGCAACAATACGTTTATTATATTTCAGAAGCGTCACGATTGAGGCTTAAGATTTTAAGTCCAATGGCCCTGTGCACGGATTGACTCCATAACACTGGTCTACAGCCAAAATGTTTCCGAAATAAATGTAGTCCAACTTTACTTATTCTGGGTCACTGAGAATGAAAATTATGCTTTAAATTGTTGATTGAATACAAGAGACAAGCCTAGAAGCGCCGAGTAGACACTGAATAACGACTAAACTATGTACTTATATATACATAATCGTTTTTTGCCTTTTGTATCATAATACATTTTATTTATATAACCCTTTTACTGACTTTTTAAAGTGTTACATGAACAGGACAGGTGACATGTTATTATGTAAAGCAACCATAAAGACATGAAAAGACCTAGGTTTACAATTTATGAGTAAAACTTATAAATAGACGTAAAATGTAAAAATATATATATATATCTTGGGAACAGTAGCCAGTCAGTTGTTTTAATTGTCATATTTGAATTCAGCACATCATAATCCATAATACACAGCACATTTCATCTCTGAAGCAGACGACGTCTAAAAAATTGTAGACCAGTGTAACCTGCTAGGTGTTGAGCATACGACTCTGCTGGTGTCTTAGATCCTCTGATTGCTGGACGAATAATTTGTACCAAGTTGGGTTGTGAAAAAAAGAGTAACAGCTTTATCACTGCTGAAAGTGCTTTGGTATCAATTTGCTTTTGACATGTTGGCAGCTTGTCATGTAGAATTGACTATTGCTTATGACAGTGGAAAATAAAACAGTCCACATGGAGGAGAGATTTGCACATGGCACTTAATCGTGCATGCATGGATCTCGTGGCCAAAAGCAATAACCCCAGAGCATTCCTACCTGAAACGACGGAATTGCTTTTCTTGTGCAGGTTTCATTTCAAGCATATGGCAAAGGCATAAGGTTGCCAAAGTTCTCTTGTGGCACTTAGACAAACAACATCTCACCCCATTGACCCCACTGTGTGTGTACATGTGCATATGCACACATGTTTTGTGTGTGTGCATGTACACACGTGTGTGTGTGTCTGTGTGTATGTCTTTGTTGGTGGAACGGTAGTGTAGTGATTAGCGCACTGCGCAACGAACTCGGCGAGTGCAATGCCTTGCCACAGCTAAAGTCAGTGGTGAATATCTCGACTGGTCCTGGGTCATCCTTATGTCGGCTCTGTATAAGCATTAAGACTGGAGAGACAAATGTGGCCAGGCATGGTACTAACTACACCATCACACCGTGTGCTGTGCTGGCCTGAACAGGCAACCACTAATTGCACTTGCCTAAGCAGTCTGTAGGTTATACAGGGGTTCTTTGCCTTTTGTTGTATCGGTGCCCTGTGGAGAAAAGTGAATTGGGCCACGCGCTGCTATCACAGCAACCGGCGTTAGATTCCTGACCATTGACAACATCAGCAGCAATTTGCATCTGAATCTGGATCTGTTCTGAATTCCCCCCCAGATCAACTCAGCCATAAATGAATACCTGATGTGGTTTGTAAACATCGGCACTGCAAAGACATTGGCACTGGGAAGACAAAGGCAAACTGGGTGTGGTTCTGGCTACACCACTCCTTTGAGCCCAATGTTGGTCTTAATAGGTGCTCTCTATAGGTGCTCTCTAACAATCAGAGAGTAAAATACCAGGGAAATGAATCTCTACCGCATCTCGCAGGATCGAGTTGAATAGTGGCATCAGGAAACCATGAAAAATGGGGGGGCTTCATCCAGCAATGGAGACTGTATATTAGGCTATACAGGGTTAATTTGTATTGGTCTGTGTATGTGTTTTTTTAATGGCAATGCGGCACATTTCTTAGTTCCACTGCATAACAACTTCGTGCTACATGGTCTGTTTCCTGGCGATGGCAACAGTGGCATGTGGCGTGTCTTGAGCCCCCCCCCCCCCAAGTTAATTTAACCTGAACATAGTAACTGGTGTACTGAATGACTACTCCAAACAAGTGACACAAAGATGGAGGCGTGGCATTCTGGCAATAAGCATCACCTTGTTTGGTGTGTTGACTTTACTAGGTGCTAGCCAACAGGACTTGCCTCTATAGTCAACAGGTGATTTTGTTCCAGTGCATACGATTAATGAGAAAACAACACGAGTATTAAAATATATTTGCAACTATAATACAAACGGTTTGTAGGTGCACTAGGATTAACCAATCTCACTTAAAAAACACGTAACATTTATAATGGGTGTGCATAGTTAAGTAAAGCAACGCTAAACATGTAGGTTAACCAAACATATATGTTTAAAAAAAGCTGTTTGATGTACTAACGCAGACGGTAAGTCATACAAAAACTGAAAGTTATCGTAATGACACCAGAATAAAACTCGGATGGCAGTGCTGGTGGCAATCAAATGAGGCCTTATTTGAAAACAATTCACTAGAAAACATTTGTGGAGACAGTAAAATATTTTTAAGTCCTGCCAGGTTTTTCAGCCACTTTTCTTGTGCTGCTGGAAAGCATTTTCACTGGCTTGGAATGTACATAACACGCAGACAAGTTTTATAATAATGTTCTTTATTTACTCAAGAAAGCTTCATTGAGTTGCAAGACTTTTTCTGAGATTTCTGCACTGCGATGTTTGACCAAATCCTCTCTTTTATTTTCTCGCAACACGTGTTTTGATTGTGGAAGAATATCGGGATCACCTAGATGAAATCAATTAATACAAGAAGATAACACTTTAAAACGTTCACTCACGGGAGTTACAATCCCACTTACTGCACTGCGATCTCTTTGCCATCTTGCAGCAAAACTTTTTTTAACATCTAACCGCACGGCGAGATGTTAACTACCTCTCCTGGTATGTTGGTCGTCATGGGTTCGATCGCGACCCTGACGCCTTTATATAGTTTGCATGTTCTCCCCGTGGCCATGTGGATTTTTTTCCGATTCCTCCGATTTTCCCCTCCACATTTAGAAACATTCGTTTCGAGTGTTTGGCTGCAATACATTTCCACGTGATAAGCTACTTTGTTGAGCTATTATTTGTGATAGCCAGGTCGCTTCTGAAAAAGAGCAATTTAGCTCAGTGGGCCTTACCTGGTTTAAAAAAATGGTTTAGTTTTAGTTGAGCGTGTTCCACCCACCCCCACCTCCACAGCACTAGACGTGCTTCCACAATGTTCGTATCAACATTCCTCAGGGGCCCGGCACTCTGGACCCCTGCACGTGCGCAACACAGAAGAGGCGACAGCAGCCGCTGAGTTCGTCGTTCTCTTTCTTCTCTTTAAATCGCGTATCAGCTCCAAATCCTACGCACGGTGAACATTTGTGCCGGGTACGATTACACGGGAACCTCCTCGGGCCGTGAATGCATTGTGGGAACCCATAAAGAGGCCTCCGCATAAGGCCCTGTCATCACCAGCACCGGCTGCAAAACAAACCCAGCAGCCAGCAGCAGAAGCAGCATAAAGCCGTACATCAAACAAGAGGCATCACTCCTCGCACGCGGCCGGCCAGCTGTCGGCACGCAGTGTGTGTGATTATTTGGCCGCTTTGCTGGCAATAATAATAAAATGAAATGAAAAGTCAAAATAAAACAGGCAGCCAGTTCGCTGGGGTGTGGAATGGACATTTTTGCCATGTTAGTTTCACCCGTAGGGATGAAGAATTTACAGTCGTGGGGGGGGGGGGTTAGACGTAAGAATTTGTGTATTTACAGCGCTGTGGTAATAAAACAATTTGAATATGATCGCTGAAAGGAAAATAAATAAACGTTATGCCAACGGCCTTTCAAGACCAACATTTTACACTGGGAATGTGTGTTACACAAAAGATGTGGAGCTCTTTGGTGCTGTGAGCAGTCATCCACAAATCATTGTAAACCTCCGACACTTTAACAGGCGACGGCGGCCTACACACGCACAAAGCAGAGAGTGAGAGAGTTGCACAATTTTAGCCATCAGTCGTCATGTTTAACATCTGAAGAACATTTTACAGACTGTATCGCCGAGTTTCAATCGTGAATGTAGATGTTTTAGAAGCTCGTAACACAGGCATCAGCGGCACCTTGTTTCTTTATGGTGAAACGTAACAACGACCAGCTCTCAATAAAATATATACTAGTTAATTCTGAAAATTTCTTTGTATTTTATACTGTTTTTTTTAAATGTTAACATTTTATGCTTTTAAATATAAATGTGTAATTACATTTTAGTATTCTCTACACTCTATGTTTTTCTTTTGGATTGATTAATTTTTGTCATACACCAAGTTTTGTCTGTTCCCTGTTTCTCCAATTCAATATTTATTTAGTTTTATTCATCACAGCTCTGCCATGCAAACGCAGATTGCTATATCAATCGGCTTTCACCTGGAAACACAAAAAAGCTGGTCACATACTGAAATAGTGTCTTTATTTATGAAGGAAAGCTTATTCTGGGAATGGTGTGGGAGTAACAACCGCTTTGGAGGTGCGTGTGGCTGATTGTTCTTCTTCAGTTTGGAACTTAGACTGCTGCTTTTTTGCATGACAGCTCGCCTTCGTCAGGCAGCGACACGTACAGGCTGTGACAGCAGACAGCGTGGTGACATCTGCTGATGAAACATGGCCCCCATGGGCTAGTTTCTAACAGGGCCTATATGTGCATCAGTGTTAAAGAAATTCACACATGCAGACTTTCTCTCTCGTTCCTCATTATAATGCAGAGCTTACCAGTAATCTTCTCAGCTTTCCTCTGTTTACCTACCTTTGCATTAAAGTCAACGTTTTGGAATTGTGTGTTTTGCCCTCATTTGAAGTTGTTTAGTTTGTTTAGGTCTACTTTTACAATTTCATATCTTGTTATTGGAGCATATATATGAATTATCTTCACCTTGTAATGGTTTTAGTGGTTTAATGTTAGCTGAGCAACTCCATCAGAAGTGCTCTTCAATTATAACGCTCTTTGTTTGATTCCCAGATAATCTAAAACTACTAATGTTTCATAATACTGTCAACTCTCCTTCTATTATCGAAAAGGCTACTCCTATTTAAATGTCTGACAAGGTTTGACTTGCTAGACAGTCTGCTTGTTGTACATAGAAATTCTGAAATCCAGACGGATTATTATTTGTACATTATTGTTAAATAAAATGCCTGTAATAAAGGCATCCTGATCTCCTCGAACTGCCTTTAAAGCTGTTGATCCTAAAAAAATTAGCACTGTCCCAAGTTTTTCGGATCATGTCTGTATGTATGTTTAACTTCTTTCGCACCGTACATAGTCAACCGCGCGAATCAAAGGTGCGGGGGAATGACAACAAACTCCACATACAAAGCGGTTCTTAAGAAATTAATTTTCAATCTAGATTTAAAGTGCATAGCTCCAGCGGTTTCCTAATATCGGTAGGAAGAGCACTCCAGGTGGCCGCCGAAGCGCATCTGAAAGCGTCAGATGCAGTGACCGTCTTTATTCGATGCCTAGCAGAAAGCCAATGCATAACATCACAATGTTGTGCAGTAAAAGAAGGATTCGTGCTTTGACTCGAGTAAGTGTGGTATGGGTGGGGGCAATATCCCATACTCCCTGGCCTCGCCTTCACCCGGCATAACCCATCACAGCCACGTAGAACCAGGTGTCCCATGCGATGGTGATTTACTAGTCCCTCTCAGAGGGTCAAGCGGTAACAACAAACAGATCTGCGCACAAACCTATCAAACAATATCTGGTGATGAAGGCGGTCACAGCACTGGATTGTTCCTTTCATGAGTTATATATAGCGATGCCATGCCTGTCCTTGTCATGGTTAGTGCCTCAGTAATGGATATCGCTTAAGTAGCAATACCCATTACAAATGTATAGTGCAAAAACAAGGCTACGTTTCAGTGTACAGTGTTGCCTGATATAGATATTATAAAGGTATTTCCTCATGTCGCTCAATGTATGCAATGCCTTATTTTGGGCATTAGAAAGGTATTTCCCATTGCAATTCCTGGAATTGGGCAAAACATATTTAGTATTCCTCATAGAGTAACGTTTTGTGGTATGGACCGCCTGAGGGCAATGTGATCCTGCAACCGCAAGGCAACATCAAAATGAATAACGATATTTTGAATAATTCTACTTATAACCCTGGTAATTGTCACACCTGCAGTTATCAGCTGTCCTAGTTTCATATTGGACACAGCCTGGTGGTGTCTTGGTTAAAACGTGCAACTTTTAACTGTAAGAACACAAGTCACAGAAACAGCATTTAGATAATTACATGAGTACATCTTCTTGGTTCTTTCGGTAAAGTCACGTAGAATGGAAATAATAAAATAAAACATAATAAAATTATTCTCACGACGTTTCGGCCACACTGCAAGTAGCCGTCCTCAGGTGGAGTTGTGGCCGAAACGTCGTGATAATTATTTTATTATGTTTTATTTTAATATTTTATTATTTCCATTCTACGTGACTTTACCGAAAGAACCAAGAAGATGAATCCCTGCAGTCACGAAAGCTTTAAATCGAAAAATACATGAGTACATTTGGTGCAGTATCCACAGTTGCCATCCTATGGAGATTAATGCATTTTGCAATGATAATGTAGAATTTCCATCTCTGGCACCACGGCCATCAAGGGAGATGAGTACTGTTCTGTTTCTTGCTTTAACAAGCAGACACTTTGACTTGGTGAGCAGAGTTTGCCCAGTGCTATTCTCAAGATAGTGTCACACTGCGAGCTAATGTGTGTGACACGTGTACGCACATGAGCTGTGTCCGGGTGTGCTTGTGGCCCCTGCTCTCTCCTCATATGCACCGTGTCTGAGCTGGCAGGTTTCAGCATAACTGGAGCAGGCTGACTACTTGGGCGAATGCACTTCTTGCCAGAGCACCCCCCTCCCCCCCCATGCAATATAAAGTGAACTACTTTCACCTTGTCACCTTGTGCCGTCAAGTCGATTGCGACCTCCGGTGACATTCACGACCAGACTCCGCCATCCACACCTGTCTCTCCGCTGCCTCTCGTAGCTGGGTTAGTGTATAAGGCCAGCGGTGTTCTTGATGTCGTCCATCCACCTCCTCCGAGGACGACCTCTGCCCCTGCTACCTTCTCCATACCCAAGCTAGACCGATTCCTCTAGTCCAGAGGTCCTCATAACATGTTCAAAGTTTGTCAATTCTTGCTTCACGAATAAGGCCTCGAGTAGAAGCACAGGACCAATCTCTCTCAGGACGGGCATGTTTGATATTTTTGCTGTCCATGGTATGCGTAGCATTCTCTCCAGCACGACATCTCAAATGCGCTGACCCTCTTTCACTCACTCAATCTCGGCGTCCACGACTCACATCCATATAGGGCAAGAGGGAATAACAGAGCTTCGACAAGCCTTTTCTTCGTTTTATGGTAATGCCCTTGTCTCTCCATATCGTATTGAGCCATAACATGGCTGTTCTACCGCGAACTAGCCGCCTTGTGATCTCGTGGCTACACTCCCCGTCTTCAGCAATCAAGGAGCCCAGGAATACAACGTTCTTCACAACTCCTATTGGATAATTTCCCAGACTAAATGAGTTTAGGTGTTGTGTCGCCATCACCTTCGTCTTTTCGAGATCGAGGCAGAGTCCAGCCTTCTCACAAGCTTCTTTAACATTTACCAACGGGGTCATAATTTCAACTTGGCTATTTCCTAGTAGGGTGGTATCATCAGCATATCTAAAGTTGTTTTTTATTCTGCCTCCAATCTTCACGCCTGCTTAGATAGGTAAGGAGACAGTATACATTCATATCCTACTCCTTTCCCAATGTCAAATTCTTACGTGCTCCCCATACTCTGTTCTAAGCGTTGCAACAAATACACTTTGCAAGGTATTATGTTTTGTTACAGATGTCAAGGTAAAGGGAAAATAAAAACAAAATGTGCTGCAAATAAATGAACACTGCTCAATGTGCCCCAGTTGGGAGCGTTTATATGTTCTCCTTTTATTGAACACAATTGTCACAAACAATAGCCACAACCAGTTGTTTCAATATCGCACGTCTTAGTGCAGAGTTGGCATATGTAGGTTTAAGCCGTAACAATTTGATCTATGAGTATAACGGGCGTTTGTGAGCATACGGTGACACTTCGGCTCATGTAAGATACAATCCAACGTTTATTAGACATTCCAAAAGGTCTAATGAAGTGTGCTCAACAAATGGTGCATGTGATCAGGATTATATTCCTACTAAATAAATCATGGTCAAGAAATGGATGGTGAAAATGTGTCCATCAGCGATTTTAATGCATCTGTGAAACAGATTATAAGAAATAAATTGTCCCTTAGAATAGTTTTTTGTGACATTACCATATGTGCACCATGTGTGCAGTGACACAGGAATGAATATCCATGCCTCAGCTGTCATAATTTGTAAAGCGTTATTTGCAGATAAAATAAAGTCCTTTATTGTCAAATTTATTGTATTATTCTGCTCTTATGTTAAATCACCATCACAATATGATCTTACACTCATTCTAGCAAGAAATTACAAATGTGCCAATAACCTTAGATTGTGAATTGTAAATTATATATGGGCAGGTGAGACTGGTTAGAGACCCCGACTCACAGTTAGAAGGTCATGAGTTGAAATCCCTATCAGGGAAAAACTCAGCCCATCCTCTCTCCTGGGTCAATGTTGACCACTTTGCAGAAAGTCAAGAGTGGTTTACCTCTGAATAAAACCGGCCCTAAAATAGGAATGTGGAATTTCCATCAGTGTCTGAAAAATTATCCAAGTTCATATGGCCAGGGAGACACTTACTGTATTGATATGTATATGATATGCTGTTATTGGTTTGTTGAAAGCTCTTTATCTGTAAATTAATTAATGTTACCAAGGTATGCAAAAAACATTTGTATTGATGGTTTCTAATCTGGCGTAAAGTGTTTGATGCATTGATTGATACATAGTGAAATGTAAGATTCCAAAGAATAAAAACAAAATCCGAAACAGATACCACAAGGGGAAGTTGTGCAGAAGATGGCTGGTGCCAGTAGTCTGGGCCACATCCCTGTAATTCCAAATTTAGTTTAGCAAAAACTCTCAAAGCCAAACGTGAGCAAGCCAGAATTCTGGGTAGGGTAGAAGGCTGTCTGAAATAAATAAAACACAATACAAAAATAACCAAAAAACATTTGACTGGAACACTATTTCGCATTCTAATGAAGCTGCACACGGTCGAAATTAGCATGTGTATTTGCACAGTATTTATGTCTTGTATGCAATTTAGACATATGTGCCTTTAATGCTAGTGTGGTCTATTAGTGCTTTCTCAGTTTTTGTTTCCATATTTATTTAGCATTTATTTTATGAATAAACAATATCTATTATCTAATTATATATTTTAAAACCTCTTCAGCCTCCCATATATTGTGAACCTCAGCCTTCATCCTTTGCTTCATGCGGATGATGACATTCAACTGTACTAGTTGGCTTGTGGCAGCATATGCTATCCTGCCTGCTGCACATGTTTGACTACGTGCTTTTTATTATTCTTTGGGTATTTCGGTAAAGTCACATAGATAGGTGCAAATAAAATAATAACCCATCTACGTGACTTTACCCAAATACCCAAAGAATATGAATTCCTGCAGTCACGAAAGCTTTAAGGCAATGCTTTTATTACCTTACATCAACAGTGCTTTGTATGGTGCTTTTTTTCTGGAAAACTTTGCAGTTTTTTCCTGAATTTTTCTGTTTGCGCATAGTCACTTTAAGATGTTTTCTTGTTCATGTTTTTGTTTGTTACGGTTGCACCCGATTCAAGAGCCTAATGGCTCACAGGACTATACCAAATAAATGAAACTGAAAAACCAAAACTGAAAACAGAGAATGTTAACCTCTTTAGGCCCCACCTCCTTTCTCTTCACGAGGACGCCGCCTCTTCCTGATGAGGACCGCACCCCTTCATCTAGGCTCTGCTCCTTTCCTTTTTAGGCCACGCCTCTTCCGGTAGTGGTGGAGGTGGTGGAAGGGTTTCGGGTAGTGCACGCACAGTCGGGGTCAGGGTGGCTTGACAGCCAATAGTGCTGTAGTGACTTTGGTTTATACATATTTTATATTAAAACATTATTTGGCTGTTACTCATGGCTAATTATATTAGTTGTTAATTACGTGTAAATGTGCAATTACATGTAATTAAATCCTTTATATTAAGTTCACTTGCTTGCTTGCTTGCGCGCTTACGACCGTGCAAATCTTTTGGTCGTTTTTTAACCCACTTCCCGTGATCCAATCGAGCTGACATTTTGCACAGACTCGTTGTGCGTGACAATTTATTTTCGTGAAATTTTTTTTCCAAAATTTGACACTTTTTAGGATTTTTTTTTAAATATTTAATTACCAATTGCTTAATAGTGGCAAGCAATCATCTGACCCATAGGTGGCAGCCATCTCAAGCCAGAGGACGAGAGGACTCTAGCCGCCCGTTTCAAAGACCAATGTGGGATGGGTTGTGGCCCATTGAACACGCATATAAAGGATGTAGTGAAAAACTTTGTTTTTACGGGTTAATTTTTTTAAATGTAATATCTAGTTTATTTACAGTATGCAGCACTTCTTTAACATGTTGAATTTCACTTAGACTGTCACCATCTGACACTTTCTTAACTCAATGAATGAGCGGCTGATTACAATTATGCACAAATTAACAGGGCATTGAATAACAAAACCAAATAAAATAATACGAGCATTGAAACTGCCCAAGTAATTAAAACGATCAAAATACCGTACACTGCGGGAGTAACTGATAAACTAGGCAGATGTTTGGAAAAAAAAACACCTGAGTCAGATTTGGCACAGTACATAAAATACATAAATGTATATCTGGTACAAAATATGTATTACCGAAGCTATCAACAGAAGGTGTGTACAGAATTAACTGCACGCGGTAAATGTTATGTTGGGCAAACAGGATGAATAATCAGCACGAGACTAAAAGAACATCAGAGAAATATTAAATTATCGCAAATACAACTGTAAGCAGTAGCAGAATGCGCGTGCCAACAATGACACTCAATTGATTTTGATAATGTTGAAGTTCTGCGCAAAACTAGCTACGACTGGCCAAGACTAATTAGATAATCTATTGTCTCGGCCTCGCTGTGCACTGCGTTGCACCGCTAGCTGAGTAGTTAACCTCGCATCCAATAAACCCTCAGAGCCAGGGTGAACATCCGACTCCAAACGTCATTTATTGAATTGAACGAGGTAAAACTGGTAAGAAAACAGCACAGATACAGCATCTGTTAATACCCGGAAACACCAACACAATGAATGAACACCACAGGATCATAACATTGTCTTAGATAACATGTTTCTCAACAATAGATCCTGGATGGACCAGGCACCTACATTGCCACTGAATAGCTATACAAGAGCATAAGCTACTGTGTTACATAAAGGCACATCGTGTATTCATCACACTGCACCCCAAATGTACCGCACTACATATAACACTTAACTGTGGATTAGACATTTTGTCATCCTTGCTCTCAAGATTGCAATATAGTTACTTGGGTACAAGTTTGACTCGACTTATTAAATTACAAGTAACATTCACAATAAGGAAAGTTGCTGGCTTCGTTGTTAACTAGGCCTCGTATTTATCATAACAATTTAACAGCATTATAAAGGCATTTACAGCATTATAACGGTCATTCTAACATTATAACAGCTTTCCCAGTATTATAAGAACATAAACGAACTTACAGACAATGCTTCTTAAAGTCCCACAGTGGACAATTACAGCTGCGATTTGTGCCGCCATCTTGAACTCTGTGTAATGGCTGCCTCCAGCCTCGTGGCTGAAAGCTTGTCAAATCGGAACTTCCTGGTCACGTGACCAAACTCAGCTTCAAAACAGGAAATTCCTGTATGCCACACCCCCACTCCTCCCACGGAGCACAACACCTGCCGTGAGGCAGAACATATATAGAAATTGAAATAAGTAAATAAACATTTTCTTCACGGTTTGGATAGCTACCGCTGCGTCGAAGCGAATAATAAAATAATACATTATTAATTCTAGATTTGAAGCTTTCGTGACTGCAAGGAATCATCTTCTTAGGTTTTTTCGGTAAAGTCACGTAGGTAAAACATCAAAATGAATGAAAATAAAATAAAATCAAAAATCACGACGTTTCGGAGGCAACACAAGTCTCCGTCATCAGGTGGGACCGTCACAGCCAGATTAGCTGCATCAAGTGAGGCAATGATTCAAGATGTAATCCCTTAAAAGCGAGTTGAGGGGGGGAGGAGAGGGAGGGGGGAGCTCATCAGACTATGGTAGCCAATGAATGGAACGTATCGGGAGGGAGGGGGGGCGAGGCCAAAAGGGTGGGCGACGGCGTGCAAGCGATTGTGCGCAAGCGGCTAATTACTGCACACGCCAACACAATGGAGCGATTATGCGCAAGCGGCCAACTGCCGCACACGCCAACACAATGGGCAGAGAGGGGGAGGGAAGCTCTAATACACATGATAGACAAAAGAACGAAAATGCCCATGTTAATACCAATGCTGGCTGAACAATGAAGAGAGTACTGTTAAAAAATAACTGGGGATGTTAACACTCGGTAAAGTAAAGTAAAATAGTGCCTGTCAGATAAGATGGTCCAAAAAATTGTAATTAAGTCTTTTTTGCGTGGTTGATAACATCTTTCCAATGATTACTAAGTTTGTACCCATCATCACGGTTGAAATTATGTCTGTGTTTGTATATTTGTATGGCTTCGTGTACAAACCTTTGATGGTAGCCGGGAGGTTTGCAGAGAACCTTGGTCTCGGAAAAGACAATTTCATGAGAGCCCACCGAGTTGTAGCAATGATCGGCAACGGCAGAAGAATCAGTTCTGCCGTGTTTCAGATCTGACTTGTGCTCGCGGACACGATCAGAAACATGACGTTTCGTTTCTCCAATGTAGCAATCACCACAAATGCAACTCAATTTGTAGACTCCAGGATACTGTAAGTCAGGAACGACATCCTTCACAGATGGAATCAGATCACGGATTTTATGCACTGTACTGAATCGGACTTGGATCTTATGTTTGTTTAGAATTTTGGAGATCTTTTTGGTCACGCCAGCTATGTATGGTAACGTGATGGTTTTGGTCGGAGTTTCATGTGGCTGTTTCTGTGTGGTGGGAGAGACAGCTTGGCTGATAGTGTCTCTCCCACCACACAGAAACAGCCACATGAAACTCCGACCAAAACCATCACGTTACCATACATAGCTGGCGTGACCAAAAAGATCTCCAAAATTCTAAACAAACATAAGATCCAAGTCCGATTCAGTACAGTGCATAAAATCCGTGATCTGATTCCATCTGTGAAGGATGTCGTTCCTGACTTACAGTATCCTGGAGTCTACAAATTGAGTTGCATTTGTGGTGATTGCTACATTGGAGAAACGAAACGTCATGTTTCTGATCGTGTCCGCGAGCACAAGTCAGATCTGAAACACGGCAGAACTGATTCTTCTGCCGTTGCCGATCATTGCTACAACTCGGTGGGCTCTCATGAAATTGTCTTTTCCGAGACCAAGGTTCTCTGCAAACCTCCCGGCTACCATCAAAGGTTTGTACACGAAGCCATACAAAAATATACAAACACAGACATAATTTCAACCGTGATGATGGGTACAAACTTAGTAATCATTGGAAAGATGTTATCAACCACGCAAAAAAGACTTAATTACAATTTTTTGGACCATCTTATCTGACAGGCACTATTTTACTTTACTTTACCGAGTGTTAACATCCCCAGTTATTTTTTAACAGTACTCTCTTCATTGTTCAGCCAGCATTGGTATTAACATGGGCATTTTCGTTCTTTTGTCTATCATGTGTATTAGAGCTTCCCTCCCCCTCTCTGCCAATTGTGTTGGCGTGTGCGGCAGTTGGCCGCTTGCGCATAATCGCTCCATTGTGTTGGCGTGTGCAGTAATTAGCCGCTTGCGCACAATCGCTTGCACGCCGTCTCCCACCCTTTTGGCCTCGCCCCCCCTCCCTCCCGATACGTTCCATTCATTGGCTACCATAGTCTGATGAGCTCCCCCCTCCCTCTCCTCCCCCCCTCAACTCGCTTTTAAGGGATTACATCTTGAATCATTGCCTCACTTGATGCAGCTAATCTGGCTGTGACGGTCCCACCTGATGACGGAGACTTGTGTTGCCTCCGAAACGTCGTGATTTTTGATTTTATTTTATTTTCATTCATTTTGATGTTTTACCTACGTGACTTTACCGAAAAAACCTAAGAAGAATACATTATTAAATGCATGCCTACGAAGGGCAGCATACTTCAATAGGGATTACTGTTGGTATGGCTATTTTTACACGCTTTTTATTTACTCACTCTGTCTGTTGTTGTATCCTCAAATCTTGTAACTACATTTTTACCCACTTTCCAATGTGGTATCGACTGCAAACTTAGTATACTTATGTCATACTGATGACAATACTATATTCTATCATAAAAAAAGAAATAAACATTATTTTGTATATGTTATGTTTCGGCTTGTGTCTAATTGTCCACGCTCAACTGACGTTGGCTGTAATTGGCCACGGTCCCTTACTTCATGGCAAGCTTCGGGGCCACTTCCTGGAGTCGTGGAGTGATTCCATTACTAGTACGGTACATTTAATTAAAGCGTGTTTTTTAAAAAGTGTTTTTAAATATCACTTATAATACACACAATCGACAGGAAGGACAAGTTCAAAGGGCACGCATAATGCACATGCATAATGGTCGTTGACTCATTACTCCCCCCCCCCCACGTGGCGCAAGAGCGCAGAAGCGTGGTTACCACATCAACGCCTCTATATAAGGAACGAAACAGACTTCTCCACAAATCTGGCTGTCGCCTGATGAAGCTAGTTGTAATTACTGGCAAAACGTCGTACTCAGATTGTAAATGCTGTGGCTTCGCTCTCCAACGCACCGCCGTGCTGTACTCGTGACGAATTGGCATGTTCTGTTTATGTGACAACCCTTACTAGTTGGGTGGTGGCGGGTTTTAACGACACATTTATATACTTACGCAATCTAACCCAAAAAACCTCTATTATGGATGATATTGGTCACGAAAGCCTAAGTGTTTCTGTTGAAAACAAAAACAACACATCTATCTTTCAGTGCAGCTTCTTACAACACATACTATAATGGAAGAAACACATGATCACTTATACGTGTTATCAGGCTCCCTATTCAACTCGGCCCTCAGAAAATAACCATTTCTTAAAATTCACCATCCCATTTCTGAGCAGAAGGTCACAATTAGAATGGCTGCATACCACTTGCACTCGGTATGCGCGGCAACTTTATTGACCACACCTGTGCTGGAGGCTTTTGTGAAATACATTTGCCGATCGCTTCCCCGGATCTAAAAGGGAGGACTGAGTGAGCAAGCTCTTGATTTTTATTGCTGTTAATGTTCGAGAGCCGGAGACGAGAGAGCACGCTGCACAAGATGTTAGCGTTTTCCTCCGCTGATTAACGCCACTGCCGAGGGCCTGTTTGCGGTTCCTGCAAATTGGCCAATCGGCCATGGGGGCAGCCGTGGCGGCGTGCAGAGTGACGCACGGCGGCTTGGCCAGCCCTGAAAGTCCTCATCACGGCACCGGGGGGTGCCACTCTGCACGCACGCTCTCCGAATTCCAATTTTCCACCCGTCCCACCCACCACCACCCGCCCTAATGAGCCCCAAATTCTGGATGCCACCCTGCCCAACCCAACCCACCCACCGACCCAGCCGCTCGCCCACCCGGCTCATTCAATGGGGCTAAATATAATCCTGCTGGTATATACACTTGGGGGCAGAAAATGTGCTTGTGGTGGAGAGTCGATTTGGATTCATTAGGACGGGGGCCAGCATATTGAAGGCTCACCTGTAAATGTTTGTGCAGGGCTTTGCCTACAACTGAGGCTGTGTCTGGGTCCATATATTAGAGCTGCATTGGGAAGACTTGGTGAATCATGACATCTAATTGAAGATAGTGTGGCATCGTCAGATGCCTTCTTCGACACAGGGATGTCCTATCAACCTTCTACCAATTCACCCGTTGCCAATCCCAAGAAACAGCACGCGTGACTTGTATCTTAAGTCGAATTGCTTTAAAAGTAAAACAATATTCATCTTAAGATATTTTTCTACAACAGGTCGCTGGCCTGTATATGTCTACCTATCGTCCTCCAAATATGGTCGGTACATCTACACCTGTTATCATGGCCAATCAGTATTGTATGTATGTATGTTGAACTTATTTCGCACCGTACGTAGCCAACTGTGCTAATCGGAGGTGCAGGGAAAGAACAATCTGCAGCTTAACTTCCAAGTTGTTGTGTTATAATTGTGTGCATCCACGTATGTATTAACGACCCATCCTTAATTATCTCATCTTAAGACCCATGGTGCTGTTCTCTGGATAAACAATCGGCGTTCATCGTCGGTAACGATGATCAATCAACTGCCACACAAAGGCCTCCCCAAGCTGTTCTATCTCTTACGGTCTTACGATCCATAAAGCACCTGCACACGATCTGGTTTCCTCACTCCATCTCCATAGTGCACATTCTCTTGGGCATGTTTCCCCCTTTGGTTGCCTCTCAATCGTGAATTTTGATCACCGGCACCTTCTTTTAGCGACGTATCCTGCCCAAGCCCACTTATTTTTCTTCACTGCCAGTGTGATTTCTCAAGCTGGCGTACGTCCATACTCTTATCCGTACTCTTATCGTGCTTCTCTTATTGCATTTTCGAGCATGCATTTATATACTATTATCGTTAAACTGTTTTTAAAATTACTTCCTCATATTCTATTCGATTAAGTTATACTCTGCTATAAATCAATATTCACCTGTAACAATAAAATGTAGCAAACAGCGCCCAACACAAAGACCTCACGCGGTGAGGCCCACCTAAGATTTTGGAATCTAATTCAGGAGCGTGGACGCTATGAGACCACCAGGTTCAAGTGAATGGAGGTTAACTCAAGCACTTGCTACACCCCGACATAGGACACGGAGATCAGACAAAGCGGAGGGGTTTGTCTTCAAGAGGACCGGCGTAATACAAAACAGACGCACGGAGAACAGAACTGACCGCAGAAACATATAATAGTTACACACATTATGCATGATTCCATTTAAATGACTCTGTGCAAAATTCGTTTGCGATAATGATGATGATAATGATGTACGAATTAAAGCAGTATGTTTTACAGAGAAAGCTTGAGAGTGGAGAGAGTTGTGGGGGGCGGCGGGGCGGGGGGTAAGGAATTGGAAAGGAATGAAAAACGAAGCTGGAGAAGCAGAACATTCAACAAATTGGAAGCAGTTAGCTCCTGCGCAGCCATGAACAACTCTGCAGTGTTTGCAAACACTCATCGAGTTCCTCGGTCTCCCCACTGTGCTGCGGACAAGCGTCCATCCCGCCGGAGACGTGTGTTGTACATCTCCCTGCGTCCACATCTGAGCAAGTTGTCACCCAATACACCTGCATTGGCCACGGTTTGTGTTTATTTTACTAAAATGGGACCAACAAGTGGAAGATTTGGTTTGGGAACACAGATTATTAGTAAAGAAGCAGCTTTGCAAGCCTGAGAGAAGAGGCAGCACAGACCTGAGGGCTGGCTTTCTGTCACGTGGCTGTCTGTGTCAGTACAGGTTGAGTATGTGGCCGCTATAAATGTTCACATGATAAGCCACTTTGTTGAGCTCTAATTTGTGGCCAGGTCGCTTCTGAAAAAAATAACTATATAGCTCAGTGGGCCTTACCTGGTAAAATAAAATAAAAATAGTAAAAATAGCTCAGGCAATATGCCACTGCAGCTCTGAACATGAGCTGTGGATGCCAGCTATGTATGGCATGATCCTGAAAATGTGTATCACTCATCTAGCACGGGCTCTCTCAGCCCTATAACGTATTGGCTAGTGCTTTCAGTCATGATAAACTACTATATCAATCTTGATTTGAAGTTTTCGTGACTGCAGGAATCCATACTATTTGGTTCTTTCGGTAAAGTCACGTGACTTTACCGAAAAGAACCAAAGAGTACCGTATCAATATTGCTCTTAAAATCTGGAATGTTCGGTTCGATCAATTAAATACCACAGCTTTTTGAGTTTATAAATGTGTTGTTAAAACCCGCCGCCACCCGACACAGCCAACTATAGTAAAGGTAGTAACAACCCTTACTAGTTGGCTTTGTCGGGTGGTGGCAGGTTTTAACGGAACATTTATATTTTTACGCGATCTAACCCAAACACCTCTATTATGGATGATATTGGTCGCGAAAGCGTACGTGTTAAACTGAGCTTTTTAAGTTGTGGTACGTAAATAAGAATATGGCTATGGGGAATAAGCATATGACTGTGTGAGTGTGTGATATTAAAAACAATGTATTTTTTCATGAGGGACTTTTTCAAACACATCAGTACATGAAATCTAAAAACAAAATAACCATCGTAAATATTAAGGATGGCAATATATGTGGTTCTAAAACAGACCCTGGCCAATTCTGTAGCCAAGTTTGGGCTGGCTGCTGTGTTTAATTATAATTTAATTACATTACACAGTGAATTCAATCTCTTATCTTTTTTGTTTACTTTTACATTTAATATCTGGAATACAACTCCTGGTCACCAATAATCATGATAATGTCCTATTTTAAGGTATAAAATTATTAAAAAGCGACCTTTGAACTAATATGTTTAACACAGATGTGTGCACGCACAAAGAATTCTGCTTTATGTAAGCTGCTGCCTATTGAATGCATGATCGTGTAAGGAGTATTTTCTTTTGAAGCGAGACACCTCTTTCTTTTCTAACACAACTTACGAACATTGATCAATCGTTATCATTTCATGCTATATTCATATTTGCTCCACTTGGATAAATGCTTATGAGGGAGTCATATTGTATGCATATATATTCTGCTTATGATAAATGTGGCAAAGACCGAGCCAGAACCTGGGTCCCAAAGCAATGAAGTGTGGGCTTGTAAGCGAGCTCCCAGAAGCTCAAAGCCACCCAGCCACAACTGAACCTGTTACCTGTTAGTCGTGTGGCCCTGTGCCACATGCCTAGCGAAACATGCCACGTGCATCGCGCATCATCGCTTTGGTTTGCGAAAGCTCTGCACCCTGGTGGTCCAAGCTTCAAGGCATTTTCGTTGACTCACAAGAGCTGAGAGTCACAACGCTCACCGGCAATGCGTGAGTTGAGAGACAACGGGGAAGACAGGAACAGAGAGATCGAGAGGAGGGGGAGGGAGGAGAAGTAGAGACAGGGAATTCAGAGGTGAGCTGCACTTCTCCTAACGGTGGGGTTCCTCAAATGTCAAGCGTGTCAAAACATCAAGGTAGACGTGTAATTGCGTTATACGGCTGGCGTTCTGGCGTGGGAGGGATTGAGCGATCGGCAGATGTGATGTCGAAATCAAAAAATAAAAGTGGAGCACTGAACACTGAGACCACGAAGGACTGTGTGCGCGCACAAAGACAAATATCCCCTGTATAGCCCTAACAGACTGTAGGGGCAAGTGCTGTTAGTGAGCACCTATTAAGGCCAGCACAGCACACGAGGGGTGGATGGCCAACACCACGCCCGGCCGCCTTTGTCTTCTTAGCGCCGATGTTTACACATCGCACCAGATACTCATTTGAGGCTGAGTTGACCTAGGGGAGGCCCAGGACTGGTTCAGATAATCGTCACTGGTGGTGGCCGTGAGCGGAAATCGAACCCGGGTCAACCAGGTTTGTAGCGCAGCGCGCCAACCGCTACACTACCGCTCCCCCACACACACACACAGGCACTTACGCAAAGATGCATGTTTGTACACACGTATACTGTATATACATTATACACAAATACAAAGGTGCTCATATAGCCTTATGGACTGTTGGGGAAAGTGCTCTTAACAGGCACATACTACGGATAGCATGAGATTAGAAGGGATGGTGTGGCCAACACCACACTCCGCCACATTTGGCTCCCCAAGCGCTGATGATTACTTACCACACCGGGTATTAGTTTAAGGCTGAGTTGACCTAAGGGAGGCCCAAGACAAGTTGAAATATCACTCGCAACCCATGTGATGTTTGCCCTCGCCGAGAATCAAACACAAGTCGTCAAGTTAGAATATTGTGCGTTAACCACTGCACACATACGACATACAAACACTTGGATGGTTGGCATGTAGCCAACTCTTCTGTTTTGAGAATGAATTCGTACCGGTGAGTGCTTGTTAGAGAACAACTAAACTGACTCCAGAAACAGTTTTGCAGTGTCACCTTCCGTGCCGTTCCCTTATGTAAGGTGGTGTTCTGTTGTAATTCTGGAAAGACAATTATTTATATTGTGACATATCTATATGCGTACCATTAGGATGAATTGGTGATAAAATACCCAAGGCATATTTACTGTAAGCTGATAATAAAAATATCATTGGTTTATCCAGGAAAGCCTAAGTCGGAATACTACTTCCATCAGTATTTCAATGAAAATATTAGTGATTCATATGTAGAAGGGAAACTGGAGTTCCTGGAGAAACCACTTAAATAGAATGGGATAGTACTCAAAAGTCTACCCACTCTCTGTCTTGCCATATTCTGGTGAGCTTAGAAGACAACATGATGGAGGTTGATAATATAATCTCTCCATGATACATCAGCCCCACCCTCAACGCACTAGATTACAGGTGCGTGCCACCACAAGATGTAAGAGAAATGGAAAATGTGCTTTTCCAATGCCACCTGTGCCTATACCCAAACCCATCCAGAGCCTGCATCCAATTTTCGACGTCCCCCACTTTGGCGCAGCCTCCACAACCCCTCTCCCTCCAGTCAGTACACGTTCGCTCGCTCCATCCACCACCGATTCTGCCGCTTTCTCGCCATCCCTCCTAAGTCCTTCCCCCACGAAGACCTGGGACTCGGCCGTGGCTCTCCACTTCCACTGTTTCACAGAATTTGTTTGTTGAAAAAAGAAGAGGGGGAAAGTACGTTGGGCCACTAATCCGCGCCACATTTTCACAAGTGCGGCCTTAACGCCACAAGTATGTTGGCTCCGAGAACAAAAGGCGTCTCTCCTCCGTCTTGCTCTGAACCCAATATCGTACGTTGCGGAGGCTGCCGTGTTGGGATTGCAGGGACCTGCAGTTGCCGGGGTTAGTGCCGACATGCTGCCCGACCCAGGAGCACAGCGATGTGTTCTTTTGTTTTTGTTGTAAGGCTCCAAAGAGCATTAACGTTTATGTTGGAGTGCAAGAGAAACTCTTCGGCCTCAGAGAGACAAAGTAAAGCAGTCTTACGAGAGACGAGTGTAGTGCCATGATGCTGGAGAATACGTGTTATGGACGCCATTTGAAAAAACATTGTTTATGCTTACAACACAAATGAAATGGTGACGTGTGCCTTAAGGTGCATTCAACAGAAGGCTGTGTGGTCCACCTACAGAGCAACTGACCAGAAATGTGTATAAATATACTTTATTCAATTCTTGCAGAAAGCATTTTCACATCATCTTGGATAACAACAGGGAAAAGTGATATTTCAAAACAATATCTGGTGTCTCTTAAATAACTATTGAAGAGGATTATAATCCTCTTACCACACAATGCAGTACCTCTTTATGCTGTGTGAATGTGTTATTTCATAGAGTATATCCAATCTAAACATCACATACATCTGTAGTGCTGAACATTACGCAGACAACTTATTTTTCCGTCACTTTATTTTACAAAACTCTTCACATTCCACAACCAAGACTTCAGCGCGTTCTCTGCTCGCTCGCCGCGCTCCGCTGGCCTCGCTCGCTCCGTTCCCTCCCTCTCTCTCTCCGTCCCTCTCTCCCAGACTCTCCTCTCTGCTTCGACTGTCTCACTCCGACTGTCTCTCCCCCTCATCTCTCTCGTGTCTTCTCTGTTCCCGTTCCACTGCTAGCCTATACTATCTCTTCTTCTCCTGCTCCACTGCTAACCTATTCTATCTCCCATATCTTCTTCTCCGTCTCTACTGCTAACCTATTCTTCTTCTCCTCGATTGTCTCCATCCAGCTCCCAGCACAACTCCCCGTTTAACTCTCACGCTCCCGTATTTATCCCCGTCCTCATTAATGACCAATTAATTAACCAGCATCCTCACCGACGCCCCGCGCCCGCGGCCCCCCCTGCCACCTGGTCCCATCCCCAGACTTGCTGGCGCCATCTTGTCCCTGACAACAACAACAGGCCAATCACTGCACTGAATCCCATATTCACCGAACGAGCCGTTTCTCTCCGGCCGTTATCTCCCAGCAACACCTGCTTGCCCTGATGCAACCCCACTGTCCATAACCCACACGTGTTTCCAATTTCCCCCCTTGGCGCGCGTTAATCCACTACACATCTAACACGCAGGTGATCTTCTTTGAGTGTGTGATGTAAATTATAACGAAATTCTAGAAGGCCACGATCTATCCACTGGTGAATGAAGATCTCACCATCCTTCATGATTTCACGATGCAACAATCCATCCGGCACCTCCAGATCCTCTACATTAGCAAATCTGATCGCTTCATCGCCACAATGGATGTCCTCTTGGACCTGTTCCCCTACTTTGGCTGTCACACCGAGACACGCACTTGTTTGTCTTGGTGTGTGTCTCGCTCGGTGTGTCTCTGCATGTGTGTCTGCCGATATTGTTTCTGTGTCTGTGTTTTATCATTCATTCTCACCTGATGATGACTGCTTGTGTTGCAACCGAAACGTCGTATTCTATTATCATTTGATTTGATTTTCTACATGACTTTACCAAAAGAACCAAAGAGTAATTCCTGCAGTCACGAAAACTTTTAATCTCGTCTGGTGTTAATTTTGGTAAATGATGAACGTCCATGTGAATGCCTTAAGTAAGTGAATTATGGCATCTATGTGGCCAATCGCTGGTCCCAAAATGCAGAAATTGGAAGGTTTCATTGGCAGAAAATATTTTTAATCGAGAATGTTTCGGGTAAAATATTGAGTGTATATCAACGGGATGAATCATCATTATGTTATCGAGCTGTTGGCTATCCAGTATGTAGTTAGGTGCTTGGGTGCGTATGCATATCAAATTCAACATGCGTACATTTAAGTAAATTATCGTAATTTTACCAGGTGAAAGTTCATTGAGACAGTTCAGTGCCTTTGCATGTTTGAGCCAGGTTCCTAGTAATGTTAAATTTACAATAATGATTAGACACATCTTTAATACACGAGTCTTGTGGTCACTCCCATGGCATAATAACTCTGGAGAGCAATGCAATGTGCCACATGCCATGCTGCACTTGGCCAGAAAAGCTGAAAACCCAATGTGCTGTTTGTTTTTCCAGATAGATTTTTAAACGAAGCCACTCCTGCGCACAGGTACTATATGTGTCGGCTAGAGGCCGACCTGAAACTGAATGTCTGGTTTCGGCCGAAAACGAAACCGAAAGTAAAAAATTTACTTTCGGCCGAAACCGAAAGTAAACCGAAAGTTAACTTTTTGGCTTCGGCCGAAAGAGGCCATTTGCCAAGTTTCGGCCTCTAGTGACCACATTTCAAGTCGAAAGTTTATCGCTGCCTAAAGGAGATACACATCTCCATTGGTGGACCGATTCCAGCGTTGGCAATTCCACATTTACATGGTACAGGACCAGTCTCTTCGTAAAGTGATCATGCCTGTAATCACACGATTTGGAGACAAGGGTCAGTGGCTCACAGGGATTTGTGACACTCTCACTCCGACCGGTATGTGAGGTTACCAAGATATTACAGTACAACACGTACATTTGTGCGCCAATCTCTGGCATGTATGGATTTTCTCTGGGTACTTCAGTATCCTTCCATATCCAAAATATTCATCCAAATAAAACTGGTCAAACATCCCAATGCAATACTTAAATAAGCATCCTACGTCTCAGTGAGGCATTTTTTGGTAAATAATGGCATCGTTATTATATTAGTACCATATATTATTATTTAAAAATATCAAGGCCTGTAAATCTCGTGGGGGTTTACCGAATGTTAATGGAAACCTTTTGAACACAGAAAGTTGACAAATATCGGTGGATTTCTATGGGAAGGATAGAGCCATCAGGCTGTCAAGCTAAAATTGGGGCTTTTATGAATCGCAGTTCTGTAATTAACCTGATACTGCTGCCTATCGTGTAATTATATTAGACATTCATGTTTTTTCCAT
Source organism: Lampetra fluviatilis (assembly GCF_964198595.1). NCBI lineage: Eukaryota > Metazoa > Chordata > Hyperoartia > Petromyzontiformes > Petromyzontidae > Lampetra > Lampetra fluviatilis. The sequence continues at coordinate 22,652,079 of NC_136275.1, read as the reverse complement.
AAATCCATCATTCTCAACGGTATACAGTATATTGTCCTGGCAAATTCATAAACTATATATTTGAGAAAAATGTACAATCAGTACTGCTTTAGTGTTTAATTATTGCGATCCACGTCTAAAGTAAAATTATAATTAATGTGGCATGGTACTAATTTCCATTGGCAGCCCAGGACCAGCAATAAGAATTCGTCTACCAAGACGTCAGGTCAGCAGGAAAGAATCGGCTACAATGCCATGGAGCTGTTTTGAGTGGAAGCCCTGCCACCAGCAGTTTGTGACCAAGTAACCAACGTATGAACTTATTATGTATTTTGATTATAGTGCACTGCTACTGCTATTGTTAATCCGGCTGTTATGGATTGAATTATGCAGTTAGCAAAGGATGCTAGATTTAGTGATGTGTGCTGTGTGTGTCGCTATTGTAAACTTTTTATCACATTTGTTGGGAAAATTGTTACGTTGTTTATATAGCATTGTTTGAGTAAGTTTTAGAGGGGCTTGTTTTGGCCCGATTTTTTGATTTAGCATAGATTTATACTTAAAATTTTGATCTGTATTGTATTATGATTGTTATTGGGATCAAACATCGAAATTGAATTTTTTGCACTTTTTTTACGCAGCATGGACGGGTTGTGCTTTTTCTGTAGGATTTAATTGTTTACGTATGTGATGTTTAGATTTGTGTACAATGAATTTTCGGTGTATCTTGTAATTGTATTGTTTGTTGCGGTTGAACCCAAATCAAGAGCCGAATGGCTCACAGGGTAAATCCTAATAACCTCTGTCAGAGAAAACTCACAAATACAAGAGGGTGACACTCAAGTTGCACGATGTAGATATCCTGCCATAACCCTACTTGCAGCACTGCTTTCTGCAGCATCCGACATCCGCCTCAGTATACTGTAGGGTTGGAGTCTCCAGCAGCCTCGATCTCTGCTTGTGTGATCCACCAAACCTACCTAAATGCAACTGGATTACAGGTGCGCACCACCACGCGTGGCAGAGGAGTGCTGTAATCAGAGCCGTAGCTGGATATTGTTGTGGTGTCCAAGGCGAGGTGCCATTCCCCCCTCACCCCCCTCCTCCCCGGTGTTTTTCAGCCTGCTGGTTGCGGGAGCTGCACACACGGCTTTGCTTCTCCGTGCTCTCTTTCTCGATAAGCAGACCAATAAATCTCGGCATAATACAGTGCATGCACACCGTTGGTCTATTCAACCGCACGATGAATGCTTTACCAGGTGTGACTACTGCAGATGTTACATTCGGTTTAGGCGTAGTTTAGAGCAGGGCTTGCAGATTATTTACGTAATCGATGACCGATTATCGGTGTGATTAACCAACGAATATTGCTAACATGAAAATTGTTGGGCAAAAAAAATATCTCACCTCTGTTACCATATGTGCCGCTGCACGGGAGGTGATGGCCGGGGTTTGTGACATCAACGGCGTCATCACGCTGGGCGGGCCTTGTAGGAGGGGTGAGGATTTCCCACCTTCAGGAGGCATGTTGTTGAGGCACCTGCCATTTTGAAAGTCACCACAGTAAGTGACGACAAAAGGTGGTCAATAACAAAAATTAGTCTGGCAATGGACATAGTTGGAATTGGCACGCTGCTCAGTGTGGGCACAAGTGTGGGGAGGCCTTCACCCAGCAGTGCACTGACAAAGGGCTGTTTGCGAAAAATAATTAAGCATACATTACAATATAATTAACTCCAAAGGTTATTTTAACATGAAAAGGTGCTGTTTGCGTGAAAACAGTGTTCACTATTAAGGCAATTGGCTTTCATGGGGGCAAAAGGATATTCATAGTAATAACCTCCCTCCCATCTATAACACCACATATGATCGCGGCTATTTCGATGGGTATAATTAGTCAAACACAAACCTGAGGTTGATTCCCAGACACGGCTAACATCAGCGATGTGTCATAACTGAAGCAGTCCTGGGCACCTACCTTCACCAACTCGCACTTTTCAGGGTGAAGTGAACGAAAAATATTGTTCTATTCCAGCCATTATCTCGGCTCTATTTGAGCACAAACAAGCCGGGAATATTTGTTTTTACATGTATACATATATATTTTCCGCAGACGAAATGAACGTCTAAAAAGCACAATGCAGAGACACTCCAGAACCCCTCTATGGGCATAAGAAGCATCAGGACCTGGGGAATGCCATCCCTTAATCCCTAAAGGTCCATCATTTTCCACCAGAACACACGAATATACACCCAGGACCCAATTAGTATACTCTGCTGCCATCGAATACTTTGCCAAATCAGATGACCCCCCCCCCTCTTTTCACTGCAACGTCACAACAATGTGATACCTATGATTCTGCTCAACGTGTCCTGTACTTCATCTCTTAAATGAAAAGTCAAAGTGTGCATGTGTGAATGGTTTTTGCTCTCTAGACACTCCTTGCATTGTCTCAAGGTGTTCTGACTGTAAGCACACTGAACGTATTTCAAGAAGAGAACTAATATTAGCAGGTTACATACAAATAAAACAGTCACCAAGAGATCAGAAAGGGCTGATTGTGCCAGTTGACTGGCTTTCTTCATGATATATTGCGGGGTTATATATTGAGAGTAAAAACAATAAAATTGTCTTCCTGCTACTTTCAGCATGGGGCAGCAACTGCCTTCATTAGTGGCCATGAGCCATTATGAACAATTTAACTTTCCTTTGGCAATAATTAGGGCATCCTAAAATAACTATGCTGGACTTCTGATAAAGTCGTACGCTTATATGACCCAAGGGGGTGATGGTGATCTTTCTGTCTTTAACTTCACAGGGAGGAAGATGACGACCTACCAATGGTCTTCTCTGTTACGCGTGAAAACAATGAATGCCATCAAACCAGCGACCGATCGATGCTAATCGCCCTCAGGGTAATTAAACTAGCAGCAAAAGCTATGAGGGCCAAGTCTACACACCCCATCGTATATATCCTTCACAAATATAAAATAAAAGAGTCGCTCGATTGTGAATGTGGCAAAATGCAATCTGCTCGTCGCATATTCAACCACTGCAGGTTTTTACCGTTATACATTGAGAGCCTTCATCTGCTAAACCTGAACACAGTCCCTGTGCTCTATCACAGTGAGTTTTATGCAGCATTCATATTTCCCCTACCCCACATACATCCGCGATAATTGCACGTTACACACATCATTACCCTGCACCAACAAATTACTCACACCGGTGGCATATGGAAGTTCCTAGAATATGTAGACCTACACGGCCGTGTCATTATTATTGTTCATGTTGCGCAGAAAATGCCACTGATTAATGCTGCATTCATGTATAAACAAGTACATTTATTATAGCCTCTCTTAGCTTTGCAGTGCCTCTTTATTTATATATAATATGTGGATGTTGCACACTGTTTAGGCAGGCATTAAAACACATTTTGCAATCCATCATGACAAATAAGCCATGAAGGAGGCTCAGGATCCCCACCACTCAATCAGATTCCAAGTGTTGAAAGTGTTGTGGTCAGATGAGACCAAAATGGAGCTCTTTGGCATCAACTCAACTCGCCGTGTTTGGAGGAGGAGGAATGCTGCCTATGACCCCAAGGACACCATCCCCACCGTCAAACATAGAGGTGGAAACATTATGCTTTGGGGGTGTTTTTCTGATAAGGGGACAGGACAACTTCACCGCATCAAAGGGACGATGGACGTGGCCATGTACCATCAAATCTTGGGTGAGAACATCCTTCCCTCAACCAGGGCATTGAAAATGGGTCGTGAATGGGTATTCCAGCATGACAATGACCCAAAACACACGGCCAAGGCAACAAAGGAGTGGCTCAAGAATAAGCACATTAAGGTCCTGGAGTGGCCTAATCCCATAGAAAATCTGTGGAGGGAGCTGAAGGTTCGAGTTGCCAAACGTCAGTCTCGAAACCTTAATGACTTGGAGAAGATCTACAAAGAGGAGTGGGACAAAATCCCTCCTGAGATGTGTGCAAACCTGGTGGCCAACTACAAGAAACGTCTGACCTCTGTGATTGCCAACAAGGGTTTTGCCACCAAGTACTAAGTCATGTTTTGCAGAGGGGTCAAATACTTATTTCCCTTATTAAAATGCAAATCAATTGATAAAATTTTTGACATGCGTTTTCTGGATTTTTTGTTGTTATTCTGTCTCTCACTGTTCAAATAAACCTACCATTAAAATTATAGACTGATCATTTCTTTGTCAGTGGGCAAACGTACAAAATCAGCAGGGGATCAAATACTTTTTTTCCGTCACTGTAGATGTTTTGTTCATTCGAGAATTATCTTTCGTTGGTGTTTATCTCTATGGAGTGCCCTTGAAACTGATACTGGCAAAGGAGGTATAATGATGTAGATGCTCACCCCAAGCCCTCATTACTTTGATAGTGCATTGTCTTTGAGCTGTACGCCTTTTGGCGTCCTCTGGTCGAGCACCAATTAGGTCGAGGCTCAAAAGAAAGCCGCCCCTTGGTGTGGACCAATCAGTTTCAAGGACAATGCATATATTATCATAGTGTGTTTTTTGTTTGCATCTTAACTGCAAGTATTGTGGTTAATGCAGACATGAATCCTCGTGAAAAGGTTTCAGTTTTGTTGCCAGAAAAAAAGGGGAAAAACCCTATTATTATGTATTATTCTATTATTGTGGAAGAGATGAGCGTGTGTGTGTGTGAAGACGGTTGGGGGGGGGGGCGTTACGAGATGGGTGCAGCATTCGGTTTTCAGTGGCTTGCTGACTGAAACCGTTCGAGTAACCTCAAACAACTTGGATAAAATGCAGCATTCCTGCTTGAAATATTTTCCATAAGGATAGCCGGCAATGTCTGGAAGAACAATTTGGAAACATGCACATTGGACAGCTCACAATTCAAATAAAGCCATTATGTGCAGCCACAGCACAGGCAAAACACCCACGGGGGCATGTCCATCAATGTTACGCCTGGCCCTGCCCTGCCCAGCCTATGCACACACGCGCATTGTGCTCCTCTGCAGAACCCAAGGCTTGGTGGAGCCGCTGGAACATTTGAAATTGGGTCAATTTTGTGCCCTGGAACATTTTAAATGTATATTGCAATTAAGCTATTGGCATATTGTCACGGGACCAAGTTATTTTCATTTTGGACCTCTCATAGTGAGATAGTGTACCCTCACACTTTGTCAAGGAATGGGCCCGATAGGATAATAACATATAACTGTTTTCTGGAGTAGCTTCAATACGCATGTAATGAAATACTACAAAATGCCCTTTTATGTGCCCTGAAAAGAGCACTTGTCGCAAGACAATAAAAACCTCGTATTTGTTCAAAGCTGGAATATGTCAAATTAAGCGAACAAACTAATCAATCTTGACTTAAAGCTTTCGTTACTGCAGGGATTCATATTCTTTGGGTCTTTCGGGAAAGCCACGTAGATAGAGTTGCCGAGGCAGGAGAAAATACAGTGGGAGAGCTGCTTAAACACGAAGATATATAGGCTTGAGATGGGCTGTGCCCAAGGGTAAGCGGGCGGGGCTAGAGGTGGAATTTGCATGTAAATGTAAAATCGGTGATGTACCTCCATTGTATGGTGAGAGACACAGACACAATTTCAACCGACAAGATGGATACAAACTGAGCAATCATTGGAAGGAGGTTATTAACCAGTTTAAGTCATAACTGGCTGTGATGTTTCCATTCTACCTGCCGATACTAGCAGTTATTTCAGTCTCTCTGAGTTACATACACGCTAAATGTCTCATTAACACAGCCACCGTTGCTCCTTTTCCTCGATGTGGTGTTGTCCCTCGTTTTTTTTTACGAGCTGGATGTCTTACTAGCACAGCCACCGTTACGTTGGTTCGTTTACATTGACATGCTAATCTCCAGAGGTGGGACAAAGTCATTGTTATGCAAGTCCAAGTCGAGTCGCAAGTCATCAAATTCATGACTCGAGTCTGACTCGAGTCCAAGTCACATGACTCGAGTCCACATCTCATAGGTGGGACAAAGTCATTGTTATGCAAGTCCAAGTCGAGTCGCAAGTCATCAAATTCATGACTCGAGTCTGACTCGAGTCCAAGTCACATGACTCGAGTCCACACCTCTGCTAATCTCTCACAATACAATGGCCACCTCTACAGCTGTGTCGTCGTGGAGGTACATCACCGATCTTACATTTATATGCAAATTCCACGTCTAGCTCCGCCCACTTACCCTGGGCTGAGCCCATCTCAAGCCTATGTAACTTCGTGTTTCAACAGCTCTCCCACTGTATTTTCTCCTGCCTCGGAAACTCTCTCGCTATACTTTTTTCACCTGATGATAATTGCTTGTGTTGCGATCGAAATGTCGTGATAATTTTATTATTTTTCTATCTATGTGGCTTTACCGAAAGACCCAAATAATATAAACTAATCAATGTTTGCCCCTTTTTTGCAGTTATGGTGATCGCTCTAAAGCATCAACTCAATACACCCAAACACCCAAATTAATAAAATACATCTGAAAATACATCTGAAACTCTTATTCAAACGCAGAATACCAGGGGTGCCGGCACTGGCCTCAGACATGGCCATAATGAGCCTCGAACCAGTCACCTCAGATGTCTTTAAACTTGGGTTTCCAAGACACTGGATTTCAGGCCAACGCATGAAGGCCAATGTTTTTGGCTGAACAAAAAAATTACAACCAAAATTAGTTGGTGGCATTTTAAGCAATGGCTGTTCCATATAAATGTCCTTTCTATCTTGGTAATGTGGGATTGCAGGACAGTGGTTTGTTTGCATACAGGAGAGTTTTCCTTCTTAAGCACGCTTTTACCAAATACACCACAATATTGACGCCAAGCGTTTGTGAAAGCTTTTTTTGTAGAATGGCTGCCTTGTGCAGCCCTGGGTAGCGCGCGTGGATAGGAAGAGGCAGGCAGGGGGCAGGCATGACACATGCGGAGTCTTCGGTTCTGCTTGATGCACCAACACTCAAGTAAGTGGGGGCTTAAACCCCCACTGCACCAGCCAATATGAAAGCGTTCCCATGTAGGTTTGCAGGCTCTCGCTGGCACTAAGACTGACTACCAACCAAATTTTCTCACAGTTTCTGCACACCCCATTCCTATTTCTCCCTGCAGGGAGCAAGGTGACAATTTGGCTTGGCTTTTATTGATTTTGTTTTGAATGTAATCCAAGTGACACCTGCTCCCAAAAGTCTTGACTTTATCCGAATTTCCAAGACGCATGATTTTTGTCTCCTTTGTTACGAAATTTCACCCAAACCCTCCCTTGCCATACTTATGGTATTGAGAGTACTGTTTGAGAAAAGTTATTCATATGCTTGACGTGTAATGTAATACCTTATTTGTCATTACTAACTAAATGTAATCTGATTACATTATTACTGTAATGTGCTGTACTTGTATTGTTTAATTCGAATATAAAGTAGCATGATTTAACCTACCAAGTCAAGCACATGACTGTGAATATAGATGGGGAGCGGTGGTGTTGTGGTTAGCACGCTGAGCGACCCGAGTTCGTTCACGGCCAACACCGGTGACAATTATCTGAACCGGTCCTGGGCCTCTCCTAGTTTAGCTCAGCCTCAAATGAGTACCTGATGCAGTGTGTAAACATCGCCACGAGAGAGACAAAGGCCTTCATAGGTGCTCGCTAACAGCACTTGCGCCAACAGTCTATTAAGGCTATAAGGGGGATCTTTGTCTTCATGGCTTGGTCGAAATACTTTTGCTGCCTCTGACTTTCCATCAAAACCCAAGCTTTTTGCAACATAATTTTTCTATTTTAATTATTTAGCAAATTGTTGTTTTCTTCATAATATAATGAAATTGTAAACAAACAAAAAAAACACCCTGGCACATACAATGTAATAGTAATCTTTCACTTGATTAAAATTAAGTCATACTGTGGGATTATCGGTACTGGCCTTTAACAATGTTATTCATTTGTCAACGATTTTACATCGTTATCTATCCAGAAAAGAGTCTTAAGAGTCTTCTTCAAAAGTTGTCCAGCATTAGGACGTTTATTTAATTCCATGTTACAGGAATACCTGTTTATGGAAAATTAACCGGAGTAGCCAGATAAAACCCAAACATTAGGAATTGGCAACACTCAAACCACTGCACCGATTGACTCAATAATACTGGTAGGAACCTCCTGGTCACACCAGCCCACAGGGGATTATTGTGTCCGTCGTGCAGGGAGGGGCTGGGTGGGGAGGGAGGGGCTGGGTGGGGAGGGGAGGGTGTGGAGGGGCTGGGTGGGGAGGGTGGGGCTGGGTGGGATGGGTGGGGCTGGGTGAAGAGGGGCTGGTTAACCCGTGGTGCCCTTATAAAACTCAACGTTTAACCTACTCACGCCGGCTTGTGCCCGCCCTCACAGTCGGGCATATTTGCGGAATACATCACGCCGCCGTTGACCCTGGCCATTGACCGAGCAACCCAACGTTCCTACCAGCTCCCTCCGCAGGAATGTGTTACATTGCTGTACTTCCATCTTCTGGCCAACTTACAGGTACAAGTCAAGCATTATTGTAATCCCATGCTTGCCACATGTTACTGCCCTACACTGAATACTTGTTACTGTATCTTGGAAATAGATAGCTCAAGTATTCTTTTTTTGTCTGAGATCATGAACATTTCTGTATTCGGTAAAAATGAACAAGACACTTTTATTTTTCCACCGCAGGTCTTGAACCCACACGCTGTGCCCTGCCACGAATACTAGCCCTCCGCGAGTCTCCCAGCATTAATTAGGACTCACTTCCTCAACACTCTGTAATATTAAGCAGATCACCAAACCTGGTCTCATGGGATTTGTCTCCACCTTCCAGTAGGCATCCCATATCCTCCCAGCGAAATCAGTGCACAAGAACGGTAGCTCTCAGAAATTCACTTTTCGGAGACAATAGAGTTGAAGTCTTCCTGCCCAAATGAGCATTTGGTGGTACCTATCTCAATTGGTGGCTCTGAGCAAGTGGTGAAGATTCCGCATTCCCATGATGGGGACCAGTCTTTATACAGGACAAGCTACAGCAACTGTATAGAGAGTGGATGTATGCTTGTTGGTTAAAGTGAAGTTTACGGAAATGGAACACTAAGGGCTAAACAGTGTTTGTCTTTACTCAGTGTTTCCGTATGAAACTGCTCTTGACGTCCTATAAAGCAGCACTCATGTTATCAATCCTAGAGACATTATTACGGACGAAGTTTACTCCTTACCCACCCCCCTCCCCGGCTGGATATGGTATTTGAATTCACAACATTTAAATTGTGAATTGAGCACTCTGGCACAGTCATATCCAGCTTAAACACGCACACACACGTGTAAAATAACACAGCGCGAAGAAGAATCCGCGCACTCTTTCGTGGCTGAAAATCCTCACGGAGCACTTTTCACAGATCGTTCTACGATGCGTGGAAAACAAATTGAAAGGCACTTGTGAAAGCACCGCTTAACATCACAAAGCGCGGTCCTCACTCAGGAGTCTCATCTTGCAAGGCGAGGCAGCAGCACAACTGCCTGCTGCCTCTGTGGTGGGAAGCAGGCTGTCGGGGTAGCCATTAGTCACCCTGCATCTCTTATTGTGGCCGTTTCATTTACATAATTAAATGATCTTTGATTAAAATGCGGTGCGGAACCGTGTTATTATTGCAAATCTGGCTGCTTGTGTTTCCTGGCAATTTAAACCGTGGTGTTGCACGCTGTCATCATTAAATGTGTATGATTCCGGAACAAACTGAGGTTCAGTATCTGGGATCGATCAGCTGAAATTAAAGTAATACTGCAGGTAGGTAGGTCTTTGAGAAACGAACATTACGCTGTGAACTCTATAACAAGACACAGAGCAACACGTGTGCATGCACCATCAGCGACTGAGTCTGTCTGTCTTGTTTCTAAAATAGAAAACGCTTTTCAGAATCACTCAAAAGTAACATGTATAGGAAAAAAGCATTAATGGTTTCCAAAAACGAATGGCATGAGGGTATTCACTTTAAAAAAAAAAAATTAAGCCTTTAAACTGCGGCACGAACACGTTGTTTGTAGGTACTGCTCGCATATGAACATGAACGTGGTTTTCTTTGGTAAATTGTGTGCCTCTTAATTTCATCATCGTGGAGTGCTTCTTAGAAGAGAAAAAAAACATGTTGATTATTTAAAGCAATCTAGATTTGATCGAGATTTGTTGTTAAAGCAACAACAACAAATGTGCCTGTAGAGGAAAGTTTTTAATCAGTGCGTATTACCCACTGTAACACACGAATCAGACACATTGGACACTGACGAGGAAAACCACTGTGGAGATGGAGCGATAAGGTTCATGTGCAGAAATGAAATCGTTTGATACATCACTGTACCATAAACGATGGTGATGGCATGGGTGGCCTTCATTTAGCAGTGGGTAGACAATTGCTGATTAGTATGATAATGATGAAATTCTATTAAGTTTTTTTTTTCAGATTGTTAATTTGTTATGTTTTCCCTTTCGCTTGCATGTTTGTTTTAAAAAACAGATGTATATCTCGATGTGGTTTTAAAGATGTTTGTCTATGCAGTGCTAATGATGAATGTGGGGAGTTTGTTTTATATATCGATATCTCTCTTCGGGAACATGGTAACACAATATGATTATCATAATTGTCCCTGTAATAGTCATGTGGATTTGCCAGCACTGGCTGAGGGCCTCCAACTGAGAAAAGCACCAATTAACACTTGATTAAGCAGAAAGTTTTTGAGCTTTCATATTTTTAGATTATGTCTGACTTTTAAAGCATTTTAGTCCATTGCGTAACTGCTCAAACCTCGGAGACCATTTTTTTTTAATTTCCAAGTTAAGTATTACAAATAAATGTTTACTTAAAATGTAGATCACGACCCAGGGACATCGTGGCACACTAATGAGAATGATAACAAGAATATGACAGCGAATTTGGTAAAACTCCTCTGAAAATTGCTGAGCAGCTCCAGGAATCACAAATCAAACCGGTGGCTCTGGAAACTTGCTCGGTGGAGAGGGTAGACTCACCGCAAGTAAAAGGTGCTTGTCAAGAATTGTTTCAGTCTGAATATCATACATTTCAAAAAAAATAAATGCATGCCCCTTGCTCTATTTGTACACAATATATATCTACATAAAAATGCACATAGCCCAAGTTAACTCTCAGATTAAAAGTAATGCATTCCAGGTACAACAGTTGAAGGAGTAAATTCTGTATCTTCTATTCTGTCCTTTAGAATAAATATTGTCGTGTCCAAAAACGAGAAACCTCCTGGAACGGATTATAGAACTGTAGACATCACGAAAGATGCAGCACCAACTGACTGCTGGGACATGTTGATTAATTGTTTAAGCTGATTCGGAGATAAAAAAACGACCTGATTTAGACCCATCAGCCCCTTATTTGCACATCAACCACGTATATTAGTTAGAGTCTAAAATAGACCAATGCATTTCAGTTACCATTGTGTCTCGCCTTTGTACACTATGAAAAAGCACTTAATTCAGAAAGAAATGATGCCGTCATCCAAGCTCACACAAACCTAAAATAAAAACTGCAAATTATTAAAAAACTAATTAGAAACCTTGAACATCGACACTAAGTATACACGAAGAAAGTACTAAAATCCATATTTAAAGGGCTGTAAGAAAAGGCGATAATTTTACTTGCCAAAATTGAATTGGAGAAACTAATCCATCGACTGCTGCTCCGGCCCCTGCTGTCCCTCCGATGGCTCCATCTCATTCCCAACAGGCAAGTCGGTACACATCAGACACCCAGCCCATTTTGCAATCTCAGACATTTGATAATTCGGGGTTCATTCGCTCTCAGCATAACCCACACGTTGGCACCAGGCACCAGGGTTCAGTTGCGCGAGGGTGGCCTAGCTCGAGGACACAGTGGAAAAAATTGGCGCGTCGCGTGGTCGCGGCGGCTGCGGATTCTTCAGCGGTATCGGGTTCCGTGCAGGGAGTGGAGGTACGTGTCTTGGTGGACACAGGTACCTCGGCTAACATTATTTCAGACGTTATATTTCAATTGTTGTCGATTCAGGCTCGTCAAATACGACCTGCTGTTAATGCTTGTGTAGCGGCAATTGGTGGAAGCATGGGCATCATTGGTCAGGTGGATGCCCGCATCGTAATTGGCGAAGTGGCTGTGCTTGGGCCTATCTTGATCTCGAGGTTGCTAGCGGTCCCCTGCCTTTTGGGTACCGATTTCCTTAAGAGGATGCCCATCAAAATCCTCGTTGACCAGGGATGTTTGGAAATGCCGTCGGGTCAAGTTTGTTTTGCCGTCGTTGCAACCATATTCGGCAGCATGCGTCATGGTACAAGCCCTTGTTGATGTTGTGGTGGATATCCCACCGGGATCCCAGATGCTTGTACTGCTACGCTATCATAAGGCAATTAAAAGTGTTGATTCGGCGGCTGGGGTCCTTTTGACCCCGTCGAATACGGCGACTCGTGGACTGGTGCTAGTTGGTGCACAGACGGTCCTTCTCTCCGACTAGGCCCCGTTCTTGCAAGTGCTTAACGGGGGCCCGGATGCGGTGGTGGTTCATGCGGGCATGGTGTTGGCTCACGCCACCACCGCGTTTAGTGAACATAATGCCGTTACATCACAGACTTTTGTGGGTGCCATTAATCGCGTTGGGGTCATGGATGAGATGTGGGCTGAAGCTCTGTGTCAGGAGAATTCGCAGTTGTATTTTGAGCAACGGAACGACTTGCGGTTGCTATTGTGCGAATTCTCGGACGTTTTCAGTAAAAGTGAATTTGATATCGGGCAGACCTCCCCGTTGCATCACCGTATCGACACAGGGGAGGCCGGCCCTATTCGTCAGAATTCGTACTGTTTGAGCCCAGTGGAAAAAGAACGTATACAACGGGCAGTCGACGACATGTTGGCCGCCGATATTATTTCTCCATCTAAAAGCCCTTGGCGAGCGCCCGTCGTGCTTGTTAAGAATAAGGACAGTAGTCTTAGATTTTGTTTTGACTTCCGTAAGTTGAACAAAGTTTCTGTGGCTGACGCGTACCCACTCCCGTGCATGGTCGACTCCCTGGATGCCTTGTCCGGTGCGCGGTTTTTCTCTACTCTCGATTTGTCTTCAGGGTTTTGGCAACTTCCCCTTGACGATTCATCAAAGCTGAAAACCACGTTCCGCACGCCCTAGGGACTCTTTCAGTTTAATTGCCTTCCGATCGGCTTGAATTCGGCTCCGGCCATCTTTCAGAGACTCATGGAACTCGTCTTAACTAGCCTTCAGTGAGACTCTTGTCGTATTTATTTAGACGATGTTATTGTGTTCAGCTGCACTTTTGACGAACATCTCCGACGTCTGCATTCTGTTTTCGCTAGGATGCGCTCAGCCAATCTGAAATTTAAGCCAGCGAAATGTCATTTGTTACAAAATTCAGTGTGCTATTTGGGTCACATTGTTAGCGCTGAGGGCATCGCCATAGATCCGGAAAAAAACGGCCTGTGTACGCGATTGGCCAAACCATAAGTGTGTGGGTGATGTGCGCAGTTTCATTGGGTTTGTGTCATACTACCGTAGGTTTGTGCCGCAATTTGCTATGGTCGCCAAACCCTTGCATGCTTTGACTGCTAAGAATCAAAGGTTCCGGTGGGGTCCAGAGGAAGAGACAGCGTTTTTAGCCCTTCGTGAGCTGCTGTCGGACGCGCCCACCCTCGAATATCCCGATTTCTCCCTCAAATTTATCCTGCATACTGACGCCAGTGACACGGGCATAGGCGTCGTTTTGTCTCAAGTTAAAAACGGGGTTGAAAAGGTGGTCGCGTACGGCAGCCGTGTCCTCTCCCCCGCGGAACGTCGTTATTGTGTCACTCAGAGGGAATAATTTGCCATTGTTTATTTCATCCGACAATACAGGCCTTACTTCTACGGCAGAGAGTTCGTTCATACGGATCATGCGGCCCTCCAGTATTCCCTGAACGTCGAACAACCTGGCCAACTTTCGCGTTGACTTGAAATCTTGCAGGAATTCTCGTTCCATGTGATATATCGGAAGGGTGCTCGACATTGTAATGCAGTTGCCTTGTCCCGGTTGCCTCAATCGCCTCGTTGTCCATGTTCGTCAGGGGCGGGCCCTTGTAGACCCTCTGTGTTGCAGCTGGCTGCCGTTATGTCTGCGGTTGCTGGTTCGGATCCCGCTGGGCCGGCTGTGCCGGTTGATAGCGTGTTGCAGCTTGCACGCTCTGCTTGAGTGCACGAGCAGCTGAATGACGATTCCTTAGGGGTCTTGCGGGGTCGCGTGGAAATGCACTATCGCGTCAGCTGATGGGCCCCTGTTGATCCTTCATGACGGCCTTTTTACGTGGAGAGAGGACATGTTGGATCGCTGGCGGCTTGTCTTCTCCACCACTCTTCGGGGTGACTTGGTTCGCGTGTCCAGAAGTCCCTCTTGACACTGCAGCGTGACTATTATTGGCTGGGGATGACAGCCGATGTTTCCAGATGGATCCAAGGATGTGTTAAATGTGCGTGCAGGAAACCGCCACAACGGAAGTCCCATCTGCCGCTGCAATCCATTTCGGTTTCGCGTATCAACGAATTGGTGGCGCTCGATATCCTCGGGCCCTTTCCGGCCACTCCACGAGGAAATACATTTATTTTAGTGGGGGTCGAATATTTTTCCCGATGGCCGATGGCTTGGCCGCTGCCTGACCAGTCGGCGGCCTCCATTGCGGAGGCGTTTTTATATGATTATGTGATGGACATGGGAGCCCCGGAGCAATTCCTCACTGACCAGGGGCGCAATTTCTCATCTAAATTGCTGCGTGAGGTTTGCGACGCTTTGGGTACTAGGAAAATGAAGACGTCACCGTACCACCCACAGATGGATGGGATGGTGCAGCGCCTGAATAGAACTTTGACCTCCATGCTCTGTCAGGCGGTCGACGCTGGGCAGATGGATTGGGATTTGCATGTGCCGAGTGTACTCGCCGCGTATAGGGTGGCCCCTCATACTTCCATGGGGTTTTCGCCGTTTTTTCTCATGTATGAGAGGGAGAATGTGCCCCCTATAGATGCCCAATTGGGTTTGTCGCTGGATAAAAGGAAGTCCAGATTGTCTGAGCATGTGCAAATTTCCCTACAGCGCATTTCTACGGCTCGAGAAGCAGCCAGAGTTAACGCCACAAAATCACAGGCACGCAATGAACGCATTGCGGGGAAGCGGGATCACGTGTTGCCATGGTCCATCAGCGACAAAGCATGGTTGCATTGCCTCCAGGTGCTGGTTGGTACATCTCCTAAGTTACATAAGCCCCAGCAAGGACCCGTGGAAGTGGTCGAGGTGAAACGGCCACAATGTGTGCGTATCTGGGTGGGCCGTCGCCATTAGTTCGTCCATCCTTCTGGATTGAAGCCGTTTGTCCCTCCACGTATCGCCTCTTCATCTCCAACGATTGGCCTGCCGGTATCTGATGCGTCCGACGGGCCTGGGATGGTGCGTTCGGAGGGCATGTGTCGGAAGGACTGTGTCGTGCCATCCACAGCATCCGGGCCTGTGACCGTGGACGGGGCTCGGGACCTCGCCGGGATCGAGGATGCGCCTGCTGCTGCTGAACCTGCTGCTCCTGTGCTTTCTGTGCTGCAGTCCGCGCCCCCGGTTGACCCGCTGGTTGGGGCGCCGCCCGAGCAGGAGCAGAAGTCCGTCCCCGTTGACAGACCAGCATTGCGAACTCGGCCCAAATGCTTACGGTTACGTTAATCCTTCCTCTGGAGTTGCTCGGGAATGTCGGAGTGTCTAGGGTTGTTGCATTTTGTTCCCTTCCTCTGTCGTGACCCTTATATATCCCCTTCTCATCGTGTTCCCTCGTATTGCGGGCTATTTGTTCCACGCGTTGTCCCACTCTTTAAGGCACACGTCACGAGTCCTCTTTTGCACCTCTTTTATTGTGCGCATATGTGCTCTTACGGGGGGGGGGTAATATAATGAGATAGTGAAATCTACTGGTTGGTAAAGGGAAGCAGATACCATTATAAACATTATCCAATCCCCAAAGGGGAAGGTATCTACGAGAACCGGCTACTCGCCATGCATCTCTCTTCGTCGTTCGGCCACGTGGCGGATCTCCGGCGGAGCTCCACAGCCCTCCCCGGCACGCCGTCAGCCAGCGGCGAGACCGGGAGCAGACGGGCGGAACCCGCCGTGTGATCGACCGTGTGTGTAGTCTGTAGAACGTAACATCTCAGTGTGTATCTTGGAAGCCGATAACGTTGGCCTGTTCCGTGCCGTACGTGAAATAAAGAAGAGTACCCTCTACACGACTTGTCGTGGTAGTCGCTCATTACAGTATTACTAAACGATAAATGTGTAATATCACGATCAAATATATAAACAAATATATACATATATATCTTTCTATCGAAAACAGTACTCACTTGTTCAAAAACACTAAAATTGGGAAATTCTCAGAAGCAATGCAAAAACATTATTAAAGTGGCAAAATTTAAAATGTTTAATTTAAGTTACAACTTTTTATATAACCCACTGTGGTCGAGTTTGTATAGTTGCATTCAAAACTTATCAAAAGACGCTAAAAAAAGGAATTGGCCAAACATCACATACAGGAGCCTCAATGAGGCTTTTCTGAGTTAATCGTAAGTTTTATAAATCATGACTTTATTTCGCTCAATTTTTTTTACACTTACACCGAAAGTTACCTTCATTATTTTTTATGGTCCAAGTTCTTCCCCGCAAAGAGATTTAATTTCTCAATTTGCCCCTCACTTGTTAATAAAATTAAGTTTTACCAAAACAGTACTTAACTGTTCCTCCTGCCATAAGAATGTGGAATTACCACCACTGTGAGCAGAGTTAAACATTGCTATTTATATTTACATTAGATTCTCTTGAGTGCATCTTGTATGGAAAATGATCAGTCCGAAGGTTGTGAGTTCCAATCCCATAATTCATCAAGAGTTTATAAAAATACATACAACTCTGTGAGATACACCTTGTATAAGAGAATGACCTCCCCCCCCCCATCATAAGAATGTGGAATTTCAACCACTGCCCGGAGAAAATGCACCCTCGTCGCAGCACGTTTGACAAATTCACGTGTTGTTTTGTTTGGTTTGGCAATGTTAAAGTTAGACACCGGCACCTCCAAACGCCGTTCTCTGGTGTGCGATTGGCCGTGGTGAATGCTCCGCCTACCACATAAGGCATGCAGCCCGTGCACCGGCCGGGTGCCCTTATGAACGCAGCGATCATCACTACTGATGTAGAGCAGCGCCGTCTCATGCGCTCCTCACCCAGCAGCGTGAATGAACCGCTTGCGAGGACCTCCTTCCTACATTGCAGAGTGGGTGCTCATCTGCCCGGGGTAAGTGCATCTCGATACGCGCACGTCATCGCCAACAAGTGTGTGTGCTCTTGTGTGCGTGCGTGCGTGCACGTGGGGCAGCTGTGGCGCAGTGGTCATTGCACTGCGTCTGCGAACCCAAGTTCATTTCTCGCTTATGGCCAATATCGGTGCCAATTAGCTGAACCGGTCCTGAGCCTCCCCTATGTCAACTTAGCCTGAAATGGGTACCTAGTGCAGTGTGTAAACATCAGCACTGGGGAGACAAAGGCGGGTGGGCGTAGTGCTGGCTACCAACCTCTGCTTGTAGCGTGCCGGCCTTAATTGGTGCTAACATAACTTTTCCAAACAGTCTAGTCAAGACTATATGGTTGATATTTGTCTTTATGCGTGTGCATATGCGTAATCGTATCTTGTAGTGCTGTGTTAGAATCTCGCGCTTGATTCACAATCAAAAGGTTGCGGCTTCGGGTCTTTGTAGCGGTCTACTCAACTCATTATCACCATCATTACCTGTTTGGGGTCGATAAAATAGCTACTAGTGTTTTGGAAAGTCAACGGTGGTTATTTTATTTTCCTGTGGAAAATGATGAGCACAACCTGTGTGTGATACAGAAATGTGGAATTTCTACTTATTTGATATTCGAGACACCGACTGAAATATACTGCGTGTAACTAATGTACCAATCATCTTCATCCGAGAAAACTTAACCGAGCCTCAAGACTCTTTTAAAATCGGGAGGATTTTTATTATTATTATCATCTTTGTCCATTTCCATTAATGAGCGTCTGAAATGAATCCGATCGCTCGCAGAAAACCCACGCATTGTGTACAGAGTCTCGGGAAATCAGATCATCAAAGGCAGGCGGGTACAAGTCGTTGCAAATTTTTGCTGCCCTCATGAAGCGTGCAAACAAATTATCGTAAGCCTCAATCGGTTGGTTGGATTTAATTGTTGATTTTAACCTTTTGAATATTATTTCAATCGGGATTAAAAATGGGGGAATATGACAACAACGCTGTTAAATTTCGATTTAAACTCACTCTGTCTTCTCGACAAACCTGTTCTACACCTGAGGACGGCTGCTTGCGTTGTGGCCGAAACGTCGTGAGAATTATTTTATTATGTTTTATTTTTATTATTTTATTATTTCCATTCTACGTGACTTTACCGAAAGAACCAAGAAAAAAACAACGCTGTTACGTATTTCTGTGATAATTATACATAAATATCTAAGGTGCTATGAAGAAGGGACATTGCCCGAAACGTCGCCTATTATGGTTTAATTTATTTATTTGAAAGTCACAGTGCTAGTGGGCGGATGTGATGACGGGATTTTTTTTGTTCTTAAAAAAGTGATTCAAGCAATCGACGTTTGTGCAATTGAAAATGCGAATGCTTGTATGACATGGCGTTTCGAGTCCGTCAACGGGCAGAACAATGACCTCAATCAAGTCTCCCAACACGATACGTACAGCATATGCGTTTACATACCTGTCAACCCCTTATCAGTGCCTACCTCATTACAGACCAGTTCAGACCTTATTTATCACCCTGTGCCCTGATAAATCTCAACGTTCATCCTACAAAGTCCCATCACAAGGGAAAAACACAAACAAATCGATATTTTTTGAAACGGCTGATACGCCGTATAACACCTGAAAATTATATTTCCCTGTACAAGAAAACGAATAAACCGTATGAGTTGACAGGAGTGCGTTTATCTGAAGTCACCCGATACTGGTATTGTCGATGTTGCTTCTATAATTATTTACACAAATATGCGTTCTACATATATGGTGTATGTAAGTGTTTTGAATGAGAGGTATGAATCTTATACACGCTGGTATCAGTCTCGTAATACAAACGTCGCGTAACATCACGAAGGTGAGATCAAACATCGGATAAAGTTTTCGTGCGAGACCCTAATATAAATTGTATACTTACAGTACATTGTACAGCACGTATATATACTTCGGCTATACATGTGAGTACACGTGCGTATGATGTATAACGTAATATCGTAATATGTCACACGAATGCAAACATATTGTAAATTTGGCATTGTATATGCTGCTTTGCCTTACAATGCACTTTGTTTTCTGATGGTTATTCAACCGAACCTGGAAGGGAGCGGCGGCGCAGTGATTGGCGCACTGCGCTCTGAATCCGGCTAACATCAGTGGTGACTGATGTTTGATATACGCATTAAGAACCGTTCCTGGAGTCCCTCAACTCAATGCCCAGCGTGGTGAAGTAAGATGAAACAATCCTGATGACCGACATGCGTGGGGGAAGGGGGTCATTGATCCACCAGTGGATTGATAAGGGTCAGCAATATATATTTTTAGATATATAGGCAAACGAAATGTACCTGAGCATACATACATGCACACCGTGCCGATAGCACGCATGCTACAACAAATACCATTTTAAACATGAACCAAGCGATGCTTGTTCCTGTGATTCTAATAGCGGACATTCCAAATGGTTTCGTGCGGTGGACGTGGTGTAGGCTCCCGTTTCATCTGTTCCCTGCGGGCACTGCGTGCTCTGACCGTGAGAGAGGATCGGCAGCAGCAGCAGCTTCTGTGTAAAACCAGACGTGGAATAACAATGGACAGGCGACTTAACAGTGAACACGGTCAAGAGTCAAAGAAGTGTCTCCCTCCTCCCGCGAGCCATGAGTCCCGCAGGCATCGCCTTTCGCGGCGCTCAGCCTAGTGGAAATTGTACCTTACCATGGCGGGGAACTAGATTGTCCCCAAGACAACCAATGTGGATGTCTTACAACGTGGTATTTATTGTATCGACCATGGCGATGATAATGATGATGTGCTGAGTCGACCGCCGACCAAAAGTTGTAGCTGACGATCTCGCTACTACATTAGAAGTGATCGCTGCATAATAATGATCATTGTCAAGCCACCGCTGGATGAAGACCTCCCCAACGCCTGGCTCGTCATTGGGATGAGCGGGGGGTGGTGATGGGGCTGACCATGCTTAACCATGCTGGCCAGTGCCAGTTGGTGAAGGGGTGGGGGCAGGACCGGCTTAGATGTCACTCGCCTCTGAAAGTATCCCTGGCCGCGAATTAAACTCAGTTCTGCGTGCTTATCTAGCTGCACGTAATGGTGTCTTAATGCGAAACCCACTGACTGACGTTCACTCCTGTTGATCCTGTTGATCTGTGCCAGCCCGTGGCAGTGAGTATACTCAGTATACTGGACACTCGCAGCCGAGCCATGTCATATGCACAGGGATATTATCAATCCGCTGCTGGATGAGGACCTCCCCCCGCTCTGCGGGTCCATGGGGAGAAGGGATGTGGTTATTTGATGGGTAGGGGAAATTATAAACGTTCATCGTTATTACCAATTCGTGTTATCCGCCATAAAGTGGATATTAAAGACAATTTGTCTCGCTTGAAGAAATAGGTCATTGTGTTTGAGTGTCAAAAATAAAATCCTCACTGTGATCATCAACTTTTAATAAAGAAAAAATATATAATTGTTGCTCTTGTCAGAGTTAATACTAGCCCGGGATAAAATGTTATAATACATTTAATTGTATAAATTTAACACGTAGACTTTCGCTACCAATATTATTATTCATCATTTATATTAATTGTCTATGCCTGGTAGAAGAGGGTGCATGACATACATTTTACTTACTTTATCTGACGCAAAAAAATAATTCTGAAAAATGTAATTGCGTAAATATTGCATTAAACAATTGGGAATGTACGCTATTAGCATGATAGGGAAACTGTATTGCTTGGTTCATGTTTAAAACAGTAATGTTGCAATATTGTATATAGCTTCAGGTGAAATGTGCTTCTTCTGAGTTAATTATGAATAGTTGCTGATTGCTTGCATGTCTCTTTCACATGATAATGGCTTTGTTAATGTGCTTTATACACAATGCGATGTCATTGATTGTCTGAAAAGAAGTAAGTTTATTTTATTTACTCCGCTTACAACCCACTTGGATTCGCGTATATAATTCAAGGTGGACGTGCGTGAATTACAAACACGTACAAGCAGGAGAGAAAAGTGAACACGTAAAAATGTAAATAAACAACCCAACATCGAAAGAAAATACAATTACCCATGCAACATAAATCATACAGCAAGACTCGCGTTTTAACACGTCAAATCAACAACCTATATAACACCCAACATACATGTCTCGCATCAATGAAGCAGAACGTATACCCCTGCAGTGGTTGGGGAAACAACTTGCACGACTTGACTTTGATTTGTCACTTGAAGCGTTACGATTAAACAACCGCCGTGGTTTCGCACGCCACACGCTTGCGTCCACTGGCCGTGTAAGTTAATTCTATAGCACGATCTGTGCCCGTTCCGGGCCCCAAGGTAACGTACTGCACGCGCTGTTCCAGTACCCAGGGGAGGCAGACGCCTTGGGTGCAATGCCAGCCCGGCGCTCTCTCGTTGGCGGCGTCATCACGGTGCCGTGGGACAGACAGAGAGACGGGAGAGTTTCTGCGAGAGCAACTGGTTAAGAAAGGGATAGTTCGCCCCCCCCCCCCCCTCGTGTGTCTTATGGCTGCATCCGCATTATCGTTCGGCACGATGTCCGATGTTTCGCTCCGCGTGCCGGGAGCTCATTCTGGAACTTAAACGAGTAGCTTCCTCGATTATACGGTATAGCAAATAAATAACATCGGCCTCCATCAGACAACATTAGCAACAGCTGGCAACCCCTATATAATCCAGAGAGAGAACGTGAGCTGCTCTCATCAGTTCGGTGTTATGAGCTCGGAACTTTCTCGAGTCGACTATTAGCCCAACGGGATCTGCATCATCTATCTGGAAAGCATTACGACCCAGGGACTATTCAGTGAGTGTTATATTTAACGAAGAGGCAGCGCGTTTCGCCGCTTGTTGTCGATGTTTACAGATTGAGGAGAGCGGTCGCAATTACCGTAAATATACGCGCCGTCTGCTTCAAAGCGGACATTAAAGTATCCTGTGGATAGGCCGTCGTGTGGTCCAAATTTGCCAATTTAGAAAATTTCCACCGCAAATTACTCAATTGCGGTATTCACGGCATTCATCGCCCCCTCCTGTGAACATCCGGCAGGATCCTCCTGAAAAAGAGTCCATCGGTTGCCTGGGTAAACAAGCGTAATAAATAAATACCCAGACGCAAGCGTCGATTGCATTGCACCCACCCACACAAAGGGACGCCCGCGATTATCGAGCACCTGTTCAGGGCTGTGGGGCACGCGGGTGATGATGATCAGTGCGGAGTCAACAAAATCCAGCACCCAAAGTCCCCCGTGCTGGTGTGTGTATACACACACACACCGATAGCATATGCAAGTCTCAGTAAACACAGGCGTAGGCTGAGTCGGTGTATGCTCGAATACATTTTAACCGAACCGAGGTGACCGGGATTGAACCCCTTGGTCCGCCTTGCGTTACTAAAAATATGACGACAGTTTTTTTATTTTACCATGTAAGGCCCACTGAGCTATATAGCTATTTTTCAGTAGCGACTTGGCCACAAATGATAGCTCAACGAAGTGGCTTATCGTGTGGAAATTTATCGTAGCCAAATCCTCTAAACGCGTGTTTTCTATGTGGAGGGAAAAACCGGAGGACCCGGAGAAAAATCCACGCGACCACGGAGATAAACATGCAAACTCCAAATATACAACCCACAACCTTCTGGATACCAGGCGAGGTAGTTAACATCTTGCCACCGTGGCGTGCTATCCCAGTCATCTAGGTCTTACGCTTTCTCACGTTTAGAGAACATTTGTACATAAGTAAACATTGTACCGCATTGGAAGCAACACAATTTATTTGTATTTATCTGTCACAAAGTAAAAACGTTGTTTAAATTAAAATTAGACAAATACCTCACATTTTAGTGCCCTACAGAAATATGTATAGCGAATTTAAATGTTCAACTCTAACTGTCCGTGTAATGTGATATATTTATATATGTTGGTGATCCAAAAACTGCCCTTGTACTGCATTGCTTTCTTTACTTTTTGCAATAACGTAAGGCTAGCATAATTTTCGTGAATTCCAATAATTGTGGATTGAAACACGCTATGCGCAGTCGAATATATATATGTGCCAACTATTGCTTTGTGGCAGTTTGATTAAGAGATTCAACTGAAAGTCGCATTATCAATGACGTGTTTTAGTCATCGTGTGTACTCATACATACTTGACCATCACGCACAGCGCACAGGTATCGCCCATATAAATGCTGTGTCTGGATCAAAATAACACATGCCTCACACGAACTTTTTCAATTGTGCTGCATCAAATAATACTTGGCCTCTTATGCACCAATGAAAAAAAAACAATCGTAGCCACAGTATCACAATGATTTCAGTGATCAAACAAGCATGGGTCGGTAGATGTGTCCATTGGCGCCTTAAGCTCGTGGTGGAAATCCAGTTACATATGTTGGTGGAAGTCTCCTTAAAAGACAATGAATGTAGACCTCCCATTAAGAGGCTCTCGTTGAGGATATATAGATACCAGGTGGCATTTAGTTTTCGTATGAGTAGGCTATTCTGGATGACAGTCCCATACGCGTAGGAATAAGACCGTGCAATACTGAATACTAATGTATCCTTGTAGCCTGTTGTCAATCCACTGCTGGATTAAAGCCTCCGCACGCCTTCACAGCAGGAGGGTGGGGTGGTGTTGGCGGGGGGGGGGACCATACTTAACCATGGTGGTCAGTGCGGGTTATGAAAATTATTTAATAGTCAACGTTTCAGGCAATGGCCCTTGAAAAAGAGTCGTTTCCTAAAACGTCACATATATATTACATAACATATCTTTTAAGGCAGTGTTATTGACGGATGTGTTGAGTTTTCTGTTATCTGTGCTTGTGCACCACGTCCATCGCGAAGTACAGTACTCATATCAATAAATCTACCATGTATAATATAGTCGCTAATTTGCCACATTTAATGGTTGCTATAAGGGTTAAATCAAGGTTCATTCGGGTGTCTAATAATCATAACAATACGGTTGGCAGCAATGCATGCAATTTAATCATGGATGTTGAAGCATGATCGCAAATGCTTTGTAACAGATGAAGACAGACGTCTTTTGGTGCATACATATTCGAACATCGATCAGTCCCGTAGACTGTCAGGTGATCGCTGTAAAACAGTCAGAATAATTTGTGACTGCGTGGTGAAAGTAGTTTGCATAAATACAAATATACATGCAAACATGGATGCACATATTTTATTGAATATTATTTGAAAATTAGGGTGGAGCGATAGCGTGATGGAACAGTGGGTCGTGCACTGCGCCATGAATGCGACAGGCTTCCAATCTGGTCCACGGTTAACATCAGTAGCAAGTGATATCCGAATCGTTTTCCCACATTCCCCGCCGACTTATCTACTCTACCCCCAACCACCTCACCAACTCGCACCAACCGGCGTAGTGAAGTATGGTAAAACAACAACCTAACATTGGATTGTCAAAGGGCTGTAATTATTCTATAAATATGCGCGGCATAACGCGTGCATCAACGCACACACACCGCGCATAGCGTGGCGAATTGGTCATGGATTACACGATGTAATAAAATTTTTGTTCCTGGGTACGAAGTGTTATTTTTGAATTGCCTATGCCTAAAAAGTATAGAAAATGGCTATTATTCCCCACAAACTTTGCTTTTGTGACCAGGACTTTACGTGAAGGAATGACACAAATGCACACGTTTTCTCATTAAAAATAGGTAAATTTCAAAATATCACTGTCCTGGTCACAAAAGCAAAGTTTGTGGGGAATAATAGCCATTTTATTTCCAATTAGGAAATAACACTTACTACCTAGGAACAAAAAAAATGATTGTGTTACACAGTGTTATTCATGCTTTTGTTTTTGTTACACTGTTATTACAGTGTCGAAAGAATAAAGAAAATCCCTTTGGTCAATACAATACTGGACATCTGTGAAAAAAGATCTTTAATAGCTCGTCGGATTCCTCAAGTATACATAAATATTCAGATTCTGATTTGTAGCTAATTAATTACCGAAATAATTTCAACACGCAACGAGCCATTATGGCTATTACTAATAGCGGGAGATCAAGACTTTTAATGGCATCGTTAAGTTCTACGGCTGCGTCCAAACCGCCCTCACAGTGCGCAGTTCACGGTTTAACCACGCTAGCTACTTTGGATAGTCTGGCCCCCGTCATGGCAATGTCGACTTCCATCACTGGCTCAGGGCCGTCAAAGGAGTTAAAGTGTCGCCCCAAAGTTTGTTTGAGCACGGAGAATTCTGGATTGATAAAAAAAACCTTGCAGAATATCCTGGTCTCGCATTTGATTTTAGCGCGGAACAAATATGTGCAATGTGTTCGAAAAAAATGCACGTGCACAATTGTTGGCCATTGCCTATTTATTTATGTGAAGGCCCATGCGGCCAGTAGATTAAAAAAAACTACGTTACATGAGAGTTTACTAATTTAATTATGTATGTGCGCTAAGTACTATATCTATCGTTGTGCTGTGTTTCTATATCAAATACCTGTTTGTATATATACTACTGTATATATGTCAAATATACAGTATGTGGTTAATATACAAGTGTTTTATATGAATGTGTGTTATACTTATGGATGTGCTTTGCATATACTGTCCTGTTTTATTTTGTGGATATGCACAATGCTTGGTTTAACGGTTAGAAAACGGGATATAACAAAAAAACACAATTTATCCTCAGTAATTGTAAAATATATTTGCACCCTCATTATTCAATTGCGGTACACGGTATATATTTTAGTATGTTTGCTTCAACACTGCGAAGCACTACCGATATGACCTCTGGGCCAAGAACAGAACATTGCCCAATTATCAGTGTTCTGGAATATGAATCACCATCATAAATAACACGGCTCACACATCCTCAAGTTAACCTCATGAGAGTTTACTGTTTTGTTTATTTGTTTGATGCTGCTGCTGCATAATCAAATAATTCGATCTTAATCGTGGCCCACCTTGATTGTCACAAGTGGAATACCTGGAAATATTCAGTGATTGATGCAGAGTCCTTGTAACATAACAGGCTTTTATTGAAAAAAATGGAAGACATATACTATAACCACTTGGGCCACCCGATTCCAAATAAGTTTCAGTGTCTCTTACACCTTCCGACAGGCATGCACAAGGGTACACTTCACGCATTGTTAGTGAGCGGCAATGTCGGAATGTCTCCCTTGCTCTAGCAAGTGAGAGGTAGTCCTGGAGCATTGGTGGGAATTCAACATTTTATGGGTAGGAGGAGCAGTGATGCAGTGATTTGCACACTGCACTATGAAACTAGCGACGTAAGTCCGATTGCTGGTCACGGCTCACGTCCATGGCGAGAGATTATTAGAACTGGTCCCGGTTGCACCCCACCCCCACCCACCAAAGAAAACAAAGACAAAGATCCCCTGTATAACCTTAACAGACTGTAGGAGCAAGTGCTGTTAGCCTGAACCTATGACGATCAACACGGCACACGAGGGGGTAGGTGGGCAGCACCACGCCCAGTCGCCTATGCCTCTCTAGTGGCGATGTTTACACACCACACCAGGCACTCATTTGAGGCTGAGTTGACCTGGGGGAGGTCCAGGACCGGTTCAAAATGTTGGCCGTGAGCGGGTATCGAATTCGTGTAAGCCAGATTTATAGCGCAGCACGCTAACCACTGCACCCCCCCCCTTTTCACCAACACGTACCGACCAGCGTGGCAATGAATAGTTAACCAACCCCTTTTATTGACAAGTCTTGGGGAATCCTTCATCCAGCGGTAGATGGATGAATGATTCCAATTATGAAGCAACTGCAAGGGATGGCAGCAGGATGTACTAGCAGGTCACCAGTCATCTACAGGGTTAATCGACATTGAATTCTTCTTCTAGTGCTACTTAATTTACTGTTTAGTGTTTTATATATCAAATAGCAATTGCATTGGGCAAATTGAGTGTATATATATTGATATGATACTGCTGTTAACATTTATTTTAAAACTCGGCAAGTCATTCCTGGGTTTAAAAAATGCAACGAATAAGATGACAAAAATTCATCTCATTGTGGCCCCCCAAATTTAGACAATTAATTAAATTGGGTTTCCAAATCTCTGAAATTAGAACGCTTCTATATAAAGTTTCTCGAGACTCAGTGACGCTTGCCTGGTTAAACAGAAAATGTATTGAATACATATCCTATATACACAGTATTGAGGTTAACCGAGCTCATCGTCTTATTGGGGTTGATAAATCATAACTATCTCTGTGGAGAAAGTCAAGATAATTTTCATTATGAATAGAAAAATCCCAGTAAAAAAAAATTACACCACTGTCTCAGGACTATAAACAGAAGTGAGCATTGCCCAACTATTTATTTAAAGACTCTTCTAACCAAAAAATTATATTATTTCAATTACACCAAGGGTCCCAAGGTGCAAAGATCATAATTTTCAGAAGAGTCTTTGATTATACACTACGTAGATATCAGGATATATACATGTATACAGGTCAGAGATGACCACTGTAGTGGAATACATAATACACGGTCACTGCTTCCTAACAAACTTCTCTGTTACATGTGTGCATTTTAAGAGAACGGCTGCCTCCTGTCGCTGCTCACGGAACAGAGTGTTCACCGTCAACAGCAGCAGCCATGAGCCTCATGCCAGGCAGCCCTGAGCAAGTGGAGGTGCGAGGAGTGCCTGGCGAGAGGCAGGCGGAGCCCGGGGTCAGAGGATCTGCCCCTCGGCCGCCCATAGAGGCTGCCGGCTTCGGGGAACCCCCAGGGACAGACGCGTGGGACTCGGAGCCAGGCCATGGGGACATGCATCCCAGCAGGTACTCTGCTCTGTGCTCGACAACCCCGCACCCTGTGCAGTCGTGTTGAGTTCCAGATATGTGTAGAGGTGTAATTGTGTAGATGTATGGGTACGGATGGGAAACAAACACAAGGGGCGGGGTTAGGGCTGTACACGAAGGAGATGCTCGCACCGACGTCCGCACCTACATCCCCCACGGGCCCCTCCCGGGGGCCGAGTGCTATAAAAGGTGGTGAGCCGGAGGGCTCGAGGTCGAGTATTAGCTTAAACCAGCGAAGAGCGAAGACCAGCTAGAATAGGCCCCGGAGCTCCCCTGGCTCGCTGTCCTTGTCAGGGTCAACCAGGGCAAGCCGGTGGCGTGGCCCCGAGAGCCCAGACTGACGTTCTTATAAGAGCCGGTCTGGAGACTCAGGGTGCCGGGATCCCAGCTTGACCAGGGCTGGGATAGGTAGCCTCCCCTAGCTCCGTAGTGGAGGACTCGGGCGTAGGTTAGTGGGGTTAGATGTTGCGTCTCCCTGTTAGACGAGTGAAGGGGACGATACCCCTCTAAGTGCTGTGTGTACCCGTTACTGTGCACAAGTTGGTGTTAATAAATAAGTGTGCCTCCGACTCCGTCGTCAAAGCCTCCTGAATACTTACTACATATGTATGCAGGGCTTAATTTAAGTTGGGTCTGCCCGGGTCAGCAATCCGAATAATATTCCTGTACTCGGCACACCAAATCTGATATACCTCTCACTGTGGCTTTGGCTACTATAGTTATATACATTATTCCCTCGTTATTCGCGAACTTGGCTATTTTGGCTATCGGCAAATCGCATCTGGAACTATACACGACTGCATCGAGAGAGATAAAGAAAGTGATGAGATAAAGTGATGAGAGAGAATGTGGTACGAGAAAGTGATGAGAGATAAAGTAATGAGATAGAGATGTGTTATGATAATTTGTATCTAATAGCTTATTTATGTATTTAAGGTAATTCATTAAACAAATAGGTTTTCATAGACCAACATAATTGTCCGAGAAATCTGCTATTCACCAGTATCTCTCGCAAATGAGGCAATCCTGCACCTATTCCAGTCTACCAGCGACCTGGAAAATATTCAGTGAGAAATGAAGGTCAGATTGTTTACATATATATTCAGCGGAGTGGCACTGTGATTAGAGCACTCAAATCACAATCAGATCGAGGATCTACTCAGTCATCATCCCTGTGTTTGGATGACAAAATTAGTGTGCACTTTTGTCGTATAGGAATGTATAATTTCCAGCACTGGCTTAGGGCCACCAACAGATGACAAGCGTCATTCCATTCCATGAATATTTTGGCACGTAAATGCAACACGATATTGAATTGCATTTTAGAATGTTATGGTTGTGTTGTAAAGGGTAGCAATTATACTTTTTTGTTTAATGATCCGCATGGTAAAACACATCCGCCTGTGTGTAAATGAGCAGGTGCGCCTTTTTTTCATACTAGATTGAACATATATTTGGTGTTTTTGTAGTTTCTGAAATGTTCGGTGCAGTGTAGGACGAATGCCAAGCTGTGCGGTCTAATATTACTGCCTGAATAAACCGCGTTACTGCAGGTGCCGTCCAGCTCCTTCACCGTTAGGACACAGTCGCTCACAGTGGCAATGGCTCGTAGCTGTTTCCTTGAGATTAATAAAAAAAACACAAACCAAACGATTAAATGATTTTATGAAGGTTTCTTTGTAACAAAAGCCTGCAGTTTAACTTTTAGGCAGTGTTTTTGCACGGTTTTATAAGTACCGTGTAAGCACTAATGTGTATTTATTTTACATATGTGTAATGCGGGCGTAAATGGGCACGTCGGATGTGATCCGAGAGGGAGGAGTCAGGGTCACGTGGGGGAGAAGTTATAGCGGGGAGACAGGAAGACATCTGGAGCAGTCGGGGGAGTGAAGAGGGGAGACCACATTGGGTGGTCGCCGTGCCTCAGCCTGATGGCTGAGGGGCTCATGACGGCGCCAGCCAGCGGGGTGGAAGAGAGAGTTGGGGATAGAGACAGGGAGAGGCCACGCAGGGCGGAGATTGGAGAGTGGCGAGATCGCCACACACAGTAAGACTCGGCACCGTCGGCCAGCGGTGACCGAGCACGGAGGAACGAGGAGCAGCGGTGGAGCTGCAGTGAGAGCAGCCGGGGGACTGCACAAGGGAACCTGCAGCGGAGCTGGTGGAGCTGCAGTGAGAGCAGTCGGGGAGACTGCACAAGGGAACCTGCAGCGGAGCTGCATAGGAGTAGAGAAAGGCTACGGGAGCGACGGCAGCTGTCGAGCTGCCAAGCGGGGGAGGCTCTGAGCGAGGGCCGTGTGGGACAGTGTAAAGAACCCAAATAAAGGACAACGGAGACAGACCCAGTGAACGAGTCCTTTATTACATATGTATAGAGTCACTTCGGAGACGCTATTTAGGAGGCAACAACTTTATTCTACACCACATAACACCGTTACACACGGGACTACCATGCACCTAACTCTTACACTTGTTACATACGGGACTATAACACTCCTATCTCTTGCGCACATGGGGTAACTATAACCGGGTCAGAACAGCCAACGTGCTGTCTGACCCACGACGTCGGAGACGGAGACGAAGACGTAGCACTTCCACTTCACCTGCAGACAGCCCCGATATTCGATATTCGATCGGGGCTTCCTTTTTATCCCTCTCGGCGCAGCCGGGCTCCACCCTCGGCCGAGCCTCCCTCTGGAACATTCCCGAAGGTTTCAGATCACCTTGCACATCCCACCTGCCCTGCTCAGCCCTTAACCACGCCCCCTTCGGGAACTCTCTAGACGACTCCTGGCTACTCTTCCCGTGTCCCCTCGGTCACCTTTCCCCCACATTCCTCACTCCAGCCCATCACGCGCTTCACCCAATGCCAGGGTGACTCGTCCTCATATGTTCCCTTCCACCAGCAGCCCGCACCACTCTCCCTGGTTACCAATTATGTGGCAATTACTCGCTGCGCTGGTGGATTGGCTGCAATCACATACTCTGTTGGTAGGACTTATTTGCCTCTCTCAGCTAGCACCCGTTACCACGCACCTAGTGACCCACTGTATGGTACTGCACGATGTGCTAGCCTCTACACCCATATTTCCTTGTTCTACAGCACTTAGCGCTATGCGCCATAGTGATCCATTTAACATCACTACACATATACTGTACCTTTCGATTTAAAGCTTTCGTGACTGCAGGGATTCATCTTCTTGGTTCTTTCGGTAAAGTCACGTAGAAGGGAAGTAATAAAATAATAAATAAATATAAATAAAACAAAATAAAATAATTCTCACGACGTTTCGGCCACAACGCAAGCAGCCGTCCTCAGGTGAAAACCAGGTCCGTCGAGGCGACAGAGTCTGAATGAAACAGCACACGAGCTTGGAGCATATATATAAGCTGGGCGCCTTGACAAAGGAATTTGCATATCAAGAGGAATTTAGCATATTTATGGGAAATGCAGGAATGTGATTAGTACTGTACTACATATGCATGTGCATTATGCAGGATTAACAGCATCAAAGGGAGCTGCACTTGCTGCTGCAGTTGCTGCTGCTGCTGCTGCTGCAGTTGCTGATGCTGCTGCAGTTGCTGCTGCTGCTGCAGTTACTGCTGCTGCAGAAGCTGCTGCCGCAGTTACTGCTGCTGCAGTTGCTGCTGCTGCCGTAGTTGCTGCTGCTGCAGTTACTGCCGTATCCATTTTAATATAACACCATGTATCACTCTACCCACCCCAACGTGCATCACACTGCTGCACATCTACTATACAATTACGACACCATACATCACTCTGCACACTGGACCAAGCACACAAATGCCACACCATCTGCCACTATACACTGTACCATTGACCATCGTGTCAATGGGTGAGTGGTGACAGAAACTTGCAACGGAGCAAAGAATCCATTCCCTGCAGAGAATACAATGCCAGTGAGTGGAACGCGGTCTGAAAGTCACCGTAAACGTGACCACAATCAGTTACGATCCGAAATGGTTTATTACGTCCTTCCAATGATTGCTAAGCCAGAATCCATCTTCTCGGTTGAAATTGTCTCTGTGTTTGTATATGTGGATCGCCTCATGAACGAATCTCTCATGATAGCCAGATGGCTTGCAGAGAACCTCTGTCTTGGAGAAGTCAATGTCATGTGAGCCCACTGAATTGTAACAGTGATCTGCCACGGCCGAGGTGTTTGTCCTACCGTGTTTCAGGTCTGCTTTATGTTCACGGATGCGGTCCGAGACATGTCGTTTGGTTTCTCCAATGTAACTACTACCACAGAGGCAACTTAGTTTGTAGACGTCAGGGTACTGTATGTCTGGAACCACATCTTTTACAGACGGGACCAGATCACGGATTTTATGTACTGTGTTGAATCGGACCTGGATCTTGTGTTTAATCAGGATTTTGGAGATCTTTTTTGTGACCCCAGCAATGTAGGGTAAGGTGATGGTCTTGAAAGGCTCCTCAACAGGATTCTTCTTGATGGTTGGAGTGATGGCTTTGCGGATTGTATAGTCGGAGTAATCATTAGCCTTAAGAGCTTGGCGTACGTGTTTGAGTTCACTGCCAATGTGTTCCTGGTCGGAAATACATATGGTATAGAGTCTTGATGAGGGAATTTTTCTGGGATGGATGGTGGTGGGAATCCGGTTTTAGGTAAGCATCCGTATGGGTGGCTTTCCTGTAGACAGAGTGGATCATTGAACCATCAGGTCTCCTTTTAATTAGGACATCCAAAAAGGGTAGCTTGCCATCTTTTTCGACTTCCATAGTGAATCTGATGGCTGGGTGTATGGAATTGATGTGGTCGAGAAATTGGTCTAGAGCAGGCCGGCCAAGGGCCTGAGTCACATCGCTGCAGATGTAGCAAGATCTGAAATCTCTGCAACCCTCAAAAACGCTAAGATGCCAGCTAGCAACATCAGCAAAGATGAGCGTTTTGAATTAGCTCAATTAAAAAAGACGGATGACATTGTCATCCTCTCAGCCGACAAAGGCAATGCCACTGTCATCATGGACAAAACAGAATACAACAGCAAAATCCAAGAACTACTCAATGATGGCAGCTATACAAAAATAAAAAGAGACCCCACCAACAGCCTCGTCTCTAAAACCAAGAAAATCATTTCTGATTCAACCACAATAATTGATCAGACCAAACAGTTCTCGTTGAAACCTTCTGCAGCCAGGCCACCAAGATTATACGGCTTGCCAAAGATACATAAAGAAGATACACCTCTTCGTCCCATTGTCTCTACTATCAACTCCCCCACCTATAAACTGGCTCGTTTTTTGTCTGAAATCCTACGGCCTTTCACTGGAAAAACCACCTCTGCGGTACTAAACTCTACTGACCTGGTATCGACAATCAAGGGGATTGCCCTGTCCCCAGACGACCTGCTTGTCAGTTTTGATGTGGTTTCCTTATTCACCAATGTTCCTGTACCTGACACCATCGCAATCATTGAAGACTTGGTTCATCAAGGACTGAATGCTGGGGTACCCCCCCTGGTGAGACACTGCTTAACCAATACATACTTCACCTGGAATGGAACTTTCTACAAGCAAACTGAGGGCACCCCAATGGGCTCCCCCCTATCTCCGGTTGTAGCCAACATCTTCATGGAGAAATTTGAGACTAACGCCATCAAGACTGCCACTCTACGCCCGACCTTATGGAAGAGGTATGTAGACGACACATTTGTCATCTGGCCACATGGCCGGCCTGCTCTAGACCAATTTCTCGACCACATCAATTCCATACACCCAGCCATCAGATTCACCATGGAAGTCGAAAAAGATGGCAAGCTACCCTTTTTGGATGTCCTAATTAAAAGGAGACCTGATGGTTCAATGAGCCACTCTGTCTACAGGAAAGCCACCCATACGGATGCTTACCTAAAACCGGATTCCCACCACCATCCATCCCAGAAGAATTCCCTCATCAAGACTCTATACCATAGAGCCCAATGCATTTCCAACCAGGAACACATTGGCAGTGAACTCAAACACGTACGCCAAGCTCTTAAGGCTAATGGTTACTCCGACTATACAATCCGCAAAGCCATCACTCCAACCATCAAGAAGAATCCTGTTGAGGAGCCTTTCAAGACCATCACCTTACCCTACATTGCTGGGGTCACAAAAAGATCTCCAAAATCCTGATTAAACACAAGATCCAGGTCCGATTCAACACAGTACATAAAATCCGTGATCTGGTCCCGTCTGTAAAAGATGTGGTTCCAGACATACAGTACCCTGGCGTCTACAAACTAAATTGCCTCTGTGGTAGCAGTTACATTGGAGAAACCAAACGACATGTCTCGGACCGCATCCGTGAACATAAAGCAGACCTGAAACACGGTAGGACAAACACCTCGGCCGTGGCAGATCACTGTTACAATTCAGTGGGCTCACATGACATTGACTTCTCCAAGACAGAGGTTCTCTGCAAGCCATCTGGCTATCATGAGAGATTCGTTCATGAGGCGATCCACATATACAAACACAGAGACAATTTCAACCGAGAAGATGGATTCTGGCTTAGCAATCATTGGAAGGACGTAATAAACCATTTCGGATCGTAACTGATTGTGGTCACGTTTACGGTGACTTTCAGACCGCGTTCGACTCAATGGCATTGTATTCTCCGCAGGGAATGGATTCTTTGCTCCGCTGCAAGTTTTTGTCACCACTCACCCATTGACACGATGGTCAATGGTACAGTGTATAGTGGTAGATGGTGTGGCATTTGTGTGCTTGGTGCAGTGTGCAGAGTGAAGTATGGTATCGTAATTGTATAGTAGATGTGCAGCAGTGTGATGCACGTTGGGGTGGGTAGAGTGATACATGGTGTTATATTAAAATGGATAAGGCAGTAACTGCAGCAGCAGCAGCAACTACGGCAGCAGCAGCAACTGCAGCAGCAGTAACTGCGGCAGCAGCTGCTGCAGCAGCAGCAGTAACTGCAGCAGCAGCAGCAACTGCAGGAGCATCAGCAACTGCAGCAGCAGCAGCAACTGCAGCAGCAAGTGCAGCTCCCTTTGATGCTGTTAATCCTGCATAATGCACATGCATATGTAGTACTAATCACATTCCTGCATTTCCCATAAATATGCTAAATTCCACTTGATATGCAAATTCCTTTGTCAAGGCGCCCAGCTTATATATATGCTCCAAGCTCGTGTGCTGTTTCATTCAGACTCTGTCGCCTCGACGGACCTGGTTTTCACCTGAGGACGGCTGCTTGCGTTGTGGCCGAAACGTCGTGAGAATTATTTTATTTTGTTTTATTTTTTATTATTTTTATTATTTTATTACTTCCCTTCTACGTGACTTTACCGAAAGAACCAAGAAGATATACTGTAACTGTTTTAGTTTGCATACATATCAGTAAAGCAATTTAAAACAAAAGTCAATGTGATTTGTTGCTTAAATGAGCAAGATTGGTGGGAATTCCACATTCATATAGTGGGGGCAAGTCGATATACAGTGATACCTCGGTTCACGAACGCTTCTGTTCACGAACAACTCGGTTCACGAACAGAAAAGTTCATAAAAATATGCTCCGGTTCACGAACTCCGCTTCGGTTCACGAACAGGAGCCACGGCCATTTTAATGCTATTTCCAGGCTGTCACATGGTCGTGACTTCCTGTAGGAAGATCGTGGAGAGAAGAAGAGACACAGAAAGAAGTACTGTGAGTACTGTGAAGACACTTTCAGTGACTTTTTGGTGTGCTTTTTAGCACATACAGTACTGTACTGTACTACTGTACTGTACTGTACAATACTGTACTTACTGTATTGTACAGTTCACCCGTTTGAGTGCTTACTGAAGTCATCTCAAGCAAGGTTAGTGTTCTCTCTTTATACACTACTATACTGTACAGTACTAATGTGTATTGTAATTTGTTTCATATTTTTGTACTTCAAAAACCAAAAAAAAAGGTCAGAACGGATTAACCGGATTTACATTGAACCCTATGGGAAAATGTGCCTCGGTTCACGACCAATTCGGTTCGCGACCAGAGTCAGTTCACGAATTAAGTTCGTGAACCGAGGTATCACTGTATATAGAATAGCAACTGATTGATTTAATCATACATTTAAATACAATTTTGACCCCAGCGGCTTGATGTGCTGAGTGAACCTCCAACCAGGATTTCAACCTTCTGATTGTGAGCCCCTCACTCTACCACTGAAACACCTTGCCAGAAACACCTTGCCAGATGCTGAGCACCATCCCAAGCCGTTGCCATATCTGACAGTCTTGTGATGTAACAAAGTGCTTGCCACAAATTAACCACAACAATTTGTTGATCTCTTCAAAGAGCATAAACCATCATGCAAACTCCGGTCATCTTCGCAGCGGCTTTTGGCTAGCCTCCGAACAAAGACGGTCACTGCATCGTGCACTTTCAGATGCACTTCTGCGGCCGTCTGGAACGCTCTTCCTTCTGACATTAGGACGCCACTGGAGCTATGCACTTTTAAATTTAGATTGAAAACTCATTTTTTTATGTTTTTTGTTATTAGTTTGTTGTCCTTCCCTCGCACCTCCGATGAGCACGGTTGGCTAGGTACGGTACGAAAGAAGTTCAACATACATACGTATGAGCATATTTCGTCGCTCCATCTCCACGGCGAACATCTTGGAGACGCTCCATTCCTTGGCTGCCACTAAGCGCACACTTAGTTTTCTTAACGAATTATGCCTTCTTCCAGTGTACGTTAGAAAACCCATCTGTTCCTCTCTTTGTCGACCACCGACTATCATCCCTTCAAGTGATACGTTCTGCCCAAGCCCACTTACTATTCGCAACAGTCCTCATGGTGTCTCAAACTTTAATTATCTCATTTGTTTTCCTCTTTCTGTCTCTCAATGTAAATTTCAAGCATGCATCTCTAAATGCTTTTTGCAAACTTTTAGCTCATGTTCTACATTTGTCAGTGTCCACAATTTTTGTGCATGGAAAGTAATACACATTTGATAAGGCACTTGTGGCACGTTGCTTCACATGAACAAGTTCAGCTCTCATTCAGCTCTCTATTTCAACACGTTTATCTCGGTCCACAGACAATAACTGGTTAGGGTTTTCTGCTGGATGTTTTAGTTGTGCCCGGCCTTAGTAAGACTATGAAAATGCATTTGACGCTATAGAAATGTGTAAGCAGTCATTCAAGCTGTCACAAACAAAAGCCTCAATAAAAAAATATATTTAGATCTAATGAAAACCAGTCACAAAAAAAGAGCAACCGCACTGATAATGGCATGAAAAAATTACCAAGACAAATCCAAGGAGAGACAGACAAAGTTATTCACAGTGACATTGGAAGATTTTTACTTAAAATTCGTTTGGCAAAACACTGAAACATTATTGATGAAGAAAATATCAATTGTCTCAGATTTTCTGACGGCATAGTCATTATAATAGTCAAATGGGAATGAAGAACTGTTAGAGGAATTAAATAAAGAAGGCCGCAAAGTTGGACTCAAAATAAATGAGTAAAGCAAAAATCACGTACAACACGTTCACGAAACAGATCTATATGGTGGAGGATAAAGGAAAAAATATAATAAATATGCCCCCTTTATTCCCATCATGTAAAAATGTATATATATTTTGTATAGCATCTTGAGATCCTGTTGCATTTAGGTGCTGTATAAAGCCATGTTCTATTATAATTGTTTGTAGTTAAAAGAGTCCCATGAGTGGTATCTATTTTTAAGTGGTACTTGTTTTTTTTGTCCCAGACCTGAATGATGCTTCAGAAAAGCAGATAGTTCTTCCGGGAATTGTTTTTGGCCGTCATCATGATCTTTTGAAACATGACAACTTGGCTCAAGGACTTTTAAAGAGGCAATCCCCTCTACAATTCTGAATTGAGTGCCGTCACTGATTTCTTGGAACCAATCGAATGTGTAAAATTTTCGAGCAACATTTTCAGTACTGTTTCTCAATGCTGTTTACTAAACTTTTAGACACATATATGGTTTTAATGTAAATATAGCAAACATATAATGATCACTAAATAAGCATTCACATAAAGACAGAATGTGTTCTCGTTCAAACAAGCATGGGGTGACTCTCATCTCTGTTTGCGGGTGCTAATCTCTCCATAGGACAGCAACTGTTGACTTACTGCAAAATATTTATTATTTTATTGACCCCAGAGGAATGATGGGCTAAGTCGTACTCTACTTGGGATGTGAACTTGCAACTTTATTATTGTAAAATTATCACTCCGCCAACATCAGCACCTGACCCACCACAGTAAGAGTGTTGACGCAAGGTATTATGCATACTGTCACAGCCATCAGGTTTAATATGTGGTCTTCTTGCAGTCATCCCAATCCCATGTCTGATGTATGTATATATGTTGAACTTCTTTCACACCGGATGTAGCCAAACGTGCTCATCGGAGGTGCAGCGTTGTCTGTCTCACTGACACTTTGACCCCATGCAGAATGTGGTGTCTATTTAACTGCATGTCTGATCCCATGTTTAAACGTGCCGTGTGTCTCACCTTGCTGGTGCCCCTGCGTAGCCGGAGGTCGGGAGCCCTGCGGGTTCGCCACAAACGGCAGGCCCTGCAGGACATGGCTCGGCCCCTCAAGCATTGGCTCTACAAGCACCGCCACAACCCCTACCCCACCAAGACGGAGAAGATCTTACTGGCGCTGGGCTCGCACATGACTCTCGTGCAGGTGATCACGAAAAATCCCCCTTGAAATAGGGCTCAGGCAATGCACGATTGAATTATGGCACGGTTGGGTAGCCGACCTGTAAGGGCAAAACCCAACTGAGCCAGTTTGCACGAAGTGCAGGGCATCACGACCAACACGTGTCGTATGCTGTGAAGTAGACTTCAAAGAAGACACTGTTGGCAACCTTGAAAGGAGATGCTGAGTGTGTAATGGTATAATAACCCAAATGTAAAAGCACTGTACCCAAATTATCATGTATAACTATACACTTATAGTGACTAATTCGGAGACAATAAGACTTGGAGGCACATCTTTATTAACAAGCACCATCGGAATTAACACATTTCATATTTAGTCCGTCTATTATTGGCGACGCTACTCAGTCAGGACAGTTGGTAGGCTGCCTGACTAGTGGTGCCCCGAGATGGTAAAGATGGAGACGACGACGAGAAGAATGGTGAAGACGACGAGAATGGTGAAAATGAAGAGAAGAACGGTGACGAAGGACTTCAGCAGCACGACGGGGATCCCACTCTCACAACAGCCCCGAGGTCCCCCACAGGTGCCCCTCTTATTCTGTCAGCATGGCCTGGCTCCGCCCTGGCCACGCCCCCTTTCTGGAACCTACTAGCGGGTCCTGGTGGGCCCCTTCTGTGACTTTTCCCCTAGATCCCCCTCTCGTGTATATCCTGGCCTGCTGACGTCAGGACTGCCATATGCCGCAGATCCCCTTTTCTGCCAGCAGCCAGTGCTTTGCGACTGCACACTCATTGAGGTTTTTTTTGTAATAAAAAAAGATCATTCCTACGTGTTCTCAATATATTCTGGCATTGTGGTTCGAAAATCCATTTACAAACAGAAGGTTGTGAGTTCAAATCTGAGTCGGTGGTCGACTCAGCCCATTATCACCTACAGCACCGATAATTTAATTAAGCACTGCCTTATGGAAATTTGAAAGGTGGTCACAGTATGGAAATACTGTCCCCCACTGTGGGATTGAGGAATTTGCAAAACTTGTTTTGGTGCCGCTCATTAAGATGAACACCACCTGATACTCTTTTGAGTATGAAAACGCTGACCTTGAGCTGATATGGTGTCAAACTAGATTCGAAGCTTTCGTGACTGCAGGAATTACTATTTGGTTCGTTTGGTAAAGTCACGTAGAAAGAAATAAAATTAAATAATAATAGAATACGATGTTTCGATTGCAACACAAGCAACCATCATCAAGTACAAATAAATGAGAAAACAAACATAGTAAACTTGGAAATATAATACAATACAACACAGAGAGTCGGCCAACACAAGTCAACACCCCACCTGGTTGATTACGTTTCTCCAAAGATTGCTCAATTTGAGAGACAAAACATAGACACACAGACAGACACACAAGCAGAGAGAGACTCACACAGAGACAAACAGAGAGAGACACACACATAGGCACACAGAAAGACGTCTCTATGTCGAGGCCTTCCTCCCCTCTTTAAGGCCTCGACACAGGCCCTCTTCATGCTCTGTACCACAAGTTTGACTTTAAGCTGCATTCATATTACCATTATGTAGTGTGTGTTACCGTGGTTTTCATGCTATTAATTTTTGCCACGTATAAAAAGTTAAGTACATTTTATATTTCATGATTCTATCCAGATTTTTGTTTCTTTCAAATTATGCATTTTCAAAATGTTTAAAGTAACCACTTAATTTTGCAATGTAAACCGTGACCACTACACACAGTGGCGTGCAATTATAAATGATTCTACGGGATGGTTAATGTTCTTATTTCAGCAAAGGTCTATGTGGTGGTTTAATTTTATTAATATTCTTCACGCTCACAACTAGGTACATGCGAATGAACGTGGATCAGAATTCCCAAACAATGTTGCTGTAAAGTTGATGGTAAAGGCCATTTGGCACCATCAAAGTTCATGGCTTGCAAATCAACTGTTGTTAACCAATATTAACAAATCCCGGGTGACTTCAGTGACCTGGGTCTTTCTCACAAAATTAACCATGGGCCTCATTGACTCCCAATGATTGTCACCGTGATTATTTAATCATAACTTTTCATCTTACTTAACTAACTACATAATCGTGCTTTGCTCAGAGCCACCTACCTGTGAATATGAGCACCCGAACCCATTGGCCTTTTGAGCAGGGAGGCGACACTCTTCTCACTTCCCTTTTGACATCGATTTTTTGCCACAATTCATCGGCCATCCCAGGGTGGCGTTAGGCCGGCTGACGCACGGCACTCTTCCCTGTGTGCATACAGGTGTCCAACTGGTTCGCAAATGCACGGCGTCGCCTCAAGAACACGGTGCGGCAGCCGGAGCTGAGCTGGGCCATGCGAATCAAACTCTACAACCAGTACGTGCAGGGCAATGCCGAGCGTCTCAGTGTGTGCAGCGGCGACAGCTGCTGCGCTGAAGGTAAGGGACACGTGTACACCAGCAGCAACAAAAACAACAACAGCTGCCATTCCCCACCAAGTGTCGGTGTTGTCACCACGGCAGCTGTGCCAGGCCAGGTGAACTTTGCATATGTGTAGTGGCATAGAATAATAGTAATGTAGCGGCATATTGCTGGCTGCTGGCAGGGAAGGGGACCTGCAGCTTCGGCAGCCCTGACGTCAGCAGGCCAGTTTATACACCAGAGGGGGATCTAAGGGGAAAGGTCACAGAAGGGGCACACCAAGAACCCGCTGGTAGGTTCTAGAAAGGAGGCGTGGCCGGGGGTGGAGCCAGGCCATGCTGACAGTATAAGAAGGGCCCATCTAGGGGACCTCGG
The DNA here is from genome assembly GCF_964198595.1 of Lampetra fluviatilis. Lineage (NCBI taxonomy): Eukaryota > Metazoa > Chordata > Hyperoartia > Petromyzontiformes > Petromyzontidae > Lampetra > Lampetra fluviatilis. Next base: position 22,610,346 of record NC_136275.1, on the reverse strand, counting down.
GGCTGTCGTATGGAGTGGGATCCCCATCGTGCTGCTGAAGTCTTCGTCACCGTCCTTCTTGTCGTCATCTCTGTCTTCACCATCTCGGGGCGTCACCAGTCAGGCAACTGTCCTGACTGAGTAACGTCACTGACCATTGCCGGATTTATTATAAAAGTATTAACCCCGATGGTGCTTGTTAATAAAGAAGTGCCTCCAACTCTTAGTGTCTCCGAATTAGTCACTACATATGTACAGGCATTCATTTGCACCTCGTGGACATACGCATTTTCACATACTGGCACACACACACTGAAATATATATAAGACAAAGATCCCCTGTAAAGCCTTACCAGATTTTTGGGGCAAATGTTTTTAGTGAGCACCTATGAAGGCCGGCACGGCACACGAGGGGGTGGGCTGCCAACACCACGCCCGGCCGCCTTTGTCTCCCCAATGGCGATGTTTATGCACCAGGTACTTATTTAAGGCTTAGTCAACCTAGAGGAGGCCCAGGACCTATTCAGATAATCGTCACTGGTATGTGCAGGAATTGAACTCGGGTCGCCGGATTCATAGTGAAGCGCTAACCGCGACACTACCACTGCACGTCCACACACAAATGGATATGCATATACAGAGCATATGTATATTTGACACATTTATGCACAGTAAACATAGTCGCTGTCCCCAAGTAGGGTTTGGCCCCACCATGGGAATGTAGAATTTCCACGTTTGGCTCAATGAAGCACCACATGAGCTCATTCGAACATGAAGACACTTTGAATAGTTGTTGTGAGCCATACATCACAGCCCCTACCCCCCTCTTGCGCCCACACCTTTGAACCACAATAGCATGCTCATTTCGATGGCCAGCGGATTTTAGCTAGCCATCGAACAAAGATGGGCACCGCATCGCACGCTTTCAGATTAGCTTCTGCAGCCGTCTGGAACGCTCTTCATTCCAATATTAAGAAGCTACCACAGCTATGCACTTTTAAATGATCTAGATTGACAACTCACTTGTTTAGAACTGCTTTTTGTGTTTAGTTTTTTGTTGCTTTTCCCCGCACCACCTACGTATGGTGCAAAAATAAGTTCAACATACGTACACACACATGTAACAACGTGTGTGTTGTCACAGAGGGCGAGGCTCTGCTGTTGAAGGAGGCGGCCGACGAAGACCGGGGCCGGGAGGCGGCGTGCGGCGACCCGGACGCCGTCGACTCGAGCCTCACGGTGGAGAACGTGAGCCGCCGGGGCCACGACTGCTCCCCACCACACCAGTACAAGAAGAGCCTACTGCGGCGCTACCTGCGCGACTCCTGCAAGCACGTGCTGGCCGGGCGAGCAGGGCCAACCGGCCCACCGGGCGCCCAGGGACCGGTTGCGAGAGGCGGCAGTGGGCAAGCGGCGTCGCTGGGCTCGGCCTGCTACGAGGACGGCTCCATCTCACCCGTGTCCAGCGAGTCCGACAGGAGGCCCTCGCTGCTTCTCCCCATGCACGGTACTGGACGTGTGCGAAAATAGAGCTTCATAGGTCATCGGATTTCTCCAGGATGAATAACGATTCGGTACAAAGTGTTGCGAGCGAGCGGCTGCGTCCTCCTCTTCTGGCAGCAGCAGCAGTTTGTTGTCACTCACATATGGCGATACTTATTTCATGCAGGGGAGCGTAAAGGGTTAAACAATGGGGGCTTCTCAGTACAATTGTTTTGCATTGAACCAAACATGGGTGTCTGATGATTAATTGTACTTTGAAACTTCTTACAGGCATTTCAAAATTACGGGGCCAAGTTCCATCCAGGTAAGCTTTACATTTTAATACACACACATCATTGTAGGGTGTTCCATCAAACGACATTTCATATTCCTGTGATTCAGTCAGTTATTGCTCTGGGTATGTGACGTCACTTAATGGGGGACATTTGTGACTTGTTCTCTCGGCAGTTATTGATCCTATTTTACATGCTTTTATTTGTTGTTGTTGTATCCTCAAATCTTGTAACTCAATTTTCACCCACTTCACAATGTGGTATCGACTGCAAACTTGGTATACTTATGTCATACTGATGGCAATACAATATTCTATCATAAAAAATAAAAAACATATATTTTAAAATATTATTTTTAACATGTAATGTTTCGGCTTGACGGTAATTGTTCACGGTAAACTGACGTTGGCTGTAATTGCCCACGGTCCCTTACGTTATGGCAAGCTTCTGGGCCACTTCCTGGAGTCGTGGAGTTCTTCCATTACTAGTACGGAACATTTAATAAAATCGTGAATAAAAAAACAAGTTTTTTAAAAATATTACTTATTTCATTTCAATAAACTTTATACATTTGGGATTTTTATTCCTGGTGGTTCTAGTTTTTTGATTGTCCATCAACTGCAAACTGTAAATTGTAGATCGGCAGACGAATAGCACTGTGGCAATGTGCTGAACTCACATTCAGAAAGCTGAGTCTGAGGTTATACAATTGTGGGAAGTCAACAGTGGTCATATTTTGTATAGATTACCCCTACCCACACGATACTGAACTTTAACTGCTATTCTCGGGCCACTTAAAGAGATGAGCACTGCCCCGCCACACGTTGAGCAAAGCAGGCACTTTCGATTCTGAGATGTGAAACCGTAGAATCACATTGACAGCTCATGGTGATGTTGTTTGTGTGGTCACCCAGTGTGCAGGGAGCCAAGGAGCTGACCTACTGGAAGGAGCTTCATGCCGCCATGGCTCTTACCAACCTGGGCACCGCTCACAGCCAAGAATTGGCTGGTGCGAGGGCCCTGTGGATGAAGCCATCGCCGGCCATCACTGCCTCGACCGCCCTGCAGCTCCGAGAAATGAAGCTCGGGCTCTAGGGACGAGTGTTTAGGGGGCTGACACGAGAAAAAGCGTGCTCTCCCCGCCCGCTGCAGCTGCGACTCCCGCAGGGGCCAGGATCGTTACCCAGTGCTTGAACACACCGAGGAGAAAACCCTCGCGGATGGTGGTGACAGTCACAAAAAGGACAAATGCGTTGTGGAGATGAATTGCTTCGGCGCAGTCTTGTGTACAGTGTTTGTTTGTTAGCTGTACAACAGTCATCCTCATCGGCCCAGCAACAGGCTGGAAGATAAACAGAATCAATGTCAAATAGAGAAAGGTCAAATCCCCAAAGCAGAAACAGTCGAACGATTTGTTTAATAAATTGGGCATCCATTTAACTACAGTGTGAACTGAAGTTTTTATGAAAAAATACAATTGATATTTTTTCAAATAGCATTTTTTTACTGTGCTTTCTGCCAAAGAAGCAGAACTTGCCTAGCAAAGTGTCAGCTTAGCTGTGCTTTCTTAAGTTCTTTGCAGCTGCCTTGACTTTGTTCCTAAGGTTGGCTTTTGACTACACTGGCATGGGAGTGTCGAAAAGCCATTTTGAACAACAAACCTTTCACATGCCATTACCACAAAACACGTGTATATATACAGTACTTTATCTAGTTTTTACGAACTTGGTATGGAATTCCACAGAGATTAAATCCTGTTTTGTTTTTCCATCGCATTCAAGTTTTTTGATGAATGAGTAAAATAAACTGTCAATAGTCATTTCTTAAAAAAAAATGAAGGCATTTAGAGCTTTGGTCATTTACTTTTGTGAAAATAATGATTAAGATAAGTGTTATGTGTGAATTGCTTTGTCTACTCAAAATTATAACTTCATACATGTCAACTTCATGTAAGATATATAGTTTACTTTTCAAACCAGGTGTGAGTCCCTTGACACGAGGTGTATCTTTATTATGAAGGACTTGGGTCACAAAAAATTAAATCAGGCAAAATGCAATACAGAAAGAAATTAAGAAAAATTATAGCAATCCAAACAATCAAAAGAAATGTATCATTTTAAATGAGCCTATAGTTAAAATGATGATATAATTTTGAAATCAAGTATTGATCAAAAATCACTTTCATTCACTTTTTATAAGTAGTGAATCCAATTAAACTGTCAGATTTTTTTTTTTATGTAGAGCAGATGCCATGTCGTTTCATGTTTGTGGAACAGCATCGTTGAAATATAATGCCCAACTTTAGTATTTATTTTCAGAACATGGACAAATTTGGTGCATGTCTTAAGTTTATCATTTATTTTGTTGGTAATTTATTTGTAGATGCCTTGAAGACAACCTTTAAACAAAGTTCTGCTAATTGACAGGAGGTAACCAGTCTTACTGAGATCAATGTATATTGGCAGAATAGTTCTCATTAAGAATGATTCATGATGCTGTATGGATAAAAGTGAGTACAGACTGTTTAGGCCTGTGATCTGTGCCACTCAATAAACTGTACGGGTCACTTAAATTGGTAGGTGAATTGGTAGTTCCACAAGTATTCGCTTACATTTTATAATTGATTTTTATAACAGACTGGCATATCAGAGCTCTTTCACAGGCCATATGGGTTACACTTCTAGTCACATTTATGCCCTCTTGTAACAGTAATAATAAGCATCTAAAGTGTTTTGAATGTGCAATTGTTTCTTCTGAGATATCTTTAATAATTTCTCTTGATGTGAAATTTTTTACGTAACTGTGCTTCTTTCTTATTGTTTCATTTGGTTTAATATGAACAAAAGCTTCCCTTGCTCCTCCGTTAAGAGCCAGTAATTCTGTCTCTGACACTTTGTTAATGGATGCTGTAATGCCATGATAAGTCGTTTAAGTGCCTTGCTTAAGCAATATGCAGCTGCAGATTCATTTTCAGATTTAAACATAAGCATATTCCAACAATCAAGGCAACAAGTCCAGGAATCATTATGTTATTGGACATTACGTAATAATGTTACAGCGCTGGAATATACTTTACATTGTGTGTTGTTGAATTAATGTCTAAAAGAATGAGTGTCTCCCTACTCAAATGAGCATGGGGTGGTGCTCTATTCCACATTCATATGGAAAGATCCAGTCTATCATGAAGACAATCACTGGTGACTGCAAATAAAGTGGTACTCATTTTATTGAGATGACGAGCTGAGTCAGTTCCCAACTGGCGGAATGAGATTTGACTTCCCACCTTCCGAGGAGTCCGACGTTCACCACCACCCAGCCAAAAAATAATGCCCTCCATGTGTTTTTTAAATCCTTTATATTAAGTTCACTTGCTTGCTTGCTTGCGCGCTTACGACCGTGCAAATCTTTCGGTCGTTTTTTAACCCACTTCCCGTGATCCAATCGAGCTGACATTTTGCACACAGACTCGTTGTGCGTGACAATTTATTTTCGTGAAAAAAAATGTTCCATAACTTTACACTTTTTAGGAAAATTTTTTTATATTTAATTACCAATTGCTTAATGGTGGCAGGCAATCATCTGACCCATAGGTGGCAGCCATCTCAAGCCAGAGGACGAGAGGACTCTAGCCGCCACGCATATAAAGGATTTATATTCATAATCACCGTTTTTGGGTTTAGATCGCGTTATTTATAAATGTGTCGTAACCCTCCACCACCCGACACGGCCAATCAGTAAAAAAGTGTCACGTTGACAATTCGCCGAATTGCCCGATGATGCTGGATGCAATTACCAGCGAAACGTCGTACTCAAATTGTAAATGTTGTGGTTTCACGCTTCAACACACAGGTGGGCTAAAGCAGTGAACTATTTGTCTTTTGTCAACGTGACACTTTTTTACTGATTGGCCGTGTCGGGTGGTGGAGGGTTACCACACATTTATAAATAACGCGATCTAAACCCAAAAACGGTGATTATGAATAATATTGGTCGCGAAAGCCTACGTGTTAAAAGGATTTATAGTAAAAAACTTTGTTTTTACGGGTTAATTTTTTTAAATACTGCACACTTATAAAATGAATAGCTACCTGAAGAATCGTTCTTGTATTTGTACATCATTACTTGAACAGAACCTTTCACAATGGTTGATTTATAGATTGGGCATCCAAAAACTATCAGTACGTGGTACTTTAACGCATGTATTTTGAACCATTGCAATGGTCAATTGGTAAATCAAATAGGTGTACAATGCATTTTTGGACTGATTTAATTACACTGTGAGGCCAGGAGGTGAATCAAGAAGCTGGAGACGATGTAAACACAGTATGTCATTAAGACCCAACTTCAAATGTATACATTTGCACATGTTTGTTTCGCAAGAACCTGATTATTAATCACAAATGAAAATCATTCTTCTTTCGCACCGTACGTAGCCAACCGTGCTAATCGGAGATGCCTTCCAACAAATCAAACGTTATGTTCGGATAGATGTGTTATTGTGATGTTTTTTCACACTTGATTCTTTTAGAGCAGCTCTTTCTGTCATTGCATAGTGGTGGGCTAGAGGCTGCTGTGTATTGATGAAGGAAACGGCAGTAAAGTATATTACATCGGATAATGTTATCATATATTTAATGTAGCCGACCAGAGGTATTATCCCTCCACCTTATTTACGGCATCTTCACTGCAAGTTGTACATTTGCTTTACATTTTTGCAATAATTGATAAAGTGTTTTAAAAAAAAATAGATCATGCAGCAACTGCTTTTGCTTCTGTGTATACTATACTATAATTGGTCATGCCACTTTTCACAACGTAAGGATCAATTTCGTATATTTCACGCTGGGTACAACTGATTCATAGTAGTTTTTTTTAAGAAACCAGCAGTGAAGCAAATCAATATTGCGTATTTCTCACATCAAACAATAAATATAGCCATTAAGTTATTTATTATAACCTTGATGTTGATTATAAAGTGTAAAATAAAGTAATCTTAAGTGCACTTTGCAAACAACACAGCTGCACACTTTTGGGAACGTGTGTTTATTCTACAGGGACACAAAAGACTCAGGTTTAAAGTTGTTTGTTATTCCACATTGGTTTGGCATAAAGCGTTTGAACAGAACAGGCATTGCGATGATTTATTCCAGTAGTTATCAACATCACCCTTTGCAGAAATCTGTCAATACGAGCAGCCTCTTAAAGTCTTTGAATTGCTCCCAGCTATCATACTTGAATTACAATACTGCCATTCGTCTAGACGTATTGCTGTACCTATTTAAACTCAATGGACATCTTACACATCCGTAATATTAACACATTATATGCGAAGTGTCTATCTGCTCAAGTTAACCTGGGATAGCGTTAATTTTTGTCGTCGGTCTTAGCTATGGACAAAAACGCAGCATTTTTATATTAGGATCCAATCATTCCATACAACAACACCTGTCGACTTGCCAAAAAGTGGTACTACTTTATCAGCCACAGAGGGATAATGGTATGAGTCGATCTCAGACTCAGATATGGATTACAGCACCCGTCCGGATTTATTACAAGAGGTAAATTACATTTCACGTGTCTCTTTGTTGGTATACGTGGAAAGCAGTGGCTCACGGATACAGCGTAGAAAGACGACAACCCCCACTTTGGCTTATCCAGTTTAAGGTGCTGGTGGATTCATGAAAGCATCATTAGTCAGTGCTTATACACGAGTGGATTAAAGCCTCCACATTCCATCACCATCCATCATGGTCCAGGGCTGCTACCATCCATCTCATTTCTTCACGTGAACTGATTTAATTGCTCCATCTAGATTAATTGAATCCTGTAATTTGCATTCAGGGGCTACGCACTTTAACAGTACATTAATTCTGGGCTGTCATCAGACTGGTTTTCACAGGTTATGCTTTGCTTTAAGTTTAACTCATAGTATCTGGTAGTTGAGGCTTTGATGATGAAAGCACTGTTGTCATATTCTGGTTATTCAAATTAACCACGTACATGCTTGACAAAAAAACCTGGAAAACCCAAGGTGGAGGATGTTGCCTCTATAACCTAGAGCCATAAGTGGCATGCTTGAGGAGGCAGCAGGGTGAAGTAGTACAATTCAAGATAGTACAGATTTCTTCCGAAGACAGTGCAAGTATATTTGCAGTGTTGGACGATTGACATGTTGCTGAAATTACATTATATCAGCTAGTTTCAACCAACGCACAAAACGTGTACAAATACCACTCAGCCTTGGTGCATTATGTATAAATCATCAATTGCTGAATAATTGCATCGTGGTCCTCTTCTCTTCGGTTACCATCAATGTAAATTTGAGCAGTGTGTGTTGTTTGAAACTTGTTTTCTGGCCTGCATTGTTTTTCTTTTATAATGGGTTTCTCATCATTTACAGATGTGAACATTACCAACAGCTCATACATCTCCTGTAGTATTACTGTCTCCAATGTCTATTCAGATTACTGCATGTCCCAGTTCATTGCATTTTGTCCTCAAAATAACGTGCTCAGGTATTTTAATGGAGTTTTCTGCGAACATATAAAATAGATGTTTTTTTTTATTTCACTCCCGAGTCTAAAAGATTTAACAGTGTGAAGAGCAACACTGATTTTGTGTTTGCCTTGTCTCTGCAAACGCACAAAAATGTCACCCGCCAGGCAATCCCAAATTAGTCCTGTACTGCACATTAATTATTATAGGTTTTATTCTTTTTAATGGTATCAGTGGTATTGTCTATCTTTCTGTTATACTACTTTTACTATTATTTTGCAGACATATAATTACAATATAAATAATACGACGATGTTACAAAGGCGTTAAATTTGGTCATCATGGAAATAACAGGGCACCCAACCATTAATTAGCCCAGTATTTCGAGGACTCACTCATTTTAAGATTACATTCACTTTCACAACTTGAGAATGATTCTCATGAGCGTATCAACAGCTTAGTTTCAAGGATGGATCGGGACAGAAGCAGCCGGTACATATAGATCATGGTACAAAGCCTTCAATTGTTTGAGTTTATTAATAATTGTATTTATCTGTTTTTTGCCTTGTGTTAGTATTTACAATGGAGCCTTTGCCAAATACTGTCATATACTTAGCAGTAGTAAGTTCCTTTAAACCGTTTCATTAAAATAACGTTATGATTTTTGCACTTGTCTTTTAAAAAAATGTATTATCCATAATTGTTGTAAAAATGTATTACTCTTGCACCTTAAATAGCTCTAAGGAATTCTGACTCTTGTGCATTTTCTGGGAAAAATACAAAATTTGCACCATGAATTACCTTCTCTTATGTGTATTTTATCGCTGAAACAGAATTATCCTCGCGCACACAATGTAAATTTTATACGTAGTGTAAAGCAAGTGCGTTCGTGAATTTGTTACCTATGGTAGCTAGAATTGTTTAAGTAATTGTAATATCAACATGACCTTTATATTTCATGTAGCGAAATCTTTTTATAAATAAAAAAAAACATTCCTGATTAAACATCGCCTACTATTAAACCTCCCACGCATTGCGTTTCCACACGCACATAAAGTGGATTTAGTGTACCAGCTCAGCATTAAAAGTTCAACATTGCCATCTATTTGAACCAATATACACACAGAATTTTGTCATATATATCAAGCCATCAGGTCTTTTCTGCTCAAATGAGCATTGGAGTGGCACTTCATTCTTTTGGCAGTCCTGAGTCTGTCATGAAAAAGTCACATTCCCATGACAGGAGCCAGTCTAAACTTTTGATGATTACTGTTCGGTTGCCGCCTGAGGCAATGATGGCTTGACTTGAGTCTCAAGTGAAATCTGAACTGGAAATATTCCAATTGTGAGTCGATCACTTTGAACACAGCATCACCCAGCTTGCATAAAAAGTACAAATTCTCAATAGATGCTATTCATCCCATTTCTAATATATTTGTACGGTCATGCAACAGCATGACTCCTCAGTGTTCTGGCTACTAAATGGAACCGAAAAGGTCTTGTTCAGGCCTTGCAACTGGGCGTCATAAATACTTGGCTGTGAAGGCACCAACACCAAACCACCCTCTACCCCATGCGACCGTTTAACAAGACATTGCCATGTTGTGTTTACTCATTTGCCATGTTAGTACGTTGTGCTCAATGTAGTGTGCAGGTTTGTCCAAATTGAGCAGCGGTTGCCTGCAACTTAGACGCTGTTTTCTTGTATCTGCTCTGCAATGGCATGCATGGATATATAGTCGGATGTATTTGCACGAGTGGCCATGCACTGACATCTACTCCAATACACTGCAGTAATATATGGCACTATATACAGTGTAATGACATGTATCCCTGTGTACTCATACACCCTAACAGGTACCATTATGATATGACAGCCAGTCATGTATATTAATCCATACAATAGCCAAAACATGTATTTAACAAGGTGAATGTGTGAGTTGTGGAATGGCCTGCATACTACTCACTGTACTAGGCAACCTGAGATAGATTCCCAGCCAGGGCTAACATCAGCTGTGAGCGATATAAGACCTGGTCAAAGTCCCCTCCCCTCCCTCACCATCCTGCATTGACCAGTGTGGTGAAGTATAGACAAATAAGCCCCATGATTAACAGGGTTAGGAGGTATTCGTTTATCAGTGGATTGAAAAGTTCTGTAAAGTAATGAATAACCGGTGGATATCCAATACAGTAGTTTCATTAGTGTCATCGAGGTAAGGTTTTTTTGTCTATTTTTCAGAAAATTTACTCATTTTAAAATATGGAATTTAGCCTATAAAACAAGGCCAAAGATATCCACTCTTGTAAATTATATCACCGCATTCACTTTCCAGTGGACAATGTTCTTTCGCAATTTCAGAAAAATTATTTCTATCATTACATTAGAAGTACCAAGTATGTAATTTGATAAGCTATTAAGTTGCATCATTTGCTGGAAACAAATTGGTTTTATTATTTGGCAATTATGTTACATTTTTGTAACGTAATAAGAACAAAGATCCCCTTTATAGCAATACAACCTTTCGGGGTAAGTGTTGTGAGTGATCACCTATTAAGGATGCCATATAATTTGAGTTAGCCGTGTGTCCAACACCATGTCCAGACATTCTTGTCGCCCCAGTGCCAATATTTACAAACCAAATCGGTATTTATTTGAGACCAAGCCAACCAAAGGGTTGCCCAGGATGGGTTCAGGTGCCACGTGCCAATTGTGTTATCCATGGCCAGGAATAAAATGCAGTGCAGTGCATTATCTATTGCTCCACCACTTCACGATCACACACGTATACCACCATGCAATTGTATGATTGTATACTTGAGACAGACTAACTGAGCAGTGTTTTAGAGTTTGTGTCTTGAGATCCTGACCTGGATCACAGTGAGAGAAAACAAGCACTCGTTAAAATACATACACCAGAATGCACTAGAACGCACATGTTCTCCTCATACATTACTCCGTATAAAGGCAAACACATGCTCACTTGATGTGCACACGCATACACAATACAGCATGCCCATACATTGCTTACACCACATGCATTTTATATATACGCGGTACGTACGTGTACCCATACAGTCCTTTGCCAATCCACTGCTCGGCGAGTGTCCCAATGCTAAGCGGGTCACGTGGGTTATTTGACGAAGGTTAGTGTGGGTTGGTGAAAATATACAAATAACACACGGATACATTATAATTATTTCTCCAGATATTCACACTGGTTTACCGTTAATCTCCAAAACAGTATAATGCACACTTGTGCTGAAGATAACGGTTAGGGGGGATAAGCCTATTGAGAAATTTCTGTTTGTGAGCACCTATTAGAGGAGCGTATAGCAGCTGGCCCTATTACCTTTGTTTTCGAAGTGTGTATTGCAGGACTTTACGCAATTGTGTAAGACTGCGTATGCCTGGGAATGGCCCAGACAAGGTACGGCAGTAACTACCATCTTTCACAGTTTTACATGGGAACGTTATTGAGCACAAAGTGTGAGGATTGTAACGTAGTGTATTAGCCATCCTGCCACTGCTCCCCACGTTTATAAACATGCCTGGCGTGAGCACATACGCTCGCATGTGTAAAGACTTCCTTACAGATCAAGTCTATACTCACGTGTTCAAAAGCTGGCGGGAGCCGGACAAACTGAGCATACATTTCTGAATAAAATATTTACCAAAAGTCATTGGAGTAAAACGAAATGCACTCTATTAAATATCGCTCAAAAGTTTCTCAAACACCCTAGTGCCAAATGTATATTTATTTAACTAAACATTTAGAGTAACTTAAGCGATAAGTAATATACACACTATAATCTGCAAAAAGTTATTAATTACATTTTTATACATAATCGGCACTTGTAAAGATATTCTGGTCGATAGAGTGAAGTGGATTTTTCGGAGGTGGAAATAAAAATGTTTTTTTTGTATGAATGCGTCAATTTGTAAACTTTTCAACTTCAGCACGGAGGGGGTGGCGCATGGACAAACGCGGTTCTGTTTCACTCTGCTGTGGCGCACACGCAATTGTCAAGGTGTAAGTTCAGGAGCTGTTGCAGCCAAAAAAATTAGCCAAGAAAAACAAACCCAGAGCTATTCTCATTTGCAGTCAGGAGCGCCATAGGCTCCGTAAAAAGGTGTGAGAGAAATTAGAGACCGATCATTTACATCGACTTTCTTAACAATTGTTTTTTATTTGCGTTTGGGTTCCTTTCTTGTCAACAACAATCTACGAGCGAGCTTCAATGTGGACATGCTCTACAGGATGACGTGTTGCATCAACACTGGGCATGGAGCAACGCGTTGATTCATCAATTACAATACAATTCTGACGTTCACAATACAAGTCACACATATAAGAATACATTTATATTGAGTCGATTCTTAAATCATGTCATGGCCCCATATTATAATTTTAAAAAATTGCTGAGGGGGTGTGAAGCCTTACATACCTACTTAATACGTTGCTTGGTTTATGTATACACATGTGCACATGTCCACTTACATTTATCCCACAACAAATTACTTATGTAGGTGTAATGCGAGCAAGGAAAGAGGGGGCGGAGTCTGGGTCACGTGAGGAGAAGGAGGATTTAGGGGGAGAACCGGAAGGGATCTGGGAGTTGAGAAGGAGTGGAAACAGGAGGAGGCCACGCTGGGCAGTGGCGAGAGGGTGGCGCGATTGCCACGTGGTGGGAGGCCACGGCACCGTCGGCCAGCGGTGTACTTGGGGCACAGCAGAGCTAGTGGAGGAGAGCTAGTGGAGTAGAGCTAGCGGAGGAGAGCTAGTGGAGTGTGGGAAGCTAGCCAGGCGTGAAGAGCTAGCAGAGTGTGCGGGGCACACAGAGCAGCAGTGTGGCTGCATAGCGGAGCAGCGGTGTGGCTGCAGACGGAGCAGCGGTGGGGCTGCGGAGCAGAGCAGCGGTGTGGCTGCAGGGTGCACGGTGGAGGAGGTGCGGGTCTGAGCGAGGACGCCGTAAGGGCAAGAGAGAGACAAGAACCCGAATAAAGGACAACGGAGATCTACACTGTTTGAAGAGTCCTTTATTACATTGGTGTCGGAAGTGAAACGGTATGTCAAAACTCAGAAGAAAGAACGTCCCTGCACCATCTTCTGAATACGATCTTCCTCCGGCGGTGGCGCTACCGACAATGGAGGGAGGAGGCGACGCAGGGACGAGCGACGCGCCGGGGGTGCAGGACGTTGCCGGCTCAGCAGGTCCGTCCGCGTTGGTGGACGCCGACGAAAGATGGCGACACGTGGCGGCCCAACTTGAGTCGCTGAAGGCTGTTTTAACGCAGTTATGCACCCTTGTGACGCCCACGACGAGTTCGGGGAGGCCAAGCAGGGACCATCCGACTGGGGCCTTGCCGACGCTGTCAGCCCTCTCCAACACGCGGCACGGAACCGCCATCTTGGGCGTCGCTGGGGAGGAATGGCGGGAAGCCGCCATCTTGCTGCCTCCACCGCGGGAAGCCGCCATCTTGCTGCCTCCACCGCGGGGAGCCGCCATTTTGAACACGTTGCGGAGTGACGCCATCTTGTCGCTGCCACACGAATCACCATCGACGGAAGACGGCGGAGCGGGGACCCGCAGCCATCGTCTAACAACTGTGAAAGAGTTCTCCATCGGCGGAGATTGGAGCGCATTCGCCTGCCGTTTTCAAGCGGCTGTACGATCCGCGAAATGGACGGACGCGGAAGCCTTGGAGGTCCTGCCAACACTTCTTGATGACGAGTCCATCAGGTTCTTCCGCTCCATCAAGGCCGAAAAGAAGAGGACGCTACACGGGTGTTTGAAGAAATGGTGGAGGCGTATGAGCCCCCGGACGATGCTCATCGTAGGTTCGTGCAGCGGCAACGGGCACCTGAAGAATTCGCGGTGGCATTCCGGGGCGCCGTGATGAAGCTAGCTATGGCCGCGTATCCGGAGACGGAGCCCGATTTGTTGGAACACCTGATATTGGGAAAGATGTTGGAGTTATACAGGGACTTGGGCATCCCCATGCCGGTGTGCGGGCACGATAAGTTAACGTCCCGTGCGGCGGCTAAGTGCCTGGATGCCCAATTTAACTTTCGACGGTGGAAACAGGTGTCGGCTTGGACGGGGGGCCCCACCGTCGAAGGCGATGCGACAGGGTGGGACCCGAAGAAGGCTGTCTACGTTCGAGACGACAGGGGTCCGGAGGAGTTGGCGGCGGCATCCACCCAGTGGCCTGCTCGAGGGGGAGCGGGGTTGCGCTCCAGGCCACCGGCGTGGGAGCGCCAAGACAGAGAGGGTGCTGCACGGCGAACCGACTTGGCGTGTTTCCGCTGCGGCCGTAAGGGCCACTTCGCCAGAGATTGTTGGGCTCGCATTCCGCGGCCGCTCCAGCAGGAGGCCTCGGCCATGGACGCGACGCGGCAGGACCATCCAGGACAGGCAAGTTAGTACGCATCAGACATCCGGCAAGGCCTGTCATCTCATGCATCACCATCGCCGTGCGGTCCGTGTGCAATTAATAACGGCGGGGCGGTGATTGACCCGTGTCGCTCGCTGACGCAGTAGCGGAAATTAGCATGGAGGGTGGTGGCGGCCACTACTGGGTCGTCCACTGTGCCTGGTTCGATCCAAGGGGTCGATGTGCGCATTTTGGTGGACTCAGGTGCGTCCGCGACTATTATCTCCGACGTGATTTTCCATCTCCTAGCCATTCCGCCGGGGCGGGTGCGACCGGTTTATGACTCTTGCATAGCGGCGAATGGGGGAAGTATGGGCATTGTGGGCCAGGTGGACACCAGCATATCAATTGGGGGGGGTGTCGGCTTCAGGGACCGTGTTGATTTCCAGGTCCCTCGCGGTGCCCTGTTTGTTGGGGACCGATTTCCTGGCAAAAATGCCCATTCAAATAAGGGTGGATCACAATTGTATTGAATTACCGGGGGGTCGGAAAATTTCATTCTTGCCGTCGCCCTGGGGCCAGTCTGCTCCTGTCTGCCAGGTACAGGCGCTGTCCGAGGTATCTGTTGATATTCCACCTGGTTCGCAGATGCTTATTCCGTTGAGGTATCGGAAACCGGTGCCTGGCATTGAGGGAGCGGCGGGTGTGTTGTTATCGCCGTCCACGGCTATAACGGGTGGCTCAACGCTGGTCGGGGCTCAGACGATTGTCCGGCCGGGTCAGCCTCCGTTTTTACAAGTATTGAATGGAAGCATGGATAATGTTAGTGTACCGGCCGGAACGGTTTTGGCTCACGTTACGACGGCTTTCACGGCCCATGATGACCGGGACTGCCGTGGCCTGGTAGGGGGGGTCTCGGCCTCCACGGCGCAGGATGATCGGTGGATTGCCGAGTTGTGCCGGGAAAACGCGTCTTTGACTGGGGACCAACGGTCCGCGCTTCGCGCGCTGTTGGAAAAGTATTCCGACGTTTTTAGTTTGGACGATTTCGACTTGGGATGCACCTCCTTGCTCTCCCACCATATTGATACGGGGGATGCCGCTCCGATTCGGATGAACCCGCATCGGTTGAGTCCGACGGAGCGGGATCATGTTCGCGGCGCAGTGGAAGATATGCTGGCTGCTGACATTATTTCCCCGTCCAACAGTCCATGGGGCACGCCAGTGGTCCTTGTGAAGAAAAAGGATTGGAATTTGCGATTTTGTGTCGATTTTCGCAAATTGAATAAAGTGTCGGTGGCAGACGCATACCCCCTGCCGCGTATGGATGATTCCCTCGATGCCTTGTCTGGGGCGAAGTTTTTTTCTACGCTTGACCTCTCGTCGGGATTCTGGCAGCTTCCCCTGGACGAGTCCTCGAGGGAAAAGACGGCTTTCCGTACGCCGCAGGGCTTATTTCAGTTTAATTGTCTGCCAATGGGCTTGAATGCTGCCCCCGCCACTTTTCAGCGGCTGATGGAGCTTGTGTTAACGGGTCTGCAGTGGAAGACATGTTTGATATATTTAGATGATGTTATCGTCTTCAGCCGCACGTTTGAGGAACATCTGCAGGGATTGGACGCTGTGTTTGCTAGGATGCGCTCCACCAATTTGAAATTTAAACCCAAGAAGTGTCACCTACTGCAACGATCCGTGCGCTATTTGGGCCACATAGTCAGTGCGGACGGGGTGGCCATGGACCCAGAGAAGACGGCGTGCGTTCGTAACTGGCCGACTCCGGCTACAGTGGGGGACGTACGTCGGTTCGTTGGGTTCGCTTCATATTATCGCAGATTCATTCTGAACATTGCTATGATCGCTAGGCCATTGCACCTCCTTACGGCAAAGGGCCGGAGGTTCAGCTGGGGGCCAATGGAGGAAGCGGCGTTTGAGGGCCTACGCGATCGTTTGGCGAATGCACCGACGTTGGACTATCCGGATTTTGATCGGCCTTTCATTCTGGATACTGACGCTAGTGACACCGGGATTGGGGCCGTTCTGTCACAGTCCAAGGGCGGCGTTGAACGCGTAGTAGCTTACGGTAGCCGCGTGCTGTCTCCGGCAGAGACCCGCTACTGCGTTACTCGCCGCGAACTATTGGCTATTGTGCATTTTCTCCGCCAATATCGGCCGTATCTATACGGCCGTATGTTTATTGTTTGCACGGACCATGCGGCTTTGCAATATGCCCTGAGAGTTGACCAACCAACTGGCCAATTGGCACGATGGTTGGAAACCCTGCAGGAATTTTCGTTCGAAATTCAGTATCGGAAGGGGTCGCGTCACGCGAACGCGGACGCACTCTCCAGATTGCCGCAGGGATCCCCTTGCGCTTGCGCTTCAGGTACGAATAGGTGTACGTGGGTTCCGCAACCCCCTCGGCCTGTTGTGTCAGCTGTCGAGGTGCCCGAGGCCCCCGTATGCCCAGGACCGGCTGATGGGGTTTTGAACCTGCCGCGCTCGGTATGGATTCGCGAGCAATTGCTTGATGAGTCGCTGGGGGCCTTGCGGGGTCAGGCTGTGAAAGGGACGGGGGGACCGCTGTCCGGTGGGACGCCGGGAGCTGCTCTCCGGGATGGGTTGCTGATGTGGAGGGAAGGGTTGCACGATCGCTGGCATCTGGTGGTGCCGTCCTCGTTACGGTATGAGTTGGTTCGGACTCTGCACTCCGAGACTTTGTTACATCTCGGGGTGCAGAAAACCTTGTTGACGTTGCAGCGGGACTACTTCTGGCACGGCATGACGACTGATGTCGTCGAGCACATTCGGGACACGCCCGAATGTGCCCGGCGGAAGCTGCCTAAACACCCATATGTGCCACCAGTGCAGTCCATACCGGTGTCTCGGATTAACGAGTTGGTGGCGTTGGATATTTTGGGGCCATTCCCGCCATCCGCTAGGGGGAATACATTTTTGCTGGTCGGGGTAGAATATCTTTCCCGCTGGCCGATGGCTTGGCCCTTACCCGACCAGTCGGCGGCGTCTATCACGGACGCGTTCCTGTTCGGATATGTAATGGACAAAGGGGCGCTGGAAAGGTTGCTCATGGACCAAGGGCGGAATTTTTCTTCTAAATTGTTGGCTGAGGTGTGTGCTGCACTGGGAACCAAGAAGGTTCGGACGTCTCCCTACCACCCGCAAACGGATGGCATGGTGGAACGGCTAAATCGGACCCTGTCGGCCATGCTATGTCACACGGTTAGCGAAAAACACGCTGATTGGGATTTGCATATCCCTGGGGTACTCTCCGCATACCGGATGACGCCTCATGCGTCGACGGGGTATTCACCTTTTTTTTTAATGTACAGCCGCTAGAATGTGCCGCCGGTGGACGTGCAGCTGGGTACAGGAGTACTTTCAGGACGCTGTTCGTCGCGTGGCAGAGGCACGGGAGGGGGCCCGATTGGCTACGGCCAAAACCCAGGCCCGGAACGAACGTTGCGCTCGGTGCTCGGATGGGAAATCCCCTTGGCGAGTGGGGGACATGGCCTGGCTGCACTGCCCGCAGGTGCGGGCGGGGACCTCCCCTAAGTTGCACAAACCATGGCAGGGGCCGGTTAAGCTTATTGAGGTTCCTAACCCGCAGTCCGCATGTGTTCGGTTCGGATCGCGGCGCTGGTACGTCCATACGTCTCAGTTGAAACCCTACGTGGCCCCGCAGACGGATGCGTCATCTTCTAATGTTGCCTTGCCGGTGTCTGTTGCATCCGACGCGCCTCTGACTTTGTCTGTTCAACCTTTAAGCGCGCCTGTCGTGCCTTCTACAGACGAACCTGCCGTGACACAGGCAGATACGGTGAATCCTGCTCCGGGTGGGCCTACCACGGCGACGGGGATGCTTGACCCCGCTGCCCCTCCAACCCCGCCACGGACACGATTGCGGAAAACCCCGGCGACGGGTCTCTCTGGGGAACGGGACTTTGGTGTTGATGGGCCTCCAACAGCGGCGGACGGTTCCGATCCCGCCGCCCTTAAAACCCTGTCGCGGTCGCGGTTCGGGACGGGCCGGCGACCCGCACGCGTTCCAAGTCCCTTTCCTTTCGTTAATTGTTGTTCTTGTTGTTGTTGTGTTGTTATAATCTCCGTTGTCTGGTGATGTCCGATGGTTGTAATTTGCTCGCATTATTTTGTTCTGTTGCAGCCGGGGACGGCTGGGTTTTTCATCAGGGGGGGGGGGTCATGTAATGCGAGCAAGGAAAGAGGGGGCGGAGTCTGGGTCACGTGAGGAGAAGGAAGAGTCAGGGTCACGTGAGAGAGAGGATTTAGGGGGAGAACCGGAAGGGATCTGGGAGTTGAGAAGGAGTGGAAACAGGAGGAGGCCACGCTGGGCAGCGAAGAGAGGGTGGCGCGATTGCCACGTGGTGGGAGGCCACGGCACCGTCGGCCAGCGGTGTACATGGGGCACAGCAGAGCTAGTGGAGGAGAGCTAGTGGAGTAGAGCTAGCGGAGGAGAGCTAGTGGAGTTTGGGAAGCTAGCCGGGCGTGAAGAGCTAGCAGAGTGTGCGGGGCACACAGAGCAGCAGTGTGGCTGCATAGCGGAGCAGCGGTGTGGCTGCAGACGGAGCAGCGGTGGGGCTGCGGAGCGGAGCAGCGGTGTGGCTGCAGGGTGCACGGTGGAGGAGGTGCGGGTCTGAGCGAGGACGCCGTAAGGGCAAGACTCTGCACCATTGGCTCAGGACTACCAATAAAGATGAGCACCTCACCCAAGATCATTTGAGTAGAGAGACACGTTGACTCGTGGAATTTCCAGTATAATAATCCTCTCCGAGGATCGCGACCTTATCGTGATGGAGAGGTTTGCGTGTTCCGGTGATCCCGAGAGCGAAGCCGTCAGAAGGCTCGTGCTCCTGGCGGGGTCACCACCTATGGTGGCAAGGTGAAGAGGGGAGGCTGCAGACTAAAAGCGATCCAAGAAGTCCTCAACGGCTGTGGAACAGGAAAGAGGACGGCTGTGGGTCTCAAAGGTTGTGAATGTGGACGACAAAGGCTGTAACGGGGAAAAGTGGCTCTGGTTGGATAAGCTCACCATGCCACTGGACCCAGCCACTCTCCCGTCAAGATCGTGTGGATCCCATCCGCGCACCGAGGTCTCCACGTAAATCAAGTCCTGCGGCGATGGACGATTGTCGAAGGGGGCCGGACTCTGATCATTGAAGCCCTCGGTCAAGACTCTGCACGATGTGTTATGGTCGTTGGAAACCCGCACCGAGATGGAGGTGTCCTTCGGCAGCAACATCCGTGGCTGAGCAGTTCTCTTTAGAATGCCCTCGGATCCAGAATTGGACTCCTCAGCCACCTCAAGAGCCACCACCAAACCTCATGGACGTCATCCTCGAACCCCGAGGGACTGCCGACGATGGTAATAATAGTGATGATGAAAAACATTTACAGACATTTTTCAAGCCATGCTGGTTGAGGCCCTCCCCATGCCTTGCCAGTAGTGGAGATTGATTGACCATACTTCACCACACTGGTCAGTATGTGTAGGTGAAAAGGGTGGGGGGGCATGGCCAGTTCAGTTAGACATGACCACTGGGTTCCAAAGTGTAGGCCATGAACCACTGCTCATCCTCCGAATTAGCTTGGTTGGCGACGTATGGTGCGAACGAAGTTCAACATACTTACGCACAGCACTGTATATATATGACCAATGTATTTATATGCTTTGCAAATAAATTGGAAACTTGAAATAACCAGACAATGAAGATTTGTATTAAGTCTGGAGTCAGGCCTTCCTCTTGGTCTCTGACCTCTGAGTGTCCCTGTATCTTCATCATGTACATGTTCTACCTATTGCAACCTCCTTTACCTAATTATGTTCACAATGCGTCTGCTACATTGTGTTCCAAACTTCCAAGTTGCTTACCCTATCTTGTCAGGTATTGATAAGCACTGCGGTGTTCCAATTCCCAAGAAATCATGGGAGGGATATAAGGCCACATTTCATCTTTCAATGAGGGTGGGTAGGTAGTGAAAGGCAGTCATTTGTGTGGATAAGCAAGTGTACTGCAGTGACAAGCAGAATATTAGTGCTGGATACAGCCACATTTGGCAAAGTGATTTGTAAATGTATTTCTTCAAAATGTATCCGTAGTTACATTTTCATGTACAATTTTGTTGTCTTGGTGTCCTCTGGACTGTTTTTGCTGTTGTTTTACTGCCTTTCTCTAACTTGGGAAATAATGTACTAGTGCAATTTGAACGTATGTACTTTTTCTTCATTTTATTTAAAGGGCGCCACGGTGATGTGATGTTATCTTCCTCACATGGTATGCAGGAGGTCGGGGCTTCGATCCCAACCCTGACGCCTGCTGCATATTTGGAGCTTGCATGTTCTCCCCATGGTCGTCTGGATTCTTTCTCTGGGTCCTTTGGTTATTCCCTCCACATTTAGAAACATGCATTTATATTTATTATATTATTTTGCTGTTATAGATTTCCACGTGATAAGCCACTTCGTTAAGCTATCATTTGTGGATAGGTCGCTTCTGATATCTCTGTGGACTTTACCTGGTAAGAAAAAAAAAAGTTCTTCAGTTTTTTTCACATTTTGTAAGTGATTTGTTTACCTTTCCTATACTTTGCACTCTCATCATGTTTTCGTATTGTTCGTTGTTGTAACGTTTTGACCTGCCCCTCCTGGACATGTGTGAAACAGAGCTTTATAGCTCTTCGGATTCCTCCAGTATAAATACACATTCTGATTCTAATGTTTACCATTCTCTTCCTTTTGTTTGCACAGCAATGGAGGTGCCTAAAGTGAATTACACCAATGTCAGCACCTGCTGCAAATTCACCATATATTTGTACTCGGGTACCATATGCTGCAATCAACATTTTTCGTCTTAAAAAAAGAATACCCACAAAAAAATGTTCACTCTTTAAACAATGCACACAGTTTATGTGAAACGCAGTGCACGAATGGGCCCAGATTACACGAGGAATGCATAAGGAAAAACTATACGTGGATTTTGGATGTAATTTTCTTCTTTGGCCTGTCATCACCACCTAAGGTACGGTTGTGCTTGTAATGTTCATCAGTGGTCGTTACATGTGTAGTGGTGATACGCGCTGGGTGTGTACGTCATGTGCCAGCGCGTATGTACGTGTGTGTGTGGTGACGCGCGCTGACGGGGAGGAGCAGGCGTCAGTGCGCGGGTGGGGGTAGTGCTGCTGATTGGCTGTGTGCCGGTGACGCGCTGAGAGGGAGTGATCGGGTGGCAGCGCGGTGTGATTGGTCGAGGAGTGGAAACACGCGCTGGGCAGAAACGGATCGTAGAGATAGCGCGTGGTGATTGGGTAACTGAGGAGCGGTGCCGACGTTGATGTCCGCATCCGCTCCGTCTCCCGGGAGGAAGAGATATATAAGATGATGCACAGAGGAGTAGAGGGCAGAAGTGGAACCATCTAAGAATGAAGACGAAGGTGCAGAGATAGAGCCCGGAGAGGAGAGTAATGGAGAGGAGAGGAGAGTAAGGGAGAGTAGAGGAGAGTAAGGTATAAGTGTGTAGCCAGAGAGAGAGAACGGTCTACACGAGCTGAGGGATGTATAGTGTGTAGCCAGAGAGAGAGAACGGTCTACACGAGCTGAGTGATGTATAGTGTGTAGCCAGAGAGAGAGAAAGGTCTACACGAGCCGAGTATGCATACGGTGTAGCCAGAGAGAGAGAAAGGTCTACACGAGCCGAGTATGCATACGGTGTAGCCAGAGAGAGATGCAAAGTCTACACGAGGCGAGTGGAGAGTGTAGCAGAGGCGCAGAGTCTACACGAGACGAGAGAAGAGTGTAGCCGAGGCGCGGAGTCTACACGAGGCACAGAGAGCCAGCAGCACAGAATCTAAGAGAGTCAAGAGAAGCGTAGGGTGAAGAAGAAGAGGTCACGAGTTGTACCGTTGTATGGTGACCGCATTGTGAAGAAGAGAGGCCACGCGTTGTATCGTTACAAGTCAAGATTTAATAAAAGAAGTGTGTTCCCGTCAAGGAGTTTCCTGCCGTCATTTTCCAATACTTCATCTGGCGTCAGAAGTGAAACGGGCTTCCAAGCATGGAGACAAGGAAGACCCGTAGGACCCACGGGATTGACCGCGAGGAAAACCTGGACGACTCGGGGCCGCTGGTGGCGGGGGGTGAGGAGGAGGACTTGCCCACGCTACAAGATCCGTCGACGGCGCCGGCCGAGCGACCGGGGACCGAGGCCGTGCTTCGTGAGGCGCACTCCCGACTGGCGGAGCTGCTGCTCGCCGCCGCGTCCATCTTGGCGGAGATCAGCTCGTCGGGAGGAGCGGGGACGGTGGGGGACATTTTACAAGGTCGCCCCGCAGATTCCCGCCAAAACGAATGGGGGATTCCCGCCATTGCGCCTGGGCCTACTTTTGGCGGGAACGGCGAGCGCCACGTGGTGGTGGGTTCCCAAGCGCGCGCATCGACGTCATCAGCGCGCGAGGGGGTCCGCCATTTTACGTCTGCCGCTGGAGCCGCCATCTTACACACCGACGGAGAGGCGGAGAGGAACCACGAGGCGGATGACTTCATTTTTCAGCAGCGTCTGCCCACGTTGTCAGCCTTCAAGGCGGAAGGCGGAGACTGGGGCAAATTTCAGCGAAGGTTTTTGGCGCATCAAGAGATGTCAGCGTGGTCCGATGCTACGGCGCTGCGGGCGTTGCCTGCCCTGCTGGACGACGATGCGCTCGCGGCCTTCAGGTCTGCACGGAAGTCGGACCGCTCCACGCTGAAGGATGCGCTGGGTTTGTTGGCCAGGGTCTACGGACCTCCCTCGGCGTGCCGCCATCATTTCTACGCAAGACGGAAAGCGGCCACGGAGACCGCGCTGGCCTATCGCATGGCGTTGCTGGCTCTTGCTGATGCTGCGTTCCCTCGGATGGACGAGGAGGGCCAAGACGCGATGGTTTTGGAGCAGCTGCTTAAGTTGGCGCAGGACCTGGGGGTCCCTATCAACACAGCTGACGAGATTGATATTTCTTCTTTGAGAGTCGCCACGAGTATTCAAGCGCACGAGGCCCTACAACGGAAACAAGGAGTTGGTTGCAACGCTGCTGTCGTCGCAGCTCCGGGTTCGGTGGTCACCGAACCCCAAGTCGTCAGCCCACGAGAGGAGGCGTTCGCCACGGGACGACCAGGGGACTGGAGGCCGGGGGCTCGGTCGCCTCTGCGATCGGGCCGAAAGTCGGAGCAACCAAGATCTACTCCGACCCTCGTCACGTGCTATAACTGCGGCCTCCGGGGCCACGTGGCGTCCGGGTGCCGCGCTCCGCGTCAGCGCGCCATGGGTGCTCGGCTGGACGACGACCGAGATCCCAAGTCATCTCTACAATCCCCGGCAAGTCGCGGCACCTCACACGCTCGGCCTGTTTATTCGGCACACATGGGACGCCGCGTTGCGGCGGAGGAGGGCCGGTTAAGGTTCGGGGATTCGGTTCGGCGAGGGGGGTTCGGCCGGGACCAGGGAGACATTGAATGGGCGGAATTGGGGCATAGAATTGTGGCTGCTTCGGCGGGTTCGTCCGTTGTTACGGGATCTATTAATGGGGTCGAGATTAGGGTGTTAGTGGACACGGGGGCATCGGCAACTATTATATCGGACCTCATTTATGATATTCTCCCAGTCCAATGTCGTCCGCTGCTTCCAGTGGATGTGCCATTTTACGCCGCTAATGGGGGATCGTTGGGCATTATCGGTCAGATTAGGGCGTCCATTTGCATTGGAAATATCAAATTGTCGGGACCCGTTTTCGTTTCGTCTTCTTTGGCGGTTCCGTGTCTTTTGGGCACTGATTTTTTGGCTAAAATGCCCATTAAAATTCTTATCGATCAACGATGCATTGAACTGCCATCGGGTCGCCGGATTGCATTTTTGACGAGCCCTACTGACATTCGGACGGCGTGCACTACGATACAAGCGGTGGCGACACAGACCGTGCATGTGCCCCCGGGTTCACAGATGTTGATTCCCCTCCGGTTGCGGAAACCATGGGTGAGGGAGGCTTCGGAACAAAGTATGCTTTTGGGTCCTTCTAACAAGGCTGTCGGGGGTCTTGATTTATCGGTGGCTCACACTTTGGTGCGGGCTGACAGGGATCCGTTTGTGATGGTTTTGAACGCGGGGTCGCGGCCAGCTGTCATTCCACAGGGCACCGTGCTGGCTCACGCGGCGCGGGTCCCTGTGGATGATGGGTTGGTTGCGCAGGTGGGCTCGAGCCCCGCGCGGAACGTTGAGCCAAGGGAAGACCTTGAGTGGGTCCATTCGCTATGCGCCGCCTCGGACGATTTGTCGGCGGCGCAGTTGGGTGCGCTGCGCGAGTTGCTCATAGAATTCTCTGATGTGTTCAGTAAACATGAGTATGACATTGGGTGCACGGATTTGTTGCACCACCACATTGAAACGGGCGATGCGGCGCCGGTCAAGCTAAATCCCTTCCGACTGAGTCCCGTGGAGAAGGAACATGTTCAGTCGGCTGTTAACGAAATGCTAGAAGCCGATATTATTTCGCCCTCCTCTAGCCCGTGGGGAGCGCCTATTGTGCTGGTTAAGAAGCAGGACGGGTCCCTGCGATTCTGCGTTGATTTCCGTCGCCTGAATAAGATCTCTGTGGCTGACGCGTATCCGCTCCCCAGGATGGATGAGTCCCTCGATGCATTGTCTGGTGCGCGATATTTTTCGACTCTTGATTTGTTATCGGGGTTTTGGCAGTTGCCGCTCGACGAAGAGTCGAAACCTAAGACAGCATTTCGGACTCCAGGGGGGCTGTTCCAGTTTAACCGGTTACCCATGGGACTTCACTCCTCTCCAGCGACGTTTCAGCGACTTATGGAGTTGGTTTTGTCGGGCTTGCAGTGGGATACATGCTTGATTTATATGGACGATGTCATTGTTTTCAGTAAAACGTTTGAAGAACACCTCCAGCGATTGAGAGGGGTGTTCTTGCGAATGCGATCGGCTAAGCTGAAATTTAAACCGGCCAAATGTCACCTCCTTCGGAAGTCGGTTAGATACTTGGGACACATTGTCGATTCTTCGGGGATCTCCACCGATCCCGCGAAGACGGATTGTGTCGGTTCGTGGCCGACACCTACGTCCGTTTCCGACGTGCGTAGTTTCATCGGGTTTGCTTCTTATTATCGGCGGTTCGTTGAGCACTTCGCCACTATTGCAAAACCCTTGCACGCTCTAACGGCGAAGGGAGTGAAGTTCAAATGGGGACCGGAGGAGGAGGCCGCGTTTCGCTCCCTCCGGGACGCCTTGGTGGGTGCCCCACCCTTGTGTTATCCCGATTTTGCGAGTCCCTTTTTGCTGGACACGGATGCTAGCAACACGGGCATTGGGGGGGTGCTATCCCAAGTCGTTGGGGGTGTCGAAAGAGTTGTCGCCTACGGTAGTAGGGTGTTGTCTCCGGCGGAGCAGCGCTACTGCGTCACCCGTCGCGAGCTGCTTGCCATTGTCTTTTTTGTGCAGCAGTTTAGGCCATATCTCTATGGTCGTCACTTTACGGTCCGAACGGACCACGCGGCGCTACAGTATTCATTGAGGGTCGCCCAACCCTCGGGCCAGTTGTCGCGTTGGTTGGAAGTCCTCCAGGACTATCAGTTTACGACTACGTACCGTAAGGGGTTGCGACACACAAATGCCGATTGCTTGTCGCGGTTGTTGCCTTGTGATGAATGCGCGTGTTTGTCGGGATCGGCGCGCTGTAAACCGACGCTTGCGGGGGAGATGGGGGCACTGGCTGCGACAGCGGGCGCACCGATCGTGGATGATTCCACTGCCTCTCAGGGTCGGGACTCGCTGCTCTCGTTGTCGCTCAGCGAATGGGGCCGTCTCCAGATGGCGGACAGCTCGCTGCTAGCATTGCGCCGCAAGGTTGGGGGTCCCGAGGGGGACCAGGAGCGTACCGGCTCCTATGTACTTGAGCAGGGCATGTTATTGAGATGGGACAGGTTGTCCCGGCGGAACGCACTCGTGGTGCCTTCCGCTGTAAGGGGGAGGGTTGTCTTGGCGGCACACGAACGCCTCTTGCACTTGGGAGTTAACAAGACGCTTGCCCTGCTTCAGCGTGACTATTACTGGCCGGGAATGGGAAGTGATGTGGTAAATATTCTGAAGGGGTGCGTTGAGTGCGCCAGGCGTAAACCACCGCCCGTGGCAGCTAATCCACCGCTGCAATCTATTCAGGTCTCGCGTACTAACGAGCTCGTTGCACTCGATATTTTGGGGCCCTTCCCAGTCACGCCGAGAGGGAATAAATATTTGTTAGTGGGGGTCGAATACTTTACCCGATGGCCTATGGCGTGGCCTCTCGCTAACCAGTCGGCAGCGGCTGTGACGGACGCCTTCGTCCAGGGCTATGTCCTGGACAAGGGGGCTCCCGAACGCCTGCTGACCGACCAAGGTAAAAAATTTTCGAGTAAATTGTTGCAAGAGGTGTGCGATCTGTTGGGTACCAAGAAGGTGCGTACCTCCCCGTACCACCCGCAGACAGACGGGATGGTGGAGAGACTCCACAAAACTTTGACTTCCATGCTGTGCCAGCAGGTGTGCGAGGCACATGTAGATTGGGACCTGCAGGTCCCGGGAGTCCTTGCCGCGTATAGAATGGCCCCCCATGCAGCTACGGGGTTTTCCCCATTCTATTTGATGTACGGTCGGGAAGCTGACCCGCCAATGGAAACGCAACTTGGCCTGTCCGCTCCACGAACTAATTCTAAATTGGCAGAACATATTAAGTTTAATATTCACAAGCTGACAGAGGCGAGGGAGGCCGCACGGCTTAATTCCCGGGCTCGCCAAATTGCTAATGAACGGTTGCGGGCACGGAAGGTGTCCGGGCACGATTGGAAACCAGGTGACAGGGCCTGGCTGCATTGCCCTCAGGCACCCTTGGCTACGTCGCCTAAATTGTTGAGACCGTGGAGGGGACCCGTGGAGGTCGTGCGCGTTGCACGACCCCAGTGCGTTCAGATAAAGTGGGGAAAGCGCCGTTGGTACGTTCACCCCTCCCGACTGAAACCGTTCTCGCCTCCATATGGCCTCCCCTTGTGTCGTCATGGCCGAGCGTGTGACGTGACCGGCGACCCACAGGGGGAAATGTCTCTGCCTGATCCACGCGTATTTTCGCCTGATCTGCTCCCAGGTGTCTCGGATCTGACAGCTGCCGACCACCGGCGGCCGGATCTCCGCGGCGGGGCCGGCCCTTTCAGGCCCGTTCCGCGCCGTCTGGAGCAGCCGGAACCGTCGGACGGTCGTCAGTGTCCCGCCCCATACGACGGACCAGCCAGACGGACTCGCGCCAAGTCGTGCTACTTTGCGCGACCCGCCTCGTGAGGAGTCGGGGCTGTTGGTGCGCCTCGTCACTGCGTGTAGTCGCAGGGACGTGGGGCGCGTTCGTTTTTTGGAATTTGCTCGTATCGTGTTATTGTTGACTTTTCGTGTTCATTGTCAATCTGTACATAGTTATTCTTGTTGTTGTTGTTGTTATGTTACGGGGCACACTCGGGGGGTTACGGGTTTTTTTTTGTTGGTTGTCGTTTTATCGTCGCGGTTGGTTGTTGTTAGCAGCCGGGCCGGCTGCGAGCTATGTGGGAGGGGGTGATGTAGTGGTGATACGCGCTGGGTGTGTACGTCATGTGCCAGCGCGTATGTACGTGTGTGTGTGGTGACGCGCGCTGACGGGGAGGAGCAGGCGTCAGTGCGCGGGTGGGGGTAGTGCTGCTGATTGGCTGTGTGCCGGTGACGCGCTGAGAGGGAGTGATCGGGTGGCAGCGCGGTGTGATTGGTCGAGGAGTGGAAACACGCGCTGGGCGGAAACGGATCGTAGAGATAGCGCGTGGTGATTGGGTAACTGAGGAGCGGTGCCGACGTTGAGGTCCGCATCCGCTCCGTCTCCCGGGAGGAAGAGATATATAAGATGATGCACAGAGGAGTAGAGGGCAGAAGTGGAACCATCTAAGAATGAAGACGAAGGTGCAGAGATAGAGCCCGGAGAGGAGAGTAATGGAGAGGAGAGGAGAGTAAGGGAGAGTAGAGGAGAGTAAGGTATAAGTGTGTAGCCAGAGAGAGAGAACGGTCTACACGAGCTGAGGGATGTATAGTGTGTAGCCAGAGAGAGAGAACGGTCTACACGAGCTGAGTGATGTATAGTGTGTAGCCAGAGAGAGAGAAAGGTCTACACGAGCCGAGTATGCATACGGTGTAGCCAGAGAGAGAGAAAGGTCTACACGAGCCGAGTATGCATACGGTGTAGCCAGAGAGAGATGCAAAGTCTACACGAGGCGAGTGGAGAGTGTAGCAGAGGCGCAGAGTCTACACGAGACGAGAGAAGAGTGTAGCCGAGGCGCGGAGTCTACACGAGGCACAGAGAGCCAGCAGCACAGAATCTAAGAGAGTCAAGAGAAGCGTAGGGTGAAGAAGAAGAGGTCACGAGTTGTACCGTTGTATGGTGACCGCATTGTGAAGAAGAGAGGCCACGCGTTGTATCGTTACAAGTCAAGATTTAATAAAAGAAGTGTGTTCCCGTCAAGGAGTTTCCTGCCGTCATTTTCCAATACTTCACATGGATAGACTGGCCCTCACAACGGTAATGTGGAATTTCAACGTGCTGGATTTAATTGCGCCATTGGCTCAATGGGCATTTTCTCTGTAAGCTGATTTCAGAGTTGCCACATACTCAGCCCTTTTGAAATTATTTTCCAATTGATTCATATTCAGAATTAAGTTGGACCGAATGTATGATGATCCAACTCCATTCCCAACATACTGAGTAAATTCTCATCTGTCCTATGGTCCAGTCGATACCGGGTATATTGGAGCAGCAAATCCAAATGAGACTCCCATGAATCGTTTGCACAGAAGCACTTTGACTTTAAATTGCAATGTTTGAGGTGGCAGGGTGGTTCAGACGTCAGAGTGCGGAGTTGGCACTGCTGACATCCTGGGTTGACATCCAGCAGTTGCCAAGAATTAAACTGGTTCCTCAAAGTGTAGTGGGTTGATGGTCTCAGCTTGATCACCAATGACTGTAAAAAAAGATCACATTAAATTTGGTTCTGCAAATCATACACATTTTGTCACTTAGAAATAAAATATTTCATTGCCATGTGACTAACCTCACTGTCATATGCAACGCAAGTGAGTAGTACTGCCCTCTACTGTGTGTAGTCCAAAGGCTATTTAAAAGGATTTCGGAAACTGCCGTGTGACATCCACTTCCTTGGGCCTTCTTCAACACTGAAGGGTGCACTGCTCTGTGAGAGATATGAATGGATAAAGTATTCCCTCGTTTTCTTGGTTCTTTCGGTAAAGTCACGTAGAAGGGAAGTAATAAAATAATAAAAATAAAACATAATAAAATAAAATAATTCTCACTTCCCTTCTACGTGACTTTACCGAAAGAACCAAGAAGATGAATCCCTGCAGTCACAAAAGCTTTAAATCGAAATATTCCCTCGTTATTCGCGAGGGATACAATCCGGAGATGCTCATAAACAAGACATTTCACGGATAATGATATTGGTCTACCAGAATCTATCTGTTTAATGAATAACCTTAAATAAATACG
The DNA here is from genome assembly GCF_964198595.1 of Lampetra fluviatilis. NCBI lineage: Eukaryota > Metazoa > Chordata > Hyperoartia > Petromyzontiformes > Petromyzontidae > Lampetra > Lampetra fluviatilis. Next base: position 22,580,112 of record NC_136275.1, on the reverse strand, counting down.
TACAAAAAACTCTTCAATACGTGAACATTATCATAATTAATAATAAAAAATATATTAATATGAACATAAAGTAAATACAAGTAAATATTTCAGTATTAAAAAAAACTTTATAAATTAACTTACCTTTATCTCATTATTTGATCTCATCACTTTATCTCCTCACTTTATGTCATTACTTTATCTTGTCACTTTAGTTCTCTCTCTAGATGCAGTCGTGTAGAGATTCAGATGCGATTCGTTGATTTCCAAATTCGCGGATAGCAAGTTCGTGAATAATGAGGGAATACTGTCCTGTACTTTGTTTCAAAAGCACAATTTGGAGAAAATAACAATGTTTTACACGATTCTGGCCAGGTGGCAATGTGTTTAGAACACCTAACGCATCATCGGAAGGTTGGGAGCTCAAATTCCAGCCTGCAGCCGACTCAGCTCTTATCCCTCTGGAGTCAATATGGATACAATGTTGATACGGCTCCAACCATAGGAATGTAACATTTCCACCACTGGCTAAGGGCCCTCAATGGTACTTAGTACTGCATCATACTCGTTTGAGCAAGAAGACGCTAACTCTTGTCATGTTCTGCGAGACTCACAAACTGAATTTTATTGGAAATTATTTACGATTTTATGACAAGTTATTAACCGCAATGAGGAGGCCTCTCATTTACCGATGTATTGTTTACAGGAAGACATTTACACCATCATTATACCACAAGATATATGTTATATTGAACAACGGATAAGAGAAAGTTCTAATTGTTACCTCCAGCAAAACAAAAGTATATTTGTACAGCTGCTCCAATAAGAGCAGAGGATTACATTTCAAATGCTAAAGAACTGGAAATCAATAACTACGAACTACATGTAGAGCTAAGCGTATAGTGCTTTTCCACAAGACATCCAACACAACATTCCAAGTGCACGGAGACTCGACACGAGGTCAGATTTGACATAGAAGGATGGTAAAATTATTTTCATGGATGGACGGTATAAACAACGTGGAAGTTGAACATTGAACGTGGCATGTAAGTATTGTAAAATAATTGGGAATAAGAGATGTTGTTGCTTGAGGAACATGTGCTGGATGAAGGAGGCAGGTTAATGAGATAGGCCCGAGGCAGGTTACTGAGACAGGCCCTGGAGTAGCATCCGGAGATTGGTGATCCAGGCGAAGACCTACAGTATTTATATGCTGCGAAGAAGAGCCATTGCCAGAAATGTCACTTATTATGTATTTTTCTTTTTGAGGCCACCATACTATTGACAAATGTGTTGAGCTTTTTTGCAAAACCCTAATGGTGGGGTACTGGAAATACAAATCTTGGAGGTTGGGTGTCAATACAGATCTTGGAGGTCGGGAGCTCAACGGTTGCAGAAGGAAGGGATGTTGAGGTGTGGTGCAATCAAATTGCATAGGGCATGATGACCTCTAGATCTAGAGACTTTCAGAGTTTTAAAAGGAGGTTATTAACCATACATTCCAAATAACTGACCTGTGGCGATGGTCCTATTTTTTGAGTGTCACATGGGTTGTTGGATTGTGACGTATTCTAATTTGGCATGCATCACGATTAGATTCAAGATTGGCTTTTAAAAACTGTTGTGACTGGGCTGCAGTGTTCATTGAAATCAATTACATACAACAACATATGCTAATAAAAATAGATGTTTACACACACAATGCCATGCAGGTATCATGAGCATATAAATGTATTTTAATTTACTTCATATTTGCTGTCACAGTGCAGCTTCTGAACTGTAAAAATTAAGTTCGCTGCAGTTTTACTAATCATGTTGCGGTGCAGCCACATATATATTCAGTACCTAGTGACGCGACATCACACCACCCAATTCACCCAGAATGTTCCCGATATCGGCAGACCTAAGAATCTAAGCAAAGTTCAGCCTGGTTGGTGCTTGGATGGGTGACCAACAGGGCTTGCCAGGTGTTATAGGCCTGGGGCTGCAAGGTGGTCAGGAGATAGTAGTGTTAAATGCTACCCAATATTTTTTAACAATAAATCAGTCAAAGAGAGGCTATTTCATTGCGATGTCATAAAAACTTAAAGAATTTCTATTAAAATGTCACTCAAAGTGCTTGCCACAAGCGAGCCACAACATTTTGCTGATGTCGCCAAGGAGCATAAACCATCAAACGAATTCCGGTCATGCTGGCAACGGCTTTTGGTTAGTCATCGAAGAAGGACAGTCACTGCATCGCGCTTTTTCAAATGCGCTTCTGCGGCCATCCTTCCAATATTAGGAAGCAACTAGAGCTATACACTTTTAACTTCAGATTGAAAACTTATTTATTTGGAACTGATTTTTGTGTTTTTTGTCCATCCCCCACACCTCCAATTAGCACGGTTGGCTACGTACGGTGCAAAGGAAGTTCAACGTACATACAGATACACCTCCTCGTACGTATTCGATTCCTCTGGGTACTCCAGATTCCTTGCACATGTCAAACACTCGTTAATTGCGTTGGCACAATATCCCAATGCAGGATCTTCCTGCGAAAAAAAGTCTTGGGACTTTGTGAGGCTTTCCTGAGTAAATAATTGAGATTATTCTGTGGAGCTATGTTAGTGTGGCGGATGATGAGTTTAAGTGAAAGCAGGTACACCAAAAACGTTATTTGTTTTTTTCTTTCCAAATAATCTATAACTGTTCTCTCTGAGTGTAATTATTTTGTTAATGCTGCATCTGTTCACTACACAGACTAAAATCATTCCCAGAGAACTTTTCAAATACTCTGGGAAGGAAGGAAGCGATGGCAACATGTAATTTGCCGATAAACCCTCTTAACTTTGAGTTCACAGTTAGAATCTTTAGTCATCCTGGAGAGATCCAATGAGCTATAAAGCTCTTTTTCACAGATGTCCAGTAGGGATAGGTCAGAAAGTCACAACAATAACAATTAATTTGTGCCTCACTAATTAACGATTATTGCTGTCATTTGAGAATCAAATTCCTTGTATATTGGAAAAATGAAAATATGCTCTGGTGGTCTCATAATTCTAAGCGTGGTACAATACCACCTGCAATAACGACTCGCAGTCCGTATCTTGCACAGTATGCCAGAAAATATCTGGGCAGGATAACGAAACTAAAGAGCGGCTAAGTGGACTGTGGCTGCCTTTCAAAGGCACACTTCTGTTCATGGGTAGAGTGGTCAAGTGCAGATGCTATCTAAGTAAATCCATACACTTACGCAAGGCAGCAAACATTCTAAAAGGATCGACATCACTATTATACTGTCCTGGGAAAGGCTTACAATTTAATCGGCAAGCTAAATCTCCTTACATCATGCTCTCCAGCAATGTTGAAGCCTTGTAACAGATCCTGACCACAGGTGCTGTCATTGACTTTGGCTGATTCCTTTGATGTGGCCCGCAGCCCAGGACCACAAAGCATCTCCACTGTTCGTCAAGGTCACGGATCTTCGTTAAACCAAGACCCCCACCTTGCTTGGAAAGTTGAAGTGTAAATGTAAAAATTAATAGAAATTTCTCCCTGTGTACCTTTCCTATTTTCTTGCAGGTGCTGCGACAAAGTTCACAACTCACGGGACTTGAGTTGTAATCATTGTCCACTTTCAATGTCCTTTGCTTCAATCTAAAGCACGTGTGGGTCAGCTTGGTATAACTCCAGTAAATAAGATGCATGGAAAACAAATGGCAATATTCTTCAGTTGTGTGAACAAGGTACAAGTGACTCATGGAGATGTAGAAGGGCGATAGTTTTGAAGGCGGGCGCACAGAAGGGTCGGATGAGCCATACGTATCCCAGCAGTCTTTTTCAGCTCCATAACTTATCCTCTAGCCCTCACGCTTGTGTTATCATTACATTATGCCTGTGTATCGCATTACCAAGTAAAAAAAGGCAGCAGTCGTAGAGGAAGCCCGCCACTAAATCACCACCATGACGCACAATTGACCTGCTGTTTCATAAAACCTGCTACTGCACCTACAAGCAGGTGCAGGATGTTGCTCGTATACGTATTTTTATAATACGAAGCGGTCTCCATATAGCTCTCACAGAAATTGTAAGTGAAACTTTTACCCTTGGGTTTGAAACGCAAACTGAATTGTTCATTAGCGGTAGATGTAACCTTCAAGTCCATACCTTCAAAATGACAGAAATAGCCTTTACTGATCTTCTTGGTTCTTTCAGTAAAGTCACGTGACTTTACCGAAAGAACCAAGAAGATGAATCCCTGCAGTCACAAAAGCTTTAAATCGAAATTTAGCCTTTACTGATGTATCATATTTAGAATAAAAAAAATTCTACGTGTGTGTGAAGGTATTCCTGTGCTGAATTTAGGCAGCGGTTGAAATTCCACATGCCTATGCTAGCGACCAGTCTCCCTATAGAACATTGATGATGACAATTCACAGTGGTCAGCATTCTATCTAGATGGTAGGGTGAATCGACCTTTGATAGGGGTTTGAACACATAAACTTCCGACTGTGAATCATTCTAACCGAAGTGCCACCTGGACAGCCGTTTATCATCGTCATAATCGGCCATGATCTATCGAATGTTGGATGGAGGCCTGCTAAATCCATCGCTGCCTCTCACGAGTATGCAACATCCATCTAGCTCACACACGAGCTGATTTAATTGCTACATGATGTGACTAGTTAAGTTAAAACCAGATAATAATTCGTTGAGGTGGAAGTCTATTTTGCAATGGGGACTTGATGTATTGGTATAAAATAAAATGCATAAGCAGAGGAAAGGGGGGAAAATAATGCAAAATAAAAATACAATGAGAAAACAAACCCATACGCAATCCATATAGTGATATTCCATATAAAGTAGCGCATATTATATCTGAAGTATTTGCACTTACATACATTTATGTGCACATTTTAGAATACCTACTAGCGGTAAGTACCCGGCGTTGCCCGGGCAAAAAAGGCAGACACACACATGGACTTACACACAGACATGGACCCACACACATAGAAACCCATCGACTTACACGCACACAAACACATACGGACTCACACACACAGACATCGACTTTAGGGACACACATGTAGTTTCTGCACACGAACATTATAATTGTAATATTAGGCAACTTATTAGTTTCATAATAGTAAACAATGAAGCAGAGTTGTTATGTGCACACAAACATTATCATTGTAATATTTGTAAACTTGTTTGTTTAATAATAGTAAACAATAAACCTCAGTTCTTAGCGAGGAAATAACACTTACTACCCAGGGACAAAATAACATTTGTTACACAGTGTCATCATTCTGGAGGCATTTATCCAGGATTGGCTCACTTAGTCTGAAAACGCATGTTCATGAGCATCCTGCAGTGAGATGTGTATCCAGTTCCTAACTTGCCAGTGTTTTGCATGTGGGAGGAAACCAGACAACTCATGCTTTTGATTCCAACCGCAAATGCATATCTATTGTAATGTGTAGGAAGGGGCCTTGAGAGGGCAAGTAACAAATATGTCCTAAAGGCACTTATTATGACTCGTAAGTTTGAGCCAAACTCTGCAGAAAAATAACTCTGAGATGGCATTCCTTAAGCTTGAGATACCTACTTTTTGTGTTGATGATCATTGCCAAGATGGAAATTCAGTGAATTCATGTCAGAGAATGTCCTGTGCCACATTTGCAAACAAACATTCCGCCATCTGGTGAAATAATCTGCAAACTGGTGAAGAAATTTGAGATTTGCAAGATGTATAACCTGTGCTGCGTATGATAGTGAAGCTAAATAAAGAAATGTAATTAGATTCTTATTCATCATAATTGCCCTCAATTTAAAAGGCCCTTTGCTTGTTCCATTGCACTAAATGTCATGCTGTCAGTAGTTTAAAATGTGGACGCTCTCCAAATTCCAAAGGTTGTGTTGGCGAGTGCACAAATCACATGATTTTTAAACACATAGCGTGCCAATTACTATCATTGAACACAATGCCATTTGTTTTGGAAAAATACAAATATTGTGATTATTTAGGCATCACATGTCTGGCAAGTGTGGCAGCAGCTTCAAATGTCACGGAGTATTTTTTGCCTGTGTTTTTTTGTGTATTGCAGATATATTTGTTGCATGGGTATGAGGGGTGATTAAAGCATTTTTAGAGAGATTTAGATTTTTATCAAACGATAACACCTACTGTTTGGCCTTTGGAGAGACTGGTCCTTGCTCATCTGAATGATGGAGTATTTATAGAATTCAACACACAGTCGAAAGCTCTCGGATGTATTGCCTGGTTGTACCATACTCGTTGGGTCTTTCAGTAAAATTACGTAGATAGAAAAATAATGGTTGTACCATGTTTTGTTCGATATGATGTCCGACATTTCATTTCACATTGCAGGGTGCTCGTTCAGGAACCAAATTAAACTGTTCACTTTCCCCCGTCAATTTGCTGGTGTTTGCCAATTGGCTCAGCTATCTGACATAGGTCCGGCTATTTATTTTTTTCCTTCAGCAATTCAGGTCCTGAAGAAGCTCCACGGGTGGAGCAAGACGTTATGCTAAACAATAAGCAGTTTTTTTTACACACTGTTATTGGATGCTCTGGTGGCCCATGGTAGGAAGAGTGTTAATTGCAAAACATCCTGTTATCATAATCAAAGGATTGTCCCGGACCCTTTTAAGGGTACCCAGTTCGATATAGAACTTTAATTGTCTCACGAGAGCTGTGGTAGAATTACAGTGGCTTTGAATAATGGGGCTTTCAGGGTATGAGAGAGTCTGGACATGTCCAGGGCCTGCACATCTGACCAGGAATGTGGAAAGTCCACAACTGGCTCAGGGCTGCTGCTGGAGTTGGTCACTACCCCACTATTTTTGTGTAATAGAGCTCCTTTGACTTTTTGATAATGTTATTGTAATCCGTGTGAAATAGCATCATGTCGAAGCCGACTTTGAACCTGCTTTGGAGTATTTCTTTTTAAAGCACAAAACCTGATGAGAACTAAGGCAATGGCCTTTCCGAAACAGCCACCCAAGAAGTTTACGTTGCATAAAGCACTCCCCAAACCTCAAAGCAGCCAATTAAAGTGACCACAAATAGGAGCCGGTTTGTAGACGTCATTTCAAATTATACGCAATGACTATTTGGTGAACGTAGATTTATGCGTGGCGAATGCGGTTAGGGTCAGGGTTATTTTATGTTTGGAGTCATGGTGGAGCTTTTCCATTCACTACTTTGAGCTTCATGGTGCGTTTCCATTCAAGGGCTGCTCTTTCACCATTGACCCTCCTTAAGTGTTAAATTCTTGTTATTTCCACCTCTCCTGCCTGCTCCCCGTCTTGTTTGCTCGTTTGTGCTGAACACATCAGTCGTGCCCGAGCGAATTTGTCTCCCACTTCTCCCGACAAACCAGTGAGAAAATACCCTTCACACAAAGTTACTTTATTTTCGCGATGTGTTATTATCTCGTATGCTTTTCAGTATCGTGAATGTAATAACATTTTCATTTAAAGGCAAGTGCTCTCAGTATTTTGGAGCTTAACCAGGTCATTTAGCCACGCACATGAAAACATTCGTACAGCAAAATGAAAAAAAACTTTCACACTTTTGTTTGTTTATTTTTTTTATATTGAACACGTTTACCTTTTTTAAACGATTTGATATAAATACAGTTACATTGTGAGTGTTTTATAACATTGAAAACCCGACCGGCTACTCCAGCTGGAATTGGCAGTAGGGCATGTTAGATTTGCAGGGCATACAAAGGACACGGTAAAACGCAGGCCCCTGGGAGAATGCCAGTCATCCCCATGGCTTGCTGAGGGCCTTTAACCATTACTGTTATGTTTGTATACTTTCTACGCAGGCTTCCAGGAAGCGTTCGCATGAATTTCAGGTTGTATTGAAACAATAGTACAGCAGCAGCAGCGCTCTGCTCAGACCGGCAGCCTCTAGCAGAGCCAGCGTTGGAGCATTGGCCAGCAAGGCCTTGTCAATCAGGAGAGGCATACTTTTCGACCCTTACCAGCCAAAGGGAGTGTGCTCAGAATTTTATACAAACTGTTTTTGTCAGTGATTACTGAACATTTCCCTGACTTAGTTTTGCTTGATTAGTAGAATTATGAAGAAGGAAAGAAAAATAACTCGTTTAGGAGGGTGTGATTCTATGGCGGTATGGTGGACAAAGGAGTGCGACTGTGCAGGCATACCTGTACAATGAATGGCCCAGTTTGTAAACACTGTGTCGAATGCCCCTGGATGTTTGTTCCTATCAACTACTAAGCTGAAATTCACTCAACAGGGGAGCTTTGTGAGAGCCGAGCTGGGAAATGTATTTTGATGGCTGATACCTGATCTGTTAGGTGTTTTGACTGACCCACAGTGAATGCTGTTATGAGACCAAGTGTCTCAAGCATGCCAAGATACCATTAAGTACCTCATTTTATCAAAGCCATTATATAAACCCCACGACCCTCGTCGCTGGTGAGCGTCTTGGAAATATAACATTCCCTTCCACCACTCCTCACATAGCACAGCTCTTTACAAGGATTGCTAAATCGAAGTCGACGTGTCTCCTCGCTCAAATGAGCCATGGAATTGTGTTCACCTCTCTTGGTGGCCCTGAGCCAAGAGTGGAAATTACTCATTCCCTTTGCTGGGGGCCAGTTTCTTACAAAGTTAAACTCATTTTGTCAACCCAAAATTATTGATTAGCTGGTGTTAACCCTGACTGAGATTTAACTCCCAACTTTCTGATTTTGAGTGACACATCTTAAGAACAGTGCCACCCTGCCAGATAATCAGCATTAATGCAACGTAATACATCAAATACTGCCAGAGATATTTCACAGTCTGCCCAGAACTTGGTTGGATTCTATTATCGACAAATGTTGTGTTATTGACGTTAATACATCGAGATTTTTGCAACGCCAGCAACTAGACGGGGCCTCTAGTGCTGACGACACTACAGTGCTAACTAAACAACACCTATTCTTGTTTTTTTTCCGTAAAGTCACGTAGGTAAAAAATTAAAATTAAATAAAAAAAATCACGACGTTTCGGAGGCAACACAAGCCTCTGTCTTCAGGTGGAACCGTCACAGCACGCTCGCTGTATCAAGTACCTGAAGACGGAGGCTTGTGTTGCCTCCGAAACGTCGTGATTTTTTTTTTACCTACGTGACTTTACCGAAAAAACCCAAGAATATGAATCCTTGCAGTCACGAAAGCTTCAAATCTAAATAACACCTACTTCGGCATTCTGTCGAACTTGGGTCATCGAGGCGATGTTGCTATGGAGCATCACTCGAAAAGGTGCTGACTTGGTGGTAATATTTTAAAGTCCTTTGCCAATCCACTGCCCTATGAAGGCCTCCACACTCCATGGCAATTATGGAGATTGTTCGACCATACTCCAGCATGCTCCTTTGTGCGCGCCGATGAAGGGGAGGCCCTAGATTGCTTCAGATACCACTCAACACGGATGTTAGCCATGGTCGAATTCTGGTCGCCAGGCAGAACCACTGCGCCACTGCTCCACCCTGGTCCACTCGTAAGGGGCAATAATTCCAGATTCAGTCCATGAGATTACAACAGCAATGTGCATTAGAGATGCTATTACCATAATTTAGCGTTTCTTAAATTACTATTTACAATACATTACATTCCTTTTGCCCTCGTGTTGAGTATTCCGGGAGCCTCTATAATGGAGACAGGTGTACTCTTGGCAAACATTAATGTTATGGTGAGGCACCTGGCTGCTTTATGTGATCTTCTACAGGATACATTTATAGTTTGACAAATTCCAGCAATATTCCAACAATCACAAAAGATGTTTTGTATATTTTACAGATCTACCATTTAACGTTTTCTCGTTTTATAGAATTGATAGAATAATTTGTATTTACAACTTTTCATACACATTGTATTCCCCAAACCAAATAACCAACACCACCACCTATTATTATAGCAAAGCACAGTGTCCAGATATAACATTGAATAATTGTGTCATTGGTTGTTATTATTTAGTCACAATCGTGCCTTGTTTGAATGTATTTACTATTAAGTATAATCAGTTTTTGTTCATGTTTTGAAGTTTAAGTGTCTCCCGGTACTAAAACTAGCGTTGGATGGTGTCATTATTCTTAGTGGTCCTGCAGAATTAGTGGTGGTATGTCCATGAGTCTCTCACTAGGGCGACCACTGTGAATACAATGAATGCAATTCTAAACAAGGTCATTATGAACAATGATATGTGTTTCTTTATAAGCACTGCATAAAATGTGTCTATAGTAGTGTATCTATTTCAGCCTATCATCCCTCTGGGGTCATACAAATTACTCGTTTGAGCGGGGAGATTACTTCAAATTTGACTCGACTACTGTAATAATCTAGATTTTTTAAATCATTATCGATATTGTGGCTATTGTTGTTGATTCGTTTATTTTTTATATGAAACTCTGTTTTAAATCACTTTTACGAATAAATTAACGCAACATTTTTCTCAATACTCTTTGGTTCTTTCAGTAAAGTCACGTAGATAGAAAATTAATAGATCACGACGTTTAGATCGTAACACAAGCAACCGTCATCAGGTGAGACAAACACAGCAGGAGAACTGCTGACGCAGGAGAAAGAGCTGCTGCAACAAGAGGTTATATAGGCTTTAGGTGGGCTCAACCCATAGGTAAGTGGGCGGAGCTAGAGGTGGAATCTATATGTAAATGTAAGAGATTAGCATGTCAATGTGAGACTGCTCCAGCAACCAGGGGTGTGCCAATGAGAAGATTAGCATGTCAATGTCAGAGAAGCGGGAAACAAGAAAACGTCGTGATCTATTAATTTTCTATCTACGTGACTTTACCGAAAGAACCAAAGAGTATGGATTCCTGCAGTCACGAAAGCTTCAAATCAAGATTTTTCTCAATGCCAAATGTTAAGGTCATCACAGCGTTCTAGCCATGGGTGGTGCGTAATTAACAAAGTGACTCGCTCTTCCTTGTATGTTCTCTATCCTGAATGCTCTGCGGGGGGCACAAAAACATGTTTTCGAGTGATGGGCAAGCATGCGATGAAGGTGTTTTAAGCTGTGCTCTTACTCTGCGCTGACATCGAGAGAACACGCATATACAAGCCACATGCAATTGCAAAACGAAGTGTTTTTCCCTTGCTTGCAAGAACTTGCACAGAGGTGCAGAATGCAACTACATCATTGAAAAGTCGTTATGTGTTATTAAAATACAATCAACACAATTACAAAGATAAATCTAGTCATATTTTAAGCATAATAATATTTTAAAGATTTTTTATGGACAATTTTAAGGACAGTACTTCATTTTTAAACGTTTACTTTCAATAACACAATATACTGTGTTGCAGCGTATGCACCAATACAAGTGTAATTGTGTATAATTGCATGTTCTCTGTGTAACGTACATGGAAAATGTATACTTTATATACAAACAAACAGCATTATTCTCTCTGTCATTAAATACTTAAAACAATTCTATAAAAATGTAAAAAGCAAAAAAGAAAATATGTTGTACACTTTAAACAGTAATGTTAAAACCAAAACCTGCCAAACATGGAAATATCCCAGCATATGTGCACTGTTTAGCTGAAAATACTTTTTCAATGAAAGGCAGGACATAAAAAAGCCCTTTCTGCCTTGTGAACAGAAACATTTTGTTAGGTCCATGTGGTTTCAATAAAGGCAAAAATGAAAACTTTATTCCAATAAGACCAGCTAAAATGAAAATCCTAAAATGCTTCTGTTCACTTTCCAGACTAGGCTTTGCAGCTTAGTCCAGCAGGCTGACCGCTTTAAGACGACGTCAGGAAATGATATAAAGCTCACATTCGTAGCACCACAATCTCCCCCCTTGACGTGCTGAGCATAGCATTACAGACACGGAGTGTCCGGGAATTATCACACAGCCCCCACCGCCTACCCCTCTGTGGCTCTCTCAGGGATCGTACTCGTTTGTATTAGACGCAAGTTACTGCGAAAGTAGATTGAGGTTGTGGGTTGATGGAGGCTGCAAGAATGGACTAGAAGAGGAACAGCATTACAGAGGGAACTTATCATTGAAAGATGTGTGGACTCACGCGCACACGATCCATATGAAATAGAGTCTTGGCTGTGAGAATCGATTGCTTATGATTTATGCGAATTATATGCAATAGTTATATTTCAACTAATGGTGTAAGAGAGAAACAAGATAAAGAAAATCATCAAATCTAAATCTTAATTCATGACAATTCGTAATATTTCAGGGAGCATGTCGAATCAGAAGAAATTGTATTTTATTTCACAGTATTTATAACAGTGGTGTTAATGGACAATATACTTGAATAGATGTGACATGGTAAAACAATGACTGCGAGGTATGGAATACAGTCGTACTGATGTTTTTTAAGTGAATGATTTCCTGCTCAAATAATCATTGAGGCAGTGCTCATTTCCCGTTTATGAGGGTGATTCTATTTTTTTTTATTTACTAGGTAAAGCCCACTTAGCTATATAATGTAGTTCTTTTTTAGAAGCGACCAGGCCACAAATGGTAGCTTAACGAAGTGTCTTATCACGTGGAACTTTATAGCAGTCAAATACTCTAAAAGTATATTTATACATTTTAAGGGAAAAAACCGGAGGACCTGGAAAAATATCCACGCGACCACGTGGAGAACCTGCAAACTCCAAATATACAGGTGTCAGGGTCGGGATCGGGATCGAATCCACGCCCTCCTGCTTACCAGGCGAGGGAGTTCAAATGTCACCACCGCGGTGCCCCATAAGACAACCACTGTTGACTTCCCCACAAAGTGGAAATTATTTAATCAACCCCAGAGGTATGATGGGCTGAGTTAAGCCCAAACCATAATTGGAACTCGAAACCTTGCAATTGCGAGCAACTCACTGTATCACTAAGTCACCTGGTATTAGTCCCAATTACTTTATCAGATTAAGGTATATTGAGACAGGGCATGTTTTAGCAAGGACAACATGGATAATGAAAGGCAGGCATTAACTCAGACCAAAATGTATATGTACTGCATTTACTCAGTTTCAGTTTCATTTATTTGGTATAGCCCTGTGAGCCATTCGGCTCTTGAATCGGGTGCAACCGCAACAAACAAAAAAACAAAAACATGAACAAGAAAACATCTTAAAGTGACTTTGCACAAACAGAAAAATCCAGTAAAAACTGCAAAGTCTTCCAGAAAAAAAGCACCGTACACCAACGCTGTGCAAAAATCCCAGTGGGATGCAAGTCAAACAACAACAACAACAACCACAAGACAACTTAGATTACAGCCATCATTCTAACTCCGTACTACAACAAACAAACATGGCCAAACCAAAAAACTTTTCGAAATCACCAAAATAAAGCCATAAGCAATGTAACAGTGAGCATATAAACTGTGACCGAAATTTCACAATAAACGACATAAACAACATGTACCACCAAACCCTGTAGCCATAGCTGGCTGCATGAGTCACTCCACAACAGCAGGAGCATCAGTAGGAGTATAAAAAAATTCAAATGCACCTTTAAAGATCAGCACACTAAATCAAAATACAAGATCATACTCCCCTTGTTGTACATATACTTTATAAATATCTGGCTGGAAGGTGATGTGATTAGAGCGTCTGACGTAGCCCATCACTCTGGGGTTAAAATCAGTAACCACTTTATGGGAATTTAATAGTGGTCGTTCTATGAAGAGAATGGTCCTTGCCAGATGAATACGGATTTTTCACCACTGCTTTTTGTTGGCTAAAATGATGCCTGTGTTGACTTTAATGAGCTTCAAATAAAATAGATCGATTAAAGTAAATTGTAACCAACACCATACATGGGGATGAGCTATGATTTATTCCCAAGCACCGTGTACAAGTGCTACATTGAAATAATAAGACAACAATTGTATAACAACCGCATTCTCTTTGTCTAGTAAACAGTAATTTAATCGAACAGTACTGTGTGAAACAGCTGTTACATAAGAGTCCCAACAGCCTATTAATAGTAACCCAGCACATAGGCACACAGGTGACAGCATTTGGTCGCTCAGTAACAGAAGTAATTGTTATGTGTTTCAGACGCATTAGCTTTAATTAGAATTAACAGATATGTGGAGGGAACTAAAGGGTAATGGATGGGGGAGCTGTGTGCGAGATGATGATGGGAGGGCAAAGCTCGGGAAACACCAACCTCAGCCAGAGCATCTGTGTGGAATTAACACATCAAGCGACCCGTCTTATGTCATGTAAAGGCACCGTGTTGTTTTAGGCACGTCCAACAACCCGTAGAGTGTTCTTGGATCTTTTGGTAAAGTCACGTAGAAGGGAAATAATACAATAATAAAAATAAAACATAATACAATTTTCACGACGTTTCGGCCACAACACAAGCAGCCGTCCTCAGGTGAAGAACAGAGCTGTCGGAAAGACATTAGGACGCTGTCTTTCCGACAGCTCTGTTCTTCACCTGAGGACGGCTGCTTGTGTTGTGGCCGAAACGTCGTGAGAATTTAATGTTTTCTTTTTATTATTTTATTATATCCCTTCTACGTGACTTTACCGAAAAATCCAAGAATATGAATCCCTGCAGTCACGAAAGCTTTAAATGGAAATTTAACCCATAGAGTGTTTGCGTGTTGATTCTTGATTTCCACACATATCTATTTATTTATTGATACGCTTTCTTCTCCACAGCGTGCTAAACACCGCACCACGCTGGCTGCGACAGCTTCCTTCAGTACATGTGTAATACCGTTGAGGATTCTTGGACACCCGAGGTTGAGGCACACGTATTTATTCCGCAACAGTTGTCACAACCGCGGACATACAATACTGGAGGGGGTATCGGCCCCCTCACCCGGCTAGCTGTGAATACACTGCTAGCTATCTCTGACCTACCTCCTAGTCCTCCACTAACGGGCTAGGGGAGGCTGTCTGGCCCGACACTGGTAAGTCGGGCTACGGTACCCGGAGTCCCAGAGCACTAGCTCTGGTTCTCGGGACCACGCCGCTGGCTCGGTCCTGCGCGGCCCTGACAAGGGCGGCGTCCCAGGGGAGTCCAGGGCTCTAGCTAGACGATCTTCGGTCTTCACTGGTTTAGCTTTAACATTCTGCCCCGAGCCCTCTGACACATCCCCCTTTATACTCCACCCCCGCTGAGGGGTGGGGCCCCGGGCTGCCTGGTGCGGACGTCGTTGAGAGCACCCCCCCCGTGCACTCACGTAGCCCCGCCCACTGTGTTTGTTTCCCATAAGCTGCCATGCATAACGGCTCTCTCTCTAACACCCCTACACATGGATCAGCAACTTCCAAGTGCATTTGAAAGAGTTGCTCTGTTCCAACAGCATCACTACGTGTATACAGTACAGTACTCGAAGCATTTTCCCTACGTGGGTACGTGTGTAGAGGTGCTAGACACTACAGTATTCGGTAACCTGCGGGG
Organism: Lampetra fluviatilis; assembly: GCF_964198595.1. Classification (NCBI taxonomy): domain Eukaryota; kingdom Metazoa; phylum Chordata; class Hyperoartia; order Petromyzontiformes; family Petromyzontidae; genus Lampetra; species Lampetra fluviatilis. The sequence continues at coordinate 22,564,693 of NC_136275.1, read as the reverse complement.
CCACTATGTATTAGAGGGGCAATGCAGCGTTACTGCTCTGGGACCAACGGCCGGGGTCAGGGAGAGGTGAGAGCGGATCGTAAACACGGATTCCCACCAGACCAACGGCCAGGGGTCAGATGAGGTAAAGAGGATCGAAAACGCGGATTGTAAAGAACCAATCAGAGGGTCACACGAGGGAGCATGGGATTGGATAAAGACCGTTACAAACGGGTATAAAATGGCGAGCACGGGGAGCGCCCGCCAGTTCTCCTCACACGAAGACAGAAGCCTGGGCGAAAGAAGCTAGGACCCTGGACCAAGCCTTCCAGCTCTTTTAAGAGCTAAGGCTCAGTGTTCCAGTGGTCAAGTGGAGAATAGGTCCTGGCAGGCAGGACCCTGGCTCCCCAGCCTTCCAGCTCTTATAAGAGCTAAGGCTCTGCGCGACCAGTGGTCAAAGGACCCACCGAGCCAGCGGTGGGTCAAGCTAGCAAGTTTCATTTATTAGGTTTTGCCCTGTGAGCCATTCGGCTCTTGAATCGGGTGCAACCGCAACAAACAAAAAAACATGAACAAGAAAACATCTTAAAGTCACTATGTGCAAACAGAAAATACAAGAAAAGACAGCAAATTATTGCAGAAAAAGCACCGTACACCAACACTGTGTGCAAAAATCCCAGTGGGATGCAAGTCAAACAACAACAACCACAAGACAACTTAGATTAAGCCTCCCCTAGGTCCCAGTCGGAAGCCGCTAGGGTAGCGGGTAGACTGGGAATAGCTCCCCCCAGTTAGGAGGCTGTACCTCCCTAGGCTAGCAGTCAGAGCCGTGTGTAAAGGTCCTACCAGGTACGGAGGCTGTACCTCCTCAGGCTATGGGTGAGGAACCGTATATTCCTCTGTGTGTGTGTAGGGACTGTCGGAAGAAAGACAATAAACCAGTGTGTGCCTTAAAGAAGTTTATTAATCTGTTATTACAACACTACACGTGTAACAACACATCTGTAAAAAAAACGAGTAGAGGAGATTATTTGTTTGAACCCTGGATAGATAGTTGGAGCTGGCGCTGTGCAAAATCAAAAGTGAAATTATCTCCCTGCTCAACAAACTTGGAGTGGCGCTCATTTCCCACTTGCGGGCTCTGAGTGAGTGGTGGGAATTCCACGTTCCTGTGGAAGGGCCTGTTGACTCGCACTATTATCGAGGGATGATGCTGCACGAGGCATTCTTGAGGTGCTGTGTGACCGGAACAGCACCGTTGTTGTCCCCAGTTTTACTGATGTTCGCACAGATCAGCAGGCTCTCGCTAAAGGGTTGTCCATAAATGACGTCACGCACCTAGGGCGGGGGGGGGGTCAGACATTTGTGACGATGTGTGACGACGGGGGGGGGGGGGGGTTGAGAAATGTGACGTCACATCAAAATGCGCAACTTTAAATAAATATACTTTTCAAAAAATGTTTTCTCCTACAACATCAGTGCAGCGCCACATTAAATACGCACTACAATGACAATAGTTTAAAGCGATTTGAAGCATGTTTTACTTTTTTGGGGGGGGGGGGGCAGAGCTTTGTGACGTCATATTTGAGGGGGGGTCTGACTTTTTGTGACGCCGTGTGACTAGGGGGGGGGGGGGGGTCAACAATCGTCCAAAATCGCGTTACGTAATTTATGGACGGCCCCTAAGGCTGAGGCGACCGAGGAGAGTCCGGGAGGACACATTCCGATTACCATGGGCAACCGTTGGTATCCATATGGCCTGGAATCGAACCCATGTTGCCTGGGATCGACAAACGCACTGCAATAACGACGAATGCTACCACTTCCCCAACAACAACAACCGCCATTCGCCACTTAGTGGCGGTGACGTCACCACGATGCTTGTGCCAGGCTATGTGCACGTTGAGGCCCCGCATGTACACACAAAACACGCGTGGGTGTTTCATTTGAAATTTTACAGAAAAAGAGCACGTTTCATTTATCCTGCCCTCTCCACGTGTTTTAGGTGGGGTTTGTTTTCATATAAAATATATATATATAAACTAATGCCTTAACCGTCATCATTATCAGCCGTGATCTATCCACTGCTGAATTAATCTCTTTCAAAGTCATCTTCATCTCTAACAGTCTTGCGATGACACACTACACGTGGCTTTTATATATGAGCTGATTTCATTGCTGCAATTTAAATGGTAGACGTTTTCTTAAGCATGTTATTTTTTTGGCTGCCATTCCATCGTTTAATCTCACCCACCAGCCATTACTCTGCGAAGAGTCATGCACAAGTCCACTTGACAGTCAATATGAAGTCTGAAACCTACACATATGTTCTTGGATTTATGTGTACCTATTTTGTCTCTCGGTGCAATTCCAAGCATACACCTCGCCATGCTTCTTGCGCAGTTTGTGCTTTCTTTCCACGTCCTTTGCAAATGGCAATGTTGTCTGATCCTTATTTAGTGGCAGGTAAAATACAACTTTAATCGCCCAGTTTGTTGTTGAGTCTTTTGGGTGTGTGCTCAACAACTGTAATTATATATATAGCCAGACGGAAAGAGATAATGTAATAAATGTTTTTGGGTTAGATCGCGTTATTTATAAATGTGTCACAACCCTCCACCACCCGACACGGCCAATTAATAAAAAATGTGTCACATTGACAAAGACAAATAGTTCACTACTTTAGCCCACCGGTGTGTTGAAAAGTGAATCCACAACATTTACATTTTTTGAGTACGACGTTTCGCTGGTAATTACATCCAGCATTACTGTGAGTATAATAACACGCAAACAGCGTGTTATTATACTCACAGTAATAACCAGGGCGACCACTCGATTCGGACCGTGAACCTCTGCAACAAGCGGCGAACGCGCTGTGGCTAGGCCATGTCTAGAAGTAGTTCTGCGATGTCATCTTCCTGGGCCATTCTCTGACCTTCAAAGATGTCTTACCCACTGAGAATTTTCAGGACACATAATTCTTCAACTTATGACAATGCTCCAATAATAGCACAACTGTTACACAATACAAAATTTTAAAAAAATCACAAAAGTTTGAGAAAGTTGACACTGTAAGAGCACTTTTGTTTTTTTTCCTGGACTTGCTTGACTATGCATGTTATAAAAGTAAATTCATAAGCTAAATCTTTGGCAAACGCTCCCCTTTGTAAAGTCTGTGCTGCTAACCAAACAGCGCGATTTGTGTGCTGTGCTTGGCAGGGCTTCCCACGGGTCGTTCAGTTGCTTTGGCTCCGGCAGAAGCGGGTGGCAGTAATGTTGTGGCGCCAGCCAACGCAAACCCAGAATGCCATGGTAAATAAAACTGCTAACGAGGGCGAGCCGCACGTCTAGATGCGTACATCGCAACATGGCGCTGTTTGAATAATAAACGAATGAATTGGGAGCGTGTGCCTGGCGCTATCAAATATCATTATTCTGCAATGTCCCCTATGTCACCTGGCTAGAGCTCATTTGAGACTCATTACACGGATTTGAAGCTTTCGTGACTGCAGGAATCCATACTCTTTGACTCTTTCGGTAACTACCTACGTGACTTTACTGAAAGAACCAAAGAGTACTCATTATACGTTTTTCAAAAGTGGCAACTTCGGTGGTATCTTTTCACATTGTGATGAATACAATATTTTGGATTTAATTAGTGCCAGCAGCACACAGCATTTGGATATATAGATGAAATGAGCTTTAGACATGTTAAAAATTACATGACATTTTAAATAATTGCATTGTTATTTATAATAGTAAACATCGGACTTTAAGAAGATAATTTTTCATTAAAATATATCGAAGCATAGATTAATGAAACTAACATGCAGCATTGCTTTGAATGCATAACCACGGGAACTTACGTAATTATCAGCAGTTGCAATATTGTGTTAATGACGTTGAATTAATGTGTACGTTTAATAAGGATTGAAAGTCACTTTAGTCAATTATTTCAGTGAAAGTTGCAGCTTGCATTTAATTATACTTAAAAATAAAAGTTTTTGCCACCTGCAGTCATAATACAAACAAAAGAACATAACTCTGATAATGTGCACTGTCCTTGAAGTTGATTGGTCCACACCCGAGACAGCTTTCCTTAGAGCCTAGTCTCATATGGGTTGGACCAGATGACGCCAAAAGGCGCACAACTCAAGGACAATGCACCATCAGAGTATGAGAGCTCGGGGCAAGCATCTACACTATGGGAACCTCATTTGCCAGTTAAAATATGATAATTGGTTCTTTACCCTTCTATCTGGCAACAAAATTGACACCTTTTTTACAAGGAGTCATGTTTGCATAGACCGCAATACCTGCAGTCATAATACAAACAAAAAAACATAACTCTGATAATGTGCACTGTCCTTGAAGTTGATTGGTCCACACCCGAGCCAGCTTTCCTTAGAGCCTAGTCTCATATGGGTTGGACCAGATGACGCCAAAAGGCGCACAACTCAAGGACAATGCACCATCAGAGTATGAGAGCTCGGGGCAAGCATCTACACTATGGGAACCTCATTTGCCAGTTAACATATGATAATTGGTTCTTTACCCTTCTATCTGGCAACAAAACTGACACCTTTTTACAAGGAGTCATGTTTGCATAGACCGCAATACCTGCAGTCATAATACAAACAAAAGAACATAACTCTGATAATGTGCACTGTCCTTGAAGTTGATTGGTCCACACCCAAGACAGCTTTCCTTAGAGCCTAGTCTCATATGGGTTGGACCAGATGACGCCAAAAGGCGCACAACTCAAGGACAATGCACCATCAGAGTATGAGAGCTCGGGGCAAGCATCGACACAATGGGAACCTCATTTGCCAGTTAAAATATGATAATTGGTTCTTTACCCTTCTATCTGGCAACAGAACTGACACCTTTTTACAAGGAGTCATGTTTGCATAGACCAACCCATATGAGACTAGGCTCTAAGGAAAGCTGTCTTGGGTGTGGACCAATCAACTTCAAGGACAGTGCACATTATCAGAGTTATGGTCTTTTGTTTGTATTATGACTGCAGGTATTGCGGTCTATGCAAACATGACTCCTTGTAAAAAGGTGTCAGTTTTGTTGCTAGATAGAAGGGTAAAGAACCAATTATCATATTTTAACTGGCAAATGAGGTTCCCATAGTGTAGATGCTTGCCCCGAGCTCTCATACTCTGATAGTGCATTGTCCTTGAGTTGTGCGCCTTTTGGCGTCATCTGGTCCAACCCATATGAGACTAGGCTCTAAGGAAAGCTGTCTCGGGTGTGGACCAATCAACTTCAATGACAGTGCACATTATCAGAGTTATGTTCTTTTGTTTGTATTATGACTGCAGGTATTGCGGGCTATGCAAACATGACTCCTTGTAAAAAAAGGTGTCAGTTTTGTTGCCAGATAGAAGGGTAAAGAACCAATTATCATATTTTAACTGGCAAATGAGGTTCCCATAGTGTAGATGCTTGCCCCGAGCTCTCATACTCTGATGGTGCATTGTCCTTGAGTTGTGCGCCTTTTGGCGTCATCTGGTCCAACCCATATGAGACTAGGCTCTAAGGAAAGCTGTCTCGGGTGTGGACCAATCAACTTCAAGGACAGTGCACATTATCAGAGTTATGTTCTTTTGTTTGTATTATGACTGCAGGTATTGCGGTCTATGCAAACATGACTCCTTGTAAAAAGGTGTCAGTTTTGTTGCCAGATAGAAGGGTAAAGAACCAATTATCATATTTTAACTGGCAAATGAGGTTCCCATAGTGTAGATGCTTGCCCCGAGCTCTCATACTCTGATGGTGCATTGTCCTTGAGTTGTGCGCCTTTTGGCGTCATCTGGTCCAACCCATATGAGACTAGGCTCTAAGGAAAGCTGTCTCGGGTGTGGACCAATCAACTTCAAGGACAGTGCACATTATCAGAGTTATGTTCTTTTGTTTGTATTATGACTGCAGGTATTGCGGTCTATGCAAACATGACTCCTTGTAAAAAGGTGTCAGTTTTGTTGCCAGATAGAAGGGTAAAGAACCAATTATCATATTTTAACTGGCAAATGAGGTTCCCATAGTGTAGATGCTTGCCCCGAGCTCTCATACTCTGATGGTGCATTGTCCTTGAGTTGTGCGCCTTTTGGCATCATCTGGTCCAACCCATATGAGACTAGGCTCTAATGAAAGCTGTCTCGGGTGTGGACCAATCAACTTCAAGGACAGTGCACATTATCAGAGTTATGTTCTTTTGTTTGTATTATGACTGCAGGTATTGCGGTCTATGCAAACATGACTCCTTGTAAAAAGGTGTCAGTTTTGTTGCCAGATAGAAGGGTAAAGAACCAATTATCATATTTTAACTGGCAAATGAGGTTCCCATAGTGTACATTCAAAACACTCACCAAGTTTCTTTATCTACAATTGCCTAACCTTCATTAAAATTTCCATCTTGCTTATAGTAGGGTAAAGAGTGGGTAACCTCGCCTCCTCTAACTTTTCTGGTCAGCAAAAGCACACACTTAATGTGCCTCACAGATTGGAGGCCCTCCTGTGAATTACTCCTTAAGTCTTAAGATGGCTTTTGTATTCAGACACTATATCCATTAAAATCATTATTTTTCGATTTAAAGCTTTCGTGACTGCAGGGATTCATCTTCTTGGTTTTTTCGGTAAAGTCACGTAGAAGGGAAGTAATAAAATAATAAAAATAAAACATAATAAAATTAAACAATTCTCACGACGTTTCGGCCACAACGCAAGCAGCCGTCCTCAGGTGAAGAATGAGACACTTCAAGCTAGGAACTTACATATAAGCTGGGTTGGGGGTGGTAGAAGAGCGCCTTAACTAAAAGAATGTGCATATCAAGATGAGTTTAGCATATACATGGGAAATGCGCAGGGGGCGGGGGGGCTTCAAAGTCATACCATGCCCACGCACTATGCAGGATCAAGAGCACCAAGGGGGGGTGCAGGGATTAGCATTAACAAAGGAAAGGAATGCCAATGATATGTAGCTGCAGTAACTAAACAACACCGTAGAAAACTAAGGTATAAACTACATACAAAGACTAAAATATAAACTGCATAGCACCATCAGTATACTTACTATACTCTACAATAAGCTGAGTTACTAACAGCAAGTAATACATTGCAATGCTAGCTCTTATCTCAGAGAAAATCAGACTTACGCGCACCGAACTAGACCAGTTAGACAAGACACTCTACAAATCACACTTATCTTTGAGTGCAACAATGTCCACATCGGATTGGGAACATGTAGAAAAAATGACTGCCTCTTCAGCTGCCGCTATGTCGACTATATGTAAAGACAACTTGATTTCCAAATTCAACCGCCTCTCAAACAAGAAACGGACCCACACATTGAAAAGCTAGATGTTAACAAAGTCGTAATTAATCGCAGTAACAAGCCTATTTCTGAAGGTTTGAAATCCGTTTTAGCTAAAGGACTAAACTTTGCAGTCACACCTAGACACATACCAGTTAATGATATAATTGCTCGAGTAGATGTAGCTCTCAAGGGCTTGAGTCACATCGCTGCAGACGTAGCTAGATCCGAAATCTCTGCAACCCTCAAAAACGCCAAGATGCCAGCTAGCAACATCAGCAAAGATGAGCGTTTTGAATTAGCTCAATTAAAAAAAATAAAAAAATAAAAAAAGAGGGATGACATTGTCATCCTCTCAGCCGACAAAGGCAATGCCACTGTCATCAAGGACAAAATAGAATACAACAACAAAATTCAAGAACTACTCAACGATGGTAGCTATACAAAAATAAAAAGAGACCCCACCAACAGCCTTGTCACTAAAACCAACAATATCATTTCTGATTCAACCGCTTTATTTGATCAGACCAAACAGTTCTCGTTGAAACCTTCTGCAGCCAGGCCACCAAGATTATACGGCTTACCAAAGATACATAAAGAAGATACACCTCTTCGTCCCATTGTCTCTACTATCAACTCCCCCACCTATAAATTGGCTCGTTTTTTGTCTGAAATCCTACGGCCTTTCACTGGTAAAACCACCTCTGCGGTACTAAACTCTACTGACCTGGTATCGACAATCAAGGGGATTGCCCTGTCCCCAGACGACCTGCTTGTCAGTTTTGATGTGGTTTCCTTATTCACCAAGGTTCCTGTACCTGACACCATCGCAATCATTGAAGACTTGGTTCATCAGGGACTGAAGGCTGGGGTACCCCCCCTGGTGAGACACTGCTTAACCAATACATACTTCACCTGGAATAAAACTTTCTACAAGCAAATTGAAGGCACCCCAATGGGCTCCCCCCTATCTCCGGTTGTAGCTAACATCTTCATGGAGAAATTTGAGACGGACGCCATCCAGACTGCCACTCTACGCCCGACCTTATGGAAGAGGTACGTAGACGACACTTTTGTCATCTGGCCACATGGCCGGCCTGCTCTAGACCAATTTCTTGACCACATCAATTCCATACACCCAGCCATCAGATTCACCATGGAAGTCGAAAAAGATGGCAAGCTACCCTTTTTGGATGTCCTAATCAAAAGGAGACCTGATGGTTCAATGAGCCACTCTGTCTACAGGAAATCCACCCATACGGACGCTTATCTAAAACCGGATTCCCACCACCATCCATCCCAGAAGAATTCCCTCATCAAGACTCTATATCATAGAGCCCAATGCATATCCGACCATGAACACATTTCCAGTGAATTCAAACACATACGCCAAGCTCTTAAGGCTAATGGTTACTCCGACTACACAATCCGCAAAGGCATCTCTCCAACCATCAAGAAGGATCCTGTTGAGGAGCCTTTCAAGACCATCACCTTACCTTACATTGCTGGGGTCACAAAAAAGATCTCCAAAATCCTGATTAAACACAAGATCCAGGTCCGATTCAACACAGTACATAAAATCCGTGATCTGGTACCGTCTGTAAAAGATGTGGTTCCAGACATACAGCACCCTGGTGTCTACAAACTAAGTTGCCTCTGTGGTAGCAGTTACATTGGACAAACCAAACGACATGTCTCGGACCGCATCCGTGAACATAAAGCTGACCTGAAACACGGTAGGACAAACACCTCAGCCGTGGCAGATCACTGTTACAACTCAGTGGGCTCACATGACATTGACTTCTCCAAGACAGAGGTTCTCTGCAAGACACCTGGCTATCATGAGAGATTCGTTCATGAGGCGATCCACATATACAAACACAGAGACAATTTTAATCGAGAAGATGGATTCTGGCTTAGCAATCATTGGAAGGACGTAATAAACCATTTTGATACACATTAGGGTAGGTAGAATAATACATAGTGTTATGTTGAAATGTGGTTTATTGCAATACAGTATATAATTTAATGTTGGGTTCATCTATGGCAGTATATAGTACGGTATATGCTCGGTTGATGTAAGAGAATAAAGTTTAGATGGAAGCATATTATATAACTTTTACGACGTAGTATTGTAATGTATTACTTGCTGTTAGTAACTCAGCTTATTGTAGAGTATAGTAAGTATACTGATGGTGCTATGCAGTTTATATTTTAGTCTTTGTATGTAGTTTATACCTTAGTTTTCTACGGTGTTGTTTAGTTACTGCAGCTACATATCATTGGCATTCCTTTCCTTTGTTAATGCTAATCCCTGCACCCCCCCTTGGTGCTCTTGATCCTGCATAGTGCGTGGGCATGGTATGACTTTGAAGCCCCCCCGCCCCCTGCGCATTTCCCATGTATATGCTAATCTCATCTTGATATGCACATTCTTTTTGTTAAGGCGCTCTTCTACCACCCCCAACCCAGCTTATATGTAAGTTCCTAGCTTGAAGTGTCTCATTCTTCACCTGAGGACGGCTGCTTGCGTTGTGGCCGAAACGTCGTGAGAATTGTTTAATTTTATTATGTTTTATTTTTATTATTTTATTACTTCCCTTCTACGTGACTTTACCGAAAAAACCAAGAAGAAAAATCATTATTATGATTCTAAAAGCTTATGGACAGCATTTGCAGTAATGCACAAGCACAATCATTAAAACTGTCTCACAACAAATATATATACCACGCTGCAATAAGCTGACATGTCGGTCAATGGCCATTACTACTATAATAGCCCAGAAATGTGTGTAACGCACGTGACGTCATTCCACATGCCGCACCCCCTCCCCCCCACCGTCATTAATAATAAAATAATCATGAGCGGGTGGATTGTTACACTCACGCGGAAGGTCGAGCGGAAGTCAATTTTTTTTCGTAAAGTCGCTTCAAATATGACGTTTCTTTACAGAAAGTGACGGTCAAAAATAATTATACGCAGCACAGTGCTAAATCCGTACGTGACGTCACTGCAAAAGAGGCCCCCCCAACCATCTTTATTATCATAAGAAAGAAATTTGTTTACGCAAATTCGCTTTCAATTTGACGTTTCTTTATTTAAAGTTTATCAAATAAATAATTACACGCAGCAAAAAAGTGTATTTGGTGTCCGTATTTTTTTCTTCAGCACTTGAAAAAAAGGTAAGTCTATTTTTTGCTTCTAAATGAAGATAACATATTTACATTTCTCTCTGATTTTCCAGACATTGTATCGAATTCAAATTGATTACAAACCCAGCGAGCGAAAGCAGACAAAAATAAAGTATCAGAGCAGTGATTTTGAACTAATGAAGGTGAGTTAAATGCAGTGCGACAGTGACATGAAGTGAGGTGTTTTATGACGTAGTTTTGTGCAAGAATCACTGCCATTAAGACAGTACGAGAGATTCACACAAAATATCGTATACCGAGGTTTCATTTTTTAAGTTAAGAAAAATGTATTTACGTGCAACAATTCCTAAAAAATGTACAATCACACAAGAAAACGTAAATGTACATCTTTAATAGTACAGCTTCCGTCCTAGGACGGGCAAAAGGCTAATTGAAGGTCAGTTAAATACAGTGCTACAGTGATATGAAGTTAGGTGTTTGATGACATCGTTTTGTGCAAGATTCACTGCCATTAATACAATTTGTATTAAAACAGTTTCTAAATAATGTAGAATTAATGGTGGCTTTATTCGTGATTAGACGCCATGTGAACAGAGTATCTGTAATTGTATGTTTAGTCCATTGTTCACACTATGTGCATTTGATGGCATTCATATGTAAAAATACAAATTTGAAGACTTTTTAACCATATAAATCCATTTGGAATCTCAAAAACTCTATCGAGAGTCAGTATGGTCGGATGTGAAATACATATCTGGCAGTGTGGACATTGAGACACATTATTTTAAAAAAAGATAATGGTTTTAAAACGAGCCTCGATGGTAAGTTATGGGTGACTTCATAAAAAAACCACCTCTTTAGCAGACGCAGGCCCAGATCAGATAACAGCTACAGCTGCAATGATTGGGTTTCTTTCATGAGCCGGTCAGCTCATCTTCAGGAAGCTTTAAGATCTGCAAATCTACTTATGCTCGCAATGATTACTTTTCAAAGTTGTAATTGAAGTTATTGAGGAAATGAACCCAACAAATCAACAATAAATTAATGGAGCATGTTGTAAAACTTTACTGGGCATAAGATCTATTGGCTTTCTCTCTTTAATTTTACATTTGAACAAAAAATATTTTAGAAATTGTGCAAAACCCTGTTGAAAAGAGTTTTAGAGATTTTTGAGGCTGTCCAGGTTAAACGTCACTTGAGTAAAAAAAAGTATCTGTCTGCCAGGTAAGAAGATAATTTGGCAGTGCTCATCTTTACTGATGGCACTGAGCTAGAGATGGAAACTGCACATTCCTGTGACAGGGGCCAGACATTCCACAATATGATAATAATTTTGGCTGAGACGGAATTTGAAATCACAATCTTACAAGTGTGGGTCGATCAATAGGCATTGTGAAAGGTTTTTTTGAACAATAAACAACAACTTACAACTATGTAAATCTACTGCAGGATGAAGACCTCCCCACGTATGGTCAATTATGGGGGTTGCTTGACCATACTTCACCAAGCTTCCCAGTGTGAATTATTAAAAGTAGGGCTGAGGACTAGTTACGATATTATTCACTATTGATATTGGCCATGGCCACAATGCCAAGTTCATAGCACAGTGTCCTAACTACTCCAATACTGCTTTCCACGTAGTCTGAGTAACACATTTATTCGCAAAAAAACACATTCCAAAAAATTATAATTGAAATAAACTAACAATTTGGTACATTTACAATCCTCAGTCATCTCTAGGAAACGTCGTTTAAAATTATTGCCCAAATGAGTTTATTTGTTCAATGTCCGTGTCAGGTTCAGGTGCCGTTTGCATGACAAGAGGGAGGGACAGACCAGAGCTTAGCAGTGCAAATGGGGAATATCCTAATTATCCTTAATGTGGCACGAACCGAGAGACATGTTTCAAACTAGTCAAACCCTGCCCAAATGAGCAACGTTAGCACAATCAGATGTGTGCCAGTTAAAATCCTAGTTGGTGGACTACTCCATAATCCTATGGTCAATAATATGAACAATACTTTGCCTGAAGTCCACAGACATTTGCCCTTACTATAGGAAAGGAAAGTTTATGTCCACCAAGAAAATGAATAGAGATGAACGCCTTTGCTTGTTTGAGCTAGGAATTACATTGACTGAGTTTGGCTCTTTCGTAGCTCGGGATGTTTTGTATTTGTCGATGCTACATCCCACCTCACATCTCACCACAATGAGCCTCGCTCCACACCACTGTATAAATCCAGGGTCTCCCGACCTTCCAGCCACCACCTCCTGTGCACAACCCCTGTGGGTGCTCAACTCCTCTCCCTCCATCCTGGCCCGACGCACGTGGACAGAGAGACGAATGGAAAAGAGCCGAGCGACACTAAAGCACTTAAGCCCTGGGGTTAGCCAGTTAACGGTAATGCCAGCGGGAGGAAGCAACAGTCTGGTTCATTCATCCACCTGTCGGATATAACGCAGAACACGACGCCACGGACTACACCAGACACGTGCATTCAATTTACGAGTCCACATTACCCGATGCTGGCAATCGTCATGACAGCATTCGCCTAATCCACGCTGGAGAGGTTTCTCACATCATTATTAGTAACTCCGAAATATTGCCATTATGCTATTACAAACGTTTTTGCCACTCACCAGGAGGTGCGGTAGACCAACCAGGACCGGTGCATAAACCCTGACAGTTGCGCAGACTTAGGGCATGAATATGCAGCCAATTGTATGAGCGCTACATAGCATCATTATTCACATCCGTTAGAGTACTTGACTTAAACGGAAGGCGAGTTACAATCCTGTTCAAGGGTCGAACAGTAGTTGTCCTGTGGAGAGATCGGTTGCTCACTGTGGGCCAAATAAAGTGGATGGACACTGCCCTATATTCACACAGGTACTTTGAAATTGTACTTTCTTTTTACTCACGTCAGGAGCAGTGGCATACAAGTATCATCTAGGTGAAGTACAGGTGAAGACCTGTCTGCATGGAAACAATCTGATGTTCATAGGAGGCAGCACAGAAAGTAGGAGTATGCCCCACATTCCCACACATACTTTCTCTGGGTACTCTGGTTCACAGCAAACATCAGGATCCTCCTGCTTAGCTTGCAACATTTAATGAGATCGGGTGTATTATGAGTGATTTGATCATAAACGTACAGTCTCGTGTGTATAAAGAAAGCATAATGTTTTTTTTTATATATACTGTTCTGCCTCACGGCAGGTGTTTTGCTCAAAGGCAGGAGTGGGGGTGTGTGTATACAGGAATTTCCTGTTTTGAGGTTAAGTTTGGTCACGTGACCAAGAAGTTCCGATTTGACAGCCTTTCAGCCACGAGGCTGGGGTCGCCATTACACAGAATTCAAGATGGCGGTACAAATCACGTCCCAGTGAAGCCAGCTGTAACTGTACATTGTGGGACTTTAAGAAGCATCGTCTGTAGGTTCGTTTATGTTCTTATAATACTGGGAATGCTGTTATAATGTTAGAATGACCGTTATAATGCTGTAAATGCCTTTATAATGCTGTTAAATTGTTATGATAAATACGAGGCCTAGTTAACAACGAAGCCTGCAACTTGCCTTATTGTGAATGTCACTTGTAATTGAATAAGTCGAATCAAACTTGTACCCAAGTAATTATATTGTGATCTTGAGAGCAAAGATGACGAAATGTCTCATTCATCGTGCAGTGTTATATGCAGTGCTGTACATCTGGGGTGCAGTGTGATGATTGCACGATGTGCCTTTGTTTAACACAGTAGCTTGTTCTCTTGTATATCTGTTCAGTGCTGTTGTGGGTGCCTGGTCCATCCAGGATCTATTGTTGAGAAATATGTTATCTAGGACAATGTTGTGATGCTGTAGTGTTCATTCATTGTATTGATATTACCAAGTATTAACATATGCTATATTTGTGCTGTGTTTTTCCATCAGTTTTACCTCAATAAATTACGTTTGGAGTCGGATGTTCACCCTGGCTCTGAGGGTTTATTGGATGCGAGGATAACTAGTCGGATAGTGGTGCAACGCAGCGCACAGTGATGCTGAGATATATACAAAAGCAAGCCTTTTGTTGTCAATTAATTCCCAATGACAAGTGTTAAATTTGGACACACTTGGCCTGGTTCCGTCCAATAGTTAATTGCACGATCATCAGCGCATGCACACATGCGATAGGAGAGGACGCTCATCCTGAATCAGAGTCGTTTTCCACACCCGATCCGATCCTGCACAGCCCAGTGTCAAACAGCTGCCATTGCCAATCACCACTGGTCAAGGGCACAGACTTGTTCGGTCAAAGACCTCGGTTAGAGCGTGGGGAGGTTTGAGCTACATCCTTGTCACGTCCGTTCAACATGCGTTGCAATTTTTTGTTCGATCAAATCCTCCATGCATGCCTATAACTCAGGCTTCTGTAACAACACTGCCGTTTTTAAACATCTTAATCCATTGTATCAGTTACATATTATGTACATGTCACAGAATGTAACCGCACATTGTCATACGTTTTTGTATTTGCTGCCACTATAGACTGGGCTCAGCCACAGTAATGTGGAATTACTATTGTTGGCTTAAGGCTACCAATGAAAACGAACGCCCTGTTTGAGAATGGAGACAGTTTTACTTTTTTTTATTGTTACAATGTTATATGACCACATTTTCCCTCATATGCTAATTGAGCAACATACAGGCAATCCATAATTTTGGACAATACCTGCAGTTTCGTTTGTTTATTTACAAATTGGCCATTTGTTTTTTGCAAATCTGACGATAAGCAGGTGACCCCAGCCATGAAACCAAGTGGCTGGGGTCACCTGTGCCAACCTGCCCTGACCAGCGTGGTGAAGTACTCTCACATATATTCCACCAATTATTGGTGTTACAGCATGTGATGTAATAAGTATTATCATGGTAAACAGCTTGTGTTAATTTATCTTACAGCCTCGATGTGTCTATGTTTGTGAACATTATTTATGCAGTTAAATAGTAAACCTTCCACCGCACACTGTCTTGCCTCACGGCAGATGTGGAGCGTGCGTTCACAGGAAGTTCCTGTTTTTTATGCTAATGTTGGTCACGTGACCAGGAAGTGACGATGTTAGATTTCCACTGTACCACGCGGGCGTCGGCCATTACACAGATAAGTCAAGATGGCGGCACGCATCGCATCTCAGTGAGACCACAGCCGCACTTGTCCATTGTGGGAGCTTAAGAAGCATTATCTGTAAGTTGTTTATATTCCTATAATATTGGAAATGCTGTTGTAATGTTGGAATGACCGTTATAGCAATGTAAATGCCTTTATGGTGCCGTTAAGTTGTTGTAGTAAATACGAGGCCTAGTTAGTAACGAAGCCTGTGACTTTCCTTATTGTGGATGTTACTTGTGATTTAGTAGGTCGAGTCAGACGTGTGCCTATGTTGCGATCCTGAGAGTGATGACGAAGTATCTCATCCACAGTTTAGTGTTAAGTGTAATGCTGTACATTTGGGGTGCAGTGGGATGAATACACTATGTCACTGTATGCAATGCCCCAGCTTGTGCCTTTGTCTAGTTGTTCAGGGGTAATGTGTGGGCCAGGTCCTTCCAGGATCTATTCTTATCTAAGACAATGTTCTGATGCTGTGGTGTTCATTGTGTGGGTGTTTCCGGATTATAACAGATGCTGTATCTGTGTTTTCTCACCAGTTTTACCTGTTACAATCAATAAATGACGATCGGAGTTGGACGGTCATCCTGGCTCCGAGGGTTTATTGAACACATGGTTATCTACTCGACTAGCGGTGCAACGCAGCGCACAGCGAGGCCGAGATACACACACATACGTAAACATTTTTGATACCTGTTTTAAATATAATATTCATCCCAACTCTGCTGGCAAAGGTATAAAGTATTACGATTTAATATATTGTGATTCGATTCATTAACGGATTTTTTTTTTTACATCGTGGTGAATGAAAGCACCGTTATGGCTGCAGGGACCTCATATATGCAACATATACGAATAAAAAAAACACATTGATTTTTACACACGAAATTAACTGCGTCTATTGCAAGCTTAGGAATCTATTTTCATCGACGCATTGGCGCATTGTTGCACTCCTACTTTTTCCTATTGCAAAGGGGCCCCAGCGCATAAGTATGAATAGAACAAGTTTAACTTTGTATCATTTGGCACAATCACAACAAAACTGTCAAGTCAATCAACAACACAGGTATGCCGTATTGTAGAAAAGTTCCTGGAAAGTCCACGCTCCTTGTGACATGTCTGGTTATCAGCCAGGAGTCTTCAAAAACGCCAAGCAGAATTTCTTAGCATATTTCATGCCTTTACCCCACAAATACAAATAATAGAGTTACATGAACAGGGTCCAGTATAGTCACTGCAATTTAAGTATTTCTTCTATGAACAATTATTGTTAAACTAAATTCAATAGATTCATGCCTGTGTTTAATTTGCACTACCTGGGACTATTATTAAACTTAATACTTGCACAGTAAAAAAGCAGACGCTGTTTGTTTTTTGGGACCGGTGAAATGCAGCTGTTTGCATAGCGAAGGAAAAAATACAATCAAAGGAATCAAAAATGTAGCATATAACTCAAACGTACATTGCAAAAAAAATAATTGTAAAAAAAGTGACGTGAAATGTGACATTGTAAAAAATATATATATACAACAATGGTGGATTTATAGCAAAACAAAATGCGCATTCCCAGAATGTGCTGTTTTTGGGCAGAGTTCGCAGCACCTGGGCCAGTAATCGTGTTATGTTGTACAAGCGTTTGCTCAGCAGAACGCTAATGGCAGCTGGCAAAGCACAAACAGTAACTGGCGTAAAGCTGGTGGGGTTTTGTGCCCCAAGTATGTATGGTTATTTAATGGAGGTTACCTGGGAGAAAGCCTGTTTAACGAGGCCTTGCACAAGGCCAGAGACCTAAAGACATAGGCCTATGCTGGTATGCACAAGAACAAGGGGTCAATGAAGAGATAATAGAGCAGATAATTGTCCGTCAACATTTTCCCTTTTACCTGATGTCCATAAGGCCGGGTGATGCTTTAGTTACAATTGTAGGGTCACAATTCTCTTGTTGATATAATGAGTACTCCTGTGTGAGACGTTAACTATGTTCATCCAATGGAGAAACTGGCCTCGATCATGAGAATATGGAAATTCTCACACCATTGGCTACGGTTGGTGCAAAAGGAGTTCAACATACATATATTCGAACAAGGAGTCACTAGCATCAAACGTAAATGGCCATGACAAAGTGTCATGGCCATCTACTAGTGTACTGTTTATCTTAGATGGACCTCTTCCTACTAAAGGCCATTTGCTCGGCTATTTTTGACTGATTATTTTCCTGGTTAATTCATTTTTGCAAAGCTTTGTCAATCAAGATATGGCGGCCACAGGTCTGGTTAGAGCACCATGTTAGACATACTAAGTGTCCCATTACTTGCTCCTTCGAATCACCCATATTATTGCTTAATAAGTCATTTATACCCATAGACAGTACTGTTGCACTATGATGGCATCTTGAAATGTCGTATTTAAGGTCAAGGAATTTGTTTTCTCTGGCAAAAGTCTCAAATGTAACACTTTTCACCACTAGTCCCACTCTCCCACCCCCATCTTGCTACCAAAACAGCAATTCAGCAAAGACGGTTCAATGAAAACATTCGCTGGCAATTCTTGCAACACGAGAACCACCGTCTAGCGAGACAGTCTGAATGTAAACAATATCAGTGCATAAACGCTAGCAGAAGTTGACAATCCCGGAGAGCATTGTGATTTAATCATCTCCCTTTATCTCGAGTGCCCTAATTGTAAATGACTCTCCATGACCAAATCCTCTACGTGCAGTTGAAAAGAAATTGTACAAGTAGCATATTTCATTTTCAGGGTTTTTTTGTTTCCCCCCCCCCCCACACGTGTTTTTTTAAGGAAAAGCTCATTCCATTGCTGGAAAATCTCCTGTCCACCTCAGAGCAACCATACCTGACAGGACACAACTTATGATTCAGATGATCAGTCTGTCTGGATTAACAGTGCAATGAGTCTGACTTTCCTCACCAGCAGTCGCTCTGCCATATTGTGCAATAGTCACGTCAAACTATTTCATAACTTAATAATTTTGCCCCCAATTTGCTGGCTCTACCAAATTGGCATGCTTTTTAATTATTACAAACTGTACCGGTTTATAATGACTGTAACGGTTATCAGTTGTTTAAATGTAAACATTTAACCAGGTGGTGTAAGTATTGAATTTCACAATCAGAAAGCCATGTGTTAAACTGCCAATTGGTGATCAGCTCAGCCCATTGTCTCTCCTGGTTTGATACAAATTGACCACTGTGTAGGAACTCAACCGTGTTCCTTTTAAAAATAAAAACTGCCATTTGCCATATGAACGTAGAATTACACCATTAACTCAGGGCTGCTAATGCTTGAGTATCAATACACTTAAGACTGTGACATGCTGTATTTGTGCAGCAAATGATGACCAGACTGAGACCATCACACTTGCTACACACGAGAACACGTTTTACGCTGAGTGATGGTCCGCGGCCTTGCTCCAAAAACACAGGGCTGCCGGTTCATTACCTTGACACAATCTCAAACTTCTCTCCTGAGCCACCCATCCGATCTCCCCTCCACACGAGACACGTTTATTAAAAGGGGCTGTAATCCTCCGCGTTGAGCGTTACTTCTCGGGAGCCGATCCGCGCGACGCGTTTTGGGTGTTTTTTTCATTGCGTCTCATTGTTATTACACCATGTCAAAACACGCATTAATAATCTCCGTGGAAGTGTGCGGCGTGCCGGTAATTCTATAGGGGAATGTGCGCACGCCGCTCGCGAGGTTGTGCCCCCCCCTCTCCCTCTCCTGTACGTCTGTGCTTTGGGACGCCTTTTCATTGTGCCGCTGTTTTGCGCGCAGGCGCTACGATGACGCACTCGAGTCTTCTCGCTCCCTTGCGCCGCTCTTGCCGCGCGTCATTCCAGGCGAATTGTTTTGCCCGGAAAGGCTACGATTCAAGGGTAGCTCAGAGGCCGGCCAAGCGAGTGTGTGTGTGTTTTTTTAAAGCTATAAGTATAGTTGGCTCACTCGAATGTCAAAAAAGGTGTGGAGAGTGCACGACCTGCACTCACTCGTTTAACAAGGAAGTTAGATGGAAAAGGCCAGCAAATAAATGCAGAATCTTAAAAATGGTACGTAAAAAGCTATAGCACTCAGTGATTTATGTGCATAAGTGTTAAATGTGTGTGTTATGGTTTTACTTGGGGAGCAGTGGTATAATGGTAAATATATATGTATGATTATGCCCTGATACAAAAGGCCTCTGAAATAAATAAACCAAGGTATGTCTCTCCACAGATAAAAACAAATCAGTCCTTCCCCTGTACGCTTTCTCAAGCATTGTGTGACAGCGGAATTCGTTCAAGCAGACTTGTTTCAACCGTGTGGTGTGCATCAGCAGAGCTACTCCCATTAACACAAATGCTGCTGTGTTGACAGATGATATTGGCAAGAGCATTCCATTTCGGCCATGAAGCTCGCCGTTCAGCACGAAGAGCTACATTGTAATTGTTAATAATTCACTGTTTAAATTTTGACTTAAAACTTTCGTGACTGCAGGAATTCATATTATTTGGTTCTGTCGGTAAAGTCACGTAAATAGAAAGAAAAGGCAGCTAATGTTAATGTAGGAGAAAACAACTAAGCCGGCAGTGGGTCTCCACCAAAAGGGCCTCCAGGCAATAATTGTCCCACTTATGGTCTGTGCATGTATGTATGTTGAACTTCTATCGCACCGCACGTAGCCAACTTTGCTAATCGGAGGTGCGCGTCTTTTTTTAACCAATCCTCTTTGAGTATTTCTGAGTTTAGGAACAAACCAGAGTACCTGGAGAAAACCCACACCTACAAGGAAAAAAAAACACTAACTACACACGTATAGGTTCGCAGCCTACTTTCTCTTCTATTCACCATGGGCGCCACCTCCTCATAGATGTGTGTCGCCCACATATGCTTGCTCCATCTAGATCGATGTGTTCTACCAACCCGGCTTCTAAGCCGCTGGATTACAGCATCACCACCACACCCAGCCCAAATTTCAGGACATTATTTTTTCCATTGTCAGAATGCCATAAGCAGGCTGCAACAATATAGCAAAATGTTCCATGGAATCTTAGCTGGCACACGCATACCGGGAGCATGTCCACGGCAGCAGAGAAAGACTCGGTGGAGAAGTTAAACAGTTCGAAATCAGAAGGAACATCTAGACGAAAAGTTTATTCGAGCAGCGTTTATTGGGGAAGCCAGACATGTCACGAAGATATTTGGAAGACGTACAGGAGTTCATGAAAAGGGCTTTGGAGCTGATCAGACAAATATTTCACAAAGAGAGTTGTTGAACTTTCGTCCCAAATGTTTCCATGTACTGAAGTTAATGGGACAGTATCTACTGGGGCACGGTACCCATGGAGTTGTTTTTACACAACACATGACCTGATGGTGGAAACATAACGATCTGCAATCACTTTCCGTCCACAAGTCACCCACAGTTATTTTGATACTTTTTTTCCACATGTTTCGTTATAGCTCTTCCAGTCACTATATTTAGTGCTTTCACAATTATTTGTTGCGATCAACTCAGGTTAAAATTCAGGTTGTGAGTAAACAGAGCCTACCCCCTTTGTCAATCTGCTAGTTGAAGGCATCACCGCGTTGTTGAGGCTATGGGGGTGGCGTGATCAGACTTCACAGCACTCCTCAGTAAGGGTAATTGAAATGAGGAGGTATCCACGAATATTAGCTTTGGGCGCCAATAAAAATTCAAGTGGCCATTCATTGCTTTAGAGTAGATAAAATACGGACCACTTTTTGGAAAACTGTCATTGTTTTTTAAAAGGGAAAATGGCCTTTTTCAATGGAAATGTGTCCTTCAAATCACTGGCTCATGACTGCCAATGATGTTGAGCCATGCCACATTGTGCTCTTGAGCACAGACACTGACTTACATTTTTCTTATTTGGCATTCATAATAAAGGTTTTTGGGATGTTTGGCATGTACGAAAATTTGACTTAGCAGTCCTATATTACGGATAATTGAGGCATAGGCTATATAATGCTAATTTTAAAGCAGAGAGCAACACGGCAAAGGTGCAGCCCTGCACCCGCTTGCTCACGCCACTGCTGGCGTAAGTGCTTCAATCAGAGCGACCTCTAGGGAGCGTTTCTTAGGGGGGTATTTTTGGCCTACTCTTCAACATTTACCAGACATCTTTGGAAAATGTGAGTACTCACACCACACACAGGTTACTGATTGATTAATTTTGGTGTACCTATTTGTACTCCGGGTAATCAAACCAGTGAACTCTGAATTGAAAAACCAGTGTGCTTACTATCACAGCTTGGTAGCATCCCCCTAAAGCAGAGAATAAATATCCTGGGGAGAGTCCACGGCTATAGGACCATTTCCAGATATGTCTCCTTTATCTGTAACTAGTTCCAGCAAAATGTCAATAGACCCCCACATGTGGAAATATAGGACATTTCACATACACACTTGCAAGCTGAGCAAAGCTGCACACTTTGCCCCATGGTGACCATGAGCTGTAGTGTTAAGTGGGGTTGCTACAATTACCCTTTAGAGCTGGCAACACGTTTTGTTTTCCAGCATCTGCTGGCCACGCCGGCCAAAGTTGCAGCATGACAGGTCTACGGGGACTCATTTGGATGCCTTCGATTTACTTGCGATGGAACCTTTAACGTTTTTTGCTGAATGCTCGAAGCGCTTTGTGGACGGCACAGCCTTGAACAAGTGTCCCTGCCCAGTTCTTCCACGTAGTCAATAAAACCATGCTTGCCTGTGAGTTATAGCACAGGTCGTGGGGTATTCAGGATTGAGATTGGGGCGTCTACTCTGCGGAGGATTGATTGACTGACTAACATAGCTCCAAATACGATTCGTTACAAAGCAGTGAGATGGAATCCTTTACCACTTGGAAACTGAGCCATGTGACTTCGCGCTTAATGAAGCCTTTGCTTGTTTTTTTGCGCGAAAGTGACACTCGTCCTCTGGTGCGTTACATCGGATGCCACTGTGGTAGAAGGTAGTGAGTTAAACTCCCTGCTGGGACCAGTTTAGCCCAAAACTCCTTTATGGTTTATAAAATGAGTACCACTTTCATGGGGTCTCACTAGTGGTTTTGAAAAAGGATGTTTACTGCTATAGGAATGTCGGGCTCAGGACTGAATATGAGCTTCGCTATTTATCTTCTTGAAGTAGAGATATACTTTGTGTGTGACTTCCACAGTACACAGCCGAATGAGAGTGACATAGAGTTGTTTCTGATACGATATATTTAATATGTCCATGCACTAACCTATCAAAACAGGCTGATTCCAGCAAAACCCTGACTATATTTTGTTGTTAAACCTGCCTTACCCTGAACTTTGGTTGCTTACATTTTATGTCAAATATATCAAATTTGCTACGTTTCTGGTAATATCTGCCAGTTCCATGATTCATCATCGTGAAGTTGAACACGTTCACGTCATTGTAGTGTCTAGAGAGGGTGTTCATATTTTGGCACCAAAATAGGAAACTCAACTGCATTGTATTGTAATGGACTGCTAGTCTGCTTGTCATGTGTGTAATTGTTATAGACTCCCCCAAAGCCTCGTGGTTCCTAACCAGCTGCTGTGGCCTGGCATTAGTTAAATCTGAATGTTGTATTGAATAGTGTGGCTGTGCCCTTTGTCTGTCTTCAGATAACTCTCTGGTGAGCTGAAGTCAAGGATGGACGTGCGTGTTGTATGTCCCAGATAATTTGGCACTTGGGAAATTATCTAATAATGATGAGTGCTATATGCATGTCCAATGTCATTTTTCAGATTTTTGCCACGTCTTATTGATCTTTTTTCTTCTCGGGAGCATGCTATGTGTCTCTCAAACATAACATGACATGACATATGACCACGTTCCATTACACCGACGGGGATTGACTGTGGTGCCTGTCAAAGAAATACATCTACTTGTATGCTCTTTACTAAAATTACTGTTGGGCATTATGCATGTGTACTGGTCACTTTTGCCAGTGGTGGAAAGTAAGCATTCACATGTTGGGGACCAGTTTCTCTATCAGATGACCCCCATGAAGTGAGACGTAGACTTTGCTTCAGTGCAAACCGCCTGGATGACGTGGTTGATTAAATAATATACATATATATTATCAGAAAGCCACCTCGTCGTTAAGCGCTCGATGTCTCCATGTAATTGAGCTGAATAATGAGTGTAGACGTTTGTGCATAGACACTGCTGCTACGTATTTGTTGTGCTCATATTTTTTTAGAATTGCATCACTTTTCCGCATCAATTCCATTAATTGGTTTGATTATTTGAACGTTGCCAATCACCTCATTTACCTCTCTTGCAGTATTAAATAAAAAGCACACCAATTAGCTTCTTAAAAGGACTACATCTTGACAGAGTGATAACCTTTAAGTTGTTGAGAGCCCTTTGAAATTCACATCCCAAGAAGAATGTTATATTCGGAGACAAAAAAAATGAAAACGAAACTGTTTATAATCACTTGAGTAAATACATTTTGATTTTGCTCTTGTTAGTTTGCACATTCCCACCCTGCAATGTCCTGTAGCTACCGCCACTGCCAAAGGTCTTGGGCCGTGGTCGTTGATGTAACAGAGCCGCTCGGCTCAACGGGGCCTCGCCAGCTGAAGTAAAGTCAGTCTGAGATGAAAAGGGAAAAGTGCTGCGTATTGCATAATTAATTGCACTAAAACGAGGCTTGGTGAATTCAAAACTGGTGCAAGGTTTCCAGGTTGCAACAAACACACCTGGGAAACATTATTAAGGTGACACATACACCAATATATTGGTTAAACAAACACATTTCATTTTGAATTATATAATAAGCACAATGTAAATGTATACACAAATACATGTTGTGCCATCAACAACAAATGCAATGAATAAAACAACATTGAAAGGGCATAAAAAAACACCGCTGGGCCTTTGGCAAAGCAAATTTTTGAGTAATTTATGCTAAAGTGACCCCTAAGGAGCAAAAAAATATGGCTAAGAATGTGGACAAGAAAAAGTATTTCCATATAAAGTCGATGAACCTGCAACAATAAGTTTAAGAAATAATTAAAAACAGAATTATTTCCATTAATAGTGAAATCCAAAACATTTCGCATTCAAATGTACTTTCCCTGAGGTGCGCTGCTTTGCCAAGCCAACTGCAGCCGCCCGACATACTCTTCATTATATCACTGTGCACCCGTGTGTTTTTTTAGGTAATTATTGCAAAGGATCCTCATGATTACTATCGTAATTATTAGCATACTAGACCCACGGCATTTTGGTGTGCAAACCATAATTGTGAATGGTAGTAATTATGAACAAACAAAAAACAAGGGAATCCGTTCGCGTTGGTCACATTCAGTTGTAAACGTCGTAGATGCTGCCCAGAGTATGATGATCAGATTTATACATCGTCGCGTTTGTGAAAATGCCTCCAAAACAAGTTGAATGTGCAGTTCTGAAAATGCTTAACATTTCACGTGGTTATTCTGCACTTTCGTAACGAAAAATTATGCTGGTATTTGTGTTGTTAGTTTAATAACTGTAGGTGTCATGATAGCGAGATGTTAACTACTTCGCCTGATATAAATGAGGTCGTGGGTTCGATCCTGACCCTAACGCCTGTATATTTGGAGTTTGCATTTCTCCCTATATTCGTGTGGATTTTTCTCCGGGTACTCCGGTTTTTCCCTTAAAATGTATAAATATGCGTTTAGAATATTTGGCTGCAATGCATTTCCACGTGAAGGGCACTTCGTTTTCTATCATTTGTGACCAGGTCGCTTATGAAAAAGAGCTATATAGCTCAGTTGGCCTTACCTGGTAAAATAAAAAAAAAATAGTTTCCAAAACGTGCCTAAATTGGCAACAAAAGGTGTTGTAGATAGGTAACGTTTAAATGTTTAGTTATCTGAAGATGCTGTAACTCTTTCACCTGCACACCTTAACCTTGTACAATAACTCACCTGCATGCCACACACTTCTTAAAAGTGCAGGCTACACGGTCGGGATTATACATTTGTACCCATACAATCTAATAAAGGTGTCGTTTTTCGATGTCTATTGTCACATTGTTATATTTTTATAAACTCAGTTGTGTGGTTTACTTTGGTATGATTAGAGTCGTCGTATTATTTAGGCTACATTGAATAACAAATAATTCACATACGAACAATGCAGTCAAAATATGTGCCCATATTCAATGAGTTTTGGGAGGCGTTTGCACCAATAAAATAGGCACCACAAAATGGTGCCTATTTTAATGACCCTAGAGGGATGATGGGCTTAATCATCTGCCAAACAGGAATTTATGTCCTTTCCATTATGAGCTATACACTCTGCCACGGTGCCACCTGGCTGGAAATGGTACCATTAACACTTTGCGGGTTTACTCTCCAACACACCGGTGTGCTGAACGAGTAAATAATTGGCATGTTTTGTTTACGTGACAACCCTTATTATTGGCTGTGTCGGGTAATCGCAGGTTTTACGACACCTTTATATTTATGCGATCTGACCCAAAAATCCTATCATGGATTAACACGTTGCTTTTATTTATTATAATATTAATGATAAAACAACACTAATGCTTATTAGTATGGTAATTATTACCATTGCAGTAGCAGTGATGGTGTCATACAATATCGGTATTTATATTGATATTTTAAACATTTGTGTTTTATAGACTTTACTAATGTTTATAAAATTAAAAATGTACAAAAAAATATTGTACAAGCTTAAATAATTCTGGGGTTTATTCCTTTTCTATATTTGGCACTCTGTGCCAATACACCAAACATATTAGGTCGACAATGAGCCACAAGAACAATGTATATTTCACAGCGCCTCACTTCATCGCTGTCAATTAAGCAGTGTTAAAGTTATTACGATGAAAACTAATGCACGGGTTTTATTGAGTGAAAATCTATGGAGGCTCAATGTTGAGTTTTGTGCCAGGTAAAGGTTTTGTGTAGTTATATTTCTTTTTTATAGGTCTTGTTTGTACTTACAATGATGCATGATAGCAAGTCATGGACGAATGTATAAAGGCAGGTGTTACACCTTGGCATTCACCACGTTGGAAATTTGCAATATTTCAGGCCAAACACATGCAATAATACACCTGCAAAATGCTGCACGTATAGCAGATACAGTCCATGTATGCAGGTGGTAGCTATAAGTAATTGGCAAAAATGTCAACAAAGCTACACTTTTAAAATGTAAGAACGAAACCAAAACGCACGTTATTCCATCATGACGGCCAAATCTAAAAAAAACAGCGCAGTTGCCTGGAAGTTAAAACCAATTATGCTTTTATGAAGTGTAATGCAGAGTGATCAGAAAAATGATGACTAACTTTGTATAAAGATTTCAAAATATCCTCCCGCCTGCCCGCCTCCCATCGCTCCAACAAGCCCGGTTATTAGTTGTCGGAGTTATAATTACCGGTGCCTTTACACACATCCAGACACTTCTTAAATTTCAGTTTACATTCCCGCGATATGATTTTGAGAGGAAAACACCTGCTGCTTTGGCAAAAGTAATTAACAAAGAGGCATGGCCTGTGTTTTGTAAGCTCGACACATTGCGTGCACAATGACCTCCTATTGGAAAACCGCGTGTCTTCGGGCCGCTCTGCCTCTCGTCTTGTGACAGCACGGGCTGCATGACCTTTCCCACTGGGCCGGTGCAGCCAATGATTAACCTGCGATTGCCCCGTGGCTCTATCAGCTACGTGCAGCGCGCCCCGAGGAAGAGGGCTGCACTCGGGTGTATATTTTTTACACGTGTCGCAGTGCAGGTAACGGACCACGCGATGCTGTGCAGAGCTTGCAGGTGTGAATTTGCACACGTGAGACGCGACTCAACTCGGGGATTGTGGAATAGAATTTAAATTTTCGGTCAGTCGAAAGTGCAACAACCGTGACTTTCATGCTAAATTGAGTCGCAGCTACCGCATTAAATCAGCCAGCTCACCGCATGCAATCCAGCACTACTGGAAACATGATTGGTGGATGTTCTCGATCGTAAACCTAATGTAAAGTACATGGAAGTACAACAAGTAGGTTACAGACCTGTCTGTGTGGACTTCTCAGCAGTATTGTCTGAAACAAATAGAGTTTCTCCGAGTCATTCTCATATAAAAAAAAAATAAACATTGATTGGTCATGCATCGCAATTAATTACCCTTATGAACAAGAATCTGGAGACTCGGTGAAGTCAAAAGAACATTGCAATTAAAATTAAATGAATGCATTAATTAGTTAAGTTCCAAGAGGACAGTGTCATATTTTCTCTGTTCTAAAGAAGAGCTGTGTGGTTGAAGTTGTCGAGAAACTAGTTATTCAATCTTCTTCGAATTTAGTTTGTGGAAATGATGAAAATTTAAGAGTAGGCTTTGCCCTTTCTGGCAATAAAACAGGAGCTGTTAAGATGTTCAAACACCACATAGATGGCTATTGCAAGGCATCAAGTTTGCATTAATCACACATACTTGTGCGAAAACATGCAAACAAAGACAATGCATTTTATTATCTGAGCATGTTTGTTTGCATGTTTTGCCACAAATAGGTGTGGTTAACGCAGACTTAATTCCTTGCCATTTGTATTTATATGGTGTTTAAACATCTTAACACCTCCTGTTATATTGCCAGGAAACGGGAAAACACATTCTTCTTTTTTTCATCATTTTGATACTGGAACAAAGGTCCCGTAGTTGGTGGAAGCTGAGTCACATTGTCTTCCTGCTCAAGCGAGCGATGCATTTGGAAGCACTGATCCAATGGCGGAATTTCCACTTTCATCGAGGCAAGGGTAAATTTTTAGTTTGACAACACAACAAACCGACATCACAACAAACCGTTGAATTCCCACAAAGCGATCGTCAGATGAATAACCACTTTCGAAATCTAAGCCGAGCTCTCCAACTTACGCGTGCCAACAGGATGGATAACTCTTGCACACGCTCGTAGGTGTCTATCAAAGCCCTGACACCCAGGTGCTTACTGGTCAAATTACGACTGCACGTCTGATGATGTAATGGTGCAACCCCCTACCCCACGCCCAAAGTAAACTTAATGAGCCGCATCTGACCCGCAGCATTTGGACAAGCGGAGGCAGGCGACGCCGCACCATCGCCGCCATCCGCCTTCAATGACGCAGGCGTTGACACACCTGCGTCGTTCGGTGCTGCACGCGGCACGCTTCCTCCGTCGGAGCACTGCGTGAGTGAAGCAAAACATAATAATAAAAGAGACGGCGGTGCCAGCGAGCGGGGTGAGTGCACGCACTGTGCTCCGCTACCCAAGCGAGGCAGTCACAGAGTAATGCGCTTAATGCGCTGTTTATACCATCGCTCCGCCGCGCACAGGATACACCTCGAATGTGGAATGCGCCATAAATCCTTGACGGGTTTACATGGAAGTTGTCCCGCAAGCACGCAAGCAAAACCGGCATCCGCTGCGTTACACTCGCGCGTCACCTCTGCTAGACTCAAGTGACCAATTACTTTTCAGCATTAATTGGAATGTGCGATTTAAAGTCTCGTTCTTATTTAAATAAGGCGATGAGTTGGGTTATGTGTGTTGGATCCTGGGGCAATAGTTATAACAGTCGACTTCCCTGTGTTATCCCACTCACAATTCACGCGGGGTGTAACGATGCATCGGTTCACTGAATAAAATTGATTCTCATCCTTATAAGACGTGCATTGGATCTGCGCATACGCATCTATTACTCTATTTACCATTCATAAATCTTCTGTGTAATGAGTTAATGTGATCTCTGCTGCCACTAGAGGGCGCTACATTCTGCACAATTAAAAAAAAGATGGCTTTGGATGGTGACATTTCATCTCATCATGAGGAAGATTAATTGTTATAGAACTACAATTCACCTTTCTATGTCTATCACAATTCAATGCATATCAACATTCAAAATTTTCACTGTTAAGAACAATAACTAGGTGTTGGCAGGACACATCACTAGAAAGGATGATAGTTGTTGGATGAGACTGGTCATGGAATGGCAGCCAAAGGAAACATGGCTGGGAGGATGACAACTGTGGAATTAAAGTAATGTGGTCAGCTCACGAACTACATTATAGCGAGATTAATTGTGGCAGGACAATCAGGAATGCGAATTATATGCAGAGGCCTTAATCCAGCAGTGAATAAGATACGGCGTATGATGAAGATAATGATACAAAGTGCATTGGCTAAAGTGCCCGACTCACAATCATTCCAGCTGGGATTTTACTCAACCCATCGTCCCTCTGGAATTACACTACGACCATGGTAAACGTTAACAGTGGGCCATGCAATAGACAAGCTAAAGTTAGCACTACTCACCCAGGGCTGACAGCCGGGAGACATTTTGACTACACGTTCGACTGTTAAAACAGACAGCCCATAAAGTGGGCTATTACAAATATAAGGAAGACATTGTGTACTTATGGCATTCAGGATAGTGTGAATACCTTTGCGTCTCTCGTGCGGTGGCGTGCACACCACATTGGAAGCCAATGCACAGAACATTTATAGAGCCCATGGGCACGGTCTGAGGATGCGTCCACGGTGCGTTGTGAAGAGCACCCGCCATTCCCTCATGTCATCCCTGTGCAGTGAAATAACTCTGAAATATTCAGCTGGTCCCAAATTAGGTGTATCAATTAAAAAATTAAACTACAAAATTTTGCATGCTCAAACGAATATAGGTTAGTGCTCAACTTCTTTGGTGGCCAGTTGTGAAAATTCGAAAGTCGACTGGTAGTCCTATGATAGACGGGACAAGTATCTTTCCTTATCACAATTGCTGTGAACTTTCATCACTCCTGGGGAGAATACATGGGCTGAGTCACTTCCCGACCTAGATTTGAACTTTTGAGTCAGGTGCTTTACCAACACAGTGCCACGCAACAGTTCATGAGAACCTGATCGCTCAGTCTTATTCAGTTGGTGCGGCTGAAGTCACGAGGGACTGTTTCAAACCCCGATCTTGCCGTTCTGCTGTATAGCACGTGGCAATTCATCACGAATCCTGGAAACGGAAATAAAACCAGCGGTAAAGCTGCACATGTGGCATGGGATTTGGTGTGCCGCAGCAAACCGTTTAACAAAGGAATATGTTATTATGGATTTATTTGCCAGAACACTGCGATGGAGCGTCCACACATGCGTCAGCTTCTGGGTTATATTGTGCAAAGAGGCAGAT
Source organism: Lampetra fluviatilis (assembly GCF_964198595.1). Taxonomy (NCBI): domain Eukaryota; kingdom Metazoa; phylum Chordata; class Hyperoartia; order Petromyzontiformes; family Petromyzontidae; genus Lampetra; species Lampetra fluviatilis. The sequence continues at coordinate 22,533,908 of NC_136275.1, read as the reverse complement.
ATAGGAAAAGCAGCAAAGGCATAATCCAGTAGCTTCCGAAGTAGCAATGCCATGAGGATATCAACAGATTGTCCTCGTGTCGTGCTTGCAAGAAATCTATTTTTTGTCAATGAATTTGCACAACTGTATTTTTAATCAAGTGTGATCTATAGCGCTAGCCAGATTTCATGGGTATTTTCGATTTCTGGGAGAATTGTAATTTGATGGCAGTTCAGCCCAGTATGTCCCATTTAAAAGCATTCTCAAAGCCACATGCTCCAGTTAGCAGACTGAACTGCATATACTGTATGCACTTGTCTGAAAGAGGCAGGTTTCACAAATCCACAAGATGAGGATGATATTGGTACTGATATGGTCAATACACCAGTCTAATGCCTCTTGACTTGATTTCTGATGCCCTCTTGACTTTATTGAAAACAGAGTTGTCCTACAAACAATACACGAAGGTGAAGTCCACGTCTACCACTCTTGATGATTACTTATTATTTTCAATATGAGTTTGCTGGTGTTCCATTCATTTCAGTGGACTTTTTTGTGAACTAATGGAAGTCAAAAGCGAAACGTGCCTCTGCTGAAACGAGTGAAGGGTGGCGCTCATCTCACCTGGCACGCATCTCACCTGGCACGCTTGAGCACGCAGTGGAAATTCCACATTCCCATAGCAGGGGCCAACCCCTGTTTACTTCCCAAAATGTGTTGTCGATTTGACGTGTCCCAAGAGGATGTTGATCCCAACCGGAATATGAACTTGCAACTTCCCGATTACGAGTGAAGTGCTCTAACCACAGCGCCACCTGGCCGGATATCCATGCTACAGTGCAGTATTTTCTTATGAAAGTCAAACGATGCGGCATGCCACTTACATTGTATGAAATGATGGCTCAAACTCATATTGCAGCTTGGATTGGGAGTACGCATGGTCGAAGTTCTGCTATTGTGTATATTGAAACTAGCTCGGAATGCCGAAGCGGTGTTACCAGTGGCATTGTTTCATATTATGCTAACCCATGCTGAGCTTCGAAGAGTTGTTAAATTTTGCTGAATTGGCAACACTAAGCGTATTTATTGCGTTTATGAGTGAATATGAATCGGTGCAGTTACAGTTGCAGCTCACGTTTAATGGAACTTGGAAGTTCTGATTGCGGTAAAGTTGGAGTTAACTCAGATTTCTAATTGTAAAATATATTCTTTCACAGATGGAGATGAATGAGCCAATTATAAAACGTGTTGTAAATGGGTGTGCGATTACGAATGCAGATTGGGTGTAGAAGGAGACAGAACACGCCACTTAGTCACCAGTGATGCCAGCTGATTTGCACTGAAATATCCCAGCGATGCAAACAAGAAACAATGGAGCCATCACGCGTGAGTGTTTACAATCATTGGCATGAGACAGATTTAACACGAATGTGGATCCTAAGATTACTTATTCAGGGTCCCGGGTAATGGACGATGTTGCCACTATGGCAAATGGATTGTGAGAAGTGGTTCGGCCACTCAAATTATTCAGAATGCCCACAGCAAAGACACTCAGTTGGTAACTCTGAGAAGTGGAGTTCAAATCCAGGTTGGTTTAAGCTATTCGAACGTGACAAAGTGAGAGTCGGTAGTGTAGCGATTAGTGCGCTGCGCTACAAACCCGGTAACCTGAGTTCGATTTCCGCTCATGGCCAACACCAGTGACGATTATCTGAACCCGTCCTAGGCATCCTCCCCTAGGTCGACTCAGCCTCAAATGAGTACCTGAAGCGGTGTATAAACATCGCCACTGGAGAGACAAAGGCAGTCGAGCGTGGTGCTCAACACCCACCCCCTCGTTTACTGTGGCGGCCATCATAGGTGCTCGCTAACAGCACTTGCACCTACAGTCTGTTAAAGCTACACGGGAGATCTTTGTTTTGCCTCTACTCAGTCACCCAACGACTGCACACGTAACACAACGTTTTACTTCTACCATAACCCAGCTCTAAAAATGTAAACGTATAAATGATCTATATCTCATGATTGACATTTGGCAATTCAACTCGACAGAAAATTTTGGTCAGTGTCTACTGTTGGGTTAGAGAAACCCTTCAAAGTGACTGCATACTGTAGATCTGTAACATCATCTCACAGAGCTGTTCCCTAGCACGACACGATGTTCTGCTGGCTGTTGTAGGAGCTCCAGAAATACATTCACATCAAAACATGACTCCAATACCAGCACAGTTGGATTATATAGCAGTCGGTACAAAAACCTCAACGTGCCTGGATCTACATAGGAGAAACGCAAGGGTATACCACAAACAGGACACGCATTGGCTGGTACCGTCGAGGCAAGACTGGGCGTGCGACCTGACAAATGCCAGGAGGTGCAGCCCTCGGCACGGCCTCACAATTCGGCGCTTGTAATGTGGATGATTAATGATCGTCGAGCCGCACCTGATGCAGGCTGGCAAGACACGGTGCGGCACTCACGACTCACGGTGACGTGCCAAAGCCTTCCTGCGCTGAAGAGGGGGCCGAGCAGCGGTCAGCGGGGATAGTAACACGTAATTTCATCTGACGTTTGTGCTAATGAGCCACTTAGGGGCTGTCAAGCAATCAATGTGCCCCCCTTGCAGCTTAAGCGAAGGGGTTTGTTATACTAAAGTCAAAGTGTCTCCCCGCTCGAATGAGAGTGTGATGCCACTGAACTCTGCGAGCGGCAATGAGCCACGTGGCTGAAATTCCACTATCCCATAACAGGGGTCAGCCATTCCACAGGGTAGCTACAGCAGGCGTCGCGTTATGTCGACTCCGTAAGGTCAGATTGGCTTTGTTGACGCTTGACCGACATTTGAAATAGCAATCTTCTGATTTTAGTTCAAGTGATCGAACCACACTCTACCTGCCCTGATTTTGTGAAAGTGTGAAAACCCGATATTTTACACTTTCACAATGGGCAGTGCGAGTTGATAAAGGAGGGTGGGGGGGAAAACTGGCTCAGGTATCACTCGCTGTGGACATTACCCGTGGCCAGGAAGGAAAAGCAGGTGGACAGATTCGTAGCACAGTGTGCCGACTGTGACACCACTCCGCTCCATTCTATTCTTGTGTATGCCAATGTTGAGGTCAATGTCGAGGTCCGCTAAGCCATGAGAGGGATTCAGGAGAGAGTTTGTGTAGTTCTGCTGTTTCTGCGATGAAGGAGTACACACAACAATGGTTTACAATCGAGTTCATAATTTTGTGTTGCATGGGCACAATCCTACTGTGGCTTGTCTTTAATTTTCCATTCATGCAGGATATGTGTACATTGGCCTGCTGACGTTCTGATGCGGTTGATGGTACACCAGTGTCTTCGAGGAATTCCAGAGGCCAGGAGGTGCGATGTTTGTGTCTCGAACGAGGTGTTTATTCAAGGACGTTCGAGTTGCTCCACTCTGCTTCGCCGCTGTTCTTCCGGATTGTAGGATGGTCACAGCAGCACGATCCCAGATGGGGGGGGGGGGGTCGGGACTTGAGTCGGTGGCGAGGAACATTTTTGAGGTCTTTGTTGATGACGGCTGTCATTGACAAGAAAATGGGTAAATTCCTTTGAAGTTTTCGTGTCTATATTTAGAGATAGAACAGCATAACCTTGGGTTAGTGCAATAACCATAGGACTAGTTTGCATTCAACAAACAAAAACTCTACATTTGTCAATAACACTGTGACCTTATAAGGAAACATGTATAATTGTTGACATTACGGCAAATGACCTTTCTTCATAGCAATGAATATCGCTTTTTTCATCTTCAAGCAGTGTTATTGATACTTTGTTTACTTGCAATGGTCAGTTGTTAGATTCCACCATTCAATACATTTTGTGGGGAATTACCAAAGCCTCGTATTTAATATCTTTTATTATAGAATTGGTTGGCACTTGTGACATCACCACAATGAAACTGGTTTTGATTCACAACAGTGGTTTGAAAGTCAAGTTTCTGTGATCTCGTTTCAAACTGCGGTTGCCCTCAGCAGTGATTCTGAAAGGCGAAGAAAGCAAGTCACTTAACAGAAGAGATTATGATGTCATCAGTCAAATACATTTGTTTGAGCACAATACATCTTATAATTGACAGATTCGTAATTATAAATGTAAATAATTTCCTTTTTAGTTGTACTCGCTAGTAGCAAGTAGTAATGAGATTAGAGTGGCAGAGAAGTGAAGTTCGGTGGTAAATTTGTGCCAAAAGGCAATTTCCAGCTGAACAGAATTTAATAAATTGTGTATAATGTGTACGAGTTTGTCAGTGCTTTTTGTTTTAATTCATTAAATTTGCCATGAGTTATGAAAATCTTCTTTTTTTAATGGTACACTTACTTCAGTCATATTCCAGTTCTACATTATATATAAATATCTGGAATTGGTCTGTTTTGTTTCCATCATTCACACGCAAGGCTGGCCCACAATTCCCGTGTTACGTACACTGATTGAGCACCGTCAATCACTCCTGTGAACAATGCTGGCCTTTTTATTGTATATATGTATTCTTTCTGAATTTATTTGTCGTATAAATCATCTGAATATAACTTCACAAGCAAGACAATGTTACAGTATTTAGTGCTGAGATGGTATTTGTGGATTTCTGTTCTTAACCCACAGAAGCCAGAACAACGTCTCAGCTCAAATTCTTGCCAGGATTCTTGGCAGGTTTTATAACATGGAGTTAGCCCGAAAAAGACCATCTTGGCGTCCGTGTTTGTAAATTTAGATAAAGGCAAAGTAGAAATGGCTTCCCGAGAACCAGTGGTGTAAATGTCACATTTCCTTAGTAGCAGCCAGTCTCTAAATACATCAACTGCTGTTCAATCTCTATTAAAGCATGTGCATTATTAAAGGTCGAGGTAATTGGTGCAGCAATTGTTTGCTCATCCCACCACGAGTGAAAGAGGCTCCACTTGTTAATAACCTTCATGACAATTATGTGCGTAAGCCACAATGAGTCTCAATCATCATTGCTAGTGGGGTACAGCATAGAACGTTTCAACGATTCCATATCAAATATTTTTCATATCAGCATAAAAGCCAGAGTGCGCATTAAAAAAAAAACATGTGTGTATAGTATTCCCTCGTTATTCGCGATTTTGCTATCCGTTATTTTGGCTATCAGCGAATCGCATCTGGAACTCTACACGATGGCATCGAGAGAGAGAAAGAAAGTATTGAGATACAATGACGAGAAAAAGTGATGGAATAAAGTGATGAGAGTGAAAGTGATTAGATAAAGAGGTGAGAGAGACAGAGAGAGATAACTTCTTGAAGCTTTATAAGTAGACGTTGCGCCAATATCATTATCCATAAAACGCATCCCTCGCGAATAACGAGAGAATACTGTACATATAGAAAACACTCAAACACATCGAGGTCAGCAATATACTTTCTGTACTGCCTCCTAAAAAATCTGTCTCGCCTGAAGATGGATATCTCATGCAGGCAATAGCTTCATCTCTGTGTGATCCAACAAACCCGATTGTGAGGGGCAGGATTAGGGCTATGCGTCACCACAGCACTCAGCACCTGTTAGCTCCCTGCTTCCACAGTGCAGGCTTGTGAAGCACCAAAGCCTGCCTTGTGAATCTGTTCTTAAACTTCATACTGCCACGAAATATTAAACATAACAGCTTGAAGCAGATACTGCTTTCTGAGCAGCCTGATGTAGACAGACTTAGCCATGCAGGTGGCTTCATTTATCCGAACTCAGATCTCATTTAATAGCAAGCCCAATTAAATTCCAACTCCAGCGCAATTTTTTTTATATTGATGTAATGGGTCTCTTGTATAAAAACCCAAGTCAGGTCAGATTAAATATGATCAGACAACGTGCAGTGAAAGTGACAACGAATACGTCAAGAAGTTGGATTAAGAATGAAAATGTTCACCAAAAATCGTCATCATAATGAGTTTCCAAAATTACTTCTGAAAACTCAATGTTAAATGTGGCGTCAAATTAATGCAGCTGTGTGGCATTGATGTATCGGACTTGATTAACTATCTGTGTAAATAGTGTTCACGTTTTCTTATACTTAAGGGAATTACAACATAACCTGTGCCAGATTTAAACTAACTTCAAGCTAGTTCCAAAACATTTGAAGTTAATTAAGTACTGAAGACAGACAGACATAAAGACTGCAGCGTTGTAAATTGCACGTGGCCAACCAGGGTGATTTGCACATCTAATGCCGTGCTTTGGAGGCTCTTTTGGTATTTCGCAGCAATTATTATTATGTGCTCCCCACAATTTTAAACTTGCTATGCTGCAAAGTGGAGAGCAGATGACAGTGCAGATAGTAGATTCCTAACACGTCTGTGCAGGGTTTTGAGTTATTGTTCTCTCGTACACATTGAGTGTTCTTTGAGCGCTTAGGGTTCCTCCATGATGCCAACACTCCTTAACATATAACTGGCCAAACATCTTAATGCACAACCCTCCCTAAAATCTTGAGACTCAGTGTGGCTTTCCTGGACAAATAAATACATACATTTAACTCACTTTTCTTTTGTTATGGTTTTAGCAAATGTCTCACAATCAGAAGGTGAAGTCAACACTCGTCATCCCACTGATGTTAATAAAATCAATATTGCTTCATGGGAAATCAACAGTGGCTATCCTATGGAGAGACTGTGGCCCCCTTCGTGAGAATGTGAACTTTCCACTATTTGTTTGAGACCACCAAGGGAAACGAACGCCACCATATTCCTTGTTTGAGTATGGAGACATTGCATTTTCTCGACTAGGTTATTATTATCAAATAGGAGACAGGTTGGCTGAGTTACATGGCCTCTTGTTCTATGAATGAATGCATTGTTATTGAAAGGTCCCTTCATTGTTCTGTCTGAAAGATTAAACGGCATCGCGTAACAACCCACGGCACAAAGACAACACTAAGGCACAACATGGAAAGGACACCGAAATCTGAGATCTATCATCCACAACACCCATGGGGAGAGTTGTTCCCTCTTTTGCCACACACCTGTCAAAATTACTCCTCCAAACAGCATGAGCTTAAGCAAAAAAAACATGCGCGCACACACACGAAAGAAAACGTGATCATTTTTTTATCCTGATTTATTGCGTTTAAAACTCTGATGTCTTCAAGCAGAGACTGAAATTAATCCAATGTGGAAAATTGAAACGTCGTAAATTATCACACGCTGTGAGACAAGGATCCTGGTAAAGTGCACCAGTCGTTGAAAGTTACTTTACAAAAACAATAATCAAACAGAAATTTGGGGAAGGTGCAATGAAGCAGAAATTTAAAATGCCATTCCTGTTGTCAGCCGGAATTCCGTAAAAAAAACAAATTCCCCCACCCCACCACTTGCAGATCTGGCAGTGGGAGCAAGAGTGAAGATCACATAACCACATCTTGGCTTGGACGCCTTCCTCCGATGGAGAGAGAAGGGGGGGGATAATGAGAAACACGAAGAGACACACACGCAGTACGCTGGCCTCCGTATTGAGCATTTTACCCGACCGGCGAGAAACAAGAGAAACGCAGATGGCTAGCCGGCCGGAAGGACAACCACTTGGGTTTGGGGCAGGTATTTCATTCTTTTTAATGTAAACATTTACTCGGAAAACTATGTAACAGTAGCGGATGAGATTGATATCGCCCGAAGAGCTTCTTGCCAGTGCTTGTTAGGATTGTTGGACGGTTAGCAGGTGCCTAGGACCATTACACTGAAAAGCCGTGTTGTGTTCATCGACAATTATTTTTCATGTGAAGTTAAAACACTTTACTTGTAATATTTCTCGTTTCAGACGGGCGACCTGTAAAGTACAAAGAGATTGCGATCATTACTTCCATTTATTAAAACAGCAGCCCTAGTTGATGTTGGAATTTTTATATTTACCTTGGAAACTCCCTTTGGTTTTGTCACCGTTCGCTTTAATTTGTAACGTAAGCAGCGGCGAGCGCGATGTTTGGAACGTTTTTGGAAAGGCGTGTGAGGTTTCTATTTTTTTTAAACCCACAGAGAGCCACGCCACGTGAACGGCACAGAAAAGCACAGACCACTGACCAAAGACAGCGGCCTTCACGATCTGAAAAGCCACTTTGGTTAAAGCGGCACGCACTGCACTGAACTGTGTACGTTGAGACGCATTCTCCCATTGTCATCGCTGACAACATCTCGTTTGTAAATGAAGAGAAGACAGTGGTGGTTGTCATATTGATAGATTCGTCTCGACTATAGTGAAGTGAAATTCCCACACTGCCTCGGGGCTTCGAAGGGAGATCAGCACTGCACACAATCATTTTTAGACATTTTGTGAGCTTGATTTAAAAAAAAACAGGACCTTTACATGTTGGCAAAAAGGCACTTCCTACTGATATTTAGCCTAAAATATCCATGCCTTTGTTATTTTAAGCAAACTTTGTTATTTTCTGCAAAAAATTGGCACAAATTGCAGTTTCTACCAAAACATAACTAATACCGTAACATGCTTCAAATGTTTTTTTCATATGCAGGCTCCGAGTTGTTGTTGTCAGTGACTTTGACTATATAATGTGATGAATAGACAGAACAATCCTTTTGCCTACTTATTAAAAGTACAACAGTGGCTTTAACGTACGTGTATTAATTTCAACACGAGCTTAGCGCATGAGTGAACACGTTATTCTATGAGCCAAATGTGGTTACAAATGATCAGTAATGTTCTTTTTAGCTTTGGGAAAATACCTTGATTAATACAATCAATTGATTCAAAGTCAGTCTGCTTGTAGTCCGTGTGCCAGAGCACAAATCAGAACCACCTAAGTCGTGACACTAGTTGTCCCCATATATATTTATGCAACTAACGAGAGTGAATTACTTGATAATCCCACTCATTTATAATGGTTATCACATCATTCACTGTTATTGGCCACGTAAAGAAATTGAAACCACTCAAGTTATGCCACCTCACGTGGGCCCAACAAATGTATATATTTGGTGTCGGCTTATGGACTCATGCTTAAATGAACGTGGTGAGGTGATCAACTCCATTAGTGGTTCCTCTGCACTCGGGGTGGAGATTCCACATACCTATGGTAGGAATCAGTCTATGTGACAACCACCATTGACTTTCCATGCAGTTATTGTACGGTGGTTAATGTACTGAGCTATGAAACCAGTGATCTGAGTTCAATTCCTGGCCATGGCTGACAAACATCAGCAGTTAGTGATTACCAAACCGGCCCCGGGTGCCTCCCTTTGCCAACCCGCACTCAGCAACACGGTGAAGTATGGTCAAACAGCCATCAAAATCAAATTGACATTCAGCAGTGCATTGACAGAGAGCTGTAAATTGTTATTGTCTTACTTATACTGTAATTGACTTTCCACAAATGGTCCTTATTTATCGGTCACAAAGCAATGGAATGCTGAAGCTGCCGTTCAATTGAATAGTGTTATTCTGATGCATTCAGTTAACCAGGTGATCTATAATTTAGGGTATTATCCACTCGGCCTATGTGATTTGTATGGAAATAATTTTTGAAATCTAGTACATTGCCAATAAAATTAATAATTAAACTTTTCCCTTCCATGATGCTATTCACAGTTTCGAATTGTTATGTTTCTTTAAACAAAATACATTTACGATGGTAACCCACCCTATCCACTGACATAAATTGTGCACACATCAACTTTCGACAAATATCACAATGGCTTGAAACAACCATGTTGTAAAATACTTTCTTGTCTTTTAAGTCATTAAAAAATATTTTGGCTGTCCTCTGTCCCTGCTCTAAAGGGGCATTGTCCAAAAAACGTACTTTGTATGTTTATTTTGTCAAGCAATGTTAATGATGACGGTGTTGACCTATTTAGGAAGCTTAATTTGAATGCAAAATTCCTCAGAATCCCAAGTTGTGCATTTTATTTCCATAAACTATCCCGGGTGGTTCCATCCACAACAGGGAACGCATAGCTAACACTGGGCATTAAATGTCAACAGAACTCAACGGGCGAATGTGGAAAGAAATAAAAATGTCGAAAAAAATTACAACAAGATCCGTGTCGGTGTTTGGCCAAATGCGCCTAATCCTGGCAGCAGTAGAAGAATAGTCGGGCATCACTAGACTGAGCTGCTTCGCTCCCGGGACGGTAAGAGTGGAAGAGATGTAAGATCTGTGCCACAGAACGACGCAGAGAGAGAGAGGGGCATGAGGCCGTCTGGCCAACATCATTAACAAATTGCAATGAAATTGGACTCACACACGTGTCCACACAGTGTAAGGTGATTTCATGTGTTTTATAAATAACATTTATTCAAATTAAAGGTGTACAAGTATAAATTAGCTTGTTCTTGTTAGATAAATATATTAGCAACCAAGTGTCACTACATGCCATTACACAGCATCGAGTAACAAAATTACAACATGTACATTATATAATAATCAACATAATTTTCTTACTTGCATTGATTTGAATGCATAGTTTTCCAATCCGTCATTATTATTCACATCAGAATGGTGATATCTTGTGTGTATTTTGATCTTGCGTTCATATTTTGAAGCAGGCGCTGATACGATGAAGACACCCAGCTGCGTGGTGCTGCAGAGGCAGTGTTCGATGCAGTAATGTAAGGTTACAAGTTCATGTTGGCGAGTTCATGCACTGGTTGACTCCGTACATCATCCTTTTAAGGAACACTAAAATAAGTAAGTCAACCATGGTCATCCTATGCAAAGATTGGTCCCGGCCATGGGAATATGTGTATTTTACCAACCCAGTGGTGGGATGACATTAAGAATTAGACCCAGCTCAGCACGGGGAACATCGTGAAAGCTGGTGCAGAGAAGTGCTGGCACACATTGACCATCAACCTCCAAAGCTGGAGCTGACACTCATCGATGGATGGAACTCAATATTGCCCCGATGTTCTTTGAGTACGAAGACGTCTTTTATATTTTAGATAAAGTAAAAAAAAAAACATTATTTCAACATCATTTTTGTTGAAATATAATTAAGAAATTCACATCAAGCCAGGCTCAAACATTTGTAATGCGGGCGTAAGCGACCTTCCGGATGTGACGTCACGGGGGGTGGAGTCATGTGACGTGGGGGGAAGGTTCGGGTCCTTAAGCGGGTAAACCGGAAGGAGTCGGCAGTCGGGGTGTGAGCGGAAAAGAGTGAGGCCACGCGGGCGAGTGTGGAGAGGGGGGGGCGCCGACGGCCATCGGGAGCCAACCCCGAAGATAAGAGGAGGCTGCGGAGTGGTGTGCAGCTGCAGAGGAGACAGCCAGAAGGGCTGCGTGTTAGAGGCAGCGGTGTGGCTGCCAGGAGGAGCTGCGGAGAGAGAGAGAGAGAGGGCTGCGTGTTAGAGGCAGCGGTGTGGCTGCCAGGAGGAGCTGCGGAGAGAGAGAGAGACAGCAAGAGGCTGTCAGAGCTGCGGAGGGAGAGGAGTTGCAGCGAGTACAGCCAAGGGGTAGGGAAAATGTTGGAGCTGTCTCGGGATCTAGGGATCCCCATGCCTGTGTGTGGGCATGAGAAGCTAACTTCCCGGACGGCTGCTAAGTGTCTCGATGCGCAATTCAACCTCCGTCGCTGGAAACAAGTGACGGCGTGGACGGGGGGGCCCGTCAAAGAAGGGGATGCGCTGGGGTGGAACCCTGCGCAGGCTGTCTATGTTCCGGATGACCGGGGCCCTCAACAACTGACGGCCGCCTCCGCTCCATGGACGGGACGCGGCGGGCCGAGACCGCGCGCGGCGCTACCAGAACGGGGCCGTCAGGAGGCGAGGCCTGCGCTTCGGCGCAACGAGGCCGAATGTTTCCGCTGCGGGCGTAGGGGCCACTACGCCAGAGACTGCTGGGCCCACTTCCCGGCTCCGCCGCAGCAGGAGGCCTCGGCACCGGTCAAGTCGGCTAAAGATCCTCCGAAACAGGCATGTCGGCACGCACCAGACACTCGGCAAGGCTTTACACCTCACCCATCACCGTCGTTGCGCCATCCTAACGTTGTGGTTAAAGCATGCCCTTCGACGGGGCCTTGTCGCTCGGTCACGCAATGGCGCAAGTTGGCACGGAGAGTCGTCGCGGCCGCTACGGGCTCGTCCACTGTACCGGGGTCTATACAAGGGGTGGACGTACGCATTTTGGTCGACTCCGGCGCGTCTGCGACTATTATTTCGGATGTCATTTTTCATCTGTTGGGCATCCCGCCGGGGGCTGTGCGTCCGGTTTATGGGTCGTGCGTCGCTGCGAACGGGGGTAGCATGGGTATCGTGGGTCAGGTGGATGCTAAGATATCTATTGGGGATGTGTCGGCCTCGGGTGTTGTGTTGATATCGAGATCTTTGGCGGTTCCTTGTTTGTTAGGCACCGATTTTTTGGCTAAGATGCCCATTTTGATCAAAATCAATGAGAATTGTATTGAACTGCCGGGGGGCCGTCAAATCTCGTTTCTGCCGTCGCCCTGGGGGCGACCTGCTTCGGCCGTACAAGTGCAGGCGCTGTCCGTCGCATCTGTGGACATCCCACCTGGTACACAGATGCTTATACCCTTGCGGTATCGGAAGCCCCTGCCTGATCGGCTAGGAGCAGTAGGGGTCTTGTTGTCACCGTCCGCCGCGATAACAACCGGGTTGGCGTTAGTGGGGGCACAGACCATCGTCCGGCCGGATCAATTACCGTTTTTACAGGTGCTTAATGCGGGGGGAGAAAACGTCCGTGTCCCGGCCGGTACGGTTGTGGCACATGCCACTACGGCGTTTGCGACCCATGATTGTCCACATAGCCGGGGAGTTGTTGCTGGGGTTTCCGAGCCAAGGAGTTCGGATGATCGTTGGGTTGCTCATTTATGTGACGAAAATTCTTCCCTGTCCATGGAGCAACGTGGTGCGCTGCGTAAATTGTTGTTGACATATTCCGATGTGTTCAGCTCCGATGATTTGGATTTGGGCCGCACTTCGTTGCTTTACCATCACATTGAGACGGGCGATGCTGCCCCTATTCGATTAAATTCGCATCGGATGAGTCCTGCGGAGCGAGAACACGTACGGGGGGCAGTGGAAGACATGTTGGCTGCGGACATTATATCGCCATCTAACAGCCCATGGGGCGCTCCAGTCGTCTTGGTTAAGAAGGATGGCAAATTGCGATTTTGTGTTGATTTCCGCAAATTGAATAAGATATCGGTGGCAGATGCGTACCCCCTGCCGCGTATGGATGACTCCCTCGACGCATTGTCGGGGGCTAAGTTCTTTTCCACACTGGACCTCTCTTCGGGATTTTGGCAGCTTCCCCTTGACGAGTCCTCACGGGAGAAAACCGCATTCCGTACGCCGCAGGGGTTATTTCAATTCAACTGTCTCCCGATGGGATTGAATGCGGCCCCTGCTACATTTCAAAGATTGATGGAGCTCGTTTTGACGGGGTTGCAGTGGGAGACATGTCTTATATATTTGGACGATATCATTGTCTTCAGCCGCACATTTGATGAACATTTGACGCGGCTGGAGACAGTGTTCACGAGGATGCGTTCTGCCAAATTGAAATTCAAACCAAAGAAATGTCACCTACTGCAACGGTCCGTCCGCTATTTGGGGCACATTGTGAGTGCTGAGGGAGTGTCCACGGATCCGGAAAAGACGGCGTGCGTCCGGGATTGGCCGACTCCGGCCACCGTGGGGGATGTTCGGCGGTTTTTGGGATTTGCCTCGTATTACCGAAGATTTGTGCCGGGTTTTGCGACGATTGCGAGGCCCTTGCATCTCCTTACGGGTAAAGGACGGAAGTTTGTTTGGGGACAGCCGGAGGAGGCGGCCTTTCGGAGTCTGCGTGATCTATTGGCCACGGCCCCAACATTGGATTATCCCGATTTCGATCACCCATTCATTCTTGATACGGACGCGAGTGACACAGGTATTGGGGCGGTGTTATCACAGTCTAAAGGGGGTGTAGAGCGTGTCGTGGCGTATGGTAGCCGAGTCTTGTCTCCTGCGGAAACCTGCTACTGTGTCACTCGCAGAGAACTATTGGCGGTTGTTTTTTTCCTACGGCAATTTCGACCATACCTCTACGGTCGTTCTTTTATTGTGCGTACGGATCATGCGGCCTTGCAATATGCCCTTAAAATTGACCAGCCATCCGGACAGTTGGCACGTTGGTTGGACACGCTACAGGAATTTTCCTTCCAAATTCAACATCGGAAGGGAGTGCGCCATGCGAACGCTGACGCACTTTCCAGATTACCGCGGCGCGCCCCTTGTAAATGTGAGTCGGGGACGCATAGGTGTTCGCCGATTCCAAACCCCCCTCAGCCGCTTACGTTGGCCGTCGAGAAGTCGGACACTCCGATGGAACCGGGACCGGCTGACGGGGTTTTGAATCTGCCGCGGTCTGTCTGGATCCGGGAACAGATGATGGATGAGTCATTGGTGTCCTTGCGGAAGCGGTCTGCTAAGGACAATGGGAGTCCGAGTACGGCTGTGGGGCCGCAAACCGCTCTCCGAGATGGTCTGCTTATGTGGCGGGAGGGGTTCCAGGAACGTTGGCGCCTGGTGGTACCAACGTCCTTGCGATTCGAGTTGATTAGAACCCTCCATTGTGACACTCTCTTACATTTAGGGGTGCAGAAGACCTTGTTGACGTTGCAACGTCATTATTTTTGGCACGGCATGGCGACAGATGTCGTAGGGCACGTGCGCGCGTGCCCTGCGTGTGCACGACGTAAGCCGCCGAAACATCCTTACGTGCCGCCTCTCCAGTCGATTCAGGTGTCTCGAGTCAATGAATTGGTGGCACTGGACATATTGGGACCTTTTCCACCATCGGCGAGGGGTAATAAATATTTGCTGGTAGGGGTTGAGTACCTCTCCCGTTGGCCGATGGCCTGGCCGTTGCCCGATCAGTCGGCCGCGGCCATTACCGACGCCTTTTTGTTTGGGTATATTATGGATAAGGGGGCGCCTGAGAGACTCCTCACGGACCAGGGCAGGAATTTCTCTTCTAAATTATTGGCGGAAGTGTGCGCGGGCCTTGGGACTAAGAAAGTACGGACATCCCCATACCATCCGCAGACGGATGGTATGGTTGAACGGCTGAACAGGACATTGTCTGCCATGCTTTGCCATACCGTGAGTGAACAACAATCAGATTGGGATCTGCACATCCCCGGGGTGCTTTCGGCGTACAGGATGACGCCTCATGCGGCTACAGGATATTCGCCGTTTTACCTTATGTATGGTCGGGAAAACGTGCCGCCGGTGGATGTGCAATTGGGAACTGGGGTGAAGGGACCTCGTAAACCACTTCCTGAATACATTCAGGACACGGTTCGCCGAGTCACGGAGGCGCGGGAGAATGCCCGCGTGGCTACGGCCAAAGCCCAGGCCCGGAACGAGCGATATGCGCGACGGTCTGAGGGGGAGTGCCCTTGGAAGGTTGGGGACCTAGCCTGGCTTCATTGTCCACAGGTATGTCCGGGGACCTCGCCGAAATTGCACAAACCCTGGCATGGTCCCGTACGCCTCATTGCGGTTCCCAACCCACAGTCAGCACGCGTCCAGATTGGGTCTCGTCGCTGGGTTGTGCATACGTCGCGCTTGAAACCATATGTTGCTCCCTTACATGATGCGTCATCCCCCAATGTTGCCTTGCCGGGGTCTGTTGCTGCTGACTCTCCCCTGCCTGCGTCCATTGATCTTGCTAGAGCGCCTGTCGTACCTGTTCCAGACAGGCCGGCCGTGACATTGCGGGGGACGAGGGGCCCTGCTCGGAGGACGCCTGCGAGGTCTGCGGGACCTTCGAGCCCTGCAGCCCTTCCGACCCAGCTGCGGGCACGGTCACAGGACAAGCCCAAGACTAACTCTTTAGAGACACGGGACGGCGGTGGACTTCCAGCTGCGACAGGGGGATTACCCCCTGTCATTCCTCGACTTTCATCGCGTTCCCATTCTGCGAGTGGGCCGCCGACCGTCCGGGACGGGCCGGCGACCCGCACACGTTCCAAATCGCTTACGTTTCGTTGATTGTTGTTGTCTTGTTATTTTTTTCTTACAGTTGTATTTATTGCATGCTTTTTGTACGTTCGTTGATGTTAATTGCGTTGTTGTTGTTGTTCTTGCTGTTACATTGTATGCTTAGTGTCCTTTAGGGGGGGGAGCTCGGTTCGCCGCATTACGATTTGCTATTGGTCAGCCGAGGTCGGCTGGGATTTTTCTACGGGGGAGGGTGGTGTAATGCGGGCGTAAGCGACCTTCCGGATGTGACGTCACGGGGGGTGGAGTCATGTGACGTGGGGGGAAGGTTCGGGTCCTTAAGCGGGTAAACCGGAAGGAGTCGGCAGTCGGGGTGTGAGCGGAAAAGAGTGAGGCCACGCGGGCGAGTGTGGAGAGGGGGGGGCGCCGACGGCCATCGGGAGCCAACCCCGAAGATAAGAGGAGGCTGCGGAGTGGTGTGCAGCTGCAGAGGAGACAGCCAGAAGGGCTGCGTGTTAGAGGCAGCGGTGTGGCTGCCAGGAGGAGCTGCGGAGAGAGAGAGAGAGGGCTGCGTGTTAGAGGCAGCGGTGTGGCTGCCAGGAGGAGCTGCGGAGAGAGAGAGAGACAGCAAGAGGCTGTCAGAGCTGCGGAGGGAGAGGAGTTGCAGCGAGTACAGCCAAGGGGGGCTGTGTGAGAGAAACAGCAGCGGAGCTGCTGTTGTGGATCGGGCCGACATTGGAGTCAGCACCGTGGAGAAGCTACAGAGTAAAGACAGCCGTGTGGGTGTACAGCACGAACCGAATAAAGGACACTGAGCCAGACATCGTGGTCCAGTCGTTTATTACACATTTACTAGCCCATGGGCCTTCTGGCCGCGTGCTGCTATTCCGCCCCCAGGTGGCCAGTGAAGCAAGTGCCATGTTATAATCTAGATTTGAAGTTTTCGTGACTGCAGGGATCCATATACTCTTTGGTTCTTTCGGTAAAGTCACGTAGGTATAAAATAAAATAAATTAAATCACGACGTTTCGGGCGCAACACAAGCGTGTCCGTCATCAGGTGGGACAACCACAGCAAGAAACAATTGCTGAAGATGGTATAGCAGAGGTCCGGCAACCTGCAGCACCGGAGGCGCATGCGGCTCTTTGAGGACCGCTTCGTGACGTTATTCACTAATGACCACCGTCTGGAATGCACGGGCATTGCGGCTCTTGAAATATTGAGGGTTGTTGTTTTTTTTTACCGAATTCCCCCCCAAAAATGGCCCTTCTTGTTATTTTGGTTGCCGACTCCCTGTTAGCAACATCACTTGGCAGTACCGCAACACCCCCCGCACCCCAACTAGGGTTGCTAAAATCGGTTGTTTTTTTCCACGAGCGGTAACCGATGTTTTTTTATTAGTTACCGGTTTTGC
The DNA here is from genome assembly GCF_964198595.1 of Lampetra fluviatilis. Lineage (NCBI taxonomy): Eukaryota > Metazoa > Chordata > Hyperoartia > Petromyzontiformes > Petromyzontidae > Lampetra > Lampetra fluviatilis. Next base: position 22,516,580 of record NC_136275.1, on the reverse strand, counting down.
CGCAAATATAGAATGTCTGGAGCAATGAACACAACGCATCTACTTCTTTAACTAAAGAACGAAGGGAGCTGCTGTGGTGATATATCACCCTGGATTTGCCATCCACCATGGAAGAGTAGACCAAATATTCTCTAGCGCTCCCTCCAGTGTCGGGCTTTGCCCTTGCAGTGGCATGAGCAAGAATTTGCAGGGCTGCACCTTTACCTTTTCTTTTTTTAACTAGAACACGAGGGCAAATCTATCACGCGGTGTGTGCACGTTTGCACCATCATGATACTCATTACCTGAATTCCACTGGAAACGGTTAGCGGTTCCGGACTTTGCAAAGCTACATGCACGGTCCCACTGGTTGTCATGAAACTCTAATCCTTTCCAGCACGACTGCTCTTCATATCTCTGCTAAGATTGCTTCTCACTCCAGCTCTTCAGTAATAACCACATTTTCACATTTCATTCCAGATTTGTTCTCATGTTCTGCAGTAATGCCTCGAAAAGTTGTGGCTCCTCCCTGTTCAAAAGCACGGCTAAAGCAGCTTCGCCGAACCTCGAAGATTTCCTCCTCTCACTGGTCTCCGATGCTGTCATCCTTCACGGGGCGCCGCTGTGGCGAGATGTTTATTACCTCGCCTGGAATACGAGAGGTCGTGGGTTCGATCCTGACCCCGACGCCTGTACATTCGGAGTTTGCATTTCTCTCTCCTCGTGGTCGCGTGGATTTTTATCAGGGTCCTCTGGTTTTTCCTTCCACATTTAGAAATGTGCGTTTTGAGTATTTGGCTGCGAAATATTTCCACATAAGCCACTTCGTTGAGCTATCATTTGTGTCCTGGTCGCTTTTGAAAAATAACTATATAGCTATCGGCCTTACCTGGTAAAATAAAATAAATACAAATTAGTTTAGCTCGTTTAGTTCATTGGTCCCCAACCTATATTCTTAAAACTCTTGCCACTACATTTGACTATAAAAAATAATTATGTCTTGCACTCTTCCTTTCATCTGCTTCTGCAAATTAGAATTTCTCTCCAGTCAGTAAATAATTTCCTGCCTTTGCTGCTTTAAATTGTATATTCACATCCCTTTCCTTATTAGCCATCGCAAAGTCCAAGCATTAAATTCCCTGAACCTATTTATGGCGCCTTTCCATCTTTTCACTGCCATGTCCACCGATCGCCAAGGGATCAATTATATTTGTATTTATCAATGGCAAAACATTGTACGATGTGAAATAGGTCTTAGTTTAATCGAGATTTGAAGTTTTCGTGACTGCAGGGATCCATACTCTTTGGTTCTTTCGGTAAAGTCACGTAGGTATAAATAAATTAAATCACGACGTTTCGATTGCAACACAAGCAATCAGCAAGTGGGAAACCCACAGCAATACTCTTTTTTGAAGTGGGAGAGAGAGTTGCCGTGGTAAGAGGTTATATATGTAAGAAAGGGGGAGGAGCAAGGGGGAGAGGTGGGGATGTGGGGTAGGGGGAAGGCGAGCGCTGCGTGGTGTAGTAGTACCCGGCAGATATGATAGACAACCACTACAAAACATTTTTCGATTTAAAGCTTTCGTGACTGCAGGGATTCATCTTCTTGGTTCTTTCGGTAAAGTCACGTAGAAGGGAAGTAATAAAATAATAAAAATAAAACATAATAAAACAATTCTCACGACGTTTCGGCCACAACGCAAGCAGCCATCCTCAGGCGAAGAATGAAACACTACAAAACAGTTAGGGTTTTACCTCCCTCTCCCCCCTTGCTCCTCCCCCTTTCTTACCTATATAACCTCTTACCATGGCAACTCTCTCTCCCACTTCAGCAAAAAGATTTTTGCTGTGGTTTTCCCACCTGATGACGATTTCTTGTGTTGCAATCGAAACGTCGTGATTTAATTTATTTTAGGTTTTAGTTTGCCACACCTGAGCTGGGCCACACAGCATAGGCCATTTATTGAGCACTGTCAAAGTCAGTATAGTCCTGCTGCGAGAAAACATTGAGGGGGCTCAGCTGGAAGTGTTGGTGCATTCCTCCAATATAGCCCCCCCACCCTCCCAGCCCCTGACTGCCACATTTAGATAAGCCCCTCCCCCTCCCCTGAAACCAGTATTTAAGATCTTGTCCTTTGGATTTCCCTTCACTTGATACAGTAAATTTAGCTGTGACGGTCCCACCTGAAGACGGAGACTTGTGTTGCCCTCGAAACGTCGTGATTTATTATTATTTTATTTTATTATTTTTTACCCACGTGACTTTACCGAAAAAACCTAAGAGTACTTTGGAGGCTGACAAATGGGTTCATGATCCTATCCGTGTAGACATTTAGTACCTCTCAAGTTTCAGCCACCTATAATAATAGGGGTTTCCCCCCTTTTTTGGCAACAAAACTGAAACCTTTTTACGAGGATTCATGTCTGCATTAACCACAATACTTGCAGTCAAGCACCAATTGGGTCGAGGCTCAAAAGAAAGCCGTCCCTTGGTGTGGACCAATCAGTTTCAAGGACAATGCATATATTATCATAGTGTGTTTCTTTTTGCATTTTGACTGCAAGTATTGTGGTTAATGCAGATATGAATCATTGTAAAAAGGTTTCAGTTTTGTTGCCAAAAAAGGGGGAAACCCCTATTATTTTATTTTGGTACTGGCAAAGGAGGTCTAATGATGATTTCAGCCACCTGTTATTAGACCAGGTTCTCAAGTGGTGAGTGGCTGGTCTCAGCCCAGTCACTAACACAAACATACAGTTGGAAGATACAGTATATTCAGAGTAATTCGCTTAATTTAGCCTTCCTCAGTTTCAAGAACTAAAAACAATGTTGTATGATGCACGTGCTGCAAACCACTTTACAGAGCAGAAATAAGCAATGATATAGGGCTGGAAAATTAAGTCTTATTTAGGCAGCACTCTGATGGTAGTTTGTGCTATCTTGCAGGCTAATTCTTAAAAATGAGGCTCATGAATGTCTGAACTAGGATGCAACTGGTGATGCATTTCGAAAATGTGAAGATCAATTGTAAAAAAAGAATCATCACAACAAAAACCGCACAAAGCAACAGCACGCCCTCTCTGCAAGGTTGATACCTTTTATTACGTGGAAAAAAATAATTGATCTTATAAAATAAATACGGCACTTGTTTGTGCCCAATTCAAACATCTCAGAATAAAACCTCACGAGTCGGCAGTAGACTCAGTAAAAACCGGTGACAGCATTGAGATAAATGAAGGTAATAAACTGATGCAAGTGTTCATATACCAAATGGCAACGAGTTATGTTCATGCTGTGTCGATTATCTAAATGATGCATTTATTCCTGAAGGGAAATTGACTCCACTAACAGGCCTTCAATCGAGACATGAGGGAATCCACAGCAAGGACGTTCGAATATGCATCACCATAAGAGCCTTATTATTAAGCCATGCCTTGTTTCTGATTGCAAAGGAGATCCCAGATTGCTATACAAGTTCTCGCAGAGATGTCCGATGCTATGCTTAGATAGCTGGACTCAGAAGGTTGCGAGTTAAAATCGTAGTTCGGATTTGGCTCCGGCTCCAGCACCAATAAAATAATTCCTTGAGCATCAATAAAAATTTTACCACTTTGTGGGAAGTCAAAAGTGTTCAACCTATCATGAGAACGCCCCCCCACTCTGCAAATATAGAATACCACTGGTTCTGGGGCTGCCAGCAGAGATATCCACTGCTTCATTGTTATCTGGAGCAGGAGGATACTTGGTCTGACATAAAGGGCTCACCGGTGAGCCATTCCTAACTACAGACTGCCAATAAATGTCTCGAGCATTACATGGTTGAGGAGCTCACAAATGATGGGCCTTGTACGTAGCAGCGGTGGTGAGATGTTATCTGATCGCCTAGTATACAGGGGATCGTGGGTTCGATCCCGATGCCAGTATATTTGGAGTTTGCATGCTCTCCCCATGGGTGCGTGGACGTTTCTCCGGGTCCTCTGGTTTTTACCTCCACATTTGACTGCTATACATTTCCACATGATAAGCCACTTCGTTAAGCTATCATTTGTGGCCAGGTTGCTTCTGAAAAAGAGATATATAGCTCAGTGGGTCTTTCCTGTTAAAATAAAAAATATATTAAAAAGCAGCAATCTACAGAATACAAGGCCTAGTGATGAAAATATTGACCAGTATTTCAAAGCAAATTTTACATTAAAATGTCTTTCACCCAGTGAAGGTGACTGCAAGGAGTTAATCGGTGTATTATGGAGGATTTCATCTGAATTATTTCCTTAAGAGCCACCTATCTCAAAACATGAATTATTACAAAGATGAACAAAATTGTTAGGTAAATGGTGTCATCATTGCCACAAATTTCTACCTGCTAAGTCTGTGGTTGTATTCTTGTAAACGTTATTGCCAAATCTCCAACGTAACTGCAAGTGAAAAGGAGAAGCAGTTTGGTGCATTTGCTCTGCTCTGCTTCAAATTATATTTATTATTCTAATTCATACAAAGGCCAGCAGGCCACGTTATGAGAAGTGATCAAAAGGTCCACGGCCAATATTCTATAGCGGTGGTCCTGCAAGCCCACTGATATGAGGCCAGAGACTCGGACAACCCCTAACGCATTCACCTGTATCTTACACCCCTCTCATTCGCTCCTTATATACAAGTTGCACTAATACCCCTGCATAGCTACAAGTACATTACATTCAAGTACTTAAAAATAAAGTATAGCAAGTGCAAATAATACTTATTACTGTTTTGACAATCACCACAGCACGTCCCACCTTACAGTTTTTTTTTTATATATAGACGTTAACACAGCTGTGTTTAAAGACAACCAACCCTGATGTCAGTAGTGGAACGCATTTGGCATCGTCAAAAGGTCACAAGCAGCCAAGGCCGGACACGTACGCATTCGTGATGAGTCATCGTGGTATACAACTTCAGATGAGGTTACTCTTTCAAGGGCGTGCGTGCAACTCAGGAACACACCAAAGAGTGGTTTACAACGGACGTGAAGTGCAATTTCAAAAAGATATGTAAAATACAGTGATGCACAAAACGCACAGCTTACTCGCAACAAAAAAACCCAGCTTCCCCCGACGCCATGTCGCATTACAGTATTATACAGTAGGCACGCACACACAAAAAACACATACATTAGTACATCTTGAAATGTAAATGCGTACGTGTTGTCTCATAATTAAAAATGACCCGCGTGCATCCGGTTTACAGTTCTCCAGTGCTTGGCGCGTCACAAGGATCGCGCTGTTCAAGTGTCTCTCCCACCGCGCTCTGCCGAAATTTTCGTCTCCCCATTCCCACACTGTGGACAGGAGCCATGACCACCAGCGTCGGGGGCTCGCCAACTTCATCGAGGTGTCCTGCTAGCATAGCCATGGATGGCGAGTCCCCGGTGGCACTCTGCGGGGAACCGGGCCCACCCACCGGCGGTTCCAGCATGCACGCTAAACCGCGGGTGTTGTCGTGCCCCCGCGCATCGAGCCCGGGGAATGCCGGCTCCTCCTCCTCATCGTCCGTCCCAAGTACAAAACTGGGCCTCGCTTCACAGGCGCTGTCGCCCAAACCCGCTGAGCGCTGACCATTTCCGCTGCACTCCCCACTAGCGCTGGGCAGCACCTGGTAGAGCGGCGAGGTGGAAGAGCCACTGCTGCTGCTAAGCACGGGGCTGAATCCCATCCTCATGAGTCGCTCCACCAGAGTGGAACTAGGGGGGCTGAGCTCTGGCTTCTTTCTCCGCCTGTTCTCACTCGTTCGCCTTCGGTGGCCCATCATCTCCTTGAGCATAGAGGTGGCCGGCTTGGAAGCCAGGAAGATCTCGATTTGCTTCCCCAGGGCTGGGAAGGGAATGGGGGAGAGCGGGTAAATTGGCGAGCGGCTGAATTTCGCGTTAACGGGAGTGGATGGCACGGCCAGGCTGCACGGCCTGCCGACGGCCGGGCAAGACTGGGTCATGGGCGGGTGGGCCGAGATGCCCCTCTCGCACAGGAGGTGCGCCAGTCCCAACGCCACGCTGCAGGTTTTCGTTGACTCCCGAGCATTGGTGAAGGACTCAATGAAGCTGGGCTGGCGAGTGGGACACGGGGAGGAGATGGCGGTGTCCGAAGAGCACGTGGTGGATATGCCGCAGAAGCTGGAGTTAAGAAACACACAGGACATGTCAGAGGAGTGCACACGCCACACTCGTTTGACAGGAGAGGGTTAATCGATAAAGCCATCACCGTGGATCACGAAGCCACCACCCTGGATTACTTTGTTGTTTAGGGGTTGTAGAGTCAGTTCACCACCCAGCCTGTGATGTTGGAAGGACAACACTACATTGCGAGCAGCATTCCCTAACGAGTGTGACTTGATAGCTCCAAATGACATGCAAATCTCAACGAGCCAATCTCAATGAGTACTGACTATGCCAACTTTTTTTTCTCATTCCCAGCCACAACCATCATGCTACACCACAACATGAATAATGTTTGGCCCAATCATAAGTGCCTAGGTTCTGGAATGCTGCTCGATTTTTCCTGGGGTCTGCAAATTGCAGCCAGACTGGGAGGGAGGCAGTCAGAATGTCAAGGGGTAGCCAAGACTCAAGCCTGCACTCCACGGAGCAGAGGTTCCTGGCAACACAAACCGCCGATGGGATTACAGCGAGCATCAGGAAACACTCGTTGTAGCCATGTTAGTGGAGAGGGTAGTTTGGGATGATCGAACGAATGGGGTTAGTCACAAGTCTGCGTGTGAGATTTGCTGTTGCAGGGAGGCAGTCAATACTCTGGCATGCCGGTCGCTCAGCAGACTGCAGAAAAATCAGGCAAAACAAAGCTTCTGATTTCAGACGATTAAACATTGTAAGTTCGTAAGGGGGTATAGCAGTGGATTTGGGGGTGCTCGTGTCGATTCAGATAATTGCTGTGAGCAATGGCATATACATAAGTGGAGAGAGCGAGTCAAAAGTCAAGTGAGTCCTAGCCAAAATTAACAATGGGGCCAATCATCTCTAATAGCGGCCCTGAACCAGTGTTTGAAATTCCACATTTCCATTGTGGGGGGTTAGCCTTTTTTGGGAAAACACTGTTTTCTTCCCAAAAAGGTTGTACTTATTTTATCAACACCTGAGGGATGATAGCTTCATTGATCCCTGACCAGCAATTTCAGTATTTCCAATTGTAAGTTGAGTGCTCTAACCAGTGCCACTCAACAAGATGTCAGGGTAAGTTACCAATCACACCAAATGACCTGGGGTTACACTTGAGTGTCTGCCTGCCCTCTGCTTAAGGACCTTTGAATATGCCAATGCTCATGAGCCCTGCGGGACATTTTAAATAGATTTGTTGGGATTACAATTCGTGATCCTCGACACAATTGAAATAATGTTCACGAACACGCAGGCACCACATTTCCACATACACATTCCTCATACAAGCAGTCTTATCTACGGCTGGGCTTGCATAAGGTCTTTGTGAGTTTGCATTATGAGCAGTTAGTTGTCATATCTTTTTAACAGTCCTGCATGGTATAAATCATGTTTACCTCATAAGACAACTGTACAGCAGCTTGTAGGGAGTTTTTTTGTTTTGGCCATGTTGCTAAAGTTCATATCCAAGGCTTTGAACAGACGCAAATTCAAGCAGAGCAGCAGCATCACGCAAGACCTCATGCACGCCACAGCATGCTGCGGATCCTTACTCTCTGCAGACCCAGCCTAATCTTCTATTAGCAACTCTGTCTGGGGCTGTGTTGATTTCTCCTCACCGCAGGCCCCATCATCACACCTGCGCACAGTTACGCACACCGCAGCGCGTTTGAAATTCACGTCTCACAGTCCACCACAAGTTTACAATTGTTTTTATGGAAGTTTGTTCTTTTCTTTTCTTATTCCGGAGGAAATCAGCACATGGAAACTCCACCTGCATCAAGCATCACAAAAATTGTTAATATTTTATTTGTTGATGTTTTGCCTATTTCTACAGGATCTGGCCAGGGCTCGGAAAGAGCACTGGTTGTGAAATGTTGACTTCCACAAAGCAGTATGATCGGCAGAGTTAAAATACAATCAAGATTTGACCTTTAACACTAATCAATTTAAGGTTAACGTGATTACAAACTCAAAACGAGCATGGGGTGGCACCAAACTACATTTAACAACCCTGAGTCAGTCGTGGAAATTCCACGTTTCTATAGTGGGGGCCAGTCTCTTCATAGGGCAACCACCATCTTCACATGATTAACAGGAACCAAATATCCACGTATGAGATTGAATTTCTTGCAAATGAAATGCATCAGTGTCCTCCAGTGTATTTAAACCCACAAATACCATTAAAACCCAACACATGCAAAACGTTCAACAGTGCTCACCTTCTAGCTTGCTCGCTACGTTCAGCATACTGAATGCAGCGTACAACATCCTTGCGGTTTAGCAGGGCTAAATAAATACGAGCCAACAGCTCCGTCACCATGAATATGTCACCATGAGCTCATGGGACCCTTGATGGTGAGTGTGGCAGCAGTGTGAATGGTGGTGCTGACCGTGGTGGTTTATGGCACTGACCTGGGCAGTGTGCCGGGGGCTGGCTCGTCAGACGGGTGCATGATGCGGCACGTGGTGTAAGTGCACGTGAAGTTGGTCTGTACCAAACACTTGCCCGGGTAGTGAACTGTAGAGTGAGCAAACATATGCAGGAAAGGCATAATTGAAACGTTAGTACATGAAAATAAAACCAATAAAAGTTCAATTGTTTCTCTACTCCTGTTCACATCAATATGGAGAGGGATGTGGTCATCTCCATTCGTGACACCTACTGTGCTTGTGGTGGAAATTCCACATTCCCAAGGCCGCAGATAGTCTATCTACCTAAGAACCGTTGATGACTTCCCACAAAGTGAAAACAAGATTTGTTATTCAACTCAGTCATCCCAGTAATTACACCTTCCCAATGTTAACGTTTCGAAGTTTATCACAATTCTCACATTCAAGACGCAGAAAAAAAAACCCATAAATTGAGCAATGGTAAAGAACTAAAAACACAATTAAATCATTTTTCACGGCCTAAAATAAAACTAAACTAAAACTTTTTATTTTACTAGGTAAGGCCCACTGAGCTATATAGCTCTTTTTAAGTAGTGACCGAGCCACAAATGGTAGCTGAACAAAGTGGCTTATCATGTGGAAATGTATATCAGCCAAATACTCTAAGCGCAGGTTTCTAAATGTGGAGGGAAAAACCGGAGGACCTGGAGAAAAATCCACGCGACCACAGGGAAAACATGCAAACTCCAAATATACAGGTGTCAGGGTCAGGATCGAACGCATGACCTACTGTATACCAAGCGAGGTAGTTAACATCTTGCCACCGTGGCAAATAAAACATGTATGTACATCAACCAAAAACCATCACTCCAGACCAAAATTCTACATTTCTATGGTTATAGACAATAGCCTAAGTCTCATAATAAACAGATACGGCGTTTTAAACGGTAATAAATAGAGGCACAAGGACTTTAGTTTGAGAGCCGTCAGCAAGGATAGAGGTGAGGCCCGGGAGCAGGGAGCCTTGTGGAATGAGATGTATACCTGAGCTACCATCCTCTGTCTCTGCAGCACAGTTGTGCATGGAGTCAGGGTGACCACTAGCAGCTTCTGCCCTCTGTGCATCTCCGAGACCTGGCTTTCCATCTGTGTGTGAGTGTGTGGGTGGGTGTTTAGGTTGACAAGGAAGTGAGTGAGTGAGTAAGCAAATGAATGAGTTTGTGGTTGGGTGAGTTGGTGAGTTACACATGTAAAAAAAAGCAAAAACAAAATGAAGACCATTTACATGCACACACGCACACAATAACAAAAGTATGTGGGGTGTCACAAAAAATGAGGGGCTCTACTGGAACCAGCTAAGGGACACCATGTGCAAGGGCTACAGAAGAGGTGAACAACAGTTTTTTTGGCAATAGGTAAATTCCCGACGGGCGCAGTCATAAAACGAAAGGGTGGAAATCATCTTGGACCATGGCTATAAATCAGTATGGGCGGCCATTAATGCCATTGTGCTATGATAAGGGCCAGCCTATCCATAGGATGACCAATCCTGAATTCCTGCAATGTGGTGCTCATCCTATTGGCCCTGAGGTGGTGGGGAGGGGCAGGAGGCAAAGCAGGGACCTGGTTCGTCCTCCTCATAGTCGGTGATGCGGAACACAGCCGAACTGCTGGGGTGGACTAGCTCCAGTAGCTGGGAGTCTTTGACGATGACGCCCGGGCGAGTGTCCAGTATCCCGCCCAGGTGTGGCCGCGCCAGCTGCTGCCAATGCTGCAGCGTTGCTGATCCTGCAGTCACCACCAATGGCACACAAAGACAAAGATCCCACATGTAACCTTTAACAAACGGATGGGGCAAGTGATGTTCACGAGTAGGATCTACAAAGGCCGGCATAACACGCGAGGGAGTGGGTGGCCAACACCACGTCCAGCCACCTTTGTCTCCCCAGTGCTGATGTTTAAACACTGCATCAGGTACTAGTTTAAGGATAAGCAGACCTAGAGGAGGCCCAGGACCGGTACAGATATGTCATTGATGTTGGTTGTGAGTGGGAACCAAACTTGGGTCGCCGAGTTCGTAGAGCGGTGTGCTAACCACTACACTACCACTCCCCACTACGCTACTACTCCCCAATACAAAACACACCTACATGTGCACTCAGATACATACCACCATAATAAACATGTTAAGCATCAATGGACGTCGCTATTCTGAACAAGAAACATAATATAAACATCACAATCTGCCCTGCCCAAAGTTTTACTACTTAATAGCAATGGCTACAATGAACAAGAGGGGTAAACTCAAATATTTACAAGAACGTAACCGAAGCCAAAGACTTGCATTACATTTCCCAGAGGCAATTGTCCCTACATATAATACGATACCAATGGGTACAATAAAAAACGCCATGCTTTTAAAATTTTAAACAAATAAGGATAATGTTTCACGTGCCAACTGCACCTAAAACATCACCCGCACACCGCACCTTACACAAATAGGACCGTGGTTATTTTAGGTGTAGCCCAGGTGGGTGAAGGCACGCTGGGGGGAATGGGGCAGTGAGGTGTAAGTAAGCACTACAAATGTCCAACGGTAGAAGGGGGATTATATATATATATATATTTATTTTATAAATCTCACATTGTTTAAAAACTCTGCATAAATGACCGGTGTGAAAAAGTTTGGATAATAGGAGGCCTGCAACTTTTGGCTGATGGAAAGTGATTGGTGCAAGCTGGGCTGGCGTGAAAGGCATGGCTGTGCTACAAGTGCTTATTGAGTTTTGAAATCACCTTAACAATTGCCAAACCTGAGCCAGATACCGATCCTGTCACATCACAACCTGCCCTTCCCCAAAGTAATTTCATGGGGAAGAGTGTTTACATGTGTGTGTGTGGAGAGTGGGACCGCCTACTGCGCTACCATCGTGACCACAATGTGCATCATCATCATAAGTGGTAGTATGTTTCGAATTGGCATCATGCCAGTAGAGGAAGCAAACAGTGCACCACCTTGAGCCAGAGAACATAAGCTAAAGATGCCATCACATCTAAAGTTAATTGAGTTTTTAATCTTAATCCACACCAATGACAGTGGCTTTTGCATGCCACTCACTAAAAACTGCATCCCTACAGCTCATATATACAAGAGAAACTTGACATTCTTAATCAACTGGTACTGTGGATAATTCAGATTTCTGAAAAGACTGGAAGGGCTCATGTCAGATATAAAGGTAATCCTGCCCCCTGCTGGCCACTCTTAGAAAGGCACTTACAGTGGCAGATATACAAACAAGTTGAATGTCCCACGTGCCCAAGCGGGGGGGGGAAATAACAAGTTTTTATAACAGTTTTTTTGCGCAGTTATTGTTAAACGAATCAATGAACACGAGTGCAACCTCAAACATTTGCTCAAGAACCCGATTTAATCACAGGTGGCTAAAACCCCGATTTGAATTTTAAAATGTAGGGCCTCAACGGTGCCAGTTCACTTCCCCAACACAGAATTTAGAGTACAAGCGACATGATCCACCTAACTCGGCCAACTCCAGTACAGAGGACTCTTTGACTGTGACTCGATCCTTTTGAACGCAGCACGAACCTTCGAGGGGCTTGACGATCTGCAACTTCTCAGGCAGGTAAGAGCGGAAGGCGAGAGACATTGAGGAGTGCGAGTCCTCAGAGGACGATCCACCGGGCGTTCGCTCGCCATCCGACAGGCAACCCTCGCTGCCCGGTGGCGTGGCCGGCCGACTGGGCTGGCCGCTCGCAAGCCCTGACAACTGCTGCTCCCACTCCTCCTCCATGAAGCGCCTCTCACCTAAGTGAGCCTCGCGCCGCAGCGACAGCCGGCGCAGCGCGGCCTCCAGGTCGTGTGAACCGGGAGTGCCAGGCTGGCCCGGGCGCTTCTCATCGCTGCTGAAGGAGATAGCGCGAAGAGGTCAGGTGGTTTGGGTGAGAAGAGGTATGGTATTGGGCAATGATAGGTTTCAGGGAAGCAAGGCAGAGAAATGAGATAGAGGGTCAGAGTGAAGGCAGGGCTGCCCAGAGGTTCCTGAAAGCGCAGAGCTAGAGGCCCAGGGCAGAATGAGACGTGGGGGCCCCCCCTTATTTGTTTGAAACGAATAAATAGGCCCATTGTGGGGCCCTTCTTTGTGTGAGGCCCAGGAAAAAATTACCCTTTTAGAAAAATACTTGTGATGCGAATATGTCTAACAGACTCAGGGCATGTTACAAATAATCAACAACTCGCAGCACTAAAATCCGACTACTCACAGCACTAGTATCTGACCACTCACAGCACGAATATCCAACAACACTAATATTTGACGACTCACGTGTGCACTGGTCCAAACTCGGTGGTATCGATGAGGCCGTGCGAGCGCAATTCGGGGGACACGCTCGTCCCGTCCGTCATGAGGAGGCCGGAGCGTGGCGACCCGGCGGCACTCTGCCTCCTGGAGGCGCGGGGCGAGCTCATGGCGCTGGCCAGGCGCGACGACACCACCGAACCCTGATTCGAGCCCGGGATGGGCAGCGGCGAGAGGCAGGAGGAGATGGACGCGCGCTTCGACGCCGTCGCCTGATTCGCCGTGCGCACCGTCTCAAACACTCGCCGCTGGTAGGCCCTGCCGACACACGCGCCAGCGGCAGTCACTCACGCGTCGCGCCGCAAGTAGATGGACGACGCCAATAGCAATAGGGTCGGGGCAAAAGATCACATTGTATCCTGCTCAGATGAGGGAGAGTGGGGCAGTGCTCATCTAGTGGTTGGATATGCTATATTCCTATGGTAGAGACAGTCACTGTAAAATAATCACCGTGGACTTGCCAAAAAAGGTAATTCTTTTATTAATGAATTAGAAAAAAATTAACGATTAGGAATTATGAATGAAGAGAAATGGGCATTGCTCTAATACTCATTTTATCAGAGAAACCTGTTCTTTGTTTATCTTCGTGTTTTTATGTGTGCGAGTGTGTTACATACATATGTGTGCGCTCAAGCGGTGATAAAGTGGCTCGTATAATTTATAACGCAACTGGTTACCGGAATTTGATTCTGTAAGGAAATAAACCTTCCCTGGGCTTCTTCTGAGCCAACCCAGCCTAAACAATTCCTTGGTGTGGTCTATAAATGTCAGCGGCCAGGTGTGGCATTGGCCGCATCACACCACCTCCTTATTTATTGGTTCTGCCTTAACACATGCTCACTAAGAGCGTTTGCCCCCAGAGCTAATGGAACTGAACTTGAGATATGCGTCTGTGTGTGCGTTGGCCTGTTTGTCACAGTGGTAATGGCAGTAAGAATGCAGTACTTGGGCACGCCATCCTCCAGCTTCAACGTCTTCCTCATAGTGCCCTCAATCTCAGCCGCTAGCGAGTCCTAAAGGGGGAAGCACGGCCATGGGAGGGGGGGACAGAGCAAAGTTCGCTCAACACGGCTTCATTCACGCCAGGGCGTAATCTCAACAACGACAAAGCCGCCATGCCAAGAGGCCAGCCAGCTTAAGCCACTAGCAGGGGCGGTTTCTTCATTAGGGCGATTGGGCGACGCACCACCAATGTCATTCAACCACAGAGTCACGCTAGCCGTCACTGTCAGCCTCTGGATATAGTCCAATCAGCGTCATGTCACGTTCTGTAGAGTACCGCCTCTTTTTGGGCGATTTCACTACGGCTGAGAATCGCCCCGAGTTGCCCCATAGACTTACATTCAAAGATGTTTTTTTTCGAACGGGGGCGCTGCAATGCATTCTCTATGGCTTCCGGGAGGGCATGCACTAACGTGCTTACGTCATCATACGTGCTAACGTCATCATACGTAAGCACGTTTCATCCAACAATATAATTTATCGCCACCTAGTGGAATCTTTAATAAAATAAACTTGAGTGGTTTGTTTTAATAGTGAGTATATAAACAAACAAGATGTATTGTAAGAGTCACTTTATTTTTCATTAATATTAAAGAAGTGAAGTTGCCTTTACATGCTTAAGCTGTTCATTTATTCATTGCATGGGTGGACCTTATCCTTATCAATCATCCAGACATTTGCCGCCCCTGAGAGATTTTGCAGGAGCCGCCACTGGCCACTAGGCATTCTCAAGCCGCTCGGCCAAGCTGACCAGCTGCTAGCGCTCACCATGGGGAAGTGCGTGTGTGAGTGCAGCCAGCGTTGCGCATTGGTGGAGGGCGCCGTCTGATTGCGCAGATTCTTGGCGTCCTCCTGGGCCTCGTGCAGCATCTCAGTGCACTCCACCAGCTTGATCTGCAGCTCGCCAAGCTAACAATGCAATGCACAAACATACACAACATCTAACATAGGCTTATGGAACAAAGCGGGCTTATGGAACAAAGCGAGCTCATTTCTATTTGAGTGAAGGTCCATGACACATGGTTCAGTGAATGTGAGATTCCGTAAATTGGAAACTGCTCAAATCAAATTCCGAAAAGGTAAAAATGTCTCCCCGCTCAAATGTGTCTTGGGTAGTGCTCAGCTTTGTTTACACTCCTAGGCCACTGTTGGAAATTCCACATTCCCAATGTATCCATAGACCTACCACTTATGACGTTTCACAAAGTGGTACTCAAATGATCAACTTCAGCGGAATGATGGGCTGAGCCAACCTCAGACCGTGAAGTGAACTCGCCAACCTTCCAATCGCGTTGAGCAATTGAGCAGCCAGTGAATTACATAACTCGATACAAGTGTTTACAGAAGCCTTATAAAACCAAATAATAATCTCTTGAAAATCACTACAAATCCCACTTGTGTTATCAAGCATGCATGCTTAAACGAACAGACAACCACAATCTCACTCTGCCAAATGCCTAAGGAAATGCTCAACGTCATTGAGAGTAGGTAAAAAAAAGTTAATAAATCAAAATGCTGATAAACCAAGCCTGGCAGATGAATGGGTGGGTGAGGGGGCTCGTGATGGCTATGTCAGAGGTAGCCGGGAAGCTCAAGAGGCTAATACCGTGTCAGAACACTTCATTTGGGCCACCCATGACTGAAACCAGGGTATAGGGAGTATATGGTCTTAGAAAATGTTACAATAATTACATGAAAACCCCCATCACTTATTTTGTAATATTTCATCTGAGCACGAAGTAAAGTTCAAATTCATTTCCAAGTGACGACCACTCATTGTACAGCATAAAAGAGTGTATTATCTACTGTGGATAAAAGACCTATTGGATTGTGATGTCATCTTCCAGGTACCACTCTCTGACATAAGGTGATTAACTGCTTGGATTTGAAGCTTTCGTGACTGCAAGGATTCATACTCTTAGGTTTTTTCAGTAAAGTCACGAGACTTTACCGAAAAAAACTAAGAGTATGATTAACTGCTTGTGCGAGAGTTCCTGATGAAAGTTCAGGTGATTTTGTTTTTGATGAGGACCCTTACCTCAGCCGTGAGCTGTCGTTGGGCATCCTTGGCAGCAGAGAGGTGCTGATTGAGTTCCTCGTTGTCAGCTGTGTACTGCGGGAACACGCAGAGATCCAGGCACTCACCCTGGGTACTTAGACGTGTATCACATGACGCAGCCTCCACTGCAGTTGAAGAGCAGAGCACAACTCGCAATTGGACGTGTAAGAGTTAAAATCTCGGTCAGGGATCAAGTGCATTAATCATTCAACCAGGAACTGTACAGTTCCACCCCATCTCAAACCTCCCTTTCCTTTACAAAGTGCTAGAAAGGGTCATCTCCTCGTATTCATTTCAATCTTCTTCTTCCACGTGTTTTTCCCACTCATGTGGGATCCGCTGTCCTTGCCAACCTTTTCCATGCTGCCCTGTCCTGTGCCATCTCTTTCCGCTCCTCAGGCCACCATGTTCATTTAAATGCATCCCCCCAGCAATCTGTGCTCTAGATTCCCTGTCTGCACAATTCTAGTGCAGACTCTTCGATGCCAATGACTGACCGCCTTATCTCCAAAGGATATATGTGGTGTACAAATCCCTCCCTGTTCGGCGCGTTGAATACATTCCACTGTTTTGTACAACATTGAGATGCATTTGCTACATGCATTTGCTACATAAATCAAAAAGAATCCCCACGTTTTTTTCGCCTGGAAAGTCCCCTATAATCCAGACAAGTTGCTCACCGTTTTGACCTTCTTCTGCAGGTCCACAATCTGGGACAGCAAATGCGTAATCTCCTCTTGCTGCCGCGACGCGTCCTCGCTCCTCCTCGCCAGCTCCTCTGTCAGGGTCAGCACCTGGGAGTTGGACTCCCCTGCACGCACGTGGACACGAGCACAGATATTATCTTTTATTATACTTGATTACCCAGGGAAGCCTCACTGAGTCTCAAGACTCTTTCTCAGGAGAGTCTTGCTAAGTTGTCGCAGTAGGGGGCAATGTTACTGTGTGTAATCCCAACTGAGTAATGTGTCGGTAATATTACAGCATTGGTATATTTGGCCTAGACCAGTAACATTGTATGGGGGTTATTTTAACTATGGGAGGAAACCCATGCAGAACCAGGGAAAAATATACAAACGCCACATAATAAATAACCGGAGTAAAAAATCAAACCCAGGCCCTTATTGCTGTGAAATACAAGTATTATCAATGTGCCACCCTGCCTGAAACACAGGTAGAAACACATGCAATAACACAGGTGGACCTGTACCGGTATTCAGAGACAATCAAAGACACACATTCAGAGAATGCAGAAGCAGACTTGTGCCTTAACGTGTACAGGCATAGACATGTGTAGACACACAGATGCAAGCAGACACACCCACCCAAGGTAATCCAGTTAAAATACACATGCGAAGACATGCATAAATATAAAAATACAACGAAGAGAAACATGCAGACACAAGCGCAAAATATACAATCACAACACAGGGAGTACACTGAGAGACAAGCGACATTTAAAAACATGCACACACGTCCAGGCATGCTGCGGTTAACACGACTGTGCATCGCATGGATTGGTCAAATTTGCAGGATCTCGGAATTCAACAGATGTATGTGCGTGTGCAATCCGACACATTGCACTGGTTTTTCAAAGAGATTTGGGATGTTCACTCAAACGCTCACATTCAAAATCTGTATGAGTGGTGCACGTCAGTGTTATTTGCTATACATCCAGCAAAGTAGCCAAAGTTATTTTGAGCTGGGTGTGTGAAAAATGCTAAAGGGACGACGCCCATTCACGCAATAAGCATTCAGTGAACGAGGCTGCGGCAATATTAATATAGCTGCCACCATTACCTTAGAGTAAACTAAACACATCTCATTAACTCAATCCAGGCAAAATGTGTTTTTTTCAGAGAGCACAATGATCTTTTTAAGCGGTTCAGCAATGTCACTGCCAAACACATGAACAATTTCCAATGCTCAAAAACATAAATTCAGCCAGTATGGCTTACTTTTATGCTTATTATCAGCTAACACCGGCCATAACCATGAGCCGATGTGCACCATTGTTCTCTTTTAGCCCCGCTCCCGAGGACCATCAAGGCCATCCCCCTGGCTACCACATTCAGACAATCCCCGCCCCCTCCCCCCCCTTAACTTGTATTTAAGGGCTTGTCCCTTGGATTTTTCCTCACTTAATACAGTAATTTCAGCTGTGATGGTCCCACCTGATGACGGAGACTTGTGTTGCCTCCGAAACGTCGTGATTTATTATATATTTTCTATTATTATTTCTATTTATTATTATTAATTTTATTTTTTACCTACGCGACTTTACCGAAAAAAACCTAAGAGTATAAGTTCAGCCAATGGTAGCCAGAGGGCAGACGGATGGTTACAGTTTTGCGGATTATCCTTATACTTCCATGGTTGATAAAAAATATTATCACTGTGTGTTAATAAACAAAGGTCATACTATGGAAAGACTGGCCCTCATCATGGCACAGGGCTGTCAAGCACTTGTTTGGGCAGAAAGAAGCTGTGACTTTCACTTGTAACATATGAGTGAACATGGTACGCTCAAGTAAATCTAGGCCATACACCGACACCTACACATATGCCCGCCCACCCGTCCATGTGCTCGTTGTTACGTACGTAGCTCTCGGACACAGTCGTTCACCAGCTGGTCCTCCTTCTCCTCGTAGTCAATTGTCTCATTCTGCAGTTGAGATGCCTGGAAAACACACGGGCAGACACCTCACTGTGAAGCCCTGGAACACGGTGCAACATTCACGGTCAAGACACAAGGCCTTCAGAGTCAACGCCCGAGGCGTATTACAGCTCGCTATCCTTTCCTTCCATTCGCACAGATCCCACAACCGTTCTGCAGAATTCAAATCTGTAAATGACTAGAAAATCCATCGTAATAGACGGTGCGCGTTTTGGCGGGTGTGTCGTTGAAACCGACTGTGGTACAGTTGACATCTTCGACTTCCAAAGTCCGGATATGGGGGTCTGTATCGGTGAGCGTGGGGGGGGTAGCGGGGGCATGTGCTATGTTACCTCTGAGCGCAGTGAGATGTTCTCCTCCTCGAGGTCACGCAGTTTGCGGTGGATTGTGTCCATGTGCAGCCCGCTAGACCCCAGTGAAAACGTGGGACATGGGGAGCTCACCGCCCTGTGCATACAACACCCCCCGGGACCGTGTTAAACACAAGCAGCAGCGAGTGCCCCGGTGGCTCGTAATGATTCCCATATTAGAGAAAAGAACCAGCAACGTTTACACGTTTACACCCTGGTTTCGTACTTGGGCTACAGCCATTCATAAACTAGGTTACACACAATGTTCCAGGCCCATATCAAACTAGGTGAAAAGGAAAATGCAATGTGATGGTTTTAATGATGCATTCATTGGTGCCCGCGTTGAAACCATACAAAACCAGGCTGAGACACTGAACTTGAGAACAGAATATAATCATGGGCAGCTGAAACACGGATTAAAATTCAGTGTAATATAATTCCAAAAGAGTGAACATCTCAAGAAGATGACATCATAGAACTACTTGTGAGGTCACTTCAGTAGACATCTTATCTGCATTGAAAAGTGTTTGTCGCATGGCAATCAAGCACAAATAATGTAAGGGCTCAGAGCTTGAATTTGTGACATTAACCTAAAAACCTAATTTTATATGCTTAAAATAATTAGCTGATAGCTGTTTGAATAGAGAAGGGTGATAAGTGGTGGCTGTAACGTGCATCATACTGGTGGTGGAGCGAGTCCCGCATTGTGTTGCTCTGAGTGGCTCACGGTAACGGGGAGGATGACTTGGGTGCATTGTCATTCTCATCGGACGATCCCGTGTAGATTTGAAGCAGCTCCTCCTTCATGGCCAGGTCATGCCTCAGCTGGGCTGCCTGTACGACACACGCATACGTACACAAAACACGGAATTATACATATGCGCAATCACACACGCAGAAATGTATGCAATCAAAAAGATACACACATACAATGGCACACATACACACACAAGTACAAAAATAAAGATCACTGGATTCGTTTATAGTCTGTTAATGACACACAAGTGGTTTGGGTGGCAAAACACCACACATACCACGCCACCTTGGTCTCCCCAGTTCTGATGTTAACAGACCATAGCAGGTACTCATTTAAGGCCAATTCCACTTAGGGGAGGCCCAAATATAGTTCAGATATCTATTCGAAACTGATGTTAGCCACAGCCAGGAATCAACATGTCATTGGGTTAATAGTGCAGTGAGAAATGAACCACTGTGCCACTGCTCCCCCAACAACATGCAGTCAAACACATGCCACCCGAGCAGCGCTGCCAGAGCACATCACCTCCTCCGTGGCGTGCCCGATCTGCTCTTCCAGGGTTTCATTCCTGTCCGTCAGGACCTTGATCTTTTGCAGCAGCGACTGCCCAATGCGTGCCGCCAACTCCACATCGCGCTCTTTCTGCAGGAGAGGAACAGTGATGACTCACTGCTTGTGTAGCCCAAGCCTGCCCTGCGAATGGGCTACAGAAACATGGTGGCTTCCTTCCTTGCTCGTGACCTTTTCCATAAGGTGTAAAAATTATGTATGCCTGTAAGGCTGTTATAAATTAACGATGCCGAATACGATTTTATCCTGCTGGATGGGACCAAGGTTAGAGCACTCGACGCATCCCACCATTCCTCTGAAGTTTACAGTGATGTAAATATTAGTTTGTAGGAAGTCAACAGTGGTCGTCTAATAAAGAGATTGACCCCCCACCATATGAATGTGCAATTTCCACTACTGGCATAAGATGGGAAATGAAGATGAGCACCAACCCACCCACACTTGTATTTTGTACTGCCGACCTAACATGCTACTATTTATATTACAAGGAATTATACATCATTCAAGCACGATGATGAGTCTGGAGAACAGATTCCATATTGACTCAGCAAAAGTTTAATTTACAGCCCAAGTTAAAAACCAGTCGGGCAACACGGCTGGGTTGCCAAAGACCGCATGTTTTAACCAGCAAGAAATATTGTAGAATGGGTTGCATGTCACAATTACCTCCTCCAGCAGACGGGTGACAGCATCGATGTCGCTGTAGGTCTTGGTCATCTGCCCAACCCTATCGGCACACAGCACTGTGGGAGAGAACACAGCAACAACACCAGCACAATCAGCTGCTATCCTAGCTAAGTATACCTTGAAGTCGCAGGTTTGACGAGACAAACTCAGGCGTTATAAGTTTACAGAGTGTGGTGAGTTGCAGATATGCCACCTTCGCAGCTCTCACTGTACCAAGCTAATGCGCTTCAACTCAACGCGGCGCACGCGCACATGTAAGTCGCTGTAACGTAAACCCCTTCAGCCAACACGCACATCAGCTAAAGTCTTGGCCAATCACCTTCAAGACTTCAATCTCTGTTTAATATCACATGCACACCGACCTGGTATTAGCCTCCCACCGTCAATGCGGTTACTCTTCCAGCCACCATAAAAGCACAACACTGTATTTTGTAAAATGACTCAAAAATCCAGGAGTGGAACACGACCTTTGGACCGAAAGATACTGACGTGGAGTGGTTGTTTTGTCAACATCTATTACAGTACTGTAACACTAAGCAAACCTAGGAAGCACAAGTGGATAGAGGCACACACGTAATATTAACTCAAACTGAGCTGGTGAATATGCTGATAACTTTTGAAGTGTGTTTTGCATGCATCAGTCATTGTCATTGTACGAGAGTTTTTTTTTAGAACAGCAAAACTGTGAAGTTGTATATAAACTGACAGAGTAATACATGTCAGTGCAAAGGGTGCTGCAATAAACAAATCCGATGTTATAACTAAAGCAGGTCACACCTCATCGTATTTAAGCTCTCAAAAAATGCATCAGACGTTAAGCCATCCGAGTCGATGTATGTCAGTCATAGCAAAAAAAAAATATGTAATTGGTGCCCAATGAAGGGAACTGGCTTTTCTGGGTAAATACGACATTGTGTTTATCATTGAATGTGTTTCTTCATAGGCTTCCTTGCCTAGATCCCCTGCCAGCCACCAAAGGCTGGATCACCGACGCTAGAGGGGAGAAGTAAGGCCCCCCACTTTACTAAACATCAGACACGTGGGTCGGGATTTAGTTTAATGGTTCAGTAACGTGCAGCTATGTTCAATGACAGAGGCCCAGTTGCAATGTTTGAGATTGGCTGTTGGGCAACATTTGAAGAATGCAATATAGTCACGTGGAGGAAATTTGCACCAATTTTCTTCAGTATCACTCAAAACACTCAATGCCTTGCTCGGCAAAACTAACTTTTATTTGCAATGTGCATTTTTAGATTCAGTTTGATGCAGCATATTTATAGAAACGGAATTAATACAAACCTATATTGAATAACTTTGTGTACATATACTGTATAGTACTTAAACATAAATAGACAAAGGGGGGATTAGCACTCAAGTTGGTTGGAAGCAGTGGAAGACTCTCATGGCAGGGGCCATCCCTCACCATAGAACATTGATTACTTCACATTAAGTGTTATAGATTTTACCCCAGAAGGATTATTGACCGAGTCGACTCGCAACTAAGATTTGAACTCGCAACCATAACCACTGTGAGTCGAGTACCATAATCACAGCGTCGCCTGGTCAGATTCATAGATCAGTTCTGAACATGTTGATGCAAATGAATACATCAGCTCACGTGAAGTTGTACAGTACTTCTGAGATTACCTAGTTTTTAAGTGGCATGGCGTGAGAACCCTCCTTACATTTTATGGTATCATGCGTATTTCCAACAACCCATTGCCCCATGAATGAATGCAGGGTCTCTTAGTTGACAGGTTAATTATCTGAAATGTGTGTTGTGATCGCTAGGGAAACCGGCGTGACAGCATAACAGCCAGGTCTACGTGCACGATCACACACGAGTAGGCGCTCCCAACGCCCCACCCTGCCCAGCCAACAACAACCGCCCTTCACCACTAAACAGCAGCAATGTCACCACGGTGCTTGCGCCAGGCTGGGTGTACTTTGAGGCCACGTGAAATGCATAAGGCTCGCTAGCAGAAGGTGGTCACGGGACAGACCCAGGTGCTGTGGGTTGACGGACTGAGATAACTGGCAGATGCACTAACTGTGCTCCCCACTCCACCACCTCACTGCGTTTCATCCGCCCGGCGCTCCATTCGTTGTTGAGCATTGCTTCTCTGCCATCTGCTGTTATTGGAAGGTGACTTCCTCCAACTGTCCAAGAGCGTCCTTCACGAGCCTCCTTCATAGAGGCCAATCTTGACACCACTGGTACCAGTCATCAGCATGTCCAATCAGTCCATCTCTTCTCTAACCCAGCCACATCAACATAAAAACATGCAATGCGCATTGCTGTACCCCAGTATGGCACAGAGTATTGAGGTCTGCAGACAAAACTACTCACTGCTACAGATGTGCTGGCATGGTGGTGCTTGCCCCTACCTATGCGTGTTACGATGCATCCGTTAATCTAGTAAAGTCACTTATAATGATCATGACGCATTCATCGATTCTTACACGCATGATATGTGTATCAAATTAAGCACTTGGAGAAAATGTCACATTTCTATATTTATGGCGATTCTCTCCATAGGATGACCATCGTTGACTTCCCACAAAGTGGTACTAAATGCATTGAATATGATCTTCCAATTGTGACTTATGTGCTCTAATCACGCTAATACTCGGCTGGTGCGAGCATTGCTTTGACACATATATAGCCAGCCCAATTGTTTATCCATTGCCGAATGGGGGGGCTCAAGTAGGGGGTGGAACAACGAATTTTACTGCACTGGTCTCTACTGTCCACAACGCCTATTACAGCTTTCTCGAGGATTTGGTGATCATACATCAAGCACTACCCAGGCTCAACCCTGTCTCGCTTCTGAAATCGGACAAGATCAGATACATTTTGGGTGATTTGGTCACAGTCTAACGCATTAGCCATCCTAACAATTATTTTCAGTAATGCTGTCAAGCATGACGTGAGTATAGAAGCCATTTCTTTCATGCCTCTAATAAACGGTCAAACATTGTGAATGATGATTATGGAGTCTGTAGCTGAACAATTACCCAACATAAAAACCTCACACCTCAACTTCTTTTACAAAAGTTACCATCACTTTCGCGCTAACTGGCCGAGCATACCGATCGCCCTGCCGCTTGACTACCTTAACGCACACGCCAAACTTTCCAACAAAGCAAGAGAACACGACGTGGCGCCACGTACCCTGCTGGACCTGCTCCCAGGGGACATCTCCTGCCGCGTCGTCAGCAGCGACCTCCTCAACCAAGGCGCTGAGTTCATTGCCGTCGCAGATGAGCAACGCTTCTCCGTTGGGAGCAGCCTCGTACACCTCCTCTGCCCCGTGCTCGCGCACAGCACCGTCTGTGTTACCCGTACCCTCGTCGCTGGAAAGCCAAATCCCATCTCTGTGTTGAGAATCCCAGCTCGTCTCTCTGGAATCCG
This sequence comes from Lampetra fluviatilis, assembly GCF_964198595.1. Lineage (NCBI taxonomy): Eukaryota > Metazoa > Chordata > Hyperoartia > Petromyzontiformes > Petromyzontidae > Lampetra > Lampetra fluviatilis. The sequence goes on along the minus strand of NC_136275.1, from coordinate 22,492,177 downwards.
AGTTAGTATGCACCTGAGCACCCCCATTGCTCAGCACCAGCTTTGGTGTTGAGGTGACTGCTGCTGCTGCTGCAGTTGGTCCACGTCTCCCTCTGCCAGAGCGGCTCGCCGGAGGGTTCAACCTCCTGGCCGCCGCCATCCCGTGTCGAACATAGGCGAGGGGGAGGAGGCCGGACTGCACTTGTCTTTTCTCCCTCTCTCACTCGCGCGCTATATCTGTCGCTCTGTCCAGACGAACGTGACCAGCTGCCCGTCACCGAAGAGACAAAACAAGCGCATCCACCCGAGGTAGGGGATTCAAGTTCAGCTGCCAAGTCCGGCCGAGGCGCTGCGATTATCTGCAGGCTGCTTATTTGGATGGGCTAGTTTTACAACACAATGATTAATCCGCGATGGGAATTAGTCGAAATCCGCAGGTGAACTGCACTGATCAGTCACTAACGACACCCACTCGCAGGAATAACAGAGTAACAAGTGGTTTCTCCATAAACGAATTTTAAGTTCAACGCAGACCGAACTTTCATTAAACGTATTCTAGATGCTCACACGCAAGAAATTTGCAGTGGCTGCCCGAGCGCAGGTTAAATGTTTTCACTTATTGGACACATAAGAAGTAAACAGTGTGTGGAGGTGCAGTGCCTCGCCCTGACTCGCACAACTCCTCCGCCTCTGTACTCAAGCCCCAAGCAAAACATTTATGCGGCATGGACACCTGGCACAGTCCAATCAAGCTTCTCAGAAAAGGGGGAGACTTGGGTTGTACCACAGTCAATGTTGCCCAACTAAACACTTTAGAAAGTTTTGGTAACGTGCCATGAATTAGAGATCTTGCATTACAATAAAATCGACATTATTTAAGACGAATGTGTTTATCTAGCTGGACGATGCAGTGGCTAGAGAGCGCTCGAATCGCAACGATGAAAATGTGAATTTAAATCCACTTGTGAGAGATCAACAGTGTATGTCATATGATGAGAGCGGCACCCACTATGATGTGGAATTTCCACCACTGGCTCAAGGCTGCCAGTGAAGAGGAATCCCGCTTCATGCTCATTTAACAAAGCAGATGCTTTGATTGTCATATTGAGAATTTTATTTATCATTGTGATTGATTGCACTGCAGTTAAAGTTGCACCTACACCGTTAGCTTTTATTTGTATTTTATATACTGTATACTTTTAAATGAAGGGATACATGTCTTAGTGGTTAGCGCACTGCTCTATGAATCCGGTGACCTGAATTTGATTCCCGGCCATGGCTAACATAAGTGGCGAGTGATATCTGCACCGGTCATGGCTCTCCACCCTTCACCAACCACCCCATTGACCAAAATGCATTGCAACCTTGGCCCAGCAGGGGAGTGATAAAAGGCCATAAACTCACTGTATTTATTCTTTGGTTCTTTTCGGTTAAGTCACGTCTAAAAATAAAATAATAAATTAAAATAACATATTACGACGTTTCGATTTTTAGACGTGACTTAACCGAAAAGAACCAAAGAATAATTCCTGCAGTCACGAAAGCTCCTAAATTAAGATTTCACTGTATTTACTTTATACGCTATATATACGTAGAATATAGTGGTTATAAAATAACGATTTAACGAGTGTGGGGGAAAACTAACAGCGCGAACCACTATTGTATGCAGGTCATGTTTCACGTAACAAAGGCGTGTCCTCACTCACAATGTGCAGCTCCTCTGGTTCTATGACTCTGCTTACCATGCCAATAGCTCGACAAACAACACGACAGTGCATAAGATACCAGGCTTCAAATGGAGCAGGGTGTGAATTAATTAACACGCGTGTACATTTCAAAAACTCAATTATTCGGCCACATGGCACTGTAGCTGAAAGGTTGAAAGTTTACAACCTGGTTGGGAGTTGATTTAGCTCATCATCACGATTTGTCCGAGGTTGATAAAAAAAATAAGAATTTGACTTTCACAAGTATTTAGGTGTTTTTGTTTTACTTAATGCAGGTTATGAAATTTACACAAATATTTTACAACCTCTGCCAATATCTACAAGCAAGATAACGACAGGTAGGTTTACAACTGCAATACAAAAGTGCTACTGGTGGCTTATTGAGGTAGGCAGCCTAAATCCCAGTTCGGGAGCCTACTGTCCATCCACCACATCCTTCAGGGGTTGACATGTCACGTTGTTGCGCTGTGTTAAAATGGCCTCGACCATGGGAATTAGGAATTTCCACCATCGTCTCAGGGCCACAAACAGAGAGATGGGCAACACTCCGCGCTCGCTGGAGCTTGGATGCCCTTCTAGAGACCACACAACGGTAGAAGCCGAGCCAGCGTGCACCGTTTCTGATTTCTCATTCAGGATTTATCCCCGCTTAGTGACTTCATAAAAGGTGCCTTATAGACAAATCATGAGCGGTCGCTTGCCTACAAACACAAACTCCACCTTCCAAACATGTGGTAATGTGCATTTCAAAATTATGAGGAAAGTAAATAAATTCCAGCCAGTCTCAATCCACCATTGGATAAAGGCCTCCCCAGATCATGGGGGTGTTTGATTGGTGAAGGGGGAAAATGTCAGGACCGGTTCTAAAATCACTAGCTCTGACCGGGAATGTAATTTGCATAGCTGGATTATATTGCTGCATACTAACCACTGTGCACAGCTCCACCAAATCATAGATGGTGAATTGAAGATGTAACACAACACAGGGCACTCTAACCCATGCCCTGGTCGCTCACCGTTCCACTGGCCAGTTTACAGAAACGCTCCAATGTGCAGCAGAGCAGAGCATTAACAAGTAAACCCCTAAAAACTAAGTTTTTCACTATAAATCCTTTATATGCGTGGCGGCTAGAGTCTTCTCGTCCTCTGGCTTGAGATGGCTGCCACCTATGGGTTAGATGATTGTCTGCCAGTATTAAGCAATTGGTAATTAAATATTTAATTTGTTTTCCCTAAACAGTGTAAAATTTTGGAAAAAATGTTTCACGAAAATTAATTGTCACACACAACGAGTCTGTGTGGAAAATGTCAGCTCGATTGGATCACGGGAAGTGGGTTAAAAAACGAGCGAAAGATTTGCACGGTCCTAAGCAAGGAAGCGAACTTAATATAAAGGATTTAAAAATATATTCGCCTGTGGAGGACGCGGGGATCGATCCCGCGACCTTTGGCATGGGAAGCGAGGGCGCTACCAACTGCGCTACTCCGCCACGGCCTGTGGAGGGGTCACGCTCTGGGCTCTTACACTGTGACGTTCAGCCAAAGCCATGAATGAGTTCTATTTGAATATATGTAAAATAAAAAATTTTTGCCTAAAAAGTGTCAAATTTTGGGAATTTTTTTTCACGAACATTAATTGTCTCGCACAACGAGTCTGTGTGGAAAATGTCAGCTCGATTGGATCACGGGAAGTGGGTTAAAAACGACCGAAAGATTTGCACGGTCGTAAGCAAGCAAGCACGCAAGCAAGCAAGCAAGCACGCAAGCAAGCAAGCAAGCGAACTTAATATAAAGGATTTAAAAAGAAGCCACAAGATACGATAAGGTTCAGTGTAGTCATGGCAAGCCACTGTTGATTCACTCCAGTCGATTCTTGTGGAATATTAAGGGCCACATTGTTATGTTTTTCCGAGACACCCCATTCTGGTGCTGCGGTCAGGACTAAAATGGCAACCTTGTTAAACTAATCACCATTTACTCTCATGAATATCTCTGAGGACATCACTTTGATAGAGCTCTATTAACAAATGTAAGTGAATGATATTTACTTTCATAGTGATATATTACAGCAACCTCTCAAAACAAAGTGGATCTATTAAATCCTCTGACGCATCCACGATTTATTTATACATATATATAATAAAAGCACTGTCATTTACTTTCACAGAGATCGCTTCAAGGAAATTCCAGTCTCCTTCATAGAGATCCGTATGATGTATATGAAAGCAAGCACTTGTCACTTCCGATTACATCTTCCACGGCGTCTGTTTGGAGTCTAAGTGCTCCTCAGTTTATGGGTCTTCGTCAGATATTTCAGTATCCTCCGATAAACAAAAATGCTCCAGTAAAGCGTGGGCCAAACAACCCAAGCAAGAACCCCTGAAAATAGGTCGTGAGGCTCCATAAAACTTTCCAGGATAAATAATAACTGTTCAGGAATTTAAAAAATGTGAGTTTAATTTATTAAAGTGACGTTGTGTTTAGAATTTTGCCCCACAACCTTAAACTTGAGAATTTATTCCTACTCAGCCATATAGGGTGAATACATTGAATGCCACTTTATGGTAAGTTAATGGTGATTGTCCTATGGATAAACCGGGCCAGTTCCTTACAATGCAGTCAAAACTAACAATGTGCTCAGCACTGCAGAACCAGCCAAGTGGAATCAATGACTCAGAACTATGGGGGTGGCTGAGCAGTTATTTGCATGCAAATCACGGTGATTCAAACTCTTCCTCCAAACAATGAATGCATTTTTCGCAAAGCTGCTTCTCTTGGTCATGTTGGCTGTACGATTCGCGTAACTGTGAAGAGACCTTTTATGAGTTCTGCAGGACACAACTTTCCATATGCCATCGAAACTGTTGGACGGCCTTCATGCTCGGCTCTGCCTCGCCTGGCCTTGGAAGGATACATAGCATAATACCTAGCAATATTATTCGGTGTACAGTATTTTATTTAACATACGCAGTCGACACTCCGAAGAAATGTAGTTTTAATCTTGATTTGGCAATTTGGTTTTGCCTTGGATGAGAGCGCAGACAGCAGGAGATCATGTTCTAAACTATGAGGGGTACCTTCCTCCCTTTTTGTGAATAATTACACAAGCACATACAGTGATTCTGCACTGAAATATTTTCAATCAACTTAACACAATGACGACCATTCAGACGTGCCGATTCAGCAGCGAGAAAACCGAACTTGTAAATACGTTTTCGGCCAAGGCGCACTTGCAAGTTACATCATCAGCCCCACTACTATCGTCAGATTAACCCCGACCTGGCCTTGCAGTTTGTGGACAGAAAGGCAACTAACATGAAAACAAAATAAATTATTTTGCAAGTGTGTGTGTGCTTCCATGTGGCCTGGCATGCAAATTAGCGTTTCTCAGCTTGGAAGGCTTTGGACCAAAGGCAGTGATTGGGGGAAACTCACAATCACTTCGCGTGCCGTGAGTGTTCTCAATGGTAATGAGCATATAGGGAGGAACGCAGTTTAATCATTTTTTTAAAATCCCAACTAAATTCCGAATTGTGCTGGCAACGTCAATGACTGAGATAAAGAAATGTCAATCCGGAACACCAACAATGAGCAGTGGAATATTGTACTATATCAGACTTTCACATCACAGCATGACTTCTGCAGTTACTTAATTGCAAGTGTCTTATCTATCACTCTGTGGTGAACCCATTATATGCCCTGCGCTCTTTCAGCATTGCAACCCCAGGAGTGTGGGCACAGTGTGTTTAAAGATACCAGCACAGCAGCAACAGCTGTCTGAAACCAACTTCACTTAGGGTACCCACACTTCAACCCACCATAGGTAATTTACCAAGTGACTTGATAAAATACATCCATTCATTGTTTACTGTATGTGGGGTGAAGCAACAAAGTTATGAGTGAATAAAGAATCCATGGTTTAAATGCCTTAAACTGGAGTCTGGATTCAGACTAAGCAAATAAACTCTTTATATCATAGGCTCACCAACTCCTCGTTGTAAGGATTATTCTGGTCACGTGACAAATAAGAGGTGCGGGGAGAAAAAACAATTGCAAAATTGTGAAATTTGATGTGTATTATCTATAGCTGAAGATAGAGATGAATTGTCTTGTATAGCGCTGCATACTAATATGAGGACATATTATGTGTTTAATAAACTATTATGTTTTCATAAGGTGCTTTAAAACATTGGCTTCCTGCCCAAAAAATCACACATGATGCACACACAAAAACTAACGTTCATGTTGTAGGGGAAGTCTTGTTTGCAACCATCTATGAAGGCTGGTGTACAGCTCAAAAAAGAAGTGTGATGTGGTCAGCACCATGGCCTTCTGCGTTTGTCTGTCTGTGGTGAGCTTCCAAACGAGGTACTCATTTGAGTCTGAGTCAACTAAGGGAGGCCCACGACAGGTTTAGACAACAGTTTCCAATTTTATTAGTCCAATCATTTTTATCAGGTTTCTGAGATCCGTAGCGTAGTGTGAAAACCACTACACCGCCGCTCCCCAACCATATAAACATGCACACATTCAACAGCTTACAGGCGTCAGCTACCCAACCTTGTAAAGAGTACAGCAACATAATAAGGCATGGACCTATTAACCAATTATGGTCAGCAAGATGAATGTGGATTTTCCAGAACAGCAACAATAAACAAGATATACATCATGTACAGAATGCCTTGTACAGAATCCCAATGATTGACAACCCCCCGCCCACCTCCTACGCATTTCCCATAAATATGCTAAATCCCTCTTGATATACAAATTATTTTGTCAAGGCGCTCTTCTTCCCCCTCCAACCCAGCTTAAATATACGCTCCAAGCTTGGTGGCGTTTCATTCTTCACCTGAGGACGGCTGCTTGAGTTGTAGCCGAAACGTCGTGAGAATTATTTTATTATGTTTTATTTTATTATTTTCCTTCTACGTGACTTTACCGAAAGAACCAAGAAGATTGACAACACTGTCAGTGTCAACATTACACCAGTACAGCAAGGCTTTTGCAACCCTCCACAATCCCGTACGTTAAATAATGAATAATGACTTGAAACATAAATAGGATGCAGTGTTTCTGAGTATATTAATTGCTCAGGTGGCTAATATTAATAAGGGTCGCCATGGTGGCGACGTGTTAACTACCTTGCATGGTATACAGGGAGTCGTGAGTTCGATCCCTACCCTGATGCCTGTATATTTGGAGTTTGTATCTTCTGCCCGTGGTCGCGTTGATTTTTCTACGGATCCTCTGGTTTCTCCCTCCACATTTAAAAACATGCGTTTAGAGTATTTGGCTGATCTTAATCTCCACGTGATGAGCCACTTCGTTGAGCTATCATTTGTGGCCAGGTCGCTTCTGAAAAAAGAGCTATACAACTCCAGTGGGCCTTATCTGGTAAGATACAAAAAAGTTTAGTTTAATAGTTTAAACCAGTTTATCGATGGAGAGAGCGATGTGCAGACGGGGGGGGGTGCACTCACGCATGTACTTGAGCGTCTCCTCCACGAGCTCCAGGCCCAGCTCGAGGTCGGCATCCGGGGGCAGCACTGGAGTGCGGATCCAGTCGTCACGGTCGTAGCCCAGCACCGAGTCGGCACGCAGCCGAAACAGCGGCAGCCGCTCCTCCATGAGGCTCACGACCTCCACCTCGGTCTCGTCTCCGCCTCCTCCACTGCCGTACGCGTCTGCAGGTGGGAGCACGAGGCAATCATGGTCATTGCGCAGCACCTTCTGGACTTTCACTCCGTGGGGTCGGTCGACCTCGTCAAGTCTCGGGAGGTAAGCTAGGTTGAGCCTGGGTAGGGCTTGGATGGGTGACTACTGTGCATAACAAGTCTTATAGACTGTTGGGTTGCGGTTAACAGAAGGCGATGCTGCAAAATATATTGTTACGCTGGACTTTTATGCCTCCATGTCTATGCTCTCTGTCTTCACAAACTGACACTGAAGTATTGTGAAATAACTCTCGCAATCCACACAATGGGGAAGTCATCCAGTAGTGAAATGAAAAAAGGACTGTACACATACAATGATAAGTTCCTTTGATGGAGTGCATAAGCACTTAGAAAAATTTGAGATTTCAATCTCACCATTGAGAGATGGATGTTGGAGGCAGCGGCATAATTTTTGCATTACTGGAGGGGTCAGACAGATTCATGTTAAAGCACCTAGGAAAGAGATATTCTGTGGAAATCAATGTAAAATAATTCAGGGAGAGCAGCTTGTGATGATAGGGTCCCATGTGCACGATGGGGCAGGACAGGTTACCGAGGCAGATGAGGAGAGCTAAACCCAAACGACAGGTACTGCAGGAGCAGGCCTTGGGGTCGGGCATTAATAGATAGGAAATCTATTGGTGTGCAAGATGGAATAGGGCAAGCTATCAAGGCAGAGGGAATGGAGTGGCACCTCGGCAATGGAGACAATATTTAAATCCTGACCGATTTTTTTTTATTTCAGCAGGAAGGGCCCAGTAAGCTGTTAGGCTCTATTTTTATGGGCATCCTTCATGGATACGATATCAGGTCTTGTGATGTTGGAGGTTGAGTGTCAACCATACACCGGCTCTGAGATGTTCCAGAAAACAGGAAGTGATGTGCACAGGAGCGCACCCGTGATGGTGCCCACGTCCCTCCGGTCCCTCCACGCGGCCTCCCGCTCCTCGCTCTCCATGGGGCCATCGTGCAGGCGTAGTGATGAACGTGGGCGCCTGGTGGGGCACCCTCCGGGAGCCTCCAGGGTGGCAGGAAGGCTCACGCAGGCACCTGGGCACGGCCCATGAGGCCCTCCTGGTGCAAGTGTGCTGTCAGGGATGCAGTAGAGGCAGCAGGAGTCCCACTGGAGCCTGGCGGCACCCTCACTGAACCTGTCCAGGAGCATGGCGGGGGAGGGGCGGCAGCGTGGCGGTTAACACGGTGATGGACGTTATCACATGGGAGACAACGCACTGGGCTGAAGATGACGGGTGGCACTTTGGTTAGAGTGCGAGACTGAAAGTTGGAAGATGGAAAATTCAGATCTCAGTTTAAGGTCAACTCAGAGAATCATCTCTTTGGGCTCAACGCAAAGAGCATTGCCTATGGGAAGTCACCAGGGGAACTCCTATTGAGCAGAATGGGCTCCGTCAACAGAATGTGTTACTTCTGGGACTGACTCAAGGCTGCAAATTAAGATAAGAATCACCTACACTAATTTTTTACGTATTTTTCAAGTTGAAGTTGGCTGGGACTATCGTTCGCTACGGGGTGGATTTCCACACAATTCTCTCATTGACATGCTAATTTCTCTACCCCCCCCTCTCTGTCCCCCCCCCCCCTCTCTCTCTATTTGAGGCCTCGACACAGAGGCGTTGTTTCTCTGTGTGTCTATGTGTGTGTCTCTCTCTCTCTCTCTCTGTGTCTATGTGTTGTCTCTCTGCTTGTGTGTCTCTGTGTCTGTGTTTTGTCTCTCCCATATACACAGTTTGCCTTCGAAGCTAACCCCCCTTTTCGTGAAGACGACCGCTTGTGTTGCGTTCGAAACGTCGTAGTTTTTTGTTGTTATTTTCTTTGAACCTACCAACGTGACTTTACCGAAAGACCCAAGAATATGAATTCCTGCAGTCACGAAAACTTTCGAGGTCATTTTCATTGGCGAGCAGGTAACAGCAACTCGCTCCATCTCCACCAGAGGGCAGCGTCTACCAGAGGAAGCCCACCTCCCTCCGCTTGTCTCACCAACATCCATTCCTATTCATTCACGAAGCATGTCTCTCTTGCATCTAACACGTGCACTCTAGAAAATAAACAAATCCCCGGCTCGATGCAAGGCCGCAGGCATTAGTGTAATATTCACAGGAATGGTCCCTTTGTACTGCTTCTCTGCTTTTGTGCTACCTTTTCATTTACATTTGAAGAGAATGATGTCTGTTTGTCTGAAGTGCAACCATTATCCCTCTGAGGGGATTGATGATGCAATGATGACCACTATGTGGAAGTCAATCAAGCAATCTTTATTTGATGCTCCAATATCGCCTTCAATAAAGTACGAACAAAGTAAATTGCAACCACCTGCAAAATAAAGTGCAATCGTGTGCAACAAATAGCATAAGAGAAGTGGTAAATAAAATAAACGAAAGTAAAGAGACGTTTATTTTTATTTAAAACATTTTATTTTACGAGACGGTAAGTCTGAACAGATGTGTCTTGCACAGACCATGGAATTCAGAGACATTGCAGATTTTTGGGGTTGCGCTCAAGAAGGCTTCGTCCCCCCAGCGTCGGGTGAACAATCCTGGGCTGGGCAAGTCTTAATCAACAATTGTCATACTTAGAAATAAAATTGCCCATGCATTAATGCATTGAGCACCACCGGATTGGTCATTTTATCAGGGAGACTATTTGAATTGGCTGTCTGACAGGTCGTAAATGTGTATAATCAGCACTGCCAGTCTAAAAAAAACCCTTGCACAAGTCATGCAAACCGGTCCAGCAGAGTGAACAAATGAGCAGCTATGCTTTTATCCCACCGAATGGTGTCAGTACAACTCCTCCAAGGAAATCTCCCTTTTGGATTGGATGGGCCAGCTGAATGGACATCAGTGAATGCCTGGATTCCTGCTGCATTGCAATGGGTACAAATAAAGAGCAGTGTAATTTCCATGCTGATCACGTTACACACGTGGGCAGCACTCTGGGTGCAATACTTGAGATGACGTTGCCAAGACACTGCCACCAAGAGATGAGGCCGAAAGAAGGGTATTAGTGTTCAGGGCCTTCACAGACATTTGCCCAGGGTTCCTCATTCCTTCAAGCATGAGGACAGTGAGCATATAACCTTAATTACACGTATCTGCGGTGGAGCAGTGGTACAGTGGTACAGAAATGACTTTGCCTTGGCTAACAGTGGCGAGGGATGTCTTTATTGGTCCTGTCCAATTCACACGACTGTGGTGAAATATAGTCTAGCAATCACCATGACTAAGAGAAATGGATTTACAAAGGGCTGTCTCTTCAGTGATATGGCATTGTGGTAAGATAGACCCTGGCAGAGTGATTGAAAAAGGAAAATTCGTCTGTCTGTGAACACCTGATATATCACAATTAGGATTATAATTGATGAAAACTACATTTAAGAAAACAAAGTGAACGGCACAGGTACACAGAGCCGTCCCTAGGGTACAGCGAACCGGGGCGATCCCCCGAGCCCCGTCCTTTAGGGGGCCCCGTGCTTCGACGCCAAGGTGTCAGATGTAATACTTCCGGTTTAGTTTAAAGACGTAGGAAGCCCCACAAATTGTGATTTGCCCCGGGCCCCGCACCTCTCTCTGTGTAAGGGTTAGGCCTGGCGACCAACCCGATGCCTGTGTGTGGGGTAGCCTGCCAAAAGTCTTAAGGACTTCACAGGCAGGCAAAGTTTAAAAGTAGCAGAGCCTCTGACAACCGACTTGGTCAGTGATGTCATCACACCAATCTGCTTGAAAGGCATCGGAGCATTCAACTCAGATTGGTGCAAAGGGAAGAGGTGGAAAGATTAAAATAATTAATAAGGGACGGTTGATAAATGTTGGAAAAGGGAAAAGGGGATTGGAGGAAGAGAAGAGAACCTGCTAGAAAGGGGGATACAGGATATACAAGAGGCCCGAAAGGGAGCTCGGGGCGCATTCTGGAGTGAAGCCTCTATAAGTATGGTCATGGTCTCTATGTGTTTGCGCGTTATCTGCGAATAAACCATAAAGTTGAGCTGTACTTACCTCGTCCAAAGTCCTTTTCATATGGATGGTCCTGCAGTTACATGTCCCCTTGCATGTACATATCCGCTCATTAAAAATTATGGGATATGTACCTGCAAATTAGCCACATCTAAGTGCAGCCCTTTGAAAGGGCCAGGCTCACAAAGTGTAAAGTAAACTTGCTACTTCCTTTAGAGCATGCCAATTGGTTTGTGCTGCACAGGCGCATTATGATGAGATTGGATGCATGATGAGAAAGCTTGCTCGTTGGCAGCGCACCGGACACTGTGGAGAATTTTAATGCACTTTTAGGCACATCTCCCAGTGAGGGGGGATGACCATAGTTAAATTAAGATGAAAAGCATGGCCATCAAATGCTGGCTGAAATTAAAACCAAAACATGTTACTTGACGAAATAATTTAACTTTCAATTTAGGAAATCTAAACGATAAACTTAAAGTACATCATTTCTGAAAAAGTTGGTATTTTCAAACAAATGTCAACATTCATGGCATTTTTACAGTAGAAAAACATACAATGTGAATAGAATGAGGCAGAGGAAAAACACAGTTAGCTGTGGTAATGGAATGGGGAAAATAACAGCCATGCCAAGAACGTTGCACGCTCAGCGTCCATCGAGGCAACCCAAACTGTGGACCTAACATAATGCAGAAGCAGGAAAGCCTAGCGACCACATACTGCAGGGGTCGGCAACCAAAATAACAAGAAGAGCCATTTCTTTCCAATTCGGTACAAAATTCAGTATTTCAAGAGCCGCAATGCATCTATGTACATACGTACATATCGTCAAGAAGCAGCCCGTAAAGAGCCGCATGCGGCTCCGGAGCCGTAGGTTGCCGACCCCTGACATACTGGTTTCAACTACACGATGAAGCAAAAGGGCAACTACTCTTCCAAACATGAACTGGAGACACTAAACAACCCTCACACATCTTACGGTGCTCATCTCCATTGGCTGCTCAGAGCCAGTGTTTGGAATTCCACATTCTAAAGCGCAAGCACTATTAAGATGCATATTCAGGATTAAAATGTAGCTATTTTGGTGAATGTGCGAAAGAAATAATTTTAAGTAAAAACTAAGGGTTTTTATATGTTACTGGAAGAAAATTGCACTTGAAAAGAATGGAGATTTTTTATCGTGGAAAGACGACGGATCGGCTGAGTAAACCCAAAGCTTGTAACTGAACTCTCAACCTTCCCCTTTTGAATAGATCACTCTAATCACAGCACCACTCAGCTGGAAAGAGCACAATCCGCTGCTGAACGATATATATTTGCAGCACAAGCTTTCTCCGGGCTGTATTCATTGCGCCCATCTTGGCGGTGGTGCAGGAAGCGGTAGCGCTGCTTTACTCAACGCAGCCACTCAGCCGCATTAATCATGGCAGGCATCAGGGGGAGGAGCTCAATTATTGATGCCGAGTTTCCATGCAGTCTGCAGGGGGATATGTTGTCCTGAGTACTACAGAAAGAGCTGGGTAGAATGCAAGCACAATGTAGATGAAGGCAGAGATATAAAGGGCAGGTGATGGCGCAGCACGGAATATATTTTTTTTTATTTAAAAAAACATCATCGTGAATAACTAATTTCTTGAAACCAGTATTCAAAAGGTCAGAGTGTATCCCTGCTCAAATGAGCAATGTCAACCATTGCTCACCTCTATTGGCGATTCTGATGCAGGGGTGAAAACTGCTTGTTCCTAAGGTAAGGGAGGCATTCTATCCATGGGAAGGTCACTGTTCACTCAACACGAATTGGTAAACTCATTAGATAGACTCTGGAGAGATGATTTTTAAAAAATCCCTCACCAAGGGGTCGAAATCGCAGTACCATGATAAGAGTCAAGCAATGCTAACATCAGGAAAACAAATACAACCAAGAGTGGTTCACTCACCCAAGTGAGTCCCAACCAAAGCCCTTGTTTTGGAGGATCATGAATTGTGATGATTTGCATCTTTTTTTTACTGTCCTTGCAATATGGGAGGAGTCTGGGGTGCCCAAGAAAAAAAACTCCTCCCAACACATCTGAAGGGATAGTGTTAAATACTTCAACAAACGAGGGTCTGCTCACATGAATAGAGTTCACTGGTTAAATAGTAAAAAAAAGTTAACAAGCTAAAAGTGCCTCTGAGCTTGTAAAATGTATGTACGTCATTTAGTGCCATCACATGAGCACGAATGTACTCGACAATAACCCAAAACGGGGCACGAATCGGGGGGACAAGAGCGAGACTGTGAGTTGAGAAGGGCAAGAGACATGTTTGTTCTACTGATTACAAGCAGGCTATCAGAAATTCAAGGTTAATATATGTGTGAAAACTTCACTCCATTCCTGGAAGTGTGACAACATGGCTTAGTACCTGTATATGGTACAATGCACAGCCTTCATAAAGTCAGATTCTATACCTCAACATATATTGGAGGTCAACTTGACACTGTACACACGCCTTGTAGAGGTGTAGCGGCGGTCGGGTAAGTCATTTAGTGAGTGCCTATTAAGGCCAGCAAAGCACACATTATATAACTAGCACCATGACCGACCACCTGAAGTCTCAATAATTTCCTGGTATTTACATATCGTAAGTAACCAGGCAATATATGTTTAGGCTGAGTAAACATATGGCAGGCCAAAGCCACCACTTGCCACCAATGTTCTGCCTGGTAAGGGATCGAATCCCAGTCACTGGTGTCACAGCTGTGGGCTAACCACTAATCCACCACTGTGCACAAATATATATATAGACTCAGACAAAGATTCCCCGTGTAGTCTTAACAGACCGTTGGGGCAAATTCTGTTAGCGGCACGGCACACGAGGAGGTGGGTGGCCAGCACCACGCCCCACCGCTTTTGTCTCCCTAGTGGCGATGTTTACACAATGCACCAGGTACTCAATTGAGGCTGAGTTAACCTTGGGAACGCCCAGGACCGGTTCAGATATTCGTCACTGTTGTTGGCCGTGAGCGGAAATCAAACCTGGGTCTTCGGGTTCGTGGCGCAGTGCGCTGCTACACTCCCGCTCCCCATATAACAAAGCATATAAATTTGTGTTGGTCACCAACGTCTCACACTGTAATCTGTGTTTCCTAAGATGTTAATCCTTAACGAGCATCTCCTTAAAGCTGAACGGATTTACCATTGATCTCATTACGTCGATGCCAATCTGTTTATGAACTCACAAGTCAACAGCATTTGGTGATCTTGAGATCAATTTCTGCTGGTCCCCACTCCATCTACGAGCCAAGCAAGCCACTCATGTGCTGCCTTTTACTACCTTCACAATGTATTCTTCATCTATATAGCCACTACATAACGAAGGGGACACTATGCCAACCCATCCTCGCATTAGTCTCCAGCTAACCATCCTCAAAGCATTGAACTCAGCCCTGCCCATCAATAGGATATTGCAGTCCTAAAGACCAGCATTGCCTCTAAGTGGCGCTGTTCACTCCAGTGTGCTCCCCTTGACTGTGAGTTGCACACTTCAAATAGCGCTCAGCATAAAAAGCACTGCCACCTGTCCAGGTGCTCCAGCATCTTGCATGTTCTCATGTCCTTACGTCAATCACATAAGGTCACGAGGGGACATTGCAAAGGATACTTGCCCCTGGGTGATCTTGTCTGATTCCATAGAATAAAGCTATTAAAATGTGTATTTTTATCTGGAGGAATCCGATGAGCTATAAAGCACTTTTTCACAGATGTCCAGTAGAGTAGTTGCCGTGATATCATTGTTTTCACAAGTAGTGTTATTGCGATATAATGTCTCATGATACGATAAGGTATTTAAATTCGGGACGTGAAAATGATCACGAAGCTAGTTCCCAATAATTTTGTAATAGTATTTTGCACTAATTGAATGGGCATATGCTACGTATATTTTTATTGTCGTTTTTTCCCATACATTGTCAGGAATTAAAATACTTAAAGAAAATAGCATATGTAAAGACAATCACGCATTTATAATGGGGACCAGTCAATCTCTCCTGAAGATGATTACTGCCGCAAAGCATTTATTTCACTAAACTATTTAAATTTGACCAGGTAATGCCCCCACTGAAGCTATATAGCTGTTTTTCAGAATTAACCTGGCTATCACAAATGATAGCTCAACAAAGTGGCTTATCATCGTGTGGAATTTATAGCAGCCAAATACTCTAAACACACGTTGATTATAAATGTGGAGGGAAAAACTGGAGGGCCCGGAGAGCCCTGATGTTCCAGCATGTGTATGTTCTCTATGTTCACAACAGTAAAGTTGGCCAAGGATAGGTTCAGAAACCAACTGATGTTGTCCGTGGCCAGAAAGTTAAACAAAGTTAGCCGGAATCATCGCATAAACCAATACTCGCACCACAGCCACCAACAGAAGCAATGTCTACTCTCTCTGTCGGAGGATCAAGAGGACTTGACATCTCCCCTCTGCCATCCTTACAACAACTCCGAGGCCTTTGTCAGTTTGCATGCCTCCGTTTATAACAGTCCCCTGGACATCACCTTGCAGTGCACAGACTCCATTACACATGCCCGGGTCTCCCCGCTCGGAGTGCAGTGTTACTCTGGTAAGTACACTGGTAAATATGTTACGGCATTAACGGATTAAACTAAGAGGGTGAGTTAAAATCCTAGGTCGACTCAATCAAATCATCCTTCTCAGGTTAATTTAAAAAAATTACCACTGTAATGGAGGACGAGAGTGGTTGCTGATGGAAAGACTCGGCCCCGCTAAAGGATTGTGGAATTTCCATATGTGGTTCAGAGGCAACAGAGTTGACCGATGCGTTGAGCATGAAGACACTGTGGCTTTTTAAAATGAAAACAATAAAACACTATAGAAAGTAATTTATGTTGATGAGCCCGAGGTATGATTATAAAATAAGACTGCACATTAAAACATTGAAACACCGTCATTAAGTGAACAGAGTGTATTTACATCTGATTAATTATTTATGATACCGCAAGGGCTGTTACACAGCCGTGCATGGTTGTTTTACTTGGATGATAAAATTACATAAGAGCCCCCATTGAGTATGTCCTATAGACTGAATGCCAAATGCTCTTAGCAAGCACCTATTATGGCACAGCAAATGGGGAGACTGACCGCCAACGACATTGCCGACCACGTCTTTTTTACCGGCCACGTTTTTACAGGCAGCGCTGGTGTGGGGTCACCGCACTGCGTACGCAGTCGACCTTGAAGAGGCTCGAGACAAGTCCTGCCGCCGACGTTTCACATGGCGAACTGGGTCCCCATCACAACATCCTCCTGAAACGACCAACCGCACTGACCTTAGGTGAGAGTACAGCATAATTGGGAGTAGGGACCCAACCCTCTCCGGGATTGCCGAGTCGTCTACTAAATTCTGCGAAGGATGGCAGCGTATTTCAAAGAGCCCCGCACTTCACACAGGCACAATCCAACTGGCAAATCAGCTCATGAAAACAAAGCCCATTGGCTGCTACATCTCACTCCCCCCAACCAACGCCCCCCCCCAGCCCCAGCAACTAGCACCTGCATCAGCAAGGTGGGGAGTTGAAGGGAAAGCACCTTTGGGACCAGCCCGATTGGAGAACCTTCTCGGGGTCCCACCCAAACCCACCCGAACCCTCCCTTCCCGTTCCTCTCCCTCCTCGTCCACCCTTCGGTGAGGCTCCGCGTATACGAACGTGCAGGTGGGAGGAGGGTGTGTACGCTTTATCGGGGCACAGCCAATCGCGTGGCAAGCGAGACCGTGGTGCTGTAACCAGCACAAACACGGCGATCACGTAGACGCATGCTTACGTGCGGACCGGCACGGACGCTCAGCTGAACTTCGGCACCGGCAAATTGGCACGGCCACCTGTGACAGTCGCGGTGGAAGAAGATGTGTCGATTGGCAGGGCTTGATTGAAGGGCCACTGGCAATGTGGCAAGCAGCATTCTGGTATCACTCAGTAGATTACGATAAACATATGTGCCTTAATATTTTTAGTTTGGCATGAAACAATTAACCACTTTCCACCCAAGTGATTCAATGAATTATGACAATAGTCATGCTATGATTCAATAATTCTAATTTCTTTGCCATTCTGATGCATGTAGAGTGTCTATTGACTGCAGGGTTTTTTGCAAACCAATTTATTATATGAATTGAAAATAATTAATTCCTTCACCTGCACGATTCAATGCATGTATCTTGCCCATGACAATCAATTCTAATCTATGAATCCATGCACTGTTACATGCTTATTGTTTATCTATGGGTCAAGACTCATTATCAAAAAGAACCCGGATTGGGCTTTTTGACCAATTCCTTTTTAAAGGAATGTTTCATTTGTAGAATGACACCAAAAAAAAAACACAAATGAGTGGATAAGAATCAAAGATCCACTTAAATGGGCCACAAACCCACCTGCTGTACTGCAATCTCCTGGACACCTGAGTGCAGCACGTTGGCAGTATCAAGGCACATGATGACATTTGTATGATCCACCAACCCTGCATTATATGTGCTGGATTACAGGCATGCACCACCACACCCAGCACTAATTATTTTGTTGAATAACGTACATGTCAGCCCATCATCTTTCCAGGAAAAATAAAATACGTACCACTATGTTGAACGTTAACGGTACTTGTCCTGTCGAGAGATTGGTCCCCTGCCATGGCTAAGAGTAAGTAATAGAAATGAGAACCCCACAATGCTTGTTTGAACCGTTATTGATTATTTAAAACGTTTTATCACTTACACTATTAAGCAACACCAAGGTAGGGAGCGATAAGAAAAATTGTATGTACATAATGTACTGAAAGATTACTTCATTCTAATATGTATACTTTATGAAAGGTTATTACCTCTTTACCACTACTTGGAGGAACACTCAGACAACATAACCAATACTTTAAAACACTTTCTGGCAAGACCTATCCTCAAAAGTAATTGGCAATTCCTTAGCAAATATATAACTAAAAACCAGCATACCCTGAACCAGAATTTATACGTTTGTTACACTTTCTATAATTTACCACATTATGATGCTAAAAATATCACTGCACTCTTACCGATTCAGAAGCGATGACACCACTACATGTATATATGTTAAGCATATACTTCACTAACCTTACAGACTAAAAACAACTCTGTCAAATCCAATGTCAGATGACGGATTCCCCATGCCATGTCTAATGTGGGGGTTGTTTAACCATACTTCACCACTCCAGTCAGCATGGATTGATAAGGGAACTCAGATTTGGTTCAAATATAACTTGTCACTGGTATTACGTGTGTCCATAAATCAAACTCAGGTCTCCGGGTTCATAGAGCAGTATGTCAACCACTGTGCCATCACTCCCGAAATATTGTATTAATGAAATGCAAGGTCCTTTTTTCAGCATCCACTGAGAAGGCTGCCACACTAAATGATCAGAAGATATCCATGCTGCCCCATGCTCAGATCTGCGGATCTTGGTTGTTTTCTCGGACCACAACAAGAAACCAAAAAAGAAAATCAAAAGGACGTATGCAGCTTACTGTGTTATTTAGTTTCTTTACAGTTTAACTTCGCAGCGCTATTAAGCCATAACATTACGATGAGCATTGCCATATTGTATCTCATTATATAAATTAAAGCAGGGGTCCCCAACCCCCGGGCCGGTACCGGTCCGTGGCCTGTTAGGAACCGGGCCGCACAGCAGGAGGCAGGAGGTGCGCGGTGAGTCCGTGCGTGGCCTGCCCATTATTTTATTTACCACTTCCGTCCGCGCATCTTTCCCCAACTTGTCTCAGTCACAGTTTTGGTAAGCCCACAAGCTAACCCTAGCCAAAATGAGTAAAAAACAAACGTCGCTGGAGAGCTTCTTTGAAAAGGGGGAAAGACCCAATGATGACCCCCCCCCCGTCCATGAAAAAATTGTCCTCCACCAAACCAGTCCCTGGTGCCAAAAAGGTTGGGGACCGCTGCATTAAAGAACAGAAAATGAGTTACTGAGTGAATGACTGATGCTAATAATAACCTCGCTCCCAATGGCCTCAAGCCACTCGGGATGTTTCAGGCCAAAAAAATATAAAAGCAAAACTAAAATTATAAATTTGACCTCATTAATGGGGTCACAATAACAGGTTGCCTCCGAAACGTCGTGATTTTTATTTTATTTTTTATTTTACTTTTTATTAATTTTAATTTTTATTTTTTACCTACGTGACTTTACCGAAAAAACCTAAGAATATGAATCCTTGCAGTCACTAAAGCTTCAAATCTAGAAAAGGTGACCAAAACGAACTGGTTGCATTATGGCTCGAGCACTCCCACGAGATTTTAACAGTTACGAGCTCAAATCCTGGTTGGGTGTAAACTCTATCCATTATTGTTATGCATTTGATAAAATATGCATCCATTTTTTGGGATATCAACTTTGATTGCCCAAAGGAGAAATTAACCCCTGCCATAAGAATCTCGAATGATCACCAATGGCCCAAGGTCACCATCATCCTCAGAAAGTCTACCGCAATCCATGACTTTAACTTTCTATCTTCTGATTGCCAATTGATAGCTCTAACCACAGCACTGGATGGCCACATTGAAATGTTTATGGCGACTTAAAATTTGAACCCAGGGTCTTAGCATTATTGGCTCACTGCTCTAGCGTGGACATGAGGCACCTGCATCACACAGTCATCTCTCATTACCTCTTATTCACAGGAAATCGGAGAAAACAGGTGATGTGTTCAATCAACTTGTGCAACCTTCTGAGTGGCCTTCCAATGCAGTTCTTCTACGGGACAGGGTCATCAAATAAGCGCAAGCCTTATCCAAAAAAAAGTGCAAGAGCCAAACGCTAGAAGTGGTCAAGCAAGATGTCAAACACAACTCTTCTGCCAACCACTCCTGAAATTTGAGTGTCTCCCAAATGACGAGAGAGCAGTCGACATCCAAAAGAAGGAAGACATATAAATAAAAAGTATATTAATTTAAAGAGCATGTGGATGATTGCGGAGTTCAAGTGTACAGGTTTTTCGAATTCCACACATCACGTCGGTATATAGCTTTAGAAATGCTAGTGCACAAGCAGCACTGTTTAATAACCAGGCTTGACCGTACCCGACGTGACCGGCGCCACAGCGTGAATTGTCTCACGAACCGGCTACAGATGTCATGCACCCCCGGATAGGTACACACAGTACCACAGGCTGGGAACCATTGTCCTACATCGTAAACACTATCAGCGATTCGAGTCAAACTCTTCTACAACTAAATAACATTTGGGGGTAAATTGAAGTTAAACTTAAAAATATGAACATTCACCATACGAAGCATAATTTAGCAGTGTTGGCAGTTGTATTTCCTCGTCACGTTAATGTGTCCCACTGTTCAGTCAAGTGTGGGATGATGCACATATCAGGCAGCCCATGGTGGGAATTCTACATTCCTATGATGGGGTCCAGTCACTCCATGGAAAAATCGCTGAGGATTTTCCACAAAGTGATTTTAATGTTATAATTTCCATAGCTAACCTTTGATTGTTCGACAGGTGCTCTAATATAGAGGAATTCCCATAGTGAAGATCGTTACACAGACCAGGAGAATAGGCCCTCTGTAGTCAAACATCATCTAAGTTAAATATAGTTTTCAGCAAACTACAAGGTCACACTACAGATGGTGAATACAGCTGAGAATACACCACAATACGATTATAGCTATTGATGTACTTTATTAAAGACATGTTTGCAAATAAGCCCACAACTCAGGGCTGGATCATGGTCCCGTGAGGCACCTGGTAACATGTCTTTAGGAGCCCTCCCCCCCCCCTTTTTTTACTATATTGGTGTCTTTATTGCCTTCCTCCTCGCAAAATCATCCACTAGATCGTCAAAATCTAGCTGTCCGACAAGGTCTGACTCTATTGACATAAGTGACAATGAGCTGTGATGTCTTTGGCACGTGCTACTCCGCAGGTCATTTTTTATTCTGCCTAAAAGGGAAAATGTCCACTCACCCTGGCAGTTTGTCACTGGCAAAGTTAGAAAAATTCGAAGTGCCACGAAAACATTGGGGAACACTGACTACAGATGCATTAGTGTATGAAAAAATATAGCTTTTGGCATATTTTTTTTAATGTTTCACAAAACTGCGGTGTATTTTTAATAATTGATTTGTCAACGGCTCTCAACAAACGGCGAGCCCTCAGTCTCATGGCTTTTTAGTACAGCTAATTTGGTTGCAAGGGCAGCTACTGGCATAAATGGCAGCTAGATAACTAATTTCTGTTAACAAGCTGAATCATATGCGCAGCTATCACTAGCTACGGTAAGTCAAATAACGACTGGCTTACCATAATATGACGCCCTTCAAACTGTTATGGCTCAGTTGTACAGAAGCATTGTACTCTCCAAGAGGCTCTCGTTTTAAGCAGCCCAGGTGTTATGCTTGATGTATGCACCGAGGGGCCTGGGGGCCCTAGTGGTCAGCTCACTCTTTAAACGCCAAGGGGTCTGGGGGGCCCTCACATTGTAAGCGCTGAGGGGTCTGGGGGCCCTCGTGGTTAGCTCACGCTATAAGCACCCAGGGGACTAGTGGTCAGCTTGCGCTGTGCGCACTGAGGACCCTGGCGTTCAACTTTCTTCGGAAGTCTTGGGCACTGTTTGTGCGGTGTGTTTTTGTTGCAGTGAGATGAAATCCCTATTCAATTCCAATATCAAAAACCACATGAAAACCCAGATATAAATTATTTTGCGATGGAGACCTGGAAAACTGGCTCAGTGGAGTACACACTGTTCACTCGGGTTATACCATCCAACCCAATGAAAATAACAAAGGTTACACCGTCAAAACTAAATAACAAGTTGGTTAAAAGTTTGCCAAAACTATTGTTGACCAATCTGTACGAGTCTGCGTGTACCATTTAAATGACAATGCTTTAATTTGGCTGACCATAACAGTGATATTGTGTTTACGATTTAACATCAGACTACTGATATCAGAGAGGCACAACAGCACAGTGAATAGACACAACACAGGGCCGGAGGGTACAGCACAGGCTACAAAAACCGCATTCAACACTGCTCATTATTGTAAAACCAACGTCAGCAATGGATCACAGTGACCTGGTGGTGGCTTCATAGAGGTTGAGAAAGACATTACAGGACATGAATTTTGACAAAATCTATGCTGAATAAATTAACATTTTTCATTGGCTAAGTTGACTCGTACATGCATATGTAAATACATATATGTATTTATTCCATATGATGGGTTCGGTGCGAGAGACTTACCTTTTGTGTAGCCAATAGAGGCCAATACATTCACAACAAAGTTAAAAAGAGAACTGATCCTTGAATAAAATTAGAAACCTGACAGACGAAATTTTTATCGATACACCAATTAGTCACTAACACCCGCTATGCGAACGTTGAATTTCCATGACTGGCGCGGAAACCACTTAACGCTCACCTGAGCAAAGAAACATTTGGACTCGGCTACCTGCCTGCACGCTGTAAAGAGCTGTAGAGTGCGTCTCAGTACCTATGTCGGGTCTCCTCCAGCATAGGCATCCCGCTTGTTCTGCTCAGCGTGCGTGCACAAAGACACTTTATCTCACTCTGCAGCCTGCCTGGCGCAAGGTGAGGCTGCTGCAGCTGATCAGCGATCACGGTCTCCTTTATAGCCCCAGTAATACTTCCTGCTCTCAGAAGAGCAACGTTTCCACGTAGGATACATGGTTTTTTTCTATATGCAAATGAAAATAGCCCAATATATTACACTGGACTTTGAACAAACTCCTCACAATGTATAAGGTTGCCGGACACCAAAAATAGCAGGTGTCAGCAATACATATTCTTTGGGTCTTTCCGTAAAGTCACGTAGATAAACAAAAATAACAAAAAACGACGACGTTTCGATCGCAACACAACCGAGAAGATGGGTACAAACTGAGCAATCATTGGAAGGACGTTATTAACCAGTTTAAGTCATAACTGGCTGTGATGTTCCCATCCGCCCTTCCGATGTTAGTTGTTATTTTCGGCTCTCTGATTTTACGTGAACAGATTAAACTTATCACACTAACACAGCCACCTCGCGCGCCGACTTCGAGGTTGCTGCTCTGCGATCTCCCATTAACATGCTAATCTCTCACATTAACATAGCCACCTCAGGGCGCTGGCCGTGGAGGCCGCTCAACGATTTTACATGAATATGCTAATTTTTACTTGGCAGCCCTTTGATTGGTGGAAAACCCACCACCGTCGCGGTCGCTGCCCACCACTTACATTAACATTGGCTGCTGACATTTGGGCTACGCTGATTTCAAACCTTTATAAACAGTTTACCTTTAAGCTAACCCCCTCTTCCTGATGACGAACAGATGTGTTGCGATCAAAACGTCGTAGTTTTTTAGAAAATTTTGTCATTTTTTGTTCTTTCTTTGAACCTATCTACGTGACTTTACCAAAAGACCCAAAGAATATGAATTCCTGCAGTCATGAAAGCTTTAAGTCAAGATTTGTCAGCAATACACTTGTCTTCAATGTGTGCCCATGTTACTCTTCGTTTTAATGTATTCGTGGTTTGTGTTAGATTGAACGAAACAGCAGCCTCTTGCCCAGTCCTTTACAATTAGATGGAAGTGTTCAGGAATGTTATTTAACGAGTTACGTGAAATTTAAAGAGGCCATTACAGTCAAACAAAGACCACATGCCACATTCAATCTCATCTAATTTTATATTCACAGAGTGCCTTCACTCAAGGCACTTGACATAGTAAAAAAAACGGTGACAGAATGGAATGATTTAGATGGCAGGGGCATGCAAGGATTGAGGAATGAGTGACCCGGATAGAGGGTACAATACTTTGGGATCACAAAAGGGAAGGGGGAGGGACGGGAAGGAGTGGAGGGGTGAGGGGAGGGAAAAGGAAGAGAATGGGCAACAGATAAGAGGTGAGGCTGTAAGAGAGGAGATTAAGGAGGGGGAATGCTTCATATACAGAGGAAGTTTATTACAGAGGAGAGGTGAAAGGAGGGAGAAGGGCCAAAAACGGGACTGAAGACAGGGAGGAGGGCCAGAGAGAGAGAGAGAGACAGAGAAAAGATTGGGAATGAAGAGGACGAGAGGGGACATGGAAGGAGATGAGAGAGGCAAGATAAGGTGGGGCAAGGCAATGAAGAGATTTAAAGATGAGTATCAGGTATTGCAGTAAACAGGAGGCCAGTGGAGTTGGAGGAGGAGAGGCGAAGTGTGAGAATTAAAGGGGGGATTGAAAATAACCCCTGTGGATGCATCGAGAATTGGATAGCAGCTAGGTAGGAGATACGAGAGGGATGGTTATGGATAAATGAGGGAAAGGAGAAGAATATATGGATGACATCGTCAAAGAAATTATGAGGAAAGCAGAAAAAAGAGTTACTCTTTGGTTCTTTCGGTAAAGTCACGTCGAAAGAAAATAAATTAAATAATAGAATACAACGTTTCGATTGCAACACAAGCAATCGTCATCAGGTAAAACAAACCTAGTAAAATTAGAAAAATAATGCAATACAACACAGAGTCGGCTAACACAACAGTCAACACCCTACCTGGTTGATTACATTCTTCCAAAGATTACTAAATTTCAGAGAGACAAAACACAGACACGGAGACACATAGACAGACATACAAGCAGAGAGAGACAACACAGAGACACAGAGAGAGACACACACATAGACACACAGAGAAACAATGCCTCTGTGTCGAGGCCTTAAATAGAGAGGGGGGGCAGAGAGAGGGGGGGGTAGATAAATTAGCATGCCAATGAGAGAGTTGTGTGGAAATCCACCCCATAGCGGACGGGGGAGAGAAGGAGCAAATGGACCTATAGACAAACAAGCCTGGCAAATTTTCAAGAGAGAAATAGGAAGTTTGAGAAAACAAACTTAGTAAAATTTGGAAATGAAATGCAATGCAACACAGAGATAACAGAAAATAAACTAAATATATAGAGAGAGAATAGTAAGGGACCCAGAACCAAACCCTGAGGATCACCGACACTGAGACAGGAGGGATGGGATACGGAGTGATTGAAGGAAACCGAGGATGGCGAGAAGAAAGGTAAGACTTGAGCCAGAAGAGGGGAGTGCCAGAGATGCTGAGGTCGGAGAGAGTGGGAAAAAGAGTGGGATGATCAAGTGTCAAAGGCAGAGCAAATGTCAAGATGAATGAGAATGGCTGCAAGATGGTTCCTAACATTGAGTAGGACTGTTTCGATGAATGTACTGCCACTAACAGTGCTATTTGAACTGGTCCTTTGTCCGAATTTCACCAACCGGCACTGATCAGCATGCTAAAGGTTGGTCAAACACTACAGGGTTTTATATTCAGCTGTTTGGCCCGTGTTTTTGTCGCAAATAGCAATACGACTCCAGCAGAGGTTTGAAATAGGTTTAGGGAAAACAATAACCAGGCTGTAGATTGAACATCAGTAACTTCCCCATACTGAATCAGTTCTACATTCATCAACATGTCTTTAAATTCAGAAAAGGCCGCGCTTTATCTTGACGTTATCGGGGACATAAACGCGCGTGACCAGCAGCACTATTATACACTGCTGATTGCAACAGACTAATAGCCATGGCCATAAAAGTCAACAACACACATGGGTGATGTTCTGACAAATGGGGCAGGTGATTCATGGGTGTTCCACCTCCAAAAGGTGCTGTTGGAAAGCAGAGCTGTTACTGATAGTTGTTTATGATGGCACATAAGGTATGAAATACATTAATTACTGGTGGTAGACACATTCAGGGCTATTGGGCCCTTTACAGAGCTACTGAAATCCTCTATATACGGAATCCCCTTGAGGCTTAGCAAATTCTGGCACATGGTCACCAATAGGGATGAGCACCGCCCCATGTTTATTTGAGAATGGAGACATTTTGACTGACTATACTCTAGTGTATTGTTTCATTTACTTTAACAGATGTATTCATTATTTGGTCGTGAGAGATAAGGACTTGGAGATAGAGGACCTAATACTTGACATTTTACAGGCAAATATAATTATGTATGGCAGCGGTCCTCAACCTTTTTTGGCACCAAATTATGAAAACTTCTGTGCTGATTGTGGAATTTCTACCACTGGCTCTGGGCCACCAAAAGTAGATGAACCAACTGCCCAACTATGTTTGTTTGACCACGGAAACACTTACACTTGTTATTCTTGAATTTGTGCAGAAGCAGGCAGGATTATTGGAATGAAGTGTATTCACCATGACAACTGTGTAAACGCCTGTGTCTTAGGAGCTCAGTTCTTCGTAAATATGAAACTTACGATGGGAAGTGGCAACCTTAGGTCCCACCTTACCCGAACATGACCCTGTCTGCTCCCGTTACGTTAATTAATAACCATGGCCACGGGGAGCCATACTGTCCCTACATCACCCCCCCCTCTTAAAAACATAGCCATTCCGGCTAACACAATTTAAAATTAACGTTTTTCAGACCAAACCGTACGCTGAACGCAATGCGATGCATAAACAATGTTTTAGGCCCGAAGAGCAGGAAACGAAATAAATCCTACTCATCAGAAGAACCATGAGAACAACAATGCCAAAATCCGTACAATGCATGCAACGCAACCCCCGCAATCATCACGACAAGCAACGGACATTTCAAACATGTGGTCGCCCTTCAACACACAACTCAAAACACAATTCCACAGGCAATCCGTCACCGAAATGTCCAGTTATTGTCTCGGTCCTTCTCCCCGGGTGGATTTGTGGCCTTTTCCGGCCAAGAGGGCTTGCACTCAAGCCCGGGGGGGGGGGGGGTGGGGGGGGTTTGAGGTTATTGGAGGCCTTCACGGGAGAGGATGACAGGTCCTATGCCGGTGGCCCCTCGTATGTAGTGGGCCTTCGGGGCACCCCTGATGTCAGGGATTCGTAAACTGCGGGTTGTACAACACATTTCCCACGGCGTCCGATTACTCCAGCCATCCGCCCCGGCCCGTCCGACACCCCATACCCCGACCGCACAAACATTGGGGATGAATAACCCATTACGGGGTTGAACATACGGCCCTAAGCGCGACTTGTGGACAACCCAGCGGAAACATCCCATTCGCTCTTGCACACACCGCGGCCGTCAAATTTCTACGACCTCCACCGGCCACCTCCCTGGCTGGAGCAATTTCGGGGACGTATGCAATGGCACTTATAAAACGTTTAGCCAAGCTCTATCCCTTACTACTCCTTAGCTGCCTCGAATACTTCTGATACATCATCCAGCGTGACCTACAGGTTTACTGGCAAAGAAGGTCTTTCCCCTCCTGAGGCCGGACCCCATCGGACATCAATAGGTGTAGTTCCACGGCTATAATTCTCTCAACAGAGATCGCACTCAACCCATTGCGCCCTCGACAACTTAGGTTTCACCTCACACAACTCATCCTTCCATGCTTCGTCAGCATTCACAGCATGCATCACCTCTCCCATACCCATCTCCGGGGTGGAGCCGAACACGCCACTCCCCACTAACATCGCACGGGCTAACACCGTTCCCGCCTGAACCACCGCTAATTCCATACCCACATTATGGATTTGCAGGAACGGTTCCTAATCTCCCTTTAACAGTGTTAGCGCCCCGAGCGGTGCGTGCCCACGGCCCGCCCCCCTCTAGACGGGCCAAGGAGGACCTCCGCCTCGGGCCCGCCAGGTCAAACCGTCCGCAACAACGCAACGGGACCACTACCCCCGAGCAGTGCGAGGATTTGTATGCTTGCAAGCACCACGAGGGGCCGACGGTGGGTCATATACTGCAGACATCTCCCTGTAGGCCTCCTGAAGCGAAGACCTCTTCTCCTCAGGGATAGCCCAGAAAGTCATCCATCCGTCACCGGCGCCGTTTTCTCTGCGCCCACGGGTCGTCTTCCTTCTCCTCTTCTGAATATGCTACAGGTGGGTTCTTACTCTTTCCTTTCTTCAGCATTATACAAGCCACTTCTGACACCACTGTAATGTAGCTCTCAGAGACACCGTCTTGTTCAGTTATATGTATATTAATTATGAATAAAGTCCGCCAACTCACTGATAACTTAATGAGTAACCGCGAGTGACAATATACACTTGGGTAACTTAGATAGCTCTATTCTGAGACAACATAACTCTAGCCTTCCAAGACTGCAAGGTGCCCACTCCAGTATGATGAAGACAAGCCACTCCAAGGTGACGACGACGGCAATTTCCCCACAACAGCAGCCCAGCGCCCCGTTCGTGCCGGCTCTCATCCCCCTCACGATCCGGCCACGCCCCTATTCCTGAACTCTCTCTCACCACACCTGGCCCTGTCTGTCTCTGCCCTTATTACAATTTACGACCGTTAGGTCCCGTGCTTCCCCTCACGCGACCCTGTCAACGCTTGTCGCATCAATCATTATTAGCAACCACTTAGGTCCCACTTAGGTCCTACACAGCACATCACACCGTTTGGCTGTTATCTCCGAATCTCTGAGTTGTATTGCCCTGTTAGGTGCCTCTGCATTATCGAGCACATCGGCCTGGGGTATCACTAACATGGCCACCTCGGCTCCCTTAGCCTCGATGTATCGATGGTTCTGGCTGAGTGATGGGCTGTGTGTTCACTGGCACGACCACCATTGCGGTGGATCTCTTGCGTGGATGCGCTTGCCTCTCACAGCGCAGTTGGCAGCGCCACAGCTTGTGTTACATAAAGACATGACATTAACTTGCTAATCCCCCTAATCTCTCTGCCTAATCTCTCCCATCAACATAGTGCTATTCTCCCATTAACACTGCTATTGTGCGCATATGCGGGGACGATACTCTTATGCGGCGACGGAAGCTCATTTCATGCTAATCTCTCTCCCTGATCTCTCTCCCCTAATCTCCCCCATTAACACAACTGACGTGCTTGCGTCCGGGGATGGAATTCCTTTCTAGATCAGACCCCGCCTGCTTTCCCTTCGCCACCTAAATAACCTCTTGTTGTAACAGCTCTCTCGCTGGTTCAGCAGTTCCACTGCTGGATTATTTTTTTCTGCCTGAGGATGACCGCTTGTGTTGCGATCGATACGTCGTGATATATTATTTTTATTTTGTTTTCTTTTTCTACCTTCGTGACTTTACCGAAAGAACCAAAGAGTATGGATTCCTGCAGTCACGAAAGTTCAAATCAATGTGTATAATAGCACCCGTTTGTATTCACACCTATGTAACATTCATCATGCAAACTGTGTGGCAAATAATAAGAATAAAACATGCAATGACTTCCGTGAAATAGGTAATTTTGTCAATAAGTCAATGAACCCGCGAAACATATAATAGTTGTGCATTTGCGTAACGGTCACATTTTATTGCCTTACTTCCTCATATAAGGATATGTCTTCAAGTCATAAACCCTATTCCTACACAAGGGTCTGTGATGTGTTCATATTCATGCATGAACATGCCATGACAATGCATAGTATAGCATCCGTTTGCAATCACACCCATGTAACATTCAATATGCAAACTGTATGGAAAATACTAATAAAGGTGAAACATGCAATGACTTCCGTGAAATAGGTAATTTAATCGATAAAAGGGTCAATGAACCTGCGGGACATATAGTAGCTGGAAATTTGCATCACGTCGGCCACATTTTAGTGCCTGCCTCCTCATATAAGGATGCATCTTCAAGTCATAAACAATATTCCTACACAAGGGTCTCTTATGTGTTAATGTTCATATAGCATATACCTATTTATTTCATACCAGTTTACACATTTTCTTGGATATTTTATTCGATACTTACAATCAGCTTCACAGGTTAGCCTATGCACTTCTGTTTGCTCACGCGGCAGCTAAAGATGAGTCAAAGTAAAAAAAATGATGCATCTCAAGTGCGTTATCAGCCAGAAACAGACTGAAGTAGGGATACTTCATGGATTTCTTACAGGCAGAAGGAGTGCAAATCCTGTTTCAAAGTAATAATATTATTGAACAGTTCCGTAATGCCTCATGTATTAAATCTTTACTTAAAGCTTTCGTGACTGCAGGAATTCATATTCTTAGGGTCTTTCGGTAAAGTCACGTAGATAGGTTCTTGTTATTTTCTTTGAACCTATCTACGTGACTCTACCGAAAGACCCAAACAACGCCTCATGTATTCCGAACTTTAATATATTAGTTTGTGATCGTGGTTAACTATGTGTTTAGAAGTCGATTAATTTTGGCTTGCAAAGATAGCTGCTGCCCATTAGCTTCCATGAACCCCGGGTCAACATAGCTAATGCTTCTGAAGTTACATGCTGTAATATAATTATTTTGACCCATAAATGCGATTTGTGCAATATGCGGTCACCTTTCCATTTGATATTCCACCAGGTGCCCTGATGACAGATTTAGCTGCTAGGAGCCATTCAAAAGCACGACCAAGAGGCAATCTGCCCAATGTCGTCCATGTCACAAAGAAGGCCACTGCTTCCTCGCTTCCGCTAGATTCCTCAGCTCTTAACACCTGACTGGCGAGGTCTGTTCTGACTGTAACCCACCATTTGGCTTAACATCTTCTCCTTGGTTACCGACCTTTGGGTGCCACTCCAATCTCTGTCTCGGTAAACTACCCTCCACCACCGTGCACACGTGCCCCACCCAACACGACCTTTTCTTCCCAATTACGGGACACCTACAGCACTTTCTTAAATTAGTTTTACTGTCTTGTCATGATATTTCGAGCATCACTATGCAATAACCTACATTCAAAAGGCAAAACACCTCTAGTTGCTTTGTTATAATCTTTACCAACACCACAGGAGTGCCAGTCGGTACACTAAAGATACATGTGTAGTGTTGTAAATGAAGGCAGACGACTTCTTGTCTTCTTCCCGGGCCACTTTATTACAGTGTTTGTATAACACTTGTTTTAGTTATGCCGAGGATCTGCCGTCCGTCGCTCCCTCACTTGCCGCGTCACTATCCTATTCTCTACTCTCCTTTCCTCACCCCGTGTCTCGCTGTCTCAGCTGGTTGACACCACGGCAGCCGCGGCGTTAAGCGTGCCGACGTTTGGACTGCGCTTGCACCTTTAGCGTCCTACTCCTGATCTGTACGGGGCCCGTGTCTCTGTCTCAGCGGGTCAATACCACGGTAGCCCCGGGGGTCAAGCGTGCCGACATACGGACTGCACTTGCCTCTAGCGACCCTATCCTAGCCTACCCAGGTCCATACAGGACTACTATCGCCCAAGACTACTCTAACTAGCTTGGCGGGTCCGGCTTCAGCTTCTCTTGTTCTCTGTCTTCATCATACTGCCCCTCGGGCTCGTTTTGCCCGTTTTATATATCCCTCGCGACCCCTTCCAGAATATTCTCCAGAAGATCCCTCTATGATTGGCAGATACCGGTCTTTTGAATTCTGGTCCACCTCCCCCCTTGTTTACCCCAACGGAATTACCCCAAAGGTCGTCATCCTGACCCTGGCTGCTCTTGACGTTCCCACGTTGCCGCTCACCAACTGCCTCTCGAACCACTACACATGTGTCATTCTAAAAATGTGATGTCTTTTTGGAATTGAATTTGTGATCACCAATTGATAGATCATCCTTTTCCAGGTATCACCCCCACATACAGACTTTTAATACGTGCTACTTCAGTCACGTGGCTTTGAGGTTAAAGTGTTTATGATTGCTGCATAAGCAATCTCAGACATTCACAGTACTGTGTTATTATTGCCGTGTTAAGGATATGCAGTGAGGGAAAAAAGTATTTGATCCCCTGCTGATATTGTACGTTTGCCCACTGACAAAGAAATGATCAGTCTATAATTTTAATGGTAGGTTTATTTGAACAGTGAGACAGAATAACAACAAAATCCAGAAAAACGCATGTCAAAAATGTTATAAATTGATTTGCATTTTAATGAGGGAAATAAGTATTTGACCCCCTCTCAATCAGAAAGATTTCTGGCTCCCAGGTGTCTTTTATACAGGTAACGAGCTGAGATTAGGAGCACACTCTTAAAGGGAGTGCTCCTAATCTCAGCTTGTTACCTGTATAAAAGACACCTGTTCACAGAAGCAATCAATCAATCAGATTCCAAACTCTCCACCATGGCCAAGACCAAAGAGCTCTCCAAGGATGTCAGGGACAAGATTGTAGACCTACACAAGGCTGGAATAGGCTACAAGACCATCGCCAAGCAGCTTGGTGAGAAGGTGACAACAGTTGGTGCGATTATTCGCAAATGGAATAAACACAAAAGAACTGTCAATCTCCCTCGGCCAGGGGCTCCTTGCAAGATCTCACCTCGTGGAGTTGCAATGATCATGAGAACGGTGAGGAATCAGCCCAGAACTACACGGGAGGATCTTGTCAATGACCTCAAGGCAGCTAGGACCATAGTCACCAAGAAAACAGTTGGTAACACACTACGCCATGAAGGACTGAAATCCTGCAGCACCCGCAAGGTCCCTCTGTTCAAGAAAGCACATATACATGCCCGTCTGAAGTTTGCCAATGAACATCTGAATGATTCAGAGGACAACTGGGTGAAAGTGTTGTGGTCAGATGAGACCAAAATGGAGCTCTTTGGCATCAACTCAACTCGCCGTGTTTGGAGGAAGAGGAATGCTGCCTATGACCGCAAGAACACCATCCCCACTGTCAAACATGGAGGTGGAAACATTATGCTTTGGGGGTGTTTTTCTGCTAAGGGGACAGGACAATGTCACCGCATCAAAGGGACGATGGACGGGGCCATGTATCGTCAAATCTTGGGTGAGAGCCTCCTTCCCTCAACCAGGGCATTGAAAATGGGTCGTGGATGGGTATTCCAGCATGACAATGACCCAAAACACACGGCCAAGGCAACAAAGGAGTGGCTCAAGAAGAAGCACATTAAGGTCCTGGAGTGGCCTAGCCAGTCTCCAGACCTTAATCCCATAGAAAATCTGTGGAGGGAGCTGAAGGTTCGAGTTGCCAAACGTCAGCCTCGAAACCTTAATGACTTGGAGAAGATCTGCAAAGAGGAATGGGACAAAATCCCTCCTGAGATGTGTGCAAACCTGGTGGCCAACTACAAGAAACGGCTGACCTCTGTGATTGCCAACAAGGGTTTTGCCACCAAGTATTAAGTCATGTTTTGCAGAGGGGTCAAATACTTATTTCCCTCATTAAAATGCAAATCAATTCATAATATTTTTGACATGCGTTTTTCTGGATTTGTTTGTTGTTATTCTGTCTCTCACTGTTCAAATAAACCTACCATTAAAATTATAGACAGATCATTTCTTTGTCAGTGGGCAAACGTACAAAATCAGTAGGGGATCAAATACTTTTTCCCTCACTGTATGTAATGTAAACCAAAGGCATGCAATGTCAACACACATTCTGTTCCCTTAACTGAACATATAAAAACCTTGGCAGCTGTGGTTTGTGCTTTACGTCAATCATCACTCTATTATGTACTATATTACCATAATTCGTATTGTTATTTGACCCAATGCTGAAATGTATTACACAGATAAATATATTAAATAAAACATGTTACGGCTTACATTTTTCTAACAGTGTTTCTCAAATACAGTAGTTTATTTCTCAACATAGAATTGCTGTATAAATTGAAGATATTATGTCATAAAGTTAATGACCTAGCTATAGCAACGCTGAGATAAATATTACTTTATTATAAATTACATTGGATGCTCATTATACTGTATAAAGGTGCTTAATACAGTACACAAGTGACATTACACACGAGTTTACCTCTCCATAATAGCACCAGCAATGAACATATGGTCGATAATGAATTATCTGCACTCGTACAAATTATGCTAAAATAAGACCAGCGTAACGCAACGACATGCCAAAGCTGGCAGTATGGATGCACACTCAGTTCGCTTGGCTGACATTGTGTCCAAATAGTAAAAATAATCATGCATGTGCCTGGCGTTTGGCAATAGCGGTGTTAAAGTCGGTGTCGATAGCATAGAGATAGATTAATCATACAAAATCAGTGATCAGCCAGAGCCGAGCATGCCACGTGTTATTTTTTTATCCATAATAGGCGTTCAGTAAGATGAAAACCAGATTTCTGCCTTTAAAATTGATAGGATTGTCAGGAATTTTCCAGAAAGGTTGCACCTTGGTTAGAGTACTTGAATCACTGTTAGTAGGGGTCCAATCAGCCTCTCACGAATCTGGGATAGATGAAAATACCACTATGACAAGTCACTTTTGGTAATTTTAAAGATGGCATGGCCACTGCCATGAAAATGTTGATTATCCATCAGTGGCTCGAGACTGCCAACTCAGATGAGCATTGTCCTGCACTGGTTTGGGCTGGAACACACTCTGAAATTTGGAGAACCACTCTCGAGTCACGTCACAGGCCTTTTATTGGCATCCTTCAAGGATCTCCATTATCGCAGCTTTTATATATTACTCTGAAGCTGTATGTTATTTTCATTTTCTACATGTTGTATGCATAGTTTTAGTTAAGGCATTACTTTTTTCATATCTGATCAGTTGAGTCTTGATGGTGAAGAGAATGACTTTTCTACAATTTTAAGATTTGAAATAATATAGGTATTTTTTGTTGATCATGATGATATTTACACGAACATCTTAGTCTACAGGCTGCCATAATTAAAACATGCGCCTGGGGACTATTACAGCAATAATGCAACAGTGAGAGTGGTGATTAAGCAATGCACAAAAGCATGCTTTCCCAGCCGTAATATCAGTTTCAAGTTTTGAAAGGACGAGCAGAATCAGTTACATAAGGAATGAAATAAGATGGTCCCGTGTTGCACTGTGCCACTTGTAGTTGGAATATTTCAACCTCTATTTGTTTATTTCTGGCCAGACCCTAAGTTTAAATTCCACAAGCACAGCTGTCGTGGTGTCCTCCAAGTGAAATGCCTTATTTAAATGCCAATGCTTTGAAAAATATATCATAAGGCTTCACATTCATTTCAGTGACATAAACCATTTCTGGATGATATACCCAGCATCCAGTACCATCTACTCCAGTTGCCCTCAGCCACATTGTACACGGAGCACTTCAGCACAAATGTTACTCCTGGGTGGTTGACTGATCCACAAACTTGTAACCGAGCCAATTAGCACAGTCAGTGGTTCAACTCTTGATTTAGCCCAGCTATGTATAGAGAAATTAATGCAGTGTGGTATTTTCTGAAGAGCGACCATTCAAAACTCTCCAACAATATGCGAGAGTAAATTACCTGCAACTCATCTTTTTGGGTCTTTCGGTAAAGTCACGTAGAAGGGAAATAATAAAATAATAAAAATAAAACATAATAAAATACAATAAATGTATTTTATTAATGCAATAAATGTATTTTATTATGTTTCATTTTTGTTAATTTATTATTTCCCTTCTACGTGACTTTAACGAAAGAACCAAGAAGATGAATCCCTGCAGTCACCAAAGCTTTAAATCGAAATTTACCTGCAACTCATCTCTCTCCTGGAGTCAATAGAATGAGTATCACTTCATGTGCAGTCAAATGTGATAATTCTCTATGGAGAGATTGGCTCCAGACATGGGCATATAAGATTTACACCATCGGCTCATCGCTGTCAATTGTAATAAGTGCTTGTTTGAGCAGGGGCACACTCCATGGACAGATATCCCATAGGTGTCCACTGTACATTTCGTCATTTGTTTCCACTTTCCTCTGTCTTGTGCCAATATTCTCAAGTAGTGCACATCTTTCTGGCACCAATCTCATCTGTTTTTGTAAAGCCATTCTCTGTTTCCGGTTCCTTCCATTTTTCCGAACAACACACTTGTCATTTTTCTGTTGTTGTCCATCCTACATATGTGTCTAAAAAGTGCCAGTTTCCTTCTCATCACTGCCCGCATCATCAGGTCTTCTATGCGCAACCTTTGTCTTATTTACACAAAAAAATTTTGTCAGCTATTTAATGTTGTGGTAGAGTGCTCAACATAATCAGAAGGTTATTGGATTCAAATCCCAAGTTGAATGCTGCTGGGATGTCAATCACAAACATCATAGGCCATTCTGCTGCGTAAGTAAATGTTATAACATTATTTATTATGCACTTTGAGGATTGTGGATAATACAATTCAAGATTAAATAACTGAATAGGGTCTGTTTCAAGACAATTTACGTCTTCAGCTTCAAAGACTAGACAACTGCAAACTGTTTACATGTTAACTTTATTCAAACATTCCAGCATTTTCAAGGCATGCCAATTGAGGGCTCTCAAAATATCATGACTACAGAGATAGCAAATGTATAGCTTGAAACATCCAGGGCAATAGTGTTGTAGATGTAAATAAACAAAGATTATTTTAATTGGTGGGGCACATGCACAAAATAGAAGGGAACTCACGAATAAAAGATTATGAATGGACCACCAGAACTGATGTGACCAAATAGAACACCTAAACCCAGAAGATTTTAACGATTGTAAGAGTGGGCCATGGAGTTTGGATGTTGATTATACAAAAAAATGCAAGATCTAGTGTAAGGGATGGCAAGGAGTAGGGAATTAATGGTATTGCTCATTATGACCTCCATCTGCTATAGATATTGAGCCTTTTTATTCTTTTAGTAGAATCCAAGCTGTCTCTTATCTTATTTTTGCCATGATGTGTTTTACATTGACTATGTATACGTAACCTGCTTTGATATGCTGTAGCATTTAAGTCATTAGAAGTCATTTGTGTCCTTACAATATGCTCTACAACCTCTTCTTGGTTCTTTTGGTAAAGTCACGTAGAATGGAAATAATAAAATAATAAAAATAAAACATAATAAAATAATTCTCACGACGTTTCGGCCACAACGCAAGCAGCCGTCCTCAGGTGAAGAACAGGTCTGTCGAGAAGACAGAGTCTGAATGAAACAACCCCAGGCTTGGAGCGTCTATTTAAGCTGGGTTGGAGGGGGAAGAGCGCCTTGACAAAATAATTTGCATATCAATAGGAATTTAGCATATTTATGGGAAATGCAGATATGGGATTAGTACTACTTGTGAAATGCGTAGGAGGTGGGCGGGGGGTTTAAAGTCATATTATGCCCGTGCATTATGCAGGATTAGCAGCTCTACAACCGTTACAAAACCCTCTGGCTGCTCTCTTTCTGAGCTCTAAAGGATCATTGCTCAAACATGATCCTACTACATGACTTTATAATCTGTAAAAATGCAGTTATTCATTTTATTTTTGTGAAGACAGGCCAAGCTTGGCAATTTTAAATGATTTAGGCAATCATTTTGAACGTACTTGCGACTCAAGTCTACTGCTTCTGTTGTTGGTTCAGCACCCTTACAATGGCTTGCCATGTTAAAGTTTTATTAAAACAAAAATAGTTGTGGTTATCATTATTATTAGAACAATTGCCTGACAATAATTCTCTCAATTGTGAATATTAAGGGCCATGGTTTTGATCAGCTGCTTCCTTTATAAAGCTCTTCTCTTCCAAAGCCCTGTCAACCCTCTGCCACTTAGGGCTTTCACCATTCCACAATGCTGTCCACCAGCCATGGTACTCGGTGGCCACAGGCATTAAACGTTAATCAAATTCAATGTCAAACGGTTACAGTTTGGCAGAGTACATAATACACTGCACGTTGTAATACAGTACATATTTTTTTATGGCACGACCTGCAATTGGGTAGCCAGCTTAGTGATTGGCACATGCGTCACTGAGTCAGTTTGCACACGAACATTTCTGTAGCAGAATAACAAAGCGTTTTGAAGAAATTAAGTTATATTACAAAAATGTAAACTACCTTTATGTGCATTATTTGTTGTTGTTTAATATTAATTTCAGGTTTATGATGTTCGATGTTTGGACTGTTTGTTTATATGCTGTGTAGATGTTTAGTGTGTTGCTTTGTGATCCAGATCTCCCTTGAAAGAAATAAAGAATATGAAGCTTGTATGTATCACCGTATTGCGAATAAGAGATCATGCAAAATGTTTAATAGACAAAAGCGAGATTTATGTCCCACAACTACAAGGGATACACAATTTAAGATGATCGAAAAAATCCTAATGTTCCTTGGTTGAATTTTTACTTAAAACTTCTGTGACTGCAGGAATTCATAGGTAGGTGGATGACACGTTTGTCATCTGGCCACATGGCCGACCGGCTCTGAACCAATTCCTCAACCACATCAATTCCATACACCCAGCCATCAAATTCACCATGGATGTAGAAAAGGATGGCATGCTACCTTTCTTGGATGTCCTAATCAAAAAGAGACCAGATAGCTCAGTGAGCCATTCTGTCTACAGGAAAGTAACCCATACTGATGCCTACCTAAAACCTGATTCCCACCACCATCCATCCCAAAAGAATTCCCGCATCAAAACGTTACACCATAGAGCTCAATGTATCTCCGACCATGAACACCTAACCAGTGAACTCAAACACGTGTAATGCGGGCGTAAACGACCTTCCGGATGTGACGTCACGGGGGGGAGGAGTTACGTCACGTGGGAGAAGGGTTCGGGTCTTTAAGGGGAGAAACCGGAAGAGGAAGGGAGGTTGTTGGAGACTGGGCTAGAGTGAGGCCACGCAGGGCGAAGGCTGGGAGGAGTGGCGAGATCGCCACACACACACGGAGAGCGGATTGGCACCGTCGGCCAGCGGTGACCAACCCAGGGAGCAGCAGTGAGGCTGCAGCGAGGGCAGCCGGGGAGGCTGCACGAAGAGGCAGCAGTGGGACTGTTCAGAGAGAGAGAGAGCAGCGGTGAGGCTGCAGCGAGGGCAGCCGGAGAGGCTGCACGAGGAGATCAGCAGCGAGGCTGCTAGAGGCTACGGGAGCGACACGAGGAGATCAGCAGCGAGGCTGCTAGAGGCTACGGGAGCGACAGCAGCGTTCTGCGCCGAGCGGAGGGTCTCAGAGGGAGAGAGCCGTGTGGGAAAAGTAGACGAACCCGAATAAAGGACACCAAGCCAGATACCGTGGTCGAGTATTTTATTACACTGGTGTTGGAAGTGTAACGGCATGTCAAAGCAACTAAGAAAAAAGAATATTCCGACGCCATCATCTGCTTCTTCGTCCGACGACGACGACCTTCCTCCAACGA
Organism: Lampetra fluviatilis; assembly: GCF_964198595.1. Taxonomy (NCBI): domain Eukaryota; kingdom Metazoa; phylum Chordata; class Hyperoartia; order Petromyzontiformes; family Petromyzontidae; genus Lampetra; species Lampetra fluviatilis. The sequence goes on along the minus strand of NC_136275.1, from coordinate 22,452,705 downwards.
TGGACCCAGCTGCGGTGGTGGAGGAGACCCGCGCTGAAGCGAGTGCGGGTCCGGGAGTTGAAGATGTCGCCGCGTCGGCAGGCCCGTCAGCACCAACGGACGCGGATTTCCGATGGGAACAGATGGCGGAGCAGCTTGAGACTCTCAAGAACGTACTGGCGCAGTTATGTCACCTCGTCACGCCGAGGACGGCGATGGGGAGAGCCGAGGGTGGTCCACAGGCCGCCGCCTTGCCTTCGCTGTCGACGCCATCAGCCACGCGGCACGAAGCCGCCATCTTGCGCGCTCCGCGGCGGGAAGCCGCCATCTTGACCACGCCGCGATTCGACGCCATTTTGAACCTACCACCGGAGGAACCATCGCTTGAGGACGGCACGCTAAGGAGTCGCAGTCGGCATCTTACTACGGTCAAAGAATTCTCCATCGGGGGCGATTGGAGCGCTTTCGCCTGCGGATTTTTGGCGGCGGAACGCTCTGCTAGGTGGACCGACGCTGAGGCTTTGGAAGTTTTGCCGACTCTTCTTGATGACGAGTCGGTTAGATTCTTTCGTTCCATAACGGCCAAAAAAAAGAAAACATTACGTGGAGTTTTTGACGAAATGGCGGATGCTTACGAGCCACCTGATGATGCCCATCGCCGATTTGCTCAACGACAGCGAGCGCCCCAGGAGTCGCCGGTGGCATATAGGGGTGCGGTACTAGAGTTGGCTATGGCCGCATATCCGGAGACGAAGCCTGACCTGCTCGAGCCTCTCATCTTAGGTAAGATGCTGGAGCTGTCCCGGGATCTGGGGATTCCAATGCCTGTGTGTGGCCACGAGAAGCTGACGTCCCGGGCGGCAGCCAAATGTCTCGATGCAGTTTAACCTCCGCCGGTGGAAGCAAGTCGCGGTGTGGACGGGGGGGCCCATCGTCGAGGGAGGTGCCCTGGGTTGGGACCCTAAGAAGGCGGTGTACGTGCCGGATGGGGGGTGCCTGCAGGAGTTGACGGCCGCCTCTGGTCCATGGTCGGCCCGCGGTGGGCCGGTTCCGCGCGCTGCACCACCGGCACGGGCCCGGCGGGACGGGGGGCCTGCGGCGCAACGACGTTGACTGCTTCCGCTGCGGGCGTAAGGGCCATTACGCCAGGGACTGCTGGGCCCGCGTCCCGGGTCCGCCCCAGCAGGAGGCCTCGTCAACGGACGCGCCAAAGAAGGAACCTCCAAGACAAGCAAGTCGGTGCGCACCAGACACCCGGCAAGGCTTTGCACCTCACCCATCACCGTTGTCGTGCGATCCGGGTGTTGTTATTAAGGGGAAGCCATCGACGGGGCCTTGTCGCTCGGTGACGCAGTGGCGTAAATTGGCACGGAGGGTCGTCGCGGCCGCTACGGGCTCGTCCACTGTACCGGGGTCTATACAAGGGGTGGACGTGCGTATTTTGGTCGATTCCGGAGCGTCCGCGACTATTATATCGGATGTCATTTTCCATCTTTTGGGCATCCCACCGGGGGCCGTGCGTCCGGTTTACGGGTCGTGCGTCGCTGCGAACGGGGGTAGCATGGGCATTGTGGGCCAGGTGGATGCTAAAATATATATCGGGGAAGTGTCGGCCTCGGGAATTGTGTTAATTTCAAGATCTCTGGCAGTTCCTTGTTTATTGGGAACCGATTTTCTGGCTAAAATGCCCATTTTGATTAAAATTAATGAGAATTGTATTGAATTGCCGGGTGGCCGTCAAATCTCGTTTCTGCCGTCGCCCTGGGGGCGACCTGCCCCTGCCGCCCAGGTGCAGGCGTTATCCGTAGTATCTGTTGACATTCCACCTGGCTCACAGATGCTTATCCCTTTGCGTTATCGGAAGCCCCTGCCTGATCGGCTAGGTGCGGTTGGGGTCTTGTTGTCACCGTCAGCCACTATAACGGCCGAATTGGCGCTGGTTGGGGCGCAGACCATCGTCCGGCCGGACCAATTACCGTTTTTGCAGGTGCTCAATGCGAGTACCGAGAACGTGTGTCCCGGCTGGTACGGTTGTGGCACATGCCACTACGGCATTTACGGCACAGAATTGCCTGCACAGCCAGGGCGTGGTTGCTGGTGTTTCGGAACCGGTAGCTTCGGATAATCGCTGGATTGCCGACTTATGTAAGGAAAATTCTTCCCTGTCCGAGGAACAACGTTGTGCGATTCGTAAATTGTTATTGACTTATTCGGATGTGTTCAACTCCGACGATTTGGATTTGGGACGCACCTCGTTGCTTTACCATCATATTGACACAGGGGACGCTGCCCCTATTCGGTTGAACTCGCACCGGATGAGTCCGGCCGAGCGAGAACACGTTCGGGGGGCAGTGGATGACATGTTGGCTGCGGACATAATATCTCCATCTAACAGCCCATGGGGCGCGCCTGTTGTTTTGGTCAAGAAAAAGGACGGGAAATTGCGATTTTGTGTTGATTTCCGGAAATTGAATAAAATATCGGTGGCGGATGCGTATCCCCTGCCGCGTATGGACGACTCCCTCGATGCCTTGTCGGGGGCCAAGTTCTTTTCTACGCTACATCTCTCTTCGGGATTCTGGCAGCTTCCCCTTGACGAGCCCTCGCGGGAGAAAACCGCATTCCGTACGCCGCAGGGGTTATTTCAATTCAATTGTCTTCCGATGGGGCTGAATGCGGCCCCTGCCACATTTCAAAGGTTTATGGAGCTGGTATTGACGGGGTTGCAGTGGGAGACATGTCTGATATATTTAGACGATATTATCGTCTTCAGCCGCACATTTGATGAACATTTATGGCGGTTGGAGTCGGTGTTCACGAGGATGCGTTCCGCGAATTTAAAATTCAAACCTAAGAAATGTCACCTACTGCAACGGTCCGTCCGTTACTTGGGGCATATCGTGAGTGCTGATGGGGTGGCCACGGATCCGGACAAAACAGCGTGCGTCCGGGATTGGCCAACCCCGGCCACCGTGGGGGATGTACGTCGGTTTTTGGGATTTGCCTCATATTATCGGAGATTTGTTCTGAATTTTGCGACGATCACGAGGCCCTTGCACCTCCTTACGGGTAAAGGACGAAAATTTGGTTGGGGACCGCCGGAAGAGGTGGCTTTTCAGGGCCTGCGCGATCTATTGGCTACGGCGCCGACGTTGGATTATCCGGATTTCGATCACCCCTTCATTCTTGATACGGACGCGAGTGACACAGGTATTGGCGCGGTGTTGTCTCAGTCTAAAGGGGGTGTGGAGCGCGTGGTGGCGTATGGTAGCTGGGTTTTGTCTCCCACGGAAACCCGCTACTGCGTCACTCGCAGGGAACTTTTGGCTGTTGTTTGTTTTCTACGCCAATTTCGACCGTACCTGTATGGGAGCGACAGCAGCGTCGGCGCCGAGCGGAGGGTTTCAGAGGGAGAGAGCCGTGTGGGAAAAGTAGACGAACCCGAATAAAGGACACCAAGCCAGATACCGTGGTCGAGTCTTTTATTACACACGTATACCAAGCTCTCAGGGCAAATGCATATTCTGACTACACAATCCGCAAAGCCATCACCCCAACCGTAAGGAAGGAGCCATCTCAGGATCCAATCAAAACCATCACCTTGCCATACAGAGCAGGGGTAACCAAAAATATTTCCAAAATCATGAACAAACACAAGATCCAGGTCCAATTTAACACCGTACATAAAATTTGTGATCTGATCCTATCTGTGAAGGACAAGATTCCTGACATGCAATATCCCGGCGTATACAAACTAAGCTGTATCTGCGGCAGCAATTACATTGGGGAAACCAATGGAAATGTCTCGGACTATGTTCGTGAGCATAAGGCAGATTTGAAACATGGTAGGACCAATACTTCTGCTGTGGCTGATCATTATTTTAATGAGGCTGGTTCACACAAAATTGATTTCTCTAAAACGATGATGCTTTGCAAGCCTACTGGCTATCAACAAAGATTTGTTCATGAAGCCATCCATATATACAGACACAATTTCAACCGAGAGGATGGTTATAAACTCAGCAATCATTGGAAAGATGTCATCAACCACTTTCGGTCATGACTTGATTTGTGTTTTCTTGTCAACCTCCACCAGTATGGGTATGTGGAGCGAGGCGCAAATGATTTCCTGGTGGCCCTTTTGATTGGTGGAGAACCACTGCGTTGGCATTGCTTTCTCTTACATTAACATTAGCTGCCCCGCCCATGCTGCTGACACACTTGGGCTACCACCCATCTCTAAACCTTTAGAAACAGTTTGCCTTTAGAGGCTAACCCCCCTTTTCTTGATGACGACCGCTTGTGTTGCGATCGAAACGTCATGGTTTTTTATTATTATTTTCACTTCATTTTTTTATCTACGTGACTTTACCGAAAGAACCAAAGAATAGGTTTCTTGGTTGGGTGTTCCAAATATCTGAACAAATTACGTGAGATACACACTCACTGCACAGATCTTAGCAATAACGTCACTAGCAGTCACACGCCGACTGCACTTTGTCTCTCTCCTCTCTAAGGCAACTGACCCTTGCTCCCTGGCACTCCTTGTCACTTCCTCCTCTGCACTCCTCTCAGCTGCTATCAAATCTGTGTGGAGGTTTCAGCGCGGTTTCTGTGTGTGCATAAACACTGTTAAAACATCATATTTGCACAATGGGGGTGACTGCAAATAAATAAAAGCGTTAGCTTTTGATTTACAGTACGTCCTGAATGGTTAAGGTGCTTGTGTGAAACCCACTGCAATGACAAGTGGAATATAGATATCCTCATGATAGCCAAAACATTAAAGTAAATATAAACAATTCAACAAGGTGAAAGCTGAAATATTTACGTGAATATTTCCCCTTAATCATGAATCAGAATATACTTTACAACCACACAGCCTTCATATAACTGATCTTACGATTATTATGACCATTAACAATATTGGCCTGATACATTTTGCACTTTTAAATGATAAAATAAACAAATACATGTAGATAATCAAATATCTGGAATAAAAGAAAGGATCCATTAACTTGAAACCAGCGGTGTCAATTCCACATTGTTATGGTGGAGACCAGTCTATCCAGAGGACTATTTGCAAAGTAGCCAAACAATCTGCAATTATAAAACGTTTCAGTGACTTAGTGAAATGTAGGCAAGTTTCATCATATATGTTGCTGGTCAGCGTAAGAAAAGTAATGGCCGAGAATTGAAACCCCGGAGGATGGAGTGAGCAGAAACCTTTTGCTCCCTTGACCCTTGGTCCTTTATGGATGGCACTGACTGACATGACCTCTCCTCGTCGTCTTACCTACATCACCTAAAATGTAATATAATTTAACAGCGATGTTAATGTGTGATTCAGCAATGAGAGCGAGTGGCTCAAAATCGGAAGGTGTGCGAGTTAAAATCCTGGTTGTCGGATGACTCAGCCCACCACTCGTCCATGGTCTATAAAATAAGAACGACTTTATGCGGAAGTCAACAGTAGTCGTCGTTTTGCGACTCACACCCACTATAGGAACGTTGCATTTCCACCACTGTCTGTGAAATAATGAGACCTCCTGCAAGTGATGGTATAGTTTCTGCAAATGTCAACGTTGTTGGCTTTTCATTTCACCTTACATCAGTGTTTTCCTGATGTGCCCAAGTTTTATCAGGACAAAAAGCCAATTTCAAAATTCCGTAATGTTTTCCTGTGTTTTAATTCCTCCGTTCCATGCCATTTGGTGGCAACCGCAGTGTGGGAGCTGGGAAAAACACCGCGTTGCCATTACTTAGCGGGCGCAGTGCGGTATCATAATTGAGAGGATGTCACAATAAGGGCATGAGAAACAAAGCTTTAGAGGTTAGAACCTGAGATTTTACATTAACCAATATTTTAATCTGCTCTAATGTGTCACAATGGTTTACACGTCATGGCTCTCACATCCACAGTGCAGCGTTTTGATTTAAGAAGACGTCTATTTTCAGCTTTAAACTCTGAAGGTCATTTGGCGCACACTGCACTCGTGGGTTATGGATGTAAACAAGATAGGGGAAGCCTCTCTCTCTCAGATCTACAGAACATACTAAAGGATACACGCTCCACCTACATTGTTTAATAGTCTACTCACTTGTCAGTCAAGAATGTAAATCTTGATAATGAGCCACCTCTGTGTGAAAGTCGTTGTGTTTTCAAATGGGATTACCACTGCCAGAAATGGAGCAGGTTGAAATTAAACCATCCGACTACAAGACAAAACCTACAGACATACATAAATGGATGAGTACAGTATATTGTCCAGCCCTCTGTCAATGCTATGGTTGACCACACTGCTGACTGCTGTTGAGTGAAGTCGGAGGCCCAGGACTGGTTCGGAAATCATTCGCCAATGATGATAGCCATGGCCGGGAATCAAAATCAGGACGCGTGCAGTCTATGTTACTCGCTGCGTATACAGTGATACCTCGGTTCACGAACGCTTCGGTTCACGAACAACTCGGTTCACGAACAGAAAATTTCATAAAAATATGCTCCGGTTCACGAACTCCGCTTCGGTTCACGAACAGGAGCCGCGGCCATTTTTATGCTAATTTCAGGCTGTCACATGGTCGTGACTTCCTGTAGGAAGATCGTGGAGAGACGCAGAAACACAGAAAGAAGTACTGTGAAGACACTTTCAGTGACTTTGATTTTGGTGTGCTTTTTAGCACATACAGTACTGTACTACTGTACTGTACAATACTGTACTTACTGTATTGTACAGTTCACCCGTTTGAGTGCTTACTGTCTCCCACCCGCCTCCCACCTGCCTTCCTCCATGCCAGAAGTCATCTCAAGCAAGGTTAGTGTTCTCTCTTTATACATTACTATACTGTACAGTACTACAGTGATGTGTATTGTCATTTGTTTGTATTTTTGTGCTTCAAAAACCAAAAAAATAGGTCAGAACGGATTAATCGGATTTACATTGAACCCTATGGGAAAATGTGCCTCGGTTCACGACCAATTCGGTTCACGACCAGAGTCAGTTCACGAATTAAGTTCGTGAACCGAGGTATCACTGTACCTGGATATCACTACAATGCATAGCTGTTGTTATAGGTACAAAGCTTGACGTGTCTGTTTTAAATATCAACATACGTATTACAAATACCGTACATGAGTGTACGAATGTTCATCTCTTAAAGTATGACCTACGTGGCGTTTGAAGCTCTTAATCCAGCAGTGGTTTCACAACTTGGTAGTAGATGCCTATTATGAACTAGGGGTTGTTCGGGGGCGCCTATGGCGCCCCTCACAACCATTTACAGCCTTCGGCCAGGAAAGTCACGAAACAAATTTCACACGAACGACGCATTCACGCAAGCACCCGATGCTCCGTTTTGAAGTTTTAAAATGAAACATCTTTTAATTGTTTTTACTTAGATAATTTTATTTCTTCATTAAAAGCTTATATCATTTTACATCTGAAAGACTTAATTGAAAACGACATTCCGTGTGAATTTTCTCTCGTCGTTAAGTAGATGGCCTTGCTGGGGGTTCGGTTCGATGCGGACTTTCACCTGTTTGGGATTGCGGGATCGAGATAAGGCGACACAGAGCTGCTGGCCATGCGAGAAGACCGCCGTCTGCAGATCGATTCCAACGTAATCGAACGTCTGTCCCTGCGCCTCCGTCGTTCATGCAGGGGGCGCGTAGGTTTGCAGCGCCCCCTGCATGAAAACGACAAAAAGTGCAGCATTCATCACAGATAGATACAGTTGTGCGCTTATTTTAGAGTATGTGTAAGTGTTCAAACTTGACTATGAGCAAATTTGAATGCACGATTTGTCATAGCTAATAAGACAAGCAGGTTTGAGCCTGGATAAGCACTCTGATGACAGGTATTGTAGGCTGTGGGGCTTCGTTGTCAGCAGAGGGCAGTGAAGCCAAATACGTTGTTGTACTGTACTATGCCACAAGGCCTATGCTTCCCGCCTTCACCGGCGTCAAGTATGGGGAGGTACTCATCCAGCAGTGGACTGCCAAAATGGTCTGAAGGGCTGTACAAGCAAATTACATCAGTGTATGACCAGGGGTATAAATAAGGCGTGCAAACATTAACAGGTTTAACACAATCACACTTTATGCACGGGGGTGTACATTAAGTGTGCGTGTGTGTTAAAGTATAAGTTTACGTATGAATATGTAAATGGACAGCTATTTATGTCAGAGTGTACATGTATACGTGCATATATTAATGCGTTAAGTGTGTGCGTGTATATACAATATATAAACGCATGACCGACTCCAACGCATGTTAACGTATGATTGAATATGTACAGCTCTTTTGTCAATGTACAATGTACATGTGTTAATACGTAAATGTGAGAATGAAAACATGATGTATTCGTTCTGTGCATACGGATATGAAACACCATCCCCCCCATATTCATTCGTGCTGTCCGACTCCCTTTATCCCCTGTTCAGACTCAAGAACCTCGCTTCTAAAATAACTTTTTTTTAATTTACTTTAGAACGACGTTCAAACATAAACAAAGCGTACAGGAATCCACACACATACACACCCAAAAAAACACTCAGAAATTAACATCCCAAAGCCACACCGCCTTCTCGGAGTGCGTAATCCCAGCAAACATTTGATTCAAAACAAGCACAACTCTACCGCTCTGTAGACATTCAATGTCTCATCGGCAGTCTCCTCCGGAACACATCCTTCGCGATATCCGTCGACACGATGCTTCATATGACTGTGGCTCATTGGAACAGTGGGGTCACCTCCCTCCCGTCCTCACCTTGACCCCGCGACCTTTGCCTCCCTCGTTCCCCGGGTCACATTCCCCGACGGACGGACGAGGACGCCTCCGGGCTGGGATAGCAGTCGAGGTGGAGTAGACGAGGGGTGGTGGTGGTGGGGTAAGCCGGCAACAGCAGCAAACAACGGCAGCGGCAACAGCGACGGAACCGGGTGCAGCAGAACCGAGATCCACTCCGTCAGGCTAAAGGGGGCGTGGATCGATTCTCGATTAGTAATACATTCTCGATAGTCAGGGACGATTCTAACGCTGGCGCTCCCAGCATAGGCGATTAGGAATCGCTAGAAATCTCTAGGTGGAGTCGAGCGCTTACGATTCGGGTTTACGCATGCCCCGTGTGTGGACATTGTTGGGCCCTGAATAGGGTTTGAGATTTTAAGTTTTCGTGACTGCAGATATCCATACTCTTTGGTTTTTTCGGTAAAGTCACGTAGAAGGGAAATAATAAAATAATAAAAATTAAACATAGTAAGATTATCTTATTATGTTTGTTTTTTACCGAAAGAACCAAGAATATGAATCCATGCAGTCACGAACGCTTTAAATCGAAATCCATACTCTTTGGTTCTTTCGGTAAAGTCAAGTGGGTTTAAAATAAATGAAATTAAATCACGACGTTTCGATTGCAACACAAGCAATCATCATCAGGTGGGAAACCCACAACAAGATATAAAATAAATTAAATCACCACGTTTCGATTGCAACACAAGCAATCATCATCAGGTGGGAAAAACCACAGCAAGATTTTTTTTTGCTGTGGTTTTCCCACCTGATGATGATTGCTTGTGTTGCAATTAGGCCTCGGCAAGGTAAGGTAAATTACCTTTTTTACCGGGTAAAAGGGTAAGGGTAAAGGTTTCGACATGCCAAGGGGTAAGGTAAAGGGTAGGGTAAAGGTAGCTCAGAAGAATTACCCGGTAGGGTAAAGGTAGCGCGAATAATTACCTGGTAAATACAGTACATTGTTTACCGATAAAAGCTCCATGGCACAGTCCGTGGCCTCCATTATAAATTGCGATAATTGATGTCGGACCAGATGGAGACGGTCCACGTTCTTGAGATAGAGGTACTAGAGGACGATGATGCCAGCAACGGCATTTTTGGGGTTGCTGCGAACAGCAATCGAAAGAGTCAGCGGCATGCGTTCCCGTGGGAGCACACGCTCGATTGGATGGAGGGTGATCCCAATGTACAGCACGCACTGCCGCAAGAGGTTTTCCACCCACACGAACGCGTCGGGGTGGAAAGCCCACATCAAGAAGCACAACGTGCTCGCCCCAGGCAGCGAGGTCGGGACGTCAGCGTCGGCTGCCTGAAGGTTCCGTCTAACTGGGCCGGAGCGGTGCAGGATCTTATTGCCTGTCGTTCGTCCGAGGACGATGGCAATAACGAACTTGATCAGGTTGTTGATGAGATCGCCATCGACCAAGACGACTGGGACGAGGAGGTTATGGAGGACGGTGTCGTCGACAGCCTCAACGCCCGATTCGAGAGTATTCTATATGTATAAAGCGCTCTAGCTAGCATTTATCATTATAAACCTTTTACATGTGTTGTACCCCAGTAATTTCCCTGTAATCGGGTAATTTGTATGGGATAAGGGTAAAAGGTAGGGTAAAGGTAGGCTCGTTGCTTTTTACCTTACCTGCTAAAGGGTAAAAGGTAGGGTAGAGTGATTGTATTGTGGTAAGGTAAAAGGTAGGGTAAAGTTTGTCTTGTTTTTGTTACCGTTTAACTTTTACCTTACCTTGCCGAGGGCTAGTTGCAATCGAAACGTGATTTAATTTATTTTATACCTACGTAACTTTACCAAAAGAACCAAAGAGTAGGGTTTGAGATGGTTGAGATTGGTACAAGTAGCGAGTGGCACTACTACGGGACACTTTAGTACGGACATTAGAGGCACGTGGGGGGCAGTACACACTGACACGTGGGGGGGGGGGGGGGGGCAGTAGATACTGACACGTGTGGGAATTACAGGCAAGTAGGGCAGTGCTGACATGCGTGGCAGTGCTGACATGCGTGGCAGTACAGACAAGTGTGGCCGAAGATACGCGGGGCAGACTTTGATCTGGGATTGTATTGGGAGCCAATGGAGTACGGTAATTGTAGTGCAGTGATTTGATTGATGCAGTCTCATTTTTCGGTGTGGGTGAGAAGTCTGCAATTTGCAGACTAGGGTTTTGTGGAGAGCAGAGAGAGTTGCTGTAGGCGAAGCAATACAATAAGTAAATCGAACGATGCACGACTAAGTGACTAGAGACAAGGCGACCAGTACAAACGAGGATGGTGGTTCAAATAAGTGCAGACAAGTCATAAGATAAGTGCGGGTTAGACAAGAGAGTACAAATGAGAAAATCAGTACAAACGAAATAGTTCACAGTACAGACAGGACAACGTAGGGGCCGTCCATAAATGACGTCACGCAATTTTGGATGATTTTTGACCCCCCCCCTCTTCGTCACACGGCGTCATAGAAAGTCAGACCCCACCCCCTCAAATATGACGTCACAAAGCTCTGCCCCCCCCCCCCCCCCAAAATATATAAAACATGCTTCAAATATCTTTAAACTATTGTCATTGTAGTGCGTATTTAATGTGGCGCTGCACTCTGATGTTGTAGGAGAAAACATTTATTAAAAAGTCTATTTAATTAAGAAGAACGTTTTGTCTATATTTATTTAAAGTTGCGCATTTTGATGTGACGTCACATTTCTCAAACCCCCTCCCCCCCATCGTCACACATCGTCACAAATGTCTGACCCCCCCAGGTGCGTGACGTCATTTATGGACGGCCCCTTATGTGTGCAAGACGGGCCAGTCCAGAACATGCAATCAAGACAGAGAGTACATGCAGTGCAACAGTTCAAACAGAACAAACGACACAGTAGAAAAAAAAACCTTAAAAAGTACAGATTAAATGATCCAGTGTAATGAAACAGGCGTTATAACACACGCCGAGTGCTAACAAGATAGGTGCGATGGATCCGGATCTCGCAAAACGGGACAAGCACCGCCGGTGGTGCCCCAAGTCAATTATTGACACGACTGACATCACGAGCTCGGCTTGCGTCACACGTGCAGTGAGAGCTGTGGATTGCGCAATACCGCCGGTGTCATGCGGGCAGGGGTATTGCTTTCCATCTCGTGATGCGGGCGAGCATTCAATACAAATGTCATCGAAGTTTGTTTCCTTGAACAGATGAGAGTGAAGCGGTATTCATCTCTATTGGCAACCCTGAGCCGAATGGCTCACAGGGCTATACCAAATAAATAAATGAAACTGAACTGAGTGGTGGAATCTTCTTGGTTCTTTCGGTAAAGTCACGTAGAAGGGAAATAATAAAATAATAAACATAAAACATAATAAAATAATTCTCACGACGTTTCGGCCACAACGCAAGCAGCCGTCCTCAGGTGAAGAACGGTCTGTCGGAAATACAGCTTTAAATCGAAATTTGAGTGGTGGAAATACCGCATTCCGATCGTCTTTCCATAGGAGGAGCACTGCTGACTTCCCACTAAATACAGTACTGTGCAGTTCTAATTAATTGACGACCTTATAAGTGTGGTGATTGTGTGAAGTCTACCCACAACCAGGTTTTGAACATGCAACCTGATTGGAACACTTTCCACAGTGCAACCAAACTGGATCATTATCGTCTTCCAAACCATAAATAGCACTTGTATCCATGCCGAGGAAGGAGCCACATCCCTCTAGTAGTGTGTCCATTGAGTATCTTGAAAGGCGGTCTCTTGGATTGACGTTTCAAGCAACAAAAGGGGTTTTGGCTATGGCTTTTAGGACGTGACATACTAAAAGGTTGACATGGTTTTTTGATATTTAAAAAAATTTTAAGTTCAGAGAACCTACGCCTACATAGGCTATAGAACACACCTCACTTTCGACTTGCTTTTAATGTGCAAACGAGAAATGTACTGCCCCTCGGGGGGAAAGGTGTGGCAGAAGTGAATAAATGCTGTATAGAACAGGTACAGCGTTACAGTACAGGACAGTAGAGGTTTTATAATTGCCATTTAATGTACTTTCAGTAACATTGTACAACTATTGTTTTGTGGTTTGTGTAAATCTAATACACTTGGTGTTGATACAAGTTAAATCCATTGGAGTCGGGTAAATATCGGGAATATGCATCTGGGTGGTCTTGTAGGTTCAATTCCTGGTCAGGAGTTGACTTTGCCCATCATAAAAAGCCGAAAGTGATCGACCTATGGAGAAACTGCATAATTCCTGATCTAGAAATGTGGAATATCTTCTATTGGCTCAGGAGCTGCCAATATAAAAACCACTCCATGGTTATGTGAACAGGAAGACACTTAACTGAATTCATAAATAAATTACCGTGAAAAATAATACAATATGTAACTACAACTTTCACAATTCACACAACATACTGCAATATTATATTAACATTAAACTAAATGATGACTGTATATATCGAGCAAGCATAGTGTGCCAAAGACCACTAGAGATGTCCTGTCATGTGAAATAGGAGAGACATTTGATGCTCAGACAGGGATGGATAATTTTTGGCCTTGAGGGCTGGGTTGGTCCATGCTTTCACATCAATAATACCCCATTCATTATACACTTTGTTCCACTTTAAATGTGAATAGAGTTTGGTTGGCATGAAAATATGTACTGGTTTCAGACCATAAGGCCTGCAATTAATCAATTTAAACACATTTTAATATATTTGAAGCAAAGGCACTGAATCAATTTTGTGAAAGTCCAATATCCAAAGAGTAGTCACCTTGAAATTCTAAAGTGAACATTTAAAACCCTCAACGCTTTTTGCAAGAGTAGGCTCATGTGTGCCAGGGTGGCCCTAATATCCAACTTGAAACGACAATAACCATGTACTTATTAAGGTCCGAACAAAACACCTGCAAGAGAATGCACTGCATACAGTACTGATAAAGATTTCAATGGTCGCTTCAAAAGAACACTGCCTGAGAAACATTGGTACTCGTATGCTGCCCCCTGCTGTCAATAAAATAAATATAATCATTGCTTTCGTACCACATACTGGACGTACAAAAAAATAACCAATGCTTTGTCTTGTGACACGTACATAATAAGCATTACACGATGCTTGTACTTGTCTCTAGAAATACCCTTAGGCATGTGTAATGAGTTGCAGCAACATATTAAAAGATAAATGTTGATCACTTAAGTACATACACCTTATCAGTGCCTACCTTATTACAGACCAATTCAGATCGTATTGGTCACCCCGTGCCCTTATAAATCTCAACGTTCATCCTACAAAGTCCCATCACAAGGAAGAAACACAAACAAATTGACAAAAAATATTTGTCCGTATTGAAACAGCTGTATGCCGAATGGACTTGAAAACTAAATTTCCTTATACTACAAGAATACGGGTAAACCGTATGGGTTGACAGCTATGGAAGTAATGTACGTGGGAATGGTGCTGCAGAAGCTGCATGAGCCAGAGCATAAACTTTCCAATTCGACGACAGTGTACTTACGAACCCCTGCCACTTACAAGCAAGCGCACTTCAGTCACTTTACATAGCAAAACAGCTTTTAAACCAGTGGCAAAGTTTAAAAAAAAAAGCTTCAAATCTAGAATTAAAGTTTAAAAATTTCAACAATACTGGTAAATTTCGATTTAAAGCTTTCGTGACTGCAGGGATTCATCTTCTTGGTTCTTTCGGTAAAGTCACGTTTTATATTTTATTAAAAAATAAAAGAAAATTTTATTTTATTATTTCCCTTCTCAGTGACTTTACCGAAAGAACCAAGAATACCATGGCAACCGTTATTGCAGGAATAGTCTATTCTACATTTGAGGTAGGGGGGGGGGGAGGTCTTAATAGCCAAACATTAAAACAACCTCAACACCCAAAAACGCGTTTTTTGTGATTAATTGTAACAATTTCAAATATACTATATTTTATTTGTAATTGTAATGGGCGTGAGTAACGAATATTGTACTTTAATGATGTTGTGTTTCGTTGTTGGTATTAAACCCCCCTCCACCCAGGCAATGGTCGAGCCCAACAGCCGAGCGAGACGCGCTGGAAGCTCCACAACGCAAGTCTCTTCTTCATTGGTATCGTGAATCGTTTTGTGATTAGCTTTACATTCATTAACTTCTTGATTGTTATTGTATCACCCAGACCTGCATTCTAGTGCCTCATTGTCACCGGTGTCGCCGTTTACAGCGTTCACTTGCACGGTTCATGGTGGACCCAGTTCTGGAGTTGTCACTGCTGCACTGTACGTACTGTACTATTACTAGTTAGGGTTTATATACTGAACATTATATGTGCACATTAATTAACTGTATACAATGCTGTGGTATTATAAAGAGCGTGTCCGCTGTATTGTACAATGACTTGCGGTTTCCACGTAGATGGACTGTCCCACGTCATACAGTGGGACTGGCAACGTGATTAAATACTATATTGTGGAAGCCGCAAGACAATAAATACTATATTGAGTCGAATGGTTCATAGTGCACTACTCTTAGGTTTTTTCGGTAAAGTCACGTAGGTAAAAATAAATAAAAACTATTATTATTTCTATTATTTGTTTTCTATTAAAATAATAAAAATAATAATTATAACTATTATAATAGTTTTAATAATTATTTCTATTATTTTTATTATTTAACTATCATTATAAGAATTATAAATAACTATTATTATTTCTATTATTTGATTATTTATTTTTACCTACGTGACTTTACTGAAAAAACCTAAGAGTATGAATCCTTGCAGTCACGAAAGCTTCAAATCTAGAATTCATAGTGCACTGTGCTAACCACTATGCCACTACTCACATACCTATATTGTGTACTATACTGGACTCTACGTCAACTACTCTTTTGTGTACAGTGCTGTACGTTGTTTACACGACAGTCCTCAATAGCCAAATTGGCTCCATATTCAAGTAAGTAATACGGCTGGGCTCATCTCCAGCACCCATGAAAGTGATGAAAAGTAAATTCCCCATGGCGTGGGGTTTTATTTAATGAAACCGCCACTGTTAAATTGTCATCGGTACGTACTTTAGTGGCCCTGGAGAAATGATGGACTGATTCGTTTGTCCTGGAATAGGTAAATTTGTATGGCATAGGTTTTTCACTATAAAATACAAACATGTGATAAAGCTGATATGGTTCAGAATTCTTTTTTTACTACATCGACTAATTTAAACAAAGGAGTACTGAAATAACCCTGTATTTTATTTGTAAAGTAAACTGAAGCAATTCAAGGTGCGAAATGTGCTGAAACAACCTGGTGTGTTAATTGTGCTGCCATTTGCTTGGCTCTTCTATTGCAGTAAAGTGGAATGGAAAACTTCGTCCTTTACGAGGAGATTGGCCGAGGCCGTCACACCGTGGTCTACAAGGGGCGCCGGAAAGGAACGATCAACTTTGTGGCTATCCTGTGCGTTGAAAAGTGCAAACGCCCACAAATTACGAACAGGGTATGTTCCAGGATCTTGGTGCCGATTTGTTGGCTGATCTAAAAAGCATATTTTTTTGTCCGGTATTTGCATAAAATACAAGAATTGTAAGAAAAATATGTTATGAATATAAATATTTTCCTAACATAAACAAATTCGTATTACAATTTTTTTTGCATGAGCATTTGGACAGCAGCTATGTGTGGCCCTTAGCCAGAGGTAAACGTCTATATGGTGGGGGCTATTTCTCTTTAGGGCAATCACTATTGACTTCCCACAAAATAGTACAAATATAAAAACCTCGTAAGGACGATAGGCTGAGTTGACCTCTGATCAGGATCTGATCACATGACCTTTTTGATTCTGGGTCGGTGCCACCCAGCCACATACAATAATACACAATAATGTGCCTCGTTTGATAATATTGACACTTGCCTATTTGACTTGATTACAGGTGAGGTTAACCCATGAAGTTATTCATGAGAATATTGTGCAGTTTCTTGAGTGGTACGAGACCAGCAATCACTTGTGGCTGGTGGTGGAGCTCTGCACAGGTACCATGTGAACCATACAAACTTTGTGCAGTGCCTGTGTTTCCTTACCCCAAGCTACATAGATGATTTAGTATTGTAGTATTTAATATTAATTAACCGGTAAATGTGACGCAATCTTGGCAATGTAGCACTGTCAACTATTTAGCTCTTCAGGAACAGAAGGAAGAAGCTCACAACACATGAACCAAAATGTTAGACATCATACAGAACTATCAAAACTTATAAAAGTCACTTTTTGTCTGTGTGGACACACATTGTGACGCATTAAACTGACAAACTGCTGGGTTTACGTTTCAACAAACTACACACATACTATGCAATAAGCCCCCGGACGAAACATTGCTATTTGTTTTTCCCATCCGTAAAATGTAAAGTACAGTGATACCTCGGTTCACGAACGCTTCTGTTCACGAACAACTCGGTTCACGAACAGAAAAGTTCATAAAAATATGCTCCGGTTCACGAACTCCGCTTCGGTTCACGAACAGGAGCCACGGCCATTTTAATGCTATTTCCAGGCTGTCACATGGTCGTGACTTCCTGTAGGAAGATCGTGGAGAGAAGAAGAGTCACAGAAAGAAGTACTGTGAGTACTGTGAAGACACTTTCAGTGACTTTTTGCTTTTTGGTGTGCTTTTTAGCACATACAGTACTGTACTGTACTACTGTACTGTACAATACTGTACTTACTGTATTGTACAGTTCACCCGTTTGAGTGCTTACTGAAGTCATCTCAAGCAAGGTTAGTGTTCTCTCTTTATACATTACTATACTGTACAGTACTAATGTGTATTGTAATTTGTTTCATATTTTTGTGCTTCAAAAACCAAAAAAAAAGGTCAGAACGGATTAACCGGATTTACATTGAATCCTATGGGAAAATGTGCCTCGGTTCACGACCAATTCGGTTCACGACCAGAGTCAGTTCACGAATTAAGTTCGTGAACCGAGGTATCACTGTAGTTGAATTAACAATTTATTATTGTTATATTACTACACTGAGGGCGGCGCCAAATCACGCATCTGCGCATGCTCAGCAAACGCTGACCCGTCATTGTCCCTAGCAACACACATTATCGGTGGGAACGGGGGAGGAAATTCTCATTCGTGTTCAAAATGCTAAAATAACACAACATTGAGGTAAATTCTTCACAGTGTGATGTCCTCTTCTCCCCCCTCCCACCCCAATGTGTGAACTTAATACTATAGGGTCGGTAGATACTACTATAGTCCTTAGATACTATTACTGTAGAGCGGGAGGGGGATGGTGGGGGTGGGGTAGCAGGCCAGCACCAGCCAGCCAAGGTGCCACCTCGGCCGGCTGGGAAATTTAGGCGAGGCCAGGGCTCTGCACGGGACTAGGCCTCACCATGGCACTCTGTTAAGTTAGTAGTTATACTATCAGACCTCCTTTACCTGTGGCAAAATATAGTAATAGGTTTTTACCCTTTAAACTGGTACAAAAAACTGACACCTTTATACAAGGCATCGTGTTTGCAATAACCACAACACAAGCAGTCAAAATGCAAACAAAAAGAAACAACTCTGATGATGATAATGATATGCACTGTCCTTGAAGTTGATTGGCCCACACCTGACCTCATCTGGTCCAACACCAATGGAGACTATGCTCTAAGAAAAGCTGTCTCGGGTGTGGACCAATCAACTTCAAGGACAGTGCATATCATTACCATTATCAGAGTTTATTTTTGTTTGCATTTTGACTGTTTGTGTTGTGGTTATTGCAAACATGATGCCTTGTTTAAAGGTGTCAGTTTTTATACCAGTTGAAAGGGTAAAAACGATTACTATTAGTAGTTATAATATTATAGACTCGATAGATACTATTATAGAGTCAGTATATACGACTATAGAGTAGGTCGATACTACTGTAGAGTAGGTAGATACTACTGTAGAGTTAGTATATACTGCTATAGAGTCAGTACATAGTACTTTAGAGTTAGCAAATACTACTATAGTCAGTATATACTACTGTACCGTTAGTAGATACAACTATAGAGACAGATACTACTATAGAGTTAGTAGATACTACTATATTTTAACACGTAGGCTTTCGCGACCAATATTATTCATAATCAACGTTTTTAGGTTTAAATCGCGTTATTTATAAATGTGTCGTAACCTTCCACCACCCGACACGGCCAATCAGTAAAAAAGTGTCACGTTGACAAAAAACGTTGAATACATTTAAAATGTCTTTTGTCAACGTGACACTTTTTTACTGATTGGCCGTGTCGGGTGGTGGAGGGTTACGACACATTTTTAAATAATGCGATCTAAACCCAAAAACGTTGATAATGAAAGATACTACTATAGTCAGGAGATACTACTGTAGAGTCACTAGATACCACTATAGAGTCACTAGATACCACTATAGAGTCACTAGATACTACTATAGATTCAGTAGCTCCTACTACAGTCAGTAGATACCACTACAGTCAGTATATACTGCTGCAGAGTTAGTAGATACTATAGATGCCTTGTAGGATGTGGAGCTTCCAGCTTGTAGAACGAAGCCACCCCGGTCCCTCTCAGAGACCCACCTTATATCCTCCCGGGTCGGAGCTGGCTCCACCCAGGCCCCACCCGTCTTCTCGAGCGTTCTAGCTCCCTCGATCCCTCTCGAGAGCTCTCCCCGGACATGTGATCACCCCCTAGCCCCCCCACCTGGGACCCTCTCTGTGGACACTCCAGATCACATGTCTACGGGGTCAACTAGAGTGCCATGGCCCGGGGCAACCCTGTCCCTGACACTCTCCCGCTCCCCCTTGTGGGAGCTCGCACTACACACTATGCGCGGTGCCCACGCTATCCCAGCGCTCACCAAGCCCGGCTAAGGCTGGTATTACACCCGATGACGGTGCATCGCACGCCGTGCTGTGCTAGAGCCGGCATCACACAGCAACCCACCCGGTGCTGTCCGCGACGTAGGAACATCGCACGCCACGACCCTCCCGGGCCGGCACCATACAGTGACATCCCTGATGTCACTACACATACATATAATCACATAATTAATTGCTGGATTAACACCTCTGCACGTGTCTCTCATGGGGATTGATACTACTGATAATTGTGTGAAATACATTGAAACAATTTTGGTCTAAATTATGAAACATATCCCTTTTTACCCAATGGTTTATGTTTGTTAAACATTACAGTATTATGTTTTATTAAATTTTTTTGCAGGCTGTATTTGAACAATTACATCTACTCTAAGAAAATATTTATAGTACAAAATATGCTGTTAAAACTGTTAAATTATGAATTTGTAGAGTGACTTTAAAATGAGGAATACATTTAAAATGTATTCTCCATATAATACAACAAAAATAAATCCGGTAAAGTGAATGTAAACTTGACTCACATGTGTTGTGAATCCAACCCCAAGACTTGTGGAAGGCTTGTTTCACGAGCACTCAATAACTCCCGATGGAGAGCTTGTGAACATCACCTGCATATAACATGGGTGGAGTACTACTCATCCACTTTGCCTTTAATACATAGAAGCCCTCTCCTCCCACTGCACGTGGTCACTGGCAACGTCATTTGTAACAATGAGAAACACCCGGCTCCAGCTACCACAGGTCACAGGTATTGTGTGGTTGTTGCCGAAGACATAGTGCATGTCAGCATGACACGGCAGCAGCGGTCGCCGCCATTCGGTTGGCATGACAGCAACACCACATACCCTCCTTGGTGAATGTAGCATGTCTAGAGTCACAGAAGGTACGTTCTACAAGTAACCCCTATGTTAAGTGACATGAAGTCAACGTTCCAAGTTGCTTAACCTGTCCTGCCATTAAATTTCTGTCATCCTCTGCATAGATCTGTAATGCTAAGTAGTGCTTCACCACCTGTTGTGCTACTTAATGTGAACCTTGTGCGATCATAGGCTGTCTGAAGGCTAGTCTTTTTGTGTGCTGTTTGGAAGGGGGCTCTTTGGATGCCGTGATTGCCCAGGACAAGCACCTCCCAGAGGATGTCGTGCGGGAATTTGGAATTGACCTTGTGAGCGGCCTGCTTCACATCCATGAGCTTGGCATCATCTTCAGTGACCTCACCCCAGCAAAGGTTAAACGTTATTTTGTTGTACGTGACAGTACTTTATTATGTTAGATACTTAAGAGGTTTTATATTTGCTAGTTTGGATAAAACAGGTAAAGCAAGCTCCTACATTAGGCTTTATACAGTATACAAAGTCAAAGTATCTCCTTTGCACAATGCGCTCTGGACCTCGACAGCACTCATCTCCACTCTAAATGCACCCACATTAGCTCCAATAACAAAACGTTAATTAAATGTCCTGACTTGATGTATACCATATTGTACCATATTGCAATTTTATATATTAAATAGTAAAGCTTATTAACAGTGTGGCACTAAGCAATAAAATGATGGCTGGATTGGGAAGAAAGTGAATTACAGCTGTATAGGACAGCATGGTATTGTGTCAAAATGTGAATTCCTGAATATAGAAGTGTATAGGAAATTATGATAATGACCATAACAATACATTTATGCAAATAATGAATTTGTACATTTTTCTTTTGATGTTTATATATTTCATTAATTGCATTTTGAATTATGTATAGTTTTTTAGAATACATGTAAGTAATAGAAGCTGAACACGGAAAAAAGTATTACTAAACGTCCTGGCTACGAGCACACACCGTGGTGTCTGGGACAAAATAATGCAGTCTATCAAACTGTCAAATGGCACTTGCCAATGACACTGATATCCACAGATTATGCTCGATGGACCGGGCAATCTGAAGCTCAGTAACTTGTCCCTGGCCCGAGCCGAGGGGGAGAATTTACAAGAGTTCTTCAGCCTGGTGGCCGGAGAGGACGGGGACTCGCCTGACCCTGAGGCTGCTCAAGGTGAGGTTCTCATGTTCATGAGCACAGTCCATTGGCTGGCTTGAACCTGATGTCACAATTTAATAAAAAAAAACATTGGCAGGACACATTCTGTAAATAGGACAACCACTTTTGACAGCCTCCAATAATGATGCTAATTTTATCAACTCTGCATGTATGATGGGCTGAGTTTTTGTGGAATATTATTGACGCGCATAATGTCACCTTTAATTTCTAACAAATGTACACAGTTCTTCCAGATAAGTGGGGTATTTGTGACGCCTATATTGGTTTTGAGCATAAAAAAATGTGTTAATGAGCTGTGATAATAAATATTATTTGCACTTATATATTCGGCACCTTTCAGGAAAAGTCTCAAGGTGTCATGATGCAATAGATATACTATGCAATCCCCTCCAGTTATAATTACATACAGAGAAAATGTAATTTGCACTCAATGTAGCTAATTAAATTATTGATTATGTTGTTTCACAATACACTGATTACATCTCAAGTAGGTAATCTAGATCCAGGAGTTAATTTAGCATATTTTACTTTTGTACTGTAACCAACTTTAAGAAAGAGATAGGAAATGGGGTATATAATGAATGTACATGTACAATACTTGTTATGAAAGGCATACATTTATGAAGATATTTAATCCATATAGTATGTTTACACATTGCCTGACGAGATCATTATAATGTTCACCAATCTGCTGTATTATTGGCAGTACATTGCAGTTTCCGAATAAAGGAGGGGTTTATTATTTCCAAGAAAACTGGATTTGAGATGATGTTTAACATTTTGGTTGTAATATTGGAGAATGTCTTTGGAGAATTGTAGATTGTGCAGTGATGATTGGGTTGCAGGTTTTCAAAGCTCAAAGTTAATCAAATTTAGCACCTAAAGTGCAGTCAGTGCAGAGGAGAAATACTTTGTAATTTGTGCTGTAAGTGCCATTACAGTTTATTGTAATATGGCATCCATTATGGAACACTGAAAAATGTATAACTTGAAAGTCAATAGCGTATGGATTCCAAATAAACTATTTATTCAGACTTCATATGCATTCATAATGGTCTGTTAAAGCTGGATTCAGTGAATTTTAAAAGCAATAGAGAGAGGAGAGGGTTTTGTCAGAATGACATTTCAAATTTAAACAGCGCTCAAAGGTGTCACTGCACAGAGTGCATTGCTGTGATGTTTATGTAAGGCATTCAAGCACTCATTGCGATTGGCATTCAGTCACATTTTTACTGAGTTCAAGGGTCGTAGGTCATGCACAAGTTATGTACAATTCTATAGATGCCTGGTTTATTCTGGTCAGAATGAGCCCTTCACAATTTACAATAAAAAAAACTCTTAATACGTGTTATTTACTCAGAGTGGTAAATTAAGTTTGTTATGTACATATGCAATACAAATGTGCATAATGTATCCAAGAAAGCCTCACTGAATCTCAAAACTTTTTACAAGAGATTTCTGCAATGCTGGTGTATGTTGCTAATGCCATTAATGAGTGTTTTGCATTTAGGAGACAACTGGAGTACCTGGAGCTAATCTGTACATATGAAGATATCAAACTCAGAGCTCCACACAGATAAATTAAAATATCTGTTTCTGTACTACTAGCTCCTGGCCACCTATGGATTTGCCCCTACCCTACTTTGGAAATGTAATCCACCTACCGTTTCAGGGATGCCAAAGGAGAAGAATGCTACCCCATGTTATTTTAATCAAAAATACTATTTGTATTAACTTTCACAGGCAATATTAATCAAATGTAACTCCTAGGTGGTTCTTATGAATGAGTTAAATTCATTTATATATGAATGCTTGTATTTCTTGATGACATTCATCAGGCTCGCCAGTCTACATGGCCCCAGAGGTGCTCAAGGGAGAGGAATTCAGTGTTGCCAGTGACTTCTTTTCCCTGGGATGTATGCTGTATGAACTGTTTACAGGTAACCATATATATTTAATTTATGTCTGTTTACCTCTGTTGACCTATGATTACTAAAAGATAAACTATTATTATGATGGAGTTATAATTCAGATTTGGTAGGCCAATGGCATATGCAATACAGTAGTGAGACCCCAGAATCATATTCTTTCCGATAGGTCAATTGCATCTACAAACACAGGGAGAGGAGTTGTTACCTCTCAAGATACCATTATCCACCCAACACTGTACCGTACCACAACATGTGCTCTGGTCAACATTGACCATTTGGTTAAATGCGGCATCTTGAATTCATTAGATTTACCATACTGTAATACAATCACAAATTAAAGGCTAGGAATTGTGGATCATTTTGCAAAAAATATGAATGTAAATTACAATCGTATTTTTATCAGAATAACAGGCAATGTTTTATCACACATAATACTGTATATGTGAACCACCGAATTCTCTTTCAAGCTACCTGCATGTAGAGCTACAATTATAGGCAATTTGCTTAAGACATTTGCTAGCTTATAATATTCACAAAAGCCCTATGTCACTGGTAGATGTTTTTAAGCAAGAGCCAAACGGTTCGACAACATAACTGAAAACTCTGTATAACAAACATTAAAAAAAGTAATATGTATGGTTGGTTGAGCTTGGTTAACATATGTTCTTTTGCGATGCCTATTGTTTGCTCCAGGCACCCCTCCATTTTTTTCTGAAAACTTCCCAGAGCTTATGGAAAAGATTCTCAATGAGGTGCCAGCTACCCCAACGGTATCAGGTGTGTGTGTGTTTTTTTTTGTGGCCCATCTATTATGTATTATGAATATATTTGGGAATACATTGGCAACTCTGAGCCACAGCAAGTGCATATTTTTACCATAATTGTATTATCTTAGACAATAATGGACAGATTATGTATAAACTGTCATCGGTAAATGGAATGGTTGCTCAAGTTAATACGTTATACAAACACATTTCAATTATGATACAACAGGGCTTTGCTGGCTTTCAATAAACGAAGGCTTTTAATTATATAATTATGTTTACTGTATAAGGAGAAAATGCAAAGAAACCCTCTTCAGAATTTGTCAACCTGCTGGAACAACTGCTTCAGAAAGATCCATCTAAAAGGTAACTTTGGTGCCTGAATTCAAAACTGCCTATTTTACTTCATATCGAGTTTTTGAGTGAATCATATTAGTAAAGTTATCAAAACCAAAGTGCCCACCTGATCACACAGGGATGGCTCTGCACTTTTCTTCGTGGAAATTACATGTTCATATGGCAGCATAGGTTCCCAGAAAGTAATGATCATTTTATATGACCGGAACGAGTCCTACTCTGACTGGGATTTGAACTCTCGACCTTGCAATTGTGAGTTAAATACTCTACCATCAAATTAATTTCATGAGTTATGATTTGAGTCGAAAATATTTATAGGCTACATGGTACACATTTACTAGTATTACAGCAGCATGTTAGCATCATGGTCAGTTTACTCATCACTATTAATATGCTGTTCACTGTCTCCGTGTAGTCATACATGTCGTTTGAAAATATATAACATCAATTGGCACCCATTGGTGTTTAACACAGTGTTGCCACTTCATCTCTGCATGGGTGCAGGCCGGAGAGGCAGGCTCTGTTAGAGCACCCATTCTGGAAGGGCGCCTTTTCAGAATCACTCCCCAGTGATATCGGCAAGCCTGCAGACAAGAGGTAACGCTGTTCATCTGTTGAACACAGGTCCTTGTGCTAGCACTTATAAAGTGTGTGGGTGTGCTCATATATATGTGTATGCATGTGGTCCTGTGCAGTGCTGTAAATGAGGATGTGGTTGACGCCGCATCTGCATCGCCTCCCAAGGGCAGCTCCGTGGCTTCCACAGCCACCAGCCTAGACCGCAGCACCCTCAGCCGGTCCTTCAAGCTCGGTAAGGATTGAGGCTGCACTGAGCTGGCACTAGGGATGAATTTTGGATGAAAAACATAGCATATTTAGGATTTTTACAGACTTTATCAGGTCTTCTTTTTTGGATTTTAGCATCCTTTTACATGATGCAATACTTCAACGTGTCTTTTAACATAAGTGACCTGATACCAACACTTTTGGTCGGAAAGATTTAAAGTGATAGCATTTTCTGCGAGGCCATACATCCTGGTCCATCCAAAATAAAACAAAAAATCTGATCATCCGAAAATGTAATATCTAGGCCTAATTTCAGATGTTTCAGATGAATCTGACAATTGGGGACACACACCTAAATGGCACTGCTGATCAGATCCTGGGTTTACATTTTCAAATCTGGATTTCAATGATCTGTGATTAAACTGCGTTTTAAGTGTATTGAGTTAATGATCTATGCCTGGTCACCAGTGACTGTGCATATCCTTTTTTACTGAAATGTATCTTCGTTATCTAAAAGATCAAGTTTAAGGATATATTAAATTAATTATACAATGCAACATATTTTACAAAGTATAAAGGACTGTATAGCCGAGCCGCATTGAAGAGATTTCAGAAGTCGCTCATCCAACTTACTCCATACGAGAAGTTGTCTTTATCTTGGTTAACACTTGGGGCATAAACTTATAATCTCAGTTGTATTGACGTAGATACATGCATTACTATGAGACGTTGAACCACCCAGCCAGCTCTAATTTCAGTGTTCTCTTCTCATGTGAGAGGAATATTTTTCAATTATATTATCTGATTGAATTCACTTTCCTTGTTAACTGTTACTGCTTCTGTTTTATTTTACAGAGAAACCGGATGAATTGAGGCCTAAAAGTGTCATGGACACGGAGAACAATGAGTCAATGTTTTCTCTCAGGTTTGACATTACTTTTTTCTCATATTGCATCTCATACCTTTTGTTACCTGTACACTATTAACATCTTAACCGTGGTTCGTTTATATTAATTTGATCATTTAGTGGGAGTATTCAAATGTAGTTTTATCCTTTGCCTGTCATGGTTGTACCAGGAATAAGGTATTGTTGTGTTAAAACACGCAATGAGTTGGTGCCCTTCTCCAATGCCATCCTTGAGTCAGAGGTGAAAATTGCACATTTATATGACACTAGCGGGAAGAACCCAGCGTTGCCCGCGGAAATAATATATTTAAAAACTTATCTTAGAAATATAACATATGCATACACAAATACGAAGCTATTGTGAAAGCTCGGTGTGCCGTTTGTCCATTTATCCGTCAACAAAATTATAAGAGTCTTGCAGAAGTCCAAAAAGTTACATAAAGTGGGGGGTAAATAGTTGATCTAAAATGTTTCTGAAAATTGTCGACCCCCCCCCCCCCCTCAAAAAATATTTACCCCCGCGTAAGCATATATACCTACACACCCTAGAATGAGTAGTATCTAGTGACTCTATAGTAATATCTGACTCTACAATAGTATCTGGCTCTGTATCTACTGAATCTATCATAGTATCTATTGACGCTATAGTAGTATCTACTCACTCTGTAGTTGTATCTACTGACTGTATAGTAATATCTACTGAGCCCAGTAGTAGCTACTAACTGTATAATAGTAATTCTAGATTTGAAGCTTTCGTGACTGCAATGATTCATATTCTCAGGTTTTTTCGGTAAAGTCACGTAGGTAAAACATTAAAAGTAATGAAAGTAAAATAATTATTATTATTATTATTATTTTTATTTTTGTTTTGTTTTATTTTACTTTCATTACTTTTAATGTTTTACCTACGTGACTTTACCGAAAAAACCTGAGAATATGTATAATAGTATCTACTAACCCTAAAGTAGTATCTACCAACTCTATAGTAGTAACTACTAACTCTATAGTATTTACACCATTGGAACCTCATTTGCCAGTAAAAAATATGATAATTGTTTGTTTACCCTTCTATCTGCCAACAAAACTGACACCTTTTTTACAAGGAATCATGTTTGCATAGACCACAATACCTGTAGCCATAATGCAAACAAAAAACATAACTCTGATAATATATGCACTGTCCTTGAAGTTGATTGGTCCACACCCGAGACAGCTTTCCTTATAGCCTAGTCTCACATGGGTTGGACCAGATGACGCCAAAAGGCGCCTTTTGGCGTCATCTGGTTCACCTGAAGGCTCTTAGACACATACGTCCTCTCATCTCTACTGAAATTGCCAACACATTGGCATGTTGCATAGTTGGGTCTCGCCTTGACTATTGCAACTCCGTCCTAGTCCGGACCTCCGCTGGCAACCTAAAGAAACTTCAAAGACTACAAAACAACCTAGCACGCGTCGTCATTGCCCACACTCATCCCCGTCTCGACTCACTAGCTTGTTTCCGTGCTCTCAACTGGCTACCCATCGCCAGTAGGGTCACATACAAGACCGCCTGCCTCTGCCACAATGCCTTCATATCCGCCTGCCCGCCGTACCTTTCTTCATTATTGACAACTTGCAGCTCTGCACACGGCAGATGCCTGCGCAGCGCGACTCACGACCTCCTCTTGATACCAAGATCCAGGATGGTCATGTATATGCGCCGCTTCTCGATGGCAGCCCCAACAGTCTGGAACAATATCCCTCTGCACATTCACAGCATCACCTCAATCGCCTCCTTCAAGAGAAACTTAAAAACTCACCTCTACAATCATGCTTTCGAGCGACTCTGAGCTTGGCTCCGCACCTCTGAGTTGCGGCCACTACGTCTGCAAATTTGCGCGCATTACAAATTGAACTATTATTATACAAAGTGCCGTGGTCCCGTGCAGACCCCCCCGACCTCGCCTAGCTTGCCCAGTCGGCCGAGGTGGCGCCTTGGCCGGCTGGGGCTGGGCCGCTACCCCCCCCCCCACCATCCCCCCGCCTGCACTACAGTAGTATCTACGGACGATAGTAGTATCTACCGACCCTATAGTAAGTGCACACATTGGAGTTGGGGGGGGGGGAAATAAGACATCACACTTTGAGGACATCACACTTTGAAGAATTGACCTCAGTGTTGTGTGTATTTTTTTTTACATTTTTAACGCGAATGAGAATTCCCCCCTCCACCCACCAATCGGTTGTGTGCGTTGCTATGGGAACCACGGATCAGCATTTCGCGCATGCGCAGATGCGTGCTCTGGCGCCGCCCTGTGCTTATAAAAGTAATACATTGTTCATTTAACTACTTTAAAGTTGATATATGTGAAATACGAATAGCACTGGCTCACCCTGGGGCTTATCACGTGGTATCTGGGTGATTTTTTTAAACGTTAACCCCACAGTTTGTCAGTTAAAACCGTCGCAAGTTGCGTCCACAGACAGAGATACAGGCAGACAGACAAAAAAATACTTGTATAGGTAAGATAAGCCACCATAATCTATTAATGAAGTGGTCATCCTCATCATAGTCTGGCCCCCACTATAAAAGTTGAATATCTTACTGCTGGCTCATGGGTACTACAAAGAAGATCAACTTACAACTTACAATAATAGTCGACACAGAGACGTTGTCTTTCTGTGTGCCTATGTGTGTCTCTCTCTCTGTCTGTCTGTGTGTCTCCCTGTCTATGTTTTGTCTCTCTCTCAAATTTAGTAATCTTTGGAAGAACGTAATCAACCGGGTGGGGAGTTGACTGTTGTATTGGTCGACTCCCTGTGTTGTATTGCATTATATTTCCAAGTTTACTATGTTTGTTTTCTCATTCATTTGTACCTGATGATGGTTGCTTGTGTTGCAATCGAAACGTCGTAGTCTATTATTATTTAATTTCATTTCTTTCTACGTGACTTTACCGAAAGAACTAAAGAGTAATTCCTGCAGTCACGAAAGCTTCGAATCTACTTTGTATTGACGTTTATGGAGTATCCTTCAGCTTTTTTTTCTGAATTACATTTTAGTTTAAGATGTCATTCATCATTAACCTGTGGTCTTTAACGAAAATTATGGAACTCCATTGGCATTGGTGCACAAACAATGATAAAAAGTTCGTCATATACACTTCCTTGTAATATAAAACATAATATGGTAAAATGATGGACAATGCCCCTTTTGATTTGTGCTGTGGCCCTTGATTTCCCTTAGTTCACGATCCCGGGCAGGTGTGGGTCCAAGTGTTGCCATTCCGCCAGGTACCCCAAGCCGGGCCAGGTCAGCCGGACAGAGACAGCCTCCCAGAACGACAGGCATTGCAGATGCATCGACAGCCTCGCAGGTCCGTGCTCTCACGCGTTTCTTCATGCACGTTACATTGCACTTTTGAGCAAGCACGCTGTGCCACATTCAAATGTGGCTGGGCAGGTTTCAGTTCACTCGGTGTTGTTTTGCTCACGGATGATTCAAGTCAGGGCTGAAGGGAAGGTACCACGTGCCCTCATTGTAGGCAGATGGGTTGCCGTCTGTGGAATTTCGAGAATGACCTTATAATTTGCAGGAAATGCAATAGAAAATGAGTATTGCAAATGTCATGCCACGCTATGCACATACAAGTCCATATTTCTGGTATATTTATGCATTTTGGAATATGTTCAGGAGTTAAATGCCAATGTCTACGTCTGCTAGCCACGAGAGGGCTACTCTTCTATTCATGCAATGTACTTCTGTTATTTTTGTCTCTTTGTGATGAATACCTTGAGCAGCAGAAGGCACACATTTCCTCCTTTAGTGAACATGATTTAACTGTATACAATATTATTGGCTATTTTAATATAATGGATTGTACAGAATTTCACAAATGCATACCAGGCTCTGTGCATGTTTTTCAGTCATGCTAATATTTAACATGCCATGAACATGTGGTCTTTGTATGTTAATAGCTAGTTGTAGTGAAGCCCTTTGCAATGGTTGTTTCTTGTTTCAGCAAGCCAGCGAGCAGGTCTTTTCTACATGGGAGCTGATTTTTCATGAATCAGACCTGCTCATCACTCCAATAATTGATAACCCCAAGGTAATTGTTTAATAGGAATAGGAATCAACAGTGTCTGAATATGCTGTTATTGAAGTTTTTATCTCACGATTAAAGGTTTGCAAGTTAAAATCCTCATAAGGGGTAAACTAAACCCAACATCTATTGTGGGTCATTTAATAAGTACCACTGTGCAGGAATTCATTCCTATATAGTTAATTATCTCCTTCCTTGGGAATGTAACATTTCCACGACTGTCCTCAAACGTCATCATCATATACAGACTATATACAAACGCTTAATTTAAAAGGAAAATTAATAAAATATTGCTTTATAATTGAAAATAAACATTGAATTTTGTCTACATCTGTATGTTAGTTGGCTTCTACATGTTACATATAAGTTGTTCTTTAATCGGTTCAAAGCTCATTGACATACACTCATTTACATATAAATGTAAAGTTCATTTCCACTAATAACTGCTGTATTTGAAACTGAAATGCAATATATCACACAAATAGGTTTTTGTTAAAGGCTATTTGTTTTGTTGTTAGAGTATCACTTAAATGCATGCTCATCAGCAGCATCAGCATGACTTGTTTCTGTGCTTATTTTTAACTCTGAACTAAATGAAGACCTTTATTTTTTTCCACCGAAAGCATTGTATCAATAATTTTCATGCATTATTGTGTGTACTTCTATCGGGTATTTTTGTTGGGAATTAGTTGTTCGTTAATAATTGTGTTCATTATATTGCAGTGTAATCTCGTAGTCATCTCAGCCCATGTTTTTTGTCATGGGTGAGTTTAAAACCTGATGCCTCAAGTCACCCTTGTGTAATATTTGAGGCCTGCCATGAATTCAATACAGCTTTTGCTTTTGTATAGCAACTCGTGTGGTTGTTGACTTTCTTTGTTGTATTAACATATCCCTTAAAATATTTTGTTAACTTGAACGTATCTTATAAAAAAAATTAACGTTTTTTATGTGTTGTTTTTTTCACATAGATCCTGAAGCCAGTACCAGTAAAGTTTGACCCAAAGACCCTTGGTGTCCCTGCTATTACAGGTGAGGAGCTAATCCTTTGCGAAAGGAAAACATTAAAGACATGACTGTAGGAAGAGCCTTCGATATACTACAATAGTGTAATGGGCATTATATGTCCTTGCTTAGAATTACTGAGAGACTGTAAAAGGAATATGTGGATCAGGGAACAAACACACATTATAGAGATCAGTAATTAAAAAATATAAACAGGCTTGGCCAGTATACATCACAAGATGGCATGATAGTTGATGAACGAGACTGGTAACAGAATGGCAGCCAAAGGAAATAATGCATCCGAGAGGGTGGCTGCTGTGAAGATGGAGCGATAAGATCGGTTCATGTGCAGGAGTGAGACGAATGGTAACAGCATTGCACCGTGAGAGTTCGCGATGGCATTGCAAGGCCCTCATTATTTTAGTGGATAGATAATGGCTAATGATGATAATGATGATTAAAACGTGGTTACATCGAAAGTGGAAACAATGTGCAAAAGCATGTATACTATTTAACTTTTTTTTATACATTATTTTTCTAATTTGCTATCAGCGTTATGTCATGTGAGCAAAAAATATACATTCAGAACTCACCCTGAGCAGTGTACCACATCATAATGTCAGATAACAGCACCAGGAAGATGACAGCACAGAAATATCATTATATAATCCAGACTAGGTGGTTAATGTATTCCCAATAAACAGCATTTTCTCAAGGTAATTACACCATCATTATAAATCCACACAACTTTAATATGCAGAATTTAGAAACGAATGTTATAATCGTGTTTTGGTGAAGTAATTGGTAAACAGGGATGAGTTTGTCAAGTCACTATACTCACAGAATTTGCTTTAACCATGGGTACTTCAAAGTTGTATTTAATTCCTATGAGCATTTAAATATGGAAATAATGTATCAAATTGCTTTACAATGCAAACAAGAAACGTTAAAAACACTGAGGCAATGGAACTACGATGTGAGTTACAAAATATGGACAACAGCCATCAAAGTTCAAAGAACTAAAGTTCACAGAAAGACTATTGATGAGATGTATCTGTGATGACAGTAGAACCTACATGCGCTGTGAGTGGACTAGTAGCCACAGGAGGTAATGGCAGGGGTATCAGTTGTGAGTGCGAAGGGACTGGTGGCTACGGAAATGATCGAGAAGGGAGCGTGGTCAGGTGACGGAAGAGGAGGGTAGAGTCTGCTGGTGGAGCGAGCTTCCAGAGTCAGCGAGAAGGTTCAGGAAGGGGGACGTGGCCTCGGTCCTTATATAAGGGAGATGCGCGGGAGACTCGGGGCTGTTGCAGTGGGGTCTCCGCCTGATGTCAGGGGAACGTGTGCCATCTCAAGAGAAGTGTGTGAAGTCATTTTATATGTATATTTTATGTAGCCACTTAAACTACATTATTATTCAATGTATTATAAGTTTCTGCACTTCCAAACAATTTGTTCTAGTTATTTTTCAACATCCTCATTGTCTTTACACACAAAGCATTATCATTATATTGAGCTGGTAAGTTTGTTTTCCACCGTGAAAAGGAGAGAAGCTGGCGTACCTGCCTGAACTGGAAGTGGCCCGGTATCTGGAGCAGCTGTGCGGCACGATGGCAGCCACTGACAAGTCAGGCTCTCCACGCACACGACTCAACCTCCTGTGCTACCTGTGCATCATCAGCACGCATCCGCATGCCGCCAACCGTCTTCTCAACTCACATTTGGTGAGGGGGCATCATTTGCACGCCTGAAGTTCAATGGATTGGCAGTATGTTTGGGGGTTGATGCGATGTGGAGATAGCACATAATACACCTACCTGGAGGTTATGAAAGTGGTTCGTGTAGGTGACAGTATAGCAAGTTGGTTGCTGAAAAATCTGTCTGGCATAGTTTTATCTGTCTGCATGAATCTTGCCACAATAAATACATGGGCTTAACACCAGAGCATGTCCCTCCTGAAAAGAGTCTTCAAACGTATGGATGCTTTTCTGAGTAAAACTAGAATTGTTTCTGCAATGCTCACCCCTACATAGCACGAAGATTATATCTTCACCACACTCATCGTGAAATGGTCTCCTGCGCATAGCACTCATAAAATTACAAATTTGAGCATGCCATAGTACCTGTGTTTCTTTCAATTAGATTGAGATTACAAAAAAAAGTACAACATTTCTATTCAAAGTATCTTCCTGCTCAAATAAGGAATCAGGCAATATTCATCTCTCTTTTTTGGTTCTAATCCAGTGCAGAACACATACATAATACAGGTTTTGTTTCGCATAAATATAAATGTGTCGTTAAACCCGCCACCACCAGACACAGCCATTTAGTAATGTTTGTCACGTTAACAGAACATGCCAATTCGTTACTAGTACAGCACACCAGTGTGTTGGAGAGTAAATCCACAACATTTACAATCAATCTGAGTACAACGTTTCACCAGTAATTACAAATAATAGCATCATCAGACAACAGCCAGATTTGTGTAGAAATCCTGTTTCGTTCTTAAATTTCCCTTGCAGCAACCAGCTTACACATAGCACAACTTTTGCTGACTTCTCAGTGTTAAACCTATTGCTAAATTAGGACACCAACTTATTCAAACACTTCAGAGAAAAGTTAGACATAAATCATTGTTTCAAAGGGTACAATTCTAAGTTGTCATTTAAATCTAAGTAAATTGGTTTACATGGTTTGCTTCTCCATTATCAGTGGAGTATTTTTAAAATGTGTACACTTACTGTTTTAAATTACATACATGGTATTTTTAGTAATCGATAATTATATTTACGTGTTTGCAGTTGTTAGTGCTTATCCAGCAGCTGCAGTCTGCTCAAAACTGGGACATGTGAGTACCTGTTTGTTCTACTCATAGAATGATTAAATTAATAAATGTGTTTATTTCAACCATATGACATCCTATGTAAATACATAATCTATTGAAAAAGATTATCAGCATATACCTCGTAGGTATGTATATGTTTGATTCAGATGATAAAGTGTATCCCTGCTCAGACAAGCATGAGAGTGGTGTTCATTTTCATTGACAGTCTTGAGCCTGGAGTGGAAGTACTTAATTCCTGTGACAGGGGTCAGTCTCTGCCGATTAGCTCCCAAACTTGTACTCATTTATTCAACCTCAGACCAGCAATTGAACTCACAATCTTATTCATTGCGAGTCAATGGCTTTTTCAACAGTGCTACCAATTTCTATTTTACAACGGTATTATGAATTAAAAAGTAGAATGTTAAATTTTTTGGAAATCTCAAATAGGTAATTGCCCACTTCCAAAATAAGAAAAATACAATATTATAATAACTATACATATTTTCCTTATAAAATGTATTATAAATCTCGATTGTGCTTACTGTGGCGTGGTGTATTTATATTGCTGTATCTGTACTTTGCTTGCTGAGTATGACTGCGGAAATATAATTATACTATTTCCAAAGTGTGCTGTCGGTAATGATAGTGCCATGTGAGATATTTTATGCAATTATAACATTGGTGTGGTGTGATTACTCTAATCATATGATGGTTAAATATTGCTTGAGGTGGTGTGTTTGCTGTGATAGTAATGCTGTGCGTGATTGGTGTCTCACGTGGTGTGGTTGTGCGCACTCAGCCGTGGGAAGTCGGCTCGTGTTCTGGCTCTGCTGGCCCATCATGCCACGGAGCTCAAGGACACCACCGTGATATCTGAGGTGTGGAAATTTAATGGGCACAGTGGATGATCTGAGATGATGAGAAGCAAAGTGAATATCATTAAAGATAATAAAATATCACTCAACAACCCGGCCGTCCAGATGACCATGTGTTACTGTGGATAGCATGTGCTGGGCTTATAATCGAGTTCAAATCCTGGTTAGTGGGTTGAAGTCAGTCTGTCATCCATTTGCAGTCATGGAAATTTGTACAATTTCGTAAAGCAATAACACATGTTGTCATATGAACAGCCTAGCGTTGTTCCATAAAACACCTCAAGTTCAATTTCGACTTTGTAATTTTTTGTTTTATAAGTAGAAAAATATACATTAGAGTTTTATTCAACTGGGCACCAGTCAGTGAACCCACCACTCATGGAGTTTACATGATTCGGTGGAACAATCCTACAGCTGCCTAGTCAGAGAATGCTAGCTGCATGAAAGTAAATGTTAATGAATATATGACATGTAAAAGCATAGGCCATGATGTATCATGTCATGGCAGACATTGCACATTTGAAACACATTTAATAGCATATTGCACTATCAAAAAAGCCCGGCGTTACGTTTGTCTGTTTGTTTGTCAACGAAATCATAAGAGCCTTTAAGAAGGCCTGAATGAAAAAGTTATAGAAAGTGGACCCCCCAGATGTGTGGGTAAAAATTTGATCTCACAGGTTTGCAAAAATTGCCGACCCCCCTCAAAAAATATTTGACCCACCCCCAAAAAAATACATTTATTTAATATGTCCTACACACCCTACATACAATAGAGTCAGTCGTATCTGCACACATTGGGGGAAGCGGGGGGAGAAGATGACATCAGTGGGGTCGATGGGCGAGGCACGAAGCGCCGAGAAGCTCTCCGCAGGAGCTAGAATAAGGTGGCCATAGGCCGCAGAAATTCTAGTAAATATTAATATCTTCTTGGGCTTATAGGTGCATAGCATGAGGCAAGTGTGTAGACTATCCCATTGTGTGCATGTTCTTGATGGAAGGCCATGACTGCCGTGACGGAGCTGGTGCGCGAGAGCTATAGGAACAGCAAGCTGAAGCAGTGCCTGCTGCCTGCACTGGGGGAACTCATGTGCCTTGCCACGAGACAGGTAAGCCTTATTCCTCCCACCCATCTTGTCAGTAGACAAGCCAGTTACCACCAGCAAGACTGCCTCAATAAACTACCTGGCATCCAACCTCAACCAACAAACCTTATAGAAATCTTTACCTCATTCTCAACCAGTAATGCAACTTTTAAGCTAACTATAACAATCCACCCCAAACCAGCTGTCTAATTAGATAACTAACCCCATCCAGCAAACCAGCACCAACCAGCTACCCAGCCACCTTCATTTCCCCTTGCATAGAACTTGCCCAAACTTCCAAGTAATCTCAAACATCTAACCAACCTCATCTAGCGAGCCATCCAAAAAGGCATTGTAAAATGTATCCTATGATATTTCCATGTACAGTACCTTTTTATGATATATTTAGCACTGATCTAAGAATTGTCTTGTGTGCTCGATGTGTATGCCTGTTGTATGCAAATGTAATTGGTTGGAGCAGTGAGACACGTGTGGTCATGTCTTGTGTGTTGGTTAACCGTTTATCATGTGGCAGCTGCCGAAATCTCCAAAAAATTCGACTTTATTAAGAGCAGTTGGAGGAGAGTGCATGTAGAGCAGTTGATCGATGTTCTTCAGGAAGATGTGTTAAACACTTGTGTCATGGATGTGTTATGGAGTCTAAAAATAACCAGAGTAGATGTTTCATCAGTAACAGATATCAATTACTATATGGTCGATTTTATCAGCTGTATCATTCAGTGCTTAAAAAGCATTAACTTCACTGTTTGTATACCTTTCATGAAATCATTTACTTTCAGCACCATGGCATTTATATATTAAAGATGAATACCTTTTTTGTCAATTATTTTGTACTAGTTTATGAAGCCTGTCTTCGCCAGGCAAAAGTTTTCAATAATTATAATAATTAACCAGATGTGATTTTTTTACAATTTGTATCTACAATCAGACACTAACTAGTCAACATTTTTTTATTTTTCTGCAAAAAAAAACTAAAATTGTTAACTTGCTTCAATGTCTTATATTTAAAGACGTACCTATCGGAAACCGCTCAATTTAAAGATTCCTTTCTTATTTAACTAGAAAGAACCAACAATTATTAACTTAATACTCTCTGAGAGGAAGCTCCTGTCTTTTACCGTTTTCGAAATATTCAGATTTTAACATCATAAAATGCGTATTTTTTCATTCCAAACCGGTTTAATCCAAAATATCTCAAAAACAATTAAAGATAGAACAATGGTTTTAACTTTTAAATTTTCTGTGAAACGCTATATCAAAAGAAAAAACGCAATGTTATATTTTTTTTACAGTTTCTGAATGACACGTGCAAACATTTTATAGGGTACTTAAAATCGAGATTTGGGGACCTTAAAATGAAAAATCTTAGATTTTCAAAAAATTTCTGTTGTTTGTGTCCTTAAAGTTACCTATGTACCACATTTCAGCTTTCTACCTTGTCGGGAAGTACCCTAGAGGTTTTTGAGACATACAGATTAAAGTCTTTATTTATATAGATGTGTGTGTGTTTCTACCATATGGGGAGCGGTAGCAGAGCGGTTGGCACACTGCACTATGAACCCGGTGAGCCGAGTTCGACTCCCGCTCACGCTAACTTCAGAGACAATTATTTGAACCAGTCCTGGTCGACTCAGTCTCAAATGAGTATCTGGTGAAATGTGTAAACATGGCCATGCGGGAAACAAGGCAGCTGAGTGTGGAGTTGGCCACCCACCCCCTCATGTGCCGTGCCAGCCTTCATAGGTGCTCGCTAACAGCATTTTCCCCAAAAGTTTGTTAATGCTATATGAACGACCTTTGTCTTTATCTACTATGCAGGAGGAGAAGAGAAGGGTATCGAATGAGAGCTGGCATATCCCAAGTGCTGCATTCACTGTGGTACTGCGATGCTTACGTGATGGGGTACGGGCTGCAATGTTCACCACTTTATCCCTTTTGTTTTTACACGCGGAAAAAATTCTACATTACCACTGAATTCATTCGAGTTCCAATTTTTTAAATCAGATAGATGGGTAATCTTACTGTGAATACCCTTATTACTGAGCCAGTTTTACTATTGGTTGACAGTTTGATTCATGCAGCTCTCCAATCAATTCAATACATACTATGGGAACCTCATTTGCCAGTAAAAATATGATAATTGGTTCTTTACCCTTCTATCTGGCAACAAAACTGACACCTTTTTACAAGGAGTCATGTTTGCATAGACCGCAATACCTGCAGTCATAATACAAACAAAAGAACATAACTCTGATAATGTGCACTGTCCTTAAAGTTGATTGGTCCACACCCGAGACAGCTTTCCTTAGAGCCTAGTCTCATATGGGTTGGACCAGATGACGCCAAAAGGCGCACAACTCAAAGACAATGGACCATCAGAGTATGAGAGCTCGGAGCAAGCATCTACACTATGGGAACCTCATTTGCCAGTAAAAATATGATAATTGGTTCTTTACCCTTCTATCTGGCAACAAAACTGACACCTTTTTACAAGGAGTCATGTTTGCATAGACCGCAATACCTGCAGTCATAATACAAACAAAAGAACATAACTCTGATAATGTGCACTGTCCTTAAAGTTGATTGGTCCACACCCGAGACAGCTTTCCTTAGAGCCTAGTCTCATATGGGTTGGACCAGATGACGCCAAAAGGCGCACAATTCAAAGACAATGGACCATCAGAGTATGAGAGCTCGGAGCAAGCATCTACACTATGGGAACCTCATTTGCCAATAAAAATATGATAATTGGTTCTTTACCCTTCTATCTGGCAACAAAACTGACACCTTTTTACAAGGAGTCATGTTTGCATAGACCGCAATACCTGCAGTCATAATACAAACAAAAGAACATAACTCTGATAATGTGCACTGTCCTTAAAGTTGATTGGTCCACACCCGAGACAGCTTTCCTTAGAGCCTAGTCTCATATGGGTTGGACCAGATGACGCCAAAAGGCGCACAACTCAAAGACAATGCACCATCAGAGTATGAGAGCTCGGAGCAAGCATCTACACTATGGGAACCTCATTTGCCAGTAAAAATATGATAATTGGTTCTTTACCCTTCTATCTGGCAACAAAACTGACACCTTTTTACAAGGAGTCATGTTTGCATAGACCGCAATACCTGCAGTCATAATACAAACAAAAGAACATAACTCTGATAATGTGCACTGTCCTTAAAGTTGATTGGTCCACACCCGAGACAGCTTTCCTTAGAGCCTAGTCTCATATGGGTTGGACCAGATGACGCCAAAAGGCGCACAACTCAAAGACAATGCACCATCAGAGTATGAGAGCTCGGAGCAAGCATCTACACTATGGGAACCTCATTTGCCAGTAAAAATATGATAAAAATATAATAAACTGACTTACAAGGAGTCAGTTTTGTTGCCAGATAGAAGGGTAAAGAACCAATTAACATATTTTTACTGGCAAATGAGGTTCCCATAGTGTAGATGCTTGCTCCGAGCTCTCATACTCTGATGGTGCATTGTCTTTGAGTTGTGCGCCTTTTGGCGTCATCTGGTCCAACCAATATGAGACTAGGCTCTAAGGAAAGCTGTCTCGGGTGTGGACCAATCAACTTTAAGGACAGTGCACATTATCAGAGTTATGTTCTTCTGTTTGTATTATGACTGCAGGTATTGCGGTCTATGCAAACATGACTCCTTGTAAAAAGGTGTCAGTTTTGTTGCCAGATAGAAGGGTAAAGAACCAATTATCATATTTTTACTGGCAAATGAGGTTCCCATAGTGTAGATGCTTGCTCCGAGCTCTCATACTCTGATGGTGCATTGTCTTTGAGTTGTGCGCCTTTTGGCGTCATCTGGTCCAACCCATATGAGACTAGGCTCTAAGGAAAGCTGTCTCGGGTGTGGACCAATCAACTTTAAGGACAGTGCACATTATCAGAGTTATGTTCTTTTGTTTGTATTATGACTGCAGGTATTGCGGTCTATGCAAACATGACTCCTTGTAAAAAGGTGTCAGTTTTGTTGCCAGATAGAAGGGTAAAGAACCAATTATCATATTTTTACTGACAAATGAGGTTCCCATAGTGTAGATGCTTGCTCCGAGCTCTCATACTCTGATGGTACATTGTCTTTGAGTTGTGCGCCTTTTGGCGTCATCTGGTCCAACCCATATGAGACTAGGCTCTAAGGAAAGCTGTCTCGGGTGTGGACCAATCAACTTTAAGGACAGTGCACATTATCAGAGTTATGTTCTTTTGTTTGTATTATGACTGCAGGTATTGCGGTCTATGCAAACATGACTCCTTGTAAAAAGGTGTCAGTTTTGTTGCCAGATAGAAGGGTAAAGAACCCATTGTCATATTTTTACTGGCAAATGAGGTTCCCATAGTGTAGATGCTTGCTCCGAGCTCTCATACTCTGATGGTGCATTGTCTTTGAGTTGTGCGCCTTTTGGCGTCATCTGGTCCAACCCATATGAGACTAGGCTCTAAGGAAAGCTGTCTCGGGTGTGGACCAATCAACTTTAAGGACAGTGCACATTATCAGAGTTATGTTCTTCTGTTTGTATTATGACTGCAGGTATTGCGGTCTATGCAAACATGACTCCTTGTAAAAAGGTGTCAGTTTTGTTGCCAGATAGAAGGGTAAAGAACCAATTATCATATTTTTACTGGCAAATGAGGTTCCCATAGTGTAGATGCTTGCTCCGA
Organism: Lampetra fluviatilis; assembly: GCF_964198595.1. Taxonomy (NCBI): domain Eukaryota; kingdom Metazoa; phylum Chordata; class Hyperoartia; order Petromyzontiformes; family Petromyzontidae; genus Lampetra; species Lampetra fluviatilis. Next base: position 22,411,677 of record NC_136275.1, on the reverse strand, counting down.
GCTCTCATACTCTGATGGTGCATTGTCTTTGAGTTGTGCGCCTTTTGGCGTCATCTGGTCCAACCCATATGAGACTAGGCTCTAAGGAAAGCTGTCTCGGGTGTGGACCAATCAACTTTAAGGACAGTGCACATTATCAGAGTTATGTTCTTTTGTTTGTATTATGACTGCAGGTATTGCGGTCTATGCAAACATGACTCCTTGTAAAAAGGTGTCAGTTTTGTTGCCAGATAGAAGGGTAAAGAACCAATTATCATATTTTTACTGACAAATGAGGTTCCCATAGTGTAGATGCTTGCTCCGAGCTCTCATACTCTGATGGTACATTGTCTTTGAGTTGTGCGCCTTTTGGCGTCATCTGGTCCAACCCATATGAGACTAGGCTCTAAGGAAAGCTGTCTCGGGTGTGGACCAATCAACTTTAAGGACAGTGCACATTATCAGAGTTATGTTCTTTTGTTTGTATTATGACTGCAGGTATTGCGGTCTATGCAAACATGACTCCTTGTAAAAAGGTGTCAGTTTTGTTGCCAGATAGAAGGGTAAAGAACCCATTGTCATATTTTTACTGGCAAATGAGGTTCTCATAGTGTAGATGCTTGCTCCGAGCTCTCATACTCTGATGGTGCATTGTCTTTGAGTTGTGCGCCTTTTGGCGTCATCTGGTCCAACCCATATGAGACTAGGCTCTAAGGAAAGCTGTCTCGGGTGTGGACCAATCAACTTTAAGGACAGTGCACATTATCAGAGTTATGTTCTTTTGTTTGTATTATGACTGCAGGTATTGCGGTCTATGCAAACATGACTCCTTGTAAAAAGGTGTCAGTTTTGTTGCCAGATAGAAGGGTAAAGAACCAATTATCAATTCAATACATTATTAAAATAATAAGTCAAGGTGTCTTGCTGGTCCAGTGAGCAATGGGAAGTGACTTTGGTCTTGTTAATATATTCAAGCCATATTCTTTGGGTCTTTCGGTAAAGTCACGTAGATAGATTTCGATTGAAAGCTTTCGTGACTGCAGGGATTCATCTTCTTGGTTCTTTCGGTAAAGTCACGTAGAATGGAAATAATAAAATAATACAAATAAAACATAATTAAATAATTCTCACGACGTTTCGGCCACAACGCAAGCAGCCGTCCTCAGGTGGAGAGCAGGTCTATCGAGTAGACAGAGTCTGAATGACACACTCCAGGCTTGGAGCGACTATTTAAGCTGGGATGGAGGGGGGAAGGGCGCCTTGACAAAAGAGTTTGCATATCAAGAGGAATTTAGCATATTTATGGGAAATGCAGATATGCGATTAGTACTACTTGTGAAATGCGTAGGAGGTTTTATTTTATTATTTCACGTAGATAGGTTAAAAAAAAAACTACCACGTTTAGATGGCAACACAAGCGGTCGTCATCAGGAAAAGGGGGTTAGCTTCTAAAGGCAAACTGTTTATAAAGGTTTGAAATGGGCGTAGCCCAAATGTCAGCAGCCAATGTTAATGTAAGTGGTGAGCAGCGACCACGACGGTGGTGGGTTTTCCACCAATCAAAGGGCTGCCAGGTAAAAATTAGCATGTTAATGTAAGATCGTTGAGTGGCTTCCACGGCGAGCACGCTGAGATGGCTGTGTTAATGTGAGAGATTAGTATGTTAATGGAAGATATCAGAGCAGCAACCTCGAGGTCGGCGCGCAAGGTGGCTGTGTTTGTGTGAGAAATTTAACCTGTTCACGTAAAATCAGAGAGCCGAAAATAACAACTAACATCGGAAGATGGTAGGATAGGAACATCACAGCCAGTTATGACTTAAACTGGTCAATAACGTCCTTCCAATGATTGCTCAGTTTGTACCCATCTTCTCGGTTGAAATTGTGTCTGTATATGTATATATGGATGGCTTCATGAACGAATCTTTGTTGATAGCCAGTGGGTTTGCAAAGTACCTTTGTCTTAGAGAAATCAATTTCGTGTGAGCCCACCGCATTAAAACAATGATCAGCCACGGCCAAGGTATTGGTCCTACCGTGTTTCAGATCTGCCTCATGTTCACGAACACGGTCCGAGACATGTCGCTTAGTTTCCCCAATGTAACTACTGCCGCAGACACAGCTTAGTTTGTAGACGTCAGGGTATTGCATGTCAGGGATCACATCCTTCACAGATGGGATCAGATCACGAGTTTTATGTACTGTGTTAAATCAAACCTGGATCTTGTGTTTGCTCATGATTTTAGAAATCTTTTTGGTGGCCCCTGCTATGTATGGCAAGGTGATGGTTTTGATTGGGTCTTCAGATGGTTCGTTCCCAACAGTTGGGGTGATAGCTTTACAGATTGTGTAGTCTGAATATCCATTCTTCTTGAGAGCTTCGTGTACGTGTTCCAGTTCACTGGCTAGGTGATGATGGTCGGAAATACATCGAGCTCTATGGTGTAGAGTTTTGATGAGGGAATTCTTCTGGGAAGGATGGTGGTGGGAGTCAGGTTTTAGATATGCATCCGTATGGGTGGCTTTCCTGGAGACAGAGTGTCCCATTGAGCCATCTTGTCTTTTTTCGATTAAAACATCCAAGAATGGTAGCTTGACATCCTTTTCCACCTCCATGGTGAATTTGATGGCGTAGTGTATGGAATTGATGTGGTTGAAGAATTGGTTCAGAGCTGGTCGGCCACGTGGCCAGATGACGAACGTGTCATCTACGTACCTCTTCCACAAGGACGGACGTAGAGTGGATGCCTGGATGGCATCTGTCTCAAATTTTTCCATGACAACATTGGCTACAACTGGAGATAAGGGAAACCCATTGGGGTACCTTTCTTGGATGTTAATAGCTCATCTTATTGGAGAGTATATTGAGCACATTGATTATATTGATGTAGTTTATATTTAGTTTTTTCACATCGGTTTATTGTATGGTAGTTGGGTAGTTGCAGTTCTTTAGCGTCAATATGCTAAATTCCTCTGTTTTATTATATTTGATTTTGATTAATTTATTATTTCCCTTCTACGTGACTTTACCGAACGAACCAAGAATATGCTAATTTTTACCTGGCAGCCCTTTGATTGGTGGAAAACCCACCACCATCGTGGTCGCTGCCCACCACTTACATTAACATTGGCTGCTGACATTTGGGCTATGCCCATTTCAAATTTTTATAAACAGTTTGCCTTTAGAAGCTAACCCCCTTTTCCTGATGACGACCGCTTGTGTTGCAATCAAAAGGTCGTAGTTTTTTGTTATTTTCTTTGAACCTATCTACGTGACTTTACCGAAAGACCCAAATAATATGAATTCCTGCAGTCACGAAAGCTTTAAGTCAAGATATTTAAGCCAGTGGCGGAAATACCATATTTCCATGGTAGGGTTCAGAATCTTCATAGGATGACCACAGTGGGTTTTCTAGTGTTACTCATTTTGTCGACTTTGGAAGCATGAATAATGGGCCATGTATTTTTGTATGAGTGTTTTCCAGCAGAAATTGTTTGAACAAATCCCTTGGTCAATGGGATAAAATGTTGTTTCATTTCTCGATGAAACACCTATCTTTGTTTAATGCATTTTATTAGACATAGACCACCGAGACAGCACATAATGATTCTTCATTTAATGACTTTATCTAAGCAAAGTACCACCAGGTCAGCAAGCTAAATAAAGGAGTTCAATAGAACATTTCGAGAAGGTGGTGCTTTTCCTGGGTTTGCATGGGCTGCTCTGTGGAAACCTGGTGAGCAGGAGGAGCCTCTAACGAACCACCTGGCAGCAAAGGTAGTGGAGAATGTGTGCAGTGGAGCCTCCGCGCAGACGAGCGGCTTTCAGACGGCAGAGGTGGGGCCCATGCTGTGGTACCTGTTCACCCACTGCACCGTCGACTCCCTGCGTGTCACTGCCATCTCTGTGAGTTTGTTTGCCGCAACATTTTGTTGTACGTTGAGTTAATACGTTTTAATGTTATTGAATGGATTATTATATAAATGTATTAATAATCAAGTGTCTGCTCAAACGACTTTGACGACCCTGAGCCATTGGTGAAAATGTTCATGTCACGGGGACCATTATCTTCCTAAGATGACCAATGTCGACATCATGCAATGCGTTAATACCATATTAAAATATGTTAATGTATATGCAATCTGATCAGACATTCAAATATCCAAACACAGCAAGTAAAAACATTTAAATATTAAGTAAAATACAGAGGTTATTACAAATATTGGAAAGTTAAACATGCAACAATTAGAGCTGACTTGGCATGCATTTTGTGAAGTGCTTACTCCTCACTCCCCTGCTCTACCTATGCAAACAATGCAGTGTTTGTAAAGAATTAAAAAAATATGTTACCTGTTAGTTCTATAACTACATTATTATCTTTGTACTTCACATTTTCACACATTTTAACTCGATCCATCTGAAAACCCTTATCGTTGAAGGAACCATTGAGTTTTGGCATCTTCACCCAAAGGCTTGCATCCAGGAGCACAGATGTGCTGGCTTACAGCCCAAAAAAAGTCAGTGGTTGTTAAATTGATGTCAAAACATAAACAATAGTAATACAAGGCAGACACCTGCCCCCTGGCTACACCCTTTTACAATATATCCTAACACTTAGATGCCTTCCCTCTGCTCACCACATTCACAATACACCCAAATATATTTCTTTGATGTTACCGTGTTTTTTTGTTTTATTGGTGCTTTTGATGTGCATGTGCTCGTGCCATGTGTGTGTTGTCATGATAATTTCTTCATCGTGTGTCCTGTGGTGATGGTTGTATGGTTTATGTGAGGTGTATGTCCATGTTATGTGCAGAGTGACTGTACAGTTTAAATTAGTACATGCACATGATGCAAGGAATATCACTACATGTTGAGTTGATCGCATATGCAACACTGTACCTTTAACTGATAAATCCAGCCAGGTGGTGCTGTTAGTAGAGCACCCAACTATTGAAGGTTTTAAATTCAAATCCTGCTTTAATATTGACTCAGCCCATCATCAAGTAAGGCCAAAGTAATGAACACTATTGTGTTGGAAGTCAACAGTGAATTTCCTATGGATAAACTGGCATCCACCAAAGTAATGTGAACTTTCCACCAGTGGCTCTGAGCCATCAATTACGAAAATAACAATTCAACATTAATTTGAACCATAGAAGTAAATCACAATAAAATAAGCAATAGCACCAGAGATTAATCACAATTTTTATAAAAAATATTTACTAAATTCCTAATTATGGATGTATTGTAGTGGATAAGATGACTTGCAGTTATAATGTTGCACATAAATGTACACAACTTTTCACTATTATTTGTGGCTATTGTTAATATTCTAAGTTTCTCAAGTGCAGTGTATGTATGTGTAATGTAGTAACTCCACGGGAGACGACTTCACGGGTAACACACTCTTTATTTTATCAAACTTGGTTACAGGTGACTAACACCTACTTTGTATCTCGGGTGACAAACACCCACTTCGCTACTTGGCGACTAACGCCCACTGAGTTACTCGGATGACCAACATCCACTTAGTACTCGGGTGACAAACACCCACTTAGCTACTTGGCGACTAACGCCCACTGAGTTACTCGGATGACCAACATCCACTTAGTACTCGGGTGACAAACACCCACTTAGCTACTTGGCGACTAACGCCCACTGAGCTACTCGGATGACCAACATCCTCTTAGCTACTTGGCGACTAACGCCACTGAGCTACTCGGATGACCAACATCCACTTAGTACTCGGGTGACAAACACCCACTTAGCTACTTGGCGACTAACGCCCACTGAGCTACTCGGATGACCAACATCCACTTAGCTACTCGGCGACTAACGCCACTGAGCTACTCGGATGACCAACATCCACTTAGCTACTCGGCGACTAACGCCACTGAGCTACTCGGATGACCAGCATCCACTTAGCTACTCGGCGACTAACGCCACTGAGCTACTCGGCTTCACTAGGTCTTCAGCTCCGTCTTCGGGTCTTCAACTGGGTAACTCTCCCCGAGTGCTCTCGCGCGTCCCCCTTTATACCCCACCTGCGGACGTCGCTGCGAGCACCCACTTATTCGACCAATCGCCGGGTGCTGGCTACGATCCTCTTTTCCCACATCTCATCGTGCCTCACCACTCACTCCGCGCCGCCTCGTCATCTGTCACTCCCGGCGCGCGCGTCCACACCACGCCCACAACGCGTGCCCAACCCCGCACCCCGCGCCGCCCCGTGATCCATCACTGTCACAGTCGGCGCACGTCAATACCACCACTACATCTGTATGTTGTACTTCGCACTGTATGTAGCCAACCGTTGTAATGGGAGATGAAACATTAGTTGGACTTTCATCCTCCATAAATTGTTGTTTTGCGAATGTAAACGCTACCATGCAGCGTGAAGGGATTGGCAGCAGCGATAGAGGAGGATGGCACAAAGCCATGCAGCTCATAGGAGTACAATTTAATTCAGCCCAAAGTACAGCTCGAGGCTACATTTTTTATTGGCTCTGGATATGCATCAAATGGCATTGGTGATTATGGTGGCGTGCGTATGCTTGTGTGTGCGCCCCCCCTTCCCCCCTCCACCCATCCTGGTTTGGTAGGCACTTTGTCGCGTGAGCCGCCGCATGCCAAGCTGCTTTCAGAACGTACTGGAGAAGGTCGGGCTGGCACCTGTACTTGAGGCACTGCTGTCGAGCATTGCGCGTGTGCAGCAGTGCCTGCTCACCCTGTTCTGCATCATGCTGGCATCGGGTGGCCACCTCCAGCGCCTTGTTCATGAGAAGGTCCTCTCTCTTTCCCGTCTGTGTACACACTGCCATTCTGTATCACTAATAACTCCAAAGTGATTTCATTTTATATTGATATTGAGTTACTACTATAACAATACTCAAAAATAGATGCCAGTGGTCATCCCCATTTGGAGTCATGAGCTATGGCTACTACAACAAAACTCAAGAATAGATGCCGGAACTCATCTCCATTTGGAGACCTGAGCTATGGCTGGATATTCCACATGAATATAGTCAGTACCATTGTCTCCATAGGACACCCACTGTTACTTGATTCTGTTTTAATCAGGTCCTGAGAGATTATAGCCACAATTGGTATTTTATTTTATGACTTTCCCATTGTGAGCTGGGAACAGGTTTCTTTTAAATAAGGTGTTTTACACAACCTAAAAAAGGAAAACAGCAGTAGGTACCACTCTAAGCTGCATATCACAGGCGGTTGAAAATTTGTCAATGAGGAAATAGAATGAACTCAATGTATTGTCTTGTAGCAAGGAACAGTTATTTGAGATGATTCAATTACTTATTATGTATAGGAATTGACTAAAACTGTCACACTGATACAGACAAATGTAGGTATGGTAATGAAATAAAAAAGCACCCATTTCATTATTGGACTGTGTCCTCGCTTAAGCTTCTCTGCTGACGACACCATTGGTGTGTGGCAGGAGTTTGTGGCAAAGATCGTGCGTCTGCTGGAGAGTCCGTCGGTGCTAATCCGAGCCAAGGCTTTCCTGGCACTCCATCAGGTACTGCAAAACAACCCCGACATGCTGCTCTACTGCTGTCAGTCCCGGTGAGTGAGCACTGCCACACACACGCTCACCACTCTGTTCCCAGTTCAATGTAGTTTAATTACCAGGTTAGAGTGCACTGGTATTTATCACATCAAACATAATTACCCATATTTGTATTTTAAAGTCAATATTAAAGTTCTGGCTACCCAAAAAGAGGTATTCATAATGTCAAGTTGATCTACTTAGTCAACCACCAACGATGATTCAGACTCTTAGCTTTCAGACTGTGAGATAGGTGCCCAAATGATAGCACCATCCAACCAGATGGCCCTACCATAGTAATCTATCATTTTCAACACTGATTCAGGGGTACCAATGTTGATGAACTTTGCCTAGCACCCATCTCATGATCAGTGAAACACTCTTTCCAATCTGTTTGTTGCCATTGATCTTCATTTTTTTTGTTGATGATGGGGATGATGATGATACTGACGGTGGCGATGCGTTCAAATCCTCGACAGGCTGGTGATGTACATTGAGAGGGACTCTCGGCGCGCAACTCCGGGTAAGGATCAGCAGCAGGGGGGGTACGAATACCTGTCCCGGTGCCTGGAGATCCTCACAGCTCTCATTGTCCACCAGCTGCCCCTGCTTACTGGTAAGGAACCTGTGAATGTGGAATGAACTGCATGGGTTGTGAATGCATGAATGAACTCCTGTACAGTGAAACCATAGCCTTGGTCTGAAATTAAAATAAGTGTAAAATAACAACAATAATCCTATGTACTGTATATGTGTATATATATGTCATATATATGTTAGTGTATGTAGTGTATGTGCGTGTTATTATGCAGACCCAAATTCAAGAGTGTGTACGGTATGTAATTGTGTGCTGTGTACTGTGTGCTGTTAAGTAGTTATGTTGGTCCCTCCAATCCCCACCACCCCTCCCCTATCACTCCCACCTGCCACCCTTCACCATCGCTCCCCCACCACTAACGTATTACCATTTAATACAATTGAACGACATTTATTATAAGATTATGTACAATTAAACATGTTCTCTTGCATTTTATTTTACGTAACATATTCTCAGGTATTTAGTATGTAAAATGTTTTATTATATTTTCTACGTTCTTGCATTTAAGACACAGACTTTTCTTTTTAATTAGTTGCTCTGATCTGGCTAAGTACGAAATCAGAGTAGCTGGGGTATGACTGCATACGAACATTGACACACCAGCCTGATGGTAATGAGAGGTCTGTAGGGGGCGGTGCAGTAAGAGATTTGCTATTACTGTACTTCACAAACATGAGTTCACCCTGGACATTCCTGTTTCCTCCGACAAGCAAAAATACTTTTACATAATTACAAATTAAACACATATTCCAAAGTACCACCCTAAGTAAAGTGTGTCTTTACACTTAGTGAAGCCTTCTAGACAAAGCAAAGAAAATATTACTTGAATTCATCCAGCCAAGTGGCAGAGTGGTAAGAGGATCATCTCATTATCAAGTTCCACATTCAAATGTTAGTTGAGGATAGACTGAGCCCATCAACCCTCTGAGGTCAATAAAATGAGCACTGCTTTATGGGAAGACAACAGTGGTTTACCTGTGGATAGACTGGCCCCCACCATAGTAATGTGGAATACAAATATGGAATTTCAGCTCAAGACCACACACCAAGATGAGCACCATCCAATACTTGCTTGAGTGTGGTAAAGACATTTTTGTTAAGTATATTCAAAATAATGCATTGCTCCTGTAACTATTATCATACAGCAGTTGTGAGCAAAGCAATTGCATTTACTTACTTCTATTGCATGTGTGAACTTGCCGGGTCTTTGTGGGACAGGTGAGGTTGTATCAGTCCTGGAGAGTGTGTCCGGTAGGCGGCACCCATCCACAGTCCAGGCCAAACAGCTCAAGCATCAGCTGCCCATGCTGCCCGTGCTCTTACATCTTGTCACCTCACAGGTCAGTGTGAACACAATGGCATTTATTTCCAACTCAAGCCAACCACTCATTGTTTATAATGTGAGTCAATTTTAGTTTTGTTTACCGCGTATTCTCTTTATGTTGGTGAGATTGTGCCCAGTAGTCACCCCACAATGGACCACTGGAGCATGAACCATCCTCATCTCACTTTGTACACATCTGGGGAACACATTGCATTTTATTGCTGCAGAAACATAATCCTCAGGCAAAACTCTTGAAAAATATGGGTCACGTGCTTAATTCGAGGAAAATGTTCCCATCAGTTTGAATTCATAAAATATTATTTAATGTTTGAGCTAAATATTAACACTGATATATTTGTCAAAATGTTACATGAATGACAAGAGGCACATAGAAAGTGGTTTTGCCTTGTGAGGTCACTTTTGCATAAAAGTAATGCACGGTGAATAAAGTATCACAACCTGATGTACATTACCTCACGCATAATATTCTACCATCCTTTCCTCAGTGATCGTTCAAAAAATATATTTACGTACCATTCAAAACCACTGTGCTCGTGGAGAGAATTGTGTTTTTGTTCTTTTTGTAGCTGATACTCATATATCTCATGAGCACAACATGACTTCACAAACAATGAATGATCATTGATCATGATCACACCTATTTCCTATATTCATTCCCTGTGCTCTTTTCCAGGTGTTCAGGCCACAGATTGTGAATGATGAGTTTCTCTTCAAATATGGGATTCTCTTGGTAGGTATACATTCAGTCAATTTTTCTAATTGTTTTCTTCCTTAGTTACCTTTGAATAACTGCACTTTCAATAAAACCCTGTATATAAACTAATGCAGAGCTTTAGGCTTCATTTGGGTGATGTGTTCTGTGTTATGTACACAATCTGCATTTGACCCGGTTACATGGCCCAGCAGTAGCGTGTTTGCAGCTTGTTGCAGAGATGCATGGTTAGAAACGGGTGGTCACCTTGATTCATATTTAGTGTTGGCGTACTGTTCCAAATTTGAAAGGTTATTCAAAAATTACTTATTTGGGAAACACATAGCAATCATTTCCCTTTACTGCACAAACCTACCAAGACCATGCTCGGTGATACTTTCCTGGATTAACAAGGGTAATGCAATGTAAATTTAATGTGAGGTTTTACATGTATTTGTGTATTTTGTAACATTTCACCTGCAAAGCACCAGTTCCTCGTCTGTGTATTTTTTATTGCCAAATTGGCATATCTGTCATTTCTCAACATGAATATGTAATTTGTATCTTCGCAGGGGACATGTATCTGAGATATGGTTTACGTGTATGATGTTCTGAGCCTTGCAGAGATGCATTTGAACTTTTAAGGAGTCCCAGTGAAATATGGCATTATTTTATTTGGAACAGTACTTTTTATGATTAAGATCAAGAACTCTTACAGTCTAAACAATGAGCAGAATAATTGCACAGCCTCAAAGCCTGCATTATAATGTTTTTTCTCCATGAACTGCTTGCTGTGAATGTATTAAAGAAGTGGCTTATCTTTCTTAGGGGTATATCAAATCAATCGACTATGGAGAGACCAGCATTGATGGCGCTGTTGGTACGTAAACAAGTCATTTATAAATTAGCATCTTTTTTATTTTCTGCCAGTATTGGCAGCTCCTGACTGTATCTTAGGAAGAAAATATATTCTACCTTATATTTTACAGTTTAGGTAATAGGTATAGGTAATTTAAGGTAATTATAATTTACGAGAAACATAATTAGCCTATGATCAAATCACCTGGAATGTGCCTGATCTCATCAGATATTTAACACACAAGACAATGAGACTTAAAAGATATAGTTATTTTATGTAACATGAGATAAATTATTTGATCAAATGTGGCCCAGAAATAACCAGACATTTTATATGCTGAAATGAATATCAACCACAGATTTTACCAGAAGTCTCCCGACATTTAATGCACATGGCTGTATGTCAGGGAATCATACATTCATAGAGGATGCTGCTACTGCTGTTCATAACCTAATGCATGAGGAGGCACCGGATTTCATTTCAGAATTCAACAGTGTAGGGGAATACAGGCGTCTTGCCAAGCCCACTCTGATCAGACGTTAGAGGGAGGCGCTGGGCAATAGCCCTAGACGTACGTATGTATAGGCGATGAGTAATGAGCAAGGAGGGTGAGATTGGAGGACAGCCACAGTGGGAAAAAGGAGTGGGAAACTTGAAGGGAAAGTGACAGTTGGAAGAACAGAGAAGGAAAATTTGCGAGTGTAGATAGGGGGTGGAGCAGAAGGAGGAGTGAATGAAGGGGAGAGAGAAAGAGGAGGAGGAGGGGAGTTCTGGGTGTGAACTCTGCTGCAGCACGTGTTACCTGCTGGGTAACCTGTGGGTCATCAATAAAGAAACCTTTGTTGAATGTAGCGTGAGCTGAATCCCTTTAAATGTATACAGACATATACAATATACAATCATCTAATAATATGTTGCCATTATATGAGAAATTAACAAGACCTTGTGAAGCTCAGCCTAATAGTGTTAGTTGTTTACCTGCAACTGACTTAAAGCCTTGACATTAAAAGCAACTTGGTGGTTTACAGTTTGTGCTGGAACTAACAGAAAAGAAGGGTGTTTGTGGATCACACTTTTGTTTACTGATGGCCATCATCATCAGCCATAATCTATCCACCGCTCCCCCACCCATGATACCGATGCCTTGAATCACGTTTTTTTATTCCAAAATCCATCTTCTGCACATTAGTTAAATCTCATCACTCCATCTCTGAAGTTGTTGTTCCCTCTGGCACATTCTCTCCTTTGGCTGCTACTCCAGTACTAGCCTTCCCATCAATCATCATCCGTTTCAGTGACGTGTCTTACCCAAGACTAGTTTTATTCATGAACAAGGGACAGCTACACTTGCAATTACGCAAAGAACGAAACAAAATACTATTCAGGACAGGAATAAGTTAAGGAGATCCACTCTCACCAAAGCTACTATTTGTGTACAAATAGACTTTCAAATCTGCTGCGCTGGGAGTTATCCAAGTGATGGTGGTACAGAAAATGGCTCGTTGATCTGTATACATAGATATTCTTTGCCATTCTATCGTGTTTATAGGTTTTCTGTAGGTATTTATCTTTCCTCCCACATGCAAAATCTCATTGCCAAACCTCCCAGTGCAGGGCCCTCCTGAAAAAAGAGCGCTGAGATGCAGTGAGCATTTCCTGGGTAAATAAAGGGACATTTTATTGTGTTTGCAAAGGCTTGCTTGATGAGTAGGTGTAGTGGCGGTGCTCATTCCTATATTTTGTACCCAGGCCAGGCACAGGCGGACGAAGCAATGAGAGTAACGCTATCGGTGTTCGAGGCCATCACCCAGCACCCTGTTCTGCTGACTCAGCACCACGTTGCAGTGAGTGACAGTGAGGGCAGCCACAGTCACTGCCCTTGCGGCACGAGGCCAAGAAAATACATCATGCACATCGATCTATTAATTTACTTTTATTTAATTCGGTGGCATTCGTGTAGTGAGAAAAGGGGATTTTTTTGCGGAACACATTACCCATTTGGGATATCAGCATTGTGTTCGTTCAAATGAAGCAGAACATGTTTTATGTTGCAGAGGCATTTGTGTCATTCTGGAATATAGTGCTTAAATGTTTTACTGTCATCTTGTGCCAAGTTGTGGATATTTCTTCCATGTTGGAAAGAGGATAGCTACTGTGTTATTCATATTAGAATCTCCATAAGGGGCTTCATTGAGGAAAAAAATTCCATAACATTTTGGACACTTCCTACACAATACAGAGGGAGGATTATTTTTAAAAAATACTTTAAAATACAATTGCACGACCTGTTTTATTTACAAACAATCTGCACTAGGCTCAGAGTGATAGGAGTGCAGTGCTCACAATCGCAAGATTGCGAGTTAAACTTTAGTTCACCGATTGACTCGGGCCATCATCTTTGGTTTATAAAACGTGCATCATTTTGTGAGAAGTCAAAAGTGATTGTCCAATAGAAAGACTGGCATCAACCTAGCAATGTAGAATTTCAACCAATGGCTTAGGACTGCCAACATACGGTACGGGTGTCATCTCGCACTCATTTATGCATGGAGGCACTTTGAATTTATGGCATGAAAGTTATATACATCCCCTTTGCTGGGATCTCTAGACTCTTTAAGAATGTCCCTTCTCATGTAAGGCTTTTTATGACTGCTGTTGTTTGCAGGTTGTGGGCTCTGTTCTGCCTCCTCTGACTGCTCTTGTTCTGAGCCAAAGTGGTAAGGCTGTGCGATTTAACTGTGCAATATAAACAAATGGCCTTGGTATGTCAGTGCTGTAGATTTTTCTGTATTTCGAAAAACAGCCGTATACGAGAAATGAATGACCGCTGCTGTTGCATTATTAATGGTGTTAAATAGCTTGTACTCATTGTTGTTTATCAATAGCACTCTACAAGATCAAGAAAATATTTTGTTTAACACTATAAACTGGACTACAAATTGGTTAGTGGATTGAGTCACTGGTCACCTGTGGAAAAACTCAGCTCCCTGAAATTTAGAACTTGCTTTTATAATGTGTATGTTCAGGATTACAGTGATGTTGGCATTGATCCCCGGATCCACCCTGCCACCTCATCATGAATGCATTGATTTTTTCAATAGAAGTATGAGATATTAATCCGCTTTAAAGAATAACATGTATTCCCCCTTTCCTTCACTGTATCTTAAATGCATTTATTTGAGAAAACAAGGAGTTGTAAGTATTTATCTTGGTCATGAGTGGGATATATTTTTTAAAAGAGGCATAGTCTTTCACCGTTTTCAATTAACTAAACTTCTTTTCAATTAAATAGCACTTGTTTGAGCAAAACATTTTAATGTAAACCCACTATGTCTCCACTACTGTGGTGAATTGTATCGTATTGCTTAGTTGCACCAGTGTTTTTTGGTGAAGAGACATTCTAGAACAGCGGCTCTCGATTAATTACACGAGGACAACATATCACGATATTCTTTCTACCTCTCATCCGTCTCCGTTATGTGTTCCCCCCAGCGGAGCGCCGTATGTTCAGCTTGCGGCTGCTGTCAGAGGCGGCATCTGTGCTGCTTGGACACGAGGCTGTGAGCAGCAAGGCCGGCGGTGTCTCGCCTAATGCCGGCCTACTCCGCCTCGTCCAGGAGACCCTTCTTCCAGAGTGAGTGTCATTTCACCGTGATCCCCCATTTGTGAAGGGTTCCTAAGTATAATGTCAGGCAAGTCAACAGCAGTTGAAACAGGGCACACGCTATTGATGAAAGTACAGAGGGTTACAACTTAACTGCTGATGGAAAACATTGATCCACATGGTCCATGGATTTATGGATACCTCACCTATCAACCTTTATCTGTTTATAAATGTCTCGTAAAATTCGTTTTTAGAAGGAAAAGCCTGGACTGGTTTTTGATATAACTGAGTCACATTGGTAGGGTACTACTGATACTCATTTATTCAAGAAAGCCTGACTGCTGATGTGACACCATATGTTGAAACCGGTCTTGAATTTCCATGCAGTGAATTAATGTTGCTGAAAATATACCCTCCCAGAAGGCTGTGGGGCCAATGAGTTGTGTAAAATATACTTGTATTTTTTCTGATAAGACAGATATATGAAGGAGACAGCTGCTTACATGTTTTTACTTATATTCTGTAATTTGGTGATACTTTTATAGGTAAGTAAAATATGTTGGGTATTCTTATAGAATCTATATCTGCATTACCACTGCAGCTCCACTAGATAGCACAACAGATATACAGTAGTCTCTCGGTTAACAGTGACATCGGTTAACGGTTTTTCGGTAAACGTTTTACCTCCCATAGGACCCCATGGTTTCGACTAACATTAACATTTTGATTAACGGTATGATTACGTTATGCACGCGAGCGTAAATTTCGGCCAATCCGACCGCTCATAAGTGGGCTGAGTACCTCAATCAGCGACGCCCATTTATGAGCATTTAGACCTCGACTAGCTTTGTTTACATTACAGATGAATGCTTTTAACATGTAATTCTTATATTCGATTAACAGTTATTTTGGTTAACAGTTTTCGTGGAACGGATTAAAAACGTAAATCGAGGGACTACTTTAAATCGTTCAGCTAGGTGGCACTGGGTGGAGAGTGCTCGACTCACAAGTACAGAGTTGTTCTATGTAGACTTTGTGAGTACAATTTCCAGTGCTTGTCCTGTGGTTAATATAGTCTCTGCCTGATGAATGTGTGTATGGTCTGTGTATGTTGTATAATTACATAATTTGTGCAGTTCCTATGGCATGTGTGGAGGGGGTGTGTATGTGGTGGAGACCTATGCAGTGTTTGCGTGGGTGGGTGAGTGTCTGGCGTGTTTGAAGTGGTTTCATTTGTTTGTATAACATGTGCACTGTGGTGTGTGTCTGAAAGTATACTGTAGCTTTGCGTGTGGCATACTAACCCAGATTAAAGTCATAGTCTACCATAAAACAACATCATATTGGTTTATCACCGTTTGAATGTTCCTTTGATCATATCACCTTCCCATATTTAATATAGTTGCTTCACGTTCTGCCTACTCATTCCATTAGTTTTGCCTTGACAGACACAATAAGCACATTTAATTGTCCAGTGCCGTACTTCAGAGGCTGAGGTCTGTGGCAATGCTCGAGTGTAGAGATGCTCTTAGTCCAGCTATAGAATTATGGATAGTAATATATAATGTTTGAAACTGCTGTTGTGGGACCACTCAAGAGCTGGGATTTAATAAGGATTCAGCGATAAATGCACAATTATACGCAATAATGTTGGTCTGCTTGCACGTCTTATAACAGTGGCTAACCCAATCCTGGTGGTATGATATTTTGGTGAGCAGGTATGAGAACCTGCTGATGGAACCAGATCCTGTGCCAGCATACGCTCTCAAGCTTCTACTCGCCCTGGTGGATTACAGTCCTGTGTTCATCCGGTACCATACCCACACTCTGTCGTGTAATTATCCCGTTTTGCCTGTGCTCTTCACAATATTTATTTCTTTATTTCAAGGCTGCTTTTCCAATACTCCCTGGTTCAGAAGTTGAAGTGTGCCTATACTCAGATGAGTGTAAGGTGGTGCTAATCACGTTTGGCAGCCCTGAGCCAGCAAAATAATTTTCACAATTCCTTTCTCTATGGAACAATCACTGTTGAATTTTACAAAGTAACACTTATTTTGTGGACCCTAGAGGAAATATGAGCTAACTCAAGCAAAATCAACCAGGATTCAAACTCATTCAAGCTTGAATACAGGGCAACCCAGTACTTGCATAATAGTAAAAATAATGCTATGCAAACGAACTTGATAACATAAAAACATGAATTCGTATTTTAGCTATATAATCTTAAACTCAAATTTAGTCAAAATAATACATGTGACCTTGGCGAATAATTATTTTTACTTTGTTATAATAACACATGGTGTGTTGTTTATAAGGTCATAATTCCAATAAGTTCACGTGTTACAATGAGACATGAGGTAATCCTGGCACCCTCGTTTTGTCTTTTACTGTTATTACAACACCGCATTCTCTGGGTTTTAAAGACAAGCAGACATTACATGGAAAGATTAACATTTGTGGCTTGTGGGTACTATGATAAAAGTTCTGATTAAATCAATATTTTTATAATTGTTGGTCTCGGTGCAAAAAGGGCAACATTTATCATTTTTTATTGCGGCATAAGACATGTAAGTAATATATCAAATGCAAATGCTGGCAAGACAAAGACATGTGGCAATTATTAAAGCAGTGTTAGGCAAGTGTTCGATGTGGTTTCAGCAGATGTTGATATGATGTCATTGTAACCAATTGTTTTAGACCAACGGACCCTCCATTGCCCCAATGCCGAAGCCTATAGCATCCGTAAGAGAGCTTTACGAGTGAGATTAGAATGTATCATGCTTAATACAGCCATACATCAATTGTTTTACAAACAAATAATATGCTGCATATTTGTTTAACTGCATACATTAAGAGACTAGGTAGATATATTATAAGCCTCGTGACAGTTTCACTAAGCTACATAGAAGTGCTATCTTGGTTGTACACACCAAGTGCTGCAATGATCCATCTTAACTTCCAGCTATTCAGCAAGAAATCAAAATCAGTGTCTCCCTGCTCAAAATAGCTTTGGGGCAGTGGTAATCTCCAATGGTGGTCCTAAGCTACCTACAAAAAGTCTACATAGAACAACCAATGTTGACCTCCCAGCAAGTGGTAATAATTTTATTGACTCATTAGATGATGGAAGTTGACCTAAAACCATAATCCAAACTCACAACTTTCTATTTGTGGGTTGAGTGCTCGAACCACAGCACCATCCAACTGGATAAAGTCACTGCTATCATACTTTACCATGTGTGTTTGCCTTGAAAAGTATATGAGAATAAATGTACCATCCTACACAGCAGCTGACTGTCTTTACATGATTTAATAGTTTCTGGACAGACACCAACATCCAAAAAATGACTGCCAGTAAACCTTCCTACTTCATCTATGATCAGTTTTCTTTTTACCCTGACAAAAGCCACTCCTATGTAATTCAAGATGGGTTTTATGACATGGGCGTATGTGTGGGTTAGCAGGAATGTCTGAGTATTTTGTTCATCTTTGGGGGTTTGTTGTGTCTTCATCTGAACTCACATGGCTGATTTGCCACTAGACTTTTCCCACCTCCTTATGGTTCACCTGAAAGGCACACAAATAATGTTATTGCCTTGATTGCTTTGCCTTTAACCAGTTACTAATTTCTCTTTACTTAAAATATTCATGATCGCACACCATTTGATCTAAATATAGCAATGTATGACACCCTATAGTGTTTGAATTAACTATTTGTTGCTACCCTTATATACAAATTGTGCCACCGGAGTTGTTCCACGTGGTAAAACATTTTTAAAATTAACATTTACTGTAATGTTGTACGTGCATATTACAAAGCTTATTCCTCTTTTGGACACTCCTTCAGTGTATCCTTTCTTCCCCAGTGTTTGTGTACGAGTGATTTATGTGTGGTCAGTAGGTGGAACCTCTTCCCTTTGTCATGTCTACTCCTAGCAATAACCAGCCATACATGAGATGTACGTACATGAGATGTATGGCTAGTTATTCCTCTCCATCTTATTCTATCTTCTATAGCCTGTAGAGCATCCACCTCTTTCAGACTGGTCCAGTCCTTCATGATGGTCGTTCAGCTTGTCCTTGTGGTTTGACTTGACTCCTCCATCCTTGCATTCTGCCATTCGGTATTGTGTTTTTCAGTCTGTGATGTCATGTTACAGGGCCAACCAACTGCAGTTTTTTTTATTTTTGCTCATTAGTCAGGGCTTATGCTCACCTATTTCTTTTGTGATTTTGGAGCGAACAGACTCGCTTGTGGAGGTGTAACGTGTATGGTTCTGTGCAAGGGTCGTCGAAAACACTTTGGGGGAAGTCTCTGACTATTGTATTGCAACCAGACAATACAATAGCCACTTCACTCTGTACCTCCCTTTACGATGTGTATACACTCCCTCTGTGCGCCTGATATTACACCAGCTGCTTGACGTGTTCGATTTTTTTTACTGTACTGACCCAATACGATTCAATATCTATTTTACAAGGGAGACCCTGATAACTGTAGCCATGTATGTGTAATGAGCGACTTCCACAACACATCGTGTAGAGGGTACTCTTCTTTATTCCACGTACGGCACGGCACAGGCCAACGTTATCGGCGTCCTCTCCAGGCCCACACGTAGATGTTACGTTCTACAGACTACACACACGGCTGATCACACGGCTGGTTCCACCCATCCACTCCCGGTGTCGCCGCTGGCTGACGGCGTGCCGGGGAGGGCGGTGGAGCTTTGCCGGAGATCCGCCACGTGGTCGAACGACGGAGAGAGATGACGGCGAGCAGCTACGCAGACCGGACCCAAGACTTCACACACCAACCACGAGTCCGCCTCCGCTTATATTCTCGCAGGCGTGCCTAGACTCCGCCTCCGGCCACGCCCTCTCATGGAACTTTCCAGCCAATTCTCGGAGTTTCTCGGCCGGCCCTACCCTCACCTTTGGCCGAGATACCTTCCCCTTTGGGGATTGGATAATGTTTATAATGGTGCTTGTACCCGTGCTACCCTTTACCAACCAGTAGATGTCACTATCTCATTACATATGGATGGATGGTCACACGTGAGAGTAATTTTGAAATATTGCATTTGGGATGCAACACTAGCGCACAGCTGCCTGCTCTTGCAAATGCTTCTTGTATGTCAACCAGTTGATATATGGTGTCCTTTAGTAATTCCCCAAAGATAATAAACTGAAATTCAACATTGTAAATTTGAAACATAACATAATTTATTATGTTTTAAGTGTAAAACATACTTTGTTACGTGCATATATGTGCCCATATTCATGAACTCATGGAATGCTTGAAATATTACTATAATAGAATATTATATTTGCATGTTGATCCAAAAAAAACATCTTGACACACATTACATATACAATTACTGTAACTGCCAAGTAAAAACTATACGTTTAGAAATGTGTAATTAATCATACATAAAATGTGAGATTGTGCTTATCTCCTTGGTAGTCTTGGGGCGGAGACATGGCCTAGCGGTAACAAGTTCGCCGCTTTTTCAACATCAAGCGGCCGCTCTAATTAATGCTGCGGGTGTATTAACCTCATAAATACGCGCCGTATGTTTCATAGTGGACGTTACAGATGTTAAAGCTCCAGTGACATAATTTGCAAGAGTAAGCCATTGTGTGCTAGCATCATTACTTGCAAATTACTCAATTTGAATGATACATAGCAACCATCGCCTGCTTCTGAACAAACTTGGCAGAAACAAGCATAATTATAATAGTAATAATCAGGAATGGATATTTCACATTCCTATGGTGGGAATCATTTTAACCATAGGATAATTATTCTTTACTTTATACAAAGTGTTACTTACTTTATCAACCCTGAATAGATAATGGGATTACACTTTCCAATTGTGAGTCAAATTATTATCCATAATGCTACCAAAGAGTCGCAAAGGTATCAAATGGTATTAATTTGATTCATGTCAAATTGTATTATTTTGGAATGTGAGCTTCACGTATGCTGAGTTGGAATTAAACCAAAAATAATGAAGTGTCGGTAACAGGGATAGTGATTCACATATCAATTTGAGGTCTCATTCCCCCGAGGAGGTGCGGCATGAGCAGATTGCTAATATGCCACATTTCACCAACACGACCAAACACATTGAGATATAGTCGCACGATATGTCATTTTACACATTTCCTATCATGATCAATTGTGCATCTTCGCATGGAAGGTTAGTTGCCAACCCCACATGGCAGCTCGGAAAATAGACTTGAGAACAATTTCGAATGAATGATAAGTGGCTTGTACAATAATGTATTCCTGTGTGAGGTGGAGCATGCAGTCATCATGTGCCTGTCACAGGCAAGGCATTGACCAATGCATTTTTCCTTGACCTGGGGAAAGGCATAAACACATTAATTCAGTACTTTACTGCTTAACTTTTAAGAAGCGTTGTTATTGAGCCATTTTTGCGATGTGCAAATGAAAGTATATGTTGCGTATAATTAAATGAATTTCAGCACAGTTTTGAATATTTATCAATTATAGTTGTTCAATGGAGTCACTGAGCTCTGACAGAGGAATGTGGAATTTCTCCCATTAGCTCCTGCCCATAAACAAGGATGAGTGTGAACCCCAACTCGTCTGAGTAGGGAAACACTTAATATAATACTGAAATATAAATTATTACACCAATTTTGCTGTTAAAAGTATGATATAAGATGGAGATATATCCTTCTGGAACTCATATAGCCAGTAGACCATGACATCATGTCAGACAAAGGCCTCAGTAATTGATACCACAGAACTACTTTTGGAGTTATTTCAATAGTCCTGTTTTACCCAACTATACGATACTACATGCTTTGTAAATTATAATGTCCGTACGTCAGTCAGTTTATACATTTCGCGGAGCAGAGATGGACAAAAAATTGTGCCACCATTGGTGATCAGGCTGAGACAATCAACCCTCTACACAGAACTTAGTTGAACTATAACTCTAATGCCTGTCTTGGTTACCTGTTGTCCATCCTACAGAACATTTACTTTATTGAACATAATTTGTTGAAATATATACAGGAGTTCATTCAATGTTGATGAATGGTGGTTGGGCCATTGTTTGTTATTTAATATTTCAGTATGTGCTGAAGCAACAGTGAGTGTCTGTGGTTGCCTCTTTATAACATATGACTTCTGTGTCCTCCACCCAGGCACCTGGAGGAGTTAAACCTTGTTCCAGTACTATTGCAAGTATTGCAGGTATGTGGGTCAACTCATCTTTACAAGTATCACCTATGATCCAACGCTAAGAAGAGGCTCTATTGTGACATATCTCAGAACACTGGGAATGCAATTATTTTCAGTATGATTCACTGCCATGTAGCAGAGATGCTTCTGCATTACCTGGCTTTGTACGATGAAAAAACTAAACTTGAATGCTTAATTTAAAACCTATAAAATACCCCTTATAGAAATAGCATTTTAATTTATCATTTGTGTCAACACATAAAAATTGTCCACTTACAAAATTAAGGATTGCAAAGTGCTCAAATCTGTTTGTAGGCCTGAGCCAGGTGTGGATATTGACATGCATATACATTGGGCTAGTTTCTCCATAGGACAGGGTCTTTAAATCACTACAAATTGGAGCTCGTATTGATGGCCTGATTCATCTTCCAACTGAGATTTGAATCATCGACCTTCCAATTGTAAGTTGAGCACTCTAACCACAACTACATACAACCAGGTAGAACACTTTATACATTGAAAGTAAAAACATATATAATCAATTAACAGTAATGTAATATATTAGCTGGATACCAGGATGGAGTACTTTTATAAATCTGAACTTGATAATGAAAGCAACTTACCAACGTGCCTGAAGAAGAAAGTTGTCAGTCAGTACATATTGTCAGCTCTGACATTAGGCACATAGATACTGATACAAATGGAACGAAAGCTAAAAAGTCTGCAAAGAAGCATGAAAATATACACACTTGGAATTACACTGAGAGACAGGTAGAGGAGCACATGGATCAGAGAACAAGTGCAAATCAGACACATTGTCTGTCAACTAAAGACAGTGGACGTGTACAGGACACCTAATTCGAAGGGATGATGGCCGATGGACAAAACTTGTGATGGATTGGCAGCTATGGAAGAATGTACCCCATAGAATGGCCACTACAGAGATGGAGTCATGAAATCAATTAATGTGCAGGAGTGAAATATATTGTGGCATCGCAAGACCATATGGGATAAGGATGGCATGGGGGGTTATCACCACTTTGGTATTGATTAATGTCATTTCTTCCAACTGAGTGATCATGCTATACGAGGGTGAAACATTTTTTACAACTGATTCAAATCAAATTATATTTAATCCCATAAGAAACCCCGAACGATCCCGCCTTAATTTGCTGGCAAGCTGTGCTAATTATTATTACATGGTGCTTTTTACAACTGTTTGGGGCTGTTTGAGGCTCTGCTTCCAAATGTTCTGACGTTTAGGTAGCTCTAGTGGCAATACGCTCCCCTGGAGTGGCACTCACAGATCCTCCCACCACTCGCAGTGGGAACAAAAACACTCCTTGAATCTGTCGTTCACCCCTGTTTGATCTTTGGGAGCGTGGCTTCATGCCAAACAAGCTGTGTCTACAAGGCGGTGCTTGCCAGATGTTGGAACAGCTTGTGTAAATTCACGTGTGCAGTATGCGCTCAAGTACATGCTCAGTTTGATTCGGTTGCATGAATACCTGTACAGTCCTCATTATAATGTACTTTTCATCTATGATGGTCATTAGTTGATTTAAAAAAGAAGTGCATGAGGTAGATTTTTTTTTATATCTGAGAAGTTTAGTAATATAAGTACAAGTTTGGAGTTGTGGGGCACACATCTTAAATTTGGTTCTTGGGAGAACACGATGGTGATTCCTGAAGAGGAAACCACATTGTATGAGACTCTCAGTCTGTGAGGTGATAGTACAGCAAGTTGGTTCTTGAGCCATATGCATGGACCTTTAAGTGTTACCTTCTCTTATGTGTAGGTTTTCTTCAGCTACCCTTGCTTCCTCCCACATAAAAGACAAAAAAGAATGAACTAAACATCTCAATATATACATAATTCTTCTGAGAAAGCGTTTCGATTCTCAGTGAGGCTTTTATTGATACATAACAAAACATGTTTATTCAATACAGTGCTGATACGGCCAAATTGTGCTGATTAGAGAACTGAGCTCACAATTTTAAGTTAAGAGTTAGAACCTAATTTGGGGTCAATTCAGCCGATCAACCTTCTTAGGTCTATATCCTTACCTGGTAAAATAAATATTGTCTAAAGTTTTTTTATTGAATAGTTTATCCTATGGAGATATTGGGATATGTTATGGAAACGTTACATTTGCACCACTAAGTCAGGGTTTCCAGAATAGATGAATGCCATCCCATTCTTATTTGATCAGCGAGTTACTTTGATATTTGAATCAGTAATAAGTCAAATTGGTTACACGTGTTGCATAGTTGGGGATCCTTTTCTACGACTGGATACTTGGTAATTGCTAAGTTTCATTTGTAACCTGCGCCATGGCCACATCAATAGAAAAGCTAGTTTTGTAAAACCCTGCACGTATCGGGGCGTGTTAGAGGGAGGAATCTTTGCCCGGGAGCAGATAAAATCATTAAATTAAATTTGAGTGCGATCATCATCTGCAAGGAACAAAACAAAGATGCACTTCAGCAGCCAAGATGAGCTTATGTTCCATGATGGTGAGCGGCACCCAGCTGCGACATGTCCTCCGCACCTGTGAATTTTCGCAAAGAGCTGGGGACAGCCAAGGCATTAAATCAAGGGCTCTCTCACACGGGCACACATCAAGTGCATGTGGCACACAACAATTGGGAGTATCATTTGTGAAAAGGAGTCGGTTTGTGATTACTCATCTCCATTGATCAAATCTGTAAATTATGAGAAAAAGCCATTGAAATAATAGTGCCGGCTGGAAAAACATATGCAGAAATGAATAAAGAACACAAAGCCTTTGTGCAATTGCAAAAACGATCAGCATTTCCTGAAGAACTGCATTGTGGTCCTTTTGTCTTACATCATCATCAAAATTAATATGAACAAATATGACCAGCCGAAAGCATCAGTGATGCAGTAATCGGCAACGTGAACCATTTTTTTTTTATTTTGATGGTGATCTAAGTCCAAAGGACCCACAATGCAGTTTTTTTTAGGAAATACTGCTTGTTTTTACATATGCACAAAGGCTGTCTACTCTTCACACATGTATCTGTGTTGTTTGAAACTCATCTCCTAGTTGCTGAATAAATTAGCATGTGACTTGTACGTTGCTACTCCTAATTATATAACCACTTACACATGATATTAATATACAAGAATATCTTTAAAATGTAAAAAAAAATATTTAAATGTTTACTTCTTGTTAACCTATCATATCCCATTGTCCTATCAGCATGTAGGTGCAAAGCAAAAAAATATTGCATTTTGGAAATCGACCCCATGTTGTCGAACTGCACGCCTCACTGCCAAATTGCCCATAAGTAACAGAACAGGGCTCGATTTGGCATCCTTCAAGTATCTGCCTCACGCAGGCAGAAGACTACACTCATTGAGCGGCTGTGGAGATTAGTGAGTGTGTTCGTGCTCAGCTGCATTCATCATATTGAACCAATGTTTTATTATTTTTGTGGTGATTAGTTAACAAGGCTGAGTTCACTAAATGCGCTCCACTTGTGCACCTGTCGCTTTAATTTAAATTTCATTGATATGCAAAAAAATCTTACATTGGGTTCAGTGTTCACAGATAAAGTCTCCGACAACCAAAAATAAATAAAAAGTTACGTTAATGCAGCACACTTCATAATAAAACTGTGCCAATAATGAAAAACAAAAATTTGTAAACCATATTACTAATATGCCCTTACTGAAAACAGAACTCATAACTGATTCATACAGTTTATTGTTACGTGCAGGTCATTGTCGTGAGGAAAACGTTCCTATGCCTCTAAGTTAGATAAAGTGAGTACCGCTCTGTAGGAATTCAGCAGTGGTTGTCCGATTGAGAGAGGGGCCCCACCATGGGAATATAGAATTCTAGTTACTTTCTCAGGGTCACCAACAGAGACGAACACTGCTCCATTGCTTACTTGAGCAGGGAGATACACTTTGACTATTTTTACTTGTACATATTGCAGTGCACGTGATCAGTTCAAGTATGCATATGGATGACAGCAACACAGCATGAATGTGGACCAAGGGGGAAGAATGGTTGGCATGAGCACAGTGGGTGAGCATCCACCACAGCTGGCCAGGAATAGACCCTAAGGTCATGGGGCCACATGCCAATACACCCACTCCACTCGCTTGCCAAAGCATACAAAAAACACACAGACCCACACTCGCATGCGCATGTACACGCATACCCACGGGTCTTGCAGCTCAACTGCAGCACATGCAAACAGGCAACGCAGCGTGCACACGAATGTGGCGGATTCTGTCACAGGAGCCAGGGTGTCCCACAAATGCATGACGGCACGCAGAACATCCGCAGCATTGACAGTAATAATGCATATGCAGAGACACACCCGCACTTGCCACTGGTGTTCTGTCCCACACATGCTTGAGCCAGGGTAGAAGACAGATCGGTGCACGTGCGGACATGGTGCTTGTGCTAATATGTGTAATTTGCTCATACCAATTTTGCAAGAAGTATAACACAGGACTATTCAGTGGATGGTCCTCTATGCTTTTATGCAAGCCAACCTGCTCACAAATGCAAGATCATACATTTACCCTTACAAGACCGCAGGGGAAAATGCTGTTGGCAACCCCTTGTTAAGGTCAGAAAAGCACATGAAGGGACAGAATTACCAACACCACACCTGGCTGCCTTTGTTTTCCCAGTATGGATGTTCACACACCACACCAGGCAATACGTGGGACAGGTTTAGATGCAACCTGCCACTGATGTGCATGTTTAGGCATCAAACTTTTGATGCTGAGATTGGGCGCCACGGTGGCGAGATGTTAACTTCCTCTCCTGGTATACAGGAAGTCGTCAATTCGATCCCGACTCTGACACCTGTAAATTGGGAGTTTGCATGTTCTCCCCGTGGTCATGTGAATTTTTATCCGGGTCCTCTGGTTTTTCCCTGAACATTTATAAACATGTGTTTAGAGTATTTGGCTGCTATAAATTTCCACGTGATAAGCCACTTCATTGACCTATCATTTGTGGCCAGGTCGCTTCTGAAAAATAGCTGTAATAGCTCAGTGGGCCTTGGTAGAATAAAACATAGTTTTAATAGTTTATATTAGTACAACTACACCCACTACACTACAAATGCTCTCATATATGCATGTAAAGGAAGTTTAATATATACGATATTTATAGCATTACAAAGCAAAGTTGACAGCACAAGTGTTATGAAAATCCAGGAGTAATGGTTTGTCAACAGGCTTGTCTAGTCATGTTTAGTTTGAGATAATGAAGAGTTAAAACAGCTTCTTCCAGCTGCCTGAGTACAAACGACTTACGCAATTAAAAAACATGCTTAAGCTCAGACTTGTCCTACCTCTTGATTCCGTATGGGATTTACGTGAGAGCAATTGCGTACATTCCGTGAGAACTTAGGGACGGTGGGGACCACCTTCAAATTTGTCATTACTTATGGGCACACACATGCACCATCACAAATACACAAAGATCCCCCATATAGCCTTAACATACTGTTGGGGCAAATTGTCTTAGCAAGCACTTATGAAGGCCGGCACAGCACATGAGGGGGTGGGTGCCTGGCCGCTTTTGTCTCCCCAGTGGCGTCATTTGAACCTTATGGCGGTACCCCGGGGTAGCATAGTACCCCGGCTCTTGCATAATGTTCGTGATGCAGTCATTTTTAGTCTGTTGATGGTTGGCGTTGCTGCAATCGACTCATCTCGATGAGCTGTACACGATGCACTATTAAAAGTAGAATTTTTCGATAACGGATTTTTTATGCTAATGTTTGGCATTTCGACATCGCGGAGTAGCACTGATTTCGGATTGATTAGTACCCCAGTCACGGAGTTAAGTACACCCCTGGAAAAATTGTATTCCAGGAATAAAATATTTTATTGCCTCGGCCATTTTGTATTATTTGGTACCCCGGGGTACTTCCATAAGGATCATTTACACATCACACCAGGTACTCATTTGAGGCTGAGTCGACCAAGGGAAGGCTCATGAACAGTTCAGATAATCGTCACTGGTGTTGGCCTTGAGCGGGAATCTAACTCGGGTCCCCGGGTTCGTATCGCCGTGCACTAACTGCTACACTACCACTCCCCACAAATACAAAGACAAACACACACGTGTGCACAATCACATATAAATACTCTCCCCACGCAAGCACACACTTTCATAAATAAGGACAAAGATCCACCATATATAGAGCCTTTTAACATTCTTCATGAGTACCTAGTAAGGCTGCACGTAAAGAAATTATCACGCAAAGCAACATACTCAAACAAGTTCACACACTCATCTACATTCACACAAATAAATTACCACAACATTACACCTAAATGACTTTTTAAAAACAATGTAAATCCACAGATCGGCTGAATGCATGGAGTGCACGGGGACTTCACTGTGGTCATGTTGCGGCAGGGTTGCTTTTCTGGCAGCTGATTGGCTGGTATAGTTGGAGTGATGACATAATCCCTAGCAACCACTGACGTACACCCATTTTATAGATCTCAAGAGGGCGTGCCCAAATACTCTGCATTTTCACCTACATCGTTTGGCAGCCTACACAGTTTGGCAACCTGCTGGCTTTTACGAATATTTTCTGTACTTAGCCCCCAGGTCATCATGCCTCCAAGTGTACAAATGTATACCTGTACACAAGTGTACAAATTATTCCTCTGCTGCTTTACATTAGCTATCTGTTTATCATATGTCTACATTATTAATACCGTTTTAGTTTATGTAAAATGTACCACACAAGCCTTGGCATTGATGTTCAGGTTCTAACTTGAATTAAAAGCAGATTTTTATGTTTATGTGTGTATGTTGAACTTTTTTCAGACGGTACATAGCCAACCGCGCGAATCGGAGGTGCAATTAGCATGGTTTGCTACGGAGTATATACATATTTGATAGTCAACTTATGCTACAAATGAAAATACAGAAATACTTTCTTTTTAAATAAATGTAGTCAAATCCAGCAATAAAGATTGATTTGCCAGACAGACACATAGCAACCCAGCCATTAGCTGATGAGCTCAGTCTTGTGGTCATAGAAGGCAGGCCCTTGAAGAAATTGACTGAAGGTATTATAATTCCAATCTTGGTTCATCAGGTGTGGCTCCAGCTTATTAAATGTTTCGGAAATTGGAAAGAAATGCTACGTGTCTAGACACTGATGGAACATTGGGATATTCTATTTTATATCTTGAAACGATATATATAATTGTATTTCCCTGCTTCCTGGGACTTCTCGCATTCATATCTGTTGTTTTTATATATATAATAGGCTTGTATTGAGGAAACAGACATAACCAGTGCAACCACTGGTAATTCTGCAAGCATTTAAACCTACATAGTCCACCTTTCTCCAGTAGTCCAGAAAATCTAGAAAAAACAAGACTTTCAATCTTTTTGCTTTGTCTATTTCCTGCTAGCATTTACAGGGACCCAATAGTATATGCTTGATCAAATATAAATGTATGTCGCTTGACACATATCTTAGATGCAAATAGTGTCGTTGAAGGCATTGCACACAGGGCCAATGCATAAGCGCATAGCTCATCTGCACTTAAGCGAGCCCAGCTATTGCAGCTGTCTGCTGTGAGCAGATAAGTACTTTGCTTGCCGTTCAGAATGTATGAAGCAGGGATTGTCTCTGGACCCCTGCTGTGTTGATCCATCCGCAGTTCTGCCTATTAATGCATTGAGCTATGTTTATGCAGTCCACAGCAGAAAATTGGCCCTGCTGAATGGCGATAAGTAGCTATAAAAATATGTGAACGCAGAGCGTGGAACTTTGTTTTGTTTTTAAATTAGATATTTTTTCGCACATTTCAAATTACGAGTTGCACGTACTGCCACAAATTACACGTTCCCCGATGATGGCCATCCCTAGTCTGCAGGTGATGTGGTAGCGTGGGTTACACAAGATTGTCAGGGCATTGAGGAATTTTAAGCACCAATGGATACAGCCAACGTTTATTTTTGTGTGCACAGCTAAACTTCCGATCCCGTAAAGTATATTTTAAACAGAAGTTAATTCAACTTAATTATATGCCCCTGCTATACAGATACACTGTCTGCGTTATCTCTGTGGAATGTGAATTGGACCTTAAACAGGTGTTTGGAATTGAAGGGTTTCTGCTGTGTCAGTCATTATTATTCACTGTTCAGTAATTATTCACTGTTTAGCATTTTCCTTGGTACGAAATGTCCTCTTGTCTTACATTAATTATATTTTTACATCATCATCGCACACTTTGAGGTTCTGGCGATGCTAATAAGGTGTAATGTATTCCACACATTGATCAGAGTTAACATAATGTTAAACACGTGGGGAGAAGGATGTTCAACCGTGTACTAAGCAAAATGATAATTAGCCGTTTAAAAATATGCAGGTTATGTATAATAACATCTTTGCAACCAGAGTAAACATTTCCTTTGCAAAAATGGGAATGTGTTTCTCATTTAAGCTATCACCTAAATGCGTTTCATACAACCTTTAAATCAGCGTTTTCATCTGCATATGAAAATGACTACTGAGACCATAATCTTACTATATGAAAGAACCTGGTTTAATCACATATTGGTCAGACCTGCATTTGAACACAGGAACTCGGCAGCGGTTATGGCTCATGCGTATTTTGAGCCAGTTGAGTCACCTGGTCACCTCTCCTTCTCTTGTATCCCCTCTTCATGTCGTGTCAAAGCATCTTCATCTGTACTCTTTGCTTCTTTTGTCATTACTCACTGCTGCAGGAGCACCAGGAGAGCATGCTGGGAAGCAGCATGTACAACGTGGTGTGCTTATTGGGCAGTCTGGTTGCCAATAAGGACACCAACATGACCACACTCTATCAGCAAGGTGGGCTAAAAGTACACACCAGATTCTCAAAGCTCTTCACCACAGATTTCGTCGGTCCCATTGAGCCACCACCTGCCGAGCTTCACCACTCGCAGCCGCCGATGGCTTTGTCGTAACCACCCCCACCGGCAGGCCTGGTGGAGCGCTTGGTGCCTGCGTGCATGGATGCTGGTGTGCTGGTGCTGGAGGGGGAGAGCACCAGCAGGTCGGCCTCTCTGCTGCTGTTTGTACTGCTGGAGATGCTGCAAGAGCTTCTGAGACGCACGGCGGACATGGTGCGGCGTGCGCTGCAGGTGCCAGCCCCCTCCCCATAACTCAAGCACCACCGGTGCACTCTCCGCAAAAAGAGCCCCGTGCTCGATCAGCAGTCATGTCCACTCGAGGCATTTGATGTCAGTCAGGCTTGAGGAATTATTTAAATGCAAGCAGTAATAAGCCTAATGGGAATGATGTGTATGTGTGTGCTTAAGTGTGTGTGTGTAGTACAGTAGTTAGCAGACTGCGCTTTGAATCCGGTGACCAACACCTGTGACGATTGTCTGAACCGGTCCTGGGCCTCCCCAAGAATAATTCAGCATCAAATGAGTACCTTGTGTGGTGTGTAATCATCACCACAAGGGAGACAAAGGTGGCTGGATGTGTTGCTGGTCACCCCCTCGTGTGCCGTGCCGACCTTCATAGGTGCACGCTAACAGCCTTTGCTCCAACAATCTGTTAAGGCTACACAGGGGATCTTTGTCTATGTTGTGCTGGCCACCTTACTCCCTCTTTTGGCATGCCAGCCTTTGTAGGTATTCAGTAGCACCACTCTCCCCTATGATCTATAGGACTGAATGGGAGATCATTGTATTTGGTGTTAATGGGCAAAATTTGTGTAGTGGTTTTCGCTGCACTGATCATGATGGCCTGTGTGTAATTCCTGGGCATATACAACATTAGTGGCAAGGTTTCTCCTGTAGTTTGGTTGAGCCTTAAATTAATACCCGGTGTATTGCCTAAAATATTAGCAAAGATGGCTAGGCATCCATTCTTGTAGTCACACCACCCTCACATATGCTGTGGCTGCTTTAATCGGGACTCACCAAGAACACTTGTCCCAGCAGTCTGTGCAGGCATAGCAGGTTATTTATATTGCTATGTATGTGTGTAAATGTCTATATGTGTGTCACGTGTCTCCACAGCAACAGAAGGTGGGGGATTCACGCAGCACGCAGGTTGCGGAGGACATGCTACTTGTGAACAAGCCGTTCACTCAGCTGACCTGCACCTTCATACAGCTGGTGAGTGCAGTGCCTCCTCTTCAAGCACGCTCTACATTTCATAACAATAAACCGGCTTGCATTGTATGTGCACTGCATCGCAGCACGCACCAATATTATTGAATCATTGATGTCCTCAAATCAGGTGACAGTCGAGCGAAATTCATTACTTGTCTCTGTTTTCATTAGAGATCCAAATTACCTTAGTTATGTAAGGAAAAGTATTTTTTTCAATCTTTTGTCAGGTTATTTTGTCATTTGGGCCAAGACAACAACATACAGTGGCCTACTTTTGCAAAGTTTGATGCGGTACAGTCTGATGTAACAGGGCATTTAACAGCCACTTCACAGAATACTGCAATTTGGTAATTAACTGCAGACATTTTTTAATGGCAAAATTTCCGTTTGGCATAGTCAATTGACGAATGTATTGTTTTTTTTCATTTGGCTTAGGCAATCTCATGCAGCACACTGCACATAAATGTACTATGTTCATAATACACTGCATATAGTACTTAGTGCAGCACAGCATGGCTGTCATCATTAGACGTTTGCCCCTGGCTGGAGCATAGCGGTCCCCATGAGATGCTGCCCGGCGACCCTATCCTGAGCACGCCGCCACTCTTGAGAGCAGTCCATGACTGTGATGTTTGGCGTCAGCCTCAACATTCCGCGTCGACGTCAACAACATGACACTGTCATTGTAAGGCACAAACTGTAGCATACACCAAACCCTTGCCCATCGCAGGGGTTACGTTCTTGAAAATTGCCACAATCGGCAATTCCACGATCTGCAAAATCGAAGGCAAATGGGGAATAATAGGGTTTGGTTCACGGTTCATCATACGACACCCCCTCCTTTTGTTTTATGCTACCCTATATTAACCCAAACATGAAACCGGAAGTATTTAAATGGAAAACATGATTAATATTTTGTATCTGTTAAATATAACTTGTACACGTGAAGAATGAATAACAATGTACTTACTTATACGTAAAAGTAAACCTGAAAATAAAGACGAGGTTAAATTTCGATTTAAAGCTTTCGTGACTGCAGGGATTCGTCCTCTTGGTTCTTTCGGTAAAGTCACGTAGAAGGGAAATAATAAAATAATAAAAATAAAACATAATAAAATAATTCTCACGACGTTTCGGCCACAACGCAAGCAGCCGTCCTCAGGTGAATACCAGGTCTGTCGGGGAGACAGCGTCTGAATGAAACACCACCACGCTTGGAGCGTCTATTTAAGCTGGGTTGGAAGGGGGGAAGGGCGCCTTGACAAAAAAATTTGCATATCAAGAGGAATTTAGCATATTTATGAGAAATGCAGGTATGTGATTAGTACTACTTGTGAAATGCGTATTTCACAAGTAGTACTAATCACATACCTCACTGGCAGATGCACCACCTGAGTCGACCTCGGGGAGGCTTAGGACCGATTTAGATAATCGCCACTGGTGTTGTCCGTGAGCGGGACGCAGCGCGTTAACTGCCACACTACCGCACCCCACTTTAGAGACACATACAAAAACAAAAAAATCATGCTTCCACTCCTGTTTGTGTTTGCCAGCTGTGCGTGGAGGAGAGTGAGGTGGGGGAGCGCGCTCTGAGCTGCCTGTCGCTGGTAGTGCAGCTGTACGGTGCGGAGGATGCCGACTGCACGGGTCCCGAGAGCGCCGCACGCCTCGCCACCGCTCTGCAAGCCACTGCTCCACACCCCAAACAGCAGAAGCTGCTCCTGCGCATCATCAAGAGACTGGTGAGTGGCAGAGTGTGCTGCAGGGCCCGGCAGCCTAAATTATGTCGAAGCTAGGCCGTAGCACCTGGAGTGTAAAGCTGACCCACAATCTTTTACCATACAGAAAAGCATAACAAGAAGGGGGTTCATCGTACTTGCAATGGCCATATGAAAGCCATTGAGCAAGCTCGGCTGAGATCAAAGGCCTGAATTCAGGTTTCAGCCACCCATGATTGAACTGGTTTCTCATGTGAAGTGAGTTGATGGCCTCAGCTGTAGCAACCAATGGGAGTAGTGTATCCACTGATCTAATGTACCATGATAAAAAATATATGGATACATTTTCGTTGTTGATTGACACACAAAACCACGCTAGACGAGTTCATGAGCCACCTGAGTGGCCCTCCTTCACTTCAGTAGGCTGCAAGCTTGATACCGTGTGTGTGCGCTAATCATGACCTCCACGCATCACCATAGACACGCTTAGACCAGGCCACCAGGAGGGGCTGCATGGACCGCATGTGGCCTGCGGGCCGTAGGTTGTCCACCATTGCTTTATAAGGGTGCAAAGAAGCGCCGTCTAGCACTTGGCGAGAAAGGTGCAAGTGACCGCATAAGCAGTTGTCGCTTGTGTGGTGTGATTTTCTGAGGCAGTCGACAAGATGTGACCATTTGCTGTTTGTGCAAGTTTTGTAATGAAATACTGTATAGAGATCAGGAATTTAAAAGAACTGCGATTGTTTTGTGGGTGTAAACGTTAAATAGTACCTATATTTAGTATATCTACACTTAGGGCATTGTGTTGTCTTTGTATTTTATTATTTCACCAGAGTACAGCATTTATTGTGGGGACAAGACATGTGTTTGTGTATTCGTACATGTGTTTATTAATTTACATCCGTATGAATTCAAGTTTATCCTGGAAGTCTTGTAACAGAGACATTCGTTTTTTATGAGAGTCCTGTTACCAAATACATAAAGCAGTTTAAGTGAAATATTTCCTTTCTCTACAATGATTGGTTCTTCAAACTTAAGGAAAAACATTTTAATTTTTTACAATACCAACCAGGAGGGTACGTGATATGTAGATGCTAGAATTTCATACTAATTATAGTCAAATAAAATATACCAAGAACATTTCATATATATTTAGATACAAAATGAATTTCAAAAGCATTAAAATGTTGCAATGCTTGGTTAGAAGTTCACTAAACCCATGATTTCCCTTGTTGTATAGGTAAAATGACCACTTTGAATGAATCACACAGGGTTTTTTGTGGGGAGTGCTGCCAAGAACGATGAACACCGGCTACTTAAAACATTCACTTTTTTGTTACTTTGACTATTTAAAAAGGACAAATTGACCGTTTTGTTTTTTGCATGTTTACATATATGAATTGCTTAAAATATTAACACATCCCACTTAGGAGTAAGACACTGTAGGAAAAAAAAATCCCAAAGAAAGTCTTCATGTGCCTGTTACTATCTCAGTATGCCACCAATGTAATGTTTGTAGACCCCTTAATTTCATGTCATCGCCTTCCATACTCCAGGTACCTTATTTCATTTATGTGTATAAATATATATTTAGGCTCGCTGGTCTCGTCATGAAACTGCAATGAAAAAGCACCAGGGGAGGCAGCTATCACATCTGCCTCACTGAGGGGCACGTGTCTAACACGCTCCCCTCAGTGAGGCCACACTCCCTCAGTGTGTGAATCTGGCTCTGACACGAGCCAGTGCCTCCCCAGCCATTGACCTCACCGGACGTCACTGGTCGCGACATGTGATAAATAGCCATCACCTGCTGCTATTGCCTCTGCACACCCTTTCTTTTCAGAAAACAGCTTGCATCGGCATGGCAGCATGTCTTTTAAATGTGTTTCTTTTGGTGCTAACAATTCGTGACCCAACATTTTCTTTGCACAATGCATTTGAAGAAGGGAGTTTGTTTCTAGCCATTGTGGTCCTTTAAGTGTGTTAAGTGTGTGTGTGGGTGGAGCGATAGTGTAGTGGTTAGCGCTACAAACCCAGCGACCCGAGTACAATTAAAGCTCACCTTCAACAGCAGTGACTTATCTGAACGGGTCCTGGGCGGTGTGTAAACATCGCCACTAAGGAGACAAAGGCGGTTGGGCATGATGCTGGCCACCTACCCCCTCATCTGCCAAGCCAGCCTTCATAAGTGCATGCTAACAGCACTTGCCCTAACAGTTTGTTAAGGCTATACGGGGATCTTTGTGTTTGTGTGTGGAAGAATAGGAGAGGGAGCAACTGTGTAGTTATAGCAAAATCTGCTAATAGCTCTTCATACTTGCTTTAATTTTTGTCCGTGAACAACATGAGAGGCAACTTATGTCTGCACCTGGAATGATTGCACCTTAAACAAGTACCTGGTGCAGTGTGGTCAGCATCAGCAGTTTTGAGACCAAGTTTGCAGAGCATGCATGGATCTGGCCACACAGTCACCTCTTTGTGCCAAGATGGCCATGCTCAGTGCCAACTAACAGCACATTCCCTGCCAACCCATTTGGCTAAATGGGTGATCTTTTGCATTCTGCAGTATGGCAACACAATATTCTTAACACTTTGGATTGTATGTAGCACTGATTGAGATTGTATGTGTAATTTTATGAACGAACCTAGCATGATGCTGCCTCCACATCAGCCTCATTGTCTGTGAATGTAGACCCAAATAGAGCAACGCGGCCAATATACAAACATATTCTGTCCACCATTATAAGGGAAGTCAGTCGTCATTGTTTGATGGAGACCGTCTTTGCCAATGGAATTTGGAATTGTTCTCCACATCTCAGGGCTGTCAGTGGAGAAGAACATTGTCTGAATCTTGTTTGAGTGTGAAGCCACGCCATGTTATGTTTGTTGAACTTCTTTTGCACCGTACATAGCCA
This sequence comes from Lampetra fluviatilis, assembly GCF_964198595.1. Lineage (NCBI taxonomy): Eukaryota > Metazoa > Chordata > Hyperoartia > Petromyzontiformes > Petromyzontidae > Lampetra > Lampetra fluviatilis. The sequence goes on along the minus strand of NC_136275.1, from coordinate 22,375,028 downwards.
ACCATGCTAATCAGAGGTTATATGCTGGATAAAGCTCATGAGCGTTGGATTGCATCCGTGTTTCGAAAACAAGCGTGAGATGTGCAGGTGTGCTTATGTTTGATTGCACCAGTGTTGGAATTCTTAACATTCCAAGACTTTACGAGGAGCACCTCTCTTACCTAGCCAACATTCACTCCTTTAGCTAGATGATGGTGCCAAGCATGTCATGTACTGTGTGCGTAGCATTTTGTTAGGGTCGGGAAGTAGGAAAAGGTCAGGTATTATTTGTAATATTCTGAGTAAAGGCAGGACCCCCCCCCCCCCGGGAAGCTTCTGCAAATTATGGGGTGAGCAGCAGACAGCCACATGTTGGCACAACTCCTACATATGTTCTTTGGCATTCATGTTTATGCGCACACACATGTATCTGTGTACAAGCATGTGAATTCACTTTTGAGCACGTGACTGTGTACGTGCAAGCAGATGTGGCTACTTATTTGCGTGAATGCACATGTTCAGGCAGCCTGTGGTGTGTAGCGGTCCTTTTGAAGGGAATTTACACAGCATAATTGTAGGTGTATATATAATAATATTGTGTTCCCGGGGGTGGGTGGGGGGTTAGTGGCTGTAACTTCTGCACATCAGGAAAGGTTTAGTAGCCATACGATGGAAGACACAGCTGTAGCATAAACACAGGCCCCTAGTCTACTATACATTCTGGCACCAAGATTTAATTAAATTTTGAGCTTCTTTGCAACTTTCTTTGACTTCATAATGTATATTTTGGTGCGGCCACATAATTGATGATGAAACAACTCATCTCCTTTGCAAATAAATCCCAGGGTAACAAAAAATGATCCAACTCAGTTTGCCTACTGAAACGAGCAGTGGGTGGCACCCATTTTTCTTGGCCAGTGGTAGAAATTATATAAACATCCATATGAGAAATATAATTAGAGTATGCAGATTATACTAAAACTAGCTAAACTAATTTTAGTTTACCAGGTATGGCCCACTAGCTATTTAGCTCTTTTCAAAAGCGACCTGGCCAAAAATGATAGCTCAAGGAAGTGGCTAATCGTGTGGAAATGTATAGCAGCCAAATACTCCCCACGCATGTTTCTAAATGTGGAGGGAAAAGTCCACGTGACCACGGGGACAACATGCAAACTCCAAATATACATACATCAGGGTTGGGATCGAACCCACGATCTCCTGTATACCAGGCAAGGTAGTTAACATCTCGCCACCATGGTGCCCCAAAAAACAAAAACTGAAACATAGATTCAGTAGTGACTGGTATAATAACGCATCTGGAGTATATATGTGATATGATAACTCAATAAGGTCCAATTTCAATTATTCACTGCATTTATAAATGAAAATGTTGTATAGCTCCCATAGTGGCTAGTTAATTTTTGTTTAATAAAATTTGTATGTATGTAATATTTGGACTGATATAACATCTCAAAGCATCTGCATATCAAAACAATGTACAAAAAGCAGGACACACACATTGTAGGAAAACCACATGCTCTATGGCTGAGATATCATGCTTAAAATATATTGTAATATGGATATGTTTTTGTGATTGGGGAAAACAATTCTTAATCGCTTCCCAGCTTGCAAATGTTTGCCTGGGGTAGATTCTTGACTCTTCATCAGAATATGTTGAGTACAAATTCGAATCAGGGGACATCATCCATTATCCCTCCAGACTTGATTAAATGTTTACTTTTTAGTGGGATGTTGACAATGTTTCAAGCAGAGTAGTGGTACCAGCTTGGGAAGGCCTTCATCCATGAGTAGATTGAACATGGCTTTGATGATGATGATGATAGTTATTGTTCTGTTGATAACGTTCCCTCCATCATGGGAATGTATCATTTTCGCGACCGACTCCCCAATATCCATTTGATCAGGTAGACACTGACATAATCAAGTCAGAGGCTCCATGGGGAATGGTGTCACCAACATCAACATTAGCTCCCTTTGACAACAACCTGGCATTTTGCAGTTACTTTTGAAGTATTCGACGAACCCATCAGTGCATGAAGCCTTAACAATTTTTCGAGGTGAAAATAATTAATTTACCATTTTGGAAACTAGGTTAAAAAAAGTTGCATAAAACACCTGACGTTATTTGTTTTCTTAAATACTGGAGACTTCTAAGCACCAGTCATGAAAATTATGAAATTGCAAGAATTAAAAGTGATTTGTTCATGACTGACCTAGTGGTGTAGAGAATATTTGTTATTATCTCAGGGGTCATTGGAACAATGCAAACATCTCTTTGCGTCATTGCTCATAAGGTGATGACATTTCTACCTTACACCTCACTGGCAAATGTAATTAAGGATTCAGTAATTTATTATGGGTGTGTCGGCACAAACGGCTCAAAGAGACTTAGAACCCAGCTGGCAATTCCAAGAATCCTCATTAAACGTGCAGCCCAAGCTTGTATTTTTGGTGTCAAGTTAACTGTAGATGCTGACAGTCAGATGGATGTTTACACACCTTGGTGAAGAAGGCAGACCAATCCATAATAATTCGCAGCCCTTTTATCACTCCACTGCTGGATGACGGCCTCGCTACAACATGTCGATCGTGCGGTTTACTTGACCATACTTCACTAGTCTGGTCAGTGCTGGTTAGTGAAAGGGGGAGAGGCCCAGTACCAGTTAAGATACCACCGTGGCCGAGAATCAAACTCAGGTCCCTGGGTTCATAGTGCTATGTGCTAACCACTGCGCCACCGCTCCACGGCCAGATTGCATTGTTGTCAGTTGAACTTCTTTCGTATCGTACGTAGCCAACCGTAATAATCGGAATGACACACTGCATAGATGTGCTATTACTCTGGTTAAAACTGAACCTCCAGCGTTGTGTTATGGCATATGCTAACCATCCCACAAATCGGTGTTCTATAGCCCATTGGCTGCCACATCTTGGCCTCTAATAGATTGGTATGTACTGGCATTGAAATTCCTGGCTCAAATTCAGATTTCAGCCACTTAAAAAAATATATATCTGGTAACACACAGCAAAATTCTAATATAGCAGGATATTCAGAATGTATCCATATATGCTCCTACAGTGCAATAACAATAACTGTCATTTCCATTCCTGACACACGTATTTGAGTGATGTTTTATATGTGATAGACAGTTGAGTTAATGAAGTGAGTATCACTCTGTGGGAGTTCAGAAATAGTTGTCTTTTTCGTAAAATGGTTCTTGTAAAGAATTCTGACTATTGGCTCATGGGTTCTCAGAGAAGAATGCCACCCCAAAGGTTTGTTTGAGCAGGGAGATCACTTGAGTTTGTTTTGTTTAACCAGGTGAGAAGTCAAAATAAAATCAAGCACGGCAATGAACTAAAGAGAAAACAGAACAAAAAATAAAGAGGAAGACACTTTGATATTGGCATTGACATATCATCACCGAGTCCGCGAAGGAAAGCTGCAGCAAAAAAGCACCAGTGTACAATGAATATATCTGCCCCTTTGTGTGAGCAGGTGACTGCAGATGAGAAGCACACCCAGAGCGTGAGGCTGCACGGCGATGTCCTCACCTCAGCGCTACAGCAGCTGGCCATCACTGCCAGGTGAGATGAAACCAAGCTTAACATTGGCTTGACAATGGAGCCGATAATGGCTATGTCAGAGCACCAAGCCAACAGCACTGAGATTCCTGGCTCAAATCTATATTTATGCCATTTTTTAAAATCGATAACACACACGTGTGTTATCTAGATTAGAAACAACAATAGTTGTACTCAACCAATGTTGCAACTTCCATATGACGCTCCTATATGGGTATCGTAGGTGGTTATCTTGAAGATAAATTAGCTTTTCATAGGAATGTTATATTTCTACCACGATGGAGATGGACACCACTCCGTTTTAAGCAGGGAGACACTTTGGCACTTGACAATTGTACTTATTACCATTAACATATTGGGAAGGAAACATTTTCCAAGCTGAAAAGTCAATTATATTACATGCATTTCCTCGTAACTATTGCATAATTATGATCCATAGCACAGCAATTTTGTACAGCACAAACATGTATAAACTCATATGTATGCATGAGTAACCATTATTACTCACTTGGGGCCATATGTTATGAAGCGTTTTATAGTCATTTGTGAGTGTTAGTCTTTTTGAGGAAATGTGCAAAAACAGGACGAACCAGTCTGGGTTATTCCTATAGCCAACTACTGTCTGGCTTGACGTCTGACTCAGTGGCTTTGTTTGGCCTTGTGCCCATCTCGCATGAGAAAAGCACAATGCACGCACATTATTCAGAAGTTGTACTGGTCAGGTGGCGCTGTGGTCAGAATCCTCGACTCTAGGATCAGATGTCATATGTTGAAATCTCAAGGGGTTGGCTCTATAAATTATCCGGGTTGATACGTACCATGTTGTGGGAGGTCAAAAGTGGTTATCCTATGGAAAAGACTGACCATGGGTATGGCAATGTAAAATGTCTACAAATGTCTCAGGGCTGTCAACGGAGATGACTACCCGTAATGAGCAGACTAACACGGACTTTTCACGAACTCTAATTGGTTGAGAGTCTGCCTTGTCTTACACTGCAGATGTAGGTGTTAACATTTTCATATTTTGTGAAAAGTCTATGGAAGATGTGCCGTATGAATGTATGTTTAACATGATGTATTTTTTCAGTTCTACTGCAGATGTGACCGTGGCATCCCTGGCTTCTGAGATTCTGCAGCACATCCTGTGAAAACGTGACTGAAGAATATAGTTCTTCCTTCTCAAAGTATGCCTTATGTAAATACATTTTCAAAGTTAAATTGCTTAGTTTTGGGAGAGAAATATGATCTTAAAAATAGGCAATCATGCAAGTAAATTATGTGAATACAAAGTGTCTTTGTTTTACGAAGTTGCCCTGCATTGTTGCATTACATTACAAAATAAATTAGTTTGGATCCAATTACACCCCTAAATTAGTATGAAATTTGAAAATCGTTGTTTACAGACCTATTTTTGAGGAAGCCCATGAACAGCATGGATCCTGTTCACAGTAGTCAGCAATTTTTTCTCCATTTTGAAAATAGATTGCAATGTGGTCGACAAGTAAAAGCACAAAGATATCAACAAAACCCAGGTGGCAAAATCACTCAATGGTCTCAAAGGCCATGTTTGAGAGCCAGTGGTACCACCCAAACTTAGGTTTAAAATCTCGTTTCAGATACGGGTTTCAGCTCGCCGTTATCAAATCGAAGAAGTTATATTCTTTGGGTCTTTTGGTAAAGCCACAAAAAATGAGAAAAAATGTCTGTCAATGTTAAGTGTGATTGCAAGAGAGTCTTGTCTAAGTTGTCTAGTTTACACTCTTTGGTTCTTTCGGTAAAGTCACGTAGATAGAAAATTAATAGATCACGATGTTTCGATCGCAACACAAGCGACCGTCATCAGGTGAGACAAACACAGCAGGAGAACTGCTGACGCAAACATCGCAGTTCTCCTGCTGTTTGTCTCACCTGATGACAGTTGCTTGTGTTGCGATCGAAACGTCGCGATCTATTAATTTTCTATCTACGTGACTTTACCGAAAGAACCAAAGAGTATTCATTCCTGTAGTCACGAAAGCTTCAAATCAAGGTTGTCTAGTTCAAATCGGAGCAATCTTATTCTCTCTGAGATCAGGGCTAGGCTGGCCCTGAACAAGATCCGTTTAGCATTAGAAGTGACAGCAGCAGATGCGAGTGTAAAGGCGATCGGTAATACTTTAGTGTCGCGGCATCTCTTCAGAAAAGTGAGCGACTCGATCAGATGAGCCTTTTTGTCTCGAAGTTTGTTAAAAGATCTAATACTTGTGGATAAACTCTCCCCGTATAGGCGGTTAAATCTTGATTTAAAGCTTTCACGACTGCAGGAATTCATATTCTTTGGCTCTTCCGTTAAAGTCACATAGATAAAAAGATAAAAAATAACACGACGTTTCGATCGCAACACAAACAATCGTCATCAGGTGTAAAAAGCGGGAGAGCTGCTGCAGCAGAATGTAATAAAGGTTTGAGACGGGTGCAGCCCAAGGGTCATAAGCGAAGTAGGCGGGGCTAGTGATGAAATTTGCATGTAAATGTAAGATTGGGTAAAACGGAGAGCTACCTCCACGACAACGAAGCTGCGGAGGTGGACATTGAATTGAGAGAGATTAGCATATCAATGTAAGATCTATCTATGTGGCTTTACCGAAAGACCCAAATATGAATTCCTGCAGTCACGAAAGCTTCAAGTCAAGATGGAAGAAGTTAGTTTCAGCCCCTTGAACAATGGCTGCATAATAAAAAGCCACCATAGTTTAGTGCATGTTATAAAAAAAATGCATGCTGTTTATCAGATGACCAACATGTTAAACCGTTGGTCGACTGTGCGGGCCACCATGTTGCCACTACCTTCCTGGGGCCTTCACGATCCCTCTTCTTGGTATCATGGGGGGCATTCTGCCATGGCATCCCCACAGACAGGATACGAAAAACAGCGGGCATCGTTTGCTTTTAAAGAGACATTACTCACCTCGCATCCCCACACCGTGCTCAGCAGCCATCCTTGGCATCAGTGGTCACCCTCACGAGCAGATGTGGCCTCGATTGAGTTAACGCTGGCCTTATTTGCCATGGTGAACAGCACATTTTTGTGGAATGAAAGCCCAACTATACATGTCCTGTCAATATGTTGCATTATAAAAAAAACTTCAAGGTACAGGGCTAGAAATTAAAAACATTCAGATGACAGAGCATCAGTTGTTACATCAGCTGTGTTGTGGAGGACCCCATGGGAGTCACTATGGGCTGTGTTTTACAATTTTTGGTGCCAGATGTAGTTTGTATTTGAGCGTGTCGTCCGTCGCCAAAATAAATCCAAACTTTCCCACTTTTTTCAAGACTTATTTTGATTAAATTATATGCACTGCTTACACGAGCAATATTAAATTCTGCCAGAATGTGCTGTGGCAGAGCACTTAACCATCAGTAGGTTGCAAGTTGGTTCTCAATCGTAAAAAAACCTAAGTATGTTGATACATAGGTTTAATGAAAAAAAGTAGTGCTTAATTTGTTTCGATTTACCTTCTAAAAAATCTGGCATGTCTCACACCCCCAGATAGGGCATCTCGCACTCCCAGGGGGTGTGTGCACCCCAGATTAAGAACCACTGCTCTTTAGCCATAAATATGAATGTAATTTTGTACAAACTTAACAGCAGACATCCTTTGGGGAGGCCCAACTCCCACTATTGAAAAGATTGTAATGTAACAAGGTTTTTTGGTCAGCATACAAGGCTTCCTTAATGTTCTCATTATGTCTGGCACTTTGTGTCAAGGTGAATTGCTGGAGCCCAATGTCTAATAACACATTCCTGCGGAGGGAGCTGATAGGAACGTTGGGTTGCTCGGTCAATGGCCAGGGTCAACGGCGGCGTGGTGTATTCCGCAAATATGGCCAACTGAGGGCGGGCACAAGCTGGCGTGAGTAGGTTAAATGCTGAGTTTTATAAGGGCACCACGGGGTGACCAGCCCCTCCCCACCCAGCCCCTCCCTGCACAACGGACGGACACAATAATCCCATGGGCTGGTGTAACCAGGTTCCTCCCAGTATTATGGAAACGTGGATATGCCATCAACAGATGAGCATTGCTCGTTAATAGACAATGATGATCACACCGTATCACGAGTTTTGTCAGCTGTTCACTTGTCAGCTGTCCTAAGACATGCAGCAGTCACTTAATGCTGTGCAACGGTGTTAAACAGCAACAGTGACGACCAGCAAGTGTAAACATTGGTTATTGGTCTTCTCACCTTGGAGCAAACCAGTTTTTCCATAAGGGGCTGGGCCCAGCTTTCATTGCTGCAATTTTAGCTTTTGGCCTGAGCTCAAACCACATCAGCTTCAGATCAAGCAGAGTCCTTATATGGCAAGGTTCGCGCAACCACACCTGGTTGCTACAGGGCTTTAACAGGGGTTAGCAGCTTCAAAGGAGCCTGTGCTGCATCTACAAATTTGCTGTCAACTTAATCCAGCCGTAAACAGTTGTGGCAACAGGTGTCTACACAAGTGGACGTGACATTGAAATCCCAGTCAATTAGTTAAACTGCCATACATTACTTGTTTTAATATAATTAAACATCCAATACTCCTAACATCAGTTACACAGCACGATAGTGGATATATTTGTATGCATTGTGGCATTTGAAATTGACACGGCAATTAAGGGGACTTTGAAATAGGTGACTGATGAGCTCACGTCATTGAACAGCTGTGCAAGGCAGTATTAATACTATAAATATTGTCAATGTCTCCATATACAAATCTCTGCAGTGGTGGTCATTTGTTAGAGGCCAAGGCAGTAAATTCCATATTGCAATGATAGGAAGCCAGTTTTACTATAGGACAACCATTCGTCTTCCCACTACCTCAGTGGGATGATATGACTGAGCTGACCTCTAATGGAGGATTTTAACTCAACCTAATTTTGAGTTGAAAACTCCACCTACAGTATTACCCAGTAAGGATTAAAAACAAATCTTAAGTTCAAAAAAATTATAAAGTTAATATGAAATGCTACAGCAGATGCATATCATTACGAATTACTGAAGTGATGTAAAAGCAGTGAGTTGAATGCAACAAACCTCTCAACATTTTACCTGAAAATCTTGGACTGAAAATCATTCTGCCAATGTGGCAGATTGGCATTGAACAAAATCCAAAGACAAATTTTCCCACCAATGGCATTTAACATATCTTAAACATCATGACATAGTAATGTGGTCGCTAATCTAGTTTTACCACAACTTAAGACTAGTAAAATATTTCTCACCCACAGCAAACGGTACTTGTTAAATGTATAAATGTTAACACACCTATAACCAAGATACATGACCATCACGGAATAGCGATGGAATCACAAAGTAAGGCTAGACCACAACCAAGACGTTTACTGAACAGTAGCAATGCAAACACAAAACCACATTAAATAAACCAAATTTACCCACAAGGCACAATTTTTTACTTTCCAGAATGAAGCATGGCCAGGAGTCAGATTTCAAAGTTAACTTTGAAGTTGCTGCCTCAAGCACCTGACTTTTGAAACACATTTTAAAGGTGACAATTATACAATGACAATGGCTAGAGGCCACCATCAAGAAAGACGAGGTCCCAGAGAAGCCTTTCAAAAGCACACATCGTTTGACAAATTCACATCAGATAAGATCACAAGAGATACAGCACATCAGAGCTACGACTATTCTTTATTGTTTAATACTGGAATGCTCGTTTTACAAAAAAAATGTTCATCAATTAGTGTCAAACCAACTGCAGGTATACAGAAAATGATTTTTTAAAAAAGGTCATGCAAAAGATTATTATTTTGGCACCTCTACACCTAAAAACCAAGCGTCATAAGTAAACAGGAACGAAAAAGTCCATGAATATCGATTTCTATCAGAATTGTTCATTTTACTTGTGTATGTTAATGCTACAAAGATATTTTATTCAAATGTAATACAAAATTACACTAAAGTCTTTATGACCTAAAAATACAAGTAAAATAACCAGTTAAAAAACACGAGCTACATAATAAACTAGTCTCAATTAAAAGCTTACAGTATATCAATGAAATACCAACCATGTAAGAAGGCCAACCCTCTTCCCCTTTACCGCCTACATTTCAGCCAAAGTACACCATTGTACAAAATTGTCCGAAACAATCATTTCTTGAATATCAGGCACTTCCTTCGACTTCTTCCCATCTCATTGCCTCCACACCCTTCAGTTCACTTGCTTTGTTCCTTCATCGGCAACAGTTTCTTAAGGGCCTTCTTTTGAGTTTCCTACAAACAAAATGCATTCATGATTAGACCATGGACTGTTTTAAAGTTGCTGATGAATGGCTTACATCTTCAGCAAGCCATAATGCTTTCGAAATGGATACAAGCTTTTCCCAATGGAATCGTAAGAAAAACGAAATATAAAATAACTTTATCGGGACTTCTTCAGGTCAGAATACATACTAAGGCTCCCACAAGGCCATGCGGGAGGGAGTGTGGCAGTTTGGTGCCAGTGCGGTCGTGTCGTTAAAGAGTTCTCTGCAGTGAGTACTATGTCTTTAAAAACGGTGCAACGCCTCTAAATAAAATTAACGCTAACCGCTTGCGCGTTCCGAGATTCAGAGGTGAACAGGATCTACCCTGCAACTTGCAGACATCTCGGAATGGGAAAGGGTTAAGCTGTAGATATAGAATGCAAATACATGCAGCAATTTTAAAGCCACATGATCTTCGAAATTTGTTCACAACTATTTTAAGTTTACTGTAAACATAAAATAAATTCTTAAAACCCACGAATATCTATTCAAACTTCCACATCCAGTGAACCCTCAGACTTCCTCCTTCCTGTGTTGCCCTCATGGTTAAGCAGAGGTAGAAACCTCTGCTTAACCATGAGGGCAACACAGATTACTGTCCTGCAGGAATTTGTTGGTAATGATAAATAGTTAATGTTAATGTCATACAAGGCTGCTTAATAGGAAGTACTTTAGATTATATCAGAGTTTAGTATTTGCAGCCCAAAATTTGGGAGCAGTACTCTATTCTGAAGCACACAAATTAATTGTATTAGCTGTTGCTCAAGAAACAGTGAACTCAAGGATTTGAGCAGTGCATTGTAGACTTCCTTCAGTAGCTTACCGTTTACCAACAGTAACTTATAGGTACAAAGCTTCATTGTCACACCCTACCATCCCCCATCAGAACAAGTTGCGACTGAGAATCAAGGCATAATATATTAAACAGCCTCTCGAAAAAAATAACGGGGATAGGAACAAGAGCACAGGTACAATAATTAACAGGTAGCAGAATAATGCTTATTGTGTCTTTTCAGGTAAGCACAATATAACACATGACAAAGCAATACAGGTTAGGCTTGAGTGCAAATATATAAGGGGGTTCTAAGGAACTACGATGGATCAGTGACATGAATTAACAATATCAATGAAGGCCCAAATTTGTATTTGAAACCAGACAATTATGTTAATAAGATATTAGTAATAGATATTCCATCAGAGGAAGATGGGAAGGGAATAAGCTCAAAGGGCCACACGTGAAAACAATATTTGAGCAAAGCTGTTTCAGAAGCAGCATTGTTCTGTTCTAGTTATGTATTATCGTGAATACACAGGATCTCAAATGAGCAGGTGGTGGCCTCTTAACAGGTGGACTATGTATACATATTATAATTGTTTTATTATGCAATTATAATGAATAATTTTAAGTTAATTTAATTCATGACATTTCAGAGGTGAATAAACTCCAATCAAATTACATTAAATACCTCCTAAATATCAACGGGCTTTGCACTAGTATATCATGACCTCCATCTTGAAAACCCTCATGTGGTCTGCAATTTCAGATGTCTGGCCATGTACTCTTTTCAAGTGCTTTATATGCGAGGAAACCAGAGCACCCTGACTATTGAAAATGTGATTGAATTTAGCTGCTTTACAAATACAAATGTTATTAATGGTTGTATTGGGAAAAATAAACCATGACCTATTCCCAATAAGTGGCAGGATATGTAATGCAGCACTTACCACCTCTGCTTGCTCAGGCTAGAGGTCCGTATCGAACCAGGAAAGCTGGCTGTTGTCAGGGGGTGGAGGGAGCCCAAAGTTCAAGTCCTGAGTGTGGTGCCTCAGGTCTGGCAGAGGTTCCACCCCAAAGTCAGCAACTGCGTGCTCCAGCATGGGTTCCACACCTGACAGTTCCGCACCCCCAAAGCCAGGGCTCAAGTGGTATGGCCCAAAGCCAGTGTCTACACACGGGCCATTTCGGAGGGCAGAGAGAACGGGGAGAAGACTCATTAATTTACAGCCAGAAAATTAGTATAATGGAAGTTTACATTTTTGTTATTCATAATATTCTTTATTCAGGGCGTTTGACTCAAAATCCTGATTATGGTTTAATTCAGGTGAACACTGTCCCTCCAAAGCAGTAATAGTAGTATTCTTTTTTTGGAAGAGAAAAATGTTCATGCCACATCTCCATTGGAGAGGCAAGTCTTTCTATAGAACCCCTAAGAAAGATTACACATTTTATTAATGGATTTGAGCTCTCTCTCAACCTTCTGAGTGAGTTGATTGTGCTCATCATAGAGCTCCAAGGATAAACTATTTCAAATAACATAAACCATGCACACATTCCCCTACAGAGCACAGCCACATACCTTCTGGATTATAGGCCATTGGGTCTCCAGGAGGAAGCATGTCCATCTGCATGTCACCTCCCTGAACAGAAACCATTACCAAACATAGGCATAAAACACCAGGGCAATTTGTCCATGACCAGAATGCTCCTACTGGTTCAGACCCAACACCTCACCACCAAAAACTATTTTGCACAATTAACCGAAATTAATTTTTTTGGTCAGACCGTTATTTTTTTTAAATTTACTTTTCTTTCCCACAATTCACAAAGTGCATGAATCCATCCACTTTTGCAATATTATGTTTAACAGCTCCATGGTGTTCATCGAGGACTCTTGCCTATATCACCAGGCAATTCCGCAGCATTTGCAACAGTATCCAGAGGTCTAGCCTACTTAAATGCTACTAGAAAAAAGTAGTCTGGAAAGCACTGGCTGGTGAATCTAACTTTTATTTCATGGTGATGACACAGGCCCGAATGAGTTTATTATAACTACTTAGCCACCATTATTTGGAATATATATCGACTGGACATATGTAAAAAAACAGCGTTATAGCTCATCGGATTCCTCCAGTATAAATATTCTTCTATAGAGCATCACAGATCTTGTGGTTACCATGGGTTTGACTCATGTCTCAGGCCCCTGAGCCACACAGCCAGCACTCACAAAACCGTTAAAATGCTATCATAACCCAGCAAGATTTTCAAAGCTGCATCACCTATACCCTATGGCAGGGGTCCTCAAACTACGGCCCGCGGGCCACATGCGGCCCGCCGAGGACATTTATCCGGCCCATGGTCAGTAATTGGGCTGCGCTTGTGAGCACTAATTGGGCTGCACTGGTGAGCACTAATTGGGCTGCGCTGGTGAGCACTCATTGGGCTGCAGTGGTGGGCACTGATTGGGCTGCGGTGGCGAGCACTGATTTGGCTGCGCTGGTGGGCACTGATTGAGCTGCGGCGGTGGGCACTCATTGGGCTGCGCTGGTGAATGGTTCAATGGGCCAATTGACTGGACTTGCCCCCCCAGGTCTAAGGCTGCCAGCCCTCCCCTGGCTGCGCTTGACTGGCTCTCCCTCCCTCAGCTCCCTCACTTGCCCCTCGGCTCCACTCCCAGTGATATTCCTGTGTGCTGGGGATGTACTGCGATCTGTGAACAAAACTGCAGGTGTAATTAACTTTTTAATGGCACCCGCACCAGTGTGAGCCTGGGGTAAAAGCGGGGTTCCCCCAATCAGACTGCATTGATGGGCAGTGCAGTCTGTATGTCTCTGTGTGGGCAAAGTTATTGCTGGTATATTGTTTTTGTAGCGCTGTATATATATTGGTATTTTACTAATAGCAATTTTGACTCCCTAGGAAACTGATGTCAAGAAAGAGAAAAATTGACTCGGAGTGTAGGATATTCAAAGAACAGTGGACTTATGATTACTTTTTCATGCAGTACAAGGAAAGAGCTGTGTGTCTGATATGCCAGAATATAGTGTACGTGGTCAAAGAATACAATTTACGTCGACACTATGAAACTCAACATAAAGATAAATATGATTGTTTGGTCGGAGAAGTGAGAAAAGATAAAATATTAAAACTGAAAAATACATTAACAACTCAGCAAAATACTTTTGTGAAGCAGAAGAAGCTAATATTTCATCACTGCGAGCAAGTTTTCAAGTTGCCAAGCTAATAGCGTGCACTGGCAGACCATTCGTGGAGGGAGAATTTGTTAATGAATGCCTTATTTCTGTTGCCAAAGAGATGTGTCCAGAGAAGGCCGATTTATTTAGTACAGTGAGTCTTTCAGGACCTACAATTACACGGAGGATTGAAGAAATGGGAGACAATTTGCATCAGCATTTGCAAAACTCCACAAAAAAACTTTCCTATTTTTCCTTGGCACTCGACGAAATCAATGATGTTCGTGATTCTGCACAACTTCTAATTTTTATTCGTGGGATGAATGACTATTTCGAAGTCACAGAAGAGCTTGCTGCACTGCAAAGCATCAAAGGAAGAACTACACGAGAGGATATCTATGAAAAGGTTTGCCAAACTGTGAATGGTTTGGAGCTGAATTGGGCTAAACTAGCCAGTGTGACAACTGATGGTGCTCCTAGCATGGTGGGGTCTAAGAAAGGAGTAATTGCTCGCATTAACCAAGAGATGGACAAACATAACCATTCTCACCCAATAGCCATACACTGCCTCATCCACTAACAAGCGCTGTGTAGTAAATCACTGAAGTGGAAGTCTGTTATGAAAATTGTGGTATCTTGTGTTAACTTCATTAGAGCTCATGCACTAAACCACAGACAATTTCAGGAATTTCTGTCTGAACTAAATGTTGACTATGAAGATGTTCTGTACCACACAGAAGTCCGTTGGCTGAGTCGAGGGAGAGTTTTGAAACGTTTCTATGACTTACTTCCACAGATTACAGCTTTTCTGCTTTCAAAAAACAAAGAAGTACCAGAGCTCAATGATGCAGAATGGAAATGGCACCTTGCCTTTCTGACAGATGTAACAGAGCTACTCAACAGTTTCAATGTGCAACTTCAAGGAAAGGGGAAGCTCCTCTGTGATATGCAATCACATGTCAAAGCATTTGAAGTAAAATTAGGCCTCCTCATCAAACAAGTTAAGGAGGAAAACTTCTGCCATCTCCCCACAACTCAAAATCTGTTAGCGGAAAAACCATTGGTTGCAATTCCCAAACAAAACATGTGTGGATTCACTGGAAAAATTGCAAAAGGAGTTCCAATTTAGATTTAAAGAGCTTCATCTCCATGAACAGGACATACAGCTTTTCCGTAACCCATTTTCTATTGACATTGAAAATGTGGATACAATTTACCAAATGGAACTGGCTGAACTGCAGAATTGTGACTCTCTGAAAGACACATTCAAGTCAAGCAGCCTTCATAATTTCTATGCATTTCTCCCCTCTGAGACATATCCTCATCTCAGGAACCATGCACTCAAAATGGCAACCATCTTTGGCAGCGCTTATGTCTGTGAACAAACTTTTTCCAGAATGAAACATTTGAAATCTCCAACCAGATCTAGACTAACGGATGCACACTTGCATCACTTGTTACGACTAGCAGTGACAATTATGGAACCGGACATTGACCATCTCATTAGCCAAAAGCAGGCCCATAGTTCCCATTGAAATACTGGCAAGTTTGTTGATTTAACTTTACTTGTTCTTCATTTTAAATATTGTATTTGTTCCCGTTTTGTTTCTTCACTTCAAAATAAGATATATGCAGTGTGCATAGGAATTTGTTCATAGTTTTTTTTAACTATAGTCCGGCCCTCCAACGGTCTGAGGGACAGTGAACTGGCCCCCCTGTTTAAAAAGTTTGAGGACCCCTGCCCTATGGTATAAAGGTGGAGTATAGAAAGAGAGGCTCCCCCCTTACCTCGTGCCAGGAATTTGGGTCATGGCGGAACAGAGAGCTTGTGAGTTCCACCGACAGGCGCTTACGGAAGTCCTGGGGTTTGTCCTCCGACAGGCGGAACAGCACAGCTGCCGCATATGTCGCTGTGGGCACATAGCACAGGGCAGAAGCATAAAAAGGGTTGATGACTCATGCAGACATGGAGCAGTCATGTGAGATGCCCATTCACAGTACAAAGGAGGTAACCTGTATTAGGCAATACATGTTTCTAGCAGGCAATCTAGATATCCAGTCAGTGGATATTCAAACTGGATGGCCACAAGTTCAATACCTCGCCAGGGGTCAACATCATCTTCCTTATGAATTCAATGAGTACTACTTTTTGACAAGTCCACAGTGGACATTCCTATTAAGAGATGGCTACGGTTCTTATAATTGTAGACTTTCAACTACTGGCATTCCGCCAACTCAATGATGCCATCCTAAATTATAACACAATAACTCTGCAATGTGCCTGAAGGCAGAGTTGTTCACAGCTTATGCCAGTAGCCGAGAAGTCTTCCTCACCGACATCTCAATAACCATCACTGTTACTTCTCAGGGTAAGGTGGAGAGGCAAGGCCGTTAAGCTACCAGAGATGGAGTGCAAACCCACTGTTGGATTTCACACACAAAACCTCCAGTGATTAAGGATGGGGTGTGGTGCGAGCATGTCAAGACGTATTCAACATTCGTGTATGTGAACAGGTTACAAAAGACAATTTTGCCAGCGTGCTGTCGCTGGTGTTCAGGTACGGCATTGTGATGTATTGTGGGGTTAGAGTATAGAACAGCCCATTGTCCAATTTCACAAATGTAACACTGGGGAGGTGCAGCTAGTGGACTCCATATGCCATTCACATAAGTCTGTTAACCCATGACACCCACTGTTTTGTTACTTCCTGCCCGTTTGAGAGACTTCACCTCTCCAAAGCACATTGCCTGGGTCTGTCCCTCTATCACTTGCCATCCACTCCTGGTGACCTCAAAGCACCAATTGCCTGGCAGCTATTGCTGCCGTAGGCACCATCACTGTTGATATAACTCCAGCTGCAGCAAATGCTGTGGATCTCACCTACGCCCTCGTTGCGCGAGTGCAGTAGCTCGGTGAGAACGGGCGTCGCGCCCTCCCGCTCGATGGCGTCGGCCGCCTCCTTGTCCTGCGCCATCTCGCACAGCACCCCTGTCGCCACGCGCTGCACATTCTCGTTGTTCGAGTACAGCAGCTGCAACGAAGAGGGATGTGGCACCATCTCAAGATTAACATTGTGCATTAATGAAAAACGTGTCCATAAGCACTCAAGTCACCCACCCTACATGGGTAACTACGACATCTGTTAGACATTATCATGGGCAAGGTAGATTCAATGAAAGTGTTTGTACATGTGCAGTGTTGTGTATTACATTTGCATAGCATTTGGATAGCATTTGTATATTGAGGGATCATACAGATTACAGTTTTCAATAATTATATTTCAGGTGGGCCTCATATCTGAACAGATGTTGAATGATCCTGAAACATGACATAACCGATATAATTCTGCTCTCTGAAATCAATCTCTTACCTCAATTGCACCTTTTTACGAGTATGAGCGTTTGAATTTGTGGCTTATCTATTAAAATAAGGATCAAACTCCAATATGCGATTTTAAAAAGTACAACATGACTCGCTCCTCAAATTATCGTCATGTGATGGTGATCACTGTTGGCATTCCAGAACCACTGTTCGAAATTTCAATCTTATTGGGGAACGAGTGTCTACACAGAATGACCATCGTTGACTTCCCACATAGTAGTATCCATTTTATCATCTCTGGAGGAATGATATGGCAAGTTGATTGATGCTTCTATGACCTTTTAATTGTGCCACCTGGAGTTAAAACAGAAGTGCAACATTTAAATACACATTAATGTAGATACATTGCTGTATGGGCTAAAACCATCATGATTGCATACAAAAGTCTGTTTTACCTTGAACGAGCAGAAGAATTAAACGTATAATTACAGCAGAGATGGCTTAACCCCATTAGTCATCCTACTACTTATTCATGCATCTTCATCATTTGTGTCAAATGTTTGGATCATTTTCATAATTAGTCCGCACATGTCCTGTTTATTTAAACCAAAGGTGACAGGTTAACACAAACAGCAAAGTGTTTTGCAACAACGGAATCATTGCCAGTGGCACACCTGCACAAAAACGGGGATGACATTGAGGCTGTAGATAACTTCACGGTTGGCAGCATCTCGTGCCAGGATCTGCAGAGCACCAGTGCAACCCTCCACTATCTCCTCCATACGGATGCCATCCTATTCCATGAACACACACACACAAAGAAGATAATCCCCCATTAAATGTCATGGTTCTTAGGGGACAAGTACCATAAGAGGCACATTAAAACTGGCATGGTCCACAAGGAGCTGGTGTAGCCAGTACAATGTACAGCTGCTTTGGGTTGCCAGTGCTGATGTTTTACACAGCATACCAAAGTACTAATTTAAGTGCAAGTTAACTCACAGGCAACCCAGAACAGATTCAGATGGCAAGTGCCAATAACGAGAAAAATCATGGCTAGGATTTAAACTCTGGTAGCGGGTTCATAGCAGTGCACTACAATTGGATTACTGCTCATGCACAAAGATATGCACACACAACCTTATAATTCAGCAGTGGCAAATCTGCAATGCTTAAAGAGGGCACTACCTCATGTCCCCACACTGACGTAAACATTATTGGCAATAGGTTCAAGGATACCAGAATGCCCAGAGAATAAATCTCCACAAACATAGGAATATATTATGTAAAGATACATTATAGACCTATTTTCTGTACTACTTTCTAGAGACACATCACTGCATTGTGAGCAGAGTATCTCTTCCCATATGATGGTTCAATCCCCGTGTCATCCCCGAACCAAGTCCCTAAAGTACAGGCATGCATTCACCATATTATTACTAGGCAACACGTTTATCAGTTTTTAATTCACACAGCTGCACACTGGGAGGACGTGTAATGTGTATTTGTGTGGGGTGCCCCCACTACCGGCTGCGACTGCTGCATGGTTCCCATGGTATGACGCTGCGTGTCCTGGTGCGCCCGCACCAGCAGCTGAACCAGCCGCTCCAGCACGCCCTGCTCACGCAGGGGCGCGTGGTTGGCAGGGCACAGCGCCAAGTTGCGTATGAGCCCCACGTCGGCCTGCATAAAGACAGCAGCAAACACCAAGCACAATGTTAACAGCTCCACCCGCTTGGCTGAAAATTATCAAGACATTATTACTTTCCTCTAAAGTGAAGTCACAATGCCTATAATCAAACAGCACTGCTGTTCAATGGTAGCTTGGAGCAAGTTATGTTAATTCCACATACTTATGGTGTCGGGAAGTTTTCCCATCGGACAAACACACAACCTCTTCCAAATTGGCACTCATTTTATATTTTTTACAGTCTTCTAAAGGAGAAATGTTTCCCTCAATGGGTTCTTACTGAAGATGACGATATCAGTCTATAAGAGGGTGATTGAACAAACAGGGCGAGCACCAATCACCTTGATGAGCGGCCAGTGTGAGGGCGGCTGCAGCAGCTTCACCACAACAGGTAGCCCATAGTGCAGGCGCACGGCATTCTGGGCCATCTCGGCCTCGGGGTGGCGGCTGGTGAGGTGGCGCAGAGCACAGACAGCCGGTTCTGTGATGTCCTCACGGTCGCCAGCCTGCATCAGGGTCTTTACCAGCACCTCGATGCCACCCATCTGAAAGACAGCCATGGTGTTTCAATTATGTCATTGGGTGAATGGATGAACTGTGGCCATATGATCTGCACACTGAAGTGCAGGAACTCCAGGCTTTTGCTGTTTGATTAAGTTACGTATGCATATAAAAGATACAAATTATCTGATCAACAAGCATTGGGGGTAGCAGTAATATCTTTTGCAGCTGGAAGGAAGCAATAGAAAGCCACACTTCCATGGTAGTGGACATGGAAATAATCAGAGCCGACTTCCCACAAAAGTAAACTTTTTATCAACCTCACAGGGATAATAGGTCGGAGTCAACCTCCAGCTGGGATATGAGATGTGTCCTTCCAATTGTGAATCAAGAGTTACTGCTAAGTAATTGTACAAACATGAAACCAACAACACAGTAGATGTATTTTTTTTTTAACCTGGTAGTTAGACTGAACACACTTAAATGGCATCAACTGTATAGCAAACAGTAAATGGCCAGGAATTGCAATGAGTGCAAGGCCAGCAGGGCAATAGGGGCATTGTCTCACCTGGCAGGCCATGAGCTTGTTCTTGTAGTTGTTGCAGGTAAGATTGGAGAGGATGCCCGCAGCACACGTCACCACATTCAGGTCACTGGAGTCCAGCGCCTGGACCAACATCTGGAGCAGCCCATCCATGTTGTCCTGGCGAACGCAACATGCCTGCTTAGGGGAGGCACCAGCCCACAAGCTCCAGGTGCACCACAACTATCACTGCTGTTGAGAATCATCCCAGAATAGGTCACTGCTGTTTGGTGCTCACTGTACAGCACCTCCTGAATGTATGCACTATCCTTACCCTAACACTATCCTACCCGACAATATTAGCCTACCGTTACTCCAATCCTGAACTTACCTTATATCCCTATGCTACCCTACCCACACTCTACCTATATTAACCCTAATTATTTCTCCTCTCAACCCAACCCCAACCGTACTCCTCTCCAACCTCAACCATAGCACTCCCCCAACTCCTATCATACCCATATCATATGCATACCTTAATTCTACCCATTTAGGCCTACATACCAAGCAAAGTAAAGTGTACTTTTGGATTTGAGTACAGCCAATGTTGGGTGATGATTGGTCATGTGGCGAAAAAACATTTTTATTCAACAATTTGTATATTGTTTCCATGCAGGCACATCCATGTATTATTTCGATTTTTTAAATCAGTATTTCTACTCAAATATGCAGTGGTGCTATCCGGAAACTATTTTATGCCATGGCTTCAAATCCAGAATCTCTAATTATCCCATGCTTACTAACCAACCAAACATCAGCGTTTGCTTGCAGCACAGTACCAATTATACCTAGGTTACTCTCAGTTGCCAAAGCAAAATGTAATACAAACGTTTCCAATTACTTAATTCGTAAGGAGTTCACTTTGGACCAGCCATCTGTAAAGGTCGCATAATACCTGCTTAGTAGCAGCATCGGAAAGGTTGCGAAGAGTCCACAGGGAGTTCTGGACCAAGCGCTGGCTTGGATGGGACAGGTGCAGAGCCAAAGCCTGCATGCCTCCTGCACACCCATCACACATACACAAGGACAAATGTCCTCTCTCAGATACATATAGTCACATACAACTCACACATATGCAAACAAACCCACAAACATGAACACACAAATTCATAAACAAAGCATATACGCTCAAACATCATAGTGCAAGTGCTATTAGCAGAGAGCACTTTATGAAGCCACATCATGAGTACGAACCAACTCACCAGCCTCGACGATGGCTGGCTTGTTGCTGGAACACACCGAGAGGACCTTGATCACACGTGACGTGGTCCAAAGCAGCTTCTCATAGTTGTACGTGCGCATGATCTGCACCAGCGCCGCAGGGCCGCCGCTCGCCAGGATGATGAGCTGCGGGTGTTGCGAGACACAAATTGAACATTTGAATCTGAAAAGTCCTACATGACAAGAAATCTAAAAAACACAGAGCTACATGTCTATTCACAACTTATTTTGGTCTAAATCTCCACTCTCACATAAGTGTTATGATGTAAGGCAGTCCTCGACTTACGAACACCCAATTATGAACACCCGCATTTACCAACCAGCTTCTATTAAATTTGTTTTTAACATTTATTCAAAACAGGAACTCTCACTTGCAAATTGAACCGTGGAACTAATTTGTTTCGCTGAGCGATCCTCTGCGAGATGTAACGAGTTAGCCTCGTGCCAGGAGTGAATGTTTGTGTGTGTGGATATTTAAATACAGTAGATTACTGTGTTCCTACTTATGAACCGTTGGACTTACGAACGGGCCCCAGGAACGAATTGTGTTTGTAAGTCAATGACTGTGTACTCATCTGCGTTTGGGGCCTAAGCCAATGGTGCAAATTTCACACTTCCTCTGTGATAGGGGCAACCCTTCCATAAGACAACCACTCTTAAGTTACCACAAAAAAATATTTATTTAATTAGCCCGAGAAAAATGAAAGACTAAGTAGACTACTCATCAAATGTTTATCTCACAACTTTGAATTATTATTCAAGTGCTCTATGGACAATAAAACGATGAGCACAATATGAAAGTTATTGACCCAATTATTGATTACGAGTCAAAAAACCAGGATTCGAACTCACGACATTTCGAATGCGAGTAAAACACTCCACAACAGTTCCACCTCACTTAACTACTCTAAGCAGATGAAAACGTAACAATCTAAAAGCAGGATATAAAGATATTATCGTTTCATGTGTGTGCTTTCTCTAGGAACTCTTGACTTTCTTCCGCATGCAAAAAACAAGAAAAAAACTTCCCAAAGCAAGACTTTCCTGAAATTGTGTCTGGAGACAAAAGGCTTCACGTATATATAAAGGGCTTTTACAATTCCATAAATGTCGACATATTTGAGGTCTTTGTATTAGGCTACATGTCGCTATTTATTTGTAACAATGCAGTTATATGGCCTCAGGCAACTCAAACAGCCCTGGACTACTTCCACTTGCTCTCCAACGAACCTTACTCTCCTGGTTGCCGTAGGCGAGGATCTGAAGGCAGTCTGTGGTGATGGCCAGGAACTTGACGTTGGTGCGGTTCAGCAGCGCCACCATCTTCTGCAGGCCACCAGCCAGGCGCACGGCCATTTTGCTGCCCTCTTGGTGCAGCAGCAAGTTGTGCAGTGTGGTGATGGCATAGAACACAACCGATTCCACGGGAGAGCTGCAGGGGCAACGCACGCAGAGGCCTCAAGCTAAAGCCCAAATACAATTATCTGAGTGAACGTGCAAATCTTTACAAGGGTGTTTTGAAAGCAGCTTTGGTCGACAATAAATACAGAGATCAGCATTATCTTTAAGAAAATCTTCAACCGGCGGAGCTGTGAGGTGGAAGTATACAGTTAGTGAGCTCTGAACCTGTCTGTATAGATTTTGAGTCATCTCCTTATGCATGTGGGTTTGAAGATATATATGTGAGAAGATATGCAATGAACAAAAACTAGCAAAATATTTAAATGCAGGACTCCAGTGATGATTTTATGTACATCTTAAGATGTATTATTTCTTCAACTATTGTATGTGAACGATAATTGATGTTCAACTAAGATAGTGGATAAAAGGAATGGCACATTTATTACCCTTGTGCCTTCTACAATACGATTACACCTCCGATTAGCATGGTTGGCAATGTACAGTCTAAAAGTTGTTCAAAATCCATACAATTCACCGAAAGCACTAGAATATCTGGTATGTACACCAAAATCAGTGTACAATGCTTAAGATGTCCTAGCTAGACCATGCAAGCCGTTACATGCTCAGCTAGGCACAATGTGGTTTATCTTTCAATGCACAATAGAGCAATGTCATAAAAGCGATGACATTAAAATGCTTTGCCCCGTTCGTCCTTCCTGCATTAGTTCCACAACAAACAATACGCTCCGCACACAAAGATCACACATACTGACCAATAGTAATTCTGGTAGGATTTTTCAAAGGCTTTTCACACAAGGGACAGGGCAAAGAACCTTTAAAAATATCCATTAAATCCACATTTCTCACGCATCAACTTTTTCCCCGTTCAGATGCCCAACACGTCCCGGTTGCTCGACGTATAGATCAGAAGTTCAGGATTAACACACGCAACATAAAAAAAACAGCGTTATTACCAGACAGCCGATACCGTAGCATAACAGGCCACACCTGAGCATCTTGACAAGGGCAGGGATGCCACCAGACTTGAAGATGGTGAGCAGGCCCTGCTGGTGGTGGGAGAGGCTGTGCAGTGTGCCAGCAGTGTGGCGTGCCGTGTCTACGTCGCCTGTGTTCTGCATGGCACGCACGAGTGCAGCCACTAGCGGTGGCGAGTTGATGATGGAGAGACGCGCCGCGTCCTTCTGCGTCAGCTGGTGCACCATCATGGCTGCCTGACCCACCACCACCTGACAAGAGACAAGGGAAAAAAATAAGTATAACAAGCAATGAGTGCACATTTCTCCAAGTGCGGCTGGGGGACATGTTGGTGGCCAAGAGAATGAAGAGACTTGTGCGAGTGTTATTCCTCACGTATGTTGCTCATCTCCAGTTTCCACCCTCCCCATGTAAAACACTCCTTATAAAGAAATTGGCCAAACACCCCAAACTATGACCCCCCTGAGAAAAAGTCCTGAGGATCAGAAAGGTTTTCTGAGATAAATAAAGGGCACTCATTATAAATGCCAGCTCCGTGGCACATTAGTTAGTGGGCTTGGCTGACAATTGGTAATACAGGAGTTAAAATTGCTGCCTGGGGTCAGAAATTATGATTTTTCCATCATCAATGTCAATAAAACAAGTAACACTGTGGGAAATCAAGAGTGGTTATCCCATGGAAAACCTGGCCAACACCTGAGAATGTGAAATTAAGACCAATAGTGCTACGCGGTCACTCCAGGCTCATTGGCTGACTTTAACTTCAACACATGAAATACAAACCTTACTTATATTGTGCTGTTTACAATATTGACCAGCGGCACATCACAATATTAATTCTGAGTTTAAGAATTAAGTGTCATATTGAAAATATGAGATTTAATAATTTTCCGAAAGACAACTTAATTGCACAATGTATTTGCATATCACAATCTCCAATAAATAGATTTTTCTTGACCAAGATTTGGACAAAAAATCCTATTGCCAGAAAATAACCACGAGTCCAGGGGAGTAATCACCGGCACAAAGTGGCGATGTGCTGACCCACAGGCATGAAATAATTCAACCACCCCCACTTTTAAATAATTGCTGCAATCAATTATCGATTACAAGTCAATTCAAGAGTCCATTCGAATTGGCTCATCTGCACTTTTTTTTAATCCTACCACCTCATACTATCTTAATTTAATGCGTGACTAATAAGCACAAGATTGCTAGTCTAATCGCAAATCCTTAGAGGTCTACTGTGCATTATCAGCTGTTCCCTGCCACCCCTCACGTGCCTGGTCCTCATCGTTGAGCAGCTTGGTGAGCTCAGGGATGGCACGTGTCGCCAAGTCGGCGTCGTCCTGGTAGTTGATGAGATTGACGACGGCGCTCTTGAGCATCTGAGCGGGCTCGGCGAGGCGCTGCACGTTGGTCGGGTGGTTCCCGTCGAACTGCGTGGGCATCACCTGCACACCCTCCTCCAGCGTCTCAGGGAACAGTGCCCCGCGCACGCGGTGGGCACGCGTCGCCGCATACGATGTCTCCACCTCTGAGCAGGTAGGAGGGAAAAACAGCGAGTGTTAAACCATGGCGCAGAAGCAGCTGTGCACACAGAGAACAACCACAGCCGTTGTGATCAAGAAGACTGTGCTTGCACTTCAGCTTGCCTTGTTTAAAAGTTTGTAAATGCAAAAGTGAGGCTGGGTGACAGCTTTGGTTCGAGTTCTTCACTAACAAATGGAAGCTTGAGAGTTCATATCCAGGTTGAAGGCCAACCAAGTCTACCAGTATCATTCCTCTCAGGTTGATATATGTACCACTATGGGAAGCAAACTGTGGTTGTGCTGTGAGATAACTGATTCCCGCTCACTGTCAATGGAGAGGAGCGCTGCCCCACACACTTGCTTGAGCATGGAGACACTTTTCCTTTTGATAAGTGGTTGCCATGATACACAGCATGCCAGGGACATTTACAGAAGACAAAG
Source organism: Lampetra fluviatilis (assembly GCF_964198595.1). Classification (NCBI taxonomy): domain Eukaryota; kingdom Metazoa; phylum Chordata; class Hyperoartia; order Petromyzontiformes; family Petromyzontidae; genus Lampetra; species Lampetra fluviatilis. The sequence goes on along the minus strand of NC_136275.1, from coordinate 22,349,494 downwards.
GCATCTGTTGTTTGGCTTTCATTGCCAGGGTATAATGTTGAAATATTTCACGGGAAATATGACAACAGTAAAGATATTTCATCCCGTTATAAGCGACAAAAAATAATCCAAAGAATCTAACAAGGCAGTCATGCAAGAGGATCTGGGAAGTCTCTCTCACTACTATGCAAAATCTCCTTAAAAATGAGCAGTTTTGGGTGTTTATGTTGAATCCCAAGTTTCCACCTAAGTCAGTTTGGCTGTGAGGCACATAATCTGCATACAATCAGAAGCATGGAAGTACAAACAAAGACTAAGTAAGTTAAGAATATGGGACAGCTTTATCTTGAACTGACATGGAGGCCTGCGAGTAAAACTATAACTTGGGAGAAGCCGGGTAAGATGGGGAAATAAGTGAGGAAAGACACCATGCTTACTGAGCGATCGTTGTACTCACCGGCAACCTGTCTGGCATTGAAGCCCTGGTGCTGGAAGCCCTGCTCCCACTCAAAGCCCAGTGCCGAGTCGGCTTGCTCGTCCTCCAGGTGCTTGCCGTTCAGTGACTGAGTGCGTGTGACTGCCCCGGAGTGGATGCCAGAGTCCAGGTAGGACTGCTGCTGCCACTGGCTCACCTGGACCTTACGGTCAGGATCCACCGCCATGTCCAACTCCATCAGGTCGGCTGCAAAAGTGACAAATGGGTGTGTGGTTCTCCGGCACATGCATTCCCCAACAAATATCACTCCGGACCACAGGCCTTGATATGAATCTATCGGGAATTGAAAGGTTTTGTGCACAATTTAATGAAAAGTTGCTTCGTCTCCATAACCTACAATGAGGTTAATTGTACAAATCAATGTATATCAGCCATTTTCTATAAATGTAAATCTTGCCGACAGTGTCTCCCACCAAAAATTAGTTTGGGTGACACTTGGAACCAGTGGCACACCCATAGGCCAATCACGGAAACTCCACATTTATGTGGTGGGAGCCAGTCTCTTCATAGGATGACCAATTTTGACTTTCAATTAACAATAACTCGCTAAACACCATGTACATGGCGAATTACATATTCATATTCCTATTTTGGGTGATCGCAAACTTGTAATAATGTACCCACCTATGCCCTTCACTCATATTTACACCACTGCTCATTATCATACCTACTCATCATACAATTTTCTTAAAAACTGGGTTTCCCAAACCGGTGCTCCTGATAATCTATTCTATCGTGTATTTTGGATTTGAAAGAGATACCAGCTTAAGACTACTGGTGCAAACAACAGGTTTTATAGAGTTCAACCTTACAATGAACACCAAAAAGGGACTTGAATGTTACGTCTGACCAACATCGGTATGCATTACATAGGATGTGAACAAAAACACAAATGTTTGAGAGACTTTACTTTGAACAAAGAAAAGACTATTTCAGATCCTGGTACATTTAGTTGGATGTGAAATGCAGTTAAGTAAAAATAACAACGAAAATGCATCACAATAGCTACTTGTGCATGCAAAGTAAAAGGCATCGTGAACAATATGCATGACAATACATTTACATTAAAATCATGAAATAAAATGTATGATCACTATACATATGCATACAGTTTCATTCAGTGTATTTGAGAAAACTCTTACCATGTAAGGACATCTTTCGTTGAAAGTTCCTTGTCACCAAAGATTATTTGAAAAGTTCCTGCAACAAGAGAAGTAATTTTGTTGAGCATGGACACTTAACGAATGCCCTCATTGCAAGTACAACATCCACAAATCCCATCGACAAATGTACTCAACAGCTTAGTGTTTAAAGCAGAGAGAAACACGGGTTGGCTAATCAGAATACTAACTAACCTCCCTCCCTTTTCTTTTTTTTCTGAAATACTGAAACAGTTAATTCACTCAACACCAATGACCTAGATTCAGAAATGCCTTGTTTTTTGTTTTCAAAAGTTCAGCCAATTCTGTTTTTAAGAAGCCTAAAATTGGTGGGGCACAGGGCCAGGTTAGCTCTTGTGGATCTGGAAAGTCGGGGCCCATTAATAACCACCGTAGGAAAATCCCCTGCAGCAAAAAGTGAATATGCACACTTGACCACTGCAACTGCCCCAGAAACACTCATGGACACTTTGCAACTAAGCAAACTTCTAAAGTGTTGAAAAAGTTACTTGGCAATTTTTTCTGAGCAATACAGTATTTACTTTTAGGTGCTCAAAACGTGGGCCTTTTAACACCTGTCTACTTAGCAAGTGTTGTAAAAGGATTAAGCAGTGTTTCTATATCTTGCATTCACTTTTGTGAATGAAGGATTATTCATCTTTACAAAAATATGAATCCTGGCACCCAAATCATAAACTGATAAAACAGTGTAAAGTGCATTTACAACAATAGTACACAGTCTTAAAAAAATAAACTGGATATTAGGCACCTACACATATACTTTTGTGGCAGTCGGTGCTATGTCTCTTCCAAAATGTACTATAGTCACTTCATTCACATTATAAACATAACATGCAAATGCAACTCGAGCAAATATAAACATCATTTCCACAATATGGTTAAAATCAGGCATGGTCGGCACATGCATGAAATCTAGATTTTTGGATTCAAAAGTTGGCGGATCATAAATCATATGCTGTGATACTCCCAAGCAGCTGGGCTGCGAGTAACCAAGGATATGGCAGGACAGCGCTTGGATTGAGGACGTTTATTCTATTGTAATGTATTGGTCTTCGATAGGTACTTTGGCTTCCTTCCAATTGCAAAATACTGCTTAAAATTTAACAAACAACCTAATGCAGGAGTCTTCCTGAAAGTCTTGAAATTCACATCACTCTTTCCAGGCTAAATAACTACTGTTGTAATCCCTGGCCACTGAGAACAGTGAAGAGGTTCATGTTTAAACAGGTACAATGTAGAACCTCAAAATGCGAAAATGCAGCATGATGGTGGCCAGGAAAAGTAGTGCTCACTGCCGATTCAAGTGCCCATTAAATCTTATCCCCGAAAGTTGTTCTGCTTAGCAACATACAACCTTCATATAACGCCAGCCCATAAAACACTTTTTTTTCAGTCAAGGGCCTACATCTGTAAGCAATTTATCTGACAAACAGCGTCACATTCCTACAAATTTCATAGTGCCCCTGAAAAGAGCCTGCTGCAAAAGCGGCCTGGGAGCAGACAAGCGAGTCCAGTTGATCGGCACAGCACGTGTTGTTTAATGGCTCATAGACCCATTACATCTTTAACAGGAATGTGCACCAATGGCATTCTAAAAGCAGCTCTTATAGGCTTTATAACCATAGGACAAGTTCAAATCCTAGTCGGGGGTGAACTCAGCCTATCATTCTTTGGTCGATAAAATTAATGAATATTTGTGGCTGTCCTATACAGACTCAACCCCACCATAGTCTTAGGGCAGCCAAAGGAGATACGTGCCACCCCTTGTTTGATTGAAGAGGCAATTAATTTTAACCACACAATAAAACAAATGTAAAACACAAGGTACCATTATCTTGAATGCGATTGTTAAATATACAATCAAATGTCGACAGTGACCAAGAAAAACAAGTTGCTTCTACAATACCAAAGCATTAGCATTGGTAAAGTTACTTTACCATCCCCCGCATTCCCAAATGCATATCCCATGAACGTCATGGGACCTCCTTTGCCAGTACCAAAATATGAGAATAGGTTTTTTCAACACCGTTTGAGACAAGGCTCAAAAGAAAGCTGTCTCCGGTGTGGACCAATCAGTTTCAAAGACAATGCATATATGATCAGTTTTTTGTTTGCGTTTTGACCATAAGTATTGTGGTTAATGCAGACATGATTCCTTGTAAAAGGTTTCAGTTTGGGGTTTTAACAACTTAACACCTGTTTTGTTGCCAGATAAAAGGGGAAAAACCTATGCTCATCCAATGAACGGTTTAGCAAACAGGCAGCGCATTATTGCTCACTAATCTAGGTGACGATTTTCAAACAACTTCAAAGATTGCAGAATGAAATGCAACAAAAACACGGCAGAGAATTTGTTAGAGCCAATGGTCAAACACGTTGCACTGAATAAAACGTTTGCCCCCCCCATACCACACGGCCCCTTCTGCAACCTTCAACCCCCCACCTCCGCGCCACACCATCCACACAACAACCCTCCTTATTCGGAACAACGCAGATACGGCGCTCCCTTCACATGGCACTGAAGTGAGGGCGGGGGATGGGAGATGGCTTAGGAAGTCTGGACACACCAATCCCACCAATGACTTCATCGCCATCCAAGTACACTTGTCTGCACAGTTCTGACTCAACGCTACTTAACAAACACAACAATGATCCACTATTTGGCGTTATGAACTGTAGGGAGCAAAGTGCTGTGAGTGAGCGCCTATTAACGCTCGTATAAGCCAGAAACAATAAAAAACCACAAAGATCCACCGTATAGCATTAACAGACTTGGGGCAAGTGCTGTTAGGGAACACTTATGAAGGTCTGCTCGGAATTTATGGATGGTGGGTGACTAGCACCACACCAGGCCGCCTTTGTCTCCCTCATGGCGATGTTTACGCACCGCACCAGGTACTCGTGAGGCCCAGGACCGGTTCAGATAATCGTCATTGGTGTTGGTCGTAAGCGGGAGTCGAACTCGTGTCGCCGGGTTCGTAGCAGAGCACGCTAACCACTACTCTACCGCTCCCCAACAGGTATTTACTCGGTGGTCAGAACACACACCCACATCCACCTTGCCCTCCATCACAGATATTTACTTAAGACTGAGTTGACCCAGGAGAGGCCCTTCAAAGGTTCAAATAACACGTTTTACTTGTGTTATTCATGACAAGGAATACATGCAGCAGGCCAGCATTGTTTGGAGAATGCAAACAACTGCTCCCAAAAACACATAAGCAGTTACACACACAAGCTAGATGATACAATAATAGTGTAGGGAAACCTGCTCATGGATACGATGCGAAAGAAGTTCACCATACAGACATAATCTTGATTTGAAGCTTTCGTGACTGCAGGAATCCATACTCTTTGGTTCTTTCGGTAAAGTCACGTAAGTATGATGATGGACGCTTGTGTTGCGCCCGAAACGTCGTGATTTATTTTATATCTACGTGACTTTACCGAAAGAACCAAAGAGTATACAGACATAAGTAACCCCCCTTGTTCACAGGTTCGTTTTCACAGCACACCCACCAGACTTCCTTACCCCGTCTTACTCATCTCATTCTTTTCAAATGGTTTACTTTCGTCATGACCCACGACTGCAACAACAGCGACACACTAAACAGTGACAAGGGTTTGACGTGTTCGGCAATGGTGAATACATGCCAGCAACCTGAATCAGCAACAATGCCAAAAGGCGTAACAATTTCAGACCAGTTATAATTTCAACCTGCCCATGCCTGCAGGAAAAAAAACATTACGATATCTGCTGTACTCTGCTGAATATGACGAGGGGCCCTATGTGTTTACGAACGACTCTTGCCTATAACCCCAATAGCATTTATTTAACTGGACACGACTGAAGAGACTAAAGACAAACAAAAACTGGTCCAGTGTTTTGCTTTTTTTTTAAACAAAAATTATATTGTAAAACAATGGTCCAGAGGATCCATTCATTGACAATTAAATATTATGTTGGTTTATTTTCAAGTTCCACTGAAGCTGATGTTGGCAGCCAAACTTCTGAGCGAATGTTTCATTAAGTTGTGCATTTCAGCAGCACAAGTATTGGGGGGGTAAAGGTGCGTTTTGATCCAAGTACACGGACCACACTTAATTACATTTAATCTTTATTTACATAAGCAAATAGCACTTGATTACAAGGCTACAATTGCAGTTCATTACGTCAACACTGACTTGGTGAAGTAGTAAAAAAAACGGATGCAAAAATAGCCTTCAATTACTTTATCACTTGTGAGCTTAAAGGAATTACTATTTTTCTGGGTATCATATATGTAGTAGTACTTTTATCCTCAAATAGTATGCACTTTTAATAGCTTGTTATAAAACATGCCAATCAGCAAAATACCAAGTATATTTTTACCATAACTTGACCACTGCATAAAATACAACTTCACTTGCCATATTAAACATGTATTTAATAATAACACAGATTAATCTCCACAGGTACAGCCTACCAAAAGTTAGCATAACTCTGAAAAGATGGAACCGTACGGTAATACAATTGGTGGCCACTACTGAATATTGCCAAGCAAGACACACGTTGAGGATCGATAATGCATGTATATTACAGTCGTACTACCACCTACAAATGTATTTTAATTTGAACAACTAAACGCTACAAAATTCCTCTCACATTAAAGTAGCTAAAGTATGTGAAACTATTACAAATGGGTTATTCAGAGAGAAACACCGATCAGAAATCTGCGGTCCACTCACGACTGCAGCTGAGACGTCTCTTTTTTTGTAAACCTTGTTGGATTCTCCCCCTTAACGTCAACACTGGATTAGTCTTTAAGCATTTAAAGACCGGGTCTAAACCAACGCTTTAATGCAAAGCTTAATTAGGGGCACCGCAAACTAAACCCGAACCAACTTACGCCTGTGCAAGTCCTTGTTTACACTCAACAACAGAAGCACAATGTACACATACGGTGGTACTGTATAGGTTTAAAAAAAAACAACTACCCAATTAATTATTATTACCCAATTAATATTACAATCAACGTATATATATATACACTTATAACGTGTAAATGTACATCACCTATTTCACCTTGTTGATTGTTGGAATAAATTATGTTAGCGAGAACCTATTAACGTGAATCATTCTAACCCACCTCACAAACCAGCCCAGATGTACATTGATGGCCAATTCTATCTCGTTAAGGCCATCATATTCCAAATGTCAATGCTGTTGTGCACCAACGATAAAAATCTAACTCAAGTCACTGAGATCATAACCCATCTATCTCCCTTAACACCGTGCTTCCAAAGCACATGCGCAACAGCCATATAACAACACATCGTGTGTAAAACACGCGTGAATTCAAGCTTCGCATGTACAAAACGTATGCAGGTCAACACAAATTAGAGGCACTAAAAAAACAACTAGTTAAAAAGACACGCGTGGAAGAAGAATCTCGTGCCTTGACCTCCTTACAGCCACAACCACCACCACATTCAGATGCCTCAGCCAAACTTTGCAAAGCACCCTTCTTCCCCTACCTGGCGTTTATGATACTGGAGTCTGCACGAGACTCAGTAGGGGTTGTTCCCCTAGAGGTCTGCGTTGCTTTGCTCCGAATGTTGATATTGAACACGAACTAGTGAGCCTCTCTTTTTCTTACGCCCCACCGCCAGCAGCCACAATGAACGCAAGACAAGCACATACACATTGCGTTATATACATCTACACATATATACATTGTGCTCTACAACAGGGTGTGTAACGTGCAGTATACACAAGGTACACACAGTTGTGCAAGTATAAATAATCGTGTGCCCAATACAACTTTAAGTGCCCCGCATTTAAAAATGTAATCTAATAACAGTACTTACTATAGAAATGATAGTTATGCTTAACTGTGGTGGTAATCATACGAGTAATGAGTTAATGATACATCTGTAAACCAAAGCAAAGATAACAATTACACACAATACACACAAAATACACACTAAATACACACAGCACCATCACCCATTGCATTACAAATAACACGAATACTTAACCTGTGTAGTTTAAATGCGGTAGTGGACATCACTTACCAGCACGTATCTCTCAACTGAAATGCAGTTTCACGTGTAATAGGAACTATCCACAACCCTGTACAAATAGCACGGTAATGATATTCGCAGTGGGATTTAAAACTTTAAAGGATTGGAATCAAACACAGCACAATAGGGGCAGAGTTACAAGTTCAGTCCCGAACGTAACAAGACACAAAAGAGTTACCACCAACAACCAACCAGTTGATCCGACAACAAGCGACACTTAGCGAGACGATAACATCGACAACATCATCATCACCAACATCTTGGTTTAACATCATTACCAACATCTTCGTTTATTAACATCATCACTACCAGAGACGCCCCAACTCCTCACACGACCAAGTCTCTTGTCGCGCTCGCTCGACTCGCTCAACACTGCCACGGCTCGACTCCGACTGTGTGTGTGTAGGTGAAGGGAAGACACTGACCGTGAGGGAATGTCGTAGTGGTGGCTATGGAAGTAGAGGGAGGAAGACGAAGCAGCGGCAGCTGGAAACCGCCTCGGTCTAAAGAGCCCGAGGCGAAATGGCGGCAGCGGGGGCGGAGCACCGCGGCGAGTGTATCCCTGCGCCACGCGGCGAGTTGTATCCCTGCGCCACGCGGCGAGTTGTATCCCTGCGCTACGCGGCGTCGAGAAAAGTAGTGCACACATCCCCCCCCTCTTCACCACTCGCCTCCCCCCCCACTCCTCGACTCTCCCACTAGGCTGCTAATGCGGACTACGAGATCCAAACGCGTGCACCTATGCAGGTTATGCTTTACAAAGGGATGTTATACTCCCATTTGCGGTTTAAACTTTATAGATTTGAAGCTTTCGTGACTGCAAGGATTCATACTCTTAGGTTTTTTTCGGTAAAGTCACGTAGGTAAAAATAAATAATGAAATTCATATAAATAATAGAAATAAAATAATATATCACTTATTTTCTATTATTATTTCTATTATTTATTTTTACCTACGTGACTTTACCGGGAAAAAAACCTAAGAGCATTAAACGTTATACTTTACACAATTGCGCAAGTCTCCGACGCTTATTGTCCGCTCAAACCTTCGTGCTTCTCTATTTATGTGCTACGAAAAGGGGACATTGCCCGAAACGTCGCCTATTATATACCATGCTGTAGTGGTTATTTTTTTAATGGCGAATGTGTTGAGTTTTATTGCCTTTTCCAGGCGTGTCTCGCTTAACGACAGAGATACGTTCCGCAACATTCGTTAAACGATCTTTCGTGTTCCCGTTGATTCGTCCCATGTTAAAAGCTTGCGCTACGTTTGAGCCACAACATGTTCCACACCTGAACAACTTTCTTCTTCTTTAACGTTAGAAATACAAATTATAGTTTTAAAATAAAGTGATAAAACATCAAATGCAATACTTACCACACACGAAAAACCACCGTGCTTGCTTGCAGGCGTCTGCAACAAACCGATAAGAGACTTTGTTATGATTATTAGCGCACTCTGGACCTTATAAAATACGAGTCATCTGAGAATTGCTTGAGAAAGTGTCAATTGTACTGTCAAAAATAACTTGAAAAATCTCAATCTAGGTTTGAAGCTTTCGTGACTGCAGGGATCCATACTCTTTGGTTCTTTCGGTAAAGTCACGTAGGTATAAAATAAAATAAATTAAATCACGACGTTTCGATCGCTACACAATCATCATCAGGTGGGAAACCCACAGCCAGAATTTTTTTTCCTGAAAAATCCCACTTACATTATTAACATATAAGATGCACAATATGACTTGTTCGTATTTTTTAGGGGGGGGAAGGGGGGGCAAAAGTGGACGCCGTTAGCGCAGTTTGAGATGGGGTTCATTTTTTTTATATCAGTGGAGGGCAGGTGTGGTGGTGGTGGTAGTGGTGGTGTCGCCTTCCCTTTTGTTTGTAGGGCACGGAGAGGAGGGGGGAGTGATGAGGCCTCGTGCGTCACAAAGGCCCACACGCTCACCTGGCGTGGGACTGAACCGTGTGAGCACACGAACCGTGCGATGTTGTCTCGAGTCGACGTGAGTAGCTCCGCCACGTGGAACTGAGCACAGCAGGCAAGCTGTCCCCATTTGAATAAGACGAACAAGCCATATGCTCACCACTAAGGGTGGTATTATTCACGCCCCAAGGTGGTTAGATACATTTTCACGACTCAGGACCACGATTCGATCCAGAGATGTATTTTACTGGTAGGAACCTCCTGGTTACACCAGCCCACAGGAGATTATTGTGTCCGTCCGTCCGTCGTGATTCCAAAAATGGGAGGAGTGGGGCTGGGTGGGGAGGGGATGGTGGGGAGGAGCTGGGTGGGGAGGGTGGGGAGGGGCTGGGTGGGGAGGGTGGGGCTGGGTGGGGGGTGGGAGGGGTGGGGCTGGGTGGGGAGGGGCTGGTTAGGGAGGGTGGGGCTGGGTGGGGAGGGGCTGGTTGGGGAGGGTCGGGAGGGGCTGGGTGGGGAGGGTGGGGCTGGGTGGGGCTGGGTGGGGGGTGACTGGTCACCCCGTGGGGCCCTTATAAAACTCAACGTTTAACCTACTCACGCCGGCTTGTGCCCGCCCTCACAGTCGGGCATATTTGCGGAATACACCACGCCGCCGTTGACCCTGGCCATTGACCGAGCAACCCAACGTTCCTACCAGCTCCCTCCGCAGGAATGTGTTGTAGTCAGATTATTTGTACTACCTCTATTGTGCACTGTTTCACTTTTTTCGTCTGTCTCATATTACTATTTTTGGCTGTTGCCCATTGCCTACATGTAGAACTGTTCACGCATTTGCATACACAGTAATTTGCTTAAATAAACAACATGTTATTTTTCACATGCATAATTAAATGCATGGATTTGTGCAAAGCTACTGCTAGTAAAATCAAAGTCTAAGGTAAGTCAACATGTATAAACTGCTAGATCTAATATTGGGATGTTACTCATATCCACTCGTAGCTTTGAGCCTATATTTTGGAAATTCCGCATTTTTTATGGTGCATGATGACTATTGTAGGCTTCTCTAATTTTCTTGGCCTTGGAGGGATGATGTGATGAGTTAACCTCCACTAGGATGTGAACTCATGGATTTTGTGAAGCAAACATCATAACCACAACAACACATCGTCAGATAGACCAGTTATTTCTGTTTAACCCAGAAAGCATAATTCAATCTCAAGACCCTTTTTGGGGATTGATGGCCAAATCACCTGGAATGTGCCCAACTCCTAATTCATATCTCAATAGCTAATCAGAGTAGGTATCACTTGTATTGGTTACCATGAAAAATAGTGCTATAGGCTTTAAGGACCGTGTGGTGGGTAGCAGAGGGCAGTGGAGTAAAATCCATTGTTGTACTGTACTCGTGTGCTCCTACATCCTTCAACCTGCACTGAGGTAAAGTCAAATAACCACCAATACCCTCATGGCAGCCGAAGGTCCTCATCCAGCAATGGATTCACAAGGGGCTGTCTGTACATGCGCACATACCTGCAGAGGATGTTTGCCTTTTCCCCCTTGTTTTTGGCAGCTCCTGCCACAAGGGCTGTGAGATTGTATTTCTCCTCGTTTACATCCTCTCCTCTTCCATGATGTAATTGTTTAAACATTGCTCTCTCCAACGACGTTTCGCAAGCCACTGAAAAGTAATACACATGAAACAGGCCCGCGTAAAACCTACATTTGATTTCATTTTTCATACTGCACAGTACTGCATGAACACAGATTCTTACTCTTTTAAAGTGATGTTGAAAATTGCACGTGTCCTTAATGAGGCCATGATATGAAGAAACACCCTGCAGCCACATATCGCAACTTCAATGCAATCTGGACCAAAACACTCCAAAGGCAATTTAAAGGATGAATGAAGACACCCGCCCATTAAGGAGTAATGTAGTAAAATGAGACGCAATTGCCTACTTATACATAATCCACGAATTTTCCTGACAATCTAGTCTTATAAATGGAAATGTTGGTGTTTGATTAATTCTTGCACCTTTCGAACAAAATTATCTCTAAGTTCCCAAGATTTAAATATCAATAACAAAGACAAGTAATGGTGACTTAACGAGTGTGGAGTGGTGCTCAATTCCATTGGCAGCTCTGACCCAGTGATAGGAATTCAACAGGAGCCAGTCTCCTTCTAGGGGAGCCAAGCACCCCAGAATTTAACGTAATTCTGTTGAAATAATCCCATAAGATCGTGACCTATGTGACCAATACAATAATGAACATGGATTCAGAAATAACCAATCAGAAGCAAATATAAAATACAGCACCCAATACTGTACAGACCTCATCCTATATCGCACATTTGACTGAGATTCCACACACATTTAACGAAGAATGTAGCCTACTTTTTTATGTAACGACTAGATTGCAGGTGTAAGTAACGCTGTTGAGGAGACTAAGGGATGCACATTGCAACATGTATTTTTTTTATGCACTGTGCACGCTACCTGTTTATGTTTGAGTAAGGTAAACCTCTGCGACTACTCTCCACCTACGCCCTTCCTTCCTCTGCTATGCTCTCAAGAAATGGTGTTTCTGCTGGTGATAGAGTCCAACATCCTTGTGTTCGTATTTGGAGTCTTCGTGAGTGATTGTCCCTACCAAAGTACACTTGTTATAATACAATTGCAATATAGAATTTAAAAATATATATCTGTTTGCCGACCACTTGGTGCTGTGCTTAAAGTGCTCGACATACATTGTCAAGATCACAAGTTCAAATCCCACTATGGGGTGTACTCGACCTATCATCACTTCAGGGTTGATCAAATATGTACTAATTTGTAAGAAATTGCATGCTGGAGAGACTGCTCCATATCGCTGAAAGCTGTAATTCACAACACTGGATTAGGACCGTCAATGAGGATGAGCATTGGCCATTGAACCTCGACTTATGCCTTTTTAAAGTGCACTACAAATGCTTTGTAAAGTACATGTTTTCTACATCATTGACGTATTTATTTTCTTTTTCAAACGTTAAAGTAATAATCTTAATTCTGCGCTAAAAAAAATACGACTTCCTGAACTATAAGCCTTTTAAGATCAGTGCTAAACTTTGAGTAATAAGCTGAACCAGCAACACATTTGTCAGTGTGAGAATGAAGGAGAGAAGCCTGCAAGGCCTGTCCTGGCAAAATGTCATGGGAGACAGCCCTGGTTCATGTCGCTGCAAGGCACCTCGATTAACATCGCCACTGCCATGGCCCTAATAATAGAACTGGCAATTAAACATAACTTAAAAGCTACTTGTGAGCTGATGAAAGTAACGATACTGACATTAGTTCTCATAATGCGCCTTGCAGCTTAATTCCTTGCTACGAGAGGGCAAATTCTATTAAAGCCACAAATATATATTTAATGTGTATTTTGGGAACATAAGTCAAAGGTCAACATGCCGCCATGTTCAAAGGAGTGCGGAGTGGTGCTAATTTAATTTGGCGTTAAGTGAGCCAATGGTAGCCATCATGACATAGGACAACCACTGTAGGATTTCTATAAAGCAGTACTCATTTTACCTGCAATGGATGGATAATGGAAGAGGTGGACCGGCAACCAAGATAAGAACTCGCAACTTTCCGATTGTTAGATAAGTATTGCAGTCGAAAAACAGTATAAATGGTATAGAATATTGACAACTCATGTATAATGTTCAAATATGCACATTTGTAGAATATCCATCTGTAAAATAAACTCAAGAATAACATGTCACAATTGGCAACAACACTTACAATGAGATAAACACATCATGTCATAGACTAAAACCTCTTTGCCACTGTGTCTCAAATACATCATAATTATATGCTATAATGGCCTCACACGTCTTTCACAACAATAGGCTTCTGCACCTGAATCCACGTTATTTACAGCACAGTGCCATATCCGTGTTTTGGCTACAATGCTTATCTGTGACCCCATGCCTGGCTAATTCGCCACACTGCAAAAAGAGGTGTTGCATCTCAGCTATGTGTCCAGGGAAACGCCTTACATACGAACAGAACGATTGCAGAATTGTAATTCAGAAAGTCTGAGACTTTTCCACTTTCACAGATAAGCACTGCATCCACTAGCATCCCAGACAATCCATCTGGTGTTCAGTTTACACATGAGCATCACCACTGCCTGTTCGTTTCATGGGCTCATATTTTGCATAATATTGTACGTAAATTGTGTGACATTACAGTAGTTCTAAATAAATAATGCACTGGTATTAGTGGCATTATTGATATCCATTACATTCAATTAAAATCAAAGTGCCTGCCTGCTCGAACAATCATAGCGCATTGCAGAGGGGGCCGCCCTAAGCTGGTTGGAGGAATTGTATGTTCCTGGTAACGAATGAGATCCAAAGCTATCCTGGGAAACTGCTCATCCAGCAGTGGCTCAACAATGTTCTGTAAATTACAATTGTTGTATGCATGTTGAATTTCTTTCGCATCATACCTAACCAACCGTGTTAATAGGTGTTATTATTACTATGAAAGCTGGGCAAGGCATAATATAGAATAATGTGGTTAAGGTCATGATAACAATATCTGGTCAGGTGATACTCTGCCAGAGTGCTTCACTCACACTTGACCATGGGTTCAATTCCTGCTTGGTATGGGATTAGCTCAGCCAGCTCATCATCCCTCTGAGCCCATTAAATTAGTGCCACTTTGCAGAAACTAATTGATGATTTTATCTTTGATGAAGAGACTGGCCCTCATCATGATCAAATCATCATGATTGCACCGATCTCACCAGATCTCTGAAACTAAGCAGGTTTGAGCCTACTTCGTACATTCATATGTACGATGTAATGGGAAAGTTACTTATTTATAGGACAACCATTGTTGATTTCTCACGAAGTAGTAAATGCGTAGTTGTAATTTAATGTGGAGTGGTAATTGGTTGTAATTGGAAGTCCATTTACTCCGTTTTTACAAAAGTAATTAAGGTCATTTCCCAAACCTCTGTAAAGAACAAGCACACAGATACGTGTAATACAGACAATCCCACCCAAACCCACTCCTCTTCCTTGCAGTGCCCCAAGGCTGCCATTGTAACTCAGTGTAGGTGGGGTGACACAGCACTCATTTAATTTTGCACACCCTTATGAGCACAGCTCAGAACACTGTAACCAGAGGTCACGCTGCTCTCATATTCCTTGGCAAAGAAGAATCATGCATCACGCCGTGAATGTTATCCATAATGTTTTCGAATTGGAATACGATTTTATGAATGTTATATGACGTTTAATAAACATATCAATATGCACATACTATAGAGAGTATATTGTGGTTTTTAACTATTTTTCAATGAGTAAAATCAAGTATGGATCGCTTCTGAGCCAAAGTGCGTGCATGATGAGCATGGTGCAGTGGTCATCTCCAATTACAGCCCTGAATTAGTGCCGGACATTCCACATTCCCATTCCAAGGGGCAGTTATTCCATTGGACAAGCACTGCAGGGTTCCCACAAATCGTCCCCAGAGTGATTTTAAATTTTAACCCTTCGATTGTCAGTCGAGTGTTCCAACCACAGGAAGATCTGGCCAGATTAATTGTTTTTAAATTGTGGTTCTTTTTTTATTTGGGGATTTTATGTGGAGTAGTGTTTATGTAAAATATGAAGAAAAAGAAACTCGGTTTTGTTTAGCTTAAAACCAGTCACCTTTCCCATAATAACATGAAGGTTTTCCAAATGTTCTGTTAACACTTGCTTTCCTGTCCATTGAAAAATAATCATGCTATTGTAGCACTCGATGAACTGATGTCAACATAGACAACATTTATTTATTTGTTCTACGCATGGACGTCGCGTGTGTGTGCCCTGCAGAAAACCACACAGTAATGAATTCATGAAAGAATGTGTTCAAATTCAAATCACAAATTATAATAGTCATCAATAGGCTTTTTTTCCCCAGCATATTTGTTATCTGGGGGATGAGTTTCACAGTGACCCTGCTTTTAATTAGAAAATCAATGCACTTATTTAGAGGGATATACTAATGTAGAATAACACCAGTCGCAATCAAATGCGGGGAAATGTCCCAGAGGCCATCTACCATGGAGCAATGAATTCAGCTCATGTGCAGAAGCTAGATTAATAGAAACAGCTATGGTAAGCCTTCATCCAGCAGTGGATAAATCATGGTGGTTAATGATGAATCGGTAAAGCCATTGCATGTCATTTAATTTCAGCAATTAAACACACATATTTAGCAGCTTCGTCTACTTATTTTGTTTGATGGAAATAAACCAATGGAGTGGTTAATTGTGACCAAAAGAATATAGTGCTGTCACGATTGCCTTCCACAGGGAAGACCTGAAGTCACATGGTGAGATACGACTAGAGACGACCTTCGAGGCTGAATTTCAACTTTGTAATAAATGTGAGGTCTGGCACAAGGGAGGAAACTAAGGCAAAGTGCGTTGGCATTAATGGCAGTGGGTCATAAGCCGAAATTTAAAAAAACCAAGGACTCACGAAATAATCTTAGGCTGGTCATTGGTTGACATAATTACAATTCAGCCTTCATGCACATGGGTTTTCATACGATGGGTGTTTGAAGGATGTTACAAGCATGCTTTGCATTGCTTCCAATTAATTCTGCAATAAGGTGTGTGGCTATGCTATTGTCGGAGATTCAGAGCAGATTACGATGTGTCCTTGCCTTTATCTACGAAGAACACAATTTAGTTGAAATAAATGGGGTTTTGTTTTAAATATACACGTGTAGTGACATAAATGGAGTCACTATGGCGTTTAGCGCCAGCTACTGTCACAAGAGTGGAACTGTGCGTCTTGAGCCTCTCTGGCACCAGAGTGGGTATGGCATGGAAGCGGGCCCTAGGGGGCAGGGTTCTGGTGACGGTCAGAGAGAGGGCAAGTAACGAAGTGACAGCCTGGGTGAACCCGAGAGGGCACGTGACCGGGACAGGGTAGCGAGGGGGGCCAAAAGGGGGCTTGAGAGACACGTGATGCTCGGTCGAAAACCTTCTGGTAATATCCAGATGGGGGTGTGGCCGAAGGCGGAGCGAGGCCACGCTCGGGAGCATAAAAGAGAAGTCCCGAGAGCAATCGCGGCTGTCTGTTGGAATGGAACCCGTCGGTGCTACGTCTCTTCAATCCTCCGTCCTCGGTCTTCGGTCTTTACGCTTGGCATCGTGGGTCAGGCAGTGTGTTACTGACTGACCCGGTTATGTAGTTACCCCGTTGTGGTCTAGTTAACCAGTGTATGTTCATGTAGTTACCCTGTTGGGGCCGTGTAATAAACGTGTTGCCTCCAAATTCAAGTGTGTGCCTCTCCGTAGAACCCACAACACATGTATACAAATTCCCACACGTATTATTTCCCTTGTACAATGTGCGCTTTAATTTTGTTACGATAAAATTAAGACAATATAATTTTGAAATTAAATGTAACCCATTAAAGATGTTTTTCAATGTAGAAACATCAAAAGCTCATTCTCGGCAACCGATTTAAACAGTTGTAGTGGCTGATGTTCATTCAGCACCAGGTACTCATTTAAATCTTACTCATTCCTGGATAAGTTCGGATAATACTGATTTTATCTATGGCTAGGAGTCAAACCCAGGTTTGCTGAGATTGGAGTGAAATGTGCTAACCATTACACTACCACAACCCACAGTTTTATACAGTACGAAAACAAATATCTTCCATACATCCCTTTTTACAGCCTGTTTCGGAAATGCTACGGACGAGCAGCTATTTAGGGCTAGCACAATACACAACACCCGCTTGACCGCATTTGTCTCCCCAGTTCTGATGTTAGCACATCACAGCAGGTACTCACTTAATTCTTGACTTAAAGCTTTCGTGACTGCAGGAATTCATATTCTTTGGGTCTTTCGGTCAAGCCACGTAGATAGAAAAATAATACAATTAATAAAATAATAACAATATCACGACGTTTCGATCGCAACACAAGCAATCGTCATCAGGTGAAAAATATAGTGGGAGAGCTGCTGAGGCAGGAAAAATATATATATCATATATTTTATTTAAAAAAATATTTTTTCTATCTACGTGGCTTTACCGAAAAACCCAAAGAATACTCAGTTAATGTTGAGTTGACCTCGGAGTGGCAAAAACCAGTTCAGATATTCGCCACTGATGTTCGCCGTGATTGGGAATTGAAATCAGTCGCCGAGTTAGTAGCACAGTGCACGAAGCCATTACGCTACTACTCGCTGAGGTTGTATACACACAATTACCTACGCACATTCACTCAAAGCACCAGCTAGTTACAATGTTTTTGTGGTCAGACTGCCCATTGCCAAAAAAGCACCACAATGAAAATGCACTGCTTATTTGTGGAGTGGTCCGTGTCCTCTGCTCCCAGCTCAGCATTGTGTGGAGGAATTGTAGCACATCCCTTTGTTTATTTTTTTAAGTATCAGACCCCTGTGGGGTTTGCATAAGCCTGGGGCCACGACGACAAAAGTCCCCCTTTAAACGATTCTAGTGAAAACACAGCAAAGGCTTACCAACATCCAGAGCTTCAAAACGAAAACAAAGGGCTGTGGAGGTTTATTTTGTCACAGTTTGAGGAACATACATTTTATTTTTTCTGTATATGTGTGTATTCGTGATATTTGGAAGCAGTGGCGCAGTGGTTTGAGCACTGCATGATCCTGGAAGCCTGGATTCGACCCCTGATAATGATGCACACTGGTGGCATTTGGTAAATGGAAGTGGGATATTCTGTACCAGGTAATTATTTTAAGACCTAGGTGGCCTGGTACAGTATATAAGCATCAGCAATGGGGTGACAAAGTGGAAAGGCATGTTTTGAACCGCACCTTGTGTTTGGCTTTATAGTACTAGGGTTGTTAAACTGGGAACCGTTTATATTATTGATTATAGTTCTAAAAGTCAAGAACCGGTAGCCGTTTCATGTGAAATGTTAAAAAGTAATGCACCGATTGGCGCGCGAGGACGTACAGACAGCAGGGAGTGAGTGACTCTGTTTTGCAACATTCGTGTTCAGTGTAGGTGTGCAATAACAATCGGTTGTAAATTAGAAATAAAGTCCATTAACAGTTAATATACACAAGAGTGAAGAACAGGCATTAATTTTATAATAATATATTTCCCAATAATATATTTCCCAAATTAATTTCAATAAACATAGTCAACTGTAATTTAGAAACAAAGAGATGTACAGTGACTGTATGTTCAATTGTGCTTTCAGAGTAATGCCATGACGTCAACTTTTTGCAGTAATGTCAGGGGATGATCCTGGAAGATGGCAACACTGAATTACTTCTCTAGTTACTTCAATGCTCTCTCACCCAACACCAGACGGCAATGTTGTTGCTGTTCTCGGAGCGTCAGTCACATAGTACGCACAAGTATCTTGATTTTCTGTCGTGAAGTAGATGTGGTGCGATCGGACATGGTGGCCCGAGGAGCGGAAAGAGAGATGTCGCATTTTAGGGCAGCGTGGAGAAGTTGACAAGGACAGCGGACCCCACATGAGCAGGACAAACGCATGGAAGAAGAAGAATCAGTAGAATTAAACAAAAGCCAAATTTGATTATGGGTCTTTATGCAATCGTCGGTGACTGTGACGAGACCATCACCCTCGCGACACCCAAAGACCTGTGGCTGTGGTTTCATCTCACTGTCTCTGACCTGGCCTTTATGATGAACCTCCTGAGCTACCTGATCACCTTATTTGCTTTTTTAAGGGATAACATCAAAAATTAATTTTCTTAACACGAAACATCTAAATCCTTCACTTGATACATTAATCCGGTCTGTTTCCACTAAGTCAGTCTTCATGATTACTGCAAGGAATTACAATTGTAGTGTTGAACACGGAGGCACACACTTGACTTTGAGGCAACACGTTTATTACACAGCCCCAACAGGGCTAACTACATAAACGCACACACACTAGACCCTAACTGGGTAACTAGATAACCGGGTCAGCCAGAAACGTCCTGACTGACCTACGATGCCAAGCAGAGACCGAAGATCGGAGAGACGTAGCGCCGAGGTTTGATTCCAGAGAACAGCCAAGAATGCTCTCGGGACTGCCCCTTTATGCTCCTGAGCGTGGCCTCGCTCCACCTTCGACCACGCTCCCTTCAAGACCTTTCCTGAAGGATCTCGACCGAGAATCACGTGTCCCTCAAGCCCCCCGCGGGCCCCTCTCACTACCCTGTCCCGGTCACGTGCCCTCTCGGGTTCACCCAGACGACCATGTCCTGACTTGCCCTCTCTCAGCCCGTCACCAGGACTATGCCGTACTCATTCTGGCCCCAGAGAGAGGTTCCAGATGCACAGTAGCGCTCTTCCGACAGTGCCTGGCACTAACGCCAATTACCGGTGTGTTTTTGTTTACAGGCAGATTACTGAGGTGAAAAATTGAGTGGCACTCAGAAATCAGTGACCGTGGGACAGTCTCAATGCGAGGGAGTGGTAATACGACGAAAACGAGCAGGCCGTGGTGATTGGGTGTCAGCTGTACAAGTGTTGTAGGATCTGGAAGAATCATGGAAGAAATGACGTGATGTAGTTGCATCAGTGTGGCGTGGTGGCATCGGTGTGGTGTGGTGACATCAGTGTGGCATGGTGGCATTCGTGTGGCATGGTGACATCAGTGTGGTGTGGTGACATCGGTGTGGCGTGGTGGCATCGGTGTGGTGTGGTGACATCAGTGTGGCATGGTGGCATTCGTGTGGCATGGTGGCATTCGTGTGGCATGGTGACATCAGTGTGGTGTGGTGACATCGGTGTGGCGTGGTGGCATCGGTGTGGCGTGATGACATCAGTGTGGTGAGGTGACATCGGTGTGGCGTGGTGGCATCAGTGTGGCGTGGTGGCATCAGCGACAATGGCCGTAATCACTTCTTGATCTGGACATTGGCTGTGAAATAACAACGCATTATGTGGCTTACCACAGCCCTAATGTTAGATTTTTTTTTTAAGTCGATTACCAGGATTTATAATATAAATGCTTTTGCATTCTTACTGAAATCAGATTTGATATTTTCTTAAATTCCACCTTAAATGATAGGTATTGCGGCAACACATCCACAGGTTTTGATGCATTTTTATTGCAGCTGTGTTTCCCAGTGACTGCAATCTGAAAGTAATTTGTATTCAGTTCATGCATCCCATCTTGTATGTACGTACACACAAGCACGCTCACACTGAACACACGGCTACACTTGTGCACGTGTATGAACTCTGACTCAGGTGCACACAAGACACAAGCCGTACATATTGATGCACATCCACATGCATGCCTCTAAACTGCATACATTATCAAGCACACTCACGTAAAATGCATGCGGATACATCCACAAGATTACACAAATACATAACAAAAGCACGCGTACAAACGCATGCACAGTTTGCACACACATTCAGAAAGATTGCGTTTATAGTCCATAAAACCCGTTCAGGCGAGTGCTGTTAATGTACCTAGCATGGCATGAAAACCGTATCCTCATGTCTCCATTAAATCGTGTTAACTAATATACCCCCAGTGCATATAGCTGTCAAATTGGCATCAGTGTGCAAGGCCACAAATTAAATATAGGTTGCAAAATGTGTGCGCTAACCATCACCCTTCCCCAATGCCAAAACAGACCGAGATCTCCCATTTCGCATTAATAAGCATTTACCTATTAAGGCCCTGAACCGCACAGATTCGGTTCATTTGATTAGTCACATACGTGTCTGCCCACAAGTGCTGCTGGTAATGACCATACTACTTATTAATTAATTATAGGCCGAGTGAACCTCAAGCACACCCTCACGTTCATCAATAAAACTGTGGACTTAAAATTAAAATAAACAATATTTAACATAGGTGATTATTCCTGCAATGGCCCTTCTTCATAGCACATATCCATACTAGTTTGCTAATATTCAGTGTTGGCTGGTTGATAATTATCATGACCAGGAATCAAACCTAGGTTGTGGAGATCGCAGTGGAGTGAGTTATCTATTATGCTGCCATTCGTTATACTCACACAGTGATAATTTCATTTCCCGTAACTCAAGCTTCCCATGAGTGAATTAATAAGTCATGCTTTCATTTTCCTACAAGGCTCATCTGCCTCAGCTGGTTACTTCTTTGCCTCAAAAGCAAGTTGTGAGAAATAAGTGGCGAAACGAATACGACAGGCGCTACATGTGCTAAAATCATGCATAAACTTTCCCAATCCATGCCGTTAAAGCCAGAACTCTGGCTGGGATAGTGTGATCTGTCTGCTGCAGTTGAATGTAACTCGGCAGAGTAATGTGAACATTTTTTTCCAGGCTGCTGTCCTCCACAGGAGACATCAAGATGAACATCTCATTCTGAATGAGACCATGTTTTTAGTGAAATATGGATTGAAATGGGTTTGTATGTATGCAAAGCATGCAGGCATTGAATTATGCATTTAAGAATTGATGTTTTATTCTTACTTTGTCAGCAAATTACAAGCGAATGTTACATTTTGGTGAATGGGGCAGACAAAGCTCAACAAAGGTGACAAGAAAATGCGAAGGAATACAAACTTGATAGTAAAAGCAAGGCAAGAATATGAATTTTTCAATGTAATCATGGCCCCAAATTGTGACGATTGGTTAATATGCCGAAGGAGAAGAATCAGTACGTGCCTCATGTTGCTGTTATTTCCATAATTAAAGCAACTCAGCATTATTATATCAGTAAAGTAAAACTAACAAAGATGGAATTACATTACATTACATGTTCAAGTCACCTTCTCAAAACACTTAAAATTATTTGACCACAATGCATGAGGGCATTAAATGTGTCGCAAAGATTGAAACCCATGCTCACTGAAGGGCGCCACAATCGCCTTGACGGCTGCTGATCGCACACACAATCCATCCGTTCAGACCGCGAGAGGACAAATGCAGTGCCAAAGCTTTGATCCCTTGTGAGTAAACAGAACAGGCAATTACACTCCACTAGTAAAAGATAATGAGCCCACAGCAATTAGTCTGGCCGCAATTTGCCGTGATAACAATTGTGTGTTTTTGTTGTTGTTTTCTTTCAACTTTAAAGTCTCGCTGCATCCTGAATTGAAGTGTTTATCTCATCAAGTTGCATGATAACCCATTGGGTTTTGAGAGTACAGTGCAAGTCATCTTCTAGTGATTCCTTATTGAATTCCAAGATTACCCATCAAATTCCAATGTTTTGTCTGTGCAGTTCTGGGCACCATCTATTGAGTTCAGCTATCACATACCACACACATATTTAGTTCTGCTTGGGGAAAGCATTTAGTTTAAGTGTAGGGCTAGGGCTCAGGACAGCAATAGCAGAAGTTGATGTGGAAACTTTCTCTGGAGCTCAAGCAAGCCAGAGCTTAATGAATGTGAGTTAACTTGGAGAGTAAACCTACTTGCATTATTGCTTTTTACAGGTACCTCAGTGCCCTTCAAGTGGATAGCATACGTATGATGGTGCTATTGCTAGGTAATCCATCAACTCCACTTCTAAACTATTTGATTACAGACTCCACCATTGCCATCACACTCAAAGAAACCTGAAAATACCTTGGTAACGATTGAATGAAAAAAATATGGACTGAATGAAACCACACAATGTTAAGAAAAGTAATTTGCACTTCTAAAGTGCCTTTCGTTCGGACGTCACAAGACTTAGACCAATCAAATACTACCCCAATACAAATTTTAAAAAATAGAAAAAGCCCTTAAAAATAAGTGCGTATATGATGTCATTAAAAGACAGGGCTGCCCAGTGCAATTACAAATGTGACTGCAGCTGATCTTTACAATACGGAGTTCTATTTCCCCTCCATATTCTTTGGCCCATAAATGATTTGTCCCCATCCCAATACCATGGATTGCCATGATAGAGGATCACAACCCTATCAATAATAGAGCGCTTTATTTAACATTGTGATATATTATAGCACATACCTGATTTGCCGCAAGTATGGTGAGTATAGGAATCAATGTTAATTGATGCATCTCACGATCTCTTCTCTACACACTAAAAACCAAGACCGTCACTGCCTGGTGTCGTTTCTACGTGCCAACCCCCTCGATCTGGAACGCCATCTCGCTTTACATCTACAGCATTCAATCTACACTGAAGTTTGAGCTTATGGGCACCCACCTCTTTCACCTGGCTTTTGGGTGAGGCTCACATTAAGCCTGCATCTCATAGTTACGGTCATTTATGTCCTTGGAATATTGTGTGTATTACAATTTGCATGATTATTATATGTACACAATACTAAGCAGCCTGCCTGCCCTTCACCTGGTTACTCTGTCCTTGCCAGCTGACATCCTGCTTCTGAATGAGATGCTTGTTGCCATGAGTGTAGTGCAGATATGCATGCCCTACACATTCAACACCTACAGGTCATGGCATTCAATCTCACTGAATGGAAATCAGTTAGCCCCATAGTCAGCACTTATTTACCGAGCATGCAGAAATGTTGGCGACAAATAAGTCCTGTGTTCGAGCATAACACACGGATGTTATGCATTTGTTTGCAGTATTACAGTTTCACCTGTCACACAGAGCTGGAAATCCCAAGAATAAAAATGACATTCACTCATCTCCAGCAAGTCACAACTAAAGCCATCACAATTTGTAGCAACTTCTTGCAATTTCTGTAGAACTGCTGGATCCTCTGTGCCAAAATGATTTGTCACTGTGACATAGTGCTCATTTTAACATTTGAATCTATTGAGTTCAAATTCTGTTTAGAGGTCGGATCAGTCCATCATCCCTCTAGTGTTGACAAAGTACTGCACAATGGGGCGTTAACAGTGATCATCCTATGGAGACCGGCCCTGACCATGGGAATGATTCAGGGCAGCCATTAGGAATGAGTGCCAACCAATACTCACTCGAGCATGGAGATAAATTCTGTTTCACAAAGTTACTTGGCTAGTTCTTTATAAGAGTACTGCAGGGTGTGTTTTATCCCATTGCTCAATTGAGCATGAGGAGACTTTAACTTCGGACTTTTGCCAACTGAGGTCTAACAGATAACTGATTAAAGGATTCACTGCTACGTCTCGTCCTTGACCGTGTCTTACCCACCCACACCTCCTGGGATCTTATTGCGCATTCCTCCACCATAATTCACTTTTCTATGGCGCCAATTTAACAGAAATAGGTGGGCCAGAGCCGTACAACTGAATTGCAAATTGCTCAGCTCACAAAGGAGAGAGAATGTGAACTTTGCATCCAATTAGGCGCACACAGCTCCGAAACTACCACATTCCATCAACGCATACATAATCTATACCGTTTGCTCATTACGCTACAAAACAAGAGTGTTGCTGTGTGCAGAAACGCGCACAAGAGCGGACACCTGCACAAATAGTGCACAAGATTACACGGTGCAAACGCTGTGTGCATGCGGTATCGTGCAGCACCTGCTGTCACAGGCCAGCGCTCGTGATGCAAAACCGCAGGGCCGCTTATCGGCAGATGCAAGAGAAGTGTGCTCAAGCACACAAATTATTTCGGTAAAACTCAGCGATGGTTTTATTTTTTGAGCCGCTCTCGAAAGTCACAAAACCAGGAAATGTGCTAGTTTCTGTAATACGTTGTCGCAACAATGACAGCACAGCACTGTATAACATTGAGGTTGCAGTGGTCGCCCTGGCTGGCATGTGAATGTGGAGTTTCCACCACTGCAGGGCATGGAGACACTTTTGTTTGAGCGGCTTGAAACTTTGACCGCACTCTGGCCCACGACACGCACCGATGAGAGGATGTACATATTATATGCAAAGACAACACGTAGACAATCCTAAATCATACAAATAAACAGCATAATCATCCTTGCATTTATACAGTGTTTTAATAGGAACGTTTATGGTTATGTAACGCTGGCGCTCGTCATGTTACTTATCGGTAATTGGCATCCGTGTATGGCCCCCTTATCTTTATATTTAAGTATTACATTTGTAGGACTCGTACTCTCGTTGTCTTTCTCGTCTCGTTTATTCACACGTAGAGTTCACACCTCCTCATCATCGCTCCGTGTCTCTGTTCGCTCCGATGCACAACTCGCCATTAACAACACTCCATGTCTCCCCGTTTCTACCGTACACTGTATCCTCTCTATCCACTACTACCGTACACTGCGTTCTCTCTATCCAATGCTATCGTACACTGTGTTCTCTCTATCCTTATCGTACCTATCCCTGCTCACTGCTGCACCGTCTCTCTCCCGGGCACCAACCGCTCCAGCTCCAATCCCAACCAAGACTCCCGTCTCTCCGTTAGCTGTGCCCTATATCCCCGCACCAATCAGTCCCAATCAATTACTCCATCCCCCGCTTTGCTACTCGCCCCCAGGCCCCCAGCATCACGTTACCATGTTATTGCCGCCAGGCCTGCGTTGGTCATTAACCACTCACCCTCCTGACCAATCACCGGCCTGCGTCCTCAGTCACCCCTAACACCTGTCGTGTCTCTTAACGACCCCCCCCTTAATGCCACGACAACAACAACCGTGTCCTCAGATGCTCCCACTGTACTCTGCTCGCTTGCCTAGCAACAGAACGCGTGGCGCGTGATTTCAAGTCCTACACATTTAATACAGATTATTCTTGACTTAAAGCTTTCGTGACTGCAGGAATTCATATTCTCTGGGTCTTTCGGTAAAGTCACATAAATAGGTACAAATTAATAAAAGTGATGAATATAAAATAAACAAAAACTACGACGTTTCGATCACAACACAAGCGATCGTCATCAGGAGAAAAGAGGGGTAAAGGTGCTGAATGCAGACTGTTTTTTTATAGGTTTAAAATGGGCGTCGTCCTCGGGTCATAAATGAAGTGGGCGGGGCTAGTGATGTTAATGCGAGAGATTAGCATGTTAATGTAAGATGGGAGAACGGCCTCCGCGACGAGTGCACGGGTGGCTATGTTAATGTGGGAGATTAGCATGTTAATGTAAGATCACAGAGCCACCACGATGCAGAGGTCGGTGTCCGGAGGTGGTCACATTGGCGCGAGAAATTCAACCTGTTAATGTGCAATCAGAGAGCCGAAGCCACTGGGAAGGAAACATTTTTTTATTAACATTGGAAGGTGGCAGGATGAGAACATCACAGCCAGTTATGACTTAAACTGGTTGATGACGTCTTTCCAATGATTGCTGAGTTTGTACCCATCCTCTCAGTTGAAATTGTGTCTGTGCCTAGATATATGCATGGCTTCATGAACAAATCTTTGTTGATAGCCAGTGGGCTTACAAAGTACCTTCATCTTAGAAAAATCTACGTCGTGTGAGCCAACCGCATAAAACAATGATCAGCCACGGCCGACATGTTGGTCCTACCATGTTTCAAATCTGCTTTATGCTCACGAACACGGTCTGAGACATGTTGCTTAGTTTCCCCAATGTAACTACTGCCGCAGACACAGCTTAGTTTGTAGACGCCAGGGTATTGCATATCAGGGATCCTATCCTTCACAGATGGGATCAGATCACGAATTTTATGTATTGTGTTAAATCGAGCCTGGATCTTGTGTTTGCTAAAGATTTTGGAAATCTTTTTGGTGACCCCTGCTATGTATGGCGAGGTGATGGTTTTGATTGGGTCCTCACATGGTTCTTTCCCAACAGTTGGGGTGGTAGCTTTACGGATTGTGTGGTCCGAATATCCATTCATCTTGAGAGCTTGGTGCATGTGTTTCAGTTCACTGGCTCGGTGATGATGGTTGGAGATGCTTCAAGCTCTATGGTGTCTCCCTTATCTCCGGTTGTAGCCAATGTTTTCATGGACATTTCTTTTTTTAGACAGACGCCATCCAGGCATCCACTCTACATCTGTCCTTGTGGAAGAGGTACGTAGATGACATGTTCGTCATCTGGCCACATGGCCGACCAGCTCTGAACCAATTCCTCAACCACATTAATTCCATACACCCAGCCATCAAATTCACCCGGGAGATGGAAAAGGATGTCAAGCTGCCGTTTTTGGATGTTCTAATCGAAAAGAGACCAGATGGCTCAATGGGACACTCTGTCTACAGGAAAGCAACTCATACGGATGCCTACCTAAAACCCGACTCCCACCACCATCCATCCCAGAAGAATTCCCTCATCAAAACTCTATACCAGCGGTCCCCAACTTTTTTGGCACCAGGGACCGGTTTCGTGGAAGACAATTTTTTCATGGACTGGGGGGGTGGGGGAGTGTTCATCATTGGGTTTTTCCCCCTTTTCAAAAAAGCTCTCCAGCGACGTTTGTTTTTTACTCATTTTGGCTAGGGTTAGCTCGTCGGCTTACCACAACTGTGACCAAGACAAGTGCGCAGTGCGGGAAAGAGGCGCGGTTGGAAGTGGTAAATAAAATAATGGGTGGGCCAAGTGCGGACTCACCGCTCACCTCCTGCTGTGCGACCCTGTTCCTAACAGGGGACCCCTGCTTTACACCATAGAGCTTGATGGATCTCCGACCATAACCACCTAGCCAGCGATAATATATTAATTGTCTTTGAAACTGACACATATGCTTATTATATTTATTTAAACAAATAATGCACAGTTATTAAATTTATTTTAACAAATTTTCAAGCTGACTTGCATTTATATGAATGCACGCATGAGTTATCGTTTGAAATTTAATTTGGACTTTGTTTTAAATATTACAGCTGTCCTCTTTAGCATGCATTAAAACAACGAATTTCACTTGGTCGTCTCTCATCAATTTTCTTTCCATTTTTAAACGCCATCTGAAAAGGAGAATGAAAAATCTATCTTATTCATGACAATCGATTAAATATTACCTTAAAGAATAAACAATTACAATGTTTTAACGTCAGCGTTAAAATGAATAAAATAGCCCCTCTCCCCCTGTCACTTTCCTTCTCCTGAGTATGTTAGTTACCTTTCCCCCTTCTCTTTTCCCCTCCCCATATTTACGATTACTACTATTTTTATTTTACCAGGTTAGGCCCACTGAGCCAAATAGCTCTTTTTCAGAAGCGACCTGGCTATCCCAAATTATAACTCAACCAAGTAGCTCATCATGTAGAAATGTATAGCAGCCAAATACCCTCAACGCATGCTTCTAAATGTGGAGGGGAAACCCGGAGGACCCGGATAAAAATCCACGCAACCACGGGGAGAACACGCATACTCCAATTATACAGGTGTCAGGGTTGGGATGAAACCCACGACCTCGTGTATACCAGGCTCCCCATGTCTTCACCTAGGTGGTGCAGTGAGCCCAGTTATCCTCCTGTCACTGGGCTCTGTCGCGTCGAACTCGGGGCTGCACTTCCCGGAATTTCTGTCCCCCCCCATTCATTTGGTAACCAGCGCTTTGTATCGGGCTTGCGTTGAGTTGTCATATAAATATATATTTTTAATGAAATAACCATCTTTGTCCCGAGTTTTGGGCCAACCTGTAGACTCGCCAGCACCTATTGTTATGCAAGAGAGACGTTAGTAACTGCAGTGAAAAAGTGCAAATTGTTTCCCTGTTTATACTAGTGTAATGACAGGGTGCCACCTGTCGGCCACGGGTATGGGTGCGTTATATACTGTAATAATCAACTAGAAGGGGGGCGTATCTGGGTTAAAAGTATCAGTCAGGGTCAGTCGGGAATCTCCGGGAACCTGCTCGAAGGTTCTAGAAGGGGGTGTGGTTGGAGACGGGGCCTGGCCACGCCGGGAAGTATATAGGGGGGACGTAACCGAAGGTTCGTGGCTGTCGCGGGGTCCCGGGTCCTGGCTGCGTCGCTGCTCGCCATCATCTCTCTTCGTCGTCCGGCCGCATGGCCGATTCCCTGCACGGCTCCCATCGTCGTCATCGCTACCTTAGTCAGCCAGCTTTATATTTAGATACCGATGATGGGATTGTGTAGAAAGGTCGGCTGTGTGTAGCTATGTAGATACATTTCTATATCTCACCCAGTGTTTGTGCCCAAGTGGGAGAAATAAATAAGAAGCCCTCTACACGTTGTGTCTAGGAAGACTCTCATTACACTCGCATAGGACACTCTCATCAACATTGATGGCCCTCAGCCAGTGATGTAAATTCTACATTATTATGAGGAGCGGACGGACGTGGGACATTCTATCCATTGAACAATGACTTTCGACTTCTCATGAAGTAATAATCAAACCCACAGAGATAATAATGGGCCATCTTGACTGCCAACTGCGATTTGAATTCGCAACCTTTAAATTGCGAGTCAATCGCTCTCACCACACTGCTGCCTGGGCTAGATTAATGCATACTCACAACATGATATTGTAAATGCGAATGTTGGTGCGTTAAACATTATTGTCACTGCCGCAGGGATGCGGAGTTTCCACCGCTGGTTTGGTACCTCTTGCGGAGGCGAGTTCCACCTAACGCTCTTCTGCAGCAGGGATGCACTTAGATTTGACACTTGCTCATTCACCGCGGAGTAGCGGAGTGTGTGCGTGCAACATCAGGTGGCCGGTACGTGCACACCCAGGTATGCTCGTGCTTGTGTGTGCATCCACACATGCTCACGCGAGTATCCAGCGTGCAAATTGACGTGTACCTGTGAATGTGCACACCCAGGTGTGCTCACACTTGCGCATGCATGTTGACATACTGCAGCTACGCTTGTGTGCAGTGTACACACCCTGCTGTTTGCGACAACGAGTGTGCTTGCGATTGCTCAGTGGGGAGCGGTAGTGGAGCGTTTCGCGCGCTGTGCTACGAACCTGGCGACCCACGCTCGATTCCCACTCACGGCCAACACCCAGTGACGATTATCTGAACCGGTCCTGGGCCTCCCTTTGGTAAACTCAGCCTCAAATGAGTACCTGGTGCGGTGTGTAAACATCGCCACTATGGAGACAAAGACGGTTGGGCATGGTGCTGACCACTCCCCCCTCCCCCTCTCTTCTGCCGTGCCGACCTTGGTAGGTGCTCACTAACAGCACTTGCCCCATCTGTGTGTTAAGGCTATACGGAAGATCTTTGTCTTGTGTGTGCGCGTCTACCGGGGGTGAACAAAGGGCATTCAAGGCTCACGGTTGCACGTAATACGGGGCCTTGCGTGATCGCAAACATAAACACGCGGGCGGTTTATCGTGCCATGCTGGCTGCAACATGACAGAGCACATTTCATGATCTCTATTCTTGTTATTATTAATTTGTACGTAATTTAAAATTAGCTCCATTCCGTGGGAAGCCAGCCGTGTGGTTGGAAAACAAATGGTTTAAAAATGTTGTATCCTGTATTCAAAGTGAAATCAAACTGATATCGTGCCTAAACGGGCAATGGGGCAGTGCTCATCTCTGTTGATGACCCTCAATCAATGGTGGAAATTCTACATTGCTATGGCAGGGGCCAGTCCTGTCGATAAGACATATTCTGCGCTTCCCATCAACCCGCATGGGTTGATTTACCCTCGTGTGGGAGGCAAGCACTCTTCCCAACACAATTACCACCTAATATTATTACTATTTTCATCATCGTTACAACCCATCACAACGGTATTCCACATGGTTATGCATAATGCTCGCTTTAGTGGTCATGTTTATGGATAAACAGCGCCATGGGACGTTGAATTTCTGCCCTACGCGTTGAGCACCACTAGTGGAGGGGAGCAGTGCCGGATTAAGCTAGTGCGGGGCCTGTAGCATATGTTATAAAGGGACCCTAAATAAAAAAACCCACCTAAATATGAAAACACACAAATCTTTAACTTGCATAGTAAAGTAATTGTACTTTTTCATTTGCTATACGGCAAGATAATACGACAAATCGCTAACATTAAACACCCACTCGTTCATAAAAGTTGAAGGCAGTATAATAGTATAGTAACAGAGCAAGTGCACAATCACTGAACCGGAATTGATAGCTTGAAAGCATTTAGCGTGAGCCCT
The DNA here is from genome assembly GCF_964198595.1 of Lampetra fluviatilis. Classification (NCBI taxonomy): domain Eukaryota; kingdom Metazoa; phylum Chordata; class Hyperoartia; order Petromyzontiformes; family Petromyzontidae; genus Lampetra; species Lampetra fluviatilis. Next base: position 22,317,926 of record NC_136275.1, on the reverse strand, counting down.
TGAAAGTGCGGGGCCCGTAGCTACATACGTATGTAGCTACTTTTGCTCCTAGGATAATCCGGCACTAGAGTGGAGCACCAATCTCTATTGCTAACTTGAGACGAGGCCTTGATTGAATCGTTTCAATGAACGCCAGATCCACTGGTGTGCGCACGGGTCCCTGCTGAATGTCACACATCGCCGTAAGTGAGCACTTATATGAGTAAACTGAGCTCTACTTGCTCGCCTCATCTTGGCACATGCCTGTCTGCTGTGCGTGAGTTGGAAATAAACCAACCGCTATCTTCCTGAAACCGCACACAGGTAACGATCGCCCAATCGTCTGGGATATCTAAGGCACTCTCCTTTGCGGTACCTTGTATTTAACCGAGTAAGATTGATCTATGTTGCGAGCAGAAACACGTGGTATCTTATCCACGCCATACCCATACGTACAGTGCGTAATATTTCTGCAATTTCATTGTTTGTGATTTTTGACAATTTTTAGATTTGCTCTCTAACACGCACATGCACACTATCATCTGTTCTTGAGAATTAGGTCAGAGGTCGGATGGCGCTATGATTATACTGCTCGGCTTATCCCTTCCTCCATAATAGACATTTGCTCCAAATAAGCACACCTCGTTAGAAATCAATAATGGTAGCTTGAAAGCATACTGGTCTTCACCCTCGTAGTGTAAAAATTCACAACTGGACCAAATCTGGCAATTGAAATGTGATACTACCCAATATTGATTATTTTCGGTAAAGCCACGTAGATAGAAAAATGAGCATAATAATAACAAAAAAAATATCACGACGTTTCGATCGCAACACAAGCAATCGTCATCAGGTGAAAAAATATAGCGGGAAAGCTGCCTCTGTATATATTTTTTCACCTGATGACAATTGCTTGTGTTGCGATCGAAACGTGATTTTTAAAATTATTTTTCTATCTACGTGGCTTTACCGAAAGACCCAAAGAATATGAATTCCTGCAGTCACGAAAGATTTAAGTCAAGATTTACCCAATATCTGTATGAGCATGGTCATGCACTGACTTGACATTCACACCAGATGGTTCATGGAGCTGATGTTCTACTTCTCATACCGTAGGGTGACTATCAATTGTTTATGTTGATGTGGAGGTTGGTGAGCCAGTTGAGGTCTACAGGAGTGATGTTGTGATTGTTGGGGAGGGCTTCCTCAATGCGTGGTGCAACGCGGGAGAGTAATGCCCTCCCCATAAGTTTGTATGGAATGGAGAGGAGCACCGTCAATTAGCATGGTTGGCTACGTGCGGGTGAGAAAGAAGTTCAACGTTACGTAATATCGGCTTGGAGTTGGCAACTCACTTCGGAGGTTTGCCGGGTTTGAGGACAGCGTTTACTGTGGCCTCTCACCAGCTTGATGGTGCCTTCCCCATTCGACGGATAACAGCAAATATATTTTGACAACCATTTTCGTGCCTTGGTTCCCAGATTCTTCAGGAATTCGGGGGTATACTCTGTCCATGTCGACAGCATTTGTTCATTTTCACGGCCAACAGAGCTGCATTAATATCTCATTGGATGTAAGGGGAAGATATGGTGGTCACGGAAAGGTGCTGAAGGTTGTGGAAGAGATATTTTTGCACAAAATGTCAATGTTTTTTATAGTCAAATAACTGAACTCTCGCATGCAATTGTTGCACACAGCATGGCAATGGTGGGAACACTGAGCACTCAACAGCCCAATAACTCTAGCAATGTCTCAGAAAATAAGTCGAAGTGTCTCCCAGCTCGAGTGAGTGTTGGGGAAGTGCTCATTGCCTTTGGCTATTCTGAGTCAGTAGCTCTTATTCTGCATTCGTATTTTGGGGAGCCAGTCTTTCCGAAGGACAGCCATTGTTGAATTATCACAATATGGTCTTAATTTATTCAATTATGAAGGAATAATGATGATCTGAGTCAACTGCCAGTAGTACAACTCCTGAAAATACATCTTGAATTTTTTTCTACCTGGATCAGAATCTGCACGCCACTTAAGCCTATCTGCACTGCAGTGTGAGCATACGCGTCACAAAGCACAGCAACAAACTACGATTTCCGTGACGGTGATAAAAATCGATGAGCGTGAGACTTGTGTGGCGGAATGCGAGGGTTTGTTTACGACACGCAGAGCTCAGGCCAGATTTTCTGGCGCGGTGCTTTGTTTGCGTGCTTGATACGGGCACAAAAGCACACCACGAGGCTGTCCTGTCGTTTTTTTTGTAAACCTCATGGCACACCGATTAGCACGGTTGGCAATGTATGGTGCGAAAGAAGTTCAACATACATACATAGCAAATGTGCTATTGGTGTCATGGCATGAGGTTTAAGACATTTACATTTGGTACGCTTATAGTGTGTCAGAGTTTCTGTATCCACGCTCGGGACATTAGACATTTAACGGAAAAGAGTGTTCATTACATGACAGTAAAAGCAACGTTGTGGAGTTTGAGAACTGGAAAGCGTGAAAAGCCAAATGTATTATGAGTTTTTTTTTGTGCACGATCATTCGCGATCGCACTTGTAACCATCAATTCGCTATACTTAACAATCGAGTTTCATTGCGGGCGGATGAAACCCAGATTCGAACCCAGTGTTTGCAGTGATGGCGGCTCAGTGCTACGGCTTCGTATTAGCCCTGCGAGTCACACAACACACCTCTGTTCTGTAACTCAGACGTGGATTTACTGTTACCATGGGTCACTGAGGACTGCCTTGGCAATTGCCAAATACTTGCATGCCATCGTGCATTAACCGGTTCATTAGCTTGGGAAGCGAATTCATTAATCAAACGCTAATTGCAAAAGAACGTTACGTAACCATTGTTTGGGTGACATTTACAGTGTATGTTGGTTCTTAATACGAATAATATTGCACTGCAGGTTATGTAGCAGAACGACTTTGATATGAAAACTGGAGAATAACTGTATCTAGCCGTGCGGTGTTGTGGTTAGTATGCTCGATCTACAGTTGAAGGAACATTGATTCCAATCTTGGTCAGTCAAGGGCCAACTTATCATTCTGGGGTTAATAAAAAAAATAAGTAACACTTTGTGGCGAGTGAACATTCCTAAAGTCGGGCCCAGGCTCTTCAGGGGCCAGTTGCTGCTGACTTCCCACAAAGTGGTGCCTCAATGTATTGATGAAGGAGGGATAACAAGCTGGGTTAATCCCCCCCAACCCCCCAACTAAAATTGACTTCACATATTTCCGAATGCAAGTCGAGCACTATAATCACGGCGCCACCCAGCTGGGTATGCACAATCTATGGTGCATGCTTGACAACTTTTAAGACCCAATCATACCACAAAGGACATGGTTAATTTAGCCCGGCCATACTTTGATGGTTCCAGCGAACACAGCGATGGCATTATGCGTGTTACATGCCACTCCTCCACTCTGAACAGTCCAGGCAGGGACACAATAAATTAAACTTTAGTTCCGCACAAAAAAATACTGTTCTGCCAATTCTTTGGCATTTTATGAAGAATCTTTACGCTCTGAGCCTCGGGGTCCAATTGATGCGGCCTTTTAAATTAGACTATGTAAGATTGTATCCATACTCATTGGCCAGTGCTTAGCTCTGCTTGTAGCCCTGAGCCACTGCTGGACATTTAACATTTCTGGAGTGGGGGCCAGTCTTTGCATAGGTTGACCATATTTCCTTCCCGAAAAATCGGTACTCTTTATATCCATATTGGAAAAATTATGGGGAAAGTCGACCCATGACAGGGATTTAAATTCGCAACCTTCCAGCCGATAGTCATGCGCTCCAACCACAGAGCTGCCTGGCCAATATTCTATCTTCCGTAAAAAAAGTTAAATACTGCACAATACGTACTTTGAATTAATATGGACTGCACATGTATAATCCAGTGTGCACACGGCAGCATATCAATGCATTATTATATATCTGACAACAACCAGTATTTGCAACTTATCTGTGCAAATGCTGTTATAGAGTAGTCCGTGTATCGGCATCACGGGGTTTTTTTCGTTCAAGAACAGAGTGCAATGACCTTCAGCGTTTTTAGTGGGTTTAAATAGCACACATTTGCTGACCATGTAGGTGGTTTGTGCAAATAAACAATTTGCATTTAATACTGTTAATTGATGGCAGGAAAATAGGATCAACTAAACAGTGTATGCATGTGTACCCTAGTGGACGACGATGTAGTTTATGTGCAGTGTTTGGAGGGTTACTTTTTAAAGCAATCGAATTACTAATTACTTGACGTTGTCAAAGTAACGCGAATGAATCGCGTTATTGGTAATTATTTTTTTAGATTTGAAGTTTTCGCGACTGTGGGGATCCATACTCTTTGGTTCTTTCGGTAAAGTCACGTAGGTATAAAATAAAACAAAATACCTACGTGACTTTGCCGAAAGAACCAAAGAGTATTTTATTTATTTATTTAATAGAATGTTACCAGATTTTTGTACATTTTCTTTTTGACAAATTCCTTCGTGTTAAACACACATTGTGTTTTTGATGAAACAAGGGACATACTATAACAGTATGTCACCAGTGTTGGTTATTTTGTACAATCTGTATGCAGAGTCTGCTGCTGCTGTCTTACCAACAACTCAGATTGCCGACTGTGTCATTTCCTTCATCATTTGAATAGTTTTTTGTTAATTGGTTTTCTATTATTAAAAATGAAAGTAATAATAACATGTAATCCAACTTTACAAGTTGAGTCATTAGATTACATACGAAAGAATGGAGTAACAGCAGACTTCCCAGTTTTGGTATTTCATAATCTGATTACAACCACACGGAACCTGTTACACATTACTCCTCAGCACTGCTTGTAAAGTATTCGAACACATGGGGCTAATTCTAAATCATGGCTCGCGCAGTCCTATGAAACTCCTGCGAACAGTTGTTACTGCTTTTATTCCAGATGTTCACAGCGTGCGGGGTTTGCATTCTTTTGAGTGATGGTCAAGCCATTTACAAACGCATATGGGCAGCTGATATAAACAATGTCCGCATTGCTCTGTTCAATTGCCAGTGTCTCCACATCTGCTTGTGCTAAGTCTCAAGTTTGTGACATGAAGGCAGCATAAATCCCCTGGCAATGAAAAATACAGTAAAATGCAAACACAGATATCTTCAAAATAGATTTCTTAGAAGTGTTGTTATTGTTTTATTTCTATTCTTTAAAGGGAATTGACATCGGTCACCTTAAAATATTATCAATACAACACATGGCAATGGCATTTATTTACAGTTTTAAAAGTCTTTGGGCGTATTATGTGGTGATATTATGTGGTGATCCTACTCACAAATGGTAATCAGTTGCAGTTTCATTTCAAAAATAATAAAAGTTAAAAGATAGACGATAAAAGATGTTGAGGTAGCTGTTGTTTTCTTTGAATCTTGCCTTCATTAAAATGTTTAAGACGTAGGCTTTCACGACCAATATCATACATAAGAGGTTTTTTTCTGTATGGTGGGAGAAACAGCTTGGCGGATGGTGCGGTCAGAGTATCCGTTCATCCTGAGGGCCCGATGTACATGTCTTAATTCACCGGCCAGGTGGTGTTGGTCAGAAATGCCATGAGCTCTGTGGTATAGCGTTTTGATGAGAGAATTCTTTTGAGATGGGTGGTGGTGGGAATCCGGTTTCAAGTAGGAATCTGTGTGGGTGGCTTTCCTGTAGACAGAATGTCCCAAGGATTCGTCAGGTCTCCTCTCAAACAGAATATCCAAGAATGGTAGTTTACCATCTTTCTCCACTTCCATGGTGAATCTGATGGATGGGTGTCTGGAATTGATGTGGTCCAAGCAGTGGTTGAATGCTGGGAGGCCATGTGGCCAGATGACGAAAGTGTCATCCACATACCTCTTACACAGGGAAGGACGCAGGGTGGATGTCTGGATGGCGTCTGATTCAAACTTTTCCATGAACATGTTGGCTATCACTGGTGACAAGGGGGAGCCCATAGGGGTACCCTCATTCTGTTTGTAGAAGGTGCCATTCCAGGTAAAATAGGTGTTGGTGAGGCAATGCCTAACCAGCGCAGGTACATCAGAATTAAATCCATGTTGGACCAAGTCCTCAATTATTGTTAGGGTGTCCGGTACTGGGACTTTGGTAAACAGAGATACTACATCAAAACTGACGAGGATGTCATCAGGAGATAGTACCATGTCCTTAACCATAGAGACTAATTGGGTTGAGTTGAGTACTGCCGAAGAGGTCTTGCCTGTGAAGGGAAGCAGAGTATCTGTTAGAAACCGGGCTAGTTTGTAGGTAGGAGAGTTTATCGTCGACACGATGGGTCGTAGCGGGGTGCCTTCTTTATGGATCTGGGAAGACCATAGAGTCTGAGAGGTCTTGCCGCCGATGGTTTTAGAGAGGGACGTTTGCTTGGTTCGATTAGGGAAGTCGAACTCGTGATGATTCTGTTGGTTTTTGTCGTTAGGCTTTTAGTGGGATCGTTTTTAATTTTGGAGTAACTCCCATCATTAAGTAGGTCCAGGATTTTGTTGTTGTATGAATCTTTATCCATGATGACCGTGGCATTGCCCTTGTCTGCCGAGAGGATGACTATATCATCTCTCTTTTTTAGGTCCGCGAGTTCAGAGCGTTCGTTTTTGCTGATGTTACTAGTGGGTTTCTTAGCATTCTTAAGAATAGTGGCTATTTCAGCTCTTGCTACATCCGCATGGATGTGTCCTATGCCTCTGAGGGCTACATCAATCTGAGAAATCACATCCTCTGCTGGTATATATTTAGGGGTGACGGCGAAATTTAGTCCTTTGGCCAGTACCGTTTTTAGATTGTCAGAAATTGGGATGTTACTCTGATTAATAACGGTCTTGTTAACATCCAGCTTTGTGATGTGTGACTGGTTTCTTCTTAGATAGGAGGTTGAATTTAGAAATCAGGTTAGCTTTGCATTTGGCTGACATTGAGTCAGCAGAAGCAGAAGTCATGTTATCAACGTGGTTCCAATCGGAAGTTGACATTTTTTGTGTTAACATTAAATGTGTTTGTAAGAGAGTCTTGTCTAAATTATCGAGTTCAGATCGGAGTAACCTTATTCTCTCCGAAATTAGTGATAGGCTAGCTTTAAATAAGATCTGTTTAGAGTTCGGTGAGGACACAGGTGGTCTGCAAACCTCCTGGCTACCATCAAAGGTTTGTTAACGAAGCCATACAAATATACAAACACAGACATAATTTCAACCGTGATGATGGTTACAAACTGAGTAATCATTGGAAAGATGTGATTAATCATGCAAAAAAGATTTAACTACACTTATTTGGACCATCTTATTTGACAGACAACTATTACAGGTTACTGATAGACAGCCAGTTCTGCTTTACCAGGTTTAGCTTTCTTTCTTCACACTTTTGTTATGTAGGCCAGGCTTAGTCACAAACCGAACCTCTCCATAATAAAGGCTCAGTCTTTTGTTATGTAGCCTATTACCATCTACATGGCAGAGGCTCGGTCTCATTTGCAGCATTTGTTATGTAGGCTAGGCGTTAGTCACAAACCGCACCTCTCCATAACAAAGGCTCAGTCATTTGTTATGCAGTCTATTCTTAGTCTTAAGCCTCACCTTACCATATTAATTAAAAAGTGTGCCGTTCCTGGCCCTGCCCCCCTCAACCATTATATATACGGAGTGGTATCTCCTGTAATCCCTCATTTACTTGATACAGCTGTCGGGCTGTGACGGTTCCACCTGAAGACGGAAGCTTGTGTTGCCTCCGAAACGTCGTGATTTTTATTTATTTTTATTTTACTTTTATTAATTTTATTTTTTTTACCTACGTGACTTTACCGAAAAAACCTAAGAAGATGAATCCTTGCAGTCACGAAAGATTCAAATCTAGAAATAACAAGAGACGTGAGTGGTGGTGGTTTGTTTTTTCTTCTCGCCTTTATCAACAGCTGAGTCGACACATTGTGGGAGCTAACGACGACGTGTTTATATACCACTCTCGATGGGCATTGCGGGGAATCAAACCTAGGTCCAGCGGGACTGAAGTGTGTTGATCTGAAAGACAACGATCCCCCCTGTACACCCTTAAAATAGACATTTGGGGGCAAGTGCTGTTTAGCAAGCAAGGTGACCAGCGCGGCACGCGAAGGGGTGGCTGGGTCAGCAACCACGCCCGGCCGCCTTTGTCTCCCTCGATGCTTACACACCGCAAAACGACGTGGTTACTCATTTGAGGCTGCGTCAACCTAAGCGAAGGCCGAGGGCACCGTCAACGGTGCTGGTGGCCGCGAGCGGGGATCTAACTCGGGTCGCCGAATCTCCCAGCGCAGCGTAACGCTAACTCGGGCTGAACGATTAATCGATTTCAAATCGAAATCGCAATTTGAAACAATGCGATTGGCAAATCGCAAAGGCTGAGATTTTTTTGCGATTTGAAAAGTCCTATTATTTTCTTATTGGAATTGTAAAAAAAAATGTTATTATAACTTGACTTTAATATAACTTAACAATTTTTTATTGTTTGATTGTTCTATTTCAATTAAAACATTTTAATAAATACATGTTAGAAGCAATTCATATATTTTAAGTTCTCGTCCTTGCATTAGAATATATATAGCAGTTCATATTTTGATGGTATCATGTGGTAATGCTCCATCACATGTTTTAAATCAATTACACAGTGAATATTGAACTGAAGCTTGACTTAAAAAATTGTAATCGCAATATTTTTTCCAGAAAAATCACAATTAGATATTTTCCCTAAATCGTTCAGCCCTAGCGCTAACCCACTACGCTACCGCCTCCTGCAACCCCCCCCCCAGGGTCGGATTAAGGCATGGACTTTAGGGACTGCAGCCCAGGGGCCTCCGCCATCTGGAGGACCTCCAGAGATTTCAGTGAAAAGTTATTTCATTTGTGAATGCTGAATGTTATTTGTTGTTAGCCTTGTAAAAATAAATTTCCTTTTTATTTAACTTTGTTTACCTTTTGAAAATATTACTGGGGGCCTTACAGTACAATCCGGCCCTGACACCCCCCCCCGTACCCTGCACCACTCCCATTGACAACAGCACGCTCCGCTGATAGCACGGACAGACACACCACGTACGGGGAGGGCTGGAGGGGGTGGGGAGCCGCCGATGAGACGCCACCACCTGCACGGTGGGGGAGTTGTCTCCGTTACCTGACTCTGGATGCTGACAGAGCGGCGCTTCCTGGCGAGAAATCCTTTGATGAAGCTCACAAGCCTCCCACACACACACACGCCGCAGAGACAGTGGTGCTCTGACCCCCCCTCCTCCCCCGACACACGAATAGAGAACGACGCACGCCAACGCTCGCTGCAACTCCACAAGCAGCGGGACAGAGACTCTCCTCTTCTTGGTTCTTTCGGTAAAGTCACGTAGAATGGAAATAATAAAATAATAAAAATAATAAAATTATTATCATGACGTTTCGGCCACAACGCTTTTATGTTTTATTATTATTTTATTATTTCCATTCTACGTGACTTTACCGAAAGAACCAAGAAGATGAATCCCTGCAGTCACGAAAGCTTTAAATCGAAAAGAGATTCTCCTGTTCAGCCGCACAGACTGGGAGTGCTGGTCGGGAGCGTTACGTGTGAAAAGTAATCAGTGTCTCATTGCGGATCCATTAATCAGTCCAATCAGGCTCTGATTACTGATTACTTTACGTCTTTAAAGCACCATATTCAGTCATTCAAAGTCACACAACGGTCTGATTGATTCAATTCATGATTACGTTCTTCAAACTGGCATGAGGCGTGTGCATGTTGATTTAATTTTGCGAAAGACGGGGCCGTATTGCATTTGTAAATGTTCTAGTGAGACCAATAACGCTAGGCTGCTACTGTCCTCATTTTGACCTTCGCTGTCAACGCAATTATTTCCTCTTTTAATTGTCTATCATTCATATTTTTCTAAAGTTAAATAATATATATCATAGTAGATCTTTATAAATCAGACATTGAGTCAACTTTGTTTTATAGGGATAATTACTTGACACAATCGGAAGGTTTAATGTTAAATACGACCGTGCTTTCCCCAAGGGGGAGATTGGTCTCTGCCATAGAAATGCGGAACTTCCACCACTGGCTAAAACTAATGTTGAATATGAGTACCGGCCAATGCTCAGCTGACTGGGCATACACATTTTTTTTACTTTTGCTTTACTTTATTCCTGCATTGAGACCCTAACCCTAATTGCAACATGTATTTGCAATCAATGATTGTGTCGTTCGTCCAGCAGTGTAATAATAAATGCAGTGACCATAGCACAGCAGAAGCCTTGTGTGTGGTTGGTAAGAAGCCACATTCACTGTGGGCGGCCAATTCACAGGAGATACTTTATGAACCAACACGTGCCAGCAGAACTGTCGGCTGAGATCGTCCTAAACATGAGCCGGGGGTGAAGAGCTCGCGTTTGTGACTGCCCATTGTACACAACAAGGTGACACAGTAGGAGGCACAGGTGGTGCATAGGCCAGTCATCTCAGTCCGTGAACCAATGGCATGTGGTTCTGTCCCGTGGCCTCTTGCCAGCGGGCTTAACGTGCACATAGCCTGGCACAAGCGCCGTGCTGACGTCACTGCCACTTCGTGGCGAATAACGGTTGTTGTTGTTATTGTACACGCCCAGTGGTGGCGCACGCCTCTTTGTCCAGTGCTGTGGAGACGAGGGCTGGTGGTACGCACACACGTGGTGAAACACCTTTCCCCGTGGGTTGTCGATGTGGCATATCCTTGCTGGCCAGGAGAAGGCGGTCTAGCAAGTGGATGGATTGTCATCTTTTTCCATTTGTATGGTGGCAAGAGTATTGTCCCTTCGTGCACATGGGTTTTCTCTCCGTGTGCTCCGGTTTTCGCCTGGCATGTATCAACACTCAAAAATAAGCATCTGATGCAGAACCTTCCTAAAAATGAACGGGTGTTTAAATGTTATATATATAAATCGTAGTTTCCAAGTAGAGGACCTAGGTTTTTATTGCAAAGAGGTGAACAACAAAGAGAGATATAGTAAGGTAAGTAGGTGAGAGTTGACAATTAGCTTCTGGAATCAATGTGGATTGAGATTCAGATATTCTGGCACTGGGAGAATTAATTCAACAAATCTACATTACATATGTGGAATTAGGATCTTTTCAAAATACTTTTTAAGGAAGGATATTTGTCCATCCTATTATCATCATCATCATGCTTCGCTGCAGTGTGTAGCTCGGTCGGTGATTGTACAAAGCTTCTCCACATTCTGTTATCCTCTCATCTCTCCTCTTCCTCCATCACTCTCAACTACGTATCTCGCTCTACCGCGTCCCTCTGCAAAATAAAATAAATCTAATAATTTCCCCCAGATTTTGTCCCGAAAGTGCTATCGCCATCATGCCATAAAGACAATGTATCCAATCGTTTCTCTTGCATAGCAGTGCATGCCTTCGTGCTATAAGAATCCTTCGATTTTTGGTACACGCATCTACCTCTGAGATCCCTTCACGTGACATAGTCCACAAAATAGACCGCTTGACCTTCACACTCGCTGCCCCATACGAGAGCACTGGTTGACACGAGACCTTCAAACAAATATTTTAATTCACAGAGCTGGAAATTTTCAAAATTAAGTGCGGAATCCAAATGTAATGTTATGGGTTTTTTTGCGATCAGTCATTGGTGACCGGGCTGAGACCATCAACTCACGACGCTTGAGAGCCCTGTTTAATTAAAGGCAGCTGGAGCTTGGATGAAACCCAGTGTCTCCGTGGTGCCGGCTCATCGCTCTGACCTCTGAGCCACCCAGCCACCTCTTCCATATCCTTTCTTAACATTTCACTCTATCTTTTTCTTCAACGGCCCCTCGTTCTTTTCCCATGTATTTCCAATTGACAACCTATTTTGGCAACTTACTGTTTCCCATTATTTTGATATGTTCATTAAATTTCAATCATGCCCTTCCTTTTTTTCTACAATTTCCTCAGTCCCTTCTCGTTTTTTCTCCAAACAATAATTCATAAAAACCGAATTTCTGCTACACTAATTTTCCTTTCTTCCTTTTTTTCAAAGTCCATGTTTCTGATGTGTATATTTTTTCTTTGGTGGATGGACACCAGGCGACACAGAGAAGAACCACGCACTCAAGGGGGCATCACTCAAAACCACCCTTTTAAATCACCAGCATGGTTGTTTTTTATTGTTACGATACTGTTCTCCAGGTGGGTGTCATTCTCACACGGCGATCCCCTTGTGACCCACAAGCCCCACATGTAACGTTTTGGATTACAGGCATGCGCCACCATGACTGGCACACAACAGTTGAAACAGTGTTTCATTCAGCTGGTATTGTGACACCTGAGGGCAGCTTCCAAGCCTGCAGCCCTGCTATCAGCACCTCCACCCACCGCCGCCAAGCCTGCAAATGCCCCCCCCACCACCATAATGTTATCCACATTACCGCGTGATGCTGTCACTTTTTATGTTTCTGTAGCCAGTAAGCAGAGCGGTACATTGGCATCGGCACCACAGGCTTGTGAGAGGCCGTTCAGGAACTGTTTAGCAAAGACTGTATGTGTGACAGCAACTACCGGTAAACATCTGCTTTAGGTGCCATTCCTCCGCTGTTACCTTTGACTTCTTGACCTCCGCCTATGTTTGATAAAAAAAATTACGAGTTTATTCCAATTGTACTATCAGCATCACGTCATTAGTAACGTAAACATCCGGGTGAAACCTGCAAATATTTCCATCATCCTGTGTTAGAGAACAGCCTGCAGAAGGTGCCATCGCACTGCTTACAACATCCCATCAAGTTGACTCGTATTACACTCGGGACAATGCGATTTACCATGCGCCTATGCTATTAAGATTTTTGCCAAATGGTGATCATGTTTAAATCCTATTTTATTTGTTATTCTCAGAAGCTAGAACAAACCCAATTAAGTGAAAAGTAAAAATATAACACGGTGGATTTTTTTACGCTTAATGGTGACTCAGCTGAAACCATCAACTTCATAAACTTAAGAACATGGTTCAATCACGGGCAGCTGCCAGGTGACTCAGTGATCTTACCCCTGAGTCACCTGGTCACCTCAGCCATGATGTCAATCAATATGATATGTTCAAAACATCTCAATGCAGGATTCTCCTCTAAAATAGCCTAAAGACTAAGTTAGGATTTCCTGAATAAAGGACTTTTATTATCACTGTATTACAACTTGACCTGGTGTCACAGTGATGTTCATCTTTAGCCAGTGGTATAAAGTCTACATTTCTAACATGGGGACCATTGTTGGCTTCCAACAAAGTGATATCTTATCAACCCCAGCAGAATGGCGACCTCCTGACTGGGATTTGAAATTATGACCTCTTGATTTTTGAACCACGCAGATTAACCAAAGCACAACCTGGCCAATCGGATGTTTTGATACAGGTTTAGAAATAAGTCCTGACCCTTTGGTAATTGGTGTCACGTTAATAAATCTTTGGTCAATGAACATTGGTTACTTGTTAACTAGCTGAACTATAGATAATTGATCTATGTGTTAACTGTAATGGATTTAGTAATAGAACTCAAACGATTATTCATTTTTGTTGATGTTAGGGTTAAGTTTCTTCGCATTTAACTGGCTTGGACAAGTCTAAAAATAAAACATCAGAGTTTCTTGACTATCCAACAGGTATTGGACTGGGCTCTTCTATATTAGCAATCTTGAGTCATCGGTGAAACTTCCACATTTCCTTGGCAGGGACTTAAAAAAATCTAGCCCTGTGAAAATGGCAGCGAATTCCACAGGTCCCAATTGTATCTTCGAATTTGGTCACCATTTCTGCGATGGTGCAAGTGTTGCAGTTGTGTTCGGGTGAGAGTACAGTGGAGCTGTCACCAGAATACCACCCATGTCATGCAGGGCCCAGAAACATGAGACGTTTTCAGACACGGTGGCCCTGTGTGTGGCGTGCTCGTGTTTGCAAAAGCAAAGAGCTAGTGGATGCTGGTACCTCGGTACGGTGCAGAATGCAGGCTTAGTCACAAGCTATCTTTCGCAAGCGAGACTGACAATTAGGAATGTGGGTGCACATTTTGGTATATGGGCCGGAATGGTTGAACCTTTTGTTTGAAATGGAGCTGCGTTGATGGGTGGTCTAACATTGTTCACCCCGCCCCACATATCATTAAATATTCACTGTTGTATTGGGCAAACTTACCGCATTTATTTACAAATGTAATTGTAGTTCAATCTTAAAGTGCATGTTTTCTCAGTTGGGTGTTGGGTGGTGCTTACTTTTGTTATCAATTCTAGGCCAGTGGTATACATTCCACATTCCTTTGATGCGGACCTGTCTATCCACAGGACATTCATTCACAAAAAGATGTAACAAATGTTTATTGACCCTGCAATGATCATGTGTCGCGATCAATGCAAATGCATGTCGTATAATACATTTGACCAATTTCAACAAATTGGAAAACATTGCAGTTTGTAACATGTACAGGAATTTTTTAAATGTAGAGATGTTTTTATTCTCCAAATTTACAGCTAAAAAGGTACAAGTATGAAAACACTTGTAAGAATTTAAAGTGTTTTCAAATGTATATTTGGAGTGTGAAATTGTGTGTGCAAATTTCTAAAGCGTGTTTACGTTTCTGTGTAAAGTGATCATCTCAGAGGGCAACACGAGGTCATGGTTCTTTATTGGGTCACGTTTTTAAAGTCAAGCTTTCTGGCCCCACTGGGATCTGGCCCACGCTGTAGCCACACCACCAACTCTTACTCTACGCCACCATGAGCGTCCTGCCCCACGAGAAACATCCTGATCATTCCTTCACCTAACCTCTATCTACTGAACATCTGTGAAAAATAGCTTTATAGCTCATCGGATTCCTCCAGTTAATGTTTAAAAAAATTCTGATTCTCCATCCGCTCCCTCCACCATCCACCTCAACCTCCATCTATATCAAACCTTTGCAACGAATCCAGAAGCCGACCACTATGATCAGCACAATCACTAACAGTCCTAAATGAAGTTCATTTGCGGCTGTTCATACAGATATACAACATGATCAACCGTTAAATCCATATCTGCTTAATAAGACTGCGATGCTAATGTGGCATTTCAACCTGCTTCTCTGAACAGGAAGGATTATTATACCAACGGTGCTTTGACAGGGCACTCGACTTATAATCATTAGGTTGTTAATGCAAATCCCGAGCAGTCATCCCTCTGGGGTGATTAAATGAACACTCTTAAATAGAAGGTGAACCGTGCTCATTCTATGGATATACTGGCCCCCACCAATAGGAAAGCATAATTTCTACTGCTGGCTCAGAGTCGCCAATGCAAATTATATACCACCCTGCACTCATTTGTGTAAACAAGACACAATTTTCGATTTTTGTACTTACATTTCGTTGAAATCTGCTGCAATGAACGTCTCATTCCAAACTTTACAGTACATTCTTCATAGAATGGAGCAATGGATTTTGTCGTGAAAGTTTCTGCAAAGGGAATTGTGTGAGCTTTCGATTGTGTGTGTGTGTGCGCGTGTGTTTTATGTTTTTCCCCCCTTTCTTGGCACCCGGTGTGCCTGTGCCAACTGTGGGTGTGTGCAGTCACGCGTCCCGAGTGGACATCAAAGGACCCGCCATAGATTCCTCCAGCCCTCCGCTGGTAAATCGGATGCCGCGCACACGTGGGTCCCATTTCGTGGGAGCTTTTGGAAGCGTGCGGTTACCATCCCCTGGGACCAGGGAAGGAACCTCCGCTGTGTGGCACGTTGAACCCTTGTCTTCCTTGCCAGACCCGCTGGGTTGGCCCATCATCAGTGGTAGTGTTTGGGCGTCTGCGACAAAGTAAACATTTAGGGAATCAAAAGGCTCAAGAGGTCCCAGATTTATAAAAAGAACAATTGGTGTTCATCTAATATCAGCCACAATTAAAATGCAAATAAACATAATAAGGTAATTCATACACTGAAAAAGACAATCTCTCATCTCGGTATTGTCTGCATCTCTTTGCTCTCATCTCACTATTTGGTCTACATTTATTTTTTTCTCACTCCGTTGATATATCTTGTCGATATCTGTTCTGTTATCTCACTGGTATTTTTATTAAATGAAAGGGAAGCCCCCCACAAATTAGTTTTGCTTACGGCCTCCCAATAAATTAGCCACCACCGATGGGGCATGATGGCGCACAGTACGTTGGGGGCATGGGCAGTGTGGGTTGGTGGATCACGCAGAGATAATCGTTTGCTCTGAGATTGCAATCTGTATGAGGTAGCCAGGAGATTGAAGCACAACAATTAGGTTTCTCACAAGCATGTGCAGATTTCTTGTGGGTTTCTCTGAGCACTCTACATTCATTCTACTTGTAAAATTATCCTTTGAAAATTAAACCTCTTAAGTAAAATTACAGCTCAGGAATACAGGCGCTATTTATCTCTGGGTGCCCCAGGGATCTGAAACATAAATCTACAAATGCATCACCTAGAACTCGAATTACCACCTCTGAGTACAATAAAACTGGGACATGTCATGGGGAGAATATTTGACAGTAATAGAAGAGCAGAGAACAACATGTAAATGCATTGTCTGGAGTGAGTGGTGTATTACTACACAGCTCCCATAAATCCGGCATTTTTTATGTCTCGGGACGACTTACAGATTTCTCAGGACAGATACCTGAAAAGGAGGACCTTAGGGTTTCCACCAGGCATGTTGTAGCAGCCCGTCTAAAAACTGAATACACACATGTATTTCAATGGAAAATAGCAACCAGATGTCACTGGAATAAGTGTGCACTTCTAATCATGTTGTCCAAAATGTTGTTTTGTGTATTTGCCAATTTGCCCATTCACCATTTGTGATATGTATACCATCCACAATGGGTGTGCTATCAAAGGCTTGCAAAGGACATTCAGTGGCAAATTTAACGTGTGTCATCAAATATATATGCAAATCTGCGTTTTGTGCATATTTCACGGGCCGATGAATGTTACTTCGGTGTTTTATTCATCATGTGTGTTTCGAGTCACGAGGTCCTTTGCGCATTGCCTTGTGCAGGGTGTGATGGGCTAATGGTGGCCCCTGGTGGCGACCAATGTACACTGCAATTCATTACATAATGGCAAACTTAAACTATACTACAGTACTGTATGTTTATTTTTCCAGAAAGGCTCACTGAGCTATACAGTATAGCTTTTAGTTTCAAAAGTGACCTGGCCACAATTGATAGCTCAACGTATCACGTGAAAGTTTATAACAGCCAATTACTCTTAACGAATGTTTATAAATGTGGAGGGAAAAACCGGAAGACCTGGAGAAAAAGCCATACGCCACCGTGGCTAATATAATAGCCACAACAACGGATATTCCTCATTACGTTCCTCATGCGATGTGAAATTGCCTTTGAATTTACACAATACAGTGCTGCATTAACGACTACGTGGCGACTGTTATTCCGTGATTTTGGAGGCAGAGTTGTGGATCACGCAGAGATGGGTCCATTGTGAGTGAGGCATCCCTCAAAGTGCTTCTTTGCAACCAACCATGGCGTGGCGCTGATCTCTATTGGTGGCCCTAAACCAGCAGTTGAAATTACACATCCCCATAAGGGGCAATACGTTGAGTACGTACGCAAAAATCTGTTAAAACTGGACCCCTCCCCCTCTCCCTGTACGCACGCGTACTTTTTACACCCCCCCCCCACCTGCGTACGTACGCTTGACGTACCCCCCCCCCCCCCGGAATCCTATAGAACGGCCGATATTTAATCCACGCAGAAACGATTAAGGATGAATAAATATTAACGTGATTAAGCAAACAGATAGTCCACCGCCGGACTATCTAACTTATTTGAAGGCCAATGTAGACAAATTATTATCGAGGCTTCACCCCCCCCCCCCGTTTCCTATGCGTACGTGCATTGTCAGTAGTCCCCCCATACGCAAGCGTACGCATTTGGGTTAACAACCCTCCCCCTCCATGCGTACGTACTAAATGGATAGCCCCTAACGGAGGTCAGTTAATCTGTAGGAAAACCACGAACAGCTTTCCTAAAAGTTGCACTAAATATAGATATGGTGGCCTGATATGAGGCTGTACTGAGATATGAATGCACCACCTTCCAATAAAAATGAATTGCTTTGCCAGCAGCAAATAGGTTTTTTGACTTATGTGTGTGGGGGTAGGAATATTCGTCTTTCAAAGGGAAGGGTTTTCTCTAGATTTTCTTCCAAACATAAAACAATCAATTGGCTATTCAGGTATCTTCATTATTCAGGTGACTTAATAATGAAACACACTTTGGTGTGGCACTTATTTTTGTCAGTGGTGTTGAGCCAGTGAGGGAAATTCCACATTCATATGACTGTGGCCATTGGCTCTCTCGGACAACTACTGTCAGCAACCCTCCACAAAGAGGCACTAATTTATTGAATCAGGATTTCAAATGCCAAGTTTTCAATTAAGAGTAAAGCACTCTAATCAGAGCTCCACCCATCCAGATTGCGTAAATAATGCACTGCGCATTTATTGGCGAGGAGTGCACGCTGCAAACATTGCCTCATTTCCTGAGGTTGCCCTGCCCAGGAAAAGGTTTCTAAAGTGCTGGTGTTCACTGTCAAAGCCATGCCAACTCGCACGCTCACATGACATGCACGCGCATGTGGTAGCGTAACGCATTGTAGTGTAGTGGTTAGCATGCCGCGCTACGAACCCGGCGACACGAGTTCGATCACGGCCACCACCGCTGACATTTATTTCAACCGGTCCTGGGCCTCCCCTAAGTCGACTCAGCCTCAAACGAGTAACTGGTGTGCTGTGTGAACATCGCCACTGGAGAGACAAAGGCGGCCGGGCGTGGTGAATCCAAGTCCCGGGCGAAGCTGGGTAGTAAAGCTAGTACAGTAAATAGCGGTGAATATTGTAATTGATCTGTGCCTCGCCAAGGTTGATTCACCGTGCGCTCTGCTGGCACTACAGCGAGATGTTAACTACCTCGCCTGGTATACCAGAGTTGTGTAGCTTCGATGCCGACCCTGACGCCTGTATATATGGAGTTTGCATGTTCTCACTGTGGTCGCGTGGATTTTTCTCCGGGTTTTCCCTCCGCATTGAAAATCAACATGCGTTTCGAGTATTTGGCTGCTACAATTTTTCACATGATAAGCCACTTCGTTGAGCTATTATTTGAGTCCAGGTCGCTTCTGAAAAATAACTATTTCGCTCAGTGGGCCTTACCTGGTAAAATGAAAAATTGTTAACAGTGCTTGCCTCAACATCTGTTAAGGCTATGTGGGGCAACTTTGCCTATCTAAATGTCTGTTCCTGCCAGTCTTTTGCAGGGTGGCTCTTGAAAAGTGTGCATTGACTACCAATGTGGTGAGGTTTTCAGAACACTGGTAATTCGTATTTTTTAAAGCGTTAGAATTTAATTACTTAAAATACATTTAAAAAACTATAATTGTGAAACATTGTGTTGATTATACCTTGAAAATACTGTACTAATACTACACATGTGTGCTTTATACGTGATCTGAATTAATTTGCTCCTGCCATCATCACATTTACCTAAACTGTTGCTGCAAACAGTTTTACAAATTTTGTATTTGAAATAACAGTGGAATATCGAAAAAGTAAGGCACAACACAATTACCAATAACTTTATTGTACACCGAGAGTGGAATAATACCGACAGATCCATTTGCACCTATTTGGTAAAAAGAGTAACAATTACTTGTCGTACGTTACCCCTCAACACTGGCTGCTAGTTGGTGTAATTTTTCAGAATCCTACTCACACTTCCACCCACTTACCCACCCATTCACCCACCAATGCCACCAATGCAGCCACCCACCGAGACAGCCACCCACCCACCCACACAGGGCATAGTTTCATGCCGCCCTTGCAGAGCTCATTAATTCTGGCTGTTCAAAGGCGGTGCTAGGCATTGGTGACTGGCTGGCCGTTAGTGAGGACGCATCACGCACACTCACACTGCTGTGTAGCTGGAGGTGCAGACATGGCTGGGACATGCTGCTGCGTCTTGGTGTGGCTGGCCTGCCTAGGCAGTTTGAGTGCTGCCTTCTCTGCTAATGGAGGTGAGTGTACGGAGATAGCGGGATTGAGATTCGTGAAGTTAGGCAATAAGTATAACTAGGAATTTTCTAAGAGCAGCGGTCGTGATTTGAGGCTGCGGGTTGAGACGCGATGAACTTCACATGAGATTTCCCAGTTCTAGGTGACTCAGGCAGATGGCCAAATTGGTTTATGGGACATTGATCACAATATTATTTTCCAATCGGGTGGCACTGTGGTCAAGTACTCTACACTTATTTGGAATGTTTCGAGTTTATATTCCAGTCGGTGGTTGACTCATCATCCCTCTGGG
Source organism: Lampetra fluviatilis (assembly GCF_964198595.1). Classification (NCBI taxonomy): domain Eukaryota; kingdom Metazoa; phylum Chordata; class Hyperoartia; order Petromyzontiformes; family Petromyzontidae; genus Lampetra; species Lampetra fluviatilis. Next base: position 22,297,548 of record NC_136275.1, on the reverse strand, counting down.
GATCAACAGGAGTACCACTACCTGGGAATTCTAAAGCAGGGAGTGGTTTATGTCAAGCAAATGTGGAATATCCACAGCTTGCTTAGTGCTTCCAATGAAAATTTACTCTGCCTTGTGCACAAAAAAATTCTGCCACCTTTCCACAAAAACACAAACTAGTTTCGCAATCATTTATTGATTTGCTTTGTTTGCTGCTGCTCTCTTATACATGTATATTTTCTGTATCTCTCCGGTGCATTTGAATTGTGTTTCCAGGACTAATGTTAGGTTAAGATGCTGTTCGGTATCGGTTTGTGGTCAAAACACCAGACTTCCCTGTGTACATTTGGATAATTATTTCTGCTGTATGAAGAATAGTAAAATAACTGAAAAAGGCAAAGGTCGATTTATCCACCTAAAAATATGAAAAAAACAATATTTAAGCCCATCAACCTATGGCTCTTCTGAAACAATATTTAAGCCCATCAACCTATGGCTCTTCTGAAACAATATTTAAGCCCATCACCCTATGGCTCTTCTGAAACAATATTTAAGCCCATCAACCTATGGCTCTTCTGAAACAATATTTAAGCCCATCAACCTATGGCTCTTCTAAAACAATATTTAAGCCCATCAACCTATGGCTCTTCTGAAACAATATTTAAGCCCATCAACCTATGGCTCTTCTGAAACAATATTTCAGCCCATCAATTTATGGCTCTTCTGAAACAATATTTAAGCCCATCAACCTATGGCTCTTCTGAAACAATATTTAAGCCCATCAACCGATGGCTCTTCTGAAACAATATTTAAGCCCATCAACCTATGGCTCTTCTGAAACAATATTTTCTAGCAGCATTGATGCCCGCAAATTCTGAGCCATTTTCACTTTTTGAGTCTAATTAGCAGTGCTGGTACTCATCTTCTTGGTTCTTTCGGTAAAGTCACGTAGAAGGGAAGTAATAAAATAATAAAAATAAAACATAATAAAATAATTATCACGACGTTTCGGCCACAACGCGAGCAGCCGTCCTCAGGTGAAGGAGGACGGCTGCTTGCGTTGTGGCCGAAATTATTTTATTATGTTATATTTTTATTATTTTATTACTTCCCTTCTACGTGACTTTACCGAAAGAACCAAGAAGATGAATCCCTGCAGTCACGAAAGCTTTAAATCGAAAAGTGCTGGTACTGTTAAGCAAAAGCGTCAGGGTTTCATGGTGTTAAGGGTAAGCTCTATTTACGAACTTTGGAGCCCGTTCAGCCGAGTGCAGAAAAAATGCACGTTTATTTTGATCTGTTTTGGTGGATTGCATGGCTGTATGTATGGATCGTGGGCAATAACGAACACATTAAGAGACCCTTGTCTGTGTCACCATCGTAAAATACAACAACACACATTTAGACTCATATGTCTTCAGGGTTGCTGATTTCACAGACTCTAAATTTATTTGGGGAATTTTGTTGTTGTCTCTGAATAACTCAGGGAGAGTGGTCGTGGCCGAAGCGGCAGGTGGGATGGAGATGTCTGGCGCCGAGGCTCTTTGCGCCTCCATTGGCAGCCGCCTCTCTACACTGGCAGAGATGAGCAACTTTGTGTCCAAGTGTGGCCTGCTTGAGTGCCGGCCGGCATGGCTGTCCGACGGCAGCCTCAGGTGAGCGAGCGCACAGACCGAAGCGCGTTCCCATGAAGAGCACTTCATTTCCACCTCAACGAACCCGTGAACCGATGTCCAGTTAATTTCACTGCGGCTTATTACATCAAATGCGATTCAGTGTCACTGCTAACTGCTAAAGCAATTGCGATTGACTTTCATTGTGACTTCTTAAAGTTATTGCCGTTCAACTTCATTGTAACGTAGTCAATCAATGCTATTCAGTTTCTTGGAACCTTTTTTATTCACTGTAATCAATTGCCTTTCAGTTTTATTCCAACGTATTAAAGCAAGTGGCTTTCACTTGCATTTAAGGAAACCACTGTCATTTTATGTAAATGTACATCCCTTTTGTCAATCCACTTCTGGACGAGGGCCTTCCAACGGGTTGTGCAGTTTGTGAGGATTAATTTACAATACTTGGCCGTGCTAGTCGATGCACAGAGGTACAATAGTAGATTTTGCTGTTTTGTTTCATGAATGCATTTTTACGTGATTTCACTTTCACAATGTTGTTTTTTATTTGAAAGTAATTACTTTGAGTGGATTTTTTTTCTCACAAAAACTGTCAGTCTCTCTCCGGATACGTTTGCAAATGTGTTTTCGGAGGTTGCACATTGAAACATGTTGTGATTTTTCGTTGAAATTATGATAATCATGAAAGCTTATGTACAACAGGAGCAAAAATCCACAGACAAGCTGGTGTTTGTGTAGCTTCCATCACGCAGGGATAGCCCTCACACCCAAGTGGAATGATTTTGAAAACGATCGTGGCAGACTTCTAAATAGCAGTAGGGATTTGAGAGGCAAAATATATTTATGCTCGTAGTCAATTTAACAAAGTAATCTGCCACAAATGAAATTTACATTTGTTTTAATATTGGAGAAAATTGTATAGATTCATTTGATTTATGACATTAGAATATTAACAAGCAGAAGTACGGCATTAATATTTTGAGGGGTTAATGGACAAGAGGAATCAATCAGCACATAGTTCAAATAAAGATCATGGATTGATGCAGCCAATAATTCCTCTGGGGTTGGAAAGTCCACAGTTGTCCTCAAATTGGTAAGCTGGCCCCAGTAATGGGAATGGCCTTTAGACACAAGTACATGACCATAAAAGCAACCTGAACATAATACATTTTATATTTCACGGAATTTTGCACATTTTCAGCAGTGAAAATTATAAAATTCAGATTTACTGCCATGTGATGAACATCTCTTTCGTAGAGCACATGGGAAATTGCAGCAACACGAGTGTGTTGATATCAGGTTACTTGAGGGGATCTCATTAATAGATTGTAATACCATCTTCAGCAGGCAATTCCCTAACACAGGTGATGCAATTCTCTGTGAGAGCTCCATCTACACATTTTTTTAATCTCATGCCATGATACTGATAGCGCAATGGAAATACAAGTCAGATTCTCTTTGTATCAAGTCAGATTCTCTGACTTGATACAAAACGGCTGAACGCCTGCTCCTTAGCAAACTCCTGCCTCTCAATTTAACACGTAGGCTTTCACAACCAATATTATTCATAATAAATGTTTTTGGGTTAGATCGCATAAATATAAGTGTGTCATTAACCTACCACACAATTCTGGCAAATCGCATGATGAAGCTGGTTGTAATTACCAGTGAAGCGTCGTACTCAAGTGTAAATGTTGTGGGTTTACTTGCCATCACACCGATGTGCTGAAGTAATCGCTAATCGGCACGTTTTGTTTACGCAACAAACCTTACTAATTGGCTGTGTTGGGTGGTGGTGGTGGCGGTGGGTTAACGACACATTTCAATTGATGCTATCTAACCCCCCAAAAATAACCTTTATTGCGAATCCTGCGCCTCACTCTGAGCAGGACGGCCGGCTGCGGGAACAGCAGTGAAGGCCTACAGGAGGACGTGGCGCTGCCTCCCCGGCCACCACCGCCGTCGCCCCAAAGCCCAGTGGCCGGAGCCACGATCCGCCCCAGGGGCCAGACCTCCAGCCTCGCATTCTGCTTCATCCTGCCCGGTATGGCACTTGGATGCAGGGTTAATGGATCACACACAGAGATCGTCGCTGACTCTATAAGTCTCTCCGTCTGCTAGGCTACAAGGGGATGGACGCCGGTCAATGGAATTACGGCGATGATCTATCCATGTAATTTTACATTTAGCTGCATTTCCTCGTATGAAGTGTTTTTTTTCTCCAGATGCCGTGGCTCCCACATTTAAAATTAATCAAGGCATTGGCCGAACATCCTCGAAAGAACCCTCGTGACAAGGTGTTTAGACTCAGTGAGGCTTTTTTGGATATATACAGGAAGGGACTCTTATTATTATTACTACTGCATGAATGTAACTTTCAGCTGAGTAGCTGTCACGAAGGCCATGAAGTCACAATCAAACGTCCATGAGTTCAAATCCGAGTGATGGGTCAAGAGACGGATCCCCACCATGAGAATGTGGAATGTCTACTAGTAGCTGTGGTCTGCCAACAGAAATGAACATTACTGCGCACTCATTTGAGTGTGTGGACACTGTCCCGTTTAAGAAATAATTGTTGTATCAGTGGTAGAATCATGTATAGGGTTGCATCTACATTTGTGTAACATGACTGAGGAATGCTGTATTAAAACACTGCTCCGTGTTTTAAGAAGCAATTAGGCAATGCATGTTGGTTTTAACATTCTGCATTAATGGGAAACTCACAGCATAAACAAACATACTGCAAAGAAAAACACAACGATGTGGCTCCTCTGTTGCATCTTAGGAGTACAATTATCAGATTGTGCTCATTAAGTTTAGGAAACCAAGTTAAAACAATAATTATAGCATTCCTACTCGTGCATATATGTGGCGCAATTGATCTGCAGTATTAAGAAGATTCGCAATCTTCCTGAGAAGATTTGATACATCTGTGAGCAGATTTATCGTAATTTATGTACAAAGCTTTCTACTCACCTCTATGTCTATCGGTATGTCTGTATTTGCTTGAGCTATGTGTCTGTCTAGCTGCCTACCCATCTACCAATATACACATGTGTTTGCCTGTCTCTCTGGCTGGGTAGCAATTTCAGTGAGACAGCTTGACTCATCATCTGAAGGATGTCTGCTCAATGTCTGGTTCATGTTTCATTCGGCCTATGATCGCTGTGTAATCAATAAATACAATATTGTGGACTACTAATTGTGATCACCCTCTGGTTAGACTCACCACAGCCATGGGAATGTGGACTTTCCTTCGCTGGCTCAGGGCCGCCGATAATTATGAATGTATTTGTAATGTTTACCCATCATCACAGTGCAGCACTTGATTATTTTGTTGGGATTTAAGGGCCATTTCCGGCCTCCACCCACCCCACCCTCTTAAAACAATAAGAACGCACTCAAAGCAATACTTATAAACGCGTTTGAAAATATGGGGTTCGCGGAAGTGAATCTGTTTACAATATGAAGAGAAGAATTCATACGCGTAATTAGCAATACATTTTTTCTAATTAGGAGTGCCTGAATGAACATTTATCACAAATAGAGTATCTCCATGCTGTGCCACAGAACATTTCTCAATCCCTATTGGTAGCTCGGAGCCAGTGGTGGGAATTATACATTTTCATGTCAGGTGCCAGCCTCTCCATAGGATGACCACTGTCAGCTACCCACACGAGGTACTCGATTTAACACCAGGTCAGTGTTGGTGAGCTAAGATGATCCTCGTCTGGGCATGTGTGGTGCTGGCCTCACAACTCTACCGTGTGCTCTTCCGGCATAAAGAGGTGCTCACTAACGGCAATTTGCCTATACAGTTTGCACATCTCTGAAGCTACACATGCTTGCCACTGCCAGTGTGCGTGGTCCCACAAATGTGCCCTCTTGCTGCCCACCTACATGAATCCGTGGTGCTTGTGTGCAGGACAGCCATGTGGCGACCCCCCCGTATTCCCGTCGGCACGTCTGGATGAGGAGGAGATGGGGCAGAGGGAGAAGGGGGGGGCGCAGCCAGAGCTACACTACATTTGCCAGGACGGTCATGTCATGGCTGGCGGAGCTCGCTCCTTCTCTCTGGCGTGCGATCCCCAGTGCGGGCAGTGGCAGGGAGCCGTGCGGCCCTGCGTGCCCGGTAGGCATGCATGCCATCCAGTCTTCACCACGGTTGTCACTTTACCTACATCACCTACAGCAACCACAACAACCACCTCCGATTAGCACGGTTCGCTCCGTACGGTGTGAAAGAAGTTCAACATACATACAATCACAGACACAACCTTTGAATACATTTCTGCCATGTTTTGAACCACCATATGTGAAACTATAGTCTCCATCTTTGTACCCATAGCTGCTATCTTTGAGACTAAAATATTGAATATTTCAACTCAGATCTGCCATATTTGTGCTGACAGACATAATTAACATATTTGAAATGCCAATAGAGTTATACTGTCCTAAATACATCCAGGAAAGTTCGATTCTTAAAATATGTATTCTTTAAACAGGACAAAATTCTTGTATAAGCATCTAACTGACTGTATGTTGAAGAATCTGGGAAAAACTTAAATTTTTTTCCATTCAGATTCCCCATAAATATCACTTCTGCAATACTATACACTGTACATTGACTCATCAAATATATATATTCTTCATATTGTTTAAGCATCTGTCATATTGGAACCTCCAGCTTGTACTCTCTTCTGTTGTACAGACAAGTGAGTAGCTAACTCAGCAAATGCATGGAGATTGATTCCAGATACTCTAATGTCCTTGCAATACAAAACATTAATTAGGTAATTGACCCACCATCCATATGTAGGACCCATCTGCAAAAGGACACATATTCATTGAGGCTTTCTTGAATAAAGGACTTATAAACGTCAGTGCTGCAGGTAGAATATTCAATACAACAATTAGGTTGTGAATTTAAACCCAGGAATTCACTAATCAGGGACTGACTCAGTATATCATATCTCCAGAAATTATTTTAAAAATATATATCCATTATTTGAGTGTCAACGGTGGTTGTCTAATAAAGACACTGGTCCCTGCCACATAAATATGGCCTGTACATATCTAGCTCTGGGTCTCCAGTTGAGAAAAGGACACCCAATGCTTATATGAGATGGGACACATGCTGAAATTGACAAAAAATATATAGATTTTGTATTTGCACGTGTAATTGAATTGATTGTTTGAAAAATGTTTTTATATACATTAGTCTGTGGCCCATATTTTTTGGAAACCTTCCACCCATAACATCAGGCTATCCAATGGCATTGGTTTATGAGACCAATAATTACGGATAAGTCGTCTCAGCGAAGGGAAAACTTGTGCAAGCTCTCTTTGAAATATTATTATAAATATCGCGCACGTCTTTGTGGCAGCTGGTCACGGCCGCATGCACATGACGCTTCTCGCACCTACCCTCCAAGCCACCAATTCATTAGAGCTGAGCTTGAAGCAGCTCACAGTCGAGTGCCAGGCCCGAGCGCTGTCATAAGGGCCTCAGGGTTCAGCGACACCGCGCTTATTAAACACGGCACAGAGAAGCTTCACGGGCTTTTGTGTGACAACGGAGGCTTCTGGTCACTTGACTTAGCCAAATGACCTAGTTTAGGGGAAAAGTGATCGAAATGGGCCGATGTATGAACATATGCCATACCAGCGCTTGTCAGAACACCAAACATATTTACCGACACTTTTCAGAGTCGTTTAAACCCAAATGGCAGTGGTATTTTGAGAGGAATTTGCAGTTAACATGGACTGCAGGGCGAATGGGTTTTTTTTATCAGGACTTGTAAATTTCCATTACAACGGCTGGGCATAGACCAATACTGCAATGAATGTTGGTGGGGTTATTTTGGTGTCAACCCAAGACAGTGTTAACCCTAGAATATGTAGGCGGGAAACTCAACATACGTATCCTGTAGTCATTTAAAATCAACGTGTATATATACACATCAAAAGGTGGTGTTCATCACGATTGGCTTCCATGAATCAGAGGTGCAGATTCCACAATATTCTGGTTGGGGCAAATCTATCCATCGATGGACCATTGTTTGACTTCCCATAAAAATCTACTTATTTTACTGACTTGAAAAGAATGATGAGCTGAGTCTATTTAGTCGACTACCACCTGGAGTTTAGAAACACAATGTGGCTGCTTTAATATGAATGATGATATATTTGATCACCCCAGATAAACATAGCAATCTGTGCAGATTAGTCATCAGCCTACTCGCTGTATTATCGACTGCCCACTTTGTAGACCTGAAGTCATACATCAATATGGAAAAGATACCTACATCGTGTACTACCATTTACTCATCAACTCAGCCCTGTGCATTTCGAATCCCATGCATGCAATAGTGTATGTGTGTGTGATCCAACAATACCACAAATGCTCATAGTACATTTAGATCTCTTTAGAATTTTAACTAGATGTGCATTGGCACGATTCCTATACCGAGCTTTGGTTTGACTAAATGATCGTGCATTTGCTGAACGACATAATTCAGTTGGGTCTTCAAATAATAAACAATGCTTTCATGTATTTATAAAGCATCAAGTAGCTGTATTAAATTGTAAAGAGGTTCAGTGCCACTTGGGGACATTTTCAAAAACCAATGATGACGATTCCTGGACAAAAGAGCCTTATTGCCACAATTTGACATTGCCTTTTGAATTAGAAGGCTTCTACAACGGCGGTTGTGCAATGGATAGGCTGGCTCCCACAATGGGAATGTGGAATTTCCACTGCTGACTTCGGGTTGCCCCAGTTGCTCACATGAGCCAGGGCCCACCGTGACTTTACTTGACTTATCTAAGCAGAGGGTCCTTGTTATGGCGCGGTAGCTGATTCATTGGTCATTTTATTTCAATTGCGCTCTGTACAGTATTGTCCAGTAACTCACAGAATCACTTTAATCATATTAATCTCATATTACTAACGAGCATTCCAATTTGTGACCGAGTGGAGTAGGAAAGCCCTACTCACAATTAAAAATGTAAAGTCCAGTTTAAGTTTCGAGTTCAAATGCAGGTCATGGGGTTGATTAATTGAGTCTGACTTTGTGGGTCATCCTATGGGAAGATTGATCCCTGCCACGGCAATGTAAACACACCAAAGTGCTGGATTTCAGGCATGCACCACCAAGCTCAGATGATGGAAAATGACAATACGTTTTAAGTACAGTACATTGCTTAGTCAGACCACAATTTCTATAAAAAGTTGGATAATGCTAAACTCAACTGCTATTCATATTTCAACGTTTACAGCGAAAATGGGCAATATATCCCAATTTCGCTTGAGCACGTAGGGACATTGTAGCGTTGTTGCATTTGCTACCACAGCATGTTTCAGCTGGTTGGTTACTCCGCGCCTTCTTTTTACAAGGCTTCACGCTCAAATGTGAAAGACAAATCAGTGGCCTTCACCGACATTGGGGCACAGCGTTGATGCGACATATGTCACATGCGTCATCGTGCCTTTGGCAACTGCTGCACAGCAAAATTACAGTGTTCAGTCCCAACACTGCTCTTCGCATTCGTATCCTAAGTAATAATACGTGCCCTTTATCTTTAGAGCTGTAAATTAATAAAGCAACTTTAAAATAACATCCTGCCTTCTGTATATTGTTGCATGTGGAGCATGCTAAGAATTACATGTCAGGGCAAGGTAATCAGCTTGGAAGCTCGGCTAGATTGCGGCGTGAAAACATTGTCGTGATGTGTGAAGAGAAGTTTATCGATGGTGGAGGCACATATACAGGGTGGAGGAGGGTGAGGTTACTGAGACAGGCGTTAGACTGGCAATTAGTGGTCGAAAGACAAGGAAAAGTTATATAAGAGCAGCGCTGTTCCCTGGCTCGGTGGAGGAGGTGCGAACTGATAAGGATTCAGCGTACAAATCTCCCATGTGCAATGACCTAGGAGGTCGTGTCACTACTTTGGCATTGTCTACACTGGACATTAAATGCTAACGTTGATTCCGATGTATCTACTGTAGTTATATCATTCCACATTGAAATCCATTGCTGCACTACGTCATATAGGCACCGCCCTGTCAAAATATAGGTGAGCATCTTGCGCACCTTATGGCTCCATGTGCTCGTGATTCATAAACCACGTGGCTGCATTATGGGCGTGCATCATGGTCGTGCCTTTTCAACAAACTGTGCAGTTTCATGCAATTTGTACACTAACGCTTCCAAAATACTACTTGTGCCAAAAACAGCACAGTCCAATGTGTGTCCGGTTTTATCTGCCCGCAACAGAACACGTTGCCATCCACCTTGACTACAACGTCGAGGAGGTGGGCGTCACGGACTGGGCTGATCAACTCGAGGCAACGCATGGATCCCAGAGTTCAACTCCTGCAGAAGGACTGGGCCCACTCAATCCGCTGCATGAGACACGCGCGGCCGAAATGGAAGTTTCGTTCGTTGCTGCCTCTAATGAATCTGAGCACGGTCACTTAGTGGAGCTTCTACAGGAAAATATGGAATATGATAAGCAAGAGGAGGAGGGGGAGCAGAAAGAGGAAGGAAGCAGACGCCCTCCTGACTTCTCATTGGTCACCAACAGTGTTGGCATCAAAACGGGCTCACGAGGTCTCAGCACCAAGGTTTGGGAGAACAGGAGGGTCACGGTGACTGAAGAAATGCCCATAAATGTCCCCTGGCTACGTCGGGAGAGACTGCCATCTGGAGCGTCCGAGGAAGGAGATATAGGAACGGACGTGGTCCCAACGTACGAATCTTCACCAAATGCAACACAAGTTCATTCCCAACCCTACGTCGTAGAAGTCTCGTCCGCAATGCCCGTCACGCAAGACCTCCGTTCCGACCTCGTGGGCTTCCCCATCGCCTCCACGAATGCGGCGAACCTCCACCCAGCGCCGACCGATTTCACAGCGCGCAGCGGCAACCCGCCGGTTTCCCTGTCGCCTTCGCCACCGCCGCGCACAACGGCGCCGTGGCGGGGCGGCACGGTGGCATTGCCCGAAGGCGGCACGAGGTCCACAACGTCCGCCCTCGCCACCGAGAGCGAGGGCGGACGCCGGGCAAAGATGAATCCGGTGGAGAACGGGTGGCCCGGCCAGGGGATCCCGTGGCCCTCGGCGGAGCCCGTGATCGAGGCGCGCACCGTCCAGGCGGGTGAAAGCGGCCGTGCATCGCAGACGACACCGCCGCCGCCGCAGGCCTGCGTGGGGCCGCTGTGCGCGCTTGGCGGCCAGCAGCAGCAGCGCACGCTGGTGGTGGCGGCCGGGGCCGTGGTCGCCGTGTGCGCACTCGTGGCTCTGGTCGTGCTCGGGCTGTGGTGCCTCCGGAAGAGACAGCGCTCGGCCGAGTGTCAGCTCAACGGTGGCAAGGGGAAGGCGGCACAGAGCGAGAGCGTGGAGATGCAGCGGACTGTGTGAACGAGCACTAACCCTGGGTCAACATAGAACGTTGGGCCGACGTTGGACCGACGTTCGTCCAATGGTTTCGACCAGATGCCAACATTGGCCCAACGTTGACATGTTTGCCGGGACGGCCATGTGTCCGGAGTGCAGTGGTATCACAGCTTTGATTGTTCTCTTCGGCGTATTCCCTGGATGTTTAAAGGAATTGATGTTTTAATGGCTCGGAGTGCCCAACGACTGTGTGCATGTAGTTACCAACCACATGGCACAGAATGTGGTGATGGCAGCTGAGTTATTCTCTGTTCGCTGGACTGTGACCATGTTGATATTCACAAAGCATGACTTACTGGGTTTCTGTTTACTCGGTGAAACCACGACGCTTATTTAAATCAACATATTTGGATAAGTTGAGTAACTTTCTTTTCCCAAAACTCTTTAACAGCCATTGTGATCGATTCATTATCATTTTTACAGTCGCGATTAATGCAGTATATAAGCATCGTGATTGGATGGACTCTTTCAGGCCCAACTAATTTTGACTTCAAACATATTCACTGTATTCTGAATAGCTATGTAAACGACGTGCAGCTTTTGAGCCTGCTTACAAAAATAATAAGATTTTTGGAAATTCTTCTCAACTCAATGTTTTTAAAATCTTATTTTCTGAACAAATTCCTATCCAATGACAACATAGTTAATTGGAAACCCAGTTTGTGATGTCATGATCATAAATGCCTACGTCATGTGAATAGATGCACTATTCTGGTGCCCGATATGCTTTGTTTCTTCATGTTTCACATCAAGGTTGCAGAATGACATTTTATTGTTTTATTTTATTTATATTTTCAACACCCAACAACCAGTACAGAAACACAAAGCGCCGGGGTGCACACCTTCCCAAGTGGCACACAAAACCGAAGGTGTACGTTTTTTCATGCATACTGCTGAGGCCAGTGTTTCCACGCACCTACGGAGAGAGAGCTTGACAGTCGCCCAACCATTGAGGTCGCTCCTAAAGGGTGGGTGAAAACTCAGGGCGAGACGAACCCCGGCGACCCGAGGTCGATCCCCGCTCACGGCCACCAACACCGGTCACGATTATCTGAACCGGTCCTGGGCCTCCCCTAGGTTGCTATGTGTAAACATCGCCACGAGGGAGACAAAGGTGGCGGGGCGTGGTGCTGGCCACCCACTCCCTCGTGTGCTGTCCCGGCCTTCATAGGTGCTTGCTAACAGCACTTGCCCCAAAAGTCTGTTAAAGCTATACTGGGGATCTATGTTTTGGAGTGATGAGAGAGTTACCTTAGCAAAGTGGTTCAACAGTACTTAATTCATCTGATAAATCAGTAATCAATAATTTCATTACTAATTATTCTATGGGTATGAAAGTAATATGTATATTTCTAAACTTTTACTTGCGTTATCTGATTACTTTCATGATAACTTCAAACCAATCTCCGAAACAACAGTGCTGTATTATTGTTGGCTTTGTCTTATAGCTCAAACTATGAGCACAATCATTTTCTATTCTCTTGAATATTGAAAACATTTACATCTGAAAACAGGTATAACATAAATCAACACGTGTATATTAACTAATGATAATATAGTCAAATACAGAAAGCAGAATAATAATACAGGATAACAAGTACTTAGATTTTGATTTAAAGCTTTCGTGACTGCAGGGATTAATATTCTTGGTTCTTTCGGTAAAGTCACGTAGAAGGGAAATAAGTACTTAGATATTCGAACCTGATTACATATCACGTGACATGCAATTAATTATTCCCTGTCACCGCATTTGTGTCTGCATTGGGAGACCACAAGCTAGAGAAATAAAAACATAACGTTCCCATGCCCATATGAACATCGGGTGTTATACAGGTAGAAACAATAGTTCCACACTGCCCACCAGGGTTTATTTGTCTGTCTGTCGTGCATAGCCGCGCCCTCGATTTGCATTTCATAGAGCGCTTCGGGCCGGCTCAGCACCACGTGACGCGCCGCCCCACGCAGCTTGCGCCACGTGACACGGATCACACGAATGCGCTGTCCAACCAAGTTCCTACCTGCCCACTCCGAAGGAACGTGTTAATTACCTCATTTGTTATGCCTCACACTGTAGTTTAAATTCCGCACGCCTATGGCAGGGGTCAGTATTTCCTGAGGATGACCGCTGCTGACTACTCACAAAGTGGTACCCGTTTTATGCATCATGCGGTTCTGATTACTAATTAGATTCCAACTAATGGACCTAGATTTATAGAATGGTGGAAAAATGTTGACTCGGTCATTTCCTCCTGATTGAGAATTCCGAACGTTTCACAACAACATCTGATGAAAGGGAGCAATGGCCGATAACTGAAACGGACCAGTTGGTCTGACAGTGCCACCCAGCAGAATTATAAACAAATTTTACCTATTTTCCACCTGTGCTAAAAGATATCAACCCCGCCCCTGGCCCTGCTTGGCCTTGAGCCAGATCACATATCTTGTGAGGCCAGAGTTTCATGCTTTGGTCCTATAAAATACCTGAGGGCGTGACGACCCTGCCTTTCGCGAGTCCCAGGCACAGCTGGCCCGGCTGTCAATACCTGGTAAGGGCCCCTCCGAGGGTTACGCGGTCTTCTCACTGCCTTGTGAGTGTCTTGGGAGAGTCAATGGCGAAGGGAGTAAACCCCCACAGAAAATCAGGGGTGGGGCCCCTTAGGCGGTTTTGTGACGCACAGTGGCACATTCCCGGCAGCCCCTGCAGCCAAACTGGTACCAAACGTCGTGCTACGCACTCCTTTGGACCTCACCAACAAGGCTGAGCGGGGGGATCCTGACGCATGGGCAACTCAGGATTTCCAGAGTAACCTGCCTGGACTTTGCGCCAACAAGAGGTGCAAAAATGGGGAGAGGACACTCCTCGGCCACCTAATCCTGGCCAAAAAACACGGATGGCAGCAGTCACGGGTTATAAGCTCATTTTGGATTCGCGTAAAAAATAGCCGCCACGGGTTGCCATCGTCGGTGGGAGGGGTCATTGCACCCCAATGGATAGCTACCGCACACCTCAAGCTGGGCAGCCCCCTGCCAATAAGGTGCTTTTCCCGCCATGGCTCACCTGCTCCAATGGGTGCTTGGAGCGTATGGTTCATCACCAGACGAGTGGACTGCAACACCTGCACCAGACAAAAGCAAAACAAAAGGAATGAAGGTATCAGCCCTTCATTTTGCAAGCTGGAATGTACGTACAATGTGTTCTGGACTCTCCGAAGATTTATTGCAGATTGAGGACATCCGCAAGACTGCAGTTATCGACAGGGAGCTGGCGAGACTCCATGTTGATATTTCAGCACTGCAGGAGACCCGGCTTGCTGGCAGTGGCTCACTACGAGAGAGTGACTACACTTTCTACTGGAAAGGCAAACAGCAGAATGAACCAAGGCAACATGGTGTTGGGTTTGCCGTCAAAAATACATTCCTTGGCATGATAGAATCACCATCCGCAGGCTCTGAGCAGATTCTGCTCATGAGACTGCTCACTGCGTCTGGCCATGTAAACATCCTGAGTGTCTACGCCCCAACACTCTACTCACCTGCGGAGATTCATGACCAGTTCTATGAAGAGCGTCACAATATTATTCGCAAAATCCCGAGCTCTTGAGTACATGTTTCTGTTGGGAGACTTCAATGCAAGAGTTGGGGCTGACCACAATGCGTGGCCCGCACGCCTTGGCTATCATGGCATTGGAAAGATGAATGTCATTGGCCAGACTACTGAAGCTCTGCTCATACCACAATCTCTGTATCACAAACTCATTCTTTCACACAAAACCTTGCCATAAAGTGTCATGGAGACATCCAAGATCTCTTAATTGGCACCAACTGGACCACGTCATCACCCGACGAGCTCTCCTCAACTAAGTACTCATCACATGCAGCTACAACAGTGCAGTCTGTGACACCGATCACTCACTGGTATCCAGAAATGTCAGACTACGCCCCAAAAATATACACCGCCTCAAACAAAAGCGCTACCTACGTATCAACTCTGCCAAGACCTCCCTCCCAGAGCTCGCTCAATCATTCCAGCACAGCCTTGAGCAGCCTCTACACGACACACCAGATGGAAGCATGGAGACAAAGTGGGCGCACATCAGAGACGTCATCTTTAATGCAGCCATCAATACCTTTGGCAAGCAGACAAGGCAGAACACAGACTGGTTTGAGGAACACCTGGGTATATTGGAACCCATCCTCCAAGCCAAGCGCATGGCGCTCCTGAAGTACAAGCAAGTCCCAAGTACAGGATCATTAAGGGCTCTGAAAGCTGCCCGCAGTGCAGTTCAAACGACTGATAGATGCTGTGCCAACAACGACTGGCTGAACCTGAGCAGTAGAATCCAACTCGCCTCTGACACTGGTAATATCCGTACCATGTATGAAGGCATCAAGGCAGCCTTTGGTCCAAACATCAGGAGCACTATCCCCCTGAAATCCAGCACAGGGGCCATCATCACTGATAAACAAGAGCAAATGGCCAGGGAGGTAGAACACTACTTAGAGCTCTACTCACGAGACAATAGTGTGTCAGAAGCTGACCTTGCTGCACACTTCGGTAAGAATTCAGACGAAAACGAACAATCATCAGCATGTGGATTAAGCCCACCGTTGCGTAAATCAAAAGATAACGGTTGCTTTAACAAGTAGTGCTGCTTCTAAGAGTCACATAGCTAACAAATCTTCACATTAGGATTAGAAACTCTCCATGTTAGGCTTTATGCATGGTGTATTTGTATATTTCACTGGCAATGTACTAATACTTAAATACGTAACATAATTATAGTTGGTGAAACTGTTGTCTAAATGTAGGCTTCATTATACCATCTTGTAACTCATAATGTGATCTTTTTTCAAATATTATAGATTAGCTATCATACTAAAAGAGGCAAAGGGATATCAGTCAAAATAATCTCCCGCATTTGTTATGCATTGTTTGCATCGATCTCTTGTCACGTCAAAAAAGGTTTAAAACATAATAGCATTTTATTTAGACGTGTTTATACAGTGATACCTGAGTTGGTTTTGTAGATGTAGGAAATCACTATTTAAAGAAGTCATTGCTTTTTCCCCAAATCAAAATGTCCATTGGCAGTTTTGTTTTAGGGGACATTTGCTCCATAGCACAATCTTTGTGGGATTTTTCAACAAAGTGGTGGTCATATTGTCGACCCTGGACTGATGATGGGCTGAGGCAGCCCCAATCAGCATTAAAACACAGAGTTTCCGACTGTGAGTGAAGCCCTCTAATCCAAAGGTCTAGGTACATCCCTCGCAATTTCTTGCTCAGGCCACTGTTGGCACAAGGGCCCCAACGAGAGGTAGCTCTGGAGAGCCTCTCTGAAGATCATTTTCGCCCACTCTTCCACACTGGCCAGACGTCTTAGAAGCAGTGGGAGTACCCACATTTTGCCTCACCACATGCAATATGCTTACTGTATTTACTTACCGTAGCGCTCCCATTTATACCGCTGGGTAAACAGAGGCGGGGATTTAAGAAACGTGCCCCATTTTTAAATCCTTTATATTAAGTTCACTTGCTTGCGCGCTTACGACTGTGCAAATCTTTCGGTCGTTTTTTAAAGCCAACTTCCCGTGATCCAATCGAGCTGACATGTTGCATACAGACTCGTTGTGCGTGACAATTTCTTTTCGTGAAAATTTTTTTCCAAAATTTTACACTTTTTAGGTAAAAACAAATTATATTTAATTACCAATTGCTTAATGGTGGCAGGCAATCATCTGACCCATAGGTGGCAGCCATCTCAAGCCAGAGGACGAGAAGACTCTAGCCGCCCGTTTCAAAGACCAATGTGGGCTGGGTTGTGGCCCATTGAACACGCATATAAAGGATTTATAGGGACAAACTTTGTTTTTACGGGTTAATTTTTTTCCACTGATGCACCGGGATCTCAAATCGGCGACCTCAATGTCAATGGTCGTGTAATTTTGTATGTTGAACTTCTTTTTGCACTGTGTATAGCCAGCCAACCGTGCTAATCGGAGGTGCGGGGGAAGGAAAACACCGAAAGTAAAAAGCAGTTTTGCACACATTTCTGTTGGAAGTGGGCATTGTAGATAACAAGCTCATAGGCTGATAGAATCATTATATTTCGAAGATGAATCACTTTACATGAACATGTTTTATTCCGTATTTCCATTATGGCTTCCAATTATAAGGCGTGTAGCCAAATGAACTGGAGAGTGGATGACATGTGCTTGCCAAATCAGTCGAACTTACTTTGAATAGAACTGCTCTCAAATTTCCATAACAGCCCACTTAATGGGTTTGGCGAACGCATGTCATTAAGAACACTTCCTCGCGAGGGGCACGCGTATAATTGCAGAGGGTATACTGTGACATTCTCGAGAGGGGGCACGATTCTTTTAATTTATAATTTTGGGGTTTTTCCAATTTTCCTTCTGTGACTTTGTTTTGCTGCTGCTCAATGAAGAATCAAGGTCCTATGACTAGGAACCATCTTATATCACAGTACATGCAGTACATGGAATTGGAAGGGACACCTTTGCAGACAAACTTTGCATCGTTTCCCAAAATATATCTATATATGTTGGGACATATACAAATTTACATACTTCACGATGAACACCGCTTTGTAACAAAACAAAACACGATATAATCGGCTGTTCCAGGCAATGGCCTAACGCAAGAGGAAATGTGAGTCTTGTAATATGTATTTTTGGTTATTAATGTATTTTGACAAAGGTAGTGAGTTTTAAATTGTATTATTTTGTTCTTGTACACTAGTGTCAATGCAGTTTGACTCGTTTTGACCCTCAGAGCTGGGCATGCGCAAATTAGAACACAAGCACAAATGAGATGTATTGACTGAAGATAAGTTTGGTTTGAGCAGAATACATCACGAGATGCGATGATAACTGATGTACAAGACTGGCAACAGGTTGCTAGCCGAAGGAAATAACACACCCAAAAGGACAACCGCCACGGATATGGAGCGATGAGATCAGGTCACGTACAGAAGTGAGATAGATTGTGGAATCACAAGACCATGAATGGTGAAGTTTTGGTGATCATCCAGCAGTGGATAGCTCATGATGAATAAGACAGTGTTTGTTGATGGTGACAGTTTTGAGCTATTGGCCTATGCTTTTAAATCACTACGGTCGACGCCCCTTACGTTCAACATGAAATACAACATGACCAAACATGTTCACTCTCATTTTATTACACTTAAAAAAAGACAAAACACATTTCTTTGCATGCAAAATAATAACGAAACACGCACAAAAGTAACGCCAGAGGCAGTCTCTGGATTAGCATATGTAAAAACCGTGCAGCGAATATCCTCAAGGCACCAGGACTGGGATCATGGGAAGCATGGGGGAAAGGCAGGCACTTTATTCATACGATTTGGCATTTACTGGCGTAAGAAAAGGAGTACAATGAAAACAAATGGAGCACGGATTCCAAGTGCTCGGACACAGCAAACCTGTACTCACCACAAAGCATACAAAGGCGCAGGCTGCCAAACGGCTGGGTTTTGCGCAAACGACATGGCACAGTGTAGTGATATACGTTTCTCAGTATTGCGTATAACTCATCTATATGAGTGAAAGCCTTTCCTGGGCTGTTAATAATACTCCTCAAAGTAGAAAGACTGCCATCCCTAACCTGACCTTTTCTCAATTTATACATAACCCTGCAGCCTGGCCATGAAACCTAACACTTTCTTTTCCCGCATAATAAAACTACCTGCAATTCCGACACAAATTTAAATATTACCAATCAGCATGCTTACAGTATAACTGTCGCCGAATATGTGGTATTGTTCTACGAGCCGATTCCAAGAGGAACACGTCAATTCATGGACCGCGTTTCACAATGTATAATGCGCATGCAAATGACAATGCTAACTCAGCCGCTAGTGAGAAGTCTCCTTTCATAAGCTTAAAACTCTATCACTGCCCAGGGATGGTGGGGTCTGAAAAAATGTTTCATTTGAAGCAGCAGCTACAACTAGAATCTCCATTATTTCCATTAAAGCATCGCAATTAAGAGCAGGGTGACCAGGTAATGAGCCAGCATTGTTAAAGAACTTACAAACATGTGATGGATACATGCCAATAAAACAAAAATCACACTTTTTTAAAAGCAATGAACTGGCATTGCTAATGTAAATATTAGCAACTTCTGAGTTAAATATGTTGAAGTTAATTTTGTATTTTTGCTTGTGTTTTGTTTAACAATGTTAAAGCAGAGAACAATACTGAATTTGCGCCAATAGTGTTTGCTGATACGGAGGAGCTTAATAAATGGTGCTGTAGTCGTGACGGTTGTATAGTCAGTGTTGCTCCGTCTTTTCACAATACTTTAACATGATGAGATTGCATGAAACACCCAAAACTTGAAGAGTCTTGAGCACGATCATGAACAGCGATGCATGTAGCAGATTCCCCCCTCCAGTGATTTGATGAAATCGTAATGCCTCTGGATCCGGATTTCATTCTTAATTTTCTTAATTTTTCTCCCGTCTTGTTTGCACTGTTTCTGTTATTTCCTGTGTATTTTTGCTGTGTCCATATAATTAGGCGAAATACACCATTAGTAGTATATCATTTCCAAGCACAAATTGACATATTGTGCATGTAAGAACAGATTTGAATCGATGAGTCGATATATCGTTACACACATTCTCATCGCACAGTGATGGGTGTATAATTATACATACATATAAAAAACGCGAACATTAGGTTGGATTAAAACCTAAACAAGCATTGTTTTGGAGCATACAGGTCACACATTAAAAATAAGTCACATTTCAATCTGTATATTCACACGCAAATATATTTTAGTCTTCCATAATAGTTTTTTTTGTTACATCGCGTAAAAATAAATGTGTCATTAAATCCGCCACCACCTGACACAGCCAATTATTAAGGTTTGTCAAGATCTGTACTAGTAATGAATTGGAATGTTCTGTTTACATGACAAACCCTAATAATTGCCTGTGTCTGGAGGTGGTGGGTTTAACGACACATTTATATTTACGCGAACTAACCCAAAAAACAACTGTCCAAGACAGTGAAAGGAGTTCCACAATTTGTGCATTAAAACAAATGCTGCTGGTTAATACAAGTCTGAAAAGCCAATTTACTGAAAGACTAAACACATTTTTGCGGGTGGTGATACAGAATTAATGGTGATGAATGGTTATTTATAAGGTTGGAGTTACTGTTATGAATTTTTTAAAAATTAAATCCTAGAAACACGAAATTTATTCGGTTATGGAAAAAAAACACCTTCGAGTGATATGATCACCAAACCAAACTTGAGCTGGCTTTCTTTTTCTGGACGTTGCATCACGATGCACATCCCCAAGTATCCCACGAGAGTCATAATAATGAGAAATATGCGGTTTGGAATTCTCACAGTCATCAGACCGTAAAGTCGGGTCATGGAACGTTCCTAGGAGATGTCACGTAACTATTTCTCGAGTAACCTCAAGAGGTATCTCTCACTTGGCACTAGACTGTGGAGAATGTGTGTTGCATGTCAATCATCCAAAATGTTCTGAGAACAGGAAAATCCAATTTAATGTCAAACCTAAATTTAATGACTAATTTTGTGCAGTCGTTGGCGACTATACGGTCCCTCTTCTTGAGAATGTTATGACTGCGCCCAGCTTAGAACGAGGGATCTCGGCGGTGCTTGAGTCCAGGATAAAACATTTTGGGGCATTCCTGAGTGATATTTTGGTGGAGAGAAGAACAGAAACTGAATACTCCACATTTTGTCCAGAAGTTTACAAATCCATGGAAACAAGCCAACACAGTTATCGTAAACAATATGGCTTACAGGGTCATCATTTGTAAATGTCAGAGGCACTAAAATAAATGACTGATCAATGCAGCACCAGGTAAGTATAAATGTATAAAAATATAAAGTGTAATTTGAAGGTCACAGCTTAAAGTCTAAATGCGAAAACACTTATTTTGTCATTCATTTAGTTTTTTAAGTCTCCTGCATTTTTGCCATATGAAGCTCTACAGCACTTGGGGTCAAAAAGGAAAAAAAAAATCATACAAGGAAATGTATATTATCACTTTGATGAAAGAACACACCACATAGGTTACAAGTGAATTCTGAAAATCTATACAGAATGCTCACAAAGGTTATGTGGTACCATGAATGAAATGCCACATTTGAACAAAAAATCTACCAGATCTCTTAACAAAAACCCCTAAATATATCACATGAACTGCACACAACCGTTAAAGTGTGATATCTGTATTCTTTTTTTGGCATAATCTTTTTATGTATTAGCTGGACAGTCAAAGAAACATGTACATTTAAAACCTTGAATCACAAGCACAAGAATGTGCCTTTCATTGCCACTGCCCGACATATGAATGAACATGGCTTCATGTCGCTTCAACAAGTTTGGAAAGGCAAACAGCCCGTCCATTTGTTTATTATCTTGCTCAGTGGTGCTGGCTTAGAGTGTTCGACTCACAATCAGAATTTTAAAACTTAAAATCCTGGTCGTATGGGGGTTGTATCATCTTTATGGGGTCAATTAACTAGTCCAGTAGTCCCTCGGATAACGTTTTTAATCCGTTCCACGAAAACGACTGTTAACCGAAATAACTGTGCATCGAATATATACTTACAAACGCTCGAATTGGCCGAAATTGGCACCCACGTGCATCGCATGAACGTACCGTTCATCAAAATGTTAACGTTAGTCGAAACCATGGGGTTCTATGGGAAGCGAAACGTTAACCGAAAAACCGTTCACTGATGTCACTGTTAACCGAGGGACTCCTGCATGGGATCTTGAGACCATTGTCTCAAGATCAACAATAGACAGCAGTATCTTCCCAGTGCTCTCAATACAAATGGTTGTGGCGTACCGACTGCGTCGCTAATGATTGATGGCTCCGACAGGTGGCTAAATCTTGGGCTAAGTAGCAATATGCAATGAGCATCACTCGCAACAACAGTTGGGTGCACCCTTCTCGATTGGACATGAGGCCATGCTACATTCGTGCGTGTCCGTCAGGTGTAGGTCTCCCGCTGGCCCACGTCTCCCCGCTCACGCAAGCCCTGCAACCACTTATCAGAAAAGAAGCCCTCTTCGTAGTCGCCCTCTCCCTCAAACTCGGCGTCGGAAACACCGTCTTTTTCTTCTCCTTGGGACGCTGCCCCCGCTACCCCATCCTCTATTTCCATCTGGGCAGCAGAGGTGCGAGGAAACGGGCCCCAATCAGTTGTGACAGAAAAAAAATGACACACACGGGAAGACGGACGTGCAAACGCTGGCGCAAGTCGCTTGCCACTGGTGGATGATAAACACGTGCCCACTGCACAGGCTCTTAAAAGTCGTAAACAGTGTTGCCAGAGCTGACGTTTTACCGCAGTATTTAGAGATTT
Source organism: Lampetra fluviatilis (assembly GCF_964198595.1). Taxonomy (NCBI): domain Eukaryota; kingdom Metazoa; phylum Chordata; class Hyperoartia; order Petromyzontiformes; family Petromyzontidae; genus Lampetra; species Lampetra fluviatilis. The sequence goes on along the minus strand of NC_136275.1, from coordinate 22,275,065 downwards.
TCACTGTGTTCCCCTGCTACTGCTGCGGTCCAGAACGTCCACCGTTTAAATGTTTACATTGCCTACTCTGCACCACTCCCTCCCTCGTTCAGTGCTGGCTCAAGACTTATCTCTTCCCCTACACCTACAATAGCCTGCCTCCGAATTCAAATGTTTTTTGTGCAATTATAAATAAACTTTATCCTCATCTTCATTTTTGTTAAATATTGGCCTATACTTTTTATTCATATACCGTTTTCACAAATTGTTTTCCCAATTCCTGCAGTCTTAAGATGAAGTGACATTTAGTTGTTTTATTAACTGAAATCTTTTTTTAAGACATATATGTTGAAATTAATGTGTGTCACTCAGCTTCTAACAAATCATTTGCAATACTGACAAATGAATCGGTGAATGTGTGAGTAAAATAACAAGAACTTTAAACTTTTAAAACCAACATATGTCCTAAAAAAGGGCCTGGGGACTCATGACTTGTCTCTTGTAATATGATTTTTAAAAGAAGAGATAATTTGAGCAACATTAAACGCTTTTTTTTTCCATTGGCCTCGAGATTCCCCTCCTCGTCCTCCCCACCAGATCTGGCAATAACTGATCGCAAAGTGAAAGGTGCATTCCATACATGGTGCTTGCAGAGTGGGCAGCTGCGTGGTGTAGGAATAGCGAAATGAGGCAGAGTTCAGGCAGCTTTCATGAGATTATATTACACAGCTCTTCCGGAGAAGAAAGTGAATAAGTGAACATGACAAATACCACAGGATAACATGAACAATGACATGACAGCAGCTACGAAGTGTAGGCTGAAAGTGTGCACCGCTTTTTGTCATTAACACTAATTTGCATATTATTAAAATATATATGGAAGGATAACTTTTGCACAGTGTCCTGAACATTTCTGTTTCTCAATTCTTAAAAAGCATATCCCAAAATATTACCTTGCATGTGTCTATTTTATACGCCAGTGATTATTAACGTGACATTTAGGCTGTACTACATTTTGGGGGAAAATCCTACATTATTTCACAAGCCCCACCCGAGTTTGTGTATTATATTAAAGTGACCAACTTAAAAGGTAAAAGTGTCAACTGTTTGGCAGCTGTAAAGTAATGCATCAACTGCATACTTGCTTTAGATTTAATTATGGATCATACATCTCACCGGCTGGCACTGCGGTTAGAGAGCTTGACACAATCGCAGGATCAGGAGTTAAAATATCGCTTGGTGGTTGAGCCAACTTCTTACCCTTTCGGGATATGGTCATCTTATGCAAAGAATGGCTTCTGCCATTGAAATGTGGAGTTTTTACCACTGGCTCAGGGTTTTTCGATAGAGATGAATGCAACAACTCCATTGCTTGTTTGAAAAGTGACACTGACATTTGGTATCGGATAGCTAAGTGAAGCCTGGGCCTTTTCTTATTACAGAAAATCTGTACCTATTAATATGTGGGCCTCCATATAAACTGTTCAATCTTAATGCTATAGATTAGTGTCGTTATTTATTTCCTTAACTCTAAAGTATTATGAGATATTATTGAATTATTTATGTAAAAAATCCATCTAAAAATATTTCTGTATTTTCATATCAGTTTATGAACATAGTGTAAATGCCAATACCTGTGTTATTCATTTCAACAAGTAATTTCAGCAATAACACTTAATCCTATGGCCTAACTGGAAATAAAACTTCACGTAATTTAAACGGTAAAGGTTCGGTGGGCATGCACATGAATATAACTTTACATAAAAAATACTTTCACGTCTTAAAAAATTACAGCCAACATTCATAATGACCTATAAAAAATGTGTTTTCAAAACAAAAATGTAAGATTACACACCTTACAAGGAACTTTCGAATGATATTTCAGATAAAACAACTATTATGCTTAGAAATACAAAGACGTTCATTGTGGCTTTAATATGAAATGGGCTGTAACAGTCACAAGTGTGTTCATGTATAGAAGCAGTTGATAATTTTTTGTTGAAAAAGCAATAAGCGAAAGCAGTTAGAGTGAAAGGTGATATCATTGCATGGTGTGCCCTGGACACAAGTATTTGCAGTTAGACTGGGAAGGAGTTGAGGATTTTTTTTTCTGTCACAAAGATTAGCTGCCCTGCCCTGCCACTGGAACATCGTCAATATATTCCACCACTTCTGCCTGAATGCAAAAGATTGGACAGCACAAGCAGAAACATATTGTGTGCATTAATATCACCGTATTTATTGCAAGCAAAAAAAGACCAAGTGTGATTTGTATTAATATTAGCTGAGCTGCCTGGCTTGATGGCAGCCTGGTAATATCTCAGCTGATCAATCAATGCTTCATAGGAAGGCTTTTGTGAAAGGCACTTTATAATAACCAGCAGTGGTTGTCATCTTAGAGAGAGAATTGACCCTCCCACCATGGGAATGTGGAATTTCCACTGCTGGATCAGGACTGACAACACACACAGTGTTATGTCAATGCTTGTCGAGCCTCGGTATACTTTGAATATGCCTTTCATTGCTATATACAGTCGCAAACAGAGATAATTTATAAACATAAATAAATCGGGCCATTATGACAATGCTATGCATTACCAATTTACCAAATAATTTCTTTATACGTAGCAAACAACCAATATATTAAACCTTAGTTTGTGAATGCACACATTCATATAGGCATTGTAACTCAGAAAACAGTGGCTCTATGGGTTAGTGTATTGGTGTGTGTGTGTTTGTGAGTGGGGAGCAGCTGTGCACTCTGTGTTCAATTACCAGACATGTTGCACATCATTTGTAATTTGTATTTAAACATGGACTGGGATTCTGCTATGCCAACCCATAGGCCTAATTGGCAGAGCTCTGTATCCGTATGTGTGTGTTGACCCCACTTTTTGCTGATTAACAGCCCATGCATTATGTCACTGTGTCGCTGGCAGCAGCTGTCCTCCAGCGGCAAAAGAAGGAAAAGCAGAGCGATGCTCACAATTAACAAAGCACCATGAAGCTTAAACATACCAAACAGAGACTGGGATCAATTGGCACGAATACCAACTACTCGAGCCTGCTAACTTTTGATACAAGGATCTGTGTTTCATTGGCTTGGAAGCATAGGAGAGAAGAGGTGCAGTTGCCTCCCAAATTTTAAACATGAGGAAGCCATCGACTGTGGCCCTTAAATGCACACCCTTCATGGTTCCCTAAGAAACTTGACAGGGCCAACCCCAAGGCTCATTGCCCTCCATCTTCAAAATAGTTCGACATGCCTGTTGTGCTGTGCCTGCCAATCGGGGCCACTGCTACTCAGAGGTCGCAACCGGATACCCGATACCCGTACCCTACCTCATACCCGGCTACCCGTACCCGGCCGGGTACAGGTACCCGTTTGCGACCCTGGTGCGACCGGGTACGGGTACGGGTAGACCGTGAGTCAATGGTGAGTAACTGTTTGTCACTCATTTCCCAACGTCTTGTCTCTTCTCACAATTCAAGTTCCTAGAATCAACCCACCTGCGCCTGCAACATGGCTTCATCCCAGAGGTCGCAATCGGGTACCCGATACCCGTACCCTACCCGTACCCGGCCGGGTACGGGTAGGGTACGGGTACCCGTTTGCGACCCTGGTGCGGCCGGGTACGGGTACGAGTAAGGAATCAAAACCCGTTTGCGACCTCTGCTGCTACTGTATAAGATCTCAATATATCACAATATCTGTGAGTCCTTTATTTTCGTTGGGCTATCATTTGTGGCCAGGTTGCCTCTGAAAAATAGCTATATAGCTCAGTGGACCTTACCTGGTAAAATAAAAAAATAGTTGCACAGTCGAGTTTTACCCTTTAAATCTCTCCACATTTTAAATGACTGAACTAAATGCAATTGTTCCGAATTATCATTTGTAAAACCCTGTTGTACATCGTCGTGTGAAGAGCAACATTTTTGCATTTTCTTGAATACCCTTTTGGCAAATAGGTGCATTGATAAGCATTCACACCTACCGTATACTTGGGAATTGTTCATATTTAACTAAAAGTATTTAAGCGGACTTTCTATTACCACGTAATTCATGTAGATTGCCATGCTGGAATACCTTGCATGGTACATACCTGGATGGCTGTCTCACCACCTAGGATGACAATGAACTTGTTGCTAAAGTGGCGAGAGAATGGGGATACTAAAATCCACCCATAAGAGTTTTTTTTAGTTAGATCGCATAAATATATAATTGTGTCATTAAACCTGCCACTACCCGACACAGCCAATTAGTAGGGTTTGTTACATAAACAGAACATGCCAATTCGTTTCAAATTGGCATGTTCTGTTTACGTGGCGGGTTTAACGACATATTTATATATTTACGCGATCTAACCCAAAAAAACCTGTATCATGGATATTGGTCGCGAAAGCCTACGTGTTAAACGGACTAAAATCCACATGTGCCCTTACCTCGTCATCTGGCTGGAAGTGCTCCTGTACAAACCGGAAGAGGTCTGCCTGCAGTATCAGTTGGCTGTGGTATTTGAGTGCTTCCTGCATGCACACAAAAGACAAAGATGAAGATTCCCTGGACAGCCTTAACAGACTGATAAGCAAGCACCTGTGAAGGCCGGCACAGCACAAGATGGGGTGGGTGGCCAGCACCATGTTGGCCGCCTTTGTCTCCCTAGTGATGATGTTTCCACCCTGCACCAGGTACTAATTTGAGGCTGAATCGACCTCGGGGAAGCCCATGACGGGTTCAGATAATCGTCACTAGTGTTGGCCCTGAGCGGGAATGGAACTCGGGTCGCCGGGTTTGTACCACACACACATTAACAGATACCGGCATCTCCCATTTAGTCTTACAGGCCATACGGTGCAGTAATTTTAGTTTTGTGTGCACCAAATAAGGGCAGGTATGTCTCACAAAGGGCGGTCTGACCGATCCCATGCCTGAACATATTTACGTCTCCAGTGCTGATATTTACACACATCACTCATGCACTTATTTAAGGCTGAGTCAACCTCTTGGAGACCTAAGACACGTTCAGACACTATGTGCCACTGATATCCTGCATGGCTGAGCATCAAATCCCAGTCACAAACAAAGTAAAAATATTTAAAGTTTTCGTGACTGCAGGGATTCATATTCTTGGTTCTTTCGGTAAAGTCACGTAGAAGGGAAATAATAAAATATTTTATTTATTATTTCCCTTCTACGTGAAAAATATTTTATTTTATTATATCCCTTCTACGTGACTTTACCGAAAGAACCAAGAATATAAAGTAAAAATAGTTTAATACATAGGCTTTCGCAACCAATATTATTAATCATAAAGATTTTTGGGTTAGATTGCGTAAGTATAAATGTGTCGAAACCCTCCACCACGACACAGCCAATTAGTAAGGGATTTGTCACGTAAACAAAACGCCAAAGAGTTACTACTTCAGCCCACCGGTGTGTTGGAGAGTAAATCCACAACATGTACAATTTTAGTACGACGTTTCGCTGGTAATTACAACCAGCATCATCGGGCGATTTGCCAGAATAGTGAAGCAATCCACCTGTTTCCGGTCTTAAATAGAGCAGGACGATGTCATCACCTGAACCCAATCAGGTGCAGAGATCAGAAGCGGAGGAGGGGGGGGCTATTGTAATTATATAATAGATTAGTAATTATCTAATGAGTATGTGTTTCCTCTATAAGAAATTATAATTGTAATATGTATTACTTGATAATACCCTTCCAGGCACACTAAGCCTGTAGTAATCAGAGGGGTTAAATCAATTTGTATTTCTCTGAATTTCAATGGATTCTCAAATTATCCTTGGCCAGTAATAATTCGTTTACCACAACATTTCAACGTTACCAAAATCAATTGAGTGTCCTTGTTGGCAAGCATGTTCTGCAACTGCCGACAGTTGTGTTTGAGACCATTTAATATTTATTTGGTGTTCTTGTAATCTTACACTAATGTTACGTCCCATTTGTCCAATATAGCATCTGCCATATAAGCAATTAATCCGATACAAACCTTCTGTTGATAACTTAGGCAAATCATCTTTAGTACAAGATACTATATTCTTGGTTCTTTCGGTAAAGTCACGTAGAATGGAAAGAATCAAATAATAAAATATAAAACAATAAAAATTATCACGACGTTTCGACTGCAAAACAAGCAATCATCATCAGGTGTGAAATCCACAGCAAGAAAATTAGAAAACTGCAAAACAAGCAATCATCATCAGGTGTGAAATTCACAGCAAGAAAATTTCATATTTTCAAAACGTCGTGATAATTTTTATTGTTTTATATTTTATTATTTCCCTTCTACGTGACTTTACCGAATGGGTGGAAGGTGTCTTATCTCATCTACTGGAATTGTACGTGGGGTAACGGCAAAGTTAAGACCTTTAGAAAGGACCGATATCATGTCGCTAGTTAAATCAGTGTTATTTAAGTTCATTAGCATTTTGTTTTTAAATTGTTCGTTATTAGTTGGGAATTGTTTGTTATGAAGTCTAGAGAATGTATTAATTTGGTTAGTTTTTTTAGGTTAAATACATTATCAGCCGATTGTGGTGTAATAGTATCGAATAATGTATGCATACACTAATGATGACATGCAAGTGCTTTAGAGATTCAGAAATGTGAGATAATTCACTTATGTTGTGCTGTATTCTCTCTAGGAACAATAATTATCTAGCTTTGTGTAGTATTTGGTTAGCTTAACCGACTTTATGTGATGTATCCTCGTTGGATCTTTCGGTAAAGTCACGTAGGTAGAAAAAATAATAGATTACGACGTTTCGATCGCAACACAAGTAACTGTCCAGCTGGTTAGAAATTTTGCAGGACTACTCCTTCACGGTCACCTACAGGAAGGGTGTACGGCACTGCAACGCGGATGCGCTGCCGGCCGATGTAAACCATCGGCTGCGGAATTTCCGTGCGCTGTAGTGGCGTCCATCGATGTACCACCACCCGCAATAACTGCTCCTTGAGATAACGCAATTGGTCTCACGCACGCTGAATGGGGACGCCTCCAGGTGGAGAACGCCTCCTTGTTAAAGTTGCGGCGTCGCGTTGGGACAAGAGGTAGTAAAAATATTCCAGCAGGAATGTTCCTTATAGCCCTCCATGAAGAACCTTTGATGAAGTGGGATGAGGAGCTGCAACGTTATTGCATTGTGGTGCTGACTGCTCTGCGGGGTCAACTCACACGGGCTGTCCACGTGAAATTATTGCACCTTGGAGTGCATAAAACCTTGCTGATACTGAAGCGCGACTTCTTTTGGCCCGGGATGACAGATGACGTGTACCACATGGTCAAAGGGTGTACTGACAGCGCACGCCGCAAACCCAAAAACCTTTATTATTAACGTAAAAAGAGGCCAACATTGCCTCACTCAAATAATACTTTATCTCCATTGGTGGATCTGACCCAGCGGTGGAATTCTATATTGCTATGGCAGTACCATACGAAAACCAATGAAATTTTTTGCAAAAGTGATGTTAATTCTAATTCAGAATTGATGATCTGAATTAACCTTTAGCATGCGAGTCGAGTGAATCAAGCGATCTAACCACAGTGGCGCTTAAGTCACATATACCACACACTTATAGTCAGCATCTGTGAAGCTGTTGCATCCCCTTTTGTATGACTACAACATCAGTCAGTATTAAAGGGATAATTCGGGAATTCAAAGGACGTGTTTATGGCATTCAAACAAGTCGATGTTAATGTATCAGCATGCCCTGTGGTCGTGTGCTGCCACCTTGTGGCCATGGAGTGTTTAAATGAACGCAATGGATGGATGGCACTGTCAATGCATCTCTATGCCCCATGGCTGTCTTGGATTTGCTTGTTGAGATAATACACCACAGACGAACACTTAAGTGTGTATGCCATACACGTTCATGTGCTTCGTATGTGTAGGCTGCGTTAATGCACTCGGTACTTTACTTCGATTATAATGAGCCCATCAACCAGATGGCATTGTCGTTTAAATCCTGGTTAATAAAGTTTGGCACAGCTTGTTATTTTTCTGGGGTCGATTAATTGACCACCGCTTTACGGAAAACCAAAATCGAGAATGGTACCACCCCATGCTAACCACTGATTAAAAAAAAAACATTCATCAATTTGACAGAGCTGCAGTCACTTGGACTCCAACTGCATGCATTGTGTGTGCACCCGAGTGTGTGCACAGAACTCACTGGTCTGGCGTTGAAGTCCTCATCGGTGAGATTGAGAGAGTCGCGGTGGAACTGGTAATAATCAAAGTTCTGCTTCATCACCGTGTCATTCTTGTCGAACAGGAGGTAGGAGGCGACACACGATATTGCCTGTTTGAAGTTGTCCTCTGGAATAACAGAAGGTGAGGAGAAAGCATCATATTCTGACAAAGGGCTGCACGGGATCGACACTGAACAGGGATACCACTGGGTGAGACTATGCGGAGATGTATTTCTTGTTTCCATGACCACTGCAAAGTGTGCTTGAACCTGACTGGCCTGGAATTGTGCTGATATCAATCTCTTAACACTGCCCATAATTATCTGAGAATCCATGTTGCAGTCGAGACACAAGCATGCGAAAGAGCTCACTTGTTGAAGTGTGCCGGCAGAGCACACTTTAACTGGGCCGAACACAAGCGCACTCATGATGTATGAATACTGGCAGAGACTGCAGTGAGGTACAGGCAGAGAGCGATGGTGTGGAGCGATGGTGTGGAGCGATGGCAGGAGACGCGCACTCACGCTTGTAGTAGGAGAACTGCAGGTAGTGGTACATGGTTGGCACAAACTTTTCCACCAAGAAGCCCCCGACCACGGGCGTAAGTTTCTCCTCGCACTGTTGCTTGCAGTGGAGCACCTCCACAAAGTGGTCTGCGGATTATCACACACGTTACCATTCTCTTTCGCTCTCCTTTGTATTTATTTATCATCAATTTCTGTCACACTCTTGACAAGCGTTTAGTCAAAATATCGTGGACGGATCAACCATTCCACCAATAGCAAAACCATTTAGGGTTTCTGTACAATGTACCTTGTGGTCATCCATTTAATTTCACAATATAAAGTTATTAATTGCTTTAAAATTTGGAGCTCATTATAATTAGAACACAGCTAAATGACTACAGGATCATGCAGTAATCACCATAATACCAAGTCTCCCCCGAGTATCATGCTGTCAATTGAATGATCTCGTCAAGGAGCAAAAACCATCACGCGAACTCCGGTCATCCTTGCAGCGTTTTCTTTAGCCATCGAACAAAGATGGTCACTGCATCGTGCGATTTCAGATGCGCTTCCGCGGCCGTCTGGAACGCTCTTCCTTCCGATATTAGGAACCTACTGGAACTATGCACTTTTAATTCTAGATTGAAAACGAATTCTTTAGAAACGCTTTTTGTGTTAAGTTTGTCCTTCCCCCTCACCCGTGATCAGCGCGGTTGGCTACGTACGGTGAAAAATAAGTTCAACATACGTACATACAATATCAGGCAGGCTGCATTTCGTGTAGCTACCAATCTGAATAAAAACGTCCTAATATCTAAATAGGTGATCATATTAGACGGAAGTGTGCACAGAATGTGCTGCCCACTCACAAGCATGCCGAATGGACACGCGTTGGTTACCGGCGATGGAGGGGTAGAAGTCCTTGAAGTGGGTGATCTCCCGCGAGCCCTCGCAGCCTGCTGAGCAGTCATCATAAGCCTTGAAGTACACCGGCAGGGTCTGCTCCATGTTCGTGATGCAGGTCTGATAGTTCTCTGCATTGAAGGCCTTGGCTGCAGCCACGAACGTGCCCTGTGGACAACAATGCACACACACCCCCACACAACAGCCGTCATTCGTCGCTAATTGGCAGTAATGTCACCACAGTGCCTGTGTCAGGTTAGGTGCACTTTGAGGCCACATTAAGTGGAGAAGGCTTGCTTGTAGGAGGTCACGGAACAGAGCCAGGTTGTATGGGGTAACACATAACAGCCTCAATCACATAATAGCCTCACCACTGTTTAGTTAATGCCATTGTTTAGTTGATGCCATGCATTTAGCTTTGGAAAAGGGGGAACAATGAGTTCCACGACTTTAAGTTTTCGTGACTGCAGGGATCCACACTCTTTGGTTCTTTCGGTGAAGTCACGTAGGTATAAAAAATAAAATAAATTTAATTTAATTTAATCACAATTTATTTTATTTTATATACCTACGTTACTTTACCACAAGGACCAAAGAGTATGAGTTCCACGACTACAATTAATCATATTTCAGGTTAACGTCAAAGTATCTCCATGCATAAAGTAGCATTCTGGGGTATAAATATCAGATTATGGAAGGTATTGTGAAATTACTTTAATTTATACCAATCTTACCTATAAACGTAATTTTTTGTGTGTCTGTCTGTGGACGCGCACTTGCGAAGGATTTGGCTCGTAAACCGTGGGGTTTACGTGAAAAAAAAACAGTAACCGGGTACCACGCCGTAAGCCCCGTGGTGAGCCAGTGCTATTCTGTTTTCCCATCCGTCAACTTTAAAGTAGTTAAATGAGCAATGTAGTGCTATTTATTATTATTTAATTATTTCATAGCGCGCTAAAGCTGCCCGGGGGTTGCAACGCACACGAGTCATCGGTGGAGGGGGGGGGGGGATTTCTCATTCGCGTTACAAATGCAAAAAAAAATACACACAACGCTGAGGTAAATTCATCAAAGTGTCATGTCCACTTCTCCCCCCCCCACCCCAATGTGTGCACTTACTACTATAGGGTCGGTAGATACTAATATTATAGCGCTTAGATAGTATTATTGTAGCGCGTGCAGGGGGATAGTGGGGGGTGGGGGGCAGGGGTTGCGGCCCAGCCCCCAGCCTACCAAGGTGTCACCTCAGCCGGCTGGGCAATCTAGGCAAGGCTGGAGGCTCTGCACAGGACTAGGCCTCACCACGCCAGTCTGTCAGGTGAGTACTTTGTGCTATAGAGTCGATAAATACTGCTATAGAGTCAGCATGTACCACTGTGGTGATAGCAGGTACCACCACAGTCAGTATGCACTGCTGTAATCATAGCAGGTACCACCACAGTATGCACTGCTATAATAGCAGATACCACCACAGTCAGTATGCACTGCTGTTATCATAGCAGATACCACCACAGTCAGTATGCACTGCTGTAATCATAGCAGATACCACCACAGTTAGTATGCACTGCTGTAATCATAGCAGGTGCCACCACCATCAGTATTCACTGCTGTTATCATAGCATATACCACCACAGTCAGTATGCACTGCTATAATCATAGCAGGTACCACCACAGTCAGTATGCACTGCCATCATAGCAATCTAGACGAGGCCGGGGGCTCTGCACGGGACTAGGCCTCACCACGGCAATGTTAAGTACTATTTTCTTGCTTCTTTCGCTAAACCTATTTTTTAAATCATAACCTTGCAAACATGACATTAATAATGTTTGTGTGCAGACAACTAATATTTATATTTCTTTCTTCTTTGATAAACTCACATACATAGAAGCCTATTATTTTAATAATTACCTTGGAAAAATACACATATATAATAGCCCAGATCTGTCCTTCTGTGACTGTGATTCACGCCCCCGGATTGGTTGAAGTGCGTCACGTGACCGCGAGCTGCCCACTTCGAGAAGCAGCAGCATCCAGGCCAAAGCGCCGGAGACGCAGCCACAGAAAGCTGATGGTCGATCCACTCACACATGGCTCACTCACACACAATCGCATGCAGCTCAGAGGAGATGGGTGAGTGAGAGTGAGGCAGAGCCGTGCTCCGTCCACTGCTGCCCTGAGGGACCCCCGTGCTCTCCACTGCTGGCTTGAGGGAGAGCCATGCTCTGTCCACTGCTGCCCTGAGGGAGAGCCGTGCTCTGCCCATTACATTAGTACTCGAGTTTTTTTGGTGCTTAAATCCACTGCTGGATGAAGGCCCACCACACGCTACGCGAGAGGATCGTAAGGATTTACTTGGCCAGTCTGTTGGGGGCTGCCGCACGCTGTGGTTGTTGGGGGGTGCCGCAGGCTGTGGTTGTTGGGGGGTGCCGCAGGCCGTGGTTGTTCAAGGCCGCCACAGGCTGTGGTTATTATTTAAATAATTACCCCGAACAACCACAGCCTGCGGTTGTGGTCGCTGCAGGCGGGGGCGCCTCAGGCGCCCCCGCACACCCACATACCATGTTGTTGGGGGGCGCCAACATGGTATGTGTCTAAGTTCTTGTGTGCGTATGAGTCCATGTGCGTCTCTGCCACAATGTGTGTGTGTGTACGTCCGTGTGTGTATCAGTCGATGTGTGTGCGAGTCGATGTGTGTGTGCGTGAGTTGATATGTCTGTGTGTCAGTCGATGTGTGTGTGTGTTAGACAATGTGTGTGCGTCGTCTGTGTGTGTAGACCACTAATATTTTAAATTTTTGTAATATTTATGTGTGTGTCTAAGTCCATGTGTGTGTGTGAGTCGATGTGTCTGTGTGTGAGTCGGTGTGTGTGTGTAAGTCCATGTGTGCAAATCCATGTGTGTGTGAGTCCATTAGTGTGTGTGCGTCGATATGTGTGTGTGGTTCGATGTGTGTGTGTGAGAGTCGATGTGTGTGTGAGTCAATATGTGTGTGTTAGTCGATATGTGTGTGTAAGTCCACATGTGTGTGTGTATGAGTCGATGTGTGTGTGTGTGGGTCGATGTGTCTTTGTACGTCCATGTGTGTGTGTGTAGGTCCCTCTGTGTGCGAGTCCATGTATGTGTGTGTGTGCGTCGATATGTGTGTGTAAGTCTATGTGTGTGTGTGAAATTCGATGTGTGTGGGTCTAAAGTCGATGTCTGTGTGTGTAAGTCCATGTCTGTGTGTGTAAGTCGATGTGTTTCTACAAATATGTGGAGCCGAATAAGCTCAGAAATTTCTTAGCGAATGACCGCATTTCTGGAAACCTGCTTTTGTCCAGCTGCCATTAAAGTGGCGGCCCTCACTGTCAACTTTTTTTTTGCAGTCGCCATGGCAGAAATGATTCGAGAAGGGTTCGCGGCACGGATACAGAGCCAGAGAGCACTAGAATGGTGCTGCCACCGTGTGGCGAAAGGAGGAATTATTTATTTATTCTGACAGAGCTAGCGAGCCATAAATAGCACATTATAAGTCCGAAGCTGCGGGCCCGCAGGCCGGACTTTGGACATGCCTGGTCTAAGCTGATGTGTGTGTCAGTCCATGTGTGTGTCTTAGTCTATGTGTATGTGTGAGTCGCTTGTGTGTGTGTAAGTCGATATGTCTGCCTGTAAGTCGATGTGTGTGTGTGGCTCTATGTGTGTGTGTGAGCCGATATATGTGTGTGTACGTCGCTGTGCGTGTGTGTGTACATCGATGTGTGTGTAAGTCGATGTGTGTGTGTGTGGGTCGATGTATGTGTGTAAGTCGATGTGTGTGCATGGCTCCATGTGAGTGTGTAAGTCCATTGCTTTGTGTGTGTGTAGGTCCATGTGTGTGTGTGAGTCGATGTGTGTGTGTGTAAGTGAAAACAAAATAATACATAGTTTGTGCGTCTAAATCGATGTGTGAGTCGATGTATGTGTGTGTGAGTCGATGTATGTCTGTGTGAGTCGATGTGTGTGTGAAAGTCCATGTGTGTGTGTGAGTCGCTATGTGTGTGTGTGAGTCGATGTGTGTGTGTAAGTAGATATGTCTGCGTGTCAGTTGATGTGTGTGTGTGGCTCTATGTTCGTGTGTGAGTCGATGTGTGTTTGTGTATATATGTGTGTCAGTCGATGTGTGTGTGTGTGTATGTCGATGTGTGTGTGTGTGTGAGTCCATGTGTGTGTGTTCGTCCATATGTGTGTGTGAGTCCATGTGTGTATGTAACTCCATGTGTGTGTATCTAAAGTCTATATCTGTGTGTGTCAGTCCATGTGTGTGTGTAAGTCGATGTGTTTGTGTGTGTGGGTCAATGTCTGTAAGTGTGTGTAAGTCGATGTGTGTGTCTGTCTTTTTCGACCGGGAAACGCTGGGTACTTCCCGCGAGTATTTAATAATACTAATGATACTTGCAAAGTGTAAAACCGGTGGTCAAGGTGCAGAGTTGCAATTAAATGCTCACACCACTGCTGATGGATGGAAGGACCTCCAAGCAACAATGTAGCCTCTCTAGAATATATTTGGCCTACTTCAACTGAAAAGAACCCCCAATGGCAATAATTATTTATGAAATGGTCACCGTTGATGGTCATACTGTTAGAGAATTTTTCAGGCTGGGTGAGTAATTAACTTTGAGAAAGTTTGCGAGATCAAGTGAGGAAGCTGCTAGTTTATCCCTCTGCAATTGACAATGAGTAACAATTCTTCAGCAAGCAACAGTGATTATTATACAGAAAGCTTGCTCCCGACTGTAAAAATATGTAATTTATACAATTGGCTTTCCCATGTAAGGGGAGATCATTCACAGCACCATTGACTTTGTAAATGCTGGTCAGGGCCATCATGGGGCAGTGCAAGGTCTCACTCACGTCATATGCAAGAGCCTCCAGGTCTCGAAAATATTCGTCCTCTATGTTTGGCAGCGTGCGGTAGAACGCCATATTCTTCTGCATCATCTCGTCATCCGGGTTCTTGCGCAGGTATGTGTAGGTGGCCGCTATGGCCTTGGGCACATTGTTAACCTGAGCATGGTAAGCCACAGACACAAAGACACATCATATCAGCAAATATTACTCACTTAATGCATAAAACTGAGTTCCACTGCTGAACTCGCAACTGGTGCCAATGTTCGACTTTTGCAGTTTCAAATTCTGACATCAAATAATTCAATCTTTTCATGGTGAAGTGGTGCAGTGGTTAGCACATGGCGCCATAAACCTGATAACCCAAATTCATTGGCATGGCTAACATCTGGTGATACCTAAACCAGTCGTGGACATCCCCATCACCAAACTGCAATTAGCAGCGTCGTGATGGTCAAAAATCCCTATGATTTACCATGTAGGGAGACCATCATCCAGCAGTGGATTTACCAAGGGCTCTATTTCATTTAAGCCTTTTCTTATTCGAACATGTCCAACATAGATGACCAGTGTATGCATATCACAGAGCCTATATATGTGTCATACACAAGCCAAGCATACATACCTATGTGCTTTTTTCCCTTGGCACACCAAAATGGTTTTATGTCTTAGCCAAATCTGCAGCCTCAATAAAATTATTTGTCACGAGCCTCAGTGGCACTCGGAACATCACTCTATTAGCCACCCATTTATATTAAGTAAATGAAAGGTGGAATTCACTCCAAACATCAATTGTTTCTTTTTATGCAATCCAATCAGTGGTCATCTATCTACTGGCTTCAGGTCATCTTGGGTTCCAAGCCTGGCCCATACTTTTCCTTGAGCTCAACTGTCACCATTTAACTCACAAACTTGGATATAGTCAAAAGCTCAATGGCTCCAGGATGTATGTAACAAGCACATGGCACACCTGGCCACCAGTAAAAATTCCACATTTCCATAACGGAGGCCAGCCCACGTGATAGGTTGGGTTAAGTTTTTAAATATTAAAAACTTCTCAAATATGAGTCAAAAGAGCTAACCACAGTGCCATAAGGCCAGATGCACTTGCCTGTAGGCTGATCGCATGTTTCACCAGCTCGGTCTCACCTTGAAGTAGCACAGCTGCAGGAACTGGTAGGGCACCCGGTTTTCGTAATCGTTGAGTAGTTCTCTGGTGGGCAGCGACTGTCGAAAAGCGGGCAGCACCTGCTTACATCTCTTGAGACACTGAGCCCTTCTGAGCAGCATGGCAAAGGTCCTGAGCTCTCCCAGCTCATCCTCCTTGCTGTCCGTGGCAAGAGCCACCTCCTTCTCATCGGGCACATTCATGTACAGTTGCTGGTTCTTTTGCTCCTGAGTCTGCTGCAGATTTTGCTCAGAGGTCTGTTGGTCATTTTGCTCCTGGCTCTGCTGAATCTTCTGCTTGTGCAGGGTCAGCTGCTCAAGGTGCTGATGCATGGTCTGCTGGCTGCAATTGAGGTTGCAAAAAGCCTCGCTGTTCTTGAGCAGCCGGTGCAACCGCAGGCTCATCTCCAGGTACTCCACACACTCTGGCCACTTCTCGTCCGTGTACTGGTCCGTGCCGAAGCGGTAGGCCGACTCCAAGGGCATCAGCTCGTCCCGGGGGAAGCTCCGAAAGTTGTAGCGCTCGTACTGGGCGCCCACGCCCGTGGCCAGCAGGGTCACCAGCAGGGCCAGCAATGGTGCCACCACCAACAGTGTTGGTGTCCCGAGTCCTGCTGACCCCTTCCCAGCACCTGGCCATATCCGCAACCCAGGCAAAGGACACGACTTGGGCCAAATCCCAGACTGTGGCCACTTTCTTGCGCCTGGCCACCCCAATTGTTTCTCTAGCCACACTTCTGATCGCGGCATTGCCGAGCCCCTTTTGTATTGCACTTTCACGGTACTGGTGAGCCTGCTGATGATGGTGGCGGTGCTTGTGCGTTTGTTTGCCTGCTAAGGGCCCTCTCTACACTGTGTACGTGGGTGCTGTGCGCGTGGGTAAACTGTGACCTGAGCACCAGCTGCTTCGTGGCACACGACAGACCATTTCACTTCGAACCAAGGGAGAGTGAAGACGTGGATCCTGGCTGGAGGAGGGAGTTACTCTCCAATTCCTTCCCTCCTCCTCTCTGGGGCTCTGGCCAATGCCACGGGCCCTCTCGTCACCCGGCACTGCCCCCGTGTCTCTCTCCCCCTCCCCGCCTTGTTTCGTTCCTCCCAACGCCGTGAAAAAATCACCTAATACTGGTGCCAGATCAGAGAGATTTTACCACCAAGATTGTAGACGTTTCTATGCGGTATTTGTAGAAAAAATATCTCAACACGTAACAGTGCAATGGCAAGCGCCTATTTATATACTTTTACATTTTAAGGCCGTGTCATTAACGTGTCTGTAAAGGTTTTTTATATGTGCATCCACTGTCAACGCCGTTTCACCAAATAATAGGGCATTGGAGTTTTTCAGACGGCTTCTTAATAACGGCACATTTTTATCCGCACGTTTGTGTTTTTTTTGTCAGTGAGACGGATTTTGATAATGTGTTCCGTTTTAAAATAAATATATAAGCTTTCTGTGCAAAATTTTAGGCCTTTAAAAAACTTGACATGCGATGAACGAACATTTTTAGTTCCAAAATGTGGCAACACTGGAATGTTGTTACGCGGGTCCCCACATCTGCGTCTCATCATCCCACCAGGGACATTCGTTCTGCGTTAATCCCTTAACATCTCCTTCCTTTCCATCAGTGCTCCTCGATATCTTCCATCGCCTCTCCTAAACCCAGAAACTATCAACACAGTAATGTGTATATGGTAGTTGTTACACGTAGGAAATGTATTTTTAAAACGCAAGTGTTACTGCTTATTGTGTACGCGTTGAAAATGAGCAAAACTCTACACAAAAACAAACGTCGATTGTTCGTATGAAATAACTAGACACGTTCGTCAAGAACGCTGCATTAATTGGAAACAATAGGAGACGTTTCGGACAAAGCCCCTTTTTCATTACCACTGTGTATTGTTAATCAACAACACATGGTGGGGAGGGGGAGAAGGGAGTGGTCAAGCGTGGCCCCTCCCCCCGTTTACAAATCCCACTGCGGCAGCGCGGGCCCCGCGCCCTGATTGGCCGCGGCGGCGCCACCCGCCAACCAACAGCGGCACGCGCGCTCCTCGGCCGCGCGCGTGCGCTCTGGGGAATGCAAATGGCTCGCGCGACCACGTGTACACGGTCCGAGCCCCGCCCCTCGCCTCCTCGAGCCCCCGCCCCCGCCCCCGCCCCCGCCACGCGCCACGCCCCTCGCCTCCAAGCCGAGACGACTTGGCGAGCAAGAAGCGGCCGTCCTTTCGCAAGCCGTAGCGGTAACGTCCGACGAGTGGACGGGTTAATGTTACTTCTGCCGCAATTAGCCCAACATAGACGGGAGAAAGTGCCTGTGACTCGCGGCCCAGCACGAGCCCGCGGGAATGCGTCACAAGACCAGCGCAACTTGTTAGCGGAGCATAGTCCGTGAGCTGTCTGGACATTTGTCCAGCGTGGCCATTGCCTAGTCCAGAGCACTGGAGCCCAACACCAGCAAGTTTGACTTCAGCAGCAGTAGCTGGATGCAGACTAAACACCAGACCCAGCTCGAGACCTGCCGAGCTCAACGCAGCCACCATCCAAACCAAGCCCCAGCGCACAGCACGCTCGGGAAAGCAGCAGCAGCAGCAAGCATAATCATCACCATCAACTCAATACCAGCCCATCCCAATACAAGCCAGGCATTATCCAGACCGAGCAGCAGCCCATTTCGGCTCACTCAGGATCAACTAGAATACCAAGTACCAGGTCAGACCACGCGAAACCCATCAGCAAGCCCGACCCAGGCTGGTCCCAAGCCAAGGCAAATCTCAAACACAGGGCAGGCCAGGTGAGCCTCAACATCAACACCCCCCACCAAATCTGGTGGCCGCGTCAGGGTTGAGCGAAGAAACCAGAGAGAGAGGGGAGGGGTGGTGAGATAGAAAGCCATCGTGGTCACCATGCTGGCCCGCGCGGTGCACTTCGTGGCCGTGCTGAGCGCTTTGCAAGTGGTGCGCACCGTGTGTAACGCGCCGCTCCGGGCACCGGGACACGCGGACGGTGGTGGCGGTGGTGGCTTTTCAGTGGGGGCCTTGGGGCTGCCACCCGAGCCGTGCCT
Organism: Lampetra fluviatilis; assembly: GCF_964198595.1. Classification (NCBI taxonomy): domain Eukaryota; kingdom Metazoa; phylum Chordata; class Hyperoartia; order Petromyzontiformes; family Petromyzontidae; genus Lampetra; species Lampetra fluviatilis. The sequence continues at coordinate 22,256,367 of NC_136275.1, read as the reverse complement.
GCGGCGCGCGGCGCACGGTGACCTCGTGCGATTTCACTGCAACGGCAGCCTGGCGGACGGGACCCCGATCGTTTCCAGGTAAGCGGTGAACTCTGTATTTTCTTCCTCCACAGAAGCGATCTCGCCGTAAATGATGAGCGCAATTAAGTGGCTTATCACGTGGGAATTTATAGCAGCCACATGCTCTCAACGCGTGATGTTGAGTCTAAATGTGTGGATGGCGGGGGTGGGGGGGAAATCGGAGGACCCGGAGAAAAATGTAACCCATGCAAACTTCAAATGTACAGACGTCAGTGTTGGGATCGAACCGACGACCTCGTGTATGCCATCTCGCTCGCCCCATCATCGCCTTCCACCGTTGACATCGCCCGATTAACTCTGCCACGTGATTGGTAACTTCATTTTCTTCGGGTTGGAAACGGTGTTCTTCGTTGCAAGGCCCGCGAGGCACTGGCGGCCCCTTGTGGCCTTGAGTGCTGCCCCCTGACGTGCGGCCTCCGGACAATACACAAATGGGAAAACGCTCCATGCCATCGTGCTGTTAAACCCAATGGTTTCAAATGTGTGGTGGCCCTCGCACAGTGGTGTCTTATTGGCGAAAGTGGCCCCTCTCTGACAATTAGTGAAACACTGGGCCGGAATGTGGAGATTACACCACTGGCTCAGTCAGGGCCACTGATGGATATGAGCATTGTCATAGCCTTGCTTCAGCAACGAGACTGACTCTTGTTTTATATCACCTGCCCTGGTTGTTGCCATGCACACATAAACAGAATATTTATTTAGACTGGGAGAGAAATCCGATGTCCAGTAGGGATCTGAGTACTGAAGGTACATGTTAATTGTGACAGCAGATTGCAAGAGAGTATCTAGTGGTTCTCCAGAGTTGCCCCTCAAAGTAGTAACCGGTTGACATGACTGTCTAAATGCAAGTAAAGGAATTTACCCATGCTCATTTTGACTATATGGCCTAGTTTACACAATTATTGTTTTACCACTACGCCGCTGGCAGACACCATGCTCGTGTGGACACATTCAGAGTTTTATTAATGATTGATGGCTGCAGATGTTTGGTTCTCAATATGTAGGATAATGTTGTGGACTTACCATGTTTCAGACACGTTTTCGATATTGTCCACCTTTAATTCACTCGGTTCTGCAGAAAATATACTTGGTATGCACCAAACCACAGTGCGATTAGGACCAAGCCTCCCAGCCACGTGTCACTTTGGCAGAGTGCCCAATTCGCAGTTGTGAGTTAAAATTCCAGTTGTGGGGATGTCTCAACCCATCATTCTTTTGGGGTCGATAGATTGAGTACCACTTAGCCTAAATGGACTCACCCCTACCATAGGAAAGAGGAATTTCCACTCGTGGAAATGAGCACTACCCAGTGCACTACCCAGTGCTCATTTGAGCATGGAAACACTTTGCTCTTCAATCAGGAATTCCTGAACTGTATATACGGTGCTTTTTGTGTGTGTGCGTTCCTGATGTTTGTTTCTACGCACAACAGACTGAAAAATTGGACGTGCTGCAAATTGCATTGCACCACATTACTGCAATGTAATGCGACCGCGTGTGTGCGCGCGGAGCTACAGTGTTGCCTAAACCAGATGTGTGACACGTACATGGATATGGTATTGCCAACGCAATAATACAGCAGAAATAGAAATCTGCAGTAGCTTGCAATTACCCTCACGTTCCACTGGGTGTTCAACTAAGCATCGGTGAGATAGTGAAAATTAGACATGCAGTAGTTGATTTTCATTATTAAGACATTGGTTGAATGCCAACAAATAGTTAATAAAGTTATGATGCTTCTTTTAATAAATTAATCTTATATTCTGCAGTCGGATAAGCACAAAACTAAAATAAAAATTGGTACTCGATCACCAGTATTTCCAACTGTCAATTGATGCTCATAGAATAATGAGCACAGAACGGAACATTAATCTATACAAATAATTTTGGTTTATCAAGAAGGATCCTGTATACCAACAGATGCAGTTTACAGATTTGGTAGTGCAGGTGGTGCATCGGCAAACTACACTGGGGTTGTGACCTCCTGTAAAACATACATTCACCACCATTACTATCACATGGGTTTGCCTCCCTTTGTTCTGCTGGAAAGCCTTCACTTCTACATTTAAAGCACCTTGGTCTCCCACTTGTGACTGTCTTGTGACTATGTTGCCCATCTTCATGATTGCAAAGTACACGTAACCTGGCACATTAATTCAGCTGCCATCACCGTCACCTAGTGGCGAATGCTATCTGTTGTTGTCGACGCCTTTGCTCTTTGATGTGGCTGTTGCCGAGTGCGTATTTGCGGTTTTTGCCGATCTCCCATTGCGTTGAGTGCAGCTCTAAGCGCCCTTGGCCGGAGACTGTGGCGCTGGGTGCTGGGGAACTGCCTGCGTGGCTGGAGCAGGCACTGCTGGGAATGTGCGTCTCTGAGCGCCGCCTCGCAGTGCTTCCCCCAGACCTCGTGCAAGCAGCGCCAGCATTCAGTGAGCCTCGCTCACCTCCGCTCCTCATCCTGCTCATTCGTTCATACACCTATTTTCTATTTTTACTCGAGTTATGATCCAAGTTTGCTCTCAGTGCGATGTCACGAGATGGAAAATTGTAGTCTTCGAAATTCTCACTGTAAGGTTTTTCAGGTGAATTTTTTTACTCTTGCCAAATAAGATGATTATCGGCACATATATTTGCATAAGAGGTGTAACCCAGAAGTGGCCGTACATTATTTATATTTCCCACCCTTATCCAATCATAAGGAATCACCAGAAGCGGTTTTCCAGAAGCACAAAATACATCATATCATCCATGACTCATTTCATTCTGTGTCACCTCTTGGACATGAGAGATGGCACCGAATTGGTGTAAAATTCATGATATTTGTGTTTGTGAATAGCCATGTGGTTAACACGAGTACTTTCCATGGCTAACCGTGTACAATAGGATCTATCAATAGCATCTCCCCAAATCGCCACTAGAGCAGCTAGGAGTGCTGGTGGAAAACTGAACTTAATACTTGAATGAAAAGCAACATACCAGGGTGCCTAAAGAAACACTTTTCATCGGTGTATATTACCTGCTATTGCACGTGGATCAGATACATGGTCATTGACAAAGAACATGGAACAAAAGGATAACATACACAATGGATGGAGAGATACATGCTTGAAATTACACTGAGAGACTGGAAGAGGAACGCATAGATTAAAAAACATGTGCAAGTTAGATGCACCATATTGACTGTTCAGAAAAGTAAGTGATCATGGGCAGGACACGTCGCAAGAAGGGACGATGGCCAGTGTTCAAGACTAATGACATAGTGGCAGCCAAAGGAGAGCACATTCATCATGTAGAGGGAGCACTAAGATCAGCTCGTGTGTAGAAGCTGGATGGATCATTGGGTATGGCTTGAGGATGCCTTCATCCAGCAATATAGAGAATGGCTGACTGATAACGGCAACGATAAAATTGTCACGTATTCGAGGAGGTTAACTGCACATTCTGTGTACGCGTGTACTAGAGGACGTGGCTCCCCTGGGCTCGACACTGCACCTGGAGCTGCTCCTGCTGGACGTGTGGAGCCTGTCTGACGAGGTGCAGGTGCGCACAGTGCGCCGAGGACCTGGCAACTGCAGCCGCACGGTGGAGACGTCCGACTACGTGCGCTACCACTACAACTGCACGCTGCTCGACGGCACATTCGTCTCCAGCAGGTATCCCCCACGCGATGGCTCGCCACACTGTGCTTTGAAATGACGCGTCGCCCTGTGATTGTGTGTATTACGCATTGATCAATGGATGAAGTTGATTCTTTCACCACTTGTATAGAATCATGCATGATGTAAAAGTACATTAGCGATTTGTGGAAATGATATTCCATTCACATGCTAAAATGTTGTATGCCGAATTAAATGAATGAGAAAGAACATGATATGGACAATACAAACAACTTTACAATCAAGACAGAAAAGAATGGATCCTTGGTTTGTGATCCTGTATGGTGAGAAATAATCGAATTGCTGCAGGTTGAATCTTTACATATCTAGTGTGTTTTTATATGTGTTTTATATATACTGTATGTTTAAATACAGCATACGTGTATATCTTACATGTGTGTGTACATGTGTTCAATGCCAAGTCCCTTTCATGCTGTACCACACGTCACTACACTGCATAACACTCCAATGCCAATAACTCACTTGTTGAGTATGTGGAAGTGGTACTTTGGTTTAAGCTATATGCTATGATTCAGGTTGCCTGGGTTCGATTGCTGGCCATGCACATTTGTGGTAAATTGTATTAAAGCTTTTCTGAGCCTCTCTTAGGTCAACTGAGTAATTGTTGCAGGTGTAAACATGGTCACTGGAGAGGCAGATGTCCAAGTGTAGTGCTGGCCACACCACCTCCTGATATTCCATGCTGACCTTAATGTGTGCTTGCTGACAGTACTTGCCCCTTTTGTCTATGAAAATAAATGGGGGACCTTTGTGTTGTGTTTTTTTTGTCTGTAAAACCGCAGCCTCAATGGGACGTACAACACGTACGTGGGCATGGGCTGGCTCATCCAAGGGATGGACACTGGCCTCCTCGGAGCTTGTGTTGGGGAGGTGCGAGTGATCACCATCCCACCCTCACTTGGCTATGCCGAAGAGGGCTCCGGTGAGTGGTCTTCTTGGAAAATGCTGATAAAGTATTGCTGCCATGTGGCTTGTCGTGGCTCAAGGTTGGGCACTGACTGTGGCTCAAAAGTCATGGGGTCTCCCTGTTCTTCCACGTGTTGCTCGCTGGGTATCTCCTTTGGTGGTTCAGAGGTGATGGAGGAATTCACACATTACTATGGTGCGATGGACAGTCTCTCCATAGGACACCTACATCCCCAAAAGAGATGTAAATTATATCGACCCCTTAGTGACAATCATAGGATGTCATCCCCTGACCTGGCTTTGAACTTGTGACCTTCCAGTTGTGAGTAGAGTGCTCTTATCTAAGTGCCATTTGGATTAATTTTCTTTTGCATTAATTGTTAATGCCGTAGGCTTAAAGAGCCAGTTTCAAGCATGGCAACCCCATGGGTAACCAGATGTAACATAATGTTAAAATAATAATCCATGAAAAAGAGTGCAATGCACGTCATTGGTCGTTATCCAGATCAGGCTTAGAGGTCAGTGTTGAACTGGCTTGACTGAGATGCTGCTGGGTTTGAATTTGGACAGATGCCCATGATTACAACTCAAAGCACTGTTCCTTAATGATTGTGGCTATGCGATGTAGGTGATACGGTCCCCTCTAATGCTACGCTGGTGTTCACGTTGCATCTCGTGGACCTGCACAACCCCCGCGACTCCGTCACCGTGGACTCCTACCTGGTTCCGGAGCCCTGCAGGCGCCGTGCTGCTAGCGGGGACTTTGTGCGCTATCACTACAACTGCTCGCTGCTCGATGGCACCGTCTTTGACAGCACGTGAGTGCGTGTTGGTCTTTTGCCCACATGTCAGCTAGCACTTCCGACATTCCATCAGCTGATAGTTCACCCAACAGTCCACTTAGCAGCCCACTTGTCAGCTGACCTATTAATCTCACTCCCCGACCACCCACCAGGTCATCCAGCACACCTCCCATCAGCCTACTAACAACCACACCAGCCCACTGAGGAACCAGCCACAAGTTAGTTGAATCAGCAGTCCACCCATCCACTAGCCTACCCAGCAGCCCCATGCAGTGTCCACCTGCCAGTGCCCACCTGCTAGCTTACTCAATAGTCCACCTGACAATGTATCAATTGACCAGGGAACCATCAACTCCAGCTCGCAGGCCACACGGCAGCCAGCTCTCCAGACCACGCAAACCCCAAATACCAGCCTATTTAGCAGCCCAGCTTTCCATGAACTATTAACATGTCCATTTACCAGCATATTCATGATGCCACATCCCAACCTGCCTGCCATCTACCCAACAACCCACATGCCAACCCCACTGCCACTCCTGCAGAAACATACCCATCTACCAGCCCACTAGCCCACTCGCCACCAGCCAGCTCACCAGTCTGACCATCAGCCCACCATTCAGCTCGCAAGCCAGCTCAAAAAGCCCACCATACTATCAGCCTCACAGCCCACCAGCAAACCCACCAGACAGCCCATTAGCTATCAACCCACCATTCAAGCAGCTGAGCTGCAAGTCTAACCACACTTGTGCCTACCTGCCAGTTAGCCTACCAGCTGTCCTTTTGGCTGTAGCTGTAATCCATCATACTCAGGCTGAGTTGACCCACTCCAGGAAAATACATAAATTGCCCACTGGTGTCGTGTTGTGAGTCATGGCGAGGAATCAATCCTAGGATGACAGGATTATAGAGCGGTGCGCGAACAACTAACACCACTGCTCCCCACGATCACCGTGTGTGACTGTGTGCAGGCAAATGTGGAACCATACGTATGACACGTACCTGGGCAAGGGCTTCATCATTGCGGGCATGGAGGAGGGGCTGATAGGTACCTGCATTGGGGAGAGGCGCCTGCTCACCATCCCACCCCACCTTGGCTACGGGGAGGCTGGCATTGGTGAGAGCCGGCATTCATGCATGCACAGACACAAAGACATAGATCTCCCATGTAGCCTTTCCAGCCAAGCTTGGCATGTGCTGCTTGTGAAAACCTATTAAGGCTGGCATGCCTGATGAGGGAGTAGTGTGGCCAGTAGCACATACAACTGCCTTTGTCTTTCTAGCCGATGTTGCCACTCAAAGGTAATCATCTAAGGCAGAGTCAAGCAAACATAGATCCAGGACAAATTTAGATATTGTAGCCATGAATAGAACTCAGGCTTCTGGGGTCATAGTGTAGCATACTAAAGACTGTACCACTGTGCCCCACACATAAACACACACATCATATATGCAGACATTAATACATGTGTAGTGTCTTCAAAAATTACTCACACCGACACGTTGTAACAAGTCACCTGCTTACACTTTATTCACCTGTTCTTGCGCCAGTTATAGGCACTCCTATAACTATCTGTACGGTTACATATACTTCTCCCCGCTCTTATCTATTCTGCACCTCACTTAACCTGCACTCAGCAGCTCTGCTCTCCACGACTCCGCACACAGCAGCTCCGCACTCAACGACTCTGCACACAGCCACTTCGCACTCAGCGACTCCGCAAACAGCGACTTTGCACTCAACGACTCTGCACACAGCAGTTTCGCCCTCAGCAACTTCGCACACAATGTCTTAGCACTCAGCGACTCTGCATCTTCACCGCTGCCGTCACCTACGCTCCCTCAGACCCGCTCACCCGTCTGTCCTGGGCGGGGGGTTCAGCCAACACCCGCCCGGCGACGGTGTGAGGGTTGAGGTCCCGTTGACGGCTGGAGCGGTAGCGGTGAGATGTCTTCACTCTTGGTTCCCCGGCAACAACTCACCTCGCTCACACACACTCCCGCTTATATCCCCCTGCTTATCCCGAGTCCTCACGTGCTTATACTTAAGCTGCCGCCAGGCCGGCGTTAGTTGTCCCATTAATCCCTTATCATCACCCCCCATCTCCCGTCTCCTAGGCGCCAACCTCCGGTCACAGCGTAGCACCTGTTAGACCTCGGTTGCACCCGCTTCTCCCCCTAATTACTGGCGGTTTGTCTGTGCAAACCTCATGTTGCAACGCGCACACCTGTTTGCGCTCAGTTGCACCCGCTTAACTTTGCGCACCGCGTATTTCTCTCCTCTACACACGTACACTCAATCATACACACACAGCTGCACATGCCGCTTGTATGCACACACATGCAGACATATGAACATTCACAAAAACAATGAAAAGGTTGAAAATAATATCATTAGCTTGGGTTAATGCAATCTAGCCAATGCATATAGATTGCACTCCAAAGCATACTTTTATTTTATAGTGCTGTTATTTCTAAACTTAAATCAAGTTGATGTATGATCATTCGAAAAAAAAATCATACATTACTTTGAAAATACTCAATATGGGATTAGTTTGTTCTTTCTTTTTCTCCCAAATCGAAAACAATTGTGCTTCCAGCATTGCGTAATGACATGACAACATTTTGATTTATAATCCGTTGTCGGAGAATGCTCCAGATGCTGACATTCTAGATATTCTAGAACTACTTCTGAAGTAATTTCAAATGGGCTCCTTCATTTTCACTGGGAGCACACATTTTTTATGGTCTGTAAACTGGTTAACTACTTGTCAATAAAACCACGTTTTTTATTCTTAGAGCTGGAATTAACTAAATCAAAAGCAAAGCCAAATTGTACGATGAGGGGTTTTTACACTTTAATTGGTGAACAAGCGCTATCTACACCTCACAACCCATGGCCCAAATTCAAACCCAGGATATCAGCAGTGTCTGCCCAGCATTTTGACGTGATATTAGCCCCTAAGCCACCCAGCACCTTCAACTACATTTACCTGAATTCAAACCCAGCATCTTAACAGTGCCAACTCAATGTTCTTCTAATCCTCCTGGCACCTTTGTATTGCGTATAAAACACCCGCGTTACCAGTCCTCAAACAAGAATTAATATTCAATAGTAACCTTCCCAATGCCCTTGGACTTCCACCGCTCAGAACCCCGTGCCGTCCATGACTGCCCCCCACCCCACCCCCCGTGTCCCAGCGGGTAAGATCCCGGGTTCGGCCGTGTTGTTGGTGAACGTGCACATGGTGGACCTGCACAACCCCGCTGACAGTGTCGATGTGGAGACCTACTCCAGCCCGCATGAGTGTGCGCACCGCGTACAGCTTGGGGACCTCATCAGCATGCACTACAACACCACGCTACTGGATGGCACGCCGCTGTACTCCAGGTGAGAGAGAGCGTGTAAATGAACCCGGCAAGAAACCCGAGTTAAATTCCCACTCACGCCCAATGCCAGTGACGATTATCTGAACTAGTCCTGGGCCTCCCTAAGGTCGACTCGGCCTCAAATGAGAACCTGGTGCAGTGCGTAAACATCTACATTGGGGATACAAAGGCGGCTGGGCGTGGTGCTGGCCACTCACCCCCTCGTGCCATGCCGGCCTTAATAGGTTCTACTCGCTAACAGTATTTGCCCAAACAATCTGTTAAGGCTATATGGGGGAACTTTGTTGTTGTGGGGGAGGCTCGTGAAGGATGCTACTGGGCAATAATGGAGGGCAGGGCAGAGACGCTCACAACAACGAGCGGAGTGCCGGGCGGCTAAAATATAGCAAATTGGCACAATAGGGGGCACAGGTGGTACATCTGCCAGTCTTCTAAGTCAGTCAACCCGTGAGACCTGGGTCTCTTCCATGCCCTACTGTTAAACGAGCATTTGCGACTTAACGTGCCCTCAAAGTGCACTGAGTTTGGCACAAGCACTGTGGTGACATTTAGAGGCCGACCGAAACTGAATTTCTGGTTTTGGCCGAAACCGAAACCAGACCGAAAGTAAAAAATTTACTTTCGGCCGAAACCGAAGCCAAAACAGAAAGTTTAACTACACTTTCGGCCGAAACCGAAGCAGAAAGGTATATAACCGAAGTTACCGAACACAAGATTTATGAAATATGTCATGATGCAATGCTACTTTAATTAAAAATAAATCTAGAACTAATCATTCAGAGCCTGCAGTAAGTGTCGCTAAATATCAAATCTTTAGGTGTTACTTAGTAATTATATCCAAACAAACGAATGTTGTAGTTAAGAAACACCAGTTTTTCCACATTCAGCAAGACCGTCTGTTGACCGGTCGTACATTAGCAAAGCATGGTTGCGGCTGTAACCTCGCTCCCAAGCTGCTGCTGCTGACGTGTGTGTGTGTTTGCAGCCTATCGCATAGGATTGCCTAGCGCCGACTGACCGGCCGATAGGCAGAGTGATAGACGTAGCACTAGCATTATATTCTAAAAATAGATCTTCGGTTGACGAATGACGACCGAAAGTCAATATCAGTTTCGGCCGAAACCGAAACCAGACGGAAAGTAAAAAATTTACTTTCGGCCAAAACCGAAAGTATGCCGAAAGAGGCCATTTGCCAACTTTCGGCGCCAAAACCGAATTTCGGTCGGCCTCTAGTGACAACACTGCCATTTATTGGTGAACACCGGTTGTTGTTTTGTGAGAGTGTGTGTATATGAGTTTGTGTGTGAGTGAATTACAACACAACCCATGCACTCTATTTAAGGTAAGAGTGCGAATGTGTGATGTGTGCATGGACATATTTGGGTTTCTACATTGTGTGTATATGCATGGCTGAAGATGTGTTTTTGTGTGTGCACACATGCGATTGTGTACATATGTATGTATGTTTTTAGGTGTATATATTGTGTGTGCATGCCAGATTCACCAAGAGATGCTTTCATCAAGGATAGCTTGGTAATCTCTCTGTGCAGCTCATTAAATCGCTACGTCTAGTGGGCCGTCCTTAACAGTGGCACTGTTTGCAGCCGGAAGACCGGCTGGACGTACGAGGCCAAGATGGGCAGTGGGCAGCTCATCCCAGGGCTGGAGGTGGGAATGAAGGGGATGTGCGTGAGCGAAAAGCGCTTTCTGACCATCCCCCCGCATCTGGCGTTCGGCGAGAAAGGCATTGGTAAGATGGAGAGAGCGGTTACAGCTGCGTGAATAGATTGCCAACGATTGGTTGTAAATTCGTTCATTCTAATACGGAGTTAAAACACACTACTCAAAGCATAAATCACAAATACAATTGAGTAAAACATTCTTGAAATGGAATGGGCTAAATTTTGCAATGCAGAACAGTCCTAATCGCTGCTATATCGACGCTAATTTCTATGTGTTACTGTGATAGAAGCTTACATAAGGCGTGTGCGGGTGCTCTGTGCCCCCCCCCCCCCCCCAGAGGGCGAGGTGCCGGGTAGCGCAGTGCTGCTCTTCGACATTGAGCTCCTGCGGGCGGAGGAGGGCTTCCCAGACGGGTATATGTTCGTGTGGAAGGAGCGTGCGCCGCCGCTGCTCTTCCAGCAGTTCGATGCCAACCAGGATGGCCTCATTGCACTTCAGGAGGTGCTGCCCCTCTCTCTCTCCAGCAAATAGGCGCAGGCGGGAGGGTACGGGATGTAGACTTGAGTTAAGTATCAATACGTTTTACTCCAGTCAGAACCAGGTGACAGGTATGGGCTTTCAGTGTGCAGTTAGCCATAGCCGATTCTGTCACTTTATTGAGTAATGTGTGCAAACCCCTGTGCTGTGCTAGAAAGTGGGCAAATGATCGGAAAATTTTAATTGTGGTCATCTTGTGCAGGAGTTGTGTGCTAGTGTAGCCTATTCACCTTTCTTGTAATCTCTCCGAACCTTGAGCTTGCAACAAAGGGCTCATTACACATACACAAGATGACCATGTCACCCCCCAATGGCAAAAAAACTTGTATTTACCAAGGACATCACTCGAGTGTTGGCAGGGGAAGACCTAAAACCAGAGTGTAACAGCATATCTTGGAGGTAGGGTATAGACTGTAACAAATAAATAAAACTTACAGCGGGTGGTTTAAGGTCCATCAGCCTATGGGCCTTTTGGACTAAAGGTATCTAGCAACAATTGTTGAAGCAGGAAAATTCCAGATCAGTTTCAACTTTCTGAAATGCCTTTCGGTACACTTGTGAAATGTGTGGGAAGGAAACAATTCCGTAGTGTGGTGCAATTAGCAGCTTTGGCCATGGTGACCTTTTGACATTGATCTAGGTGTACCGATTGAAATGTGTAATATAGTTGCCGTGACGCTCTCCCATCTGTTTCGCACTCAGTTCTCGACCTTCATCAAAAGCCAGGTGGCAACGGGAGTTGGTCGTCTGGCTCCGGGCCAGGAGGCTGAGACCCTCATCTCCGAGATGTTCAAGAACCAGGACCGCGACGGTGACGGCTTCATCAGCCCCACGGAGCTCAAGTTGAAGCGGGACGAGCTGGCACACGACGAGCTGTGAGCTGCCCCTGCATCCTCTGCGAAGTGGCAATCCAGGCGCCCCAACCCCCATCTAAGCCCTCCGTCCCCTTACAACCTTGCCTCTGCGGGCTCTGAGACTGTTCATGCTTATGCGCGCTGATTTGCGCAGGGTCCCATACTCGTGTGCGTGTGTTATAAGGAGCAGTGGCACAGTGGTTTGGCATTGTGCTACAAACCCAGCAATTTTTATTTGATTCCTCACCATACACATCAGTAGCAAATGGGGGGATGTGAACTTGTCCTAGACCTTCCCAAGGTTGACTCGGCCTTAAATAAATACCTGGTGTGGTGTGTGAACATCACTGCTTGGAAGACAAAACAATCCGGTTGTGGTGCTGGCTCCAATCACTCTCTCGTGTGCCATGCCAACCTTAGTAGGTGCTCACAGCATCGGTATATGCAAGTAAACTGTGAGATGGAAATGTGGGAAATAAAACAGGTTGACAGCTAATGACTCGATTGATTTTTGGGTTGGACCATGTAAAGATCTGGCAAATGAGGTTCATCATTGTTTTCTTGTTTGGCATTTCATGAAAAGGCATATTTCATTGTTTCATAGAAATGCTTTTGTTATAAATGAGAATGCGTAATGTTGTTTTCTGAACTTGGGTATTCCATGTGAGCACTTTGATTTATGAACAAGTTTGAAAATGATAACTTCAGAATTCTTGAAGATTAAAAATATCAATTCCAAGGATGTTACATGCATCATGGGTAAATATTAATCTGCACTAGAGCTGGAACAATTAGTCAATCAAGTCAATGAATCTACTAAAAATTGTAATGGGCAACTTTTTTGTTGCTAATTACATGGGCCCCTTTAAGTGGCAGCCAGCCCCACATACTGCCTTCGAAAGGCAGGAAACCCCCTGTAAGCCACGCCCAGAATGACACAGCTGATGATACCAGCAATACGTGGGAACAGAGGTGAGGCTTTCTGTTTCAACTATTTTCGTATTATCTGATTCGTTGAGTAATCAAACCGTTAATTGATTGCGTAAACAATTGGATAGCCCAGGTGTGAACTGCAACATAGACCTTAAAGGAATGTTTTGAAGGAATGTGTAGGTGAGCTTTTAGAGTTTATATTCTTGCAATGCAGTTCACCAAAGCCATAATTTGCTACTTTATAATGTTGTGTTATGATGCTATCAACCAAGCTTGTTTTTTTTTCTTTTTAACTGTGCAGTCTTTTAAACAAATTTACAGGTGCTATTTGTAATTATGTGGTTCTCCAAGCAATATTCATTGCTTGAAACCACCGATGTATTTGATTAATTAGACCGAGGTCATTGTGGTCAATGCTGTTCCATGGCACAACCTCGTCATTGATTCCAGATGCCTTAACTGTTTTGGCATCCACCTTGCGATTGCTGAGCGGCTTCACTGCAGCACCACTGAATAAAGTGGCTTTGCTGCATGTAGTCAACCATGCAATCGCAATAACTGCCATCCAGTCATTGAAGCTGGGCCTCACAAATACATTTAAATCCAGATCACCAAGGTAAGAAGCCGCCAGTCAATCCTTCAAACAATGCCACTGCACACTTTAGTCGAGACACACTACTAATTTGGAGGAGCCACTGGTAATATGAATAGATAATCCATATTGATTTTGGACAGGCTTTTACGATTATACAACATACCAGTTTGTGCCGAAACCGGGTTGGTGTTGCGATGGTTAGTGTACACTTTATAACGGAGCTCAAATCTCGGATGGGGTTCGACTCAAAATACTTGTTCCTGTGGGGTTGATAAAATGAGTACGATTTTGTAGACGGTCGACAGGTGCCGTCCTGTGAAAAGAATGAAGATGAGTACGAACCACACTGCTTATCAAGGAAACACTGGTTTTGCGAAAAATACATAATCTGTTGTCTGTTCTCCTATAACACGGTAGCTGCGTTCCTGAAGAATACCGCGTTATGGAAAAAAATCACGTTATAATAAATAATATAGGGTAAAGCACAGCCCGTGATCATGCGTGAGATGCATATGCAGGGTGAACAAAGACTGAGGTGCCTGGGAAGCATCGAGAAGCATCCATCAGCATCCCACCTTGTGTGATGGTCCACCAAGGCAAGCCGTACATCTGCTTATTCCTACGCGCGCGACGCAGTTCTGTTCACTCAATCGCGTTATATCCAATTCGCATCCGTTTTATAAAGTGTTCCCGCAATACATATATAGCGTTATATACAATTTTCGTTATGAAAACACGTGTTACAGGAAAACAGACTTTTTGACATTTTTGTGAGTTAATTCTAATGGCTTGTGTGTAGGATACGTATTACATCTACAGCAGGCACAATTACTCATTTAAAATTCAAATTGAATTAGATGACGTGGCATAGATGAATTACCCGGCATTTTTTATTTACGTCTGTGCACATTTTTGGTCAAAGCACCAAATACCAATGCAATGTCTGCTACCAGTCTCACTTGCACAGGCCCTTGGGAAGGTTAATGTAACATTTGTCATTTTATTTACCCTGTCAAGCCTCGGTCTCATTTAGGAGGGTCCTGCTTGGGATGTCTTGGTCAATTGAGTAATTTTTACCTTCGGTAGTTTTTTTCTGGTTGCATGGGTAACCTTTCAGAACCAGAATCTGTATTTAGACTGTCGGAATCCAATGAGCTGTGAAGCTTGTTCACAGATGTCCAGTCGAGGTGGGTTGGCAAGTTACTTTGACGTTCTGCCTACTGCAGACTCCCACATTGCCTATGAACTTTGTGATCCAGGTTTGCACAACCATATGTAAGCATCTGCCTTTTGACGGGCAGATAGGATGCTCCAGAGTAAACAAACATTTATATTCTTTGTTCTTTCGGTAAAGTCACGTAGAAGGGAAAAAATAAAATAATAAAAATATAAAATAATAATTCTCACGTTTCGACTGCAACACAGGCAATCCTCATCAGGTGCGATCATCTGGTGTGATGATGATTGCTTGTGTTGCAGTCGAAACGTCGTGAGAATTGTTACTATTTTTTTTTATTTCCCTTCTACGTGACTTTACCAAAAGAACCAAGAATATGAATCCCTGCAGTCACGAAAGCTTTAAATCAAAACCATATTTATGTTTATTGCGTTGTGATAATAAATGCATGTCACTTGCTATTGTCAGACATGCAAGCACAGTATTTGCTTTAATAGATTTATTTACTTTTTTATGTTTTTACGCTCGGCAGTGTTGCTTATGTTGAACCAATGTATTGTAATATACATTTTGAAAAATCTTTACAACTTGTATTTAAACATCAAAGACTCTAACTGCATCAAATGTAAACTTTGAAGGTTTTGTTGCACGAATTTTTTTTAAAGGAAGGTATTAAAAGCTGAGTTTTTTTAAAGCATTTTAAAATTATGCAAAGGTGCTCA
Organism: Lampetra fluviatilis; assembly: GCF_964198595.1. Lineage (NCBI taxonomy): Eukaryota > Metazoa > Chordata > Hyperoartia > Petromyzontiformes > Petromyzontidae > Lampetra > Lampetra fluviatilis. The sequence continues at coordinate 22,241,009 of NC_136275.1, read as the reverse complement.
CTGTGAATGTTACACTACTCATTACTTCCAAAACAGTTGGATGTGCATACTCGTGTAAGATGACAATGTATATTTTCAGACAATGAGATTACCACTTGCCACCACATCAGAAACCAAAGCCCATAACATGGTGGTCAACATACGGTGCGACAGATGTTCTACATACATAAATTAAATTGCATTCCATCTACCAAAATATTGCAACTCAATTTTAAAGTTAAGAAATTGTGAAATATGTAATTCCAAACTGAGATTACATTAATCAGGCTGATCACTTTTCAAATACTGTGGCCCAAGTTATCCTTGACCATGATTCTAAGTTAAGCACCAATGATTGGGGGTTGATAGCTCTTACCACAGCTCCACCCAGCTTCATATAATAGTGTGTACGTATTTTGTATCTGAATATAACCCCATCTTAAGACAGTGGGATCCTGAGTAGTGGTTTGAGTCGCATGCATTAAATATCATTTGAATTGCCATTTGTGGCCCGGTCTCTTTGGAAAGAGAACTATGTAGCTCAGTGGACCTTTCCTGGTAAAAAAAAAATTGCATATTAATACATTTTTAGAACTTAACTGTTTGCATTTTAGTGACTGGAAACGATAGCTTCTACCAATACCATTGCATAGATCACCTGAATTATAATAAAAGTGTGCCATGCAGGGAAATCAAGGAAATGATTTTCCCTGCTGTTTAAACGTAGGCTTTCGCAACCAATATCCATCAAAGGTGTTTTTTGGGTTTGCTATGCGGTCTAACCCTAAAAAACTTAAAAAAAACATTCCAGCACACATTCACAACTGGTTGGTATGTGATTAAAAGCAGCATCAGAGCACACATGAACGCACCAAGATATTTATTCCAATAAAAATAAAGCAAATGAATCTTAATGCAATTCCAGAGGCACCTGGCACTGGATAAAATACATTTCCTTCAATACTGCTACAAGTGAAATGTGCTTTGCACCTTGTGGCACATTTCAGGAGTGCACCGACGACAGATGGCAACAAATTGCTTTGCGTACTAAACCCAAAGTTGCACAAGGCTAACCATGCACGGTGTTTGGTCAATTTGCCAACTTAACTTTGTGCTTAGTTAACAGAATGCTGCCTTAAACGCAGTGCTCCACACAACACTTAAAAGCAGAGGAAAGCATTTGACTTGGGAGTTAAATAAATGGTGAGGATGGTGGACAGGCTTGGTGGGGTGCTGCATCCAAGCAAGATTCAAAACCTTACATTTGGCATTCCATTTATCACCAATCATTTCCACGAAGCACTCATTAAATATATTGGTCATGGTGTTGTACTAATACTAACCATAACACTAGCTTGAACGCTAACCTTAACTTTAACACTATCCTAACAATCGTACAACTAACCCTAACATCAACCTAAACATGCATTCTAAACGTAATTCTATCCATAACACTACACTTGCAATGAACAATCCTAATTCAGTACCAGGGCTATTGTCACCTTTAAAAGCAGTAATCCTCACCCTACGTGCAATTCTATCCTCAAAATTAATCCTCACACTAAGCGGGGTTCAGTTTGGTGTTTGCAACACATAGCACCAGATGTCGTGCACCACCGATCTCTGTCGAAAGCAGGAGATCAATAGCACACGTGGCCACAAGCAGTGAGCCATGGCAGCCATATGTTAAAGTTTGTGTGATGTTGCCTTACAGGACCCACAGCCAAACATGCAGTTTCCCCTCACACCACACACAAATGCCCAATTACCGTTTCACAAATATTCTTAAATTAAGAAAACAGTATCCACAACATGGTTTAATTCTGCAAAAAACGCTTCTGTAAAAATAGCAATTTTTCCCTCTGTGTACATTTACTTTGCAAAACTACTGCATGAGAACCCCCTGTATCAATCTACTTCAACTCTTATTGTTCCAAATATATTGTTTGTTACTTTCATTGGAATATGCTTCTTGCATAGGTAGGGATATCAATTTTAATAGCCATTTCCAAATTAAAAGCCATATTTTTGCAATAAAAATTTATGTTAAGTGACTGCTTTATCGATCAAAAATAAATTACCAAGTTTATGATTTACTCTCAAAGTGGACGATGATCTTTCCAATTTGAAAGATTCGAATGAAAGAATGGCCAACACGTTCTCCACAGACATTTTCAGGCACATGTGCCAAGCGAGATGGAGATTCAAACGTAGTGGTTTTAGCACATTGGTTTTGCAAGATTACACCATAAACAGATCCATACTCATGTAGTATGAAGCCATTCAGTTAACGGTTAAGGATGGGGAAGAGCAAAGATCAGAGCTGCTGTGGTTGATGGGGATTGGGTGGGGCTGGTGGAGTCACTTTTATTTTGCTGTAACTGATGGACCAAGGTGTTTGGGCTACAGAATCTTCTGCAGGATGGCATTGGCCAGCTCCAACGTCTCATCTCGCACCAAGACAATGTCGTACATTTCCATGTACTTCTCCAGTCTCTCCTCCACCTGCTCGCACACGAAGCATGGCACACAATGGGAAACAGGTTAAACAAAAACATCCACTTCAGCGATTAGTTTGTCAACTCATCTGTGGATTTACCAGCCCCTCATATGCTTTGCTTTTGTCCATGTACTCTGTTTCCCCCCCTCCTGCATGCAAAATATTTAACAAGGAATTTGCCAAATATCCCAACGGAGAACTATATTTAGAAAAAGTAAGATTTAGGGAGGATTTTGTGAATAAATAAAATGCTAAAAGTAATAAAAGTATCACAGAAAGGCACTGCAGTGGGCATCCTAAGGAAGGTGGCAAAGGGGATAACCTGAAGACAAATCTTAGTTCAGTTATCAATATTTGTTGGATCAAGCAAAGGAAAGGAGGTTATGGTGAAGTGTGACGGTGTCAGTCATCCATAAACCAGTTGTGTTAATCCTGAATTTTTTAAAGTTACTTTGCTCAAACAAGCAATAGGTTCTTCTCACTTTGGTGTAACTGGTAATTCAATATTCCCAAGGCAGAGGCCAGTCTTCTTCTTTCGTATAGCTGATGTAGATGCAGAGCAATAACTACAATTTCACATTCAGGTGGTCAAGCCCAGACAACCGCGTCAGGAGCAACAGAGTGTATCGCTGTAATGTCTCCTTCGTATTTATAGATCGGGCATTGCAGGTCAGTTATCAAACAACATTTCGAATGTTACCTCTTTCACAAAGTGACTGGAGGATACAGGCCAAGTTGATTCTGAGCAGGATTTGAATACGACATTTTGATTGCACCGAGCACTCATAACGAAAATCGAGGTGGTGCACTTGTGGAATTCTGCGGGGAACTGTAGTTTGCACGAGCTGAAAAGTAAAAAAGTCCAACCAAGTAAGGCAAACGCAGGGAGAGCAGTTTCGGTGGGGCCACCTTGTCGTTGAGGAAGCCAATCTTGAGCATGTTGTCAAGCCTGGGCACTCCATCTGCCATGTGCAGGTCTCCCAGCGAGTCTCCAAGCAGCAGAACGTTGCTGTAGTTGCGCAGTTGCTTGAAGTAATCGGCATTGCGCAGTGCGCCCTCTCGCTTGTTATAGATGTGGATCAGCTCTCCCTTGAATCCCCTCAGCACACCCTGCCGTCCACGGGCACACAGACCTCGCATAGATACAGGGGACCAGTCTCTGTGTGGGATGACTGCCTTTACATTCCAACAAAGCTGTACTTATAAGAATAGGTTTTACCCTTTCTGGAAAGGAATCATGTCTGCATTAACCAGATCATGCAGACATGATTCCTTGCAAAAAGTTTCAGTTTGGTGTTTGAACATCTTAACACCTGTTTTATTGCCAGAAATGGTAAAACTTATTCTTATTATTTGATACTGGCAAGGGAGGTCCCATGATAGAGCTGTACTTATTTTATTGAGCAAAGATGGACGACGAGTCAGTCAACCACAACCACTTACAATTAGTCCAATGCTCTACCAGTGCCATCCGTGCTTAGTAAAAAAAAAATCTTCTATGCCTACATTCACATTGTGTGGCATGTGTTTAAGCAAGCAAAATAGAATGAATGAACATTACAGCAATACATCATCCTACCAGTTGCTAAAGAAACTATTATCATAAATTACAACACGATTTAATATTTTCACTCGTAGTATTTTCACCTTACGCGAACAACTCCTCAATAAGAAAATGATTTTATTAGCATAACCTAAACGAGCCTAGCCATACATTACATTTTACAAAAAGTTATTATTTGTAAACATTGATTGCCGACTTCAACCCACCCCACCTGACCTCACCTAGGTTCGTTCTCACCCAGCAAAGGTGCTTCCCTCCTCGGTTTGAACGCAAGGCCACAAAAGGGCTTGGATTGGAGTTTTGGAGTGTTGAGCGTGACAGATGGGGCAGGTTGAAATATATGGCAATTAAGCTGGGAAAAATGGAATGTCTTTTGGAAATTTCTACAATCTTATCTTTTCAACCTGGCTTTTAATTCTTAAACTTAAAATAAAGAATGTGATGCAACTGCTGGTTAAAACTGTAAGCAGCCCAATCCCAAGTAGCTTTCATATTTGTATGTCCATGGAAACAAGTTGTGGCCTGAAATAGCATACTTCTGGCCTGATAAAGGGCCCAGCCGGGGGAGTTGTCTGGGGAGACGGATGATCGTGCGGGTTGGGAAGAGGAGCGGCAGGCAACTTACGCCGTCGTCAAAATCCATGTAGTTGGAGACGACATGAACGTTGGGGTGGAACACATCCGCCTGGCGAATGACCTCTTCGAGCACGTCACCCACACCCGCCGAGAAGATGAACACGGGCACGTGCCGCTCGTTCAGGCGGTTGAAGAACCACACATAGCCTTCCCTGCACGTAGTAGAGCAGGAAACGAAGTAGCCAAGAGTGTAACGTTCCTATGGGTCACCGTGCTTCCTCACAATGCTCGGTGTTTCCCCAAAGCTCAAATGAGTGTGCTCATCTCCATTCGTGGCCCTGAGCCAGTGGTGGAAATAGCAATCTCTTTCGATTTAAAGCTTTCGTGACTGCAGGGATTCATCTTCTTGGTTCTTTCGGTAAAGTCACATAGAAGGGAAGTAATAAAATAATAAAAATAAAACAATAAAATTATTATCACGACGTTTCGGCCACAATGCAAGCAGCCGTCCTCAGGTGAAACCAGGTCTGTCAGATGCTGTCGCCTCGACAGACCTGGTTTCACCTGAGGACGGCTGCTTGCGTTGTGGCCGAAACGTCGTGAGAATTATTTTATTATGTTTTATTTTTATTATTTTATTACTTCCCTTCTACGTGACTTTACCGAAAGAACCAAGAATATAGCAATCTCTTCTTTAGACAACCACTGTTGTCTGCCCAAATTGTATTGACCGAATGGGATTTGAACTAATTCTTGGGTCTTTCGGTAAAGTCACGTAGATAGGTTCAAAGAAAATAACAGAACCTATCTACGTGACTTTACCGAAAGACCCAAGAATATGTATTCCTGCAGTCACGAAAGCTTTAAGTCGGGATTTGAACTCACAAACTTTGCACTAAAAATGTAGTTGCACTTACCTTAGTGTCACCTGACTAGCTAATATATCCAGTACTGAATGAAGTTGAGCATTCACAACGGATTATGAATTATTACACAATTATTCCGGATACGTGAAGGAAGATTTGTATTGCCGTCTATAACAGATTGAGCATTCCAGATGGCAAAGTAACAGGACGAGCTTTTGCTGTACTTGTGAAATCATAATCCTTATTTAGGACTGGAGGAAAGCGATGAGCGAAGCAGCTCTTTTTCACAGATGTCCAGTATGGGCGGGTCAGCGAGTTACAACAATCTCAAGGGACCTCAAATTTACACTAGAGGGCAGCACCTTCACACATCCTGTTAGAGAAATGCTCATTGTAGGACATGTAATATACCAAAATTAAGTGTAAAACCGAATGCAAGACAATTTTTTTGCACAAATGATGTTTTACTTTTCATAAACATAATTTAATTTTTATTTTGGCACAGTATTACATGTGGTAATGATGAACATGAAAGTGATTTGTGTTCGAGACCCATGTTAATGATGAACGTGACAATATTGAAGACCTGAGCATGACGTCAGAGTCTCTCACGGCATGCTCCAGCTCATCCTTGTGGAGGCCCTGCTGCACCAGCAGGTTGTGTGCCTTGGTCCACCTGCATGGGAGAGATGTCGTGCATACAATACGAGGTGAACACACGGCTTCAACACCGAGTCAATACAAAGATGGGCTCAACAGCAAATTGTTAATCTCTCAGTTGATTAAGCATCATCTTTCGATGTCCTATTAAAAATAACATTTTGGCAAAATGATGCTACAGGCTTTAACATTGGCTGCTATGTATGGGTTTTCTCTGGGTCATTCTGTTTGTTCCTACATGCAAAACTTAAATTTTTTTACGGAATTGGCCAATGATCTTCATGCAGGACCCTCCTGAAAGAGTCTGGAGACTCCACGATAATTTATTGGATATATAAAACTGCCACGTATTCAATCCGAGTGCCGTGACCACAGTTGAACACAGCAGAACTCACCACTCGACCATGTAGGGAAGCTTCTCTTCGTTGCTCAGCTTTGGGTCGATTTCAATGGCGTAGTACTTGTCTTTCAAGGCATGCAGCTGTAAAATAACACAAGCAGGTCATGTGGGGAAGGTTGCGTGGCCACCACTGCCAAGAGAGATTGGCCCTGCATACACTTACAGCAGTCATACTAAGCTAGTGGTGGAAATATCACAATCCAATGGCAGGCATCAGTCTCTTGATGGGTCAACTACTGTTGAATTCCAATAAAGTGATGTGCATTGTGTTACTTCTGCCATTCTGATGAGCCTTGTTGACAGATAAATGTGATTTGAACTCATGACCTACTGATGTTTAACAGAACAAAATTCAAAACTTGAAGAACTTGCAAGACTTAAAAAATTCAGTCAAGTTGGTGGTAGAACCCATGGGCTTTCATGTACAAGCACCTTCTGTTCGACTTACATGGTATTGCGAGTTTTTTCCATAATACTATGCAGCCCAAACATATTTTCTACTCCAGTCCCTCCAGAAAAACGCGGAGTTTTTTGGTGATTGTTGCGGGCAAAAATCGTTGATTATGCGGCACGTTTTCTTAAAAAATGCGATGGAATATGCGGGATATTTATGCAATTTGATGCGATTAAATTGCGGGAACTTGCAAAAATTGCGGGAACTTGCAAAAATTGCGGGAACTTGCAAAAACTGCGGTTTGATGAAAAAGAGAAAAAAAGTGATTCCCCCAACACCCTATTCACTAGGCTACTACTTTAATGTAAAGAGTCATTTCTTATTACTTCCTATGATAAGCAAGCATACTACATCACAGAAAGTGCTGGGAATATTTAAGTTCTCATCTTGTTTTATTTCAGACCTTAACAAACAGATGGCTCAAACTTACAAAACATTGAGTCGAACAAGTTCTGTAGCTTTACAAAATGAATATGCTACAACTTCTGTAAAAATGAATAAATAAAATATTAAAAAATAAAATGTGTGCTTCCTGTTTTACAGAGGTAGCTATACAAAACAGACATCTTCTGTTAAAATAAGTGTTTTCAGTGCACAGTAACGTAAGCAATACAGTAACAGTACAGTCTTACAGTAATGTAAATTTACATACTACTAACAAAAAAGTGCAATCTTACAACTGTAAAGTTGCATAAACTCTTCATCATGGTTTCATTGGCATCGCGGGGTTTGCAGCTTTTCAATGATGTCGCGTAATGAGTGACGTCACTTCATAACGTTCCCATGGCAACAGGGGAAATGGCTGCGCTTGTGTGAAGTAAACGCAACATTTTTCAACTTTCTGCTAAGATATATGTGACTTTTTGCAACGAAAATGCGGGGATTATGAAATCATGCAAGCCCGCATATTTTGCGCGCGGAAATCTGCAATTTATGCGGCGAAAGTGCGGCGTATTTGAAAAAACGCGCCCCCGCATAAATATGCAGACTTTGGCTGATTTTGCGTGGAATCTTGCGATCGCATAATCGCGTTTTTCTGGAGGGACTGCTACTCGTGCGCAATACATAACGTGTTTCTCAACTGGTTGGCATGGCAAGCGCTTTGCAGATGGTTCTTAATTCTGCAAGAGGCAGCGCATTCTCCAGTCTTCTCTGTTTAACACCAGACCTTAGCAGGCCTCGCGTGACATCCTGCCTATTCGTTAGTTAAGCACAAGTTTACAAAGTATCCAACATTTCCAAGAGTATATAGGACAGTGCTGTTTTCTGTGCATGAAAAGCTATTCAGTTGCCCTCAGATCTACAGCTAACCATTGTTATGGGTCAGCAATAGCTGCCTAAGGAGTCTTGTGTTTGTGTATTTTAATAAAAACTGGTCTCATTGACATCAAATACATCCTATGTCAATTAAGGGCTTCCTCACACAGCAGGTCACGGAGGTTAAATTTGACCTCACTGGTCAAATATATTTATACACTCTAACCCAAAAAATACATTTATTATGGATAATTTTGGTCGTGAAAGCTTACGTGTTAAACTGGTCAATTTGGTTTGGTAAAGGCAGTGAACAGATGTTGGGAGCATAGTACAGAAAAGTATTTTGCTGTACTGCCCTATGCAGCTTACAAAACACTTGTTTTATGTACAGTAGTTGCCCATCAAGCACTATCCAGACTCACAGGAATATCAGAGAGATGCACATAATTAAACACTGTACTGGAACCCTTACCTGCTTTATTCCCTCTTCTGTAACGGACTTGCAGCTTTCAATGATGTCTGCAAATAAAAAAAATATCCTCTCAAATAGAAATGCCAAAACAATAAACTTCATGACCTAAAACACCAAAAAATACAAATAGCGAACAAGTGGTCGTGTTTCCATGCTCAAGACACTGGGTAGCTCTAATCTCCGTATGGCAAGGGCAATATTCTTAGGTTTTTTCGGTAAAGTCACGTAGGTAAAAAAATTTTATTAATAAAAGTGAAATAAAAATAAAATAAAAATCACGACGTTTCGGAGGCAACACAAGCTTCCGTCTTCAGGTGGAACTGTCACAGCACGATAGCTGTATCAAGTGAGAGAAATTCCAAGAACACAGTATTTGTATATATACCGGTTTAGGGTGGGAGGAGCCAAGGTAGGCCCTGAATATTATTTTTTTGAGGTTCGGTGCGGCTGAAGCACGCTGTTAGGATTGAGCCTTTGTTGTGTAAACTAGGTGCGAATGATGTAAAGGTGCGTGTAAAAGGGACTGAGCCTTTTTGTTATGTAGAGATGATGTGGCTGAATTTGCTGTCAGGAAATGAGTCTTTGTTGTGTAGAATGGTTGACTGAGCCTATTATTATGTAGAGGTGGTGCGGCTTAAATCGTTGTCAGGAAATGAGTCTTTGTTGTGTAGAATGATTGACTGAGCCTATTATTATGTAGGGGTGGTGCGGCTAAAATCGCTGCCAGGAATGCTCCAAATATGTGTAGTTAAATCTTTTTTGTATGGTTAATAAGTTAATAAGTTTATCCCGAGAATGACAAGTTAACTTGCTACAGTGGTGCGCATTTTATTATCCCTAGAGGATTTACGACATCTAATATGTTCCATAAGAGTTTTTTTTGGGGTTAGATCGCGTAAATGTGTCGTCAAAACCCGCCACTACCGGACAGTCAACTAGTAAGGGTTAACACGTAAACAAAACGTGCCAATTTGTCACTAGTACAGCACACCGGTGTGTTGGAGAGCCAAGCCCCAACATTTATAATCCGAGTAGGACCTTTCGGCAGTAATTACAACCAGCTTCATCAGGCGACAGCCAGGTTTGTGGAGAAGTCCACCTGTTTCGTTCCTTATATACAGGCGTAGATGTGGTGACCACACTTCTGCACTCTTGCACAAAGTGGGGGGGGGTTTAATGAGCCAACGTACATTATGCATGTGCATTATGCAAACCCTTTGATCTTGTCCTTCCTGTCCAGTGTGTATTATTTAGTCGAGACAAAAATTTAGAGATTCGAGACAAAATTTCGATAGATTCGAGACTAAAAGAACATCAGAGAAATATTCAATGATCCCAAATACAACTGTCAGCAGTAGCAGAACACGCGTGCCAACAAGGACACTCAATTGATTTTGATGATGTTGAAGTACTGTGCAAAAACTAGCTACTACTAGCCAAGACTAATTAGAGAATCTATGGAAATTGAAATAAATAAAAAGAATTTTAACCGTTCGGATAGCTACCGCCTTAGTGCTGCGTGGAAGGGAATTGTCAAATAATACATTGTTTAAATGCGTGCCTATATAGGGCACCATACTTCAATAGGGATTACCGTTGGTACGACTATTTTAATACACATAATAGACAGGAAGGACAGGATCAGAGGGCTTGCATAATGCACATGCATAATGTACATTGGCTCATTAATCCCCCCCCCACTTTGTGCAAGAGCGAAGAAGCGTGGTCACCACATCTATGCCTCTATATAAGGAACGAAACAGGTGGACTTCTCCACAAATCTGGCTGTCGCCTGATGAAGCTGTTTGTAATTACTGGCTAAACGTCGTACTCAGATTTCAAATTTGTGGCTTGGCTCTCCAGCACACCGGTGTGCTGTACTAGTGACAAATTGGCATGTTATGTTTACGTGACAACCCTTATTAGTTCACCGTGTCCGGTGGTGGCGGATATTAACGACACATTTATACATTTACGCGATCCAACCCAAAAAAAAACCTCTATGGATGATATTGGTCGCGAAAGCCTACGTGTTAAACTGATCTAATGTTATTTGTGTTGCCTTAGAAAAATCTCACAATACAATTCATGAAAAAAAATTGTTACAAGCTACTAAGAATGTTTTCTTGCACATCAGTTAAATATTTGAAGCTATGGTAACAATATACTTGCTGCCATAGCTCATAATAAAAACCCTCACTACTCTGCAGATGGTGTCTTATGGCACATGAATCCCATTGCCATGTAATGCATTGACCCTACCCCCGGATTTTCTGGATTAAAGGCATTGGTCCAATATGCATTTATACTGCATGATAAAAAGCACAGCCAAGACCTTGATGAGAAAAGGTCCTTTCATGTGAATTCCATTTATTTGAATAAAAATGAAATATTCATGAGGACAAATAAGATTTATTGCAAAGGATGGGCTGAGGAATCAAGGGAAGCAGTGAGACCAGAAGCGAGGGAGACAAGACTGGGGATGATTTCATTAAATCGATTTTTGGCAAGTACACTTACACAAGCATGCAAATAAAATCACCTTCCACACTATTGCTCAATAGTTTGATTCCAAATCATGTTGCTTCTAAAATAAAAAGGACACCACAGCCAATTCCACCGAAGACGCCACAACCGCACCAAACAAGGCACTAAACACTGAAAAGACTATAAGAGTGTACACGTGCCTAGTTGTAATTGATAAGTCAGTCAGATTTAAAAAATCTCAGACAGTCTATCCACAGTTGGATGTACGTCTACCCACGCTGTTGCCACCGCTCATGGTCCTGCAATGCCACAATCCATCCCAATCCTACACAAGAACCGATCTCATAGCTCCATCTCCGTGACAGTAACCTCTCGAGTGTGTTCTCACCTTCGTCTGCCATTCCGTAAGTTGGTCTCATCCATCAGAAGAAATAAACCCATTATTCAACTGAATTTACAACTAGGCGAGAGCCCATGAAACAACGGGTGACCTAAAGTACAAATATACTCACTGTAACAGGTCGGGCAGCGTGTCCCATTGTCCGAAAATCTCGTTAAAGTCATGTCAAAATCTGTGACAATCTGCAGACAGAAGAAAATAAATGAAACCTCATTTGAAGAAACACCAAAAAAACATTAAATGCCATCACTGTAAAATTTTAAACATCTTCAGCACTTACACTATGGGAACCTCATTTGCCAGTAAAAATATGATAATTGGTTCTTTACCCTTCTATCTGGCAACAAAACTGACACCTTTTTTTTTTACAAGGAGTCATGTTTGCATAGACTGCAATACCTGCAGTCATAATACAAACAAAAGAACATAACTCTGATAATGTGCACTGTCCTTAAAGTTGATTGATCCACACCCGAGACAGCTTTCCTTAGAGCCTAGTCTCATATGGGTTGGACCAGATGACGCCAAAAGGCGCACAACTCAAAGACAATGCACCATCAGAGTATGAGAGCTCGGGGCAAGCATCTACACTATGGGAACCTCATTTGCCAGTAAAAATATGATAATTGGTTCTTTACCCTTCTATCTGGCAACAAAACTGACACCTTTTTTACAAGGAGTCATGTTTGCATAGACCGCAATACCTGCAGTCATAATACAAACAAAAGAACATAACTCTGATAATGTGCACTGTCCTTAAAGTTGATTGATCCACACCCGAGACGGCTTTCCTTAGAGCCTAGTCTCATATGGGTTGGACCAGATGACGCCAAAAGGCGCACAACTCAAAGACAATGCACCATCAGAGTATGAGAGCTCGGGGCAAGCATCTACACTATGGGAACCTCATTTGCCAGTAAAAATATGATAATTGGTTCTTTACCCTTCTATCTGGCAACAAAACTGACACCTTTTTTACAAGGAGTCATGTTTGCATAGACCGCAATACCTGCAGTCATAATACAAACAAAAGAACATAACTCTGATAATGTGCACTGTCCTTAAAGTTGATTGATCCACACCCGAGACAACTTTCCTTAGAGCCTAGTCTCATATGGGTTGGACCAGATGACGCCAAAAGGCGCACAACTCAAAGACAATGCACCATCAGAGTATGAGAGCTCGGGGCAAGCATCTACACTATGGGAACCTCATTTGCCAGTAAAAATATGATAATTGGTTCTTTACCCTTCTATCTGGCAACAAAACTGACACCTTTTTTACAAGGAGTCATGTTTGCATAGACCGTAATACCTGCAGTCATAATACAAACAAAAGAACATAACTCTGATAATGTGCACTGTCCTTAAAGTTGATTGATCCACACCCGAGACAGCTTTCCTTAGAGCCTAGTCTCATATGGGTTGGACCAGATGACTCCAAAAGGCGCACAACTCAAAGACAATGCACCATCAGAGTATGAGAGCTCGGGGCAAGCATCTACACTATGGGAACCTCATTTGCCAGTAAAAATATGATAATTGGTTCTTTACCCTTCTATCTGGCAACAAAACTGACACCTTTTTTACAAGGAGTCATGTTTGCATAGACCGCAATACCTGCAGTCATGTTTGCATAGACCGCAATACCTGCAGTCATAATATGATACCTGCAGTCATAATATGACTGCAGGTATTGCCGTCTATGCAAACATGACTCCTTGTAAAAAAGGTGTCAGTTTTGTTGCCAGATAGAAGGGTAAAGAACCAATTATCATATTTTTACTGGCAAATGAGGTTCCCATAGTGTAGATGCTTGCCCCGAGCTCTCATACTCTGATGGTGCATTGTCTTTGAGTTGTGCGCCTTTTGGCGTCATCTGGTCCAACCCATATGAGACTAGGCTCTAAGGAAAGCTGTCTCGGGTGTGGATCAATCAACTTTAAGGACAGTGCACATTATCAGAGTTATGTTCTTTTGTTTGTATTATGACTGCAGGTATTGCGGTCTATGCAAACATGACTCCTTGTAAAAAAGGTGTCAGTTTTGTTGCCAGATAGAAGGGTAAAGAACCAATTATCATATTTTTACTGGCAAATGAGGTTCCCATAGTGTAGATGCTTGCCCCGAGCTCTCATACTCTGATGGTGCATTGTCTTTGAGTTGTGCGCCTTTTGGCGTCATCTGGTCCAACCCATATGAGACTAGGCTCTAAGGAAAGCTGTCTCGGGTGTGGATCAATCAACTTTAAGGACAGTGCACATTATCAGAGTTATGTTCTTTTGTTTGTATTATGACTGCAGGTATTGCGGTCTATGCAAACATGACTCCTTGTAAAAAAGGTGTCAGTTTTGTTGCCAGATAGAAGGGTAAAGAACCAATTATCATCTTCAGCACTGTCAAGCGTAAGTGCATTGCGTACATTAAGCTACTGTGTGCAAGTGAACAAAAAGAAAGTAGTTTTTTTCTCGGACCGGAATATGCAACCCTGTTAGATGTGTTACCTCAAGGACTTCGAGGTTAAATGAGAGCTTATCTACTTCATTGCAATAGCATTTCATCTGTTGTACTCCCAATGGGCATCACCTCGTGCCTTGTCAAGTTCATATTAGACAAATTGACTTCATTAAAATCAATTTACATGTAATTATGTTTTAAAATTGTTATGCTTTGGTTTACTACCAAACAATTACTGACAGAAGAGTCTTTGTTAAATCAGTGATTGCAAAGTTCAAACAACCTTCAAATGCCAAACGTTTTGAATCCATATTGTAAAATGCTTTCTGCAATCACAGTAGTCAAACACTTTTGGCTACCCTATCTTTCCACTCTGAAACAGGGACATCACCTTAACCGTGATCCTGCTATGTCATTTTAGTAAACAAAACATGTTGTTACACGGTATGTAAGATGCACATTGCATAATTTATCTTCAACACAACCGTGTTGATGTGGGATAAGCGACACGGATGGTCACCATCACCTTAAACCGTTTCTGGAGTCAGTCCACCTGGCTTTAAGAACGTTTTGCAAGTCGAAGGAAACCGGAGTAACCGAAACCTCATGCATACAAACTAATAAAATGCAAAGGTAATCACAGACAGGTTCACAAACTCACTTACAGGTTCACAAACTCACTTGCTGTCCTGCCAACTCCCAGCCACCTTGCAGCTGAGCTGATGCTAGTGTAGGGACAGTGCGGAGAGCACGAGACAGTGCGTGTGTGGAGACAGTGTGGGGGTAGGGGCAGTGCGTGGCCAAGTGGTCACGAGGGATAATTACAGGAGGGAACCATCGGGAAAGTTCGGGATTGGCCGAGACAATTCGAGAAAAGGGGCGTGGCCGGGGGCGGAGCGAGGCCACGCCAGGGAAATATAAGGCGGCGGGCGAGAGAGCTCGGGGCTGCCGTGGGATCGGGATGGACTGTCTCCACGCCGTTGTTGACGTTGGGCCATCGCTGTCTCTGCGTCATCGCTGTCTTCGCGTCGTCGCTACTTGGGTGTTGTCCTAGCCCATGTATCTGTATGTTATTCTAGCCCAAGTATTGTAGGATACGAGACCACGTTATCCGCGCGACGTGCCTTAATAAATAAATAACAAAGACAAGAAGTTGTCCGAGAGTTATTACACTCGTATTTCACAAATTTGCACAATCTAACAAACTTTTGCCTCCAGAGTGCTGCATCTCAGGCATTCGCCACTGCCACTTTTACAAAGTGTGGCAAGGGCAATGGCTACGGTCCCAACTTGCTAAAGGGGTAACGGTGGCGGGGCAGCTCGGACGTTCATGTGTACAGCTGAAACTAGGATGCGGAACCAGCATAGCCGGGAACGTGCTGTGCAAATGAGATGAAAGCGAGATGTGCTGCACTGTGTGGGGTGCTGCGGGACTGGGGAGACTTTGCGATATTATGAAGCTACTGGAGCGATGCACTTTTAAATCTAGATTTAAATCATCTAGATTTAAAAGTAATTTGTTTCAAACAGTTTTTTGTGTATAGTTTATCCTCCCACACCTCCGATTAGCATGGTTGGCTATGTACGGTGTGAAAGAAGTACAATATACATACATACATAGACACACAGACCTGCAGCTTTGAGGCTCCTCCCTCGATGAGGCCACACATTATGGCCTCCACCCGCTCAGGGTCACGGATGTGCACCGTCCGCTTCTGGAATTCAGGCATCTGTGGATGCATGGGTGTGGTGGGGGGGCCAGACAGACAGTACCAAAATCAAGTTAATACATCTTGATGCCCTATATTTAGCCAATCAAGCTAGATGGCACTATAGTTGAAGTACTGGACTCACTCGGAAGGTCTAGTCTCGATTGGCAAGTTGACTCGTCTCATTATTCACCAAAAAATTTATAAAGAGTACCATTTTGTGGAAAGTCAACACTGCTTACATTTATGGGAATGTGTAATTTCCCATCATTGGCTCAAGGCTATCAAAGGAGGCAAGTGCCACCCCTAATGGTATTTGCCATTGAAATGCATGCCAAATCTTAAAATTGGAAGCATGTTGACCAGTGACCAAACGATTACATTATCTGAAGAACTAGGTGTTATTGAACAGTTACAGTGGAGCATGATCGTTGAACGGTGCATATAAAATTAAAACGACTAGGGGAAATGCAGGCGTTATTAAAAAATTACAGATGTAAAAAAAAGGAAAAAAAGAGATGACAAGACATTTGTTTATTATTTACAATAAAATTGAAACATTACTTTTCCATGTATATTAGGTTGGTAATAATACATTGTTGCTTAGTCGTATACAATTGAAATCAACACAAAGTAGGACTCTCCTGAAAATAAACCTTGACAAGGTCATAAAGTCATCCCATTCAATATCCTTCAAAAAAGACCACTGGATTCATTGTTCAGCAAAGCATCATTATTCAAACTTGTATCCATGCAGATTCTACCCCTGCACAACATGATACAGCATTGTTGATGGTTTAATTGGAACCAGGAAAATAATTGAAATGGTATAAAAGGAATGACTACGTATAATAAATTCCATTAATGAAACAAAACTGTGTGAATATGGAATTAACAAACTTTAAAAGATTGAGCACCCAAATTTTAAGTCAATGAGTGGCTTTACATTTCTACTCCGTAAACAATCAGAAGTTTTTTTGATATTCAACTAAAATTTGTTAGTGGTGGTATATAAACCATGGCTGAGGATACATCACCACCGCTGCTATTAAGAGCCGTAGCTACACGTCACACCCAGGGCTGTGCCAGTTATGCCGTTACACAATTTGGGTGGTGCCCTTCCCCCCTTTCAATGGCTATGAACGTCAGTTACAACCATCGTTGTATCACCAAGAAAAATAATTAAAGTATAGCAGGGTTAATGATAAACATTTTGTTCCAGCCACGAGGCAGTGAATATTGCTCAGCTTTGTCTAGCACAATCCAGGTCAATTTCCCGGACACCTGGCAAAGATTTATCATTTAGCCTTACAGACATTGGAGGCAATGGCTATAAGTGAGCAGTTAATAATGCTGGCATGGTACATAGAGGTGCTGGGGCCCAGCAGCAACACATCCACTGCCGATTATACACTGCACTCGTTAGTAAGTTGAGGATAAATAAACCTAAGGGATACCCTGGACAAAGGCATATACTATTTGCCACTGATGTCCATGGCTGGGAATCCAATCCATGTTGCAAAACACGAACCACTGCGTCTCACTAAAACAAAGATCTCATACTAGTTGTTCAGCTATGCTGCACCCGAGGGCAGCCGTTCCCCACGATTCAAGGGCACGCACGCACAACGCGTACGTTTAGCACGGCAACGCACGAAGGCGTGTCACGACTAGGATGGCCGCTCCAGTCCGGTTTCCCCGATCGACACGGCAGCAGCACACACAGCAGCACAGCGAGCCAGGTACACGCCCGGGGAGGCATCATCACAGCAACGAGAGTGAACTGCTCGCCCAAAGTCCCCGCACAGGCCCGGCTATTCTTAGCAATACATGTGCCTAGCGGGACTGGCAGACGTGTAGATGACGTACTGGTGCGGCAGCCAGAAAACAGAGGCAGGTGCCGTCCAGTGTGGGGCAAGTTTAGTGGCTGGAAGGGCGCTGCAAAAAGCTGCACCATCATTGGCCAGTATAGCAGAGGGGCGTGCAATTTAAAAGCCTTAAATGAAGCGTACAAAGCTATGCTCAGTACCTTCTCCTGGTGAAGTACTTTGCCTGATGGCCCATTTGTGTGGGCCTGCTGGCTACTTCTAATGAAAAAACGTTTACATTTAACATGAAAGTATGTTTCTGCTCAAAACAAGCAATGGAATGGTGGACCATTTCCACTTGTGGCCCCAAGCTAGTTATGGATGTTCTGGATTCCCATCGCGAGTGTTACTGTTGTCAAAAGGACAAACATTACATGCACAGATAATAAGCCGATTTTAACTCACATTTCAAATCTGAGTCGTGGGCTCCATTACAGTGCCAATTAACTCAATTAACAACTTTGCGTTTTATTTACCACAATACTTGTGGTCAGAATGCAAATGTAGTGACATTGGGGATGTCACTGTGTGGTGCCGGCCCTGGAGGGCCATGGCGTGCGATGTACTTACATCGTGGACAGCATCGTGTGTGTTGCAGTGAGGCCGGCTCTAGCAGAGCACGGTGTACGATGACTGTCATCACATACACCCCGTAAGTGGGTGTAGTACCAGCCCTAGCGGGACTTGGTGAGTGCTGGGATAGCAAGGGCACCACGCATGGCGTGCAAGTGCAGGCTCCCACAGGAGGGAGCGAGAGAGTGTCAGCCAAGGGACAGGGTTGCCCCGGGCCATGGCACTCTGGTTGACCCCGTAGGCACGCGATCCGGAGTGTCCATAGAGAGGCCCCCAGGTGGAGGAGCTAGGGCAGACATGGGCAAAGCACGGCCCGTGGGCCGTATACGGCTCGTTGGGCTTTTTAATCCGGCCCGCCGAACTTGTCCAAATATTATTATTAAATTAAATTTTACCTTCCTCCTGTAATGCCCCCATTTCCCCAAATAGATGGCGCACTTTGACCGGGAGTGTGGTGTTTCGGGCTCTAAAGGGCACATGATCTCGCAATGCATTGTGGGCCGTCAGCGCCATTTTCAGGGTTTGTTTACATTGCTGAGTTAGATAAGGTGCTCCCTTTACTTTTTCGCTTTGCCCTGTGAGCCCTTCTGTAAAATGAGAGGATCAAGGAAACTAAAAGTGGACAATGAGTGCCGAGTGTTTAACACGGAGTGGACAACAAAATACTTTTTCACTGAAGTCCAATCGAAGGCTGTATGCCTGATATGCCGAGAAAATGTCGCAGTTTTCAAGGAGTACAACATCAGCCGTCACTTTGCTACGAAGCATGCTAACTACGCTAGCAAGCAGTCAACGCAAGAACGGGCGGCTACGGCTCAGAGGTTGGTGGCTAATTTGCAGATTCAGCAACATTTTTTCACCGACAAACTGCGATTCAAGAGTCAACTACCAAGGCAAGTTTTTTGGTGGCATTCGAAATAGCAAAGGCTAGCAAGCCTTTCTCCGAAGGCGAGTTTGTAAAAGAATGCATGGTACAGACAGCAGACATCTTGTGTCCGGAGATCAAAAGCAAATTTGAAAAAGTCAGTTTATCACGCAGGACTGTGACTCGCCGTGTGGAACTGATTGATGAAAATATAGCCAGTCAATTAAACAAAAAGTCTGATTCCTTTGAATTATATTCACTAGCACTGGATGAAAGTACGGACGTAAAAGACACTGCTCAGCTCCTCATTTTTATCCGAGGCATTGACGACAGTTTTGCGATAACAGAGGAGTTTTTTTACCATGGAGTCCCTGAAAGGAACAACGCAGGGAGAGGACTTGTATAACCAGGTATCTGCTGTCATCGAAAGAATGAAGCTACCTTGGAGTAAACTTGTCAATGTCACAACGGATCGATCGCCAAATTTAACTGGAAAAAATGTTGGGCTGCTGAAAAGAATCCAGGATAAAGTGAAAAAGGAAAACCCTGTCCAGGATCTTATTTTCCTTCACTGCATCATCCATCAGGAATCCCTGTGTAAGTCTGTATTGCAGCTTAATCATGTCATGAATCCAGTCGTAAAACGTGTGAACTTTATACGAGCAAGGGGACTTCAGCACCGTCAGTTTATTACGTTCCTGGAGGAAACTGATGAGGATCATCAGGACTTGCTGTACCACTCTCGTGTCTGCTGGTTAAGTTTGGGGAAAGTGTTATAACGAGTGTGGGAGCTGAAAGAGGACATCATCGCATTTTTGGAGTTGATGGGGAAATCTGACGAATTCCCTGAGCTAAGCGACAAGAACTGGCTTAGTGACTTTGCGTTTGCTGTGGACATATTTTCACACATGAATGAGCTGAATGTGAAACTGCAGGGGAAAGATCAGTCTGTTCACGACATGTACAAACATGTGAAAGCCTTCAAATCCAAGCTCACTTTGTTCTCCGGACAAATTGTCAACAAATCTTTCGCTCATTTCCCCACACTTGCCATGCAGGAAGAGGCACCGCGAAACGCAAAAAATACAGCAAATCACTTGAGGACCTGCACGGAGAATTCTCTGATTTTGAAAACATTGAACAGTCACTTCAGCTGGTGTCCTGTCCCCTGTCACAAGACCCTGAAACCGCACCACAGGAGCTGCAGTTGGAACTGATAGATCTTCAGTCTGACTCCGTCCTAAAGGAGAAGTTCAACTCTGTTAAACTGAATAACTTTTATGTTTCACTTAACAGAGCCACGTTTTCAAACCTCCGGAGGACTGCACAGAAGATACTGACTTTGTTTGGCTCGACTTATGTGTGTGAGCAGACATTCAGCGTCATGAACGCCAACAAAGCCCGTCACAGATCAAAGTTAACGGATCAGCACCTCAGATCTATCCTGAGAATTTCCACAACCAAAATAACTCCAGACTTGGATGCACTGGCAAAAATGGGAGATCAACAACACTGTTCCCACTGAAACTGATGATGTGTTGCTGCAGCGAGGTTGGAGCCAAATCTCCGACACACAGCCTGCGTGGCTGCTCTAACCTGTTAATGTAAATAATAAAGAAGTTCAAGTGAGGTAATTGGTTTGGGCGCAGGCCTCAGATGTTTTCATGATGTTTGATCAGTCACGTTACGACATGTTTGTTAAATTGCCTTGCAAATAAATGCTTTGCTACCTGTTAAAGGCCAAATCCTTCCATGTAATTATTTTTACATGTCCTTTATATTAGTTCACACAAACACTCCATCCATCTGTTCCTGGCCCGGCCCCTCTGTTAAATTTTAGAACCCATTGTAGCCCGCGAGTCAAAAAGTTTTCCCACCCCTGAGCTAAGGGGTGATCACGTGTCCGGGGAGAGCTCTCGAGAGGGATCGAGCAAAGGTGGGCGGGGCCAAGGGCGGAGCTGGCCCCGACCCGGGAGGATATAAGGTGGGTCCCTGGGAGGGACCGGAGTCGCTACGTTCTGCAAGCTGGAAGATCCACGTTCTACATCTGAAGAGACACCAACACGTGGCCGAGGACCCGAGTACGGGTCCGGTCCGTCGTAGCCATAACTCCTGTATGGTAGTGTCGTTAGCTGGGTGGTCACCACCCTAGGCTGTATCTGGTAAAGGGGCAGCTATCCCTTTTGTATATACGTGTTGTGTAATAAATGTGTTGCCTCTGAAGAAGAACGTCTGCGACCCAGTTGGACTCACTACACAAACAAAAAACTCTGATAATATATGCATTGTCCTTGAAACTGATTGGTCCACACCAGAGAGAGTTTTCTTTTGAGCCTCATCTCAAACGGTGTTAGACCAGAGGACACCAAAAGGCATACAGCTCAAAGACAATGCACGATCAGAAAAACCTATTCTTATATTTTGGTCCTGGCAAAGGAGGTCCCATGATGTATGATACGTTGTATGATATTATATATACACTTGGCTCTTTGCACAACTCATGGGTACTGTGGCTTTTGGTCTGTTACAGGTTGGCTACCCCTGCCCTAACGTAATAACTGCTCAACTCGAGCTATTAAAATGCTTTGATATTTGCATTGCCTTTCTGCTGCTGGCCTTTTGCCATTCTCTGGTCTAACACTCGTGAGACAAGGCCATAAAGAAGGCTGGTGCATCATCTTGGTTCTTTCGGTAAAGTCACATAGAAGGGAAATAATAAAATAATAATAAAACATAATAAAATAATTCTCATGACGTTTCGGCCACAACGCAAGCAGCCGTCCTCAGGTGAAGAACATTAAAGCATTACCATTAATGCTACCCCTATCCCCTCCCTTTGATGCTGCTAATCCTGCATAATGCACGGGCATAATATGACTTTGAAACCCCCCGCCCACCTCCAATGCATTTCACAAGTAGTACTAATCCCATATCTGCATTTCCCATAAATATGCTAAATTCCTCTTCATATGCAAATTCTTTTGTCAGGGCACTCTTCCCCCTCCAACCCAGCTTAAATATACGCTCCAAGCCTGGGGTGTTTCATTCAGACGCTGTCTTCCCGACAGACTTGTTCTTCACCTGAGGACGGCTGCTTGCGTTGTGGCCGAAACGTCGTGAGAATTATTTCATGTTTTATTTTTATTATTTTATTATTTCCCTTCTACGTGACTTTACTGAAAGAACCAAGATGATGAATCCCTGCAGTCACGAAAGCTTTAAATCGAAAAAGGCTGGTGCAGGCCAATCTGTTTCAAAACAATGTATATATTAATTATCAGAGCATGTTTATTTGGCTTGTTTAACCACAAGCATTTGTGATTTATACAGACTTCATGCTTTGTAATAGGTGTCTATTTGGTGTTTGAACATCTTAACACCTGGGTTATTGCCAGGTAATGCCTATTCTTTTTCCATCACCCTACAGTAATGTTTTCATTAATTGTCAAGGGGCAAACTTCATACGGCAGATTTGATCCCTGTGTGTTGAGTATAATAATCAATTTAGATTGATGAATACATAAATTGCACCCAGGTCTCTCTAAGAAGAGGCAATGTGTTTCATGCAACTCAATGGATCTTCTGATTAAAGATACAAACAATTATTACACAAAAATGGTAACCAGATGTCCCTTTCAAAGTGTGTCAATTTAAACGACCTGACAAAGCTAAAACCCTACAAAAAAGACGTTGCCTTTTGCAGAGCCGTGTAGTTAAGGAAATAAATATCAACGCAATCATAAATGTAAGAATACCAAGAACATGGAGAAACTAGGGTGGATGCCACCTTCATAATCAAAGGAAACAACTTCAAGGGGAATTCAGCTGTAATTTAAGCACATCAAGGCATAGATAAATGGTGATGCACATGATTTTCTGGAAGCAGATGAACAATTTTAAATATCCCATACAGCCTTACCTGGAAAACGAGCAACATTACACTTAACGGAATTATTGATGCATTTACATTAATTCAAGTCATTTTTTTCCCACAAATGACTGTGGAGGATGGCAATCATCTCTGATGGTAGCCAAGAACAAACTCCCTACAAAATAAAAAAAATTAATTATCAGAAACGGATACATTACTAAACTAATAACGGTGAACATTCAAATATCACCAATTTGCAACTTTCCACATTAAGCAAAATTAGATCTATAGTCCCCGAGATGTAAGCGTGGCAGAATTACGGGATTTTACACAACGTTATTTTAAACCGCCTATGACTAAATCACCAGGAATGCACCCGATCTCGTCAAGTCTTGGAAAATAAGTAGAGATGAGCTAGGATAACGCTTGAATGGGTGACACGTACACAAACAAGTTGTTATATGACTTGCGCAAAGCTACATGGTGGTCAGTAGAGTATGTTAAACCAAAATTAAAACTGGTACATTGCTAAGGAGGTAATAGACCCACAAAATTACAAGCGAGTCAGTACACATACGAATGAAACAGCAAGTACACCCAATGAGCTATCAAATCGTTTACTTATTATCAATTAAGCCAACGCAGTATTATCAAATAATCTGTTCAAGTACAAGGTTGCTCAGGCATCACTGTGAACTTTGAAAGTTACGGATCACAAAAACCTTTTCAGTTTTTAACTATGTACTGTTGTACCGACTCTTTGTAGCCACTAATAGCGAGGGATATTCTGTAACCAAGGTGAAGAAGGCCACAAACCATAGGTTCATTTTCAGGTGAATGATTAAAGCACAAACCAATTTATGTAAAAGCCATTGAATTCTGAGAACTATACTTGGACGGCCGTTTATTTCATGGGGAATGATAAGCCTCTGCTCATACCCACAAGATGTTTAATCTTGTAAAATGTGTTTGTTGGAAAATGGCATCATGCGAGACAAAGACAACATTTGGATCACCCACAAAGCAGTGCAACCCTTCACGTTAGAGAATATCCCATGTATGTATGATTAACTTATTTTGCACAATACGTAGCCAACCGCGCTAATAAGAAGTGCGGGGAAGGACAAACGCAACCCAAAAAGCAGTTCTAAATGAGTTTTCAATTTAGATTTAAAAGTGCATAGCTCCAGTGGCTTCCTAATATCGGAAGAGCACTCCAGACGACCGCAGAAGAGCATTTGAAAGTGCGGGATGCAGTGACCGTCTTTGTTCGATGGCTGGTCAAACCCATGGAAGTGGATACACACCTTTTGACAAATCTTCAAGTAACCTATGGTTCACATTGTAGAGGGCAGCACTTTCCCAGCCACACAGACAATGAGAATTGTGTTTGTCACATGACACCTCCAGGAATGTAGAAATGTACACAAGCTCAGGGTCATTTCAGCAGGGGGACAGTAACAGTGAAATAGGGTTGGACACTTTTAGATTGTCACCCATTTGGCCAAATGTTCACAACACAACTGCCAAAAACTAGTGAATAAACGGCTGAAAGCAGAGCGTAATCTGCTGGACAGCATACTTGTGCTTCATAGGCAAAATGAGAGGGTGAGAGCATTCATGTTATTCGACAAACAGCTATGTCTTGGCGTTATCCAGCCCACAAACCAACACCACATGGCTCACACTTGCATGCCTGGCCTTGCCTGATCAAATGCCTGTCATGGCAGGCAGTCAGACAAAATGACAGGCAGGGTAACAGATGTCAGTTTGGCAGATGTAGCTGTGCTAGTCTATAGACAGACATACACATATAGGTCGTTAGACAGGCACGGGGACAGAAAAGAAAACAAATAGCAGCGAAACTAAAACTTGGAACAGTGACAAGCGAACAAATAAATTACAAGAAAGCTAAAAAAACAGATAAGGAAAAAACACTAGAAATTACTAAAACGAGCGCAGACAGGGTGTGGTGCATTGTCTGTGTGCTGGTGCACAGCCAGCGAAACATGTGGGCAATTACAACACTAAGATATAGATGGATAGACAAACATGGGTACACACTGGATACAGACCCGAGCAACACAACGTATATGGATATTAAATTGATGCGTGTACATGTACATGTGCAAATACACAAAAAAGCCCCAGACATAATGGTCTGACAAATAATACTGTACGAGGCTACCAACTGACTATGGTACAGACATATGGACACAGAATGCAGACCAAACAGGATAGACATATGACAATTAGGACGCGAACTGGGACACACACAGAAACACTGACACGGAGACTTAAAAAACTCTGCAGGCACATGGGCTCAAGACACGTGGACAACAGAATCCTAATCTTTATTTATTCTGGAGAAATCTGATCAGCTATTAAGCTCTTTTTCACATATGTCCAGTAGGGGTTGGGTCAGAAAGCCACAACAGGTTTGGGGTTACGGGCATCGTTCGGGTACGTGGACAGATAGCAGAGAACACGTGCACAGTAAACAAAAACGAGGCCACAGAGACAGACGCATGCCTCAAACCCATGGAAACACAGGGGCGGCCCCATTTGAAGCATGCCCGCAGACAAACTGATAGTATTTGGTGAGCACTCAATTGTAGCACAAGGTGTTGTGCGTCTGTCAAGGTTGCATGGAAACGCGTTATGAATCAAAATCGCAATTCATCAGCAACCTTCAAGACCAATCTACTGTTTGATAGAAGACTCCTCCAAAAGCAGTAGTCACATATTCTTGGTTCTTTCGGTAAAATCACGTAAATAGAAAAAAAATAGATATATATTTAAAATGTAATAATTAAATGTTACAATTTTTTTATAATAAAATTTTATAATAAATTGAAAAGAATAAAAGCAGAAAAAACCCACGACATTTCGATCGCAAAACAAGCGGTCTTCATCAGGCGGAGAGAAAAGAGGGGGAAAGCCTCCAAATGTAGCTGCTTATAAGGGTTCCAAAGTGAGTGGGTGGGGGAAAGAGTTGTGCAAGTAACACGAGCTGCGGAAGCAGTGCGCTAATGCAGGAGCAAAACAAAGGGGGAGTTGGGCAGAGGTGAGCTTGTGCAGCGCAAACAGCATGGGCGGGGCAACCAGCGTTAATGTAGGAGCAGACAATAGCGGGGGAGGAAGGGGGCAGAGGACAGGGGGAGAGGGGTTGGGCAGAGATGGGGGGGAGGGGGGGTAGAGATGAGGGGGGGCATTGCACCTCAATAAACCCATTCACACTGCTGACAGTAGAGGTTAGCAAGAAAACACAAATCAAGTCATGACCAAGTGGTTGATGACATCTTTCCAATGATTGCCGAGTTTAAAACCGTCGTCTCGGTTGATATTGTGTCTGTGTCTGTATATATGGATGGCTTCGTGAACAAATCTTTGTTGATAGCCAGTTGGCTTGCAAAGTACCATCGTTTTAGAGAAATCAATTTCTTGAGCCAGCCGCATTAAAGTAATGATCAGCCACGGCAGAAGTATTGGTCCTGTCGTGTTTCAAATCTGCCTTATGTTCACGAACACGGTCCGAGACATGTTGTTTGGTTTCCCCAATGTAACTGCTGCCGCAGATACAGCTCAGTTTGTAGATGCCGGGATATTGCATGTCAGGAATCTTGTCCTTCACAGATGGGATCGGGCCACGAATTTTTGTGCACTGTGTTAAATCGGACCTGGATCTTGTGTTTGTTCAAGATTTTGGAAATCTTTTTGGTTATCCCTATGTAAGGTAAGGTGATGGTTTTTATTGGGTCTTCAGATGGCTCCTTCCTCACGGTTGGCGTGATGGCTTTGCGGATTATGTAGTCAGAATATCCATTCGCCTTGAGAGCCTGGTGACGCGTTTGAGTTCACTGGTCAGGTGTTCATGGTCGGAGATACATTGAGCTCTATGGTAATTATTCTGGGATGGATGGTGGTGGGAGTCAGGTTTTAGGTAGGCATATGTACGAGTTGCTTTCCTGTAGACAGTGTCCCATTGAGCCATCTGGTCTCTTTTTGATTTGGACATCCAAGAAAGGTAGCATGCCATCCTTTTCTATCTCCATGGTGAACTGGATGACTTGGTGTATGGAATTGATGTGGTTGAGGAATTGTTCCAGAGCCGGTCGGCCATGTGGCCAGATGACAAACGTGTCATCCACATACCTCTTCCACAAGGACAGGCGTATAGTGGATGCCTGGATGGCGTCCATCTCAAATTTTTCCATGAAAATGTTGGCCACAACCAGAGATAAGGGAGAACCCATTGGTGTGCCTTCAGTTTGTTTGGAGAATGTTCCATTCCAAGTGAAGTATGTATTGGTGAGGCAGTGTCTCACCAGGGCTGGAACATCAGCATTCAGTCCTTGTTGGACCTAATCTTCAATTATTGCAATGGTATCGGGCACAGGAACTTTTGTGAACAGAGAAACTACATCGAAAATAACGAGCAAATCACCCACCTAGGGACAGTGAGATGTCTTTAAATGACGATACCAGCCAGGTGAGCCGAGTTAAGAACAGAAGAGGTGGTCTTACCAGGGAATGGCTGCAAGGTCTCAGATAGATATCGGGCCAGTTTGTAGGTGGGCGAGCCATTGGTGGAGACAATGGGACGAAGGGGTGTACCTTATTTATGGATTTTTGGTAAGCCATATCGTCTGGGTGGTCTAGCAGAAGGTTTTAAGGAAAACCGTTTGGTCTGTTCCAATTAATGAAGCTGAATCAGTGATGATACTGTTAATTTTTGTAACGAGGCAGTTGGTGGGATCTATTTACACATTCCTGCGGAGGAAGCTGGTAGGAACGTTGGGTTGCTCGGTCAATGGCCAGGGTCAACGGCGGCGTGGTGTATTCTGCAAATATGCCCGACTGTGAGGGCGGGCACAAGCCGGCGTCAGTAGGTTAAACGTTGAGTTTTATAAGGGCACCACGGTGTGACCAGCCCCTCCCCACCCAGCCCCTCCCTACCCAGCCCCACCTTCCCCACCCAGCCCCTCCCTGCGCGACGGACACAATAATCCCCTGTAGGCTGGTGTAACCAGGAAGTTCCTACCAGTAAAATTTTTGTATAGCTACCATAATTAAGTAGGTCCTGAATTTTGTTATTGTACACGTTTTTGTCCATGATGACCGTGGCATTTCCCTTGTCGGATGAGAGGATGACGATATATTCCCTCTTTTTTAATTGGAATAACTCAAAGCACTCCTCCTTACTGATGTTTCTGACTGGTATCTTAGCGCTTGAGGGTTGCAGCGATTTCAGATCTTGTCACGTCTGCAGCGATGTGTAAAAACCCTTAAGGGCTACATCGACCTGAGCAATAATGTCATCCACTGGTATGTGCTTGGGGGCGACTGCGAAGTTCAATCCTTTAGCCAAAACCTACTTCAGACCATCGGAGATTGGGCTATTACTCAGATTGATAACAACCTTGTCAAGGTCTAACTTTTGAATGTGTGGATCGGAGGTTGAATTTGTAAATCAGATTATCTTTACATTTAGCTGACATCGTGGCAGCTGATGAAGCGGTCATGTTATCTACATGTTCCCAATCAGATGTCGACATTTTTTTCTGTCAATGTTAAGTGTGATTTCAAGAGTGTCTTGTCTACATGATCGAGTTCAGTGCGGAGCAGTCCAATTCTCTCAGAGATCAGGGAAAAGCTTGCTCTAAACAAAATTCGGTTGGCATTGGAAGATGTGACAGCAGCAGAGGTTAGTGTGAATGAAGTCGGTATTACCTTAGGGTCGCGGCATCTCTTCAGAAATGTGAGCGACTAAATCAGATGAACCAAAAAGATTTCCAAAATCTTGAACAAACACAAGATCCAGGTCCGATTGAACACAGTGCACAAAATTCGTGACCTGATCCCATCTGTGAAGGACAAGATTCCTGACATGCAATATCCCGGCATCTACAAACTAAGCTGTATCTGCAGCAGCAGTTACATTGGGGAAACCAAACATGTCTCGGACCATGTTCGTGAACATAAGGCAGATCTGAAACACGGCAGGACCAATACTTCTGCCGTGCTTGATCATTACTTTAATGCGGCTGGCTCACATGAAATAGATTTCTCTAAGACGATGGTACTTGACAAGCCGACTGGCTATCAACAAAGATTTGTTCATGAAGCCATTCATATATACAGACACAATTTCAACCGAGACGACGTTTTAAACTCAATAATCATTGGAAAGATGTCATCAACCACTTTGGGTCATTACTTGATTTGTTTTCTTGCCAACCTCTACCGTTAGCAGTGTGGATGGGTGTAGCGAGGTGCAGTCCCCCCTCCATCTCTACCCCCCCTCCCCCCCTATCTCTGCCCACCTCCTCTCTCTCCCCCGTCTCTGCCCCCTTCCACACCCCCCCCCCTTTGTTTTGCTCCTGCATTAGCGCGCTGCTTCCGCAACTCGTGTTGCTCGCACAGCTCTTTCCCCCGCCCACTCACTTTGGAACCCTTAAAAGCAACTACATTTGGAGGCTTACCCCCTCTTTTCTCTCCGCCTGATGAAGACCACTTGTGTTGCGATTGAAACGTCGTGGGTTTTTGCATTTATTATTTTTTTAATGTATTTGTATTTAAAAAAAATAATTCAATTGTACTATTTGATTTTTTTGTGGGTTTTTTCCTGTATTGTTTTAAATACTTTTTTTTATGTTTTTGTTTTCTATTTGTGCCTTTACCGAAAAAACCAAGAATATGAATTCCTGCAGTCACGAAAGTTTTAAGTCAGTCGTCAAATCTCTCTCACTTGTGTCATGCAACTTTCCAGCTGGAAAATGCACACGAGCTTGATGTGGGTATGTTGAACTGTTTCCACACCCTACGCAGTCAACCTTGCTAATCAGATTTCATCGCTCTCGGTCGCGTTTGCCACTGCCACGTTGGTCTCGATCACCGTCCACCATCCCTTACAGCTCGGTGTCTTGCCAACGTACTTATATTCGCAGTAAAAAAAATATCACGATTAATGAACCCAAATAATACACATACGTACAGAGACTCGCGCGTGCGCACACACACACACGTAGTCACAAAGACGGACACACGAGGCAGGAAGACACTGGGACACAGGCACACGTGGCCATAGGGGCACAAGGACACAGGAACACGTGGCCAGAGACACAATGACACAGGCAACACGTGGCCATAGAGACACAAGGACACAGGAACACGTAGCCATAGAGACACAAGGACACAGGAACACGTGGCCATAGAGACACAAGGACACAGGAACACGTGGCCATAGGAACACGTGGCCATAAAGACACAAGGACACAGGAACACGTGGCCATAGAGACACAAGGACACAGGAACACGTGGCCATAGAGACACAAGGACACCCAGGGACGCAAGGAGAGCCATGTACGCAAGTACCCCAGAGACACAAGGTCACCCAGAGACGCGTGTGGACGCTCTTCGAGACGCGGAGGAAAGAAGGGAACAACAGCACCGCGCCTTCCCCGTCGCCCACCATGTCTATGATGCGGCCGCGCCGGCTCCGCCGCCTGGAGCCCAGGTGCAGCTGCGCTAACGCCGCGGCCCCAAGCACCAGCAGCAGCGCGGCCCCAGCGCCCACGGCGGCCGTGGTGCGGTTCATGAGCGACGGGCAGGCGGCGGCGGCGGTCCGGGAGTCGAACCCCGCGTTGCAACGAGTTCGGCGGGCAGCTGGAGTCGATTAATCGGTGTTCCTCCAGTTGTTATGCGATTCGGCGGATCGATTCCGGTTGGATTTGTTTTTTCGCGTGGCCTGAGTCGTTTGCACGCCGATTCGCGGCAGTGCGCGGCTTTACGATTCCGGAATCGAATCTCGCGCGCCAATTCATCTGCGTTGAATCCAAGATTTGAAGCTTTCGTGACTGCAGGGATCCATACTCTTTGGTTCTTTCGGTAAAGTCACGTAGGTATACAATAAAATAAATCACGACGTTTAGATTGCAACACGAGCAATCATCATCAGGTGAGAAAACCACAGCAATAATGTTTTTTTTTGCTTAAGTGGGAGAGAGATGCCGTGGTAAGAGGTTATATAGGTAAGAAAGGGGGGAGGAGCCAGGAGGGAGAGAGGGAGGGGGGTAGGGGGAGATAGCCCTCGGCAAGGTAAGGTAAAAGTTAAAAGGTAAAAACAACGAGCCTATTTTACCCTACCTTTTACCTTACCACAATACAATCACTCTACCCTACCTTTTACCCTTTAGCAGGTAAGGTAAAAGGTAAAAAGCAACGAGCCTACCTTTTACCCTTACCCCATATAAATTACCCAATTACAGGGTAATTACTAGGGAACTACACATGAACAAGGTTTATAACGGTAAATGCGAGGTAGAGCGCTTTATACATATAGAATACTCTCGATGATTCCAATTTTACACGCTTGTTGTCGCATCCCAGAGGTGTGGACTCGAGTCATGTGACTTGGACTCGAGTCAGACTCGAGTCATGAATTTGATGACTTGCGACTCGACTTGGACTTGCATAACAATGACTTTGTCCCACCTATGAGATGTGGACTCGAGTCATGTGACTTGGACTCGAGTCAGACTCGAGTCATGAATTTGATGACTTGCGACTCGACTTGGACTTGCATAACAATGACTTTGTCCCACCTCTGTCGTATCCTCAAATCTTGTAACTAAATTTTTACCCACTTCCTAATGTGGTATCGACTGCAAACTTGGTATACTTATGTCATACTGATGCCAACACTATATTCTATCATAAAATCCTTTTTTATATGTTATGTTTCGGCTTGGGTCTAATTGTCCACGCTCAACACACGGCTGTAATTGGCCACGGTCCCCTTACGCTATGGCAAGCTTCGGGGCCACTTCCTCGAGTCGTGGAGTTCTGCCATTACTCGTACATTTAATAAAAGCGTGTTTTTAAGAAAGTTTTTTTTAATATTACTTATTAAATGGAGGCCACGGACTGTGCCACGGAGCTTTTAGTGGTAAACAAGGTACTGTATTTACCGGGTAATATTCGCGCTACCTTTACCCTACCGGGTAATTCTTCCGAGCTACCTTTAACCTACCCTTTACCTTACCCCTTGGCATGTCGACACCTTTACCCTTAACCTTTACCCTTTTACCCGGTAAAAAGGGTAAATTACCTTTCCTTGCCGAGGCCTAGGTACAACACATGAAATAGGTTTATAATGATAAATGCTAGGTAGAGCGCTTTATACATATATAATACTTTCGAATCGGGCGTTGAGGCTGTCGACAACACCGTCCTCCATAACCTCCTCGTCCCAGTCGTCTTGGTCGATGGCGATCTCATAAACAACCTGATCGAGTTCGTCATTGCCATCGTCCGAGGATGAACAACAGGCAATAAGATCCTGTGCCGCTCCGGCCCAGTTAGACGAAACCTTCAGGCAGCCGACGCCGATGTCCCGACCTCGCTGCCTGGGGCGAGCACGTTGTGCTTCTTGAGGTGGGCTTTCCACCCCAACGCGTTCGTGTGGGTGGAAAACCACTTGCGGCAGTGCATGCACTGCCGCTTCCCTTGCTGTACATGGGGATCACCCTTGTGATGCCGCCGCCACGAAGCCGTTCGGCAGGCGCCCCATCCCCGACCTCGCCACCACCAAGCAACGGAGCCAACCCCTTGTCCCCCTCACCTCACCTCACATGAACACACCCGCACGCATTCCCCCCCATAGAGCTGGAAGGGGAGGACACCTGATCGACCGGTTTTTATCCGAGAAACCCTTATCGGGATTAATTCTCACGTTTTCCGGCAATCAGGGAATTGGATGACCTCCCCCGTGCTACGTTGCGCCGCGGCGCTGCGACCGGCCTTAATATGGTGTGGTCGCGGCGTGGGGCATTCGGCCACCGCGGTTGAGGCGCATTTCCCCCCACACACGCAAGTATCGACGGGGCAGGCAGAGGGAATAAGCATTGTGATGGAGGAGCATCATTAGAAAACACGCAGCGCATCTGAATTGCATAATCAGGCACCCCCCGCACAGGCAGCGGAGGGACGGCATAATTACGCACGGGCACGCAGGCACCATTGTTAGGGGAGTTAAAGGATAAGGCTGTTAGTATGAGTAATCGGGAGAGCAGGGTCACGCGGGGAGCCGTGCACAAATTCCCATGGCGCACCTTTGTGACGGACGCCGCCGCATGAACTGCAATAATGGGGGGGGGCCTGCGTGAGAAAGGGATTGATTGGAATTTGCGCCGTGCAGGTCGCTCATTGATTAGCGGAACAAAAGCACCGCGGAGGCGCCGCGGAGCCGCCGTGCCCGTGCAAGGGGGGGGCGCGAGCCATTGTTTAGAGTTTACGCCGCGCGGACAGAGGATTAATTAGCATAGCGAAGGCGCACGGTACGTGGGAAGGGGGTAGGGGCCCGAGTCCGGGAATTAGGATAAAAAGGAGCGTAGCAAGGTAGGGAGGCTCTCTCCTGACTTCTCTTCAAGAGGC
The DNA here is from genome assembly GCF_964198595.1 of Lampetra fluviatilis. NCBI lineage: Eukaryota > Metazoa > Chordata > Hyperoartia > Petromyzontiformes > Petromyzontidae > Lampetra > Lampetra fluviatilis. Next base: position 22,207,615 of record NC_136275.1, on the reverse strand, counting down.
ACGCGTACAAGTCGGCTCCCAGCTCTGCCCTCCGGACGTCCGCGTGACGTGTCCCGACGGCATAGAGGAAAAGCCACAGGACGCCGAATACTTCTAACAGTGAGTAAGAAGGTGAATTAGAATCATTGCAGTAAATCGGGAATAGGTATAGAGGTATCAGCGTAGGCCAGCCTCGTCGACTCACTGATTTAACATCTAGTTCCAGGTAGCGGATAATAAATCATTAATAGCGAAGCGTGGCCTCGCGTGATCTTGTCGAGCAGTGTGAGCGTGTGGGTGCGCGGGTGTACACAGTGGTTCGCTACGTGAGTGAGCGCTGCGCGGAGCTGAGCGCACGGGTGCGCGTGTGTACACAGTGGTTCTGTAGTGCTGCGGCTCGCCTCGGGGGGGCGCTGCGCAGAGCGGTGCGAGAGTGGGTGTCGCGTGTGTTCACTCCGTGTGTGATACAGGTGCGCGATCATAACTTGAGTAGTCGGTGTGGAGTTGGAGTGCACGGAGCGGTGTGTGTGTGCGTATGTTCGCTCCGTGTGGGTCGCAGGTACGCGATTAGGAAAGGGAGGTATCGTGGTAGCGTAAAGGGGACATAATACTACGCGGTATCTAACCATGCCTACTACGCGCACCCGCGGTGGAGGGGAATCCTCGGGCGACGGCTCCCACACCATGGGTGAGGAACCTAGCAGCGGTTCGCTTAGCAGCGGGGGGGCGATTGATGATGTTAGCCCAGCCGTTAGCATTATCGAGGGAGGGATCTCGGGGGCTAGCGACCCCGACACCCTCCATCCAATCGTGCGTGTGCTCCCACGGGAACGCATGCCGCTGCCTCTTTCGATTGCTGTTCGCAGCAACCCCATAAATGCCGTTGCTGGCATCCTCGACCTCGTCCTCTACCCCAAGAACGTGGACCGTCTCCATCTGGTCCGACATCAATTATCGCAATTTATAATGGTGGCCACGGACTGTGCCACGGAGCTTTTAGCGGTAAACAATGTACTGTATTTACCGGGTAAATATTCGCGCTACCTTTACCCTACCGGATAATTTTTCTGAGCTACTTTTACCCTACCCTTTACCTTACCCCTTGGCATGTCGAAACCTTTACCCTTTACCCTTTTACCCGGTACAAAAGCTAATTTACCTTACCTTGCCGAGGCCTAGGGGGAGGGGAGCGCTGCGTGGACGCTAGGAGAAGGATGTGAAGCTGGACGGGGGGAATTGGGCGGGGCTGTAAGTGGGAGGCCAAGGGAGCTGGGGATGCGGGGCGGAAGTTAACTCGGAAAAATCGACAAGTACCCAGCAGATATGATAGACAACAACCATAAAGCAGTTAGGGTTTTACCTGGTTAATAACATCCTTCCAATGATTGCTCAATTTGTATCCATCTTCTCGGTTGAAGTTATGTCTGTTTATATATCTTGATGGTTTATGAACAAACCTTTGATAGTAACCTGAAGATTTGCAGAGTACCTTTGTCTCGTAAAACACAATATCATGTGAGCCCACAGCGTTGTAACAATGGTCAGCTATGGCAGAGGTATTGTTTCTGCCGTGTTTCAGATCTGCCTTGTGTTCGCGGACACGGTCCGAGACATGTTTCGTATCCCCGATGTAACTGCTGCCGCAGGTACAACTCAGTTTGTAAACTCCAGGATATGTCAGGAATGATATCCTTCACAGATGGGATTAGATCACGGATTTTGTGTACTGTATTCAATCGGACCTGGATCTTGTGTTTGTTGAAGATTTTGGAAACCTTTTTGGTAACATGCTATGTATGTTAACATGGTTTTGATTGCATTCTCAGGGGGTTGTTTCTCTACAGTTGGAGAAACAACTTTGCGAATAATGCGGTCCGAGTACCCATTTATCTTGAGGGCCTGGTTTATGTATTCCAGTTCACTGGCTAGGTGGTGTTGGTCGGAAATGCAGTGGGCCCTATGGTGTAGTGTTTTGATAAGGGAATTATTCTGTGCCAGATGGTGGTGGGAATCAGGTTTAAGATAGGAATCTGTGTGGGTGGATTTCCTGTAGACAGTGTCCCAACGAGCCATCAGGTCTCTTCAGCAAAACATCCAGGAAAGATAGCTTTCCATCCTTTTCCACTTTTATGGTGAATTTGATGGATGGGTGTATGGAATTGATGTGGTTGAGAAATCCGTGATCTAATCCCATCTGTGAAGGATGTCATTCCTGACATGCAATATCCTGGAGTTTACAAACCGAGTTGTACCTGCGGCAGCAGTTACATCGGAGAAACTAAACGACATGTCTCGGACCGTGTCCGCGAACACAAGGCAGATCTAAAACACGGCAGAACCAATACCTCTGCTGTAGCTGACCATTGTTATAACGCTGTGGGCTCACGTAACATTGTGTTTTCTGAGACCAAGGTACTCTGCAAACCTTCGGGCTACTATCAAAGGTTTGTTTATGAAGCCATCCAGATACATAAACATAGACATGACTTCAACCGAGAAGATGGATACAAATTGAGCAACCATTGGAAGGATGTTATTAACCAGGTAAAACCCTAACTGCTTCATGGTTGTTGTCTATCATATCTGCCGGGTACTAGTTTATTTTCCCGAGTTAACTTCTGCCCCGCATTTCCAGCTCCCTCGGCCTCCCACTGACAGCCCCGCCCAATTCCCCCCATTCAGCTTCACGTTCCTCTCCTAGCGTCCACACAGCTCTCTTCCCCCCCTCTCTCCCCAAGTTAACTTCCCCCCTGCATTCCTAGCTCTCACGGCCTCCCACTTCCAGCCCAGCCCAATTCCCCCCGTCCAGCTTCACGTCCCTCTCCTAGCGTCCAGCAAGCGCTCCCCTCCCTTTACCCCACCCCCCTCTCTCTCCCCCCTTGCTCCTCCCCCTTTCTTACCTACATAACCTCTTACCATGGCATCTCTCTCTCAATTCAGCAAAAAATATATTGCTGTGGTTTTCCCACCTGATGATGATTGCTTGTGTAATGCGAGCGTAAATGGGGTTGCTGCTGGGCTCTGGCCCAATCACACGGCCCGGGGTATTGGGGGGCGGAGCCCGGTATGGGGGGCGTGTGGGAGGGGCCGCCGTTCACCTCGGCTCCAATGGGAAGCGAGGTGAATGGAGATGGAGCCAGCAGGGCAGTATGGGAAGGCCGGATCTGACGATTCGGAAGGATAGAGTCAGGGTCACGTGGGAGAGAGGATATAGAGGGGAGCCCGGAAGAGATCGGGGTCAGTTGTTGGAGTGAAGAAGCGGGACCACGTTGGGTGGCCGCCGCGCCATCAGCCACGTGGCTGATGGGGCTTCGGCACACCGTCGGCCAGCGGTGTGCGGAGCGGGGAGGAGCGGAGCAACTGACGGGAGAGCGCGTGCGGAGCGCGCACAAGAAGGAGCTGACGGGAGAGCGTGTGCGGGGCGCGCGCGAGGAGGAGCTAACGGAGGAGCGTGCGCGGCACGCGAGTGGAGCGTGCGTGGCACGCGAGAGGAGCGTGCGCGGCACGCGAGAGGAGACGCTGGTCCCTTGTCAGGACCAGCGGGGTGTGAGGACGAGTGGAGGAGCTGAGGAGGAAGCGCGTGCGGGGCGCGCACGAGACGACGCTGGTCCGCGGAGGAGACCAGCGGGTGCGGAGAAAGAACTTGAATAAAAGACCAACGGAGACCAGCAGTGCTTGAGGGAGTCTTTTATTACACTTGTGTTGCAATCGAAACGTCGTGATTTATTTTATTGTATACCTGCGTGACTTTACCGAAAGAACCAAAGGGTATAGGTGTTGATTTAGCGCCTGATGAAGCTGCTTGTAATTACTGGGGAAACGTCGTACTCAGATTGTAAATGTTGTACCTTGGCTTTCCAACACACCTGTGTGCTGTACTAGTGAAGAATTGGCATGTTCTGTTTACATGACAACCCTCACTAGTTGGCTGTGTCGGGTGGTGGCAGGTTTTAACGACACATTTATATATTTACGTGATTTAACTCAAAATACCTGTTATGGATTGTTGATTTTGTTTTAAATCGTTCACTGTTTCGAGCATACTACTCCCCCCAATGAGTTGGCGATCTACGCATTTGACGCGCACTTTAGATAGGTCGGGTGGGGGGAGACAATAATAATAACAACCCCCGCTGGGGATTTATTGCTCACGAGTGCTTTTTGAAGTTGACAATTTTTGTGCGTGAAGATTTCCGTTTGTGGCGCATTGAGTCGAAGTCATCGATGGGATGACCGATCAATCAATTTCGTTTATCAAACCCTTGTTGACTTCAACCGCTTGCATGCACCGATCCTTGCACCGCGATTACATTCACGTCCCATCCACGCGATCATTTAAATATCCATTGTGTTTCCATCATTTCACCGAAGTCACTGCTGCGCTGACATTGCCACGAATCGTCGAAATCGCGATTATAACTATGGAATGGATTAGATAGCCCTATCTCTGTCTAACTTCCGCACCATACGCAGCCAACCAACTATTCGGCAGTCGAATGCGCCTCGACTGGTTGATTAAAAAAAAACCCGCTTAAGTTAATTTTACAATTTACAGGAGCCTCGTGATTTGAATCACAAGTCAACTCGGCTCAATTTTCGTTGCGTGTGCAGCATCCGTCACTGTGATGGATTTGGCCGATCTTGGATCCAAATCATTTAACAAGGGACCAGGTGGGATCTCTACTCGAGCGGGGAATTGTGAGCCAGATCATAGACAATGGGCATGATGAAAAAACAACCCAGAAACAGTTCCCAAAGAACTGCACTGTGAGGCTACCATCAAAATGATTGAGAAAATGTAACTGACTGACAGGCAGCAAGTGATGCAGAGAGAATTGTGGATTCTGTTCATACTTATTAGGACTCATCCGCATAGTAAAGTCCCCAATACTGCTTAAAAGTCTGCCTGGAGGAAACCATGTGAAGGGATTCAGTTCACGCCGTGTTCAGCAAAGGTGTCTTTGTTAGATGACCCACAAGTAACGTCTCCAATCTCCTCTTTGTTATATTCTTCGAGTTCATAAAACATGTCTTCGCCAGGAAAACGTTTTTTTTTTAATATATAATGAACCTGATATGTTTTTTGACAATTTTGATCTACGACCAGACACGGACAACGACTACAAAAATGTGTATTTTCCATAATACAAGAATTGCTGGCGACTTGATTAAACGTATTATATTTAAAGACGTACCCATCGGAAATCGCTGAATTTTAAGATTCCGTTTTTTTAATAAAAAAATAACAAAAATCAATTAACTAAATACTCTGTGAAGGGAAGCTATCTTTTACCGTTTTCGAATTATTAGATTTGAACATCATAAAATGCGAATGTTTTTCGTTCAAACCCGCTTTAATCCGAAATATCTAAAAAAACAATAAGAGATAGAATAATGGTTCTCGCTTTTATTTTATTTTCTGCTTAAGGCTCTATCAATTGGCAAAAACTCGCAATCATATATTTTGAACGGGTTTTGAATGACACTCACAAACATGTTTATGGGGCACTTAGAATCGTGATTTGAGGCATGAAAATGAACAATCTTTGTTGGTTGTGTCCTAAAAGCTACTATGTACCACATTTCAGCTTTCAGATAGAAAGCTGAAATGTGGTACATAAGTACCCTAGAGGTTTTTGAGACGTACAGATTAAGGTCTTTATACTGGTAGGAACGAAGTAGACCAGCCACCAATAGATTATTTCGTCCGTCCGTCCGACCGTCCGTCCGTCCGTGTAGCAACATCGCCCCCTACTGCAAACACTTGGCATGACCCTACAAAAACCTTTAGACTCAGTGACGCTTTCTTGGCTAAACAAGTGTTACATTCCCTTATAATTCCCTGAGATAGCTTTTAATTAAAACTTTGAAAGTAAAAAATAATATCGTCCGTCCGATGTCCGATTACGTGTAGCAACATCGCTCCCTACTGCAAACACTTGCCATGACCCTACAAAAACCTTTAGACTCAGTGATGCTTTCCTGGCTAAACAAGTGTAACATTCCCTTATAATTCCCTGAGATAGCTTTTAATTAAAACTTTGAAATTAAAAAATAACTCACAGTGCCCTAAAGCCTACAGCTAGGCCTAAAGCCTCGAACTACGCCTATCACTCTCCCTTCGTATCGTACCCCCGCGTGTGTGCAAGGGAGTTAATGTTTAACAATGTTACATTCCCTGATGCTTTTAAATATAAACATTTAAATTTAAAGCTTTTACTTAAATAATAAAAACATTTAATTTTAAAATTAACTAACGGCGGCCTAAAGCCTACAGCTAGGCCTAAAGCCTAGAACTAGGCCTCAACCTCTCCCTTCGTATCGTACTCCCGCGTGTGTGAAAGGGAGTTAATGTTTTACAATGTTACATTCCCTGATGTTTTTAAATTGAAACATTTACATTTTAAGCTTTTACATAAATAATTAAAACATTTAAATTACAAATTCACTCACAGCGGCCTAACGCCTACAGCTAGGCCTAAAGCCTAGAAGTAGGCCTCACTCTCCCTTCGTATCGTCCGATTCGGTGTAGCAACATCGCCCCCTACTGCAAACACTTGGCAGGACCCTACAAAAACCTTTAGTCTCAGTGGGGCTTTCCTGGCTAAACAAGTGTAATAATATATTATGTTTATATTCTTTGGTTATTCGTTCCTACCAGCCCATCCCGCAGGGTCCTGTTTTATATAGTTTCCACCAGCTTTTCCAGTCACTCATTGTCCAGGTCTTTGTCTCAGATTATGATGAATTGTTCATAATAAAGTTTTTGGGTTAGATCGCTTTATTGATAAATGTGTCGTAACCCTCCACCACCCGACACGGCCAATCAGTACAAATGTGTCACATTGACAAAGACAAATAGTTCACTACTTTAGCCCACAGGTGTGTTGAAGAGTGAATCCACAACATTTACAATTTTTGAGTACGACGTTTAGCTGGTAATTACATCCCGCATCATCGGGCAATTTGCCAGAATAGTGAAGCCCTCCCTTGCTCCCGGTCTTAAATACAGTCCCTCCAGAAAAACGCGGAGTTTTTTGGTGATTGTTGCGGGCAAAAATCGTTGATTATGCGGCACGTTTTCTTAAAAAATGCGATGGAATATGCGGGATATTTATGCAATTTTATGCGATTAAATTGCGGGAACTTGCAAAAATTGCGGGAACTTGCAAAAATTGCGGGAACTTGCAAAAACTGCGGTTTGATGAAAAAGAGAAAAAAAAATGATTCCCCCAACACCCTATTCACTAGGCTACTACTTTAATGTAAAGAGTCATTTCTTATTACTTCCTATGATAAGCAAGCATACTACATCACAGAAAGTGCTGGGAATATTTAAGTTCTCATCTTGTTTTATTTCAGACCTTAACAAACAGATGGCTCAAACTTACAAAACATTGAGTCGAACAAGTTCTGTAGCTTTACAAAATGAATATGCTACAACTTCTGTAAAAATGAATAAATAAAATATTAAAAAATAAAATGTGTGTTTCCTGTTTTACAGAGGTAGCTATGCAAAATAATTTGCCCCCACTGTCATGTAACACACTGGGGAACTGCTTTGCGCGGTCTTTTGCGCTTACGTTTGTTGGCAAATGAGAAAGATTTGCGGGCTTCATCATCGTTTCATTGGCATCGCGGGGTTTGCAGCTTTTCAATGATGTCGCGTAATGAGTGACGTCACTTCATAACGTTCCCATGGCAACAGGGGAAATGGCTGCGCTTGTGTGAAGTAAACGCAACATTTTTCAACTTTCTGCTAAGATATATGTGACTTTTTGCAACGAAAATGCGGGGATTATGAAATCATGCAAGCCCGCATATTTTGCGGGCGGAAATCTGCAATTTATGCGGCGAAAGTGCGGCGTATTTGAAAAAACGCGCCCCCCGCATAAATATGCGGACTTTGGCTGATTTTGCGTGAAATCTTGCGATCGCATAATCGCGTTTTTCTGGAGGGACTGTAAATAGAGCAAAAGGGTGACGTCATCATTTAACTCATTCAGGTGCAGTGATTTCAGACAGAGGGGGGAGTATTGTAATTATATAACAGATTAGTAATCAGTCGATTGTTATGATTAGGAATGGTGTTGTAGATTAGTAATTAGTTGTAATGTGTATTATTTAATAACTGAACCCAATTATTATAATTACTCAAGTGCAGAAATAAAAGGTGAGGGGGGGGGGTATATAATAGATTAGTAATCATATTATTGGTTCTTTCGGTAAAGTCACGTAGAAGAGAAACAATAAAATAATAAAAATATAAAACAATAAAATTATCACGATGTTTCGATTGCAACACAAGCAATCATCATCAGGTATGAAAACCACAGCAAGAAAATTTGAAAAAAGTGGCGTTTTTTTTAACCCTCCAACACTTTTTTAAAATTCTCTTGCTGTGGTTGATGTTACGTCTCGTCTGTCCAATATAGAATCTGCTACATAAACAATTAATCCGATATACACCTTCTGTTAATAATTTAGGTAATTCGTCTTTTGTGCAAGATACTAGTTGAATTTTGTGTACTGTACCAAATCTTACTTTAATGTTTTGCTTTTGCAAAACACGGGCTAATTTGTCAGTTACTCCTGAGATATATGGTATTTTAATTGTTTTAACAATCTGATCGCTTTCAGCAGTGTTGCTTTGCGATCGTGATTTGGCATTCAGTGCTCTGTTAATTTGAGCATTATTGTAGCCATTCTGTCGTAGTGCTTCTTTAACATTGTTGATCTCTCTCACTAGACTTTCACCATCTGACACTGTTAAGCCCGATGTATGAGCGTCTTGATAAGAGAGGATTTCTGAGCTGGGTGATGATGTGAATCTGCATTCAGATAAGCATCAGTGTGCATTCGCTTTATGTAAACGCTGTGTTATTTTACCATTTAGGCCATGTCTAGGAACGGGAGTGTGTTCTTCACCTCCATTTCCATAGTGAACTGGATGGCCGGGTTTTGTGCATTGAGATGATTTAGAAAATCATTAAGTGTATCTTTACTATGTGGCCAGACAGCCAACTGTGAGGGTCGCTAGCCCCCGAGATCCCTCCCTCGGTACCCCTATCGGCCGGGTTAACCTCATTACTCGCCCCCTCGCTGCTAGGCGAACCGCTGCTGCGTTCTTCACCCATGGGGTGAGAGCCGTCGCTCCAGGATTCTTCTCCCCCGCGGGTCCGCGTAGTAGGCATGTTTAATTACGTACGCGCACACCCACACACAGCGCTGCGCGGCACTCACTCAACCCTGACCACTCACGCTAGGATCGCGCACCTGTATTATACACGTCGTGAACGTGCGCGCACACACGCATACAGCTCCACACGCGATACCCACTCTTGCGCCGCTCTGCGCCGCGCTCGCCGCTCACGTTATGATCGCGCACCTGGGGTACGCTGATTACGCACGCCGCGAGCTTACGCATACACAGTACCACATGCGTTCACACTTATAACACGAGATCACACGAGGCCACGATCAGCTATTAATGATTTATTATATGCTACCTGCGAATTGATGTTGAATCAGTGAGTCGACGAGGCTGGCCTATTCCACCCAAACCTGTACCTATTCCCTATTTATCGGCTTACGCTACCCTACTTCACCTCCCCACTCACTGTTTGGTGCCCGCGGTGGTTCGCTGCTCCCGGTGCTAACAGCGCACCTCGACGCGTCGCACGGACGTCCGGGTCGCTGGCTGGAGCTGCTGCGGGTCCGCTGGCCTGGAGAGAACCGTCCGATTTCCCCTTTGCGCTTCCCATTTATCCTGATTCCCGGACCCCTACCCCCTTCCCACGCACCGTGCGCCTTCGCTATGCTAATTAATCCTTTGTCCGCGCGGCGTGAACTCCAAACAATGGCACGCGCCCCCCTCGCCCGGGCCAGGCAGCTCCGCGGTGCCTTTGTTCCGCTAATCAATGAGCGACCTGCACGGCGCAAATTCCAATCAATCCTTTTCTCACGCAGGCCCCCATCATCGAGGTTCATGCGGCGGTGTTCATCACAAAGGCCCGTCGTGGGAAGCTGTGCATGGCTCCTCGCGTGCCTCCCCTCTCCCAATTATTTATACTAATAGCCTTATCCTTTAACTCCCCTAACAATGGTGCCTGCGCGCTCAAGCGTAATTATCCCAACCCTCCATGACTATGCGCAACAGCTCCTGCGGTCCCGCTATTCGTGCTGTCCCGTCCCTCCCCCGTCGACCCGTGGGGGTGTGTGTGGGGGGAAAATGCACCTCAACCGCGGTGGCCGAATGCCCCATGCCGCGACCACACCATATTACGGCTGGTCGCAGCGCCGCGGCGCAACGTAGCACGGGGGAGGTCGTCCAATTCCCTGATCGCCGGAAACCGTGAGAGTTAACCCCGATAAGGGTTTCTCGGATAAAAACCGGTCGGCCAGGTGACCTCCCCTCGGAGCTCTATGGGGGGGGGGGGAATGCGTGCGGGTGTGTTCGTGTGAGGTGAGGTGAGGGGGACGCGGGGTTGGCTCCGTTGCTTGGTGGTGGCGAAGTCGGTGGTTTGGGCGCCTGCTGAACGGCTTCGTGGCGGCGGCATCACAATGCCCCCCGAGGTGCCAGTCCCCGTCCCGGGTTGACTGGAGCACCTCGCTTGGGCCGCGCCCACGAGGAAACGTTGCGGGGTCCGGGGGATCCGTCCGGACCTGGTGGCTGGCCTCGGGGCGGGTGGTTCCGTCCTCTGTAGCTCCTGTGGCGGTCTCCTCCTCCACTCCAGCGGCTCTCCCCGTCCTCCGGCACCTGTGGGCTGGGGCACAAACTCAGCAGCGGAAGGGTTTAGTGGCCGTCGTCCGCGTCTTCTCCGGACTGGATCGGGGCGTCTCGGGGGCCCGGCGGGGCCCATGTAGTGTGCGAGGCCCCCCAACACGAGGGGTGCGGGTACTCCGGGATTTCGGGGCCTTCGGGTGACGGGGTCCTCTCTCGCCGGGGCCGCTTTCCACGGTTTTAAGCGGCGGACGTTGACCACCGTCTCTCGATCCCTCTCCCCGCCATAGATTAGTACCGTCCAGGGGGATATCTGCCGCACCACGGTCCAGGGTCCCCGCCAGTAGGTCGTCAGTTTCCCCACCTGCCCGGCCCCGACGCGAGGGGTGTGTAGCCACACCTTAGCACCTGTCAGGAATAAGGGGGGTTCCATGCGGGGTCGGGTGCCCTGTTCCTGCCGCCGATGCGCGGCTTCCCCTTGCGGGTATGCTCGGCCTCGGGCTTCTCGCAGGGTCTCCAACAGGTGTTCCACGGGGCGGCTTCCCTCCTCCGGCTGGGGGGAAGGGACGCCGAATAGCAGATCTGCGGGTAAACGAGACTCACGGCCGAACATCATTAAAAACGGGGTTTGTCCCGTCGACGTGTGTACGGTGGTGGCGTAGGCGAAAAGGGCGTAGGGGAGGTGTTCGTCCCAATCCCGTTGATTTGCGGCCGCCATACGTTTGAGTTTCCCCGCTAGGGTCTGATTCATGCGCTCCACCATACCGTTCGCTTGGGGGTGGTACGCTGTGGTTCGGTCCTTCTGGATTCCGAACTCTCGGCACAGTGCCTGGAACAACTCGGCCTCGAACTCGCTACCCTGGTCGGTGAGGACTCGTTCTGGGATCCCGTGCTTAAGTACGTAGTGTTCCACGAATGCCCGGGCCACCACCAAGGCCGTTTTATCAGGGATGGCCACTGCCACGGGGTAGCGGGTGAAATACTCTACTGCGACAAGGATATATCGGTTGCCTCGATGGGATCGCGGGAATGGCCCCTGTAGGTCAATCCCGACCAGCTGATTCGTGCGGCTGACGCGGAACGGCCTTAGGGGCACCTGGTATCGTGCCGGTTTCGGCCCGCACTGCTGACAGGCGCGGCAGCCCTGTACCCAGGCCGCCACGTCTTGTGCCAATTTGGGCCAGAGATACTGGCGACGCAGGGTCTCTCGAGTGCGTCGTTCCCCATCGTGGCCCCCGAGTGGGTGGTCATGCACCAGCCGAAGCAGCTGGGGTCGCACCTGGGCAGGAACACAGATGCACCCCGGCTGGCCGGCCTCGGTTAACTCCCGTACCACTCCGTTCTGCACACACAACCGGGCATACAAACCGCTCCAGGGTCCTGGTAGGGCGCTCTTTTCCTCCCGCAGGGCCGCCTCCACTGCCGCCAGATCGGGATCTCGCTGCTGGGTCTGTCTCAGCTGCTCGTCGTTCAGGCCCGGGAAGGCGCAGCCGACGTCCTCCTGGATCCGTTCGATCGGGTCCCGAGCCGCGGGTCCCGCGCTTGCCGGGCGGTCGACGGGATCCTCGGTGCCACCTGTGAGGGCCTCTGTGGCGCACACTGCACTCTCTCTCGCTGGGGGGGGGTCAGTGGCCGCGGCCGCTCGGGGGTCCGTTGCCTGCCGGCAGCGTCCCCCCGTGAAACACGGGCAGGCCTCCTCCGCCCTTGTCTCGGCGTACACCGTGGGTCGCCTCGACAAGGCGTCCGCGTTTGCATGCGTCCGGCCAGCCCGATACTCGATTTGCAGGTTGTACTCCTGCAACTGCGCCAACCACCGGGCCATCTGCCCCCGCGGCTCCTTGAATGTAAGAAGGAACTGCAAAGCATAATGGTCGGTGCGTACGCGACATCTCCTGCCGTACAAATACGGCCGGAACTGTTTGCATGCGAAAATCACGGCGTACAACTCTTGGCGGGTCACGCAATAGTTCAGCTCGGCCCCACTCAAGGTCCGGCTGGCGTACGCGATGACACGTTCTGTCCCATCCTGTACCTGTGACAACACCGCGCCCAGCCCGCTGCTGCAGGCGTCGGTGTCCAAAATAAAATCGGTGGTAAAATCGGGGAAAGCGAGGGTGGGGGCGTGGGTGAGGTGGTCTTTGAGAGTGGTGAAGGCCGTCTGGCAGGCCCCCGTCCATTGGTAGGGGTGCTTAGGGGAGGTGAGTTGGGTGAGGGGGCGTGCAATCTCGCTGAATCCCTTCACAAATCGACGATAATAGGTGGCGAGCCCCAAAAATGATCTGATCTCCGTCAGATTCCTTGGCCGTGGCCACTCCACTACGGCGCGTACCTTCTCCGGATCGGTGTGCACACCTGCCTCGCTGACGCGATGCCCGAGGTACCCCACCTCGCGTTGTGCGATGTAACACTTACGTGGCTTGAGCTTGAGATGAGCCGCTCGCAGTCGCTGGAACACCTCTCGAAGCCTGGACCAATGCTCAGACAAAGATCTACTGAACACTATCACATCGTCCAAGTAAATCAGGCACTGTTCCCATTGCAAGCCCCGCATCACCAACTCCATCAGCCGCTGGAACGTCGCGGGCGCATTGGTGAGTCCGAACGGGAGTACTCGAAACTCGAATAGCCCCATCGGGGTGGTGAATGCGGTTTTCGGCCGATCCTCCTCCGCCATCTCCACCTGCCAGTACCCGGACGCGAGATCGAGGGTGGAAAAATATCGCGCTCCAGCGAGGCTGTCGAAGGTGTCGTCGATGCGGGGTATGGGGAAGGCATCGCCGAGCGTGACTGCATTTAGTTTACGGTAATCGACGCAGAACCGGGTTGACCCATCCTTTTTCGTCACTAGTACCACTGGGGCTGACCAGGGGCTCGCCGAGGGCTGAATTATGTTATCGCGAAGCATGTCCCCAACTGCCTCTTTGATTTGGGCGCGTTCGGGTGCGCCCACTCGGTACGCAGGGAGTTTGATGGGTCGGGCTGCACCGGTGTCAATTTGGTGCTTAACAAGATCGGTCCGACCCACGTCCGAGTCGTGTTCACTGAATACGTCGGCGTACTCCCGCAGTAACTCGCGCAGCCGATCGGCCTCTCCCTTAGGTAAATCCGCCCATGGTGCATGTAACGCGTCGAGCAGGGGAATGACCTCGGCTCGGGGAGTCGGGCCGACTCGCCAGGCCAGGTCCTGGTCACCCTCAGAACGACCGGGGTCCTCAGCCCAGAGTGCGAACACCGAGTCGTTAGAGTGGCGTGCGTGCAGGGGGTGTACGGTGGCTATCGGGGTGCGCCGCCGCAGTATCGCTGGGGTACTGTGGGGGTTAAACATCCGCATAAACAATCGGTCCCCATCTGCGTTTACCAACGTGGCGGATCCCACGACCCCATACCGTTTTGCCAACTCCGGGTGAGGAGTTAGCATTACCTCTCCTGATGGTCGGAGCGCGGGGTCGGTGGGAGATGTTGCCACCGGCACCAGCATCTCGGTGAGCGGCCCGATGGTGACTGCCGTCGCCAGGATAGCGGCCACAGGTGCGAAGCGGGGGCGCGTCGGTTCTCGTCCCAAGAACGGTATCCGCTCGCCGTTGCTCTCCATGGTGGCGCATCGCTGGCGGGGTTGCACGTTGAGTCCCAGCCGTTCTAAGAGGTCGGTACCTGCGATACACTCGTGATACAACGCACTCGACACGTAGAACTCCTGGGTGCACACCTGACTGCCTATGCGGATCTCTAGGGTGGCTCTCCCCAGCAGCCCCATTCCGGCTCCGCTCGCCGTGTGCAGCGCGCGGTCCGGTGCCTGCAGGTGACGCACGTCGACCCCGATCGCGCTGCAGTGCGCTGCGCTCACGAGCGAGGCCACCGCCCCCGTGTCTAGCAGGATTCGGGTACGCACTCTGTTAACCTCCCCTTCCACCAGCGACGTGGCCCCCGTGATCCCCGCCACCAGCTCCCGTAGCCAGTCGCCAGGAGTCACCGTTTCCGTGGGCGTTGTTGCTGGAACCTGTGTGGAGATCACTCGCTCGCCATTATTCTCATTATCGTCTATTTGTATCGGGACCGCGTCGATTGCACCCCTAGTTGGTCCGCTCACTAGGAGGCGTTGGAGTTTAACCCCCCGCGCCTGCCGAGCTCGGGTGATTTCAGGACAGTCTCTCACTAGATGCCCTCGGCGATCGCACATATAACATGCCCGGAGAGGGGGGGCGGTTCCGTAGCGGGTCCCCTGTCCGCTCCCTCTCCCTCCCCCAGTACGCAGTTGCCCCACATCGGACTCTAATTGGGACACCCTCCCGGCTAGTCCCCCTACTGTCGAGCGTAGTTCACCCATCTCAGACTGGAGGGTCTTCACATTTTTATTTGCTTCCTCGCGTACTTGGTGTACCTGGCTAGCAATATCTCCCATGCCGGTCTGTAACCCAGCTACCCACCCCGGAGTTGTTTCGCTGGGTCTCTGGGGCTCCCTTGCCCGTCCCCTTACTGCAATGGCGAGCTTTTCCTCCTCGTCGGAGAGTAGGCTCGCTACGGCGCACTCTCGTCCCCTCCCTCGAGGCTGCGCGCGCTCACCCGAGAGTTTCTCGCATTTGCGCGCGCGCTCGACGAGGGTGTTAAAGGAGAGGCGTGCACCGTCTACATTTGGCTGCCACCACGGGGTGCGTGCCAAATATCGCTGGATTTTACCGGCGGCGAGGCCCTCAATTATTTTTGCCTCGTACTCTGGGTACGCGAGCTGGGTCAACATGCGCACATCCTCGGCGTAATCTCGTAGATCTTCGCCGGGTTGGCGGCGGCGTGCCTCTAATGCTGCCTGCGCCTCCTCCTCATCATAGGCGCCGAAGCATCGTTCGAGTTCGCACATTAATTCTTCCCACTGAGTTTGTGCGCTTGCGGGCAAAGCTTCCACAAAGTCAGCTGCCCGCCCATCTAAATGTAGCTCTAACTGCTGCAACGCCTCCTCATCTGACCACCCATTAACTTTTTTAGCCCCCCTGATGCTGCGGGCAAACGATTTCCATGATGGAATCCCTTTGCCCGTAAATGTGCATTTGATTTTAATCTGGGTTGGGGGGCCTCTTTCCCTTGGGGGTGCGGGGGATCGTCCCGTTTCTGACACCAATATGTGAGGGTCGCTAGCCCCCGAGATCCCTCCCTCGGTACCCCTATCGGCCGGGTTAACCTCATTACTCGCCCCCTCGCTGCTAGGCGAACCGCTGCTGCGTTCTTCACCCATGGGGTGAGAGCCGTCGCTCCAGGATTCTTCTCCCCCGCGGGTCCGCGTAGTAGGCATGTTTAATTACGTACGCGCACACCCACACACAGCGCTGCGCGGCACTCACTCAACCCTGACCACTCACGCTAGGATCGCGCACCTGTATTATACACGTCGTGAACGTGCGCGCACACACGCATACAGCTCCACACGCGATACCCACTCTTGCGCCGCTCTGCGCCGCGCTCGCCGCTCACGTTATGATCGCGCACCTGGGGTACGCTGATTACGCACGCCGCGAGCTTACGCATACACAGTACCACATGCGTTCACACTTATAACACGAGATCACACGAGGCCACGATCAGCTATTAATGATTTATTATATGCTACCTGCGAATTGATGTTGAATCAGTGAGTCGACGAGGCTGGCCTATTCCACCCAAACCTGTACCTATTCCCTATTTATCGGCTTACGCTACCCTACTTCACCTCCCCACTCACTGTTTGGTGCCCGCGGTGGTTCGCTGCTCCCGGTGCTAACAGCGCACCTCGACGCGTCGCACGGACGTCCGGGTCGCTGGCTGGAGCTGCTGCGGGTCCGCTGGCCTGGAGAGAACCGTCCGATTTCCCCTTTGCGCTTCCCATTTATCCTGATTCCCGGACCCCTACCCCCTTCCCACGCACCGTGCGCCTTCGCTATGCTAATTAATCCTTTGTCCGCGCGGCGTGAACTCCAAACAATGGCACGCGCCCCCCTCGCCCGGGCCAGGCAGCTCCGCGGTGCCTTTGTTCCGCTAATCAATGAGCGACCTGCACGGCGCAAATTCCAATCAATCTTTTTCTCACGCAGGCCCCCATCATCGAGGTTCATGCGGCGGTGTTCATCACAAAGGCCCGTCGTGGGAAGCTGTGCATGGCTCCTCGCGCGCCTCCCCTCTCCCAATTATTTATACTAATAGCCTTATCCTTTAACTCCCCTAACAATGGTGCCTGCGCGCTCAAGCGTAATTATCCCAACCCTCCATGACTATGCGCAACAGCTCCTGCGGTCCCGCTATTCGTGCTGTCCCGTCCCTCCCCCGTCGACCCGTGGGGGTGTGTGTGGGGGGAAAATGCACCTCAACCGCGGTGGCCGAATGCCCCATGCCGCGACCACACCATATTACGGCTGGTCGCAGCGCCGCGGCGCAACGTAGCACGGGGGAGGTCGTCCAATTCCCTGATCGCCGGAAACCGTGAGAGTTAACCCCGATAAGGGTTTCTCGGATAAAAACCGGTCGGCCAGGTGACCTCCCCTCGGAGCTCTATGGGGGGGGGGGGAATGCGTGCGGGTGTGTTCGTGTGAGGTGAGGTGAGGGGGACGCGGGGTTGGCTCCGTTGCTTGGTGGTGGCGAAGTCGGTGGTTTGGGCGCCTGCTGAACGGCTTCGTGGCGGCGGCATCACACAACGTGTCATCCACATATCTAAACCAAAAAGATGGTTTTAATGTACTCGAGGCAAGTGCTCTTGTTTCAAAGTTTTCCATGTACAGATTTGCTATAGCAGGATATAAAGAAGAGCTGCTCCTTCCTTTTGTTTAAAGTAATCAACTCTCCATAAGAAGTAAGTGTTATTTAAACAATGGTCAGCGAGTTTCGGAATATATTTTGGTAAACCTGTATTCTTTACTCGTGTATCAAATCATTATTACTGGCAAAGACTAATTAGAGAATCCATTGAAATTGAGAGAAATATAAATAACTTTAATTGCTCTGACAGCTACAGGCTTAGTGCGGCCTGAAAGCGTATTATTAAATAATACCAATGTAGTGGTGATACGCGCTGGGTGTGTACGTCATGTGCCAGCGCGTATGTACGTGTGTGTGTGGTGACGCGCGCTGACGGGGAGGAGCAGGCGTCAGTGCGCGGGTGGGGGTAGTGCTGCTGATTGGCTGTGTGCCGGTGACGCGCTGAGAGGGAGTGATCGGGTGGCAGCGCGGTGTGATTGGTCGAGGAGTGGAAACACGCGCTGGGCGGAAACGGATCGTAGAGATAGCGCGTGGTGATTGGGTAACTGAGGAGCGGTGCCGACGTTGAGGTCCGCATCCGCTCCGTCTCCCGGGAGGAAGAGATATATAAGATGATGCACAGAGGAGTAGAGAGGAGAAGTGGAACCATCTAAGAATGAAGACGAAGGTGCAGAGATAGAGCCCGGAGAGGAGAGTAATGGAGAGTAATGGAGAGTAGAGGAGAGTAAGGTATAAGTGTGTAGCCAGAGAGAGAGAACGGTCTACACGAGCTGAGTAATGTATAGTGTGTAGCCAGAGAGAGAGAAAGGTCTACACGAGCTGAGCGATGTATAGTGTGTAGCCAGAGAGAGAGAAAGGTCTACACGAGCTGAGCGATGTATAGTGTGTAGCCAGAGAGAGAGAAAGGTCTACACGAGCCGAGTATGCATACGGTGTAGCCAGAGAGAGAGAAAGGTCTACACGAGCCGAGTATGCATACGGTGTAGCCAGAGAGAGATGTAAGGTCTACACGAGACGAGTAGAGAGTGTAGCAGAGGCGCAGAGTCTACACGAGACGAGAGAAGAGTGTAGCCGAGGCGCGGAGTCTACACGAGGCACAGAGAGCCAGCAGCACAGAATCTACGAGAGTCAAGAGAAGCGTAGGGCGGAGAGAAGAGGTCACGAGTTGTACCGTTGTATGGTGACCGCATTGTGAAGAAGAGAGGCCACGCGTTGTATCGTTACAAGTCAAGATTTAATAAAAGAAGTGTGTTCCCGTCAAGGAGTTTCCTGCCGTCATTTTCCAATACTTCACATATTACAATTCCTTATAGGGGAAACATATACTAATTAACTGATTACTAACGTAGTATATAATTACAATAATACACATTACAACGAATTACTAATCTACAACGTATTACTAATCATAATAATTAGCTGATTACTAATCTATTATATAATCCCCTCCCCCCCCGACAGCATTATTGGAATATGGCTTATGAAAAAAATACAACATTCAATTAGACACAGCAAATCACGTTATTTAAAGTACATTTTACTCTATAAACAATCTCAGAAAAACGGACAGTACTAACATGGTAATTTATGGTCAACAGCACTTTATGGTGCAGAAACAAAATTGAACCAATTCAGGCTTGCTAAATTCATATAAAGCATGGGACATTGCAGCCCACATATGTGTTTTCATGTTTTATGTGCAATATTATTTGATTATTATTATACCTTTCACTTGCCAGGCAGCAACAGATAACAGTCATATGATGGTATTATAATTTGTACAGAGCCATAGCTAAAGCTCTTTGTACCCAGGGCACCCCCTGCTGCTGTGGTGCCTACAATTTTTTTTACCCCGCCAACAATTTGAGCTACCAGTTGCCATTGGTTGCTTCCTTTCCAACAATTTGGCTACTCATTCGGGCGGTGCCCCCATGGAGAGTCGTGCCGGGAGTGACGAACCCACACGCCCCACCATGCCCTCGTTATGCCACATTCTCCATGTATTTACCAGAAAAGTCCATATATCTCGCAGAGCTTAAAAAGGTATTTAGTGTAATACTCGAATCCTGTTTTCTAGAAATGCACACTATCAAGGGTAAAATGTTTCACCATTTTCCACTATGTCATTCACTAAATAGGCAGGAAGTCAGCGACTTCAGGACAATGCACACACGCATATAATGGTTCCAATTTCAAAATGTTGGCCTTGTTACTTTAAATTGCCATTTGTCAATGTATGTGGATGTTTATATTGATTATACAAAATTGGTTGTTATGCAGGATAGCAATTTACGTATTATTTTTAGTCCGATCTCCACATTGCTCGAGTTAAAATGAATACAGTAGTCATATTTCAGCTGTAAAGGTAAAAAAATACAACACAATGATATTGAACTGCCGATTGTTTATTAGCGAACACACAAGTACAACACCATTTTCATTTAATTGTCTTATAGACTCTTCGTAGGAATGTGTATACGGTATGAGTTTGAAAAGCAATTCCACAATCTAGCATATGCTGTCTTTGTTTTGAAGAAAATACTTTTTAAGATAAATTAATTTGGAAAGTACTACATGTACAATGTTTGATTGTCTTTAATCTGAATTTGAACAGGGGTAGCACCGGTTAGGATTTCATAGCCAAATATGGAGATCCCAAAAAAAAGGGAAGCAAATTTTTAAAAGGTGTGACCTCCATTGAACAGAGGTTAATTGGGGAGAGATTGTGTTCTTTGTACGGCTGTACCGCCCGTATCTATACGGCAGGCACTTCACTGTGCGCTCTGACCATGCTGCGCTGCAGCATGCGCTGCGGGTCAATCAGAGACCCCCGCCAGCTGTCACGATGGCTTGAGGGCTTTCAGGACTTCTCCTTTACCGTGTCGTACAAAAAAGGGCGCCCAGCACGCAAATGCCTATGCCCTGTCACGCTTGCCGCCACGCGCAGAATACGCTTGCCTTTCTGGTTCTGGGCGCTGCAAGCTGCCTCCAGACAATTCGGTCCTTCCCCTTGCAGCGTCAGCTGAGGTGGCCCCCCCCCGGAAGTGAAGGGCGATTCTGTGCCATTTGACACCATCCTCAATCTTGCCCTGGCCGAATGGGGATGTTTCCAAATGGAGGACGCTTCCTTGGTCGGGATGCGCCACCGCGTCGTGCGGTCTGACGGGGAGGAAGGCCATGGGGGCTTGGCTCCGGTTGTCTTGCGGGACGGCTTATTGATGTGCCGGGACGAGGGTGCACGCCGCTATGTCATTGTCATGCCCACAGCTCTGCGAGAGAGAATTGTGTGGGCAATGCACGAAAGGCTTATGCACTTGGGCGTGCACAAGACCCTAGCCACAATCCAGCGGGACTTTGTCTGACCGCGCATGGCCAGGGATGTGGCTGACTTACTGAAGGGCTGTGTGCAGTGCACGCGGCGGAATTGGCCGGCCAAGCCCTGTTGTCCGCCCTTATAATCAATTCAGGTTTCCCGCATCAATGAGCTCGTCGCCCTGGACATCCTGGGTCCTTTTCCCGCCACCCCGTGGGGTAACACATTTTTGCCGGTAGGGGTCGAGTATTTTTCACGATGGCCCATGGCCAGCAGCGACCATCGCGGACGCTTTCCTAAACGGCTACGTTATGGACAAGGGGGCCCTCGAACATCTGCTGATGGACCAGGGAAATTTTTTTTTTCCAAATTGCTGCGGGAGGTGTGCTAAGATGGCGCCGATGATGGCAGCCTCGGCCGGTCAGTGCGCCCTGTTTTGTCTTGTTTTGTCTGTTAATTCAGTGTTCTGCCAAGATTTTCGGAGTTCTCTGACAAGAGACGAACTTCTAAACATCAGGGAAACAACTCCTGTGGATTTATTTCCCACTTTTCTGCTTCCAGCGGCAGAATTAGTGGGCGTTCTAGTCAAAGCCGTGCTAGGCTTTGCTCAAGCAGTGAAACGCCGTCGAAGGGGTAAAAGGTCGGGGGCTCTAGTACGGCTACGCAGACGCGGGATCCGAACAGTGCTTCCAAGCTTTTTCCTCTCCAACGTACGCTCACCGTGCAACAAAATGGACGAACTTCAGCGACTGATGGTGAAAAACAGAGACTTTCTTTATTCTTCTTGGTTCTTTCGGTAAAGTCACGTAGAAGGGAAATAATAAAATAATAAAAATAAACATAATAAAATAATTCTCACGACGTTTCGGCCACAACGCAAGCAGCCCTTCTATGTGAATTTACCGAAAGAACCAAGAAGATGAATCCCTGCAGTCACGAAAGCTTTAAATCGAAACTTTCTTTTATCTTCTGTTTTGTGCTTCACGGAGACATGGCTGTGTAATTTGATCCCGGACACTGCGTTACAACTGGCAGGCTTCCAACTCGTAAGATCGGATCGGGACATAGCACTCTCCGGCAAGACGAAAGGCGGTGGTATTTGTTTTTACACTAACAGTGGCTGGTGTGTAGATGTCACAGTGATTCTGCAACATTGTTCTCCGGACCTGGAATCATTTTTTTTTATAAACTGTAAACCTTTCTACTCGCCTCGCGAGTTCGCGTCACTCATTTTGGTCGGAGTTTATTTATCGCCGGGTCCTCAGGTTAAAGAGGCCCAACGCATGCTCGCCGACCAGATTCTGAGTGTGGAGTGAGCAAATCCGGATTCTCTGGTTATCGTACTCGGCGACTTTAACAAAGGTAATCTCAGCCACGAACTCCCCAAATACAGACAATTCATCAAATGCCCTACCAGAGAAGGGAACACTCTGGATCACTGCTACACTACAGTCAGTAGAGCCTACAACGCCATCCCCCAAACAGCACTGGGACACTCTGACCATGCCCTGGTTCACCTGATTCCTGCATACAGGCAGCATACAGGCAGAAACTAAAGCTCTGTAAACCTGCTGTGAGGACATCTAAACAGTGGACCAGTGAGGCTATGGAGGATCTGCGGGCGTGCTTGGACTGTACTGACTGGGATATGTTCACGACTGCTACCAATAGTCTGGATGAACTCACAGAGGCTGTGACGTCGTACATCAGCTTCTGTGAGGACTGCTGTATTCCAACACGCACCAGGGTGAACTTCAACAACAACAAGCCCTGGTTCTCAGCAAAGCTCAGAAGGTTGAGGTTGGAGAAAGAGGAAGCGTTTAGGAGTGGGGATAGAGACAGATTCAAGGAGTCGAAGAACAGGTTTAGCAAGGCGGTGAGAGAGGCGAAACGACTGTACTCAGAGCGACTAAAACACCAGTTCTCTGCTAACGACTCTGCTTCTGTCTGGAGAGGGCTCAGGCAGATCACCAACTACAAGCCCAGAGCCCCCCACAACACTAACGACTCCCGCCTGGCCAACGACCTGAACGAGCTCTACTGCAGATTTGAAAGACAATTGGACTGTCCTGAACTACCCCTTCCCACCCAAGAGGCCTCCCCCCTCCCACCCACTACAGAGACGACTCTCTCCATTCAGGAGGGAGAGGCTAACAGACTTTTCAAGAGGCGGAACCCCCGCAAAGCAGCTGGGCCGGACTCTGTCTCTCCAGCGACCCTCAAGCACTGCGCTGACCAGCTGTCTCCGGTGTTCAACATCTTCAACACCTCACTGGAGACATGCCATGTACCAGCCTGTCTCAAGTCATCCACCATCATCCCTGTGCCCAAAAAGCCAAAGCCAACAGGACTGAATGATTACAGACCCGTCGCCCTAACCTCTGTGGTAATGAAGTCTTTTGAGCGCCTGGTGCTGGCACACCTCAAAGCCATCACAGACCCTCTCCTGGACCCCCTGCAGTTTGCCTACAGAGCTAACAGGTCTGTGGACGACACAGTTAACATGGCCCTCCACTTCACCCTACAGCACCTGGACTCCCCAGCAACCTACGCCAGGATCCTGTTTGTGGACTTCAGCTCTGCTTTCAACACCATCATCCCTGCTCTGCTTCAGGACAAGCTCTCCCAGCTGAACGTGCCCGACTCCACCTGCAGGTGGATCACAGACTTTCTGTCTGACAGGAAGCAGTTCGTTAAGCTGGGAACACAAGTCTCTGACTCGCGGTCCATCAGCACCGGATCTCCTCAGGGCTGCGTCCTTTCCCCTCTGCTCTTCTCCCTGTACACCGACAGCTGCACCTCCAGTCATCCGTCCGTCAAACTCTTGAAGTTTGCGGACGACACCACCCTCATTGGGTTCATCTCTGGTGGGGATGAGTCTGACTATAGGTGGGAAGCTGACAACCTGGTGACCTGGTGTAGCCAGAACAACTTAGAGCTCAATGCTCTTAAGACAGTGGAGATGGCTGTGGACTTCAGGAAGAATACAGCCCCACTCAGCCCCATCACCTTGTGCGACTCCCCAGTCAACACTATGGAGTCCTTCCGCTTCATGGGCACTATCCTCTCCCAGGACCTCAAGTGGGAACTGAACATCAGCTCCCTCATAAAGAGAGCACAACAGAGGATGTACTTCCTACGGCAGCTGAAGAAATTCGACCGGCCAAAGACAATGATGGTGCACTTCTACACAGCCATCATTGAGTCCGTCCTCACCTCCTCCATCACCATCTGGTACGCCGCTGCCACTGCCAAGGACAAGAGCAGACTGCAGCGTATCATCCGCACTGCTGAGAAGGTGATTGGATGCAATCTGCCTACCCTCGAGGACCTGCACACCTCGAGGACCCTGAGACGAGCGAGGAAGATTGTGGCCGACTCCTCCCACCCTGGACACTCTCTGTTCCAGCTACTCCCCTCCGGCAGAAGGCTGCGGTCCATCAGGACCAAAACCTCACGCCACAAAAACAGTTTCTTCCCATCCACTGTTGGCCTCTTCAACAAGGCCAAGGGCT
The DNA here is from genome assembly GCF_964198595.1 of Lampetra fluviatilis. NCBI lineage: Eukaryota > Metazoa > Chordata > Hyperoartia > Petromyzontiformes > Petromyzontidae > Lampetra > Lampetra fluviatilis. The sequence continues at coordinate 22,183,371 of NC_136275.1, read as the reverse complement.
CACACTGACTTTAGAACTTTATCTGCACAATGACACCTTGCCATATTTGCACTATGTTGCCATATTTGTATTTTTGTATTTTAATATTGTATATTATAGCTATTTTATATTTTAATTTATTCAAAATGTATACATACTTTAGCTCCTTAGTATTAGTTAGACTTTGTACTTTTTGTATAGTTAGACTTGCACACCACTTAATTAAGATTTAAGATTCTCATATGTTGAATGTGTAATGTAGTAACTCGGCGGGAGACGACTTCACGGGTAACACACTCTTTATTTTACCAAACTCGTTCACAGGTGACTAACACCTACTTTGTATCTCGGGTGACAAACACCCACTTAGTATCTCGGGTGACAAACACCCACTTAGTATCTCGGGTGACAAACACCCACTTAGCTACCCTGGCGACTAACGCCCACTGAGCTACTCGGGTGACCAACACCCACTTAGCTACTCGGCGACTAACGCCCACTGAGCTACTCGGGACACTCCCTGCCCGGGGTATCCGTCTTGACTGTGGGTTCCCAGCCCGACCCACGTGGGCGTCGGACCCCGGGTCCCACAGTCTCGCCTCCGAGCCACACAGGGCCCCGGTCCCTACAAGGACGGCGGGACTAGGGGTCTCGGGGCACTAGGTCTTCAGCTCCGTCTTCTGGTCTTCAACTGGGTAACTCTCCCCGAGTGCTCTCGCGCGTCCCCCTTTATACCCCACCTGCGGACGTCGCTGCGAGCACCCATCCTATTCGACCAATCACTGGGCGCTGGCTACGATCCTGTTTTCCCACATCTCAGCGTGCCTCAGCACCCACGCCGCGCCGCCCCGTCATCTGTCACTCCCGGCGCGCGCGTCCACACCACGCCCACAACGCGTGCCCAACCCCGCACCTCGCGCCGCCCCGTGATCCATCACTGTCACAGTCGGCGCACGTCAACACCACCACTACATCACCCCCTACCACATAGCTCGCAGCCGACCCGGCTGCTATAAAAATATACAAACCCCCCTGTGTGCCCCGTAACACAACACAACAACAAGAACAACAACTAACGTAACAACCCAACACAACGCGAACACTACCATCCGCAACCATCAACCAATGCCACCGCGACAACAGAACAATATATACAATCCGGCGAGTGACAATAGCAATGTGTATGCAGCAAGAAAAATAAATGGATTTTTTTTTTTTTTTTTTCTCTCTCGACTCGTGCAGCGTCCCATTCTTTCCGAGCGTCCCTACAACGGGACATTACCCCGGCAGAGGGGAACACCGGGCGAGCTCGGTGTCGAAAAAAACGTCTTCATGAAAATTGTTGTGCCCTAGCCCGAGTCCGCCTTGCCGGTCCGTCGTACGGCACCAGACGCGGTTGAACGTCCGGTGGTGCCGGCGGTTCAGGAAGACATCGGCCAGGCATCGAGGACCCGTGCGTGCCGCGGGGTTCAGGCTCCCGACGGTCAGCAGCCGTCAAGCCCGAGGCACCTGGGGGTGGGTCAGGTGGAGACACGTGAGGATCAGCCTGCGACACCTCCCTCCCCGAGTCGACGGTCACATCACACGCCCGGTCGTTACGGCACAGAACGGGGTCACACGGTGCCGCATAGGGCTTCAGTCGGGAGGGGTGCACGTACCAACGGCGTTTTTCCCATTTAATCTGTATACTCTGGGGTCGTGCAACCCGCACAATTTCCACCGGTCCCCTCCAAGGTCTCAACAACTTGGGGGACGTAGCCAACGGTGCATGTGGACAATGCAGCCAGGCCTTATCGCCTGGTTTCCAATCATGCGTATGCACCCTCCGCCCATGCAATCTCTCGTTCGCAATTTGCCGAGACCGCGAATTCAACCTCGCCGCCTCCCGCGCTTCAGTCAATTTGGCGATATTAAATTTGATGTGGTCTGCCAATTTTGATTTTGCTCGTGGCTGGGAAATCCCCAGTTGGACGTCCATGGCCGGATCGGCCTCCCGCCCATACATAAGAAAAAATGGGGAAAACCCCGTCGCCGCATGAGGGGCCATTCGATAGGCCGCGAGTACCCCCGGCACCTGTAAGTCCCAATCAACCTGATCGTCGCAGACCTGTTGGCACAACATAGACGTAATCGTCCTGTTCAGACGCTCAACCATCCCGTCAGTCTGCGGGTGGTAGGGGGAAGTACGCACTTTCTTTGTACCCAACAGGTCGCACACCTCGCGCAACAAAACGCTCGAAAATTCTTTCCTTGATCCGTCAGCAAGCGTTCGGGGGCGCCCTTGTCCAAAACATAGCCCTGGACGAAGGCGTCCGCCACCGCTGCAGCCGACTGGTTGGCGAGTGGCCATGCCATGGGCCATCGGGTGAAGTATTCTACGCCAACCAGCAGGAACTTATTTCCCCTTGGTGTAGCAGGAAAGGGCCCCAAGATGTCCAACGCAACTAATTCGTTTATGCGCCAAACTTGAATGGATTGCAGCGGTGGATTAGCTGCCAATGGTGGCGGTTTTCTTTTGGCGCACCCTACGCATCCCTTAAGAATATTCGCCACGTCGTTACCCATCCCCGGCCAATAATAGTCTCGCTGGATTAGGGCGAGCGTTTTGTGAAAACCCAGATGCATGAGCCGTTCATGAGCTGCCAGAACGACCCTACCCCGCATAGCAACAGGCACAACGAGCACGTGACGCCGGGACATGTTGTCCCACTTCATCAAAAGGCGCTGTCTGCACACCCAGGAACCGACCCGCGCATCCCCTACCTCGGGAGCGCCAACTTTTCGACGTAGCGTAAGTAGGGAACCGTCGGACATTTGGAGACGGCCCCACTCAATGAGGGGCAACGACAACAGCGAATCCCTCCCCGTGGGGGCGTCGACTCCCGGCGTGTCAGTGGCGGCGAGCGCAACTCCCGGGGTGCCGGCGACCGGGGGTTTGCACCGCGCCGATCCCAACAAACATGTGCAGTCCGTGCACGGTGGCAACCGCGACAAGGCGTCCGCATTTGAGTGTCGCAATCCCTTGCGGTAAATCGTCGTGAATTGGTAGTCCTGAAGGACCTCCAACCATCGGGACAATTGGCCCGATGGTTGTGCCACGCGCATAGCGTATTGTAGAGCCGCATGGTCCGTACGGACCGTAAAATGACGGCCGTAAAGATACGGCCTGAATTGCTGTGTAAAAAACACAATCGCTATCAATTCACGACGAGTTACGCAATAGCGTTGTTCGGCGGGGGAAAGAACTCTACTACCGTAGGCGACCACCCGTTCAACCCCCCCGACCACCTGTGAGAGCACCCCCCCGATACCCGTGTTGCTGGCATCTGTGTCAAGCAAAAACGGTTGTGTGAAATCGGGGTAACACAAGGGGGGAGCCTGCACCAAGGCGTCACGAAGGGAGCAGAACGCAGCCTCCTCTTCCGCCCCCCAGTGAAACCGCACACCCTTAGCCGTCAAAGCGTGCAGGGGCCTGGCTATGGTGGCAAACTGCTTGACAAAACGACGGTAATAGGAGGCGAAACCAATGAAACTGCGAACCTCCGTGACCGAGGTTGGCGTTGGCCATGAGCTGACGCAGTGCGTCTTAGCAGGGTCCGTCGAGATCCCTGAACGACTCACGATATGGCCCAAATACCTGACCGATTCCCGAAGCAGAAAGCATTTAGCCGGTTTAAATTTAAGCTTAGCGGAACGCATCCTGAGGAACACCGCTCTCAGTCGCTGGAGGTGCTCCTCAAAAGTTCGACTGAAGACGATGATATCGTCGAGATAAATCAAACAGGTATCCCATTGGAGGCCCGACAAAACCAATTCCATGAGTCTCTGGAACGTGGCGGGAGCGGAATGTAAGCCCATGGGCAACCGGTTGAATTCAAATAGGCCACCAGGTGTCCGGAAAGCGGTTTTAGGTTTAGACTCGTTATCGAGTGGCAATTGCTAAAATCCGGAAAGCAGATCGAGTGTGGAAAAAAACTGTGCTCCCGCCAAGGCATCCAGCGACTCATCCATCCTGGGGAGCGGATACGCATCCGCCATCGAGATTTTGTTTAAGCGGCGGAAATCGACACAAAACCGCAAGGACCCGTCATGTTTTTTTACTAGGACAATAGGAGCACCCCACGGACTAGAAGAGGGCGAAATGATATCGGCCGCCAACATATCATTAACCGCCGATTGCACATGCTCCTTCTCGGCTGGGCTGAGCCGGAAGGGATTCTGACGAATAGGGGCCACGTCCCCTGTAGCCATGTGGTGGCGCAACAGGTCAGTGCAGCCGATATCGTACTTATGTTTGCTGAACACGTCAGCAAACTCGAGTAGCAAACCCCTCAATGCTCCCAATTGCACCTTGGACAAGTTAGCCGAACCGGCACACAACGAGTCCAACCACTCAGTCCCCTCATCACTTGGAGGATGCGACTCGACAGTGAAATCTGCTTGAGCCACGAGCCGTTCCTCAACGGGTAGCGGCGCGGCGTGAGCCAGCACCGTTCCCTGCGCAATTACGGCCGGCCGCGAGCCCGTATTCAAGACCATTACGAACGGCTCACTGTCCCCTCTCACCATGGTTTGAGCAACCGCTAAATCGAGGCCCCTTCTGGCCCTGTTAGACGGCCCCAACAGCACCCCCTGTGCCTCCGCACCCACCTCGAGTGGTTTCCTCAACCGAAGGGGTACCAACATTTGCGATCCCGGGGGCACCCGTACAGTGTGAGTTGCCAGCGCCTGCACCGTCGCACAAACCGTGCGTATTTTGGTAGGGCTCGTCAAGAACGCAATCCGCCGACCTGACGGAAGCTCAATGCAGGCCTGATCTATAAGAATTTTGATGGGCATTTTGGACAAAAAGTCCGTACCTAGCAAACAGGGAACGGCCAGCGATGATGATACAAAAATAGGGCCCGCCAATTTGATGTCACCAATGCAAATAGTCGCCCGAATCTGGCCGATGATCCCCAGGGATCCCCCATTCGCCGCATAAAATGGCACGTCTACTGGCAGAAGGGGTCTACTTTGGACGGGAAGAATGTTATAAATAAGGTCCGAGATGATAGTGGCCGACGCACCCGTGTCCACCAGCACCCGGACCTCAACCCCGTCAATAAACCCCGTCACCACGGACGACCCGGCCGACGCAGCCACTATCCTGTGGGCCAATTCGGACCACTCGACTGCTTGCGGGCCGTGTACGGACCCCCCTCGCCGAAGTGAACCCCCGGCACCCAGCCGCGAACCCCCCACCGCCAAGCGGCGACCCGAATGTGCCGTGTTTGTGGACCGAACGTGTGAGGTGCCGCGACTCGCCGGGTTTTGTTGGGATGACTTGTGGGCCTGGTCGTCGTCCCGACGTGGTCCTGTGGCGCGCTGACGCGGGGCCCGGCACCCGGCTGCGACGTGGCCCCGAAGGCCGCAGTTGTAGCAGACGACGAGGGACGTCATAGGTTTCGGTTGCTCCAGCTTGCGGGATGAACGTGTGGGCGAACGACCTCCCGTTCTCCACTCCCCCGGACGCGATGCAGCGAAGGCCTGCTCCTGATCCGCAGCTGGCTGAGGTTCGGCGATCGTGGCGGCCAGTGCCGCGTTCCCCGCCCATTTGCAGACGACCCCCGGCTTGCGTTTGAGGACCTCGTACGCGTGAATGCTCGTGGCGATCGCCAGGGAGCAGATATCCATTTCGTCCGCCACATTGATGGGGACCCCCAACTCGTGGGCCAACGCCAGCAGCTGCTCCGTCACCATGGCGTCCTTCCCCTCCTTATCCATGCGGGGAAAAGCTGCGTCCGCCAAGGCGAGCAGTGCCGTGCGATAGGCGAGCGTCGTTTCTCCAGCCACCTTCCGCCGATCGTAGAACTGGTGGCGACACGTGGAGGGCGGTTTGAACACCTTCGCCATCAGGTGTAGTGCGGCCTGGAGCGTAGAGCGGGACGACCTTGCAGCAGATGTGAAGGCTGCAAGCGCGTCGTCGTCGAGCATCGCTGGCAACGCACGCAGGGCAGTGGTGTCGGACCACCCCGACATCTCCTGATGAGCGAGGAACCTTCGTTGGAAGGCTCCCCAGTCGCCCCCATCCGCCTTGAACGCCGACAGCACGGGCAATCTTTGCTGGAGGACCCGATCGTCGTCGACGTCGGAGAGATTTTCCCGCGCTCCGCTGTAGTTGTGTAAAATGTCGGCTCGGTTGTCAGGCGCAAAATGGAGAGCTCCGGCGCGCGCTGATGACGTGGGCTGCGCTGAGCGGAGGTCTCCGGCCACGTGGTGTCCGTGTTTCCCGCCAATCGATGGCGGCCCCTCAAAAACGGCGGCAACTTCCAGACTTTTGGCGCGAAGCGCCTTTTGGCGGGATCCCTCCAACGTCGCTTTCTCCACCAACCCCGCAGCCGTTTTTCCGCTCGCCGGAACAGAGATGTCCGCCAAGACAGCGGCGGCGGCGAGTAGCAACTCCGCCAACCGGGAGTGCGCGTCTTGGAGGCTGGTGTCGGAGGCGAGCGGAGCGTCGGCCATCACCGCGAAGTGCTGCATCGGCGGCAACTCCTCGTCCTCTCCTCCCGAGGTTGGTGTCCCCGGTACGCCGTCGTCGTCCCGACCTCGCTCGTGGGTACGGGTAGTCTTCCTCGTGTCCATACTTCTTGAAGACAGGTTTACTTCTGACGCCAGTTGTAATGTAGTAACTCGGCGGGAGACGACTTCACGGGTAACACACTCTTTATTTTACCAAACTCGTTCACAGGTGACTAACACCTACTTTGTATCTCGGGTGACAAACACCCACTTAGTATCGCGGGTGACAAACACCCACTTAGTATCTCGGGTGACAAACACCCACTTAGTATCTCGGGTGACAAACACCCACTTAGCTACCCTGGCGACTAACGCCCACTGAGCTACTCGGGTGACCAACACCCACTTAGCTACTCGGCGACTAACGCCCACTGAGCTACTCGGGACACTCCCTGCCCGGGGTATCCGTCTTGACTGTGGGTCCCCAGCCCGACCCACGTGGGCGTCGGACCCCGGGTCCCACAGTCTCGCCTCCGAGCCACACAGGGCCCCGGTCCCTACAAGGACGGCGGGACTAGGGGTCTCGGGGCACTAGGTCTTCAGCTCCGTCTTCTGGTCTTCAACTGGGTAACTCTCCCCGAGTGCTCTCGCGCGTCCCCCTTTATACCCCACCTGCGGACGTCGCTGCGAGCACCCATCCTATTCGACCAATCACTGGGCGCTGGCTACGATCCTGTTTTCCCACATCTCAGCGTGCCTCAGCACCCACGCCGCGCCGCCCCGTCATCTGTCACTCCCGGCGCGCGCGTCCACACCACGCCCACAACGCGTGCCCAACCCCGCACCTCGCGCCGCCCCGTGATCCATCACTGTCACAGTCGGCGCACGTCAACACCACCACTACAAATGTATGCACCTTCCTGCCAAAGTAAATTCCTTGTCTGTGCGAACTTTCATGGCGAATAAAGCACAAATACAGCATCTGTTAATATCTTTCTCGAAGGCTTCCAAGAGCTCTTTTAGACCACCCAGCGGCCCCCGTCTACCGGTGGCCCCCTACAATATCATCCAGTCACGTGTCATCAGGTCAACCAGCGTATCTTGCCCCAACGTAACCCTGGCTGGCTGACGCTCCCTCTCGCTCCCTCACCGGGAGCCCGCACTGCACACTGATCGTGGTGCCTCCGCGCTGACCAGCGCTTACCCAAGCCCCGCTAAGGCGGGTACTACGTCCCGTAAGCGGGCTACACATGTCAGCACATTATTCGCTGTGGCTCCGTAAGCCCGGCACCACACAGTGACAATCACAGGAACTACACACACACACATAGACTCACACACATACATAGACTCACCCAAACATTGGCCTACACACACATATGGACTTACACACACAGACATGGACTTTAGATACACACAAATGGAGTTACACACACATATCGATTCACACACACATTGACTTACACACACACATAGCGACGTACACACACATATGGACTAACTCACACACATATGGAGTCACACACATACACATCGACGTACACACACACAGTGACTTATCTCTCTGGCGAGCCTTAGCGAGGAGCAGTTTGAAAACAAAGGTCTTCCCAGGACTGGCAGGTGCATCAAGGAAAAAAAAGACTCGATTTGTAGTCTCAATGTCTTCCAAGATTTTCGTGTAGGCTTCTATTTGTGCATCCATCAGCTTTGGTTTATTTTCCTAACTAAATTTAAGAAGCTGTAAAGCATAATAGCATATTTAACGTAGGATCTCTTGAGCAAGGGCATGCAGGTTGTCCCTGTAGGGTGTTGGTAGTCCCATTGACGTGAGGTATTTTCCACCAATGAAGTGCAGTTTGTCCTGAAGGAGGATAAGGGACTGTTTGAAGATGACATAAGAAAAGTTGACGTCGAGATTTGTATTTTCTCATTGAGTTCCGTGGAGGATGTCCTCACTCATGCCCTCTTTGTATTTTTGCCAGAGTCCCATGGGGTTAGATGGGCTGCAAACTTCGAAGATTTATGCAGCAAAGCAATGTCAGTTGGAAAGGGGACTGTCCAACAGAAGCTTCTGTCATAGCTTTACGAAGATGGTGATCATGCGTAAGAATTGCATGAAGATTGCAAGCTTCCCTGAAGGTATGACAGACAACTCCTTCCACTGTTTAGAGGTCTTGGAAAGATTTTTGCCCTTTGGCAACATGGAGAAGCATTGGGAGAAAGTAGCACTGCTGATTGTTGGCATGAACTGTGTAGACTCGTCCTAAGGCATCAGATTCACCGTCAGCAGCACGTCGCTTCCATTTTTTTTAGCAGTCCATGTATAGTAGGAGGGAACTTAATGGTAGCGCAGGTTGGCAGCAAATGGGTCAAAACAAAGAACGCCATAAGGTGGAGCCAGGGCCTGCTGTTGGGCATTTCCTTTGGTGACGTAGATGCGTTGACCATTTTGGAGGTGAAGTGCCAAATGGACGACTGTGGGGGAACGGTCATGGGTGGGGAAGCCAATAATTCTGCAAATGGCCTCATTGTTGCTGATGTATGTTCCTTGCAAAATAAGTTTGATCTCATGTACACTTTTCCCCTCTGTTTTGTAAGGCAAAGACAGCCATGTCAGAGCCTTTGCTGATGTATTGGCAAACATATTTGATGGCTTTTTTAGAATAGCAGAATTTCACATTAATGTGGGCCTGGAAGATTTTGCACAGAAGAGGGCAGTAGGGAATGATCCACCGGTTGTGAATCTTAATTAGCGAGTTAGTGGTAGGTGTGAGCATTGTTTGAAATCCACCATGCTCAGTATTTCTGTGACGATATAGAGGATAGCCATCATGGACCGACTGAGTGTTTTTCAAGTAGTTCCGTGGATACCTCTTGGTCCACCTGTGGTCTTGCATACATGGTGCATTTGGATAGAACTGGCCACATGGGCCATGTACCATTTGGTTGCAGACCGCATGAGGTAGCTCAGCACTGATAAATGTGTCAATGTGACTTGCATGAATTGTTTCCTTCATCCATATCGAAATGTGAGCATGAGGAAGACGACGTTTTCGCCACCCAATGGTGTGCAAGTTACTGCTTGTCTATCCAAAGACGCCACCTTTGTTGGTCGTAATAAGCATCATGAGGTCATAAACTTTGAGTTTTAAGACCCTCGCTAAGATGTCTTGTCTGTCTGGTGGCTTTTGGTTTGGATCAAGGTAAACCTGGATGTCCTTTCATTTGGGATTGCAAGTGAAGGTGATGAGGAGATGGGGCGTGGCATATTGGCTGATGTATGTCATGGCATCCTGAGTCTTTTCATGCATGTATCTTGGTGGAGCTGTGAAGGATGAAGGCAAAATAACTAATCAGCCCACATTGTGACCGTTTGCATCTCCTTCGGCATTGATGGCGTCCCAGAGATGACCATACTGTTCACACGCAGGCGGTTTTTATTCAGTTGATTGTAAAGAAGGCGCTCACTCTCAATATTTGCATACCATCGACAACATACTGGTGAAAGAGGTTGGCGCACCATAATATGTGGTTTCCTCCTGTGTCCATGATCACGAAGGAATAGAAGTTTTTTTAGAGGAGACAGTTTTGTGAGGATGTCTTTGTCCTGCAGCTTTGTAATTGGAGGAATCTTGACGTGGTACCCATCTTGGCCTTGCGACAGGAAAAAGTGTCATTGTAGGGCATCATATGCTCTGTTAGTGTCAGGAAATCGTGCGATGGTGTTTTCTTGGTATGGAAGAACAATGTCTCTCTCACAATGTTCCTCACCCACGTAAGAAAGCAAGGTCAACAATATTTGGAGCATTGAACCTCCCTGCGTGCTCCTCGCTTTGGTGGAAAGTAAAGGTGTTTTACGGCAAAATTTGAATGGGTGATGTCCCCACGATTGTAACAAAACGATAAACGAAATGCAATGGGCTGTAGCTAAGAAAGTCCAACGTATTTAGCAGTATAACATATTAATCAGCATCGCAGTACTACGTATCAGTAAATTGCGTGACGTGAGCAATCGAAACAATAGAAATGCATTGAATGAATACACTGGAATAAGTGTACATTATAGAGCAGCAGTCCGCACAGGTAAGTTGAGAAGCAGGCTACAGTCTAGATTATAGACTGCCAGTACGCCGACTTAATGACATAAGCAGTCGACATAAAAAGCTGGAAATATGGTCAGCAGCTGAAAAAGCAGGATACAGTCGACATGAAAGGCCGGCAGTACACTGAGTGAGGTAAAAAAGCAGGCAACAGATTATAGACTGGCATACACTCATAATGGCCAAATGCAAAATCAGCAGTGTAAATAAGAGAGTGCCAATGCACTGACGTTAATTAATCAGCAGACAGCAGGCCACAGCACAGACTGGCAGTACACCATCGCAGCGTCATAAAAACACACCAAAAAAAGAAAATATTTAGCAACCTATTAATGAAATATTAGTTTTCTGCACACAAACATTATTATTGTAATATTTGCCATCTGATTTGTTTCATACTAGTAAACAATGAACCTGAGTCCTTAGCGAAAGATTCAATAAAATTGTACTTTACATTGACGTGGTGAGGCCTAGTCCCGTGCAGAACCCACGGCCTCGCCTAGATTGCCCAGCCGGAGGAGGTGACACATTGCCAGGCGGGGGGCTGGGCCGCTCTCCCCATCCGCGCTGCATTAATGCTATATAAGCGCTCTAATGTTAATATCTACGGACTTTATAGCAGCAACTGCACGCATTGGGGTGGGGGGGAGAAGAGGACATAAGACTGTGAAAAATGAACCTCAGCGTTGTATATATATTTTTTAAGCATTGTTAACGCGAATGAATTTTTTTAGCGATCGTGTGTGCGTTGCTAATGGCAACTCCTGTTAGCGTTTCGCGCATGCACAATTGCGTGCTTTGTCCCGCAGCCGGCAGAAAAACTGTATAAATAAATAACGAAAAATCGCACGAAATTGCGAATTAAACTAATTTAAAGAATTCCATCCCCGGACTCAAGCACAATTTCCAAAATCTTAAACAAACACAAGATCCAGGTCCGATTCAATACAGTACACAAAATCCGTGATTTGATCCCATCTGTGAAGGATGTCATTCCTGACATGCAATACCCTGGTGTCTACAAAATAAATTGTGTCTGCGGCAGCAGTTACATTGGGGAAACGAAACAACATGTCTCGGACCATGTTCGCAAACACAAGGCAGATTTGAAACATAGCAGAACCAATACCTCTGCAATGGTTGATCATTGTTATAACGCAGTGGGTTCGCACGATATAGTTTTTTCCGACACCAAGGTACTCTGCAAACCTTCGGGCTACCATCAAAGATTTGTTCATGAAGCCATCCAGATATATAAACACAGAGACAATTTCAACCGAGAAGATGGATATAAGTTGAGCAATCATTGGAAGGACGTTATTAACCAAGCAAAGTCATAACTTGTTGTGGTGCTTCCATTTTCCCCTGACGTTTGGCTGTTATCTCTGACTCTCTGAGTTGCATTGCCCTGTTATGTGTCCTCTGCATCAATGGGCTGGGGTCTCACTAACATGGCCACCTCTGCTCCCTTAGCCTCGATGTTTGATGGTTCCGGCTGTGTGATGGGCTTTGTGTCTCACTGGCATGACCACCATTGCGGTCGTTCTCTTGCATAGACGCGCTTGCCTCACAGCACAGTTGGTAGCGCCACAGCTTGTGTTATACATAGACATGACATGAACTTGCTGAACCCCCTAATCTCCCTGCCTAATCTCTCCCATCAACATAGTGCTAATCTCCCATTAACACTGCTGTTGTGCGTATATGCGGGTATGATACTCTTACACAGCGACGGAAGCTCATTTCATGCTAATTTCTTTCCCTAAGCTCTCTCTCCCTAATCTCCCCTATTAACACAACTGACGTGCTTGCGTCCGGGGATGGAATTCCTTTCCAGCTCAGACCCCACTTGCTTGCCCATCGCCATGTAAATAACCTCTTGTTGTAACAGCTCTCTCGCTGGTTCAGCAGTTCCAATGTTGGATAATTTTTCCGTCTGAGGACGACCGCTTGTGTTGCGATCGAAACGTGACATATTATTTTTATGTTTTATTTTATGTTTCTACTTATATGACTTCACCGAAAGAACCAAAGAGTATAATTTAAAGGTGACGGACATGAAAAAAGAATAGCGCTTGCCAACCGCGGGGCTTACGGTGTGGTACCTGGCAAATCCCTCGCAAGTGCACGTACTACGACTAGCGCTATAGCGGCGGTGCGAACGAACGTGCTTCTGCGGACGTTTATATCCTAACCCGTGCACGCACTATGACTAATACTACAGCGGCGGCGCAAACGCACGTGCCTCTGCTGATGATTGTACTTTAATACGCGCACGTCCCACGACTAGTGCTATAGCGGCGGCGCGAATAAGGTGCGCTTCTGCGGGCGGTTTATATCCTAACCCGCGCACGCACTGCCATTAATGCTATGGCTGCGGCGCGAACATGCGCGCCCCTGCTGACATTTGTATTCTAACACGCGCACGCCCCACGGTTACCACTACAACAGCGGCGCAAACACACGCGCACCTGCAGGTGATTAATTTAACGAGCGCTTGTGCTGCGGCTCTGCCCTCGCCGCTCGTCCGCCTACGCAGCTGCTCCACGCACACACACAAATCACACTGCACCGATGCTCTGTGCTAACGTTTATTCATGGCGCATAACCCTGCACTGCCCGGAGGAAATATTCTGCGAGCAGAGCTGATCCTATCACTACCCAATTCCCGCAAACACTTACGTGCCCTGTTACGTACCTCGCAGCCATCCTCACGGCGTCGGACGGATGCGGGGAGAGGCGGAGGAACGGAGATGGGAGAGAACCTTGCCTATCACTGTCTCGTGGCGGGACTCGCTGGCATCTCACGGACGCCGGGAGTGGCTTGAAGAGGCTTGCTGGCCGAGAATCGGTCTGGGTCACCAAGCGACAGGAGATCAGAATACCCCTGAACCATTTCGGGTTCCCCTTTTTATGCCCTGGGATTTCAAATATCCAGTGTTACATTACGTCATCCTACACAGCCAATTTTGCGCCTACCTTTTGATTTTCAAACGTTTCGCTGCCATTACCTAGGGCATTACATTACGCTATCTCCCAGCCAATTGTCTCCCGCGCCCGCATTCCTTACCCCCAACTCAGCCGGCTTAATCGGAGAGGCCGCCGGCTGCCGATTACACACCCGCGGTGTGCACAGGGATTTCCCTCTCACCTCCGCGTCTGCGCTGCTCGCGTAATATTTCACCCTGGCCCCTCCCCGGTGCTGTGAGCATCTAATTGCGGTTAGCCCGGTGAGCTTCTGTGCGTCCATACAATTTTCAGCCAATTTAGGGGGGGGGGCGCAATGTAATTTGTTCTGGGGTTGTCGGCAAATCTCCTGGCACCGTGAAACCGTTGGACTTCCCCTCTAGGGGCTCTTCGGATGAAAACCCGTGGTGCCAGGCGATCCCCCGCCGGGACACTATGTGTGTGTGTGTGTGCGCGGCGTGTGTGCGTTCAGGGCGGGGGTAGGGGGGGAGTCGCGGCGCTTGCGGAGTGGCTCCGCGGTCGTGGCACCACACTGGCAGTTCAATCACCGAGCTTAAAAACCATTGCTACAGTCTCCATTATAGACTGCCAGTACACTCACCAAACTTAATAACCAGGCTACAGTCTATATTATAGACTGCCAGTACACTCACCGAGGTTAAGATCCAGGCAACAGTCTACATTATAGATTGCCAGTACACTCACCCAGCTTAATAACCATTGCTACAGTCTATATTATAGACTGCTAGTACACTCACCCAGCTTAATAACAATTGCTACAGTCTACATTATAGACTGCCAGCACACTCAACAAACTTAATAACCAGGCTACAGTCTACATTATAGACTGCCAGTACACTCACCCAGATTAATCACCATTGCTGCAGTCTACATTATAGACTGCTAGTACACTCACCAAACTTAATAACCAGGCTGAAGTCTACATTATAGACTGCCAGTACACTCAACGAGGTTAAGAACCAGGCTACAGTCTACATTATAGACTGGCAGTACACTCACCCAGTTTCTATCGAAACACAAGCGGTCTTCATCAGGTGGAGAGGAAAGAGGGGTCAAGCCTCCAAATGCTTAGAAGGGCTTCGAAAGTGAGTGAGCGGGGGACGAGAGTTGCGAGGCAGCAGCAATGAAAGCTGTGCGGCATAAAGAGCATGGGCGGGGCAGCCACTGCTAATGTAGGAGTAAAGCGCGAGAAGTAGGAGTAAAGCGCGAGATAGAGGTTGAACTGAAGGCGAGGGACGCAGTCCAAGTGTGTTAGACAATGGGGGGAGGGAGGGGGTAGAGATAGGGGGGGAGAGACGGGGCGGGGGGGGGTAGAGATCGGCGGAGAGGGGGGGGGGTAGAGATAGGGGGAGAGAGGGGAGTAGAGATGGGGGGGGGGGCATTGCACCTCGCTACACACATCCACACTGCTGATGGTAGAGGTTGACAAGAAAACACAAATCAAATCATGACCCAAAGTGGTTGATGACATCTTTCCAATGATTGTTGAGTTTATAACCGTCGTCTCGGTTGAAATTGTGTCTGTGTCTATATATATGGATGGCTTCGTGAATGAATCGTTTTTGATAACCAGTCGGCTTGCAAAGTACCATCGTCTTAGAGAAATCAATTTCATGTGAGCCAGCCGCATTAAAGTAATGATCAGCCACAGCAGAAGTATTGGTCCTGCCGTGTTTCAGATATGCCTTATGTTCACGAACACGGTCCGAGGCATGTTGTTTAGTTTCCCCAATGTAACTGCTGCCGCAGATACAGCTTAGTTTGTAGACGCCGGGATATTGCATGTCAGGAATTTTGTCCTTCACAGATGGGATCAGATCACGAATTTTATGCACTGTGTTAAATCGGACCTGGATCTTGTGTTTGTTCAAGATTTTGGAAATCTTTTTGGTTATCCCTGCTATGTAAGGCAAGGTGATGGTTTTGATTGGATCTTCAGATGGCTCCTTCCTCACGGTTGGGGTGATGGCTTTGCAGAATTTGTAGTCAGAATATCCAACCTCTACCGTCAGCAGTGTGGATGTGTGTAGCGAGGTGCAATGCCCCCGCACCCCATCTCTACCCCCTCCCTCCCCCTATCTCTACCCCCTTCCTCCCCCATTGTCTAACACACTTAGACTGTACCCCTCGCCTTCAGCTCCACCTCTATTTCGCGCTTTACTAAATAACTACTGCTGGTTTTTATGATTATCATCATCAAATCTGAGATGATTCATGTTTTTTTCCATTCATATTTGTAATAAAGGACTCTCTCTCAGATGTCGATCTCCGTTGTCCTTTATTGGGTTCGTAGAATCTCGATACCACGGCGTCTCGCTCAGGCACGCGTCCCTCACGACGACCTCTCCACAGCCCCTCGGCTGCTCCTATATGCAGTCTCCCTGCTGCTCCGATATGCAGTCTCCCTGCTGCTCTGTTAGGCAGTCTCCCTGCTGCTCTGCCTTGCAGCCACACCGCTGCTCCGCTCTCTAGCTTCACTGCTGCCCCATATACAGCTAGCCTCCCACAGCCGCTAGCTCTCTGCGTCTGACACCAATGGCTAACGATGTCGACGTCTCCCACCGCGTGGCGACCGCGCCACTCTCTCCGTCCTGCCCAGCGTGGCCTCCTCCTGTTTCACTCCGTCTCAACTCCCCCTTCCCCTTCCGGTTCTCTCCCTAAATCCTCTCCCCCACGTGACCCTAACTCCACCCACTCCCCACGTGACCCAGACTCTGCCCCCCCTCAATCCTTGCTCGCATTACATATTTATGCTTTTATATCTCCGATATAATTTTTTGTAAACATCTTATAATTTTTCTGTGAATAACTTAAGAGAAAAGTGTTCCTTTGTCTGACTTCCCTCAAAAATATATTTGATTACTTTCGTCATGATAAAATAAAATGAAGTAAATAAATTGAGAAGAGCAGATTTGAGTGCTTTTGAAAACTTGATGAAAGGAAACTTTACAATGTGCGTAAATGGGAATGGTTATCCATAATAGAGGTTTTTGGGTTAGATCGCGTAAATATTTAAATGTGTCGTTAAAACCCGCCACCACCCGACACAGCCAACTAGTAAGGGTTGTCACGTATACAGAACATGCCAATTCGTCACTAGTACAGCACACTAGTGTGTTGGAGAGCGAAGGCACAACATTTACAATCTGAGTACAACGTTTCGCCAGTAAATACAACTAGTTTCATAACGCTACAGTCAGATTTGTGGAGTCTTACTGTTTCGTTCCCTACATATAGGCCTAGATGTGCTGACCACGCAGCTGCGTTCTTGCACAATGTGGGGGGGGGGGTTTACTGAGGCAACGTACATTATGCATGGCCGTCCTCCCCATCAGTTGGTATGGTTGTGCATGCGTCATAAATAAATAAATAAGGAAGCGCATAGAAATCGCACAAATTCGCGAATTAAACTAATTTAAAGTTGACAGATGTGAAAAAAGTATAGCGCTTGCTCACGGCAGGGCTTACGGCATGGTACCTGGCTATTTTTATTTTACGTAAACCCCACCGTTGGAGAGGCAAATCCTTCGCAAGCACGCGAACACACATGTAGTGGGTCAATAACTAGAGGAGAGTCGCTCTGAGGCAACACGTATTTTTATTACCAAATAATTCCTAACACAAAGGGATAACGGCCCCTTACACCCGATACACCTCTCACTGGCTATTCTAACTCTTCTTGAGTGAATCTTGGTCTTCACTAGAAAAAAGCTGGGGTTGACCCTTGCCAGGGGTACGACTCTGTCCGTGGGCCCTTCTCTTCAGTCTTCACTGGTATAGCTTAGAGCCGACCCTTGCCAGGAGTACGGCTCTGCCCATTGGGCTCTTCTCTTCAGGAGGCTCGAGATCTTCGGGTGGACGACAACTGCCTGGACCGTTTAGAGGTCCGGCTTTTATTCAAGTCCGTGGCTTGCTCCGCCCCAGCCACGCATTCCTTCCAGGACCTTCCGCCAGGTACTGGGAGGGTGACGTCATCCCCCAGCCCCCCTCCCGGGGTCTGGGGTCTGCGTCCCAGAATTTGTTTTCCCATCGGGGTTATCATTGGCCGCATGGGCCATCGTCCCTTGACACTGGGCTCAGTCACACTACCGCCCCCTATTGACACGTGTGGGATACTACCAACTGACAGCATGGGGAGTGCATAATAATACCTCTACACACAAACCCACACACAAACACACAAACCCACAGACAAATTTTTACTTTTATATATATAGATTGATCAGAGACCATACACAATCTTAATTTGGGAGCTTTCGTGACTGCAGGAATTATTATTTGGTTCTTTTCGGTTAAGTCACGTCTAAAAATAAAATAATAAATCAAAATAAAACAACACATTACGACGTTTCGATTGCAACACAAGCAATCATCATCAGGCATAAAAGAAATAGCAACAAAAATCTAACTAGAAAACTATAGACCGACATACAAGCAGACAGACATCACAACGGCACACATAGAGAGGAGTATACAGGCACACAAAAATTAAATAACCTAGTAAAATATTGAAATGTGATGTAATACAACACAGAGAGTCGGTTAACACACAATTAACGCATGGCCTGGTTGACTACGTGTTTCAAAATTTGCTAAGTTAGAATTTTAAGTGTGAGCAACAAATATCTAACTAGAAAACTATAGACAGACATACAAGCAGACAGACATCACAACGGCACACAGAGAGGACACAAATCGGCTGTGTGAGCAACAAAAATCTAACTAGAAAACTATAGGCAGACATACAAGCAGACAGACATCACAACGGCACACAGAGAGAGGACACAAATCGGCACAAAGAGATGGTCGTTTCTGTGACGGTCCCTTAAATATAGAGAGGAGGGGGAGGGGACGGGGGGAGGGAGAGGGCGGGGAGATCAATAGGTGCACGCCAACGTACTCCTATTGTAAGTGAGATGATAGACGCGGCACGGGAGGCAAACCTGAAAATTAGGACAAACGCGGCACGGGAGGCAAGCCTGAAAATTAGGAGATAAGCACACGAAAATTAAATAACCTTGTAAATTATCGAAATGTGATGTAATACAACACAGAAAGTCGGTTAACACACAATTAACGCATAGCCTGGTTTATTACGTGTTTCAAAATTTGCTAAGTTAGAATTTTAAGTGTGAAATTTCAAGGAGAGGACACAGGTAGAGAGAACAAATAGCCAGAAAGAAAAAAGGATAAGTTTAAAACTTCCCCGTAGAAGTGGTTCAATCTTAATTTGGGAGCTTTCGTGACTGCAGGAATTATGTTTTGGTTCTTTTCGGTTAAGTCACGTCTAAAAATAAAATAATAAATCAAAATAAAACAACACATTACGACGTTTCGATTGCAACACAAGCAATCATCATCAGGCATAAAAGAAATAGCAACAAAAATCTAACTAGAAAACTATAGACCGACATACAAGCAGACAGACATCACAACGGCACACATAGAGAGGAGTATACAGGCACACGAAAATTAAATAACCTAGTAAAATATTGAAATGTGATGTAATACAACACAGAGAGTCGGTTAACACACAATTAACGCATGGCCTGGTTGACTACGTGTTTCAAAATTTGCTAAGTTAGAATTTTAAGTGTGAGCAACAAATATCTAACTAGAAAACTATAGACAGACATACAAGCAGACAGACATCACAACGGCACACAGAGAGAGGACACAAATCGGCTGTGTGAGCAACAAAAATCTAACTAGAAAACTATAGGCAGACATACAAGCAGACAGACATCACAACGGCACACAGAGAGAGGACACAAATCGGCACAAAGAGATGGTCGTTTCTGTGACGGTCCCTTAAATATAGAGAGGAGGGGGAGGGGACGGGGGGAGGGAGAGGGCGGGGAGATCAATAGGTGCACGCCAACGTACTCCTATTGTAAGTGAGATGATAGACGCGGCACGGGAGTCAAACCTGAAAATTAGGACAAACGCGGCACGGGAGGCAAGCCTGAAAATTAGGAGACAAGCACACGAAAATTAAATAACCTAGTAAATTATCGAAATGTGATGTAATACAACACAGAAAGTCGGTTAACACACAATTAACGCATAGCCTGGTTTATTACGTGTTTCAAAATTTGCTAAGTTAGAATTTTAAGTGTGAAATTTCAAGGAGAGGACACAGGTAGAGAGAACAAATAGCCAGAAAGAAAAAAGGATAAGTTTAAAACTTCCCCGTAGAAGTGGTTCAATCTTAATTTGGGAGCTTTCGTGACTGCAGGAATTATTCTTTGGTTCTTTTCGGTTAAGTCACGTCTAAAAATAAAATAATAAATCAAAATAAAACAACACATTACGACGTTTCGATTGCAACACAAGCAATCATCATCAGGCATAAAAGAAATAGCAACAAAAATCTAACTAGAAAACTATAGACCGACATACAAGCAGACAGACATCACAACGGCACACATAGAAAGGAGTATACAGGCACACGAAAATTAAATAACCTAGTAAAATATTGAAATGTGATGTAATACAACACAGAGAGTCGGTTAACACACAATTAACGCATGGCCTGGTTGACTACGTGTTTCAAAATTTGCTAAGTTAGAATTTTAAGTGTGAGCAACAAATATCTAACTAGAAAACTATAGACAGACATACAAGCAGACAGACATCACAACGGCACACAGAGAGAAGACACAAATCGGCTGTGTGAGCAACAAAAATCTAACTAGAAAACTATAGGCAGACATACAAGCAGACAGACATCACAACGGCACACAGAGAGAGGACACAAATCGGCACAAAGAGATGGTCGTTTCTGTGACGGTCCCTTAAATATAGAGAGGAGGGGGAGGGGACGGGGGGAGGGAGAGGGCGGGGAGATCAATAGGTGCACGCCAACGTACTCCTATTGTAAGTGAGATGATAGACGCGGCACGGGAGGCAAACCTGAAAATTAGGACAAACGCGGCACGGGAGGCAAGCCTGAAAATTAGGAGACAAGCACACGAAAATTAAATAACCTAGTAAATTATCGAAATGTGATGTAATACAACACAGAAAGTCGGTTAACACACAATTAACGCATAGCCTGGTTTATTACGTGTTGCGAGCTGTACAGGGCGGGGTGATGTAGAGGTGTAATTGTGTATGGGCACGGATGGCTAACAAACACAAGGGGCGTGGTTAGGGCCGTACACAGAGGAGGTGCTCACACCGACGTCCGCACCTGCATCCCCCACGGGCCCCTCCTGGGGGCCGAGTACTATAAAAGGTGGTGAGCCGGAGGGCTCGAGGTCGAGTATTAGCTTAAACCAGCGAAGAGCAAAGACCAGCTAGAATAGGCCCCGGAGCTCCCCTGGCTCGCTGTCCTTGTCAGGGCCGACCAAGGCAAGCCGGTGGCGTGGCCCCGAGAGCCCAGACTGACGTTCTTATAAGAGCCGGTCTGGAGACTCAGGGTGCCGGGATCCCAGCTTGACCAGGGCTGGGATAGGTAGCCTTCCCTAGCTCCGTAGTGGAGGACTCGGGCGTAGGTTAGTGGGGTTGGATGTTGCGTCTCCCTGTTAGACGAGTGAAGGGGACGATACCCCTCTAAGTGCTGTGTGTACCCGTTACTGTACACAAGTTTGTGTTAATAAATAAGTGTGCCTCCGACCCCGTCGTCAAAGCCTCCTGAATACTTACTACACCTGTGTAAATTTCAGTGGACACTCGGTGGGGAGCAGGGACGGGCAAATGAACTTCAGCAGAAGGGGAGCGGAGAGGAGCAAGGAGGCTGCCTCTGACGCCACTTGCTCTGGCGACGGTGTCAGGCCTGTGGTGGTCCACGATGCACGGGATCGAGCTTCACCTGGAGTCAGGGTGTTGCGAATGTAGCCCAAAGCGGGTGGTCAACCCCATCTAAGGCTAAACGTGCCTTATTTAAGGGTGTGTGTGTGTTCAGGAACGCGTAGGCTTAGGTGTGAGTGTCGGGATGAAGGGGTCATCCTGTAAGATATTGTGAGTGCGCTGTGGTGTTCCAGAGATACGCTACTGCGTGAGAACTGGCAGGGTGGCTTGTCTAAAAATAAGACCGACCAACCCTATTGAATTGCCTCAGGTGAATGGTCTCGACTGTTGTCACAAGACTTGACCCACAATATACACGGCAGTAATCTGGCTGACCAAAAATATAAGTGACGCGGATAAAGGTGAGCCTTTGAAAGCAGGCAAGAGACTAAGCATCACAGGGATGATGGCTGGTGGTTTAAACTGTGGAGTCGCAGCCTGAAAGGATGTCGACTGCAGAGATGAAGTATTGAGATCACTCTGTATTCAGGCACTCGATGAATTGTGTCATTATGAGACCATGAGAGGTGACAACTTGGAGGCCTTCATCCAGAAGTGGATAAATCATGACCGACAATGTCGTTTTCATCTTCTCCCACATTTATGGCTTCATATCGTGAGACACAGTATCCATTCAGATATCTCGAAGTGCAGTAAAGCCTTCATTTTATAGTTAGGCACGTGGAAGTGGATATCACAGAGCAATACCTTTTTGAGATCCTTTTAAGTTATCGCTCGTCCACACAGGAGAGGGGACCACTAACTAATCACACCTGATTTGCATATGAAAGTCATGTCCCATAACAAATTGTTATTTTAATTCTCAAGAGCTGTAATTTAGCAATGTCAAGTGCAGAAGCAAATTCAACGTATGTGTAGTGACTGGGTATGTCATTATGTTGTGCCAGGCCTGCGAGGCCACGGCGGATAGTATGTTGCCATTATGTGTAGTCCGGTTACTGGGCGCAGTACCAGCCCTAGCGGGGCTTGGGTGAGTGCTGGTTAGCGCAAGGGCACCATGTACACTATGCGGTGCGGGCTCCGGGTGAGGGAGCAAGAGAGAATGTCTGCCAGCCAGGGTTACGTTGGGGCATGATACTCTGGGTGACCTGCTGACACGTGACCGGATGATATTGTTGGGGGGCTACTGGTGGACGGGGGCCGCTGGGGGGTCACGTGGTATCGAGGAGCTCTTGGGAGCCTTGGGGAAAGTGCTGGAGAGATCGAGAAGGTGGGCGGGGCGAGAGGCGGAGCCAGCTGTGGCCCAGGCTGATATAACGGGGGGCCCCGTTTGGGGCTCGGGGGTTCTTGACTGTTGCTGAGTGAAGATCCACATCGGGTTGAAGAAGCCTCTAGCCACGCGGTCCGGGACCCAGCTCGTGGTCCGGACCGGAATAGCGGGACCGTGTCTTGTTCTGCCGTAGCGTGGTTAGATGGGCGTTCAACACCCGAGTGTAGGTTATGTTATGTTGTGTTGATTCGATGTAATAAATAGTGTTGCTCCCAAGACAACGTCTGCGACTCAGTTGGACTCACTACATGTGTTTTTTTGTATGCAGTTCATAAACTCATTACGCATGGGAACTCTTCTTGGTTCTTTCGGTAAAGTCACGTAGAAGGAAAATAATAAAATAATAAAAATAAAACATAATAAAATAA
This sequence comes from Lampetra fluviatilis, assembly GCF_964198595.1. NCBI lineage: Eukaryota > Metazoa > Chordata > Hyperoartia > Petromyzontiformes > Petromyzontidae > Lampetra > Lampetra fluviatilis. The sequence goes on along the minus strand of NC_136275.1, from coordinate 22,160,350 downwards.
TTCTCACGACGTTTCGGCCACAACGCAAGCAGCCGTCTTTAGGTGGAGAACAGGTCTGTCGAGAAGACAGACCTGTTCTCCACCTGAAGACGAGAAGACAGACCTGTTCTCCACCTGAAGACGGCTGCTTGCGTTGTGGCCGAAACGTCGTGAGAATTATTTTATTGTTTTATTTTTATTATTTTATTATTTTCCTTCTACGTGACTTTACCGAAAGAACCAATAAGATGAATCCCTGCAGTCACAAAAGCTTTAAATCTAAATCATGGGAACTCTATTTAATCACAGGTGGCTGTCAAGATTCAAACTCAAATGATCAATCTCCGCAGTGCCTGCTGAAAGCTCTGACGTTTGAGCCACACCGCTACTCCATCAATATATTTACAATAACGCTATCACTGAATATATCCAGCTGTGCTATGGAAATGACAAAAGCAAGTTGATTTTTGCTACAAATTGCATATGGAAAACCACATGACATAATGACAAATGCAGTCATCTATTTTGTGCAATGTTCCGAATGCAAATATATTCTTACAAAGTTATGACATGTACATTTTTCAGGTGTGGTAAATTGATGATACTGTAATATATACTTCATGAGCAGGAACTTGCGGAACTGTAAAAGGTTGGCGAATATGTAGAGAAACTGATGGTTTTATAAACTGATTATGTCATACGGAAAGATAGATTTTTCATATCTATATGGATATATGCTGAAAATACATTACAATTATTCACGATTGTATCTCAATTACAATACATTTGATCGATAAAAGTAACAACAAGAACAAAGAAAAACTATCTACTCAATTATTTGCAGGAAACACTGGGAAAGAGCATTTGAGAGTTAGACACACGAACAAGACTTGTAGAGTCGAATGGAGCAAAACTTCATCAAACACAGCGAGGTTGTAACGCTTTACCCACTGCAAGTACGATTAAGCTGAATGGATGTGTAGTATAGTAAACTACGGCGGGAGACCACTTGACGGGTAGCACACTTTATTCACACTTGGGTTGTCACAATAACACGTGTGGTCACTACAGCTCACGCTACACGTTCCACCTGACACGGGTGGTTACTACAGCTCAGGCTACACGTTCCACCTGACACGGGTGGTTACTACAGCTCACGCTACATGTTCCCCCCTGACACGTGTGGTATCTACAGCTCACGCTACCCGTTCCACCCGGCTACACACACACGGGCATTCCAGCCCCGTAGCATCCGGGGGAACCTCTAGACCCACCCCAGCTTGGGTATGGATCACGACCACTGGGTCCCGCGGCCCGATCCTCACACGGACGTCCGGCCCCCGGGTCCCAAGGTCCCGCCTCTGAGCCACACAGGGCCCCGGTCCTTACAAGGACAGCGGGACTAGGTGTCTCAGGGCCCTATCTCTTCCTCCTCCGTCTTCCGTCTTCACTGGTCACCAACTGCCCCCCGAGCGCCCGCGCGCACCGCCTTATATAGCCCTCCGCTCCAAGGAGACGGAGCCTATGCGGACCGCGATGTGAGCACCCACCCTAGCCGATCAATCATCACGCGCTGCCACACGATCCCTTCTTGTGTCAGCGCACATAACCAATCACCACGCGCTGCCACACGATCCATCACAGTCAGCGCGCGTCACCAACACACAGCCAATCACCATCACATAACCCATGACCCCGCGCCTACCTACGATCCCTCACCGTCAGCGCGCGTCACCAACACACAGCCAATCACTACGCGCTACCCCACGATCCCTACTGCCAGCGCGTATCACCACTACAGATGCACGACCTTTCTGTTTGTCGGAAGGAATTAGACAAAACGTGTTAACTTATTTATTTTCAGTTTTCTGCGGCCGTCTGGAATGCTCTTCCGATATTAGGAAGCCACTGGGGCTATGCAGTTTTAAATCTAAATTGAGAACTCTTTTCTTTAGTACTGATTTTTTGTGATTAGTTTGTTGTCCTTCCCACACACCTCCGATAAGCACGGTTGTCTATGTACGGCTCAAAATAAGTTGAACATACAGTACCTACATAATACATATGTTCTGGTTCGTTATAGACACACGAACACGCGTAAAGTAAACCCTCTCTATCCGCGAGGGTTACGTTGTTGAAAATACTCGTGAATACAGAATTCCCAAATGCAGAAACCATGTTCCAATGGGGAAAAATTGGGTTATGTTGCTGGTACGAGTGAACATGGGGTGGAGGGGGGGGAATGTTAAATGTTTTAATAACAATGACTACCATAAATAATAAAGAGTAATGTGTTTTTTATTTATTCATTACGTTTGTGATGATGATTTGACGACGATAGAGGTGGTTGTGAATTCAAGAGGATGACTCCTCGGGAGACGCAGGTGTTTGATAACAACGCACAGTTGTTATCATTTTAGCACCCTAGGGAGTGCTCAGAATCGACTCGTTTACACCAAAATGTATAAACGAGTTGACTGCAAGTACGTATAAAGTAAAAAAAACAATACAGTAGCGAGTTCAGAGCGGGATTACTACGAGACTGAGGACTTACGTGGGCAGCTTAGGAGGCGTGCCTCGTCTTCGCAGCTCCCAATGTAAATTTTTGCCCACACCTCCCCGGTGGAAGTGGTCTGGTACGGTACACTCGCGAACGCTGGAGTCCGACGGGTCGCGACTAGGGAATTCATATGCATTTCGCAACTCGCGGATATGCGAAACTCGCGAATCCAGAACTCGTGGATAGAAAACGTTTAACCGTATTATCATAATTTGACTGTAATACTTTTAGGATGTGAAAACAAAATATTCTGACATTGGGTGTAATTAATATCAATATGATGTCGTGCGTTCATGGAATCGTCATTATTTCATGTGGGCAAAGACCAGTCCAGTTATAGGACAGCCATTGGGCCTTGAGCGACAATGGGCTGAATGGTCCACCAGCTAGGACTTAATGAACCCGTCTCTCCAATTGTTAAACACTGACAACAGCACTAAATTACATAATATAGTGAAAATATGCTACGTACATATTACGATAATAATTATGAGAGTATTTTCCCCTCTTAAGTTTACGTCGAGTTGTCACAAATAGAAAACGTAAATCACAATGCAAAGTTTATATCGACGTTTAGGTCCATGAAGGTTAACATGCTATGGCCAAAGCTACTAATGCCATGTCGAGTACAGCGTGTGAAAGGTTGAAATCAGAAATGCACAGGCACGTGTTATCACAACAGCTAAAAAGGCCACAAAAGAACCTCTTATTGCACACAAACGTTTTCTCTGTGCAGTACAGCATGTGCTGACTGCTGTTTGATAGATGTCGTCTCAGATACGAATGTGAGAATGATGTCCGATGAGGAGATTTCGGTGGCATCGTTGTGCCTCCAAGCATCTTGCCTGCCTGGGCTTGTGGACACCCTTGGAATGTGTGTGGAGCAATTACGACGGTCCAGACACCGAAGGTCATGCTGGCGCTTCCGCAGACGCACGGGAAACATCCACGATGTCTTTATCCCCAACCTGTGTGTACAAGAGAATGGTGATGGAAAATGACAGTTACAGAATCACATACATGCATTTCCACTCCCAACAGTCAGTGTGAAAAATAAGAGGGATTTGTTATTGGGTATATTTCATAAATTGTCCTCACTCGGCTACAGTCAACATTTAATTTAGACCCGAATGGGAAGCCAAGTGATTCCAGAAATGATGGCATCAACTGGGTCTGGATATAAGCCACGCCGTTGTGCCATTAACTTATTTGTGAATCCATTGAAGACACTTTTGACACAATGTGATTATCTCCTGTAAGAGCTGTGACCAGATCTGAAACCATTAAATGTACGTACTGCGTATGTATGTGCATGCAGCGTTTTAGATGAGTTACATGCTGTAAAATATATTACATATGCCTGCACAATTTGAGTCTACGTCATGAAGAAAAAAAACGAAATTATTCTTAAGTGGGCGCATTGGGCCTGCTGAAACACTTTCTGGAAGGGTCGGTACATGTGAGGGGAATAGAGGATGCAGGTATATAATACAGAAAGCTCCACTGTGGTCGGAAATCAAATACAGATTGCTGGGTTTGTACGACCACTCGACCTTGTCACGTTTATGATGGAATATTGCCATATTTCAATAACATAAAAAAAGAGAAATTTCACATTAATTGTAAATATGCTATTAGACGGAAATTTTGCAATACCAGACTACATTGACATTAATCAGCTGATACACCTTCCCTTCAGCTTGATGTCGCATTCCATATTTTCAAACGATTTGGTCCTGAATGGGCTGTACTTGTTGCTATTAGAAACATGACTCAAATGCTGGACAATTTTGGCTCAAGGCACCAATTAAATATTTATGTTGGCACGTGTCATTACATGAGAGTAAATACACATAAATACTGTATGCACCATGTTATTTGATCATATGCCAGCAGTCAGTTGTGCATGAATTATTTTATGTATATTGCAGGTGTGAAAGTGACTTAACAGCAAATGATTCAAATATATGTTTGTAAACAAGCTGAGAATGAAATACCATTTCGTTACTTCATACATTTAAAAATAGATATACTTTTTGGATAAATTCATTAATCAAACACTTCCTCTTCATCAGGGGACCTCCTTTGCCAGTACCAAAATATGAGAATAGGTTTTTTCCCTTTTTTTCTGGCAACAAAACAGGTGTTAAGATGTTAAAACACCAAACTAAAACCTTTTAGAAGTACTCTTTAGTTATTTCGGTAATAAAAATAACATACAACAAAAAAGAATATTTCACAACGTTTCGATCGCAACACAAGCGGTCGTCCTCAGTCGGAAAAAAACAATCCAGCAGTGGAACTGCTGAACCGCAATGCTTGTGGTCAGAATGCAAACCAAAAACATACTCTGATAATATATACATTGTCTTTGCAACTGATTGGTCCACACCAGAGACAGCTTTCTTCTGAGCCTCGTCTCAAACGGTGTTAGACCAGAGGCCACTTCCTCTATGAGCACAACTGTTTGTGAGCATGTTTTATCGTGCATGACTATTCACATTTTGACCATCCATATCCAATCTCAATACCTTTGTTAATTTCTAAGCATGGGTTTCATCTACTGTGAAGTGTGTATTTTCCTTGTGAGAATGTAAATGTACACTACATTACCTCCTACAAAAAGTCAAGTTGAGACAATTATCTTTACGACGACTCTTTTATGAACTATTCCCCACAGCAAGTAATTACTATTATTCACCTAATAAACCTTGACAACAGCAGCAGCAGCAGCAGCTCATATGTCGGTATATCATCATTACAGGATGCACATGCCTGTCTTGGATTGAGAATTAAGTGATGGGCCCATGTCTTATCGCATGGGTTTACACTCATGAGTTGTAGAAGCTGTTGCAAATGATGCAGATTAAATAAAAAGGGGAGAGTTGTTTAATGTTATTATTGCAGCTATTTAAGGATGCAGATCAGGAAGCCCATTAGCCTGAGGTCTGAGCTCTTGTTAATATCTGATGATGTTGAATGTAATCTCCAGTGAAATGTATATTAATTGTCAAATTTTGCTTGCATTTTCAAGTGGCACATATGTCCAGGTGACATCTTTATTTGTTTGGCTGTCAGTTGGTGTTGGGTGAATCTCTCTAATTTACATTATTCCTACACGAACTAACCCAATGAAGGGTTAACTGTTAAATACTTGAATACAGTATGAATAACAGTAACCAGAAGAGCCTCATTTTGTTTCATAATGGTTTCATAATGGTCCTGATCTCGGATATTTAACTCATTCATTTAGCGAATGTAACGATGTACCAGTGCATTGATTTTATTGATATTTATGCTCACATTACACCCATGAATTACAATTAGAATACATATCTTAAAATTTGTAGTTATACGTAAATGGGTTCACGTGACCCGTGCAGCAACGTGTGGCCGTGAATACGTAAATATTTGCTTGCATGTGATTTAAAACAGGTTTTTTTAAGAATAGGGTTTTCCCCTTTTTCTGGCAACAAAACTGAAACCTTTTACAAGGAATCATGTCTGCATTAACCACAATGCTTGTGGTCTGAATGCAAACTAAAACATACTCTGATAATATATGCATTGACCTTGAAACTGATTGGTTCACACCAGAGACACCTTTCTTTTGAGCCTCGTTTCAAACGGTGTTAGACCAGAGGACGCCAAAATGCATGCACCCCAAAGACAATGCACTATCAGAGCAATGAGAGCTCGGGTGAGCATCTTCATCATGGGATCTCCTTTGTCAGTACCAAAATATGATAATAGGCTTTTTCCCCTTTTTTCTGGCTACAAAACTGAGACCTTTTTACAAGGAATCATGTCTGCATTAACCACAATACGTGTGGTCAGAATACAAACAAAAGAGACGGACGCCATCCAGACTGCCACTCTACGCCCGACCTTATGGAAGAGGTACGTAGACGACACTTTTGTCATCTGGCCACATGGCCGGCCTGCTCTAGACCAATTTCTTGACCACATCAATTCCATACACCCAGCCATCAGATTCACCATGGAAGTCGAAAAAGATGGCAAGCTACCCTTTTTGGATGTCCTAATCAAAAGGAGACCTGATGGTTCAATGAGCCACTCTGTCTACAGGAAATCCACCCATACGGACGCTTATCTAAAACCGAATTCCCACCACCATCCATCCCAGAAGAATTCCCTCATCAAGACTCTATATCATAGAGCCCAATGCATATCCGACCATGAACACATTTCCAGTGAACTCAAACACATACGCCAAGCTCTTAAGGCTAATGGTTACTCCGACTACACAATCCGCAATGCCATCTCTCCAACCATCAAGAAGGATCCTGTTGAGGAGCCTTTCAAGACCATCACCTTACCTTACATTGCTGGGGTCACAAAAAAGATCTCCAAAATCCTGATTAAACACAAGATCCAGGTCCGATTCAACACAGTACATAAAATCCGTGATCTGGTACCGTCTGTAAAAGATGTGGTTCCAGACATACAGCACCCTGGTGTCTACAAACTAAGTTGCCTCTGTGGTAGCAGTTACATTGGACAAACCAAACGACATGTCTCGGACCGCATCCGTGAACATAAAGCTGACCTGAAACACGGTAGGACAAACACCTCAGCCGTGGCAGATCACTGTTATAACTCAGTGGGCTCACATGACATTGACTTCTCCAAGACAGAGGTTCTCTGCAAGCCACCTGGCTATCATGAGAGATTCGTTCATGAGGCGATCCACATATACAAACACAGAGACAATTTTAATCGAGAAGATGGATTCTGGCTTAGCAATCATTGGAAGGACGTAATAAACCATTTTGATACACATTAGGGTAGGTAGAATAATACATAGTGTTATGTTGAAATGTGGTTTATTGCAATACAGTATATAATTTAATGTTGGGTTTATCTATGGCAGTATATAGTACGGTATATGCTCGGTTGATGTAAGAGAATAAAGTTTAGATGGAAGCATATTATATAACTTTTACGACGTAGTATTGTAATGTATTACTTGCCGTTAGTAACTCAGCTTATTGTAGAGTATAGTAAGTATACTGATGGTGCTATGCAGTTTATATTTTAGTCTTTGTATGTAGTTTATACCTTAGTTTTCTACGGTGTTGTTTAGTTACTGCAGCTACATATCATTGGCATTCCTTTCCTTTGTTAATGCTAATCCCTGCACCCCCCTTTGGTGCTCTTGATCCTGCATAGTGCGTGGGCATGGTATGACTTTGAAGCCCCCCCGCCCCTTGCGCATTTCCCATGTATATGCTAAACTCATCTTGATATGCACATTCTTTTTGTTAAGGCGCTCTTCTACCACCCCCAACCCAGCTTATATGTAAGTTCCTAGCTTGAAGTGTCTCATTCTTCACCTGAGGACGGCTGCTTGCGTTGTGGCCGAAACGTCGTGAGAATTGTTGCATTTTATTATGTTTTATTTTTATTATTTTATTACTTCCCTTCTACGTGACTTTACCGAAAAAACCAAGAAGACAAACAAAAGTTCTGATAATATATGCATTGTCAGTTTAACACGTAGGCTTTCACGACCAATATTATTTCGCTACACTACCGCTCCCATCACTTGCACCAACAGCCTGTTGGGGGAAGTGGTGTCGTTTGGTGTGTGTGTGTCTTTGTGTAATACACCTCTTGGAGATGGCTTGTGGAATCGGTCCTTTTATTTCACTTCTTCAGTTCACAAACACTCCCCCGTTGCTGGCAGGCAACGGGAAGCGGGCAGACAGCCCACAAGAGACGCACCGCCACGTGGCACCTGGAGCCCCGCTCGCGCATGGCCCCTCTCTCTCTTCGTTCTGATCTCTCCCCTTATTTAACGCCTGGGTCACGTGGTACACTTGTGGCACATTAGGAATGGATCACTCTTTTAAGTATGTCCTTGTGCAGCAAGGGAGTAAAGTGTGGTTTTGTGAAAGTCCTGATGTGCTGTGCAGTGCATCAATGCAAGTGTGTACAGCAGCAGGTGATGACTGAGTCGGGCCTGTAGGTGGCTGGCAGGGTTATTGAATGACCACGCGGATATACCAGTCACATGGTTAATGGCGACTCGGGCGCAAGGCTGGTTGTAACACACGTGTTGTTGCATTTGACAGGTAAAGGACCCAAAGGTTGTTTTTTATCGTTATATAAATGTTCTAGACATGTTCTAGACTTGTTCTAGACTTGTTCTAGACTTTAAGCCTTTGCTTTGAATTGTTCGTTTGTGATATATGCAATTAGAGGCGTTTTAGCACTGTGCATTGTAAAGGGATGACGCACTGTAATTAGTTACTGTCATTGTAATTCTCTAACTCTAATACTGTTTAGTCTATAACCATGCCCATGTACCCAGAATATGACTACTTGCAATGCTATTGAGAATAGAACACATGTAAAGTAGTAAGCTGTACAATGGTGATATACAGTACGTATACTGTACACATACAGTACATATAATGGGTGTAAGATACCGATATAAGTGGATAGTATAGATAGACATACAGCTTAGAATTAAAGTAATAGTCGAATAGTGATGTGCAAATGTGATTGTCAAAGACAAAGATAGTTTTCAGTAGTAGAATTGGGTTTAAGAGAAAGGGTTAATGAATAACCGTACGTATATACCAGTCACATGGTTAATGGCGACTCGGGCGCAAGGTTGGTTGTAACACACGTGTTGTTGCATTTGACAGAGTGACGGTGCTGTTCTTCCCAAGATTAATATTAACTACAATAAATAAATGTGCTTGCCCTCGATTTGGAGCACCTGCCCACGTCCTTCATTTCGAGTGTGCAACACACTCCAGCCAATGATTAATAGCCTGCGCCGAATGTTCCAGATTCCCCATCAACTCCCGGGACCACGCCCCTTACTTGTCTTCCCATTGAATGAGGCCAAGACCAGCAGAACCAATCACCCTAGCTGACATCCCGTGATCACGCCGAGGCCATGCTCCCAGGCTCTCCCCCCATTGGCTGTAAAGCGGGACCGGCAGAGCCGATCACCACGTGAGCCGGACATAGGCTCTTATTACATCTGTGTGCTTGGGGAGCCGTAGTGTAGCGGTTAGCACGCTGCGCTACGAACCCGGCGATCTGTGTTTGATTTCAGCTCACGGCCAACACCAGTGACAATTATCTGAACCAGTCATGGGCCTCCTCTAGGTCGACTAAGCCTCAAATGAGTGCCTGGTGAGGTGTGTAAAAATATCGTCACAGGGGAGACAAGGCGGCCGGACGTGGTGGGTGCCACCTGTCCCCTCATGAGCCCTGCCGGCCTTCATAGGTGCTCACTAACAGCACTTGTATTTGTTGGCTTCGGAACAGACCCCCTTCGTAAATCGGGGACTGCCCAAATCCTCATGGAAGTTCTGTGGGTTCCTGCTAGTTCTAAATAATTCCTATTTAATGTTTGGTTTGATATAGGGTGCCCCGTGTGTGTGCAATTATGGTGACTCATTGCCCTCCTTCCCATGACAAGCTAGCATCAGGACTCAAAGTAAGTGAAAATAAATACTGTTTTTTTAATGTTACTTTATGTTTTATTTACTATATAGTATTTGTTTAGTGTTACATGCAAATGTACAATATTTCTAGTTATGAGTTTAACAATGGTTAATTTTTGCTGTTGAACCATAACACATTTCATTTAAATACAATTCATTAGTGGTCCCACTTAGGAACTGTTCGACTTATGAACGGGTCTTAGGAACTAATTAGATTCATGAACTCGACGACTGCCTTATGTAAATTGACTGCCGCAGGCATGGCCATACTACATATCCTTTTTATTATTTTAATATTAAGATTGCTAAATTAGAGCTGTGTGGAAATCCACCTCGTGGCGGCAAGGGGAGAGAAAGACCCAACAAACCTGGTATATTTTAGAGAGAGTTGTGTGGAAATCCACCCAGAAGTGGCCGGGGGAGAGAAAGAGCGATGAACCTATGAGAGCCTGGTACATTTTTAGAAAGAGAAATAGGCAGTTTGAGAAAACAAACTTAGCAATTTTTTGGATATCTAATGTAATGCAACGCAGAGAGTCGGCTAACACACATTTAACGTATAGCCTGGTTGAGTACGTTCTCCAGAGATTGCTAAATTAGAGCTGTGTGGAGGATGTAAGTTTGTTTTCTCTCTCTGTGTGTCTCTGTTTGTCAAATTTCACACCTAACTTCTAATTTAGCAATCTCTAGGCGACTAGGGAGAGTGCAAGGCCGAACCTGTGAACCTGGAGGCGTTAATAAAGGAGGTGCTTCTGAAAAACCTTGTCTCCTGTTCCCACTCCTGGTGTCAGGAGTGGGGTGACAAAATAACCCACCTATAGTGTCATCGGAGGATGGGAACGGCAGAACATTCGTCCCTCCGGCAGCCCCAGGATCCAGGACCCTGGATACGAAGCCCGTGGGCAGCGGGAGAGGGGTTGCAGAATTGCGGGAGAGAGCGGCTACGCATCAGCGGGAGAGCGGCTGCGGATCAGCGGTAGAGCGACCGGAGGAGATCACTGATGGCAATGTCTCCAGACCTTTCAAGGATTTGTGAGCTCCTCACACAATCCAGCCTAGTTAAACCCAGGGTGCCTGAATGTTTCTAACCGGAGCAGATGTTCCATTTAGAGGAGTTCACATTACATAATATGCTTGACCAATAGGGAGCCGTCCCTTGACCGCGCCAAGACATCGATCAGACTCAATTGTATCTATACCAGATGGACATTCCACCGGTACATCCATGGAAAGCTTATCGAACTATGTGGTCAAAGAAGATGTTAAAGTGTAGGGGCCAGAGGACATCCCTGCCGCACCCGAAGGTGGACAGAAAATAGCTATGACACCTGACCACACAACTTTACCCGGGCCTGCCCACCATCATAAAGGTCCTTAATGATTGTCAGCAGATGGTCTGGGATTCCAAAAGGATAAAGAATAACTCAGAGCCCTGGCTTATTTATAGTATCATATGACATGACCATACTCTTTGGATCTTTCGGTAAAGTCACGTAGGTATAAAAGAAAATAAACTGCAGTCACGAAAACTTCAAATCTAGGACATAACCAGGTTAATAAAGCAGAGATGTAGGTCTTGTTGGAATTCCCTACACCGCTGCTGTAGCAGACGGACAGAAAATGTGGCATCTGTGCAGGACCGCCCTTTCCTGACACCGCATTGGGGCTCCGCAAGCCTCTCCACAGCGTGCCTAGTAAGGCGATGTTGAATAATCCTTGCCAGGACCTTTCCCGGCAAAACTGAGGAGTGAGATGCCCCTGTAGTTGTTACAGTCTGTGCAATCCCCCTTCTTAAAGAGGGGGACCACCCGGGCATCCTTCCAATCCTGCGGAACCCGTCCAGTGGTCCAGACTGTTGTTATGATGTCATGTAGGGCAGTCTGTGCACAAACGCCACCTTCCCTCAGCATTTCCCTTGGGAGATCATCTCTGCCCGGTGCCTTTCCTGGTCTCAGACTCTGGATCGCCTTCAGTACTTCCTCAACAGATGGCACCTCAGCCAGCCACTCACAGGGGGTGACTTCTTCTTCCAATATTTGAGGCACCGCAGCCCTAAGCAGGGTCATCCCCACTTCGTGCCACATTGTTTCCCTGGCTGGGGGATTTCCCCTCCCCCAGGACCTCACAGAAATGCTCAGCAAATCTGCAAACCTGTTCCTGGGGGTCGGAGATTGGATCTGTGATCGCAGGCCACTGAGGCAGACTCCATCTCCTCAGCAACCCGCGACCACCACCCATCCTTGCAGCGCCACACGGCTCTCCAAACCTCCGAGCGAACGCTGTGGTAAGCCTCCTCATTCTCTGGCGTAGGATGCTGTAGACGATTAGAGTGGGCCTGTCGCTTTTTCTCAACCATCCTGAACACCTCCTCTGTCAGCCAGGGTCTCTGGGGAGGTCTGGACCGCATACCCAAACCAGCCATTGCAGCTGCATGAGTCACAGTCCTAAACCTCGCCCATTTACCCTCGACATCAGGAGGAGTGGGGTAGGATGCCAACTCCAGCTGCAAGCGATGATTAAATTCTCGCTTGCAACTTTCATCAGCTGAGACCAGGCCACCTTAGGTTGGAATGGGGTCCTGGGTGTACACCCACCACCGGAGTGGAAGAATGGCAGGCACATCTTACAGATGACTAGTCGATGGTCAGAGGGCAGATCAACTCCACGGTAGGTCCTGGTGTCAAGGACATGGGCTCGCATCCGCTGGTTCGTCACTATGTAGTTCAGCAGATGTTCTTGCTTGGACCCGGCATGCATCCATGATGTTGTGTGGATGCGCAGATGCCGGAACAGCGTGTTGGTAATTACAAGCCCATGGGCTGCACACAAATCTAGCAGCCTCCTACCATTGTTATTGAGCTGATCTGGCCCATGCCTTCCAATCACTCCAGACCAGGTGCCAGCATCATGACCAACTCGGGCATTGAAGTCACCAAACAAGATGACTCTATCCCGAGGGGCCACTTTAGCCAGAACCTGTGACAGGTCATAGAAGGCATCTGACTCATCGGCCTTGCCTGCATCCCTCCACGGATGTTCGTCTTTGGTGGGGGTATAAGTAACTATGACCACCACTCCTCGCCTCCGGTTGATGGGAAGGCGAGCCCAAAGTAGCCTAGGGCTTACAGCTTCTCACACCTTACCACCACGCTCCCACGCCCCCTTCATTCTTTTGTTCAGAAGAAGAGCCACACCTTGTTGTTTGGCAGTCTCCTGCCCCGAGTAGAGGACTGTCCACCCCTCATGGTGGCAGGAGCCAAAGCTGGTCCACCGGACCTCCTGAATGACACAGAGATCCAGGTGGTACCGGTCCAGCCCCCAACAGAGGAGTGGTAGCCTCTCCTCCGCAGTGAGCGTTCGAACATTCCACGTGGCCATCCGTAGTGGCTTTGCGTTGTTTCTGGAGGAGCCCCGAGTGTAAAGATTAAATCTCCTGGCTCCGCCTCAACACTCACCCCCACTCACACACACTTCAGACTCACTCCAACTTACTTAGGTTTGCCTCACTGTAGGCACCCTCACACTGCACTCTCACATACGTAAGTTGAACTTCTTTTACACTGTATATAGCCAACCGTGCTAATCAGGAGGTACATACACTGCACCATAGAATACATAATACACTACACACAGCAAATTGCACCAGACTGCAACATTTATCAAACACTACTGTGCAATATACTGCACGTCATGTTCTACTTTATCCATCAGCATCCAACTATACAGAACAGCAGTATATAGTATTCCGCATTAAATGACACACATGAACATGCACGCAACACACAACTACAGAAAATCTGAAACAGACACGCATACAAACACACAAATATATATGCTAATTAATTAGCAAAAGAAACGGATGAAAACTAATTTAAAACTGAGAATTTTAATAATATACAAACCAAACCGTTAAGTAAAGTCACGTAGAAGGGAAATAATAAAAATCAAACCGTTAAGTGTTTAAACTAAGGATCAAAGGTTAAATAACACATTTACACAAACCCATGTAGACATGAACACTAACTTGAAGGGAAAAAAGTCAGAACGTTAATAGATTGTTATTACAGTATTTTAACATTGCTGCAGCCTAATTGAGCATCCACCATTGCGCCATGCTTGTGGGACAAAATACGAAAGCGGCATTCTCTTCTCCCTGAACTGCAAGGAAAGTCTGCCTATCAGTGATGAATTCTATAAATTTACCATAAAAAATTAACAATAAAAAATATGAATCTTATGTTACTTATTAAATTATTATTCTTACCTATAAAATAATTTTTGTCTGTCTGTGTGTGGACGCCTATCCTTGTAACGCGTTTAACTGACAAACTGTTGAGTTTACATATTAACAAAGTACACAGATACAATAAACTAAGCCCCCTGACAAAAAAAAAAACTCGCTATTTGTTTTTGCCGTTAGTCTAATGTAAACTAATAAAATCACACTTTGTAACAATGTAAGATGATCGTAATGATCACTCTGAGCTCACGCCAAAGCACGCATGTGCTTATGTGCAGAAACGCCGACTCGCGGTTGCCCCTCGCAACGCAATCGAGCTTGCCTCGCGGAGGACGAGAGGGAGGTTCTCCTTTGCGTAAAAAATGCCAAAAAGAAAAAAAACCCCAATGTGTGCAGTTACTACTGTAGAGTCAGTAGATACTACTATAGAGTCAGTATATACTATTATAGAGTCAGTAGATACTACTGTAGAGTTACTAGATACTACTGACTATTGTATGTAGGGTGTGTAGGTATATATGCCTACAAAATAAAAATTAGGTCGGGGGGCTGTAAAAACATTTTTGGAGAGGGGGGGGAATCGACAATTTTTTGAAACCTTTTAGATCAATTATTTACCCTCCACTTTCTATAACTTTTTGATTCAGGCTTTCTGTAAGGCTCTTATAATTTGGTTGACCGGACAAATGGAGAAACGGAACAGCGGGCTTTTATAATAGCTTAATATTTGTGTATGTATATGTTATGTTTTTTAAGAGAAGACAAGTTTAGAGATACATATATGTATTCCCCCCCCGGGCAAAGCTGGGTACTTCCTGCTAGAATACAATAATAGGCGAAAACACGTTTTTCCTGTAACATTCTGCCCCTCTGGTTGGCTGCTTGGTCGCGGTGACGTCACACACTGCAACCAATCGGCGTGTGCGACAGGGCTCATTAACATAATTTGATACAAAGCATCATCGCACAGGCTGGCTGGCCGCTTGCTGAGCGTTACCTCACATATACATTGGCTGTAAACGTGAGGACACAAACTTCCGATAACAAAATAAAGGTGAGACATCCTATCCATACAACATTATTTGCAATTTATCGTCAAAACACTTTATGGCTAGTTCTCGCCTTACAAATGGGTTCTGTTCCTGAGGCCTGTTCATTGGTCCAACTCAATGTACGTCGACACACTCAGTGCACGAAAGTCCCACTAAAGGCAATACTGAGATAACAAATTCCGTGAAAAAAAGCTGTTTCAATACAAATTGCAAACGTCTACTCACACTGGCGAAATTAACCGTGGAACTATTTCGTTTGGAGGTGCAATCCAGCAGCTGTAATTAGTCCTTATGTCACCAGTGGGAGTGTGTTTGTTGAGAGTGTGTGTTTTGTGTATGTGTAGTGACATGGAATGGGTCACTATGGCGCGTAGCGCTGGTTTCTGGCCGAGAAGGGATTCTGCTGTTGTAACAGCCCTGCCTGCCAGTGGGTCATGTGATAAGCCAGAGAGAGGGAAGTGGGGCAAAGGTAACAGAGGGGACACGTGGGGCGATAACCTTTTGGTAGGTTCTAGAAGGGGGGCGTGGCCGAGGGTGGAGCAAGGCCACGCTGGGTGGATAAAAGGGGGACCCCGAGCAAGGTTCACGGCTGCTGTTTGGAGTGGAACCCGTCGTGCTACAGGAGTCTTCGTCACCATCTTCACCTCCTCGGCGTTGTTGGTCAGGCAGCCTGTTCACTGTCCTGACCATAGTGTAGTTATTCCCTGTGTAGATCGACTTAGCCTGAAATGCGTACCCAGTGTGGTGTGCAAACATCGCCACTAGGGAGACAAAGGCGGCCGGGCGTGGTGTTGGCCACCCACCCCCTCGTGCACCGGGCCAGCCTTCATAGGCGCTGCTCGCTAACTGCACTTGCACTAACAGTCTGCTAAGGCTACACGAGGGATCTTTTTTTCCCCGTCAGGAGCGGTCGTGTAGCAGTTTGCGCTACGCTACGTTAAAAACCTGCTGACCCAAGTTCCATTTGCGCACCCGCGCACCACCAGTGACGATTATCTGAACTACTCATGGGCCTCCGCTAGGTCGACTCAGCATCAAATAAGCACCTGGTGCGGTGTATAAACATCGCCACTCGGGAGACAAAGGTGGTCCGGGGTGGTGCTGGACACCCACCACCCTCTTGTGTGCCGTGCCACCCTTTATTAGGTGCTACTCGCGAATAGCACTTGCCCCAACAGTCTGTTAAGGCTATGTGGGGGGTGTGAAAGTTTACGTGTGTGCATTAACAGCTCTGACGATTATCCCCTATAACTTATATCCACTCAGCCTCAAATGCGTACCGGGTGCGGTGTATAAACATTGCCACTCGGAAGACAAAGGCGGTTCGGCGTGGAGCTGGCCACCCAACCCTCTTGTGTGTCGTTCCGGCCTTGAGATGTGCTGCTCGCTAACAGCACTTGCCCCAACAGCCTGTTAAGGTTATACAGGGGATCTTTGTCTTTGTGTGCGCGTGTGAAAGTTAGTGTATGTATGTATGTTTTCGGAACAGACCCCCTTCGTAAATCAGGGATTGCCCAAATCCTCGCGGAAGTTCCGCGGGTTCCTGCTAGTTGTAAATAATTCCTGTTGTAGGGTAACATAAAACAAAAGGAGGGAGTGTTGCATTTCAAACCAAGAACCAAATCCTAGTTTTTCCATTTGAGTTTGGGGATCGCGGATTTGCCAATTGCAGCCATTTCAAGAACGTAGCGATGGGCAAAGTTTTGCTGTTTTACAGTCAGCCTGCTCGAAATCCTGCCCACACTTTTGAGTAGTTACTGCACCACTTGACACACCTGAACAATAATACCTGCGAGGAACTCGTTGACAAATACACCGAGGACTAGACTCAAAGGGCGGCGTACAGCAATTTCTCACCGGATGCAGTGGCAGGCATTGTCACTGAATGCACAGTACACCAATGGGTTGATGGCGCTGTTGAGCGCAGGCAGGTTCTGAATGATGAGTAACGCAAAATTACGTTCCTCTGTCTCGGCCAGAAGGTAGAAGTTGTCCAGAATGTCAAACATGAAGTACGGGCTCCAGCACAGCACAAACGCTGGGAATGAGAACCGAGCACATTTGTTAACAGATAAATCTTCATACAGGCTATTGGCTCGTATAAATAATCGATTTTAAAACAAAATAAAATGTCAAGTGACACATTATGGTTGTTGAAGTTATATAAGAATTTGAAAACTATGTTGTATTAAGCACAATCAAAATAATTCAACCTGATTACGATGTACAGGCAGTCCTCGACTTATGTGCACCTGTCTGATAAACACCCACACTCACAAAACAGTTTCCATGACACCTACATATTTTTTTTTAACACTGACTTAAAATGCAAACTCGCACTTGCAAACTGAACCACGTAACTATTTTGTTTGGCGGAGCGATGCTCCGCGAGATGTAACAAGTCAGCCTTGTGCCAGGAGTTTGTGCGTGTGTGTACATGGGGTGCCAAGGCTTTGAAGCCACTCTGCAAGCGCTGCGACTCCCCCTGTCCCCCACACTGAGTACACACGCGCAGTACACACACGTAGTGTCCTGGCATGGGATTGCTTGGCACAACAGGTTTAAATCCAAAGGGTACCTATGAGGAAAGTCCCACGGTTTCCCGGTGTTAAGTAATTGGCCGACCCTTGCAGGACAATTTACATCGCGGTGCCCCTGGATTGGCTTAATTGTGTATGGGCGCAAAAAGGTTAGCGGTCGAGCTGTAATGAGTCATTCATGCCGGGGGGGAAAAAGTGAGAAAAGCAGGTGATGAGCAGAGGGGAGCTCAGCGCCACGACCCCCCGCTGACCCCCACACCAAATATACACCCGTAGGGTGTGTATTCGCCAGTCGGGTGTTAATCTGGATTAACGAGGGTGAGTTTGATTCTTGAGTGCGGAAGGGCTGACAATGGATCGCGGGAACCGCGGGTGCGACGATCCATGTAAGGGCAAAAACCTGAGCAGAAACTACAGGTAGGCACACGATTGGCCGTGCGGTACGATGCGACCCCGGGCTTTTAAAGTCAGGGGGATAAAAAGGGGAGCCCAGGGGCCATTCAAGAAATTAATCTTCAACATCTTGGCCGTCAAGACCCCCCTGCTGTCCTGCCTTCTTCAGGCGCTCACAGCGTCCATGTGATGCCGTGCGTACAGTTACGAAGTACGTGGTAGGATGCTTGAGTGACTGGTTGTGTAGGCAGTAGTAGGCTAGGCTTTTCTCGCGAGATACTCCCTCTGGGTAGTGCTGACTGGGTAGCTTCCTTTAAAGGATTGTAGTTTGCGCCGAGAATAAAAGTCAGCACAGAGCCAGCAGGGGCATGCGTGTTCGCGCAGCCGCCTTCGCATTAGTGGTGGTGTACGTGGGCGTGTGCGGAGTAACCTCGTGCGGCGGTGAGCCAGCCCTTTAGCCATGTCTCTCCGAGATGGCGCTAGCGCGGGAGGACCGACCACCCGATTGGCAAGGGCCCGGTGGGAGCTGAGCGATGTGGTAAAGGAGGGAGTGGAGGGGACGAACGTAGCACCCCACCTGCCAAACGAGGGCGGTAGGGCGGACGTCGACCCTCACACACTCAGTCGACAGGGGCCTGGCGGGAGCCGACTGACGTGGTGGAGTAGGAAGCAGAATGGGCAGATGTCGTGCCCCATCTACCCAGCGAGGGCGGCATGGCGGACGTGGGGCCCCACATACACACACGCGTGGGTCATGTAGCCTGCATGCCCAGCCACTGCACGCCTGAGCAGCTTTTGTTTGGCCAGATAGAGGGGGCTAAATGGGCGCGGCAAGGGCTAGGGAAGAGATGGAGTGATGTGGCACAAGAGGATGTGGAGCTAAGTGGACTTCCCGACCACTGGTGCCAGCGGTATCAAGATTTGCCTCTGTGGAGGAGGCTCGTGAAGGACGCTACTGGGCAGTTGGAGGCAGTCGCCCTCCAGCAACAACGGAGGGCAAAGGAGCGACGCTCACAACAATGAGCGGAGCACCGGGTGGATAAAACACAGTAAGTTGGTACAATAGAGGGCACAGGTGGTGCATTGGCCAATTATCTCAGTCAGTCGACCCATGGCACCTGGGTCTGCCCCGTGACCTCCTGACTGTGGGCATTTGACACTTCACATGGTCTCAATATGCACATAGCCTGGCACAAGCGCCGTGGTGACGTCACCACCACTTAGTGGCGAATGGCGGTTGTTGTTGTTGCACACGCATGTGTGTGTGGGGAGCGGTTGCACAACGCTGTGTGGAAGCTACGTGGTCTGTCGCTCCGCACGAAGTTTCGGGTCTTCTTGGCCAAAATCACGCCCTCACTTCTCTATGCTTGTGAAACATGGACCCCTCCAATTGGACATATGCGCCAGTTAGAAACATTCAGGTTTGTACGGCCTACGATCCATCCCGGGTTTAACCAGGCTGGCTTGTGTGAGGAGCTCACATGTCATTGAAAGATCTGGACACATTCTCATCAGTGAGCTCCTCCGGCAGGCAAGGCTGCGTTGGCTGAGTCATGTTGCCCGCATGCCCAGCCACCACATACCCAAACAGCTTCTGTTTGGCCGGACCGAGGGGGCTAAACAGGCACAACACGGGCTGGAGAAGAGACGGAGCTGATGCGGTACGGGAGGATGTGGAGCTGAGTGGACTTCCCGACCACTGCTACCACCGGTGTCAAGATTGGCCTCTGTGGAGGAGGCTCATGAAGGACGCTGCTGCTGGGCAGTTGGAGGCAGTCGCCCTCCAGCAACAACCAAGGGCGGAGGAATGACGCTCACAACAACGAGTGGCGTGCCGGGTGGCTAAAATGCAGCAAGTTGGCACAGGTAGGGGGAACAGCTGGTGCATCTACAGGTCATCTCAGTCAGCCAACCCATGGCACCTGGGTCCGTCCCAAGACCACCTGTCAGCAGCAAGCCTTCGACACTTCACGTGGCCTCAAAGTGCACCTGGCCTGGCACAGGCGCCGTGGTGATGTTACTGTCACTTAGTGGCGATTGGCAGGTATTAGTGTGTGGGTATACACAATAGGAGTGAGCGGTAGTGTAGCAGTTAGCGCGCTTCGCTACGAAAGCAGCGACCCAAGTTAATTCTTGCTTACGGCCAACAGAAGTACCTGGTGTGTAAACATCACCACTGGGGAGACCGTTTTGCGGTTGCTAAGCTGGCATTATTGTTCTTGGTAACATTGCGGATATATTTGTGGTGCACAAATTAAGGGAAATCTCAGTCCTACGAATAATAGAGCATGTATAATATGTTATGAACATGCTTACCAGATATGACAGCTAGGCTGTATTTAATGGTCTTCTTTTTTGCCTTCCTGTATGTTTCTATAGGCAAAATATCAGCCTGAACACCATCGTAACCTGTGAGAAAATTACGAAAGGGTTAATAAATAAAAAGCCATATCTAATGTTCATTCATGTATGGGGCAGTGTTCAACTTAATTAAACAATTCAATCAGGATCTAAGATAGCGGGTACATAAGAAAATGCTTCCAAGCGTATGATGGCCGATGGTCCAGAATAGTGGCAGAGTGGCAGCAAAGGAATGGAATGCATCCAAGAGGACGTCTAACAGGAAGATGGAGCGATTAATTCAGTTTGTGTGTAGGTGCTTGGGAGCGGTGGTGTGGCGGCTAGCGCACTGAACTACGAATCCGGTGACACACACGAATTTGATTCCCACTCACGGCCAATACCAGTGACAATTATCTGAACCGGTCTTGGGCTTCCTCAAGGTCGATTCGAGCTCAAATGACTACCTAGTGCGGTGTATAGAAATCGCTACTAGGGAGACAAAGGCAGTCAGGCATGGTGCTGTCCACCCATCCCCTCGTGTACCGTTACGGCCTTCATAGGTGCTCGCTAACAGCACTTGCCCCAACAGTATGTTGAAGACTATACGGGAGATCTTTGTCTTTATTACATAATTGGATTGGGATACATGACGACAGTTTGGGGGAAGCCTTCATCCAGGGTAGATTGATCATGGCTTATGATGATGAAAAAATGAAGACTAATTGGAATGTGCACAACATATGCAATTTAATGTAATCGATGGCAACTACTATAGCCCTGCCTAAAGTACTGTACATCCCTTCGCTAGAGCTTGTGTGGCCAGCAATTGAGGTACGTACCATCATTGCTGCCAGTGGTTGCCACGGGTCGACATTTCAAGACATTTGCTGCATTGCTGCTTTTTCTCCAGATGGTACGTACTATGAAAAAATACACCACACTTCACAAACACACGGAGCACGGTAAATGAAAAGAACACTGACATACATACTTTGTTTTGTTTACGTTACGTGACGTGACTTGTTCAGTAATCAAGATTTTTTTCTTTTTTTTTTACTTGGATTGTAAATCTCAAGATTGCAAAAATCATTTAAAATGGATCCATTGGCCGGATTTGCTCCACTTGGGCTTCAGGATTACAGGAGTTGACAGTCAGGTTCCATGCATATCCTGTAATTCGCTTTTTCCCACGGAGAATAACAGAATCCTGTGGCTAATTTGTCCTTAAATCCGCCGTGCACTGCCATTGGGTTTTTTTGTGGTCTGCCGTGAATTACCGGATCCGTGAGTAGGTCATCCCCCATGTAACCGTGGATTATACAATTTCGCCTGAAACAACACTTAAAATATACTCTACTACAGGTACTGAACTGTAATCTGAGTCACCATCACCGTGAAGCAGAGGATGGAAGGCTGATTCTTAAACCAAAAACAGACTGATTCTCATGGGCTTGAATAATTTGTTTTTATAAAATAAATACAAAATTGAAGGAGAGAAAGGGTTTACCCAATTCCGTACAACAGGAACATAGATGTAGTTACTGTATTATAATGATTGGATAGTGTCCAGTCTTAATGTAATAAACCCGCTCTGGACGATATCGTGTCTGTTGTCTTTTCTTTATTCTTTCTTCGTTTACACGGCTCCCTCACTTCCTTTTTCCTGTTACTCCCGTTCCTTGAGCGTGGCGTTCGCTCGCTTCCTCGCTCCCTCACGCCGCTGGCTGACGGCGTGTGGGAGACAGCCTCCGGCCTGCCACGTGGCCGCTGGCGTGCCGGAGGCACAGATGTGGTCTCCCTCTTCAGCCCCTCTCCAAACTGACCTAGAGCTGTCTCTCTCCACCCCTTATAACACCTGGCCCACGTGATACCACGCAGCCAATCCTCAGCCTCACCCTTGGAACTTTCCAGATGTTACTATGCAGCCACAGGGCTACGCCCCTGGCTCGACGTCCCATTGGTTGCGGGCTGAGGCCGGCAGAGCCTATCACCATCGCCCAGTTACCCCCCGGGTGCATCCTCATATTACATTAATAAATGCACCTGGAATTACTACACAACATTAGCATAGCTTTAAGCAGTATCCTACGTTGCTCAGCTTAATTAGAGCGTGGAGAGTGTTCTGGTCGAAGGATTACGTGTTGTTTATTTGTGGAAAATATAAATACAGTAATCCCTCGCCACTTCGCGGTTCAAGTTTCGCGGCCTCAGTGCATCGCGGGTTTTTCGAACTGTTTAAAGGCCTCATTATACCTGTGCAGTGACACCATCATCATCATCATCATTCATCATCACATTCATCGAACTGCGCAGGTCTGTCATCGTCGTCATTGTCATCGTCATTGGCATCGTCGTCGTCGTCATTACTGGAGTCAAGTCTCAAGATGCTACTGTCATTGGTGAGTGTAAAACACCATAATACGTATCGTATGAGAGAGAGTGAATGTATAATATTAAGGTTTTATAATTAAATAGATTTAAGTAAAATATATATATAAAGTATAAATATACATATTATAAACATTCTGGTACCCACACAAATATATACGGAAATTCCTAGGGGGCCAATCCTACTTCGCGGATTTTCATCTATCGCGAGGGGTTCCGGTCCCCATTTACCGTGATAAACGAGGGATCACTGCACAAGTCTTTTTTTTAAGAGGTCCATTTAACCGTTTGTACAATGTGAATGCATGTGGCTCACCAGATGACAGTGAGCGGAATGAAGAACACCAAGCAGGCCACTGTGGTCATGTAGCTCGTCCAGAATATCTCCTTCTCTGCCCACACGACCCAGCACTGTTGCTCTCCGTTAGGCAGCAGCTTCAGTGTGTACAGGGCGATAGTCGGCGACGCAAATAGCAAAGAGAGGCACCAGGCAGCCACTACCAGCTGACGAGAGCGGCTGTCTGCACGCCACAAAAGTAAATGTGCACTTAAAATTTAATTCAGTCACGTCGCATGGTGATATTTGGGTAGTGCTATCATAAAAATGACGACTGTTCGTAAAATATTTGTGCTGCCAATCACAATTTGTTTGGGGAATCATGGGGATGGCATTGGGTGTGCTACAACTGTGTGTGAACCAAGCGATTGCTATTGTGATTCCACGGCTGCGGTGCAACTCCACCAATGCCGCCATCCACATGAACGCACGCACACCCTCACTAAACACACACACGCACCCACGTAGAGTCTTGATGGGGGGGGGGGGTGCTTGGCACCACGGATTTTCATCCGAAGGGCCCCTAGCAGGGATGTCCCCTGGTTTCCCGTTGCCAGGAGATTGGCCGACCCCCCCCAGGCCGGATTACATGGCGGCCCCCCTAAAATCAACTTAAAAAGCCGTAGTGGCACATAGAGCTTTACAGGCTGGCGGCGATGAAGCATACAAAACACGGGAGGTGGGGCCTCGAAGGCAAACACTCTACGGGCAGTGCAAACAATGGGGTGCGGGAAAAATCCCTGGGCGTCCTAGGAGGAGCGATTTAAGAGAGAGACACAAGAAATTACTGGTGAATCTGAGATGAGGAACGCATATACGGGGACAATGGAAAGGGGGGGGGGGGATTACGTGATGCTCCCCCATAACGGCTATAGCGTTTAAAACTCGGAAGGTAAAGCACTCGATTGGCCGCGCAGGATAACATCATGTCACCCGGGGATTAATGGGCTCTGAGAGGATAAGAGGGGAGGGAGAGAGCGAATTTGAAGCAGAGTTCTCATGCGACCATCGAGAATCCCAGCCGCCCTCAGCATCCTCACGTATATTGCGCAATCAGCGCAGGCAGGTGGAACGCCGCGAGTGCGGACGTGCGTGTTGTGGAGTGAAGAGTGCCCATAAAGGCGCACGCGTAATAATCCCAGGGCGGTGGTGAATCAGCCGTGAGACATCTCCAAGAAGGTGCTGGCGCGGGGGGGGGGAGCTGATCACCCGATCGGCGGTGGCCCGGCGAGAAGCTCCCGTGGGGAGGGGGGAGGTGGGCGTCAGCCCCCACAATATCTCCATGACCGATACAACATTGGGATGCATTTATGCACATGAGCTGATCTCTTAAACCGCTCCCTGCAGAAGTTTTCCTTTTGGGCAGGTTTTCTCCATCACCAATCTTGCCGATCCGCCATTATCTCTTCTGGTACATCTTGCTCAAAATCAGACGCCTCGGGGTTGAAATCTGAGTTAAATTAGCTCATTATTTCCAAATTTGTAAACTAAGTTCTTTATTGTTGGAAATCGTCAGTCGTTTTCCTATAGTTTGGAGGGGAACGTCCAGCCTGTGGGCCATATAAGGCCCGCAAAATCATTACCTCATACCCTGCCAAGGCACGACTCGAAATTCAATAAATCTAGGAGTTTTTTTCATAGCAACATAAATTAAATTTTGCATGGCCCGCGAATGATGTTATAAATGTCCAAATGGCCCTTGACAGAAAAAGGTTCCCCACCCCTATAGACAAACTGTTCCTAGCCCTACCAGAATGTAGCTTTTTCACTAATGACAAAGCAACACTAATGGTGTAACTAAAGTCCAATGCTCAAGCATGAAATTACTGCGACTTTGATATGTACAAATCTGGTGAGAGGAGTAATGCGTTAGCACAAAAATGTATTATAACATTGCCACTGATATTTTAAAACTTGAATCCGAAATACAGCATCACTTCAAAAACTGTTCAAGTAACTATGATGATATATTTTCCCCACCAATGTATTTTCAGGATTATTTTGGTGTGTAAAAATAAGTACAAATAACCTCCGAATTGTATTTTTTTTTTATTAATGACTGAAATGTTTTACTACATCATATGATTGATAAAATGTCATTTTAAAATACTTTTATATGCTGGGTTGATGAGAAATTTAGGAAACGTGTATTTGTGAAATCACAAGTAAATAAGTAAAAAAAATATCACCCTCTGGCTCACCTGTTTTATGATTAAATGAAATCAAAGGCAGCAGTGGCAGATTAAGCTAGTGCCTGTAGCATATGTTATAAAGGGCCCCTAAATAAAAAAATAAACATAAATATTAAAACACACATTTTTTACTTGCATAGTAAAGTAATTGTACATTTTTATTTGCTATGCAGCCAGATAATACGACAACTCGCTAAAGGTTGAAGGCAGTATAATACTATAGTAATATATCAGTAATATATCAAGTGCAGAATCACTGAACCGGAATTGATAGCTTGAAAGCATTTAGCGTGGGGCCCTTGAAAGTGCGGGGCCCGTAGCATTTGCTACTTTTGGTACTAGGATAATCCGGCACTGAAAGGCAGTAGCAATCACTGTGAGAGATTAAAAAATATTTTCAAATCAATTTCTTTTTTTATTTCACATTTGTCACTGTGTACCAGAATTATGTCAAGCATGCCCTTGAACATGTCGCATACATTATAATGTGCAAGAGAAAGCAACATCAGGTGGATTTTTAGGCCAATGTACACAACTTGTCACAATCGCTTTCTTATTTCTGTCAGATCCCTCAGGTGTTGCAGGGTTGACACTTAAGCAGCATGATCTATTTTAGCAGGATCGTACAAGATGGCTTTAGGCGTTTAAGGTCTCATTTAATTATCCCTGGAGGGATGCTGGTCTGAGTCAGTCCTCAGTATTAATATCAACGCTCAACCTTTTAACTGACATTTTAACGTACTACCGCAATACTAATTTGAAAGATACATAGTCTATATATAACGTACAATATTGCCTCGCTTACTATCTCAGTTGCCCAAATAAACATACATTACCTTTGAATGTTAAAATGTCTATACAAATGTATATTTTATGATGTACTAGCAATGCTAATCTACCCGTGTATTATTGGGAACAGTTTAAAGATTATAAATATGAAGTCTGGGAGAAGAAGCATCGTTTAAGGATTGCAGATGATTGACATTTTTTCTACTAATCCACCTGAGTAATATTCCAAAAGTCAACCATTCCAATGGGTGTGTATGACAGTTAACATTTGACTTGTATGGGTGCATATGCAGTCTCCATGTGACTGTAAAAAAAATTACTAAATGTCACAGCCAAGTGGAAAAAATAATGCATGTTGCCCTTAGTATGTAAAAAATTACCAAATAGATGCTACTGTAGTGACTGTGAATGTTACTGTGTGGTGCCCGGCTTACGAAACCACGGCAGATAATGTGTTGGCATTATGTGTAGTCCGCTTACTGGGCGTAGTACCAGCCCTAGCGGGGCTTGGGTGAGCGCTGGTCAGCGCGGAGGCACCACGTACAGTGTGTGGTGCGGGCTCCCGGTGAGGGAGCGAGAGTGAGTGTCAGCCAGCCAGGGTTACGTTGAGGCATGATACGCTGGTTGACCTGCCGACACGTGACTGGATGATATTGGAGGGGGGCCACCGGTGGATGGGGGCCGCTGGACGGTCACGTGGTATAAAAGAGCTCTCGGGAGCCTTCGGGAAAGAGCTCGAGAGATCTAGAAGGTGAGCGGGGCGAGGGGCAGAGCCAGCCCCAGCCCAGGCCGATATAACGGGGGCCCCGTGAGGGGCTCGGGGTTCTTCGTGTTGCTGGTGATGAAGATCCACGTCAGGTAAAAGAAGCCTCTAGCCACACGGTTCGGAACCCAGCTTGTGGTCCGGGCCGGGATAGCGAACCGGGTCTAGTTCTGCCGTAGCGTGGCTAGATGGGCATTCAACACCCAAGTGTAGGTTGTGCTATGTTATGTTGAGTTGGTGTAATAAATAGTGTTGCTCCCAAGACAACGTTTGCGACTCAGTTGGACTCACTACACTACTATAATGAGCCAAGAATGTCTGTGTCCTGCGCGTGACGTCACTCCACGTCGACCAGCCCCCCTCATTAATAATCATGAACAGGTTACATCCTCCACATGGACCCCCCTCATTAATAATCATGAGCGGGTGACGTCACTCCACATGGAGAACCCCCCCTCCCCTTCATTAATACTCATAAGGTGACGTCACTCCACATCGAACAGCCCCCCTCATTAATAATCATGAACAGGTGACGTCCTATTCTTTGGTTCTTTCGGTAAAGTCACGTAGATAGAAAAATAATAATAAAATAATACTAATAAAATAATAAATATAATAAAAAACAAAAAAACACTGATGTTTACTGTAGCCTGGTTCTTAATCGGAGTGAGTGTCCTGGCAGTCTATGTTGACTGGCGCCTAGTTATTAAGTTTGGTGAGTGTACTGGCAGTCTATAATGTAAACTGTAGCCTGGTTCTTAACCTCGGTGAGTGTACTGGTAGTTTATAATGTAGACTGTAGCCTCGTTTTTAAGCTGGTGAGGGTATTGGTAGTCTATGATGTAGACTGTAGCAATGGTTATTGAACTGAGTGAGCACACTTGCAGTCTAGAATGTAGACTGTAGCTAGGTTCTTAACCTGAGAGAGTGTATTGGCAGTCGAAAATGTAGACTTATTCTGGTTCTTTTAGTAATAAAAAAAACCCACGACGTTTCGTGGCGTCCCTTAAATAGACCCCCCCCCCACGCCATTAATAATAATTAGCGGGTGACGTCACTCCACATGAGGGGGCGAGGCGCCTCCTCCCCCCTCCTCAGCGTCAATTTATAACCCTCACTAAATAGGCAGAACCCTCATGTCACGCGGTCTCCGTAACGCTATTGAGACATAGAAGTAAAAAGCCGTCATGATGAACAAGGGATTATAACCTTTAAATGAAATAAGTCTGTGTCATCGCTTCCTTACAAATTGCACGCAAATGGATGCAATGAATATCACGTCGCAGTCTGCTTTTCGCTTGCAAGTTTCAGATTTACTGCAATACACCTGTCCTTGGATGGGCAAAAGGCGAGTTAAATATATTCGTCTTCAGATATGAAACCTAAAAGACTTAAAAATTGTGAAAAATTGATAAACATAATCTGTCTAGATCTGCAATCACAAGGTTGTGAGTTCAAATCCTAGTTGGTCAGTGCATGTTGGTGAAGCAGGGCAATGTCACTTCAAATATCACTCTCCAATTATTTTAGCCATGACCCAGAATAAAACTGAGGTTACCAACTTCATAGCACAGTGAGCTAAATCGCCACTTCACCCTCACGACATGAATGTATTTCAGTGGTGGAAGTGTTACCTGTTTTTGAAAATTTCATGGGATGCACGATGGCCAGGTAACGGTCTATGCTCAAAGATACCAACACGTACGTGGAGGCGTACAAAAGTACCACCTGAGAAAGAAGAAAAACCGTCACTGTGGGAAAATGTCAGTAATGTGTTAAGCAAAGCCATTCAGCCAAAGGATGAGTCAATCCCAGTGTTTGCAAGTACTTGAATAAATTACTGTAATTTAGGGTGAAAAAAAATCATATATACCATGTGTTAAATCAGGTCAATCATCTGCTGAGTGGGTTCTTCCCAGTAATTACATATATCATGATGAGATAAACCCATCATAACAATCCTTTGCAGTTTTTTGAAAAACCATACATGTAATGAATTATTATAATCATGGAGAAATTAATGAGTCGGTAGCTTCGGTTAATGTGGAATCAAAGAAACCAGTCCATATATGGAAATGTTGCGTTCCAGAACTGTAAAGCTTATGTCCAGTTTGGTGACTGCACGTTAATTGCTTTAAAGATAGTTTGCCATTGGACCTGGGTGTCGGCATCTAAATAGGTTCCATTTTTCCTCAAACTCCAACTCGAAACCCGTACACAAGAAGCGTCAGACTAGGTCCATCAACACACATGGTGCAGATGCACGCATATGTCCTCAATGGCTCCCAACTGGTACTGGTTCTAGCCAGATCAGAAGCTCTGTGCAGTGGGTGCAGCCTCAGTGGTACACTGCTTGAGTGCAGAAATCAGTGTCCCCATTGCTCCTTAGCGCAGAATAGTGCTGTGGCCTTCAAACCAGTGTTCTGTCAATTATGTGAGTGTGGTGGCACATGCTCAATGTATGGTACAGCCGAGATGGCGCAATTAGAATCAGGAGCCATCCACAGAAGCATTGAGATGCCTACAATAGGCAGTACAGCAAGAAGGTTGGTCACCTATCCGCACTTAATTTATTTTTACCTTGTAAAAATGCAGCTTTCGATATACTCTGGTTTTCATTTGCATCGAACAAGAATATTGAGACTTAATTGACGTTTCTCTGGTTGAACAAATCATTGTTACTGCAATATCTACTGCTCAGTAAGTTGGAGGGAACAGGATGTAAACAAAAATATTAAACTTGGTTTTACATTCTGAACAATTACGTGAGCTGCTCAAATAATAGAGGGAAAGTTACTAAATGTATCTGTTTCCACGTACCATGAAAAACCAATCAGATAAGTAATTCAACGTATTACTCAAATAGCGTAATCACATCTTTGCCAAATTATGAATAAACAAATTGGTAATTAAAAAGGCTTTTTATGATAATTATCTTCTCATGAATAATTTATACTGTAATATTTACTGGAAAGGCTTTGTTTCATGTGAATATGAGACAGCAAAAATCAATCATAACAAAATTAACTAAGAGTTCAACTTCCTTTCAAAATCTAAGATTACATGTTGTTCACCAATTATGGTGCAGGTTTTTTTGTTGTTGTTTATCCTATTTCTCAATGGCTTGCTCTATGATTATTATACAACCGTGGTTATTGCCGTATTTTTAAGCTTCTGTGATCATTTTTTTAAATATGCAAAGCATAATTTGACAAAATGTAATAGGAATGAGTGACTTGGCTGAATTCCCACAAAGTGATCGATAGGCCACATGGAGGAGCAACAGCTGCAAGATGTAAGCAGAAGTCCTCATTAAATTAATATTCAAAGTTATCTCACTTTGCTGACAGGATGGGATAGGCATGGCAGTTTGACCAGCTGATGTTGAGATTGACGAGACAAGTGGCTGGTCTCCTCTGACTTTTCTTGGTGCCACGGCAGCAAGATATTAACTCCCTCACTTGGTATGCAAAAGGTCGTGGATCCTGACCCTGAAGCCTGTTTATTTGGAGTTTGTACGTTCTCTCCGTGGTTACGTGGATTTTTCTCTGGGTCCTCCGGTTTTCCCCTCCACATTTATAAACATGCATTTAGAGTATTTTGTTGCTATTAAATGTCACGTGATAAGCCACTTCGTTGAGCTTTCATGTGTGGCCAGGTCGATCTGAAAAAGAGCTATGTAGCTCAGTGGCCATTACCTGGTGAAATAAAAAAATAGTTTGTCGTTTAGTTTAGAATTGCAGGTGAATATCTCCTCTTCCATCCCTGTTCCTCTTCCTTCATCTCCTTTGCTCTTCATGTAAACTAATGTGATCAATGTCCTCAAGATATTAACACAATGGTATAGCATACATTGTGGTGTTGTTTTTTGGGTACGAAGGTTTCCTGCCACATGCCAAACAATCAATAATGGAATTTGTCAGACAACCGAATGCAGGACCCTCCTGAAAAAAAGAGTCATAAAGTTCAGTGCCACTTTACTGTATAAATAAATAAAAGGTGTTTACCTATGAAACGACCATTATGGATTCCAATATAATTTAATTATCTTAGCCAATCAACCTTATTGAAAATGTTTGGACAGGTTGACAAGTTAATCAAAACATTGCAGAACTGACGAGTTGTTGACAGAACATCATTGCATATTCTAAATGGCTACTTGCCCAGATTTGTTTTTCTAGGAGAGCAGCTCCTTTTAACCTGTACATTGTAACACTCTGAAAGAACATGTAACAGCTGAAGATTGAGTACTCAAGTGGCACTCAACTGTGTCTTGTTTTATCTTCAGTGGGCACAACGCTTTAAGACATACAGTACTTTCCTGGGTACATCGTGATGATATTGAATTACCAAGGGAATGAGGCTTACCTGCAGATATCGCACAATCCGGCACATGGCATCATTGGCTAGAAACTCTCCAGTATATCTCCAGATGATATCTGCAAGGATGGTCACTAATCCTGTTAGGAGATCTGCAAAATACTCAGAAAGTAGACACACATTCAACTCAAATACAGCAATATTTTAACATTGAAAAACCAGGCAATGAACAGCAAATTATGAAACACTAAACATTTTGAGAATGGTTCCCGAGCAGTGAATTTATGAAAATTGGAAATGTATACATTATTTTTCAATGTAATACTTTTTCCTGTCTCCATTGGTGTAGAAATATCTTTCAGAACGTTTATTCAAAGTCAAAGCACTTCCCTGCTCAAAAGAGAAAAGGGGGACTCCTCTTCATCTCGGCTCCGAGCCGGTGGGTAGAAATGTAATATTCAAAGAGTGAGAGCCATTGTCTGCACATGTTTATCACTGCCGACCTCTCCCATAGTGGCACTTACTCTATCGACCCATGGGAGATTATGGCCTGTGTAAAATCAAATGGAATTTTAACTCACAATTTTCAATATAAATTGAGTGCCCGAATCATAGAAATAATCGATATGACTGTGAAAAGTGTACGCTTTTATAAGTTAGAGAAAAAAAATATTTATGCAAAGATAGAATTGTTGTATTTTTGCTGAATGTCAGACATAATTTCTGTATCCATGATCTTCCATGTCTGTTTTACATCATTAAGCAGTTCAATTAGTAGAAGAATATTGAATAATATGTGTATTTACGCTGCATTAAGTGTTGTTTGGCATATAAATTGTCAATTCATTATGGAGCATATATATGTTTTGCATATGAGTTTTTTTCGTGCAATTTTTTTTACTGGGAATGCAGGTGGTGATAAGGAACAATTTTCCAATATAATACCAGAATGTATGCGAAAAGCGCGTGCCACCAAAAAATCCCTCCACCCCTTATTCAGCCTCTGTCTGCCAGCTCACCATTGTGTGGTCGATGCACACGTGTTAGGTAGAAATACATTGTTCGTTGAGAGTTTTTAAAAGTACAAAGGGCTTAGAAATAAGAGGGAAAAACGCAAAGTAAATGATGATCATGCCTCTGACAAGAAAAGGCAAAGCAAACGTGTAACCAGAGGTAAAATAATAAGTTATAACTCATTTTGAAGCAAGTCAAAAGGCGGTCGTCAAATATTAACGGTGTGTGGCAAAACAAATCAGCAAGTTATTTAAACATCTCTGGGAAGTTTTATCTAATTATTTGTATGTATTATTAGTCAAAATGCATGTTATGATCATGCTATTTTTGTCCACTTCATGATATTTAGTCACGTGTCTTTTTCCAGAAATGTCGGCTCGGACGGCTTGGAACGGAACCCCTGATTTTAACAATATGTGTATGAAAAATTAGTTGGCTTTAAATTATTTCGAGTTTAGTAGCATTTCTCAGGAATGCATCCCTTGTGTATAGCGGGGGATTCCTATATATTGCACTTAAATGTCTCAGCAACTAAAAGCGCCTTATATCGCATCTCGTCTCAAACATTCAAAGGGGACCCCAGTGGAAGCTGTCCCTGTGCAGCACGAGGCATTTCAGCACTGGCCTGCAAGCGGGCATTCGTAATTTATTCGAATCTGGCAAATTTGGATCTTGATGCCAGGAGACAACAACTTACTCTTTTCAAATGACATTACGGGATCTTTAACATCCACTGTGTAGTTTATGGTTCATACACCTGCGATATTAACCAGGTCAGAATCACTATGAATCTCTGCAACAATGTCAGTGCCATGATGGCACAATTACACGGAATAAAGCGTAATTCATTTTTTACTTCAATTATACATTGGAAATATAACCTTGTGATTCAAATTTATTTATTGGTACAATATCTGTTTAAAGCTTTCATGACTGCAGGGATTCATCTTCTTGGTTCTTTCGGTAAAGTCACGTAGAAGGGAAGTAATAAATTAATAAAAATCAAACATAATAAAATAATTCTCACGACGTTTCGGCTACAACGCAAGCAGCCGTCTTCAGGTGAAGAATGAAACACTCAGGAGGTGGGCGGGGGGGGGGGTTTAAAGTCATATTATGCCCATGCATTATGCAGGATTAGCAGCATCAAAAGGAGGGGGTATGGGGTAGCATTAACAAAGGGAGGGAATGTTAATAGTATGTAGAAGCAACGAAACATGTCAATGGGAGAGCAGTGGCCGGAGACCCGCAGAGGAGCATATAATGCATTCCCTGTGGAGAACACAGGATACACAGTCAATGCCAGTGAGTGGACTGCGGTCTGAAAGTCACCGTAAACGTGAACAACAATCAGTTAAGATCCGAAATGGTTTATTACGTCCTTCCAATGATTGCTGAGCCAGAATCCATCTTCTCGGTTGAAATTCTCTCTGTGTTTGTATATGTGGATCGCCTCATGAACGAATCTCTCATGGTAGCCAGATGGCTTGCAGAGAACCTCTGTCTTGGAGAAGTCAATGTCATGTGAGCCCACTGAATTGTAACAATGATCTGCCACGGCTGAGGTGTTTGTCCTACCGTGTTTCAGGTCTGCTTTATGTTCACGAATGCGGTCCGAGACATGTAGTTTGGTTTCTACAATGTAACTGCTACCACAGAGGCAACTTAGTTTGTAGACGCCAGGGTACTGTATGTCTGGAACCACGTCTTTTACAGATGGGACCAGATCACGGATTTTATGTACTGTGTTGAATCGGACCTGGAACTTGTGTTTAATCAGGATTTTGGAGATCTGTTTAGTGACCCCAGCAATGTAGGGTAAGGTGATGGTTTTGAAAGGCTCCTCAACAGGATCCTTCTTGATAGTTGGAGTGATGGCTTTGCGGATTGTGTAGTCGGAGTATCCATTAGCCTTAAGAGCTTGGCGTACGTGTTTGAGTTCACTGGCAATGTGTTCCTGGTCGGAGATGCATTGGGCGCTATGGTATAGAGTCTTGATGAGGGAGTTCTTCTGGGATGGATGGTGGTGGGAATCCGGTTTTAGGTAAGCATCCGTATGGGTGACTTTCCTGCAGACAGAATGGCTCATTGAACCATCAGGTCTCCTTTTAATTAGGACATCCAAAAAGGGTAGCTTGCCATCTTTTTCGACTTCCATGGTGAATCTGATGGCTGGGTGTATGGAATTGATGTGGTCGAGGAATTGGTCTAGAGCAGGCCGGCCATGTGGCCAGATGACAAAAGTGTCATCTACGTACCTCTTCCATAAGGTCGGGCATAGAGTGGCAGTCTGGATGGCGTCAGTCTAAAATTTATCCATGAAAACGTTGGCTACAACCGGAGATAGGGGGGAGCCCATTCGGGTGCCCTCAGTTTGTTTGTAGAAAGTTCCATTCCAGGTGAAGTATGTATTGGTTAAGCAGTGTCTCACTAGGGGGTGTACCCCAGTATTCAGTCCTTGATGAACCAAGTCTTCAATGATTGCGATGGTGTCAGGTACAGGA
This sequence comes from Lampetra fluviatilis, assembly GCF_964198595.1. Taxonomy (NCBI): domain Eukaryota; kingdom Metazoa; phylum Chordata; class Hyperoartia; order Petromyzontiformes; family Petromyzontidae; genus Lampetra; species Lampetra fluviatilis. Next base: position 22,125,446 of record NC_136275.1, on the reverse strand, counting down.
ACTTTGGTGAATAAGGAAACCACATCAAAACTGACAAGCAGGTCGTCTGGGGACAGGGAAATTCCCTTGATTGTCGATACCAGGTCAGTGGAGTTTAGTACCGTAGAGGTGGTTTTTCCAGTGAAAGGCCACAGGATTTCAGACAAAAAACGAGCCAATATGTACGTGGGGGAGTTGATAGTAGAGACAATGGGACAAAGAGGCGTATCTTCTTTATGTATCTTTGGAAGGCCATATAATCTTGGTGGCCTGGCTGCAGAAGGTTTTAACGAGAACTGTTTGGTTTGATCAATTAACGTGGTTGAATCAGACATTATTTTGTTGGTTTTAGTAACGATGCTGTTGGTGGGGTCTCTTTTTATTTTTGTATGGCTGCCATCGTTGAGTAGTTCTTTAAATTTGTTGTTGTATTCTATTTTGTCCATGATGACAGTGGCATTGCCTTTGTCAGCTGAGAGGATGACAATGTCATCCCTCTTTTTTAATTGAGCTAATTCAAAACGCTTATCTTTTCTGATGTTACTAGCTGGCATCTTAGCGTTTTTGAGGGTTGCATCGATTTCAGATCTTGCTACGTCTGCAGCGATGTGACCCAGGCCCTTGAGGCGATCCACATATACAAACACAGAGACAATTTCAACCGAGAAGATGGATTCTGGCTCAGCAATCATTGGAAGGACGTAATAAACCATTTCGGATCTTAACTGATTGTTGTTCACGTTTACGGTGACTTTCAGACCGCAGTCCACTCACTGGCATTGACTGTGTATCCTGTGTTCTCCACAGGGAATGCATTATTTGCTCCGCTGCAGGTCTCCTTTCACCACTCTCCCATTGACATGTTTCATTGCTTCTGCATACTATTAACATTCCCTCCCTTTGTTAATGCTACCCCCTACCCCCTCCCTTTGATGCTGCTAATTCTGCATAATGCATGGGCATAATATGACTTTGAAACCCCCCCGCCCACCTCCTACGCATTTCCCATAAATATGCTAAATTCCTCTTTATATGCAAATTATTTTATCAAGGCGTTCTTCTTCCACCTCCAACCCAGCTTATATATACGCTCCAAGCTTGGCAGTGTTTCATTCTTCACCTCAAGACGGCTGCTTGCGTTGTAGCCGAAACGTCGTGAGAATTATTTTATTATGTTTTATTTTTATTATTTTATTACTTCCCTTCTACGTGACTTTACCGAAAGAACCAAGAAGATGAATCCCTGCAGTCACGAAAGCTTTAAATCGAAATTTAACCACCTCTACGGGGAGGGATTCCACATAACTTTGAGATCCTTCAACAAGCTCCGTGATAAGAAGGCTCAGCTAATCGAGTCTCTCGCCTTTCTGAAGAGATGCCGCGACTCTAAGGTAATACCAATCGCATTTACAATAACCTCTGCTGCTGTAACTTCTTCTAATGCTAAACGAATTCTGTCTAGAATTAGCTTAGCTCTTATCTCAGAGAAAATCCGACTAACGCGCACCAAACTAGATCAGTTAGACAAGACACTCTACAAATCACACTTATCTTTGACTGCAACAATGTCCACATCGGATTGGGAACATGTAGACAAGATGACTGCCTCTTCAGCTGCCGCTATGTCGACCAAATGTAAGGACAACTTGATTTCCAAATTCAACCGCCTCTCAAATAAGAGACCGGACCCACACACTGAAAAACTAGACGTTAACAAAGTCGTAATTAATCGCAGTAACAGTTCTATTTCTGATGGTCTGAAATCCGTTTTAGCTAAAGGACTAAACTTTGCAGTCACACCTAGACACATACCAGTTAATGATATCATTGCCCGAATAGATGTGGCTCTCAAGGGCCTGGGTCACATCGCTGCAGACGTAGCAAGATCTGAAATCGCTGCAACCCTCAAAAACGCTAAGATGCCAGCTAGTAACATCAGCAAAAATGAGCGTTTTGAATTAGCTCAATTAAAAAAGAGGGATGACATTGTCATCCTCTCAGCTGACAAAGGCAATGCCACTGTCATCATGGACAAAATAGAATACAACAACAAAATTCAAGAACTACTCAACGATGGCAGCTATACAAAAATAAAAAGAGACCCCACCAACAGCCTCGTTACTAAAACCAACAAAATCATTTCTAATTCAACCGCATTAATTGATCAAACCAAACAGTTTTCGTTAAAACCTTCTGCAGCCAGGCCACCAAGATTATATGGCCTTCCAAAGATACATTAAGAAGATACGCCTCTTCGTCCCATTGTCTTTACTATCAACTCCCCCACGTACAAATTGGCTCGTTTTTTATCTGAAATCCTGCGGCCTTTCACTGGAAAAACCACCTCTGCGGTACTAAACTCTACTGACCTGGTATCGACAATCAAGGGAATTTCCCTGTCCCCAGACGACCTGCTTGTCAGTTTTGATGTGGTTTCCTTATTCACCAAAGTTCCTGTACCTGACACCATCGAAATCATTGAAGACTTGGTTCATCAAGGACTGAATACTGGGGTACCCCCCCTGGTGAGACACTGCTTAACCAATACATACTTCAACTGGAATGGAACTTTCTACAAACAAACTGAGGGCACCCGAATGGGCTCCCCCCTATCTCCGGTTGTAGCCAACGTTTTCATGGATACATTTTAGACTGACGCCATCCAGCCTGCCACTCTACGCCCGACCTTATGGAAGAGGTACGTAGATGACACTTTTGTCATCTGGCCACATGGCCGGCCTGCTCTAGACCAATTCCTCGACCACATCAATTCCATACACCCAGCCATCAGATTCACCATGGAAGTCGAAAAAGATGGCAAGCTACCCTTTTTGGATGTCCTAATTAAAAGGAGACCTGATGGTTCAATGAGCCATTCTGTCTACAGGAAAGTCACCCATACGGATGCTTACCTAAAACCGGATTCCCACCACCATCCATCCCAGAAGAACTCCCTCATCAAGACTCTATACCATAGAGCCCAATGCATCTCCGACCAGGAACACATTGCCAGTGAACTCAAACACGTACGCCAAGCTCTTAAGGCTAATGGTTACTCCAACTACACAATCCGCAAGGCCATCACTCCAACCGTCAAGAAGGATCCTGTTGAGGAGCCTTTCAAGACCATCACCTTACCCTACATTGCTGGGGTCACAAAAAAGATCTCCAAAATCCTGATTAAACACAAGATCCAGGTCAGATTCAACACAGTACATACAATCCGTGATCTGGTCCTGTCTGTAAAAGACGTGGTTCCAGACATACAGTACCCTGGCGTCTACAAACTAAGTTGCCTCTGTGCTAGCAGTTACATTGGAGAAACCAAACGACATGTCTCGGACCGCATTTGTGAACATAAAGCAGACCTGAAACACGGTAGGACAAACACCTCAGCCGTGGCAGATCACTGTTACAATTTAGTGGGCTCACATGACATTGCCTTCTCCAAGACAGAGGTTCTCTGCAAGCCATCTGGCTACCATGAGAGATTTGTTCATGAGGCGATCCACATATACAAACACAGAGACAATTTCAACCGAGAAGATGGATTCTGGCTCAGCAATCATTGCAAGGACGTAATAAACCATTTCGGATCTTAACTGATTGTTGTTCACGTTTACGGTGACTTTCAGACCGCAGTCCACTCACTGGCATTGACTGTGTATCCTGTGTTCTCCACAGGGAATGCATTATTTGCTCCGCTGCGGGTCTCCTTTCACCGCTCTCCCATTGACATGTTTCATTGCTTCTACATACTATTAACATTCCCTCCCTTTGTTAATGCTACCCCCTACCCCCTCCATTTGATGCTGCTAATCTTGCATAATGCATGAGCATAATATGACTTTGAAACCCCCCCCGCCCACCTCCTTCGCATTTCCCATAAATATGCTAAATTCCTCTTGATATGCAAATTATTTTGTCAAGGCGCTCTTCTTCCACCTCCAACCCAGCTTATATATACGCTCCAAGCTTGGCAGTGTTTCATTCTTCACCTGAAGACGGCTGCTTGCGTTGTAGCCTAAACGTCGTGAGAATTATTTTATTATGTTTTATTTTTATTATTTTATTACTTCCCTTCTAGGTGACTTTATCCTAACACACTGACATATGGACACACAGGATGTTACAAGTGAAGAAATATTTTCATGATTATTCTCTCGTGACCAGGTAAACCACGACAACAGTGGTTACCTTTAAAAATTTGTACCTCAAAAGAGGTTAACTTATAAGCAGGGTTTCTAAATGCTCACCTATCTTCTTGCCCACCACTGCGCATCTTAATATGTTCACTAGTAATTTCAAGCCAATGTTGAGTTGTGACACTTCATACATTTGAATATTTGAAAACATAAATGCATCTTCAGTGTCCGTGATGGGGTGCTGTTGTGAATAAATAACATTAGAATGACAGTGGCACTGTTTGATTCACAATCAGAACATCAAAAAGATTACTATCGAGAGGGGGCCATTCTCTCCTCCTAGCTCGTCAAAGTAGGAAACCAAAGATATTCAGAGGATAGTTAAAATTCTAGTTAGTGATTGACAGACCATCCTTCAGTTCGAATAATGGGCAACTGTGGTGGACAGACATTATACACGCCGGTGAGGGTGTGCACGGTGTGTTGGCAGGTCACGGCGGAGCCAGGCCGCGCATGGTAGCATAAAAGGAGCCAAGAGCGGGAGTTTGAGTCTGCCGGTTCTGGGAGTGGACTCGTCTCATCGTTGCTGTCGTCTCGTTGCCGTTATCGCTACTGTCTCCGCTAGATATTGCGCGACGAAGGATAGTAGTTGGCTATCTCAGTCAGCGCCGTCAGTGTTAGATGGCTAGTGTTCTGTACAGACAAGGCTCATCTATTGTGGAGAGTTTGTGGATGAGACCGTGGAAGTTGTTAATAAAGAAGGTGCCTCCTATAAACTCTGTTTCTGAATCGTTGACACTACAACTAGTGTCAGAAGTGGTTGAAAAATTCGACAGGCATTAGGGTATAAGTCGCAATATCGAAGCTATCCAGGAAGAAGAATCCACCCATAGTGTCATCAAAGGGCGAGGACGGCGAGACGGTCATCCGGTTACAAACCTCATGGGCGCGGGAGTGGCGGCTGCGGATCAGCGGGAGAGGGGCACCGATCCTCCGGAGTTGCGAGCCGAGGATGGGTGGGATGAGGTGGTTAGCCACCTCGACTTGCTACTCATGACCATTGGCCAGCTGGTTGCGCAGCTCTCCACGTCTGCCATTCAGGAGACAGCGGTTGTCGACTGCCATTTCGGCTGCGGAGGGTACGGCGTTGTCAGTGGGTGCCACTTGGAGTGGGCCGCGGGGCTTGCTGGAGCTGCCATCTGCAGCGGCAATTCCAGCGGCAGAGACCACCCGGTTGCCGGGCGCCATTTTGCCCGCAGAGGGCATGGCTTGGCTGGTGGGTACCATTTGGAGCGGGACGTGGGACGATGCTAAGGCAGCGCTACAAGGAGCCGCGTGCCGACAAAGATAGCTGCCTCCCATTCGGGAGTTCGTGGCAGCAGGAGGCGATTGGACGGCGTTCTGTCATCGCTTTGAGGCAGCTTGGTTGTCTGTCGGGTGGATGGAAGAGGAGGCCCTGTGAGCCCTACCGACGGCCCTCGACGATGATGCGTTGGTGGCGTTCCAGGCCATTCCGGAAGGTAATCGGTCAATTCTCCAGCGGGCATACACCCAAATGGCGGCAATCATTGACCCGCCGTACAACACCCGCAGGAAATTTTTGCAGCGGAAGTGAGGGGAGACCGAGACGCCTCTCACTTTTCGTAGTGCTTTACTGGCGTTGGGGCAGGAGGCATATCCCCTCATAGACCGGACGGCGCTCGACTCCCTAGCAGTGGAAAGGCTGCTATCATTGGCGCAGAAGTTGGGGCTCGTACTGACGATCACGGAGAACGATGAATTAACAATGTTTAACGGTGGCCCAGTGGATTCAGGCCCACAAAAACATGCAGCAATGGCCCAAGGTGCTGGCTTGGACGGGGGATGCCGAGGCACAGGGGCCCTTGTTCTGGGAGGTGGTGGCTGCGGTGTACGGTTATGGACCGCACGGGAGGGGCTTCTTCAGAAGGCCGATGGGATGCAGTCGATGAGATGGGCAGCCCCCTCTGCCCTGGAGACGCAGGACCATCTGCTTCAGGTGCGGTTGGCGGGGCCACATCACAAGAGAGTGCCTGGGTATTAGCGGGATGTCGGTAGTGCCACCGACGCTCTCCACCCTGCTGGCTTCTGCTCCCCAAGTCCCACAGGATCTGAGCCTCTGATGCCAGAAAATATTCCCAGGTCGCCATGTGCGAGAGATCTGAGGCTGGAGCCTGGTCAAGTGCTGCTAATGAATACAGGGAGGGGCCGTGCCCTTAAGGCCGTTTTTTGTGTTCCTCGGAACCCCCCAAGAAGTTGTCCAGGGGCCCCCTTATCAAGAACATAACCAAATAAAAAGGCATCGGCTAAAGACGCAGCCAAATGGTGAGCCAGAGTCCAGGCCATAGGCCAGCGGGTCACATATTCAACCCCAATGAGGAGGTACTTGTGTCCTCTCTGGGAGACCGGAAAGGGCCACCAAATGTCAAGGGCCATTAATTCATTCACCCGTGACACAACATTGGACTATAATGGGATCTGCGGTCACAGGGCAGGAGATTTCCGACGCGCATAATCGGCACAACCTTTAATGAGGAGGAGTATATCGTTTTCCATGCTGGGCCAGTAAAAGTCCTTTTTCAGTGTCGTCAACGTTTTGTGAACAACCAGATGCATCAATTTCTCATGTATGGCTTTAGTAGGTTTTCCCCTAAGGACCGTAGGTACGACCAAGGAATAACGCTGGGACTCCCCTTCCCACCGCATGAGGAGTCCCTCGTGCATTACAATGGATGGTTGACCCGCAGGGCCTGGCTCACAAGAAGCACGACGGCGCAATATCAAGAGTGAGGCGTCATCAACCTGTAGCTTAGCCCAAGCATCATGGTCGAGATTCAAACAGAATCACGTGGGTACTAAGCGCCTTCATCCTGCATTGTCCCTGCTGCCGCAAGCACCGCGGGCACACCCTCTTGTGAGGGCTTACATTTCGACACCCCCGAGGCACACGTGCGCACGACATGGGGCGGCATGCGGGACAACGCGTCAGCATTGATGTGCCGAGTGCCTTTCCTGTGCACCACTGTGAATGAAAATCCCTGGAGGATTCCGAGCCATCAGGACAACTGCCCAGACGGCTGGTCGATGCGCAGGGAGTACTGGAGGGCTGCATGGTCCGTGCAGACGACAAAGTCCCGTCCGTACAAATATGAACGATAGAGCTGGATGAAATGGACCATAGCCAGTAACTCCCTGCACGTGATGCAAAAGCGCTATTCAGCAGGAGACAGGAATCGACTCCTTTAAGTCACTACCCTTTCTGTGCCTTCGACAAGCTGGGAAAGGACTGCCCCGATGCCCGTATCACTGGCGTCCATATCCAATATGAAGGGCCTGGTAAAATCGCGATATTTGCGAGCGGAGGTGCATCGGCAAGGGCAGCGCAGAGAGCGAGGAAGGAATCCTTCTCAGCCTTATCTCACCGAAATTTCTGGCCCTTGGCCATGAGGGTGTGCAGTGGTTTAGCAATGGTTTCAAAATCCCTGACAAAACGCTGGTAGTATGAAGAAAATCCGATGAAACTGCGGACTTCCGCCACCGACTTGGGCACCTGCCACATGCGCACGCATGCAGTTTTCTCCGGATCTGTGGCAACACCGGCTGCACTTACTATATGGCCCAATCACTTAACCGATGTCTGAGACAAATGACATTTGTGAGGTTTGAATTTCAACTTAGCTGCACGTACTTTCTCAAAGACCGAATGCAATCGTTGTACATGTTCGTCGAAGGTACTGCCAAAATCGATGACGTCGTGCAAATAAATTTGGCAGAATCCCATTGCAAACCTACTAGGACTAATTCCATTAATTGCTGAAAGGTGGCTGGCGCCGAATTCAATCCCATCGGAAGACAATTGAAGTGGTCGAGCCCCTGGGGCGTGCAAAAAGTGTTTTTTGGTTTGGATTCGTTCTCAAGGGGAAATTGACAAAACCCGGACAGTATATCGAGTGTAGAAAAAAACTGTGCGCCCAATAACGAATCTAGCGAGTCGTCCATACGAGGGAGGGGATATGCATCTGCCACCGATCTTATTTAACTTACGGAAATCCACGCAGAATTGTAAGTTCCCATCACCTTTTTTCACTAGACTATGGGCGCCCCCCACAGGCTATTGGACGGGGAAATAATATCAGCTGCCAGCATCTAATCCACAGCCTGGCGTACCTGTTCCTTCTCCGCGGGGCTAAGTCTGTGGGAATTATTCCAAATTGGGGGCGTTCACCCGTATTGATATGATGGTGGAGGAGAGGAGTGTGTGGTGCCGCCGCCACGAAGCCGTTCGGCAGGCACCCCATCCCCGACCTCGCCACCACCAAGCGACGGAGCCAACCCCTCGTCCCCCTCACCTCACCTCACATGAACACACCCGCATGCATTCCCCCCCCCCCCCCCCCCATAGAACTGGAAGGGGAGGACACCTGATCGACCGGTTTTTATCCGAGAAACCCTTATCGGCATTAACTCTCATGGTTTCCGGCGATCAGGGAATTGGATGACCTCCCCCGACGCTACGTTGCACCGCGGTGCTGCGACCGACCTTAAGATGGTATGGTTGCGGCGAGGGGCATTCGGCCTCCGCGGTTGAGGCGCATCCCCCACACACACCCCCCACGTGTCGACGAGGCAAGCAGGGGAGGGACGGGACGGCATAATTAGCAGGAATGCGGCGGCTCTTGCATAGTCGCGGATGGTTAGGATGGTTGCGCTTGAACGCGCAGGCACCATTGTTAGGAAAGGTAAAGCACTAAGCGGAAAGTATGAATAATCGGGAGGGCGGACGCACGCGGGGAGCCCGGGCACAAATTCCCATGGCGAGCCTTTGTAATGGACGCCGCCGCATAATCTGCAATAACAAAGGCATGCGTGAGAAAGAGATTAATTCGAATTTACACCGCGTGCGCAGCACATTGATTAGCATATGCGCCGCTCATGAGCGGAGAGCATTCGGGGAGTACGGGAGAGAGGATAAAAGGGATCGTCGCAAGGTAGAGAGAGCTCACTTCTCTTCAAGAGGCACGCGTGCAAGTCGGCTCCCAGCTCTGCCCTCTGGACGTCCACGTGACGTGTCCCGACGGCATAGAGGAAAAGCCACAGGACGCCGAATACTTCGAACCGTGAGTAGCAAGGTGACAGGGTATCGTAAGCAGATAAATCGGGAATAGGTATAAAGGTATCAGCGTAGGCCAGCCTCGTCGACTCACTGATTTAACACCTAGTTCCAGGTAGCGGACAATAAATCATTAATAGCTGATCGCGGCCTGTGATCTCGTTGAGAGGTGTGAACGTGTGTGGTACTGTGTACACAGTGGTTCGCCGCGTGAGTGAGCGCTGTGCGGAGCTGCGCGTGTGGCTGCGAGTGTGTTCACTACGTGTGTGATACAGGTGCGTGATCATAACGTGAGTAATCAGAGTTGAGTTGGAGCGCACGGAGCAGCGTGTGTGGGTGTGCGTACGTTTGCTCCGTGGGGATTGCAGGTGAGCGATTAGGAAAGGGAGGTATCGTGGTAGCGTAAAGGGGGGCATAATACCACTCGTCAACTAACCATGCCTACGACGCGGACCCGCGCTGGGGGGAATCCTCGAGCGACGGCTCCCACACCATGGGTGAGGAACACAGCAGCGGTTCGCATAGCAGCGGGGGGGCGAGTGACGATGTTAGCCCGGCCATTAACATTATCGAGGGAGGGACCTCGGGGGCTAGCGACCCTCACAAGTGCGCCCAATATCAAATTTTCTGGTACTAAAGACATCGGAAAAATCGTATAAGAGCCGGCGTAACTGAGCTCGCTGGGTTCTCGGAGCATAGCGATTCCAACCATGCGGAATCCGGCTCATCAGGTCTACCAACGCTTCCCGCGAACTCAGGAGCTAGCTCTGCATTATCAAAACACTGGGCCACCGAGGCGTGCACCAGGACAGTGCCCGTCTGAATCATAACGAGCGCATGCCCCGCATTAAGTACTTGTAGGAACGGCATCCCCTCGGCGGATACAATAGTCATAGTCCCCGCCAGGGAAGGAAATCGCGACACGGCGTTAGAAGGGGTTAGCAGGATCCCCTCCTCCAGGCCTGGTGAAGGCAACTCTTTGCGCAATCGCAGCGGTACAAGCATTTGAGAACCCGGAGGCACTTTAATGGTTTGGCTAGCCATCGCATGAATGACAGCGTTCTGCGATGGCTGTCGACCAGGGGAGTTCAGAAACAGCAACCACTGTCCTGATGGTAATTCAATACACCCTTGGCCTAGACAATCGGTGCCCAGCAAACAGGGCATGGCCAATGTCCGTGAAACCAATATCTGCCCTTCAAAAAAGATTTCCCCAATTTGCACAGAGGCCAACATCTCGCCCATTATATCCAGAATCCTGCCGTTAGCCTCCACACAAGCGCTCTCCACGGGGGTAAGAGGATCGGACGACGACGGTAATTTACGAAATACAGCCTCGGAGACCATAGTCGCAACGGCCCCGGTATCTATCAACAGACGGACCTGGATCCCCTGGATTAACCCCATAACTGTTGAGGAACCTGCTGCTGCACCCACTATGTGATGAGCCAGTGCATTCCACTGCTTAACGCCGCGCGGCCAACATGCTAACAACCCCGCACCCTGTTTCCGAGTCGTGATGGGATGAGATTCCACAGGATGAGTCCGCATACGACCTATGCTAGATGGATGATGGGACAAAAGTGGCCATGTGTCTGATGCGTCCGGACTCGGCTGTGTATTGTGGGAGGAGGTGTTGAAGCCGGAGGATGGATGCGGCGAGAACCCTCAAGTCCTGCGGCGGCAGTCGATGGCGATGTGCACAGTGGTGCACATCGCCATCGACGGCGAAGATTCGTTGGCACTTCTGGCTTCAAATGTAGTGTTTTCAAAAATTACTCACACCGACACGTTGTAACAAGTCACCTGCTTACACTTTATTCACCTGTTCTTGCGCCAGTTATAGGTACTCCTATAACTGGAAGTTAAGTATATGTGACCGTACAGACAGTTATAGGTACTCCTATAACTGTCTGTACGGTCACATATACTTAACTTCTCCCCGCTCTTATCTATCCTACACCTCACTTATCCTGCACTCAGCAGCTCTGCTCTCAGCGTCTTCACACTCAGCGACTCCGCACACAGCGTCTTCACACTCAGCGACTCCGCATACAGCGTCTTCGCACACAGAAACTTTGCATCTCCACCGCTGCCCTCACCTATGCTCCCTCAGACCCGCTAACCCGTCTGTCATGGGCGGGGGGTTCAGCCAACACCCGCCCGGCGACGGTGTGAGTGTTGAGGTCCCGTTGAAGGCTGGAGCGGCAGCGGCGAGATGTCTTCACTCTTGGTTCCTGGCAACAACTCCCCTCGCTCACACACACTCCCGCTTATATCCCCCTGCTCATCCCGAGTCCTCATGTGCTTCCACTTAAGCTGCTGCCAGGCCGGCGCCAGTTGTCACATTAATCTCTTATCATCACCCCCCATCTCCCGTCACCTAGGCGCCAACCTCCCGTCACAGCGTAGCACCTGTTTGTTCTCGGTTGCACCCACTCCTCTACACCACTATAGAGTCGGCAGATACTACTATTGAGTCAGAAGATACTACTATAATCAGTAGATACCACTACGGTCAGTAAATACTGCTACAGTCAGTAGATACTACTATACAGTCAGTAGATACTACTTTAGAGTCAGTAGATACTACTGTAGAGTTAGTAGTTACTATTATCGTCAGTAGTTACTACTATAGAGTCAGTAGATACTATTGTCGGGTCAGTAGATACTACTACGGTCAGTAGTTACTACTACAGTCGGTATATACTACTATACAGTCAGTAGCTACTACTGGGCCCAGTAGATACTACTGTACAGTCAGTAGATATTCCTATAGAGTCAATAGATACTACTGTAGAGGAGTATTGTGAGTAACCAATGAAGGGGCGAATAGAAGAAGGTGCGAGCGGGTTGATAGTCAAGGATGACGTAACATTTTGGGTTGCGTTGGGGGCTTCGGAGAGCACCTTCGGGAACAGGGGTGGGTCCGAGCTGGGGGCAGGAGCTGCCCAAAGGGTTCTTAAGGGGGACCCTGTGACAAAGGCGTGGTCGTTGTGGGGAGCCAGGGTAAGGATCGGCTGCAGGGGGTCTCTCCCTCCCCGTCGCAGAGCGGTGTTGGCTGAACCCCCACTCCGGGCAGACGAGTGGGAGAGCCAAGGGGTAGCCGAGGGTAGGGTCCCGTAGTATTCAGTAAGGGTCGGCTGGAAGAGGGTCTCTCTCTCATCGTCTCGGAGCGGTGTTGGCTGAACCCCCGCTCCGAGTAGACGAGTGAGAGAGCCCAAGGGGTAGCCAAGGGTAGGACCCAAATAGTATTCAGTGTCCGGGGTAAAGGACCGAGATAGAGTGCACCTACACTGGTGTGAGCGTAGGATGTCGAGTGTGACAGTGATTTAATAAACGGCAACAGCCCTTATAGTATTCCTTGTCTCCGCGTGGTTCTACTGCACACTACTACTATAGAGTCAGTAGATACTACTGTAGAGCCAGATACTACTGCAGAGTCAGATACTACTATAGAGTCACTACATACTACTCACAATATGTTATGTAGGGTGTGTAGGTATATATGCCAACGGGGGGGTAAAAATATTTTTGAGGGGGGGTGGGTCGACAATTTCCGGAAACCTCTTCGATCAACTATTTACCCCCCACTTTCTATAACTTTTTGAACTTCTGCAAGCCTCTTATAATTTTGTTGACGGACAAATGGACAGACAAACAGCACGCTGGGCTTTCACAATAGCTTCGTATTTGTGTATGTATATGTTATGTTTTTAAGAGACGTTTTGAAATATATTTTTCCCACGGACAACGCCGTGTACTTCCCGTTAGTATGTAATATATTTTAGTTAGTGCACGAAACTCAGATTTTAGATTCCCACATTCAAGTTTGCCATACACAGTAGAGTCTCGAGTGAGCCACTCCTGTGCTGACTTGGCTAATATTGGAGAGACCGTAAGGCAGCCTTAAAATGAACTATTTCTCAACTATTAAATTATGGTAACGCATGCCTGGAGTTATTATTAAAAACAACCTTTATGCAAGAGATATCCAACACCAAACGCCTAGGGTCTCTGTCGCGGGGATCACTGATGGTGAACAGGAGGATCTGGTCCCCTTTTTCTTATGAAACAACCTCCACCCACCCAACGCCCCTTGGGCTGTATCAGTAACTGTGCTGTTGCGGGAAAGTCCTACCAGTGATTGCCAGGTTTATGGCAAAGAAGGTCATCCGTGGCTTTGCTCGACGAGCAGGTATGGCGAGAAGGAGCACCACAACATTCCCGCACATCACGAGCACAAACAGGACCCACAGCGTGATCAGCTGCTCTGTCTGCAAGGAACGTGCACGTCATATGTCAGAACAATTCGGTGATAGTGTTCTCTGTTCTAGCGGGCAACGGGCCAAGGTTATCTCCACTAGCAGCCTTTGTTCCATGGTTATTCGTATTTTTAAATATCTGTGGTGGGAGCCAGTTATACAACATGTAATGTTATACATTTTAGATATTTAAGATATTACAACACTGAATTTCGCACCACCGATTAGTAGTTGTTATGTTACGTCAACACGTACTATCTGTTATGACTCGTGGTTTGTAAACAACGGCAGAGTGGAGCGATTAAATCGGGTCATTTGCAAGTGCTCAGTGGATTTTTACACTGTATTACTGAGAGATAATGACTTGGGAAGGACTGAAGATGATTGATGAAATGAACACAATCTGTTCACAAGTGGATAATAGTACATAACTTGACCATGATTACAGAAACATATGCAATTCAATTACACCTTATAATGTAATCAATCATAGTTCCCCCCTACCCCTCCCTCCAATGTATTCCATCGGTGCTGTCTGCATGATGAAATGAAGAGTACATTTTAAAATATAATTCCCGCATTACTGAATATCACGATTGGCTACGTACAGTGCGAAAGAAGTTCAACATACATAAGTGAGCCTTGTATGTCAGAGAATAGCCCACATTAGACATTGTTCACAGGACTTTTAACATTTTCAAGCGGCCTTTCTATTCTTTACACGGCAAGGTGTGCACTTTCCCACAAGCTCTGCTGTAAAATTGTTGTACGAGTTGAACTGATAAACTGCACAGTAGGAATCCAAAAATCCGAGTTGATATAGGCAGACCGCATCGTGGATCACGTGATCCACAGTGCACCAGAGGTTAGTCCTGATTCTGTAACTCGCTGACCCGCCCATCCTGGACGTCTGTGAAAACGGTCTTCGAATCTCATCGGATTCCTCCAGTCTAAACGAAGATTTTGATACTGATATAATGCGCAAAAAGAAACTTGGCACCAACGCAGTGCGCTGCGGATTTTTGGAGGAATTAGCCCCACGCCTCCATTACACGGGAAGCAAGGCATTTGACTCGTTACTTCATTAACCTGCAAACAAATATCTGGTTTATACGAGACGATGTTTTCTAAAATCCAAATGGCACATTTGCCAAATGGGTCTATGTTATTCAAGTAAAAAAAAAAACGAATTTACTTTTAAGCTCAACAAACCAAGTTACCACAACTAGTTTGTATAACATAAACACATATATACAGTATTGTAAAATGAAATGATTTTTACTTCCGATTTTCCCTGCAGCTCTGCGGCTCCAATTTTCCCTTTGCAGCTCCACTTTTTTTCTGCAGCTCCGTTTTCCCTCTGCGCATCCATTTTTTACTCGGCATCTCCGTTTCCCCTCTACAGCTCTGCTTTTACCTGCGCAGCTCTGCTTTTCCCATTCTATCTCCCCTTGTCGATGTGCAGCTCAACTTTTCTCTCTCTGCAGCCTCTTTTGTTTCACTGCAGCTCTCCATTGGCCCTGCCCACCTCGAGGGATCGCGGTTTGTGGTCAGCTGAGCACGTTCAATCTGCCACCAGTATGTTTCGAATTTTTAAAGGATAACAGCCGTCCGATTCCATTCATCCTGTGAAACTTTCGTATATTGCAAGGTTGGCTGGTAAGTTCATGGCACGCGCTGATACAAGTTTGCAGTTTCCCTACAACAACCACTTGGCAAAGAAATAACACATCAATATACGCAACACGCATTTCACAACCATTTCAATTCAGGACCCTCTTGAAAATTATTGAAGGTCTCATGGATACATTAATGGCGATATCACAGTGGTTCTCACCTGGTAGATTAGGTACCCCGATCCCTGGTAAGGATCCGCCGTGGGGATGGATGCGTTGTCTAATTTATTGGCACAGCAGGAGGGTGAGGGCGACGCTCTGCTGCTGAGGCTGATGTTGGGCATGGCAGCTGTCTATATGATTGCTATGTCTTTACTGCCTTGTTCGAATGTCCTATATGACTGCGTGATTTGTTTGCCTGTCTGTATGATATGATTGTCATGCAGTCTAGCTGTCGATGTGGCTGTTATGTAGGCTGTCTGTTTGTATGACTTCGGTATACTGTCTACTGCAGTATTTGTAAATTGTCTAGATGCTGTTGAGTAGGCTATCTTTATGAATGTATGTATATATGAAGGTCGTGTAGGATATCTAAGTTATCTATGCTGCGGTCTACCTTAACAAACGGTCTATGAGTCTTGGCTAGACAGACTCTTCTTACTGTCTGCCCTTGTGGACTGTATTTCTGCTAGGTAGACTGTTTATATGGGTTTTCTTTATAGTTAGTTGGTTAGCTATAAATACAAGGTTATTCTTATGATTGTCTGTGTCTGGCAATATGCCACACTTACTAACTCGCGACTTTTCTCCCTGTCCACCTGCCTGAGTCCGGCTGTATTTGTCTATCTG
This sequence comes from Lampetra fluviatilis, assembly GCF_964198595.1. NCBI lineage: Eukaryota > Metazoa > Chordata > Hyperoartia > Petromyzontiformes > Petromyzontidae > Lampetra > Lampetra fluviatilis. Next base: position 22,109,464 of record NC_136275.1, on the reverse strand, counting down.
GCCAGCTGTCTGAATATGTTGAGTGCCCGTCTGTGTAAGTCTCCACTTCTCACCAAACGTGTAATTTATCTGTGTATATCCACCCTCCTATATGTCTATAAATACTCTTGTCCACATATGTATGTCCACCAGTCAGATCTTCAGATAACCTGCATGCGTGAATATCCACTGCGCGTCCATCTATCTGTCCACCTGTATGTTAATCAATCCGACCGTGTGTCCGTCTGTCCGCCTGTGTGTCTGTCAATGCGTCTATGTGTACGTTCAGCTATTTACCAGCCTATCAGTCTGCAAAACGTAAGGGTTGTGTGAATTGTGGCTAGAGATTGCGCTCGGGTGGGAGGGAGTGAGCACGCGGAGTTCCGCGCTTCGCTTTTAAGGCTGCGGATTCGTGCGTGCGAAGCCAGGCAAACAAACAGTGAACGCTCACCTCTTCAAACACGAGAGATGCCATTGACAATAACTCGGAATGGGGGGATAAATACGTTGAATCATCGGTAATTTCGATGTCGTCTTGGTTATAAGTAGGCGTTTTGACATCGGAACGTGCGTGTTTTGCTTTACGATGCTGTATTTCTCACACGAAGTCCGAAATATACAAAATATCCCACGATCCCGTCGGCCACCTTCGCAATTCTTGTCGGTCCCACGCTTCCGTTTCTCACAGCTGTCCACTTGATGCGTTCTCATTTCAGCGCTCGTCTGCCGAGGCCGAGCTGGAGTGGAAAATGGCAAGCCTTCATTCACACCCTTTCGTGAAAAATCACAACTAATGTCGTTAACACAGGGAGCGAACCTCGATCAACGGATCTCTTTGTCTCCAGAGTAGCAACTCACGCTGATGCATATGACTCCCCATACGGCGCACGTGAGATATACAGCGTTCTAAAGACTCGCATAAAATGCTCACATGCGGCTGCTTCAAGGAGCCAGCAGACGTCGTTGACAGGCGCATAAAGTTAATATTGGAAAGTAGACATTGAGTGTTGACTCTGCAACTGCCCAATAAACATGGAACATTGGGCCAACGTTTGTCCAATAGTTCCAAACACACGCCAATGTTGGCCCAAAATTGAATGTTTGCTGGGCTTGTTCCTTTTGATTTTCAGTTTTTGGTATTTTATGATAAATAATTGTATTCGATAATAAGCATTGCTTTTGAATATCTATATCCTGTAAATAGTTAATAAATAAAACACATCGAACAATAATTTAAGTTCCCTCTCGTGCCCGATATTTTAGTGTACAGTATTGTGACGTAAACTTAATGCAAACATCACTCAATCTACACTCGGGTCTCGAATGCCCATCTAACCACGCTACGGCAGAACTAGACACGGTTCGCTATCCCGGCCCGGACCACAGGCTGCTGGGTCCCGGACCGCGTGGCTTGAGGCTTCTTCTCCCCGATGTGGATATTCTTCACACCAGCACACGAAGAACCACGAGCTCCTCACCGGGCCCCCGTTATATGCCCCTGGGGTGGGGCTGGCTCTGCCCTTCGCCCCGCCCACCTTCCAGATCTCTCGAGCTCTTTCTCGAAGGCTCCCGAGAGCTCTTTTAGACCACATGACCGCCCAGCGGCCCCCGTCCACCGGTGTCTCCCATCCAATATCATCCGGTCACGTGTCAGCAGGTCACCCAGAGTATCATGCCCCAACGTAGCCCTGGCTGGCTGACGCTCCCTCTCGCTCCCTCACCGGGAGCCCGCAACGGGAGCCCGCAACGCACACTGCTCGCGGTGCCTCCGCGCTGACCAGCGCTCACCCAAGCCCCGCTAGGGCTGGTACTACGCCCCGTAAGAGGGCTATACATAATGTCAGCACATTATCCGCCGTGGCTTCGTAAGCCCGGCACCACACAGTGACAATCACAGTCACTACATTTGTATTAAAAAAAAAGATTGTTCGATATACCATATAATTTTTTTAATGACATCTCATCTCTAACAATGACAAATAGTGTACCTGTACAGCTCTTTTTCTATCCACTCATGGAAGAATGCCTCATTCCGTCAACCGGCACTGACCAGTGTGGTGAATCAACTCTCGCGATCTGTTGACATGCCGTTGAAGGTGGCCTAGTTCCGTTTCAGATTTCACTTTCTACCGATAACCCTGGTCGAGCATCAGTGGAAAGCTGTATTCATGTACTCAAGTGGCCTGCAACGTAAAAAGCATAGTCATAGCTCAGTCCTATGCACCCCACACCTCACTCGGCTCACATAAGAAAAACGCACTTCGTGGTGTGCTTTCGGGTCAAATCTATGAAGCTATTAACATACATTTGTTATCATGTTACAATAAAACGATAGTCCCAATATTAGTGTTAACATTTTTTTGAAGCACCCTGCATTGCCACTGGGGGAGTGGTGTTCGCCACTGACCTGGTGTGCCGTTCCGACCTTCATAGGTGCTCGGTAACAGCACTTGCCCTAAAAGTCTGTTAAAATACTATATTGGGGATCTAAGTATTTGGTGAGAATATAAGTGATGATGGTGAGCATAGTAGTGATCATGATTGACGGTGGTTTTGGTGAGGATTGTGCTTGTTGGTGTCCGTATAAGATCGCAGCTCGCCTACATTCAGCATTCACTCGTATATTTGAGAATGTGGGAGAATTATAGACATGAGGCGCCACCTTGTGGCTTACTCTGTCTTTCTCGTAAGGCTGATGTTAAAGTAGAGCAACAACTATAATTTTCCATGAGGTGTTTGAGCCTGATAATTATTATTGCTGCATCATGCAAGAGAAGTAGAGTGCATCGCTGTGATGATGAATCGGGCATTGAGTCGTTATATGTTCTATGGTCTGTTCTGGGTGATCACAATCGCACACCAGAGATTTGTTAATGGTCCATTTTGTGCATTAAGTATCCGTATCTGCCACGGTTCGTATGGATGCGGTTTAATGGTAGTAGCTCATAAGATTCGCAAAGATCGAAGCCAGGGATCTTCTTCGCCGGGTCTTTCACAGGGGTGTTTGTGACTCCTTTTGAACTACATTTGGCTTTCCATGCATCATAATCACGTTGAAGTTGTATTGTTCATGGTTAACCGCGTGGGTTGAAAGGGCTTAGCGAATTCAAGCAGTGGCAAGCGACGTTACTGAGATCCTGGTGGATGTGGAGATGTATAATTTCCATGATTCTCTGGACTTTCCAGAGGGTTGCAACATTGCAGTGGGTACGTTGTGTGTGTAGTCTATTGTCCTTGACTCGCACCTTCGATTAGCACGGTTGGCTATGTACGGTGCTAAATAAGTTCAATATACATACATTTACGTAAGCACTTCATTTAAATTCTGCCACCTTTAATTATTACAGTATAACGCTTATTTTACCCTCACTGTGTATCACGACTCTTTTTAAAGCCCTGCCAAATCTTTGCAGGAGGAGGCAGTGATTGTTATGTATATTCCAATTGAGTACCGTACGTTTGGACCATGACATCCGCACATACTTCAAGTCAACTTTATGACTTGTTTCATAGAATTATTAAGGCATCATTCTATGATTGCGGTATTTCATATCCATATAAACATTTACTAAATAGGTTTGCTAATTATGTTTCAACCTAGTCGCAAAAACTATGAGGGAAGTTAGATTCTTCAAGTGTGACATCTGGAACTTCGTCGTCATCTGAGGAACGGTGGGAATTCTGGGATATGTGATTTTTGTTGAGAGATTTGAAAAATCTGTAAACAATGTCACATTCTATCTGAATAATATATTGTGGTTCTATCTTGTTCTTTAGGGGACACCATTTGGGTATCGTGTACATGGAGACACAAGTCTAATTTGGGAATGTGGACTGCCCATCACTGATTGAGGACCGCTGATGATTATGAGCAACATCCATTGTTTGCGTTCGCAGGGAGACTACCTAGTCTTGTATTTTATGTGACTCCGTTGCCCACACGGCTTTGAAAATGTAAAGGACCAACACAGAACGTTTCTGTGTTTGCTATACTGTACCTACTGTACTGTATACAAGCTGCCACTGTTCTGCCAAAATGTACTGTACCAGCCCACACATGTGTGCACTTTAGCTTGTAAGTGCAAGTCAAATGATTGCATGATTTAAATCTGCTTATGTCCGATTAATGTCTAACGTTTGAAATGGACTGCGCAGAGGAAATTGTTGCCAGCGTGACTGGCCGACACGAGAATTGGTATTCTGCTGTAGTTTCTGATCACTTACATGAATACTGCACTTCATGTATTACTGAGCGAAATGAAAGACATTTCGCGTACAATCCTTTCTGAGATCATTTGAATGCATTGAGATTATTATATGGCACTGCAGTACAGTATTGTGAACCTGCGAAAATCACACGAATAAAAACAAATGCATTGTTTTAGCATGAAACATTACACGCTGTTGACTAAACAGTGTTAATGCAATGTACACAATTACAGGATGTGAAAATTATATGCGTATTTGTAACAACAATCCGTTCGTTCTCATAAATTGGCTGGATGGGGCTGTGATTAGTGGGAAACTCGAAATCAGAATGTCGTGAGTTGCAATCCCACTTAGCATGTCAGCTCAGCCAAATACCACCTTGCGGGGTATCATGATAGTTGTGATGCTCCGGGGAAACTGGACCCAGCATAGGAGTGTGGGATTCGCATCTCCGGCTCAAGGCCACGAATGGAGATGAGCACCACCCAATGCACACTGAGCATGGGGACACTGACTTGGATGTGATATCCAATGTTTGTATGTTTATTATCTTGACTTCATTGGACTAACTCCCAGAGGCCATCCATGAACATTGATTCCCTTTTCATTAATGCAGATTGACGAAACATCAGTACAAAGAAGCTACGTGTATCCATTAACACGGGGCTGTGCTGTTACTAGCAAGGTTAAAGTCTAATTGCATTGATTATGTGATAACTTTTTACGGTTGTTAATAGTTGATGTCATAGTCTATCACCAATTCGTAACATGAGTGATATGTTTTGTAGGGGAAAAAAAATCAGTGTTTGAATGCCAATCACGAGATCTGAAACTAGTTGAGACTCAATTGACTAAGCAGCCTGTCTCAATAGTGGTACAATGTTAGCCATCCCAAATATACTGTATTGTCCTCCATTCACTATAGTAAGAGGTAATTGAATAGTCTTTGAAAACAAATAATCTATGTTCGTTTAAAGGTTGATTATTTTAAGATTTACCAAACTTTATAGCAATTTATTAGACCTATTTTACAGGACAAAAAGATTACATTATCTAGTTTGTTTATTAACTAAACATTGTAACAATCTGTAAAATGAATACACATCTGGACAAAAATATTCTAAGGTTTGGAAAAAATCCATAGAAAACCAGGTTCGCAGTAGCTTGCACAAATTTCCACACTAAAATAATCACAAGCTGGATTTTTTTTTATAACAACGATGTGAAGTGTGCTGTGAATGCGTGGCTTTAGGAGAAAATTTGTTATTCCAGGATGAAATTAAACCCTTGAAAATTGATTAATCAAGTACAACAGTTGCATCAAGATCAGAGCACTGAGCCAGAGTACTGAGCCAGCATTGCCTAAATTCTTCCTCGGTTTTAATCTGGGGTTTGATCACCCATGACTAAACTAAGTTCCCAAGTATGGAAAGTTGATGGTCTCTATAAACTTTGAAAAATCATCAGGCACATTTATTATCTCTGTTGGGAAATTATAATGTCTGGGCTGTGGTTTCCACCAAGTTAGGGCGTGGGCCAAAATTCATGAATTTTATTTTCATAGTTAATTCGGTGGGCTAATTAATATTTTACCACGATTAATTTATGTTATTGTCGAAATCATCAATGCTATCTGGATTTCACTTGCACACTATTTTGCAAAAATCACCAGAACAATTAGCCTTAGTTTCCACCTTCTACCAACAGACAGAAGCAATTTTGCTCATACAATGATGTTATGTGAAGAAAAAAAACGTACACCTGGGGCCATTCTCTAAAAAGGGGTGGTTGCAAGGGGTGGTTACAATGCTAGCTGGGAGAGTTCCAAAATAAAATGTTTTCATATCATTACCTAAAGCCGATAATAGAATATCATATAATTTGGAAGAAAAATATGTCGTTGCCTTCCATATCACACCATGTTATGTTAAACCACTCTTTATGCTGTAATAGATAACCACTCCTACACGTGCTCCCAAATACAATTTTCATGCATGGAGTATACCACTTGCCAATAATGTTCTATTTCTGCTGTTTTTACCCATTGTTATTATGGTGCTTACCCTCTTGTCCCTTATGCCTCTGGAATGCTGATGAATTACATCTCCCATTAGCACGGTTGGCAACGTATGGTGGAAAAAGAAGTTCAACATAATACATGAATGCTATTTCGTGTTTTATAAACGTGTTTACCTCCAGGTCAGCAGCAAGTAACCCATAATTCCTCAAAAAGTTTATATAACGAGCACAATTTCGTGGGAAGTCAAAAGTAGTTTGCCTATGCGGGAATGGATATGTAAATATTCCACCACTGAAACCACCATCTCACAGTCCATGGTGTTGATGACGGTGGTAGTTATGGTCAGTGGCGATGCTAGGCATTAACAAAGTAACATTGTAGGGCCCCAAGTAGATCAGGGGCCGCAGATTAGGGAAAATGTAGCGATGCACTAAAATGTTTTAAAATTCACAGCCTAATCGATATAAACATCAAATGATTATAATAACACGGTGAATATTATTTTATTACGTTAAGTATTAAACGTTATGTATTTGATATAACTATGTAATATAAATACGTTATGAAGCTTGTTTAGCAGTCATGTGATCCACTGGAGGTGGTCACCGCTGAGGGTGGGGACTGAATCCTTGTAACTAACGATATTCGATGGCATGGTGAGTAGAGTATCCACTTGCCATTCTCCAAATACCTCTTTGCTGTCTGTCATATCTCTTTTGAAAACGTATCTCTCCTGTCTTTTAACACAATACATTGCCATCTTGTTGCATCTCATATGCTACCTTTATCTTACCGTATGGATACATATCTCTCTTATCTCATCTCAATACATCTAGCTCATATCATCTCTCCCATCTCATCTGAATTATTCTTCAGTCTCCTGTGGCTGAAGAATATATTTTTCATATCCCTTAACTCATCTGGGAAATATCCTACCATACTTCTCAATTCTTGTCTGAAGATTTCTATATCCACGTTGCCTTACTGTCTCTAAACCACTACAATTTGTATCTATAATTTCTACATTCTACATATCTATCTTCACTACATGCACCTACTCTCATCTGATGCCATCTCTGTATCTTATAAGTTCACTACATATCACACCTTTCATCTCACTAAATCTCTTTTTTATGTCGTCTCACTGACAAAATCTCGTCTGTCACATTACTAGGAATGGATCATTTCGAGGGCTGTGAAACACGTTTTTCCATAGGGTTTCCAAATGAGCTAGCAACAAGCACTGATTATGATGCACGCAATTGTCATTCATGATGAGCAAGAAGACACTTTCACCAGACTTTATGCTGTACAGTATTCATATTTTCTGCATGCCAAACCCACCACCATCATCAGCCATGATCAATCTACTACTGTATGAAGGCTTCCCCCAAATTGTCACTGTCTCCCAATCCTATTATGTAATAAAGACAAATATCCCCCATATAGTATTTAACAAATTGTAGTAGCAAGTGCCGTTAGTGAGCATCTATGAAGGTCGGAACGGTACACGAGGGGGTCAGTGGCCAGCACCACGCCCGACCGCCTTTGTATCCCTAATGGCGATGTTTACACACCGCACCAGGTATTCATTTGAGGCTGAGTCGACCTAGGGGAAGCCCATGACCGGTTGAGATTATTCGTGACTAGTGTTGGCCGTGAGGGGTTCGTAGCGCAGCGCACTCACCGCTACACCACCACTCCCCATACACACCACCATCAACCATCATCACCACAACCCGGCTCTCCTTAAACTACAGGTTGGTCCAGATGTCCAGTGACCCCAGTTTTAATTATCTAAAACGTTTGAAAGCTTTCGTGACTGCAGGGATTAATATTCTTGGTTCTTTCGGTAAAGTCATGTAGAAGGGATATAATAAAATAGTAAAAAATAAAACCAATAAAATTCTCAAAACGTTTCGATTGCGACACAAGCAATCATCATCAGGTGTGAAAACCACAGCAAGAATATTTTTTTTCACCACCACTTTTTTCAAAACATTTTCTTGCTGTGGTTTTCACACCTGATGATGATTGCTTGTGTCGCAATCGAAACGTCGTTAGAATTTTATTGTTTTATTTTTATTATTCGATTATTTCCCTTTCTACGTTACTTTATCGAAAGAACCAAGAATATCTAAAACGTATTGCGTTTTTTTTCTTCTTCTTCCTTCTTCTTCTTCTTCTTCAGTAAGGGTGATTTAAAACAGAAATAGATATGCATTCGGGAGAGAAAAAAAAACACGTTACGGGGGGTCAATTAATCGGGAGGTCACAAGACATATTTTGGTCCCAAGATGTGTGCGCATCCCGCGACGTCAGCCAGCAGAGGGCACGCTGAGTGTGACGTCACAGCCGCAGACAGCTGATGTGGCCGCTCGGTGCGTCCACGCTGCGGATCGGAGCAACGCAACCTCCTTTGTTTGCGGCCGCAACCTCTTCGCGTTCGTCTCTCCCATCTTCTCATTAGGCCAGCGAGAGAGAGAGAGAGAGAAAGCCGTCTGGTGCGCTATCACACGGTAATTTTTGTTGTTTGGTTTTCATGTAGGCATTAGGTTCGCTCGATTAACCACAGTGCCGTCACGGCTTTCATTCAGAGCGTTGCAGTCGTAGCCGCTTCGTGTTCATAGGAAGGACATTCGAGAAGATGGCTCCCAGCGATAAGAAGTTCCTGGAGAGCCTCTCTGGGGCTGGACGGGCGATCGGAGTGCTGACAAGCGGGGGAGATGCCCAAGGTGAGATCAATGGCGATGCGTGCTGCTGTTGATCGGTGGCAGTGGCGGTGATGCTCTCACTGGAGCACGCGTTATGGTGTTCAGGACCCAGTGAAGGTCTTGGTGGGTCGGCGCGACTCGTCCGTGTGTAGAGAGCACAGAGGTCCATGGTTGAAGAAGAGCGTTTTTTTTCTTCTGGAGGGTGTCCCGTAGACGTAACCGAAGCCTGTGTTATGTAAAAGAGGGCGATTGGAGCGGGAAGTTCTTTGCTTTGAGCAGAGCGGTCAAATGGCTGAACGAGGGAGATCTGCGGTGCAGAGATGTTCAGAGTTGTAAATGTGATGTCCGTGTTTGGGTGAATGAGAAATGTGGTTTTAATGACGCATGTGGTGCGATTAGCACGGTTGGCTGCGTACGGTGGAAAAGCCACATACACACGCATACCTGTCAACCCTTTATCAGTGTCTACCTTATTTCACACCAATACAGACCTTTTTGGTGACCCTTTGTCCTCATAACTCTCAACGTGCATCCTACAAAGTCCCATCGCAAGGGAGAAACACAAACAAATAGACAAAAATATGATTGAGAATAGGGTTTTCCCCTTTTAATCTTGATTTTAAGTTTTCGTGACTGCAGGAATCCATACTCTTTGGTTATTTCGGTAAAGTCACTGGCAACAGAACAGGTGTTAAGTTGTTAAAACACCAAACTGAAACCTTTTACAATGAATCATGTCTGCATTAACCACAATAATTGTCGTCAAAATGCAAACAAAAAACATACTCTGATAATATATGCATTGTCCTTGAAACTGATTGGTCCACACCAGAGACATCTTTCTTTTGAAAGAGAGACATCTCTGGGTCGACAGGTAGTATACACACGTACACCAGGGGTCCATAGAGAATAACGATGCGTGTTTGAAATAAGTTTCTGTGGTTGAAGTTGAGATTTCCCACGCTGGGGGCATTTCCGTAGTTGAAACGCACAGGCCCTCGGTCGCAACAGAAGTTCGTGGTTGGGACGAAGAGACTCGTATTTGGAACAGGAGTTTCAGTCGTCGGAGAAGTGATGTCTGCAGAACACAGAGTGGAGGTCCACGGATGTCGCAGAGAAATCCTGTTGCATATCCAGAGGGCCACATTGTAAAAGTGCAGGTCTACCATTGAGAGCAGAGAGATCAAAATTCGCAACAAGAGTTCCTGCAGCGTGTCGAGAATTGTGGTTTGTGTCACATCCATGGCGTGGTTTATGGGTGGAGCAGCAGTATGTTATTTATGCGGAGGTACAGTACGAGTGAAATAATCTGTAAGTCCACTGGAGCACGAAAATGCGACTCGTTTAGTCATCTAGATTTTCATGTTGGCAGTTTTAATGTTTACAGGCCAAACCTGTTCCTACCTGAGTGGGCATGATCCACGTGGCAAAATATCTCGGTTTCTCGAGAATACATCGTCAATGTATGGCACAATGTGTTTAAGTGCAGTAGCACCGTGATAATTCAGTAATTTAACACGTGACCTTATATTACCGAATGTTAAGGTATGCATAACGCAACTATTAAGACCAAAAAACTTGCTACCTTTTAGACAAGTTGCATGCTTAAAGCAACGCACAGGCTTGTGTGCATACATCTTCCTATATGAATTTGCCTTATTAAACGATGTCCACAATGCATCCTCTGCATGCTTCCTGAATAAAGTCCAGTGGTACGTGACGATGCGCTGGTCCGCAATGGTGCCGGATTCATGCCGCAACATAAGGTGCCCTCTTCTACTCCTGCGCCATGGCTGTGATGACAGCCACATTGCGTTTGCTCAGCTGTTAATTCTTCTGGAAATATTATGCAGCAGCAGCAGCAGAACATTTGGCTTAGCAGTGCAGCTGTATTTAACAAGGATGTGGTGTCGGTTTTGTGGTTGTGAATGGGCACGTTTTCCAGCCGCATGTATACCACAGACAAATATGCCATGTATAGCCTTAACAGACTGTTGTGGCAAGTTTTGTTATCGAGCATCTATGAAGGCCAGAACGACACACGACGGGGTGGGTGGACAGCACCACGCCCGGCCGCCTTTGTCTCTCCAGTGGCGATGTGTACACAACGGACCAGGAACTCATATGAGGCTAAGTCAACTTAGGTGAGGCTCAGGACCGGTACAGATAATCGTCACTGGTATTGGCCATGAGTGGGAATTGAACTCATTGAACTCGGGTTCGCAGTGCAGCGCGCTAATCGCTACACAACCGCTCCGCCCCACACACATACCCCAAACACACAGGCTCTGGAGCACACAAGACACTATTGAACAAAGACAAACACACAAACTCTGGAACACATGCAGACCAATTTTCCAATCTTGATAGGACTTTTTGGAGAAGTCCTGTTAATGAGGACCAATTAATCTTGGTTCTGACCACCCTATCCCACTGTGCGGAGTGTCCACACTTGAGATAGACCACACGTTACAGGTACTGTACTCCGTTTTAACATTGTCTCAACCCAAGGGAAGGGAGTTTCATAACAATTGTGGTCGGCCTCAGCTTGCCTCCACAGTGCTGGATTACAGGTGTGTATAACCACCACAAAAGCATTTGCAACAGTTGCTTACATTGGTTTAGATGTTCCCTCTTTGACCGTGCACTAAATAAACATTACATTCCTTTGTGTGCAGCAAAGATTTGCCGTGCACAATATTCCATGGTACGCATAGAGGTGACATCTGCCAATAGACCAGACAGGGCTTTATAGAGTACATCCCCCTGGGCTTAAGAATGACTTACTCTTTGGTTATTTCGGTAAAGTCACGTAGGTAGAAAGAAAATAAAACATATCACGACGTTTCGATCGCAACGCAAGCAATCTTCATCAGGTGGAACAACCACAGCAAGGAAATCAGTCTCTTTGATACTGTAGCTCGATCGCCTTTAGCACAATCGAAAGGTTGGGAATTCAAATCTTGGCCATGGTTGACTTAGCCCATCGTTCTTCGGTACTAAACAAGTACAGGTACCAATTTCATCCAATGGATAGACGATCCCGTGCCATGGGTGCATGATTCGCAGATGCAGCACTTTGGACTAAACCCCAGCAAGGGTTGTTACACGTACAAGCTGCTGTATATACACCTATAGTTGTCCTTGTATGCCCTGACCGATCTCAAAGAATCTTGGCACCCCCCACTGTGCTTAATTGTGAAACCGCACACACGTGGCATGGCGACATGGTATGGAGGAAACAATCTCAGATTTCATTAATAAGCAGAACGTGCACGGTAATCAAAATGTTATCACAGTCAAATAGTCTCCGTAAAATATGCTTTTGGCGATGTCTTATTAAGTGGTTCGGCTATGGATTCTGTGTTTAGGTTAATTGGAATTTCAACTTGTAACGCGCTGCAGAGGTATTTGCTCACACTCGACGAGAGAGAATGAGTCCGAGGCGCGAGGAACCACAGACGAGCGGGCAAGGCAGCCGCGGTGAGCTGGCTTCACATTCCACCCCAAACTCTGCGATCCTCCGTATGTTCAGGTGTTATCGGCCAATGAATGAGTGTTTACATGTGGAAGGAAAACAGAGCTCCTGGAGAAACCCCACGTGTATTAAGGCTTAAGGGGCAACACTCATACGGATGGAACAGGTGAAGTCCTCTTTACTGCATTCTCTTGGTAAGTCAAGGTATGGCACCTCGATTGTGCACGGGAAGGGAGTTTCACAACAATTGTGGTCGGCCTCAGCTCGCCTCCACAGTGCTGGATTACAGGCGTGTATAACCACCAAAAAGCATTTGCAACAGTTGCTTACATTGGTTTAGATGTTCCCTCTTTGACCGTGCACTAAATAAACATTACATTCCTTTGTGTGCAGCAAAGATTTGCCGTGCACAATATTCTATGGTACGCATAGAGGTGACATCTGCCAATAGACCAGACAGGGCTTTATAGAGTACATCCCCCTGGGCTTAAGGATGACTTACTCTAAATCATTAAACTACTGTCCGTGCCATGACCAATGTAGTCTATCAGTTTGCAGACCGTAAAGGTTAACACAGTGAATCACTTATTTTGAAGTTGAATAAATGAATGTCTCCTTAAAATCGTAGAATATCCTGAAATTTTTATTCCTAGATTTAATCATACAGTGTATATCTTAGTGAATAGGATTATTGGATTGAAATCCGTTTTTTTAACGCCGAATTGTTACAGTGTAGGTTACCTCTGAATTTGTGCAATGTTGAAAGAGAGAGCTTGAAATAATGTGACACTTTTTGGATTAAAACGTGCACGACCATAAATTAAACAGAACCGAGGTAACATCTTTCATGTGCAAGGCACAATTCACATGTTTTGCACTGCACATTCGCTTAGCTCTATTTCTCCTATTGGAGTGCACTCACATTAGCGCTGCACTGTACATCAGTGAAAAGGCCCATTTGCATCATTCTGGGGCTGCACTAAAGCTTGCCAGCTGCTTATACATCAGAAGTGAAAGTGAGAAAAAAGTGAAGAGGCCATACTGGGCGGTATGTGTCTGGGCAAATGCTAAGTGGCAGAGTGCACAACCTGGCCTCGAGCCGGATCCCATATCCTTAACTAAATTAATCCACCACACCTTAACAATAGCCCCATCCCTGCCCATAAATCTGACCCTAATGCCACTTCTCAAACTTAACTCGGCCCCATTTTCAGTCTTTGGTTCAGTTTTTACATTTGTTATTTATGGTTCCAAAGACAAAGATATGCCGTGTAGCCTTTAACATACTGTTGGGGCAAGTGCTTTAGCAAGCACCTATTAAGGCCGACACATCACACAAGTGTGTACCTAGGTGCCTAAAACAGACCCCTAAGCAGCTTATACACTGCCAAGCCCCAGTTCAATGAGTGTGAAAGTGTCACTAACTTTAAGAGGCCTTGAACCCATGATGGGGGTTGAGCTGCTGTCAGACTTTTAAGACATTGGTGCCTGATCGGATTGTGGCAAGGTGACCTATGACCCGAGTACACCCTTGTAGCTGGCAGGGGCTGTCCTGACCTATGTGGTACTGCCACTTGAAAAACAACATTCATATAAATTTACAAGCAAATTAAATCTGCACATAATGTATACACAGTCATCTAAATAAAATGCAGTTCAATTAGGTTATGTATTGCAAACCAGATAAAAGGCAACTGTAGACACTTGGCTATTCCATGAAATATAAGACATTGCCATGTATTTCCACTGATGTGAATGCTTTTATTTGTATATTTTTTTATTGGTATTGTTATCATTGTCATGATCTTTGTCAATGAAACTTGGTCGGAATTGTAGCTATCATAGCATGAATACATGTTCATATAGACGGTTTAAGATCTTCAAATGAAAGACGCTGTGCCATAAATATAGGGCACTGATATTACAAATGTAATTAATTCTACATTCAGTTGACTTTCACATAAGTGGGAAATGCATTTTAAACCTGAAATTGAGTCCATAACTAATGGTAACCATTGTAAAATCATTGCAACCATTCACAAATTTAGTATTGCACATGTGCACACTTAAAAAGTTACCAAGTTGTGAACATGATTAAACATGGACAACATTACTTCTGTAGATTTCATGTAAACATTGTCCTACCTCTTTCCTTAAGCCAGGTGTCAAGAACCAAAATTTACAAGAAGAGAATTTTTTTTCAAATTCGGTGAAAAACTCAATGTTTCAGGAGCCGCAATGCATGCGAATACGAGTCACGAAACAGTCCTTAAAGAGCCGCATGCAGCTCCGGAGCCCAGGCTGCCGACCCCTGCCTTAAGCCTTTTGAGCCAATACACAAAGTCTGCAGCAATTTCCTCCCCACTGTGCCACGGCAACCCTGCCTGCTGTGCACACACTATTTGGAGGAATGGTGACGCATACAGTATTGTTGCTGTTGAGAGCTAGCTCGGTGACGTTGGATGCCCTTGTTTGACTACCGTATTTATCTGGTGCTGTCCTTTTGGTCTTAATTGAACTTGTACATTTTCTTCTGAGGTTCAAGGACAATGCCGCCAACCCCCCCTGCCCCCCCCCCCCCCAAATAACTATTGTTTGTAGATATAGATTAAGTAAGGCTGTGTATCCTGGGCGTTCCAATGCGAGATTGCAATTTAACAATCATATTAAGAAGCAACAAAGGACCTGTTTTTGTAACTCCTAGAGGATGCTGGTACAGAACAATGGTACAGAACAATAATCTCTACCCTTACGATGCTTCTTCACTGTTTGGAGAGTGATCAGTCTTGTTTCCTTCATTCAGTCAACATTTATTGTACACATATGGCCCTGTTTAGTTGGGCCCAGGTCAAAGTAAAAACACCCATGATTGGAAATGGAATTTAGCTTTTTTTTCACAGAATGTGCTACTGGTGCTAAACTTTGTATCTTACCAGGTAAGGCCCACTGAGCTACTTTTTTTCAGAAGCGACCTGGCCACAAATGATAGCTCAACAAAGTGGCCAATCATGTGTAAATGTATATAATCCAAATACTGTAGACGCATGTTGATTCTAAATGTGGAGGGAAAACCCGGAGAACCCGAAGAAAATTGATGTAGGCTTTTGCTTAATATATTTTAAGGGCCTAACTTAACACAGCCTCTCCAGTGTGCTGTTTTAAGACACAATGGAGGTTCATCAATTCTACAGTAAAATAAAAAATGGACATCGATGTAGGGGACGTTTGCTGATCCTAAAATCAGCGATGCACTGCAATAATGACGCCCAACATTTGCGGCAAAAAATCATGGTAAAATCAAGATAACATTAAAAAATATATATTATTGTGTTATTAAAAACAAAAAAACTCATCACACAGACATGGAGACAGAGAGAGAAGCTTGGACATGGAGAGACATGGAGAGAGACAAAGATACCGAGAGACATCGATATACATAAAAGACAAGGAGATACACGTACATGGAGATGTACATTGTTGAATTTAATAACGAAAAGAAATAAACATTGTGCTTAAAAATATATTTCTAAAATGTGTTACATTTCTTGTGGCGAGGTAAATTCTATTAACAAAAGGAAGCAGCAGCCAGAAATGGGCTCTCCTTTGTCTCCTGTGATAGCGAATTTGTACATGGAAGATTTTAAAACAAAAGCAATAGCTTCAAGCACACTAAAACCATCTGCTTGGTTTAGATATGTGGATGACACATTGTTGGTCTGGCCACACGGCAAAGATACACTGAACGCATTTTTAAATCATCTCAACTCGCAAAACCCATCCATCCAGTTCACCATGGAAGTGGAAGCTGACAGAACTGTACCATTTCTGGATATTCTGCTCGGACTGGGTCGAAATGGTAAAATAACACAGTGTTTACCGAAAAAAAACGCATACTGACACCTATCTGAATGCAGTCACACCATCACCCCGCGCAGAAATCTGCTCTTATCAAGACGCTCATTCATCGAGCTAAGAAACTGTCAGATGGTGACAGTCTGAGAAGTGAAATTCAACATGTTAAAGAAGCGCTGCAAATGAATGGTTACAATGATGCACAAATCAACAGGGCATTGGACACCAAAACCAAATCGAATATTAAGAGCATTAAAACTGCCCAAGTAATTAAAACGATAAAAAATACCGTACATTGCGGGAGTAACTGATAAACTAGCCAGATGTTTGGAAAAACCAAACATCCGAGTCAGATTTGACACGGTACATGAAATACAGAAATTTAAATCTGGTACAAAATATGTATTACTGAAGCTATCAACAGAAGGTGTGTACAGGATTAACTGCACGTGTGGTAAATGTTATGTTGGGCAAACAGAACGAATGATCAGCACGAGACTAAAAGAACATCAGAGAAATATGAAATTATCCCAAATACAACTGTCAGCAGTAGCAGAACACACATGCCAACAAGAACACTCAATTGATTTTGATACTCTTTGGTTCTTTCGGTAAAGTCACCCTTTATAGACTCTTGTTGTCAGCAGCTCTTTCTCCTATGTCAGCGGTTGTCCTGCTGTATCGGTGCAACCTGATGAAGGTCCCTTGTGTGGCGATCAAAACGTCGTGTTCTATTATTTCTTCTACCTACGTGACTTTACCGAAAGAACCAAAGAGTATGGATTCCTGCAGTTACGAAAGCTTCAAATCAAGATTTATTTTGATAATGTTGAAGTTTTGTGCAAAACTAGCTACGACTGGCCAAAGACTAATTAGAGAATCTATCGAAATTGAAATAAGTCAAAATAACTTTAACCTTTACACTATGAGATCTCTTTTACCAGTGGCAAAATATAATGGTAGGTTTTTACCCTTTTAACTGGTACAAAACTGACACCTTTATTCAAGGCATCATGTTTGCAATGACCACAACACAAGTAGTCAATAAAGCAAACAAAAAGAAGCAACTCTGATAAGGATAATAATATGCACTGTCCTTGAAGTTGATTGGCCCACACCCGAGACGGCTTTCTTTAGAGCCTAGTCCCCATTGGTGTAGGGCCAGATGACACCAGAAGGCGTACAACTCAAAAACAGTGCAATATCAGAGTATTGAGAGTTCGGGGTAAACATTTACACTATGAGATCTCTTTTACCAGTGGCAAAATATAATGTTAGGTTTTTACCCTTTTAACTGGTACAAAACTGACACCTTTATTCAAGGCATCATGTTTGCAATGACCACAACACAAGTAGTCAATAAAGCAAACAAAAAGAAGCAACTCTGATAAGGATAATAATATGCACTGTCCTTGAAGTTGATTGGCCCACACCCGAGACGGCTTTCTTTAGAGCCTAGTCCCCATTGGTGTAGGGCCAGATGACACCAGAAGGCGTACAACTCAAAAACAGTGCAATATCAGAGTATTGAGAGTTTGGGGTAAACATTTACACTATGAGATCTCTTTTACCAGTGGCAAAATATAATGGTAGGTTTTTACCCTTTTAACTGGTACAAAACTGACACCTTTATTCAAGGCATCATGTTTGCAATGACCACAACACTAGTAGTCAATAAAGCAAACAAAAAGAAGCAACTCTGATAAGGATAATAATATGCACTGTCCTTGAAGTTGATTGGCCCACACCCGAGACGGCTTTCTTTAGAGCCTAGTCCCCATTGGTGTAGGGCCAGATGACACCAGAAGGCGCACAACTCAAAAACAGTGCAATATCAGAGTATTGAGAGTTTGGGGTAAACATTTACACTATGAGATCTCTTTTACCAGTGGCAAAATATAATGGTAGGTTTTTACCCTTTTAACTGGTACAAAACTGACACCTTTATTCAAGGCATCATGTTTGCAATGACCACAACACAAGTAGTCAATAAAGCAAACAAAAAGAAGCAACTCTGATAAGGATAATAATATGCACTGTCTTTGAAGTTTATTGGCCCACACCCGAGAGGGCTTTCTTTAGAGCCTAGTCCCCATTGGTGTAGGGCCAGATGACACCAGAAGGCGTACAACTCAAAAACAGTGCAATATCAGAGTATTGAGAGTTCGGGGTAAACATTTACACTATGAGATCTCTTTTACCAGTGGCAAAATATAATGGTAGGTTTTTACCCTTTTAACTGGTACAAAACTGACACCTTTATTCAAGGCATCATGTTTGCAATGACCACAACACAAGTAGTCAATAAAGCAAACAAAAAGAAGCAACTCTGATAAGGATAATAATATGCACTGTCCTTGAAGTTGATTGGCCCACACCCGAGACGGCTTTCTTTAGAGCCTAGTCCCCATTGGTGTAGGGCCAGATGACACCAGAAGGCGTACAACTCAAAAACAGTGCAATATCAGAGTATTGAGAGTTCGGGGTAAACATTTACACTATGAGATCTCTTTTACCAGTGGCAAATATATATTTACGCGATCTAACCCAAAAAAAGCCTCTATTATGGATGATATTGGTCTCGAAAGCCTACGTGTGGATAGAGGTGAGGCGGATTTAAGAAACTTGCCCTATTGTTTCAGCTGCTGCGGCAAGAGATTGAATCAAACTGGTGACCTCTTGATGGTCCAACATGCCAACCATTACACAAATGCAGCTCTGTTAGTTTCTCATTGGAAAAGGTTAAATGTTTGTTTTTGCAAGACATTTCTATTTGTGCGGAAAAGCGGTAACTTATTATGTGCAAGCATTGAATGACCTATAGTAGTAGTCTGGGACCCCTTGGGGTTTACACTTGCACCCAGTCCCAGCCCAGCCTCTCCCGACCCAGTCAGCTGTCTGCTGACATCGTGTGTGAATGTGCATCCGTGCATGTTTGCGCACCATTATTTATTTATTTGATTAGACAATTGAAACCGACGGCCGACTTGACTTACGAGTTGGTGGTCCTTAGAGTTTTAGACGTGACCACGCATGTGGTCACTGTGTAAGGGTGTGTGCAGGGTGTGGTGGTGCACTCTTTAACACGTGGCACTTGACCTAGGGGTCAATCAAAATTAAAACCAAAATCAGTCGGAGCAGCATTGTTAGCTGAAAGTAGGATTGCTTTCGTGCTGCGTCGTTCAATAACGGTACAGTAATGCTGCAGCAATTATATTTTTTACAAAAAAGAAAAAAATGCACGTTGACATCTACTCCCATTTAGTCCAAATAACCAAGCAATAAGAACAGGTACAACTGCATACATGGTGTTGTTGAAACAAATGGAGAAATTAACAGTTAATTTTAATTTACAATATTAAGTTTCCATTGCATCTGAGATGCAGGAATCATTTCAATATAATATCTGAGAGAAAAAACATCTCTTGGGCCTAAGAGACCTTTCCAGCAACTGGAAACGGATGCTCAAAAACGAGCATTCGAAGCTGGTGTCGCAAGATTTGCAAGATACCCAGTAGCAAGATGGGCATATTGGGAAAGGGCCACTTTGGGGTTCTTTCAAGAAGGCGAGTGCATCTGCATTCTCAGATATCCTTGGCAGAATACAGTGGCTCTCGACTTGAGACATGTTGGCTGTGAGAATCCGAAGCCTGTGGGAAAAAAGTGGTTCTCCCTTAGGTCGACTCGGCCTAAAGTGAATACCTGGTACGGTGTATAAGCCAGGGCAATCGGGAGCTCAAAGGCTTTTGGGTGTTTGACGACTGGATGTAACAGGTCCTCTCCAACTGTATTGGCTTTACAGTCCAAACGGTGATTTGAGGAATCTGTGTGTGTTTAACGCTGTGCAGGGATGAATGCTGCAGTGAGGGCGGTGGTGCGGATGGGCATCTACGTTGGAGCAAAGGTCTACTTCATCTATGAGGTACTGTGAAAGACTTGGCCTCACACAAGTTTGGGTTCTCGGGTGGCCACGTCTCCATTTTCAGTTGTGTTTGTTGTGTGTGCAAATGAGCACAATGAACCCTTCAACTGAGGCATGTGGATCCAATACTCACATAGTAGCAATTGGTATTACTTGAGGGTTATTGCCCACATGATAAGAAAATTGAATTCCCACTACTGGCAAAAAGCCCTGAAAGTCAAGCTTCTCCCGGCTCAAATGAGCAAATCAGTACTGCTCGTCCGTGTTGGACACCTGACCTGCTCGTGACATTCCATATTCCTGTGATGCAGTCGTACCATGGAGTGCCATTAACTTATTACAACATGCTACTGACTCTATTAACTCCGTGACGGTAAAACATTTATTTGGACCCTGACCAGGATTTGAACTTGGCACGTCTGTGAAGTCGTGTGCTCTGGCCACTTCCATCCGGTTGGATAAGCTATCGCTTTAGCAGTGATAAGTAGTATTTTCTTTTTGGTTCTTTCCTGGACTTTATTAAAGTTCTACTTGTTCTATTATGAAGTTTACCTTTGATTCTTTCACTTGTCACTTGGTATTTGTGTACATTTCTACACATGAATTGTCAACCGTTATAATTTAAGGCCATTCTGAATTTGTACATGTATGCTACTGATATGAAATTCCAGCTATTGTGTATTTCTACTGATAAACTCGTAGAGGATGCAAGCGGTGAGTTATGCTCGTGTTTTCATAGTGCAATTATCTATGGTATATGTAAAAGGCATTGTGTAGCCAAAGGCAACACGAAATGGAAACATGAGCAGTTCAGAAACAAAGCTGCGTGCTGGAGAGCCACCGTGTTCCCATTCATTCCGATTACACGAGTCGACCATAGTGCACTGTGTTAACCATGTGTAAGGACATTTTAGATGCGCTAATTAACACTGGGAAATGTAATCAGTTATCTGCAACTAGTGTACAAAATACAATTGACATGCAATTGTACACTTGCATGTATGGAATTCGGTGAACCCATGGGAGTGGATGACTTGGTCGTTACACATTGCTCTGCCAAGGCTTGCGCTCTCTCTCTTGTTTTCACATTTTACGATTTTTTTAACTCTTCAAGCCGATTAGAATATCTCTTCAGCCTTCCACATCCACGAGCCTGAGCCTTGCACCTCTACTTCATGATGATGGACTCGGATTAAACCTTGCGGTAATACTTTGAAATAATTATTAAAAAGTAAATATGGTACATGGGCAGTAATTATATTGTGTATTATTAATAGTCAATTAAATTTGTGGGGTGTTTTGTGAAAAGGTTACATAAATGTAGAGTCATGTTTTAGAGTGACGAGTGGTTTGCCATTGCTCATCACTGGATGGCCACTCGTTCGTTCTCTTGTATAGCGGTGGTTGCACGCACGTTAGTCCTTCAATATTTTAAAATGTCATCGAGCGTTCAGTTATGAACTAAAACATCACAGTCTATAATACCCAAAAAAATTATTATTTTGTGAAGTAATTCATAATTGGGCTTAGACAATTAACTGCACATTTGAGAATCTGATTTAATTCTAGATTTGAAGCTTTCGTGACTGCAAGGATTCATACTCTTAGGTTTGTTCGGTAAAGTCACGTAGGTAAAAAAGAAAATAAATCAATTGATTTATTTGGCAACCAGAATTTAATCACCTCTGGGTAATTTGTCTCTAAGTGAGATCCGCTTCCTTGAATTTATTATCGGGGGTTTTAAGTTCTCAAGAACTGTGTGAAACTCTCTGAGGATTGACAAAACACCAGTGGTCGGTTGCATAATTATATCTGAAGTGATATTTTTCCCTAATTTGCAATGTAAATTGGTGTGTCCTTTAAGGGGGCAATTTCACTTCAGGAAGTGTTATGCAACTGTACACAGGGCCTTAAAAGTACCGCAATAGACAGATAAAACATCTATAGTGTCGCTGTACAACTTGGAGCACACTCTGCCTCTACCAAGAAGATGTGCACATTTACACGTAGACTGGCTGCTTTCGCCTTCATTTGTGATACAAATCAATGATCCTTATCCATTGAATTGGTTTGGAGAGCAAGCCGCGCTTGAAAGTGTAAACGAACTGTCTTTGAGTGGCGTTATAAATAGCACTGGTGGGTTTGCTTCTAGTCTTGCCTTTTGAAAGTCATTAGTATTGCACTGCCATAAAGTTGGCATGATCTCATAATGAATCGGTCAAGTTATCATGTTTTGCTTCTAACGACGGTCGTGTTAGATAATGATCAAGTTTGAAAGGAAGCGAGAATTGTCATTTTATGGAGTGGAATTTTACCTCATTAGTGAAGTCAAATATTCTGCTCAGATGAGCACTGCGGTGATTTGTTAAACATTTCACATTCCCATGGAATGGACCAGTCTATTCAGAATTACAACTGTTGTATGTATGTTGAACTTCGTTCACTCCGTATGTAGCCAGCCGTGATAATCCGAGGTGCAAAATGAGGTGTTGTTCATTCCCTACAAAGTGGTATTTATTTTAGCAATCCGGAAGGGAATTAATGATAGGCTGAGTCAGTGTAAGGCCTGGATTTGAACTGGCTATGTCATTGATTGCGAATCATGTGCTCGGAACACAGCACAACCATTCCAGATTTGGATTGGAAATACGTCTTTAATTAAATTCTCTGACAATCAATGTCAACTGAAAGTTACATTGCATTGCACTTTCGACTTGACATCAACATCGATGGTGCACCCAACATTGAATATTGCATGGCTGGTTTTACAGTTACTGGATATTCAGGAACTCAAAAAGAACAGCAATATAAGCGGATGTGCCTGCTCAGGAACTGTAGACCCTACTTGCTAAACAAATCCTCTTTCCTGTTACAGTGGAACACCCCCCCCCCCATGAATCCGACCTCGTGGTGCCGTGGTAAGAGCGTTTGACTCGCAATCAGAGGGATAATAATTATAGTTCTCGTTAGGAGTCTTCTAAAGCTGTATCTCCCCCCCCCCCACAGGGTTCACTTATTACGTTCCACGTGATGAGAAGTTGACAGTGGTTGCATTATGAAGGAATGAGCCCCCTGCCATAGGAATATGGATGTTCTACTGCAACTCAAATATACCAGCTCCACCCCACTTTTGTTTCTGAAGGGAAACACTTTGAATGTTGCTTCTGTTAGATTTATAAACAATAAACAGATTAAATAAAGTGCTGACCTTCACTTACGGACAAACGCAGTTCAATCTTTAAGATGATAAGCCCCGCAGAAATGTAATTGTTTGTTCACAGCGTGGGAAATAGGAATAGGTTTCACCCTCACAAAGGCTCATCGGTGAGTCATACCGAGCTACAGACTACCAAGGAGAACGCAGCGTTTTATATAAGCGAGAGTGTCACGGATATATTATGGGACCTCTAAAAGTTGTAACAGTATGCGACTCACTCATTATAATGTATGATGGCCACAGGGTTATATATATTGGAGTTGCTGACGTTTTGTTGTGTAACATTTGTGAAAATTATTCTGTGTCTCTGCCAAAGCACTGTCAATAAAATAAGAATCCTAGTCAGTGCTGGCTGGAGCACAATCAATCGGTCACCATGGCCTCTGTTGTTGATGCTACCAGACTTAATCATCACTTGCTTCTTTCTGTCACACCTTGCAACTGATACACAGTTCATATACAACCTCAAAAGCCTGCTCCTAAAAAATCCTACCAGCTGGCTTTGTCTTCTCCTTGGTATCTAAATTCCGTATACCCACTCACATGCCATTCCTTGTAATCTGCTCTTCTGCATTGTATTAATGTACCCGACTTGTTGTAGTGTTTACTTTATTTTCTTATCGTGTTCCAATCCTGACTTAAAGCTTACGTGACTGCAGGAATTCATATTTTATGGGTCTTTCGGTAAAGCCACGTATCTACATATCTACGTGGCTTTACCGAGAGTCCCAAAGAATGTGAAAATCTACTTTTACGTGAAAAAGTCTACACTTAAGCCAATTCTATCCTTTTGATGAGGATATTCTGTTCGCAGCTGAGCTCGAATGCATTCCTTTGTTGACTCCAGTAAGATCAGGTTGCATTCAAACTTTCTGACTTCGTAATCAGTTAAGACCAAGTGGAGTGAATGGAATGTATTTAATTTCCCTGAGCGTTCGCCTTTATGAACAGTGCAGGGGATTTTGTGCAAACTTGGCTTCGTTTTTTTTCTGAGCCATAATTTGGCATTTGTGAGCAAAATGTCATGGAAACTGGATGTCAGGTAATTAAAGGCATTTCTGCCTTTGTTTCATTGAGCATAGTTCCTGGCAGTGGCATTTCCTGGCAGTACAGTAGCAGGATTAAAATTATAATATAACAGCTTTTGTGTCAATATGCTAATTTATTTATGTGAGAATATTCATGGTTGACGTCATGCCACATTCTTCCAGAAAAATTGGGCGCTGCACGTTGGTTAACAACACGGGTTTATTAGTATGCACCTCACATCCTTACCACTGTGCCTGCTCAGAATGATGCAATCCCATTTTTGTGACGATCACTGTCCTGGCCTAACCTCTGTTGTATTTTTTTCATAGACAGATATGTTATTATATTCAGAAGTGACCTTGAATATGGGGAGTGGGGGGGGGGCGTTTTGTGACTAGCAAATGGACAATTCCCAAAGTTTAATGACATCAAAGAGTATAATTTTATCTTTAGATTAACCTATGTTTTTGTGTAACCTAGGGAACTGTTGGTTGCTTTGTGTAATATTGTAGTGCTACGCTTGGATCTCACCATGAACGTGTGGTTTGTAAAATATGGTTTTTAATTTGTACTGTCGCTTGTGACCTTTCTAAGAATAGGTCAAGCTTCATTAATGCGGCCAAGGATCCCAATTAGCCTGTATTTTTAGAGATATATATAGTGGCTCTAATTTGGTTACTATAACCACGAGTCCTTATAGCTTAGATTTATATTCGGATTGTTCATGTCATTAGATTGTTTTAATGTTATTGAAAATTGCATCCAAAAAACGTATACATATTAATCATGTTGGCTGCACGTATGGAAACGTGTAATAATTGATGACGTTGCAAAGCTACGTGCAGAATGACAATGAACAAAGCAAAAGGTCCCTAAAGCAAATTCGTTAAACAACCGGAGATATGTCAGAGTGACACATTTGAAACGAGACAGCAGTGTTTTAATCGGTTACAATTTTTTGCTTATTATGACGTATGGATCGGAAAGTAAAAATGTGCAAAAAAGCGGGGAGAGATGCATGCTTGGAATTACATTGACCGAGAGAAAGAAGAGCACACGGATGAAAGTACGCGCACATGTTAAAGATACATATTGTACTGGCATTGACAGGACTCGTTGCATAAAGTGATGATGGCCATTGGTTGAGAACAATTATGGGCACGGCGGTCAGGAGAAGTACTGCGTCCAAGATATGTCTCCCGCGGAGAGGTGGAGCACAAAGCACCTGTCTGGGTCTTTTTTGAATGTCATCAAACACTTCACACCCTGAACTCTCCATGCACACTGGGGCAGTTGTGGAGAGAGTGGAGGAGTGCCTTTACCTTGGCAGTGTGCTCACGACCAGTTTGGACAGCGGAGATGTCGCTTTGAATCAGTCGATCAGCATTATCTTTTCATTGTCTGTGTAATACTGTGTGGAAGCTCCTAGCCTCTTGCTCCACGTACATTTTTGGGTCTCTACTAAAATTATGACCTCTCTTTTTTATACTTCGAAAACATGGACCCCTTTAAAATAATACTTGTGCGAACTTAAACATTAATTCTATCCTGGGTTTCATCAGGCTACATTGTGTTAGGAGTTCACACATCCTTGATATATCAGTGAATTCCTCCGTTACGCGAGGTTGTGTTGGCCAGCATCCCGAGCCAAGCGGCTTCTGATAGAGGGGGCTAAACAGGCATGGTACAGGCTGGAAAGGAGATGGGCTGATGTATATCGGAGGATTTGAAACTGATTTAAATTCCTAATAACTGGTACCAAGCAGTGTCAGCTTCTGTAGAGGAGTCCTGAGAATGATGGTATTGGACAGTTGGAGGCAGTCGCCCTCCAACAACAACGGAGGGCAGAGGAGCAACATTCACAAAAATGAGCAGAGTACCAGGTGACTAAATTACTTAAAGCTAGCATATTGGGGAGCATAGGCGTTGCATTTGCCAGTTATCTCAGTCAATTAACCCATAATACCTGAGTCTGTCCTGTGACATGCCACTGAGCCTTCAACACTTCACACGGCCTTAAAAGTGCACCTAGCCTGGCACAAGCGCTGTTGTGACATCACCCTCACTTAGTGATGAATGGTGGCTGCTGTTGTGTGTGGACGAACGTTGGTATAGTAATTTGTGTACGCGTTATGATCCTGATCATCGTTATTTGATTACCGGCCATACATTTTTGTGACAGGTGGTAACTAAACCTGTACTGGGTCTCCTTTAAGTTGACTTGGTCTTAAATGTGTGAACATCGGCATAAACAAGTCCGGATGTGGGTTTAGCCACATGGCTCGCTTGAATGTCATACTAGCCTTACTAGTTGTTCCCTAGCAGCACCTGCTCTAAAAAGTCTATAAAGGTAATGGGGGACCTTTGTCTGTCTGTGTGTGTATATGTGATCGGCAGGGCTACCAGGTTATGGTGGATGGAGGGGAGCACATCCAGGAGGCTTCGTGGGACCGTGTCTCCAGCATCCTGCAACTGGTACCAATACATGCTCGCACACGGTATCCACATCGTGGCCCCCACAGACTTCGTCTAGAAATACTTGCACAAGTGCCTGAGCCATGAGCAATATGCCAATGCTTATTGCACAGGGACATTGATATGGATATTAATGAGTAGTGGCTCACCTGTGATTAAAGTTAGATTGTATGGGAATTTCACTAACATTCCATGAAAGTGCACATGCCTCTAATAATGAGAGTCCCATCGTGTGACACCTGTTACCACGTCCGGACACGACAAATGTAACTCTCATCTATGGTCTCCCACAATACCTTAACTCCAGATCACGTGAATATACTGATCTCATTCCAATCCTGGATGAATTTGTGTTTAGTTTGTTGTCCTTCCCCTGCACCTCCAATTAGCACGGTTGGCTAGGTATGGTGCGAAAGAAGTTCAACATGAATACATACATCATCTTCACGATCATCTGTGGACTCGCTCCTGCCTACCTCTCCCCTCTCATCTCACTTTATTCCCCTCCACACTGTCCTACCTCTCCCCCCCTCAAGCCACTTTCTTTCCCCCCATACAGGCTCTCTGCTTCACAAAGCAACGTTTTCTGTTGAAGTCCTCCCAGTCAGCATTTGGCTTGTTGTGGAAGATTGCTCATTCTCCTCCTTTGTTATCCATACAGTCTGTAAATCCCTTAACCTGGCCTCCCTTTCCCCAGTACAGATGCCCATGTTTGTGCGTACATATGCACATGTTTCTGTGAATATATGCGTGTATGTATGTAGGTGCTCGCTAACAGCACTTGTCCCAACAGTCTGCTAAGGCTATATGGGGATATGTGTCTTTGTGAGGAGCAGTGGTGTAGCGGTTAGTACGCTGCACTATGAACCCAGCTGCCAGAGTTTGATTCCCGCTCATAACCAACACTGTGACGATTGCCTGAAACAAACCTGGGCCTCTCCTAGGCCGATTTGGCCTCAAATGAGTACCTGATGCAATGGTGTGTAAACATTGCCACTCAGGAGACAAAGGTGGTCGGGCATGGTGCTGGTCACCCACCCCCTCATGTGCCATGCCGGCCTTCAAAGGTGCTCGCTAACATCACTTGCCCCAAGAGTCTTGTTAAGGCTCTACGGGGGGGAACTTTGTCTTTGTTTTGCATACATATGGGCGCGCGTGTGTGTGGATTGCAGGGCGGCACGGTGATCGGCAGTGCTCGCTGCAAGGACTTCCGCTAGCGCGAGGGGCGGCTGAAGGCGGCATTGAACCTGGTGCAGCATGGCATCTCAAACCTGTGTGTGATCGGCGGTGATGGCAGCCTCACGGGGGCCAACCTCTTTCGCGAGGAGTGGAGCGGCCTGCTCGAGGAGCTGGTCAACAACGGTGAGAGCGCGAGCAAGCGTGTGTGCGTGCGTGTGAAGTTTGCATCAGTGAGTGTATGCTAAGGTCGGCGTTGCTCTGTTAGGGGAAGTATGGCCAGAACTAGCCTTGCTTTGGCCACCTTTGTCTGCCTGGTATGACTATCTATAGCATGCTATAGCACATCTCAAAAATACCACGGATCTAAGCACGAACCTGGCTGATACTCATTTATGAACGAGATACTGTAGGGGAGTCCCAATGTATGTTAAGATAAAACGGCCCACTTATGATCTTTATGGCTGGGTATCGAATGCAGGTGCTTGCTAACATCACTTTCCTGTATTATAAATATTTGTATGTACACTCGTGTGTGTGTATACAGTATATGTGTAATGGGTTCAATCAGGGTGCACACTAGAAATTGGAGGCAACACGTTTATTAACTAACGGGATAACGACATAAGGTGGTAACCCACCGTTCCTACACTTAGCTATATACACTTGGAGTAGATGGCTATTTACATTCTGGACGGGGCAACTACTAAATCGGACCAGGTCAGCCAACACGCTGCCTGGTCCACGTGTGCGACGCCCGGAGACCGAAGACCACGACGACGAAGGTTTCATCCCAGCCAGGACGAACCCCAGTCCCCCCTGGGGCTCGGCCTTTATCCTTACGGTGTGGCCAGGCCCCGCCCTTGGCCACGCCTCTTTTTCCAGATCCTTCGTGAGGGTTCAGGGCCCACCTCATGTGTTCCTCTCATCCTCAACCCTGGTCCCCGTTCGCACCTCATCCGGTCACGTGCCCCCTCGTGTTTACCCAGCCTCTCCCCTGGTATGCCCATCTGGTGCCAGGGAGAGGTGTTGTATATGTTGGGTATGAAAATTTTGATATGTTGTATGCGTGCGTGGGTGAAATTATTATGTTGTATGTGTGGGTTATGAATATTCAGTGAAAATAATAATAATCAATTGAAATTTGGCCAAATGTGTAATTATCCGGAAATATGTTAATTGAGGTAATTATGCACATTTAATTATGCCAATTCGAGAGGTAATCGTAGTAATTATGCGAGTGGGTGGAATTATGATAATGCAAGTCGTTATGATAACCAGACCCCGCCTCGGTGACGAGGGTGGGTTATCGATCGTAATAAGGCAATTAATCGTATGCAGTTATGCAGGTGTGGTGTAAGTATGCAAGATTAACTTAGATTAACTCGGCATCGTTGTCTAGGTTCGTCTCATTCTCGCTTATCTTTAGGTCCCCGGTTCACCCCGTTATCGCTTTAACATTTATTGAGTATGTGATAGTGTGTTTATTAAGGTCACCAAGTTCAGATCTCAACGCAGAAGCAGATCTTATGCATAGACTTCAGGAAAGAATCACAACCACTTCTGTATTAATCAATTTATTACTAATTCAACCTCAACTATGATATAGTATGCGAACTCTCAATCCCGGAACGTCAATACGGCATCAATACAGTATCATCAACGATTGTCTGATTTCACTTTGACAACGGCACATGGATCCCGCATAACGCGATGGTTGTTAGTGAGAGAGAGTCGTTGAAACATGCAAATACTATGCTAAGAAAACCTTAACGTTAATGAATGATTATAATCAATATTGTTCACGCAGTACCGCACTCCTTATCGATCATACGCAACCCTTATCACGTTGTTAACCCCTTGGGTCACGGGACAGTTAGTACGTGCGGCGATTATGACTGAAAGATACTTGAAAGATTATACGGCGATAAAAAAACACAATCAAAACAGTTATTATTCTTAAAGGCACCAATCTCAACAGATACATCGGCAGGTTATCTGACAACAGAATGGCTCGGAGTAAAGGCCTGCGACGGCGCTCCTTTTCCGAAGATCGTTATCTTATACAGAGTTTACTAATTGGGGACCAGATCACCTGTTAAGGATCTGGTGGGCCACCACTCCCCACGTGAGCGTTGCTCGGCGGAAGGAGGTGCCAAGAATCAATTCGTATTGATGGATCTGTTGGGAATTTATGCGATTAAGAGTACAGCCCACTAAATATTAAAGATAAAATTACGAATACTCTTATAAACGACGGATGGCCATCACTCGGTCGTTGGGATGCCTTCACAGCCACGGACGGCTTATGGGTTCGAGTGGGTTTGAGTGGTAAGAGTTGTCTTCAATAGTCAGTGTTCGGAGTCGGTTCTTTATGTCAAACAGACGCCTGGTGGTCGTGTGGTGAGGGGGCGGTGCGCGTCATACGTATTAGTCGCTCCTCTGTCACCGTGGTGAATTTGGTTTGGATGCTCGGTCGGTAGGTGGCGCCCACAGCTCGCTCCTGGCGTGCAGTGTTGGGTCGTCACCTCGTCGCCAAACCGCGACGCTGGCGGCCAGCAGAGGGACCTCCGACTCGGCAGAGGTTGGCCCACGCGGCCGAGTTGAGCTGTCAAGCGGGTCTTGCCCGCCTGCAGAGGAGACGGGGAGCCGCTTGAGTCGAGCCCCGAGAGCCGGCTGAACTCGGCTGAGTCCCAGAAGCTGAAGAGTCGAGCCGACCCGTTGGTCGCAGCTCGCCCTTGAGTCGACCCGCTCGGTCAACTCCTGAGCCGACCCACTGGTCGAGCTCGGCTGGTGAGTTGACCCTTCTGGTCGAACTCGGCTGATGAGTTGACACTCCTGGTCAAACTGATTTCCAATGCTCAGGGTCCTTTCTTTTATGCCGAAAAATCCCTTTGGGTCCTGCCCACAAGGCGGAGTTTCTTTCGATTTTTGCTGTGTCAGGATCTGTCCGTAGGTAGGTGTGTCCATGTGTGTGTCCGTACGTCCGTGTCCTTGTGTGCATCACCCACGGTATTTTCCGTTGTCATACTCCCTCCATAAAATCCATGAGCAAACAATCAGATGTTACAAATTGCCTCGAAATCGTCTCTCTGTCTGGGTGCAATATTTTCTCTTGTCTGGCCTTCTTCATGGACCAAAACACAGACGTTACAAATCGTCTCACAGGCGCCTCTGTCCGTGTTGCACGACCTGGAGGGAGGGGCACACTCCCTCCGACCCTCACAGACGCACACAGACATGGTTAAAAAGTTTTAAATTAACATTTGTCCCTTACCATTTCCCAGTTATGATTCTGTATGTAACCTCAGGTGTGTCGTTTCCCATCGTGGTGCTTGACTCAAGTGGAGGTGCCTCCCCGAGCACATACACACTCCCATCCCGCGCTGCGGGGATACAAAGACGGCCGGGATCTCCCTTTCTCTCCGACCCTGGGTTTAACATCGTTCTTTTATTATGTATTTTCTTTCGACCTGGTGGTGATTTATCCCGCTATCCTGGCTTTTCATAAGTTTTACTTTTGTCTTTTCATGCATAGGCTTATTATTATTAATTTATTTCCGATATCTTAGGTTAAGGGGTAAGTTTCTTGATCCTAGGAATTCGTATTCCTTGGTGTCTGCATGGTTATATAAGCGGAATATAGTTTACGGTGAATAGAGTTAACATTGATGTTATGTACGATATTATGTATTGTGATGTCTTTAACTTAACTTGTTGGTCGGCTTTACTGACATGAAGTTGCATTTAATAGCCTCGCAGTCTTTGCCTCACTCTGTCTCTGCTCGCCGTTGTTGTTGCTGTCCAGCTGACGCTGTTAACTCAAGGCCTCATTAATTTCCGTCACTCCTTGTAGGTGAGGGCGGTTGAACCTTGGAGTCAGTTCTGGTTTTTGTCTGCTTGCTTTTTCTGATGTCCCCTGACCCCGGGAGTTATTATTTCTACTTTTATGGCCTGTCGAAGCCCGACTCGCTGTTGCTGGGCTTGGTGGGTCGCTGGGTTGGTGTGTTCCCGGCTTTTTTGCTTACGTTTGCAGTTCGCCGTGCTCTTAATTTCCTTCCCTCTTCAACCTTATATCGACTATTCGCTCCTGTCTGGGTGCGATTCAATTTTGACTTAGGAAGGTTCTGATTGTCATATGCTTTGGGTCGAGTTGTATAAAAAGTATTAAAGTATGGAAATAACATTTCATATTGACTTAATGATGGTGATGGTTCAGTAGGCGTAACTTGTGGCCTGGTTTAATTGGAGTGGGTGTGAATATCGATAACTTTAGCCTATCCTGTTGTTAAATTCCGACTTTAACGTTACTTTAATAGCAATACAGAATAATTGAGCTTTTCGACTTAACTAGGCGAACACGAACTTCTGGTGACCCCTGCAGCCTCGCCGTTCAGCTGAGCCTGCAGCCTTGAGAAAGGCACAACACCCTTATTCTCGTCTCACTGTGGTCATCCAACCTTCTGCTCTGGGAGTGTTATTCTTAATTTCAGGTCAAAGGCCCCCTCACGTTCAGACGTGCAGTGGTTGTTAATCAGCCCCCTCTCCTGTGTACACAACCTTGAGCTGAGTTTATCTTGGCTCTTTCAGCTGCAGAGAACAAGGCGTATTTCTCCTCCCTGTGTGCACGTGTTCCAATTAGCTCGAAATTCCTAACACACAATCAGTGATGACCCCCCCGGCCTTCTGTGGCCGTGATCCAGACAAAGGCGCCTCTGCTTCGAGTCGACACTGCCCTTATCTCTCCTCGAAGCAAGGTTGTAATTCTGCCATCCTAGCCCTCCTCCAGTTCATCACTTAACAACACCTGGTGTTTTGCAGTTTGCTGCGCTTTGGGGTGTTTTCATTCATTATATATCAAGTAAAAAGATAATATAGAAAAATATCAAGTTTGGAAGAAGGCTTAGGATACAACAGAGGCTCTGCCCATACAGTACCACCCACACGGTACTGTCGCTACACAACGTTACCCACATCAATTACACCACATATATGTAAGGTGTGGTGGTTTATTGTTTAGCACATTGCCTAAACACTTGGTTAACTTCCTGGCCATGGATAACATCAGTGGCATCAGTGGTACGTTGTATCTCAGGCTGTTCTGTGTCTCCCCCCAGTGGACTGTCTTAAATGTGTGCCTGGTGTGGTGGGAAATATTCACACTGGAGAGGCCGAGGTAGCTGGGTGTTGGTTCTGGTTACACCACAGCCTCTGTATCGAACGTTGGCTTTAATAAGCGTTTTCTAATAACTTTCATTTTATGTTCAAATAAACTAATGCCAGATCTTGTATTTTGTATTAATTTGGTGATATATTGAGCACATTTTTAATTAAAACAACAGACTATCAAGTAGAGCTCAGAGTATAATCTAGGTCCTCGTTAATACCGCTTGAAGATTGTTCTCATCCCTGCAAAAAGAGTCGTGACATTTCTATGGCTAGCTGTGGGCTGCCAATGGGGATGAGCACTGTTCCTCACTCATTGGAGCATGGAAACACCTTGATGTTTGTCTTAGTTTAGCAACAATCGGCCCAGCCGCAGACTGCGAAGTCTGGGCAATAGAACTGAATCGCAGTAGGGGTCCCATAAGTTGTGGCAGAAGGGAGATCATATTGCTGCTGCTGCTTTCCCCACGGGCAGACCAGATAACGGGGGAGATGGCACAGAAGTTCACGCACCTCAATATTGTGGGCATGGTTGGCTCCATCGACAATGACTTCTGTGGCACCGACATGACGATCGGCACGGACTCGGCACTGCACCGCATCATCGAGGTGGTGGACGCTATCACAACCACAGCGCAGAGGTAACGTACGCATGGACGCGCACGTGTTTACGGAGATTGGGGTGCAGCATGCAATGCAATGCGGTTTTAATGCATCGCTCACACACTCACGGATGAATACGTTCAGACCTAAGCACAGCTCACAACACATCGCACGAGTTCGTCACCATGTTGATGCCAACCCTTAGCAAAGCACTCGGCGCAAAGGAAGATTGAGCTCATCACATGTGTGCACTTACATGCACATTCACGTAGGCTGGATACAGCACAATGCAGTTTGGGATCTGTGTGGGCAAACAATCAAATTGTTGTTTGGCTTGTTTTAGTTTTACCAAAATAAGACCATATATGTGGCAACGTGTCAGTTAAAATTTGCTGCTTCAGAAACAGATGAGCGCCACTCAACATTAAATTCATTTCAGCATGTAGACGCATTGGTTTTTTATGAAGATGTAGTGGTGGTATTGACGTGCGCCGACTGTGACAGTGATGGATCACGGGGCGGCGCGGGGTGCGGGGTTGGGCACGCGTTGTGGGCGTGGTGTGGACGCGCGCGCCGGGAGTGACAGATGACGGGGCGGCGCGGCGTGAGTGGTGAGGCACGATGAGATGTGGGAAAAGAGGATCGTAGCCAGCGCCCGGCGATTGGTCGAATAAGTGGGTGCTCGCAGCGACGTCCGCAGGTGGGGTATAAAGGGGGACGCGCGAGAGCACTCGGGGAGAGTTACCCAGTTGAAGACCCGAAGACGGAGCTGAAGACTTAGTCTCCGAGTAGCCCAGTGGCGTTAGTCGCCGAGTAGCTAAGTGGATGTTGGTCATCCGAGTAGCTCAGTGGGCGTTAGTCGCCAAGTAGCTAAGTGGGTGTTTGTCACCCGAGTACTAAGTGGATGTGGGTCATCCGAGTAGCTCAGTGGGCGTTAGTCGCCAAGCAGCTAAGTGGGTGTTTGTCACCCGAGATATAAAGTAGGTGTTAGTCACCTGTAACCAAGTTTGATAAAATAAAGAGTGTGTTACCCGTGAAGTCGTCTCCCGCCGAGTTACTACATTACAACTGGCGTCAGAAGTAAACCTGTCTTCAAGGAGTATGGACACAAGGAAGACTACCCGTACCCACGAGCGAGGTCGGGATGACGACGGCGTACCGGGGACACCGACCTCGGGAGTAGAGGACGAGGAGTTGCCGCCGATGCAGCACTTCGCGGTGATGGCCGACGCTCCGCTTGCCTCCGACACCAGCCTCCAGGACGCGCACTCCCGGTTGGCGGAGTTGCTACTCGCCGCCGCCGCTGTCTTGGCCGATATCTCCGTTCCGGCGAGCGGAAAAACGGCTGCGGGGGTCGTGGAGGAAGCGACGTTGGAGGATTCCCGCCAAAAGGCGCTTCGCGCCAAAAGTCTGGAAGTTGCCGCCGTTTTTGGGGGGCCGCCACCGATTGGCGGGAAAGACGGACGCCACGTGGCCGGACACCTCCGCGCAGCGCAGCCCACGTCATCAGCGCGCGCCGGAGCCCTCCATTTTGCGCCTGACAACCGAGCCGACATTTTACACAACTCCAGCGGAGCGCGGGAAAATCTCTCCGACGTCGACGACGATCGGGTCCTCCAGCAAAGATTGCCCGCGCTGTCGGCGTTCAAGGCGGATGGGGGCGACTGGGGAGCCTTCCAACGAAGGTTCCTCGCTCATCAGGAGATGTCGGGGTGGTCCGACACCACTGCCCTGCGGGCGTTGCCAGCGATGCTTGACGACGACGCGCTTGCAGCCTTCACATCTGCTGCAAGGTCGTCCCGCTCTACGCTCCAGGCCGCACTACACCTGATGGCGAAGGTGTTCGGGCCGCCCTCCACGTGTCGCCACCAGTTCTACGATCGGCGGAAGGTAGCTGGGGAAACGACGCTAGCCTACCGCACGGCACTACTCGCCTTGGCGGACGCAGCTTTTCCCCGCATGGATAAGGAGGGGAAGGACGCCATGGTGACGGAGCAGCTGCTGGTGTTGGCCCACGAGTTGGGGGTCCCCATCAACGTGGCAGACGAGATGGAGATCTGCTCCCTGGCGATCGCCACGAGCATTCACGCGTACGAGGTCCTCAAACGCAAGCCGGGGGTCGTCTGCAAATGGCCGGGGAACGCGGCACTGGCCGCCACGATCGCCGAACCTCAGCCAGCTGCGGTGCAGGAGCAGGCCTTCGCTGCATCGCGTCCGGGGGAGTGGAGAACGGGAGGTCGTTCGCCCACACGTTCGCCCCGCAAGCTGGAGCAACCGAAACCTACGACGTCCGTCGTCTGCTACAACTGCGGCCTTCGGGGTCACGTCGCAGCCGGGTGCCGGGCCCCGCGTCAGCGCGCCGCAGGACCACGTCGGGACGACGACCAGGGCCACAAGTCATCCCAACAAAACCCGGCAAGTCGCGGCACCTCACACGTTCGGTCCACAAACACGGCACATTCGGGTCGCCGCTTCGTGGTGGGGGGTTCGCGGCTGGGTGCCGGGGGTTCAATTCGGCGAGGGGGGTCCGTACGCGGCCCGCAAGCAGTCGAGTGGTCCGAATTGGCCCACAGGATCGTGGCTGCGTCAGCCGGGTCGTCCGTGGTAACGGGGTTCATTGACGGGGTTGAGGTCCGGGTGCTTGTTGACACGGGTGCGTCGGCCACCATCATCTCGGACCTTATTTATAACATTCTTCCCGTCCAAAGTAGACCCCTTCTGCCAGTAGACGTGCCATTTTATGCGGCGAATGGGGGATCCCTGGGGATCATCGGCCAGATTCGGGCGACTATTTGCATTGGTGACATTAAATTAGCGGGCCCTATTTTTGTATCATCATCGCTGGCCGTTCCCTGTTTGCTAGGTACGGACTTTTTGTCAAAAATGCCCATCAAAATTCTTATAGATCAGGCCTGCATAGAGCTTCCGTCAGGTCGGCGGGTTGCCTTCTTGTCGAGCCCTACCAAAGTGCGCACGGTTTGTGCGACGGTGCAGGCGCTGGCGACTCACACTGTACGGGTGCCCCCGGGATCGCAAATGTTAGTGCCCCTTCGGTTCAGGAAGCCACTCGAGGTGGGTGCGGAGGCACAGGGGGTGCTGTTGGGGCCGTCAAACAGAGCCAGTAAGGGCCTCGACTTAGCGGTTGCTCAAACCATGGTGAGAGGGGACAGTGAGCCGTTCGTAATGGTCCTGAATACGGGGTCGCGGCCGGCCGTAATTGCGCAGGGAACGGTGCTGGCTCACGCCGCGCCGCTACCCGTTGAGGAACGGCTCGTGGCTCAAGCAGATTTCACTGTCAAGTCGCATCCTCAAAGTGATGAGGGGACTGAGTGGTTGGACTCGCTGTGTGCGGGTTCTGCTAACTTGTCCGGGGTGCAATTGGGAGCATTGAGGGGTTTGCTCATCGAGTTTGCTGACGTGTTCAGCAAACATAAGTACGATATCGGCTGCACTGACCTGTTGCGCCACCACATAGCTACAGGGGACGCGGCCCCTATTCGTCAGAATCCCTTCCGGCTCAGCCCAGCCGAGAAGGAACATGTGCAATCGGCGGTTAATGATATGTTGGCGGCCGATATCATTTCGCCCTCTTCTAGTCCGTGGGGTGCTCCTATTGTCCTAGTAAAGAAACAGGACGGGTCCTTGCGGTTTTGTGTCGATTTCCGCCGCTTAAACAAAATCTCGATGGCGGATGCGTATCCGCTCCCCAGGATGGATGAGTCGCTGGATGCCTTGGCGGGAGCGCAGTTTTTTTCCACACTCGATCTGCTTTCTGGATTTTGGCAATTGCCACTCGATAACGAGTCTAAACCTAAAACTGCTTTCCGGACACCTGGGGGCCTATTTGAATTCAACCGTTTGCCCATGGGCTTACATTCCGCTCCCGCCACGTTCCAGAGACTCATGGAATTGGTTTTGTCGGGCCTCCAATGGGATACCTGTTTGATTTATCTTGACGATATCATCGTCTTTAGTCGGACTTTCGAGGAGCACCTCCAGCGACTGAGAGCGGTGTTCCTCAGGATGCGTTCCGCTAAGCTTAAATTCAAACCGGCTAAATGTTTTCTGCTTCGGGAATCGGTCAGGTATTTGGGCCATATCGTGAGTCGTTCAGGGATCTCGACGGACCCTGCTAAGACGCATTGCGTCAGCTCATGGCCAACGCCAACCTCGGTCACGGAGGTTCGTAGTTTTATTGGTTTTGCCTCCTATTACCGTCGTTTTGTCAAGCAATTTGCCACCATAGCCAAGCCCCTGCACGCTTTGACGGCTAAGGGTGTGAGGTTTCACTGGGGGGCGGAAGAGGAGGCTGCGTTCTGCTCCCTCCGTGACGCCTTGGTGCAGGCTCCCCCCTTGTGTTACCCCGATTTCACACAACCGTTTTTGCTTGACACGGACGCCAGCAATACGGGTATCGGGGGGGTGCTCTCACAGGTGGTCGGGGGGGTTGAACGGGTGGTCGCCTACGGTAGTAGGGTTCTTTCCCCCGCAGAACAACGCTATTGCGTAACTCGTCGTGAATTGTTAGCCATTGTGTTTTTTACACAGCAATTCAGGCCGTATCTTTACGGCCGTCATTTTACGGTCCGGACGGACCATGCGGCTCTACAATACGCTATGCGCGTGGCACAGCCATCGGGCCAATTGTCCCGATGGTTGGAGGTCCTTCAAGACTACCAATTCACGACGATTTACCGCAAGGGGTTGCGGCACTCAAACGCGGACGCCTTGTCGCGGTTGCCGCCGTGCACGGACTGCACATGTTTGTTGGGATCAGCGCGGTGCAAACCCCCGGTCGCCGGCACCCCGGGAGTTGCGCTCGCCGCCACTGACACCCCGGGAGAGGACGCCCCCACGGGGAGGGATTCGCTGTTGTCGTTGCCCCTCATTGAGTGGGGCCGCCTCCAGATGTCCGACAGCTCCCTACTTACGCTGCGTCGGAAAGTTGGCGCTCCCGAAGAAGGGGAGGCGCGGGTCGGTTCCTGGGTGTGCAGACAGGGCCTTTTGATGAGGTGGGACAACATGTCCCGGCGTCACGTGCTCGTTGTGCCTGTTGCTATGCGGGGTAGGGTTGTTCTGGCAGCTCATGAACGGCTCATGCATCTGGGTTTTCACAAAACGCTCGCCCTAATCCAGCGAGACTATTATTGGCCGGGGATGGGTAACGACGTGGCGAATATTCTTAAGGGATGCGTAGGGTGCGCCAAAAGGAAACCGCCACCATTGGCAGCTAATCCACCGCTGCAATCCATTCAGGTTTCGCGTATAAACGAATTGGTAGCGTTGGACATCTTGGGGCCCTTTCCGGTTACACCAAGGGGAAATAGGTTCCTGCTGGTTGGCGTGGAATACTTCACCCGATGGCCTATGGCATGGCCGCTCGCCAACCAGTCGGCTGCGGCGGTGGCGGACGCCTTTGTCCAGGGTTATGTGTTGGACAAGGGCGCCCCCGAACGCTTGCTGACGGATCAAGGGAAGAATTTTTCGAGCGTTTTGTTGCGCGAGGTGTGCGACCTGTTGGGTACAAAGAAAGTGCGTACTTCCCCCTACCACCCGCAGACTGACGGGATGGTTGAGCGTCTGAACAGGACGATTACGTCTATGTTGTGCCAACAGGTCTGCGACGATCAGGTTGATTGGGACTTACAGGTGCCGGGGGTACTCGCGGCCTATCGAATGGCCCCTCATGCGGCGACGGGGTTTTCCCCATTTTTTCTTATGTATGGGCGGGAGGCCGATCCGGCCATGGACGTCCAACTGGGGATTTCCCAGCCACGTGCAAAATCTAAATTGGCAGACCACATCAAATTTAATATCGCCAAATTGACTGAAGCGCGGGAGGCGGCAAGGTTGAATTCGCGGTCGCGGCAAATTGCAAACGAGAAATTGCATGAGCGGAGGGTGCATACGCATGATTGGAAACCAGGCGATAAGGCCTGGCTGCATTGCCCACATGCACCGTTGGCTACGTCCCCCAAGTTGTTGAGACCTTGGAGGGGACCGGTGGAAATTGTGCGGGTTGCACGACCCCAGAGTATACAGATTAAATGGGGGAAACGCCGTTGGTATGTGCACCCCTCCCGACTGAAGCCCTATGCGGCACCGTGTGACCCCGTTCTGTGCCGTGACGACCGGGCGTGTGATGTGACCGTCGACTCGGGGAGGGAGGTGTCGCAGGCGGATCCTCACGTGTCTCCACCTGACCCACCCCCAGGTGCCTCGGGCTTGACGGCTGCTGACCGTCGAGAGCCTGAACCCCGGGGCACGCACGAGTCCTCGATGCCTGGCCGATGTCTTCCTGAACCGCCGGCACCACCGGACGTTCAACCGCGTCTGGTGCCGTACGACGGACCGGCAAGGCGGACTCGGGCTAGGTCTCAACAATTTTCATGAAGACGTTTTTTGCTCTACACCGAGCTCGCCCGGTGTTCCCCTCTGCCGGGGTAATGTCCCGTTGTAGGGACGCTCGGAAGAAAAGGGGACACTGCACGAGTCGAAAGAAAAAAAAAAAATTTTCCATTTATTTTTTTTACACATACACATTGCTATTGTCACTCGCCGGTTTGTATATATTGTTCTATTGTCGCGGTGGCATTGGTTGAGGGTTGCGGATGGTAGTGTTCGCGTCGTGTTGTGTTGTTAGGTTAGTTGTTGTTCTTGTTGTTGTGTTGTGTTACGGGGCACACAGGGGGGTTTGTATATTTTTTTATAGCAGCCGGGGCGGCTGCGAGCTATGTGGTAGGGGGTGATGTAGTGGTGGTATTGACGTGCGCCGACTGTGACAGTGATGGATCACGGGGCGGCGCGGGGTGCGGGGTTGGGCACGCGTTGTGGGCGTGGTGTGGACGCGCGCGCCGGGAGTGACAGATGACGGGGCGGCGCGGCGTGAGTGGTGAGGCACGATGAGATGTGGGAAAAGAGGATCGTAGCCAGCGCCCGGCGATTGGTCGAATAAGTGGGTGCTCGCAGCGACGTCCGCAGGTGGGGTATAAAGGGGGACGCGCGAGAGCACTCGGGGAGAGTTACCCAGTTGAAGACCCGAAGACGGAGCTGAAGACTTAGTCTCCGAGTAGCCCAGTGGCGTTAGTCGCCGAGTAGCTAAGTGGATGTTGGTCATCCGAGTAGCTCAGTGGGCGTTAGTCGCCAAGTAGCTAAGTGGGTGTTTGTCACCCGAGTACTAAGTGGATGTGGGTCATCCGAGTAGCTCAGTGGGCGTTAGTCGCCAAGCAGCTAAGTGGGTGTTTGTCACCCGAGATATAAAGTAGGTGTTAGTCACCTGTAACCAAGTTTGATAAAATAAAGAGTGTGTTACCCGTGAAGTCGTCTCCCGCCGAGTTACTACATTACAAAGACATGCCCATGAATTGCTTCGAAAAGTGAGGTGGCCAGATGATTAAAGGGGGTCATCATGGTTGTCAGAACACTGAGCTGGCACTTTTGAGATGCTGGGTTAAGTTTCTCACACATTTAAACCGATTTCTCTCATTTATATCACTGACGACTGCACAAAAAACTAATCCCATAAAAAATGGCCATCGTGTTATGGGTATGATATTGTGCACTTTCCGTGGCTTTCTGATGAGCCTTTATGAGGA
This sequence comes from Lampetra fluviatilis, assembly GCF_964198595.1. Classification (NCBI taxonomy): domain Eukaryota; kingdom Metazoa; phylum Chordata; class Hyperoartia; order Petromyzontiformes; family Petromyzontidae; genus Lampetra; species Lampetra fluviatilis. The sequence continues at coordinate 22,068,029 of NC_136275.1, read as the reverse complement.
TGAAATACATCTATGTCTCCCATGTTGTGAACAACCTGTAACGAATTTCAACTAGGCCTCTTGGTTCACAGATTTGGTTACATTTGTCAGCATGCAAAACCCTATTTTTAACTAATGTTGCATATTCTAAACATGCTGAAGAGACATGAGATGCAATTTTTCCGCTGTAAGTCTTGAATGGTGATCTATCGGGTGGGGGAGAAGGTTTCTTGAATGTAAAAGCAACGATTACAGTGCTCCCCTTTAATCCTCCCCCCCTCCTCCCACAGACTAAAGATGTGCAGAAAGCGATGGACGAATGCAGGTTTGACGAGGCTGTCAAGCTGCGTGGCAGGTATGTGTGCGTGTCCATGTTTCCCATCAAGCTAATTTCATAAAGTAGCACCCATTGCAAGTGTGATTGTTGGCCAAACTGTATGTTTTCTTAAATTTTCTTCTGTTCAGCTATGAGGACACTGCTATTTGAGGAATTTCCATGGTGGAATGGTCCCCTCTATATTGGCAGCCCCTGAGCGAGCACAACCCACGATTACCTTCTCACAAAGTAGTGTACTCCTTTTATTAATTTGGCAGGGATGATTTGACTGAGTTGACCATTGATCAGGAGTTGAACTCATCACCTTATGAATGACAACATAAAACACAAGAGGTTAATTTGAAAAATAAAAAATAGAGAATATACGGCATGCTTGGCTGCTCAATTAATTTCTATTGCGCTCGCATGTATTATGGCTTCACAATTTTGCACGCATTTGTGATGGTCTGGACTCATAAGAGTATGTGATAAAAAACAATGTTTCTGACGTACTTCCATCACGATGTGCAGTAGTGGTTAATTTCCATCGACTTAAGCGAATTGTATGAAATCATGTGTAATTGGCTGTTGTGTCTAGCTTATTAAATTTCCATTCGCTCTGGAGATGCCAATTAAATTCGTAATGGGTGGCTGATTTTACGGCAGGAGACGGCTCATCGGGTGTAATGGTCATTGGGAGTGCTCCGGAAATAAGTGAAAATAGCCCCGATCTGGCTGTTCCTTCACATCTGTTATCTTGATACCCGGGAGACACAAAGGCCACAGCACATTTTATGGATCAGCAGTTTGAAGAACTGCATGCAGACGACCAACTTTCAGGGTTGCTTACGCAGAACAATTAGGATCGGTTTTATTTTCTCGTGGCTTCACCACAAGACCTGTGCACTTCAGCCAATACCACTCAGGGATATGATAACATGCTCATGTATAATTTCTGTCTGTGGTGTAATGTGTAACATTATAACCCAGAATGAGATTAAAATTCAACTGCTGTTAGGAGATGACAGAAATATGACATTTACAGTGTGTCTCTGCTCAAGCAAAAAATGTTGTGGTGCTCATCGCCTTCAGTGTCTTTGGGCTGGTGAATGATTACTGTACAGATAATTGGATCTATCAATCGACTCTTAAAAATTAATTTAAAGGGGTAAAAAAAAGTCTTACCTCTGTTTCAAAGTGTGCTGCTGGACGGAAAGTGATGAGCGGAGGATGGTGATGTCATCGATATCATTACCCGCGTCATGCTTTATGTGGCCTGTAGGAGTTTCTCATCTTCGGGCGGCAGAATGTAGTGGCAGCTGCAATTAGTAAATTATCATTTTTAGTCGACAAATCGATATACAGGGACTCCTCTACTTACGAACATTAAACTTACGAACTTTCAGAGATAGGAACAAACATGTCCGAATGTTTAGTTGCCTGTTTGGACCAAGAGTCGTAAATTCAACCGCCGCAATATATGGCGGTGGTTGTTCAGTATCAAGCACTGGCTTGTTTTGAGTCTTAGGACCGAAACACTGAAAGGTTTACGAAGGTGTTGGCAGCTTTCACGATGCTATTGCATGTTACAAGTTAATGTATGAAGAGAAGAAGAGAGCAACTGTGCATACATCTCTTGGTAAAATTTTCAAGAAAGTAGAGAGGAAACACGAGCACCAAAGGAAATTAGCATCTTCATCTGCAGAACATGAAGAGCCAGTGGCATTTACATCTACAGGAGATTATACAACTGTTCAAGTCATTCCCCATGTTTAATGTACATGCCGTACAACATGTTTGGAATCGACAGAAGTAAAGTTGGGCTTATGAACAAATCGACTTACGAACAGACCTCTGGAACCTAACTCGTTCGTAAGTAGAGAAGTACCGGTAATCGGCTAATCATCCCAGCTATGATTTGTATCTTCTCTCTTTGTCTCTTAGGAGCTTTGAGAATAACCTGAACATATACCGCTTGTTGGCACACAAGAAATCAGAGATCAAGAAGGTTTGTTGTTCTGCTTGCCTTTGGACAATAACACATCAGTATATTTTACTTACATGGTGGGTTTTCTTTTCATGGCAAAATATTTTAAACAAACATATCTATTTTGCAACACTGATCATGGTTCTTTTAGGTTTCAATGTTTTTACATTGCATTTTTAAAGCTACCCTGATTTCCCTTTGGAAAGTGAAAATGTATATCATTGGGCCACGTCAGATAATGTGAAATTATGGAATTTTAACCACGGACTGATGGCTGCAAATGAAAATGTGTACTACCCATTTCTCATGAAGGCACTTTGAGCATGAAAGCACTTTAACTTTGCATCCAAGCTAGCACTCAACTTTGTTCATAAGAACATTTAAAAATGCAGATTTCTGACCACCACCATCACCAAGCTGACATCCCCTAGATTTGTGTCTTTAAGACGGTCAGCCACAAACCTATCATACAGTACTTTTTAGTACGGCTTGGCAGCACTAAGACCAATAACTGTTAAACACTTTTTGGTTCTTTCGGTAAAGTCACGTAGAAGGGAAGTAATAAAATAATAAAAATAAAACATAATAAAATGAAATAATTCTCACGACGTTTCGGCTACAACGCATGCAGCCGTCTTCAGGTGAAGAATGAGACACTACCAAGCTAGGAGCTTATATATAAACTGGGTTGGAGGTGGAAGAGCGCCTTAACAAAAAGAATGTGCATATGAAGAGGAATTTAGCATATTCATGGAAAATGCGTAGGAGGTGGGCGGGGGGGGGGGTTTCAAAGGCATATTATGCCCATGCATTATGCAGGATCAACAGCACCAAGGGGGGGTGCAGGGAGTAGCATTAACAAAGGAAAGGAATGTTATTGATATGTAGCTGCAGTTACTAAACAACCACGTAGAAAACTAAAGTATAAACTACATAAAAAACTAAAGTATAAACTGCATAGCACCATCAGTATACTTACTATACTCTACAATAAGCTGAGTTACTAACAGCAAGTAATACATTACAATTCTACGTCGTAAAAATTATATAATATGCTTCCATCTAAACTTCTTTTTATTATGTTTTATTTTTATTATTTTATTACTTCCCTTCTACGTGACTTTACCGAAAGAACCAAGAAGATGAATCCCTGCAGTCACGAAAGCTTTAAATCGAAATGTTAAACACTTTGTTATATGCAATGAGATTATTTAGATTATTTTGGTGCTGTAAATGTCAAAATGATGGGCCGATTTGTTGAGCTATCATCTGTGGCCAGGTCGCTTCTGAAAAATAAGTTAATACCTCACTGGGCTTTGCCTGGTAGGAAGGGAATGGTTTATTTGTATTTGTATGTGTTTAGGTAATTTGTTTACCTCTCTTGTACTTTGCACTACTATCATATTTTGTACTGTTTGTTATTGTAACGTTCCTACAGGACATCTGTGAAGAATAGCTTGAGAGCTCATCGGATTCCTCCAGTATAAATAAATATTATTCTGATATTCCCTCTGTCACTGCTCTGGTACCTGCCGCCGCTTGCTCTACCTTGTGTGCCTGTCTGTGTGTGTGCAGAGCGGCTTCTCTGTGGCAGTGCTGTGCGTGGGCGCTCCTGCGGCCGGCATGAATGCGGCGGTCCATGCGGCGATCCGGGTGGGCATCTCGGAGGGCCACCGCATGTACGCGGTACACGATGGCTTTGAGGGCCTCGCCAAGGGACAGGTACTGCCCCGCGCCATCTCCTCTGCCATCACAAGACCCTCCTTAACCATTGGCCGACTTCCCATGGAACCATTAGCCTTCACGCCCCCCCCCCCTAATGATAGCCACCGGTATCCAAATGGTGAATGGACCTCTAGATTTCCCACACCTCTTATTAGCACGGTTGGCTATGTACGGTGTGAAAGAAGTTCAACATACATAACCACAATATCTTATGTGTGTTAGAACTAGCTGGTTGGCTGAGAGGGTTCATGATGGCTATGTGACTATGAAACATTGAGCCGTCGTTGATGGGATACTTGGTTTGTGTCCATGTTACAGCCACGTGTAATTTAAAGTGGTTCTCAAGTGGAGGAAGTTGATAGTCAAAACCGGGAAATTGAGGACTGCAGGGATATTCTCCACCATATGAAATGTTGTTTATTGCAGCTCTGAGGACTAAAGTTCTGGTTTTCCATGTGACAAACTCTCTTTGCAAGGCTTGTAAGAGCGCACTGCTTGTAAGAGTGCACTGCTTGATGTTTGATCAGAGATCACTTTTGAAGTGACTACTGCAGCCTTCCATGGGCTGTTCTCTGACACTATGTGATGGTTCTGCTTTTTGTTGTGAATTTTTCCAAAAAGTGTCTTTCTCCTTAAGACATCGCGACTTGAATGCAACGATTTGAACACAATCAAGTGTTGTGTGTGAGCATAGGTGGAGGAGTTTGGTTGGGGTGATGTTGGTGGATGGACTGGATGTGGAGGCGCTAAGCTGGGCACCAAACGGTGAGTTCCACAGCACGCTAAACCCACACTTGGGAAACAGAAAGTGGTCTTTAGGAAACTGTTCATTCACGTGATACAATGCAATTTTTTTTATTTTAAAAATTGAAAACTAATATCTTTATAACTGTGTTTAGTTTGTTGTCCTTCTCCCTTACCTTCGATTAACACGGTTGGCTTGATACGGCGCAAAATAAGTTCTACATACATACTAATGTCTTTTAAATTTCAAGACTTTTTTTTCATCTCGTAACTTGACTCCAATAGTATTATTTGGGATATACTTGGTGATATAAATGAAAGTGAATGCAATTGTCTTCATGCTCAACTTAGCAATGGTGTGGCGCTCTTCTCCATTCGTGGCCCTGAGACATCGGTCATATTTCCACATTACCATGGTTAAGGCCAGTCTCTTCAAATGATAACCACTGATGATGTTCATTTTATTGACCTTGAGAGTATGATGGGGTGTTTACTTTTGGCCAGAATTTGAACTCACTACATTGTGAATCTGAGCCAATTGTATCAATCATCCCGTCACCCAGCCAAATATTAACACAAAACTACCGTAATGTACTGAACCGTGTGTGGCCCGAAGTTGGAATGCTATGAAATGCAGGTTTGGAATTCCATGCACGATACTTTTATGGGAAATGAATACTCTGGAATGATGAAGGAGCACGGGTGCTTTGTGTATGTTCTACAGGACCCTTCCTAACAAGTTTTTGGACAAAATCGTCGAACAGATCCAAAAACACTCCATATCTGCTCTACTGATCATTGGTGGATTTACGGTAAGGGCTACACAATGCGCTTGAATTCTCCCTCATGTATTATCCATTGTGGGGCTTGAATGGAAGACTGGTATACTTATTCTAAAGCATTGGCTTTGAAGCCTTGCACCGTGGATTATTCATATTCTCATTAAATCATTTCTTAGACCACGTGTCCCCTTCTCAAACTTTAAATTCACCTCTTGTGTTTTTGAATTTGAGTTCAATCAGCTCAATTATTCTAATCCAGTGGGTGGGGTATTTTAATAGAATATCACTCAAGAGAGGGACTTGGTCAAGTGACATTGTCTCGGCCTGGCTGTGCGCTGCGTTGCACCACTATCCGAGTAGTTAACCTCGCATTCAATAAACCTTCAGAGCCAGGGTGAACATCCGACTCCAAACATATTTAATGAATAGAACGAGGTAAAACTGACGGAAAAACACAGCACAAAATACAGCATCTGTTAATACTTGCAATATCGATACAATGAATGAACACAAGGAGCATCATAACATTATCTTAGATAACATGAAACTCAACAATAGGTCCTGGATGGACCAGGCACCTATATTAGCACTGAATAGCTACACAAGAGAATAAGCTACTGTGTTAAATAAGGTCACATTGTGTAATCACCATACTGCAGCCTAAATGTACAGCGCTGCACATAACAATGAACTGTGGATGAGATACTTCTTCATCCTTGCTCTCAAGATCGCATTAAAGTTACATGGGTACAAGTCTGACTTGACTTATCCAATTACAAGTAACATTCACAATAATGCAAGTGGCAGGCTTCGTTGTTAACAAGGCCTCATATTTATCTTAACAATTTAACAGCATTATAAAGGCATTTACAGTATTATAACGGCAATCCTAACATTATAACAGCATTCCCCGTATTATAAGAACATAAACAAACTTACAGACAATGCTTCTTAAAGTCCCACAATGAACAGATGCACCTGTCTACACTGAGACACTATTTGTCCCTCCATTTTGTACTCTGTGTAATGGCTGACACCCTGCCTCATGGCTTAGAGAATCTTAAATCATAACTTCCTGGTCACGTATCCAAACTCAACACCATATCAGGAAGTTCCTGTGTAATCAACACCCCCATACAAATGTACAACAAACTTCAACGGGTCAACTTATTTGTCCACATCTTTGCGAGAGAGAAGTAGCACTGTCTCAGCTATAGGCCTGACGAAAGTTCTTGTGACACCTTGCTTCGCTATCATAACCTCAACTTTTCAAACTTTTCCATCGGCACTGGACATCGTCTTGAGGAAGCGGCTCATTGGCCACTCATTTCGTTTGACTTGGTTGTCCTTCAGCAGGACAAGGTCACCTTTTTGGATGTCTGGTCTGCTCGACTGCCACTTACTGCGCACTTGAAGTGTCGCAAGGTACTTGTATTTCCAGCGATGCCAGAACATGTTGGCGAAGCTCTGCACTTATCTCCATTGACGTCTGTAGATGTCTGTAGTGCTGGCCTCCTCGGTGGGTGCTGTGAGCACGTCTGTCTTCTGGGTAAGAAGTGTAGCAGGAGTCAAAATGAATGGTGACTCTGGGTCGGTTGAGATGGGGATCAGGGGTCTTGAGTTAATTATAGCTGAGATCTCGGCCATGAGAGTGGTTAAGACCTCGTGAGAGAGACGTGTGGACCCGACATCACACAGCATGGAGTCAAGAATGCGTCAAGCAATCCCGATCATGCATTCCCAGGCTCCGCCCATAAGCAAAGAGTGATGAGGATTGAAGATCCATGTGCAGCCCTGGTCACTAAGGGAATCATCTTCAAATTTTCTGTATTGATCTTAAGCTCTTTACATGCTCCGGTGAAATTGTTTCCACAATCAGAACAGAGTTGCTTGGCCAGCCCTCTGATGGCGAAAAATCTCCGGAGTGTATTTTCAAGCTGGAAGAGTCCATGGACTCGATGACTTAGATGTGCACTGCTCGTGTACTCATACAGGTGAACAGCACTGCCCAACGTTTGCTGTTCGCGAGCCCTCCTCTGGTGCATCAGGAGATGACTTTTCACGGTCCGAACACGTCGATCCCTACAGAGGTGAAGGGAGGTTCCATACTGAGTTGATCAGCTGGGAGGTCTGTCATTTTCTGTTCTTCCTGTTTTCCACGTAGCTTGTGACACCTGATACACTTGTGGATTGTGCTGGTGATGAACTTCTGCTCCAACGATCCACAACTCTGCAGATCGGATTTCTCCTTTTGTGAAGTGCTGACCTTGGAGCTTGACCTTCCCGTGGTAGTAGCGCACAAGTAAAATTGCGATGTGGCTCTGGCTTGGGATTGAGGGGGTTTCGTTCATTCTCACCTAATTTTTCATTCCCTAGCCGACCACTGATCCTGAGCAAGCCGTCTTTGTCCATCCTGGGGTTTAACTTTCTGAGGGAGCTGACCCTAGGAAGGTCTTCTTCCTTGTTGATCGACTTGATCTCACTTGCATAAGCTGCATGTTGCACACAACGGAAGATTAATTTCCTTGTTCTGGAAAGCTCATCTTCAGTGCGTGGTACTGTGCAGTGATGCCACCCATTGCAGCTACCAGTGGTGCCTCTCATCGGGCGATGGAAGCAGTCTGCGATATGCATTAGATGTGCTATCGCTCACATGAGCGTCGTCCATTTCGAGAAATGTTCAAAATAGTGTGGACTCAGTGGACTTCTTGGTGGCACATTTGTGACGAAAGTTGTCACTTGAGGACGAATCTCCTTGTCTGACTCGGGCTCTACGAGTCCAAAAGTCTCTTTGGTAGTACATGGGCCACCGTCACGTCGTAAGAGGGACGCTGAACCCGTCGGCCAGATGGTATGTTACAGCAGAGATGCAGGGACGGACGTAGTTGCGAGATCTGCTGGATTCTGTTCAGTTGGAACGTAATTCCATTGCTCTAGCTGCTTCGACCTCCTGATGCGTTCCACCCTGTTGCTGATGTAGGTGTAGGACCTTCTGGTTTGGTTTTTTATGTAGCCTAGTACGACCTTGCTGTCCGTGTAGAACTTGACCGCATCCAGTTTAATGTCCAATTCGTCTAAGATCAGTTCTGCCAATTTTGTAGCTAGAACGGCTCCACACAGCTTGAGCCTTGGGATGGTATGTTCCGGTTGTGGGGCCAATTTGGCCTTGCCTAAGATGAACCCAACGTGTTAGATTCCTTCTGCGCTTGTGGTTTTTAGGTAAGCTACAGCTGCTACGGCTGCTACGGCCATCGTAGAAGCATCTGCAAACACATGTAACTTCTTACGTTGGGTTACGGATAGATATGTGGGCATGTAGGAATGCGGAATCTGTAGCTGCTCAAGTGCCTGTAAGAAATTTCTCCAAGTTTCCATTCTTGTTGCCTTTCCTCAGACAACAGGCTATCCCAGTCTTGTATATCAGCACAAATATCCCTGAGTATCCAACGGCCTTAAATGGTGACCAGCGCTAAAAATCCTAGTGGATCATACAGGCTGTTTACCATCGACAAGATGCCACGTCGAGTGTAAGGCTTCTCTCCAATTGATGCTCGGAATGTGAATGTGTCCGCTTTCAGGTCCCAACTCAGTCCAAGGCTGCGTTGGATTGGTGGTGTGTCGACGTTAAGGTCCAAGTCTTTCAAGTCCTTTGAACGATCGTCTGAAGGAAACTCTTTAATCACTTCTGCGTTGCTGGACGCTATCTTGTGAAGTCTCAGGTTAGCAGTAGCCAGAGGTGGGACAAAGTCATTGTTATGCAAGTCCAAGTCGAGTCGCAAGTCATCAAATTCATGACTCGAGTCTGACTCGAGTCCAAGTCACATGACTCGAGTCCACATCTCATAGGTGGGACAAAGTCATTGTTATGCAAGTCCAAGTCGAGTCGCAAGTCATCAAATTCATGACTCGAGTCTGACTCGAGTCCAAGTCACATGACTCGAGTCCACACCTCTGGCAGTAGCTAACATTCCTTGCATCCTTTGGAGCAGATTGATGGCTTCTGAGGCCGTGGGCATTGATTTGAGTGCATCGTCAACGTAGAAATGTAGCTCTACAAATCACTTGGCGTCTTCCCCAAATTCCACGTTTTCCTGCTTGCGCGGTCCTCCTAAGTCCATAGGTGGCTACCGCTGGGGATGGGCTGTTGCCGAAGACATGCACCTTCATTCTGTATTCAACAATTCGATCATCAACGTTGTTATTGTGGTACCACATAAATCTGAGAATTTCTGTTGTCTTCTCAGACAATGAAGCAGTGGAACATTTGTTGAATGTCGGCTGTTACAGGGATTGACTCCTTTCTGAAACAGATGAGTAATCCTAGGAGACTGTTGGTCAAGTCTGGTCTGGTGAGCATTACGTTGTTCAAGGAAACGCCCTTAAATTGAGTACTGGAATCGAACACCACTCTGATCTGATCCGGCTTGTTCGGGTGATAAACACCAAAGATTGGTAAGTACCAGCATTCCTCTCCTTCTTCTAGAGGAGGGGCTGCTTCAGCATGACCACTGTCAAATATGATTTCATGAAATATACAAAATTAGTTTTCATCTCTGGTTTCTTGTCCAAGGTGCGGCGCAATGAGTTGAGCCGTGAGAGGGCTTGTTCTCTATTGTTGGGTAATCGGCATCTGGGATTACGAAATGGCAGAGGGGCAACCCAACTGTTTGACTCATCTTGGAAGAACTCTCTGTCCATTATTTTCAATAATTCTTTATCCTCTAGCGATGGAGCAGGTTTGTTGTCGTCCTTCGTTGTCACGAACACCGTATGTTCAACATCATCTTCTTGTGTTTCCAGCATGGAGGTTTCTTCGTAAGTCCGCATGGTACAGCCTTGACTTCTCTCTTCCTGTTCCTCTTTCATCGTGAAGTGGTTGGGGCACGGCTTGAAGTGCGACGTGCGTCCATTCGTGAGCACACTTGTTCTGAATGTGCTAATGCGGTCTGGTTTGTGTGTTCCATTGAGACAGACATCACCTATGATGACCCAGCCAAGGTCAAGTCTCTGGGCATAGGCAGCGTCTTGAGGTCCATTCTGTTGATCGCGAACCTTGTGCACTCTCAGTATGTCCCTGCCAAGCAGAAGTAAAATCTGTGCCCCGTGATCCAATGGCAGAATGAACTCTGCTTTGGGCTTCAGATGTGTGTGGTGAGGTGCGACTTCGGGCGTGGGAATCTCGCTCCTGTCGTCTGGTATCTCATTGCACTCTATCACCATAGGAAGGGCTAGCTTCATGGTGCTATCCATGGTTTCCACCATGAGGCCTCTCGCTCTTCTTCCTGCTGTCTCCATCAGTCCTGACCATGTTCTGAGCGTGTATGGAAAGGAATTCCCACATACACTTAGCTGATCAAAGAACTCTGACCTTGCCAAAGACTTGTTGCTCTGATCGTCCATTATGGCGTACATCTTTACTGTCCTTTCAGGATGTCCTTTGGGATACACTCGGACGAGGCATATCTTTGAGCAAGATTTTCCTTTGAAGCCTTCTCCACAGTTGACTGTGCATTTGGTTGTGACTGATGAAGTGGGTGCGGCGGTCTCACCTTGCTCCCCGCCGTGCTCTGCTTTGGGATAGGAAGCCTTAGTGCCACCAGGTTTGGAGTAAAATGTGTGCAGAGTAGTTGGGTGTTTGTCGCTGCCACATTCCTCGCACTTGATATCTGCCTTGCAATTCCTTGCAAAGTGGTTTGTAGAAGCACAGCATTTGAAGCACACTCAAAATTCTTTCAGCATATTCTTCCGCTCTTCCAGTGGCTTCCTCCTGAACTCACAGCATTTCTGGAGGTAGTGAAGTTCATCATGCAATGGTCATTGCCTTTCTGGATCTTTTATCTTCTTCTTTGTGATGGTTGCCCATGAAACTCGGGTTATTTCTGCTGTCGCCTCGACAGACCTAGTTTCACCTGAGGACGGCTGCTTGCGTTGTGGCCGAAACGTCATGAGAATTATTTTATTATGTTTTATTTTTATTATTTTATTACTTCTCTTCTACGTGACTTTACCGAAAGAACCAAGAAGATGGACAAAGTTTGCTAATATCGTAAGAAAGAACTGAGTCTTGTGTACAGAGATTGGCACTCTCGCTGTTTCTCGACTCGCCGTTGCTCTTTCAATTTTTGGGAGATCTGGACTGGAGAGCCCCGTGGTGCCAAACATGAAACTCGGGTTATTTCTGGTTCTAGCCTGGTTGCAGATAAACTTTGAGAAAAAAGAGAATGGGGGGAATGTAACCTGATGCTCTGACTTGTATCTTGAATCCTCTGTTATCCATTTTTCCTGCACGTCGAATGGCAAATTGTCTACAAGGTGTTCAAAACAATGAGACCTGGTAAGTAGGTGTCAGCCTGGGCTGATTCAATCTCCATCAGAAGATCTCCAAGCTCTCGTAATCTTTTATTGTCTCGACCAGAGATTTTTGGAAAATTCTGCAACTTTTTGTAGAGAGCTTTCTCAATGGTTTCTGGGCTACCATAGCATTCCTAGAGCCTCTTCCACACCGCATGCAGGCTTGAGGCAGGATCGTCTATGTTTGCAACCGGATCGAGTTCTTTACTTGCAGAGATGTGTATAATCAACACCCCCATACCTGCCATGGGGCAGAACAGACATTTTTTTCAAGAAATAAGACAACACATTTTCTATTTGCTAATCTTTAAATTATTTTGCTCTTAAAGATACATTTTCACGTTGAGGAAAATCAATGTGATTGAGTAATTTCATCCTGACAACATATCTGCTTTCATGCTGCTCACAAATCTCGTACATAACTCAGGCCCTTGAAGGAGCCATGCAGCTGGCGAGCGGGCGGAGCAAGTTTGAGGAACTGTGCATCCCCATGTGCGTCATTCCCGCCACCATCAGCAACAACGTGCCCGGCACGGACTTCTCCATCGGCACAGACACGGTCCTCAATGCCATCGTGGAGGTGGGGGCCTGCGGAGAGAGAGGGGGAAACAAGTGAAGGGGTGGAACGCTGTATCCAGGAGAGCCTCACCGAGTCGCAAACTATTTTTATTTCATGCTTTTTATTAACTAACTCTGTCTGTTGTATCCTCAAATCTTGTAACTCAATTTTTAACCACTTCCCAATGTGGCATGGACTGGAAACTTGGTATACTTATGTCATGCTTAATTTTAGAACTTTCGTGACTGCAGGAATTATTATTTGTTTCTTTCGGTTAAGTCACGTCTAAAGATAAAATAATAAATTAAATTAAATAATAGAATACGACGTTTCGATTGCAACACAAGCAATCATCATCAGGTATAATGAAATAGCGACATAAAATCTAACCAGAAAACTATAGACAGACATATTAGCAGACAGATATCACCAAGATACATAGCGAGAGCAACACAGGTAACAGAGAGGGGTGATCGTCTCTGTGTGGTGGCCTTAAATAGACAGAGGGGGGGCGGAGGCAGAGAGAGGGAGGAGGGTTAGAGAAAAAATTAGCATATCAATGAGTGGTCAACAGACGTGGTGCTGCGAATGCGATGGCACGGCAAGCAAGCCTGAAAATCAGGAGAAGGACACACTAAAATTAAATAACCTAGTAAAATATCGAAATGTAATGTAATACAACACAGAGGGTCGGTCAACACACAATTAACGCATAGCCTGGTTGATTACGTATTTCAAAGATTGCTAAGTTAGAATTTAAGTGTGAACAATCTAAAGAGAGGACACAGGCAGAGAAAACAAGTCGCCAGAGAGAGAGAAAAAAGATAAGCTTAAAACTTCCCCGTAGAACCGAAAGAAACAAATAATAATTCCTGCAGTCACGAAAGTTCTAAAATTAAGATTGAACCACTTCTACGGGGAAGTTTTAAGCTTATCTTTTTTCTCTCTCTCTGGCGACTTGTTTTCTCTGCCTGTGTCCTCTCTTTAGATTGTTCACACTTAAATTCTAACTTAGCAATCTTTGAAATACGTAATCAACCAGGCTATGCGTTAATTGTGTGTTGACCGACCCTCTGTGTTGTATTACATTACATTTCGATATTTTACTAGGTTATTTAATTTTAGTGTGTCCTTCTCCTGATTTTCAGGCTTGCTTGCCGTGCCATCGCATTCGCAGCACCACGTCTGTTGACCACTCATTGATATGCTAATTTTTTCTCTAACCCTCCTCCCTCTCTCTGCCTCCGCCCCCCCTCTGTCTATTTAAGGCCACCACACAGAGACGATCACCCCTCTCTGTTACCTGTGTTGCTCTCGCTATGTATCTTGGTGATATCTGTCTGCTAATATGTCTGTCTATAGTTTTCTGGTTAGATTTTATGTCGCTATTTCATTATACCTGATGATGATTGCTTGTGTTGCAATCGAAACGTCGTATTCTATTATTTAATTTAATTTATTATTTTATCTTTAGACGTGACTTAACCGAAAGAAACAAATAATTATGTCATGCTGATGACAATACTATATTCTATCATTAAAAATAGATTAAATATATTTTTAAACATTATTTTTTATACGTTATGTTTCGGCTTGGGTCTAATTGTCCACGCTCAACTAAGGTTGGCTGTAAATCACCATGGTCCCTTACGTTATGGCAAGCTTTGGGGCACTTCCTGGAGTCGTGAAGTTCTTCCATTACTAGTACGGTACATTTTATGAAAGCGTGTTTAAAAAAAAGTTTTTTTTAAAATATTACTTATTAGGACAGTCTTCAATTGGGATGTTTGCCAAATTTCTTTTTTTATGAGTATTACGAGGAAACGAGACTGAACCAAAGCATATGAGGCTATAATATTTAAAGGTCTGTACAAGTCCACTTGCTTGTTTTGCCTTCTGCTAGCCATCACATAGCTCACTCAGCAAGCTGGGAGTTTGACAAATCTGCATGAGTTACCAACTACTGTCCTCAGCAGTCCACCACCACATTTGGCTCAAGAGAAATCAACGTGTCCCCATGGTTAAACAAGGTGCATGAACATTTGCAAACACCTAGCTGCCTTGAGCCAATGGAGGACATTCTTGTTCTAGAGAACAGTCTTCCAATAGAATGGCCACTGGTGAGTTTCCACTATGTGGTGCATCTTCACCAGTGCAACAGTGAGATAGGAGGACCAAGAAAGGTAAACACATGTAGTCCTTGAATAGGTCAAAGAGCTTTTTATTGGATTCAATCAAAAAGTGTTCAAGTTGACTGGTACATCACCCCAAATGTGGATGTAGTGCTGCATTGCTGGGATGTCTAATGGTGTATAGAGTCTTAGCAGTTGCTGTTTGATAATCACATTGGCTTTGCTCAAGAGAGGAACTTGCATTTCTTGAAGTATGTATTATGTTGAACTTTTTTTGCACTGTTCGTAGCCAACCACACTAATCGAAGTTGCATGGGGAAGGTAAATAAACTAAACACAAAAATCAGTGAAAAGAAATGAGCATAATTAAAAGTGCATAACTTCAGTGACTTCCTAACATCAGAAAGGCTACATTAGCAGAGGCATTGTGCAAATCCAAGATAAGTTCCTTTGGGTTACATGAATAACAGGCTGCTTAGGCTTGAGATGTTTCAGCTCAATTCACAACAGGTACAATGGGATGGGGCACCCCGAGGGTTAACATGGCCACTGAGTTTTTCGTTTCCTGCCTGTGACCGCCCTGTTGGGAGCAGACGTGCGACCGCATCAAGCAGTCGGCGAGCGGCACCATGCACCGCGTGTTCATCATCGAGACGATGGGTGGCTACTGCGGGTACCTGGCCACCATGAGCGGCCTGGCTGCTGGAGCGGACGCCGCCTACATCTACGAGGAGCCCTTCAGCATCCGAGACCTGCAGGTGTGCGGTGCAGCTTCGCTGCTATGTGTGTGTTTCCCATTGAAAGGAGTTTGACTGGGGGATTTCACAGGAGGCCTTGGTTGCGGAGCAGAGGGCACATGGCGGGGAGTCAGTTGACGCATATGTGTATGTAGTGGGGAGCGGTACGGTAGTGGTTAGCACACTGTGCTATGAACTCGGTGACCCAATTTCAATTTTCTGCTCACATCCAACACCAGTGACGATTATCTGAACCGGTCCTGGGGCCTCCCCTAGGTCGTTTCAGCTTCAAAGGGGTACCTGGTGCAGTGTGTAAAGCTCGCCACTGGGGAGATAAAGGCGGTCGGGCATGGTGCTGGCCACCCACCCTCTTGCGTACCGTGCTGGCCTTCATAGGTGATCGCTAACAGCACTTGCTCCAAAAGTCTGTTACGGCTATGATGGGATCTTTGTATTATCTTGTATGTCGTCTGGAGCTGAGCCTTAGATCTTCACATGGCCTCAAAGTGCATCTTACCGGGTACAAGAACTGTGGTGATGTCACTGCCACTTAGTGGTAAATGGCGACTGTTGTTCTTGTGGAATGGTGGTGCAGTGATTAGCACACTCCACTGTGAACTGAAAACTGCACTTACGGTTGATCACAATATTATTTTTGACAGATTGCAGAGATGGGTCGGCCTCTCCGGTACAGTTGCAAATTGGTATAAGAGCTATTTGACCAGCAGAGAGCAATTCATTTCCATAGGTGATCTGTCGTCCTCAAAGACAGAAATTACGTGTCGTGTTCCACATGGCTCCATTCTGGGACCTGTTTTATTCAGTCTCTATATGCTACCACTAGGCGATATCATCAGGAAACATGAGATTGATTTTCATTGCTATGCCTACAATATGCCACTCTACATTTCGGTATCTCCGAATGATGTAAGCCGCATCGATACCCTTATGAAGGGCATTGATGATATTAAAATTGGATGGCACTGAATTTCCTGGCAGTTAACAAAGACAAAACCGAGGTCCTGGTAATTGGAGCAAAAGCCCAAAGAGGTAAACTGCTCACAAATGTTTGCTCGCTGACAGAAAATGGCAAACTGCAGGTTAAAAACCTAGGTGTTTTGTTTGTTCAGGATTTTAACTTTGAAGCCCACATCAAATATATCAGCAAAACGGCATTTTATCATCTTAGAAATATAGCTAAAGGTGCAGCCTTTTCTCTTTCGGTTAACTACTGAGAAACTGATTCATACTTTTATTACCAGCAGACTTGACTACAGCAATGCTCTCTTTTCCGGTCTTCCGAAAAAGGCAATGTGTCATCTACAACTTATTCAGAATGCAGCAGCACAGGTGGTCACAGAAACCAGGAAGAGCTCCCATGTAACACCTATTTTACGGTCCTTGCACTGGCTGCCGGTCAGTCATCGGATTAATTGTAAATTTCTGTTATGGGTTTTTAAATCGTTGAATGGTTTGGCTTTGAGCAGATATGAACCAACAAGATCCCTCAGATTCTCCGGTTCCGGTCTTTTAGTCATCCCAAGGGCCAGGTCCAAAACTCATGGAGAAGCGGCTTTCAGTGTGTATAGTCCTCACCTGTGGAATAGTTTGCCAGGGGATCTGAGGGCTTCGCAATCATTAAGAAGTTTTAAGTTAAATGTTAAAACTCACCTTTTTAAACTTGCTTTTACTTAAGATTCTTTTATAGTTTTTTTTATATGCCTTCAACAGTAATGTATTATAATGTTCTTTTGTTTTGTATGGAATTTGTTTTTATTCTTGTGATTTAGTCAATTAACAATGTTTTTTTAAATCTATACAACACTTTGACTGGCATCCTTTTGCACGAAATAGTGCTATAGAAATAAAGACTTGATTTTTTTATGAACTCGGTCACATGGCTTCGATACTCGGCCATTGCTAACATCAGTCGTGAGTGATATCTGGGGAATCTGTGTCTTGGTTTTGTATGATTGGGCCAATGGGTAATATCTGTCTGCGTGTTCCATGGCACATGTTGGATTTTTGCGAGTGCTGTTGAATCTCACTTAAGTGTGTCTTCGAACCCAGTACCGGGTGTTTTCTGTGCTTTTGTCTGCAGATGAATGTGGAGCATCTGACGGAGAAGATGAAAGGAAACATTCACCGTGGGCTCGTAATTCGGTGAGATCCGCTTTGCCTTCAGTGTTGTCATTTACATTAAGGAATCATCACTGTAAGGGAATCGAGTAGCGGTAATGAAGACCAAGAGGTAATTGTAGCCATTGCTTTTTATCTCGCTACACCTTGCAGTCCTTCTTTCAACTGTTGCATGATTTACGTCAATTTCTTTA
Organism: Lampetra fluviatilis; assembly: GCF_964198595.1. NCBI lineage: Eukaryota > Metazoa > Chordata > Hyperoartia > Petromyzontiformes > Petromyzontidae > Lampetra > Lampetra fluviatilis. The sequence continues at coordinate 22,050,384 of NC_136275.1, read as the reverse complement.
TTATAAGGCTACCTTTTAATTCCCTGGTTATCAAACTTTTGCAAACCTTTCTCTTATTTGTACATCTGCATTCTATTCCTGTCCTCAAATGGCTTCCTCTGTTTTGTCACAAAATCCTTAGCACCCCCTCCACATTACCTATGCCCAAAGGTCAGAATCAAACGTCTTCTCCCGTTGCTTTGTCAAGTTCCGGCTCTTGAACCTACACAATAAAATACACTACTCCCGCCTTGTGCCGTTTGCTGTCTGAATATCCAACCAGAAACGAGAACTGCAACCCCAACTACACGACAGATTTCATCTACCACCTGTACTTGGCTGAGGGGAAAGGGGTGTTTGACTGCCGGAAGAATGTGCTGGGACACATGCAGCAGGTGAAGCACACACACATGGACAATGATGCTCATTGTAACCACTCCCCCTCAGTTATTATGATAACCTTTGGGACCCGATGGCTTGTGTACACAAAAAACACATTCTTCGTGGAGAGACAGTTATATGAAAAGCACAAATTATTTATGTTTTCCACCAGGACGCTAGTGATTATTTTGTGTTATATATCAGAAACTTTAGATCACCCCAAATAAGCTACACAGCTGTTTGGTTATATTCTGCTAAAATAAGCATGAAGGCAGCCCTGAGCCAATGGTGGAAATTCCTCATTCCCATGATGGGGGTGAGTGTATCCATAGAACAACCACTGTTGATTTCTCCAAGAATTGGTACTTGTTTTGTCAACTCCAGAAAGATGAATGGGAAGGATCAATGCAACACCAGGATTAGAACTCGCAACTTTCCGATTGCGAGCCATTTGCTATACCGCTGAGCCACCTAACCGGTGAATTATACTACAAAATACATTCATATATGGGTTTGGGTATTTGTTTGATCACATACAAAGAGTCAACGTGTGTTCATGGCTCATCTACGTTGGTGGCATCAGATGGCACTCTGCCCTATAAAGGTTGTTAACTGAAAATCAGCCAACATTAAAATAATAGAGAGTAGGGTATATTACCTGAAACAAAGCAGTACATCATTTGTAATGATTAAGTCCACAAGTGGGGATAGTGTTACAATCAAATGAAATTACCATTAAATATTTACTTCATATTTAAAAGCCTCACTGTTTCAAAACTTTCCTTGGGATGTTTGGTTATTTCCATTATCATGACTGTTTTTCAACTTGGGAGAAACTGCCATTCCTGGATACGAAATCCATGCATACAAAGGGATACATTCAAAAGTCCACACCAAAGGGGGTTATAACTCCACTTGTTTACGGCCATCACCAAACGACCTCATAGCCCAGTTGGTTGGGAGTTTAACGGCACAGATGACATTTGTGAGGTTCACCAACCCAACCTCCAAAAGTTTCTGACGGGTGCATCACCATGCCACAGCTGGTGTTTGTAAAGGGCCATTAAAGCTACCTTCCTGTTGTTTCCACTGCTGTGTGTTTGTGCTGGCAGGGCGGCTGTCCCTCCCCATTTGACAGGAACTTCGGCACGAAGATTGCTGCCAAGGGTGTGCAGTGGGTCTCCAAGAAGCTCCAGGAGTGCTACAGGCAAGGTGCGTCTCCTGACGTTTCCTTGTGGCAAGCAGCTCACAGTTGTGCTGGCATCAGGGGTTAAGCCAGAGCTGAAGGAGCGCCACCCCTCCTATTGCATAGCCCGCTGCCTGTGCACGCTCCACCCTCTCCACAGCCATACTTGGAAATCGGTTTGCTTATGAAGCAGAAATGTAAGTCGACTTCAGATTCAACTAATTTCTGTCTTCTGTTTATATGTGTCGCTCTCCCGCTGTTTCTGTCTGAGTTTAGTGATATGAACAGAGAAGCAGTGGGATGTTTTTGCATTCTCATTGGCCAAAGTGTTATGTCCTAGGATTAAAATGTGTGATCCTACTCTGAGCCAGTGGTGGAAATTACACATTCCTGTATCTGGGGCCAGATCACCAACTACAAGCCCAGAGCCCCGCACACCACTATCGACTCCTGCCTGGCCAACGACCTGAACGAGTTCTACTGCAGATTTGAAAGACAATTGGACTGTCCTGAACTACCCCTTCCCACCCAAGAGGCCTCCCCCCTCCCCCCCACTACTCAATTCAGGAGGGAGAGGCTAACAGACTTTTCAAGAGGCGGAACCCCCGCAAAGCAGCTGGGCCGGACTCTGTCTCTCCAGCGAACCCTCAAGCACTGCGCTGACCAGCTGTCTCCAGTATTCACCAACATCTTCAACACCTCACTGGAGACATGCCATGTACCATCCTGTCTCAAGTCATCCACCATCATCCCTGTGCCCAAAAAGCTAAGGCCAAGGAATTAATGATTACAGACCCGTCGCCTTAACCTCTGTGGTAATGAAGTCTTTTGAGCACCTGGTGCTGACACACCTCAAAGCCATCACAGACCCTCTCCTGGACCCCCTGCAGTTTGCCTACAGAGCCAACAGGTCTTTAGACGACACAGTTAACATGGCCCTCCACTTTACCCTACAGCACCTGGATTCCCCAGCAACCTATGCCAGGATCCTGTTTGTGGACTTCAGCTCTGCTTTCAACACCATCATCCCTGCCCTGCTTCAGGACAAGCTCTCCCAGCTGAACATGCCCGACTCCACCTGCAGGTGGATCACAGACTTTCTGTCTGACAGGAAGCAGTGCGTTAAGCTGGGAACACAAGTCTCTGACTCGCAGTCCATCAGCATCGGATCTCCTCAGGGCTGCGTCCTTTCCCCTCTGCTCTTCTCCCTGTACACCGACAGCTGCACCTCCAGTCATCCGTCCGTCAAACTTTTGAAGTTTGCGGACGACACCACCCTCATTGGGCTCATCTCTGGTGAGGATGGGTCTGACTATAGGTGGGAAGCTGACAACCTGGTGACCTGGTGTAGCCAGAACAACTTAGAGCTCAATGCTCTTAAGACAGTGGAGATGGTTGTGGACTTCAGGAAGAATGCAGCCCCACTCACCCCCATCACCCTGTGCGACTCCCCAGTCAACACTATGAAGTCCTTCCGCTTCCTGGGCACTATCCTCTCCCAGGACCTCAAGTGGGAACTGAACATCAGCTCCCTCATAAAGAGAGCACAACAGAGGATGTACTTCTTACGGCAGCTGAAGAAATTCGACCGGCCAAAGACAATGATGGTGCACTTCTACACAGCCATCAATGAGTCCGTCCTCACCTCCTCCATCACCATCTGGTACGCCGCTGCCACTACCAAGGACAAGAGCAGACTGCAGCGTATCATCCGCACTGCTGAGAAGGTGATTGGCTGCAATCTGCCTACCCTCGAGGACCTGCACACCTCGAGGACCCTGAGGCGAGCGAGGAAGATTGTGGTTGACTCCTCCCACCCTGGACACTCTCTGTTCCAGCTACTCCCCTCCGGCAGAAGGCTGCGGTCCATCAGGACCAAAACCTCACGCCACAAAAACAGTTTCTTCCCATCCGCTGTTGGCCTCTTCAACAAGGCCAAGGGCTCACACTGACTTTAACACTTTATCTGCACAATGACACCTTGCCATATTTGCACTATGTTGCCATATTTGTATTTTTATATTGTATATTATAGCTATTTTATATTTTATATTTTAATTTATTAAAAATGTATACATACTTTAGCCCCTTAGTATTAGTTAGACTTTGTACTATTAGTATAGTTAGACTTGCACACCACTTAATTAAGATTTAAGATTCCTATATGTTGAATGTATGCACCTTCCTGCCAAAGTAAATTCCTTGTCTGTGCAAACTTTCATGGCGAATAAAGCACAAATACAGCATCTGTTAATATCTTTCTCGAAGGCTTCCAAGAGCTCTTTTAGACCACCCAGCGGCCCCTGTCTACCGGTGGCCCCCTCCAATATCATCCAGTCACGTGTCATCAGGTCAACCAGCGTATCTTGCCCCAATGTAACCCTGGCTGGCTGACGCTCCCTCTCGCTCCCTCACCGGGAGCCCGCACTGCACACTGCTCGTGGTGCCTCCGCGCTGACCAACGCTCACCCAAGCCCCGATATGGGGCGGTTACTACATCCCGTAAGCGGGCTACACATGTCAGCACATTATTGGCTGTGGCTTCGTAAGCCCGGCACCACACAGTGACAATCACAGGAACTACACACACACACATGGACTCACACACATACATAGACTCACCCAAACATTGGCCTACACACACATACACATATGGACTTACACACACAGACATGGACTTTAGATACACACAAATGGAGTTACACACACATATCGATTCACACACACATTGACTTACACACACACATAGCGACGTACACACACATGGACTAACACACACACATATGGACTCACACACATACACATCGACGTACACACACACAGTGACTTCTCTTTCTGGCGAGTCTTAGCGAGGAGCAGTTTGAAAACAAAGGTCTTCCCAGGACTGGCAGGTGCATCAAGGAAAAAAAGACTCGATTTGTAGTCTCAATGTCTTCCAAGATTTTCGTGTAGGCTTCTATTTGTGCATCCATCAGGTTTGGCTTATTTTCCTAACTAAATTTAAGAAGCTGTAAAGCATAATAGCATATTTAACGTAGGATCTCTTTAGCAAGGGCATTCAGGTTGTCCCTGTAGGGTGTTGGTAGTCCCATTGACGTGAGGTATTTTCCACCAATGAAGTGCAGTTTGTCCTGAAGGAGGATGAGGGACTGTTTGAAGATGACATAAGAAAAGTTGACGTCGAGGTTTGTATTTTCTCATTGAGTTCCGTGGAGGATGTCCTCACTCATGCCCTCTTTGTATTTTTGACAGAGTCCCATGGGGTTAGATGAGCTGCAAACTTCGAATATTTATGCAGAAAAGCAATGTCAGTTGGAAAGGGGACTGACCAACAGAAGCTTCTGTCATAGCTTTATGAAGATGGTGATCATGCGCAAGAATTGCATGAAGATTGCAAGCTTCCCTGAAGGTATGACAGACAACTCCTTCCACTGTTTAGAGGTCTTGGAAAGATTTTTGCCCTTTGGCAACATGGAGAAGCATTGAGAGAAAGTAGCACTGCTGAATGTTGGCATGAACTGTGTAGACTCGTCCTAAGGCATCAGATTCACCGTCAGCAGCACGTCGCTTCCATTTTTTTTAGCAGTCCATGTGTAATGCGAGCGTAAACGGCCTCGCTGGGTGTGACGTAACAGGTGGGAGGAGTTAGGGTCACGTGGGGAGAGAGAGAGCTTTTAAGGACAGGAACCGGAAGGGCTCGAAGGGAGTGTGAGGGTAGAGACAGAAGGAGGCCACGCGGGGCAGGAGAAGGAAAGTGGCGTGATCGCCACAGGGTTGGGATTCGCCACCGTCGGCCATCGGTGTCCGGGCACAGAGGCGACAGAGAGCCAGCAGCGGGGCTGCATAGTGAGCAGCAGTGGGGCTGCAGATTGGGAAGCAGAGAGGCTGCATAACGAGCCAGCAGCGGGGCTGCATAGTGGGGCAGCAACGGGGCTGCAGGAGCGACGGCAGCAGTGGGGCTGCCGAGCGGGAGACGGAGGAGACACTGAGCGAGACGCCGTGCGGGCAAGTTGTACGAACCAATAAAGGACAACGGAGACAGACCCAGTGCAAGAGTCCTTTCATTAAACTGGTGTCAGAAGTGAAACGGCATGTCAAAGCAGCTCAGAAGAAAGAATATCCCCGCACCATCGTCTGCTACATCTACCGACGACGACGACCTTCCTCAGGCAGTGGCGCTGCCAACGATGGAGGGAGGAATCGACGCGGGAACGAGTGACGGCCCGGGGGTGCAGGAGGTCGCCGCTTCGGTGGATCCGCCCGCGCTGGGGGACGCTGACCAGAGATGACGACAGATGGCGGCCCAGATGGAGACATTAAAGACTGTCTTGGCGCAACTGTGCGACCTTGTCACGCCGGCGACGGGTTCGGGGAGGCCCAGGGGTGAACAACAGACCAGGGTCTTGCCTGCGCCGCCAGCGCCCTCCACCACATGGCACGAGGACGCCATCTTGGGCGTGGCGGGAGAAGAACCGCGGGAAGCCGCCATCTTTGACACGTTGCGGTGCGACGCCATCTTGAACATGCCACGCGACGCGCCGTCTGCGGAGGACAGCGGAGCCTGCCGATTTTTGGCGGCGGTACGCTCCGCCAGATGGACTGACGCAGAGGCCCTGGAAGTCCTGCCAACTCTTCTCGACGATGAGTCGGTCAGACTTTTCCGTTCCATCAAGGCCGAGAATTTGAAAACACTGAGAGGGGTTTTTGATGAGATGGCGGACGCGTACGAGCCTCCGGATGACGCTCACCGACGATTCGTTCAGCGCCAGCGGGCACCCGAAAAGTCGCCGGTGGCATACAGGGGTGCTGTTCTGGAATTGGCCATGGCCGCATACCCTGAGACGGAGCCTGACCTATTGGAACCCCTTATTTTGGGCAAAATGCTGGAGCTATCAAGAGACTTGGGGATCCCTATGCCGGTGTGCGGCCATGAGAAGTTGACGTCACGGGCTGCTGCGAAGTGTTTGGATGCCCAATTTAATCTGCGCCGTTGGAAACAGGTGACAGCGTGGACGGGGGGGGCCCATCGTTGAAGGGGGTGCCGCGGGTTGGGATCCCAAGAAGGCGGTCTACGTTCCTGACGGCGGGGGCCCGCAGGAATTGACGGCCGCCTCCGCGCAGTGGCCTGCCCGGGGAGGGCCGGGGCCGCGGTCTGCACCACCGACGCAGGAGCGTCGGGATGGAGGGAGTGCTGTGCGTCGCAACGACGTCGAGTGTTTTTGCTGCGGTCGCAAAGGCCACTTCACCAGGGATTTTTGGGCCCGTATCCCGGGGCCGCCCCAGCAGGAGGCCTCGACCACGGACGTACCGCGGAAGGACCCTCCAGGACAGGCAAGTCGGTGCGCACCAGACACCCGGCAAGGTTTGGCACCTCATTCATCACCATCGCCGCACGGTCCGGGTGTCGTTAACAATGGGAGGCCGCCGACTGGCCTATGTCGCTCGGTAACGCATTGGCGCAAATTGGCACGAAGGGTTGTTGCGGCCGCTACTGGTTCGTCCACTGTGCCGGGTTCTATACAAGGGGTCGACGTGCGCATTTTGGTAGACTCCGGTGCGTCCGCGACGATTATCTCGGATGTCATTTTCCATCTGTTGGGCACCCTGCCGGACGCAGTGCGGCCGGTTTATGATTCCTGTATAGCAGCGAACGGGGGAAGTATGGGCATTGTGGGCCAGGTGGACGCCAATATATCCATCGGGGGGGTGTCGGCCTCAGGAACTGTGATTTCGAGGTCCCTTGCGGTTCCGTGTTTGTTGGGAACCGATTTTCTGGCTAAAATGCCCATTCTAATAAGGGTTAATCAAAATTGCATTGAACTACCGGGGGGTCGGAAAATTGCATTTTTGCCGTCGCCCTAGGGGCGACCCGCTCCGGTCTGCCAGGTGCAGGCGCTGTCCGAGGTATCTGTTGACATTCCACCTGGTTCACAGATGCTTATCTCTTTGCGATATCGGAAACCGGTGCCTGGTCTGGAGGGAGCGCCTGGGGTTTTGTTATCACCGTCCGCAACCATAACGGGCGGGTCGGCGCTGGTTGGGGCGCAAACTATTATCCGTCCGGACCAGCCGCCGTTTTTGCAGGTGCTGAATGGGAGTACGGAGAATGTTTGCGTACCGGCTGGAATGGTCGTGGCCCATGCCACGACGGCGTTCACGGCTCATGACGATCTTGGCCGCCGGGACGTGGTAGGGCCCTACGGGCCAAGATGATCGCTGGATTGCCGAATTGTGCGGGGAGAATTCATCCCTGACCGGGGAACAGCGATCCGCGCTTCGCGCGCTGTTGTTAAGTTATTCCGATGTGTTTAGCTCGGATGATTTTGACTTGGGACGCACCTCCCTGCTTTCCCATCACATTGACACGGGGGACGCTGCTCCGATTCGGTTGAATTCGCATCGGATGAGCCCAGCGGAGCGGGACCATGTTCGTGGAGCAGTGGAAGACATGCTGGCTGTGGACATAATATCTCGGTCTAACAGCCCATGGGGCGCGCCGGTAGTCTTGGTCAAAAAGAAAGATGGAAAATTGCGATTTTCGCAAATTAAACAAAGTGTCTGTGGCGGATGCGTACCCCCTGCCGCGTATGGATGATTCCCTCGATGCCTTGTCGGGGGCGAAGTTCTTTTCAACGCTGGATCTCTCTTCGGGATTCTGGCAGCTTCCCCTCGATGAGCCCTCGAGGGAAAAGACTGCTTTCCGTACGCCGCAGGGCCTATTTCAATTTAATTGTCTTCCGATGGGGTTAAATGCTGCCCCCGCCACATTTCAGAGGTTGATGGAGCTGGTATTAATGGGGTTGCAGTGGGAGACATGTCTGATATATTTAGACGACATCATCGTCTTTAGCCGCACATTTGACGAACATCTACGGAGACTGGAGGCGGTGTTCGCCAGGATGCGCTCCGCCAATCTAAAATTTAAACCTAAGGAATGTCACCTATTGCAACGATCCGTGCGCTATTTGGGACACATAGTGCCGACGGGGTTGCCACGGACCCGGAGAAGACGGCGTGCGTCCGCAACTGGCCAACCCCGGCCACGGTGGGGGATGTGCGTCGCTTCTTGGGGTTTGCCTCATATTACCGTAGGTTCGTTCCCAACTTTGCAACCATCGCTAGGCCTCTGCACCTCCTTACGGGTAAAGGACGGAAATTCAGTTGGGGACCGCCAGAGGAAGCGGCGTTTAAGGGCCTACACGATCGTTTGGCGACGGCGCCAACATTGGACTATCCCGATTTCGATCACCCTTTCATTCTGGACACGGACGCGAGTGACACTGGCATTGGGGCCGTTCTTTCGCAGTCCAAAGGCGGTGTGGAATGCGTGGTAGCGTACGGTAGCCGCGTCTTGTCCCCCGCAGAAACCTGCTACTGCGTTACTCGCCGCGAACTTTTGGCTATTGTCTATTTTCTCCGGCAATTTCGGCCGTATCTCTACGGCCGTTCGTTTATTGTGCGCACGGATCATGCGGCTTTACAATATGCTCTGAGGGTAGACCAACCATCTGGCCAACTGGCACGATGGTTGGACAGTCTGCAGGAGTTTTCTTTCCAAATTCAGCATCGGAAGGGGTCGCGTCACGCGAATGCAGACGCGCTCTCCAGGTTACCTCAAGAATCCCCTTGCGCTTGCGCGTCAGGTACGCATAGGTGTACGCCGGCTCAGCACCCCCTCGGCCTATTGCGTTGGCGGTCGAGGTGCCTGAGGCTCCAGTGTGCCCGGGATTGGCCGATGGGGTTCTGAACCTGCCGCGATCAGTGTGGATTCGTGAACAAATGCTTGACGACTCGTTGGGGACTCTGCGGAGTCGGGCTGCAAAGGGAGGGGGGGGGACTGCTTTCCAGAGGGACGCCGGGGGCCGCTCTCCGTGACGGACTGCTGATGTGGAGGGAGGGGTTACATGATCGCTGGCGTCTGGTTGTACCGTCGTCGTTACGGTACAAATTGATTAGCACTCTGCATTGTGACACGCTATTACACCTGGGGGTGCAGAAAACCTTGTTGACGTTGCAGCGAGACTACTTCTGGCACGGCATGACGACGGATGTCGTCGGACACATTCGCGCGTGTCCCGAGTGTGCCCGGCGGAAGCCACCTAAACACCCATATGTGCCGCCGGTACAGTCTATACAGGTGTCTCGAATTAACGAGTTGGTGGCGTTGGATATTCTGGGACCTTTCCCGCCATCCGCTAGGGGCAATAAATTCTTGCTGGTTGGGGTGGAGTATCTCTCCCGCTGGCCGATGGCCTGGCCCCTGCCCGACCAGTCGGCAGCGTCCATTACAGACGCCTTTCTATTTGGATATGTCATGGACAAAGGGGCGCGGTAGAGGCTGCTCACGGATCAGGGCCGAAATTTTTCTTCTAAATTGTTGGGCGAGGTGTGCGCTGCTCTGGGGACTAAAAAGATCCGGACATCTCCCTACCACCCACAGACGGATGGCATGGTGGAACGACTAAATTGGACGCTGTCAGCCATGCTATGTCACACGGTTAATGAGAAGCAAGCTGACTGGGATTTGCATATCCCTGGGGTACTCTCGGCATACCGGATGACGCCTCACGCGTCCACAGGGTATTCTCAATTTTTTCTCATGTACGGCCGCGAGAACGTGCCGCCAATGGACGTGCAGTTGGGAACGGGAGCGAGAGGCCCTATTAAGCCTCTCCCCGACTACATTTAGGATGCCGTTCGCCGCGTCGCTGAGGCGCGAGAGGGTGCCCGATTGGCTACTGCCAAGACCCAGGCCAGGAACGAACGTTGCGCTCGACGCTCGAGGGGGAAGTGCCCCTGGAAGGTGGGGGACATGGCATGGCTGCATTGCCCGCAGGTGCGAGCAGGAACCTCCCCTAAATTGCATAAGCCATGGCAGGGGCCTGTTAGGCTCATTGAGGTTCCTAACCCGCAGTCCGCGCGCGTTCGGTTCGGATCTCGGCGCTGGTACGTCCATACGTCTCGGTTGAAACCCTACGTGGCCCCACGGACGGATGCGTCATCTCCTGATGTTGCCTTGCTGGTGTCTGTTGCTGCCGACGTACCCTTGCCTATGCCTGTTGACCCTGCAAGAGCGCCTGTCGTGCCTTCTACAGACGAACCGGCCGTGACACTGGCGGAGGCAGCGGACCCTGCTCTGGGTGGGCCTACCACGGCTGCGGGGACACCTGACCCCACCGCCCCTCCAACCCCACCGCCCCTCCAACCCCACCACAGACACGGTTGCGGGACATCCCGGACTCGGGTCCTTCGGGGGAACGGGACCTTGGCGTTGGCGGGCCTCCAATAGCGACGGGCGGTTTTGATCCCGTCGCTCCTAAAACCCCACTATGGGAACCTCATTTACCAGTAAAAATATGATAATTGTTTTTTTACCCTTCTATCTGGCAACAAAACTGACACCTTTTTACAAAGAGTCATGTTTGCATAGACCACAATACCTGCAGTCATAATGCAAACAAAAGAACATAACTCTGATAATGTGCACTGTCCTTGAAGTTGATTGGTCCACACCCGAGACAGCTTTCCTTAGAGCCTAGTCTCACATGGGTTGGACCAGATGACGCCAAAAGGCGCACAACTCAAAGACAATGCACCATCAGAGTATGAGAGCTCGGGGCAAGCATCTACACTATGGGAACCTCATTTGCCAGTAAAAATATGATAATTGTTTTTTTACCCTTCTATCTGGCAACAAAACTGACACCTTTTTACAAGGAGTCATGTTTGCATAGACCACAATACCTGCAGTTATAATGCAAACAAAAGAACATAACTCTGATAATGTGCACTGTCCTTGAAGTTGATTGGTCCACACCCAGGTGTGAGCATTGTTTGAAATCCACCATGCTCAGTATTTCTGTGACGAAATAGAGGATAGCCATCATGGGCCGACTGAGTGTCTTTCAAGTAGTTCCGTAAATACCTCTTGGTCCACCTGTGGTCTTGCATACATGGTGCATTTGGATAGAACTGGCCACATGGGCCATGGACCATTTGGTTGCAGACCACATAGAAAAAGAGTAGGGTCTTGATGGGGGTGAGGTAGCTCAGCACTGATAAATGTGTCAATGTGACTTGCATGAATTGTTTCCCTCATCCATATCGAAATGTGAGCATGAGGAAGACGACGTTTTTGCCACCCAATGGTGTGCAAGTTACTGCTTGTCTATCCAAAGACGCCGCCTTCGTTGGTCGTAATAAGCATCATGAGGTCATAAACTTTGAGTTTTAAGACCCTCGCTAATATGTCCTGTCTGTCTGGTGGCTTTTGGTTTGGATAAAGGTAAACCTGGATGTCCTTTCATTTGGGATTGCAAGTGAGGGTGATGAAGAGATGGGGCGTGGCATATTGGCTGGTGTATGTCATGGCATCCTGAGTCTTTTCATGCATGTATCTTGGTGGAGCTGTGAAGGATGAAGGCAAAATCACTTATCAGCCCACATTGTGACCGTTTGCATCTCCTTCGGCATTGATGGCGTCCCAGAGATGACCATACTGTTCACACGCAGGCGGTTTTTATTCAGTTGATTGTAAAGAAGGCGCTCGCTCTCAATGTTTGCATACTCATCGACAACATACTGGTGAAAGAGGTTGGCGCACCATAATATGTGGTTTCCTCCTCTGTCCATGATCACGAAGGAATAGAAGTTTTATTTAGAGGAGACAGTTTTGTGAGGATGTCTTTGTCCTGCAGCTTTGTAATTGGAGGAATCTTGACGTGGTACCCATCTTGGCCTTGCGACAGAAAAATGTGTTATTGTAGGGCATCATATGCTCTGTTAGTGTCAGGAAATCGTGCGATGGTGTTTTCTTGGTATGGAAGAACAATGTCTCTCTCAAAATGTTCCTCACCCACCGTAAGAAAGCAAGGTCAACAATATTTGGAGCATTGAACCTCCCTGCGTGCTCCCCGCTTTGGTGGAAAGTGAAGGTACGGTACGGCAAAATTTAAATGGGTGATGTTCCCACGAATGTAACAAAGCGATAGACGAAATGCAATGGGCTGTAGCTAAGAAAGTCCAATGTATTTAGCAGTATAACATTAATCAGCATCGCAGTACTACGTATCAGTAAATAGCGTGACGTGAGCAATCGAAACAATAGAAATGCATTGAAAAAATACACTGGAATAAGTGTACATTATAGAGCAGCAGTCCGCACAGGTAAGTTGAGAAGCAGGCTACAGTCTAGATTATAGACTGCCAGTACGCCGACTCAATGACATAAGCAGTCGACATAAAAAGCTGTAAATATGGTCAGCAGCTGAAAAAGCAGGATACAGTCGACATGAAAGGCCGGCAGTACACTGAGTGAGGTAAAAAATCAGGCAACAGATTATAGACTGGCATACACTCATAATGGCCAAAAGCAAAATCAGCAGTGTAGATAATAGAGTGCCAATGCACTGACCTTAATTAATCAGCAGACAGCAGGCCACAGCACAGACTGGCAGTACACCATCGCAGCGTCATAAAAACACACCAAAAAAATAAAATATTTAGCAACCTAATAATGAAATATTAGTTTTCTGCACACAAACATTGTAATATTTGCCATCTGATTTGTTTCATACTAGTAAACAATGAACCTGAGTCCTTAGCGAAAGATTCAATAAAATTGTACTTTACATTGACGTGGTGATTGCCCAGCCGGAGGAGGTGACACATTGCCAGGCTGGGGGCTGGGCCGCTCTCCCCATCCCCGCTGCATTAATGCTATATAAGCGCTCTAATGTTAATATCTACGGACTTTACAGCAGCAACTGCACGCATTGGGGTGGGGGGGAGAAGAGGACATAAGATTTCAAATATCCAGTGTTACATCACGTCATCCTACACAGCCAATTTTGCGCCTACCTTTTGATTTTCAAACGTTTCGCTGCCATTACCTAGGGCATTACATTACGCTATCTCCCAGCCGATTGTCTCCCGCGCCCGCAAACCTTACCCCCGACTTAGCCGGTTTAATCGGAGAGGCCGCCGGCTGCCGATTACACACCTGCGGTGTGCACAGGCATATCCCTCTCACCTCCTCGTCTGCGCTGCTTGCGTAATATTTCACCCTGGCCCCTCCCCGGTGCTGTGAGCATCTAATTGCGGTTAGCCCGGTGAGCTTCTGTGCGTCCATACAATTTTCAGCCAATTTAGGGGGGGGGGGGGGGGGGCGCAATGTAATTTGTTCTGGGAGGGTCGGCCAATCTCCTGGCACAGTGAAACCGTTGGACTTCCCCTCTAGGGGCTCTAAGGATGAAAGCCCGTGGTGCCAGGCGATCCCCCGCCGGGACACTATGTGTTTGTGTGCGCGGCGTGTGTGCGTTTAGGGCTGGGGTAAGGGGGGAATCGTGGCGCTTGCGGAGTGGCTCCGCGGTCGTGGCACCACACTGGCAGTTCACTCACCGAGCTAAAAACCATTGCTACAGTCTCCATTATAGACTGCCAGTACACTCACCAAACTTAATAACCAGGCTACAGTCTATATTATAGACTGCCAGTACACTCACCGAGGATAAGATCCAGGCAACAGTCTACATTATAGATTGCCAGTACACTCACACAGCTTAATAACCATTGCTACAGTCTACATAATAGACTGCTAGTACACTCACCCAGCTTAATAACAATTGCTACAGTCTACATTATAGACTGCCAGTACACTCACCAAACTTAATAACCAGGCTACAGTCTATATTATAGACTGCCAGTACACTCACCGAGGATACGATCCAGGCAACAGTCTACATTATAGATTGCCAGTAAACTCACCCAGCTTAATAACCATTGCTACAGTCTACATAATAGACTGCTAGTACACTCACCCAGCTTAATAACAATTGCTACAGTCTACATTATAGACTGCCAGTACACTCAACAAACTTAATAACCAGGCTACAGTCTACATTATAGACTGCCAGTACACTCACCCAGATTAATAACCATTGCTGCAGTCTACATTATAGACTGCTAGTACACTCACCAAACTTAATAACCAGGCTGAAGTCTATATTATAGACTGCCAGTACACTCACCGAGGATAAGATCCAGGCAACAGTCTACATTATAGATTGCCAGTACACTCACCCAGCTTAATAACCATTGCTACAGTCTACATAATAGACTGCTAGTACACTCACCCAGCTTAATAACAATTGCTACAGTCTACATTATAGACTGCCAGTACACTCAACAAACTTAATAACCAGGCTACAGTCTACATTATAGACTGCCAGTACACTCATCCAGATTAATAACCATTGCTGCAGTCTACATTATAGACTGCTAGTACACTCACCAAACTTAATAACCAGGCTGAAGTCTATATTATAGACTGCCAGTACACTCACCGAGGATAAGATCCAGGCAACAGTCTACATTATAGATTGCCAGTACACTCACCCAGCTTAATAACCATTGCTACAGTCTACATAATAGACTGCTAGTACACTCACCCAGCTTAATAACAATTGCTACAGTCTACATTATAGACTGCCAGTACACTCAACAAACTTAATAACCAGGCTACAGTCTACATTATAGACTGCCAGTACACTCATCCAGATTAATAACCATTGCTGCAGTCTACATTATAGACTGCTAGTACACTCACCAAACTTAATAACCAGGCTGAAGTCTACATTATAGACTGCCAGTACACTCAACGAGGTTAAGAACCAGGCTACAGTCTACATTATAGACTGGCAGTACACTCACCCAGTTTCTATCGCAACACAAGCGGTCTTCATTAGGTGGAGAGGAAAGAGGGGTCAAGCCTCCAAATGCTTATAAGGTCTTCCAAAGTGAGTGAGCGGGGGACGAGATTTGCGAGGCAGCAGCAATGAAAGCTGTGCGGCATAAACAGCATGGGCGGGGCAGCCAGTGCTAATGTAGGAGTAAAGCGCGAGATAGAGGTCGAGCTGAAGGCGAGGGGCGCAGTCCAAGTGTGTTTGACAATGGGGGGAGGGAGGGGGTAGAGATAGGGGGGGGAGAGAGGGGGGGTAGAGATCGGCGGAGAGGGGGGGTAGAGATAGGGGGAGAGAGGGGAGTAGAGATGGAGGGGGGGGGGGCATTGCACCTCGCTACACACATCCACACTGCTGATGGTAGAGGTTGACAAGAAAACAAAAATTAATCATGACCCAAAGTGGTTGATGACATCTTTCCAATGATTGTTGAGTTTATAACCGTCGTCTCGGTTGAAATTGTGTCTGGATCGCTTCGTGAATGAATCTTTCTTGATAACCAGTCGGCTTGCAAAGTACCATCGTCTTAGAGAAATCAATTTCATGTGAGCCAGCCGCATTAAAGTAATGATCAGCCACAGCAGAAGTATTGGTCCTGCCGTGTTTCAGATCTGCGTTATGTTCACGAACACGGTCCGAGGCATGTTGTTTAGTTTCCCCAATGTAACTGCTGCCGCAGATACAGCTTAGTTTGTAGACGCCGGGATATTGCATGTCAGGAATTGTGTCCGTCACAGATGGGATCAGATCACGAATTTTATGCACTGTGTTAAATCGGACCTGGATCTTGTGTTTGTTCAAGATTTTGGAAATATTTTTGGTTATCCCTGCTATGTAAGGCAAGGTGATGGTTTTGATTGGATCTTCAGATGTCTCTTTCCTCACGGTTGGGGTGATGGCTTTGCAGAATTTGTAGTCAGAATATCCAACCTCTACCGTCAGCAGTGTGGATATGTGTAACGAGGTGCAATGCCCCCCCCCCATCTCTACCCCACTCCCTCCCCCTATCTCTACCCCCCCCCTTTATCTCCCCCTATCTCTACCCCCTTCCTACCCCATTGTCTAACACACTTAGACTGTGCCCCTCGCCTTCAGCTCCACCTCTATCTCGCGCTTTACTAAAGAACTACTGCTGGTTTTTATGATTATCATCATCAAATCTGAGATGATTCATGTTTTTTCCAAAAGTGTTCATTTTCCTGACTTCCCTCAAAAATATATTTTATTACTTTCGTCATGATAAAATAAAATGAAGTAAATAAATTGATGAAAGGAAACTTTACAATGTGCGTAAATGGGAATGGTTATCCATAATAGAGGTTTTTGAGCGTAAATATATAAATATGTCGTTAAAACCCGCCACCACCCGACACAGCCAACTAGTAAGGGTTGTCACGTATACAGAACATGCCAATTCGTCACTAGTACAGCACACTAGTGTGTTGGAGTGCCAAGGCACAACATTTACAATCTGAGCACAACGTTTCGCCAGTAAATACAACTAGTTTCATAACGCTACAGTCAGATTTGTGGAGTCTTACTGTTCCGTTCCCTATGTAATAAAGGTCGTTGAAGCGACTTCTGGAATCCGGTCTTTATTCGTCTTTCATTACAGCACTCCTTCACGCTGCTGACAGACAGCGTGAGAGGGATAGAAAGAGAGAGACGTGCGCAGCCACGTGGCAGCCTGGACCCCCGCTCTCGCGTGGCCTCTCCCCTTCGTTTGTTCCAGTTCTGACCACGTGTTGTTCGTCTCCACCCCTATTTAATACCCGGGTCACGTGGTACGTTTCCACCAATCTTGGTTACCCTCTATGGAATCTTCCAGACTCCACCGTAGGCTCCCAGGAACCACGTCCCTGCGTCTCCCCATTGGCTGTGGCTTAAGCCAGCAGAACCAATCCTCTACAAACAGCTGTCACCTTTCCATTACGTCAGGGCCACGCCCCTAGGCTTCCCCCCATTGGCTATGGACCAGGACCGGCAGAGCCAATCATCGTGACAAGTTGTAATCCGTCAACGACCCGGATATAACCTGACATTACACCTACATAGAGGCCTAGATGTGCTGACCACGCAGCTGCGCTCTTGCACAATGTGGGGGGGGGGGGGGGGTTACTGAGGCAATGTACATTATGCATGGCCGTCCTCCCCATCAGTTGGTATGGTTGTGCATGCGTCATAAATAAATAAATAAATAACAAGAAAGTGCATAGAAATCGCACAAAATCGCAAATTAAACTAATTTAAAGTTGACAGATGTGAAAAAGGTATAGTGCTTGCCCACGGCAGGGCTTACGGCGTGGTACCTGGCTATTTTTATTTTACGTGAACCCCACCGTTGGAGAGGCAAATCCTTCGCAAGCACGCGAACACACATGTAGTGGGTCAATAACTAGAGGAGAGTCGCTCTGAGGCAACACGTATTTTTATTACCAAATAATTCCTAACACAAAGGGGTAATGGCCCCTTACACCCGATACACCTCTCACTGGCTATTCTAACCCTTCTTGAGTGAAGCTTGGTCTTCACTGGAAAAAATCTGGGGCCTACCCTTGCCAGGGGTACGACTCTGTCCGTGGGTTCTTCTCTTCATTCTTCACTGGTATAGCTTAGAGCCGACCCTTGCCAGGAGTACGGTTCTGCCCATTGGGCTCTTTTCTTCAGGAGGCTCAAGATCTTCGGGTGGACGACAACTGCCTGGACCGTTCAGAGGTCCGGCTTTTATTCAAGCCCGTGGCTTGCTCCGCCCCAGCGTGGTCTTCCTTCCAGGACCTTCCGCCAGGTCCTGGGAGGGTGATGTCATTCCCCAGCCCCCCTCCCGGGATCTGGGGTCTGCGTCCCAGGATCTGTTTTCCCATCAGGGTTACCATTGGCCGCTTGGGCCATCGTCCCTTGGACACTGGGCTCAGTCACACTACCACCCCCTATTGACACGTGTGGGATACTACCGACTGACAGCATGGGGAGTGCATAATAATACCTCTACACACAAACCCACAGACAAATTTTTACTCTTATATATATAGATTGATCAGAGACCATACACAAGTTAAGACACATCCTATTTATTTAAGAAGCACATGTCTCGAGAAGGTATTGTCACATGGTACAGATAAGTAATGTAGGGGTGTTACGGGAGGGCGAACAAACACACAAGGGGTGGTTACGCCTGCACGCGGAAGGAAGCCTACATCCACGTCCGCATCGGTTAGCCCTGGGGGGCTGTAACGGCGCTGTGATCCCCCATGGCCCCACCCCTCGGGGGGGAGTTGCTATATAAGGCGGTGGCCGGTGGGCTCGGGGTTCAGTATTCAGCTTAACCAGTGAAGAGTGAAGACCGGCTATATAGGCCCTGGGACTCCCCTAGCTCGCTGTCCTTCTAAGGACTGACCAGGGCAAGCCAGTGGCGTGGCCCCGAGAGCCCGGAGCCGATGCTCTTGTAAGAGCCGGTCTGGTTGGCTAAGGGTGCCGTGATCCTAGCTTGGCCAGAGCTGTATCAGCTAGCCTCCCCTAGCTCGCAAGTGGAGGACCTGGGAGCAGGCTAGCTGGGCTAGTGTTAGTGGGGTCTCCCTGTTAGACGGGTGAAGGGGCCGTTACCCCTTAGAGTGTTGTATACATTGGCCTGTGCTGAGTGTAAAGTTATAATAAATAAGTGTGCCTCCGACTACGTCATCTACGTCTCATTGAACTCACTACAGTAACAAGGGAAAATACAATGTGTGGTCCGCATGTATAGGAAAAGGGAGTAATTGAAAATTATAAAAGCGTGCAGCAAACAAGGTTTTAATCGAAAAGAGACCAGATGGCTCAATGGGACACTCTGTCTACAGGACAGCCAACCATATGGATGCCTACCTAAAACCTGACTCCCACCACCATCCATCCCAGAAGAATTCCCTTATCAAAACTCTACACCATAGAGCTCGATGTATTTCCGACCGTCATCACCTAGCGAGTGAACTGGAACACGTACACCAAGCTCTCAAGATGAATGGATATTCAGACTACACAATCCATAAAGCTATCACCCCAACCGTTGGGAAAGAACCATCTGAGGACCCAATCAAAACCATCACCTTGCCATACATTGCAGGGGTCACTAATTTTTTTTCCAAAATCATGAGAAAACAAGATCCAGGTTCGATTTAACACAGTACATAAAATTCGTGATCTAATCCCATCTGTGAAGGATGTGATCCCTGACATGCAATACCCCGGCGTCTACAAACTAAGCTGTGTCTGCAGCAGTAGTTACATTGGGGAAACTAAGCGACATGTCTTGGACCGTGTTCGTGAGCATAAGGCAGATCTGAAACATGGTGGGACCAATACTGATCATTGTTTTAATGCGGTGGGCTCACGCAAAATTTATTTATCTAAGTACTTTTCAAGCCCACTGGCTATCAACAAAGATTCGTTCATGAAGCCATCCATATATATAGACACAGATACAATTTCAACCGAGAAGATGGGTACAAACTGAGCAATCATTGGAAGGACGTTATCAACCAGTTTAAGTCATAATTGGCTATGATGTTCCCATCCTACCACCTTCCGATGTTAGTTGTTCCCATCCTACCACCTTCCGATGTTAGTTGTACGCCCATTTCAAACTTGCGCTTTCACAGTCACTTCGCGCGCCGACCCCTTGGTCGCAACTCTTTGATCTTCCATTAACATGCTAATCCCTCTTTAACATGCTAATTTTCACCTGGCAGCCCTTTGATTGGTGGAAAACCAACCACCGTTGGGTTGGCTGCCCACCACTTACATTATCATTGGCTGCTGACATTTAGGCTATGCCCATTTCAAACCCCTTATAAACAGTTTGCCTTGGAAGCTAACCCCCCTTTTCCTGAAGACCACTGCTTGTGTTGCAATCGAAACGTCGTAGTTTTTTGTAATTTTTTGTTATTTTCTTTGAACCTATCTACGTGACTACCGAAAGACCCAAGAATATCGAAAACAAGGTGTCAATCATAATTGAGTGTGCAAAGCCCAGCTTCCTATGAATATGGACCCCCCCTCCACCCACCACACGATAGAGGGTGAATGGAGGAAAACCCCAGCTCCAAGCATCTCTGCTCTCGAGCTCCAGCCAGCATTGAACAGGAGTGGTCCAAGGAAACGGCCAAGCTTCAGGCTGTAAGTAGCAGCTCGGCAAGACTGTGGTTAGAGCGCGGATATTAAAATAATATATATATTTGTAAGACACCAGGGTCTGTAATTAACAGTCCCTGTGTAAATTTCAGTGGACACTCGGTGGGGAGCAGGGACGGGCAAATGAACTTCAGCAGAAGGGGAGCGGAGAGGAGCAAGGAGGCTGCGTCTGACGCCACTTGCTCTGGCCACGGTGTCAGGCCGGTGGTGGTCCACGACGCACGGGATCGAGCTTGCACCTGCAGTCAGGGTGTTGCGAATGTAGCCCAAAGCAGGTGGTCAACCCCATCTAAGGCTTAACGTGCCTTATTTAAGGGTGTGTGTGTGTTCAGGAACGCGTAGGCTTAGGTGTGAGTGTCGGGATGAAGGCGTCATCCTGTAAGATATTGTGAGTGCACTGTGGTGTTCCAGAGATACCAGGGGCGGTTTCTTCATTAGGGCGATTGGGCGACGCACCACCAAAGTGTGAAAGGGACTTTTTCAATCACATTCACAATCTCATTCAACCACAGAGTTACGCTAGCCGTCACTGTGCCTCTGGATATAGTCCAATCAGCGTCATGTCACGTTCTGTGGAGTACCGCCTCTTTTTGGGCGATTTCACTCTGGCTGAGAATCGCACAGAGTGTTCCCATAGACTTACACTCAAAGATGTTTTTTTTCGAACTGCAGGCGCTGCAATGCATTCTCTATGGGTTCTGGGAGGGCTCGCACTAACGTGCTTACGTCATCACACGTAAGCACGTCTCAGTCAACAATATTATTTGTCGCCACCTAGTGGAATCTTTAATAAAGTAAACTATCTGAGTGGATTGAAAATACATTTACTGGTCAAAAACCCTTGTCAAACTCCAATTTTAGCTTGAATTTTGGTAAAATGTTAATTAACGTAATAACACACACACAAATCATCGCTGTCAGACGGAAGCCTTGTATGTCCAAAACTGTTACTTTTCAGGAAACGAAAGAAAATCTGTTTTTTCCCCAAAATAATTTCCAAGCTCTTTTAATGCTTTTCATTGGTTAAATATTTGTAAAACACATTGACAGATGTAAAGGGTGACCAATAGCAATAATTGTTGAAAAAATATGGAGATATTAAATATGGATTCTGCCTGATACATTGTTGCTGTCGGGATGGAAACCTTGTATCTCCATATTTATATTATAATAAATAATTTATTTTATAACTAAAATAAATGTATTTATTTTGTCAGGTCTGCGACACAATCTTGGTCCACACCAAAGAAAGGATCTCCTTTACCGACCACCTTGTAAGTGCCACGCTGCTACAAGGAGAGATGTTTCAACAGCATGGCCATACATTCCCTGTTGAGGCTCTGAACATCACTGTCAGGGCATACCCTATGTTAAATAAGGCGACGCTGAAGACTGAACTGTCTCTCATTTATGAGAGTCCAGAATTCAAGGGCTGCTGTGGTGCACTGGCGCTGTACCAGGTTTTGCTGAAGTACAACCTCCAGGATACTTTTTCAGAGACTGTTGCTCTGTTGAACATCCTCATAACCACTCCCATGACAACTGCTGAAGCTGAGAGGTGTTTCTCAACCTTAAAGAAAATCAAGACATTCCTGAGAAATGTAATGGGACAGGAACGTCTGAATGCACTGGCTATGCTTTCCATGGAGAGGGAACTAGTCAGGAACATGCCTGCTTTGAATGACAGAGTAATTGATCACTTTGCTACTTTGAAAGAGAGAAGAGCAAAATTTCAGTATAAGTAAGCAGTGTATTAAGCGAGTAATGTGATGTAAGCAGTGTAATAATAGTGAGTATAGAAACAAACAAGGAGATGTATTGTAAGAGTCACTTTATTTTTCATTAATATTAAAGTAGTGAAGTTGCCTTTACATGCTTAAGCTGTTAATTTATCCATTGCATGGGTGGACCTTATCCTTATCAATCATCCAAACATTTGCCCCCCCTGAGAGATTTTGCAGGAGCCGCCACTGAGAGATACGCTACTGCGTGAGAACTGGCAGGGTGGCTTGTCTAAAAATAAGACCGACCAACCCTGTCTCGGCCTCGCTGTGCACTGCGTTGCACCGCTAGCTGAGTAGTTAACCTCTTGTTCAATAAACCCTCGGAGCCAGGATGAACGTCCGACTCCAAACGTCATTTATTGAGTTTAACGAGGTAAAACTGGTGTGAAAACACAGATACAGCATCTGTTATAACCCGGAAACACCAACACAATGAATGAATACCACAGCATCATAACATTGTCTTAGATAACATATTTCTAAACAATAGATCCTGGAGGGGGCAGGCACCTACATTACCACTGAATAGCTATACAAGAGCATAAGCTGCTGTGTTACATAAAGGCACACCGTGTTATCATCACACTGCACCCCAGATGTACAGTACTACACATAACACTGCACTATGAATGAGACATTTTGTCATCCTTGCTCTCCAGATCGCAATATAGTTACTTGGGTACAAGTTTGACTCGACTTATTAAATTACAAGTAACATTCACAATAAGGAAAGTTGCAGGCTTCGTTGTTAACTAGGCCTCGTATTTATCATAACAATTTAACAGCATTATAAAGGCATTTACATCCTTATAACGGCCATTCTAACATTATAACAGCATTGCCAATATTGTAAGAACATAAACGAACTTACAGACAATGCTTCTTAAGGTCCGACAATGGACAATTGCGGCTGGCTTCACTGGGACGCGATGTGTGCCGCCATCTTGAATTATGAGTGTAATGGCCGACGCCCGCGTGGTTAAGCGGGAATCTTAATTCGCAACTTCCTGGTCACGTGACCAAAACCAGCATCAAAAACAGGAAATCGCTGTGTACATACGCCCCCCCCCCCCCCCCATCTGCCGTGAGGCAAAATTCCTGCCGTGAGGCAGAACAAACCCTATTGAATTGCCTCAGGTGAATGGTCTCGACTGTTGTCGCATGACTTGACCCACAATATACACGGCAGTGATCTGGCTGACCAAAAATATAAGTGACGCCGATGAAGGTGAGCCTTTGAAAGCAGGCAAGAGACTAAGCATCACAGGGATGATGGCTGGTGGTTTAAACTGTGAAGTCGCAGCCTGAAAGGATGTCGACTGCAGAGATGAAGTATTGAGATCACTCTGTATTCAGGCACTCGATGAATTGTGTCATTATGAGACCATGAGAGGTGACAACTTGGAGGCCTTCATCCAGAAGTGGATAAATCATGACCGACAATGTCGTTTTCATCTTCTCCCACATTTATAGCTTCATATCGTGAGACACAGTATCCATTCAGATATCTCGAAGTGCAGTAAAGCCTTCATATTATAGTTAGGCACGTGGAAGTGGATATCACAGAGCCATACCTTTTTGAGATCATTTTAAGTTATCGCTCGTCCACACAGGAGAGTGGACCACTAACTAATCACACCTGATTTGCATATGAAAGTCATGTCCCATAACAAATTGTTATTTTAATTCTCAAGAGCTGTAATTTAGCAATGTCAAGTGCAGAAGCAAATTCAACGTATGTGTAGTGACTGGGTATGTTATTATGTTGTGCCGGGCCTGCGAGGCCACGGCGGATAGTATGTTGCCATTATATGTAGCCCGGTTACTGGGCGCAGTACCAGCCCTAGCGGGGCTTGGGTGAGCGCTGGTTAGAGCAAGGGCACCATGTACACTATGCGGTGCGGGCTCCGGGTGAGGGAGCAAGAGAGAATGTCTGCCAGCCAGGGTGACGTTGGGGCATGATACTCTGGGTGACCTGCTGACACGTGACCGGATGATATTGTTGGGGGGCTACTGGTGGATGGGGGCTGCTGGTGGGTCACGTGGTATAGAGGAGCTCTTGGGAGCCTTGGGGAAAGTGCTGGAGAGATCGAGAAGGTGGGCGGGGCGAGAGGCGGAGCCAGCTGCGGCCCAGGCTGATATAACAGGGGGCCCCGTTTGGGGCTCGGGGGTTCTTGACTGTTGGTGAGTGAAGATCCATGTCGGGTTGAAGAAGCCTCTAGCCACGCGGTCCGGGACCCAGCTCGTGGTCTGGACCGGGATAGCGGGACCGTGTCTTGTTCTGCCGTAGCGTGGTTAGATGGGCGTTCAACACCCGAGTGTAGGTTATGTTATGTTGTGTTGAGTCGATGTAATAAATAGTTCTAGATTTGAAGCTTTCGTGACTGCAAGGATTCATATAAATAGTGTTGCTCCCAAGACAACGTCTGCGACTCAGTTGGACTCACTACATGTGTTTTTTTGTATGCAGTTCATAAACTCATTACGCATGGGAACTCTGTTTAATCACAGGTGGCTGTCAAGATTCAAACTCAAATGATCAATCTCCGCAGTGCCTGCTGAAAGCTCTGACGTTTGAGCCACACCGCTACTCCATCAATATATTTACAATAACTCTATCACTGAATATATCCAGCTGTGCTATGGAAATGACAAAAGCGTGTTGAGTTTTGCTACAAATTGCATATGGAAAACCACATGACATAAATGACAAATGCAGACAGTCATCTGTTTTGTGCAATGGTCCGAATGCAAATATATTCTTACGAAGTTATGACATGTACTATTTTTCAGGTGTGGTAAATTGATGATACTGTAATATATACTTCACGAGCAGGAACCTGCGGAACTTCCGTAGTAAAAGGTTGGCGAATATGTAGAGAAACTGATGGTTTCATAAACTGATTATGTCATACGGAAAGATTGATTTTTCATATCTATGTAATGCGAGCGTAAATGGGGTTGTTGCTGGGCTCGGGTCCAATCACACGGCCCGGGGTATTGGGGGGCAGAGCCTGGTCTGCAGGGCGTGTGGGAGGGGCCACCGTTCACCTCGGCTCCAATGGGAGGCGAGGTGAATGGGGGCGGAGCCAGCGGGGTAGTATGGGAAGGCCGGATCTGAGGATCCGGAAGGGGAGGAGTCAGGGTCACGTGGGGGGAATGTATATAAGTGGGAGCCCGCGAGAGATCGGGGCAGTTGGGGAAGTTAGGGGGCTGAGCCACGTTGCATGGTGAGGAAAGATCCGCGCCATCGGCCACGTGGCCGAAGGACCTCTGCATGCCATCGGCCAGCGGTGTGCGGAGTGCGGGAATAGAGGAGCTAACAGAGGAGCGTGCGTGGCACGCGAGAGGGAGCGTGCGCGGGGCGCACGCGAGACGACACTGGTCCGAGAGGAGGCCAGTGGGGGTGCAGAGGAGAACCTGAAAAAAAGACAGACGGAGACCAGCAGTGCCTGACGGAGTCTTTTATTACATCTATATGGATATATGCTGAAAATACATTACAATTATTCACGATTGTATCTCAATTACAATACATTTGATCGATAAAAGTAGCAACAAGAACAAAGAAAAACTATCTACTCAATTATTTGCAGGAAACACTGGGAAAGAGCATTTGAGAGTTAGACACACGAACAAGACTTGTAGAGTCGAATGGAGCAAAACTTCATCAAACACAGCGAGGTTGTAACGCTCTACCCACTGCAAGTACGATTAAGCTGAATGGATGCACGACCTTTCTGTTTGTCGGAAGGAACTAGACAAAACATGTTAACTTATTTCTTTTCAGTTTTCTGCGGCCGTCTGGAATGCTCTTCCTTCCGATATTAGGAAGCCACTGGGGCTATGCAGTTTTAAATCTAAATTGAGAACTCTTTTCTTTAGTACTGATTTTTTGTGATTAGTTTGTTGTCCTTCCACACACCTCCGATAAGCACGGTTGTCTATGTACGGCTCAAAATAAGTTGAACATACCTACATAATACATATGTTCTGGTTCGTTATAGACACACGAACACGCGTAAAGTAAACCCTCTCTATCCGCGAGGGTTACGTTGTTGAAAACACTCGTGAATACAGAATTCCCAAATGCAGAAACCATGTTCCAATGGGGAAAAATAGGGTTATGTTGCTGGTACGAGTGAACATGGGTGGGGGGGGGGGTGGTAAATGTTTTAATAACAATGACTACCATAAATAATAAAGAGCAATGTGTTATATTATATTATTTTATTATGTTTTATTTTTATTATTTTATTACTTCCCTTCTACGTGACTTTACCTGTCCCCAGACGACCTGCTTGTCAGTTTTGATGTGGTTTGCTTATTCACCAAGGTTCCTGTACCTGACACCATCGCAATCATTGAAGACTTGGTTCATCAAGGACTGAATGCTGGGGTACCCCCCCTGGTGAGACACTGCTTAACCAATACATACTTCACCTGGAATGAAACTTTCTACAAGCAAATTGAGGGCACCCCAATGGGCTCCCCCCTATCTCCGGTTGTAGCCAACATCTTCATGGAGAAATTTGAGACGGACGCCATCCAGACTGCCACTCTACGCCCGACCTTATGGGAGAGGTACGTAGACGACACTTTTGTCATCTGGCCACATGGCCGGCCTGCTCTAGACCAATTTCTCGACCACATCAATTCCATACACCCAGCCATCAGATTCACCATGGAAGTCGAAAAAGATGGCAAGCTACCCTTTTTGGATGTCCTAATCAAAAGGAGACCTGATGGTTCAATGAGCCACTCTGTCTACAGGAAAGCCACCCATACGGATGCTTACCTAAAACAGGATTCCCACGACCATCCATCCCATAAGAATTCCCTCATCAAGACTCTATATCATAGAGCCCAATGCATCTCCGACCATGAACACATTTCCAGTGAACTCAAACACGTACGCCAAGCTCTTAAGGCTAATGGTTACTCCGACTACACAATCCGCAAAGCCATCACTCCAACCATCAAGAAGGATCCTGTTGAGGAGCCTTTCAAGACCATCACCTTACCCTACATTGCTGGGGTCACAAAAAAGATCTCCAAAATCCTGATTAAACACAAGATCCAGGTCCGATTCAACACAGTACATAAAATCCGTGATCTGGTACCGTCTGTAAAAGATGTGGTTCCAGACATACAGTACCCTGGCGTCTACAAACTAAGTTGCCTCTGTGGTAGCAGTTACATTGGGGAAACCAAACGACATGTCTCGGACCGCATCCGTGAACATAAAGCTGACCTGAAACACGGTAGGACAAACACCTCAGCCGTGGCAGATCACTGTTACAACTCAGTGGGCTCACATGACATTGACTTCTCCAAGACAGGTTCTCTGCAAGCCATCTGGCTATCATGAGAGATTCGTTCATGAAGCGATCCACATATACAAACACAGAGACAATTTTAACCGAGAAGACGGATTCTGGCTTAGCAATCATTGGAAGGACGTAATAAACCATTTCGATACACATTAGGGTGGGTAGAATAATACATAGTGTTATATTAAAATGTACAAGGTATAGGGTGGTTTATAGCAATACAGTATGTAATTTAATGTTGGGTTTATCTATGGCAGTATATAGTACGGTATATGCTCATGTGATGTAAGAGAATAAAGTTTAGATGGAATCATATTATATAATTTTTACGACGTAGAATTGTAATGTATTACTTGCTGTTAGTAACTCAGCTTATTGTAGAGTATAGTAAGTATACTGATGGTGCTATGCAGTTTATACTTTAGTTTTTTATGTAGTTTATACTTTAGTTTTCTACGTGGTTGTTTAGTAACTGCAGCTACATATCATTAACATTCCTTTCCTTTGTTAATGCTACTCCCTGCACCCCCCCCTTGGTGCTGCTGATCCTGCATAATGCATGGGCATAATATGACTTTGAAACCCCCCCGCCCACCTCCTACGCATTTCCCATGAATATGCTAAATTCCTCTTCATATGCACATTCTTTTTGTTAAGGCGCTCTTCCACCTCCAACCCAGCTTATATATAAGCTCCTAGCTTGGTAGTGTCTCATTCTTCACCTGAAGACGGCTGCTTGCGTTGTAGCCGAAACTTCGTGAGAATTATTTTATTTTATTATGTTTTATTTTTATTACTTTATTACTTCCCTTCTACGTGACTTTACCGAAAGAACCAAGAAGATGAATCCCTGCAGTCACGAAAGCTTTAAATCGAAATTTAACCGCCTCTACGGGGAGGGTTTCCACATAACTTTGAGATCCTTCAACAAGCTCCGTGATAAGAAGGCTCAGCTAATCGAGTCTCTCACCTTTCTGAAGAGATGCCGCGACTCTAAGGTAATACCAAACGCATTTACACTAACATCTGCTGCTGTAACTTCTTCTAATGCGAAACGAATTCTGTCTAGAACTAGCTTAGCTCTTATCTCAGAGAAAATCAGACTTACGCGCACCGAACTAGATCAGTTAGACAAGACACTCTACAAATCACACTTATCTTTGAGTGCAACAATGTCCACATCGGATTGGGAACATGTAGAAAAAATGACTGCCTCTTCAGCTGCCGCTATGTCGACTAAATGTAAGGACAACTTGATTTCCAAATTCAACCGCCTCTCAAACAAGAAACCGGACCCACACATTAAAAAGCTAGATGTTAACAAAGTCGTAATTAATCGCAGTAACAGTTCTCTTTCTGAAGGTTTGAAATCCGTTTTAGCTAAAGGACTAAACTTTGCAGTCACACCTAGACACATACCAGTTAATGATATAATTGCTCGAGTAGATGTAGCTCTCAAGGGCTTGAGTCACATCGCTGCAGACGTAGCAAGATCCGAAATCTCTGCAACCCTCAAAAACGCTAAGATGCCAGCTAGCAACATCAGCAAAGATGAGCGTTTTGAATTAGCTCAATAAAAAAAGAGGGATGCCATTGTCATCCTCTCAGCCGACAAAGGCAATGCCACTGTCATCATGGACAAAATAAAATACAACAACAAAATTCAAGAACTACTCAACGATGGCAGCTATACAAAAATAAAAAGAGACCCCACCAACAGCCTTGTCACTAAAACCAACAAAATCATTTCTGATTCAACCGCATTATTTGATCAGACCAAACAGTTCTCGTTGAAACCTTCTGCAGCCAGGCCACCAAGATTATACGGCTTGCCAAAGATACATAAAGAAGATACACCTCTTCGTCCCATTGTCTCTACTATCAACTCCCCCACCTATAAATTGGCTCGTTTTTTGTCTGAAATCCTACGGCCTTTCACTGGAAAAACCACCTCTGCGGTACTAAACTCTACTGACCTGGTATCGACAATCAAAGGGATTGCCCTGTCCCCAGACGACCTGCTTGTCAGTTTTGATGTGGTTTCTTTATTCACCAAGGTTCCTGTACCTGACACCATCGCAATCATTGAAGACTTGGTTCATCAAGGACTGAATGCTGGGGTACCCCCCCTGGTGAGACACTGCTTAACCAATACATACTTCACCTGGAATGAAACTTTCTACAAGCAAATTGAGGGCACCCCAATGGGCCCCCCCCCTATCTCCGGTTGTAGCCAACATCTTCATGGAGAAATTTGAGACGGACGCCATCCAGACTGCCACTCTACGCCCGACCTTATGGAAGAGGTACGTAGACGACACTTTTGTCATCTGGCCACATGGCCGGCCTGCTCTAGACCAATTTCTCGACCACATCAATTCCATACACCCAGCCATCAGATTCACCATGGAAGTCGAAAAAGATGGCAAGCTACCCTTTTTGGATGTCCTAATCAAAAGGAGACCTGATGGTTCAATGAGCCACTCTGTCTACAGGAAAGCCACCCATACGGATGCTTACCTAAAACAGGATTCCCACGACCATCCATCCCAGAAGAATTCCCTCATCAAGACTCTATATCATAGAGCCCAATGCATCTCCGACCATGAACACATTTCCAGTGAACTCAAACACGTACGCCAAGCTCTTAAGGCTAATGGTTACTCTGACTACACAATCCGCAAAGCCATCACTCCAACCATCAAGAAGGATCCTGTTGAGGAGCCTTTCAAGACCATCACCTTACCCTACATTGCTGGGGTCACAAAAAAGATCTCCAAAATCCTGATTAAACACAAGATCCAGGTCCGATTCAACACAGTACATAAAATCCGTGATCTGGTACCGTCTGTAAAAGATGTGGTTCCAGACATACAGTACCCTGGCGTCTACAAACTAAGTTGCCTCTGTGGTAGCAGTTACATTGGGGAAACCAAACGACATGTCTCGGACCGCATCCGTGAACATAAAGCTGACCTGAAACACGGTAGGACAAACACCTCAGCCGTGGCAGATCACTGTTACAACTCAGTGGGCTCACATGACATTGACTTCTCCAAGACAGAGGTTCTCTGCAAGCCATCTGGCTATCATGAGAGATTCGTTCATGAGGCGATCCACATATACAAACACAGAGACAATTTTAACCGAGAAGACGGATTCTGGCTTAGCAATCATTGGAAGGACGTAATAAACCATTTCGATACACATTAGGGTGGGTAGAATAATACATAGTGTTATATTAAAATGTACAAGGTATAGGGTGGTTTATAGCAATACAGTATATAATTTAATGTTGGGTTTATCTATGGCAGTATATAGTACGGTATATGCTCATGTGATGTAAGAGAATAAAGTTTAGATGGAATCATATTATATAATTTTTACGACGTAGAATTGTAATGTATTACTTGCTGTTAGTAACTCAGCTTATTGTAGAGTATAGTAAGTATACTGATGGTGCTATGCAGTTTATACTTTAGTTTTTTATGTAGTTTATACTTTAGTTTTCTACGTGGTTGTTTAGTAACTGCAGCTACATATCATTAACATTCCTTTCCTTTGTTAATGCTACTCCCTGCACCCCCCCTTGGTGCTGCTGATCCTGCATAATGCATGGGCATAATATGACTTTGAAACCCCCCCGCCCACCTCCTACGCATTTCCCATGAATATGCTAAATTCCTCTTCATATGCACATTCTTTTTGTTAAGGCGCTCTTCCACCTCCAACCCAGCTTATATATAAGCTCCTAGCTTGGTAGTGTCTCATTCTTCACCTGAAGACGGCTGCTTGCGTTGTAGCCGAAACGTCGTGAGAATTATTTTATTTTATTGTTTTATTTTTATTATTTTATTACTTCCCTTCTACGTGACTTTACCGAAAGAACCAAGAAGATGATTTACCGAAAGAACTAAGAAAATGTGTTTTTTTATTTATTCATTACGAGCAATGTGTTTTTATTTATTCATTACGTTTGTGATGATGATTTGACGACGATAGAGGTGGTTGTGAATTCAAGAGGATGACTCCTCGGGAGACGCAGGTGTTTGATAACAACGCACAGTTGTTATCATTTTAGCACCCTACGGAGTGCTCAGAATCGACTCGTTTACATCAAAATGTATAAACGTGTTGACTGCAAGTACGTATAAAGTAAAAAAAAAACAATACAGTAGCGAGTTCAGAGCGGGATTACTGCGAGACTGAGGACTTACGTGGGCAGCTTAGGAGGCGTGCCTCGTCTTCGCAGTTCCCAATGTAAATTTTTGCCCACACCTCCCCGGTGGAGGTGGTCTGGTACGGTACACATTTCGCAACTCGCGGATATGCGAAACTCGCGAATCCAGAACTCGTGGATAGAAAGCGTTTAACCGTATTATTATAATTTGCCTGTAATACTTTTAGGATGTGAAAACAAAATATTCTGACATTGGGTGTAATTAATGTCAATATGATGTCGTGCGTTCATGGATTTGTCATTATTTCATGTGGGCAAAGACCAGTCCAGTTATAGGACAGCCATTGGGCCTTGAGCGACGATGGGCTGAATGGTCCACCAGCTAGGACTTAATGAGCCCGTCTCTCCAATTGTTAAACACTGACAACAGCACTAAATTACATAATATAGTGAAAATATGCTGCGTACATATTACGATAATAATTATGAGAGTATTTTCCCCTCTTAAGTTTACGTCGAGTTGTCACAAATAGAAAACGTAAATCACAATGCAAAGTTTATATCGACGTTTAGGTCCATGAAGGTTAAGATGCTATGGCCAAAGCTACTAATGCCATGTCGAGTACAGCGTGTGAAAGGTTTAAACCAGAAATGCACAGGCACGTGTTATCACAACAGCTAAAAAGGCCACAAACGAACCTCTTATTGCACACAAACGTTTTCCCTGGGCAGTACAGCATGTGCTGACTGCTGTTTGATAGATGACGTCTCAGATACGAATGTGAGGATGATGTCCGATGAGGAGATTTCGGTGGCATCGTTGTGCCTCCAAGTATCTTGCCTGCCTGGGCTTGTGGACACCCTTGGAATGTGTGTGGAGCAATTACGACGGTCCAGACACCGCAGGTCATGCTGGCGCTTCCGCAGACGCACGGGGGACATCCACGATGTCTTTATCCCCAACCTGCGTGTACAAGAGAAGGGTGGTGGAAAATGACAGTTACAGAATCACATACATGCATTTCCACTCCCAACAGTCAGTGTGAAAAATAAGAGGGATTTGTTATTGGGCATATTTCATAAATTGTCCTCACTCGGGTACAGTCAAAATTTAATTTAGACCCGAATGGGAAGCCAAGTGAATCTAGAAATGATTGCATCAACTGGGTCTGGATATAAGCCACGTCGTTGTGCCATTAACTTATTTGTGAATCCATTGAAGACACTTTTGACACAATGTGATTATCTCCTGTAAGAGCTGTGACCAGATCTGAAACCATTAAATGTACGTACTGCGTATGTATGTGCATGCAGCGTTTTAGATGAGTTACATGCTGTAAAATATATTACATATGCCTGCACAATTTGAGTCCATGTCATGAAAAAAAATACTGAATGATTCTTAAGTGGGCGCATTGGGCCTGCTGAAACACTTTCTGGAAGGGTTGGTACATGTGAGGGGAATAGAGGATGCAGGTATATAACACAAAAAGCTCCACTGTGGTCGGAAATCAAATACAGATTGCTGGGTTTGTACGACCACTCCACCTTGTCAGGGTTATGATGGAATATTGCCATATTTCAATAACATTTTTTTAAAAGAGAAATTTCACATCAATTATAAATATGCTATTAGATGGGAATTTTGCAATACCAGACTACATTGGCATTAATCAGCTGATACACCTTCCCTTCAGCTTGATGTCGCATTCCATATTTTCAAACGATTTGGTCCTGAATGGGCTGTACTTGTTGCTATTAGAAACATGACTCAAATGCTCGACAATTTTGGCTCAAGGCACCAATTAAATATTTATGTTGGCACGTGTCATTACATGAGAGTAAATACACAAATACTGTATGCACCATGTTATTTGATCATATGCTAGCAGTCAGTTGTGCATGAATTATTTGATGTATATTGCAGGTGTGAAAGTGACTTAACAGCAAATGATTCAAATGTATGTTTGTAAATAAGCTGAGAATGAAATACCATTTCGTTACTTCATACATTTTAAAATATATATACTTTTGGATAAATTCATTAATCAAACACTTCCTCTTCATCATGGGACTTCCTTTGGCAGTACCAAAATATGAGAATAGGTTATTTCCCCTTTTTTGTGGCACCAAACTGAAAACCTTTTACAAGGAATCATGTCTGCATTAACAACAATGCTTGTGGTCCGAATGCAAACAAAACACATACTCTGATAATATATGCATTGTCCTTGAAACTGATTGGTCCACACCAAAGACAGCTTTCTTTTGAGCTTCGTCTCAAACGGTGTTAGACCAGAGGGCGCCAAAAGGCATACAGCCCAAAGACAATGCACTATCAGAGTCATGAGAGCACTGGGTGAGCATCTTCATCATGGGACCCCCTTTGCCAATACCAAAATATAAGAATAGGGTTTTCCCCTTTTTTCTGGCTACAAAACTGAGACCTTTTTACAAGGAATCATGTCTGCATTAACCACAATACGTGTGGTCAGAATGCAAACAAAAGCCACACTCTGATAATATATGCATTGTCAGTTTAACACGTAGGCTTTCGCGACCAATATTATTCATAATAAAGGTTTTGGGGTTAGATCGCGTTATTTATAAATGTGTCGCAATAACCCTGCCCCTCTAACACCTATGATTTCTGCACATGATTGGGTATAGTGATTGGGTTCAGTTATTAAATAATACACATGACAACTAATTACTAATTTACAACTGATTACTAATCATAACAAGTAACTGATTACTAATCTATTACATAATTACAATATTTTTTAATTAACTTATTACTAATCTATTATATAATTACTTTAGTAATCAGTTGTAAGACTTACTGCCGGTGTCGGAGCCCCCTCCTACATTAACATTAGCTGCCCCGCCCATCTCTAAACCTTTATAAGCAGCTTGCCCTCAGAGGCCAACCTCCCTGTTCCTGATGACGACCGCTTGTTAGGCCTCGGCAAGGTAAGGTAATTTACCCTTTTTACCGGGTAAAAGGGGAAAGGTAAAGGGTAAAGATGTCGACATGCCAAGGGGTAAGGTAAATAGGGTAAAGGTAGCTCAGAAGAATTACCCAGTAGGGTAAAGGTAGCGCGAAGTATTACCCGGTAAATACGGTACCTTGTTTACCGCTGAAAGCTCCGTGGTGCAGTCCGTGGCCTCTATTTAATAAGTAATATTAAAACAAACTTCATTAAAAACACGCTTTAATGAAATGTACTAGTAATGACAGAACTCCACGACTCCAGGAAGTGGCCCCGAAGCTTGCCATGAAGTAAGGGACCGTGGCCCATTACAGCCAACGTCAGTTGAGCGTGGACAATTAGACCCAAGCCGAAACATAACATATAAAAAAAGATTGTTTAAAAATATACAAATGTTTAATGATAGAATATAGTATTGTCATCAGTATGACCTAAGTATATCAAGTTTGCAGTCGATACCACATTAGGAAGTGGGTAAAAATTGAGTTTCAAGATTTGAGGATACAACAACAACAATAACAACAACAACGACAGACAGAGTGAGTTAAAAGAAAGCGTGTAAAATTGGAATAATCGAGAGTATTCTATATGATTAAAGCGCTTTACCTAGCATTTACCGTTATAAACCTTGTGCATGTGTAGTAGTTCTCTAGTAATTACCCTGTAATCGGGAAATTTGTATGGGGTAAGGGTAAAAGGTAGGGTAAAGGTAAGGTCGTTGCTTTTTACCTTTTACCTTACCTGCTGAAGGGTAAAAGGTAGGGTAGAGTGATTGTATTGTGGTAAGGTAAAAGGTAGGGTAAAGGTAGGCTCTTGTTTTTACCTTTTAACTTTTACCTTACCTTGCCGAGGCCTACCGCTTGTGTTGCGGTCGAAATGTCGTGATATTTTATCCACTTTATTTTTATAACTTTAGTGTGATTATTTTTTCTATCTATGTGACTTTACCAAAATAACTATAGAATATGAATTCCTGCAGTCACGAAAGTTTTAGGTAAAATTTTACTCATTGCTTCATGAAATCCATAAATAGAATTACAAAATTATGGCAGATGTTTAACCGTGTAAGTAAAACGGTGCAATTGTGTATAGATGGTTATAAACTCAGCAATCATTTGAAAGATATCATCAACCACTTTGGGTCATGACTTGATTTGTAATTTCTTGTCAACCTCCATCATCAGCAGTGTGGATGTGTGGAGCGAGGTGCAATGGCCCCCATCTCTACCCCCTCTCTCCCCCTATCTCTACCCCCTCTCTCCCCCTATCTCTCCCCCCTCTCTCTATCTCTAGCCCTTCTATCTCCCCCCATATCTCCCCCCCTCTCTCTCCCCCTATTTCTACCCCCCTTCTTTCTCCCCTTATCTCTACCGCCTCTCCCCCCCCCCGCCCTCAATCTCTCCCCCCTCTCTCTCCCCCTCTTTCTACCCCCCTTCTTTCTCCCCTTATCTCTACCGCCTCCCCCCCCCCCCCCCGCTATCTCTCCCCCCTCTCTCTCCCCCTATTTCTACCCCCCTTCTTTCTCCCCTTATCTCTACCGCCTCTCTCCCCCCCCCCCCATCTCTCCTTATCTCTACCCCTTCTTTCTCCCCCATCTCTCTAACTATTCTACCCCCTCTCTCTCCCCCTTATCACTACCCCCTCTCTCCCCCTATCTCTCCCCCTCTTTCTGCCCCCTCTCTCTCCCCCTTTGTCTTCTCCTGCATTAGCATTGGCTGCCCCGCCCATGCTGCTGGCACACTTGGACTGCGCCGCTCAGCGCTGGCTCCACGGCACTTGTGCCCCCGCCCACTCACAGCTTTGGCTCGTCTGCACCCATTTCAAGCCTTTATAAACAGTTGCAGTTGGAGGCTTGCCCCCCATTTTCTCTCTGACTGATGACGACCGCTTGTGTTGCGATCGAAACGTCATTAGTTTTTATTTTATTTTTTTCATTATTTTATGTCTAAGTGACTTCACCGAAAGAACCAAATAATATGTATTCCTGCAGTCACGAAAGTTTTAAGTAAAAATTAAGTGTAGTGATTCATGCATTTAGTACAAAACCCGAAAATGAAATTGTATTCCTAACTGTGATGCACAACACTGGTTACATTTGATATTTAAATGTTATCTTAATATTTCCATAGTTGACATGACATTAACGGAGTATGGGCAGCCCTCGGGTTACGAATCAAATTCATTCCTGAGACACTTTCGTAAGTCGGAACACCGAATGCACTGCATTTAAATGCCCAAAGGGTCAGTGTTATGAAATGTGTTACGGTTCAACAAAAAGGGAAGCATTGTTACACTAATTAAGAAGAAATATTCTACATTTGCATATAACATTGTATCAAGGCCGGCATGGCTCACGAGGGGGCAGGTGGCCAACACCACGCCCGGCCACATTTGTCTCCCCAGTGGTGATGTTTAAACACCAGGTACTAGTGTTGACCTTGAGCAAGAATCAAACTCAGGTCGCCGCTTTAGTTGCTCAGCATGCAAACCGCTACACTACCGCTCCCATCACTTGCACCAACAGCCTGTTGGGGTAAGTGGTGTCGTTTGGTGTGTGTCTTTGTGTGCGTGGGGAGCCGTAGTGTAGCGGTTAGCGCGCTGCGCAACGAACCCGGCGATCTGTGTTCGATTTCAGCTCACGGCCAACACCAGTGACAATTATCTGAACCAGTTATGGGCCTCCTCTAGGTCGACTCAGCCTCAAACGAGTGCCTGGTGAGGTGCGTAAAAATATCGTCACAGGGGAGTCAAGGCGGCCGGACGTGGTGGGTGCCACCTGTCCCCTCATGAGCCCTGCCGGCCTTCATAGGTGCTCACTAACAGCACTTGTATTTGTTGGCTTCGGAACAGACCCCCTTCGTAAATCGGGGACTGCCCAAATCCTCGTGGAAGTTCTGCGGGTTCCTGCTAGTTCTAAATAATTCATGTTTAATGTTTGGGTTGATATAGGGTGCCCCGTGTGTGTGCAATTATGGCGACTCATTGCCCCCCTTCCCACGACAAGCTAGCATCAAGACTCAAGGTAAGTGAAAATAAAACTTTTTTTTATGTTACTTTATGTTTTATTTACTATATAGTATTTGTTTAGTGTTACATGCAAATGTACAATATTTATAGTTATGAGTTTAACAATGGTTAATTTTTGCTGTTGAACCGTAACACATTTCATAATACTGACCGTATGGGCATTGCCCAAATCCTCGCGGAAGTTCCGCGGGTTCCTGCTAGTTGTAAATAATTCCTGTTGTAGGGTAACATAAAACAAAAGGAGGGGGTGTTGCATTTCGAACCATGAACCAAATCCTAGTTTTTCCATTTGAGTTTGGGGATCGCGGGTTTGCCAATCGCAGCCATTTCAAGAACGTAGCGATGGGCAAAGGTTTGCTGTTTTACAGTCAGCCTGCTCGAAATCCTGCCCACACGTTTGAGTAGTTACTGCACCACTTGACACACCTGAACAATAATGCTTGCGAGGAAATCGTTGACAAATACACCGAGAACTAGACTCAAAGGGTGGCGTACAGCAATTTCTCACCGGATGCAGTGGCAGGCATTGTCACTGAATGCACAGTACACCAATGGGTTGATGGCGCTGTTGAGCACAGGCAGGTTCTGAATGATGAGTAACGAAAAATTACGTTCCTCTGTCTCGGCCAGAAGGTAGAAGTTGTCCAGAATGTCAAACATGAAGTACGGGCTCCAGCACAGCACAAACGCTGGGAATGAGAACCGAGCACATTTGTTAACAGATAAATCTTTATACAGGCTATCGGCTCGTATAAATAATAGATTTTAAAACAAAATAAAATGTCAAGTGACACATTATGGTTGTTGAAGTTATATAAGAATTTGAAAACTATGTTGTATTAAGCACAATCAAAATAATTCAACCTGATTACGATGTACAGGCAGTCCTCGACTTATGTGCACCTGTCTGATAAACATCCACACTCACAAAACAGTTTCTATGACACCTACATATTTTTTAACACTGACTTAAAATGCAAACTCGCACTTGCAAACTGAACCACGTAACTATTTTGTTTGGCGGAGCGATCCTCCGTGAGATGTAACAAGTCAGCCTTGTGCCAGGAGTTTGTGCGTGTGTATATGTAGTGGTGGTGTTGACGTGCGCCGACTGTGACAGTGATGGATCACGGGGCGGCGCGGGGTGCGGGGTTGGGCACGCGTTGTGGGCGTGGTGTGGACGCGCGCGCCGGGAGTGACAGATGACGGGGCGGCGCGGCGTGGGTGGTGAGGCACGATGAGATGTGGGAAAACAGGATCGTAGCCAGCGCCCAGCGATTGGTCGAATAAGTGGGTGCTCGCAGCGACGTCCGCAGGTGGGGTATAAAGGGGGACGCGCGAGAGCACTCGGGGAGAGTTACCCAGTTGAAGACCCGAAGACGGAGCTGAAGACCTAGTGCCCCGAGACCCCTAGTCCCGCCGTCCTTGTGGGGACCGGGGCCCTGTGTGGCTCGGAGGCGAGGCTGTGGGACCCGGCGTCCAACGCCCCCGTGGGTCGGGCTGGGGACCCACAGTCGAGACGGATACCCCGGGCAGGGAGTGTCCCGAGTAGCTCAGTGGCGTTAGTCGCCGAGTAGCTAAGTGGGTGTTTGTCACCCGAGATACTAAGTGGATGTTGGTCATCCGAGTAGCTCAGTGGGCGTTAGTCGCCAAGTAGCTAAGTGGGTGTTTGTCACCCGAGATACTAAGTGGGTGTTTGTCACCCGAGATACTAAGTGGGTGTTTGTCACCCGAGATACAAAGTAGGTGTTAGTCACCTGTGAACGAGTTTGATAAAATAAAGAGTGTGTTACCCGTGAAGTCGTCTCCCGCCGAGTTACTACATTACATATACATGGGGTGCCAAGGCTTCGAAGCCACTCTGCAAGCGCTGCGACTCCCCCTGTCCCCCACACTGAGTACACACACGCAGTACACACACGTAGCGTCCTGGCATAGGATTGCTTGGCACAACAGGTTTAAATCCAAAGGGTACCTATGAGGAAAGTCCCACGGTTTCCCGGTGCTAGGGGATTGGCCGACCCTTGCAGGACAATTTACATCGCGGTGCCCCTGGATTGGCTTAATTGTGTATGGGCGCAAAAAGGTTAGCGGTCTAGCCGCAATGAGTCATTCATGCCGGGGTGGAAAAAGTGAGAAAAGCAGATGATGAGCAGAGGGGACCGCAGGGGCCACGACCCCCCGCTGACCCCCACACCAAATATACACCCGTAGGGTGTGTATTTGCCAGTCGGGTGTTAATCTGGATTAACGAGGGTGAGTACTGGATTCTTGAGTGCGGAAGGGCCGACAATGGATCGCGGGAACCCCGGGTGCGACGATCCATGTAAGGGCAAAAACCTGAGCAGAAACTACAGGTCGGCGCACGATTGGCCGCGCGGTACGATGCGACCCCGGGCTTTTGAAGTCAGGGGGGTAAAAAGGGGAGCCCAGGGGCCATTCAAGGAATTCATCTTCAACATCTCTGCCGTCAAGACCCCCTGCTGTCCTGCCTTCTCCAGGCGCTCACAGCGTCCATGTGATGCCGTGCGTACAGTTACGAATTACGTGGTAGGATGCTTGAGTGCCTGGGTGTGTAGGCAGTAGTAGGCTAGGCTTTTCTCGCGAGATACTCCCTCTGGGTAGTGCTGACTGGGTGGCTTACTTTAAAGGATTGTGGTTTGCGCCGAGAATAAAAGTGAGCACAGAGCCAGCAGGGGCACGCGTGTTCGCGCAGCCGCCTTCGCATTAGTGGTGGTGTAGGTGGGCGTGTGCGGAGTAACCTCGTGCAGCGGTGAGCCAGCACTTTAGCCATGTCTCTCCGAGATGGCGCTAGCGCGGGAGGACCGACCACCCGATTGGCAAGGGCCCGGTGGGAGCTGAGCGATGTGGTAAAGGAGGGAGTGGAGGGGGCGAACGTAGCGCCCCCCATGCCCATCGAGGGCGGTGGGGCAGACGTCGGTCCTCACACACTCAGTCGGCAGGGGCCCGGCGGGAGTCGACTGACGTGGTGGAGTAAGAAGCAGAATGGGCAGATGTCGCGCCCCATCTACCCAGTGAGGGCGGCATGGCGGACGTGGGGCCCCACATACACACACGCGTGGGTCATATAGCCTGCATGCCCAGCCACTGCATGCCTGATCAGCTTTTGTTTGACCAGATAGAGGGGGCTAAATGGGCGCGGCAAGGGCTAGGGAAGAGATGGAGTGATGTGGCACAAGAGGATGTGGAGCTAAGTGGACTTCCCGACCACTGGTGCCAGCGGTGTCAAGATTTGCCTCTGTGGAGGAGGCTCGTGAAGGACGCTGCTGCTGGCCAGTTGGAGGCAGTCGCCCTCCAGCAACAACGGAGGGCAAAGGAGCGACGCTCACAACAATGAGCGGAGCACCGGGTGGATAAAACACAGCAAGTTGGTACAGTAGGGGGCACAGGTGGTGCATCGGCCAGTCATCTCAGTCAGTCGACCCATGGCACCTGGGTCTGCCCCGTGACCTCCTGACTGTGGGCATTTGACACTTTACATGTGCACATAGCCTGGCACAAGCGCCGTGGTGACGTCACCACCACTTAGTGGCGAATGGCGGTTGTTGTTGTTGCACACGCATGTGTGTGTGGGGAGCGGTTGCACAACGCTGTGTGGAAGCTACGTGGTCTGTCGCTCCGCACGAAGTTTCGGGTCTTCTTGGCCAAAGTCACGCCCTCACTTCTCTATGCTTGTGAAACATGGACCCCTCCTCCAATTGGACATCAGTTAGAAACATTCAGGCTGTCCTGCCTACGATCCATCCCGGGTTTAATCAGGCTGGCTTGTGTGGGGAGCTCACATGTCATTGAAAGATCTGGACACATTCTCATCAGTGAGCTCCTCCGGCAGGCAATGCTGCGTTGGCTGGGTCATGTCGCCCGCATGCCCAGCCACCACATACCCAAACAGCTTCTGTTTGGCAGGACCGAGGGGGCTAAACAGGCACAACACGGGCTGGAGAAGAGACGGAGCTGATGCGGTACAGGAGGATGTGGAGCTGAGTGGACTTCCCGACCACTGCTACCACCGGTGTCAAGATTGGCCTCTCTGGAGGAGGCTCGTGAAGGACGCTGCTACTGGGCAGTTGGAGGCAGTTGCCCTCCAGAAACAACCAAGGGCGGAGGAATGATGCTCACAACAACGAGTGGCGTGCCGGGTGGCTAAAATGCAGCAAGTTGGCACAGGTAGGGGGTACAGCTGGTGCATCTACAGGTCATCTCAGTCAGTCAACCCATGGCACCTGGGTCCGTCCCAAAACCACCTGTCAGCAGCAAGCCTTCGACACTTCACGTGGCCTCAAAGTGCACCTGGCCTGGCACAGGCGCCGTGGTGATGTTACTGTCACTTAGTGGCGATTGGCAGGTATTAGTGTGTGGGCATACACAATAGGAGTGAGCAGTAGTGTAGCAGTTAGCGCGCTGTGCTACGAAAGCAGCGACCCAAGTTAATTCTTGCTTACGGCCAACAGAAGTACCTGGTGTGTAAACATCATCACTGGGGAGACCGTTTTGCGGTTGCTAAGCTGGTATTATTGTTCTTGGTAACATTGCGGATATATTTGTGGTGCACAAATTAAGTGAAATCTCAGTCCTATGAACAAAAGAGCATGTATAATATGTTGTGAACATGCTTACCAAATATGACAGCTAGGCTGTATTTAATGGTCTTCTTTTTTGCCTTCCTGTATGTTTCTATAGGCAACATATCAGCCTGAACACCATCGTAACCTGTGAGAAAATTACGAAAGGGTTAATAAAAAAAAAAGCCATATCTAATGTCTATTCATGTATGGGGCAGTGCTCAACTTCATTAAACAATTCAATCAGGATCTAAGATAGTGGGTACATTAGAAAATGCTCCCAAGCGTATGATGGCCGATGGTCCAGAATAGTGGCAGAGTGGCAGCGAAGGAATGGAATGCATCCAAGAGGACGTCTAACAGGCAGATGGAGCAATTAATTCAGTTTGTGTGTAGGTGCTTGGGAGCGGTGGTTTGGCGGTTAGCGCGCTGCACTACGAATCTGGTGACACACACGAATTTGATTCCCACTCACGGCCAACACTAGTGAGAATTATCTGAACCGGTATTGGGCTTCCCCAAGGTCGATTAGACCTTAAATGACTACCTAGTGCGGTGTATAGAAATCGCTACTAGGGAGACAAAGGCAGTCAGGCATGGTGCTGGCCACCCATCCCCTCGTGTACCGTTTCGGCCTTCATAGGTGCTCGCTAACAGCACTTGCCCCAACAGTATGTTGAAGGCTATACGGGAGATATTTGTCTTTATTACATAATTGGATTGGGAGACATGCCAGTTTGGGGGAAGCCTTCATCCAGGGTAGATTGATCATGGCTTATGATGATGAAAAAATGAAGACTAATTGGAATGTGCACAACATATGCAATTTAATGTAATCGATGGCAACTACTATAGCCCTGCCTAAAGTACTGTACATCCCTTCGCTAGAGCTTGTGTGGCCATAAATTGAGGTACGTACCATCATTGCTGCCAGTGGTTGCCACGGGTCGACATTTCAAAACATTTGCTGCATTGCTGCTTTTTCTCCAGATGGTACGTACTATGAAAAAATTCACGACACTTCGCAAACACACGGAGCACGGTAAATGAAAATAACACTGACATATATACTTTGTTTTGTTTACGTTACGTGACGTGACTTGTTCAGTAATCAATATTTTTTTCTTTTTTTTCACTTGGATTGTAAATCTCAAGAATGCAAAAATCATTTAAAATGGATCCATTGGCCGGATTTGCTCCATTTGGGCTTCAGGATTACAGGAGTTGACAGTCAGGTGCCATGCGTATCCTGTAATTCGCATTTTTCCCACGGAGAATAACAGAATCCTGTGGCTAATTCGTCCTTACATCCGTAAGGACGAATATTTTGTGGTCTGCCGTGAATTACCGGATCCGTGAGTAGGTCACCCCCCATGTCACCGCGGATTATAACATTTCTCCTGAAACAACACTTAAAATATACTCTACTACAGGTACCGAACTGTAATCTGAGTCACCATCACCGTGAAGCAGAGGATGGAAGGCTGATTCTTAAACCGAAAAACAGACTGATTCTCATGGGCTTGAATAATTTGTTTTTATAAAATAAATACAAAATTGAAGGAGAGAAAGGGTTTACCCAATTCCGTACAACACGTACATAGATGTAGTTACTGTATTATAATCACTGGATAGTGTCCAGTCTTAATGTAATAAACCCCCTCCGGACAATATCATGTCTGTTGTCTTTTCTTTATTCGTTCTTCGTTTACACGGCTCCCTCACACGCCGGGTTCCTTTTTCCCGTTACTCCCGTTCCTTAAGCGTGGCGTTCG
The DNA here is from genome assembly GCF_964198595.1 of Lampetra fluviatilis. Lineage (NCBI taxonomy): Eukaryota > Metazoa > Chordata > Hyperoartia > Petromyzontiformes > Petromyzontidae > Lampetra > Lampetra fluviatilis. The sequence continues at coordinate 22,006,261 of NC_136275.1, read as the reverse complement.
CTCGCTTCCTCGCTCCCTCACGCCACTGGCTGACGGCGTGTGGGAGACAGCCTCCGGCCTGCCACGTGGCCACTGGAGTGCCGGAGACACAGACGTGGTGTCTCTCTTCAACCCCTCTCCACACTGACCTAGAGCTGTCTCTCTCCACCCCTTATAACACCTGGCCCACGTGATACCACGCAGCCAATCCTCAGCCTCACCCTTGGAACCTTCCAGATGTTGCTATGCAGCCACAGGGCTACGCCCCTGGCTCGACGTCCCATTCGCTGCGGACTGAGGCCGGCAGAGCCTATCACCATCGCCCAGTTACCCCCCGGGTGCATCCTCATGTTACATTAATAAATGCATCTGGAATTACTACACAACATTAGCATAGCTTTAGGCAGTATCCTACGTTGCTCCGCTTAATTAGAGCGCAGAGAGTGTTCTGGTCGAAGGATTACGTGTTGTTTATTTGTGGAAAATATAAATACAAGTCTTTTTTTTTTAAGAGGTCCATTTAACCGTTTGTACAATGTGAATGCATGTGGCTCACCAGATGACAGTGAGCGGAATGAAGAACACCAAGCAGGCCACTGTGGTAATGTAGCTCGTCCAGAATATCTTCTTCTCTGCCCACACGATCCAGCACTGCTGCTCTCCGTTAGGCAGCAGCTTCAGTGTGTACAGGGCGATCGTCGGCGACGCAAATAGCAAAGAGAGGCACCAGGAAGCCGCTATCAGCTGACGAGAGCGGCTGTCTGCACGCCACAAAAGTAAATGTGCACTTAAAACTTAATTCAGTCACGTCGCATGGTGATATTTGGGTAGTGCTATCATGAAAATGACGGCTGTTCGTAAAATACTGCTGCCAATCACAATTTGTTTGGGGAATCATTGGGATGGCATTGGGTGTGCTACAACTGTGTGTGAACCAAGCGATTGATATTGTGATTCCACGGCCGCGTTGCAACTCCACCAACGCCGCCATCCACATGAACGCACGCACACCCCCACTAAACACACACACGCACCCACGTAGGGTCTCGATGGGGGGGGGTGCCTGGCACCACGGGTTTTCATCCGAAGGGCCCCTAGCAGGGATGTCCCCCGGTTTCCCGTTGCCAGGAGATTGGCCGACCCCCCCCCCCCCCCCCCAGGCCAGATTACATGGCGGCCCCCCTAAAATCAACTTAAAAAGTCGTAGGGGCGCATAGAGCTTTACAGGCTGGCCGCGATGAAGCATACAAAACACAGGAGGTGGGGCCTCGAAGGCAAACACTCTACGGACAGTGCAAACAATGGGGTGGGGGGGAAGAGGGGGGGAGGATGACGTGATGCTCCCCCATAACGGCTATAGCGTTTAAAACTCGGAAGGTAAAGCACTCGATTGGCCGCGCAGGATGACATCATGTCACCCGGGGATTAATGGGCTCTGAGAGGATAAGAGGGGAGGGAGAGAGCGAATTTGAAGCAGAGTTCTCATGCGACCATCGAGAATCCCAGCCGCCCTCAGCATCCACACGTATATTGCGCAATCAGCGCAGGCAGGTGGAACGCCGCGAGTGCGGACGTGCGTGTTGTGGAGTGAAGAGTGCCCATAGGGGCGCACGCGTAATAATCCCAGGGCGGTGGTGAATCAGCCGTGAGACATCTCCAAGAAGGTGCTGGCGCGGGGGGGGGCTGGTCACCCGATCGGCGGTGGCCCGGCAAGAAGCTCCCGCGGGGAGGGGGGAGGTGGGCGTCAGCCCCCACAATATTATCCATTACCGATACAACATTGGGATGCATTTATGCACATGAGCTGATCTCTTAAACCGCTCCCTGCAGTAGTTTTCCTTTTGGGCAGGTTTTCTCCATCACCAATCTTGCCGATCCGCCATTATCTCTTCTGGTACATCTTGCTCAAAATCAGACGCCTCGGGGTTGAAATCTGAGTTAAATTAGCTCATTATTTCCAAATTTGTAAACTAAGTTCTTTATTGTTGGAAATCGTCAGTTGTTTTCCTATAGTTTGGAGGGGAACGTCCAGCCCGCGGGCCATATAAGGCCCGCAAAATCATTACCTCTGACCCTGCCAAGGCACGATTCGAAATTCAATAAATCTAGGAGTTTTTTTCATAGCAACATAAATAAAATTTTGCATGGCCCGCGAATGATGTTATAAATGTCCAAATGGCCCTTGACAGAAAGAAGGTTCCCCACCCCTATAGACAAACTGTTCCTAGCCCTACCAGAATGTAGCTTTTTCACTAATGACAAAGCAACACTAATGGTGTAACTAAAGTCCAATGCTCAAGCATAAAATTACTGCGACTTTGATATGTCCAAATTTGGTGAGAGGAGTAATGCGTTAGCACAAAAATGTATTATAACATATTGACACTGATATTTAAAAACTTGAATCCTAAATACAGCATCACTTCAAAAACTGTTGAAGTAACTATGATGATATATTTTCCCCACCAATGTATTTTCAGGATTTTTTTGGTGTGTAAAAATAAGTACAAATAACATCCGAATTGTATTTTTTATTTATTAATGACTGAAATGTTTTACTTCATCATATGATTGATAAAATGTCATTTTAAAATACTTTTATATGCTGGGTTGATGAGAAATTAAGGAAACGTGTACTTGTGAAATCACAAGTAAATAAGTAAAAAACAATTATCACCCTCTGGCTCACCTGTTTTATGATTAAATGAAATCAAAGGCAGCAGTGGCGGATTAAGCTAGTGCCTGTAGCATATGTTATAAAGGGCCCCTAAATAAATAAATAAACCTAAATATTAAAACACACATTTTTTACTTGCATAGTAAAGTAATTGTACATTTTGATTTGCTATTCAGCCAGATAATACGACAACTCGCTAAAGGTTGAAGGCAGTATAATACTATAGTAATATATCAGTAATATATCAAGTGCAGAATCACTGAACCGGAATTGATAGCTTGAAAGCATTTAGCGTGGGGCCCTTGAAAGTGCGGGGCCCGTAGCATTTGCTACTTTTGGTACTAGGATAATCCGGCACTGAAAGGCAGTAGCAATCACTGTGAGAGATTTAAAAATATGTTCAAATCAATTTCTTTTTTTATTTCACATTTGTCACTGTGCACCAGAATTATGTCAAGCATGCCCTTGAACATGTCGCATACATTATAATGTGCAAGGGAAAGCAACATCAGGTGGATTTCTAGGCCAATGTACACAACTTGTCACAATCGCTTTCTTATTTCTGTCAGATCCCTCAGGTGTTGCAGGGTTGACACTTAAGCACCATGATCTATTTTAGCAGGATCGTACAAGATGGCTTTAGGCGTTTAAGGTCTCATTTGATTATCCCTGGAGGGATGCTGGTCTGAGTCAGTCCTCAGTATTAATATCAACGCTCAACCTTTTAACTGACATTTTAACGTACTACCACAATACTAATTGGTCAGATACATAGTCTATATATAACGTACAATATTGCCTCGCTTACTATCTCAGTTGCCCAAATAAACATCCATTACCTTTGAATGTTAAAATGTCTATACAATGTATATTTTATGATGTACTAGCAATGCTAATCTATTCTCTGAAATATACCCGTGTATTATTGGGAACAGTTTAAAGATTATAAATATGAAGTCTCGGAGAAGAAGCATCGTTTAAGGATTGCAGATAATTTACATTTTTTCTACTAATCCACCTGAGTAATATTCCAAAAGTCAACCATTCCAATGGGTGTGTATGACAGTTAACATTTTACTTGTATGGGTGCATATGCAGTCTCCATGTGACTGTAAAAAAAATTACTAAATGTCACAGCCAAGTGGGAAAAATTATGCATGTTGCCCTTAGTATGTAAAAAATTACCAAATAGATGCTACTGAAGTGACTGTGAATGTCACTGTGTGGTGCCCGGCTTACGAAACCACGGCGGATAATGTGTTGGCATTATGTGTAGTCCGCTTACTGGGCGTAGTACCAGCCCTAGCGGGGCTTGGGTGAGCGCTGGTCAGCGCGGAGGCACCACGTACAGTGTGCGGTGTGGGCTCCCGGTGAGGGAGCGAGAGGGAGTGTTAGCCAGCCAGGGTTACGTTGGGGCATGATACGCTGGTTGACCTGTCGACACGTGACTGGATGATATTGGAGGGGGGCCACCGGTGGACGGGGGCCGCTGGACGGTCACGTGGTATAAAAGAGCTCTCGGGAGCCTTCGGGTTAGAGCTCGAGAGATCTAGAAGGTGAGCGGGGCGAGGGGCAGAGCCAGCCCCAGCCCAGGCCGATATAACGGGGGCCCTGTGAGGGGCTCGGGGTTCTTCGTGTTGCTGGTGATGAAGATCCACGTCAGGTAAAAGAAGCCTCTACCCACACGGTTCGGGACCCAGCTTGTGGTCCGGGCCGGGATAGCGAACCGGGTCTAGTTCTGCCGTAGCGTGGCTAGATGGGCATTCAACACCCAAGTGTAGGTTGTGCTATGTTGAGTTGGTGTAATAAATAGTGTTGCTCCCAAGACAACGTTTGCGACTCAGTTGGACTCACTACACTACTATAGTGAGCCAAGAATGTGTGTCCTGCGCGTGACGTCACTCCACGTCGACCAGCCCCCCTCATTAATAATCATGAACAGGTTACATCCTCCACATGGGCCTCCCCTCATTAATAATCATGAGCGGGTGACGTCACTCCACATGGAGAACCCCCCCTCCCCTTCATTAATAATCATAAGGTGACGTCACTCCACATCGAACAGCCCCCCTCATTAATAATCATGAATAGGTGACGTCCTATTCTTTGGTTCTTTCGGTAAAGTCACGTAGATAGAAAAAGAATAATAAAATAATGCAAATAAAATATTTATAATAAAAAAACAAAAACCGCTGATGTAGACTGTAGCCTGGTTCTTAATCGGAGTGAGTGTCCTGGCAGTCTATAATGTTGACTGGAGCCTAGTTATTAAGTTTGGTGAGTGTACTGGCAGTCTGTAATGTAGACTGTAGCAATGGTTATTAAGCTGGGCGAGTGTACTGGCAGTCTATAATGTAGACTGTAGCCTCGTTTATAAGCTGGTGAGGGTATTGGTAGTCTATGATGTAGACCATAGCAATGGTTATTGAACTGAGTGAGCACACTGGCAGTCTAGAATGTAGACTGTAGCTAGGTTCTTAACCTGAGAGAGTGTATTGGCAGTCGAAAATGTAGACTTATTCTGGTTCTTTCATTAATAAAAAGTAAATAAAAACAAAAACCACGACGATTCGTGACGTCCCTTAAATGGACCCCCCCCCGCCATTAATAATAATTAGCGGGTGACGTCACTCCACATGAGGGGGCGAGGCGCCTCCTTCCCCCTCCTCAGCGTCAACTTATAACTCTCACTAAAAAGGCAACACCCTCACGTCACGCGGTCTCTGTAACGCTATTGAGACATAGAAGTTAAAAGGACGTCATGATGAACAAGGGATTATAACCTTTAAATGAAATAAGTCTGTGTCATCGCTTCCTTACAAATTGCACACAAATGGATGCAATGAATATCACGTCGCAGTCTGCTTTTCGCTTGCAAGTTTCAGATTTACTGCAATACACCCGTCCTTGGATGGGCAAAAGGCGAGTTAAATATATTCATCTCTTATGTAAAAATCTTCAGATATGAAACCTAAAAGACAACTTAAAAGTTGTGAAAAGTTAATAAACATAATCTGTCTAGATCTGCAATCAGAAGGTTGTGAGTTCAAATCCTAGTTGGTCAGTACATGTTGGTGAAGCAGTGCCCAATATCACTTCAAATATCACTATCCAATTATTTTAGCCATGACTTAGAATAAAACTGAGATTACCAACTTCATAGCACAGTGAACTAAATCGCCACTTCACCCTCACGACATGAATGTATTTCAGTGGTGGAAGTGTTACCTGTTTTTGAAAATTTCATGGGATGCACGATGGCCAGGTAACGGTCTATGCTCAAAGATACCAACACGTACGTGGAGGCGTACAAAAGTACCACCTGAGAAAGAAGAAAAACCGTCACTGTGGGAAAATGTCAGTAATGTGTTAAGCAAAGCCATTCAGCCAAAGGATGAGTCAATCCCAGTGTTTGCAAGTACTGGAATAAATTACTGTAATTTAGGGTGAAAAAAAATCATATATATACCACGTGTTAAATCAGGTCAATCATCTGCTGAGTAGGTCCTTCCCAGTAATTACATATATCATGATGAGATAAACCCATCATAACAATCCCTTGCAGTTTTTGGAAAAACCATACATGTAATGAATTATTATAATCATGGAGAAATTAATGAGTCGGTAGCTTTGGTTAATGTGGAATCAAAGAAACCAGTCCATATGTAATGCGAGCAAGGATTGAGGGGGGGCGGAGTCTGGGTCACGTGGGGAGTGGGTGGAGTTAGGGTCACGTGGGAGAGAGGATTTAGGGGGAGAACCGGAAGGGGAAAGGGGAGTTGAGACGGAGTGAAACAGGAGGAGGCCACGCTGGGCAGGACGGAGAGAGTGGCGCGGTCGCCACGCGGTGGGAGACGTCGACACCGTCAGCCATCGGTGTCAGACGCAGAGAGCTAGCGGCTGTGGGAGGCTAGCTGTGTACGGGGCAGCAGTGAAGCTAGAGAGCGGAGCAGCGGTGTGGCTGCAAGGTGGAGCAGTAGGGAGACTGCCTAACGGAGCAGCAGGGAGACTGCATATCGGAGCAGCAGGGAGACTGCATATCGGAGCAGCCGAGTGGCTTTGGAGAGATCGTCGGGAGGGACGCGGGCCTGAGCGAGGACGCCGTAGTAACGAGATTCTACGAACCCAATAAAGGACAACGGAGATCGACATCTGAGAGAGAGTCCTTTGTTACATTGGTGTCAGAAGTGAAATGGCATGTCAAAACAGCTTAGGAGGAAGACCGTCCCTGCACCGTCTTCTGCAGCATCTTCTGACGATGACCTCCCTCCAGCGGTGGCGCTACCGACGATGGAGGAGGAAAGCGGCGCGGGGACGAGCGGGGGTCCGGGCGTGCAGGACGTGGCCGCCTCGGTGGGCCCATCCGCGCGACTGGACGCTAAGGACGGATGGCGACAGGTGGTGGCGCAACTGGAGGCGCTGAAGACGGTGTTGGCGCAGTTGTGCGACCTTGTGATGCCGGCGACGACTTCGGGGAGGCCCGGCGGGGAACAACGGGCCGGGGCCTTGCCGTCGCCATCAGCTCTCTCGACCACGCGGCACGAAGACGCCATCTTGGGCGTGGCCGAGGAGGAACGGCGGGAAGCCGCCATCTTGCGCCCTCCGACGCGGGAAGCCGCCATCTTGCACACGTTGCGGAGTGACGCCATCTTGTCGCTGCCGCGTGAGTCACCATCGGCGGAGGACGGCGGAGCAAAAACCCGCAGCCGTCATTTAACAACGGTCAAAGAATTCTCCATCGACGGCGATTGGAGCGCATTCGCCTGCCGTTTTTAAGCGGCCGTACGCTCCGCCAAATGGACGGACGCGGAGGCCGTGGAAGTCTTACCAACACTTCTCGATGACGAGTCCGTCCGGTTCTTCCGCTCCATCAAGGCCGACAAGAAGAAGACGCTGCAGGGTGTCTTCGAGGAAATGGCAGATGCGTACGAGCCTCCGGACGATGCCCATCGTAGATTTGTTCAGTGCCAACGGGCGCCTGATGAATCGCCGGTGGCTTTCAGAGGCGCAGTTCTGGAACTGGCGATGGCAGCATACCCCGAGACGGAGCCAGATTTGTTGGAGCCCCTTGTGTTGGGCAAGATGCTGGAATTGTCTAGAGACCTGGGGATCCCCATGCCGGTGTGCAGCCATGATAAATTGACGTCCCGTGCTGCGGCTAAGTGCTTGGACGCTCAATTTAATCTCCGACGCTGGAAGCAGGTGTCAGCTTGGACGGGGGGCCCCATCGTTGAAGGCGGTGCTACGGGGTGGGATCCTAAGAAGGCGGTCTACGTTCCTGACGACAAGGGTCCGCAGGAGTTGACGGCCGCCTCCGCCCAGTGGCCTGCTCGGGGGGGAACGGGGCCGAGGTCCGGCCCGCCGGCGCAGGAGCTTCGGGACAGAGGGGGTGCTGCGCGTCGGAACGACGTGGAGTGTTTCCGCTGTGGCCGTAAGGGCCACTTCACCAGGGACTGTTGGGCTCGCATCCCGGGGCCGCCCCAGCAGGAGGCCTCGACCACGGACGCCGCGCGAAAAGACCAGCCAGGACAGGCAAGTCGGTGCGCATCAGACACCCGGCAAGGCCTGTCACCTCATGCATCACCATCGCCGCGCGGTCCGTGTGTCGTTAACAACGAGGTGCCTCCGATTGACCCGTGTCGCTCGCTGATGCAATGGCGCCGATTGGCACGGAGGGTAGTTGCGGCCGCTACGGGGTCGTCCACGGTACCGGGTTCTATTCAGGGGGTTGAGGTGCGTATTTTGGTGGACTCCGGTGCGTCCGCGACCATTATTTCGGATGTCATTTTCCATCTTTTGGGCATTCCGCCAGGGAGAGTGCGAGCGGTTTATGATTCATGCATAGCGGCGAACGGGGGAAGTATGGGCATTGTGGGCCAGGTGGACGCCAACATATCGATTGGGGGGGTGTCGGCTTCAGGGACCGTTTTGATCTCTAGGTCCCTCGCGGTACCCTGTTTGTTGGGGACTGATTTCCTGGCAAAAATGTCCATTCAAATAAGGGTTGATCAAAATTGCATTGAATTACCAGGGGGGCGGAAAATTTCGTTCCTACCGTCGCCATGGGGCCGGCCTGCCCCTGTTTGCCAGGTGCAGGCGCTGTCCGAAGTATCTGTTGACATTCCACCTGGTTCACAGATGCTTATCCCGTTGAGATATCGGAAGCCAGTACCTGGCGTTGAGGGAGCGGCGGGGGTTGTGTTATCGTCGTCCACAGCTATAACGGGCGGCTCGGCGCTGGTTGGGGCACAAACGATTGTCCGGCCGGGCCAGCCCCCGTTCTTACAGGTGCTAAATGGGAGTGCGGAGAATGTCAGTGTCCCGGCCGGAACGGGTTTGGCTCACGCCACGACCGCGTTCACGGCCCATGACAACCGGGCCCGCCGGGACATGGTAAGGGGGGTTTCGGGGCCTACGGGGCAGGATGACCGTTGGGTTGCCGAGTTATACGGGGAGAATTCATCCCTGACCGGAGAACAACGGTCCGCGCTTCGCGCGCTGTTGCTAAGTTATTCCGACGTGTTCAGCTCGGATGATTTTGACTTGGGACGCACCTCCCTGCTTTCCCACCACATTGATATGGGGGATGCCGCTCCGATTCGGTTGAATTCTCATCGGTTGAGCCCGACGGAGCGGGATCAGGTTCGCGGGGCAGTGGAGGACATGCTGGCCGCTGACATAATATCCCCGTCTAACAGTCCATGGGGCGCGCCGGTAGTCCTTGTGAAGAAGAAGGATGGGAAACTGCGATTTTGTGTCGATTTTCGAAAATTGAACAAGGTGTCCGTCGCAGACGCGTACCCCCTGCTGCGTATGGATGATTCCCTCGATGCCTTGTCTGGGGCGAAGTTTTTTTCAACGCTGGATCTCTCTTCGGGATTCTGGCAGCTTCCCCTCGACGAGTCCTCGAGGGAAAAGACGGCTTTCCGTACGCCGCAGGGACTGTTTCAGTTTAATTGCCTTCCCATGGGCTTGAATGCGGCTCCTGCCACCTTTCAGCGGTTGATGGAGCTGGTGTTAACGGGTCTGCAGTGGGAGACATGTTTGATTTATTTAGACGATGTCATCGTCTTTAGCCGCACATTTGACGAACATTTGCAGAGATTGGAGACGGTTTTTGCTAGGATGCGCTCCGCCAATTTAAAATTCAAACCGAAAAAGTGTCACCTACTGCAACGATCCATGCGTTATTTGGGACACATAGTCAGTGCGGACGGGGTGGCCACGGACCCGGAGAAGACGGCATGCGTCCGCAACTGGCTAACCTCGGCCTCGGTTGGGGACGTACGTCGCTTCCTGGGGTTCGCCTCATACTATCGCAGGTTCGTTCCGAACTTTGCTATGATCGCTAGGCCCTTGCACCTCCTTACGGGTAAGGGTCGGAGGTTCAGTTGGGGTCCGCCGGAGGAAGCGGCGTTTGAGGGCCTACGCGATCGGTTGGCGACGGCGCCAACATTGGACTATCCGGATTTTGATCGACCTTTTATTCTGGATACGGACGCTAGTGACACTGGGATCGGGGCCGTTCTGTCACAGTCCAAGGGCAGCGTGGAACGCGTGGTAGCCTACGGTAGCCGTGTACTGTCCCCGGCAGAAACCCGCTACTGCGTTACTCGCCGCGAACTATTGGCTATTGTCTATTTTCTCCGCCAATATTGGCCGTATCTTTACGGCCGTTCGTTTATTGTGCGCACGGACCATGGGGCTCTGCAATATGCCCTGAGGGTTGACCAACCATCTGGCCAACTGGCACGATGGTTGGAGACCCTGCAGGAATTTTCCTTCGACATACAATATAGAAAGGGGTCACGTCACGCGAATGCGGACACACTCTCCAGATTACCGCAGGGGTCCCCTTGCGCTTGCGCGTCGGGTACGAATAGGTGTACGCTACCCCCTCGGCCTGTCGTGTCAGCTGTTGAGGTGCCTGGGGCTCCGATGTGCCCAGGACCGGCCGATGGGGTTCTGAACCTGCCGCGCTCGGTATGGATTCGCGAACAATTGCTTGACGACTCGTTGGGGGCTTTACGGAGTCAGGCTGCGAAGGGAGCGGGGAGATTGCTGTCCGGTGGGACGCCGGGGGCCGCTCTCCGGGATGGTTTGCTCATGTGGAGGGAGGGATTTCATGACCGCTGGCGTCTGGTAGTACCGTCGTCGTTACGGTACGAATTGATTCGGACTCTGCACGGCGACACTTTATTACATCTCGGGATGCAGAAGACTTTGTTAACATTGCAGCGAGACTACTTCTGGCACGGCATGACGACGGATGTCGTCGGACACATTCGGGCGTGTCCCGAGTGTGCCCGGCGGAAGCCGCCTAAAAACCCTTATGTGCCGCCTGTGCAGTCTATACAGGTGTCTCGAATTAACGAGTTGGTGGCGCTGGATATTTTGGGACCCTTCCCGCCATCCACTAGGGGTAATAAATATTTGCTGGTCGGGGTGGAATATCTTTCCCGTTGGCCGATGGCTTGGCCCTTACCCGACCAGTCGGCGGCGTCTATCACGGACGCCTTCCTATTTGGATATGTGCTGGACAAAGGGAGAGGCTACTCACGGATCAGGGGCGACATTTTTCTTCCAAATTGTTGGCGGAAGTGTGCACTGCTCTGGGAACCAAGAAGGTTCGTACGTCTCCTTACCACCCGCAGACGGATGGCATGGTGGAACGGCTTAATCGGACGCTGTCGGCCATGCTATGTCACACGGTTGACGAGAAACAAGCTGATTGGGACTTGCATATACCTGGGGTACTCTCCGCGTATCGGATGACGCCTCATGCGTCCACAGGGTATTCTCCATTTTTTCTAATGTACGGCCGCGAGAATGTGCCGCCGGTGGAAGTACAGCTGGGTACGGGGGCGAAGGGTCCTGTTAAACCTCTCCCCGAATACATTCAGGACACTGTTCGACGCGTCGCCGAGGCACGGGAGGGGGCCCGATTGGCTACTGCCAAGACTCAGGCGCGAAACGAGCGTTGCGCCCGGCGCTCGACCGGTACATGCCCCTGGCGAGTGGGGGACATGGCATGGCTACACTGCCCGCAGGTGCGGCCGGGGACCTCCCCTAAGCTTCACAAACCATGGCAGGGGCCGGTTAAGCTTATTGAAGTCCCTAACCCGCAATCCGCACAAGTTCGGTTTGGATCGCGGCGCTGGTACGTTCATACGTCTAGGATGAAGCCCTACGTGGCCCCGCGGACGGATGCGTCATCCCCTGATGTTGCCTTGCCGGTGTCTGTTGCACCCGACGCACCTCTGCCCTTGCCTGTTGACTCTGCAAGCGCGCCTGTCGTGCCTTCTACAGACGAACCAGCCATGACGCAGGCGGATGTGGCGAATCCTGCTCTGGGTGGGCCTACCACGGCGATGGGGCCACTTGACCCCGCTGCCCCCCCAATCCCACCACAGACACGGTTGCCAGAGACCCCGGACTTGGGTCTCTCTGGGGAACGGGACCTTGGCGTTGACGGGCCTCCAACAGCGGCAGGCGGTTCTACTCCCGTCGATCTTAAAACCCCGTCGCATTCTCGGTCTGTGGAGGGACCGCCGCCCGTTCGTGACGGGCCGGCGACCCGCACGCGTTCCAAATCCCTTTCCTTTCGTTGATTGTTCTTGTTGTTCTTGTTATCGTTGTTATATTCTCCGTTGTCCAGTGATGCCAGATGGTTACAATGTTGCTCGCATTATTTTATTATATTTATTGCAGCCGGGGGCGGCTGCGGTTTTATTTAGGGGGGGGGGGGGGGTCGTGTAATGCGAGCAAGGATTGAGGGGGGGCGGAGTCTGGGTCACGTGGGGAGTGGGTGGAGTTAGGGTCACGTGGGAGAGAGGATTTAGGGGGAGAACCGGAAGGGGAAAGGGGAGTTGAGACGGAGTGAAACAGGAGGAGGCCACGCTGGGCAGGACGGAGAGAGTGGCGCGGTCGCCACGCGGTGGGAGACGTCGACACCGTCAGCCATCGGTGTCAGACGCAGAGAGCTAGCGGCTGTGGGAGGCTAGCTGTGTACGGGGCAGCAGTGAAGCTAGAGAGCGGAGCAGCGGTGTGGCTGCAAGGTGGAGCAGTAGGGAGACTGCCTAACGGAGCAGCAGGGAGACTGCATATCGGAGCAGCAGGGAGACTGCATATCGGAGCAGCCGAGTGGCTTTGGAGAGATCGTCGGGAGGGACGCGGGCCTGAGCGAGGACGCCGTAGTAACGAGATTCTACGAACCCAATAAAGGACAACGGAGATCGACATCTGAGAGAGAGTCCTTTATTACACATATATAGAAATGTTGCGCTCCAGAACTGTAGAGCTTCTGTCCAGTTTGGTGACTGCACGTTAATTGCTTTAAAGATAGTTTGCCATTGGACCTGGCTGTCGGCATCTAAATAGGTTCCATTTTTCCTCAAACTCCAACTCGAAACCGTACACAAGAAGCGTCAGACTAGGTCCATCAACACACATGGTGCAGATGCACGCGTCTGTCCTCAATGGCTCCCAACTGGTACTGGTTCGAGCCAGATCAGAAGCTGTCTGCAGTGGGTGCAGCCTCAGTGGTACACTGCTTGAGTGCAGAAATCAGTGTCCCCATTGCTCCTTAGCGCAGAATAGTGTTGTGGCCTTCAAAACAGTGTTCTGTCAATTATGTGAGTGTGGTGGCACATGCTCAATGTATGGTACAGCCGAGATGGCGCAATTAGAAGCCGGAGCCATCCACAGAAGCAATGAGATGCCTACAATAGGCAGTACAGCAAGAAGGTTGGTCACCTATCCGCACTTAATTTATTTTTACCTTGTAAAAATGCAGCTTTCGATATACTCTGGTTTCCATTTGCATCGAACAAGAATATTGAGACTTAATTGACGTTTCTCTGGTTGAACAAATCATTGTTACTGCGATATCTACTGCTCAGTAAGTTGGAGGGAGCAGGATGTAAACAAAAAATATTAAACTTGGTTTTACATTCTGAACAATTACGTGAGCTGCTCAAATAATAGAGGGAAGGTTACTAAATGTATGTGTTTCCACGTACCATGTAAAACCAATCAGATAAGTGCATCAACGTATTACTCAAATAGCATAATTACATCTTTGACAAATTATGAATACTCAAATTGGTAATTTAAAAGGCTTTTTATGGTAATTATATTCTCATGAATAATTTATACTGTAATATTTACTGGAAAGGCTTTTTTTCATGTGAATATGAGACAGCATAAATCAATCATAACAAAATTAACTAAGAGTTCAACTTCCTTTCAAAATCTAAGATTACATGCTGTTCACCAATTATGGTGCCGGTTTTTTTTTGTTTATCCTATTTCTCAATGGCTTGCTCTATGATTATTATATAACCGTGGTTATTGCCGCATTTTTAAGCTTCTGTGATCATTTTTTTATATGCAAAACGTCATTCTAGATTACATTAAGTTGGCTAAATATAATAGGAATGAGTGACTTGGCTGAATTCCCACAAAGTGATCGATAGGCCACATGGAGGAGCAACAGCTGCAAGATGTAAGCAGAAGTCCTCAAATTAATATTCAAAGTTATCTCACTTTGCTGACAGGATGGGATAGGCATGGCAGTTTGACCAGCTGATGTTGAGATTGACGAGACAAGTGGCTGGTCTCCTCTGACTTTTCGAGGTGCCACGGAAGCAAGATATTAACTCCCTCACTTGGTATGCAGAAGGTCGTAAATCCTGACCCTGAAGCCTGTATATTTGGAGTGTGTACGTTCTCCCCGTGGTTACGTGGATTTTTCTCTGGGTCCTCCGGTTTTCCCCTCCACATTTATAAACATGCATTTAGAGTATTTTGTTGCTATGGAATGTCACGTGATAAGCCACTTCGTTGAGCTTTCATTTGTGGCCAGGTCGATCTGAAAAAGAGCTATGTAGCTCAGTGGCCATTACCTGGTGAAATAAAAAATAGTTTGTTGTTTAGTTTAGAATTGCAGGTGAATATCTCCTCTTCCCTCACTGTTCCTCTTCCTTCATCTCCTTTGCTCTTCATGTAAACTAATGTGATCAATGTCCTCAAAATATTAACACAATGGTATAGCATACATTGTGGTGTTGTTTTTTGGGTACGAAGGTTTTCTGCCACATGCCAAACAATCAATAATGGAATTTGTTAGACAACCGAATGCAGGACCCTCCTGAAAAAAAGAGTCATAAGGTTCAGTGCCACTTTACTGTATAAATAAATAAAAGGTGTTAAGCTATGAAACGACCACTATGGATTCCAATGTAGTTTAATTATCTTAGCCAATCAACCTTATTGAAAATGTTTGGACAGGTTGACAAGTTAATCAAAATATAGCAGAACTGACGAGTTGTTGACAGAACATCATTGCATATTCTAAAAAGCTACTTGCCCAGATTTGTTTTTCTAGGAGAGCAGCTCCTTAAAACATTGTAACACTCTGAAAGAACATGTAATAGCTGAAGATTGAGTACTCAAGCGGCACTCAACTGTGTCTTGTTTCATCTTCAGTGGGCACAACGCTTTAAGACATACAGTATTTTCCTGGGTACATCGTGATGCTATTGAATTACCAAGGGAATGAGGCTTACCTGCAGATATCGCACAATCCGGCACATGGCATCATTGGCTAGAAACTCTCCAGTATATCTCCAAATGATATCTGTAAGGATGGTCACTAATCCTGTTAGGAGATCTGCAAAATACTCAGAAAGTAGACACACATTCAACTCAAATACAGCAATATTTTAACATTGAAAAACCAGGCAATGAACAGCAAATTATGAAACACTAAACATTTTGAGAATGGTTCCCGAGCAGTGAATTTATGAAAATTGGAAATGTATTATTTTTCAATGTAATACTTTTTCCTGTCTCCATTGGTGTGGAAAGATCTTTCAGAACGTGTATTCAAAGTCAAAGCACTTCCCTGCTCAAACGAGAAAAGGAGGACTCCTCTTCATCTCGGCTCCGAGCCGGTGGGTAGAAATTTTATATTCAAAGAGTGAGAGCCATTGTCTGCACATGTTTATCACTGCCGACCTCTCACATAGTGGTACTTACTCTATCGACCCATCGGAGATGATGGCCTGTGTAAAATCAAATTGCATTTGAACTCACAATTTTCAATATAAATTGGGTGCCCGAATCATAGAAATAATCGATCTGTGAAAAGTGTACGCTTTTATAAGTTAGAGAAAGAAAAAAAGATGTATGTCAAAGATAGAAATGTTGTATTTTTGCTGAATGAAAGACAATTGTTATAACCATAATCTTCCATGTCTGTTTTACATCAGTAAGCAGTTCAATTAGTAGAATACTATTGAATAATATATGTATTTACAGGAGTACGCTGCATTAAGTGTTGTTTAGCATGTATATTGTCAATTCATTATGGAGCATTTCCTTAAGTGTAATGTTTTGCATATGCGTTTTTTTCGTGCAATTTTTTTTACTGGGAATGCAGGTGGTGATATATAAGACCAGAATGTATGCGTATAGTGCGTGCCACCAAAAAGTCCCTCCACCCCTTATTCAGCCTCTGTCTGCCAGCTCACCATTGTGTGGTCGCTGCACACGTGTTAGGTAGAAATACATTGTTCGCTGATAGTTTTTAAAAGTACAAAGGGCTTAGAAAGACGAGGGAAAAACGCAAAGTAAATGATGATCATGCCTCTGGCAAGAAAAGGCAAAGCAAACGTGTAAATCAGAGGTAAAATTATAAGTTATAACTCATTTTGAAGCAAGTCAAAAGGCGGTCGTCAAATATTAACGGTGTGTGGCAAAAAAAATCTGCAAGTTCTTTAAACATCTCTGGGAAGTTTTATCTAATTATTTGTTTGTAGTATTAGTTAAAATGCATGTTATGATCATGCTATTTTTGTCCACTTCATGATATTTAGTCACGTGTCTTTTTCCAGAAATGTCGGCTCGGACGGCTTGGAACGGAACCCCTGATTTTAACACTATGTATATGAAAAATTAGTTTGCTTTAAATAATTTCGAGTTTAGTAGCATTTCTCAGGAATGCATCCCTTGTGAATAGCGGGGGATTCTTATATATTGCACTTAAATGTCTCAGCAACTAAAAGCGCCTTACATCGCATCTCGTCTCAAACATTCAAAGGGGACCCCAGTGGAAGCTGTCCCTGTGCAGCACGAGGCATTTCAGCACTGGCCTGCAAGCGGGCATTCGTAATTTATTCGAATCTGGCAAATTTGGATCCTGATGCCAGGAGACAACAACTTACTCTTTTCAAATGACATCACGGGATCTTTAACATCCACTGTGTAGTTTATGGCTCATACACCTGCGATATTAACCAGGTCAGCACCGCTATGAATCTCTGCAACAATGTCAGTGCCATGATGGCGCAATTACACGGAATAAAGCATAATTCATTTTTGACTTCAATTATACATTGGAAATATAACCTTGTGATTCAAATTTATTTATTGGTACAATATCCTAACACGCTGACATATGGACACACAGGATGTTACAAGTGAAGAAAGATTTTCATGATTATTCTCTCGTGACCAGGTAAACCATGACAACAGTGGTTACCTTTAAAAATGTGTAACTCAAAAGGTTAACTTATAAGCAGGGTTTCTAAATGCTCACCTATCTTCCTGCCCACCACTGCGCATCTTAATATGTTCACAAGTAATTTCAAGCCAATGTTGAGTTGTGACATTTCATACATTTGACAATTTGAAAACATAAATGCATCTTCAGTGTCCGTGATGGGGTGCTGTCACAGGGCAGGAGATTTCCGACGCGCATAATCGGCACACCCTTTAATGAGGAGGAGTATATCGTTTTCCATGCTGGGCCAGTAAAAGTCCTTTTTCAGTGTCGTCAACGTTTTGTGAACACCCAGATGCATCAATTTCTCGTGTATGGCTTTAGTAAGTTTTCGCCTAAGGACCGTAGGCACGACCAAGGAATAACGCTGGGACTCCCCTTCCCACCGCATGAGGAGTCCATCGTGCATTACAATGGATGGGTGACCCGCAGGGCCTGGCCCACAAGAAGCACGATGGCGCAATGTCAAGAGTGAGGCGTCATCAACCTGTAGCTTAGCCCAAGCATCATGGTCGAGATTCAAGACAGAATCACGTGGGTACTAAGCGCCTTCATCCTGCATTGTCCCTGCCGCCGCAAACACTGAGGGCACACCCTCTTGTGAGGGCTTACATTTCGACACCCCCGAGGCACACGTGCACACGACATGGGCGGCAAGCGGGACAACACGTCAGCGTTGACGTGCCGAGTGCCTTTCATGTGCACCACTGTGAATGAAAATCCTTGGAGGATTTTGAGCCATCAGGACAACTGCCCAGACAGCTGGTCGATGCGCATGGAGTACTGGAGGGCTGCATGGTCCGTGCGGACGACAAAGTCCCGTCTGTACAAATATGAACGATAGAGGAATCGACTCCTTTAAGCCACTACCCTTTCTGTGCCTTCGACAAGCTGGGAAAGGCCATGAGGGTGTGCAGTGGTTTAGCAATGGTTTCAAAATCCCTGACAAAACGCTGGTAGTATGAAGCAAATCCGATGAAACTGCGGACTTCCGCCACCGACTTGGGCACCTGCCACATGCGCACGCATGCAGTTTTCTCCGGATCTGTGGCAGCACTTACCATATGGCCCAATCATTTAACCGATGTCTGAAACAAATGACATTTGTGAGGTTTGAATTTCAACTTAGCTGCATGTACTTTCTCAAAGACCGAATGCAATCGTTGTACATGTTCGTCAAAGGTACTGCCAAAAACGATGACGTCGTGCAAATAAATTAGGCAGAATCCCATTGCAAACCTGCTAGGACCAATTCCATTAATTGCTGAAAGGTGGCTGGCGCCGAATTCAATCCCATCGGAAGACAATTGAAGTGGTAGAGCCCCTGGGGCGTGCGAAAAGTGTTTTTTGGTTTGGATTCGTTCTCAAGAAGAAATTGACAAAACCCGGACAGTAAATCGAGTGTAGAAAAAAACTGTGCGCCCGATAACGCATCTAGCGAGTCGTCCATACGAGGGAGGGGATATGCATCTGCCACCGATCTTATTTAACTTGCGGAAATCAACGCAGAATCGTAAGTTACCATCACCTTTTTTCACTAGACTATGGGCGCCCCCCACAGGCTATTGGACGGAGAAATAATATCAGCTGCCAGCATCTAATTCACAGCCTGGCGTACCTGTTTCTTCTCCACGGGGCTAAGTCTGTGGGAATTATTCCAAATTGGGGGCGATCACCCGTATTGATATGATGGTGGAGGAGAGGAGTGTGCCCAATATCAAATTTTCTGGTACTAAAGACATCGGGAAAAATCGTATAAGAGCCGGCGCAACTGAGCTCGTTGGGTTCTCGGAGCACAGCGATTCCAACCATGCGGAATCCGGCTCATCAGGTCTACCAACGCTTCCCGCGAACCCAGGAGCTAGCTCTGCATTATCAAAACACTGGGCCACCAAGGCGTGCACCAGGACAGTGCCCGCCTAAATCATAACGAGCGCATGCCCCGCATTAAGTACATGTAGGAATTTACACTATGAGATCTCTTTTACCAGTGGCAAAATATAATGGTAGGTTTTTACCCTTTTAACTGGTACAAAACTGACACCTTTATTCAAGGCATCATGTTTGCAATGACCACAACACAAGTAGTCAATAAAGCAAACAAAAAGAAGCAACTCTGATAAGGATAATAATATGCACTGTCCTTGAAGTTGATTGGCCCACACCCGAGACGGCTTTCTTTAGAGCCTAGTCCCCATTGGTGTAGGGCCAGATGACACCAGAAGGCGTACAACTCAAAAACAGTGCAATATCAGAGTATTGAGAGTTCGGGGTAAACATTTACACTATGAGATCTCTTTCACCAGTGGCAAAATATAATGGTAGGTTTTTACCCTTTTAACTGGTACAAAACTGACACCTTTATTCAAGGCATCATGTTTGCAATGACCACAACACAAGTAGTCAATAAAGCAAACAAAAAGAAGCAACTCTGATAAGGATAATAATATGCACTGTCCTTGAAGTTGATTGGCCCACACCCGAGACGGCTTTCTTTAGAGCCTAGTCCCCATTGGTGTAGGGCCAGATGACACCAGAAGGCGTACAACTCAAAAACAGTGCAATATCAGAGTATTGAGAGTTCGGGGTAAACATTTACACTATGAGATCTCTTTCACCAGTGGCAAAATATAATGGTAGGTTTTTACCCTTTTAACTGGTACAAAACTGACACCTTTATTCAAGGCATCATGTTTGCAATGACCACAACACAAGTAGTCAATAAAGCAAACAAAAAGAAGCAACTCTGATAAGGATAATAATATGCACTGTCCTTGAAGTTGATTGGCCCACACCCGAGACGGCTTTCTTTAGAGCCTAGTCCCCATTGGTGTAGGGCCAGATGACACCAGAAGGCGTACAACTCAAAAACAGTGCAATATCAGAGTATTGAGAGTTCGGGGCAAACATTTACACTATGAGATCTCTTTCACCAGTGGCAAAATATAATGGTAGGTTTTTACCCTTTTAACTGGTACAAAACTGACACCTTTATTCAAGGCATCATGTTTGCAATGACCACAACACAAGTAGTCAATAAAGCAAACAAAAAGAAGCAACTCTGATAAGGATAATAATATGCACTGTCTTTGAAGTTGATTGGCCCACACCCGAGACGGCTTTCTTTAGAGCCTAGTCCCCATTGGTGTAGGGCCAGATGACACCAGAAGGCGTACAACTCAAAAACAGTGCAATATCAGAGTATTGAGAGTTCGGGGTAAACATTTACACTATGAGATCTCTTTTACCAGTGGCAAAATATAATGGTAGCTTTTTACCCTTTTAACTGGTACAAAACTGACACCTTTATTCAAGGCATCATGTTTGCAATGACCACAACACAAGTAGTCAATAAAGCAAACAAAAAGAAGCAACTCTGATAAGGATAATAATATGCACTGTCCTTGAAGTTGATTGGCCCACACCCGAGACGGCTTTCTTTAGAGCCTAGTCCCCATTGGTGTAGGGCCAGATGACACCAGAAGGCGTACAACTCAAAAACAGTGCAATATCAGAGTATTGAGAGTTCGGGGTGAACATTTACACTATGAGATCTCTTTCACCAGTGGCAAAATATAATGGTAGGTTTTTACCCTTTTAACTGGTACAAAACTGACACCTTTATTCAAGGCATCATGTTTGCAATGACCACAACACAAGTAGTCAATAAAGCAAACAAAAAGAAGCAACTCTGATAAGGATAATAATATGCACTGTCTTTGAAGTTGATTGGCCCACACCCGAGACGGCTTTCTTTAGAGCCTAGTCCCCATTGGTGTAGGGCCAGATGACACCAGAAGGCGTACAACTCAAAAACAGTGCAATATCAGAGTATTGAGAGTTCGGGGTAAACATTTACACTATGATATCTCTTTTACCAGTGGCAAAATATAATGGTAGCTTTTTACCCTTTTAACTGGTACAAAACTGACACCTTTATTCAAGGCATCATGTTTGCAATGACCACAACACAAGTAGTCAATAAAGCAAACAAAAAGAAGCAACTCTGATAAGGATAATAATATGCACTGTCCTTGAAGTTGATTGGCCCACACCCGAGACGGCTTTCTTTAGAGCCTAGTCCCCATTGGTGTAGGGCCAGATGACACCAGAAGGCGTACAACTCAAAAACAGTGCAATATCAGAGTATTGAGAGTTCTCTCTATGTATCTTGGTGATATCTGTCTGCTTATATGTCTGTCTATAATTTTTCTGGTTAGAATTTTTTGTTGCTATTTCATTTATACCTGATGATGATTGCTTGTTTTGCAATCGAAACGTTGTGATTTTAATTTTAATTTTTATTTTATTTTACTTTTATTAATTTTAATTTTTTACCTACGTGACTTTACCGAAAAAACCTAACAATATGAATCCTTGCAGTCACGAAAGCTTCAAATCTAGAATTGAATCACTTCTACGGGGAAGTTCCAAGTTTATCTTTTTCTCTCTCTCTGGGTTTTTGTTTTCTCTATCTGCCTGTGTATTGAGTGTACTTTTTTCTGTCTACACTCGTTTTTTGTCGTTCTTATGTTCTGCTCTGTCTGTGTGTCTCCGTTCCTTTGGTTTTATGTTTTGTCTTTGTTTGGAATTTTCATACTTAAATTCTAACTTAGCAATCTTTGAAATACGTAATCGACCAGGCTATGCGTTTATTGTGTGTTGACCGACTCTAATTGTTGTATTAGATAACATTTCGATATTTTGCTAGGTTATTTAATTTAGTGTGTTCTTTCTCCCTCTCTCCTAACGTTCAAACTTGTCTTACTTTACTACGCGTTTTCCGCACTCATTGACATGTACATTTTTTATCTAACCCCCTCCATCTCTCTGCCCCCGCCCCCTCTGCCGATTTAAGTCCACTCAACAGAGACGATCTCCCGCTCTGTACCTGTGTTACTCTCTCTATGTTTCTTGGTGATATCTGTCTGCTTATATGTCTGTCTATAGTTTTTCTGGTTAGAATTTTTTGTTGCTATTTCATTTATACCTGATGAGGATTGCTTGTGTTGCAATCGAAACGTCGTGATTTTTATTTTTTATTTTATTTTACTTTTATAAATTTTTATTAAAATGTTTTATCTACGTGACTTTACCGAAAAAACCTAAGAATATGAATCCTTGCAGTCACGAAAGCTTCAAATCTAGAATTGAAGCACTTCTACGGGGAAGTTCCAAGTTTATCTTTTTCTCTCTCTCTGGGTTTTTGTTTTCTCTATCTGCCTGTGTATTTAATGTACTTTTTTCTGTCTACACTCGTTTTTTGTCGTTCTTATGTTCTGCTCTGTCTGTGTGTCTCCGTTCCTTTTGTTTTATGTTTTGTCTTTCTTTGGAATTTTCACACTTAAATTCTAACTTAGCAATCTTTGAAATACGTAATCGACCAGGCTATGCGTTAATTGTGTGTTGACCGACTCTCTGTGTTGTATTACATAACATTTCGATATTTTGCTAGGTTATTTAATTTAGTGTGTTCTTTCTCCCTCTCTCCTAATGTTCAAACTTGTCTTACTTTACTACGCGTTTTCGGCACTCATTGAAATGTAACTTTTTTACGCGTTTTCCGCACTCATTGACATGTACATTTTTTATCTAACCCCCTCCATCTCTCTGCCCCCGCCCCCTCTGCCTATTTAAGGCCATTCAACAGAGACGATCTCCCTCTCTGTACCTGTGTTACTTTCTCTCTATGTATCTTGGTGATATCTGTCTGCTTATATGTCTATCTATAGTTTTTCTGGTTAGAATTTTTTGTTGCTATTTCATTTATACCCGATGATGATTGCTTGTGTTGCAATCGAAACGTCGTGATTTTTATTTTTTATTTTATTTTTATTAATTTTTATTTAAAATTTTTACCTACGTGACTTTACCGAAAAAACCTAAGAATATGAATCCTTGCAGTCACGAAAGCTTCAAATCTAGAATTGAAGCACTTCTACGGGGAAGTTCCAAGTTTATCTTTTTCTCTCTCTCTGGGTTTTTGTTTTCTCTATCTGCCTGTGTATTTAGTGTACTTTTTTCTGTCTAAAATCGTTTTTTGTCGTTCTTATGTTCTGCTCTGTCTGTGTGTCTCCGTTCCTTTTGTTTTATGTTTTGTCTTTCTTTGGAATTTTCACACTTAAATTCTAACTTAGCAATCTTTGAAACTCGTAATCGACCAGGCTATGCGTTAATTGTGTGTTGACCGACTCTCTGTGTTGTATTACATAACATTTCGATATTTTGCTAGGTTATTTAATTTAGTGTGTTCTTTCTCCCTCTCTCCTAATGTTCAATCTTGTCTTACTTTCCTACGCGTTTTCCACACTCATTGACATGTACATTTTTTACGCGTTTTCCGCACTCATTGACATGTACATTTTTTATCTTACCCCCTCCATCTCTCTGCCCCCGCCCCCTCTGCCGATTTAAGTCCACTCAACAGAGACGATCTCCCGCTCTGTACCTGTGTTACTCTCTCTCTATGTTTCTTGGTGATATCTGTCTGCTTATATGTCTGTCTATAGTTTTTCTGGTTAGAATTTTTTGTTGCTATTTCATTTATACCTGATGAGGATTGCTTGTGTTGCAATCGAAACGTCGTGATTTTTATTTTTTATTTTATTTTACTTTTATTAATTTTTATTAAAATGTTTTACCTACGTGACTTTACCGAAAAAACCTAAGAATATGAATCCTTGCAGTCACGAAAGCTTCAAATCTAGAATTGAAGCACTTCTACGGGGAAGTTCCAAGTTTATCTTTTTCTCTCTCTCTGGGTTTTTGTTTTCTCTATCTGCCTGTGTATTTAGTGTACTTTTTTCTGTCTAAACTCGTTTTTTGTCGTTCTTATGTTCTGCTCTGTCTGTGTGTCTCCGTTCCTTTTGTTTTATGTTTTGTCTTTCTTTGGAATTTTCACACTTAAATTCTAACTTAGCAATCTTTGAAACTCGTAATCGACCAGGCTATGCGTTAATTGTGTGTTGACCGACTCTCTGTGTTGTATTACATAACATTTCGATATTTTGCTAGGTTATTTAATTTAGTGTGTTCTTTCTCCCTCTCTCCTAATGTTCAAACTTGTCTTACTTTACTACGCGTTTTCGGCACTCATTGACATGTTAATTTTTTACGCGTTTTCCGCACTCATTGATATGTACATTTTTTATCTAACCCCCTCCATCTCTCTGCCCCCGCCCCCTCTGCCTATTTAAGGCCATTCAACAGAGACGATCTCCCTCTCTGTACCTGTGTTATTCTCTCTCTATGTATCTTGGTGATATCTGTCTGCTTATATGTCTATCTATAGTTTTTCTGGTTAGAATTTTTTGTTGCTATTTCATTTATACCCGATGATGATTGCTTGTGTTGCAATCGAAACGTCGTGATTTTTATTTTTTATTTTATTTTTATTAATTTTTATTTAAAATTTTTACCTACGTGACTTTACCGAAAAAACCTAAGAATATGAATCCTTGCAGTCACGAAAGCTTCAAATCTAGAATTGAAGCACTTCTACGGGGAAGTTCCAAGTTTATCTTTTTCTCTCTCTCTGGGTTTTTGTTTTCTCTATCTGCCTGTGTATTTAGTGTACTTTTTTCTGTCTAAAATCGTTTTTTGTCGTTCTTATGTTCTGCTCTGTCTGTGTGTCTCCGTTCCTTTTGTTTTATGTTTTGTCTTTCTTTGGAATTTTCACACTTAAATTCTAACTTAGCAATCTTTGAAACTCGTAATCGACCAGGCTATGCGTTAATTGTGTGTTGACCGACTCTCTGTGTTGTATTACATAACATTTCGATATTTTGCTAGGTTATTTAATTTAGTGTGTTCTTTCTCCCTCTCTCCTAATGTTCAATCTTGTCTTACTTTCCTACGCGTTTTCCACACTCATTGACATGTACATTTTTTACGCGTTTTCCGCACTCATTGACATGTACATTTTTTATCTTACCCCCTCCATCTCTCTGCCCCCGCCCCCTCTGCCGATTTAAGTCCACTCAACAGAGACGATCTCCCGCTCTGTACCTGTGTTACTCTCTCTCTATGTTTCTTGGTGATATCTGTCTGCTTATATGTCTGTCTATAGTTTTTCTGGTTAGAATTTTTTGTTGCTATTTCATTTATACCTGATGAGGATTGCTTGTGTTGCAATCGAAACGTCGTGATTTTTATTTTTTATTTTATTTTACTTTTATTAATTTTTATTAAAATGTTTTACCTACGTGACTTTACCGAAAAAACCTAAGAATATGAATCCTTGCAGTCACGAAAGCTTCAAATCTAGAATTGAAGCACTTCTACGGGGAAGTTCCAAGTTTATCTTTTTCTCTCTCTCTGGGTTTTTGTTTTCTCTATCTGCCTGTGTATTTAGTGTACTTTTTTCTGTCTAAACTCGTTTTTTGTCGTTCTTATGTTCTGCTCTGTCTGTGTGTCTCCGTTCCTTTTGTTTTATGTTTTGTCTTTCTTTGGAATTTTCACACTTAAATTCTAACTTAGCAATCTTTGAAACTCGTAATCGACCAGGCTATGCGTTAATTGTGTGTTGACCGACTCTCTGTGTTGTATTACATAACATTTCGATATTTTGCTAGGTTATTTAATTTAGTGTGTTCTTTCTCCCTCTCTCCTAATGTTCAAACTTGTCTTACTTTACTACGCGTTTTCGGCACTCATTGACATGTTAATTTTTTACGCGTTTTCCGCACTCATTGATATGTACATTTTTTATCTAACCCCCTCCATCTCTCTGCCCCCGCCCCCTCTGCCTATTTAAGGCCATTCAACAGAGACGATCTCCCTCTCTGTACCTGTGTTATTCTCTCTCTATGTATCTTGGTGATATCTGTCTGCTTATATGTCTGTCTATAGTTTTTCTGGTTAGAATTTTTTGTTGCTATTTCATTTATACCTGATGATGATTGCTTGTGTTGCAATCGAAACGTCGTGATTTTTATTTTTATTTCATTTTACTTTTATTAATTTAAATTTTGGCCTACGTGACTTTACCGAAAAAACCTAAGAATATGAATCCTTGCAGTCACGAAAGCTTCAAATCGAGAATTGAACCACTTCTACGGGGAAGTTCCAAGTTTATCTTTTTCTCTCTCTCTGGGTTTTTGTTTTCTCTATCTGCCTGTGTATTTAGTGTACTTTTTTCTGTCTACACTCGTTTTTTGTCGTTCTTATGTTCTGCTCTGTCTGTGTGTCTCCGTTCCTTTTGTTTTATGTTTTGTCTTTCTTTGGAATTTTCACACTTAAATTCTAACTTAGCAATCTTTGAAATACGTAATCGACCAGGCTATGCGTTAATTGTGTGTTGACCGACTCTCTGTGTTGTATTACATAACATTTCGATATTTTGCTAGGTTTTTTAATTTAGTGTGTTCTTTCTCCCTCTCTCCTAATGTTCAAACTTGTCTTACTTTACTACGCGTTTTCGGCACTCATTGACATGTAAATTTTTTACGCGTTTTCCGCACTCATTGACATGTACATTTTTTATCTTACCCCCTCCATCTCTCTGCCCCCGCCCCCTCTGCCGATTTAAGTCCACTCAACAGAGACGATCTCCCGCTCTGTACCTGTGTTACTCTCTCTCTATGTTTCTTGGTGATATCTGTCTGCTTATATGTCTGTCTATAGTTTTTCTGGTTAGAATTTTTTGTTGCTATTTCATTTATACCTGATGAGGATTGCTTGTGTTGCAATCGAAACGTCGTGATTTTTATTTTTTATTTTATTTTACTTTTATTAATTTTTATTAAAATGTTTTACCTACGTGACTTTACCGAAAAAACCTAAGAATATGAATCCTTGCAGTCACGAAAGCTTCAAATCTAGAATTGAAGCACTTCTACGGGGAAGTTCCAAGTTTATCTTTTTCTCTCTCTCTGGGTTTTTGTTTTCTCTATCTGCCTGTGTATTTAGTGTACTTTTTTCTGTCTACACTCGTTTTTTGTCGTTCTTATGTTCTGCTCTGTCTGTGTGTCTCCGTTCCTTTTGTTTTATGTTTTGTCTTTCTTTGGAATTTTCACACTTAAATTCTAACTTAGCAATCTTTGAAATACGTAATCGACCAGGCTATGCGTTAATTGTGTGTTGACCGACTCTCTGTGTTGTATTACATAACATTTCGATATTTTGCTAGGTTATTTAATTTAGTGTGTTCTTTCTCCCTCTCTCCTAATGTTCAAACTTGTCTTACTTTACTACGCGTTTTCCACACTCATTGACATGTACATTTTTTATCTAACCCCCTCCATCTCTCTGCCCCCGCCCCCTCTGCCTATTTAAGGCAACTCAACAGAGACGATCTCCCTCTCTGTACCTGTGTTACTCTCTCTCTATGTATCTTGGTGATATCTGTCTGCTTATATGTCTGTCTATAGTTTTTCTGGTTAGAAATTTTTTGTTGCTATTTCATTTATACCTGATGATGATTGCTTGTGTTGCAATCGAAACGTCGTGATTTTTATTTTTATTTTATTTTACTTGTATTAATTTTACTTTTTTACCTACGTGACTTTACCGAAAAAACCAAAGAATATGAATCCTTGCAGTCATGAAAGCTTCAAATCTAGAATAGATTCATCGGCAAGATTATGCAATTAACGAAATTGAATGACTAAGACACTTTTTATTCATGTAACTCGACGGCAGCAACTGCTTTGCACGTGCAGTTGATATTGAACGCACCACCTTGAAATGGCAACCCTTTTTGAAACACAAAGATAACTTTTTGAAAGTATTATTTGGGTGCGTGTTGTGTGTGCGTTGTTCCCTTGTAAAATTAATTGTTTTTTTAGAGCCGGGAGTTGTGTCATTAGCTTGTGGGGTGGGGAAGGGGAGATACAACCAGCGGCCAGAGAGGTTCTCTCTCGCTTGGGCGTGGCCGCAGCGAGCCGGTCCTGCTCCCTCGCTCGGGCGTGTCTCTGCTCGCGCGCTCTCTCTCTCCACTGCTAGATGAGTGGTGTCGGCACGACACTCGCCGTCGTGGCGCGCGATGATTCCGTCGTCGGATAGCGCGCCGTCCCTCCGCTGCTGGATGATGAGTCGGCACGACGCTCGGTGACGCCCGGGTGTGCTGCTCGTGCGCTCTCTCTCTCCACTGCTAGATGAGTGGCGTCGGCACGACGCTCTTTGAAGAAACTTGGTTGCTTGGCACTTGATGGTGCCTGGGGCTTGGTGCTGCTTGTGCACTCTCTCTCCTCCGCTGCTGGATAGAGCGGCGTTGGCACGATGTTCGCCGTCGTGGTGCGATGATTCCGTCGTCCACTGCTGGACGTCTTGTCTGTTCTCAGCGGGTGCTGGTTGGTGTGTGTGTGTATCAAACACATGGCGCATTCGATGGCGCTCTCCTCTTCCTCATTTTCTCCGTGTTCTCTCCTTGATCGCTGCCAGCTTCACACGGACACCCGCCCTTACTTCAGGGCTGCGTTGGCTCAGACTCTGGACGACGCGGCTGTGCGCGCTCACCGGCTTGGAGCGCTCTGGCGATGAACGATGCTGTCGTTCCTTGCTGGGTGGACGTTGGGTTGACGTTGAGTTGACTTCGCTATTGCTCGAAAATAATAACTGGAATCTCCGTCAGTTTCACTCGCACTTAACCACACCTCGCCACTTCGTTCTGCGAGAAGCGGCACCGGCCATCGGTATCGGTGTTTGCTCCCTCACGACGCTCCGCCTGCCGGAGCACGGCTGAAACCCAGCCTCGACCCAGGCTGAACTCAGACTTCTGCGACTCTAACGACCCCTCCTCGTTCCATTTCTCCTCGAGGCACGATGCGCCCCAGCTCCCTTGCGAGCCCCGTCGCAACGCCGTGTCGCAAGCCGAGAGCAAGACTGAGCGCGACTCGAACCAGACTGCACTGCGTGATGTGCGTTTGTGTTTAAAACCCAAAAAACGTGAACCCCTCCCCTCTGCGCATCTCTTGCGAGAGAAACAACAACAGAAAAACAGATACCCTCGGAATGTCAGGTCATAAACCCTTTTCGCAACCCTCTAACTCCCTAAGTATTTATGGTGCCATCTGTTTGTGCCGGACCGTTGGAAGACAAAGGTGGCTGGGGAAGGTCCTGACGTTTGCAGTTTTTAATGGCATTCCACGTTTCCCAGATGCCTGTCGTGGAATGTGACGAGTAGTGGGTTGTTTTCATTATTTAATTAAAAAATATATATATAAAAAAAAATGTTAGCCTAATTATTCTTAATATTAATTTTTGGAAAAAGGGGGATAGATACAACAATTCGCCGTTTTAAAAATTATTAGTGGTCGATTTGGCCACTGGCGATTTTTAAACAAAATAAATGCCGCTTTTTTCCGTTATGAACCCATCAGCCGCCCTCGTGTTTCTGCTGTTATCCCTTACAACGCGCGCGTACGTGAAGTATTGGAAATGACGGCAGGAAACTCCTTGATGGGTAACACACTTCTTTTATTAAATCTTCGCTTATCTCGATACAACGTGTGGTCTCTATTCTTCCGAGTATGGTCACCAGACACCGGTACAACTCGTAACCTCTATTCTTCTTATAACACACTGTACTCGTCTCGTGTAGACCCTATGCCTCTGGCTACACACACATCACTCGTCTCGTGTAGACTCTTCTCGTGTAGACTCGTCTCGTGTAGACCCTATGCCTCTGGCTACACACACATCACTCGTCTCGTGTAGACTCTTCTCGTGTAGACTCGTCTCGTGTAGACCCTATGCCTCTGGCTACACCCACATCACTCGTCTCGTGTAGACTCTTCTCGTGTAGACTCTTCTCGTGTAGACTCGTCTCGTGTAGACCCTATGCCTCTGGCTACACCCACATCACTCGTCTCGTGTAGACTCTAGGCCCTGGCTACACACTCTGCATGCTGACACTGCATGCTCCCCCTACACTCCGCCTCTGGGTTACACAGAGTCCCGGTCCTCACAGGACAGCGGGACTAGGTACCGCAGGGCCCTATCTCTTCCTCCCGTCTTCAGTCTTCGCTGGTTACACTCTCCCCGTGCGCCTGTGCGCATCACCTTATATAGTCCCTCCTCCCGGGAGACGGAGCGGATGCGGACCTCGATGCGAGCATCGCTTCTTAGTGAACCAATCCCAACGCGCTATCTCTACGATCCTCTTTTCCCCAACGCGTGTTTCCACTCACCAACCAATCACGCCGCGCTGCCACCCGATCACTCCCACACCAGCGCGTCACCGGCACCCAGCCAATCAGCACCACACAACCCACGATGCCGCGCTGACCCCTGATCCCTCACCGTCAGCGCGCGTCACCACACACACATCCAATCACGACGCGCTGGCACCTGATCGCTACCCCAGCGCGTATCACCACTACATCACCCCCCCCCCACATAGCTCGCAGCCGTCCCGGCTGCTAACCAACAACCTCCCACATCGTTAACACAACAAAACCCAGTGTGCCCCGTAACACAGCAACAACAACACAACAGCAACCTATGTACAATTTGACAATTAACACAAGAAAAGTTAACAATACCACGCACAACAACTTATAAGAAGCTATATACATACATAGCAGGCGTGACCAAAAAGATCTCCAAAATTCTAAACAAACATAAGATCCAAGTCCGATTCAGTACAGTGCATAAAATCCGTGATCTGATTCCATCTGTGAAGGATGTCGTTCCTGACTTACAGTATCCTGGAGTCTACAAATTGAGTTGCATTTGTGGTGATTGCTACATTGGAGAAACAAAACGTCATGTTGCTGATCGTGTCCGCGAGCACAAGTCAGATCTGAAACACGGCAGAACTGATTCTTCGGCCGTTGCCGATCATTGCTACAACTCGGCGGGCTCTCATGAAATTGTCTTTTCCGAGACCAAGGTTCTCTGCAAACCTCCGGGCTACCATCAAAGGTTTGTACACGAAGCCATACAAATATACAAACACAGACATAATTTCAACCGTGATGATGGGTACAAACTCAGTAATCACTGGAAAGATGTTATTAACCACGCAAAAAAGACTTAATTACACTTTTTGGACCATCTTATCTGACAGGCACTATTTTAATTTACTTCACCGAGTGTTAACATCCACAGTGTTTAACAGTAATCTCTTCATTGTTCTTTGATCACCGCTCGCCACGTTTCCATTCATTGTGTTGAGCACTACGTGATGTCTTTGATCACCGCTCGCCCTCCGTCCCGGCGCGTCTCCATTCATTGTGTTGAGCACTGCGTGCAGTCTTTGATCGCCGCTCGCCCTCCGTCCCGACACGTCTCCATTCATTGTGTTGAGCACTGCGTGCAGTCTTTGATCACCGCTCCTCCTCCCTCCCGATACGTTTCCATTCATTGGCTACCACAGCCTGATAAGCTCTCCCTTCCCCCCCTCTCCACCTCCCTTCAACTTGCTTATAAGGGATTACATCTTGAATCATTGCTTCACTTGATGCAGCTAATTCGGCTGTGACGGTCCCACCTGATGACGGAGACTTGTGTTGCCTCCGAAACGTCGTGAATTTTATTTTGTTTTATTTTACTTTCATTAATTTTAATGTTTTTACCTACGTGACTTTACCGAAAAAATCTGAGAATATATATACAGCCCGACGAACAACATAATAAAAGCGATTTCTAGAAAATGAACGCGCCCAGCGTCTCTGCAACCACCGCAGTGACGAGGCGCTCCCACTGCCTCGACTCCTCACGTGGCAGGTCAAACAAAGTAGCGCGACCTGGCGCGAGTCCGTCTGGCCGGTCCGTCATATGGGACGGGACACTGACGACCGTCCGGCGGCTCCGGCTGCTCTAGACGGCGTGGAACGGGCCTGAAAGGGCCGGCCCCGCCGCGAAGATCCGGCCGCCGGTGGTCGGCAGCTGTCAGTTCCGAGACACCTGGGAGCAGATCAGGCGGAGACATGTGAGGATCAGGCAGAGACATTTCCCCCTTAGGGTCGTCGGTCACGTCACATGCTCGGCCCTCACGACACGATGG
Source organism: Lampetra fluviatilis (assembly GCF_964198595.1). Classification (NCBI taxonomy): domain Eukaryota; kingdom Metazoa; phylum Chordata; class Hyperoartia; order Petromyzontiformes; family Petromyzontidae; genus Lampetra; species Lampetra fluviatilis. The sequence continues at coordinate 21,974,089 of NC_136275.1, read as the reverse complement.
GAGGCCATATGGAGGCGAGAACGGTTTCAGTCGGGAGGGGTGGACGTACCACCGTCGTTTTCCCCATTTTATCTGAACGCACTGGGGCCGTGCAACGCGCACGACCTCCACGGGCCCCCGCCATGGCCTCAACAATTTAGGCGACGTAGCCAAGGGTGCCTGAGGGCAATGCAGCCAGGCCCTGTCACCAGGTTTCCATTCGTGCACGGACACCTTCCGTGCCCGCAACCGTTCATTAGCAATTTGGCGAGCCCGTGAATTAAGCCGTGCGGCCTCCCTTGCCTCTGTCAGCTTGTGAATATTGAATTTAATGTGTTCTGCCAATTTAGAAGTAGTTCGTGGAGCGGACAGGCCAAGCTGCGTTTCCATGGACGGGTCGGCTTCCCGACCATACATCAAATAGAATGGGGAAAAACCCGTCGCTGCATGGGGGGCCATTCTATACGCGGCAAGGACCCCCGGGACCTGCAGGTCCCAATCTACATGTGCCTCACACACCTGCTGGCACAGCATAGAAGTCAAAGTCTTATGAAGTCTCTCCACCATCCCGTCTGTCTGCGGGTGGTACGGGGAGGTACACACCTTTTTGGTACCCAACAGATCGCACACCTCTTGCAACAATTTACTCGAAAAATTTTTACCTTGGTCGGTCAGCAAGCGTTCGGGAGCCCCCTTGTCCATAGCCCTGGACAAAGGCGTCCGTCACGGCCGCTGCCGACTGGTTGGCGAGAGGCCACGCCATAGGCCACCGGGTGAAATATTCGACCCCCACCAACAGGTATTTATTCCCTCTAGGCGTGACTGGAAAAGGCCCCAGAATATCGAGAGCAACGAGCTCGTTAGTGCACGAGACCTGAATAGATTGCAGCGGTGGATTAGCTGGTACGGGCGGTGGTTTCCGTCTGGCGCACTCAACGCACCCCTTCAGAATATTTACCACGTCACTCCCCATTCCTGGCCAATAATAGTCACGCTGAAGCAGGGCAAGCGTTTTGTTTACTCCCAAATGCAAGAGGCGTTCGTGTGCGGCCAAAACAACTTCCCCCCTTACAGCAGAAGGCACCACCAGCGCATGCCGCCGGGACAAACTGTCCCATCTCATCAACATGCCTTGTTTAAGTACATAGGAGCCAGTTCGCTCCTGGTCCTCCTTAGGACCTCCCACTCTGCGGCGCAATGCTAGCAGGGAGCTGTCCGCCATTTGGAGGCGGCCCCACTCCCCCAGCGACAGTGAGAGCAGCGAGTCCCGATTCTGAGAGGCAGCGGGGACATCCCCGATTGGCGCGCTCGCAGTCGCAGCCAATTCCCCCTTATCTTCCACAACCGGCGGTTTACAGCGCGCCGATCCCGATAGACACGCACATTTCTGACAAGGCAACAATCTCGACAGGGCATCGGCATTTGTGTGTCGCAAACCCTTTCGGTATGTGGTCGTGAACTGATAGTCTTGGAGGACTTCCAACCACCGAGACAATTGGCCCGAGGGTTGGGCGACCCTCAATGAATACTGTAGCGCCGCGTGGTCCGTCCGGACCGTAAAGTGACGACCATAGAGATACGGTCTGAACTGTTGTACAAAAAAAACAATGGCGAGCAGTTCACGACGGGTGACGCAGTAGCGCTGCTCCGCCGGAGACAACACCCTGCTACCATAAGCGACCACCCTTTCGACTCCCCCAACGACCTGAGACAGTACCCCCCCAATGCCCGTGTTGCTAGCATCCGTGTCTAGCAAGAAGGGACTCGCAAAATCCGGATAACGCAAGGGTGGGGCACCCACCAAGGCGTCCCGGAGGGCGCAGAACGCGGCCTCCTCTTCCGGTCCCCATTGGAACTTCACACCCTTCGCCGTTAGAGCGTGCAAGGGTTTTGCAATAGTGGCGAAGTGCTCAACGAATCGGCGGTAATACGAGGCAAACCCGATGAAACTGCGCACATCTGCAACAGACGTGGGTGTCGGCCATGAACTGACACAGTCCGTCTTCGCGGGATCGGTAGAGATCCCCGAAGAGTCGACAATGTGACCCAAGTATCTAACGGACTTACGAAAAAGGTGGCATTTGGCCGGTTTAAATTTCAATTTAGCCGATCGCATTCGCAAGAACACCCCTCTCAATCGCTGGAGGTGTTCCTCAAATGTTTTACTGAAAACAATGACATCGTCAAGGTAAATCAAGCACGTCTCCCATTGCAAGCCCGACAAAACCAACTCCATAAGGCGCTGAAACGTCGCTGGAGAGGAGTGAAGTCCCATGGGTAACCGGTTAAACTGGAACAGGCCCCCTGGAGTCCGGAATGCTGTCTTAGGTTTAGACTCTTCGTCGAGTGGCAACTGCCAGAATCCCGATAACAAATCAAGAGTCGAAAAATATCGCGCACCAGACAATGCATCGAGGGACTCGTCCATCCTGGGGAGCGGATACGCGTCAGCCACAGAGATCTTATTCAGGCGACGGAAATCTACGCAAAATCGCAAGGACCCGTCTTGCTTCTTAACCAGCACAATAGGTGCTCCCCACGGACTGGAGGAAGGCGAAATAATGTCGGCTTCAAGCATATTGTTAACAGCCGACTGAACATGTTCCTTTTCAGCAGGACTCAGCCGGAAGGGATTTAACCTAACCGGTGCCGCATCGCCCGTGTCAATGTGGTGGCGTAACAAATCCGTACACCCAATGTCATATTTATGTTTACTGAACACATCAGAAAATTCCATTAGTAACTCGCGCAGCGCACCCAACTGCACCCCTGACAAATCGTCCGAGCCCGCGCACAGCGAATGGACCCATTCAAGGTCCTCCCTCGGTTCAATGTTCCGCGTGGGGCTCGGATCAATGTGCGCAACCAGCCGCTCCTCCGCAGGAACCCGCGCCGCGTGAGCCAGCACGGTACCCTGCTGAATGACGGCTGGCCGCGATCCAGCGTTTAAAACCATCACAAACGGATCCTTGTCCGACCGAACCAAAGTGTGAGCCACCGACAAATCGACCCCCCCGACAGCCCTGTTAGAAGGACCCAAAAGCATGCCTTGTTCCGAAGTCCCCTCCACCCATGGTTTCCGCAACCGGAGGGGAATTAACATCTGTGAACCCGGGGGCACGTGCACGGTCTGCGTCGCCAATGCTTGTATCGTGGCGCACGCCGTCCGAATCTCAGTAGGGCTCGTCATAAATGAAATATGGCGACCCGAAGGTAGTTCAATGCAACGCTGATCGATTAGAATTTTAATGGGCATTTTAGCCAAAAAATCAGTGCCCAATAGACAAGGAACCGCCAAAGAAGACGAAACGAAAACGGGTCCCGACAATTTGATATCTCCAATGCAAATGGACGCCCTAATCTGACCGATAATGCCCAACGATCCCCCATTAGCGGCGAAAAATGGCACATCCACTGGGAGCAGCGGACGGCACTGGACGGGGAGAATGTTATAAATGAGGTCAGATATAATAGTCGCCGACGCCCCCGTGTCCACCAATACCCTGACCTCTACCCCATCAATGGAACCCGCAACAACGGATGAACCCGCTGAAGCAGCCACAATTCTATGCCCCAACTCCGACCACTCAATGTCTCTCCGGTCCCGGCCGAACCCCCCTCGCCGAACCGAATCCCCGAACCCTAACCGGCCCTCTTCCGTCACCCCGCGACGGCCCATGCGTGTCGAGTGTGTGGGCCGAGCATGTGAGGTGCCGCGACTTGCCGGGGTTTGTAGGGATGCCTTGGGGCCTTGGTCGTCGTCCAGCCGAGATCCCATGGCGCGCTGACGGGGAGCGCGGCACCCTGACGCCACGTGGCCCCGGAGGCCGCAGTTGTAGCACGTGATGAGGGTCGTCGGTGATCTCGGTTGCTCCAGCTTGCGGGCCGATCGCAGAGGCGACCGACCCCCCGACCTCCAGTCCCCCGGTCGTCCCGCGGTGAACGCCTCCTCTCGCGGACTGACGACTTGGGGTTCGGTGATCACCGGACCCGGAGCTGAGGCCACGGCAGCGTTGCAGACGACCCCCTGTTTGCGTTGACGGGCCTCGTGCGCTTGTATACTCGTAGCGACCCGTAAGGAAGAAATGTCGATCTCGTCTGCCGTGTTGATGGGGACCCCCAGGTCCTGCGCCAACGTAAGCAGCTGCTCCAAAACCATCGCATCCTGGCCCTCCTCATCCATCCGAGGGAATGCAGCATCGGCGAGAGCCAGCAACGCCGTGCGATAGGCAAGCGCGGTCTCCGTGTCCGCCTTCCGCCTCGCGTAAAAATGATGGCGGCACGCCGATGGAGGTCCGTAGACCCTGGCCATGAGACCCAGTGCTGCCTTAAGCGTGGAGCGGTCCGACCGCCGAGCTGACATGAAGGCCACGAGCGCGTTGTCGTCCAACATGGCAGGCAGTGCCCGCAGCGCCGTAGCATCGGACCAGGCAGACATCTCCTGATGCGCCAAAAACCTGCGCTGAAACTGGCCCCAGTCCCCTCCATCCGCCTTGAAGGCTGACAATGCGGGGAGGCGCTGTTGAAAAATGAAGTCGTCCTCCGCGTCGTGGTTCCTTCCCGCCGCACCGTCGGTGTGTAAGATGGCGGCCCCAATGGCGGACGACTGATGGCGGTCCACAGCGCGCGTCAATGACGTAAGAAGGCGCGCTTGGAGAACCGCCGCCACGTGGCGGTCGCCGTTCCCGCCAAAAGTCGACGCCGATGAAATGGCGGGAATCGCCAAGTCATTTTGGCGGGAATCTGCGGGGCGACCCTGTAGAATGTCCGCCGCCGTCTCCGCTCCAGCCGACGAGCTGATTTCCGCCAGGATGGACGCGGCGGCGAGCAGCAGCTCCGCCAGATGAGAGTGCGCCTCCCGGAGCACGGCTTCGGTCCCCCGTCGCTCCTCCGGCACCGCCGGCGGATCCTGCAGTGTGGGCCATTCTTCGTCCTCACCGCCCGACGGCAGCTGGCCCGGGTCGTCAAGGTTGTCCTCGCGGTCAATCCCGTGGGTCCGATTGGTCTTCCTTGTATCCATGCTTGGAAGACAGTTTCACTTCTGACGCCAGTTGAAGTATTGGAAATGACGGCAGGAAACTCCTTGACGGGTAACACACTTATTTTATTAAATCTTCGCTTATCTCGATACAACGTGTGGTCTCTATTCTTCCGAGTACGGTCACCAGACACCGGTACAACTCGTAACCTCTATTCTTCTTATAACACACTGTACTCGTCTCGTGTAGACCCTATGCCTCTGGCTACACACACATCACTCGTCTCGTGTAGACTCTTCTCGTGTAGACTCGTCTCGTGTAGACCCTATGCCTCTGGCTACACCCACATCACTCGTCTCGTGTAGACTCTTCTCGTGTAGACTCTTCTCGTGTAGACTCGTCTCGTGTAGACCCTATGCCTCTGGCTACACCCACATCACTCGTCTCGTGTAGACTCTAGGCCCTGGCTACACACTCTGCATGCTGACACTGCATGCTCCCCCTACACTCCGCCTCTGGGTTACACAGAGTCCCGGTCCTCACAGGACAGCGGGACTAGGTACCGCAGGGCCCTATCTCTTCCTCCCGTCTTCAGTCTTCGCTGGTTACACTCTCCCCGTGCGCCTGTGCGCATCACCTTATATAGTCCCTCCTCCCGGGAGAGGGAGCGGATGCGGACCTCGATGCGAGCATCGCTTCTTAGTGAACCAATCCCAACGCGCTATCTCTACGATCCTCTTTTCCCCAACGCGTGTTTCCACTCACCAACCAATCACGCCGCGCTGCCACCCGATCACTCCCACACCAGCGCGTCACCGGCACCCAGCCAATCAGCACCACACAACCCACGATCCCACGCTGACCCCTGATCCCTCACCGTCAGCGCGCGTCACCACACACACATCCAATCACGACGCGCTGGCACCTGATCGCTACCCCAGCGCGTATCACCACTACATACGTATCACAAACTTAGCATGGTTACATTTGAAATAAGAAAGAAAAATGTTAAACATCAAGGCAACAAGTTACATCGGTTCTTATCCATCATCACTTCTGTAAAAAAAATAAAATGCTAATTAAATTATTTTTTTTAGTTCCTGGGAAAAGCAAGGTAGTAGTTTCGAACGCACTTATGCGTTATTTTCCTCATGTTTCCTCCTTACCATGTTTTTTCCAAGTTATGAGTGCCTGGTTTACCACTTATCGCTTTGATCATTCGATCACGGTTTTCAGGTTTGTTTTTGTAATTTCCTCTATCACTCTCTCGCGTCGTGGGAGTGTGTGGTGTAAAATTGTGCTGCACATAATCAGAATTCGCGCACACGACCAACTTCTGCACTCCGTTATCAGTGGCACTTGCTCCCTCTGCGACAACATGCACATTTGCCGAGTCAGTGTGTCGATTCAATTCTGTGCCCCGTGGTGTCTCCCCCTCCGTGGCCGTGAGGGTGCTGGATTTCGACACAACTCTCGATACGTCCTGGATATTCACCTCCTCAATTTCAGCACTCTGATCGACATTAATTTTTGTTTCATTGGGATATTTTTCATTCAAAGGCTCACTCCTGCATTCCTCAGGGCGTGTCTCTGTGCTCCATCTCCCTGCACCCCCATCACGCGATCCTGCGACGTGCATCGCTGTTATCCTTGTGCGATCCGGTTTTTCTCTTTGTCTCCGCTGTCTGTTATCTACTGTCCGATCACACTTCACTGCAGTCATGTTTTTATGTTCGATCGGTGCGTCAATTATGGGAGCAGTGTTTGCGTTCTCTACCACATTATTCGAATTGGTACTCGACGCATTTAGTTTTTCCTTATTATCTGTCTCTCTATTCCCTCCTGGCACAGTCGGCGGGGGAATCGGTCGGAAATGGGCAAACCGTGTTTGACCTCCCCTGTGCCGTCGCATCGGGTACTGATATGGTTCTGCTCTTGACCCCCACATCCTGCGATTTCCGTAAATATTAGGCCCCGTGCTCCTCCAATCTGTGTGCCACCTTTTTTTTTATTGTTACCTTGCCATCTATGTGTGTAATTTTGACCTTGCGTGTGTCGGGGCATGGGGTGCTGATATGATTCTGCCCTTGACCTCCACATTCTGCGATTCTCATGAATGTTTGGCTTTGTGCCGCTCTCATTTGTGTGCCAACCTCTCTCTGTGTTATTTTGCCATCTGTGCGTGGGTGTTCGCTCCTCTCTGCATTGTGGGACTGCTCGGTAATTTGTATTTCTCTCTGAGAGGCTGGGTTCATTATCCCTCTCCCTGGGATCTGGATCCGAATTATTGTTATTAGCTCTGTGTAACCATGTCATGTACGCATTGCTCTCTATGCGGCGTAAGAAGGCGGTTTCTGGGTTCAAAACCATTTTCTGTAATCTCTGGACTCAATGATTCAAAAAACATATTTTTGAACATTTTGTCCTCTTCGTGGTACTTATGCACATCGCCTGCATAATACGCTTGTTTAAATTGTAGGAGGTAATCTCGCGGGTCCTGCTCCATGCCCTGGGTCATCGATTTTACAGCATAAAACCCCTCGGTGAGTATTATTATTTGTTTCTTTCGGTTAAGTCACGTCTAAAGATACAATAATAAATTAAATTAAATAATAGAATACGACGTTTCGATTGCAACACAAGCAATCATCATCAGGTATAATGAAATAGCGACATGTGTTGCAATCGAAACGTCGTATTCTATTATTTAATTTAATTTATTATTTTATCTTTAGACGTGACTTAACCGAAAGAAACAAATAATATTTCCTGCAGTCACGAAAGTTCTAAAATTAAGATTGAACCCTCGGTGAGTGTCGAATATTCTCCAAACTTCCGATTCACTGCCAGGCTCAGTTGTTTGAAATCATTCCTCACCTTGTATGGTAGCGACTTTACCCATGGTATAGATTGTCCATGTAACTCCTTTTCAACAGACTCGCTTTCTCAACCCGTCTCCTCAGACCTCTGATCATTGCCTCCTCTTCTACTGTTGCGATGTGGGTGTGTATATCCCTGTTCTTATTGTGTGGGTCAAAATCGGGAATTCTGACGAGAGCTTTGTCCATCAATTTAAGGGTTTTACTGTTGAAAGAGTATTCAGAAAGTTGGTCGTCGTCAGAGTCATCGTCAGACGAGCTGTCACTTTGATGTGTGCTGTGTCGCTCATGTTTTAGTGGCGTGCATTTTTTTGGTGAGCTGTCTGGGCTGTGTCGCTCGTGTTGCCAATTCCCTGCAGTTTTTGCCTCTGCTCTTAGTGGAGTATGTTTTGGCAACTTTATTTGAAAATTTTGCGTCCCTCTAGCTTCGGGGTTGTAAGTCCCCCCTTTTTTATTTTCATCTGTATCTCTCCATCCCTTTTCTCGAAGTGTGAGGAATTTCCTTTGTCAAGGATATTTTGATCGATACCCATAATTTTTGTGCGACTATGTCCACGTACCGAAGAGTGTGATGTACTGCTACTTTCATATTTATTCTGTGGATCAACGTCTGTAAGTTTCTCTGGTGTTGCGAGCACTGATTTCTCCTCCCTTGCGATGGTATGGGAACATTTTACCTCGTTTATTAGAGACGATTTTTCTCCCGTTTCCTTTCCGAATTTTTCATCATTCCACAATCCCTGTCTGTATGCCTGTGTGAGAAGGCATGAGTCCTGTCCTGCTTTTTCTGCAGTTTTTACATCGTGTTTGCCTTTGTCACATTTAATCCAGTCAATTAGTTTCCCACGATGTGTCTTAGTGTCATAGATACAGCTTCCTTCCCACATGTCTCTCTGCCTTGTCTGTTCTGTAGCAGAACTGCCTGTACGTTTTAATACGAGTTCCCAGTATTCCGCAATCCATTCAAAAATCCCTCCTAATCCTAGCATCTCACGTGTGGCAGAGATACAGACATTCCCTTTCAGAGTGCATATAAAACAATTATATCACAGAGTGTAGTCAGTTTGAATCGTGTTACTCTGGTATTTTCCAATTCAGAGTGCGTATCTCTAACACAATTTATGACAGGATGCAATCGGTTCGATATGATGTTATCTTAATCTCACTGTCTTTGTTCCAACCTGCTATTCTGGAGTTTCGCCTCAGAGTGCGTTTTTTAAAGTTTTACGCCCGTTTACAATCACAAGGCAATGTTGTATCACAATACTCTGGTTAACACGTAGTGATTCGTTGCTTCATCACCCATTATGTTGTATATGTCGGGTTATGAAATTTTGATAAAAAAGAATAAAAATTAATAGAAGAGAGGAGCGAACACCCAGCGCACAGATGGCAAAATAACCCAGAGAGAGGTTGGCACATGTTGTATATGTCGGATTATGAAATTTGGATAAAAATAATAAAAAATTAATACATTTTCAAAAAATGCGTATGTCGCATTAATTATGCTAATGCATATAATTATATACATAAATTATGATAATCACGTAGATAATCGTATTATTTTATTCGAATGCTTGTGATTATGTTAATGTGTGCTGTTATGATAATTAGGCTTAGCTTCGTTATCCAGAGTTGTATCAATCAGGATAAAACGATTATCTTTGATTAAACATTTATTGATTATCTTAGTGTGTTTATATTATGTTAGGTCTCCAAATTCATATCTCAACGCAGGATACAGTTCTTATAAATAAGAGTTTTGCTTGGACTTGGAAATAAACATTCAATCACTTTGTGTTAAGATATTTTAATTCTAAACAAACATATGACACTCTAATATGCAAAGGCGAAAGTATATGTCAATAGATTCATGAGCAAGATTATGCAATTAACGAAAATGAATGACTAAAACACTTCTTATTCATGTAACTCGCCGGCAGCAACTGCTTTGCACGATCAGTTGATATTGAACGCACCACCTTGAAATGGCAACCCTTTTCGAAACACCAAGATAACTTTTTGAAAGTCTTATTCGTGTGCGTGTTGTGTGTGCGTTGTCCCCTTGTACAATTAATTATTATTATTCTTTTTTAGAGCTGGGAGTTGTGTCGTTAGCTTGCGGGGTGGGGGGTGGGGGAGGGGTATACCACCCGCAGCAGCTTCCCGCCCTGCTCCCTCGCTCGGGCGTGTCTTTGCTCTTTTGCTCACTCTCTCCACTGCTAGATGAGTGGCGTCGGCACGACGCTCGCCGTCGTGGCGCGCGCGATGATTCCGTCGTCGGATAGCGCACAGTTCCTCCGCGGCTGGATGACGAGTCGGCACGACGCTCGGTGACGCCCGGGTGGTGCTGCTCGTGCGCTCTCTCTCTCCACTGCTAGATGAGTGGCGTAGGCACGACGCTCGCCGTCGTGGTGCGCAATGATTCCGTCGTCGGATAGCGCTCCGTTCCTCCGCTGCTGGATGACGGGTCGACACGACGCTCGGTGACACCTGGGTGGTGCTGCTCGTGCGCTCTCTCTCTCCACTGCTAGATGAGTGGCGTCGGCACGACGCTCGCGGTCGTGGTGCGCGATGATTCCGTCGTCGGATAGCGCACAGCTCCTCCACTACGGGATGACGAGTCGGTTCTCGCTTGGTCGATGCTTGGCGATTTCCACCCTTTTCTCCAGGTTGATTGCTTGTTGTCGCTCTGACGATGAACGATGCTCTCGTTCGTTGCTGGGTTGACATTGGGTGTCTTCGTTGGCTCGAGAATGATAACTGGAAGCTCCATCAGTTTCACTCGCACCTCGGCGGCTCATACCGAACTCAGCCCCTAACGACCCCTTCTCGTCCTTTTCGCGACCCTCTAACTCCCTTGCTCCCCCTGCATGGGTCATCCCGAGGCCAGACCCCTCTCTGGATTTGATGGCTGGCATGTTTGTGCCGAACCGTTGGAAGACAAAGGTGGCGGGGAGGTCCTGACGTTTGCTGTTTTTGATGGCATTCCACGTTTACCAGATGCCTGGCGTGGAATGTGACGAGTAGTGGGTTGTTTTCATTATTTAATTTGAAAAAAATATATATATTTTTTGGCCTAATTATTCTTAATATTAAATTTTTGGAAAAAGGGGCATAAATACAACACCCGATGGTAATTTAATACACCCCTGGCCTAAAAAATCGGTGCCCAGCAAACAGTCCGTGAAACCAATATCTGCCCTTCAAAAAAGATTTCCCCAATTTGCACAGAGGCCAACATCTCGCCCATTATATCCAGAATCCCGCCGTTAGCCTCCACACAAGCGCTCTCCACGAGGGTAAGAGGACTAGACGACAGCCGCGGAGACCATAGTCGCAACGGCCCCTGTATCTATCAACAGACGGACCTGGATCCCCTGGATTAACCCCATAACTGTTGAGGAACCTGCTGCTGCACCCACTTCGCGATGAGCCAGTGCATTCCACTGCTTGACGCCGCGCGGCCAACATGCTAACAACCCCGCACCCTGTTTCCGAGTCGTGACGGGATGAGATTCCACAGGATGAGTCCGCATACGACCTATGCTAGATAGATGATGGGACAAAAGCGGCCATGTGTCTGATGCGTCCGGACTCAGCTATGTATTGCGGGAGGAGGTGTTGAAGCCAGAGGATGGATGCGGCGAGAACCCTCAAGTCCTGCGGCGGCAGTCGATGGCGATGTGGCCCAAGCAGCCGCACCTGTAGTAGGTACGGTAAGAACGCCCAGGCGACTGGCTCAGCCTGGGGCACCATTCCCATGCTGATGGGCACAGGGCAGCGCTCCTTTCCTCCATTCCCCGGGCAAAGGAGGCACATGCCTGCTCGTCCACGGCTGGTTTCGTTGCACTGGCCACAATCGCCGGCCAGTCTTTAAGGTTGAGATGTGCTTGGATGCCACGGGCCACCTGCAGAGAAGTCAGGTCGTCTTCCTTTGCCACCGCGAGGGTGAGCCAAGGAGAGAAGCCGTTCCAAGGTGAGGGAATCCAAGGCGACTCTGTCCATGCGAGGGAAAGCCGTGTGCCCCAAGGCGAGGAGTGCACTGTGATAGGCCAATGGCATCTGGCTCTCACCCTGTCGCCGCAGCCTGACTCTTCTTCGAATATTAGACGGGGGATCAAAAATAGCGGCCATCTCGGTGTAGGCGAGCTCGGGGGGCAAATAAAGCAGCTAGCAAGTCGAGGGCCATGGGAAGAGCTTGAAGCGCCTCCCGGGATGTCCATCCCACCAAGATGTAGGCGGCCTCGAATCAACGACGAAAAGCCGTCCAATCTCTTCCTGCAGGAGTGAACTGACGCATCGGCGGCAGCTGTCGGAACTTGGAAGCGTCTTCAACCTTGGAAGTCGGCGGGAAGGTCCAGCGCCCCAGTCACAGCGGCGGGAAGGGTGTGTCTTGGCGTCCAGCCAGCTCTGCGGAGGAAGTGGCTGCTGGACTCACCACACATTCTTGAGCCGACTGAAGCACGTCGTCGGAGTGGGTGCTCGAAGCTCCGGCAACCGGAGCTGTTGGAGGGACGACGTCTTGCTCGACGTGGTCGTTGGACGAGGCAACAGGTGGGTTCTTACGTTTCACCGTCGATTTGGACATGACGGCGAAGGTTCGTTGGCACTTCTGGCACCAAATGTAGTGTTTTCAAAAATTACTCACACCGACACGTTGTAACAAGTCACCTGCTTACACTTTATTCACCTGTTCTTGCGCCAGTTATAGGTACTCCTAGGTACTCCTATAACTGTCTGTACGGTCACATATACTTAACTTCTCCCCGCTCTTATCTATCCTGCACCTCACTTATCCTGCACTCAGCAGCTCTGCTCTCAGCGTCTTCACACTCAGCGACTCCGCACACAGCGTCTTCGCACTCAGCGACTCCGCATACAGCGTCTTCGCACACAGAAACTTTGCATCTCCACCGCTGCCCTCACCTATGCTCCCTCAGACCCGCTAACCCGTCTGTCATGGGCGGGGGGTTCAGCCAACACCCGCCCGGCGACGGTGTGAGTGTTGAGGTCCCGTTGAAGGCTGGAGCGGCAGCGGCGAGATGTCTTCACTCCCCCTGCTCATCCCGAGTCCTCATGTGCTTCCACTTAAGCTGCTGCCAAGCCGGCGCCAGTTGTCACATTAATCTCTTATCATCACCCCCCATCTCCCGTCTCCTAGGCGCCAACCTCCGGTCACAGCGTAGCACCTGTTTGATCTCGGTTGCACCCACTCCTCTACACTACTATAGAGTCGGCAGATACTACTATTGAGTCAGAAGATACTACTATAATCAGTAGATACCACTACGGTCAGTAAATACTGCTACAGTCAGTAGATACTACTATACAGTCAGTAGATACTACTTTAGAGTCAGTAGATACTACTGTAGAGTTAGTAGTTACTATTATCGTCAGTAGTTACTACTTTAGAGTCGGTAGATACTATTGTCGGGTCAGTAGATACTACTACGGTCAGTAGTTACTACTACAGTCGGTATATACTACTATACAGTCAGTAGCTACTACTGGGCTCAGTACATACTACTGTACAGTCAGTAGATACTCCTATAGAGTCAATAGATACTACTGTAGAGAAGTATTGTGAGTAACCAATGAAGGGGCGAGCAGAAGAAGGTGCGAGCGGGTTGATAGTTAAGGATGACGTAACATTTTGGGTTGCGTTGGGGGCTTCGGAGAGCACCTTCGGGAACAGGGGTGGGTCCGAGCTGGGGGGAGGAGCCGCCCAAAGGGTTCTTAAGGGGGACCCTGTGACAAAGGCGTGGTCGTTGTGGGGAGCCAGGGTAAGGATCGGCTGCAGTGGGTCTCTCCCTCCCCGTCGCAGAGCGGTGTTGGCTGAACCCCCACTCCGAGCAGATGAGTGAGAGAGCCCAAGGGGTAGCCAAGGGTAGGACCCAAATAGTATTCAGTGTCCGGGGTAAAGGACCGAGATTGAGTGCACCTACACTGGTGTGAGCGTAGGATGTTGAGTGTGACAGTGATTTAATGAACGGAAACAGACCTTATAGTATTCCTTGTCTCCGCGTGGTTCTACTGCACACTACTACTATAGAGTCAGTAGATACTACTGTAGAGCCAGATACTACTGCAGAGTCAGATACTACTATAGAGTCACTACATACTACTCACAATATGTTATGTAGGGTGTGTAGGTATATATGCCAACGCGGGGGTAAAAATATTTTTGAGGGGGGGTGGGTCGACAATTTTCGGAAACCTCTTCGATCAACTATTTACCCCCCACTTTCTATAACTTTTTGACTTCTGCAAGCCTCTTAAAATTTTGTTGACGGACAAATGGACAGACAAACAGCACGCTGGGCTTTCACAATAGCTTCGTATTTGTGTATGTATATGTTATGTTTTTAAGAGACGTTTTGAAATATATTTTTCCCACGGACAACGCCGTGTACTTCCCGTTAGTATGTAATATATTTTAGTTAGTGCACGAAACTCAGATTTTAAATTCCCACATTCAAGTTTGCCATACACAGTAGAGTCTCGAGTGAGCCACTCCTGTGCTGACTTGGCTAATATTGGAGAGACCGTAAGGCAGCCTTAAAATGAACTATTTCTCAACTATTAAATTATGGCAACGCATGCCAGGAGTTATTATTAAAAACAACCTTTATGCAAGAGATATCCAACACTAAACGCCTAGGGTCTCTGTCGCGGGGATCACTAATGGTGAACAGGAGGATCTGGTCCCCTTTTTCTTATGAAACAACCTCCACCCACCCAACGCCCCTCGGGCTGTATCAGTAACTGTGCTGTTGCGGGAAAGTCCTACCAGTGATTGCCAGGTTTATGGCAAAGAAGGTCATCCGTGGCTTTGCTCGACGAGCAGGTATGGCGAGAAGGAGCACCACAACATTCCCGCACATCACGAGCACAAACAGGACCCACAGCGTGATCAGCTGCTCTGTCTGCAAGGAACGTGCACGTCCTATGTCAGAACAATTCGGTGATAGTGTTCTCTGTTCTAGCGGGCAACGGGCCAAGGTTATCTCCACTAGCAGCCTTTGTTACATGGTTATTCGTATTTTTAAATATCTGTGGTGGGAGCCAGTTCTACAACATGTAATGTTATACATTTTAGATATTTAAGATATTACAACACTGAATTTTGCACCACCGATTAGTAGTTGTTATGGTACGTCAACACGTACTATCTGTTATGACTCGTGGTTTGTAAACAACGGCGGAGTGGAGCGATGAAATCGGGTCATTTGCAAGTGCTCAGTGGATTTTTACACTGTATTACTGAGAGATAATGACTTGGGAAGGACTGAAGATGATTGATGAAATGAACACAATCTGTTCACAAGTGGATAATAGTAAATAACTTGACCATGATTACAGAAACATATACAATTAAATTACACCTTATAATGTAATCAATCATAGTTCCCCCCTACCCCTCCCTCCAATGTATTCCATCGGTGCTGTCTGCATGATGAAATGAAGAGTACATTTTAAAATATAATTCCCGCATCACTGATTAGCACGATTGGCTACGTACAGTGCGAAAGAAGTTCAACATACATTAGTGAGCCCCGTATGTCAGAGAATAGCCCACAGAAGACATTGTTCACAGGACTTTTAACATTTTCAAGCGGCCTTTCTATTCTTTACACGGCAAGGTGTGCACTTTCCCACAAGCTCTGCTGTAAAATTGTTGTACGAGTTGAACTGATAAACTGTACAGTAGGAATCCAAAAATCCGAGTTGATATAGGCAGACCGCATCGTGGATCACGTGATCCACAGTGCACCAGAGGTTAGTCCTGATCCTGTAACTCGCTGACCCGCCCATCCTGGACGTCTGTGAAAACGGTCTTCGAATCTCATCGGATTTCTCCAGTCTAAACGAAGATTTTGATTCTGATATAATGCGCAAAAAGAAACTTGGCACCAACGCAGTGCGCTGCGGATTTTTGGAGGAATTAGCCCCACGCCTCCATTACACGGGAAGCAAGGCATTTGACTCGTTACTTCATTAACCTGCAAACAAATATCTGGTTTATACTAGACGATGTTTTCTAAAATCCAAATGGCACATTTGCCAAATGGGTCTATGTTATTCAAGTAAAAAAAAAACGAATTTACTTTTAAGCTCAACAAACCAAGTTACCACAACTAGTTTGTATAACATAAACACATATATACAGTATTGTAAAATGAAATGATTTTTACTTCCCATTTTCCCTGCAGCTCTGCGGCTCCAATTTTCCCTTTGCAGCTCCACTTTTTTTCTGCAGCTCCGTTTTCCCTCTGCGCATCCATTTTTTACTCGGCATCTCCGTTTCCCCTCTACAGCTCTGCTTTTACCTGCGCAGCTCTGCTTTTCCCATTCTATCTCCCCTTGTCGATGTGCAGCTCAACTTTTCTCTCTCTGCAGCCTCTTTTGTTTCACTGCAGCTCTCCATTGGCCCTGCCCACCTCGAGGGATCGCGGTTTGTGGTCAGCTGAGCACGTTCAATCTGCCACCAGTATGTTTCGAATTTTGAAAGGATAACAGCCGTCCGATTCCATTCATCCTGTGAAACTTTCGTATATTGCAAGGTTGGCTGGTAAGTTCATGGCACGCGCTGATACAAGATTGCAGTTTCCCTACAACAACCACTTGGCAAAGAAATAACACATCAATATACGCAACACGCATTTCACAACCATTTCAATTCAGGACCCTCTTGAAAATTATTGAAGGTCTCATGGATACATTAATGGCGATATCACAGTGGTTCTCACCTGGTAGATTAGGTACCCCGATCCCTGGTAAGGATCCGCCGTGGGGATGGATGCGTTGTCTAATTTATTGGCACAGCAGGAGGTTGAGGGCGACGCTCTGCTGCTGAGGCTGATGTTGGGCATGGCGGCTGTCTATATGATTGCTATGTCTTTACTGCCTTATTCGAATGTCCTATATGACTGCGTGATTTGTTTGCCTGTCTGTATGATATGATTGTCATGCAGTCTAGCTGTCGATGTGGCTGTTATGTAGGCTGTCTGTTTGTATGACTTCGGTATACTGTCTACTGCAGTATTTGTAAATTGTCTAGATGCTGTTGAGTAGGCTATCTTTATGAATGTATGTATATATGAAGGTCGTGTAGGATATCTAAGTTATTTATGCTGCTGTCTACCTTAACAAACGGTCTATGAGTCTTGGTTAGACAGACTCTTCTTACTGTCTGCCCTTGTGGACTGTATTTCTGCTAGGTAGACTTTATATGGGTTTTCTTTATAGTTAGTTGGTTAGCTATAAATACAAGGTTATTCTTATGATTGTCTGTGTCTGGCAATATGCCACACTTACTAACTCGCGACTTTTCTCCCTGTCCACCTGCCTGAGTCCGGCTGTATTTGTCTATCTGGCCAGCTGTCTGAATATGTTGAGTGCCCGTCTGTGTAAGTCTCCACTTCTCACCAAACGTGTAATTTATCTGTGTATATCCACCCTCCTATATGTCTATAAATACTCTTGTCCACATATGTATGTCCACCAGTCAGATCTTCAGATAACCTGCATGCGTGAATATCCACTGCGCGTCCATCTATCTGTCCACCTGTATGTTAATCAATCCGACCGTGTGTCCGTCTGTCCGCCTGTGTCTGTCAATGCGTCTATATGTACGTTCAGCTATTTACCAGCCTATCAGTCTGCAAAACGTAAGGGTTGTGTGAATTGTGGCTAGAGATTGCGCTCGGGTGGGAGGGAGTGAGCACGCGGAGTTCCGCTCTTCGCTTTTAAGGCTGCGGATTCGTGCGTGCGAAGCCAGGCAAACAAACAGTGAACGCTCACCTCTTCAAACACGAGAGATGCCATTGACAATAACTCGGAATGGGGGGATAAATACGTTGAATCATCGGTAATTTCGATGTCGTCTTGGTTATAAGTAGGCGTTTTGACATCGGAACGTGCGTGTTTTGCTTTACGATGCTGTATTTCTCACACGAAGTCCGAAATATACAAAATATCCCACGATCCCGTCGGCCACCTTCGCAATTCTTGTCGGTCCCACGCTTCCGTTTCTCACAGCTGTCCACTTGATGCGTTCTCATTTCAGCGCTCGTCTGCCGAGGCCGAGCTGGAGTGGAAAATGGCAAGCCTTCATTCACACCCTTTCGTGAAAAATCACAACTAATGTCGTTAACACAGGGAGCGAACCTCGATCAACGGATCTCTTTGTCTCCAGAGTAGCAACTCACGCTAAGGCATATGACTCCCCATACGGCGCACGTGAGATATACAGCGTTCTAAAGACTCGCATAAAATGCTCACATGCGGCTGCTTCAAGGAGCCAGCAGACGTCGTTGACAGGCGCATAAAGTTAATATTGGAAAGTAGACATTGAGTGTTGACTCTGCAACTGCCCAATAAACATGGAACATTGGGCCAACGTTTGTCCAATAGTTCCAAACACACGCCAATGTTGGCCCAAAATTGAATGTTTACTGGGCTTGTTCCTTTTGATTTTCAGTTTTTGGTATTTTATGATAAATAATTGTATTCGATAATAAGCATTGCTTTTGAATATCTATATCCTGTAAATAGTTAATAAATAAAACACATCGAACAATAATTTAAATTCCCTCTCGTGCCCGATATTTTAGTGTACAGTATTGTGACGTAAACTTAACGCAAACATCACTCAATCTACACTCGGGTCTCGAATGCCCATCTAACCACGCTACGGCAGAACTAGACACGGTTCGCTATCCCGGCCCGGACCACAGGCTGCTGGGTCCCGGACCGCGTGGCTCGAGGCTTCTTCTCCCCGACGTGGATCTTCTTCACACCAGCACACGAAGAACCACGAGCTCCTCACCGGGCCCCCGTTATATGCCCCTGGGGTGGGGCTGGCTCTGCCCTTCGCCCCGCCCACCTTCCAGATCTCTCGAGCTCTTTCTCGAAGGCTCCCGAGAGCTCTTTTAGACCACATGACCGCCCAGCGGCCCCCGTCCACCGGTGTCTCCCATCCAATATCATCCGGTCACGTGTCAGCAGGTCAACCAGCGTATCATGCCCCAACGTAGCCCTGGCTGGCTGACGCTCCCTCTCGCTCCCTCACCGGGAGCCCGCAACGGGAGCCCACAACGCACACTGCTCGCGGTGCCTCCGCGCTGACCAGCGCTCACCCAAGCCCCGCTAGGGCTGGTACTACGCCCCGTAAGAGGGCTATATATAAAGTCAACACATTATCCGCCGTGGCTTCGTAAGCCCGGCACCACACAGTGACAATCACAGTCACTACATTTGTATTAAAAAAAAAGATTGTTCGATATACCGTATAATTTTTTTAATGACATCTCATCTCTAACAATGACAAATAGTGTACCTGTACAGCTCTTTTTCTATCCACTCATGGAAGAATGCCTCATTCCGTCAACCGGCACTGACCAGTGTGGTGAATCAACTCTCGCGATCTGTTGACATGCCGTTGAAGGTGGCCTAGTTCCGTTTCAGATTTCACTTTCTACCGATAACCCTGGTCGAGCATCAGTGGAAAGCTGTATTCATGTACTCAAGTGGCCTGCAACGTAAAAAGCATAGTCATAGCTGAGTCCTATGTACCCCACACCTCACTCGGCTCACATAAGAAAAACGCACTTCGTGTTGTGACTTTCGGGTCAAATCTATGAAGCTATTAACGTACATTTGTTATCATGTTACAAAAAAAAGATAGTCCCAATATTAGTGTTAACATTTTTTTGAAGCACCCGGCATTGCCACTGGGGGAGTGGTGTTGGCCACTGACCTCCTGGTGTGCCGTTCCGACCTTCATAGGTGCTCGGTAACAGCACTTGCCCTAACAGTCTGTTAAAATACTATATTGGGGATCTAAGTATTTGGTGAGAATATAAGTGATGATGGTGAGCATAGTAGTGATCATGATTGACGGTGGTTTTGGTGAGGATTGTGCTTGTTGGTGTCCGTATAAGATCGCAGCTAGCCTATATTCAGCATTCACTCGCATATTTGAGAATATGGGAGAATTATAGACATGAGGCGCCACCTTGTGGCTTACTCTGTCTTTCTCGTACGGCTGATGTTAAAGTAGAGCAACAACTATAATTTTCCATGAGGTGTTTGAGCCTGATAATTATTATTGCTGCATCATGCAAGAGAAGTAGAGTGCATTGCTGTGATGATGAATCGGGCATTGAGTCGTTATATGTTCTATGGTCTGTTCTGGGTGATCACAATCGCACACCAGAGATTTGTTAATGGTCCATTTTGTGCATTAAGTATCCGTATCTGCCACGGTTCGTATGGATGCGGTTTAATGGTAGTAGCTCATAAGATTCGCAAAGATCGAAGCCAGGGATCTTCTTCGCCGGGTCTTTCACAGGGGTGTTTGTGACTCCTTTTGAACTACATTTGGCTTTCCATGCATCATAATCACGTTGAAGTTGTATTGTTCATGGTTAACCGCGTGGGTTGAAAGGGCTTAGCGAATTCAAGCAGTGGCAAGCGACGTTACTGAGATCCTGGTGGATGTGGAGATGTATAATTTCCATGATTCTCTGGACTTTCCAGAGGGTTGCAACATTGCAGTGGGTACGTTGTGTGTGTAGTCTATTGTCCTTGACTCGCACCTTCGATTAGCACGGTTGGCTATGTACGGTGCTAAATAAGTTCAATATACATACATTTACGTA
Organism: Lampetra fluviatilis; assembly: GCF_964198595.1. Lineage (NCBI taxonomy): Eukaryota > Metazoa > Chordata > Hyperoartia > Petromyzontiformes > Petromyzontidae > Lampetra > Lampetra fluviatilis. Next base: position 21,953,584 of record NC_136275.1, on the reverse strand, counting down.
AGCACTTCATTTAAATTCTGCCACCTTTAATTATTACAGTATAACGCTTATTTTACCCTCACTGTGTATCACGACTCTTTTTAAAGCCCTGCCAAATCTTTGCAGGAGGAGGCAGTGATTGTTATGTATATTCCAATTGAGTACCGTACGTTTGGACCATGACATCCGCACATACTTCAAGTCAACTTTATGACTTGTTTCATAGAATTATTAAGGCATCATTCTATGATTGCGGTATTTCATATCCATATAAACATTTACTAAATAGGTTTGCTAATTATGTTTCAACCTAGTCGCAAATACTATGAGGGAAGTTAGATTCTTCAAGTGTGACATCTGGAACTTCGTCGTCATCTGAGGAACGGTGGGAATTCTGGGATATGTGATTTTTGTTGAGAGATTTGAAAAATCTGTAAACAATGTCACATTCTATCTGAATAATATATTGTGGTTCTATCTCGTTCTTTAGGGGACACCATTTGGGTATCGTGTACATGGAGACACAAGTCTAATTTGGGAATGTGGACTGCCCATCACTGATTGAGGGCCGCTGATGATTATGAGCAACATCCATTGTTTGCGTTCGCAGGGAGACTACCTAGTCTTGTATTTTATGTGACTCCGTTGCCCACACGGCTTTGAAAATGTAAAGGACCAACACAGAACGTTTCTGTGTTTGCTATACTGTACCTACTGTACTGTATACAAGCTGCCACTGTTCTGCCAAAATGTACTGTACCAGCCCACACATGTGTGCACTTTAGCTTGTAAGTGCAAGTCAAATGATTGCATGATTTAAATCTGCTTATGTCCGATTAATGTCTAACGTTTTAAATGGGCTGGGCAGAGGAAATTGTTGCCAGCGTGACTGGCCGACACGAGAATTGGTATTCTGCTGTAGTTTCTGATCACTTACATGAATACTGCACTTCATGTATTACTGAGCGAAATGAAAGACATTTCGCGTACAATCCTTTCTGAGATCATTTGAATGCATTGAGATTATTATATGGCACTGCAGTACAGTATTGTGAACCTGCGAAAATCACACGAATAAAAACAAATGCATTGTTTTAGCATGAAACATTACACGCTGTTGACTAAACAGTGTTAATGCAATGTACACAATTACAGGATGTGAAAATTATATGCGTATTTGTAACAACAATCCGTTCGTTCTCATAAATTGGCTGGATGGGGCTGTGATTAGTGGGAAACTCGAAATCAGAATGTCGTGAGTTGCAATCCCACTTAGCATGTCAGCTCAGCCAAATACCACCTTGCGGGGTATCATGATAGTTGTGATGCTCCGGGGAAACTGGACCCAGCATAGGAGTGTGGGATTCGCATCTCTGGCTCAAGGCCACGAATGGAGATGAGCACCACCCAATGCACACTGAGCATGGGGACACTGACTTGGATGTGATATCCAATGTTTGTATGTTTATTATCTTGACTTCATTGGACTAACTCCCAGAGGCCATCCATGAACATTGATTCCCTTTTCATTAATGCAGATTGACGAAACATCAGTACAAAGAAGCTACGTGTATCCATTAACACGGGGCTGTGCTGTTACTAGCAAGGTTAAAGTCTAATTGCATTGATTATGTGATAACTTTTTACGGTTGTTAATAGTTGATGTCATAGTCTATCACCAATTCGTAACATGAGTGATATGTTTTGTAGGGGAAAAAAATCAGTGTTTGAATGCCAATCACGAGATCTGAAACTAGTTGAGACTCAATTGACTAAGCAGCCTGTCTCAATAGTGGTACAATGTTAGCCATCCCAAATATACTGTATTGTCCTCCATTCACTATAGTAAGAGGTAATTGAATAGTCTTTGAAAACAAATAATCTATGTTCGTTTAAAGGTTGATTATTTTAAGATTTACCAAACTTTATAGCAATTTATTAGACCTATTTTACAGGACGAAAAGATGACATTATCTAGTTTGTTTATTAACTAAACATTATAACAATCTGTAAAATGAACACACATCTGGACAAAAATATTCTAAGGTTTGGAAAAAATCCATAGAAAACCAGGTTCGCAGTAGCTTGCACATATTTCCACACTAAAATAATCACGAGCTGGATTTTTTTTTATAACAACGATGTGAAGTGTGCTGTGAATGAGTGGCTTTAGGAGAAAATTTGTTATTCCAGGATGAAATTAAACCCTTGAAAATTGATTAATCAAGTACAACAGTTGCATCAAGATCAGAGCACTGAGCCAGAGTACTGAGCCAGCATTGCCTAAATTCTTCCTCGGTTTTAATCTGGGGTTTGATCACCCATGACTAAACTAAGTTCCCAAGTATGGAAAGTTGATGGTCTCTATAAACTTTGAAAAATCATCAGGCACATTTATTATCTCTGTTGGGAAATTATAATGTCTGGGCTGTGGTTTCCACCAAGTTAGGGCGTGGGCCAAAATTCATGAATTTTATTTTCATAGTTAATTCGGTGGGCTAATTAATATTTTACCACGATTAATTTATGTTATTGTCGAAATCATCAATGCTATCTGGATTTCACTTGCACACTATTTTGCAAAAATCACCAGAACAATTAGCCTTAGTTTCCACCTTCTACCAACAGACAGAAGCAATTTTGCTCATACAATGATGTTATGTGAAGAAAAAAAACGTACACCTGGGGCCATTCTCTAAAAAGGGGTGGTTGCAAGGGGTGGTTACAATGCTAGCTGGGAGAGTTCCAAAATAGAATGTTTTCATATCATTACCTAAAGCCGATAATAGAATATCATATAATTTGGAAGAAAAATATGTCGTTGCCTTCCATATCACACCATGTTATGTTAAACCACTCTTTATGCTGTAATAGATAACCACTCCTACACGTGCTCCCAAATACAATTTTCATGCATGGAGTATACCACTTGCCAATAATGTTCTATTTCTGCTGTGTTTTTACCCATTGTTATTATGGTGCTTACCCTCTTGTCCCTTATGCCTCTGGAATGCTGATGAATTATATCTCCCATTAGCACGGTTGGCAACGTATGGTGGAAAAAGAAGTTCAACATAATACATGAATGCTATTTCGTGTTTTATAAACGTGTTTACCTCCAGGTCAGCAGCAAGTAACCCATAATTCCTCAAAAAGTTTATATAACGAGCACAATTTCGTGGGAAGTCAAAAGTAGTTTGCCTATGCGGGAATGGATATGTAAATATTCCACCACTGAAACCACCATCTCACAGTCCATGGTGTTGATGACGGTGGTAGTTATGGTCAGTGGCGATGCTAGGCATTAACAAAGTAACATTGTAGGGCCCAAAGTAGATCAGGGGCCGCAGATTAGGGAAAATGTAGCGATGCACTAAAATGTTTTCAAATTCACAGCCTAATCGATATAAACATCAAATGATTATAATAACACGGTGAATATTATTTTAGATTTGAAGCTTTCGTGACTGCAAGGAATCATATTCTAGGTTTTTTCGGTAAAGTCACGTAGGTAAAAAATTTAAATAAAAATTAACAAAAGTAAAATAAAATAATTAGCTGCATCTAATTCGGCTGTGACGGTCCCACCTGATGACGGAGACTTGTGTTGCCTCCGAAACGTCGTGATTTTTGTTTTTATTTTATTTTATTTTCATTATTTTGATGTTTTACCTACGTGACTTTACCGAAAAAAACCTAAGAATATGAATATTATTTTATTACGTTAAGTATTAAACGTTATGTATTTGATATAACTCTGTAATATAAATACGTTTTGAAGCTTGTTTAGCAGTCATGTGATCCACTGGAGGTGGTCACCGCTGAGGGTGGGGACTGAATCCTTGTAACTAACGATATTCGATGGCATGGTGAGTAGAGTATCCACTTGCCATTCTCCAAATACCTCTTTGCTGTCTGTCATATCTCTTTTGAAAACGTATCTCTCCTGTCTTTTAACACAATACATTTGCCATCTTGTTGCATCTCATATGCTACCTTTATCTTACCGTATGGATACATATCTCTCTTATCTCATCTCAATACATCTAGCTCATATCATCTCTCCCATCTCATCTGAATTATTCTTCAGTCTCCTGTGGCTGAAGAATATATTTTTCATATCCCTTAACTCATCTGGGAAATATCCTACCATACTTCTCAATTCTTGTCTGAAGATTTCTATATCCACGTTGCCTTACTGTCTCTAAACCACTAAAATTTGTATCTATAATTTCTACATTCTACATCTCTATCTTCACTACATGCACCTACTCTCATCTGATGCCATCTCTGTATCTTATAAGTTCACTACATATCACACCTTTCATCTCACTAAATCTCTTTTTTATGTCGTCTCACTGACAAAATCTCGTCTGTCACATTACTAGGAATGGATCATTTCGAGGGCTGTGAAACACGTTTTTCCATAGGGTTTCCAAATGAGCTAGCAACAAGCACTGATTATGATGCACGCAATTGTCATTCATGATGAGCAAGAAGACACTTTCACCAGACTTTATGCTGTACAGTATTCATATTTTCTGCATGCCAAACCCACCACCATCATCAGCCATGATCAATCTACTACTGTATGAAGGCTTCCCCCAAATTGTCACTCTCTCCCAATCCTATTATGTAATAAAGACAAATATCCCCCATATAGTATTTAACAAATTGTAGTAGCAAGTGCCGTTAGTGAGCATCTATGAAGGTCGGAACGGTACACGAGGGGGTCAGTGGCCAGCACCACGCCCGACCGCCTTTGTATCCCTAATGGCGATGTTTACACACCGCACCAGGTATTCATTTGAGGCTGAGTCGACCTAGGGGAAGCCCATGACCGGTTGAGATTATTCGTGACTAGTGTTGGCCGTGAGGGGTTCGTAGCGCAGCGCACTCACCGCTACACCACCACTCCCCATACACACCACCATCAACCACCATCACCACAACCCGGCTCTCCTTAAACTACAGGTTGGTCCAGATGTCCAGTGACCCCAGTTTTAATTATCTAAAACGTTTGAAAGCTTTCGTGACTGCAGGGATTAATATTCTTGGTTCTTTCGGTAAAGTCATGTAGAAGGGATATAATAAAATAGTAAAAAATAAAACCAATAAAATTCTCAAAACGTTTCGATTGCGACACAAGCAATCATCATCAGGTGTGAAAACCACAGCAAGAATATTTTTTTTCACCACCACTTTTTTCAAAACATTTTCTTGCTGTGGTTTTCACACCTGATGATGATTGCTTGTGTCGCAATCGAAACGTCGTTAGAATTTTATTGTTTTATTTTTATTATTCGATTATTTCCCTTTCTACGTTACTTTATCGAAAGAACCAAGAATATCTAAAACGTATTGCGTTTTTTTTTCTTCTTCTTCTTCTTCTTGATTTAAGACAGAAATAGATATGCATTCGGGAGAGAAAAAAAAACACGTTACGGGGGGTCAATTAATCGGGAGGTCACAAGACATATTTTGGTCCCAAGATGTGTGCGCATCCCGCGACGTCAGCCAGCAGAGGGCACGCTGAGTGTGACGTCACAGCCGCAGACAGCTGATGTGGCCGCTCGGTGCGTCCACGCTGCGGATCGGAGCAACGCAACCTCCTTTGTTTGCGGCCGCAACCTCTTCGCGTTCGTCTCTCCCATCTTCTCATTAGGCCAGCGAGAGAGAGAGAGAGAAAGCCGTCTGGTGCGCTATCACACGGTATTTTTTGTTGTTTGGTTTTCATGTAGGCATTAGGTTCGCTCGATTAACCACAGTGCCGTCACGGCGTTCATTCAGAGCGTTGCAGTCGTAGCCGCTTCGTGTTCATAGGAAGGACATTCGAGAAGATGGCTCCCAGCGATAAGAAGTTCCTGGAGAGCCTCTCTGGGGCTGGACGGGCGATCGGAGTGCTGACAAGCGGGGGAGATGCCCAAGGTGAGATCAATGGCGATGCGTGCTGCTGTTGATCGGTGGCAGTGGCGGTGATGCTCTCACTGGAGCACGCGTTATGGTGTTCAGGACCCAGTGAAGGTCTTGGTGGGTCGGCGCGACTCGTCCGTGTGTAGAGAGCACAGAGGTCCATGGTTGAAGAAGAGCGTTTTTTTTCTTCTGGAGGGTGTCCCGTAGACGTAACCAAAGCCTGTGTTATGTAAAAGAGGGCGATTGGAGCGGGAAGTTCTTTGCTTTGAGCAGAGCGGTCAAATGGCTGAACGAGGGAGATCTGCGGTGCAGAGATGTTCAGAGTTGTAAATGTGATGTCCGTGTTTGGGTGAATGAGAAATGTGGTTTTAATGACGCATGTGGTGCGATTAGCACGGTTGGCTGCGTACGTTGGAAAAGCCACATACACACGCATACCTGTCAACCCTTTATCAGTGTCTACCTTATTTCAGACCAATACAGACCTTTTTGGTGACCCTTTGTCCTCATAACTCTCAACGTGCATCCTACAAAGTCCCATCGCAAGGGAGAAACACAAACAAATAGACAAAAATATGATTGAGAATAGGGTTTTCCCCTTTTAATCTTGATTTTAAGTTTTCGTGACTGCAGGAATCCATACTCTTTGGTTATTTCGGTAAAGTCACTGGCAACAGAACAGGTGTTAAGTTGTTAAAACACCAAACTGAAACCTTTTACAAGGAATCATGTCTGCATTAACCACAATAATTGTCGTCAAAATGCAAACAAAAACATACTCTGATAATATATGCATTGTCCTTGAAACTGATTGGTCCACACCAGAGACATCTTTCTTTTGAAAGAGAGACATCTCTGGGTCGACAGGTAGTATACACCAGAGGTGTGGACTCGAGTCATGCGACTTGGACTCGAGTCAGACTCGAGTCATGATTTTGATGACTTCAGACTCGACTTGGACTTGCCTCATCTTTGACTCGACTTGACTCGGGACTCGAGAGCAAAGACTTGAGACTTACTTGTGACTTGCACAACAATGACTTTGTCCCACCTCAGAGGTGTGGACTCGAGTCATGCGACTTGGACTCGAGTCAGACTCGAGTCATGATTTTGATGACTTCAGACTCGACTTGGACTTGCCTCATCTTTGACTCGACTTGACTCGGGACTCGAGAGCAAAGACTTGAGACTTACTTGTGACTTGCATAACAATGACTTTGTCCCACCTCTGGTATACACACGTACACCAGGGGTCCATAGAGAATAACGATGCGTGTTTGAAATAAGTTTCTGTGGTTGAAGTTGAGATTTCCCACGCTGGGGGCATTTCCGTAGTTGAAACGCACAGGCCCTCGGTCGCAACAGAAGTTCGTGGTTGGGACGAAGAGACTCGTATTTGGAACAGGAGTTTCAGTCGTCGGAGAAGTGATGTCTGCAGAACACAGAGTGGAGGTCCACGGATGTCGCAGAGAAATCCTGTTGCATATCCAGAGGGCCACATTGTAAAAGTGCAGGTCTACCATTATGAGAGCAGAGAGATCAAAATTCGCAACAAGAGTTCCTGCAGCGTGTCGAGAATTGTGGTTTGTGTCACATCCATGGCGTGGTTTATGGGTGGAGCAGCAGTAAGTTATTTATGCGGAGGTACAGTACGAGTGAAATAATCTGTAAGTCCACTGGAGCACGAAAATGCGACTCGTTTAGTCATCTAGATTTTCATGTTGGCAGTTTTAATGTTTACAGGCCAAACCTGTTCCTACCTGAGTGGGCATGATCCACGTGGCAAAATATCTCGGTTTCTCGAGAATACATCGTCAATGTATGGCACAATGTGTTTAAGTGCAGTAGCACCGTGATAATTCAGTAATTTAACACGTGACCTTATATTACCGAATGTTAAGGTATGCATAACGCAACTATTAAGACCAAAAAACTTGCTACCTTTTAGACAAGTTGCATGCTTAATGCAACGCACAGGCTTGTGTGCATACATCTTCCTATATGAATTTGCCTTATTAAACGATGTCCACAATGCATCCTCTGCATGCTTCCTGAATAAAGTCCAGTGGTACGTGACGATGCGCTGGTCCGCAATGGTGCCGGATTCATGCCGCAACATAAGGTGCCCTCTTCTACTCCTGCGCCATGGCTGCGATGACAGCCACATTGCGTTTGCTCAGCTGTTAATTCTTCTGGAAATATTATGCAGCAGCAGCAGAACATTTGGCTTAGCAGTGCAGCTGTATTTAACAAGGGTGTGGTGTCGGTTTTGTGGTTGTGAATGGGCACGTTTTCCAGCCGCATGTATACCAAAGACAAAGATGCCATGTATAGCCTTAACAGACTGTTGTGGCAAGTTTTGTCATCGAGCATCTATGAAGGCCGGAACGACACACGACGGGGTGGGTGGACAGCACCACGCCCGGCCGCCTTTGTCTCTCCAGTGGCGATGTGTACACAACGGACCAGGAACTCATATGAGGCTAAGTCAACTTAGGTGAGGCTCAGGACCGGTACAGATAATCGTCACTGGTATTGGCCATGAGTGGGAATTGAACTCATTGAACTCGGGTTCGCAGTGCAGCGCGCTAATCGCTACACAACCGCTCCGCCCCACACACATACCCCAAACACACAGGCTCTGGAGCACACAAGACACTATTGAACAAAGACAAACACACAAACTCTGGAACACATGCAGACCAATTTTCCAATCTTGATAGGACTGTTTGGAGAAGTCCTGTTAATGAGGACCAATTAATCTTGGTTCTGACCACCCTATCCCACCGTGCGGAGTGTCCACACTTGAGATAGACCACACGTTACAGGTACTGTACTCCGTTTTAACATTGTCTCAACCCAAGGGAAGGGAGTTTCATAACAATTGTGGTCGGCCTCAGCTTGCCTCCACAGTGCTGGATTACAGGTGTGTATAACCACCACAAAAGCATTTGCAACAGTTGCTTACATTGGTTTAGATGTTCCCTCTTTGACCGTGCACTAAATAAACATTACATTCCTTTGTGTGCAGCAAAGATTTGTCGTGCACAATATTCCATGGTACGCATAGAGGTGACATCTGCCAATAGACCAGACAGGGCTTTATAGAGTACATCCCCCTGGGCTTAAGAATGACTTACTCTTTGGTTCTTTCGGTAAAGTCACGTAGGTAGAAAGAAAATAAAACAAATCACGACGTTTCGATCGCAACGCAAGCAATCTTCATCAGGTGGAACAACCACAGCAAGGAAATCAGTCTCTTTGATACTGTAGCTCGATCGCCTTTAGCACAATCGAAAGGTTGGGAATTCAAATATTGGCCATGGTTGACTTAGCCCATCGTTCTTCGGTACTAAACAAGTACAGGTACCACTTTCATCCAATGGATAGACGATCCCGTGCCATGGGTGCATGATTCGCAGATGCAGCACTTTGCACTAAACCCCAGCAAGGGTTGTTACACGTACAAGCTGCTGTATATACACCTATAGTTGTCCTTGTATGCCCTGACCGATCTCAAAGAATCTTGGCACCCCCCACTGTGCTTAATTGATAAACCGCACACACGTGGCATGGCGACATGGTATGGAGGAAACAATCTCAGATTTCATTAATAAGCAGAACGTGCACGGTAATCAAAATGTTATCACAGTCAAATAGTCTCCGTAAAATATGCTTTTGGCGATGTCTTATTAAGTGGTTCGGCTATGGATTCTGTGTTTAGGTTAATTGGAATTTCAACTTGTAACGCGCTGTAGAGGTATTTGCTCACACTCGACGAGAGAGAATGAGTCCGAGGCGCGAGGAACCACAGACGAGCGGGCAAGGCAGCCGCGGTGAGCTGGCTTCACATTCCACCCCAAACTCTGCGATCATCCGTATGTTCAGGTGTTATCGGCCAATGAATGAGTGTTTACATGTGGAAGGAAAACAGAGCTCCTGGAGAAACCCCACGTGTATTAAGGCTTAAGGGGCAACACTCAATACGGATGGAACAGGTGAAGTCCTCTTTACTGCATTCTCTTGGTAAGTCAAGGTATGGCACCTCGATTGTGCACGGGAAGGGAGTTTCACAACAATTGTGGTCGGCCTCAGCTCGCCTCCACAGTGCTGGATTACAGGCGTGTATAACCACCACAAAAGAATTTGCAACAGTTGCTTACATTGGTTTAGATGTTCCCTCTTTGACCGTGCACTAAATAAACATTACATTCCTTTGTGTGCAGCAAAGATTTGCCGTGCACAATATTCTATGGTTCGCATAGAGGTGACATCTGCCAATAGACCAGACAGGGCTTTATAGAGTACATCCCCCTGGGCTTAAGGATGACTTACTCTAAATCATTAAACTACTGTCCGTGCCATGACCAATGTAGTCTATCAGTTTGCAGACCGTAAAGGTTAACACAGTGAATCACTTATTTTGAAGTTGAATAAATGAATGTCTCCTTAAAATCGTAGAATATCCTGAAATTTGTATTCCTAGATTTAATCATACAGTGTATATCTTAGTGAATAGGATTATTGGATTGAAATCCGTTTTTTTAACGCCGGATTGTTACAGTGTAGGTTACCTCTGAATTTGTGCAATGTTGAAAGAGAGAGCTTGAAATAATGTGACACTTGTTGGATTAAAACGTGCACGACCATTAATTAAACAGAACCGAGGTAACATCTTTCATGTGCAAGGCACAATTCACATGTTTTGCACTGCACATTCGCTTAGCTCTATTTCTCCTATTGGAGTGCACTCACATTAGCGCTGCACTGTACATCAGTGAAAAGGCCCATTTGCATCATTCTGGGGCTGCACTAAAGCTTGCCAGCTGCTTATACATCAGAAGTGAAAGTGAGAAAAAAGTGAAGAGGCCATACTGGGCGGTATGTGTCTGGGCAAATGCTAAGTGGCAGAGTGCACAACCTGGCCTCGAGCCGGATCCCATATCCTTAACTAAATTAATCCACCACACCTTAACAATAGCCCCATCCCTGCCCATAAATCTGACCCTAATGCCACTTCTCAAACTTAACTCGGCCCCATTTTCAGTCTTTGGTTCAGTTTTTACATTTGTTATTTATGGTTCCAAAGACAAAGATATGCCGTGTAGCCTTTAACATACTGTTGGGGCAAGTGCTTTAGCAAGCACCTATTAAGGCCGACACATCACACAAGTGTGTACCTAGGTGCCTAAAACAGACCCCTAAGCAGCTTATACACTGCCAAGCCCCAGTTCAATGAGTGTGAAAGTGTCACTAACTTTAAGAGGCCTTGAACCCATGATGGGGGTTGAGCTGCTGTCAGACTTTTAAGACATTGGTGCCTGATCGGATTGTGGCAAGGTGACCTATGACCCGAGTACACCCTTGTAGCTGGCAGGGGCTGTCCTGACCTATGTGGTACTGCCACTTGAAAAACAACATTCATATAAATTTACAAGCAAATTAAATCTGCACATAATGTATACACAGTCATCTAAATAAAATGCAGTTCAATTAGGTTATGTATTGCAAACCAGATAAAAGGCAACTGTAGACACTTGGCTATTCCATGAAATATAAGACATTGCCATGTATTTCCACTGATGTGAATGCTTTTATTTGTATATTTTTTTATTGGTATTGTTATCATTGTCATGATCTTTGTCAATGAAACTTGGTCGGAATTGTAGCTATCATAGCATGAATACATGTTCATATAGACGGTTTAAGATCTTCAAATGAAAGACGCTGTGCCATAAATATAGGGCACTGATATTACAAATGTAATTAATTCTACATTCAGTTGACTTTCACATAAGTGGGAAATGCATTTTAAACCTGAAATTGAGTCCATAACTAATGGTAACCATTGTAAAATCATTGCAACCATTCACAAATTTAGTATTGCACATGTGCACACTTAAAAAGTTACCAAGTTGTGAACATGATTAAACATGGACAACATTACTTCTGTAGATTTCATGTAAACATTGTCCTACCTCTTTCCTTAAGCCAGGTGTCAAGAACCAAAATTTACAAGAAGAGAATTTTTTTTCAAATTCGGTGAAAAACTCAATGTTTCAGGAGCCGCAATGCATGCGAATACGAGTCACGAAACAGTCCTTAAAGAGCCGCATGCAGCTCCGGAGCCCAGGCTGCCGACCCCTGCCTTAAGCCTTTTGAGCCAATACACAAAGTCTGCAGCAATTTCCTCCCCACTGTGCCACGGCAACCCTGCCTGCTGTGCACACACTATTTGGAGGAATGGTGACGCATACAGTATTGTTGCTGTTGAGAGCTAGCTCGGTGACGTTGGATGCCCTTGTTTGACTACCGTATTTATCTGGTGCTGTCCTTTTGGTCTTAATTGAACTTGTACATTTTCTTCTGAGGTTCAAGGACAATGCCGCCAACCCCCCCTGCCCCCCCCCCCCCCAAATAACTATTGTTTGTAGATATAGATTAAGTAAGGCTGTGTATCCTGGGCGTTCCAATGCGAGATTGCAATTTAACAATCATATTAAGAAGCAACAAAGGACCTGTTTTTGTAACTCCTAGAGGATGCTGGTACAGAACAATGGTACAGAACAATAATCTCTACCCTTACGATGCTTCTTCACTGTTTGGAGAGTGATCAGTCTTGTTTCCTTCATTCAGTCAACATTTATTGTACACATATGGCCCTGTTTAGTTGGGCCCAGGTCAAAGTAAAAACACCCATGATTGGAAATGGAATTTAGCTTTTTTTTCACAGAATGTGCTACTGGTGCTAAACTTTGTATCTTACCAGGTAAGGCCCACTGAGCTACTTTTTTTCAGAAGCGACCTGGCCACAAATGATAGCTCAACAAAGTGGCCAATCATGTGTAAATGTATATAATCCAAATACTGTAGACGCATGTTGATTCTAAATGTGGAGGGAAAACCCGGAGAACCCGAAGAAAATTGATGTAGGCTTTTGCTTAATATATTTTAAGGGCCTAACTTAACACAGCCTCTCCAGTGTGCTGTTTTAAGACACAATGGAGGTTCATCAATTCTACAGTAAAATAAAAAATGGACATCGATGTAGGGGACGTTTGCTGATCCTAAAATCAGCGATGCACTGCAATAATGACGCCCAACATTTGCGGCAAAAAATCATGGTAAAATCAAGATAACATTAAAAAATATATATTATTGTGTTATTAAAAACAAAAAAACTCATCACACAGACATGGAGACAGAGAGAGAAGCTTGGACATGGAGAGACATGGAGAGAGACAAAGATACCGAGAGACATCGATATACATAAAAGACAAGGAGATACACGTACATGGAGATGTACATTGTTGAATTTAATAACGAAAAGAAATAAACATTGTGCTTAAAAATATATTTCTAAAATGTGTTACATTTCTTGTGGCGAGGTAAATTCTATTAACAAAAGGAAGCAGCAGCCAGAAATGGGCTCTCCTTTGTCTCCTGTGATAGCGAATTTGTACATGGAAGATTTTAAAACAAAAGCAATAGCTTCAAGCACACTAAAACCATCTGCTTGGTTTAGATATGTGGATGACACATTGTTGGTCTGGCCACACGGCAAAGATACACTGAACGCATTTTTAAATCATCTCAACTCGCAAAACCCATCCATCCAGTTCACCATGGAAGTGGAAGCTGACAGAACTGTACCATTTCTGGATATTCTGCTCGGACTGGGTCGAAATGGTAAAATAACACAGTGTTTACCGAAAAAAAACGCATACTGACACCTATCTGAATGCAGTCACACCATCACCCCGCGCAGAAATCTGCTCTTATCAAGACGCTCATTCATCGAGCTAAGAAACTGTCAGATGGTGACAGTCTGAGAAGTGAAATTCAACATGTTAAAGAAGCGCTGCAAATGAATGGTTACAATGATGCACAAATCAACAGGGCATTGGACACCAAAACCAAATCGAATATTAAGAGCATTAAAACTGCCCAAGTAATTAAAACGATAAAAAATACCGTACATTGCGGGAGTAACTGATAAACTAGCCAGATGTTTGGAAAAACCAAACATCCGAGTCAGATTTGACACGGTACATGAAATACAGAAATTTAAATCTGGTACAAAATATGTATTACTGAAGCTATCAACAGAAGGTGTGTACAGGATTAACTGCACGTGTGGTAAATGTTATGTTGGGCAAACAGAACGAATGATCAGCACGAGACTAAAAGAACATCAGAGAAATATGAAATTCTCCCAAATACAACTGTCAGCAGTAGCAGAACACACATGCCAACAAGAACACTCAATTGATTTTGATACTCTTTGGTTCTTTCGGTAAAGTCACCCTTTATAGACTCTTGTTGTCAGCAGCTCTTTCTCCTATGTCAGCGGTTGTCCTGCTGTATCGGTGCAACCTGATGAAGGTCCCTTGTGTGGCGATCAAAACGTCGTGTTCTATTATTTCTTCTACCTACGTGACTTTACCGAAAGAACCAAAGAGTATGGATTCCTGCAGTTACGAAAGCTTCAAATCAAGATTTATTTTGATAATGTTGAAGTTTTGTGCAAAACTAGCTACGACTGGCCAAAGACTAATTAGAGAATCTATCGAAATTGAAATAAGTCAAAATAACTTTAACCTTTACACTATGAGATCTCTTTTACCAGTGGCAAAATATAATGGTAGGTTTTTACCCTTTTAACTGGTACAAAACTGACACCTTTATTCAAGGCATCATGTTTGCAATGACCACAACACAAGTAGTCAATAAAGCAAACAAAAAGAAGCAACTCTGATAAGGATAATAATATGCACTGTCCTTGAAGTTGATTGGCCCACACCCGAGACGGCTTTCTTTAGAGCCTAGTCCCCATTGGTGTAGGGCCAGATGACACCAGAAGGCGTACAACTCAAAAACAGTGCAATATCAGAGTATTGAGAGTTCGGGGTAAACATTTACACTATGAGATCTCTTTTACCAGTGGCAAAATATAATGTTAGGTTTTTACCCTTTTAACTGGTACAAAACTGACACCTTTATTCAAGGCATCATGTTTGCAATGACCACAACACAAGTAGTCAATAAAGCAAACAAAAAGAAGCAACTCTGATAAGGATAATAATATGCACTGTCCTTGAAGTTGATTGGCCCACACCCGAGACGGCTTTCTTTAGAGCCTAGTCCCCATTGGTGTAGGGCCAGATGACACCAGAAGGCGTACAACTCAAAAACAGTGCAATATCAGAGTATTGAGAGTTTGGGGTAAACATTTACACTATGAGATCTCTTTTACCAGTGGCAAAATATAATGGTAGGTTTTTACCCTTTTAACTGGTACAAAACTGACACCTTTATTCAAGGCATCATGTTTGCAATGACCACAACACTAGTAGTCAATAAAGCAAACAAAAAGAAGCAACTCTGATAAGGATAATAATATGCACTGTCCTTGAAGTTGATTGGCCCACACCCGAGACGGCTTTCTTTAGAGCCTAGTCCCCATTGGTGTAGGGCCAGATGACACCAGAAGGCGCACAACTCAAAAACAGTGCAATATCAGAGTATTGAGAGTTTGGGGTAAACATTTACACTATGAGATCTCTTTTACCAGTGGCAAAATATAATGGTAGGTTTTTACCCTTTTAACTGGTACAAAACTGACACCTTTATTCAAGGCATCATGTTTGCAATGACCACAACACAAGTAGTCAATAAAGCAAACAAAAAGAAGCAACTCTGATAAGGATAATAATATGCACTGTCTTTGAAGTTTATTGGCCCACACCCGAGAGGGCTTTCTTTAGAGCCTAGTCCCCATTGGTGTAGGGCCAGATGACACCAGAAGGCGTACAACTCAAAAACAGTGCAATATCAGAGTATTGAGAGTTCGGGGTAAACATTTACACTATGAGATCTCTTTTACCAGTGGCAAAATATAATGGTAGGTTTTTACCCTTTTAACTGGTACAAAACTGACACCTTTATTCAAGGCATCATGTTTGCAATGACCACAACACAAGTAGTCAATAAAGCAAACAAAAAGAAGCAACTCTGATAAGGATAATAATATGCACTGTCCTTGAAGTTGATTGGCCCACACCCGAGACGGCTTTCTTTAGAGCCTAGTCCCCATTGGTGTAGGGCCAGATGACACCAGAAGGCGTACAACTCAAAAACAGTGCAATATCAGAGTATTGAGAGTTCGGGGTAAACATTTACACTATGAGATCTCTTTTACCAGTGGCAAATATATATTTACGCGATCTAACCCAAAAAAAGCCTCTATTATGGATGATATTGGTCTCGAAAGCCTACGTGTGGATAGAGGTGAGGCGGATTTAAGAAACTTGCCCTATTGTTTCAGCTGCTGCGGCAAGAGATTGAATCAAACTGGTGACCTCTTGATGGTCCAACATGCCAACCATTACACAAATGCAGCTCTGTTAGTTTCTCATTGGAAAAGGTTAAATGTTTGTTTTTGCAAGACATTTCTATTTGTGCGGAAAAGCGGTAACTTATTATGTGCAAGCATTGAATGACCTATAGTAGTAGTCTGGGACCCCTTGGGGTTTACACTTGCACCCAGTCCCAGCCCAGCCTCTCCCGACCCAGTCAGCTGTCTGCTGACATCGTGTGTGAATGTGCATCCGTGCATGTTTGCGCACCATTATTTATTTATTTGATTAGACAATTGAAACCGACGGCCGACTTGACTTACGAGTTGGTGGTCCTTAGAGTTTTAGACGTGACCACGCATGTGGTCACTGTGTAAGGGTGTGTGCAGGGTGTGGTGGTGCACTCTTTAACACGTGGCACTTGACCTAGGGGTCAATCAAAATTAAAACCAAAATCAGTCGGAGCAGCATTGTTAGCTGAAAGTAGGATTGCTTTCGTGCTGCGTCGTTCAATAACGGTACAGTAATGCTGCAGCAATTATATTTTTTACAAAAAAGAAAAAAATGCACGTTGACATCTACTCCCATTTAGTCCAAATAACCAAGCAATAAGAACAGGTACAACTGCATACATGGTGTTGTTGAAACAAATGGAGAAATTAACAGTTAATTTTAATTTACAATATTAAGTTTCCATTGCATCTGAGATGCAGGAATCATTTCAATATAATATCTGAGAGAAAAAACATCTCTTGGGCCTAAGAGACCTTTCCAGCAACTGGAAACGGATGCTCAAAAACGAGCATTCGAAGCTGGTGTCGCAAGATTTGCAAGATACCCAGTAGCAAGATGGGCATATTGGGAAAGGGCCACTTTGGGGTTCTTTCAAGAAGGCGAGTGCATCTGCATTCTCAGATATCCTTGGCAGAATACAGTGGCTCTCGACTTGAGACATGTTGGCTGTGAGAATCCGAAGCCTGTGGGAAAAAAGTGGTTCTCCCTTAGGTCGACTCGGCCTAAAGTGAATACCTGGTACGGTGTATAAGCCAGGGCAATCGGGAGCTCAAAGGCTTTTGGGTGTTTGACGACTGGATGTAACAGGTCCTCTCCAACTGTATTGGCTTTACAGTCCAAACGGTGATTTGAGGAATCTGTGTGTGTTTAACGCTGTGCAGGGATGAATGCTGCAGTGAGGGCGGTGGTGCGGATGGGCATCTACGTTGGAGCAAAGGTCTACTTCATCTATGAGGTACTGTGAAAGACTTGGCCTCACACAAGTTTGGGTTCTCGGGTGGCCACGTCTCCATTTTCAGTTGTGTTTGTTGTGTGTGCAAATGAGCACAATGAACCCTTCAACTGAGGCATGTGGATCCAATACTCACATAGTAGCAATTGGTATTACTTGAGGGTTATTGCCCACATGATAAGAAAATTGAATTCCCACTACTGGCAAAAAGCCCTGAAAGTCAAGCTTCTCCCGGCTCAAATGAGCAAATCAGTACTGCTCGTCCGTGTTGGACACCTGACCTGCTCGTGACATTCCATATTCCTGTGATGCAGTCGTACCATGGAGTGCCATTAACTTATTACAACATGCTACTGACTCTATTAACTCCGTGACGGTAAAACATTTATTTGGACCCTGACCAGGATTTGAACTTGGCACGTCTGTGAAGTCGTGTGCTCTGGCCACTTCCATCCGGTTGGATAAGCTATCGCTTTAGCAGTGATAAGTAGTATTTTCTTTTTGGTTCTTTCCTGGACTTTATTAAAGTTCTACTTGTTCTATTATGAAGTTTACCTTTGATTCTTTCACTTGTCACTTGGTATTTGTGTACATTTCTACACATGAATTGTCAACCGTTATAATTTAAGGCCATTCTGAATTTGTACATGTATGCTACTGATATGAAATTCCAGCTATTGTGTATTTCTACTGATAAACTCGTAGAGGATGCAAGCGGTGAGTTATGCTCGTGTTTTCATAGTGCAATTATCTATGGTATATGTAAAAGGCATTGTGTAGCCAAAGGCAACACGAAATGGAAACATGAGCAGTTCAGAAACAAAGCTGCGTGCTGGAGAGCCACCGTGTTCCCATTCATTCCGATTACACGAGTCGACCATAGTGCACTGTGTTAACCATGTGTAAGGACATTTTAGATGCGCTAATTAACACTGGGAAATGTAATCAGTTATCTGCAACTAGTGTACAAAATACAATTGACATGCAATTGTACACTTGCATGTATGGAATTCGGTGAACCCATGGGAGTGGATGACTTGGTCGTTACACATTGCTCTGCCAAGGCTTGCGCTCTCTCTCTTGTTTTCACATTTTACGATTTTTTTAACTCTTCAAGCCGATTAGAATATCTCTTCAGCCTTCCACATCCACGAGCCTGAGCCTTGCACCTCTACTTCATGATGATGGACTCGGATTAAACCTTGCGGTAATACTTTGAAATAATTATTAAAAAGTAAATATGGTACATGGGCAGTAATTATATTGTGTATTATTAATAGTCAATTAAATTTGTGGGGTGTTTTGTGAAAAGGTTACATAAATGTAGAGTCATGTTTTAGAGTGACGAGTGGTTTGCCATTGCTCATCACTGGATGGCCACTCGTTCGTTCTCTTGTATAGCGGTGGTTGCACGCACGTTAGTCCTTCAATATTTTAAAATGTCATCGAGCGTTCAGTTATGAACTAAAACATCACAGTCTATAATACCCAAAAAAATTATTATTTTGTGAAGTAATTCATAATTGGGCTTAGACAATTAACTGCACATTTGAGAATCTGATTTAATTCTAGATTTGAAGCTTTCGTGACTGCAAGGATTCATACTCTTAGGTTTGTTCGGTAAAGTCACGTAGGTAAAAAAGAAAATAAATCAATTGATTTATTTGGCAACCAGAATTTAATCACCTCTGGGTAATTTGTCTCTAAGTGAGATCCGCTTCCTTGAATTTATTATCGGGGGTTTTAAGTTCTCAAGAACTGTGTGAAACTCTCTGAGGATTGACAAAACACCAGTGGTCGGTTGCATAATTATATCTGAAGTGATATTTTTCCCTAATTTGCAATGTAAATTGGTGTGTCCTTTAAGGGGGCAATTTCACTTCAGGAAGTGTTATGCAACTGTACACAGGGCCTTAAAAGTACCGCAATAGACAGATAAAACATCTATAGTGTCGCTGTACAACTTGGAGCACACTCTGCCTCTACCAAGAAGATGTGCACATTTACACGTAGACTGGCTGCTTTCGCCTTCATTTGTGATACAAATCAATGATCCTTATCCATTGAATTGGTTTGGAGAGCAAGCCGCGCTTGAAAGTGTAAACGAACTGTCTTTGAGTGGCGTTATAAATAGCACTGGTGGGTTTGCTTCTAGTCTTGCCTTTTGAAAGTCATTAGTATTGCACTGCCATAAAGTTGGCATGATCTCATAATGAATCGGTCAAGTTATCATGTTTTGCTTCTAACGACGGTCGTGTTAGATAATGATCAAGTTTGAAAGGAAGCGAGAATTGTCATTTTATGGAGTGGAATTTTACCTCATTAGTGAAGTCAAATATTCTGCTCAGATGAGCACTGCGGTGATTTGTTAAACATTTCACATTCCCATGGAATGGACCAGTCTATTCAGAATTACAACTGTTGTATGTATGTTGAACTTCGTTCACTCCGTATGTAGCCAGCCGTGATAATCCGAGGTGCAAAATGAGGTGTTGTTCATTCCCTACAAAGTGGTATTTATTTTAGCAATCCGGAAGGGAATTAATGATAGGCTGAGTCAGTGTAAGGCCTGGATTTGAACTGGCTATGTCATTGATTGCGAATCATGTGCTCGGAACACAGCACAACCATTCCAGATTTGGATTGGAAATACGTCTTTAATTAAATTCTCTGACAATCAATGTCAACTGAAAGTTACATTGCATTGCACTTTCGACTTGACATCAACATCGATGGTGCACCCAACATTGAATATTGCATGGCTGGTTTTACAGTTACTGGATATTCAGGAACTCAAAAAGAACAGCAATATAAGCGGATGTGCCTGCTCAGGAACTGTAGACCCTACTTGCTAAACAAATCCTCTTTCCTGTTACAGTGGAACACCCCCCCCCCCCATGAATCCGACCTCGTGGTGCCGTGGTAAGAGCGTTTGACTCGCAATCAGAGGGATAATAATTATAGTTCTCGTTAGGAGTCTTCTAAAGCTGTATCTCCCCCCCCCCCCACAGGGTTCACTTATTACGTTCCACGTGATGAGAAGTTGACAGTGGTTGCATTATGAAGGAATGAGCCCCCTGCCATAGGAATATGGATGTTCTACTGCAACTCAAATATACCAGCTCCACCCCACTTTTGTTTCTGAAGGGAAACACTTTGAATGTTGCTTCTGTTAGATTTATAAACAATAAACAGATTAAATAAAGTGCTGACCTTCACTTACGGACAAACGCAGTTCAATCTTTAAGATGATAAGCCCCGCAGAAATGTAATTGTTTGTTCACAGCGTGGGAAATAGGAATAGGTTTCACCCTCACAAAGGCTCATCGGTGAGTCATACCGAGCTACAGACTACCAAGGAGAACGCAGCGTTTTATATAAGCGAGAGTGTCACGGATATATTATGGGACCTCTAAAAGTTGTAACAGTATGCGACTCACTCATTATAATGTATGATGGCCACAGGGTTATATATATTGGAGTTGCTGACGTTTTGTTGTGTAACATTTGTGAAAATTATTCTGTGTCTCTGCCAAAGCACTGTCAATAAAATAAGAATCCTAGTCAGTGCTGGCTGGAGCACAATCAATCGGTCACCATGGCCTCTGTTGTTGATGCTACCAGACTTAATCATCACTTGCTTCTTTCTGTCACACCTTGCAACTGATACACAGTTCATATACAACCTCAAAAGCCTGCTCCTAAAAAATCCTACCAGCTGGCTTTGTCTTCTCCTTGGTATCTAAATTCCGTATACCCACTCACATGCCATTCCTTGTAATCTGCTCTTCTGCATTGTATTAATGTACCCGACTTGTTGTAGTGTTTACTTTATTTTCTTATCGTGTTCCAATCCTGACTTAAAGCTTACGTGACTGCAGGAATTCATATTTTATGGGTCTTTCGGTAAAGCCACGTATCTACATATCTACGTGGCTTTACCGAGAGTCCCAAAGAATGTGAAAATCTACTTTTACGTGAAAAAGTCTACACTTAAGCCAATTCTATCCTTTTGATGAGGATATTCTGTTCGCAGCTGAGCTCGAATGCATTCCTTTGTTGACTCCAGTAAGATCAGGTTGCATTCAAACTTTCTGACTTCGTAATCAGTTAAGACCAAGTGGAGTGAATGGAATGTATTTAATTTCCCTGAGCGTTCGCCTTTATGAACAGTGCAGGGGATTTTGTGCAAACTTGGCTTCGTTTTTTTTCTGAGCCATAATTTGGCATTTGTGAGCAAAATGTCATGGAAACTGGATGTCAGGTAATTAAAGGCATTTCTGCCTTTGTTTCATTGAGCATAGTTCCTGGCAGTGGCATTTCCTGGCAGTACAGTAGCAGGATTAAAATTATAATATAACAGCTTTTGTGTCAATATGCTAATTTATTTATGTGAGAATATTCATGGTTGACGTCATGCCACATTCTTCCAGAAAAATTGGGCGCTGCACGTTGGTTAACAACAAGGGTTTATTAGTATGCACCTCACATCCTTACCACTGTGCCTGCTCAGAATGATGCAATCCCATTTTTGTGACGATCACTGTCCTGGCCTAACCTCTGTTGTATTTTTTTCATAGACAGATATGTTATTATATTCAGAAGTGACCTTGAATATGGGGAGTGGGGGGGGGGCGTTTTGTGACTAGCAAATGGACAATTCCCAAAGTTTAATGACATCAAAGAGTATAATTTTATCTTTAGATTAACCTATGTTTTTGTGTAACCTAGGGAACTGTTGGTTGCTTTGTGTAATATTGTAGTGCTACGCTTGGATCTCACCATGAACGTGTGGTTTGTAAAATATGGTTTTTAATTTGTACTGTCGCTTGTGACCTTTCTAAGAATAGGTCAAGCTTCATTAATGCGGCCAAGGATCCCAATTAGCCTGTATTTTTAGAGATATATATAGTGGCTCTAATTTGGTTACTATAACCACGAGTCCTTATAGCTTAGATTTATATTCGGATTGTTCATGTCATTAGATTGTTTTAATGTTATTGACAATTGCATCCAAAAAACGTATACATATTAATCATGTTGGCTGCACGTATGGAAACGTGTAATAATTGATGACGTTGCAAAGCTACGTGCAGAATGACAATGAACAAAGCAAAAGGTCCCTAAAGCAAATTCGTTAAACAACCGGAGATATGTCAGAGTGACACATTTGAAACGAGACAGCAGTGTTTTAATCGGTTACAATTTTTTGCTTATTATGACGTATGGATCGGAAAGTAAAAATGTGCAAAAAAGCGGGGAGAGATGCATGCTTGGAATTACATTGACCGAGAGAAAGAAGAGCACACGGATGAAAGTACGCGCACATGTTAAAGATACATATTGTACTGGCATTGACAGGACTCGTTGCATAAAGTGATGATGGCCATTGGTTGAGAACAATTATGGGCACGGCGGTCAGGAGAAGTACTGCGTCCAAGATATGTCTCCCGCGGAGAGGTGGAGCACAAAGCACCTGTCTGGGTCTTTTTTGAATGTCATCAAACACTTCACACCCTGAACTCTCCATGCACACTGGGGCAGTTGTGGAGAGAGTGGAGGAGTGCCTTTACCTTGGCAGTGTGCTCACGACCAGTTTGGACAGCGGAGATGTCGCTTTGAATCAGTCGATCAGCATTATCTTTTCATTGTCTGTGTAATACTGTGTGGAAGCTCCTAGCCTCTTGCTCCACGTACATTTTTGGGTCTCTACTAAAATTATGACCTCTCTTTTTTATACTTCGAAAACATGGACCCCTTTAAAATAATACTTGTGCGAACTTAAACATTAATTCTATCCTGGGTTTCATCAGGCTACATTGTGTTAGGAGTTCACACATCCTTGATATATCAGTGAATTCCTCCGTTACGCGAGGTTGTGTTGGCCAGCATCCCGAGCCAAGCGGCTTCTGATAGAGGGGGCTAAACAGGCATGGTACAGGCTGGAAAGGAGATGGGCTGATGTATATCGGAGGATTTGAAACTGATTTAAATTCCTAATAACTGGTACCAAGCAGTGTCAGCTTCTGTAGAGGAGTCCTGAGAATGATGGTATTGGACAGTTGGAGGCAGTCGCCCTCCAACAACAACGGAGGGCAGAGGAGCAACATTCACAAAAATGAGCAGAGTACCAGGTGACTAAATTACTTAAAGCTAGCATATTGGGGAGCATAGGCGTTGCATTTGCCAGTTATCTCAGTCAATTAACCCATAATACCTGAGTCTGTCCTGTGACATGCCACTGAGCCTTCAACACTTCACACGGCCTTAAAAGTGCACCTAGCCTGGCACAAGCGCTGTTGTGACATCACCCTCACTTAGTGATGAATGGTGGCTGCTGTTGTGTGTGGACGAACGTTGGTATAGTAATTTGTGTACGCGTTATGATCCTGATCATCGTTATTTGATTACCGGCCATACATTTTTGTGACAGGTGGTAACTAAACCTGTACTGGGTCTCCTTTAAGTTGACTTGGTCTTAAATGTGTGAACATCGGCATAAACAAGTCCGGATGTGGGTTTAGCCACATGGCTCGCTTGAATGTCATACTAGCCTTACTAGTTGTTCCCTAGCAGCACCTGCTCTAAAAAGTCTATAAAGGTAATGGGGGACCTTTGTCTGTCTGTGTGTGTATATGTGATCGGCAGGGCTACCAGGTTATGGTGGATGGAGGGGAGCACATCCAGGAGGCTTCGTGGGACCGTGTCTCCAGCATCCTGCAACTGGTACCAATACATGCTCGCACACGGTATCCACATCGTGGCCCCCACAGACTTCGTCTAGAAATACTTGCACAAGTGCCTGAGCCATGAGCAATATGCCAATGCTTATTGCACAGGGACATTGATATGGATATTAATGAGTAGTGGCTCACCTGTGATTAAAGTTAGATTGTATGGGAATTTCACTAACATTCCATGAAAGTGCACATGCCTCTAATAATGAGAGTCCCATCGTGTGACACCTGTTACCACGTCCGGACACGACAAATGTAACTCTCATCTATGGTCTCCCACAATACCTTAACTCCAGATCACGTGAATATACTGATCTCATTCCAATCCTGGATGAATTTGTGTTTAGTTTGTTGTCCTTCCCCTGCACCTCCAATTAGCACGGTTGGCTAGGTATGGTGCGAAAGAAGTTCAACATGAATACATACATCATCTTCACGATCATCTGTGGACTCGCTCCTGCCTACCTCTCCCCTCTCATCTCACTTTATTCCCCTCCACACTGTCCTACCTCTCCCCCCCTCAAGCCACTTTCTTTCCCCCCATACAGGCTCTCTGCTTCACAAAGCAACGTTTTCTGTTGAAGTCCTCCCAGTCAGCATTTGGCTTGTTGTGGAAGATTGCTCATTCTCCTCCTTTGTTATCCATACAGTCTGTAAATCCCTTAACCTGGCCTCCCTTTCCCCAGTACAGATGCCCATGTTTGTGCGTACATATGCACATGTTTCTGTGAATATATGCGTGTATGTATGTAGGTGCTCGCTAACAGCACTTGTCCCAACAGTCTGCTAAGGCTATATGGGGATATGTGTCTTTGTGAGGAGCAGTGGTGTAGCGGTTAGTACGCTGCACTATGAACCCAGCTGCCAGAGTTTGATTCCCGCTCATAACCAACACTGTGACGATTGCCTGAAACAAACCTGGGCCTCTCCTAGGCCGATTTGGCCTCAAATGAGTACCTGATGCAATGGTGTGTAAACATTGCCACTCAGGAGACAAAGGTGGTCGGGCATGGTGCTGGTCACCCACCCCCTCATGTGCCATGCCGGCCTTCAAAGGTGCTCGCTAACATCACTTGCCCCAAGAGTCTTGTTAAGGCTCTACGGGGGGGAACTTTGTCTTTGTTTTGCATACATATGGGCGCGCGTGTGTGTGGATTGCAGGGCGGCACGGTGATCGGCAGTGCTCGCTGCAAGGACTTCCGCTAGCGCGAGGGGCGGCTGAAGGCGGCATTGAACCTGGTGCAGCATGGCATCTCAAACCTGTGTGTGATCGGCGGTGATGGCAGCCTCACGGGGGCCAACCTCTTTCGCGAGGAGTGGAGCGGCCTGCTCGAGGAGCTGGTCAACAACGGTGAGAGCGCGAGCAAGCGTGTGTGCGTGCGTGTGAAGTTTGCATCAGTGAGTGTATGCTAAGGTCGGCGTTGCTCTGTTAGGGGAAGTATGGCCAGAACTAGCCTTGCTTTGGCCACCTTTGTCTGCCTGGTATGACTATCTATAGCATGCTATAGCACATCTCAAAAATACCACGGATCTAAGCACGAACCTGGCTGATACTCATTTATGAACGAGATACTGTAGGGGAGTCCCAATGTATGTTAAGATAAAACGGCCCACTTATGATCTTTATGGCTGGGTATCGAATGCAGGTGCTTGCTAACATCACTTTCCTGTATTATAAATATTTGTATGTACACTCGTGTGTGTGTATACAGTATATGTGTAATGGGTTCAATCAGGGTGCACACTAGAAATTGGAGGCAACACGTTTATTAACTAACGGGATAACGACATAAGGTGGTAACCCACCGTTCCTACACTTAGCTATATACACTTGGAGTAGATGGCTATTTACATTCTGGACGGGGCAACTACTAAATCGGACCAGGTCAGCCAACACGCTGCCTGGTCCACGTGTGCGACGCCCGGAGACCGAAGACCACGACGACGAAGGTTTCATCCCAGCCAGGACGAACCCCAGTCCCCCCTGGGGCTCGGCCTTTATCCTTACGGTGTGGCCAGGCCCCGCCCTTGGCCACGCCTCTTTTTCCAGATCCTTCGTGAGGGTTCAGGGCCCACCTCATGTGTTCCTCTCATCCTCAACCCTGGTCCCCGTTCGCACCTCATCCGGTCACGTGCCCCCTCGTGTTTACCCAGCCTCTCCCCTGGTATGCCCATCTGGTGCCAGGGAGAGGTGTTGTATATGTTGGGTATGAAAATTTTGATATGTTGTATGCGTGCGTGGGTGAAATTATTATGTTGTATGTGTGGGTTATGAATATTCAGTGAAAATAATAATAATCAATTGAAATTTGGCCAAATGTGTAATTATCCGGAAATATGTTAATTGAGGTAATTATGCACATTTAATTATGCCAATTCGAGAGGTAATCGTAGTAATTATGCGAGTGGGTGGAATTATGATAATGCAAGTCGTTATGATAACCAGACCCCGCCTCGGTGACGAGGGTGGGTTATCGATCGTAATAAGGCAATTAATCGTATGCAGTTATGCAGGTGTGGTGTAAGTATGCAAGATTAACTTAGATTAACTCGGCATCGTTGTCTAGGTTCGTCTCATTCTCGCTTATCTTTAGGTCCCCGGTTCACCCCGTTATCGCTTTAACATTTATTGAGTATGTGATAGTGTGTTTATTAAGGTCACCAAGTTCAGATCTCAACGCAGAAGCAGATCTTATGCATAGACTTCAGGAAAGAATCACAACCACTTCTGTATTAATCAATTTATTACTAATTCAACCTCAACTATGATATAGTATGCGAACTCTCAATCCCGGAACGTCAATACGGCATCAATACAGTATCATCAACGATTGTCTGATTTCACTTTGACAACGGCACATGGATCCCGCATAACGCGATGGTTGTTAGTGAGAGAGAGTCGTTGAAACATGCAAATACTATGCTAAGAAAACCTTAACGTTAATGAATGATTATAATCAATATTGTTCACGCAGTACCGCACTCCTTATCGATCATACGCAACCCTTATCACGTTGTTAACCCCTTGGGTCACGGGACAGTTAGTACGTGCGGCGATTATGACTGAAAGATACTTGAAAGATTATACGGCGATAAAAAACACAATCAAAACAGTTATTATTCTTAAAGGCACCAATCTCAACAGATACATCGGCAGGTTATCTGACAACAGAATGGCTCGGAGTAAAGGCCTGCGACGGCGCTCCTTTTCCGAAGATCGTTATCTTATACAGAGTTTACTAATTGGGGACCAGATCACCTGTTAAGGATCTGGTGGGCCACCACTCCCCACGTGAGCGTTGCTCGGCGGAAGGAGGTGCCAAGAATCAATTCGTATTGATGGATCTGTTGGGAATTTATGCGATTAAGAGTACAGCCCACTAAATATTAAAGATAAAATTACGAATACTCTTATAAACGACGGATGGCCATCACTCGGTCGTTGGGATGCCTTCACAGCCACGGACGGCTTATGGGTTCGAGTGGGTTTGAGTGGTAAGAGTTGTCTTCAATAGTCAGTGTTCGGAGTCGGTTCTTTATGTCAAACAGACGCCTGGTGGTCGTGTGGTGAGGGGGCGGTGCGCGTCATACGTATTAGTCGCTCCTCTGTCACCGTGGTGAATTTGGTTTGGATGCTCGGTCGGTAGGTGGCGCCCACAGCTCGCTCCTGGCGTGCAGTGTTGGGTCGTCACCTCGTCGCCAAACCGCGACGCTGGCGGCCAGCAGAGGGACCTCCGACTCGGCAGAGGTTGGCCCACGCGGCCGAGTTGAGCTGTCAAGCGGGTCTTGCCCGCCTGCAGAGGAGACGGGGAGCCGCTTGAGTCGAGCCCCGAGAGCCGGCTGAACTCGGCTGAGTCCCAGAAGCTGAAGAGTCGAGCCGACCCGTTGGTCGCAGCTCGCCCTTGAGTCGACCCGCTCGGTCAACTCCTGAGCCGACCCACTGGTCGAGCTCGGCTGGTGAGTTGACCCTTCTGGTCGAACTCGGCTGATGAGTTGACACTCCTGGTCAAACTGATTTCCAATGCTCAGGGTCCTTTCTTTTATGCCGAAAAATCCCTTTGGGTCCTGCCCACAAGGCGGAGTTTCTTTCGATTTTTGCTGTGTCAGGATCTGTCCGTAGGTAGGTGTGTCCATGTGTGTGTCCGTACGTCCGTGTCCTTGTGTGCATCACCCACGGTATTTTCCGTTGTCATACTCCCTCCATAAAATCCATGAGCAAACAATCAGATGTTACAAATTGCCTCGAAATCGTCTCTCTGTCTGGGTGCAATATTTTCTCTTGTCTGGCCTTCTTCATGGACCAAAACACAGACGTTACAAATCGTCTCACAGGCGCCTCTGTCCGTGTTGCACGACCTGGAGGGAGGGGCACACTCCCTCCGACCCTCACAGACGCACACAGACATGGTTAAAAAGTTTTAAATTAACATTTGTCCCTTACCATTTCCCAGTTATGATTCTGTATGTAACCTCAGGTGTGTCGTTTCCCATCGTGGTGCTTGACTCAAGTGGAGGTGCCTCCCCGAGCACATACACACTCCCATCCCGCGCTGCGGGGATACAAAGACGGCCGGGATCTCCCTTTCTCTCCGACCCTGGGTTTAACATCGTTCTTTTATTATGTATTTTCTTTCGACCTGGTGGTGATTTATCCCGCTATCCTGGCTTTTCATAAGTTTTACTTTTGTCTTTTCATGCATAGGCTTATTATTATTAATTTATTTCCGATATCTTAGGTTAAGGGGTAAGTTTCTTGATCCTAGGAATTCGTATTCCTTGGTGTCTGCATGGTTATATAAGCGGAATATAGTTTACGGTGAATAGAGTTAACATTGATGTTATGTACGATATTATGTATTGTGATGTCTTTAACTTAACTTGTTGGTCGGCTTTACTGACATGAAGTTGCATTTAATAGCCTCGCAGTCTTTGCCTCACTCTGTCTCTGCTCGCCGTTGTTGTTGCTGTCCAGCTGACGCTGTTAACTCAAGGCCTCATTAATTTCCGTCACTCCTTGTAGGTGAGGGCGGTTGAACCTTGGAGTCAGTTCTGGTTTTTGTCTGCTTGCTTTTTCTGATGTCCCCTGACCCCGGGAGTTATTATTTCTACTTTTATGGCCTGTCGAAGCCCGACTCGCTGTTGCTGGGCTTGGTGGGTCGCTGGGTTGGTGTGTTCCCGGCTTTTTTGCTTACGTTTGCAGTTCGCCGTGCTCTTAATTTCCTTCCCTCTTCAACCTTATATCGACTATTCGCTCCTGTCTGGGTGCGATTCAATTTTGACTTAGGAAGGTTCTGATTGTCATATGCTTTGGGTCGAGTTGTATAAAAAGTATTAAAGTATGGAAATAACATTTCATATTGACTTAATGATGGTGATGGTTCAGTAGGCGTAACTTGTGGCCTGGTTTAATTGGAGTGGGTGTGAATATCGATAACTTTAGCCTATCCTGTTGTTAAATTCCGACTTTAACGTTACTTTAATAGCAATACAGAATAATTGAGCTTTTCGACTTAACTAGGCGAACACGAACTTCTGGTGACCCCTGCAGCCTCGCCGTTCAGCTGAGCCTGCAGCCTTGAGAAAGGCACAACACCCTTATTCTCGTCTCACTGTGGTCATCCAACCTTCTGCTCTGGGAGTGTTATTCTTAATTTCAGGTCAAAGGCCCCCTCACGTTCAGACGTGCAGTGGTTGTTAATCAGCCCCCTCTCCTGTGTACACAACCTTGAGCTGAGTTTATCTTGGCTCTTTCAGCTGCAGAGAACAAGGCGTATTTCTCCTCCCTGTGTGCACGTGTTCCAATTAGCTCGAAATTCCTAACACACAATCAGTGATGACCCCCCCGGCCTTCTGTGGCCGTGATCCAGACAAAGGCGCCTCTGCTTCGAGTCGACACTGCCCTTATCTCTCCTCGAAGCAAGGTTGTAATTCTGCCATCCTAGCCCTCCTCCAGTTCATCACTTAACAACACCTGGTGTTTTGCAGTTTGCTGCGCTTTGGGGTGTTTTCATTCATTATATATCAAGTAAAAAGATAATATAGAAAAATATCAAGTTTGGAAGAAGGCTTAGGATACAACAGAGGCTCTGCCCATACAGTACCACCCACACGGTACTGTCGCTACACAACGTTACCCACATCAATTACACCACATATATGTAAGGTGTGGTGGTTTATTGTTTAGCACATTGCCTAAACACTTGGTTAACTTCCTGGCCATGGATAACATCAGTGGCATCAGTGGTACGTTGTATCTCAGGCTGTTCTGTGTCTCCCCCCAGTGGACTGTCTTAAATGTGTGCCTGGTGTGGTGGGAAATATTCACACTGGAGAGGCCGAGGTAGCTGGGTGTTGGTTCTGGTTACACCACAGCCTCTGTATCGAACGTTGGCTTTAATAAGCGTTTTCTAATAACTTTCATTTTATGTTCAAATAAACTAATGCCAGATCTTGTATTTTGTATTAATTTGGTGATATATTGAGCACATTTTTAATTAAAACAACAGACTATCAAGTAGAGCTCAGAGTATAATCTAGGTCCTCGTTAATACCGCTTGAAGATTGTTCTCATCCCTGCAAAAAGAGTCGTGACATTTCTATGGCTAGCTGTGGGCTGCCAATGGGGATGAGCACTGTTCCTCACTCATTGGAGCATGGAAACACCTTGATGTTTGTTTTAGTTTAGCAACAATCGGCCCAGCCGCAGACTGCGAAGTCTGGGCAATAGAACTGAATCGCAGTAGGGGTCCCATAAGTTGTGGCAGAAGGGAGATCATATTGCTGCTGCTGCTTTCCCCACGGGCAGACCAGATAACGGGGGAGATGGCACAGAAGTTCACGCACCTCAATATTGTGGGCATGGTTGGCTCCATCGACAATGACTTCTGTGGCACCGACATGACGATCGGCACGGACTCGGCACTGCACCGCATCATCGAGGTGGTGGACGCTATCACAACCACAGCGCAGAGGTAACGTACGCATGGACGCGCACGTGTTTACGGAGATTGGGGTGCAGCATGCAATGCAATGCGGTTTTAATGCATCGCTCACACACTCACGGATGAATACGTTCAGACCTAAGCACAGCTCACAACACATCGCACGAGTTCGTCACCATGTTGATGCCAACCCTTAGCAAAGCACTCGGCGCAAAGGAAGATTGAGCTCATCACATGTGTGCACTTACATGCACATTCACGTAGGCTGGATACAGCACAATGCAGTTTGGGATCTGTGTGGGCAAACAATCAAATTGTTGTTTGGCTTGTTTTAGTTTTACCAAAATAAGACCATATATGTGGCAACGTGTCAGTTAAAATTTGCTGCTTCAGAAACAGATGAGCGCCACTCAACATTAAATTCATTTCAGCATGTAGACGCATTGGTTTTTTATGAAGATGTAGTGGTGGTATTGACGTGCGCCGACTGTGACAGTGATGGATCACGGGGCGGCGCGGGGTGCGGGGTTGGGCACGCGTTGTGGGCGTGGTGTGGACGCGCGCGCCGGGAGTGACAGATGACGGGGCGGCGCGGCGTGAGTGGTGAGGCACGATGAGATGTGGGAAAAGAGGATCGTAGCCAGCGCCCGGCGATTGGTCGAATAAGTGGGTGCTCGCAGCGACGTCCGCAGGTGGGGTATAAAGGGGGACGCGCGAGAGCACTCGGGGAGAGTTACCCAGTTGAAGACCCGAAGACGGAGCTGAAGACTTAGTCTCCGAGTAGCCCAGTGGCGTTAGTCGCCGAGTAGCTAAGTGGATGTTGGTCATCCGAGTAGCTCAGTGGGCGTTAGTCGCCAAGTAGCTAAGTGGGTGTTTGTCACCCGAGTACTAAGTGGATGTGGGTCATCCGAGTAGCTCAGTGGGCGTTAGTCGCCAAGCAGCTAAGTGGGTGTTTGTCACCCGAGATATAAAGTAGGTGTTAGTCACCTGTAACCAAGTTTGATAAAATAAAGAGTGTGTTACCCGTGAAGTCGTCTCCCGCCGAGTTACTACATTACAACTGGCGTCAGAAGTAAACCTGTCTTCAAGGAGTATGGACACAAGGAAGACTACCCGTACCCACGAGCGAGGTCGGGATGACGACGGCGTACCGGGGACACCGACCTCGGGAGTAGAGGACGAGGAGTTGCCGCCGATGCAGCACTTCGCGGTGATGGCCGACGCTCCGCTTGCCTCCGACACCAGCCTCCAGGATGCGCACTCCCGGTTGGCGGAGTTGCTACTCGCCGCCGCCGCTGTCTTGGCCGATATCTCCGTTCCGGCGAGCGGAAAAACGGCTGCGGGGGTCGTGGAGGAAGCGACGTTGGAGGATTCCCGCCAAAAGGCGCTTCGCGCCAAAAGTCTGGAAGTTGCCGCCGTTTTTGGGGGGCCGCCACCGATTGGCGGGAAAGACGGACGCCACGTGGCCGGACACCTCCGCGCAGCGCAGCCCACGTCATCAGCGCGCGCCGGAGCCCTCCATTTTGCGCCTGACAACCGAGCCGACATTTTACACAACTCCAGCGGAGCGCGGGAAAATCTCTCCGACGTCGACGACGATCGGGTCCTCCAGCAAAGATTGCCCGCGCTGTCGGCGTTCAAGGCGGATGGGGGCGACTGGGGAGCCTTCCAACGAAGGTTCCTCGCTCATCAGGAGATGTCGGGGTGGTCCGACACCACTGCCCTGCGGGCGTTGCCAGCGATGCTTGACGACGACGCGCTTGCAGCCTTCACATCTGCTGCAAGGTCGTCCCGCTCTACGCTCCAGGCCGCACTACACCTGATGGCGAAGGTGTTCGGGCCGCCCTCCACGTGTCGCCACCAGTTCTACGATCGGCGGAAGGTAGCTGGGGAAACGACGCTAGCCTACCGCACGGCACTACTCGCCTTGGCGGACGCAGCTTTTCCCCGCATGGATAAGGAGGGGAAGGACGCCATGGTGACGGAGCAGCTGCTGGTGTTGGCCCACGAGTTGGGGGTCCCCATCAACGTGGCAGACGAGATGGAGATCTGCTCCCTGGCGATCGCCACGAGCATTCACGCGTACGAGGTCCTCAAACGCAAGCCGGGGGTCGTCTGCAAATGGCCGGGGAACGCGGCACTGGCCGCCACGATCGCCGAACCTCAGCCAGCTGCGGTGCAGGAGCAGGCCTTCGCTGCATCGCGTCCGGGGGAGTGGAGAACGGGAGGTCGTTCGCCCACACGTTCGCCCCGCAAGCTGGAGCAACCGAAACCTACGACGTCCGTCGTCTGCTACAACTGCGGCCTTCGGGGTCACGTCGCAGCCGGGTGCCGGGCCCCGCGTCAGCGCGCCGCAGGACCACGTCGGGACGACGACCAGGGCCACAAGTCATCCCAACAAAACCCGGCAAGTCGCGGCACCTCACACGTTCGGTCCACAAACACGGCACATTCGGGTCGCCGCTTCGTGGTGGGGGGTTCGCGGCTGGGTGCCGGGGGTTCAATTCGGCGAGGGGGGTCCGTACGCGGCCCGCAAGCAGTCGAGTGGTCCGAATTGGCCCACAGGATCGTGGCTGCGTCAGCCGGGTCGTCCGTGGTAACGGGGTTCATTGACGGGGTTGAGGTCCGGGTGCTTGTTGACACGGGTGCGTCGGCCACCATCATCTCGGACCTTATTTATAACATTCTTCCCGTCCAAAGTAGACCCCTTCTGCCAGTAGACGTGCCATTTTATGCGGCGAATGGGGGATCCCTGGGGATCATCGGCCAGATTCGGGCGACTATTTGCATTGGTGACATTAAATTAGCGGGCCCTATTTTTGTATCATCATCGCTGGCCGTTCCCTGTTTGCTAGGTACGGACTTTTTGTCAAAAATGCCCATCAAAATTCTTATAGATCAGGCCTGCATAGAGCTTCCGTCAGGTCGGCGGGTTGCCTTCTTGTCGAGCCCTACCAAAGTGCGCACGGTTTGTGCGACGGTGCAGGCGCTGGCGACTCACACTGTACGGGTGCCCCCGGGATCGCAAATGTTAGTGCCCCTTCGGTTCAGGAAGCCACTCGAGGTGGGTGCGGAGGCACAGGGGGTGCTGTTGGGGCCGTCAAACAGAGCCAGTAAGGGCCTCGACTTAGCGGTTGCTCAAACCATGGTGAGAGGGGACAGTGAGCCGTTCGTAATGGTCCTGAATACGGGGTCGCGGCCGGCCGTAATTGCGCAGGGAACGGTGCTGGCTCACGCCGCGCCGCTACCCGTTGAGGAACGGCTCGTGGCTCAAGCAGATTTCACTGTCAAGTCGCATCCTCAAAGTGATGAGGGGACTGAGTGGTTGGACTCGCTGTGTGCGGGTTCTGCTAACTTGTCCGGGGTGCAATTGGGAGCATTGAGGGGTTTGCTCATCGAGTTTGCTGACGTGTTCAGCAAACATAAGTACGATATCGGCTGCACTGACCTGTTGCGCCACCACATAGCTACAGGGGACGCGGCCCCTATTCGTCAGAATCCCTTCCGGCTCAGCCCAGCCGAGAAGGAACATGTGCAATCGGCGGTTAATGATATGTTGGCGGCCGATATCATTTCGCCCTCTTCTAGTCCGTGGGGTGCTCCTATTGTCCTAGTAAAGAAACAGGACGGGTCCTTGCGGTTTTGTGTCGATTTCCGCCGCTTAAACAAAATCTCGATGGCGGATGCGTATCCGCTCCCCAGGATGGATGAGTCGCTGGATGCCTTGGCGGGAGCGCAGTTTTTTTCCACACTCGATCTGCTTTCTGGATTTTGGCAATTGCCACTCGATAACGAGTCTAAACCTAAAACTGCTTTCCGGACACCTGGGGGCCTATTTGAATTCAACCGTTTGCCCATGGGCTTACATTCCGCTCCCGCCACGTTCCAGAGACTCATGGAATTGGTTTTGTCGGGCCTCCAATGGGATACCTGTTTGATTTATCTTGACGATATCATCGTCTTTAGTCGGACTTTCGAGGAGCACCTCCAGCGACTGAGAGCGGTGTTCCTCAGGATGCGTTCCGCTAAGCTTAAATTCAAACCGGCTAAATGTTTTCTGCTTCGGGAATCGGTCAGGTATTTGGGCCATATCGTGAGTCGTTCAGGGATCTCGACGGACCCTGCTAAGACGCATTGCGTCAGCTCATGGCCAACGCCAACCTCGGTCACGGAGGTTCGTAGTTTTATTGGTTTTGCCTCCTATTACCGTCGTTTTGTCAAGCAATTTGCCACCATAGCCAAGCCCCTGCACGCTTTGACGGCTAAGGGTGTGAGGTTTCACTGGGGGGCGGAAGAGGAGGCTGCGTTCTGCTCCCTCCGTGACGCCTTGGTGCAGGCTCCCCCCTTGTGTTACCCCGATTTCACACAACCGTTTTTGCTTGACACGGACGCCAGCAATACGGGTATCGGGGGGGTGCTCTCACAGGTGGTCGGGGGGGTTGAACGGGTGGTCGCCTACGGTAGTAGGGTTCTTTCCCCCGCAGAACAACGCTATTGCGTAACTAGTCGTGAATTGTTAGCCATTGTGTTTTTTACACAGCAATTCAGGCCGTATCTTTACGGCCGTCATTTTACGGTCCGGACGGACCATGCGGCTCTACAATACGCTATGCGCGTGGCACAGCCATCGGGCCAATTGTCCCGATGGTTGGAGGTCCTTCAAGACTACCAATTCACGACGATTTACCGCAAGGGGTTGCGGCACTCAAACGCGGACGCCTTGTCGCGGTTGCCGCCGTGCACGGACTGCACATGTTTGTTGGGATCAGCGCGGTGCAAACCCCCGGTCGCCGGCACCCCGGGAGTTGCGCTCGCCGCCACTGACACCCCGGGAGAGGACGCCCCCACGGGGAGGGATTCGCTGTTGTCGTTGCCCCTCATTGAGTGGGGCCGCCTCCAGATGTCCGACAGCTCCCTACTTACGCTGCGTCGGAAAGTTGGCGCTCCCGAAGAAGGGGAGGCGCGGGTCGGTTCCTGGGTGTGCAGACAGGGCCTTTTGATGAGGTGGGACAACATGTCCCGGCGTCACGTGCTCGTTGTGCCTGTTGCTATGCGGGGTAGGGTTGTTCTGGCAGCTCATGAACGGCTCATGCATCTGGGTTTTCACAAAACGCTCGCCCTAATCCAGCGAGACTATTATTGGCCGGGGATGGGTAACGACGTGGCGAATATTCTTAAGGGATGCGTAGGGTGCGCCAAAAGGAAACCGCCACCATTGGCAGCTAATCCACCGCTGCAATCCATTCAGGTTTCGCGTATAAACGAATTGGTAGCGTTGGACATCTTGGGGCCCTTTCCGGTTACACCAAGGGGAAATAGGTTCCTGCTGGTTGGCGTGGAATACTTCACCCGATGGCCTATGGCATGGCCGCTCGCCAACCAGTCGGCTGCGGCGGTGGCGGACGCCTTTGTCCAGGGTTATGTGTTGGACAAGGGCGCCCCCGAACGCTTGCTGACGGATCAAGGGAAGAATTTTTCGAGCGTTTTGTTGCGCGAGGTGTGCGACCTGTTGGGTACAAAGAAAGTGCGTACTTCCCCCTACCACCCGCAGACTGACGGGATGGTTGAGCGTCTGAACAGGACGATTACGTCTATGTTGTGCCAACAGGTCTGCGACGATCAGGTTGATTGGGACTTACAGGTGCCGGGGGTACTCGCGGCCTATCGAATGGCCCCTCATGCGGCGACGGGGTTTTCCCCATTTTTTCTTATGTATGGGCGGGAGGCCGATCCGGCCATGGACGTCCAACTGGGGATTTCCCAGCCACGTGCAAAATCTAAATTGGCAGACCACATCAAATTTAATATCGCCAAATTGACTGAAGCGCGGGAGGCGGCAAGGTTGAATTCGCGGTCGCGGCAAATTGCAAACGAGAAATTGCATGAGCGGAGGGTGCATACGCATGATTGGAAACCAGGCGATAAGGCCTGGCTGCATTGCCCACATGCACCGTTGGCTACGTCCCCCAAGTTGTTGAGACCTTGGAGGGGACCGGTGGAAATTGTGCGGGTTGCACGACCCCAGAGTATACAGATTAAATGGGGGAAACGCCGTTGGTATGTGCACCCCTCCCGACTGAAGCCCTATGCGGCACCGTGTGACCCCGTTCTGTGCCGTGACGACCGGGCGTGTGATGTGACCGTCGACTCGGGGAGGGAGGTGTCGCAGGCGGATCCTCACGTGTCTCCACCTGACCCACCCCCAGGTGCCTCGGGCTTGACGGCTGCTGACCGTCGAGAGCCTGAACCCCGGGGCACGCACGAGTCCTCGATGCCTGGCCGATGTCTTCCTGAACCGCCGGCACCACCGGACGTTCAACCGCGTCTGGTGCCGTACGACGGACCGGCAAGGCGGACTCGGGCTAGGTCTCAACAATTTTCATGAAGACGTTTTTTGCTCTACACCGAGCTCGCCCGGTGTTCCCCTCTGCCGGGGTAATGTCCCGTTGTAGGGACGCTCGGAAGAAAAGGGGACACTGCACGAGTCGAAAGAAAAAAAAAAAATTTTCCATTTATTTTTTTTACACATACACATTGCTATTGTCACTCGCCGGTTTGTATATATTGTTCTATTGTCGCGGTGGCATTGGTTGAGGGTTGCGGATGGTAGTGTTCGCGTCGTGTTGTGTTGTTAGGTTAGTTGTTGTTCTTGTTGTTGTGTTGTGTTACGGGGCACACAGGGGGGTTTGTATATTTTTTTATAGCAGCCGGGGCGGCTGCGAGCTATGTGGTAGGGGGTGATGTAGTGGTGGTATTGACGTGCGCCGACTGTGACAGTGATGGATCACGGGGCGGCGCGGGGTGCGGGGTTGGGCACGCGTTGTGGGCGTGGTGTGGACGCGCGCGCCGGGAGTGACAGATGACGGGGCGGCGCGGCGTGAGTGGTGAGGCACGATGAGATGTGGGAAAAGAGGATCGTAGCCAGCGCCCGGCGATTGGTCGAATAAGTGGGTGCTCGCAGCGACGTCCGCAGGTGGGGTATAAAGGGGGACGCGCGAGAGCACTCGGGGAGAGTTACCCAGTTGAAGACCTGAAGACGGAGCTGAAGACTTAGTCTCCGAGTAGCCCAGTGGCGTTAGTCGCCGAGTAGCTAAGTGGATGTTGGTCATCCGAGTAGCTCAGTGGGCGTTAGTCGCCAAGTAGCTAAGTGGGTGTTTGTCACCCGAGTACTAAGTGGATGTGGGTCATCCGAGTAGCTCAGTGGGCGTTAGTCGCCAAGCAGCTAAGTGGGTGTTTGTCACCCGAGATATAAAGTAGGTGTTAGTCACCTGTAACCAAGTTTGATAAAATAAAGAGTGTGTTACCCGTGAAGTCGTCTCCCGCCGAGTTACTACATTACAAAGACATGCCCATGAATTGCTTCGAAAAGTGAGGTGGCCAGATGATTAAAGGGGGTCATCATGGTTGTCAGAACACTGAGCTGGCACTTTTGAGATGCTGGGTTAAGTTTCTCACACATTTAAACCGATTTCTCTCATTTATATCACTGACGACTGCACAAAAAACTAATCCCATAAAAAATGGCCATCGTGTTATGGGTATGATATTGTGCACTTTCCGTGGCTTTCTGATGAGCCTTTATGAGGATGAAATACATCTATGTCTCCCATGTTGTGAACAACCTGTAACGAATTTCAACTAGGCCTCTTGGTTCACAGATTTGGTTACATTTGTCAGCATGCAAAACCCTATTTTTAACTAATGTTGCATATTCTAAACATGCTGAAGAGACATGAGATGCAATTTTTCCGCTGTAAGTCTTGAATGGTGATCTATCGGGTGGGGGAGAAGGTTTCTTGAATGTAAAAGCAACGATTACAGTGCTCCCCTTTAATCCTCCCCCCCTCCTCCCACAGACTAAAGATGTGCAGAAAGCGATGGACGAATGCAGGTTTGACGAGGCTGTCAAGCTGCGTGGCAGGTATGTGTGCGTGTCCATGTTTCCCATCAAGCTAATTTCATAAAGTAGCACCCATTGCAAGTGTGATTGTTGGCCAAACTGTATGTTTTCTTAAATTTTCTTCTGTTCAGCTATGAGGACACTGCTATTTGAGGAATTTCCATGGTGGAATGGTCCCCTCTATATTGGCAGCCCCTGAGCGAGCACAACCCACGATTACCTTCTCACAAAGTAGTGTACTCCTTTTATTAATTTGGCAGGGATGATTTGACTGAGTTGACCATTGATCAGGAGTTGAACTCATCACCTTATGAATGACAACATAAAACACAAGAGGTTAATTTGAAAAATAAAAAATAGAGAATATACGGCATGCTTGGCTGCTCAATTAATTTCTATTGCGCTCGCATGTATTATGGCTTCACAATTTTGCACGCATTTGTGATGGTCTGGACTCATAAGAGTATGTGATAAAAAACAATGTTTCTGACGTACTTCCATCACGATGTGCAGTAGTGGTTAATTTCCATCGACTTAAGCGAATTGTATGAAATCATGTGTAATTGGCTGTTGTGTCTAGCTTATTAAATTTCCATTCGCTCTGGAGATGCCAATTAAATTCGTAATGGGTGGCTGATTTTACGGCAGGAGACGGCTCATCGGGTGTAATGGTCATTGGGAGTGCTCCGGAAATAAGTGAAAATAGCCCCGATCTGGCTGTTCCTTCACATCTGTTATCTTGATACCCGGGAGACACAAAGGCCACAGCACATTTTATGGATCAGCAGTTTGAAGAACTGCATGCAGACGACCAACTTTCAGGGTTGCTTACGCAGAACAATTAGGATCGGTTTTATTTTCTCGTGGCTTCACCACAAGACCTGTGCACTTCAGCCAATACCACTCAGGGATATGATAACATGCTCATGTATAATTTCTGTCTGTGGTGTAATGTGTAACATTATAACCCAGAATGAGATTAAAATTCAACTGCTGTTAGGAGATGACAGAAATATGACATTTACAGTGTGTCTCTGCTCAAGCAAAAAATGTTGTGGTGCTCATCGCCTTCAGTGTCTTTGGGCTGGTGAATGATTACTGTACAGATAATTGGATCTATCAATCGACTCTTAAAAATTAATTTAAAGGGGTAAAAAAAAGTCTTACCTCTGTTTCAAAGTGTGCTGCTGGACGGAAAGTGATGAGCGGAGGATGGTGATGTCATCGATATCATTACCCGCGTCATGCTTTATGTGGCCTGTAGGAGTTTCTCATCTTCGGGCGGCAGAATGTAGTGGCAGCTGCAATTAGTAAATTATCATTTTTAGTCGACAAATCGATATACAGGGACTCCTCTACTTACGAACATTAAACTTACGAACTTTCAGAGATAGGAACAAACATGTCCGAATGTTTAGTTGCCTGTTTGGACCAAGAGTCGTAAATTCAACCGCCGCAATATATGGCGGTGGTTGTTCAGTATCAAGCACTGGCTTGTTTTGAGTCTTAGGACCGAAACACTGAAAGGTTTACGAAGGTGTTGGCAGCTTTCACGATGCTATTGCATGTTACAAGTTAATGTATGAAGAGAAGAAGAGAGCAACTGTGCATACATCTCTTGGTAAAATTTTCAAGAAAGTAGAGAGGAAACACGAGCACCAAAGGAAATTAGCATCTTCATCTGCAGAACATGAAGAGCCAGTGGCATTTACATCTACAGGAGATTATACAACTGTTCAAGTCATTCCCCATGTTTAATGTACATGCCGTACAACATGTTTGGAATCGACAGAAGTAAAGTTGGGCTTATGAACAAATCGACTTACGAACAGACCTCTGGAACCTAACTCGTTCGTAAGTAGAGAAGTACCGGTAATCGGCTAATCATCCCAGCTATGATTTGTATCTTCTCTCTTTGTCTCTTAGGAGCTTTGAGAATAACCTGAACATATACCGCTTGTTGGCACACAAGAAATCAGAGATCAAGAAGGTTTGTTGTTCTGCTTGCCTTTGGACAATAACACATCAGTATATTTTACTTACATGGTGGGTTTTCTTTTCATGGCAAAATATTTTAAACAAACATATCTATTTTGCAACACTGATCATGGTTCTTTTAGGTTTCAATGTTTTTACATTGCATTTTTAAAGCTACCCTGATTTCCCTTTGGAAAGTGAAAATGTATATCATTGGGCCACGTCAGATAATGTGAAATTATGGAATTTTAACCACGGACTGATGGCTGCAAATGAAAATGTGTACTACCCATTTCTCATGAAGGCACTTTGAGCATGAAAGCACTTTAACTTTGCATCCAAGCTAGCACTCAACTTTGTTCATAAGAACATTTAAAAATGCAGATTTCTGACCACCACCATCACCAAGCTGACATCCCCTAGATTTGTGTCTTTAAGACGGTCAGCCACAAACCTATCATACAGTACTTTTTAGTACGGCTTGGCAGCACTAAGACCAATAACTGTTAAACACTTTTTGGTTCTTTCGGTAAAGTCACGTAGAAGGGAAGTAATAAAATAATAAAAATAAAACATAATAAAATGAAATAATTCTCACGACGTTTCGGCTACAACGCATGCAGCCGTCTTCAGGTGAAGAATGAGACACTACCAAGCTAGGAGCTTATATATAAACTGGGTTGGAGGTGGAAGAGCGCCTTAACAAAAAGAATGTGCATATGAAGAGGAATTTAGCATATTCATGGAAAATGCGTAGGAGGTGGGCGGGGGGGGGGGTTTCAAAGGCATATTATGCCCATGCATTATGCAGGATCAACAGCACCAAGGGGGGGTGCAGGGAGTAGCATTAACAAAGGAAAGGAATGTTATTGATATGTAGCTGCAGTTACTAAACAACCACGTAGAAAACTAAAGTATAAACTACATAAAAAACTAAAGTATAAACTGCATAGCACCATCAGTATACTTACTATACTCTACAATAAGCTGAGTTACTAACAGCAA
The DNA here is from genome assembly GCF_964198595.1 of Lampetra fluviatilis. Classification (NCBI taxonomy): domain Eukaryota; kingdom Metazoa; phylum Chordata; class Hyperoartia; order Petromyzontiformes; family Petromyzontidae; genus Lampetra; species Lampetra fluviatilis. The sequence continues at coordinate 21,911,528 of NC_136275.1, read as the reverse complement.
GTAATACATTACAATTCTACGTCGTAAAAATTATATAATATGCTTCCATCTAAACTTCTTTTTATTATGTTTTATTTTTATTATTTTATTACTTCCCTTCTACGTGACTTTACCGAAAGAACCAAGAAGATGAATCCCTGCAGTCACGAAAGCTTTAAATCGAAATGTTAAACACTTTGTTATATGCAATGAGATTATTTAGATTATTTTGGTGCTGTAAATGTCAAAATGATGGGCCGATTTGTTGAGCTATCATCTGTGGCCAGGTCGCTTCTGAAAAATAAGTTAATACCTCACTGGGCTTTGCCTGGTAGGAAGGGAATGGTTTATTTGTATTTGTATGTGTTTAGGTAATTTGTTTACCTCTCTTGTACTTTGCACTACTATCATATTTTGTACTGTTTGTTATTGTAACGTTCCTACAGGACATCTGTGAAGAATAGCTTGAGAGCTCATCGGATTCCTCCAGTATAAATAAATATTATTCTGATATTCCCTCTGTCACTGCTCTGGTACCTGCCGCCGCTTGCTCTACCTTGTGTGCCTGTCTGTGTGTGTGCAGAGCGGCTTCTCTGTGGCAGTGCTGTGCGTGGGCGCTCCTGCGGCCGGCATGAATGCGGCGGTCCATGCGGCGATCCGGGTGGGCATCTCGGAGGGCCACCGCATGTACGCGGTACACGATGGCTTTGAGGGCCTCGCCAAGGGACAGGTACTGCCCCGCGCCATCTCCTCTGCCATCACAAGACCCTCCTTAACCATTGGCCGACTTCCCATGGAACCATTAGCCTTCACGCCCCCCCCCCCTAATGATAGCCACCGGTATCCAAATGGTGAATGGACCTCTAGATTTCCCACACCTCTTATTAGCACGGTTGGCTATGTACGGTGTGAAAGAAGTTCAACATACATAACCACAATATCTTATGTGTGTTAGAACTAGCTGGTTGGCTGAGAGGGTTCATGATGGCTATGTGACTATGAAACATTGAGCCGTCGTTGATGGGATACTTGGTTTGTGTCCATGTTACAGCCACGTGTAATTTAAAGTGGTTCTCAAGTGGAGGAAGTTGATAGTCAAAACCGGGAAATTGAGGACTGCAGGGATATTCTCCACCATATGAAATGTTGTTTATTGCAGCTCTGAGGACTAAAGTTCTGGTTTTCCATGTGACAAACTCTCTTTGCAAGGCTTGTAAGAGCGCACTGCTTGTAAGAGTGCACTGCTTGATGTTTGATCAGAGATCACTTTTGAAGTGACTACTGCAGCCTTCCATGGGCTGTTCTCTGACACTATGTGATGGTTCTGCTTTTTGTTGTGAATTTTTCCAAAAAGTGTCTTTCTCCTTAAGACATCGCGACTTGAATGCAACGATTTGAACACAATCAAGTGTTGTGTGTGAGCATAGGTGGAGGAGTTTGGTTGGGGTGATGTTGGTGGATGGACTGGATGTGGAGGCGCTAAGCTGGGCACCAAACGGTGAGTTCCACAGCACGCTAAACCCACACTTGGGAAACAGAAAGTGGTCTTTAGGAAACTGTTCATTCACGTGATACAATGCAATTTTTTTTATTTTAAAAATTGAAAACTAATATCTTTATAACTGTGTTTAGTTTGTTGTCCTTCTCCCTTACCTTCGATTAACACGGTTGGCTTGATACGGCGCAAAATAAGTTCTACATACATACTAATGTCTTTTAAATTTCAAGACTTTTTTTTCATCTCGTAACTTGACTCCAATAGTATTATTTGGGATATACTTGGTGATATAAATGAAAGTGAATGCAATTGTCTTCATGCTCAACTTAGCAATGGTGTGGCGCTCTTCTCCATTCGTGGCCCTGAGACATCGGTCATATTTCCACATTACCATGGTTAAGGCCAGTCTCTTCAAATGATAACCACTGATGATGTTCATTTTATTGACCTTGAGAGTATGATGGGGTGTTTACTTTTGGCCAGAATTTGAACTCACTACATTGTGAATCTGAGCCAATTGTATCAATCATCCCGTCACCCAGCCAAATATTAACACAAAACTACCGTAATGTACTGAACCGTGTGTGGCCCGAAGTTGGAATGCTATGAAATGCAGGTTTGGAATTCCATGCACGATACTTTTATGGGAAATGAATACTCTGGAATGATGAAGGAGCACGGGTGCTTTGTGTATGTTCTACAGGACCCTTCCTAACAAGTTTTTGGACAAAATCGTCGAACAGATCCAAAAACACTCCATATCTGCTCTACTGATCATTGGTGGATTTACGGTAAGGGCTACACAATGCGCTTGAATTCTCCCTCATGTATTATCCATTGTGGGGCTTGAATGGAAGACTGGTATACTTATTCTAAAGCATTGGCTTTGAAGCCTTGCACCGTGGATTATTCATATTCTCATTAAATCATTTCTTAGACCACGTGTCCCCTTCTCAAACTTTAAATTCACCTCTTGTGTTTTTGAATTTGAGTTCAATCAGCTCAATTATTCTAATCCAGTGGGTGGGGTATTTTAATAGAATATCACTCAAGAGAGGGACTTGGTCAAGTGACATTGTCTCGGCCTGGCTGTGCGCTGCGTTGCACCACTATCCGAGTAGTTAACCTCGCATTCAATAAACCTTCAGAGCCAGGGTGAACATCCGACTCCAAACATATTTAATGAATAGAACGAGGTAAAACTGACGGAAAAACACAGCACAAAATACAGCATCTGTTAATACTTGCAATATCGATACAATGAATGAACACAAGGAGCATCATAACATTATCTTAGATAACATGAAACTCAACAATAGGTCCTGGATGGACCAGGCACCTATATTAGCACTGAATAGCTACACAAGAGAATAAGCTACTGTGTTAAATAAGGTCACATTGTGTAATCACCATACTGCAGCCTAAATGTACAGCGCTGCACATAACAATGAACTGTGGATGAGATACTTCTTCATCCTTGCTCTCAAGATCGCATTAAAGTTACATGGGTACAAGTCTGACTTGACTTATCCAATTACAAGTAACATTCACAATAATGCAAGTGGCAGGCTTCGTTGTTAACAAGGCCTCATATTTATCTTAACAATTTAACAGCATTATAAAGGCATTTACAGTATTATAACGGCAATCCTAACATTATAACAGCATTCCCCGTATTATAAGAACATAAACAAACTTACAGACAATGCTTCTTAAAGTCCCACAATGAACAGATGCACCTGTCTACACTGAGACACTATTTGTCCCTCCATTTTGTACTCTGTGTAATGGCTGACACCCTGCCTCATGGCTTAGAGAATCTTAAATCATAACTTCCTGGTCACGTATCCAAACTCAACACCATATCAGGAAGTTCCTGTGTAATCAACACCCCCATACAAATGTACAACAAACTTCAACGGGTCAACTTATTTGTCCACATCTTTGCGAGAGAGAAGTAGCACTGTCTCAGCTATAGGCCTGACGAAAGTTCTTGTGACACCTTGCTTCGCTATCATAACCTCAACTTTTCAAACTTTTCCATCGGCACTGGACATCGTCTTGAGGAAGCGGCTCATTGGCCACTCATTTCGTTTGACTTGGTTGTCCTTCAGCAGGACAAGGTCACCTTTTTGGATGTCTGGTCTGCTCGACTGCCACTTACTGCGCACTTGAAGTGTCGCAAGGTACTTGTATTTCCAGCGATGCCAGAACATGTTGGCGAAGCTCTGCACTTATCTCCATTGACGTCTGTAGATGTCTGTAGTGCTGGCCTCCTCGGTGGGTGCTGTGAGCACGTCTGTCTTCTGGGTAAGAAGTGTAGCAGGAGTCAAAATGAATGGTGACTCTGGGTCGGTTGAGATGGGGATCAGGGGTCTTGAGTTAATTATAGCTGAGATCTCGGCCATGAGAGTGGTTAAGACCTCGTGAGAGAGACGTGTGGACCCGACATCACACAGCATGGAGTCAAGAATGCGTCAAGCAATCCCGATCATGCATTCCCAGGCTCCGCCCATAAGCAAAGAGTGATGAGGATTGAAGATCCATGTGCAGCCCTGGTCACTAAGGGAATCATCTTCAAATTTTCTGTATTGATCTTAAGCTCTTTACATGCTCCGGTGAAATTGTTTCCACAATCAGAACAGAGTTGCTTGGCCAGCCCTCTGATGGCGAAAAATCTCCGGAGTGTATTTTCAAGCTGGAAGAGTCCATGGACTCGATGACTTAGATGTGCACTGCTCGTGTACTCATACAGGTGAACAGCACTGCCCAACGTTTGCTGTTCGCGAGCCCTCCTCTGGTGCATCAGGAGATGACTTTTCACGGTCCGAACACGTCGATCCCTACAGAGGTGAAGGGAGGTTCCATACTGAGTTGATCAGCTGGGAGGTCTGTCATTTTCTGTTCTTCCTGTTTTCCACGTAGCTTGTGACACCTGATACACTTGTGGATTGTGCTGGTGATGAACTTCTGCTCCAACGATCCACAACTCTGCAGATCGGATTTCTCCTTTTGTGAAGTGCTGACCTTGGAGCTTGACCTTCCCGTGGTAGTAGCGCACAAGTAAAATTGCGATGTGGCTCTGGCTTGGGATTGAGGGGGTTTCGTTCATTCTCACCTAATTTTTCATTCCCTAGCCGACCACTGATCCTGAGCAAGCCGTCTTTGTCCATCCTGGGGTTTAACTTTCTGAGGGAGCTGACCCTAGGAAGGTCTTCTTCCTTGTTGATCGACTTGATCTCACTTGCATAAGCTGCATGTTGCACACAACGGAAGATTAATTTCCTTGTTCTGGAAAGCTCATCTTCAGTGCGTGGTACTGTGCAGTGATGCCACCCATTGCAGCTACCAGTGGTGCCTCTCATCGGGCGATGGAAGCAGTCTGCGATATGGATTAGATGTGCTATCGCTCACATGAGCGTCGTCCATTTCGAGAAATGTTCAAAATAGTGTGGACTCAGTGGACTTCTTGGTGGCACATTTGTGACGAAAGTTGTCACTTGAGGACGAATCTCCTTGTCTGACTCGGGCTCTACGAGTCCAAAAGTCTCTTTGGTAGTACATGGGCCACCGTCACGTCGTAAGAGGGACGCTGAACCCGTCGGCCAGATGGTATGTTACAGCAGAGATGCAGGGACGGACGTAGTTGCGAGATCTGCTGGATTCTGTTCAGTTGGAACGTAATTCCATTGCTCTAGCTGCTTCGACCTCCTGATGCGTTCCACCCTGTTGCTGATGTAGGTGTAGGACCTTCTGGTTTGGTTTTTTATGTAGCCTAGTACGACCTTGCTGTCCGTGTAGAACTTGACCGCATCCAGTTTAATGTCCAATTCGTCTAAGATCAGTTCTGCCAATTTTGTAGCTAGAACGGCTCCACACAGCTTGAGCCTTGGGATGGTATGTTCCGGTTGTGGGGCCAATTTGGCCTTGCCTAAGATGAACCCAACGTGTTAGATTCCTTCTGCGCTTGTGGTTTTTAGGTAAGCTACAGCTGCTACGGCTGCTACGGCCATCGTAGAAGCATCTGCAAACACATGTAACTTCTTACGTTGGGTTACGGATAGATATGTGGGCATGTAGGAATGCGGAATCTGTAGCTGCTCAAGTGCCTGTAAGAAATTTCTCCAAGTTTCCATTCTTGTTGCCTTTCCTCAGACAACAGGCTATCCCAGTCTTGTATATCAGCACAAATATCCCTGAGTATCCAACGGCCTTAAATGGTGACCAGCGCTAAAAATCCTAGTGGATCATACAGGCTGTTTACCATCGACAAGATGCCACGTCGAGTGTAAGGCTTCTCTCCAATTGATGCTCGGAATGTGAATGTGTCCGCTTTCAGGTCCCAACTCAGTCCAAGGCTGCGTTGGATTGGTGGTGTGTCGACGTTAAGGTCCAAGTCTTTCAAGTCCTTTGAACGATCGTCTGAAGGAAACTCTTTAATCACTTCTGCGTTGCTGGACGCTATCTTGTGAAGTCTCAGGTTAGCAGTAGCCAGAGGTGGGACAAAGTCATTGTTATGCAAGTCCAAGTCGAGTCGCAAGTCATCAAATTCATGACTCGAGTCTGACTCGAGTCCAAGTCACATGACTCGAGTCCACATCTCATAGGTGGGACAAAGTCATTGTTATGCAAGTCCAAGTCGAGTCGCAAGTCATCAAATTCATGACTCGAGTCTGACTCGAGTCCAAGTCACATGACTCGAGTCCACACCTCTGGCAGTAGCTAACATTCCTTGCATCCTTTGGAGCAGATTGATGGCTTCTGAGGCCGTGGGCATTGATTTGAGTGCATCGTCAACGTAGAAATGTAGCTCTACAAATCACTTGGCGTCTTCCCCAAATTCCACGTTTTCCTGCTTGCGCGGTCCTCCTAAGTCCATAGGTGGCTACCGCTGGGGATGGGCTGTTGCCGAAGACATGCACCTTCATTCTGTATTCAACAATTCGATCATCAACGTTGTTATTGTGGTACCACATAAATCTGAGAATTTCTGTTGTCTTCTCAGACAATGAAGCAGTGGAACATTTGTTGAATGTCGGCTGTTACAGGGATTGACTCCTTTCTGAAACAGATGAGTAATCCTAGGAGACTGTTGGTCAAGTCTGGTCTGGTGAGCATTACGTTGTTCAAGGAAACGCCCTTAAATTGAGTACTGGAATCGAACACCACTCTGATCTGATCCGGCTTGTTCGGGTGATAAACACCAAAGATTGGTAAGTACCAGCATTCCTCTCCTTCTTCTAGAGGAGGGGCTGCTTCAGCATGACCACTGTCAAATATGATTTCATGAAATATACAAAATTAGTTTTCATCTCTGGTTTCTTGTCCAAGGTGCGGCGCAATGAGTTGAGCCGTGAGAGGGCTTGTTCTCTATTGTTGGGTAATCGGCATCTGGGATTACGAAATGGCAGAGGGGCAACCCAACTGTTTGACTCATCTTGGAAGAACTCTCTGTCCATTATTTTCAATAATTCTTTATCCTCTAGCGATGGAGCAGGTTTGTTGTCGTCCTTCGTTGTCACGAACACCGTATGTTCAACATCATCTTCTTGTGTTTCCAGCATGGAGGTTTCTTCGTAAGTCCGCATGGTACAGCCTTGACTTCTCTCTTCCTGTTCCTCTTTCATCGTGAAGTGGTTGGGGCACGGCTTGAAGTGCGACGTGCGTCCATTCGTGAGCACACTTGTTCTGAATGTGCTAATGCGGTCTGGTTTGTGTGTTCCATTGAGACAGACATCACCTATGATGACCCAGCCAAGGTCAAGTCTCTGGGCATAGGCAGCGTCTTGAGGTCCATTCTGTTGATCGCGAACCTTGTGCACTCTCAGTATGTCCCTGCCAAGCAGAAGTAAAATCTGTGCCCCGTGATCCAATGGCAGAATGAACTCTGCTTTGGGCTTCAGATGTGTGTGGTGAGGTGCGACTTCGGGCGTGGGAATCTCGCTCCTGTCGTCTGGTATCTCATTGCACTCTATCACCATAGGAAGGGCTAGCTTCATGGTGCTATCCATGGTTTCCACCATGAGGCCTCTCGCTCTTCTTCCTGCTGTCTCCATCAGTCCTGACCATGTTCTGAGCGTGTATGGAAAGGAATTCCCACATACACTTAGCTGATCAAAGAACTCTGACCTTGCCAAAGACTTGTTGCTCTGATCGTCCATTATGGCGTACATCTTTACTGTCCTTTCAGGATGTCCTTTGGGATACACTCGGACGAGGCATATCTTTGAGCAAGATTTTCCTTTGAAGCCTTCTCCACAGTTGACTGTGCATTTGGTTGTGACTGATGAAGTGGGTGCGGCGGTCTCACCTTGCTCCCCGCCGTGCTCTGCTTTGGGATAGGAAGCCTTAGTGCCACCAGGTTTGGAGTAAAATGTGTGCAGAGTAGTTGGGTGTTTGTCGCTGCCACATTCCTCGCACTTGATATCTGCCTTGCAATTCCTTGCAAAGTGGTTTGTAGAAGCACAGCATTTGAAGCACACTCAAAATTCTTTCAGCATATTCTTCCGCTCTTCCAGTGGCTTCCTCCTGAACTCACAGCATTTCTGGAGGTAGTGAAGTTCATCATGCAATGGTCATTGCCTTTCTGGATCTTTTATCTTCTTCTTTGTGATGGTTGCCCATGAAACTCGGGTTATTTCTGCTGTCGCCTCGACAGACCTAGTTTCACCTGAGGACGGCTGCTTGCGTTGTGGCCGAAACGTCATGAGAATTATTTTATTATGTTTTATTTTTATTATTTTATTACTTCTCTTCTACGTGACTTTACCGAAAGAACCAAGAAGATGGACAAAGTTTGCTAATATCGTAAGAAAGAACTGAGTCTTGTGTACAGAGATTGGCACTCTCGCTGTTTCTCGACTCGCCGTTGCTCTTTCAATTTTTGGGAGATCTGGACTGGAGAGCCCCGTGGTGCCAAACATGAAACTCGGGTTATTTCTGGTTCTAGCCTGGTTGCAGATAAACTTTGAGAAAAAAGAGAATGGGGGGAATGTAACCTGATGCTCTGACTTGTATCTTGAATCCTCTGTTATCCATTTTTCCTGCACGTCGAATGGCAAATTGTCTACAAGGTGTTCAAAACAATGAGACCTGGTAAGTAGGTGTCAGCCTGGGCTGATTCAATCTCCATCAGAAGATCTCCAAGCTCTCGTAATCTTTTATTGTCTCGACCAGAGATTTTTGGAAAATTCTGCAACTTTTTGTAGAGAGCTTTCTCAATGGTTTCTGGGCTACCATAGCATTCCTAGAGCCTCTTCCACACCGCATGCAGGCTTGAGGCAGGATCGTCTATGTTTGCAACCGGATCGAGTTCTTTACTTGCAGAGATGTGTATAATCAACACCCCCATACCTGCCATGGGGCAGAACAGACATTTTTTTCAAGAAATAAGACAACACATTTTCTATTTGCTAATCTTTAAATTATTTTGCTCTTAAAGATACATTTTCACGTTGAGGAAAATCAATGTGATTGAGTAATTTCATCCTGACAACATATCTGCTTTCATGCTGCTCACAAATCTCGTACATAACTCAGGCCCTTGAAGGAGCCATGCAGCTGGCGAGCGGGCGGAGCAAGTTTGAGGAACTGTGCATCCCCATGTGCGTCATTCCCGCCACCATCAGCAACAACGTGCCCGGCACGGACTTCTCCATCGGCACAGACACGGTCCTCAATGCCATCGTGGAGGTGGGGGCCTGCGGAGAGAGAGGGGGAAACAAGTGAAGGGGTGGAACGCTGTATCCAGGAGAGCCTCACCGAGTCGCAAACTATTTTTATTTCATGCTTTTTATTAACTAACTCTGTCTGTTGTATCCTCAAATCTTGTAACTCAATTTTTAACCACTTCCCAATGTGGCATGGACTGGAAACTTGGTATACTTATGTCATGCTTAATTTTAGAACTTTCGTGACTGCAGGAATTATTATTTGTTTCTTTCGGTTAAGTCACGTCTAAAGATAAAATAATAAATTAAATTAAATAATAGAATACGACGTTTCGATTGCAACACAAGCAATCATCATCAGGTATAATGAAATAGCGACATAAAATCTAACCAGAAAACTATAGACAGACATATTAGCAGACAGATATCACCAAGATACATAGCGAGAGCAACACAGGTAACAGAGAGGGGTGATCGTCTCTGTGTGGTGGCCTTAAATAGACAGAGGGGGGGCGGAGGCAGAGAGAGGGAGGAGGGTTAGAGAAAAAATTAGCATATCAATGAGTGGTCAACAGACGTGGTGCTGCGAATGCGATGGCACGGCAAGCAAGCCTGAAAATCAGGAGAAGGACACACTAAAATTAAATAACCTAGTAAAATATCGAAATGTAATGTAATACAACACAGAGGGTCGGTCAACACACAATTAACGCATAGCCTGGTTGATTACGTATTTCAAAGATTGCTAAGTTAGAATTTAAGTGTGAACAATCTAAAGAGAGGACACAGGCAGAGAAAACAAGTCGCCAGAGAGAGAGAAAAAAGATAAGCTTAAAACTTCCCCGTAGAACCGAAAGAAACAAATAATAATTCCTGCAGTCACGAAAGTTCTAAAATTAAGATTGAACCACTTCTACGGGGAAGTTTTAAGCTTATCTTTTTTCTCTCTCTCTGGCGACTTGTTTTCTCTGCCTGTGTCCTCTCTTTAGATTGTTCACACTTAAATTCTAACTTAGCAATCTTTGAAATACGTAATCAACCAGGCTATGCGTTAATTGTGTGTTGACCGACCCTCTGTGTTGTATTACATTACATTTCGATATTTTACTAGGTTATTTAATTTTAGTGTGTCCTTCTCCTGATTTTCAGGCTTGCTTGCCGTGCCATCGCATTCGCAGCACCACGTCTGTTGACCACTCATTGATATGCTAATTTTTTCTCTAACCCTCCTCCCTCTCTCTGCCTCCGCCCCCCCTCTGTCTATTTAAGGCCACCACACAGAGACGATCACCCCTCTCTGTTACCTGTGTTGCTCTCGCTATGTATCTTGGTGATATCTGTCTGCTAATATGTCTGTCTATAGTTTTCTGGTTAGATTTTATGTCGCTATTTCATTATACCTGATGATGATTGCTTGTGTTGCAATCGAAACGTCGTATTCTATTATTTAATTTAATTTATTATTTTATCTTTAGACGTGACTTAACCGAAAGAAACAAATAATTATGTCATGCTGATGACAATACTATATTCTATCATTAAAAATAGATTAAATATATTTTTAAACATTATTTTTTATACGTTATGTTTCGGCTTGGGTCTAATTGTCCACGCTCAACTAAGGTTGGCTGTAAATCACCATGGTCCCTTACGTTATGGCAAGCTTTGGGGCACTTCCTGGAGTCGTGAAGTTCTTCCATTACTAGTACGGTACATTTTATGAAAGCGTGTTTAAAAAAAAGTTTTTTTTAAAATATTACTTATTAGGACAGTCTTCAATTGGGATGTTTGCCAAATTTCTTTTTTTATGAGTATTACGAGGAAACGAGACTGAACCAAAGCATATGAGGCTATAATATTTAAAGGTCTGTACAAGTCCACTTGCTTGTTTTGCCTTCTGCTAGCCATCACATAGCTCACTCAGCAAGCTGGGAGTTTGACAAATCTGCATGAGTTACCAACTACTGTCCTCAGCAGTCCACCACCACATTTGGCTCAAGAGAAATCAACGTGTCCCCATGGTTAAACAAGGTGCATGAACATTTGCAAACACCTAGCTGCCTTGAGCCAATGGAGGACATTCTTGTTCTAGAGAACAGTCTTCCAATAGAATGGCCACTGGTGAGTTTCCACTATGTGGTGCATCTTCACCAGTGCAACAGTGAGATAGGAGGACCAAGAAAGGTAAACACATGTAGTCCTTGAATAGGTCAAAGAGCTTTTTATTGGATTCAATCAAAAAGTGTTCAAGTTGACTGGTACATCACCCCAAATGTGGATGTAGTGCTGCATTGCTGGGATGTCTAATGGTGTATAGAGTCTTAGCAGTTGCTGTTTGATAATCACATTGGCTTTGCTCAAGAGAGGAACTTGCATTTCTTGAAGTATGTATTATGTTGAACTTTTTTTGCACTGTTCGTAGCCAACCACACTAATCGAAGTTGCATGGGGAAGGTAAATAAACTAAACACAAAAATCAGTGAAAAGAAATGAGCATAATTAAAAGTGCATAACTTCAGTGACTTCCTAACATCAGAAAGGCTACATTAGCAGAGGCATTGTGCAAATCCAAGATAAGTTCCTTTGGGTTACATGAATAACAGGCTGCTTAGGCTTGAGATGTTTCAGCTCAATTCACAACAGGTACAATGGGATGGGGCACCCCGAGGGTTAACATGGCCACTGAGTTTTTCGTTTCCTGCCTGTGACCGCCCTGTTGGGAGCAGACGTGCGACCGCATCAAGCAGTCGGCGAGCGGCACCATGCACCGCGTGTTCATCATCGAGACGATGGGTGGCTACTGCGGGTACCTGGCCACCATGAGCGGCCTGGCTGCTGGAGCGGACGCCGCCTACATCTACGAGGAGCCCTTCAGCATCCGAGACCTGCAGGTGTGCGGTGCAGCTTCGCTGCTATGTGTGTGTTTCCCATTGAAAGGAGTTTGACTGGGGGATTTCACAGGAGGCCTTGGTTGCGGAGCAGAGGGCACATGGCGGGGAGTCAGTTGACGCATATGTGTATGTAGTGGGGAGCGGTACGGTAGTGGTTAGCACACTGTGCTATGAACTCGGTGACCCAATTTCAATTTTCTGCTCACATCCAACACCAGTGACGATTATCTGAACCGGTCCTGGGGCCTCCCCTAGGTCGTTTCAGCTTCAAAGGGGTACCTGGTGCAGTGTGTAAAGCTCGCCACTGGGGAGATAAAGGCGGTCGGGCATGGTGCTGGCCACCCACCCTCTTGCGTACCGTGCTGGCCTTCATAGGTGATCGCTAACAGCACTTGCTCCAAAAGTCTGTTACGGCTATGACGGGATCTTTGTATTATCTTGTATGTCGTCTGGAGCTGAGCCTTAGATCTTCACATGGCCTCAAAGTGCATCTTACCGGGTACAAGAACTGTGGTGATGTCACTGCCACTTAGTGGTAAATGGCGACTGTTGTTCTTGTGGAATGGTGGTGCAGTGATTAGCACACTCCACTGTGAACTGAAAACTGCACTTACGGTTGATCACAATATTATTTTTGACAGATTGCAGAGATGGGTCGGCCTCTCCGGTACAGTTGCAAATTGGTATAAGAGCTATTTGACCAGCAGAGAGCAATTCATTTCCATAGGTGATCTGTCGTCCTCAAAGACAGAAATTACGTGTCGTGTTCCACATGGCTCCATTCTGGGACCTGTTTTATTCAGTCTCTATATGCTACCACTAGGCGATATCATCAGGAAACATGAGATTGATTTTCATTGCTATGCCTACAATATGCCACTCTACATTTCGGTATCTCCGAATGATGTAAGCCGCATCGATACCCTTATGAAGGGCATTGATGATATTAAAATTGGATGGCACTGAATTTCCTGGCAGTTAACAAAGACAAAACCGAGGTCCTGGTAATTGGAGCAAAAGCCCAAAGAGGTAAACTGCTCACAAATGTTTGCTCGCTGACAGAAAATGGCAAACTGCAGGTTAAAAACCTAGGTGTTTTGTTTGTTCAGGATTTTAACTTTGAAGCCCACATCAAATATATCAGCAAAACGGCATTTTATCATCTTAGAAATATAGCTAAAGGTGCAGCCTTTTCTCTTTCGGTTAACTACTGAGAAACTGATTCATACTTTTATTACCAGCAGACTTGACTACAGCAATGCTCTCTTTTCCGGTCTTCCGAAAAAGGCAATGTGTCATCTACAACTTATTCAGAATGCAGCAGCACAGGTGGTCACAGAAACCAGGAAGAGCTCCCATGTAACACCTATTTTACGGTCCTTGCACTGGCTGCCGGTCAGTCATCGGATTAATTGTAAATTTCTGTTATGGGTTTTTAAATCGTTGAATGGTTTGGCTTTGAGCAGATATGAACCAACAAGATCCCTCAGATTCTCCGGTTCCGGTCTTTTAGTCATCCCAAGGGCCAGGTCCAAAACTCATGGAGAAGCGGCTTTCAGTGTGTATAGTCCTCACCTGTGGAATAGTTTGCCAGGGGATCTGAGGGCTTCGCAATCATTAAGAAGTTTTAAGTTAAATGTTAAAACTCACCTTTTTAAACTTGCTTTTACTTAAGATTCTTTTATAGTTTTTTTTATATGCCTTCAACAGTAATGTATTATAATGTTCTTTTGTTTTGTATGGAATTTGTTTTTATTCTTGTGATTTAGTCAATTAACAATGTTTTTTTAAATCTATACAACACTTTGACTGGCATCCTTTTGCACGAAATAGTGCTATAGAAATAAAGACTTGATTTTTTTATGAACTCGGTCACATGGCTTCGATACTCGGCCATTGCTAACATCAGTCGTGAGTGATATCTGGGGAATCTGTGTCTTGGTTTTGTATGATTGGGCCAATGGGTAATATCTGTCTGCGTGTTCCATGGCACATGTTGGATTTTTGCGAGTGCTGTTGAATCTCACTTAAGTGTGTCTTCGAACCCAGTACCGGGTGTTTTCTGTGCTTTTGTCTGCAGATGAATGTGGAGCATCTGACGGAGAAGATGAAAGGAAACATTCACCGTGGGCTCGTAATTCGGTGAGATCCGCTTTGCCTTCAGTGTTGTCATTTACATTAAGGAATCATCACTGTAAGGGAATCGAGTAGCGGTAATGAAGACCAAGAGGTAATTGTAGCCATTGCTTTTTATCTCGCTACACCTTGCAGTCCTTCTTTCAACTGTTGCATGATTTACGTCAATTTCTTTATTATAAGGCTACCTTTTAATTCCCTGGTTATCAAACTTTTGCAAACCTTTCTCTTATTTGTACATCTGCATTCTATTCCTGTCCTCAAATGGCTTCCTCTGTTTTGTCACAAAATCCTTAGCACCCCCTCCACATTACCTATGCCCAAAGGTCAGAATCAAACGTCTTCTCCCGTTGCTTTGTCAAGTTCCGGCTCTTGAACCTACACAATAAAATACACTACTCCCGCCTTGTGCCGTTTGCTGTCTGAATATCCAACCAGAAACGAGAACTGCAACCCCAACTACACGACAGATTTCATCTACCACCTGTACTTGGCTGAGGGGAAAGGGGTGTTTGACTGCCGGAAGAATGTGCTGGGACACATGCAGCAGGTGAAGCACACACACATGGACAATGATGCTCATTGTAACCACTCCCCCTCAGTTATTATGATAACCTTTGGGACCCGATGGCTTGTGTACACAAAAAACACATTCTTCGTGGAGAGACAGTTATATGAAAAGCACAAATTATTTATGTTTTCCACCAGGACGCTAGTGATTATTTTGTGTTATATATCAGAAACTTTAGATCACCCCAAATAAGCTACACAGCTGTTTGGTTATATTCTGCTAAAATAAGCATGAAGGCAGCCCTGAGCCAATGGTGGAAATTCCTCATTCCCATGATGGGGGTGAGTGTATCCATAGAACAACCAC
This sequence comes from Lampetra fluviatilis, assembly GCF_964198595.1. Classification (NCBI taxonomy): domain Eukaryota; kingdom Metazoa; phylum Chordata; class Hyperoartia; order Petromyzontiformes; family Petromyzontidae; genus Lampetra; species Lampetra fluviatilis. The sequence continues at coordinate 21,896,477 of NC_136275.1, read as the reverse complement.
TGTTGATTTCTCCAAGAATTGGTACTTGTTTTGTCAACTCCAGAAAGATGAATGGGAAGGATCAATGCAACACCAGGATTAGAACTCGCAACTTTCCGATTGCGAGCCATTTGCTATACCGCTGAGCCACCTAACCGGTGAATTATACTACAAAATACATTCATATATGGGTTTGGGTATTTGTTTGATCACATACAAAGAGTCAACGTGTGTTCATGGCTCATCTACGTTGGTGGCATCAGATGGCACTCTGCCCTATAAAGGTTGTTAACTGAAAATCAGCCAACATTAAAATAATAGAGAGTAGGGTATATTACCTGAAACAAAGCAGTACATCATTTGTAATGATTAAGTCCACAAGTGGGGATAGTGTTACAATCAAATGAAATTACCATTAAATATTTACTTCATATTTAAAAGCCTCACTGTTTCAAAACTTTCCTTGGGATGTTTGGTTATTTCCATTATCATGACTGTTTTTCAACTTGGGAGAAACTGCCATTCCTGGATACGAAATCCATGCATACAAAGGGATACATTCAAAAGTCCACACCAAAGGGGGTTATAACTCCACTTGTTTACGGCCATCACCAAACGACCTCATAGCCCAGTTGGTTGGGAGTTTAACGGCACAGATGACATTTGTGAGGTTCACCAACCCAACCTCCAAAAGTTTCTGACGGGTGCATCACCATGCCACAGCTGGTGTTTGTAAAGGGCCATTAAAGCTACCTTCCTGTTGTTTCCACTGCTGTGTGTTTGTGCTGGCAGGGCGGCTGTCCCTCCCCATTTGACAGGAACTTCGGCACGAAGATTGCTGCCAAGGGTGTGCAGTGGGTCTCCAAGAAGCTCCAGGAGTGCTACAGGCAAGGTGCGTCTCCTGACGTTTCCTTGTGGCAAGCAGCTCACAGTTGTGCTGGCATCAGGGGTTAAGCCAGAGCTGAAGGAGCGCCACCCCTCCTATTGCATAGCCCGCTGCCTGTGCACGCTCCACCCTCTCCACAGCCATACTTGGAAATCGGTTTGCTTATGAAGCAGAAATGTAAGTCGACTTCAGATTCAACTAATTTCTGTCTTCTGTTTATATGTGTCGCTCTCCCGCTGTTTCTGTCTGAGTTTAGTGATATGAACAGAGAAGCAGTGGGATGTTTTTGCATTCTCATTGGCCAAAGTGTTATGTCCTAGGATTAAAATGTGTGATCCTACTCTGAGCCAGTGGTGGAAATTACACATTCCTGTATCTGGGGCCAGATCACCAACTACAAGCCCAGAGCCCCGCACACCACTATCGACTCCTGCCTGGCCAACGACCTGAACGAGTTCTACTGCAGATTTGAAAGACAATTGGACTGTCCTGAACTACCCCTTCCCACCCAAGAGGCCTCCCCCCTCCCCCCCACTACTCAATTCAGGAGGGAGAGGCTAACAGACTTTTCAAGAGGCGGAACCCCCGCAAAGCAGCTGGGCCGGACTCTGTCTCTCCAGCGAACCCTCAAGCACTGCGCTGACCAGCTGTCTCCAGTATTCACCAACATCTTCAACACCTCACTGGAGACATGCCATGTACCATCCTGTCTCAAGTCATCCACCATCATCCCTGTGCCCAAAAAGCTAAGGCCAAGGAATTAATGATTACAGACCCGTCGCCTTAACCTCTGTGGTAATGAAGTCTTTTGAGCACCTGGTGCTGACACACCTCAAAGCCATCACAGACCCTCTCCTGGACCCCCTGCAGTTTGCCTACAGAGCCAACAGGTCTTTAGACGACACAGTTAACATGGCCCTCCACTTTACCCTACAGCACCTGGATTCCCCAGCAACCTATGCCAGGATCCTGTTTGTGGACTTCAGCTCTGCTTTCAACACCATCATCCCTGCCCTGCTTCAGGACAAGCTCTCCCAGCTGAACATGCCCGACTCCACCTGCAGGTGGATCACAGACTTTCTGTCTGACAGGAAGCAGTGCGTTAAGCTGGGAACACAAGTCTCTGACTCGCAGTCCATCAGCATCGGATCTCCTCAGGGCTGCGTCCTTTCCCCTCTGCTCTTCTCCCTGTACACCGACAGCTGCACCTCCAGTCATCCGTCCGTCAAACTTTTGAAGTTTGCGGACGACACCACCCTCATTGGGCTCATCTCTGGTGAGGATGGGTCTGACTATAGGTGGGAAGCTGACAACCTGGTGACCTGGTGTAGCCAGAACAACTTAGAGCTCAATGCTCTTAAGACAGTGGAGATGGTTGTGGACTTCAGGAAGAATGCAGCCCCACTCACCCCCATCACCCTGTGCGACTCCCCAGTCAACACTATGAAGTCCTTCCGCTTCCTGGGCACTATCCTCTCCCAGGACCTCAAGTGGGAACTGAACATCAGCTCCCTCATAAAGAGAGCACAACAGAGGATGTACTTCTTACGGCAGCTGAAGAAATTCGACCGGCCAAAGACAATGATGGTGCACTTCTACACAGCCATCAATGAGTCCGTCCTCACCTCCTCCATCACCATCTGGTACGCCGCTGCCACTACCAAGGACAAGAGCAGACTGCAGCGTATCATCCGCACTGCTGAGAAGGTGATTGGCTGCAATCTGCCTACCCTCGAGGACCTGCACACCTCGAGGACCCTGAGGCGAGCGAGGAAGATTGTGGTTGACTCCTCCCACCCTGGACACTCTCTGTTCCAGCTACTCCCCTCCGGCAGAAGGCTGCGGTCCATCAGGACCAAAACCTCACGCCACAAAAACAGTTTCTTCCCATCCGCTGTTGGCCTCTTCAACAAGGCCAAGGGCTCACACTGACTTTAACACTTTATCTGCACAATGACACCTTGCCATATTTGCACTATGTTGCCATATTTGTATTTTTATATTGTATATTATAGCTATTTTATATTTTATATTTTAATTTATTAAAAATGTATACATACTTTAGCCCCTTAGTATTAGTTAGACTTTGTACTATTAGTATAGTTAGACTTGCACACCACTTAATTAAGATTTAAGATTCCTATATGTTGAATGTATGCACCTTCCTGCCAAAGTAAATTCCTTGTCTGTGCAAACTTTCATGGCGAATAAAGCACAAATACAGCATCTGTTAATATCTTTCTCGAAGGCTTCCAAGAGCTCTTTTAGACCACCCAGCGGCCCCTGTCTACCGGTGGCCCCCTCCAATATCATCCAGTCACGTGTCATCAGGTCAACCAGCGTATCTTGCCCCAATGTAACCCTGGCTGGCTGACGCTCCCTCTCGCTCCCTCACCGGGAGCCCGCACTGCACACTGCTCGTGGTGCCTCCGCGCTGACCAACGCTCACCCAAGCCCCGATATGGGGCGGTTACTACATCCCGTAAGCGGGCTACACATGTCAGCACATTATTGGCTGTGGCTTCGTAAGCCCGGCACCACACAGTGACAATCACAGGAACTACACACACACACATGGACTCACACACATACATAGACTCACCCAAACATTGGCCTACACACACATACACATATGGACTTACACACACAGACATGGACTTTAGATACACACAAATGGAGTTACACACACATATCGATTCACACACACATTGACTTACACACACACATAGCGACGTACACACACATGGACTAACACACACACATATGGACTCACACACATACACATCGACGTACACACACACAGTGACTTCTCTTTCTGGCGAGTCTTAGCGAGGAGCAGTTTGAAAACAAAGGTCTTCCCAGGACTGGCAGGTGCATCAAGGAAAAAAAGACTCGATTTGTAGTCTCAATGTCTTCCAAGATTTTCGTGTAGGCTTCTATTTGTGCATCCATCAGGTTTGGCTTATTTTCCTAACTAAATTTAAGAAGCTGTAAAGCATAATAGCATATTTAACGTAGGATCTCTTTAGCAAGGGCATTCAGGTTGTCCCTGTAGGGTGTTGGTAGTCCCATTGACGTGAGGTATTTTCCACCAATGAAGTGCAGTTTGTCCTGAAGGAGGATGAGGGACTGTTTGAAGATGACATAAGAAAAGTTGACGTCGAGGTTTGTATTTTCTCATTGAGTTCCGTGGAGGATGTCCTCACTCATGCCCTCTTTGTATTTTTGACAGAGTCCCATGGGGTTAGATGAGCTGCAAACTTCGAATATTTATGCAGAAAAGCAATGTCAGTTGGAAAGGGGACTGACCAACAGAAGCTTCTGTCATAGCTTTATGAAGATGGTGATCATGCGCAAGAATTGCATGAAGATTGCAAGCTTCCCTGAAGGTATGACAGACAACTCCTTCCACTGTTTAGAGGTCTTGGAAAGATTTTTGCCCTTTGGCAACATGGAGAAGCATTGAGAGAAAGTAGCACTGCTGAATGTTGGCATGAACTGTGTAGACTCGTCCTAAGGCATCAGATTCACCGTCAGCAGCACGTCGCTTCCATTTTTTTTAGCAGTCCATGTGTAATGCGAGCGTAAACGGCCTCGCTGGGTGTGACGTAACAGGTGGGAGGAGTTAGGGTCACGTGGGGAGAGAGAGAGCTTTTAAGGACAGGAACCGGAAGGGCTCGAAGGGAGTGTGAGGGTAGAGACAGAAGGAGGCCACGCGGGGCAGGAGAAGGAAAGTGGCGTGATCGCCACAGGGTTGGGATTCGCCACCGTCGGCCATCGGTGTCCGGGCACAGAGGCGACAGAGAGCCAGCAGCGGGGCTGCATAGTGAGCAGCAGTGGGGCTGCAGATTGGGAAGCAGAGAGGCTGCATAACGAGCCAGCAGCGGGGCTGCATAGTGGGGCAGCAACGGGGCTGCAGGAGCGACGGCAGCAGTGGGGCTGCCGAGCGGGAGACGGAGGAGACACTGAGCGAGACGCCGTGCGGGCAAGTTGTACGAACCAATAAAGGACAACGGAGACAGACCCAGTGCAAGAGTCCTTTCATTAAACTGGTGTCAGAAGTGAAACGGCATGTCAAAGCAGCTCAGAAGAAAGAATATCCCCGCACCATCGTCTGCTACATCTACCGACGACGACGACCTTCCTCAGGCAGTGGCGCTGCCAACGATGGAGGGAGGAATCGACGCGGGAACGAGTGACGGCCCGGGGGTGCAGGAGGTCGCCGCTTCGGTGGATCCGCCCGCGCTGGGGGACGCTGACCAGAGATGACGACAGATGGCGGCCCAGATGGAGACATTAAAGACTGTCTTGGCGCAACTGTGCGACCTTGTCACGCCGGCGACGGGTTCGGGGAGGCCCAGGGGTGAACAACAGACCAGGGTCTTGCCTGCGCCGCCAGCGCCCTCCACCACATGGCACGAGGACGCCATCTTGGGCGTGGCGGGAGAAGAACCGCGGGAAGCCGCCATCTTTGACACGTTGCGGTGCGACGCCATCTTGAACATGCCACGCGACGCGCCGTCTGCGGAGGACAGCGGAGCCTGCCGATTTTTGGCGGCGGTACGCTCCGCCAGATGGACTGACGCAGAGGCCCTGGAAGTCCTGCCAACTCTTCTCGACGATGAGTCGGTCAGACTTTTCCGTTCCATCAAGGCCGAGAATTTGAAAACACTGAGAGGGGTTTTTGATGAGATGGCGGACGCGTACGAGCCTCCGGATGACGCTCACCGACGATTCGTTCAGCGCCAGCGGGCACCCGAAAAGTCGCCGGTGGCATACAGGGGTGCTGTTCTGGAATTGGCCATGGCCGCATACCCTGAGACGGAGCCTGACCTATTGGAACCCCTTATTTTGGGCAAAATGCTGGAGCTATCAAGAGACTTGGGGATCCCTATGCCGGTGTGCGGCCATGAGAAGTTGACGTCACGGGCTGCTGCGAAGTGTTTGGATGCCCAATTTAATCTGCGCCGTTGGAAACAGGTGACAGCGTGGATGGGGGGGCCCATCGTTGAAGGGGGTGCCGCGGGTTGGGATCCCAAGAAGGCGGTCTACGTTCCTGACGGCGGGGGCCCGCAGGAATTGACGGCCGCCTCCGCGCAGTGGCCTGCCCGGGGAGGGCCGGGGCCGCGGTCTGCACCACCGACGCAGGAGCGTCGGGATGGAGGGAGTGCTGTGCGTCGCAACGACGTCGAGTGTTTTTGCTGCGGTCGCAAAGGCCACTTCACCAGGGATTTTTGGGCCCGTATCCCGGGGCCGCCCCAGCAGGAGGCCTCGACCACGGACGTACCGCGGAAGGACCCTCCAGGACAGGCAAGTCGGTGCGCACCAGACACCCGGCAAGGTTTGGCACCTCATTCATCACCATCGCCGCACGGTCCGGGTGTCGTTAACAATGGGAGGCCGCCGACTGGCCTATGTCGCTCGGTAACGCATTGGCGCAAATTGGCACGAAGGGTTGTTGCGGCCGCTACTGGTTCGTCCACTGTGCCGGGTTCTATACAAGGGGTCGACGTGCGCATTTTGGTAGACTCCGGTGCGTCCGCGACGATTATCTCGGATGTCATTTTCCATCTGTTGGGCACCCTGCCGGACGCAGTGCGGCCGGTTTATGATTCCTGTATAGCAGCGAACGGGGGAAGTATGGGCATTGTGGGCCAGGTGGACGCCAATATATCCATCGGGGGGGTGTCGGCCTCAGGAACTGTGATTTCGAGGTCCCTTGCGGTTCCGTGTTTGTTGGGAACCGATTTTCTGGCTAAAATGCCCATTCTAATAAGGGTTAATCAAAATTGCATTGAACTACCGGGGGGTCGGAAAATTGCATTTTTGCCGTCGCCCTAGGGGCGACCCGCTCCGGTCTGCCAGGTGCAGGCGCTGTCCGAGGTATCTGTTGACATTCCACCTGGTTCACAGATGCTTATCTCTTTGCGATATCGGAAACCGGTGCCTGGTCTGGAGGGAGCGCCTGGGGTTTTGTTATCACCGTCCGCAACCATAACGGGCGGGTCGGCGCTGGTTGGGGCGCAAACTATTATCCGTCCGGACCAGCCGCCGTTTTTGCAGGTGCTGAATGGGAGTACGGAGAATGTTTGCGTACCGGCTGGAATGGTCGTGGCCCATGCCACGACGGCGTTCACGGCTCATGACGATCTTGGCCGCCGGGACGTGGTAGGGCCCTACGGGCCAAGATGATCGCTGGATTGCCGAATTGTGCGGGGAGAATTCATCCCTGACCGGGGAACAGCGATCCGCGCTTCGCGCGCTGTTGTTAAGTTATTCCGATGTGTTTAGCTCGGATGATTTTGACTTGGGACGCACCTCCCTGCTTTCCCATCACATTGACACGGGGGACGCTGCTCCGATTCGGTTGAATTCGCATCGGATGAGCCCAGCGGAGCGGGACCATGTTCGTGGAGCAGTGGAAGACATGCTGGCTGCGGACATAATATCTCGGTCTAACAGCCCATGGGGCGCGCCGGTAGTCTTGGTCAAAAAGAAAGATGGAAAATTGCGATTTTCGCAAATTAAACAAAGTGTCTGTGGCGGATGCGTACCCCCTGCCGCGTATGGATGATTCCCTCGATGCCTTGTCGGGGGCGAAGTTCTTTTCAACGCTGGATCTCTCTTCGGGATTCTGGCAGCTTCCCCTCGATGAGCCCTCGAGGGAAAAGACTGCTTTCCGTACGCCGCAGGGCCTATTTCAATTTAATTGTCTTCCGATGGGGTTAAATGCTGCCCCCGCCACATTTCAGAGGTTGATGGAGCTGGTATTAATGGGGTTGCAGTGGGAGACATGTCTGATATATTTAGACGACATCATCGTCTTTAGCCGCACATTTGACGAACATCTACGGAGACTGGAGGCGGTGTTCGCCAGGATGCGCTCCGCCAATCTAAAATTTAAACCTAAGGAATGTCACCTATTGCAACGATCCGTGCGCTATTTGGGACACATAGTGCCGACGGGGTTGCCACGGACCCGGAGAAGACGGCGTGCGTCCGCAACTGGCCAACCCCGGCCACGGTGGGGGATGTGCGTCGCTTCTTGGGGTTTGCCTCATATTACCGTAGGTTCGTTCCCAACTTTGCAACCATCGCTAGGCCTCTGCACCTCCTTACGGGTAAAGGACGGAAATTCAGTTGGGGACCGCCAGAGGAAGCGGCGTTTAAGGGCCTACACGATCGTTTGGCGACGGCGCCAACATTGGACTATCCCGATTTCGATCACCCTTTCATTCTGGACACGGACGCGAGTGACACTGGCATTGGGGCCGTTCTTTCGCAGTCCAAAGGCGGTGTGGAATGCGTGGTAGCGTACGGTAGCCGCGTCTTGTCCCCCGCAGAAACCTGCTACTGCGTTACTCGCCGCGAACTTTTGGCTATTGTCTATTTTCTCCGGCAATTTCGGCCGTATCTCTACGGCCGTTCGTTTATTGTGCGCACGGATCATGCGGCTTTACAATATGCTCTGAGGGTAGACCAACCATCTGGCCAACTGGCACGATGGTTGGACAGTCTGCAGGAGTTTTCTTTCCAAATTCAGCATCGGAAGGGGTCGCGTCACGCGAATGCAGACGCGCTCTCCAGGTTACCTCAAGGATCCCCTTGCGCTTGCGCGTCAGGTACGCATAGGTGTACGCCGGCTCAGCACCCCCTCGGCCTATTGCGTTGGCGGTCGAGGTGCCTGAGGCTCCAGTGTGCCCGGGATTGGCCGATGGGGTTCTGAACCTGCCGCGATCAGTGTGGATTCGTGAACAAATGCTTGACGACTCGTTGGGGACTCTGCGGAGTCGGGCTGCAAAGGGAGGGGGGGGGACTGCTTTCCAGAGGGACGCCGGGGGCCGCTCTCCGTGACGGACTGCTGATGTGGAGGGAGGGGTTACATGATCGCTGGCGTCTGGTTGTACCGTCGTCGTTACGGTACAAATTGATTAGCACTCTGCATTGTGACACGCTATTACACCTGGGGGTGCAGAAAACCTTGTTGACGTTGCAGCGAGACTACTTCTGGCACGGCATGACGACGGATGTCGTCGGACACATTCGCGCGTGTCCCGAGTGTGCCCGGCGGAAGCCACCTAAACACCCATATGTGCCGCCGGTACAGTCTATACAGGTGTCTCGAATTAACGAGTTGGTGGCGTTGGATATTCTGGGACCTTTCCCGCCATCCGCTAGGGGCAATAAATTCTTGCTGGTTGGGGTGGAGTATCTCTCCCGCTGGCCGATGGCCTGGCCCCTGCCCGACCAGTCGGCAGCGTCCATTACAGACGCCTTTCTATTTGGATATGTCATGGACAAAGGGGCGCGGTAGAGGCTGCTCACGGATCAGGGCCGAAATTTTTCTTCTAAATTGTTGGGCGAGGTGTGCGCTGCTCTGGGGACTAAAAAGATCCGGACATCTCCCTACCACCCACAGACGGATGGCATGGTGGAACGACTAAATTGGACGCTGTCAGCCATGCTATGTCACACGGTTAATGAGAAGCAAGCTGACTGGGATTTGCATATCCCTGGGGTACTCTCGGCATACCGGATGACGCCTCACGCGTCCACAGGGTATTCTCAATTTTTTCTCATGTACGGCCGCGAGAACGTGCCGCCAATGGACGTGCAGTTGGGAACGGGAGCGAGAGGCCCTATTAAGCCTCTCCCCGACTACATTTAGGACGCCGTTCGCCGCGTCGCTGAGGCGCGAGAGGGTGCCCGATTGGCTACTGCCAAGACCCAGGCCAGGAACGAACGTTGCGCTCGACGCTCGAGGGGGAAGTGCCCCTGGAAGGTGGGGGACATGGCATGGCTGCATTGCCCGCAGGTGCGAGCAGGAACCTCCCCTAAATTGCATAAGCCATGGCAGGGGCCTGTTAGGCTCATTGAGGTTCCTAACCCGCAGTCCGCGCGCGTTCGGTTCGGATCTCGGCGCTGGTACGTCCATACGTCTCGGTTGAAACCCTACGTGGCCCCACGGACGGATGCGTCATCTCCTGATGTTGCCTTGCTGGTGTCTGTTGCTGCCGACGTACCCTTGCCTATGCCTGTTGACCCTGCAAGAGCGCCTGTCGTGCCTTCTACAGACGAACCGGCCGTGACACTGGCGGAGGCAGCGGACCCTGCTCTGGGTGGGCCTACCACGGCTGCGGGGACACCTGACCCCACCGCCCCTCCAACCCCACCGCCCCTCCAACCCCACCACAGACACGGTTGCGGGACATCCCGGACTCGGGTCCTTCGGGGGAACGGGACCTTGGCGTTGGCGGGCCTCCAATAGCGACGGGCGGTTTTGATCCCGTCGCTCCTAAAACCCCACTATGGGAACCTCATTTACCAGTAAAAATATGATAATTGTTTTTTTACCCTTCTATCTGGCAACAAAACTGACACCTTTTTACAAAGAGTCATGTTTGCATAGACCACAATACCTGCAGTCATAATGCAAACAAAAGAACATAACTCTGATAATGTGCACTGTCCTTGAAGTTGATTGGTCCACACCCGAGACAGCTTTCCTTAGAGCCTAGTCTCACATGGGTTGGACCAGATGACGCCAAAAGGCGCACAACTCAAAGACAATGCACCATCAGAGTATGAGAGCTCGGGGCAAGCATCTACACTATGGGAACCTCATTTGCCAGTAAAAATATGATAATTGTTTTTTTACCCTTCTATCTGGCAACAAAACTGACACCTTTTTACAAGGAGTCATGTTTGCATAGACCACAATACCTGCAGTTATAATGCAAACAAAAGAACATAACTCTGATAATGTGCACTGTCCTTGAAGTTGATTGGTCCACACCCAGGTGTGAGCATTGTTTGAAATCCACCATGCTCAGTATTTCTGTGACGAAATAGAGGATAGCCATCATGGGCCGACTGAGTGTCTTTCAAGTAGTTCCGTAAATACCTCTTGGTCCACCTGTGGTCTTGCATACATGGTGCATTTGGATAGAACTGGCCACATGGGCCATGGACCATTTGGTTGCAGACCACATAGAAAAAGAGTAGGGTCTTGATGGGGGTGAGGTAGCTCAGCACTGATAAATGTGTCAATGTGACTTGCATGAATTGTTTCCCTCATCCATATCGAAATGTGAGCATGAGGAAGACGACGTTTTTGCCACCCAATGGTGTGCAAGTTACTGCTTGTCTATCCAAAGACGCCGCCTTCGTTGGTCGTAATAAGCATCATGAGGTCATAAACTTTGAGTTTTAAGACCCTCGCTAATATGTCCTGTCTGTCTGGTGGCTTTTGGTTTGGATAAAGGTAAACCTGGATGTCCTTTCATTTGGGATTGCAAGTGAGGGTGATGAAGAGATGGGGCGTGGCATATTGGCTGGTGTATGTCATGGCATCCTGAGTCTTTTCATGCATGTATCTTGGTGGAGCTGTGAAGGATGAAGGCAAAATCACTTATCAGCCCACATTGTGACCGTTTGCATCTCCTTCGGCATTGATGGCGTCCCAGAGATGACCATACTGTTCACACGCAGGCGGTTTTTATTCAGTTGATTGTAAAGAAGGCGCTCGCTCTCAATGTTTGCATACTCATCGACAACATACTGGTGAAAGAGGTTGGCGCACCATAATATGTGGTTTCCTCCTCTGTCCATGATCACGAAGGAATAGAAGTTTTATTTAGAGGAGACAGTTTTGTGAGGATGTCTTTGTCCTGCAGCTTTGTAATTGGAGGAATCTTGACGTGGTACCCATCTTGGCCTTGCGACAGAAAAATGTGTTATTGTAGGGCATCATATGCTCTGTTAGTGTCAGGAAATCGTGCGATGGTGTTTTCTTGGTATGGAAGAACAATGTCTCTCTCAAAATGTTCCTCACCCACCGTAAGAAAGCAAGGTCAACAATATTTGGAGCATTGAACCTCCCTGCGTGCTCCCCGCTTTGGTGGAAAGTGAAGGTACGGTACGGCAAAATTTAAATGGGTGATGTTCCCACGAATGTAACAAAGCGATAGACGAAATGCAATGGGCTGTAGCTAAGAAAGTCCAATGTATTTAGCAGTATAACATTAATCAGCATCGCAGTACTACGTATCAGTAAATAGCGTGACGTGAGCAATCGAAACAATAGAAATGCATTGAAAAAATACACTGGAATAAGTGTACATTATAGAGCAGCAGTCCGCACAGGTAAGTTGAGAAGCAGGCTACAGTCTAGATTATAGACTGCCAGTACGCCGACTCAATGACATAAGCAGTCGACATAAAAAGCTGTAAATATGGTCAGCAGCTGAAAAAGCAGGATACAGTCGACATGAAAGGCCGGCAGTACACTGAGTGAGGTAAAAAATCAGGCAACAGATTATAGACTGGCATACACTCATAATGGCCAAAAGCAAAATCAGCAGTGTAGATAATAGAGTGCCAATGCACTGACCTTAATTAATCAGCAGACAGCAGGCCACAGCACAGACTGGCAGTACACCATCGCAGCGTCATAAAAACACACCAAAAAAATAAAATATTTAGCAACCTAATAATGAAATATTAGTTTTCTGCACACAAACATTGTAATATTTGCCATCTGATTTGTTTCATACTAGTAAACAATGAACCTGAGTCCTTAGCGAAAGATTCAATAAAATTGTACTTTACATTGACGTGGTGATTGCCCAGCCGGAGGAGGTGACACATTGCCAGGCTGGGGGCTGGGCCGCTCTCCCCATCCCCGCTGCATTAATGCTATATAAGCGCTCTAATGTTAATATCTACGGACTTTACAGCAGCAACTGCACGCATTGGGGTGGGGGGGAGAAGAGGACATAAGATTTCAAATATCCAGTGTTACATCACGTCATCCTACACAGCCAATTTTGCGCCTACCTTTTGATTTTCAAACGTTTCGCTGCCATTACCTAGGGCATTACATTACGCTATCTCCCAGCCGATTGTCTCCCGCGCCCGCAAACCTTACCCCCGACTTAGCCGGTTTAATCGGAGAGGCCGCCGGCTGCCGATTACACACCTGCGGTGTGCACAGGCATATCCCTCTCACCTCCTCGTCTGCGCTGCTTGCGTAATATTTCACCCTGGCCCCTCCCCGGTGCTGTGAGCATCTAATTGCGGTTAGCCCGGTGAGCTTCTGTGCGTCCATACAATTTTCAGCCAATTTAGGGGGGGGGGGGGGGGGGCGCAATGTAATTTGTTCTGGGAGGGTCGGCCAATCTCCTGGCACAGTGAAACCGTTGGACTTCCCCTCTAGGGGCTCTAAGGATGAAAGCCCGTGGTGCCAGGCGATCCCCCGCCGGGACACTATGTGTTTGTGTGCGCGGCGTGTGTGCGTTTAGGGCTGGGGTAAGGGGGGAATCGTGGCGCTTGCGGAGTGGCTCCGCGGTCGTGGCACCACACTGGCAGTTCACTCACCGAGCTAAAAACCATTGCTACAGTCTCCATTATAGACTGCCAGTACACTCACCAAACTTAATAACCAGGCTACAGTCTATATTATAGACTGCCAGTACACTCACCGAGGATAAGATCCAGGCAACAGTCTACATTATAGATTGCCAGTACACTCACACAGCTTAATAACCATTGCTACAGTCTACATAATAGACTGCTAGTACACTCACCCAGCTTAATAACAATTGCTACAGTCTACATTATAGACTGCCAGTACACTCACCAAACTTAATAACCAGGCTACAGTCTATATTATAGACTGCCAGTACACTCACCGAGGATACGATCCAGGCAACAGTCTACATTATAGATTGCCAGTAAACTCACCCAGCTTAATAACCATTGCTACAGTCTACATAATAGACTGCTAGTACACTCACCCAGCTTAATAACAATTGCTACAGTCTACATTATAGACTGCCAGTACACTCAACAAACTTAATAACCAGGCTACAGTCTACATTATAGACTGCCAGTACACTCACCCAGATTAATAACCATTGCTGCAGTCTACATTATAGACTGCTAGTACACTCACCAAACTTAATAACCAGGCTGAAGTCTATATTATAGACTGCCAGTACACTCACCGAGGATAAGATCCAGGCAACAGTCTACATTATAGATTGCCAGTACACTCACCCAGCTTAATAACCATTGCTACAGTCTACATAATAGACTGCTAGTACACTCACCCAGCTTAATAACAATTGCTACAGTCTACATTATAGACTGCCAGTACACTCAACAAACTTAATAACCAGGCTACAGTCTACATTATAGACTGCCAGTACACTCATCCAGATTAATAACCATTGCTGCAGTCTACATTATAGACTGCTAGTACACTCACCAAACTTAATAACCAGGCTGAAGTCTATATTATAGACTGCCAGTACACTCACCGAGGATAAGATCCAGGCAACAGTCTACATTATAGATTGCCAGTACACTCACCCAGCTTAATAACCATTGCTACAGTCTACATAATAGACTGCTAGTACACTCACCCAGCTTAATAACAATTGCTACAGTCTACATTATAGACTGCCAGTACACTCAACAAACTTAATAACCAGGCTACAGTCTACATTATAGACTGCCAGTACACTCATCCAGATTAATAACCATTGCTGCAGTCTACATTATAGACTGCTAGTACACTCACCAAACTTAATAACCAGGCTGAAGTCTACATTATAGACTGCCAGTACACTCAACGAGGTTAAGAACCAGGCTACAGTCTACATTATAGACTGGCAGTACACTCACCCAGTTTCTATCGCAACACAAGCGGTCTTCATTAGGTGGAGAGGAAAGAGGGGTCAAGCCTCCAAATGCTTATAAGGTCTTCCAAAGTGAGTGAGCGGGGGACGAGATTTGCGAGGCAGCAGCAATGAAAGCTGTGCGGCATAAACAGCATGGGCGGGGCAGCCAGTGCTAATGTAGGAGTAAAGCGCGAGATAGAGGTCGAGCTGAAGGCGAGGGGCGCAGTCCAAGTGTGTTTGACAATGGGGGGAGGGAGGGGGTAGAGATAGGGGGGGGAGAGAGGGGGGGTAGAGATCGGCGGAGAGGGGGGGTAGAGATAGGGGGAGAGAGGGGAGTAGAGATGGAGGGGGGGGGGGCATTGCACCTCGCTACACACATCCACACTGCTGATGGTAGAGGTTGACAAGAAAACAAAAATTAATCATGACCCAAAGTGGTTGATGACATCTTTCCAATGATTGTTGAGTTTATAACCGTCGTCTCGGTTGAAATTGTGTCTGGATCGCTTCGTGAATGAATCTTTCTTGATAACCAGTCGGCTTGCAAAGTACCATCGTCTTAGAGAAATCAATTTCATGTGAGCCAGCCGCATTAAAGTAATGATCAGCCACAGCAGAAGTATTGGTCCTGCCGTGTTTCAGATCTGCGTTATGTTCACGAACACGGTCCGAGGCATGTTGTTTAGTTTCCCCAATGTAACTGCTGCCGCAGATACAGCTTAGTTTGTAGACGCCGGGATATTGCATGTCAGGAATTGTGTCCGTCACAGATGGGATCAGATCACGAATTTTATGCACTGTGTTAAATCGGACCTGGATCTTGTGTTTGTTCAAGATTTTGGAAATATTTTTGGTTATCCCTGCTATGTAAGGCAAGGTGATGGTTTTGATTGGATCTTCAGATGTCTCTTTCCTCACGGTTGGGGTGATGGCTTTGCAGAATTTGTAGTCAGAATATCCAACCTCTACCGTCAGCAGTGTGGATATGTGTAACGAGGTGCAATGCCCCCCCCCCATCTCTACCCCACTCCCTCCCCCTATCTCTACCCCCCCCCTTTATCTCCCCCTATCTCTACCCCCTTCCTACCCCATTGTCTAACACACTTAGACTGTGCCCCTCGCCTTCAGCTCCACCTCTATCTCGCGCTTTACTAAAGAACTACTGCTGGTTTTTATGATTATCATCATCAAATCTGAGATGATTCATGTTTTTTCCAAAAGTGTTCATTTTCCTGACTTCCCTCAAAAATATATTTTATTACTTTCGTCATGATAAAATAAAATGAAGTAAATAAATTGATGAAAGGAAACTTTACAATGTGCGTAAATGGGAATGGTTATCCATAATAGAGGTTTTTGAGCGTAAATATATAAATATGTCGTTAAAACCCGCCACCACCCGACACAGCCAACTAGTAAGGGTTGTCACGTATACAGAACATGCCAATTCGTCACTAGTACAGCACACTAGTGTGTTGGAGTGCCAAGGCACAACATTTACAATCTGAGCACAACGTTTCGCCAGTAAATACAACTAGTTTCATAACGCTACAGTCAGATTTGTGGAGTCTTACTGTTCCGTTCCCTATGTAATAAAGGTCGTTGAAGCGACTTCTGGAATCCGGTCTTTATTCGTCTTTCATTACAGCACTCCTTCACGCTGCTGACAGACAGCGTGAGAGGGATAGAAAGAGAGAGACGTGCGCAGCCACGT
Source organism: Lampetra fluviatilis (assembly GCF_964198595.1). Taxonomy (NCBI): domain Eukaryota; kingdom Metazoa; phylum Chordata; class Hyperoartia; order Petromyzontiformes; family Petromyzontidae; genus Lampetra; species Lampetra fluviatilis. Next base: position 21,880,213 of record NC_136275.1, on the reverse strand, counting down.
GGCAGCCTGGACCCCCGCTCTCGCGTGGCCTCTCCCCTTCGTTTGTTCCAGTTCTGACCACGTGTTGTTCGTCTCCACCCCTATTTAATACCCGGGTCACGTGGTACGTTTCCACCAATCTTGGTTACCCTCTATGGAATCTTCCAGACTCCACCGTAGGCTCCCAGGAACCACGTCCCTGCGTCTCCCCATTGGCTGTGGCTTAAGCCAGCAGAACCAATCCTCTACAAACAGCTGTCACCTTTCCATTACGTCAGGGCCACGCCCCTAGGCTTCCCCCCATTGGCTATGGACCAGGACCGGCAGAGCCAATCATCGTGACAAGTTGTAATCCGTCAACGACCCGGATATAACCTGACATTACACCTACATAGAGGCCTAGATGTGCTGACCACGCAGCTGCGCTCTTGCACAATGTGGGGGGGGGGGGGGGGTTACTGAGGCAATGTACATTATGCATGGCCGTCCTCCCCATCAGTTGGTATGGTTGTGCATGCGTCATAAATAAATAAATAAATAACAAGAAAGTGCATAGAAATCGCACAAAATCGCAAATTAAACTAATTTAAAGTTGACAGATGTGAAAAAGGTATAGTGCTTGCCCACGGCAGGGCTTACGGCGTGGTACCTGGCTATTTTTATTTTACGTGAACCCCACCGTTGGAGAGGCAAATCCTTCGCAAGCACGCGAACACACATGTAGTGGGTCAATAACTAGAGGAGAGTCGCTCTGAGGCAACACGTATTTTTATTACCAAATAATTCCTAACACAAAGGGGTAATGGCCCCTTACACCCGATACACCTCTCACTGGCTATTCTAACCCTTCTTGAGTGAAGCTTGGTCTTCACTGGAAAAAATCTGGGGCCTACCCTTGCCAGGGGTACGACTCTGTCCGTGGGTTCTTCTCTTCATTCTTCACTGGTATAGCTTAGAGCCGACCCTTGCCAGGAGTACGGTTCTGCCCATTGGGCTCTTTTCTTCAGGAGGCTCAAGATCTTCGGGTGGACGACAACTGCCTGGACCGTTCAGAGGTCCGGCTTTTATTCAAGCCCGTGGCTTGCTCCGCCCCAGCGTGGTCTTCCTTCCAGGACCTTCCGCCAGGTCCTGGGAGGGTGATGTCATTCCCCAGCCCCCCTCCCGGGATCTGGGGTCTGCGTCCCAGGATCTGTTTTCCCATCAGGGTTACCATTGGCCGCTTGGGCCATCGTCCCTTGGACACTGGGCTCAGTCACACTACCACCCCCTATTGACACGTGTGGGATACTACCGACTGACAGCATGGGGAGTGCATAATAATACCTCTACACACAAACCCACAGACAAATTTTTACTCTTATATATATAGATTGATCAGAGACCATACACAAGTTAAGACACATCCTATTTATTTAAGAAGCACATGTCTCGAGAAGGTATTGTCACATGGTACAGATAAGTAATGTAGGGGTGTTACGGGAGGGCGAACAAACACACAAGGGGTGGTTACGCCTGCACGCGGAAGGAAGCCTACATCCACGTCCGCATCGGTTAGCCCTGGGGGGCTGTAACGGCGCTGTGATCCCCCATGGCCCCACCCCTCGGGGGGGAGTTGCTATATAAGGCGGTGGCCGGTGGGCTCGGGGTTCAGTATTCAGCTTAACCAGTGAAGAGTGAAGACCGGCTATATAGGCCCTGGGACTCCCCTAGCTCGCTGTCCTTCTAAGGACTGACCAGGGCAAGCCAGTGGCGTGGCCCCGAGAGCCCGGAGCCGATGCTCTTGTAAGAGCCGGTCTGGTTGGCTAAGGGTGCCGTGATCCTAGCTTGGCCAGAGCTGTATCAGCTAGCCTCCCCTAGCTCGCAAGTGGAGGACCTGGGAGCAGGCTAGCTGGGCTAGTGTTAGTGGGGTCTCCCTGTTAGACGGGTGAAGGGGCCGTTACCCCTTAGAGTGTTGTATACATTGGCCTGTGCTGAGTGTAAAGTTATAATAAATAAGTGTGCCTCCGACTACGTCATCTACGTCTCATTGAACTCACTACAGTAACAAGGGAAAATACAATGTGTGGTCCGCATGTATAGGAAAAGGGAGTAATTGAAAATTATAAAAGCGTGCAGCAAACAAGGTTTTAATCGAAAAGAGACCAGATGGCTCAATGGGACACTCTGTCTACAGGACAGCCAACCATATGGATGCCTACCTAAAACCTGACTCCCACCACCATCCATCCCAGAAGAATTCCCTTATCAAAACTCTACACCATAGAGCTCGATGTATTTCCGACCGTCATCACCTAGCGAGTGAACTGGAACACGTACACCAAGCTCTCAAGATGAATGGATATTCAGACTACACAATCCATAAAGCTATCACCCCAACCGTTGGGAAAGAACCATCTGAGGACCCAATCAAAACCATCACCTTGCCATACATTGCAGGGGTCACTAATTTTTTTTCCAAAATCATGAGAAAACAAGATCCAGGTTCGATTTAACACAGTACATAAAATTCGTGATCTAATCCCATCTGTGAAGGATGTGATCCCTGACATGCAATACCCCGGCGTCTACAAACTAAGCTGTGTCTGCAGCAGTAGTTACATTGGGGAAACTAAGCGACATGTCTTGGACCGTGTTCGTGAGCATAAGGCAGATCTGAAACATGGTGGGACCAATACTGATCATTGTTTTAATGCGGTGGGCTCACGCAAAATTTATTTATCTAAGTACTTTTCAAGCCCACTGGCTATCAACAAAGATTCGTTCATGAAGCCATCCATATATATAGACACAGATACAATTTCAACCGAGAAGATGGGTACAAACTGAGCAATCATTGGAAGGACGTTATCAACCAGTTTAAGTCATAATTGGCTATGATGTTCCCATCCTACCACCTTCCGATGTTAGTTGTTCCCATCCTACCACCTTCCGATGTTAGTTGTACGCCCATTTCAAACTTGCGCTTTCACAGTCACTTCGCGCGCCGACCCCTTGGTCGCAACTCTTTGATCTTCCATTAACATGCTAATCCCTCTTTAACATGCTAATTTTCACCTGGCAGCCCTTTGATTGGTGGAAAACCAACCACCGTTGGGTTGGCTGCCCACCACTTACATTATCATTGGCTGCTGACATTTAGGCTATGCCCATTTCAAACCCCTTATAAACAGTTTGCCTTGGAAGCTAACCCCCCTTTTCCTGAAGACCACTGCTTGTGTTGCAATCGAAACGTCGTAGTTTTTTGTAATTTTTTGTTATTTTCTTTGAACCTATCTACGTGACTACCGAAAGACCCAAGAATATCGAAAACAAGGTGTCAATCATAATTGAGTGTGCAAAGCCCAGCTTCCTATGAATATGGACCCCCCCTCCACCCACCACACGATAGAGGGTGAATGGAGGAAAACCCCAGCTCCAAGCATCTCTGCTCTCGAGCTCCAGCCAGCATTGAACAGGAGTGGTCCAAGGAAACGGCCAAGCTTCAGGCTGTAAGTAGCAGCTCGGCAAGACTGTGGTTAGAGCGCGGATATTAAAATAATATATATATTTGTAAGACACCAGGGTCTGTAATTAACAGTCCCTGTGTAAATTTCAGTGGACACTCGGTGGGGAGCAGGGACGGGCAAATGAACTTCAGCAGAAGGGGAGCGGAGAGGAGCAAGGAGGCTGCGTCTGACGCCACTTGCTCTGGCCACGGTGTCAGGCCGGTGGTGGTCCACGACGCACGGGATCGAGCTTGCACCTGCAGTCAGGGTGTTGCGAATGTAGCCCAAAGCAGGTGGTCAACCCCATCTAAGGCTTAACGTGCCTTATTTAAGGGTGTGTGTGTGTTCAGGAACGCGTAGGCTTAGGTGTGAGTGTCGGGATGAAGGCGTCATCCTGTAAGATATTGTGAGTGCACTGTGGTGTTCCAGAGATACCAGGGGCGGTTTCTTCATTAGGGCGATTGGGCGACGCACCACCAAAGTGTGAAAGGGACTTTTTCAATCACATTCACAATCTCATTCAACCACAGAGTTACGCTAGCCGTCACTGTGCCTCTGGATATAGTCCAATCAGCGTCATGTCACGTTCTGTGGAGTACCGCCTCTTTTTGGGCGATTTCACTCTGGCTGAGAATCGCACAGAGTGTTCCCATAGACTTACACTCAAAGATGTTTTTTTTCGAACTGCAGGCGCTGCAATGCATTCTCTATGGGTTCTGGGAGGGCTCGCACTAACGTGCTTACGTCATCACACGTAAGCACGTCTCAGTCAACAATATTATTTGTCGCCACCTAGTGGAATCTTTAATAAAGTAAACTATCTGAGTGGATTGAAAATACATTTACTGGTCAAAAACCCTTGTCAAACTCCAATTTTAGCTTGAATTTTGGTAAAATGTTAATTAACGTAATAACACACACACAAATCATCGCTGTCAGACGGAAGCCTTGTATGTCCAAAACTGTTACTTTTCAGGAAACGAAAGAAAATCTGTTTTTTCCCCAAAATAATTTCCAAGCTCTTTTAATGCTTTTCATTGGTTAAATATTTGTAAAACACATTGACAGATGTAAAGGGTGACCAATAGCAATAATTGTTGAAAAAATATGGAGATATTAAATATGGATTCTGCCTGATACATTGTTGCTGTCGGGATGGAAACCTTGTATCTCCATATTTATATTATAATAAATAATTTATTTTATAACTAAAATAAATGTATTTATTTTGTCAGGTCTGCGACACAATCTTGGTCCACACCAAAGAAAGGTTCTCCTTTACCGACCACCTTGTAAGTGCCACGCTGCTACAAGGAGAGATGTTTCAACAGCATGGCCATACATTCCCTGTTGAGGCTCTGAACATCACTGTCAGGGCATACCCTATGTTAAATAAGGCGACGCTGAAGACTGAACTGTCTCTCATTTATGAGAGTCCAGAATTCAAGGGCTGCTGTGGTGCACTGGCGCTGTACCAGGTTTTGCTGAAGTACAACCTCCAGGATACTTTTTCAGAGACTGTTGCTCTGTTGAACATCCTCATAACCACTCCCATGACAACTGCTGAAGCTGAGAGGTGTTTCTCAACCTTAAAGAAAATCAAGACATTCCTGAGAAATGTAATGGGACAGGAACGTCTGAATGCACTGGCTATGCTTTCCATGGAGAGGGAACTAGTCAGGAACATGCCTGCTTTGAATGACAGAGTAATTGATCACTTTGCTACTTTGAAAGAGAGAAGAGCAAAATTTCAGTATAAGTAAGCAGTGTATTAAGCGAGTAATGTGATGTAAGCAGTGTAATAATAGTGAGTATAGAAACAAACAAGGAGATGTATTGTAAGAGTCACTTTATTTTTCATTAATATTAAAGTAGTGAAGTTGCCTTTACATGCTTAAGCTGTTAATTTATCCATTGCATGGGTGGACCTTATCCTTATCAATCATCCAAACATTTGCCCCCCCTGAGAGATTTTGCAGGAGCCGCCACTGAGAGATACGCTACTGCGTGAGAACTGGCAGGGTGGCTTGTCTAAAAATAAGACCGACCAACCCTGTCTCGGCCTCGCTGTGCACTGCGTTGCACCGCTAGCTGAGTAGTTAACCTCTTGTTCAATAAACCCTCGGAGCCAGGATGAACGTCCGACTCCAAACGTCATTTATTGAGTTTAACGAGGTAAAACTGGTGTGAAAACACAGATACAGCATCTGTTATAACCCGGAAACACCAACACAATGAATGAATACCACAGCATCATAACATTGTCTTAGATAACATATTTCTAAACAATAGATCCTGGAGGGGGCAGGCACCTACATTACCACTGAATAGCTATACAAGAGCATAAGCTGCTGTGTTACATAAAGGCACACCGTGTTATCATCACACTGCACCCCAGATGTACAGTACTACACATAACACTGCACTATGAATGAGACATTTTGTCATCCTTGCTCTCCAGATCGCAATATAGTTACTTGGGTACAAGTTTGACTCGACTTATTAAATTACAAGTAACATTCACAATAAGGAAAGTTGCAGGCTTCGTTGTTAACTAGGCCTCGTATTTATCATAACAATTTAACAGCATTATAAAGGCATTTACATCCTTATAACGGCCATTCTAACATTATAACAGCATTGCCAATATTGTAAGAACATAAACGAACTTACAGACAATGCTTCTTAAGGTCCGACAATGGACAATTGCGGCTGGCTTCACTGGGACGCGATGTGTGCCGCCATCTTGAATTATGAGTGTAATGGCCGACGCCCGCGTGGTTAAGCGGGAATCTTAATTCGCAACTTCCTGGTCACGTGACCAAAACCAGCATCAAAAACAGGAAATCGCTGTGTACATACGCCCCCCCCCCCCCCCCCCCCCCCATCTGCCGTGAGGCAAAATTCCTGCCGTGAGGCAGAACAAACCCTATTGAATTGCCTCAGGTGAATGGTCTCGACTGTTGTCGCATGACTTGACCCACAATATACACGGCAGTGATCTGGCTGACCAAAAATATAAGTGACGCCGATGAAGGTGAGCCTTTGAAAGCAGGCAAGAGACTAAGCATCACAGGGATGATGGCTGGTGGTTTAAACTGTGAAGTCGCAGCCTGAAAGGATGTCGACTGCAGAGATGAAGTATTGAGATCACTCTGTATTCAGGCACTCGATGAATTGTGTCATTATGAGACCATGAGAGGTGACAACTTGGAGGCCTTCATCCAGAAGTGGATAAATCATGACCGACAATGTCGTTTTCATCTTCTCCCACATTTATAGCTTCATATCGTGAGACACAGTATCCATTCAGATATCTCGAAGTGCAGTAAAGCCTTCATATTATAGTTAGGCACGTGGAAGTGGATATCACAGAGCCATACCTTTTTGAGATCATTTTAAGTTATCGCTCGTCCACACAGGAGAGTGGACCACTAACTAATCACACCTGATTTGCATATGAAAGTCATGTCCCATAACAAATTGTTATTTTAATTCTCAAGAGCTGTAATTTAGCAATGTCAAGTGCAGAAGCAAATTCAACGTATGTGTAGTGACTGGGTATGTTATTATGTTGTGCCGGGCCTGCGAGGCCACGGCGGATAGTATGTTGCCATTATATGTAGCCCGGTTACTGGGCGCAGTACCAGCCCTAGCGGGGCTTGGGTGAGCGCTGGTTAGAGCAAGGGCACCATGTACACTATGCGGTGCGGGCTCCGGGTGAGGGAGCAAGAGAGAATGTCTGCCAGCCAGGGTGACGTTGGGGCATGATACTCTGGGTGACCTGCTGACACGTGACCGGATGATATTGTTGGGGGGCTACTGGTGGATGGGGGCTGCTGGTGGGTCACGTGGTATAGAGGAGCTCTTGGGAGCCTTGGGGAAAGTGCTGGAGAGATCGAGAAGGTGGGCGGGGCGAGAGGCGGAGCCAGCTGCGGCCCAGGCTGATATAACAGGGGGCCCCGTTTGGGGCTCGGGGGTTCTTGACTGTTGGTGAGTGAAGATCCATGTCGGGTTGAAGAAGCCTCTAGCCACGCGGTCCGGGACCCAGCTCGTGGTCTGGACCGGGATAGCGGGACCGTGTCTTGTTCTGCCGTAGCGTGGTTAGATGGGCGTTCAACACCCGAGTGTAGGTTATGTTATGTTGTGTTGAGTCGATGTAATAAATAGTTCTAGATTTGAAGCTTTCGTGACTGCAAGGATTCATATAAATAGTGTTGCTCCCAAGACAACGTCTGCGACTCAGTTGGACTCACTACATGTGTTTTTTTGTATGCAGTTCATAAACTCATTACGCATGGGAACTCTGTTTAATCACAGGTGGCTGTCAAGATTCAAACTCAAATGATCAATCTCCGCAGTGCCTGCTGAAAGCTCTGACGTTTGAGCCACACCGCTACTCCATCAATATATTTACAATAACTCTATCACTGAATATATCCAGCTGTGCTATGGAAATGACAAAAGCGTGTTGAGTTTTGCTACAAATTGCATATGGAAAACCACATGACATAAATGACAAATGCAGACAGTCATCTGTTTTGTGCAATGGTCCGAATGCAAATATATTCTTACGAAGTTATGACATGTACTATTTTTCAGGTGTGGTAAATTGATGATACTGTAATATATACTTCACGAGCAGGAACCTGCGGAACTTCCGTAGTAAAAGGTTGGCGAATATGTAGAGAAACTGATGGTTTCATAAACTGATTATGTCATACGGAAAGATTGATTTTTCATATCTATGTAATGCGAGCGTAAATGGGGTTGTTGCTGGGCTCGGGTCCAATCACACGGCCCGGGGTATTGGAGGGCAGAGCCTGGTCTGCAGGGCGTGTGGGAGGGGCCACCGTTCACCTCGGCTCCAATGGGAGGCGAGGTGAATGGGGGCGGAGCCAGCGGGGTAGTATGGGAAGGCCGGATCTGAGGATCCGGAAGGGGAGGAGTCAGGGTCACGTGGGGGGAATGTATATAAGTGGGAGCCCGCGAGAGATCGGGGCAGTTGGGGAAGTTAGGGGGCTGAGCCACGTTGCATGGTGAGGAAAGATCCGCGCCATCGGCCACGTGGCCGAAGGACCTCTGCATGCCATCGGCCAGCGGTGTGCGGAGTGCGGGAATAGAGGAGCTAACAGAGGAGCGTGCGTGGCACGCGAGAGGGAGCGTGCGCGGGGCGCACGCGAGACGACACTGGTCCGAGAGGAGGCCAGTGGGGGTGCAGAGGAGAACCTGAAAAAAAGACAGACGGAGACCAGCAGTGCCTGACGGAGTCTTTTATTACATCTATATGGATATATGCTGAAAATACATTACAATTATTCACGATTGTATCTCAATTACAATACATTTGATCGATAAAAGTAGCAACAAGAACAAAGAAAAACTATCTACTCAATTATTTGCAGGAAACACTGGGAAAGAGCATTTGAGAGTTAGACACACGAACAAGACTTGTAGAGTCGAATGGAGCAAAACTTCATCAAACACAGCGAGGTTGTAACGCTCTACCCACTGCAAGTACGATTAAGCTGAATGGATGCACGACCTTTCTGTTTGTCGGAAGGAACTAGACAAAACATGTTAACTTATTTCTTTTCAGTTTTCTGCGGCCGTCTGGAATGCTCTTCCTTCCGATATTAGGAAGCCACTGGGGCTATGCAGTTTTAAATCTAAATTGAGAACTCTTTTCTTTAGTACTGATTTTTTGTGATTAGTTTGTTGTCCTTCCACACACCTCCGATAAGCACGGTTGTCTATGTACGGCTCAAAATAAGTTGAACATACCTACATAATACATATGTTCTGGTTCGTTATAGACACACGAACACGCGTAAAGTAAACCCTCTCTATCCGCGAGGGTTACGTTGTTGAAAACACTCGTGAATACAGAATTCCCAAATGCAGAAACCATGTTCCAATGGGGAAAAATAGGGTTATGTTGCTGGTACGAGTGAACATGGGTGGGGGGGGGTGGTAAATGTTTTAATAACAATGACTACCATAAATAATAAAGAGCAATGTGTTATATTATATTATTTTATTATGTTTTATTTTTATTATTTTATTACTTCCCTTCTACGTGACTTTACCTGTCCCCAGACGACCTGCTTGTCAGTTTTGATGTGGTTTGCTTATTCACCAAGGTTCCTGTACCTGACACCATCGCAATCATTGAAGACTTGGTTCATCAAGGACTGAATGCTGGGGTACCCCCCCTGGTGAGACACTGCTTAACCAATACATACTTCACCTGGAATGAAACTTTCTACAAGCAAATTGAGGGCACCCCAATGGGCTCCCCCCTATCTCCGGTTGTAGCCAACATCTTCATGGAGAAATTTGAGACGGACGCCATCCAGACTGCCACTCTACGCCCGACCTTATGGGAGAGGTACGTAGACGACACTTTTGTCATCTGGCCACATGGCCGGCCTGCTCTAGACCAATTTCTCGACCACATCAATTCCATACACCCAGCCATCAGATTCACCATGGAAGTCGAAAAAGATGGCAAGCTACCCTTTTTGGATGTCCTAATCAAAAGGAGACCTGATGGTTCAATGAGCCACTCTGTCTACAGGAAAGCCACCCATACGGATGCTTACCTAAAACAGGATTCCCACGACCATCCATCCCATAAGAATTCCCTCATCAAGACTCTATATCATAGAGCCCAATGCATCTCCGACCATGAACACATTTCCAGTGAACTCAAACACGTACGCCAAGCTCTTAAGGCTAATGGTTACTCCGACTACACAATCCGCAAAGCCATCACTCCAACCATCAAGAAGGATCCTGTTGAGGAGCCTTTCAAGACCATCACCTTACCCTACATTGCTGGGGTCACAAAAAAGATCTCCAAAATCCTGATTAAACACAAGATCCAGGTCCGATTCAACACAGTACATAAAATCCGTGATCTGGTACCGTCTGTAAAAGATGTGGTTCCAGACATACAGTACCCTGGCGTCTACAAACTAAGTTGCCTCTGTGGTAGCAGTTACATTGGGGAAACCAAACGACATGTCTCGGACCGCATCCGTGAACATAAAGCTGACCTGAAACACGGTAGGACAAACACCTCAGCCGTGGCAGATCACTGTTACAACTCAGTGGGCTCACATGACATTGACTTCTCCAAGACAGGTTCTCTGCAAGCCATCTGGCTATCATGAGAGATTCGTTCATGAAGCGATCCACATATACAAACACAGAGACAATTTTAACCGAGAAGACGGATTCTGGCTTAGCAATCATTGGAAGGACGTAATAAACCATTTCGATACACATTAGGGTGGGTAGAATAATACATAGTGTTATATTAAAATGTACAAGGTATAGGGTGGTTTATAGCAATACAGTATGTAATTTAATGTTGGGTTTATCTATGGCAGTATATAGTACGGTATATGCTCATGTGATGTAAGAGAATAAAGTTTAGATGGAATCATATTATATAATTTTTACGACGTAGAATTGTAATGTATTACTTTCTGTTAGTAACTCAGCTTATTGTAGAGTATAGTAAGTATACTGATGGTGCTATGCAGTTTATACTTTAGTTTTTTATGTAGTTTATACTTTAGTTTTCTACGTGGTTGTTTAGTAACTGCAGCTACATATCATTAACATTCCTTTCCTTTGTTAATGCTACTCCCTGCACCCCCCCCTTGGTGCTGCTGATCCTGCATAATGCATGGGCATAATATGACTTTGAAACCCCCCCGCCCACCTCCTACGCATTTCCCATGAATATGCTAAATTCCTCTTCATATGCACATTCTTTTTGTTAAGGCGCTCTTCCACCTCCAACCCAGCTTATATATAAGCTCCTAGCTTGGTAGTGTCTCATTCTTCACCTGAAGACGGCTGCTTGCGTTGTAGCCGAAACTTCGTGAGAATTATTTTATTTTATTATGTTTTATTTTTATTACTTTATTACTTCCCTTCTACGTGACTTTACCGAAAGAACCAAGAAGATGAATCCCTGCAGTCACGAAAGCTTTAAATCGAAATTTAACCGCCTCTACGGGGAGGGTTTCCACATAACTTTGAGATCCTTCAACAAGCTCCGTGATAAGAAGGCTCAGCTAATCGAGTCTCTCACCTTTCTGAAGAGATGCCGCGACTCTAAGGTAATACCAAACGCATTTACACTAACATCTGCTGCTGTAACTTCTTCTAATGCGAAACGAATTCTGTCTAGAACTAGCTTAGCTCTTATCTCAGAGAAAATCAGACTTACGCGCACCGAACTAGATCAGTTAGACAAGACACTCTACAAATCACACTTATCTTTGAGTGCAACAATGTCCACATCGGATTGGGAACATGTAGAAAAAATGACTGCCTCTTCAGCTGCCGCTATGTCGACTAAATGTAAGGACAACTTGATTTCCAAATTCAACCGCCTCTCAAACAAGAAACCGGACCCACACATTAAAAAGCTAGATGTTAACAAAGTCGTAATTAATCGCAGTAACAGTTCTCTTTCTGAAGGTTTGAAATCCGTTTTAGCTAAAGGACTAAACTTTGCAGTCACACCTAGACACATACCAGTTAATGATATAATTGCTCGAGTAGATGTAGCTCTCAAGGGCTTGAGTCACATCGCTGCAGACGTAGCAAGATCCGAAATCTCTGCAACCCTCAAAAACGCTAAGATGCCAGCTAGCAACATCAGCAAAGATGAGCGTTTTGAATTAGCTCAATAAAAAAAGAGGGATGCCATTGTCATCCTCTCAGCCGACAAAGGCAATGCCACTGTCATCATGGACAAAATAAAATACAACAACAAAATTCAAGAACTACTCAACGATGGCAGCTATACAAAAATAAAAAGAGACCCCACCAACAGCCTTGTCACTAAAACCAACAAAATCATTTCTGATTCAACCGCATTATTTGATCAGACCAAACAGTTCTCGTTGAAACCTTCTGCAGCCAGGCCACCAAGATTATACGGCTTGCCAAAGATACATAAAGAAGATACACCTCTTCGTCCCATTGTCTCTACTATCAACTCCCCCACCTATAAATTGGCTCGTTTTTTGTCTGAAATCCTACGGCCTTTCACTGGAAAAACCACCTCTGCGGTACTAAACTCTACTGACCTGGTATCGACAATCAAAGGGATTGCCCTGTCCCCAGACGACCTGCTTGTCAGTTTTGATGTGGTTTCTTTATTCACCAAGGTTCCTGTACCTGACACCATCGCAATCATTGAAGACTTGGTTCATCAAGGACTGAATGCTGGGGTACCCCCCCTGGTGAGACACTGCTTAACCAATACATACTTCACCTGGAATGAAACTTTCTACAAGCAAATTGAGGGCACCCCAATGGGCCCCCCCCTATCTCCGGTTGTAGCCAACATCTTCATGGAGAAATTTGAGACGGACGCCATCCAGACTGCCACTCTACGCCCGACCTTATGGAAGAGGTACGTAGACGACACTTTTGTCATCTGGCCACATGGCCGGCCTGCTCTAGACCAATTTCTCGACCACATCAATTCCATACACCCAGCCATCAGATTCACCATGGAAGTCGAAAAAGATGGCAAGCTACCCTTTTTGGATGTCCTAATCAAAAGGAGACCTGATGGTTCAATGAGCCACTCTGTCTACAGGAAAGCCACCCATACGGATGCTTACCTAAAACAGGATTCCCACGACCATCCATCCCAGAAGAATTCCCTCATCAAGACTCTATATCATAGAGCCCAATGCATCTCCGACCATGAACACATTTCCAGTGAACTCAAACACGTACGCCAAGCTCTTAAGGCTAATGGTTACTCTGACTACACAATCCGCAAAGCCATCACTCCAACCATCAAGAAGGATCCTGTTGAGGAGCCTTTCAAGACCATCACCTTACCCTACATTGCTGGGGTCACAAAAAAGATCTCCAAAATCCTGATTAAACACAAGATCCAGGTCCGATTCAACACAGTACATAAAATCCGTGATCTGGTACCGTCTGTAAAAGATGTGGTTCCAGACATACAGTACCCTGGCGTCTACAAACTAAGTTGCCTCTGTGGTAGCAGTTACATTGGGGAAACCAAACGACATGTCTCGGACCGCATCCGTGAACATAAAGCTGACCTGAAACACGGTAGGACAAACACCTCAGCCGTGGCAGATCACTGTTACAACTCAGTGGGCTCACATGACATTGACTTCTCCAAGACAGAGGTTCTCTGCAAGCCATCTGGCTATCATGAGAGATTCGTTCATGAGGCGATCCACATATACAAACACAGAGACAATTTTAACCGAGAAGACGGATTCTGGCTTAGCAATCATTGGAAGGACGTAATAAACCATTTCGATACACATTAGGGTGGGTAGAATAATACATAGTGTTATATTAAAATGTACAAGGTATAGGGTGGTTTATAGCAATACAGTATATAATTTAATGTTGGGTTTATCTATGGCAGTATATAGTACGGTATATGCTCATGTGATGTAAGAGAATAAAGTTTAGATGGAATCATATTATATAATTTTTACGACGTAGAATTGTAATGTATTACTTGCTGTTAGTAACTCAGCTTATTGTAGAGTATAGTAAGTATACTGATGGTGCTATGCAGTTTATACTTTAGTTTTTTATGTAGTTTATACTTTAGTTTTCTACGTGGTTGTTTAGTAACTGCAGCTACATATCATTAACATTCCTTTCCTTTGTTAATGCTACTCCCTGCACCCCCCCTTGGTGCTGCTGATCCTGCATAATGCATGGGCATAATATGACTTTGAAACCCCCCCGCCCACCTCCTACGCATTTCCCATGAATATGCTAAATTCCTCTTCATATGCACATTCTTTTTGTTAAGGCGCTCTTCCACCTCCAACCCAGCTTATATATAAGCTCCTAGCTTGGTAGTGTCTCATTCTTCACCTGAAGACGGCTGCTTGCGTTGTAGCCGAAACGTCGTGAGAATTATTTTATTTTATTGTTTTATTTTTATTATTTTATTACTTCCCTTCTACGTGACTTTACCGAAAGAACCAAGAAGATGATTTACCGAAAGAACTAAGAAAATGTGTTTTTTTATTTATTCATTACGAGCAATGTGTTTTTATTTATTCATTACGTTTGTGATGATGATTTGACGACGATAGAGGTGGTTGTGAATTCAAGAGGATGACTCCTCGGGAGACGCAGGTGTTTGATAACAACGCACAGTTGTTATCATTTTAGCACCCTACGGAGTGCTCAGAATCGACTCGTTTACATCAAAATGTATAAACGTGTTGACTGCAAGTACGTATAAAGTAAAAAAAAAACAATACAGTAGCGAGTTCAGAGCGGGATTACTGCGAGACTGAGGACTTACGTGGGCAGCTTAGGAGGCGTGCCTCGTCTTCGCAGTTCCCAATGTAAATTTTTGCCCACACCTCCCCGGTGGAGGTGGTCTGGTACGGTACACATTTCGCAACTCGCGGATATGCGAAACTCGCGAATCCAGAACTCGTGGATAGAAAGCGTTTAACCGTATTATTATAATTTGCCTGTAATACTTTTAGGATGTGAAAACAAAATATTCTGACATTGGGTGTAATTAATGTCAATATGATGTCGTGCGTTCATGGATTTGTCATTATTTCATGTGGGCAAAGACCAGTCCAGTTATAGGACAGCCATTGGGCCTTGAGCGACGATGGGCTGAATGGTCCACCAGCTAGGACTTAATGAGCCCGTCTCTCCAATTGTTAAACACTGACAACAGCACTAAATTACATAATATAGTGAAAATATGCTGCGTACATATTACGATAATAATTATGAGAGTATTTTCCCCTCTTAAGTTTACGTCGAGTTGTCACAAATAGAAAACGTAAATCACAATGCAAAGTTTATATCGACGTTTAGGTCCATGAAGGTTAAGATGCTATGGCCAAAGCTACTAATGCCATGTCGAGTACAGCGTGTGAAAGGTTTAAACCAGAAATGCACAGGCACGTGTTATCACAACAGCTAAAAAGGCCACAAACGAACCTCTTATTGCACACAAACGTTTTCCCTGGGCAGTACAGCATGTGCTGACTGCTGTTTGATAGATGACGTCTCAGATACGAATGTGAGGATGATGTCCGATGAGGAGATTTCGGTGGCATCGTTGTGCCTCCAAGTATCTTGCCTGCCTGGGCTTGTGGACACCCTTGGAATGTGTGTGGAGCAATTACGACGGTCCAGACACCGCAGGTCATGCTGGCGCTTCCGCAGACGCACGGGGGACATCCACGATGTCTTTATCCCCAACCTGCGTGTACAAGAGAAGGGTGGTGGAAAATGACAGTTACAGAATCACATACATGCATTTCCACTCCCAACAGTCAGTGTGAAAAATAAGAGGGATTTGTTATTGGGCATATTTCATAAATTGTCCTCACTCGGGTACAGTCAAAATTTAATTTAGACCCGAATGGGAAGCCAAGTGAATCTAGAAATGATTGCATCAACTGGGTCTGGATATAAGCCACGTCGTTGTGCCATTAACTTATTTGTGAATCCATTGAAGACACTTTTGACACAATGTGATTATCTCCTGTAAGAGCTGTGACCAGATCTGAAACCATTAAATGTACGTACTGCGTATGTATGTGCATGCAGCGTTTTAGATGAGTTACATGCTGTAAAATATATTACATATGCCTGCACAATTTGAGTCCATGTCATGAAAAAAAATACTGAATGATTCTTAAGTGGGCGCATTGGGCCTGCTGAAACACTTTCTGGAAGGGTTGGTACATGTGAGGGGAATAGAGGATGCAGGTATATAACACAAAAAGCTCCACTGTGGTCGGAAATCAAATACAGATTGCTGGGTTTGTACGACCACTCCACCTTGTCAGGGTTATGATGGAATATTGCCATATTTCAATAACATTTTTTTAAAAGAGAAATTTCACATCAATTATAAATATGCTATTAGATGGGAATTTTGCAATACCAGACTACATTGGCATTAATCAGCTGATACACCTTCCCTTCAGCTTGATGTCGCATTCCATATTTTCAAACGATTTGGTCCTGAATGGGCTGTACTTGTTGCTATTAGAAACATGACTCAAATGCTCGACAATTTTGGCTCAAGGCACCAATTAAATATTTATGTTGGCACGTGTCATTACATGAGAGTAAATACACAAATACTGTATGCACCATGTTATTTGATCATATGCTAGCAGTCAGTTGTGCATGAATTATTTGATGTATATTGCAGGTGTGAAAGTGACTTAACAGCAAATGATTCAAATGTATGTTTGTAAATAAGCTGAGAATGAAATACCATTTCGTTACTTCATACATTTTAAAATATATATACTTTTGGATAAATTCATTAATCAAACACTTCCTCTTCATCATGGGACTTCCTTTGGCAGTACCAAAATATGAGAATAGGTTATTTCCCCTTTTTTGTGGCACCAAACTGAAAACCTTTTACAAGGAATCATGTCTGCATTAACAACAATGCTTGTGGTCCGAATGCAAACAAAACACATACTCTGATAATATATGCATTGTCCTTGAAACTGATTGGTCCACACCAAAGACAGCTTTCTTTTGAGCTTCGTCTCAAACGGTGTTAGACCAGAGGGCGCCAAAAGGCATACAGCCCAAAGACAATGCACTATCAGAGTCATGAGAGCACTGGGTGAGCATCTTCATCATGGGACCCCCTTTGCCAATACCAAAATATAAGAATAGGGTTTTCCCCTTTTTTCTGGCTACAAAACTGAGACCTTTTTACAAGGAATCATGTCTGCATTAACCACAATACGTGTGGTCAGAATGCAAACAAAAGCCACACTCTGATAATATATGCATTGTCAGTTTAACACGTAGGCTTTCGCGACCAATATTATTCATAATAAAGGTTTTGGGGTTAGATCGCGTTATTTATAAATGTGTCGCAATAACCCTGCCCCTCTAACACCTATGATTTCTGCACATGATTGGGTATAGTGATTGGGTTCAGTTATTAAATAATACACATGACAACTAATTACTAATTTACAACTGATTACTAATCATAACAAGTAACTGATTACTAATCTATTACATAATTACAATATTTTTTAATTAACTTATTACTAATCTATTATATAATTACTTTAGTAATCAGTTGTAAGACTTACTGCCGGTGTCGGAGCCCCCTCCTACATTAACATTAGCTGCCCCGCCCATCTCTAAACCTTTATAAGCAGCTTGCCCTCAGAGGCCAACCTCCCTGTTCCTGATGACGACCGCTTGTTAGGCCTCGGCAAGGTAAGGTAATTTACCCTTTTTACCGGGTAAAAGGGGAAAGGTAAAGGGTAAAGATGTCGACATGCCAAGGGGTAAGGTAAATAGGGTAAAGGTAGCTCAGAAGAATTACCCAGTAGGGTAAAGGTAGCGCGAAGTATTACCCGGTAAATACGGTACCTTGTTTACCGCTGAAAGCTCCGTGGTGCAGTCCGTGGCCTCTATTTAATAAGTAATATTAAAACAAACTTCATTAAAAACACGCTTTAATGAAATGTACTAGTAATGACAGAACTCCACGACTCCAGGAAGTGGCCCCGAAGCTTGCCATGAAGTAAGGGACCGTGGCCCATTACAGCCAACGTCAGTTGAGCGTGGACAATTAGACCCAAGCCGAAACATAACATATAAAAAAAGATTGTTTAAAAATATACAAATGTTTAATGATAGAATATAGTATTGTCATCAGTATGACCTAAGTATATCAAGTTTGCAGTCGATACCACATTAGGAAGTGGGTAAAAATTGAGTTTCAAGATTTGAGGATACAACAACAACAATAACAACAACAACGACAGACAGAGTGAGTTAAAAGAAAGCGTGTAAAATTGGAATAATCGAGAGTATTCTATATGATTAAAGCGCTTTACCTAGCATTTACCGTTATAAACCTTGTGCATGTGTAGTAGTTCTCTAGTAATTACCCTGTAATCGGGAAATTTGTATGGGGTAAGGGTAAAAGGTAGGGTAAAGGTAAGGTCGTTGCTTTTTACCTTTTACCTTACCTGCTGAAGGGTAAAAGGTAGGGTAGAGTGATTGTATTGTGGTAAGGTAAAAGGTAGGGTAAAGGTAGGCTCTTGTTTTTACCTTTTAACTTTTACCTTACCTTGCCGAGGCCTACCGCTTGTGTTGCGGTCGAAATGTCGTGATATTTTATCCACTTTATTTTTATAACTTTAGTGTGATTATTTTTTCTATCTATGTGACTTTACCAAAATAACTATAGAATATGAATTCCTGCAGTCACGAAAGTTTTAGGTAAAATTTTACTCATTGCTTCATGAAATCCATAAATAGAATTACAAAATTATGGCAGATGTTTAACCGTGTAAGTAAAACGGTGCAATTGTGTATAGATGGTTATAAACTCAGCAATCATTTGAAAGATATCATCAACCACTTTGGGTCATGACTTGATTTGTAATTTCTTGTCAACCTCCATCATCAGCAGTGTGGATGTGTGGAGCGAGGTGCAATGGCCCCCATCTCTACCCCCTCTCTCCCCCTATCTCTACCCCCTCTCTCCCCCTATCTCTCCCCCCTCTCTCTATCTCTAGCCCTTCTATCTCCCCCCATATCTCCCCCCCTCTCTCTCCCCCTATTTCTACCCCCCTTCTTTCTCCCCTTATCTCTACCGCCTCTCCCCCCCCCCGCCCTCAATCTCTCCCCCCTCTCTCTCCCCCTCTTTCTACCCCCCTTCTTTCTCCCCTTATCTCTACCGCCTCCCCCCCCCCCCCCCGCTATCTCTCCCCCCTCTCTCTCCCCCTATTTCTACCCCCCTTCTTTCTCCCCTTATCTCTACCGCCTCTCTCCCCCCCCCCCCATCTCTCCTTATCTCTACCCCTTCTTTCTCCCCCATCTCTCTAACTATTCTACCCCCTCTCTCTCCCCCTTATCACTACCCCCTCTCTCCCCCTATCTCTCCCCCTCTTTCTGCCCCCTCTCTCTCCCCCTTTGTCTTCTCCTGCATTAGCATTGGCTGCCCCGCCCATGCTGCTGGCACACTTGGACTGCGCCGCTCAGCGCTGGCTCCACGGCACTTGTGCCCCCGCCCACTCACAGCTTTGGCTCGTCTGCACCCATTTCAAGCCTTTATAAACAGTTGCAGTTGGAGGCTTGCCCCCCATTTTCTCTCTGACTGATGACGACCGCTTGTGTTGCGATCGAAACGTCATTAGTTTTTATTTTATTTTTTTCATTATTTTATGTCTAAGTGACTTCACCGAAAGAACCAAATAATATGTATTCCTGCAGTCACGAAAGTTTTAAGTAAAAATTAAGTGTAGTGATTCATGCATTTAGTACAAAACCCGAAAATGAAATTGTATTCCTAACTGTGATGCACAACACTGGTTACATTTGATATTTAAATGTTATCTTAATATTTCCATAGTTGACATGACATTAACGGAGTATGGGCAGCCCTCGGGTTACGAATCAAATTCATTCCTGAGACACTTTCGTAAGTCGGAACACCGAATGCACTGCATTTAAATGCCCAAAGGGTCAGTGTTATGAAATGTGTTACGGTTCAACAAAAAGGGAAGCATTGTTACACTAATTAAGAAGAAATATTCTACATTTGCATATAACATTGTATCAAGGCCGGCATGGCTCACGAGGGGGCAGGTGGCCAACACCACGCCCGGCCACATTTGTCTCCCCAGTGGTGATGTTTAAACACCAGGTACTAGTGTTGACCTTGAGCAAGAATCAAACTCAGGTCGCCGCTTTAGTTGCTCAGCATGCAAACCGCTACACTACCGCTCCCATCACTTGCACCAACAGCCTGTTGGGGTAAGTGGTGTCGTTTGGTGTGTGTCTTTGTGTGCGTGGGGAGCCGTAGTGTAGCGGTTAGCGCGCTGCGCAACGAACCCGGCGATCTGTGTTCGATTTCAGCTCACGGCCAACACCAGTGACAATTATCTGAACCAGTTATGGGCCTCCTCTAGGTCGACTCAGCCTCAAACGAGTGCCTGGTGAGGTGCGTAAAAATATCGTCACAGGGGAGTCAAGGCGGCCGGACGTGGTGGGTGCCACCTGTCCCCTCATGAGCCCTGCCGGCCTTCATAGGTGCTCACTAACAGCACTTGTATTTGTTGGCTTCGGAACAGACCCCCTTCGTAAATCGGGGACTGCCCAAATCCTCGTGGAAGTTCTGCGGGTTCCTGCTAGTTCTAAATAATTCATGTTTAATGTTTGGGTTGATATAGGGTGCCCCGTGTGTGTGCAATTATGGCGACTCATTGCCCCCCTTCCCACGACAAGCTAGCATCAAGACTCAAGGTAAGTGAAAATAAAACTTTTTTTTATGTTACTTTATGTTTTATTTACTATATAGTATTTGTTTAGTGTTACATGCAAATGTACAATATTTATAGTTATGAGTTTAACAATGGTTAATTTTTGCTGTTGAACCGTAACACATTTCATAATACTGACCGTATGGGCATTGCCCAAATCCTCGCGGAAGTTCCGCGGGTTCCTGCTAGTTGTAAATAATTCCTGTTGTAGGGTAACATAAAACAAAAGGAGGGGGTGTTGCATTTCGAACCATGAACCAAATCCTAGTTTTTCCATTTGAGTTTGGGGATCGCGGGTTTGCCAATCGCAGCCATTTCAAGAACGTAGCGATGGGCAAAGGTTTGCTGTTTTACAGTCAGCCTGCTCGAAATCCTGCCCACACGTTTGAGTAGTTACTGCACCACTTGACACACCTGAACAATAATGCTTGCGAGGAAATCGTTGACAAATACACCGAGAACTAGACTCAAAGGGTGGCGTACAGCAATTTCTCACCGGATGCAGTGGCAGGCATTGTCACTGAATGCACAGTACACCAATGGGTTGATGGCGCTGTTGAGCACAGGCAGGTTCTGAATGATGAGTAACGAAAAATTACGTTCCTCTGTCTCGGCCAGAAGGTAGAAGTTGTCCAGAATGTCAAACATGAAGTACGGGCTCCAGCACAGCACAAACGCTGGGAATGAGAACCGAGCACATTTGTTAACAGATAAATCTTTATACAGGCTATCGGCTCGTATAAATAATAGATTTTAAAACAAAATAAAATGTCAAGTGACACATTATGGTTGTTGAAGTTATATAAGAATTTGAAAACTATGTTGTATTAAGCACAATCAAAATAATTCAACCTGATTACGATGTACAGGCAGTCCTCGACTTATGTGCACCTGTCTGATAAACATCCACACTCACAAAACAGTTTCTATGACACCTACATATTTTTTAACACTGACTTAAAATGCAAACTCGCACTTGCAAACTGAACCACGTAACTATTTTGTTTGGCGGAGCGATCCTCCGTGAGATGTAACAAGTCAGCCTTGTGCCAGGAGTTTGTGCGTGTGTATATGTAGTGGTGGTGTTGACGTGCGCCGACTGTGACAGTGATGGATCACGGGGCGGCGCGGGGTGCGGGGTTGGGCACGCGTTGTGGGCGTGGTGTGGACGCGCGCGCCGGGAGTGACAGATGACGGGGCGGCGCGGCGTGGGTGGTGAGGCACGATGAGATGTGGGAAAACAGGATCGTAGCCAGCGCCCAGCGATTGGTCGAATAAGTGGGTGCTCGCAGCGACGTCCGCAGGTGGGGTATAAAGGGGGACGCGCGAGAGCACTCGGGGAGAGTTACCCAGTTGAAGACCCGAAGACGGAGCTGAAGACCTAGTGCCCCGAGACCCCTAGTCCCGCCGTCCTTGTGGGGACCGGGGCCCTGTGTGGCTCGGAGGCGAGGCTGTGGGACCCGGCGTCCGACGCCCCCGTGGGTCGGGCTGGGGACCCACAGTCGAGACGGATACCCCGGGCAGGGAGTGTCCCGAGTAGCTCAGTGGCGTTAGTCGCCGAGTAGCTAAGTGGGTGTTTGTCACCCGAGATACTAAGTGGATGTTGGTCATCCGAGTAGCTCAGTGGGCGTTAGTCGCCAAGTAGCTAAGTGGGTGTTTGTCACCCGAGATACTAAGTGGGTGTTTGTCACCCGAGATACTAAGTGGGTGTTTGTCACCCGAGATACAAAGTAGGTGTTAGTCACCTGTGAACGAGTTTGATAAAATAAAGAGTGTGTTACCCGTGAAGTCGTCTCCCGCCGAGTTACTACATTACATATACATGGGGTGCCAAGGCTTCGAAGCCACTCTGCAAGCGCTGCGACTCCCCCTGTCCCCCACACTGAGTACACACACGCAGTACACACACGTAGCGTCCTGGCATAGGATTGCTTGGCACAACAGGTTTAAATCCAAAGGGTACCTATGAGGAAAGTCCCACGGTTTCCCGGTGCTAGGGGATTGGCCGACCCTTGCAGGACAATTTACATCGCGGTGCCCCTGGATTGGCTTAATTGTGTATGGGCGCAAAAAGGTTAGCGGTCTAGCCGCAATGAGTCATTCATGCCGGGGTGGAAAAAGTGAGAAAAGCAGATGATGAGCAGAGGGGACCGCAGGGGCCACGACCCCCCGCTGACCCCCACACCAAATATACACCCGTAGGGTGTGTATTTGCCAGTCGGGTGTTAATCTGGATTAACGAGGGTGAGTACTGGATTCTTGAGTGCGGAAGGGCCGACAATGGATCGCGGGAACCCCGGGTGCGACGATCCATGTAAGGGCAAAAACCTGAGCAGAAACTACAGGTCGGCGCACGATTGGCCGCGCGGTACGATGCGACCCCGGGCTTTTGAAGTCAGGGGGGTAAAAAGGGGAGCCCAGGGGCCATTCAAGGAATTCATCTTCAACATCTCTGCCGTCAAGACCCCCTGCTGTCCTGCCTTCTCCAGGCGCTCACAGCGTCCATGTGATGCCGTGCGTACAGTTACGAATTACGTGGTAGGATGCTTGAGTGCCTGGGTGTGTAGGCAGTAGTAGGCTAGGCTTTTCTCGCGAGATACTCCCTCTGGGTAGTGCTGACTGGGTGGCTTACTTTAAAGGATTGTGGTTTGCGCCGAGAATAAAAGTGAGCACAGAGCCAGCAGGGGCACGCGTGTTCGCGCAGCCGCCTTCGCATTAGTGGTGGTGTAGGTGGGCGTGTGCGGAGTAACCTCGTGCAGCGGTGAGCCAGCACTTTAGCCATGTCTCTCCGAGATGGCGCTAGCGCGGGAGGACCGACCACCCGATTGGCAAGGGCCCGGTGGGAGCTGAGCGATATGGTAAAGGAGGGAGTGGAGGGGGCGAACGTAGCGCCCCCCATGCCCATCGAGGGCGGTGGGGCAGACGTCGGTCCTCACACACTCAGTCGGCAGGGGCCCGGCGGGAGTCGACTGACGTGGTGGAGTAAGAAGCAGAATGGGCAGATGTCGCGCCCCATCTACCCAGTGAGGGCGGCATGGCGGACGTGGGGCCCCACATACACACACGCGTGGGTCATATAGCCTGCATGCCCAGCCACTGCATGCCTGATCAGCTTTTGTTTGACCAGATAGAGGGGGCTAAATGGGCGCGGCAAGGGCTAGGGAAGAGATGGAGTGATGTGGCACAAGAGGATGTGGAGCTAAGTGGACTTCCCGACCACTGGTGCCAGCGGTGTCAAGATTTGCCTCTGTGGAGGAGGCTCGTGAAGGACGCTGCTGCTGGCCAGTTGGAGGCAGTCGCCCTCCAGCAACAACGGAGGGCAAAGGAGCGACGCTCACAACAATGAGCGGAGCACCGGGTGGATAAAACACAGCAAGTTGGTACAGTAGGGGGCACAGGTGGTGCATCGGCCAGTCATCTCAGTCAGTCGACCCATGGCACCTGGGTCTGCCCCGTGACCTCCTGACTGTGGGCATTTGACACTTTACATGTGCACATAGCCTGGCACAAGCGCCGTGGTGACGTCACCACCACTTAGTGGCGAATGGCGGTTGTTGTTGTTGCACACGCATGTGTGTGTGGGGAGCGGTTGCACAACGCTGTGTGGAAGCTACGTGGTCTGTCGCTCCGCACGAAGTTTCGGGTCTTCTTGGCCAAAGTCACGCCCTCACTTCTCTATGCTTGTGAAACATGGACCCCTCCTCCAATTGGACATCAGTTAGAAACATTCAGGCTGTCCTGCCTACGATCCATCCCGGGTTTAATCAGGCTGGCTTGTGTGGGGAGCTCACATGTCATTGAAAGATCTGGACACATTCTCATCAGTGAGCTCCTCCGGCAGGCAATGCTGCGTTGGCTGGGTCATGTCGCCCGCATGCCCAGCCACCACATACCCAAACAGCTTCTGTTTGGCAGGACCGAGGGGGCTAAACAGGCACAACACGGGCTGGAGAAGAGACGGAGCTGATGCGGTACAGGAGGATGTGGAGCTGAGTGGACTTCCCGACCACTGCTACCACCGGTGTCAAGATTGGCCTCTCTGGAGGAGGCTCGTGAAGGACGCTGCTACTGGGCAGTTGGAGGCAGTTGCCCTCCAGAAACAACCAAGGGCGGAGGAATGATGCTCACAACAACGAGTGGCGTGCCGGGTGGCTAAAATGCAGCAAGTTGGCACAGGTAGGGGGTACAGCTGGTGCATCTACAGGTCATCTCAGTCAGTCAACCCATGGCACCTGGGTCCGTCCCAAAACCACCTGTCAGCAGCAAGCCTTCGACACTTCACGTGGCCTCAAAGTGCACCTGGCCTGGCACAGGCGCCGTGGTGATGTTACTGTCACTTAGTGGCGATTGGCAGGTATTAGTGTGTGGGCATACACAATAGGAGTGAGCAGTAGTGTAGCAGTTAGCGCGCTGTGCTACGAAAGCAGCGACCCAAGTTAATTCTTGCTTACGGCCAACAGAAGTACCTGGTGTGTAAACATCATCACTGGGGAGACCGTTTTGCGGTTGCTAAGCTGGTATTATTGTTCTTGGTAACATTGCGGATATATTTGTGGTGCACAAATTAAGTGAAATCTCAGTCCTATGAACAAAAGAGCATGTATAATATGTTGTGAACATGCTTACCAAATATGACAGCTAGGCTGTATTTAATGGTCTTCTTTTTTGCCTTCCTGTATGTTTCTATAGGCAACATATCAGCCTGAACACCATCGTAACCTGTGAGAAAATTACGAAAGGGTTAATAAAAAAAAAAGCCATATCTAATGTCTATTCATGTATGGGGCAGTGCTCAACTTCATTAAACAATTCAATCAGGATCTAAGATAGTGGGTACATTAGAAAATGCTCCCAAGCGTATGATGGCCGATGGTCCAGAATAGTGGCAGAGTGGCAGCGAAGGAATGGAATGCATCCAAGAGGACGTCTAACAGGCAGATGGAGCAATTAATTCAGTTTGTGTGTAGGTGCTTGGGAGCGGTGGTTTGGCGGTTAGCGCGCTGCACTACGAATCTGGTGACACACACGAATTTGATTCCCACTCACGGCCAACACTAGTGAGAATTATCTGAACCGGTATTGGGCTTCCCCAAGGTCGATTAGACCTTAAATGACTACCTAGTGCGGTGTATAGAAATCGCTACTAGGGAGACAAAGGCAGTCAGGCATGGTGCTGGCCACCCATCCCCTCGTGTACCGTTTCGGCCTTCATAGGTGCTCGCTAACAGCACTTGCCCCAACAGTATGTTGAAGGCTATACGGGAGATATTTGTCTTTATTACATAATTGGATTGGGAGACATGCCAGTTTGGGGGAAGCCTTCATCCAGGGTAGATTGATCATGGCTTATGATGATGAAAAAATGAAGACTAATTGGAATGTGCACAACATATGCAATTTAATGTAATCGATGGCAACTACTATAGCCCTGCCTAAAGTACTGTACATCCCTTCGCTAGAGCTTGTGTGGCCATAAATTGAGGTACGTACCATCATTGCTGCCAGTGGTTGCCACGGGTCGACATTTCAAAACATTTGCTGCATTGCTGCTTTTTCTCCAGATGGTACGTACTATGAAAAAATTCACGACACTTCGCAAACACACGGAGCACGGTAAATGAAAATAACACTGACATATATACTTTGTTTTGTTTACGTTACGTGACGTGACTTGTTCAGTAATCAATATTTTTTTCTTTTTTGTCACTTGGATTGTAAATCTCAAGAATGCAAAAATCATTTAAAATGGATCCATTGGCCGGATTTGCTCCATTTGGGCTTCAGGATTACAGGAGTTGACAGTCAGGTGCCATGCGTATCCTGTAATTCGCATTTTTCCCACGGAGAATAACAGAATCCTGTGGCTAATTCGTCCTTACATCCGTAAGGACGAATATTTTGTGGTCTGCCGTGAATTACCGGATCCGTGAGTAGGTCACCCCCCATGTCACCGCGGATTATAACATTTCTCCTGAAACAACACTTAAAATATACTCTACTACAGGTACTGAACTGTAATCTGAGTCACCATCACCGTGAAGCAGAGGATGGAAGGCTGATTCTTAAACCGAAAAACAGACTGATTCTCATGGGCTTGAATAATTTGTTTTTATAAAATAAATACAAAATTGAAGGAGAGAAAGGGTTTACCCAATTCCGTACAACACGTACATAGATGTAGTTACTGTATTATAATCACTGGATAGTGTCCAGTCTTAATGTAATAAACCCCCTCCGGACAATATCATGTCTGTTGTCTTTTCTTTATTCGTTCTTCGTTTACACGGCTCCCTCACACGCCGGGTTCCTTTTTCCCGTTACTCCCGTTCCTTAAGCGTGGCGTTCGCTCGCTTCCTCGCTCCCTCACGCCACTGGCTGACGGCGTGTGGGAGACAGCCTCCGGCCTGCCACGTGGCCACTGGAGTGCCGGAGACACAGACGTGGTGTCTCTCTTCAACCCCTCTCCACACTGACCTAGAGCTGTCTCTCTCCACCCCTTATAACACCTGGCCCACGTGATACCACGCAGCCAATCCTCAGCCTCACCCTTGGAACCTTCCAGATGTTGCTATGCAGCCACAGGGCTACGCCCCTGGCTCGACGTCCCATTCGCTGCGGACTGAGGCCGGCAGAGCCTATCACCATCGCCCAGTTACCCCCCGGGTGCATCCTCATGTTACATTAATAAATGCATCTGGAATTACTACACAACATTAGCATAGCTTTAGGCAGTATCCTACGTTGCTCCGCTTAATTAGAGCGCAGAGAGTGTTCTGGTCGAAGGATTACGTGTTGTTTATTTGTGGAAAATATAAATACAAGTCTTTTTTTTTTAAGAGGTCCATTTAACCGTTTGTACAATGTGAATGCATGTGGCTCACCAGATGACAGTGAGCGGAATGAAGAACACCAAGCAGGCCACTGTGGTAATGTAGCTCGTCCAGAATATCTTCTTCTCTGCCCACACGATCCAGCACTGCTGCTCTCCGTTAGGCAGCAGCTTCAGTGTGTACAGGGCGATCGTCGGCGACGCAAATAGCAAAGAGAGGCACCAGGAAGCCGCTATCAGCTGACGAGAGCGGCTGTCTGCACGCCACAAAAGTAAATGTGCACTTAAAACTTAATTCAGTCACGTCGCATGGTGATATTTGGGTAGTGCTATCATGAAAATGACGGCTGTTCGTAAAATACTGCTGCCAATCACAATTTGTTTGGGGAATCATTGGGATGGCATTGGGTGTGCTACAACTGTGTGTGAACCAAGCGATTGATATTGTGATTCCACGGCCGCGTTGCAACTCCACCAACGCCGCCATCCACATGAACGCACGCACACCCCCACTAAACACACACACGCACCCACGTAGGGTCTCGATGGGGGGGGGTGCCTGGCACCACGGGTTTTCATCCGAAGGGCCCCTAGCAGGGATGTCCCCCGGTTTCCCGTTGCCAGGAGATTGGCCGACCCCCCCCCCCCCCCCCCCAGGCCAGATTACATGGCGGCCCCCCTAAAATCAACTTAAAAAGTCGTAGGGGCGCATAGAGCTTTACAGGCTGGCCGCGATGAAGCATACAAAACACAGGAGGTGGGGCCTCGAAGGCAAACACTCTACGGACAGTGCAAACAATGGGGTGGGGGGGAAGAGGGGGGGAGGATGACGTGATGCTCCCCCATAACGGCTATAGCGTTTAAAACTCGGAAGGTAAAGCACTCGATTGGCCGCGCAGGATGACATCATGTCACCCGGGGATTAATGGGCTCTGAGAGGATAAGAGGGGAGGGAGAGAGCGAATTTGAAGCAGAGTTCTCATGCGACCATCGAGAATCCCAGCCGCCCTCAGCATCCACACGTATATTGCGCAATCAGCGCAGGCAGGTGGAACGCCGCGAGTGCGGACGTGCGTGTTGTGGAGTGAAGAGTGCCCATAGGGGCGCACGCGTAATAATCCCAGGGCGGTGGTGAATCAGCCGTGAGACATCTCCAAGAAGGTGCTGGCGCGGGGGGGGGCTGGTCACCCGATCGGCGGTGGCCCGGCAAGAAGCTCCCGCGGGGAGGGGGGAGGTGGGCGTCAGCCCCCACAATATTATCCATTACCGATACAACATTGGGATGCATTTATGCACATGAGCTGATCTCTTAAACCGCTCCCTGCAGTAGTTTTCCTTTTGGGCAGGTTTTCTCCATCACCAATCTTGCCGATCCGCCATTATCTCTTCTGGTACATCTTGCTCAAAATCAGACGCCTCGGGGTTGAAATCTGAGTTAAATTAGCTCATTATTTCCAAATTTGTAAACTAAGTTCTTTATTGTTGGAAATCGTCAGTTGTTTTCCTATAGTTTGGAGGGGAACGTCCAGCCCGCGGGCCATATAAGGCCCGCAAAATCATTACCTCTGACCCTGCCAAGGCACGATTCGAAATTCAATAAATCTAGGAGTTTTTTTCATAGCAACATAAATAAAATTTTGCATGGCCCGCGAATGATGTTATAAATGTCCAAATGGCCCTTGACAGAAAGAAGGTTCCCCACCCCTATAGACAAACTGTTCCTAGCCCTACCAGAATGTAGCTTTTTCACTAATGACAAAGCAACACTAATGGTGTAACTAAAGTCCAATGCTCAAGCATAAAATTACTGCGACTTTGATATGTCCAAATTTGGTGAGAGGAGTAATGCGTTAGCACAAAAATGTATTATAACATATTGACACTGATATTTAAAAACTTGAATCCTAAATACAGCATCACTTCAAAAACTGTTGAAGTAACTATGATGATATATTTTCCCCACCAATGTATTTTCAGGATTTTTTTGGTGTGTAAAAATAAGTACAAATAACATCCGAATTGTATTTTTTATTTATTAATGACTGAAATGTTTTACTTCATCATATGATTGATAAAATGTCATTTTAAAATACTTTTATATGCTGGGTTGATGAGAAATTAAGGAAACGTGTACTTGTGAAATCACAAGTAAATAAGTAAAAAAAATTATCACCCTCTGGCTCACCTGTTTTATGATTAAATGAAATCAAAGGCAGCAGTGGCGGATTAAGCTAGTGCCTGTAGCATATGTTATAAAGGGCCCCTAAATAAATAAATAAACCTAAATATTAAAACACACATTTTTTACTTGCATAGTAAAGTAATTGTACATTTTGATTTGCTATTCAGCCAGATAATACGACAACTCGCTAAAGGTTGAAGGCAGTATAATACTATAGTAATATATCAGTAATATATCAAGTGCAGAATCACTGAACCGGAATTGATAGCTTGAAAGCATTTAGCGTGGGGCCCTTGAAAGTGCGGGGCCCGTAGCATTTGCTACTTTTGGTACTAGGATAATCCGGCACTGAAAGGCAGTAGCAATCACTGTGAGAGATTTAAAAATATGTTCAAATCAATTTCTTTTTTTATTTCACATTTGTCACTGTGCACCAGAATTATGTCAAGCATGCCCTTGAACATGTCGCATACATTATAATGTGCAAGGGAAAGCAACATCAGGTGGATTTCTAGGCCAATGTACACAACTTGTCACAATCGCTTTCTTATTTCTGTCAGATCCCTCAGGTGTTGCAGGGTTGACACTTAAGCACCATGATCTATTTTAGCAGGATCGTACAAGATGGCTTTAGGCGTTTAAGGTCTCATTTGATTATCCCTGGAGGGATGCTGGTCTGAGTCAGTCCTCAGTATTAATATCAACGCTCAACCTTTTAACTGACATTTTAACGTACTACCACAATACTAATTGGTCAGATACATAGTCTATATATAACGTACAATATTGCCTCGCTTACTATCTCAGTTGCCCAAATAAACATCCATTACCTTTGAATGTTAAAATGTCTATACAATGTATATTTTATGATGTACTAGCAATGCTAATCTATTCTCTGAAATATACCCGTGTATTATTGGGAACAGTTTAAAGATTATAAATATGAAGTCTCGGAGAAGAAGCATCGTTTAAGGATTGCAGATAATTTACATTTTTTCTACTAATCCACCTGAGTAATATTCCAAAAGTCAACCATTCCAATGGGTGTGTATGACAGTTAACATTTTACTTGTATGGGTGCATATGCAGTCTCCATGTGACTGTAAAAAAAATTACTAAATGTCACAGCCAAGTGGGAAAAATTATGCATGTTGCCCTTAGTATGTAAAAAATTACCAAATAGATGCTACTGAAGTGACTGTGAATGTCACTGTGTGGTGCCCGGCTTACGAAACCACGGCGGATAATGTGTTGGCATTATGTGTAGTCCGCTTACTGGGCGTAGTACCAGCCCTAGCGGGGCTTGGGTGAGCGCTGGTCAGCGCGGAGGCACCACGTACAGTGTGCGGTGTGGGCTCCCGGTGAGGGAGCGAGAGGGAGTGTTAGCCAGCCAGGGTTACGTTGGGGCATGATACGCTGGTTGACCTGTCGACACGTGACTGGATGATATTGGAGGGGGGCCACCGGTGGACGGGGGCCGCTGGACGGTCACGTGGTATAAAAGAGCTCTCGGGAGCCTTCGGGTTAGAGCTCGAGAGATCTAGAAGGTGAGCGGGGCGAGGGGCAGAGCCAGCCCCAGCCCAGGCCGATATAACGGGGGCCCTGTGAGGGGCTCGGGGTTCTTCGTGTTGCTGGTGATGAAGATCCACGTCAGGTAAAAGAAGCCTCTACCCACACGGTTCGGGACCCAGCTTGTGGTCCGGGCCGGGATAGCGAACCGGGTCTAGTTCTGCCGTAGCGTGGCTAGATGGGCATTCAACACCCAAGTGTAGGTTGTGCTATGTTGAGTTGGTGTAATAAATAGTGTTGCTCCCAAGACAACGTTTGCGACTCAGTTGGACTCACTACACTACTATAGTGAGCCAAGAATGTGTGTCCTGCGCGTGACGTCACTCCACGTCGACCAGCCCCCCTCATTAATAATCATGAACAGGTTACATCCTCCACATGGGCCTCCCCTCATTAATAATCATGAGCGGGTGACGTCACTCCACATGGAGAACCCCCCCTCCCCTTCATTAATAATCATAAGGTGACGTTACTCCACATCGAACAGCCCCCCTCATTAATAATCATGAATAGGTGACGTCCTATTCTTTGGTTGTTTCGGTAAAGTCACGTAGATAGAAAAAGAATAATAAAATAATGCAAATAAAATATTTATAATAAAAAAACAAAAACCGCTGATGTAGACTGTAGCCTGGTTCTTAATCGGAGTGAGTGTCCTGGCAGTCTATAATGTTGACTGGAGCCTAGTTATTAAGTTTGGTGAGTGTACTGGCAGTCTGTAATGTAGACTGTAGCAATGGTTATTAAGCTGGGCGAGTGTACTGGCAGTCTATAATGTAGACTGTAGCCTCGTTTATAAGCTGGTGAGGGTATTGGTAGTCTATGATGTAGACCATAGCAATGGTTATTGAACTGAGTGAGCACACTGGCAGTCTAGAATGTAGACTGTAGCTAGGTTCTTAACCTGAGAGAGTGTATTGGCAGTCGAAAATGTAGACTTATTCTGGTTCTTTCAGTAATAAAAAGTAAATAAAAACAAAAACCACGACGATTCGTGACGTCCCTTAAATGGACCCCCCCCCGCCATTAATAATAATTAGCGGGTGACGTCACTCCACATGAGGGGGCGAGGCGCCTCCTTCCCCCTCCTCAGCGTCAACTTATAACTCTCACTAAAAAGGCAAAACCCTCACGTCACGCGGTCTCTGTAACGCTATTGAGACATAGAAGTTAAAAGGACGTCATGATGAACAAGGGATTATAACCTTTAAATGAAATAAGTCTGTGTCATCGCTTCCTTACAAATTGCACACAAATGGATGCAATGAATATCACGTCGCAGTCTGCTTTTCGCTTGCAAGTTTCAGATTTACTGCAATACACCCGTCCTTGGATGGGCAAAAGGCGAGTTAAATATATTCATCTCTTATGTAAAAATCTTCAGATATGAAACCTAAAAGACAACTTAAAAGTTGTGAAAAGTTAATAAACATAATCTGTCTAGATCTGCAATCAGAAGGTTGTGAGTTCAAATCCTAGTTGGTCAGTACATGTTGGTGAAGCAGTGCCCAATATCACTTCAAATATCACTATCCAATTATTTTAGCCATGACTTAGAATAAAACTGAGATTACCAACTTCATAGCACAGTGAACTAAATCGCCACTTCACCCTCACGACATGAATGTATTTCAGTGGTGGAAGTGTTACCTGTTTTTGAAAATTTCATGGGATGCACGATGGCCAGGTAACGGTCTATGCTCAAAGATACCAACACGTACGTGGAGGCGTACAAAAGTACCACCTGAGAAAGAAGAAAAACCGTCACTGTGGGAAAATGTCAGTAATGTGTTAAGCAAAGCCATTCAGCCAAAGGATGAGTCAATCCCAGTGTTTGCAAGTACTGGAATAAATTACTGTAATTTAGGGTGAAAAAAAATCATATATATACCACGTGTTAAATCAGGTCAATCATCTGCTGAGTAGGTCCTTCCCAGTAATTACATATATCATGATGAGATAAACCCATCATAACAATCCCTTGCAGTTTTTGGAAAAACCATACATGTAATGAATTATTATAATCATGGAGAAATTAATGAGTCGGTAGCTTTGGTTAATGTGGAATCAAAGAAACCAGTCCATATGTAATGCGAGCAAGGATTGAGGGGGGGCGGAGTCTGGGTCACGTGGGGAGTGGGTGGAGTTAGGGTCACGTGGGAGAGAGGATTTAGGGGGAGAACCGGAAGGGGAAAGGGGAGTTGAGACGGAGTGAAACAGGAGGAGGCCACGCTGGGCAGGACGGAGAGAGTGGCGCGGTCGCCACGCGGTGGGAGACGTCGACACCGTCAGCCATCGGTGTCAGACGCAGAGAGCTAGCGGCTGTGGGAGGCTAGCTGTGTACGGGGCAGCAGTGAAGCTAGAGAGCGGAGCAGCGGTGTGGCTGCAAGGTGGAGCAGTAGGGAGACTGCCTAACGGAGCAGCAGGGAGACTGCATATCGGAGCAGCAGGGAGACTGCATATCGGAGCAGCCGAGTGGCTTTGGAGAGATCGTCGGGAGGGACGCGGGCCTGAGCGAGGACACCGTAGTAACGAGATTCTACGAACCCAATAAAGGACAACGGAGATCGACATCTGAGAGAGAGTCCTTTGTTACATTGGTGTCAGAAGTGAAATGGCATGTCAAAACAGCTTAGGAGGAAGACCGTCCCTGCACCGTCTTCTGCAGCATTTTCTGACGATGACCTCCCTCCAGCGGTGGCGCTACCGACGATGGAGGAGGAAAGCGGCGCGGGGACGAGCGGGGGTCCGGGCGTGCAGGACGTGGCCGCCTCGGTGGGCCCATCCGCGCGACTGGACGCTAAGGACGGATGGCGACAGGTGGCGGCGCAACTGGAGGCGCTGAAGACGGTGTTGGCGCAGTTGTGCGACCTTGTGATGCCGGCGACGACTTCGGGGAGGCCCGGCGGGGAACAACGGGCCGGGGCCTTGCCGTCGCCATCAGCTCTCTCGACCACGCGGCACGAAGACGCCATCTTGGGCGTGGCCGAGGAGGAACGGCGGGAAGCCGCCATCTTGCGCCCTCCGACGCGGGAAGCCGCCATCTTGCACACGTTGCGGAGTGACGCCATCTTGTCGCTGCCGCGTGAGTCACCATCGGCGGAGGACGGCGGAGCAAAAACCCGCAGCCGTCATTTAACAACGGTCAAAGAATTCTCCATCGACGGCTATTGGAGCGCATTCGCCTGCCGTTTTTAAGCGGCCGTACGCTCCGCCAAATGGACGGACGCGGAGGCCGTGGAAGTCTTACCAACACTTCTCGATGACGAGTCCGTCCGGTTCTTCCGCTCCATCAAGGCCGACAAGAAGAAGACGCTGCAGGGTGTCTTCGAGGAAAAAGCAGATGCGTACGAGCCTCCGGACGATGCCCATCGTAGATTTGTTCAGTGCCAACGGGCGCCTGATGAATCGCCGGTGGCTTTCAGAGGCGCAGTTCTGGAACTGGCGATGGCAGCATACCCCGAGACGGAGCCAGATTTGTTGGAGCCCCTTGTGTTGGGCAAGATGCTGGAATTGTCTAGAGACCTGGGGATCCCCATGCCGGTGTGCAGCCATGATAAATTGACGTCCCGTGCTGCGGCTAAGTGCTTGGACGCTCAATTTAATCTCCGACGCTGGAAGCAGGTGTCAGCTTGGACGGGGGGCCCCATCGTTGAAGGCGGTGCTACGGGGTGGGATCCTAAGAAGGCGGTCTACGTTCCTGACGACAAGGGTCCGCAGGAGTTGACGGCCGCCTCCGCCCAGTGGCCTGCTCGGGGGGGAACGGGGCCGAGGTCCGGCCCGCCGGCGCAGGAGCTTCGGGACAGAGGGGGTGCTGCGTGCCGGAACGACGTGGAGTGTTTCCGCTGTGGCCGTAAGGGCCACTTCGCCAGGGACTGTTGGGCTCGCATCCCGGGGCCGCCCCAGCAGGAGGCCTCGACCACGGACGCCGCGCGAAAAGACCAGCCAGGACAGGCAAGTCGGTGCGCATCAGACACCCGGCAAGGCCTGTCACCTCATGCATCACCATCGCCGCGCGGTCCGTGTGTCGTTAACAACGAGGTGCCTCCGATTGACCCGTGTCGCTCGCTGATGCAATGGCGCCGATTGGCACGGAGGGTAGTTGCGGCCGCTACGGGGTCGTCCACGGTACCGGGTTCTATTCAGGGGGTCGAGGTGCGTATTTTGGTGGACTCCGGTGCGTCCGCGACCATTATTTCGGATGTCATTTTCCATCTTTTGGGCATTCCGCCAGGGAGAGTGCGAGCGGTTTATGATTCATGCATAGCGGCGAACGGGGGAAGTATGGGCATTGTGGGCCAGGTGGACGCCAACATATCGATTGGGGGGGTGTCGGCTTCAGGGACCGTTTTGATCTCTAGGTCCCTCGCGGTACCCTGTTTGTTGGGGACTGATTTCCTGGCAAAAATGTCCATTCAAATAAGGGTTGATCAAAATTGCATTGAATTACCAGGGGGGCGGAAAATTTCGTTCCTACCGTCGCCATGGGGCCGGCCTGCCCCTGTTTGCCAGGTGCAGGCGCTGTCCGAAGTATCTGTTGACATTCCACCTGGTTCGCAGATGCTTATCCCGTTGAGATATCGGAAGCCAGTACCTGGCGTTGAGGGAGCGGCGGGGGTTGTGTTATCGTCGTCCACAGCTATAACGGGCGGCTCGGCGCTGGTTGGGGCACAAACGATTGTCCGGCCGGGCCAGCCCCCGTTCTTACAGGTGCTAAATGGGAGTGCGGAGAATGTCAGTGTCCCGGCCGGAACGGGTTTGGCTCACGCCACGACCGCGTTCACGGCCCATGACAACCGGGCCCGCCGGGACATGGTAAGGGGGGTTTCGGGGCCTACGGGGCAGGATGACCGTTGGGTTGCCGAGTTATACGGGGAGAATTCATCCCTGACCGGAGAACAACGGTCCGCGCTTCGCGCGCTGTTGCTAAGTTATTCCGACGTGTTCAGCTCGGATGATTTTGACTTGGGACGCACCTCCCTGCTTTCCCACCACATTGATACGGGGGATGCCGCTCCGATTCGGTTGAATTCTCATCGGTTGAGCCCGACGGAGCGGGATCAGGTTCGCGGGGCAGTGGAGGACATGCTGGCCGCTGACATAATATCCCCGTCTAACAGTCCATGGGGCGCGCCGGTAATTTCTTGTTAAGAAGAAGGATGGGAAACTGCGATTTTGTGTCGATTTTCGAAAATTGAACAAGGTGTCCGTCGCAGACGCGTACCCCCTGCTGCGTATGGATGATTCCCTCGATGCCTTGTCTGGGGCGAAGTTTTTTTCAACGCTGGATCTCTCTTCGGGATTCTGGCAGCTTCCCCTCGACGAGTCCTCGAGGGAAAAGACGGCTTTCCGTACGCCGCAGGGACTGTTTCAGTTTAATTGCCTTCCCATGGGCTTGAATGCGGCTCCTGCCACTTTTCAGCGGTTGATGGAGCTGGTGTTAACGGGTCTGCAGTGGGAGACATGTTTGATTTATTTAGACGATGTCATCGTCTTTAGCCGCACATTTGACGAACATTTGCAGAGATTGGAGACGGTTTTTGCTAGGATGCGCTCCGCCAATTTAAAATTCAAACCGAAAAAGTGTCACCTACTGCAACGATCCATGCGTTATTTGGGACACATAGTCAGTGCGGACGGGGTGGCCACGGACCCGGAGAAGACGGCATGCGTCCGCAACTGGCTAACCTCGGCCTCGGTTGGGGACGTACGTCGCTTCCTGGGGTTCGCCTCATACTATCGCAGGTTCGTTCCGAACTTTGCTATGATCGCTAGGCCCTTGCACGTCCTTACGGGTAAGGGTCGGAGGTTCAGTTGGGGTCCGCCGGAGGAAGCGGCGTTTGAGGGCCTACGCGATCGGTTGGCGACGGCGCCAACATTGGACTATCCGGATTTTGATCGACCTTTTATTCTGGATACGGACGCTAGTGACACTGGGATCGGGGCCGTTCTGTCACAGTCCAAGGGCAGCGTGGAACGCATGGTAGCCTACGGTAGCCGTGTACTGTCCCCGGCAGAAACCCGCTACTGCGTTACTCGCCGCGAACTATTGGCTATTGTCTATTTTCTCCGCCAATATTGGCCGTATCTTTACGGCCGTTCGTTTATTGTGCGCACGGACCATGGGGCTCTGCAATATGCCCTGAGGGTTGACCAACCATCTGGCCAACTGGCACGATGGTTGGAGACCCTGCAGGAATTTTCCTTCGACATACAATATCGAAAGGGGTCACGTCACGCGAATGCGGACACTCTCTCCAGATTACCGCAGGGGTCCCCTTGCGCTTGCGCGTCAGGTACGAATAGGTGTACGCTACCCCCTCGGCCTGTCGTGTCAGCTGTTGAGGTGCCTGGGGCTCCGATGTGCCCAGGACCGGCCGATGGGGTTCTGAACCTGCCGCGCTCGGTATGGATTCGCGAACAATTGCTTGACGACTCGTTGGGGGCTTTACGGAGTCAGGCTGCGAAGGGAGCGGGGAGATTGCTGTCCGGTGGGACGCCGGGGGCCGCTCTCCGGGATGGTTTGCTCATGTGGAGGGAGGGATTTCATGACCGCTGGCGTCTGGTAGTACCGTCGTCGTTACGGTACGAATTGATTCGGACTCTGCACGGCGACACTTTATTACATCTCGGGATGCAGAAGACTTTGTTAACATTGCAGCGAGACTACTTCTGGCACGGCATGACGACGGATGTCGTCGGACACATTCGGGCGTGTCCCGAGTGTGCCCGGCGGAAGCCGCCTAAAAACCCTTATGTGCCGCCTGTGCAGTCTATACAGGTGTCTCGAATTAACGAGTTGGTGGCGCTGGATATTTTGGGACCCTTCCCGCCATCCACTAGGGGTAATAAATATTTGCTGGTCGGGGTGGAATATCTTTCCCGTTGGCCGATGGCTTGGCCCTTACCCGACCAGTCGGCGGCGTCTATCACGGACGCCTTCCTATTTGGATATGTGCTGGACAAAGGGAGAGGCTACTCACGGATCAGGGGCGACATTTTTCTTCCAAATTGTTGGCGGAAGTGTGCACTGCTCTGGGAACCAAGAAGGTTCGTACGTCTCCTTACCACCCGCAGACGGATGGCATGGTGGAACGGCTTAATCGGACGCTGTCGGCCATGCTATGTCACACGGTTGACGAGAAACAAGCTGATTGGGACTTGCATATACCTGGGGTACTCTCCGCGTATCGGATGACGCCTCATGCGTCCACAGGGTATTCTCCATTTTTTCTAATGTACGGCCGCGAGAATGTGCCGCCGGTGGAAGTACAGCTGGGTACGGGGGCGAAGGGTCCTGTTAAACCTCTCCCCGAATACATTCAGGACACTGTTCGACGCGTCGCCGAGGCACGGGAGGGGGCCCGATTGGCTACTGCCAAGACTCAGGCGCGAAACGAGCGTTGCGCCCGGCGCTCGACCGGTACATGCCCCTGGCGAGTGGGGGACATGGCATGGCTACACTGCCCGCAGGTGCGGCCGGGGACCTCCCCTAAGCTTCACAAACCATGGCAGGGGCCGGTTAAGCTTATTGAAGTCCCTAACCCGCAATCCGCACAAGTTCGGTTTGGATCGCGGCGCTGGTACGTTCATACGTCTAGGATGAAGCCCTACGTGGCCCCGCGGACGGATGCGTCATCCCCTGATGTTGCCTTGCCGGTGTCTGTTGCACCCGACGCACCTCTGCCCTTGCCTGTTGACTCTGCAAGCGCGCCTGTCGTGCCTTCTACAGACGAACCAGCCATGACGCAGGCGGATGTGGCGAATCCTGCTCTGGGTGGGCCTACCACGGCGATGGGGCCACTTGACCCCGCTGCCCCCCCAATCCCACCACAGACACGGTTGCCAGAGACCCCGGACTTGGGTCTCTCTGGGGAACGGGACCTTGGCGTTGACGGGCCTCCAACAGCGGCAGGCGGTTCTACTCCCGTCGATCTTAAAACCCCATCGCATTCTCGGTCTGTGGAGGGACCGCCGCCCGTTCGTGACGGGCCGGCGACCCGCACGCGTTCCAAATCCCTTTCCTTTCGTTGATTGTTCTTGTTGTTCTTGTTATCGTTGTTATATTCTCCGTTGTCCAGTGATGCCAGATGGTTACAATGTTGCTCGCATTATTTTATTATATTTATTGCAGCCGGGGACGGCTGCGGTTTTATTTAGGGGGGGGGGGGGGGTCGTGTAATGCGAGCAAGGATTGAGGGGGGGCGGAGTCTCGGTCACGTGGGGAGTGGGTGGAGTTAGGGTCACGTGGTAGAGAGGATTTAGGGGGAGAACCGGAAGGGGAAAGGGGAGTTGAGACGGAGTGAAACAGGAGGAGGCCACGCTGGGCAGGACGGAGAGAGTGGCGCGGTCGCCACGCGGTGGGAGACGTCGACACCGTCAGCCATCGGTGTCAGACGCAGAGAGCTAGCGGCTGTGGGAGGCTAGCTGTGTACGGGGCAGCAGTGAAGCTAGAGAGCGGAGCAGCGGTGTGGCTGCAAGGTGGAGCAGTAGGGAGACTGCCTAACGGAGCAGCAGGGAGACTGCATATCGGAGCAGCAGGGAGACTGCATATCGGAGCAGCCGAGTGGCTTTGGAGAGATCGTCGGGAGGGACGCGGGCCTGAGCGAGGACGCCGTAGTAACGAGATTCTACGAACCCAATAAAGGACAACGGAGATCGACATCTGAGAGAGAGTCCTTTATTACACATATATAGAAATGTTGCGCTCCAGAACTGTAGAGCTTCTGTCCAGTTTGGTGACTGCACGTTAATTGCTTTAAAGATAGTTTGCCATTGGACCTGGCTGTCGGCATCTAAATAGGTTCCATTTTTCCTCAAACTCCAACTCGAAACCGTACACAAGAAGCGTCAGACTAGGTCCATCAACACACATGGTGCAGATGCACGCGTCTGTCCTCAATGGCTCCCAACTGGTACTGGTTCGAGCCAGATCAGAAGCTGTCTGCAGTGGGTGCAGCCTCAGTGGTACACTGCTTGAGTGCAGAAATCAGTGTCCCCATTGCTCCTTAGCGCAGAATAGTGTTGTGGCCTTCAAAACAGTGTTCTGTCAATTATGTGAGTGTGGTGGCACATGCTCAATGTATGGTACAGCCGAGATGGCGCAATTAGAAGCCGGAGCCATCCACAGAAGCAATGAGATGCCTACAATAGGCAGTACAGCAAGAAGGTTGGTCACCTATCTGCACTTAATTTATTTTTACCTTGTAAAAATGCAGCTTTCGATATACTCTGGTTTCCATTTGCATCGAACAAGAATATTGAGACTTAATTGACGTTTCTCTGGTTGAACAAATCATTGTTACTGCGATATCTACTGCTCAGTAAGTTGGAGGGAGCAGGATGTAAACAAAAAATATTAAACTTGGTTTTACATTCTGAACAATTACGTGAGCTGCTCAAATAATAGAGGGAAGGTTACTAAATGTATGTGTTTCCACGTACCATGAAAAACCAATCAGATAAGTGCATCAACGTATTACTCAAATAGCATAATTACATCTTTGACAAATTATGAATACTCAAATTGGTAATTTAAAAGGCTTTTTATGGTAATTATATTCTCATGAATAATTTATACTGTAATATTTACTGGAAAGGCTTTTTTTCATGTGAATATGAGACAGCATAAATCAATCATAACAAAATTAACTAAGAGTTCAACTTCCTTTCAAAATCTAAGATTACATGCTGTTCACCAATTATGGTGCCGGTTTTTTTTTGTTTATCCTATTTCTCAATGGCTTGCTC
This sequence comes from Lampetra fluviatilis, assembly GCF_964198595.1. Lineage (NCBI taxonomy): Eukaryota > Metazoa > Chordata > Hyperoartia > Petromyzontiformes > Petromyzontidae > Lampetra > Lampetra fluviatilis. The sequence continues at coordinate 21,839,068 of NC_136275.1, read as the reverse complement.
TATGATTATTATATAACCGTGGTTATTGCCGCATTTTTAAGCTTCTGTGATCATTTTTTTATATGCAAAACGTCATTCTAGATTACATTAAGTTGGCTAAATATAATAGGAATGAGTGACTTGGCTGAATTCCCACAAAGTGATCGATAGGCCACATGGAGGAGCAACAGCTGCAAGATGTAAGCAGAAGTCCTCATTAAATTAATATTCAAAGTTATCTCACTTTGCTGACAGGATGGGATAGGCATGGCAGTTTGACCAGCTGATGTTGAGATTGACGAGACAAGTGGCTGGTCTCCTCTGACTTTTCGAGGTGCCACGGAAGCAAGATATTAACTCCCTCACTTGGTATGCAGAAGGTCGTAAATCCTGACCCTGAAGCCTGTATATTTGGAGTGTGTACGTTCTCCCCGTGGTTACGTGGATTTTTCTCTGGGTCCTCCGGTTTTCCCCTCCACATTTATAAACATGCATTTAGAGTATTTTGTTGCTATGGAATGTCACGTGATAAGCCACTTCGTTGAGCTTTCATTTGTGGCCAGGTCGATCTGAAAAAGAGCTATGTAGCTCAGTGGCCATTACCTGGTGAAATAAAAAATAGTTTGTTGTTTAGTTTAGAATTGCAGGTGAATATCTCCTCTTCCCTCCCTGTTCCTCTTCCTTCATCTCCTTTGCTCTTCATGTAAACTAATGTGATCAATGTCCTCAAAATATTAACACAATGGTATAGCATACATTGTGGTGTTGTTTTTTGGGTACGAAGGTTTTCTGCCACATGCCAAACAATCAATAATGGAATTTGTTAGACAACCGAATGCAGGACCCTCCTGAAAAAAAGAGTCATAAGGTTCAGTGCCACTTTACTGTATAAATAAATAAAAGGTGTTAAGCTATGAAACGACCACTATGGATTCCAATGTAGTTTAATTATCTTAGCCAATCAACCTTATTGAAAATGTTTGGACAGGTTGACAAGTTAATCAAAATATAGCAGAACTGACGAGTTGTTGACAGAACATCATTGCATATTCTAAAAAGCTACTTGCCCAGATTTGTTTTTCTAGGAGAGCAGCTCCTTAAAACATTGTAACACTCTGAAAGAACATGTAATAGCTGAAGATTGAGTACTCAAGCGGCACTCAACTGTGTCTTGTTTCATCTTCAGTGGGCACAACGCTTTAAGACATACAGTACTTTCCTGGGTACATCGTGATGATATTGAATTACCAAGGGAATGAGGCTTACCTGCAGATATCGCACAATCCGGCACATGGCATCATTGGCTAGAAACTCTCCAGTATATCTCCAGATGATATCTGTAAGGATGGTCACTAATCCTGTTAGGAGATCTGCAAAATACTCAGAAAGTAGACACACATTTAACTCAAATACAGCAATATTTTAACATTGAAAAACCAGGCAATGAACAGCAAATTATGAAACACTAAACATTTTGAGAATGGTTCCCGAGCAGTGAATTTATGAAAATTGGAAATGTATTATTTTTCAATGTAATACTTTTTCCTGTCTCCATTGGTGTGGAAAGATCTTTCAGAACGTGTATTCAAAGTCAAAGCACTTCCCTGCTCAAACGAGAAAAGGAGGACTCCTCTTCATCTCGGCTCCGAGCCGGTGGGTAGAAATTTTATATTCAAAGAGTGAGAGCCATTGTCTGCACATGTTTATCACTGCCGACCTCTCACATAGTGGTACTTACTCTATCGACCCATCGGAGATGATGGCCTGTGTAAAATCAAATTGCATTTGAACTCACAATTTTCAATATAAATTGGGTGCCCGAATCATAGAAATAATCGATCTGTGAAAAGTGTACGCTTTTATAAGTTAGAGAAAGAAAAAAAGATGTATGTCAAAGATAGAAATGTTGTATTTTTGCTGAATGAAAGACAATTGTTATAACCATAATCTTCCATGTCTGTTTTACATCAGTAAGCAGTTCAATTAGTAGAATACTATTGAATAATATATGTATTTACAGGAGTACGCTGCATTAAGTGTTGTTTAGCATGTATATTGTCAATTCATTATGGAGCATTTCCTTAAGTGTAATGTTTTGCATATGCGTTTTTTTCGTGCAATTTTTTTTACTGGGAATGCAGGTGGTGATATATAAGACCAGAATGTATGCGTATAGTGCGTGCCACCAAAAAGTCCCTCCACCCCTTATTCAGCCTCTGTCTGCCAGCTCACCATTGTGTGGTCGCTGCACACGTGTTAGGTAGAAATACATTGTTCGCTGATAGTTTTTAAAAGTACAAAGGGCTTAGAAAGACGAGGGAAAAACGCAAAGTAAATGATGATCATGCCTCTGGCAAGAAAAGGCAAAGCAAACGTGTAAATCAGAGGTAAAATTATAAGTTATAACTCATTTTGAAGCAAGTCAAAAGGCGGTCGTCAAATATTAACGGTGTGTGGCAAAAAAAATCAGCAAGTTCTTTAAACATCTCTGGGAAGTTTTATCTAATTATTTGTTTGTAGTATTAGTTAAAATGCATGTTATGATCATGCTATTTTTGTCCACTTCATGATATTTAGTCACGTGTCTTTTTCCAGAAATGTCGGCTCGGACGGCTTGGAACGGAACCCCTGATTTTAACACTATGTATATGAAAAATTAGTTTGCTTTAAATAATTTCGAGTTTAGTAGCATTTCTCAGGAATGCATCCCTTGTGAATAGCGGGGGATTCTTATATATTGCACTTAAATGTCTCAGCAACTAAAAGCGCCTTACATCGCATCTCGTCTCAAACATTCAAAGGGGACCCCAGTGGAAGCTGTCCCTGTGCAGCACGAGGCATTTCAGCACTGGCCTGCAAGCGGGCATTCGTAATTTATTCGAATCTGGCAAATTTGGATCCTGATGCCAGGAGACAACAACTTACTCTTTTCAAATGACATCACGGGATCTTTAACATCCACTGTGTAGTTTATGGCTCATACACCTGCGATATTAACCAGGTCAGCACCGCTATGAATCTCTGCAACAATGTCAGTGCCATGATGGCGCAATTACACGGAATAAAGCATAATTCATTTTTGACTTCAATTATACATTGGAAATATAACCTTGTGATTCAAATTTATTTATTGGTACAATATCCTAACACGCTGACATATGGACACACAGGATGTTACAAGTGAATAAAGATTTTCATGATTATTCTCTCGTGACCAGGTAAACCATGACAACAGTGGTTACCTTTAAAAATGTGTAACTCAAAAGGTTAACTTATAAGCAGGGTTTCTAAATGCTCACCTATCTTCCTGCCCACCACTGCGCATCTTAATATGTTCACAAGTAATTTCAAGCCAATGTTGAGTTGTGACATTTCATACATTTGACAATTTGAAAACATAAATGCATCTTCAGTGTCCGTGATGGGGTGCTGTCACAGGGCAGGAGATTTCCGACGCGCATAATCGGCACACCCTTTAATGAGGAGGAGTATATCGTTTTCCATGCTGGGTCAGTAAAAGTCCTTTTTCAGTGTCGTCAACGTTTTGTGAACACCCAGATGCATCAATTTCTCGTGTATGGCTTTAGTAAGTTTTCGCCTAAGGACCGTAGGCACGACCAAGGAATAACGCTGGGACTCCCCTTCCCACCGCATGAGGAGTCCATCGTGCATTACAATGGATGGGTGACCCGCAGGGCCTGGCCCACAAGAAGCACGATGGCGCAATGTCAAGAGTGAGGCGTCATCAACCTGTAGCTTAGCCCAAGCATCATGGTCGAGATTCAAGACAGAATCACGTGGGTACTAAGCGCCTTCATCCTGCATTGTCCCTGCCGCCGCAAACACTGAGGGCACACCCTCTTGTGAGGGCTTACATTTCGACACCCCCGAGGCACACGTGCACACGACATGGGCGGCAAGCGGGACAACACGTCAGCGTTGACGTGCCGAGTGCCTTTCATGTGCACCACTGTGAATGAAAATCCTTGGAGGATTTTGAGCCATCAGGACAACTGCCCAGACAGCTGGTCGATGCGCATGGAGTACTGGAGGGCTGCATGGTCCGTGCGGACGACAAAGTCCCGTCTGTACAAATATGAACGATAGAGGAATCGACTCCTTTAAGCCACTACCCTTTCTGTGCCTTCGACAAGCTGGGAAAGGCCATGAGGGTGTGCAGTGGTTTAGCAATGGTTTCAAAATCCCTGACAAAACGCTGGTAGTATGAAGCAAATCCGATGAAACTGCGGACTTCCGCCACCGACTTGGGCACCTGCCACATGCGCACGCATGCAGTTTTCTCCGGATCTGTGGCAACACCGGCTGCACTTACCATATGGCCCAATCATTTAACCGATGTCTGAAACAAATGACATTTGTGAGGTTTGAATTTCAACTTAGCTGCATGTACTTTCTCAAAGACCGAATGCAATCGTTGTACATGTTCGTCAAAGGTACTGCCAAAAACGATGACGTCGTGCAAATAAATTAGGCAGAATCCCATTGCAAACCTGCTAGGACCAATTCCATTAATTGCTGAAAGGTGGCTGGCGCCGAATTCAATCCCATCGGAAGACAATTGAAGTGGTAGAGCCCCTGGGGCGTGCGAAAAGTGTTTTTTGGTTTGGATTCGTTCTCAAGAAGAAATTGACAAAACCCGGACAGTAAATCGAGTGTAGAAAAAAACTGTGCGCCCGATAACGCATCTAGCGAGTCGTCCATACGAGGGAGGGGATATGCATCTGCCACCGATCTTATTTAACTTGCGGAAATCAACGCAGAATCGTAAGTTACCATCACCTTTTTTCACTAGACTATGGGCGCCCCCCACAGGCTATTGGACGGAGAAATAATATCAGCTGCCAGCATCTAATCCACAGCCTGGCGTACCTGTTTCTTCTCCACGGGGCTAAGTCTGTGGGAATTATTCCAAATTGGGGGCGATCACCCGTATTGATATGATGGTGGAGGAGAGGAGTGTGCCCAATATCAAATTTTCTGGTACTAAAGACATCGGGAAAAATCGTATAAGAGCCGGCGCAACTGAGCTCGTTGGGTTCTCGGAGCACAGCGATTCCAACCATGCGGAATCCGGCTCATCAGGTCTACCAACGCTTCCCGCGAACCCAGGAGCTAGCTCTGCATTATCAAAACACTGGGCCACCAAGGCGTGCACCAGGACAGTGCCCGCCTAAATCATAACGAGCGCATGCCCCGCATTAAGTACATGTAGGAATTTACACTATGAGATCTCTTTTACCAGTGGCAAAATATAATGGTAGGTTTTTACCCTTTTAACTGGTACAAAACTGACACCTTTATTCAAGGCATCATGTTTGCAATGACCACAACACAAGTAGTCAATAAAGCAAACAAAAAGAAGCAACTCTGATAAGGATAATAATATGCACTGTCCTTGAAGTTGATTGGCCCACACCCGAGACGGCTTTCTTTAGAGCCTAGTCCCCATTGGTGTAGGGCCAGATGACACCAGAAGGCGTACAACTCAAAAACAGTGCAATATCAGAGTATTGAGAGTTCGGGGTAAACATTTACACTATGAGATCTCTTTCACCAGTGGCAAAATATAATGGTAGGTTTTTACCCTTTTAACTGGTACAAAACTGACACCTTTATTCAAGGCATCATGTTTGCAATGACCACAACACAAGTAGTCAATAAAGCAAACAAAAAGAAGCAACTCTGATAAGGATAATAATATGCACTGTCTTTGAAGTTGATTGGCCCACACCCGAGACGGCTTTCTTTAGAGCCTAGTCCCCATTGGTGTAGGGCCAGATGACACCAGAAGGCGTACAACTCAAAAACAGTGCAATATCAGAGTATTGAGAGTTCGGGGTAAACATTTACACTATGAGATCTCTTTTACCAGTGGCAAAATATAATGGTAGCTTTTTACCCTTTTAACTGGTACAAAACTGACACCTTTATTCAAGGCATCATGTTTGCAATGACCACAACACAAGTAGTCAATAAAGCAAACAAAAAGAAGCAACTCTGATAAGGATAATAATATGCACTGTCCTTGAAGTTGATTGGCCCACACCCGAGACGGCTTTCTTTAGAGCCTAGTCCCCATTGGTGTAGGGCCAGATGACACCAGAAGGCGTACAACTCAAAAACAGTGCAATATCAGAGTATTGAGAGTTCTCTCTATGTATCTTGGTGATATCTGTCTGCTTATATGTCTGTCTATAATTTTTCTGGTTAGAATTTTTTGTTGCTATTTCATTTATACCTGATGATGATTGCTTGTTTTGCAATCGAAACGTTGTGATTTTAATTTTAATTTTTATTTTATTTTACTTTTATTAATTTTAATTTTTTACCTACGTGACTTTACCGAAAAAACCTAACAATATGAATCCTTGCAGTCACGAAAGCTTCAAATCTAGAATTGAATCACTTCTACGGGGAAGTTCCAAGTTTATCTTTTTCTCTCTCTCTGGGTTTTTGTTTTCTCTATCTGCCTGTGTATTTAGTGTACTTTTTTCTGTCTAAAATCGTTTTTTGTCGTTCTTATGTTCTGCTCTGTCTGTGTGTCTCCGTTCCTTTTGTTTTATGTTTTGTCTTTCTTTGGAATTTTCACACTTAAATTCTAACTTAGCAATCTTTGAAACTCGTAATCGACCAGGCTATGCGTTAATTGTGTGTTGACCGACTCTCTGTGTTGTATTACATAACATTTCGATATTTTGCTAGGTTATTTAATTTAGTGTGTTCTTTCTCCCTCTCTCCTAATGTTCAAACTTGTCTTACTTTCCTACGCGTTTTCCACCCTCATTGACATGTACATTTATTACGCGTTTTCCGCACTCATTGACATGTACATTTTTTATCTAACCCCCTCCATCTCTCTGCCCCCGCCCCTTCTGCCGATTTAAGTCCACTCAACAGAGACGATCTCCCGCTCTGTACCTGTGTTACTCTCTCTCTCTTTGTATCTTGGTGATATCTGTCTGCTTATATGTCTGTCTATAGTTTTTCTGGTTAGAATTTTTTGTTGCTATTTCATTTATACCTGATGATGATTGCTTGTTTTACAATCGAAACGTAGTGATTTTTATTTTTTATTTTACTTTTATTAATTTTTATTTAAATTTTTTACCTACGTGACTTTACCGAAAAAACCTAAGAATATGAATCCTTGCAGTCACGAAAGCTTCAAATCTAGAATTGAAGCACTTCTACGGGGAAGTTCCAAGTTTATCTTTTTCTCTCTCTCTGGGTTTTTGTTTTCTCTATCTGCCTGTGTATTTAGTGTACTTTTTTCTGTCTAAACTCGTTTTTTGTCGTTCTTATGTTCTGCTCTGTCTGTGTGTCTCCATTCCTTTTGTTTTATGTTTTGTCTTTCTTTGGAATTTTCACACTTAAATTCTAACTTAGCAATCTTTGAAACTCGTAATCGACCAGGCTATGCGTTAATTGTGTGTTGACCCACTCTCTGTGTTGTATTACATAACATTTCGATATTTTGCTAGGTTATTTAATTTAGTGTGTTCTTTCTCCTTCTCTCCTAATGTTCAATCTTGTCTTACTTTCCTACGCGTTTTCCACACTCATTGACATGTACATTTTTTACGCGTTTTCCGCACTCATTGACATGTACATTTTTTATCTAACCCCCTCCATCTCTCTGCCCCCGCCCCTTCTGCCGATTTAAGTCCACTCAACAGAGACGATCTCCCGCTCTGTACCTGTGTTACTCTCTCTCTATGTATCTTGGTGATATCTGTCTGCTTATATGTCTGTCTATAGTTTTTCTGGTTAGAATTTTTTGTTGCTATTTCATTTATACCTGATGAGGATTGCTTGTGTTGCAATCGAAACGTCGTGATTTTTATTTTTTATTTTATTTTACTTTTATTAATTTTTATTTAAATGTTTTACCTACGTGACTTTACCGAAAAAACCTAAGAATATGAATCCTTGCAGTCACGAAAGCTTCAAATCTAGAATTGAAGCACTTCTACGGGGAAGTTCCAAGTTTATCTTTTTCTCTCTCTCTGGGTTTTTGTTTTCTCTATCTGCCTGTGTATTTAGTGTACTTTTTTCTGTCTACACTCGTTTTTTGTCGTTCTTATGTTCTGCTCTGTCTGTGTGTCTCCGTTCCTTTTGTTTTATGTTTTGTCTTTCTTTGGAATTTTCACACTTAAATTCTAACTTAGCAATCTTTGAAATACGTAATCGACCAGGCTATGCGTTAATTGTGTGTTGACCGACTCTCTGTGTTGTATTACATAACATTTCGATATTTTGCTAGGTTATTTAATTTAGTGTGTTCTTTCTCCCTCTCTCCTAATGTTCAAACTTGTCTTACTTTCCTACGCGTTTTCCACCCTCATTGACATGTACATTTATTACGCGTTTTCCGCACTCATTGACATGTACATTTTTTATCTAACCCCCTCCATCTCTCTGCCCCCGCCCCTTCTGCCGATTTAAGTCCACTCAACAGAGACGATCTCCCGCTCTGTACCTGTGTTACTCTCTCTCTCTTTGTATCTTGGTGATATCTGTCTGCTTATATGTCTGTCTATAGTTTTTCTGGTTAGAATTTTTTGTTGCTATTTCATTTATACCTGATGATGATTGCTTGTTTTACAATCGAAACGTCGTGATTTTTATTTTTTATTTTATTTTACTTTTATTAATTTTTATTTAAATTTTTTACCTACGTGACTTTACCGAAAAAACCTAAGAATATGAATCCTTGCAGTCACGAAAGCTTCAAATCTAGAATTGAAGCACTTCTACGGGGAAGTTCCAAGTTTATCTTTTTCTCTCTCTCTGGGTTTTTGTTTTCTCTATCTGCCTGTGTATTTAGTGTACTTTTTTCTGTCTAAACTCGTTTTTTGTCGTTCTTATGTTCTGCTCTGTCTGTGTGTCTCCATTCCTTTTGTTTTATGTTTTGTCTTTCTTTGGAATTTTCACACTTAAATTCTAACTTAGCAATCTTTGAAACTCGTAATCGACCAGGCTATGCGTTAATTGTGTGTTGACCCACTCTCTGTGTTGTATTACATAACATTTCGATATTTTGCTAGGTTATTTAATTTAGTGTGTTCTTTCTCCCTCTCTCCTAATGTTCAAACTTGTCTTACTTTACTACGCGTTTTCGGCACTCATTGACATGTTAATTTTTTACGCGTTTTCCGCACTCATTGACATGTACATTTTTTATCTAACCCCCTCCATCTCTCTGCCCCCGCCCCCTCTGCCTATTTAAGGCCATTCAACAGAGACGATCTCCCTCTCTGTACCTGTGTTACTCTCTCTCTATGTATCTTGGTGATATCTGTCTGCTTATATGTCTGTCTATAGTTTTTCTGGTTAGAATTTTTTGTTGCTATTTCATTTATACCTGATGATGATTGCTTGTGTTGCAATCGAAACGTCGTAATTTTTATTTTTATTTCATTTTACTTTTATTAATTTAAATTTTGGCATACGTGACTTTACCGAAAAAACCTAAGAATATGAATCCTTGCAGTCACGAAAGCTTCAAATCTAGAATTGAAGCACTTCTACGGGGAAGTTCCAAGTTTATCTTTTTCTCTCTCTCTGGGTTTTTGTTTTCTCTATCTGCCTGTGTATTTAGTGTACTTTTTTCTGTCTACACTCGTTTTTTGTCGTTCTTATGTTCTGCTCTGTCTGTGTGTCTCCATTCCTTTTGTTTTATGTTTTGTCTTTCTTTGGAATTTTCACACTTAAATTCTAACTTAGCAATCTTTGAAATACGTAATCGACCAGGCTATGCGTTAATTGTGTGTTGACCGACTCTCTGTGTTGTATTACATAACATTTCGATATTTTGCTAGGTTATTTAATTTAGTGTGTTCTTTCTCCCTCTCTCCTAATGTTCAAACTTGTCTTACTTTACTACGCGTTTTCCGCACTCATTGACATGTACATTTTTTACGCGTTTTCCGCACTCATTGACATGTACATTTTTTATCTAACCCCCTCCATCTCTCTGCCCCCGCCCCCTCTGCCTATTTAAGGCAACTCAACAGAGACGATCTCCCTCTCTGTACCTGTGTTACTCTCTCTCTATGTATCTTGGTGATATCTGTCTGCTTATATGTCTGTCTATAGTTTTTCTGGTTAGACATTTTTCGTTGCTATTTCATTTATACCTGATGATGATTGCTTGTGTTGCAATCGAAACGTCGTGATTTTTATTTTTATTTTATTTTACTTGTATTAATTTTAATTTTTTACCTACGTGACTTTACCGAAAAAACCAAAGAATATGAATCCTTGCAGTCATGAAAGCTTCAAATCTAGAATAGATTCATCGGCAAGATTATGCAATTAACGAAATTGAATGACTAAGACACTTCTTATTCATGTAACTCGACGGCAGCAACTGCTTTGCACGTGCATTTGATATTGAACGCACCACCTTGAAATGGCAACCCTTTTTGAAACACAAAGATAACTTTTTGAAAGTCTTATTTGGGTTGTGTGTGCGTTGTTCCCTTGTAAAATTAATTGTTTTTTTAGAGCCGGGAGTTGTGTCATTAGCTTGTGGGGTGGGGAAGGGGAGATACAACCAGCGGCCAGAGAGGTTCTCTCTCGCTTGGGCGTGGCCGCAGCGAGCCGGTCCTGCTCCCTCGCTCGGGCGTGTCTCTGCTCGCGCGCTCTCTCTCTCCACTGCTAGATGAGTGGTGTCGGCACGACACTCGCCGTCGTGGCGCGCGATGATTCCGTCGTCGGATAGCACGCCGTCCCTCCGCTGCTGGATGATGAGTCGGCACGACGCTCGGTGACGCCCGGGTGTGCTGCTCGTGCGCTCTCTCTCTCCACTGCTAGATGAGTGGCGTCGGCACGACGCTCTTCGAAGAAACTTGGTTGCTTGGCACTTGATGGTGCCTGGGGCTTGGTGCTGCTTGTGCACTCTCTCTCCTCCGCTGCTGGATAGAGCGGCGTTGGCACGATGTTCGCCGTCGTGGTGCGATGATTCCGTCGTCCACTGCTGGACGTCTTGTCTGTTCTCAGCGGGTGCTGGTTGGTGTGTGTGTGTATCAAACACATGGCGCATTCGATGGCGCTCTCCTCTTCCTCATTTTCTCCGTGCTCTCTCCTTGATCGCTGCCAGCTTCACACGGACACCCGCCCTTACTTCAGGGCTGCGTTGGCTCAGACTCTGGACGACGCGGCTGTGCGCGCTCACCGGCTTGGAGCGCTCTGGCGATGAACGATGCTGTCGTTCCTTGCTGGGTGGACGTTGGGTTGACGTTGAGTTGACTTCGCTATTGCTCGAAAATGATAACTGGAATCTCCGTCAGTTTCACTCGCACTTAACCACACCTCGCCACTTCATTCTGCGAGAAGCGGCACCGGCCATCGGTATCGGTGTTTGCTCTCTCACGACGCTCCGCCTGCCGGAGCACGGCTGAAACCCAGCCTCGACCCAGGCTGAACTCAGACTTCTGCGACTCTAACGACCCCTCCTCGTTCCATTTCTCCTCGAGGCACGATGCGCCCCAGCTCCCTTGCGAGCCCCGTCGCAACGCCGTGTCGCAAGCCGAGAGCAAGACTGAGCGCGACTCGAACCAGACTGCACTGCGTGATGTGCGTTTGTGTTTAAAACCCAAAAAACGTGAACCCCTCCCCTCTGCGCATCTCTTGCGAGAGAAACAACAACAGAAAAACAGATACCCTCGGAATGTCAGGTCATAAACCCTTTTCGCAACCCTCTAACTCCCTAAGTATTTATGGTGCCATCTGTTTGTGCCGGACCGTTGGAAGACAAAGGTGGCTGGGGAAGGTCCTGACGTTTGCAGTTTTTAATGGCATTCCACGTTTCCCAGATGCCTGTCGTGGAATGTGACGAGTAGTGGGTTGTTTTCATTATTTAATTAAAAAATATATATATATAAAAAAATGTTAGCCTAATTATTCTTAATATTAATTTTTGGAAAAAGGGGGATAGATACAACAATTCGCCGTTTTAAAAATTATTAGTGGTCGATTTGGCCACTGGCGATTTTTAAACAAAATAAATGCCCCTTTTTTCCGTTATGAACCCATCAGCCGCCCTCGTGTTTCTGCTGTTATCCCTTACAACGCGCGCGTACGAATCACAAACTTAGCATGGTTACATTTGAAATAAGAAAGAAAAATGTTAAACATCAAGGCAACAAGTTACATCGGTTCTTATCCATCATCACTACTGTAAAAAAAATAAAATGCTAATTAAACTATTTTTTTTAGTTCCTGGGAAAAGCAAGGTAGTGGTTTCGAACGCACTTATGCGTTATTTTCCTCATGTTTCCTCCTTACCATGTTTTTTCCAAGTTATGAGTGCCTGGTTTACCACTTATCGCTTTGATCATTCGATCACGGTTTTCAGGTTTGTTTTTGTAATTTCCTCTATCACTCTCTCGCGTCGTGGGAGTGTGTGGTGTAAAATTGTGCTGCACATAATCAGAATTCGCGCACACGACCAACTTCTGCACTCCGTTATCAGTGGCACTTGCTCCCTCTGCGACAACATGCACATTTGCCGAGTCAGTGTGTCGATTCAATTCTGTGCCCCGTGGTGTCTCCCCCTCCGTGGCCGTGAGGGTGCTGGATTTCGACACAACTCTCGATACGTCCTGGATATTCACCTCCTCAATTTCAGCACTCTGATCGACATTAATTTTTGTTTCATTGGGATATTTTTCATTCAAAGGCTCACTCCTGCATTCCTCAGGGCGTGTCTCTGTGCTCCATCTCCCTGCACCCCCATCACGCGATCCTGCGACGTGCATCGCTGTTATCCTTGTGCGATCCGGTTTTTCTCTTTGTCTCCGCTGTCTGTTATCTACTGTCCGATCACACTTCACTGCAGTCATGTTTTTATGTTCGATCGGTGCGTCAATTATGGGAGCAGTGTTTGCGTTCTCTACCACATTATTCGAATTGGTACTCGACGCATTTAGTTTTTCCTTATTATCTGTCTCTCTATTCCCTCCTGGCACAGTCGGCGGGGGAATCGGTCGGAAATGGGCAAACCGTGTTTGACCTCCCCTGTGCCGTCGCATCGGGTACTGATATGGTTCTGCTCTTGACCCCCACATCCTGCGATTTCCATAAATATTAGGCCCAGTGCACCTCCAATCTGTGTGCCACCTTTTTTTTATTGTTACCTTGCCATCTATGTGTGTAATTTTGACCTTGCGTGTGTCGGGGCATGGGGTGCTGATATGATTCTGCCCTTGACCTCCACATTCTGCGATTCTCATGAATGTTTGGCTTTGTGCCGCTCTCATTTGTGTGCCAACCTCTCTCTGTGTTATTTTGCCATCTGTGCGTGGGTGTTCGCTCCTCTCTGCATTGTGGGACTGCTCAGTAATTTGTATTTCTCTCTGAGAGGCTGGGTTCATTATCCCTCTCCATGGGATCTGGATCCGAATTATTGTTATTAGCTCTGTGTAACCATGTCATGTACGCATTGCTCTCTATGCGGCGTAAGAAGGCTGTTTCTGGGTTCAAAAACATTTTCTGTTATCTCTGGACTCAATGATTCAAAAAACATATTTTTGAACATTTTGTCCTCTTCGTGGTACTTATGCACATCGCCTGCATAATACGCTTTTTTAAATTGTAGGAGGTCATCTCGCGGGTCCTGCTCCATGCCCTGGGTCATCGATTTTACAGCATAAAACCCCTCGGTGAGTATTATTATTTGTTTCTTTCGGTTAAGTCACGTCTAAAGATAAAATAATGAATTAAATTAAATAATAGAATACGACGTTTCGATTGCAACACAAGCAATCATCATCAGGTATAATGAAATAGCGACATGTGTTGCAATCGAAACGTCGTATTCTATTATTTAATTTAATTTATTATTTTATCTTTAGACATGACTTAACCGAAAGAAACAAATAATAATTCCTGCAGTCACGAAAGTTCTAAAATTAAGATTGAACCCTCGGTGAGTGTCGAATATTCTCCAAACTTCCGATTCACTGCCAGGCTCAGTTGTTTGAAATCATTCCTCACCTTGTATGGTAGCGACTTTACCCATGGTATAGATTGTCCATGTAACTCCTTTTCAACAGACTCGCTTTCTCAACCCGTCTCCTCAGACCTCTGATCATTGCCTCCTCTTCTACTGTTGCGATGTGGGTGTGTATATCCCTGTTCTTATTGTGTGGGTCAAAATCGGGAATTCTGACGAGAGCTTTGTCCATCAATTTAAGGGTTTTACTGTTGAAAGAGTATTCAGAAAGTTGGTCGTCGTCAGAGTCATCGTCAGACGAGCTGTCACTTTGATGTGTGCTGTGTCGCTCATGTTTTAGTGGCGTGCATTTTTTTGGTGAGCTGTCTGGGCTGTGTCGCTCGTGTTGCCAATTCCCTGCAGTTTTTGCTTCTGCTCTTAGTGGAGTATGTTTTGGCAACTTTATTTTAAGATTTTGCGTCCCTCTAGCTTCGGGGTTGTAAGTCCCCCCTTTTTTATTTTCATCTGTATCTCTCCATCCCTTTTCTCGAAGTGTGAGGAATTTCCTTTGTCAAGGATATTTTGATCGATACCCATAATTTTTGTGCGATCTGTCCCTGGACTATGTCCACGTACCGAAGAGTGTGATGTACTGCTACTTTCATATTTATTCTGTGGATCAACGTCTGTAAGTTTCTCTGGCGTTGCGAGCACTGATTTCTCCTCCCTTGCGATGGTATGGGAACATTTTACCTCGTTTATTAGAGACGATTTTTCTCCCGTTTCCTTTCCGAATTTTTCATCATTCCACAATCCCTGTCTGTATGCCTGTGTGAGAAGGCATGAGTCCTGTCCTGCTTTTTCTGCAGTTTTTACATCGTGTTTGCCTTTTTCACATTTAATCCAGTCAATTAGTTTCCCACGATGTGTCTTAGTGTCATAGATACAGCTTCCTTCCCACATGTCTCTTTGCCTTGTCTGTTCTGTAGCAGAACTGCCTGTACGTTTTAATACGAGTTCCCAGTATTCCGCAATCCATTCAAAAATCCCTCCTAATCCTAGCATCTCACGTGTGGCAGAGATACAGACATTCCATTTCAGAGTGCATATAAAACAATTATATCACAGAGTGTAGTCAGTTTGAATCGTGTTACTCTGGTATTTTCCAATTCAGAGTGCGTATCTCTAACACAATTTATGACAGGATGCAATCGGTTCGATATGATGTTATCTTAATCTCACTGTCTTTGTTCCAACCTGCTATTCTGGAGTTTCGCCTCAGAGTGCGTTTTTTAAAGTTTTACGCCCGTTTACAATCACAAGGCAATGTTGTATCACAATACTCTGGTTAACACGTAGTGATTCGTTGCTTCATCACCCATTATGTTGTATATGTCGGGTTATGAAATTTTGATAAAAAATAATAAAAATTAATATAAGAGAGGAGCGAACACCCAGCGCACAGATGGCAAAATAACCCAGAGAGAGGTTGGCACATGTTGTATATGTCGGATTATGAAATTTGGATAAAAATAATAAAAAAATAATACATTTTCCAAAAATGCGTATGTCGCATTAATTATGCTAATGCATATAATTATATACATAAATTATGATAATCACGTAGATAATCGTATTATTTTATTCGAATGCTTGTGATTATGTTAATGTGTGCAGTTATGACAATTAGGCTTAGCTTCGTTATCCAGAGTTGTATCAATCAGGATAAAACGATTATCTTTGATTAAACATTTATTGATTATCTTAGTGTGTTTATATTATGTTAGGTCTCCAAATTCATATCTCAACGCAGGATACAGTTCTTATAAATAAGAGTTTTGCTTGGACTTGGAAATAAACATTCAATCACTTTGTGTTAAGATATTTTAATTCTAAACAAACATATGACACTCTAATATGCAAAGGCGAAAGTATATGTCAATAGATTCATGAGCAAGATTATGCAATTAACGAAAATGAATGACTAAAACACTTCTTATTCATGTAACTCGACGGCAGCAACTGCTTTGCACGATCAGTTGATATTGAACGCACCACCTTGAAATGGCAACCCTTTTCGAAACACCAAGATAACTTTTTGAAAGTCTTATTCGTGTGCGTGTTGTGTGTGCGTTGTCCCCTTGTACAATTTATTATTATTCTTTTTTAGAGCTGGGAGTTGTGTCGTTAGCTTGCGGGGTGGGGGGTGGGGGAGGGGTATACCACCCGCAGCAGCTTCCCGCCCTGCTCCCTCGCTCGGGCGTGTCTTTGCTCTTTTGCTCACTCTCTCCACTGCTAGATGAGTGGCGTCGGCACGACGCTCGCCGTCGTGGCGCGCGCGATGATTCCGTCGTCGGATAGCGCACAGTTCCTCCGCGGCTGGATGACGAGTCGGCACGACGCTCGGTGACGCCCGGGTGGTGCTGCTCGTGCGCTCTCTCTCTCCACTGCTAGATGAGTGGCGTAGGCACGACGCTCGCCGTCGTGGTGCGCAATGATTCCGTCGTCGGATAGCGCTCCGTTCCTCCGCTGCTGGATGACGGGTCGACACGACGCTCGGTGACACCTGGGTGGTGCTGCTCGTGCGCTCTCTCTCTCCACTGCTAGATGAGTGGCGTCGGCACGACGCTCGCGGTCGTGGTGCGCGATGATTCCGTCGTCGGATAGCGCGCAGCTCCTCCACTGCGGGATGACGAGTCGGTTCTCGCTTGGTCGATGCTTGGCGATTTCCGCCCTTTTCTCCAGGTTGATTGCTTGTTGTCGCTCTGACGATGAACGATGCTCTCGTTCGTTGCTGGGTTGACGTTGGGTGTCTTCGTTGGCTCAAGAATGATAACTGGAAGCTCCATCAGTTTCACTCGCACCTCGGCGGCTCATACCGAACTCAGCCCCTAACGACCCCTTCTCGTCCTTTTCGCGACCCTCTAACTCCCTTGCTCCCCCTGCATGGGTCATCCCGAGGCCAGACCCCTCTCTGGATTTGATGGCTGGCATGTTTGTGCCGAACCGTTGGAAGACAAAGGTGGCGGGGAGGTCCTGACGTTTGCTGTTTTTGATGGCATTCCACGTTTACCAGATGCCTGGCGTGGAATGTGACGAGTAGTGGGTTGTTTTCATTATTTAATTTGAAAAAAATATATATATTTTTTGGCCTAATTATTCTTAATATAAAATTTTTGGAAAAAGGGGCATAAATACAACACCCGATGGTAATTTAATACACCCCTGGCCTAAAAAATCGGTGCCCAGCAAACAGTCCGTGAAACCAATATCTGCCCTTCAAAAAAGATTTCCCCAATTTGCACAGAGGCCAACATCTCGCCCATTATATCCAGAATCCCGCCGTTAGCCTCCACACAAGCGCTCTCCACGGGGGTAAGAGGACTAGACGACAGCCTCGGAGACCATAGTCGCAACGGCCCCTGTATCTATCAACAGACGGACCTGGATCCCCTGGATTAACCCCATAACTGTTGAGGAACCTGCTGCTGCACCCACTTCGCGATGAGCCAGTGCATTCCACTGCTTGACGCCGCGCGGCCAACATGCTAACAACCCCGCACCCTGTTTCCGAGTCGTGACGGGATGAGATTCCACAGGATGAGTCCGCATACGACCTATGCTAGATAGATGATGGGACAAAAGCGGCCATGTGTCTGATGCGTCCAGACTCAGCTGTGTATTGCGGGAGGAGGTGTTGAAGCCAGAGGATGGATGCGGCGAGAACCCTCAAGTCCTGCGGCGGCAGTCGATGGCGATGTGGCCCAAGCAGCCGCACCTGTAGCAGGTACGGTAAGAACGCCCAGGCGACTGGCTCAGCCTGGGGCGCCATTCCCATGCTGATGGGCACAGGGCAGCGCTCCTTTCCTCCATTCCCCGGGCAAAGGAGGCACATGCCTGCTTGTCCACGGCTGGTTTCGTTGCACTGGCCACAATCGCCGGCCAGTCTTTAAGGTTGAGATGTGCTTGGATGCCACGGGCCACCTGCAGAGAAGTCAGGTCGTCTTCCTTTGCCACCGCGAGGGTGAGCCAAGGAGAGAAGCCGTTCCAAGGTGAGGGAATCCAAGGCGACTCTGTCCATGCGAGGGAAAGCCGTGTGCCCCAAGACGAGGAGTGCACTGTGATAGGCCAATGGCATCTGGCTCTCACCCTGTCGCCGCAGCCTGACTCTTCTTCGAATATTAGACGGGGGATCAAAAATAGCGGCCATCTCGGTGTAGGCGAGCTCGGGGGGCAAATAAAGCAGCTAGCAAGTCGAGGGCCATGGGAAGTGCTTGAAGCGCCTCCCGGGATGTCCATCCCACCAAGATGTAGGCGGCCTCGAATCAACGACGAAAAGCCGTCCAATCTCTTCCTGCAGGAGTGAACTGACGCATCGGCGGCAGCTGTCGGAACTTGGAAGCGTCTTCAACCTTGGAAGTCGGCGGGAAGGTCCAGCGCCCCAGTCACAGCGGCGGGAAGGGTGTGTCTTGGCGTCCAGCCAGCTCTGTGGAGGAAGTGGCTGCTGGACTCACCACACATTCTTGAGCCGACTGAAGCACGTCGTCGGAGTGGGTGCTCGGAGCTCCGGCAACCGGAGCTGTTGGAGGGACGACGTCTTGCTCGACGTGGTCGTTGGACGAGGCAACAGGTGGGTTCTTACGTTTCACCGTCGATTTGGACATGACGGCAAAGGTTCGTTGGCACTTCTGGCACCAAATGTAGTGTTTTCAAAAATTACTCACACCGACACGTTGTAACAAGTCACCTGCTTACACTTTATTCACCTGTTCTTGCGCCAGTTATAGGTACTCCTAGGTACTCCTATAACTGTCTGTACGGTCACATATACTTAACTTCTCCCCGCTCTTATCTATCCTGCACCTCACTTATCCTGCACTCAGCAGCTCTGCTCTCAGCGTCTTCCCACTCAGCGACTCCGCACACAGCGTCTTCGCACTCAGCGACTCCGCATACAGCGTCTTCGCACACAGAAACTTTGCATCTCCACCGCTGCCCTCACCTATGCTCCCTCAGACCCGCTAACCCGTCTGTCATGGGCGGGGGGTTCAGCCAACACCCGCCCGGCGACGGTGTGAGTGTTGAGGTCCCGTTGAAGGCTGGAGCGGCAGCGGCGAGATGTCTTCACTCTTGGTTCCTGGCAACAACTCCCCTCGCTCACACACACTCCCGCTTATATCCCCCTGCTCATCCCGAGTCCTCATGTGCTTCCACTTAAGCTGCTGCCAAGCCGGCGCCAGTTGTCACATTAATCTCTTATCATCACCCCCCATCTCCCGTCTCCTAGGCGCCAACCTCCGGTCACAGCGTAGCACCTGTTTGATCTCGGTTGCACCCACTCCTCTACACTACTATAGAGTCGGCAGATACTACTATTGAGTCAGAAGATACTACTATAATCAGTAGATACCACTACGGTCAGTAAATACTGCTACAGTCAGTAGATACTACTATACAGTCAGTAGATACTACTTTAGAGTCAGTAGATACTACTGTAGAGTTAGTAGTTACTATTATCGTCAGTAGTTACTACTTTAGAGTCAGTAGATACTATTGTCGGGTCAGTAGATACTACTACGGTCAGTAGTTACTACTACAGTCGGTATATACTACTATACAGTCAGTAGCTACTACTGGGCTCAGTACATACTACTGTACAGTCAGTAGATACTCCTATAGAGTCAATAGATACTACTGTAGAGAAGTATTGTGAGTAACCAATGAAGGGGCGAGCAGAAGAAGGTGCGAGCGGGTTGATAGTTAAGGATGACGTAACATTTTGGGTTGCGTTGGGGGCTTCGGAGAGCACCTTCGGGAACAGGGGTGGGTCCGAGCTGGGGGGAGGAGCCGCCCAAAGGGTTCTTAAGGGGGACCCTGTGACAAAGGCGTGGTCGTTGTGGGGAGCCAGGGTAAGGATCGGCTGCAGTGGGTCTCTCCTTCCCCGTCGCAGAGCGGTGTTGGCTGAACCCCCACTCCGAGCAGACGAGTGAGAGAGCCCAAGGGGTAGCCAAGGGTAGGACCCGAATAGTATTCAGTGTCCGGGGTAAAGGACCGAGATAGAGTGCACCTACACTGGTGTGAGCGTAGGATGTTGAGTGTGACAGTGATTTAATGAACGGAAACAGACCTTATAGTATTCCGTGTCTCCGCGTGGTTCTACTGCACACTACTACTATAGAGTCAGTAGATACTACTGTAGAGCCAGATACTACTGCAGAGTCAGATACTACTATAGAGTCACTACATACTACTCACAATATGTTATGTAGGGTGTGAAGGTATATATGCCAACGCGGGGGTAAAAATATATTTGAGGGGGGGTGGGTCGACAATTTTCGGAAACCTCTTCGATCAACTATTTACCCCCCACTTTCAATAACTTTTTGACTTCTGCAAGCCTCTTAAAATTTTGTTGACGGACAAATGGACAGACAAACAGCACGCTGGGCTTTCACAATAGCTTCGTATTTGTGTATGTATATGTTATGTTTTTAAGAGACGTTTTGAAATATATTTTTCCCACGGACAACGCCGTGTACTTCCCGTTAGTATGTAATATATTTTAGTTAGTGCACGAAACTCAGATTTTAGATTCCCACATTCAAGTTTGCCATACACAGTAGAGTCTCGAGTGAGCCACTCCTGTGCTGACTTGGCTAATATTGGAGAGATACCTGGAGTTATTATTAAAAACAACCTTTATGCAAGAGATATCCAACACTAAACGCCTAGGGTCTCTGTCGCGGGGATCACTAATGGTGAACAGGAGGATCTGGTCCCCTTTTTCTTATGAAACAACCTCCACCCACCCAACGCCCCTCGGGCTGTATCAGTAACTGTGCTGTTGCGGGAAAGTCCTACCAGTGATTGCCAGGTTTATGGCAAAGAAGGTCATCCGTGGCTTTGCTCGACGAGCAGGTATGGCGAGAAGGAGCACCACAACATTCCCGCACATCACGAGCACAAACAGGACCCACAGCGTGATCAGCTGCTCTGTCTGCAAGGAACGTGCACGTCCTATGTCAGAACAATTCGGTGATAGTGTTCTCTGTTCTAGCGGGCAACGGGCCAAGGTTATCTCCACTAGCAGCCTTTGTTACATGGTTATTCGTATTTTTAAATATCTGTGGTGGGAGCCAGTTCTACAACATGTAATGTTATACATTTTAGATATTTAAGATATTACAACACTGAATTTCGCACCACCGATTAGTAGTTGTTATGGTACGTCAACACGTACTATCTGTTATGACTCGTGGTTTGTAAACAACGGCGGAGTGGAGCGATGAGATCGGGTCATTTGCAAGTGCTCAGTGGATTTTTACACTGTATTACTGAGAGATAATGACTTGGGAAGGACTGAAGATGATTGATGAAATGAACACAATCTGTTCACAAGTGGATAATAGCAGAGGTGGGACAAAGTCATTGTTATGCAAGTCCAAGTCGAGTCGCAAGTCATCAAATTCATGACTCGAGTCTGACTCGAGTCCAAGTCACATGACTCGAGTCCACATCTCATAGGTGGGACAAAGTCATTGTTATGCAAGTCCAAGTCGAGTCGCAAGTCATCAAATTCATGACTCGAGTCTGACTCGAGTCCAAGTCACATGACTCGAGTCCACACCTCTGGATAATAGTACATAACTTGACCATGATTACAGAAACATATGCAATTAAATTACACCTTATAATGTAATCAATCATAGTTCCCCCCTACCCCTCCCTCCAATGTATTCCATCGGTGCTGTCTGCATGATGAAATGAAGAGTACATTTTAAAATATAATTCCCGCATCACTGATTAGCACGATTGGCTACGTACAGTGCGAAAGAAGTTCAACATACATTAGTGAGCCCCGTATGTCAGAGAATAGCCCACAGAAGACATTGTTCACAGGACTTTTAACATTTTCAAGCGGCCTTTCTATTCTTTACACGGCAAGGTGTGCACTTTCCCACAAGCTCTGCTGTAAAATTGTTGTACGAGTTGAACTGATAAACTGTACAGTAGGAATCCAAAAATCCGAGTTGATATAGGCCAGGGGTCGGCAACCTACGGCTCCGGAGCCGCATGCGGCTCTTTGCGGGCTGCTTCTTGACGATATGTACGTATGTACAGTATGTACATAGATGCATTGCGGCTCTTGAAATACTGAATTTTGTACCGAATTGGAAAGAAATGGCTCTTCTTGTTATTTTGGTTGCCGACCCCTGATATAGGCAGACCGCATCGTGAATCACGTGATCCACAGTGCACCAGAGGTTAGTCCTGATCCTGTAACTCGCTGACCCGCCCATCCTGGACGTCTGTGAAAACGGTCTTCGAATCTCATCGGATTTCTCCAGTCTAAACGAAGATTTTGATTCTGATATAATGCGCAAAAAGAAACTTGGCACCAACGCAGTGCGCTGCGGATTTTTGGAGGAATTAGCCCCACGACTCCATTACACGGGAAGCAAGGCATTTGACTCGTTACTTCATTAACCTGCAAACAAATATCTGGTTTATACGAGACGATGTTTTCTAAAATCCAAATGGCACATTTGCCAAATGGGTCTATGTTATTCAAGTAAAAAAAAAAACTAATTTACTTTTAAGCTTAAAAAAAACCAAGTTACCACAACTAGTTTGTATAACATAAACACATATATACAGTATTGTAAAATGAAATGATTTTTACTTCCGATTTTCCCTGCAGCTCTGCGGCTCCAATTTTCCCTTTGCAGCTCCATTTTTTTTTCTGCAGCTCCGTTTTCCCTCCGCGCATCCAATTTTTTACTCGGCATCTCCGTTTCCCCTCTACAGCTCTGCTTTTACCTGTGCAGCTCTGCTTTTCACATTTTATCTCCCCTTGTCGATGTGCAGCTCAACTTTTCTCTCTCTGCAGCCTCTTTTGTTTTACTGCAGCTCTCCATTGGCCCTGCCCAGCTCGAGGGATCGCGGTTTGTGGTCAGCTGAGCACGTTCAATCTGCCACCAGTATGTTTCGAATTTTGAAAGGATAACAGCCGTCCGATTCCATTCATCCTGTGAAACTTTCGTATATTGCAAGGTTGGCTGGTAAGTTCATGGCACGCGCTGATACAAGATTGCAGTTTCTCTACAACAACCACTTGGCAAAGAAATAACACATCAATATACGCAACACGCATTTCACAACCATTTCAATTCAGGACCCTCTTGAAAATTATTGAAGGTCTCATGGATACATTAATGGCGATATCACAGTGGTTCTCACCTGGTAGATTAGGTACCCCGAACCCTGGTAAGGATCCGCCGTGGGGATGGATGCGTTGTCTAATTTATTGGCACAGCAGGAGGGTGAGGGCGACGCTCTGCTGCTGAGGCTGATGTTGGGCATGGCGGCTGTCTATATGATTGCTATGTCTTTACTGCCTTGTTCGAATGTCCTATATGACTGCGTGATTTGTTTGCCTGTCTGTATGATATGATTGTCATGCAGTCTAGCTGTCGATGTGGCTGTTATGTAGGCTGTCTGTTTGTATGACTTCGGTATACTGTCTACTGCAGTATTTGTAAATTGTCTAGATGCTGTTGAGTAGGCTATCTTTATGAATGTATGTATATATGAAGGTCGTGTAGGATATCTAAGTTATCTATACTGCTGTCTACCTTAACAAACGGTCTATGAGTCTTAGTTAGACAGACTCTTCTTACTGTCTGCCCTTGTGGACTGTATTTCTGCTAGGTAGACTGTTTATATGGGTTTTCTTTATAGTTAGTTGGTTAGCTATAAATACAAGGTTATTCTTATGATTGTCTGTGTCTGGCAATATGCCACACTTACTAACTCGCGACTTTTCTCCCTGTCCACCTGTCTGAGTCCGGCTGTATTTGTCTATCTGGCCAGCTGTCTGAATATGTCGAGTGCCCGTCTGTGTAAGTCTCCACTTCTCACCAAACGTGTAATTTCTCTGTGTATATCCACCCTCCTATATGTCTATAAATACTCTTGTCCACATATGTATGTCCACCAGTCAGATCTTCAGATAACCTGCATGCGTGAATATCCACTGCGCGTCCATCTATCTGTCCACCTGTATGTTAATCAATCCGACCGTGTGTCCGTCTGTCCGCCTATGTGTCTGTCAATGCGTCTATATGTACGTTCAGCTATTCACCAGCCTATCAGTCTGCAAAACGTAAGGGTTGTGTGAATTGTGGCTAGAGATTGCGCTCGGGTGGGAGGGAGTGAGCACGCGAAGTTCCGCGCTTCGCTTTAAAGGCTGCGGCTTAGTGCGTGCGAAGCCAGGCAAGCAACCAGTGAACGCTCACCTCTTCAAACACGAGAGATGCCATTGACAATTACTCGGAATGGGGGGAAAAATACGTTGAACCATCGGTAACTTCGATGTCGTCTTGGTTACAAGTAGGCGTTTTGATATCGGAACGTGCGTGTTTTGCTTTACTATGCTGTATTTCTCACACGAAAGAAAAGTCCGAAATATACAAAATATCCCACGATCCCGTCGGCCACCTTCGCAATTCTTGTCGGCCTCACGCTTCCGTTTCTCACAGCTGTCCACTTGCTGCGTTCTCATTTCCGCGCTCGTCTGCCGAGGCCGAGCTGGAGTGGAAAATGTCAAGCCTTCATTCACACCCTTTCGTGAAAAATCATAACTAATGTCGTTAACACAGGGAGCGAACCTCGATCAACGGATCTCTTTGTCTCCAGAGTAGCAACTCACGCTGAGGCATGATATGAGTCCCCATACGGCGCACGTGAGATATACGGCGTTCTAAAGACTCGCATAAAATGCTCACATGCGGCTGCTTCAAGGAGCCAGCAGACGTCGTTGACAGGAGCATAAAGTTAATATTGGAAAGTAGACGTTGAGTGTTGACTCTGCAACTGGAACATTGGGCCAACGTTTGTCCAATAGTTCCAAACACACGCTAATGTTGGCCCAAAATTGAATGTTTACTGGGCTTGTTCCTTTTGATTTTCAGTTTTTGGTATGTTATGATAAATAATTGTATTCGATAATAAGCATTGCTTTTGAATATCTATATCCTGTAAATAATTAATGAATAAAACACATCGAACAATCATTTAAGTTCCCCCTCGTGACCGATATTTTAGTGTATTGTGACGTTTGTGTAGTGGGTCCAACTGAGTCGCAGACGTTATCTTGGGAGCAACGCTATTTATTACGTAAACTTAACGCAACATCACTCAATCTACACTCGGGTCTCGAATGCCCATCTAACCATGCTACGGCAGAACTAGACACGGTTCGCTATCCCGGCCCGGACCACAAGCTGGGTCCGGGACCGCGTGGCTAGAGGCTTCTTCTCCCCGACGTGGATCTTCTTCACACCAGCACACGAAGAACCCCGAGCTGGGGCTGGCTCTGCCCTTCGCCCCGCCCACCTTCCAGATCTCTCGAGCTCTTTCTCGAAGGCTCCCGAGAGCTCTTTTAGACCACGTGACCGCCCAGCGGCCCCCGTCCACCTGTGCCCCCCCTCCAATATCATCCGGTCACGTGTCAGCAGGTCAACCAGCGTATCATGCCCCAACGTAACCCTGGCTGGCTGACGCTCCCTCTCGCTCCCTCACCGGGAGCCCGCAACGCTCACTGCTTGCGGTGCCTCCGCGCTGACCAGCGCTCACCCAAGCCCCGCTAGGGCTGGTGGTACTACGCCCCGTAAGCGGGCTATACATAATGTCAGCACATTATCCGCCGTGGCTTTGCAAGCCCGGCACCACACAGTGACAATCACAGTCACTACATTTGTATATAAAAAAACAAAGATTGTTCGATATACTGTATCATTTTTTAATGACATCTCATCTCTAACAATGACAAATAGTGTACATGTCAGGGGCGGTTTCTTCATTAGGGCGATTGGGCGACGCACCACCAATGTCATTCAACCACAGTCACGCTAGCCGTCACTGTGCCTCTGGATATAGTCCAATCAGCGTCATGCTACGTTCTGTGGAGTACCGCCTCTTTTTGGGCGATTTCCCTCCAGCTGAGAATCGCCCCGAGTGGTCCCATAGACTTACATTCAAAGATGTTTTTTTTCGAACGGGGGCGCTGCAATGCATTCTCTATGGCTTCCGGGAGGGCTCGCCCTAACGTGCTTACGTCATCATACGTGCTTACGCCATCATACGTAAGCACGTTTCATCCAACAATATAATTTGTCGCCACCTAGTGGAATCTTTAATAAAAGAAACTTGAGTGGTTTGTTTTAATAGTGAGTATAGAAACAAACAAGATGTATCTTCTTGGTTCTTTCGGTAAAGTCACGTTACGTGACTTTACCGAAAGAACCAAGAAGATGAATCCCTGCAGTCACGAAAGCTTTAAATAGAAAAAACAAGATGTATTGTAAGAGTCACTTTATTTTTCATTAATAATAAAGAAGTGAAGTTGCCTTTACATGCTTAAGCTGTTAATTTATCCATTGCATGGGTGGACCTTATCCTTATCAATCATCCAGACATTTGCCCCCCCTGAGAGATTTTGCAGGAGCCGCCACTGGTACATGTACAGCTCTTTTTCAATCCACTCATGGAAGAATGCCTCATTCCGTCAACCGGCACTGACCAGTGTGGTGAATCAACTCTCACGACCTGTTGACATGCCGTTGAAGGTGGCCTAGTTCCGTTTCAGATTTCACTTTCTACCGATAACCCTGGTCGAGCATCAGTGGAAAGCATAGTCATAGCTCAGTCCTATGCACCCCATACCTCACTCGGCCCACATAAGAAAAACGCACTTCGTGGTGTGACTTTCGGGCCAAATCTATGAAGCTATTAACGTACATTTGTTATCATGTTATAAAAAAACGATAGTCCCATATAGTGTTAACATTTTTTTGAAGCACCCTGCATTGCCACTGGGGGAGTGGTGTTGGCCACTGACCTCGTGTGCCGTTCCGACCTTCATAGGTGCTCGGTAACAGCACTTGCCCTAACAGTCTGTTAAAAGGCTATATCGGGGATCTAAGTATTTGGTGAGAATATAAGTGATGATGGTGAGCATAGTAGTGATCATGATTGACGGTGGTTGTGGTGAGGATTGTGCTTGTTGGTGTCCGTATAAGATCGCAGATAGCCTACATTCAGCATTCACTCGCATATTTGAGAATGAGAGAATTATAGACATGAGGCGCCACCTTGTGGCTTACTCTGTCTTTCTCGTAAGGCTGATGTTAAAGTAGAGCAACAACTATAATTTTCCATGAGGTGTTTGAGCCTGATAATTATTGCATCATGCAAGATAAGTAGAGTGCATCGCTGTGATGATGAATCGGGCATTGAGTCATTATATGTTATATGGTCTGTTCTGGGTGATCACAATCGCACACCAGAGATTTGTTAATCTTCCATTTTGTGCATTAAGTATCCGCATCTGCCACGGTTCGTGTGGATGCGGTTTAATGGTTGTCGCTCATAAAATTAGCAAAGATCGAAGCCAGGGATCTTCTTCGTCGGGTCTTTCACAGGGGTGTTTGTGACTCCTTTTGAACTCCATTTGGCTTTCCATGCATCATAATCAGGGTTGAAGTTGTATTGTTCACGGTTAACCGCGTCGGTCGAAAGGGCTTAGCGAATTCAAGCAGTGGCAAGCGACGTTACTGAGATCCTGGTGGATGTGGAGACGTATAATTTCCAAGATTCTCTGGACTTTCCAGAGGGTTGCTACATTGCAGTGGGTACGTTGTGTGTGTAGTCTATTGTCCTTACCCCGCATCTTCGATTAGCTCGGTTGGCTATGTACGGTGCGAAATAAGTTCAATATACATACATTTACGTAGGCACTTCATTTCAATTCTGCCACCTTTAATTATTACAGTATAACGCTTATTTTACCCATGAAAGCCTCACTGTGTATCACGACTCTTTTTAAAGCCCTGCCAAATCTTTGCAGGAGGGGGCAGTGATTGTTATGTATATTCCAATTGAGTACCGTACATTTGGACCATGACATCCGCACATACTTCAAGTCAACTTTATGACTTGTTTTATAGAATAATTGAGACATCATTCTATGATTGCGGTATTTCATATCCATATAAACATTAACTAAATAGGTTTGCTAATTATGTTTCAACCTAGTCGCAAATACTATGAGGGAAGTTAAATTCTTCAACTGTGACATCTGGAACTTTTTCGTCATCTGAGGAACGGTGGGAATACTGGGATATGTGATTTTTGTTGAGAGATTTGAAAAAACTGTAAACAATGTCACATTCTATCTGAATAACATATTGTGGTTCTATCTTGTTCTTTAGGGGACACCATTTGGGTATCGTGTACATGGAGACACAAGTCTAATTTGGGAATGTGGACTGCCCATCACTGATTGAGGGCCGCTGATGGTTATGAGCACCATCCCTTGTTTGCGTGCGCAGGGAGACTACCTAGTCTTGTATTTTATGTGACTCCGTTGCCCACACTGCTTTGAAAATGTAAAGGATAAACACAGAACGTTTCTGTGTTTGCTATACTGTACCTACTGTACTGTATACAAGCTGCCACTGTTCTGCCAAAATGTACTGTACCAGCCCACACATGTGTGCACTTTAGCTTGTAAGTGCAAGTCAAATGATTGCATGATTTAAATCTGCTTATGTCCGATCAATGTCTAACGTTTTAAATGGGCTGGGCAGAGGAAATTGTTGCCAGCGTGACTGGCCGACACGATAATTGGTATTCTGCTGTATTTTCTGATCACTTACAATTACATGAATACTGCACTTCATGTATTACTGAGCAAAATGAAAGACATTTCGCGTACAATCCTTTCTGAGATCATTTGAATGCATTGCGATTATTATATGGCACTGCAGTACAGTATTGTGAACCTGCGAAAATCACACGAATAAAGACAAATGCATTGTTTTAGCATGAAACATTACACGCTGTTGACTAAACAGTGTTTGTTAATGCAATGTACACAATTACAGGATGTGAAAATTATATGCGTATTTGTAACAACAATCCATTCGTTCTCATAAATTGGCTGGATGGGGCTGTGATTAGTGGGAAACTCGAAATCAGAATGTCGTGAGTTGCAATCCCACTTGGCATGTCAGCTCAGCCAAATACCACCTTGCGGGGTATCATGATAGTTGTGATGCTCCAGAGAGACTGGACCCATCATAGGAGTGTGGGATTCGCATCTCTGGCTCAAGGCCACGAATGGAGATGAGCACCATCCAATGCACACTGAGCATGGGGACACTGACTTGGATGTGATATACACTGTTTGTATGTTTATTATCTTGACTTCATTGGACTAACTCCCAGAGGCCATCCATGAACATTGATTCATTTTTCATTAATGCAGATTGACGAAACATCAGTACAAAGAAGCTACGTGTATCCATTAACACGGGGCTGTGCTGTTACTAGCAAGTTTAAAGTCTAATTGCATCGATTATGTGATAACTTTTTACGGTTGTTAATAGTTGATGTCACAGTCTATCACCAATTCGTAACATGAGTGATATGTTTTGTAGGGGAAAAAAAAATCAGTGTTTGAATGCCAAACACGAGATCTGAAACTAGTTGAGACTCAATTGACTAAGCAGCCTGTCTCAATAGTGGTACAATGTTAGCCATCCCAAATATACTGTATTGTCCTCCATTCACTATAGTAAGAGGTAATTGAATAGTTTTTTAAAACAAATAATCTATGTTCGTTTAAAGGTTGATTATTTTAAGATTTACCAAACTTTATAGCAATTTATTAGACCTATTTTACAGGACAAAAAGATGAAATTATCTAGTTTGTTTATTAACTAAACATTGTAACAATCTGTAAAATGAATAAACATCTGGACAAAAATATTCCAAGGTTTGGAGAAAATCCATAGAAAACCAGGTTCCCAGTAGCTTGCACATATTTCCACACTAAAATCACCACGAGCTGGATTTTTTTTTATAACAACGATGTGAAGTGTGCTGTTAATGAGTGGCTTTAGGAGAAAAATTGTTATTCCAGGAAGCTGTATTCATGTACTCAAGTGGCCTGCAACGTAAAAAGCATAGTCAGAGCTCAGTCCTATGCACCCCACACCTCACTCGGACCACATAAGAAAAACGCACCTCGTGGTGTGACTTTCGGGCCAAATCTATAAAGCTATTAACGTACATTTGTTATCATGTTACAAAAAAACGATTGTCCCATATAAGTGTTAACATTTTTTTGAAGCACGCTGCATTGCCACTGGGGGAGTGGTGTTGGCCACTGACCTCCTCGTGTGCCGTTCCGACCTTCATAGGTGCTCGGTAACAGCACTGTTAAAAGGCTATATCGGGGATCTAAGTATTTGGTGAGAATATAAGTGATGATGGTGAGCATAGTAGTGATCATGATTGACGGTGGTTGTGGTGAGGATTGTGCTTGTTGGTGTCCGTATAAGATCGCAGATAGCCTACATTCAGCATTCACTCGCATATTTGAGAATGAGATAATTATAAACATGAGGCGCCACCTTGTGGCTTACTCTGTCTTTTCTCGTAAGGCTGATGTTAAAGTAGAGCAACAACTATAATTTTCCATGAGGTGTTTGAGCCTGATAATTATTGCATCATGCAAGAGAAGTAGAATGCATCGCTGTGATGATGAATCGGGCATTGAGTCGTTATATGTTATTTGGTCTGTTCTGGGTGATCACAATCGCAGACCAGAGATTTGTTAATGTTCCATTTTGTGCATTAAGTATCCGTATCTGCCACGGTTCGTGTGGATGCGGTTTAATGGTTGTAACTCATAAGATTCGCAAAGATCGAAGCCAGGGATCTTTTTCGTCGGGTCTTTCACAGGGGTGTTTGTGACTCCTTTTGAACTCCATTTGGCTTTCTATGCATCATAATCAGGGTTGAAGTTGTATTGTTCACGGTTAACCGCGTGAGTTGAAAGGGCTTAGCGATTTCAAGCAGTGGCAAGCGACGTTACTGAGATCCTGGTGGATGTGGAGACGTATAATTTCCATGATTCTCTGGACTTTCCAGAGGGTTGCAACATTGCAGTGGGTACGTTGTGTGTGTAGTCTATTGTCCTTGACCCGCACCTTCGATTAGCACGGTTGGCTATGTACGGTGCGAAATAAGTTCAATATACATACATTTACGTAAGCACTTCATTTAAATTCTGCCACCTTTAATTATTACAGTATAACGCTTATTTTACCCATGAAAGCCTCACTGTGTATCACGACTCTTTTTATAGCCCTGCCAAATCTTTGCAGGAGGGGGCAGTGATTGTTATGTATATTCCAATTGAGTACCGTACATTTGGACCATGACATCCGCACATACTTCAAGTCAACTTCATGACTTGTTTCATAGAATAATTGAGGCATCATTCTATGATTGCGGTATTTCATATCCATATAAACATTTACTAAATAGGTTTGCTAATTATGTTTCAACCTAGTCGCAAATACTATGAGGAAGTTAAATTCTTAAACTGTGACATCTGGAACTTCCTCGTCATCTGAGGAACGGTGGGAATACTGGGATATGTGATTTTTGTTGAGAGATTTGAAAAAACTGTAAACAATGTCACATTCTATCTGAATAACATATTGTGGTTCTATCTTGTTCTTTAGGGGACACCATTTTGGCATCGTGTACATGGAGACACAAGTCTAATTTTGGAATGTGGACTGCCCATCACTGATTGAGGGCCGCTGATGGTTATGAGCACCATCCCTTGTTTGCGTGCGCAGGGAGACTACATAGTCTTGTATTTTATGTGACTCCGTTGCCCACACTGCTTTGAAAATGTAAAGGACCAACACAGAACGTTTCTGTGTTTGCTATACTGTACCTACTGTACTGTATACAAGCTGCCACTGTTCTGCCAAAATGTACTGTACCAGCCCACACCTGTGTGCACTTTAGCTTGTAAGCGCAAGTCAAATGATTGCATGATTTAAATCTGCTTATGTCCGATTAATGTCTAACGTTTTAAATGGGCTGGGCAGAGGAAATTGTTGCCAGCGTGACTGGCCGACACGAGAATTGGTATTCTGCTGTAGTTTCTGATCACTTACATAAATACTGCACTTCATGTATTACTGAGCAAAATGAAAGACATTTCGCGTACAATCCTTTCTGAGATCATTTGAATGCATTGCGATTATTATATGGTACTGCAGTACAGTATTGTGAACCTGCGAAAATCACACGAATAAAGACAAATGCATTGTTTTAGCATGAAACATTACACGCTGTTGACTAAACAGTGTTTGTTAATGCAATGTACACAATAACAGGATGTGAAAATTATATGCGTATTTGTAACAACAATCCACTCATAAATTGGCTGGATGGGGCTGTGATTAGTGGGAAACTCGAAATCAGAATGTCGTGAGTTGCAATCCCACTTGGCATGTCAGCTCAGCCAAATACCACCTTGCGGGGTATCATGATAGTTGTGATGCTCCAGAGAGACTGGACCCATCATAGGAGTGTGGGATTCGCATCTCTGGCTCAAGGCCACGAATGGAGATGAGCACCACCCAATGCACACTGAGCATGGGGACACTGACTTGGATGTGATATCCAATGTTTGTATGTTTATTATCTTGACTTAATTGGACTAACTCCCAGAGGCCATCCATGAACATTGATTCCCTTTTCATTAATGCAGATTGACGAAACATCAGTACAAAGAAGCTACGTGTATCCATTAACACGGGCCTGTGCTGTTACTAGCAAGGTTAAAGTCTAATTGCATCGATTATGTGATAACTTTTTACGGTTGTTAATAGTTGATGTCACAGTCTATCACCAATTCGTAACATGAGTGATATGTTTTGTAGGGGAAAAAATCAGTGTTTGAATGCCAAACACGAGATCTGAAACTAGTTGAGACTCAATTGTCTAAACAGCCTGTCTCAATAGTGGTACAGTGTTAGCCATCCCAAATATACTGTATTGTCCTCCATTCACTATAGTAAGAGGTAATTGAATAGTCTTTGAAAACAAATAATCTATGTTCGTTTAAAGGTTGATTATTTTAAGATTTACCAAACTTTATAGCAATTTATTAGACCTATTTTACAGGACAAAAATATGAAATTATCTAGTTTGTTTATTAACTAAACATTGTAACAATCTGTAAAATGAATAAACATCTGGACAAAAATATTCCAAAGTTTGGAGAAAATCCATAGAAAACCAGGTTCCCAGTAGCTTGCACATATTTCCACACTAAAATCATCACGAGCTGGATTTTTATTATAACAACGATGTGAAGTGTGCTGTGAATGAGTGGCTTTAGGAGAAAAATTGTTATTCCAGGATGAAATTAAACCCTTAAAAATTGATTCACCAAGTACAACAGTTGCATCAAGATCAGAGCACTGAGCCAGAGCACTGAGCCAGCATTGCCTAAATTCTTCCTCGGTTTTAATCTGGGGTTTGATCACCCATGACTAAACTAAGTGCCCAAGTATGGAAAGTTGATGGTCTCTATAAACTTTGAAAAATCATCAAGCACATTTATTATCTCTGTTGGGAAAATATAATGTCTGGGCTATGGTCTCCATCAAGTAAGGGCGTGGGCCAAAATTCATGAATTTTATTTTCATAGTTAACTCGGTGGGCTAATTAATATTTTACCACGATTAATTTAGGTTATTGTCGAAATCATCAATGCTATCTGGATTTCACTTGCAGACTATTTTGCAAAAATCACCAGGACAATTAGCCTTAGTTTCCACCTTCTACCAACAGACAGAAGCAGTTTTGCTCATACAATGATGTTATGTGAAGAAAAAAAAACGTACACCTGGGGCCATTTTCTAAAAATGGGTGGCTGCAAGGGGTGGTTGCAATGCTAGCTGGGAGAGTTCTAAAAGATAATGTTTTCATATCATTACCTAAAGCCGATAATAGAATATCATAGAATTTGGAATAAAAATATGTCGTTGACTTCCATATCACACCATGTTATGTTAAACCACTCTTTATGTTGTAATAGATAACCACTCCTACACGTGCTCCCAAATACAATTTTCATGCATGGAGTATACCACTTGCTAATAATGTTCTATTTCTGCTGTGTTTTTACCCATTGTTATTATGGTGCTTACCCTCTTGTCCCTTATGCCTCTGGGATGCTGAAGAATTACATCTCCCATTAGCACGGTTGGCAACGTATGGTGGAAAAAGAAGTTCAACATAATACATGAATGCTATATCGTGTTTTATGAACGTTTTTACCTCCAGGTCAGCAGCAAGTAACCCATAATTCCTCAAAAAGTTTATATAACGAGCACAAATTCGTGGGAAGTCAAAAGTAGTTTGCCTATGCGGGAATGGATATGTAAATATTCCACCACTGAAACCACCATCTCACAGTCCATGGTGTTGATGACGGTGGTAGTTATGGTCAGTGGCGATGCTAGGCATTAACAAAGTAACATTGTATTGCCCCAAGTAGATCAGGGGCCGCAGATTAGGGAAAATGATGCACTAAAAATTTTTCAAATTCACAGCCTAATCGATATAAACATCAAATGATTATAATAACACGGTGAGTATTATTGTATTACGTTAAGTATTAAACGTTATGTATTTGATATAACTCTGTGATATAAATACGTTATGAAGCTTGTCTAGTAGTCATGTGATCCACTGGAGGTGGTCACCGCTGACGGGTGGGGACTGAATCCATGTAACTAACGATATTCGATGGCATGGTGAGTAGAGTATCCACTTGCCATTCTCCAAATACCTCTTTGCTCATAATCAACGATTTTTGAGTTTAGATCGCGTTATTTATAAATGTGTCGTAACCCTCCACCACCCGACACGGCCAATCAGTAAAAAAGTGTCACGTTGACAAAAGACAAATAGTTCACTGCTTTAGCCCACCGGTGTGTTGAAGCGTGAAACCACAACATTTACAATTTGAGTACGACGTTTCGCTGGTAATTGCATCCAGCATCATCGGGCAATTCGCCAGAATGCAATTACCAGCGAAACGTCGTACTCAAATTGTAAATGTTGTGGTTTCACGCTTCAACACACCGGTGGGCTAAAGCAGTGAACTATTTGTCTTTTGTCAACGTGACACTTTTTTACTGATTGGCCGTGTCGGGTGGTGGAGGGTTACGACACATTTATAAATAACGCGATCTAAACCCAAAAATCGTTGATTATGAACAATATTGGTCGCGAAAGCCTACGTGTTAAACCTCTTTGCTGTCTGTCATATCTCTTTTGAAAACGTATCTCTCCTGTCTTTTAACAAAATACACTTGTCATCTTGTTGCATCTCCTATGCTACCTTTATCTTACCGTATGGATACATATCTCTCTTATCTCATCTCAACACATCTAGCTCATATCATCTCTCCCATCTCATCTGAATTATTCTTCAGTCTCCTATGGCTGAAGAATATATTTTCATACACCTTAACTCATCTGGCAAATATCCTACCATACTTCTCGATTCTCGTCTGAATATATCTATATCCACGTTGCCTTACTGTCTCTAAACCACTAAAATTTGTATCTAAAATTTCTACATTCTACATCTCTATCTTCACTACATATACCTACTCTCATCTGATGCCATCTCTGTATCTTATAATTTCACTACATATCTCACCTTTCATCTCACTAAATCTCTTTTTTATGTCGTCTCACTAAATCGTTGTCTCTTGACTATATCTCGTCTGTCACATTACCAGGAATAGATCATTTCGAGGGCGGTGAAACACGTTTTTCCATAGGGTTTTCAAATGGGCTAGCAACAAGCATTGATTATGATGCACGCAATGGTCATTCATGATGAGCAAGGAGACACTTTCACCCGACTTTATACTGTACAATATTCATATTTTCTGCATGCCAAACCCACCACCATCATCAGCCATGATCAATCTACTACTGGATGAAGGCTTCCTCCAAATTGTCACTCTCTCCCAATCCTATTATGTAATAAAGACAAATATCCCCCATATAGTATTTAACAGACTGTAGTAGCAAGTGCCGTTAGTGAGCATCTATGGAGGTCGGAACGGTACACGCCCGACCGCCTTTGTCTCTCTAATGGCGATGTTTACACACCGGACCAGGTATTCATTTGAGGCTGAGTCGACCTAGGCGAAGCCCATGACCGGTTGAGATAATTCGTCACTGGTGTTGGCCGTGAGGGGTTCGTAGCGCAGCGCACTCACCGCTAAACCATCACTCCCTACCAACACCACCATCAACCACCATCACCACAACCCAGCTCTCCTTAAACTACAGGTTGGTCCAGATGTCCAGTGACCCCAGATTTAATTATCTAAAACGTTTGAAAGCTTTCGTGACTGCAGGGATTCATATTCTTGGTTCTTTCGGTAAAGTCATGTAGAAGGGAAATAAAATGACGATAAAATAAAACCAATAAAATGCTCACGACGTTTCGATTGCAACACAAGCAATCATCATCAGGTGTGAAAACCACAGCAAGAATATTATTTTTCACCGCCACTTTTTTCAAAACATTTTCTTGCTGTGGTTTTCACACCTGATGATGATTGCTTGTGTCGCAATCGAAACGTCTTGAGACTTTAATTGGTTTTATTTTTTACTATTTTATTATATCCCTTTCTACGTGACTTAATTTTTTTACCTACGTGACTTTACCTAAGAATATGAATATTTACCGAAAGAACCAAGAATATCTAAAACGTATTGCAGGTTTTGTTCTTCTTCTTCAGTAAGGGTGATTTCAAACAGAAATAGATATGCATTCGGGAGAAAAAAAAACGATTAGGGGGGGGGGTCAATTAATCGGGGGTCACAAGACATCTTTTGATCCCAAGATGTGTGCGCATCCCGCGACGTCAGCCAGCAGAGGGCACGCTGAGTGTGACGTCACAGCCGCAGACAGCTGATGTGGCCGCTCTCGGTGCGTCCACGCTGCGGATCGGAGCAACGCAACCTCCTTTGTTTGCGGCCGCAACCTCTTCGCGTTCGTCTCTCCCATCTTCTCATTAGGCCAGCGAGAGAGAGAGAGAGAGAAAGCCGTCTGGTGCGCTATCACACGGTATTTTTTGTTGTTTGGTTTTCATGTAGGCATTAGGTTCGCTCGATTAACCACAGTGCCGTCACGGCGTTCATTCAGAGCGTTGCAGTCGTAGTCGCTTCGTGTTCATAGGAAGGACATTCGAGAAGATGGCTCCCAGCGATAAGAAGTTCCTGGAGAGCCTCTCTGGGGCTGGACGGGCGATCGGAGTGCTGACAAGCGGGGGAGATGCCCAAGGTGAGATCAATGGCGATGCGTGCTGCTGTTGATCGGTGGCAGTGGCGCTCTCACTGGAGCACGCGTTATGGTGTTCAGGACCCAGTGAAGGTCTTGGTGGGTCGGCGCGACTCGTCCGTGTGTAGAGAGCACAGAGGTCCATGGTTGAAGAAGAGCGGTTTTTTTCTGGAGGGTGTCCCGTAGACGTAACCGAAGCCTGTGTTTTGTAAGAGGGCGATTGGAGCGGGAAGTTCTTTGCTTTTGAGCAGAGCGGTCAAATGGCTGAACGAGGGAGATCTGCGGTGCAGAGAGATGTTCAGAGTTGTAAATGTGATGTCCGTGTTTGGGTGAATGAGAAATGTGGTTTTAATGACGCATGTGGTGCGATTAACACGGTTGGCTACGTACGGTGGAAAAGACACATACACACGCATACCTGTCAACCCTTTATCAGTGCCTACCTTGTTTCAGACCAATTCAGACCTTTTTGGTCACCCCGTGCCCTCGTAACTCTCAACATACATCCTGCAAAGTCCCATCGCAAGGGAGAAACACAAACAAATAGACAAAATATGATTGAGAATAGAGTTTTCCACTTTTAATCTTGATTTGAAGAATCCATAATCTTTGGTTCTTTCGGTAAAGTCACTGGCAACAGAACAGGTGTTAAGTTGTTAAAACACCAAACTGAAACCTTTTACAAGGAATCATGTCTGCATTAACCACACTACTTGTGGTCAAAATGCAAACAAAAAACATACTCTGATAATATATGCATTGTCTTTGAAACTGATTGGTCCACACCAGAGACATCTTTCTTTTGAGCCTCGTCTCAAACGGTGTTAGACCAGTTTAAAGGCAATGGAGGCTCAACAGAAAGCTGTCTTTGGTGTGGACCAATCAGTTTCAAAGACAATGCATATATTATCAGAGTATGTTTTTGTTTGCATTTTGACCACAAGTATTGTGGTTAATAAGACATGATTCTCTGTAAAAGGTTTCAGTTTGGTGTTTTAACAACTTAACACCTGTTATGTTGCCAGATAAAAGGGGAAAACCCTATGATCATATTTTGGTACTAGTAAAGGAGGTCGTCCCATGATGTAAAAATATGATTTGCCCGTATTGAAATGGCTGTATGCCGTATGGACCTGAAAACTCAAATTCCTTGTACAAGAATACGGGGTAAACCTGTATGGGTCGACAGGTAGTATACACACGTACACCAGGGGTCCATAGAGAATAACGATGCGTGTTTGAAATACGTTTCTGTGGTTGAAGTTGAGATTTCCCACGCTGGGGGCATTTCCGTAGTTGAAACGCACAGGCCCTCGGTCGCAACAGAAGTTCGTGGTTGGGACGAAGAGGCTCGTATTTGGAACAGGAGTATCAGTCGTCGAAGTGAGGTCTGCAGAACACAGAGTGGAGGTCCACGGATGTCGCAGAGAAATCCTGTTGCATATCCAGAGGGCCACATTGTAAAAGTGCAGGTCTACCATTATGAGAGCAGAGAGATCAAAATTCGCAACAAGAGTTCCTGCAGCGTGTCGAGAATTGTGGTTTGTGTCACATCCCTGGCGTGGTTTATGGGTGGAGCAGCAGTAACTTCTTTATGCGGAGGTACAGTACGAGTGAAATAATCCGTAAGTCCACTGGAGCACGGAAATGCGACTCGTTTAGTCATCTAGATTTTCATGTTGGCAGTTTTAATGTTTACAGGTCAAACCTGTTCCTACCTGAATGGGCATGATCCACGTGGCAAAATATCTCGGTTTTTCGAGAATGCATCGTTAATGTATGGCACAATGTGTTTAAGTGCAGTAGCACCGTGATAATTGAGTAATTTAACACGTGACCTTATATTACCGAATGTTAAGGTATGCATAACGCAACTATTAAGACCAAAAAACTTGCTACCTTTTAGACAAGTTGCATGCTTAATGCAACGCACAGGCTTGTGTGCATACATCTTCCTATATGAATTTGCCTTATTAAACGATGTCCACAATGCATCCTCTGCATGCTTCCTGAATAAAGTCCAGTGGTACGTGACGATGCGCTGGTCCGCAATGGTGCCGGATTCATGCCGCAACATAAGGTGCCCTCTTCTACTCCTGCGCCATGGCTGCGATGACAGCCACATTGCGTTTGCTCAGCTGTTAATTCTTCTGGAAATATTATGCAGCAGCAGCAGAACGTTTGGCTTAGCAGTGCAGCTGTATTTAACAAGGGTGTGGTGTCGGTTTTGTGGTTGTGAATGGGCACGTTTTCCAGCCGCATGTATACCACAGACAAATATGCCATGTATAGCCTTAACAGACTGTTGTGGCAAGTTTTGTTATCGAGCATCTATGAAGGCCAGAACGACACACGACGGGGTGGGTGGACAGCACCACGCCCGGCCGCCTTTGTCTCTCCAGTGGCGATGTGTACACAACGGACCAGGAACTCATATGAGGCGAAGTCAACTTAGGTGAGGCTCAGGACCGGTACAGATACTCGTCACTGGCATTGGCCATGAGTGGGAATTTAACTCATTGAACTCGGGGTTCGCAGTGCAGCGCGCTAACCGCTACACTACCGTTCCGCCCCACACGCATACCCCAAACACACAGCACACAAGACACTATTGAACAGAGGCAAACACACAAACTCTGGAACACATGCAGACATATTTTCAGTCTTGATAGGACTGTTTGGAGAAGTCCTGTTAATGAGGACCAATTAATCTTGATTCTGACCACCCTATCCCACCGTGCGGAGTGTCCCCACTTGAGATAGACCACACGTTACAGGTACAGTACTGTACTCCGTTTTAACATCGTCTCAACCCAAGGGAATCATGCTTTTTGGTTCTTTCGGTAAAGTCACGTAGGTAGAAATAAAATAAAACAAATCACGACGTTTCGATCGCAACACAAGCAATTTTCATCAGGTGAAACAACCACAGCAAGGAAATCAGTCTCTCTGATACTGTAGCTCGATCGCCTTTAGCACAATCGAAAGGTTGGGAATTCAAATCTTGGCCATGGTTGACTTAGCCCATCGTTCTTCGGTAGAAAACAAGTACAGGTACCAATTTCATCAATGGATAGACGATCCCGTGCCATGGGTGCATGATTCGCAGATGCAGCACTTTGTACTAAACCCCAGCGACGGTTGTTACACGTACAAGCTGCTGTATATACCACTATTTATAAACACCTATAGTTGTCCTTGTATGCCCTGGCCGATCTCAAAGAATCTTGGCACCCCCCACTGTGCTTAATTGTGAAACCGCACACACACGTGGCGTCGCGACATGGTATGGAGGAAACAATCTCAGAATTCATTAATCAGCAGAACGTGCACGGTAATCAAAATCTTATCACAGTCAAATAGTCTCCGTAAAATATGCTTTTGGCGATGTCTTATTAAGTGGTTCGGCTATGGATTCTCACAGACGAGCGGGCAAGGCAGCCGCGGTGAGCTGGCTTCACATTCCACCCCAAACTCTGCGATCCTCCGTATGTTCAGGTGTTATCGGCCAATGAATGAGTGTTTACATGTGGAAGGAAAACAGCTCCTGGAGAAAACCCACGTGTATTAAGGCTTAAGGGGCAACACTCATACGGATGAAACAGGTGAAGTCCTTTTTACTGCATTCTCTTGGTTAGTCAAGGTATGGCACCTCGATTGTGCACAGGAAGGGAGTTTCACAACAATTGTGGTCGGCCTCAGCTCGCCTCCACAGTGCTGGATTACAGGCGTGTATAACCACCACAAAAGCATTTGCAACAGTTGCTTACATTGGTTTAGATGTTCCCTCTTTGACCGTGCACTAAATAAACATTACATTCCTTTGTGTGCAGCAAAGATTTGCCGTGCACAATATTCCATGGTACGCATAGAGGTGGCATCTACCAATAGACCAGACAGGGCTTTATAGAGTACATCCCCCTGGGCTTAAGGATGACTTACTCTAAATCATTAAACTACTGTCCGTGCCATGACCAATGTAGTCTATTAGTTTGCAGACCGTATAGGTTAACACAGTGAATCACTTATTTTGAAGTTGAATAAATGAATGTCTCCTTTAAATCGTAGAATACCCTGACATTTGTATTCCTAGATTTAATCATATATCTTAGTGAATAGGATTATTGGATTGAAATCCGTTTTCT
This sequence comes from Lampetra fluviatilis, assembly GCF_964198595.1. Lineage (NCBI taxonomy): Eukaryota > Metazoa > Chordata > Hyperoartia > Petromyzontiformes > Petromyzontidae > Lampetra > Lampetra fluviatilis. The sequence goes on along the minus strand of NC_136275.1, from coordinate 21,797,727 downwards.
TAACGCCGGATTGTTACAGTGTAGGTTACCTCTGAATTTGTGCAATGTTGAAAGAGAAAGCTTGAAATAATGTGACACTTGTTGGATTAAAACGTGCACGACCATAAATTAAACAGAACCGAGGTAACATCTTTCATGTGCGAGGTAACATCTTTCATGTGCAAGGCACAATTCACATGTTTTACACTGCACATTCGCTTATCTGTATTTCTCCTATTGGAGTGCACTCACATTAGCGCTGCACTGTACATCAGTGAAAAGGCCCATTTGCATCATTCTGGGGCTGCACTAAAGCTTGCCAGCTGCTTATACATCAGAAGTGAAAGTGAGAAAAAAGTGAAGAGGCCATACTGGGCGGTATGTGTCTGGGCAAATGCTAAGTGGCAGAGTGCATAACCTGGCCTCGAGCCGGATCCCATATCCTTAACTAAATTAATCCACCACACTTTAACAATAGCCCTATCCCTGCCCATAAATCTGACCCTAATGCCACCTCTCAAACTTAACTCGGCCCCATTTTCAGTCTTTGGTTCAGTTTTTACATTTGTTATTTATGGTTCCAAAGACAAGATATGCCGTGTAGCCTTTAACATACTGTTGGGGCAAGTGCTTTAGCAAGCACCTATTAAGGCCGACACATCACACAAGTGTGTACCTAGGTGCCTAAAACAGACCCCTAAGCAGCTTATACACTGCCAAGCCCCAGTTCAATGAGTGTGAAAGTGTCACTAACTTTAAGAGGCCTTGAACCCATGATGGGGGTTGAGCTGCTGTCAGACTTTTAAGACATTGGTGCCTGATCGGATTGTGGCAAGGTGACCTATGACCCGAGTACACCCTTGTAGCTGGCAGGGGCTGTCCTGACCTATGTGATACTGCCACTTGAAAAACAACATTCATATAAATTTACAAGCAAATTAAATCTGCACATAATGTATACACAGTCATCTAAATAAAATGCAGTTCAATTAAGTTATGTATTGCAAACCAGATAAAAGGCAACTGTAGACACTTGGCTATTCCATGAAATATACGACATTGCCATGTATTTCCACTGATGTGAATGCTTTTATTTGTATATTTTTTATTGGTATTGTTATCATTGTCATGATCTTTGTCAATGAAACTTGGTCGGAATTGTAGCTATCATAGCATGAATAAATGTTCATATAGACGGTTTAAGATCTTCAAATGAAAGACGCTGTGCCATAAATATAGGGCACTGATATTACAAATGTAATTAATTCTACATTCAGTTGACTTTCACATAAGTGGGAAATGCATTTTAAACCTGAAATTGAGTCCATAACTAATGGTAACCATTGTAAAATCATTGCAACCATTCACAAATTTAGTATTGCACATGTGCACACTTAAAAAGTTACCAAGTTGTGAACATGATTAAACATGGACAACATTACTTCTGTAGATTGCATGTAAACATTGTCCTACCTCTTTCCTTAAGCCAGGTGTCAAGAACCAAAATTTACAAGAAGATAATTTTTTTTCAAATTCGGTGAAAAACTCTGTTTCAGGAGCCGCAATGCATGCGAATACGAGTCACGAAACAGTCCTTAAAGAGCCGCATGCAGCTCCGGAGCCCAGGCTGCCGACCCCTGCCTTAAGCCTTTTGAGCCAATACAAAAAGTCTGCAGCAATTTCCTCCCCACTGTGCCACGGCAACCCTGCCTGCTGTGCACACACTATTTGGAGGAATGGTGACGCATACAGTATTGTTGCTGTTGAGAGCTAGCTCGGTGACGTTGGATGCCCTTGTTTGACTACCGTATTTATCTGGTGCTGTCCTTTTGGTCTTAATTGAACTTGTACATTTTCTTCTGAGGTTCAAGGACAATGCCGCCAACCCCCCCCCCCTGCCCCCCCCCCAAATAACTATTGTTTGTAGATATAGATTAAGTAAGGCTGTGTATCCTGGGCGTTCCAATGCGAGATTGCAATTTAACAATCATATTAAGAAGCAACAAAGGACCTGTTTTTGTAACTCCTAGAGGATGCTGGTACAGAACAATGGTACAGAACAATAATCTCTACCCTTACGATGCTTCTTCACTGTTTGGAGAGTGATCAGTCTTGTTTCCTTCATTCAGTCAACATTTATTGTACACATATGGCCCTGTTTAGTTGGGCCCAGGTCAAAGTAAAAACACCCATGATTGGAAATGGAATTTAGCTTTTTTTTCACAGAATGTGCTACTGGTGCTAAACTTTGTATCTTACCAGGTAAGGCCCACTGAGCTACTTTTTTTCAGAAGCGACCTGGCCACAAATGATAGCTCAACAAAGTGGCCAATCATGTGTAAATGTATATAATCCAAATACTGTAGACGCATGTTGATTCTAAATGTGGAGGGAAAACCCGGAGAACCCGAAGAAAATTGATGTAGGCTTTTGCTTAATATATTTTAAGGGCCTAACTTAACACAGCCTCTCCAGTGTGCTGTTTTAAGACACAATGGAGGTTCATCAATTCTACAGTAAAATAAAAAATGGACATCGATGTAGGGGACGTTTGCTGATCCTAAAATCAGCGATGCACTGCAATAATGACGCCCAACATTTGCGGCAAAAAATCATGGTAAAATCAAGATAACATAAAAAAATATATATTATTGTGTTATTAAAAACAAAAAAACTCATCACACAGACATGGAGACAGAGAGAGAAGCTTGGACATGGAGAGACATGGAGAGAGACAAAGATACCGAGAGACATCGATATACATAAAAGACAAGGAGATACACGTACATGGAGATGTACATTGCTGAACTTAATAACGAAAAGAAATAAACATTGTGCTTAAAAATATATTTCTAAAATGTGTTACATTTCTTGTGGCGAGGTAAATTCTATTAACAAAAGGAAGCAGCAGCCAGAAATGGGCTCTCCTTTGTCTCCTGTGATAGCGAATTTGTACATGGAAGATTTTGAAACAAAAGCAATAGCTTCAAGCACACTAAAACCATCTGCTTGGTTTAGATATGTGGATGACACATTGGTGGTCTGGCCACACGGCAAAGATACACTGAACGCATTTTTAAATCATCTCAACTCGCAAAACCCATCCATCCAGTTCACCATGGAAGTGGAAGCTGACAGAACTGTACCATTTCTGGATATTCTGCTCGGTCTGGGTCGAAATGGTAAAATAACACAGTGTTTACCGAAAAAAAACGCATACTGACACCTATCTGAATGCAGTCACACCATCACCCCGCGCAGAAATCTGCTCTTATCAAGACGCTCATTCATCGAGCTAAGAAACTGTCAGATGGTGACAGTCTGAGAAGTGAAATTCAACATGTTAAAGAAGCGCTGCAAATGAATGGTTACAATGATGCACAAATCAACAGGGCATTGGACACCAAAACCAAATCGAATATTAAGAGCATTAAAACTGCCCAAGTAATTAAAACGATAAAAAATACCGTACATTGCGGGAGTAACTGATAAACTAGCCAGATGTTTGGAAAAACCAAACATCCGAGTCAGATTTGACACGGTACATGAAATACAGAAATTTATATCTGGTACAAAATATGTATTACTGAAGCTATCAACAGAAGGTGTGTACAGGATTAACTGCACGTGTGGTAAATGTTATGTTGGGCAAACAGAACGAATGATCGGCACGAGACTAAAAGAACATCAGAGAAATATGAAATTCTCCCAAATACAACTGTCAGCAGTAGCAGAACACACATGCCAACAAGAACACTCAATTGATTTTGATACTCTTTGGTTCTTTCGGTAAAGTCACCCTTTATAGACTCTTGTTGTCAGCAGCTCTTTCTCCTATGTCAGCGGTTGTCCTGCTGTATCGGTGCAACCTGATGAAGGTCCCTTGTGTGGCGATCGAAACGTCGTGTTCTATTATTTCTTATACCTACGTGACTTTACCGAAAGAACCAAAGAGTATGGATTCCTGCAGTTACGAAAGCTTCAAATCAAGATTGATTTTGATAATGTTGAAGTTTTGTGCAAAACTAGCTACGACTGGCCAAAGACTAATTAGAGAATCTATCGAAATTGAAATAAGTCAAAATAACTTTAACCGTTCGGATAGCTACCGCCTCAGTGTTGCGTGGAAGCGAATCATCAAATAATACATTATTTAAATGCATGCCCAGAAAGGGCAGCGTACTTCAATAGGGATTACCGTTGTTAGGCCTATTTTGATAAACACAATATACAGGAAGTACAAGTGCAGAGGGCTCGCATAATGCACATACATAATGTACGTTGCCTCAGTAATCCCCCCCCCCCCCCACATTGTGCAAGAGCGCAGAAGCGTGGTCACCACATCTACGCCTCTATATAAGAAACGAAACAGTAAGACTTCTCCACAAATCTGGCTTTCGCCTGATGAAGCTAGCTGTAATTACCGTACTGGCAAAACGACGTACTCCGATTGTAAATGTTGTGGCTTGGCTCTCCAACACACTGGTGTGCTGTACTAGTGACGAATTGGCATGTTCTGTTTACGTGACAACCCTTACTAGTTGGATGTGTAGAGTAGTGGCGGGTTTTAACGACACATTTATATATTTCATCCAGAAGTGGACTGATCATGGCTTATTATGATTCCCAAGGTTGTTAGGTCTATATAGACCTGAGGTAGAAATGAAATGTGTTTGAAACATTTTGTAAAAAGCATGGACACATTTGTTATGTAGACTGGCTTCAAAAGCTTTCAGCAGAACAGTTGAGTGCGAGCAAAAGTTGTGCCAAGCTCTGGAGATGGACAATTAATGGACTGAAGCATTCCTATGAATACTATCCTTCATTCAATTACACCAGGAAAACCTCATTGTGTTTTAAGACTGATTTACTGAAGAGAAGGGTCCTGCATTCGGATATTTGGCCAATGGCTGGTTTATTAACTGTTTTTGGCATGTTTGGAGAAATCTCACACACGCATGGAATTAGACTCAAAAGTACGTGATGGTAGCAGTGTCCTACTTGCTGTATTGTCTTTTTATGACCACCCACAGCCATGTAGGTTCAATGTACCAATGCACATAACTTTCTTTGTAGGACTATTAATTGGTACATGGTAAAACCGGTACTTTTTTCACTGGAGGGATCTCTTGTGGGTATTTGGGCTGCTCTTTCATGTTGACGAAACGTTTTGGAAGAGGTGGCCATACTCCATATTTTACAGGCACAGATGCTATATATCAGTCCATAATAGAGTTTTTGTCGGGTTAGATCGTGTAAATATATCAATGTGTCGTTAACACCCGCCACCACCCGACACAGCCAACTAGTAATGTTTGTCACGTAAACAGAACATACCAATTCGTCACTAGTACAGCACGCTGGCGTGTTGGAGAGCCAAGCCACAACATTTACAATCTTAGTACGACGTTTCACCAGTAATTACAACTAGCTTCATCAGGTGACAGCCAGATTTGTGGAGAAGTCTAACTGTTTCGTTCCTTATATAGAGGCGTAGATGTGCAAGAGCGCAGAAGCGTGGTGGCGGGTTTTAACGACACATTTATATATTTACGCGATCTAACCCAAAAAAAGCCTCTATTTTGGATGATATTGGTCTCGAAAGCCTACGTGTGGATAGAGGTGAGGCGGATTTAAGAAACTTGCCCCATTGTTTCAGCTGCTGCGGCAAGAGATTGAATCAAACTGGTGACCTCTTGATGGTCCAACATGCCAACCATTACACAAATGCAGCTCTGTTAGTTTCTCATTGGAAAAGGTTAAATGTTTGTTTTTGCAAGACATTTCTATTTGAGCGGAAAAGCGGTAACTTATTATGTGCAAGCATTGAATGACCTATAGTAGTTGTCTGGGACCCCTTGGGGTTTACACTTGCACCCAGTCCCAGCCCAGCCTCTCCCGACCCAGTCAGCTGTCTGCTGACATCGTGTGTGAATGTGCATCCGTGCATGTTTGCGCACCATTATTTATTTATTTGATTAGACAATTGAAACCGACGGCCGACTTGACTTACGAGTTGGTGGTCCTTAGAGTTTTAGACGTGACCACGCATGTGGTCACTGTATAAGGGTGTGTGCAGGGTGTGGTGGTGCACTCTTTAGCACGTGGCACTTGATCTAGGGGTCAATCAAAATTAAAACCAAAATCAGTCGGAGCAGCATTGTTAGCTGAAAGTAGGATTGCTTTCGTGCTGCGTCGTTCAATAACGGTACAGTAATGCTGCAGCAATTATATTTTTTACAAAAAAGAAAAAAATGCACGTTGACATCTACTCCCATTTAGTCCAAATTACCAAGCAATAAGAACAGGTACAACTGCATACATGGTGTTGTTGAAACAAATGGAGAAATTAACAGTTAATTTTAATTTACAATATTAAGTTTCCATTGCATCTGAGATGCAGGAATCATTTCAATATAATATCTGAGAGAAAGAACATCTCTTGGGCCTAAGAGACCTTTCCAGCAACTGGAAACGGATGCTCAAAAACGAGCATTCGAAGCTGGTGTTGCAAGATTTGCAAGATACCCAGTAGCAAGATGGGCATATTGGGAAAGGGCCACTTTGGGGTTCTTTCAAGAAGGCCAGTGCATCTGCATTCTCAGATATCCTTGGCAGAATACAGTGGCTCTCGACTTGAGACATGTTGGCTGTGAGAATTCGAAGCCTGTGGGAAAAAAGTGGTTCTCCCTTAGGTCGACTCGGCCTAAAGTGAATACCTGGTACGGTGTATACGCCAGGGCAATCAGGAGCTCAAAGGCTTTTGGGTGTTTGACGACTGGATGTAACAGGTCCTCTCCAACTGTATTGGCTTTACAGTCCAAACGGTGATTTGAGGAATCTGTGTGTGTTTAACGCTGTGCAGGGATGAATGCTGCAGTGAGGGCGGTGGTGCGGATGGGCATCTACGTTGGAGCAAAGGTCTACTTCATCTATGAGGTACTGTGAAAGACTTGGCCTCACACAAGTTTGGGTTCTCGGGTGGCCACGTCTCCATTTTCAGTTGTGTTTGTTGTGTGTGCAAATGAGCACAATGAACCCTTCAACTGAGGCATGTGGATCCAATACTCACATAGTAGCAATTGGTATTACTTGAGGGTTATTGCCCACATGATAAGAAAATTGAATTCCCACTACTGGCAAAAAGCCCTGAAAGTCAAGCTTCTCCCGGCTCAAATGAGCAAATCAGTACTGCTCGTCCGTGTTGGACACCTGACCTGCTCGTGACATTCCATATTCCTGTGATGCAGTCGTACCATGGAGTGCCATTAACTTATTACAACATGCTACTGACTCTATTAACTCCGTGACGGTAAAACATTTATTTGGACCCTGACCAGGATTTGAACTTGGCACGTCTGTGAGTCGTGTGCTCTGGCCACTTCCATCCGGTTGGATAAGCTATCGCTTTAGCAGTGATAAGTAGTATTTTCTTTTTGGTTCTTTCCTGGACTTTATTAAAGTTCTACTTGTTCTATTATGAAGTTTACCTTTGATTCTTTCACTTGTCACTTGGTATTTGTGTACATTTCTACACATGAATTGTCAACCGTTATAATTTAAGGCCATTCTGAATTTGTACATGTATGCTACTGATATGAAATTCCAGCTATTGTGTATTTCTACTGATAAACTCGTAGAGGATGCAAGCGGTGAGTTATGCTCGTGTTTTCAAAGTGCAATTCTCTATGGTATATGTAAAAGGCATTGTGTAGCCAAAGGCAACACGAAATGGAAACATGAGCAGTTCAGAAACAAAGCTGCGTGCTGGAGAGCCACCGTGTTCCCATTCATTCCGATTACACGAGTCGACCATAGTGCACTGTGTTAACCATGTGTAAGGACATTTTAGATGCACTAATTAACACTGGGAAATGTAATCAGTTATCTGCAACTAGTGTACAAAATACAATTGACATGCAATTGTACACTTGCATGTATGGAATTCGGTGAACCCATGGGAGTGGATGACTTGGTCGTTACACATTGCTCTGCCAAGGCTTGCGCTCTCTCTCTTGTTTTCACATTTTACGATTTTTTTAACTCTTCAAGCCGATTAGAATATCTCTTCAGCCTTCCACATCCACGAGCCTGAGCCTTGCACCTCTACTTCATGATGATGGACTCGGATTAAACCTTGCGGTAATACTTTGAAATAATTATACAAAAGTAAATATGGTACATGGGCAGTAATTATATTGTGTATTATTAATTGTCAATTAAATCTGTGGGGTGTTTTGTGAAAAGGTTACATAAATGTAGAGTCATGTTTTAGAGTGACGAGTGGTTTGCCATTGCTCATCACTGGATGGCCACTCGTTCGTTCTCTTGTATAGCGGTGGTTGCACGCACGTTAGTCCTTCAATATTTTAAAATGTCATCGCGCGTTCAGTTATGAACTAAAACATCACAGTCTATAATACCCAAAAAAAAATAATTGTTTTGTGAAGTAATTCATAATTGGGCTTAGACAATTAACTCCACATTTGAGAATCTGATTTAATTCTAGATTTGAAGCTTTCGTGACTGCAAGGATTCATACTCTTAGGTTTGTTTGGTAAAGTCACGTAGGTAAAAAAAAATGAAAATAAATCAATTGATTTATTTGGCAACCAGAATTTAATCACCTCTGGGTAATTTGTCTCTAAGTGAGATCCGCTTCCTTGAATTTATTATCGGGGGTTTTAAGTTCTCAAGAACTGTGTGAAACTCTCTGAGGATTGACAAAACACCAGTGGTCGGTTGCATAATTATATCTGAAGTGATATTTTTCCCTAATTTGCAATGTAAATTGGTGTGTCCTTTAAGGGGGCAATTTCACTTCAGGAAGTGTTATGCAACTGTATACAGGGCCTTAAAAGTACCACAATAGACAGATAAAACATCTATAGTGTCGCTGTACAACTTGGAGCACACTCTGCCTCTACCAAGAAGATGTGCACATTTACACGTAGACTGGCTGCTTTCGCCTTCATTTGTGATACAAATCAATGATCCTTATCCATTGAATTGGTTTGGAGAGCAAGCCGCGCTTGAAAGTGTAAACGAACTGTCTTTGAGTGGCGTTATAAATAGCACTGGTGGGTTTGCTTCTAGTCTTGCCTTTTGAAAGTCATTAGTATTGCACTGCCATAAAGTTGGCATGATCTCATAATGAATCGGTCAAGTTATCATGTTTTACTTCTAACGACGGTTGTGTTAGATAATGATCAAGTTTGAAAGGAAGCGAGAATTGTCATTTTATGGAGTGGAATTTTACTGCATTAGTAAAGTCAAATATTCTGCTCAGATTAGTACTGCGGTGATTTGTTAAACATTTCAGATTCCCATGGAATGGACCAGTCTATTCAAAATTACAACTGTTGTATGTATGTTGAACTTCGTTCACTCCGTATGTAGCCAGCCGTGATAATCAGAGGTGCAAAATGAGGTGTTGTTCATTCCCTACAAAGTGGTATTTATTTTAGCAATCCGGAAGGGAATTAATGATAGGCTGAGTCAGTGTAAGGCCTGGATTTGAACTGGCTATGTCATTGATTGCGAATCATGTGCTCGGAACACAGCACAACCATTCCAGATTTGGATTGGAAATACGTCTTTAATTAAATTCTCTGACAATCAATGTCAACTGAAAGTTACATTGCATTGCACTTTCGACTTGACATCAACATCGATGGTGCACCCAACATTGAATATTGCATGGCTGGTTTTACAGTTACTGGATATTCAGGAACTCAAAAAGAACAGCAATATAAGCGGATGTGCCTGCTCAGGAACTGTAGACCCTACTTGCTAAACAAATCCTCTTTCCTGTTACAGTGGAACACCCCCCCCCCATGAATCCGACCTCGTGGTGCCGTGGTAAGAGCGTTTGACTCGCAATCAGAGGGATAATAATTATAGTTCTCGTTAGGAGTCTTCTAAAGCTGTATCTCCCCCCCCCCCCCACAGGGTTCACTTATTACGTTCCACGTGATGAGAAGTTGACAGTGGTTGCATTATGAAGGAATGAGCCCCCTGCCATAGGAATATGGATGTTCTACTGCAACTCAAATATACCAGCTCCACCCCACTTTTGTTTCTGAAGGGAAACACTTTGAATGTTGCTTCTGTTAGATTTATAAACAATAAACAGATTAAATAAAGTGCTGACCTTCACTTACGGACAAACGCAGTTCAATCTTTAAGATGATAAGCCCCGCAGAAATGTAATTGTTTGTTCACAGCGTGGGAAATAGGAATAGGTTTCACCCTCACAAAGGCTCATCGGTGAGTCATACCGAGCTACAGACTACCAAGGAGAACGCAGCGTTTTATATAAGCGAGAGTGTCACGGATATATTATGGGACCTCTAAAAGTTGTAACAGTATGCGACTCACTCATTATAATGTATGATGGCCACAGGGTTATATATATTGGAGTTGCTGACGTTTTGTTGTGTAACATTTGTGAAAATTATGCTGTGTCTCTGCCAAAGCACTGTCAATAAAATAAGAATCCTAGTCAGTGCTGGCTGGAGCACAATCAATCGGTCACCATGGCCTCTGTTGTTGATGCTACCAGACCAAATCATCACTTGCTTCTTTCTGTCACACCTTGCAACTGATACACAGTTCATATACAACCTCAAAAGCCTGCTCCTAAAAAATCCTACCAGCTGGCTTTGTCTTCTCCTTGGTATCTAAATTCCGTATACCCACTCACATGCCATTCCTTGTAATCTGCTCTTCTGCATTGTATTAATGTACCCGACTTGTTGTAGTGTTTACTTTATTTTCTTATCGTGTTCCAATCCTGACTTAAAGCTTACGTGACTGCAGGAATTCATATTTTATGGGTCTTTCGGTAAAGCCACGTATCTACATATCTACGTGGCTTTACCGAGAGACCCAAAGAATGTGAAAATCTACTTTTACGTGAAAAAGTCTACACTTAAGCCAATTCTATCCTTTTGATGAGGATATTCTGTTCGCAGCTGAGCTCGAATGCATTCCTTTGTTGACTCCAGTAAGATCAGGTTGCATTCAAACTTTCTGACTTCGTAATCAGTTAAGACCAAGTGGAGTGAATGGAATGTATTTAATTTCCCTGAGCGTTCGCCTTTATGAACAGTGCAGGGGATTTTGTGCAAACTTGGCTTCGTTTTTTTTCTGAGCCATAATTTGGCATTTGTGAGCAAAATGTCATGGAAACTGGATGTCAGGTAATTAAAGGCATTTCTGCCTTTGTTTCATTGAGCATAGTTCCTGGCAGTGGCATTTCCTGGCAGTACAGTAGCAGGATTAAAATTATAATATAACAGCTTTTGTGTCAATATGCTAATTTATTTATGTGAGAATATTCATGGTTGACGTCATGCCACATTCTTCCAGAAAAATTGGGCGCTGCACGTTGGTTAACAACACGGGTTTATTAGTATGCACCTCACATCCTTACCACTGTGCCTGCTCAGAATGATGCAATCCCATTTTTGTGACGATCACTGTCCTGGCCTAACCTCTGTTGTATTTTTTTCATAGACAGATATGTTATTATATTCAGAAGTGACCTTGAATATGGGGAGTGGGGGGGGGGGCGTTTTGTGACTAGCAAATGGACAATTCCCAAAGTTTAATGACATCAAAGAGTATAATTTTATCTTTAGATTAACCTATGTTTTTGTGTAACCTAGGGAACTGTTGGTTGCTTTGTGTAATATTGTAGTGCTACGCTTGGATCTCACCATGAACGTGTGGTTTGTAAAATATGGTTTTAAATTTGTACTGTCGCTTGTGACCTTTCTAAGAATAGGTCAAGCTTCATTAATGCGGCCAAGGATCCCAATTAGCCTGTATTTTTAGAGATATATATAGTGGCTCTAATTTGGTTACTATAACCACGAGTCCTTATAGCTTAGATTTATATTCGGATTGTTCATGTCATTAGATTGTTTTAATGTTATTGACAATTGCATCCAAAAAACGTATACAAATTAATCATGTTGGCTGCACGTATGGAAACGTGTAATAATTGATGACGTTGCAAAGCTACGTGCAGAATGACAATGAACAAAGCAAAAGGTCCCTAAAGCAAATTCGTTAAACAACCGGAGATATGTCAGAGTGACACATTTGAAACGAGACAGCAGTGTTTTAATCGGTTACAATTTTTTGCTTATTATGACGTATGGATCGGAAAGTAAAAATGTGCAAAAAAGCGGGGAGAAATGCATGCTTGGAATTACATTGACCGAGAGAAAGAAGAGCACACGGATGAAAGTACGCGCACATGTTAAAGATACATATTGTACTGGCATTGACAGGACTCGTTGCAAGAAGTGATGATGGCCATTGGTTGAGAACAATTATGGGCACGGCGGTCAGGAGAAGTACTGCGTCCAAGATAGGTCTCCCGCGGAGAGGTGGAGCACAAAGCACCTGTCTGGGTCTTTTTTGAATGTCATCAAACACTCCACACCCTGAACTCTCCATGCACACTGGGGCAGTTGTGGAGAGAGTGGAGGAGTGCCTTTACCTTGGCAGTGTGCTCACGACCAGTTTGGACAGCGGAGATGTCGCTTTGAATCAGTCGATCAGCATTATCTTTTCATTGTCTGTGTAATACTGTGTGGAAGCTCCTAGCCTCTTGCTCCACGTACATTTTTGGGTCTCTACTAAAATTATGCCCTCTCTTGTTTATACTTCGAAAACATGGACCCCTTTGAAATAATACTTGTCGAACTTCAACATTAATTCTATCCTGGGTTTCATCAGGCTACATTGTGTTAGGAGTTCACCCATCCTTGATATATCAGTGAATTCCTCCGTTAGGCGAGGTTGTGTTGGCCAGCATCTCGAGCCAAGCGGCTTCTGATAGAGGGGGCTAAACAGGCATGGTACAGGCTGGAAAGGAGATGGGCTGATGTATATCGGAGGATTTGAAACTGATTTAAATTCCTAATAACTGGTACCAAGCAGTGTCAGCTTCTGTAGAGGAGTCCTGAGAATGATGGTATTGGACAGTTGGAGGCAGTCGCCCTCCAACAACAACGGAGGGCAGTGGAGCAACATTCACAAAAATGAGCAGAGTACCAGGTGACTAAATTACTTAAAGCTAGCATATTGGGGAGCATAGGCGTGGCATTTGCCAGTTATCTCAGTCAATTAACCCATAATACCTGAGTCTGTCCTGTGACATGCCACTGAGCCTTCAACACTTCACACGGCCTTAAAAGTGCACCTAGCCTGGCACAAGCGCTGTTGTGACATCACCCTCACTTAGTGATGAATGGTGGCTGCTGTTGTGTGTGGACGAACGTTGGTATAGTAATTTGTGTACGCGTTATGATCCTGATCATCGTTATTTGATTACCGGCCATACATTTTTGTGGCAGGTGGTAACTAAACCTGTACTGGGTCTCCTTTAAGTTGACTTGGTCTTAAATGTGTGAACATCGGCATAAACAAGTCCGGATGTGGGTTTAGCCACATGGCTCGCTTGAATGTCATACTAGCCTTACTAGTTGTTCCCTAGCAGCACCTGCTCCAAAAGTCTATAAAGTTAATGGGGGACCTTTGTCTGTCTGTGTGTGTATATGTGATCGGCAGGGCTACCAGGGTATGGTGGATGGAGGGGAGCACATCCAGGAGGCTTCGTGGGACCGTGTCTCCAGCATCCTGCAACTGGTACCAATACATGCTCGCACACGGTATCCACATCGTGACCCCCACAGACTTCGTCTAGAAATACTTGCACAAGTGCCTGAGCCATGAGCAATATGCCAATGCTTATTGCACAGGGACATTGGTATGGAAATTAATGAGTAGTGGCTCACCTGTGATTAAAGTTAGATTGTATGGGAATTTCACTAACATTCCATGAAAGTGCACATGCCTCTAATAATGAGAGTCCCATCGTGTGACACCTGTTACCACATCCGGACACGACAAATGTAACTCTCATCTATGGTCTCCCACAATACCTTAACTCCAGATCACGTGAATATACTGATCTCATTCCAATCCTGGATGAATTTGTGTTTAGTTTGTTGTCCTTCCCCTGCACCTCCAATTAGCACGGTTGGCTACGTATGGTGCGAAAGAAGTTCAACATGAATACATACATCATCTTCACGATCATCTGTGGACTCGCTCCTGCCTACCTCTCCCCTCTCATCTCACTTTATTCCCCTCCACACTGTCCTACCTCTCCCCCCCTCAAGCCACTTTCTTTCCCCCCATACAGGCTCTCTGCTTCACAAAACAACGTTTTCTGTTGAAGTCCTCCCAGTCAGCATTTGGCTTGTTGTGGAAGATTGCTCATTCTTCTCCTTTGTTATCCATACAGTCTGTAAATCCCTTAACCTGGCCTCCCTTTCCCCAGTACAGATGCCCATGTTTGTGCGTACATATGCACATGTTTCTGTGAATATATGCGTGTATGTATGTAGGTGCTCGCTAACAGCACTTGTCCCAACAGTCTGCTAAGGCTATATGGGGATATGTGTCTTTGTGAGGAGCAGTGGTGTAGCGGTTAGTACGCTGCACTATGAACCCAACTGCCAGAGTTTGATTCCCGCTCATAACCAACACTGTGACGATTGCCTGAAACAAACCTGGGCCTCTCCTAGGCCGATTTGGCCTCAAATGAGTACCTGATGCAATGGTGTGTAAACATTGCCACTCAGGAGACAAAGGTGGTCGGGCATGGTGCTGGTCACCCACCCCCTCATGTGCCATGCCGGCCTTCAAAGGTGCTCGCTAACATCACTTGCCCCAACAGTTTTGTTAAGGCTCTACGGGGGGGGAACTTTGTCTTTGTTTTGCATACATATGGGCGCGTGTGTGTGTGGACTGCAGGGCGGCACGGTGATCGGCAGTGCTCGCTGCAAGGACTTCCGCGAGCGCGAGGGGCGGCTGAAGGCGGCATTGAACCTGGTGCAGCGTGGCATCTCAAACCTGTGTGTGATCGGCGGTGATGGCAGCCTCACGGGGGCCAACCTCTTTCGCGAGGAGTGGAGCGGCCTGCTCGAGGAGCTGGTCAACAACGGTGAGAGCGCGAGCAAGCGTGTGTGCGTGCGTGTGAAGTTTGCATCAGTGAGTGTATGCTAAGGTCGGCGTTGCTCTGTTAGGGGAAGTATGGTATGACTATCTATAGCATGCTATAGCACGTCTCAAAAATACCACGGATCTAAGCACGAACCTGGCTGATACTCATTTATGAACGAGATACTGTAGGGGAGTCCCAATGTATGTTAAGATAAAACGGCCCACTTATGATCTTTATGGCTGGGTTCGAATGCAGGTGTTTGCTAACAGCACTTTCCTGTATTATAAATATTTGTATGTACACTCGTGTGTGTATACAGTATATGTGTAATGGGTTCAATCAGGGCGCACACTAGAAATTGGAGGCAACACGTTTATTAACTAACGGGATAACGACATAAGGTGGTAACCTACACTTAGCTATATACACTTGGAGTAGATGGCTATTTACATTCTGGACGGGGCAACTACTAAATCGGACCAGGTCAGCCAACACGCTGCCTGGTCCACGTGTGCGACGCCCGGAGACCGAAGACCACGACGACAAAGGTTTTATCCCAGCCAGGATGAACCCCAGCCCCCCCCGGGGCTCGGCCTTTATCCTTACGGTGTGGCCAGGCCCCGCCCTTGGCCACGCCTCTTTTTCCAGATCCTTCGTGAGGGTTCAGGGCCCACCTCATGTGTTCGTCTCATCCTCAACCCTGGTCCCCGTTCGCACCTCATCCAGTCACGTGCCCCCTCGTGTTTACCCAGCCTCTCCCCTGGTATTCCCATCTGGTGCCAGGGAGAGGCTCTGCCCATACAGTACCACCCACACGGTACTATCGCTACACAACATTACCCACATCAATTACACCACATATATGTTAGGTGTGGTGGTTTATTGTTTAGCACATTGCCTAAACACTTGGTTAACTTCCTGGCCATGGATAACATCAGTGGCATCAGTGGTACGTTGTATCTCAGGCTGTTCTGTGTCTCCCCCCAGTGGACTGTCTTAAATGTGTGCCTTGTGTGGTGGGAAATATTCACACTGGAAAGGCCGAGGTAGCTGGGTGTTGGTTCTGGTTACATCAGAGCCTCTGTATTGAACGTTGGCTATAATAAGTGTTTTCTAATAACTTGCATTTTATGTTCAAATAAACTAAATGCCAGATTTTGTATTTTTTAGTAATTTGGTAATATATTGAGCACATTTTTTATTAAAACAACAGACTATCAAGTAGAGCTCAGAGTATAATCTAGGTCCTCGTTAATATCGCTTGAAGATTCTCCTCTCTGCCAAAAGAATCGTAACATTTCTATGGCTAGCTGTGGGCTGCCAATGGGAATGAGCACTGTTCCTCACTCATTTGAGCATGGAAACACCTTGATGTTTGTCTTAGTTTAGCAACAATCGGCCCAGCCGCAGACTGCGAAGTCTGGGCAATAGAACTGAATCGCAGTAGGGGTCCCGTAAGTTGTGGCAGAAGGGAGATCATATTTCTGCTGCTGCTTTCCCCACGGGCAGACCAGATAACGGGGGAGATGGCACAGAAGTTCACGCACCTCAACATTGTGGGCATGGTCGGCTCCATCGACAATGACTTCTGTGGCACCGACATGACGATCGGCACGGACTCGGCACTGCACCGCATCATCGAGGTGGTGGACGCTATCACAACCACAGCGCAGAGGTAACGTATGCATGGACGCGCACGTGTTTACGGAGATTGGGGTGCAGCATGCAATGCAATGCGGTTTTAATGCATCGCTCACACACTCACGGATGAATACATTCAGACCTAAGCACAGCTCACAACACATCGCACGAGTTCGTCACCATGTTGATGCCAACCCTTAGCAAAGCACTCGGCGCAAAGGAAGATAGAGCTCATCACATGTGTGCACTTATATGCACATTCACGTAGGCTGGATACAGTACAATGCAGTTTGGGATCTGTGTGGGCAGACAATTAAATTGTTATTTGGGTTGTTTTAGTTTTACCAAAATAAGACCAATCTGTGGCAACGTGTCAGTTAAAATGTGCTGCTTCAGACACATGCTAAATCATATTAAAATCCATCTATGTCATTCAAAGAATGAGCACAGCCGTCATGGGTTTAAAACTTCTAGACATGATGTTGAATTACTTTGGCTTAGTATGGCTGGGTTCCACCATGCGTTGCACATCCGTGGCATCGTAGTGTTCCAAGCCTCCATCTGTATTGAAATTTATGTCAGTCCTACATTAGTGGTGTTCGTGGTTTGTCTTGTCACTCTGGAGACTGAGATCGATGATCGATTTTCGGTCGCCGCGTTCACGGCATTCGTCGGGATTTCTCACTTAACAGTGGGCTTTGTGAAGGCTGCCATCTTCCACTTCACACATTAGTTATGCCACTAGAGGGCGGCATAACATAATTGATCACGGATTTCAGTTTTTCTCATTAAATGGAATTCCTTCATGTTTGAAGTTCGGATATCAATCTAAAATCAAGAGCAATTTTCTTGGTTGCATCTTCCTTTGAGCATCTCAATACAATTGTATCTTCAGATGCACTGGAGGAGATGGTAGAGAGGCTCCATTCAACCAGTCTTATGCCTTCTCTAGGATATCAGAAAATCTTATGGCAGTGCTCATCTCCTATGGCCAACATTTCTAACCAATAGTTGAAACTGTATAATCCTATAGAAGTAGCGATGTTATCTATTGAACAACCACTGTTTGAAATCCTACAAAGTGGTACCTTTTTAATGGGTGCTGGAGAGATGAAGCAATAGAGTTGACTTCTGACCAGGAATTAAACTGTAGTCAGGCGCTGCTATAGCTTGACCCAAAAAACGTGTTTTTAGTTAATACTAGTAACGATTCATATTGGGAAAAAAGTTTCTTTCCATGTGACTAACAAATTGTTTTTTTTGTTTCCAGCCACCAGCGCTCCTTTGTCCTGGAGGTGATGGGCAGACACTGCGGGTAGGTGTGAGTGCCTGCATGCATGCAAGATACATGTGCTTATTATGTGCATAAACCATCACGCAAACTCTGGTTATCCTCGCAGCAGCTTTTGGCGAACCATCGAACAAAGACAATCACTACATCGTGCGCTTTCAGGTATGCTTCTGCGGCCGTCTAGAACGTTCTTCCGATATTAGGCAGCCACTGGAGCTATGCAATTTTGAATATAGGTTGAAAATTCATTTCTTTAGAACTGCTTTTTGTGTTTAGTTTGTTGTCCTTCACCCGCACCTCCAATTAATGAACTGAACTGAACTGATTATCATGGTTCTTTACGTACGGTGCCAAAGAAGTTCAACATACATACTTACATTATAGTCTTTTAATCACTGAGTCTTGCAGGATTCTTTTCCAAGAGGATTCCTCTTTGGAAGTTTGGCCAATTTAGTTTTTTGGTATGTTTAATCGTACGTGTACAGTATAAGCACAT
This sequence comes from Lampetra fluviatilis, assembly GCF_964198595.1. Classification (NCBI taxonomy): domain Eukaryota; kingdom Metazoa; phylum Chordata; class Hyperoartia; order Petromyzontiformes; family Petromyzontidae; genus Lampetra; species Lampetra fluviatilis. The sequence goes on along the minus strand of NC_136275.1, from coordinate 21,779,292 downwards.
GTGTGCGTGCATGTGTGGAGCAGTAGTTCGTGCACTGTGCTACAATCCAATCATCTGGGTTCAGTTCCAGGCAGTAGATAAGAAATGTGGAAAGCACCATGTGGGTCTTTCCTAGGTTCAGTCAAACACAAATTATTTTATCTGGTGCAGTGTTTGAACATAAAAAATCAGGCTAAATGGCATTTTGTTGCATTTGTCTTTTGTGTTTGTGCATGTGCAGATACCTGGCACTGGTGACAGCGCTTGTGTGTGGTGCTGACTGGACTTTTATTCCTGAGTGCCCTCCCGAGGATGGATGGGAGGACAAAATGTGCAGCACGCTGTCCGATGTGAGCACCACATGAACGTCAGAGCAGATTAGTGGCGGCCCATAAGCACAGATTGGGTTAGGTGGGGCTGTGCATAGAATGCTCGATCGTAATTGAACGATCGCTGTGCAATGCCAGCATCAATAGGTGCTCACTAACAGCACATGTCCTATCAGTCTTGTCCAGCTGACCAGGGATGTTATCAGAAAAAGAGTAAAGCATCCTTGCCACGAACATTTAATATTGCATTTCATTTTAAGTTCGAGACCCCAATTGTTATGGTCTAACACGCGTAATGCAAGGTATCCTCTATGGACACATAGGCTGTGGCATATATACATGCATGTTATAGCATATCAGGTTCTGCACTTGTTGATATAAGAGAAACAGGTTAGAGAGGCAGCTGTGACACTTACTACATGAGCATGTGTGGTGATTTTAAGCGGTTGCATGTTTGTTAAATATGTGAATCTTCTGCTCTGTGCCCTGGAGATGAAAGTTCAACCGTTAGATTCGTAAAGGTGTCTTAGGATGGCTCTGCAAGTCTTGGGCATTAACATTGGAATCCAAGGATTATAAAGGTGCTTTGGTGTGCTTTTGCAAACTTCAAGAAATTAATATTTAACTTTAATAATACAATGGATGCTTTCGTTTGTGTGTATGAACTTTGGACATGTATCTTAAGCCTAAAACATAGAAAGTGCCTGAGGGTAACTTATTGAACATCACTAATTATAATCATCCTAAAGGTGCCTTAATCTGGCTTTTTCGCTTACAAATGTCTGCAATAGACTCTGAAGCCTTATAATTGTACATTGTTTCTCTACGTGTAGTTAATAGTACATCACAATGTCATTATAACTGCTTCTGCCTTGAGTGGTCACAAAACAGATGCTCAACAGGTGCCATTAGCTGTATGTGTATATACGAATATCTCATTACTCCTACGCGTGTGTGTATATATATATGCATATGTTGGTACATCTCAATTTTTGCTGCAGACGCGGGGCCGTGGAGTGCGACTGAACATCGTCATCGTGGCGGAGGGGGCCATTGACCGGCATGGCAAGCCCATCACCTCTGACTCCATCCGACAGGCGAGGAGGGAGCATTGTGGTTCCATGGATGATATTACATCTCTATAGCAAAGCTCAACACTTTTTTTAGCAACACTGCTGAATATATATGTATGTATGAAGTTAATTATAAGCATCAGACCCTTAGTGCAAAAAAATGGCACCAAATAGCAAAAGTAGCCACAGAACAGTGTGCCTCTTTCAAATTCACCTCAGTGCATTGTGGTGAATTTCCAGATGGAGAGACTCCAAAAAATGCATCTTGTGTTGATTTGAAGCCTTCGTGAATGCAAGAATCGATACTCTATTGGTTCTTTCGGTAAAGTCACGTAGGTATAAAATAAAATAAATCACGACGTTTCGATCACAACACAAGCGGTCGTCCTCAGGCGGAAAAAATATAATCCAGCAGTGGAACCACTGAACCAGCGAGAGAGCAGTTTCAGTTGTAGCAACAGTTGTAGCTGGTCTCGCTAGTTCAGCAGTTCCACTGCTGGATTATATTTTTCCCGCCTGAGGACGACCGCTTGTGTTGCGATCGAAACGTCATAGTATATTTTATTTTATACCTACGTGACTTTACCGAAAGAACCAAAGAGAATGCATCTTGTGTGTGATCTAGGCAGGGTTTTCACATTGAGAATGCAAGTGGCTGTGATGTCACCAGAGGGCACTTTGGCTGTGCGCCTGAATGTCTTGTCGCCAAGTCTTTTGATTAATTCTCATTTCCCACTCATGGAACTGAAAAGTGGTGCTGTGGTTCAGGGTAGAATCGCAAACATAATTATAGTTGTTATAATAATCAGAACTCTGTTCCCAGCTGGGATTTTAACTTGACTCAGCCGATCAACCCTTTGTGATTAAGTGTGGGAAGTCAGCAGTGGTTATCGTAAGGAGCGAGACTCACCCCTACCTTGGGAATGTGGAATTTGTATCATGAGCTCAGGCTCATCTGCAAAAAAGGGCCCTTAAGAGGCTTGTCTGACAAGTGGGAAACGTTTTCTTTGACATAGAATATCTAATTTATGGGTTAGAGTCTGTTTTTTTTAAATAAACTCTGGATGTTGCTTGCTGTGTAATCTTCTCTACAGCTGATTAAAAAGTGTCTGGGCTTTGACACGCGGGTTACCATCCTAGGACACGTGCAGCGCGGGGGGACGCCTTCTGCCTTCGACCGCATCCTGGTACGACTGCTGACCTTACATGAGGCGGCGTCCCTATTTCGTTCTCTGAATGGTGATATGTGGAAAGTCTTAAAGCGTCAAAAAATACGGACCTTTGCATCTGCGTGTCCATGTGTGCGCGCGTGTGTGCATCCATGGCTACAGGGCAGCCGCATGGGCGTGGAGGCCGTGCTGGCGTTGCTGGAGGCCGCCGCAGACACGCCTGCCTGTGTGGTGTCGCTCTCCGGGAACCAGGCGGTGCGACTGCCCCTCATGGAATGCGTTGAGATGGTAAGGTACAGTGCTGGACCCTGCTACGTGCCCGTTCGTCTGGGCTGCACTCGTAGAACACGTGGGCTCGCTGCACTCCGGTCGGGCAGCGTCGCACTGTGATCAGCGCACTCAGCAACATTGCGAGTGCGAATCCAGATTGGTGGCAAATTCGTCCCCAACATCCCTTCCCGTGGTTGATAAATGGGGAATTTAACACTTTGTGGGATTTCAACAGTGCTTTACTTGTAGTGTAACTGGTTCCTACCATAGGAATACGTAATTTCTAGCACTGGCTCTGGGCCATCTACAAAGATGAGCACCACTCAACATTAAATTCATTTCAGCATGGAGACGCATTGGTTTTTTATGAAGACATGCCCGTGAATTGCTTCGAAAAGTGAGGTGGCCAGATGATTAAAGGGGGTCATCATGGCTGTTAGAACACTGAGCTGGCACTTTTGAGATGCTGGGTTAAGTTTCTCACACATTTAAACCGATTTCTCTAATTTATATCACTGACGACTGCACAAAAAACTAATCCCATAAAAAATGGCCATCGTGTTATGGGTATGACATTGTGCACTTTCCGTGGCTTTCTGATGAGCCTTTATGAGGATGAAATACATCTATGTCTCCCATGTTGTGAACAACCTGTAACGAATTTCAACTAGGCCTCTTGGTTCACAGATTTGGTTACATTTGTCAGCATGCAAAACCCTATTTTTAACTAATGTTGCATATTCTAAACATGCTGAAGAGACATGAGATGCAATTTTTCCGCTGTAAGTCTTGAATGGTGATCTATCGGGTGGGGGAGTAGGTTTCTTGAATGTAAAAGATTGCAACGATTACAGTGCTCCCCTTTAATCCTCCCCCCCTCCCCCCACAGACTAAAGATGTGCAGAAAGCAATGGACGAATGCAGGTTTGACGAGGCTGTCAAGCTGCGTGGCAGGTATGTGTGCGTGTCCATGTTTCCCATCAAGCTAATTTCATAAAGTAGCACCCATTGCAAGTGTGATTGTTGGCCACCTTGTATGTTTTCTTAAATTTTCTTCTGTTCAGCTATGAGGACACTGCTATTTGAGGACTTTCCATGGTGGAATGGTCCCCTCTATATTGGCAGCCCCTGAGCGAGCACAACCCACGATTACCTTCTCACAAAGTAGTGTACTCCTTTTATTAATTTGGCAGGGATGATTTGACTGAGTTGACCATTGATCAGGAGTTGAACTCATCACCTTATGAATGACAACATAAAACACAAGAGGTTAATTTGAAAAATAAAAAATAGAGAATATACGGCATGCTTGGCTGCTCAATTAATTTCTATTGCGCTCGCATTTATTATGGCTTCACAATTTTGCACGCATTTGTGATGGTCTGGACTCATAAGAGTACTTGATAAAAAACAATGTTGCTGACTTCCTTCCATCACGATGTGCAGTAGTGGTTAATTTCCATCGAATGAAGCGAATTGTATGAAATCATGTGTAATTGGCTGTTGTGTCTAGCTTATTAAATTTCCATTCGCTCTGGAGATGCCAATCAAATTCGTAATGGGTGGCTGATTTTACGGCAGGAGACGTCTCATCGGGTGTAATGGTCCTTGGGAGTGCTCCGGAAATAATTGAAAATAGCCCCGATCTGGCTGTTCCTTCACATCTGTTATCTTGATACCCGGGAGACACAAAGGCCACAGCACATTTTATGGATCAGCAGTTTGAAGAACTGCATGCAGACGACCAACTTTCAGGGTTGCTTACACAGATCAATTAGGATTGGTTTTATTTTCTCGTGGCTTCACCACAAGACCTGTGCACTTCAGCCAATACCACTCAGGGATATGATAACATGCTCATGTATAATTGCTGTCTGTGGTGTAATGTGTAACATTATAACCCAGAATGAGATGAAAATGCAACTGCTGTTAGGAGATGAGAGAAATATGACATTTACAGTGTGTCTCTGCTCAAGCAAAAAATGTTGTGGTGCTCATCGCCTTCAGTGTTTTTGGGCTGGTGAATGATTATTGTACAGATAATTGGATCTATCAATCGACTCTTCAAAATTAATTTAAAGGGGTGAAAAAAAGTCTTACTTCTGTTTCAAAGTGTGCTGCTGGACGGAAAGTGATGAGCGGAGGATGGTGATGTCATCGATATCATTACCCGCGTCATGCTTTATGTGGCCTGTAGGAGTTTCTCACCTTCGGGCGGCAGAATGTAGTGGCAGCTGCAATTAGTAAATTATCATTTTTAGTCGACAAATCTTTCAGAGATAGGAACAAACATGTCCGAATGTTTAGTTGCCTGTTTGGACCAAGAGTCGTAAATTCAACCACCGCAATACAATGGCGGTGGTTGTTCAGTATCAAGCACTGGCTTGTTTTGAGTCTCGGGACCGAAACACTGAAAGGTTTACGAAGGTGTTGGCAGCTTTCACGATGCTATTGCCTGTTACAAGTTGATGTATGAAGAGAAGAAGAGAGCAACTGTGCATACATCTCTTGGTAAATTTTTCAAGAAAGTAGAGAGGAAACACGAGCACCAAAGGGAATTAGCATCTTCATCTGCAGAACATGAAGAACCAGTGGCATCTACATCTACAGGAGATTATACAACTGTTCAATCAATTTCCCATTTTTAATGTACATTCTGTACAACATGTTTGGAATCGACAGGAGTAAAGTTGGGCTTATGAACAAATCGACTTACGAACAGACCTCTGGAACCTTACTCGTTCGTAAGTAGAGAAGTCCCGGTAATTGGCTAATCATCCCAGCTATGATCTGTATCTTCTCTCTTTGTCTCTTAGGAGCTTTGAGAATAATCTGAACATATACCGCTTGTTGGCACACAAGAAATCAGAGATCAAGAAGGTTTGTTGTTTTGTTTGCCTTTGGTCAATAACATCTCAGTATATTTTACTTACATGGTGGGTTTTCTTTTTATGGCAAAATATTTTAAACAAACATATCTATTTTGCAACACTGATCATGGTTCGTTTAGGTTTCAATGTTTTTACATTGCATTTTTAGAGCTACTCTGATTTCCCTTTGGAAAGTGAAAACGTATATCATTGGGCCACGTCAGATAATGTGAAATTGTGGAATTTTAACCACGAACTGATGGCTGCAAATGAAAATGTGTACTACCCATTTCTCATGAAGGCACTTTGAGCATGAAGGCACTTTAACTTTGCATCCAAGCTAGCACTCAACTTTGTTCATAAGAACATTTTAAAATGCAGATTTCTGACCACCACCATCACCAAGCTGACCTCCCCTAGATTTCTGTCTTCAAGACGGTCAGTCACGAACCTATCATACAGTACTTTTTAGTACGGCTTGGAGCACTGAGACCAATAACTGTTATACACTTTGTTATATACAATGAGATTATTTAGATTATTTTGGTGCTGTAAATGTCAAAATGATGGGCCGATTTGTTGAGCTATCATCTGTGGCCAGGTCGCTTCTGAAAAATAAGTTAATACCTCACTGGGCTTTGCCTTGTAGGAAGGGAATGGTTTAGTTGTATTTGTATGTGTTTAGGTAATTTTTTTACCTCTCTTGTACTTTGCACTACTATCATATTTTGTACTGTTTGTTATTGTAACGTTCCTACAGGACATCTGTGAAGAATAGCTTGAGAGCTCATCGGATTCCTCCAGTATTAATAAATATTATTATTCTGATATTCCCTCTGTCACTTCTCTGGTACCTGCCGCCGCTTGCTCTACCCTGTGTGCCTGTGTGTGTGTGCAGAGCGGCTTCTCCGTGGCAGTGCTGTGCGTGGGCGCTCCTGCGGCCGGCATGAATGCGGCGGTCCGTGCGGCGATCCGGGTGGGCATCTCGGAGGGCCACCGCATGTACGCGGTACACGATGGCTTTGAGGGCCTCGCCAAGGGACAGGTACCGCCCCGCGCTATCTCCTCTGCCATCACAAGACCCTCCTTGACCATTGGCCGACTTCCCATGGAACCATTAGCCTTCACGCCCCCCCCCCCTAATGATAGCCACCGATATCCAAATGGTGAATGGACCTCTGGGTTTCCCACACCTCTTATTAGCACGGTTGGCTATGTACGGTGTGAAAGAAGTTCAACATACATAACCACAATATCTTATGTGTGTTAGAACTAGCTGGTTGGCTGAGAGGGTTCATGATGGCTATGAGACTATGAAACATTGAGCGGTCGTTGATGGGATACTTGGTTTGTGTCCATGTTACAGCCACGTGCAATTAAAAGTGGTTCTCAAGTGGAGGAAGTTGATAGTCAAAACCGGGAAACTGAGGACTGCAGGGATATACTCCACCATATGAAATGTTGTTTATTGCAGCTCTGAGGACTAAAGTTCTGGATTTCCATGTGACAAACTCTCTTTGCAGGGCTTGTAAGAGTGCACTGCTTGATGTTTTATCAGAGAAGACTGTTGAAGTGACTACTGCAGCCTTCCACAGGCTGTTCTCTGACACTATGTGATGGTTCTGCTTTTTGTTGTGAATTTTTCCAAAAAGTGTTTCTCTCCTTAAGACAACTCAACTTGAATGCAACGATTTGAACTCAATCAAGTGTTGTGTGTGAGTATAGGTTGAGGAGTTTGGTTGGAGTGATGTTGGTGGATGGACTGGACGTGGAGGCGCTACGCTGGGCACCAAACGGTGAGTTCCACAGCACGCTAAACCCACACTCACTCGAAGTGATGGCACGGCTTTCTGCCATTACTGCAATGACACGTGGGAAACACAAAGTGGTCTTTAGGAAACTGTTCATTCACGTGATACAATGCAATTTTTTTTATTTTAAAAATTGAAAACTAATATCTTTAGAACTGTGTTTAGTTTGTTGTCCTTCTCCCTTACCTTCGATTAACACGGTTGGCTTCGTACGGCGCAAAATAAGTTCTACATACATACTAATGTCTTTGAAATTTCAAGACTTTTTTTCGTCTCATAACTTGACTCCAATAGTATTATTTGGGATATACTTGGTGATATAATTGAAAGTGAAATGCAATTGTCTTCATGCTCAACTTATCAATGGTGTGGTGCTCTTCTCCATTCGTGGCCCTGAGACATCGGTCATATTTACACATTACCATGGTTAAGGCCAGTCTCTTCAAATGATAACCACTGATGATGTTCATTTTATTGACCTCGAGAGTATGATGGGGTGTTTACTTTTGGCCAGAATTTTAACTCACTACATTGTGAATCTGAGCCAATTGTACGAATCATCCCGTCATCCAGCCAGATATTAGCACAAAACTACTGTTATGTACTGAATCGTGTGTGGCCCGAAGTTGGAATGCTATGAAATGCAGGTTTGGAATTCCATACACGATACTTTTATGGTAATTGAATACTCTGGAATGATGATGGAGCACGGGTGCTTCGTGTATGTTCTACAGGACCCTTCCTAACAAGTTTCTGGACAAAATCGTCGAACAAATCCAAAAACACTCCATATCTGCCCTACTGATCATTGGTGGATTTGAGGTAAGGGCTGCACAATGTGCTTGAATTCTCCCTCATTGTCTTATTCATTGTGGGGGTTGAATGGAAGACTGGTATAATTATTTTAAAGCATTGGCTTTGAAACCTTGCACTGTGGATTATTCATATTCTCATTAAATTATTTCTTAGACCACGTGTCCTCTTCTCAAACTTTAAATCCACCTCTTGTGTTTTTCGTTTTGAGTTCAATCAGCTGAATTATTCTAATCCAGTGGGTGGGGTATTTGAATAGAATATCACTCAAGAGAGGGACTTGGTCAAGTGACATTGTCTCGGCCTCGCTGTACGCTGCGTTGCACCACTATCCGAGTAGTTAACCTCGCATTCAATAAACCTTCAGCATCTGTTAATACTTGCAATATCGATACAATGAATGAACACAAGCAGCATCATAACATTATCTTAGATAACATGAAACTCAACAATAGTACCTGGATGGACCAGGCACCTTCATTTGCACTGAATAGCTAGACAAGAGGATAAGCTACTTTGTTAAATAAGGTCACATCGTGTAATCACCATACGGCAGCCTAAATGTACAGCGCTGCACATAACACTAAACTGTGGATGAGATACTTCTTCATCATTGCTCTCAAGATTGCATTAAAGTTACGTGGGTACAAGTCTGACTTGACTTATCCAATTACAAGTAACATTCACAATAATGCAAGTGGCAGGCTTCGTTGTTAACTAGGCCTCATTTATCATAACAATTTAACAGCATTATAAAGGCATTTACAGCATTATAACGGCAATCCTAACATTATAACAGCATTCCCAGTATCATAAGAACATAAACAAACTTACAGACAATGCTTCTTAAAGTCCCACAATGAACAGATACACCTGTCTACACTGAGACGCTATTTGTGCCTCCATTTTGTACTCTGTGTAATGGCTGACACCCTGCCTCATTGCTTAGAGAATCTTAAATCGTAACTTCCTGGTCACGTGACCAAACTCAACACCATATCAGGAAGTTCCTGTGTAATCAACACCCCCATACCTGCCATAGGGCAGAACACTCCCCGTCTGGTATCTAGGAGATACCACCATTTATTTTCCTATCTCATAAACAAATGTACAACAAACTTCAACGGGTCAACTTATTTGTCCTTATCTTTGTGAGAGAGAAGTAGCATTGTCTCAGCTATAGGCCTGACGAAAGTTTTTGCGACACCTTGCTTCGCTATCATAACCTCAATCTTTCAAACTTTTCCATCGGCACTGGGAATCGTCTTGAGGATGCGGCCCATTGGCCACTCATTCCGTTTGACTTGGTTGTCCTTCAGTAGGACGAGGTCACCTTCTTGGATGTCTGGTCTGCTTGACTGCCACTTGCTGCGCACTTGAAGTGTCGCAAGGTACTCGTTTTTCCAGCGACGCCAGAACATGTTGGCGAAGCTCTGCACTTATCTCCATTGACGTCTGTAGATGTCTGTAGTGCTGGCCTCCTCGGTGGGTGCTGTGAGCACGTCTGTCTTCTGGGTAAGAAGTGTAGCGGGAGTCAAAATGAATGGTGACTCCGGGTCGGTTGAGACGGGGATCGGGGGTCTTGAGTTAATTATAGCTGAGACCTCGGCCATGAGAGTGGTCAAGACCTCGTGAGAGAGCCGTGTGGACCCGACATCACAGCATGGAGTCAAGAATGCGTCAAGCAATCCCGATCATGCGCTCCCAGGCTCCGCCCATAAGCGACGAGTGAGGAGGATTGAAGATCCATGTGCAGCCCTGGTCACTAAGGTATTTCCCTACAGAATCATCTTCAACATTTTCTGTATTGATCTTAAGCTATTTATATGCTCCGGTGAAATTGTTTCCACAATCAGAATGGAGTTGCTTGGCCGGCCCTCTGATGGCGAAAAATCTCCAGAGTGTATTTTCAAGCTCGAAGAGTCCATGGGCTCGATGACTTCGATGTGCACTGTTCGTGTACTCATACAGGTGAACAGCACTGCCCAATGTTTGCTGTTCGTGAGCCCTCTGGTGTATCAGGAGATGACTTTTCACGGTCCGAACACGTCGATCCCTACAGAGGTGAAGGGAGGTTCCATACTGAGTTGATCAGCTGGGAGGTCTGTCATTTTCTGTTCTTCCTGTTTTCCACGTAGCTTGTGACACCTGATACACTTGTGGATTGTGCTGGTGATGCACCTCTGCTCCAACGTTCCACAACCCTGCAGATCGGATTGCTCCTTCTGTGAAGTGTTGACCTTGGAGCTTGACCTTCTCGTGGTAGTGGCGCACAAGTAAAATTGCGATGTGGCTCTGGCTTGGGATTATGAGGGGGTTTCGTTCATTCTCATCTAATTTTGCATTCCCTAGCCGACCACTGATCCTGAGCAAGCCGTCTTTGTCCATCCTGGGGTTTAACTTCCTGAGGGAGCTGACCCTTGGAAGCTCTTCCTTGTTGATGGACTTGATCTCACTTGCATAAGCTGCATGTTGCACACAACGGAAGATTAATTTCCTTATTCTGGAAAGCTCATCTTCAGTGCGTGGTACTGTGCAGTGATGCCACCCATTGCAGCTACCAGTGGTGCCTCTCATCGGGCGATGGAAGCAGTCTGTGTTATGCATTAGATGTGCTATCGCTCACATGAGCATCGTCCATTTCGAGAAATGTTCAAACTGGTGTGGACTCAGTGGACTTCTTGGTGGCACATTTGTGACGAAAGTTGTCACTTGAGGACAAATCTCCTTGTCTGACTCAGGCTCTACGAGTCCAAAAGTCTCTTTGGTAGTACATGGGCCACCGTCACGTCGTAAGAGGAACGCTGGACCCGTCGGCCAGATGGTATGCTTCAGCAGAGATGCAGGGACGGACCTAGTTGCGAGATCTGCTGGATTCTGTTCAGTTGGAATGTAATTCCATTGCTCTGGCTGCTTCGATCTCCTGATGCGTTCCACTCTGTTGCTGATGTAGGTGTAGGACCCTCTGGTTTGGTTTTTTATATAGCCTAGTACAACCTTGCTGTCCGTGTAGAACTTGACCGCATCCAGTTTAATGTCCAATTCGTCTAAGATCAGTTTTGCCACTTCTGTAGCTAGAACGGCTCCACACAGCTCGAGCCTTGGGATGGTGTGTTCTGGTTGTGGGGCCAATTTGGCCTTGCCTAAGATGAACCCAACGTGTTAGATCCCTTCTGCGCTTGTGGTTTTTAGGTAAGCTACGGCTGCTACGGCTGCTACGGCCATCATAGAAGCATCTGCAAACACATGTAACTCCTTACGTTGGGTTACGGAAAGGTCATGTAGGAACGCGGAATCTGTAGCTGCTCAAGCGCCTGTAAGAAATTTCTCCAAGTTTCCCATTCTTGTTGCCTTTCCTCAGGCAACAGGCTATCCCAGTCTTGTATATCAGCACAAATATCCCTGAGTATCCAACGGCCTTAAATGGTGACCAGCGCTAAAAATCCTAGTGGATCATACAGGCTGTTTACCGTCGACAAGATGCCACGTCGAGTGTAAGGCTTCTCTCCAATTGATGCTCGGAATGTGAATGTGTCCGCTTTCAGGTCCCAACTCAGTCCAAGGCTGCGTTGGATTTTGTGGTGTGTCGACATTAAGGTCCAAGTCTTTCAAGTCCTTTGAACGAAGGTCTGAAGGAAACTCTTTAATCACTTCTGCGTTGCTGGACGCTATCTTGTGAAGTCTCAGGTTAGCAGTAGCTAATATTCCTTGCATCCTTTGGAGCAGATTGATGGCTTCTGAGGCCATGGGCATTGATTTGAGTGCATCGTCAACGTAGAAATGTAGCTCTACAAATCGCTTGGCGTCTTCCCCAAATTCCCCGTTTTCCTGCTTGCGCGGTCCTCCTAAGTCCATAGGTGGCTACCGCTGGGGATGGGCTGTTGCCAAAGACATGCACCTTCATTCTGTATTCAACAATTCGATCACCAATGTTGTTATTGCGGTACCACATAATCTGAGAATTTCTGTTGTCTTCTCAAACAATGAAGCAGTGGAACATTTGTTGAATGTCGGCTGTTACAGGGATTGACTCTTTTCTGAAACGGATGAGTAATCCTAGGAGACTGTTGGTCAAGTCTGGTCCGGTGAGCATTACGTTGTTCAAGGAAACGCCCTTAAATTGAGAACTGGAATCGAACACCACTCTGATCTGATCTGGCTTCTTCGGGTGATAAACACCAAAGATTGGTAAGTACCAGCATTCCTCTCCTTCTTCTAGAGGAGGGGCTGCTTCAGCATGACCACTGTCAAATATGTTTTTCATGAAGGATACAAAATTAGTTTTCATCTCTGGTTTCTTGTCCAAGGTACGGCGCAATGAGTTGAGCCGTGAGAGGGCTTGTTCTCTATTGTTGGGTAACCGGCATCTGGGATTATGAAATGGCAGAGGGGCAACCCAGCTGTTTGACTTATCTTGGAAGAACTCTCTGTCAATTATTTTCAATAATTCTTTATCCTCTAGCGATGGAGCAGGTTTGTCGTCGTCCTTCGTTGTCACGAACACCGTATGTTCAACATCATCTTCTTGTGTTTCCAGCATGGAGGTTTTTTCGTAAGTCCGCATGGTACAGCCTTGACTTCTCTCTGCCTGTTCCTCTTTCATCGTGAAGTGGTTGGCGCACGGCTTGAAACGCGACGTGCGTCCATTCGTGAGCACACTTGTTCTGAATGTGCTAATGCGGTCTGGTTTGTGTGTTCCATTGAGACAGACATCACCTATGATGACCCATTCAAGGTCAAGTCTCTGGGCAGAGGCAGCGTCTTGAGGTCCATTCCGTTGATCGCGAACCTTGTGCACTCTCAGCATGTCCCTGCCAAGCAGAAGTAAAATCTGTGCCCCATGATCCAATGGCAGGATGAACTCTGCTATGGGCTTCAGATGTGGGTGGTGACGTGCGACTTCGGGCGTGGGAATCTCGCTCCTGTCGTCCGGTATCTCATTATCTCATTGCACTCTATCACCGTAGGAAGGGCTAGCTTCATGGTGCTAGCCATGGTTTCCACCATGAGGCCTCTCGCTCTTCTTCCTGCTGTCTCCATCAGTCCTGACCATGTTCTGAGCGTGTATGGAAAGGAATTCCCACATACGCTTAGCTGATCAAAGAACTCTGACCTTGCCAAAGACTTGTTGCTTTGATCGTCCATTATGGCGTACATCTTTACTGCCCTTTCAGGATGTCCTTTGGGATACACTTGGACGAGGCATATCTTTGAGCAAGATTTTCCTTTGAAGCCTTCTCCACAGTTGTCTTGTGCATTTGGTTGTGACTGACGAAGTGAGTGCGGCGGTCTCGCCTTGCTCCCCGCTGTGCTCTGCTTCGGGATCGGAAGCCTTAGTGCCACCAGGTTTGGAGTAAAATGTGTGCAGAGCAGTTGCGTGTTTGTCGCTGCCACATTCCTCGCACTTGATACCTGCCTTGCAATTCCTTGCAAGGTGGTTTGTAGAAGCACAGCATTTGAAGCACACTCCAAAATATTTCAGCATGTTCTTCCACTCTTCCAGTGGCTGCCTCCTGAACTCACAGCATTTCTGGAGGGAGTGAAGTTCATCATGCAATGAACATTGCTTTTCTGGATCTTCTATCTTCTTCTTTGTGATGGTTGCCTGGACAAAGTTTGCGAATATCGTAGGAGAGACCTCAGTCTTGTGTACGGAGATTGGCACTCTCGCTGTTCCTCGACTCACCGTTGCTCTTTCAATTTTTGGGAGATCTGGACTGGAGAGCCCCGTGGTGCCAAACATGAAACTTGGGTCATTTCTGGTCCTAGCCAGGTTGCAGATAAACTTTGAGAAAAAAGAGAATGGGGGGAATGCAACCTGATGCTCTGACTTGTATCTTGAACTCTCTGTTATCCATTTTTCCTGCACGTCGAATGGAAATTTCTATACAAGGTGTTCAAAACAATGAGACCTGGTAAGTAGGTGTCAGCCTGGGCTGATTCAAGCTCCATCAGAAGATCTCCAAGTTCTCGTAATCTTTTATTGTCTCGACCAGAGATTTTTGGAAAATTCTGCAACTTTTTGAAGAGAGCTTTCTCAATGGTTTCTGGGCTACCATAGCATTCCTAGAGCCTCTCCCACACCGCATGCAGGCTTGAGGCAGGGTCGTCTATGTTTGCCAACCGTATCCTCTTTGCGTACTCTGCAGATTTGTTTCCTAACCATTTCACCAACAGGTCGAGTTCTTTACTTGCAGAGATGTGTATAATCAACACCCCCATACCTGCCATGGGGCAGAACAGACATTTTTTCAAGAAATAAGACAACACATTTTCTATTTGCTAACCTTTAAATTATTTTGCTCTTAAAGATACATTTTCACGTTGAGGAAAATCAATGTGATTGAGTAATTTCGTTCTGACAACATATCTGCTTTCATGCTGCTCCCAAATCTCGTTCATAACTCAGTTGCTGCTTGAACGTGGATATTTTCATAAACGTACTCAAGCTAATTTGACAAATGGCATACTTTCCAGGCCCTTGAAGGAGCCATGCAGCTGGCGAGCGGGCGGAGCAAGTTTGAGGAACTGTGCATCCCCATGTGCGTCATTCCCGCCACCATCAGCAACAACGTGCCCGGCACGGACTTCTCCATCGGCACAGACACGGCCCTCAATGCTATCGTGGAGGTGGGGGCCTGCGGAGAGAGACAGGGAAACGAGTGAAGGGGTGGAACGCTGTATCCAGGAGAGCCTCACCGAGTCGCAAACTATTTTTATTACACGCTTTTTATTAACTCACTCTGTTGTATCCTCAAATCTTGTAACTAAATTTTTACCCACTTCCCAATGTGGTATCGACTGCAAACTTGGTATACTTATGTCATATTGATGATATTATATCATTAAAAATAAACATATTTTTAAACATTATTTTTTATATATTATGTTTCGGCTTGGGTCTAATTGTTCACGCTCAACTGCCGTTGGCTGTAAATCACCACGGTCCCTTACGTTATGGCAAGCTTCGGGGCCACTTCCTGGAGTTGTGGAGTTCTTCCATTACTAGTACGGTACATTTCATTAAAGCGTGTTTAAAAATAAAAGTGTTTTTAAATAGTGCTTATTAGGACAGTCTTCAATTTGGATGTTTGCCAAGTATCTTTTTTTATGAGTATTACAAGGAAACGAGACTGAACCAAAGCATACGAGGCTATAATATTTAAAGGTCTGCACAAGTTCACTTGCTTGTTTTGCCTTCTGCTAGCCGTCTCATAGCTCAGCAAGCTGGGAGTTTGACAAATCTGCACGAGTTACCAACTACTGTCCTCAGCAGTCCACCACCACATTTGGCTCAAGAGAAATCAACGTGTCCCTATGGTTAAACAAGGTGCATGTACATTTGCAAACAACTAGCTGCCTTGTGCCAATGGAGGACATTTTACATTCTTGTTCTAGAGAACAGTCTCCCAATAGAATGGCCACTGGTGAGTTTCCACTAAGTGGTGCATCTTCACCAGTGCAACAGTGAGATAGGAGGGCCAAGAAAGGTAAACACATGTAGTCCTTGAATAGGGCAAAGAGCTTTTTATTGGATTCAATCAAAAAGTGTTAAAGTTGACTTGTACATCACCCCAAATGTGGATGTAGTGCTGCATTTCTGGGATGTCTAATGGTGTATAGAGTCTTAGCAGTTGCTGTTTGATAATCACATTGGCTTTGCTCAAGAGAGGAACTTGCATTTCTTGAAGTATGTATTATGTTGAACTTTTTTTGCACTGTTCATAGCCAACCACACTAATCGAAGTTGCGGGGGGAAGGTAAACAAACTAAACACAAAAATCAGTGAAAAGAAATGAGCATAATTAAAAGTGCATAACTTCAGTGACTTCCTATTATCAGAAAGGCTACATTAGCAGAGGCATTGTGCAAATCCAAGAGAAGTTCCTTTGGGTTACATGAATAAGAGGCTGCTTAGGCTTGAGATGTTTCAGCTCAATTCACAACAGGTACAATGGGATGGGGCACCCCGAGGGTTAACATGGCCGCTGAGTTTCTCGTTTCGTGCGTGTGACCGCCCTGCTGGGAGCAGACGTGCGACCGCATCAAGCAGTCAGCGAGCGGCACCAAGCACCGTGTGTTCATCATCGAGACGATGGGTGGCTACTGCGGGTACCTGGCCACCATGAGCGGCCTGGCTGCTGGAGCGGACGCCGCCTACATCTACGAGGAGCCCTTCAGCATCCGAGACCTGCAGGTGTGCGGTGCAGCTTCGCTGCTATGTGTGTGTTTCCCATTGAAAGGAGTTTGACTGGGGGATTTCACAGGAGGCCCTGGTTGCTGGAGCAGAGGGCACATGGCGGGGAGTCAGTTGACGCATGTGTGTATGTAGTGGGGAGCGGTATGGTAGCGGTTAGCACACTGTGCTATGAACCCGGTGACCCAAGTGAAATTTTCTGCTCACATCCAACACCAGTGACGATTATCTGAACCGGTCCTGGGGCCTCCCCTAGGTCGTTTCAGCCTCAAAGGGGTACCTGGTGCAGTGTGTAAAGCTCGCCACTGGGGAGATAAAGGCGGTCGGGCATGGTGCTGGCCACCCACCCCCTTGCGTACCGTGCTGGCCTTCATAGGTGATCGCTAACAGCACTTGCTCCAAAAGTCTGTTACGGCTATGAGGGGATCTTTGTCTTATCTTGTATGTCGTCTGGAGTGAGCCTTAGATCTTCACATGGCCTCAAAGTACATCTTGCCTGGCACAAGAACTGTGGTGATGTCACTGCCACTTAGTGGTAAATGGCGACTGTTGTTCTTGTGGAATGGTGGTGCAGTGATTAGCACACTCCACTGTGAACTGAAAACTGCACTTATGGTTGATCACAATATTATTTTTGACAGATTGCAGAGATGGGTCGGCCTCTCCAGTACAGTTGCAAATTGGTATAAGAGCTATTTGACCAGCAGAGAGCAATTCATTTCCATAGGTGATCTGTCGTCCTCAAAGACAGAAATTACGTGTCGTGTTCCACATGGCTCCATTCTGGGACCTGTTTTATTCAGTCTCTATATGCTACCACTAGGCGATATCATCAGGAAACGTGAGATTGATTTTCATTGCTATGCCTACAATACGCAACTATACATTTCGGTATCTCCGAATGATGTAAGCCGCATCGATACCCTTATGAAGGGCATTGATGATATTAAAATGTGGATGGCACTGAATTTCCTGGCAGTTAACAAAGACAAAATCGAGGTCCTGGTAATTGGAGCAAAAGCCCAAAGAGATAAACTGCTCACAAATGTTTGCTCGCTGACAGAAAATGGCAAACTGCAGGTTAAAAACCTAGGTGTTTTGTTTGGTCAGGATTTTAACTTTGAAGCCCACATCAAATATATCACCAAAACGGCATTTTATCATCTTACAAATATAGTTAACTACTGAGAAACTCATTAATACTTTTATTACCAGCAGACTTGACTACAGCAATGCTCTCTTTTCCGGTCTTCCGAAAAAGGCAATGTGTCATCTACAACTTATTCAGAATGCAGCAGCACAGGTGGTCACAGAAACCAGGAAGAGCTCCCATGTAACACCTATTTTACGTTCTTTACACTGGCTGCCAGTCAGTCATCGGATTAATTGTAAAATTCTGTTATGGGTTTTTAAATCGTTGAATGGTTTGGCACCAGCAGATATGAACCAACAAGATCCCTCAGATTCTCCGGTTCCGGTCTTTTAGTCATCCCAAGGGCCAGGACCAAAACTCATGGAGAAGCGGCCTTTAGTGTGTATAGTCCTCGCCTGTGGAACAGTTTGCCAGGGGATCTGAGGGCTTCGCAATCATTAAGAAGTTTTAAGTTAAATCTTAAAACTCACCTTTTTAAACTTGCTTTTACTTAAGATTATTTTATAGTGTTATATTTTTATATGCCTTCAACAGTAATTTATTATAATGTTCTTTTGTTTTGTATGGAATTTGCTTTTATTCTTGTGATTTAGTCAATTAACAATGTTTTTCTTTTTTAATCTGTACAACACTTTGAATGGCATCCTTTTGCACGAAATAGTGCTATAGAAATAAAGACTTGATTGATTGATGAACTCGGTCACATGGCTTCGATACCCGGCCATTGCTAACATCAGTCGTGAGTGATATCTGGGGAATCTGTGTCTTGGTTTTGTATGATTGGGCCAATGGGTAATATCTGTCTGCGTGTTCCATGGCACATGTTGGATTTTTGCGAGTGCTGTTGAATCTCACTTAAGTGTGTCTTCGAAGCCAGTACCGGGTGTTTTCTGTGCCTTTGTCTGCAGATGAATGTGGAGCATCTGACGGAGAAGATGAAAGGGAACATTCACCGTGGGCTTGTAATTCGGTGAGATCCGCTTTGCCTTCAGTGTTGTCATTTACATTAAGGAATCATCACTGTAAGGGAATCAAGTAGCGGTAATGAAGACCAAGAGGTAATTGTAGCCATTGCTTTTTATCTCGCTACACCTTGCAGTCCTTCTTTCAACTGTTGCATGATTTACGTACATTTCTTTATTATAAGGCTACCTTTTAATTCCCTGGTTATCAAACTTTTGCAATCGTTCTCTTATTTGTACATCTGCATTCTATTCCTGTCCTCAAATGGCTTCCTCTGTTTTGTCACAAAATCCTTAGCACCCCCTCCACATTACATATGCCCAAAGGCCAGAAACAAACGTCTTCTCTCGTTGCTTTGTCAAGTTCCGGCTCTTGAACCTACACAATAAAATACACTACTCCCGCCTTCTTTCCGAATGAGTGTTAAATATGATAATAGAAGCGCCGTGTGCCGTTTGCTGTCTGAATATCCAACCAGAAACGAGAACTGCAACCCCAACTACACGACAGATTTCATCTACCACCTGTACTCGGCTGAGGGGAAAGGGGTGTTTGACTGCCGGAAGAATGTGCTGGGACACATGCAGCAGGTGAAGCACACACACATGGACAATGATGCTCATTGTAACCACTCCCCCTCAGTTATTATGATAACCTTTGGGACCCGGTGGCTTGTGTAAACAAAAAACATAAATGATTTGTGGAGAGACATATATATGAAAAGCACAAATTATTTGTGTTATTTATGTTTTCCACCATGACGCTAGTGATTATTTTGTGTTATATATCAGAAACTTTGGATCACCCAAAATAAGCTACACAGCTGTTTGGTTATATTCTGCTAAAATAAGCATGAAGGCAGCCCTGAGCCAATGGTGGAAATTCCTCATTCCCATGATGGGGGTGAGTTTATCCATAGAACAACCACTGTTGATTTCTCCAAGAATTGGTACTTGTTTTATCGACTCCAGAAAGATGGATGGGAAGGATCAATGCAACACCAGGATTAGAACTCAAAACTTTCCGATTGCGAGCCATTTGCTATACCGCTGAGCCACCTAACCAGTGAATTATACTACAAAATACATTAATATATGGGTTCGGGTATTTGTTTGATCACATACAAAGAGTCAACGTGTGTTCGTGGCTCATATACGTTGGTGGCACCAGATGGCACTCTGCCCTATAAAGGTTGTTCACTGAAAATCAGCCAACATTAAAATAATAGAGAGTAGGGTATATAACAAAGCAGTACATCATTTGTAATGATTAAGTCCACAAGTGGGGATAGTGTTACAATCAAATGAAATTACCATTAAATATTTACTTCATATTTAAAAGCCTCACTGTTTCAAAACTTTCCTTGGGATGTTTGGTTATTTCCATTATCATGACTGTTTTTCAACTTGGGAGAAACTGCCATTCCTGGATACGAAATCCATGCATACAAAGGGATACATTCAAAAGTCCACACCAAAGGGGGTTATAACTCCACTTGTTTTACGGCCATCACCAAACGACCTCATAGCCCAGTTGGTTGGGAGTTTAACGGCACAGATGACATTTGTGAGGTTCACCAACCCAACCTCCAAAAGTTTCTGACAGGGGTGCATCACCATGCCAGCTGGTGTTTGTAAAGGGCCATTAAAGCTACCTTCCTGTTGTTTCCACTGCTGTGTGTTTGTGCTGGCAGGGCGGCTGTCCCTCCCCATTTGACAGGAACTTCGGCACCAAGATTGCTGCCAAGGGTGTGCAGTGGGTCTCCAAGAAGCTCCAGGAGTGCTACAGGCAAGGTGCGTCTCCTGACGTTTCCTTGTGGCAAGCAGCTCACAGTTGTGCTGGCATCAGGGGTTAAGCCAGAGCTGAAGGAGCGCCACCCCTCCTATTGCATAGCCCGCTGCCTGTGCACGCTCCACCCTCTCCACAGCCATACTTGGAAATCGGTTTGCTTATGAAGCAGAAATGTAAGTCGACTTCAGATTCAACTAATATCTGTCTTCTGTTTATATGTGTCGCTCTCCCGCTGTTTCTGTCTGAGATTAGCGAAATGAACAGAGAAGCGGTGGGATGTTTTTGCATTCTCATTGGCCAGAGTGTTATGTCCGGGATTAAAATGTGTGACCCTACTCTGAGCTAGTGGTGGAAATTACACATTCCTGTATCTGGGGCCAGTATCTGCATAGGATGACCACTGGGCTTTGTTCTAATGTATGAGTTGTGGTTTCCTCATTAGTTCTTAGATAAACATCTATCACTTGGCCATGTAAGGTCGACTAGCCAATCTCGTTTACTTATACACTTCGGGCTTTTTGGTTCTGAGATCACATTTTTCAATGTTTGAGAATTTCTGTGGCAGCAGAAGCTCAGGCGCAGGCACATGTATATAGATTGTGTTCTTAGTTTTACTCATTTCCATACGAAGGGAACAAGATGTGCTAACATGCAATGTATGCACTGACCCGTCTATAAACTAAGTAGTCACATTGCCACTGCCCAATTGGAGGCAATATCTCATAAAGCCCATGGTTTTGGCAGCAGCATGGGGTTGTATTTTATTGCAGTTACACATTGCAGGGGTTGCATGATAAGATTGTGTAAAATGATATGTAGCATGTGTTTGTGAAGGCACTAAGTAGGTGGGGGGGGGGTCTCTTACATATTTGAGCACAGGATGTATCTACCAATTTGTATGCACAGTTGTATATGACTTTTCTAGTTTCGTGGTCTTGCAAATCAAATGCCCTATATTGTAGATGTTTTGTTTTCTGGTCACGTGACTAAATGTGGTTGATCTAAAACATTTCTGCTGTGAGTAAAAGAAACAAGCCAGAGTGCCACTGCACTCAAATGGACTTTGGGCAGAGACCGGTTCTTGAAAGGACAACCATAGTTGATCTCCCAGAAAGAGGTTCCCTTTTCTGTTTTTTACTCCAGAGCAATGAAGGACTGAGTGGGCCTTTGATTATAATTTAAACGCTTGGACTTTTCATTATGAGTTGAATGTTCTGCTATTGAACCACCTGATCACATAAATCTTTGAAACACATGGAGAACCACATAATTTCTTCAAACGCTGCTTTGCTCTGAACAAGGACCATTGACTGAAACGTCAGTGTATTTATATATGTTGCTGTTATAAGGATGTGTTAATATATGAACACGTTTTTTTTCTCTCCCATAATGCCTTTATGAACTTAAACTATTTTATGTCGAAACTCAAATTATTACACGAAATATTTTGTGTTGATTGTGTCACACACGTTTTCTCATTGTTTTGCAGAAAATCTGATCTCGGTGCTTTTGTTGAGCAGAACTTGTATTTACAAGTATGGTTGTGAAATGTGGAATGGGTGTTTGTGGCAATGGGGGAGGGGAGGAGGAAGGATAAAGGTGCACTCAAGTGGAAGGGAAATTCCAGGCAGCTCCTAATTTGCATTGGTGAAGATAACATCTTTACGATGCCACTTGCTGCTGAGCGAACGTTGAGCAATGAGCCAATTATGGAAACTTAGTGGAATGTTTTGCAATTTGCAGAAACTTAAACCCATTTCTTTGTGTATGTAGGTAGATTTGTGTAAGCTTACTTGTAGTGTTGCCAAGAAGATGCACTCTCAAAAGGCCATGTGGCCGATTGGTTATGTAACAAATAATTAATCAAAGTCTTGAAACATAGTGAAGTGTAGGGCGCCAGGATGGCGAGATGTTAACTACTTCGCCTGGTATCAAGGAGGTAGTGGGTTCGAGCTCGACCCTGACACGCATATATTTTGAGTTTGCATGTTCTCCCCGTGGTGGTGTGGATTTTTCTCCAGGTCTTCTGGTTTTTCCCTCCACATTTAGAATCGACACGCATTTAGAATATTAGGCTGCTCTAAATTTCCACGTGATGAGCCACTTTGTTGAGCTTTCATTTGTGGCCAGGTCGCATCTGAAAAAGAGCTATATAGCTCCCACTGTTGCTGAATGATTGTTTTATGTCGTGCTTATAGATTAGTATGTCAGTGTGGTGCGTTGAGGTTGTTGCGTGTTGTTCATAGGTTACCCTCAGATGACACCACTATTTGTGTGGTTGTGGTGGGGGGTAAGATGTTGGTGTTCCACATCCCACTGCCCATTTGTTCAGTGTGAAAATAGGACAAGCTTTATTTCAAAGTTCAGTGTCCAGTGGTTAGTTTAAGTGCAGGTGATTACTTATTTTAATATGTGCATTTGTGTAAGCATTTTTGCGAAATTGTTACCCAAAATAATACCAACTTTTTTTCAGCTGCCCTTTAACTTAGCTTGAGTGTCTGGGCAGTCTGTCATCATAAAGATTATATTAGTGGCAATGCAAATTTATAGTTGTCTGGAATTTACTCTAAAAGTCCCGTTTCTACTCCGTCTCCTTTCCTGAGATCCTACCCACCTTTTAATTC
The DNA here is from genome assembly GCF_964198595.1 of Lampetra fluviatilis. Taxonomy (NCBI): domain Eukaryota; kingdom Metazoa; phylum Chordata; class Hyperoartia; order Petromyzontiformes; family Petromyzontidae; genus Lampetra; species Lampetra fluviatilis. Next base: position 21,756,250 of record NC_136275.1, on the reverse strand, counting down.
TACATTCTCTTCACTTCCACAGCCCTGAGCCTTGTAGGCCTTTTAGTTAGTATTGTGATGCCATACCTTGCATTATAAACATTTCTATTTCGCACTTCTATTGTCATTTAAACACTCTAGAACTTTTTGACTTAATTTACTCAACTCACATTACACCTGGGCTCTGTTGTTTACTAGAATTGCAGGCCATTGTGAACCTGCCCGCAGGTTTGTTTAGCCCGCATTCACAGGGCAAATCTGGGTCATGCACTTACATCATGGCACTTAACTTGCAACCCAACCTTAGAGATACTGGAGGACATCTTATCTAGTGCTCCAGTAGAACATTTTCTGGTTAATAAAATAAATCACCTTGTATCCACACCTACAAAAACAATATGTATTTAGCATGATCTAAATGAAAAGGCTTCAGCTTATTGGCATAGTGGCTTTCCATTGGTAAATCAGCATCGTTTGCTTGAATGCGTTAACTCTGGACTAGTTTTCATTGTTCTGGGGGCACATTCGTAGTAAGGCATGCTGAACAACATTGCTGGTTTTACAAGGTGTTTATTGGCAAGTGCCTTATTCTTACAGCATGGGCCTTCAGTGCAAAACCAAAACATTGTCTAAAAAGTCTACAGATGTTAATGGAAGGTGATTTGTTGCATTTGTTGCTCGTGATATAGTGCAGCTGAGTGGTTTTTGCAAAACCCTTTCCCTGCAGTCCACTGTAAACAAACTATGTAAATAGTTTTTTTTTGTCCTTTGGGGGTGTCAGTCTTTGATAACTGAGCATCATGAGGGATCTTTATGACTGCGTTTGATTTGTAAAAATGTTTACTTTTGTCTTTGATTGAACAGAGATCCTCTAATTTTGGAGTCCTGGGACAGGAGTGAACAATTCCATATTAACATAAGCGGCTTTCAGTGTTGACATTTATGAGGGACGGAGCAGAGTAGCAAGCATTGTGTAAACGCTTCACTCGTTTGAGAAAAAGGGCATTTATTCAGCCCTATTATTAGTGGCGTGTTTAACTGGGCAGTATTTGGGATTACAACTTTAATTGCCTTTAACTGTTGAAGGAAAATGTAATTTGTGCTGTCAGTGTCACTTCATGGGATGAAAACAATTCCTTCTCAGAGCTTTTTACAATGAGCCAGTTCATAATCTTGTTTCAGTAGAACAGTAGATGCAGGGCTCTCGTGTGCCCTGAAAAGTGTGCGTTAATCCTCGGGAAATTAGAAATGCAACATGCAAATGCTATTGAAAAGCCACATTTTACATGGTGACTTTTTTTTGCAGTCATCGGTGACCATCAACAACATTGGACTTGAGAAATAAGGGACTTGCGAGCAGCTGACAGCCAGATATTAACCTGTTTAGTGTTCTGACATGAGGGTTATGAGCTGTTGAGCCACGTGTCCACCTACGCGTTTGTGTGTGTGTGCGCGCGCGTGCTTTTATTATATTTGGTTGAGGTCGATGTCTTGCTCGTTTCACTCAACACGTCCAACACTTGAGGTGCAGTAGGGGGCGCTCCTTCCCAGCATCTGAACCAATGTTTTACAACATCCGTACAGCGCACATAGGAAGAAGCGCTAAGATCACTGTAAAGGCCCAGATCATGAAGAGTACTGGGGGGAACCAAGTTTCCGTCAATATTTCACAGAGTGCTTTATTCATGTACGCATGTAGAACTTCTTTTGCACCGTACGTAGCCAACTGTGCTAATCTAAGGCACGGGGGAAGGACAACAATGGTCACAAAACCTCAAGCTTCAATAATTATTGCACTTGGCAAGCATCAACCGAAGGCACATTACATTGCCATGTCACCCTTGCATGAGGCAATATTTCACGAGCCTCAATGGGTTTCATTCATCCTCTGGTTATATAAAGGAGACCAACTTAGCATTTTGGACTGCAGTCAGAAAATAATGTGCTGTGAAACGCATTAACCATTATCACATGATACTATTTGCAGTAAAGAGGGAAATAACTATAAATATTATTTAACTTAATTTGTTAGTCACAAGGTATCATGTCTGTAATGATGCAGTGTTGTATAAGCAAAATATGACTGTGCTTTGAACTGTCTGGCATCATCGCCCGCTGTTTATACAATAATACATTCAAGGAATAGAGCAATACTATCTTTTCATAATCACGAGACTAGTTTTAAATCTTTGATTGGCATATTCATCATTTCCTCCAACACTTTGCTCAGAATTATTTCACTGTGGTGAGAGTGAAAAACATTGTCAAATAGTCATTTTTTATTTAAACTCCAATTTACCCTTTTTCATTCTCGCATGCAAATCGTGCCAGAACCACTCGCCGTGTTTCGTTGTGTACTTGTGTGGTAAACCACCACCTCTCAGCTAAATGCCACTTTCCAAAATGGCACCAGCAACATATTTGGCGTCAACAAATGAGAAATGCATCGGGTGCCAGTGCTGACCCTTGAAGAGCTGTCATTTGTGCCACAATCCATTACCTTTGTAGTAAACCTTTGTAGGTAATATTGCTTCCCATGTTTTTACATCTTTCCTAATCATGTGCATTCATTATGTTTGAGAGCGCTTCTGTGCGGCGTTTCATCATGAGCACAGGACCGCATAATTTTATTCTCTTATCTCCAACTTTCATCATGGGGTGCGCTGTCATTTAAAAGAGCACGTGCATTTTTAGTTTTGCCAGGTGCTGCATTGAGGCTGTGAAGGAAGAACCCTACATTACCAGCCTTTACTTACGAGTAAGATGTCACAGTTTAACGCTGAGGAAGTGTTAATTTTCTGGTTGACTTTCCACACTATGGGGCACAAGTTTGTTAACTCTATGTAGTACCATTATTCTCTGAAGGTGTAAGGCCAGTCAACCCATATTATTTCCCTTTATCCTTACACGAGTCAGTCTGGTTACAATTAGACCACTTGTCAATAATTGTTCTTTTTTGTAGGCCTATAAGCTTATACACACAATTAATTTAATTATATACAGTATATATATTAATAATTACAAAGACGTGTACAGAAGGAAGGAAACCGTTTGCAAAACAGGTTTGCGTGGCAAATTAGTGCAAGTAAACAATATCCTCTATCAAGGAAAGCCTCACTAGTTCTCAATCATATATTTCATGGAGTGTTCTACATTGTTGTGTTTAGCCACTTCAATGAGAGTGATTGCATGTGGGAGGAAACCAAAAAACAAAATCTACACAGAGTTGTCGGGAACCCACTTGCCATACAAGTCACCTGGCCACCTTGCAGACAAGCAGGTTGAAAGAGTATCGCAGCACAAGATGATCTCTGCATGATCTATTGATTACACGTAGTGCACATGTATTGTTAATGTATGATTGCAGTGGAATTCAATTTCAATTAAAATCAGTGGTCAAAGGGCCTAGACTTCCCTTGGTGTCTGTAGCAGTAGTGTGCAGAAGTATGTGTCTGCAGTACCAGGAGGGTGGAGCACACACTTTGCCTTGGGCCTTTACTTAAAATGCTGGCGTGGCTGAGTGATTTTTAAATTACTGGGTTTTTTTCACGGCCTTTTTAAAGTTTTCCCATCTGCAATTTATAAAGAATTCCCCCAGTAATAAGTTAACCTTAATTAAAAATCCTTCGGCCACGAAACCCTTAGGGTGGCCTAGTTTACAAGGATGCATGCTGCCCCAGTGCTGCCCCAAACAACACATCTGGCATTTAATTTTACCGTAACATTAGCAATAAGGTGCAATTACAAATGATGCAAAAACAACATGTGGGCAGATTGTAGCCACAAATGTACATTAAGATATTGTCTTGAAGCCGATGGGTGCTATGTAGTGAGTATTAATTGGATTGTAATAACCCAGAGAAAACCAATGCTTACAAAGGGACAGCACTTAAAACACTGTACACATGGTTGCCTCACCGCCTGTATAGCCCGCCTGACTACACAAGGTAGTCTCTCTTATAAGTGCTAACCAAGCTGAAACCTCGGTGGCTATCTAGATCTGGAAAATTTGGGCCAATTTAGGTAGATGTTTTCCAATAGATTAAGTAACTCTCATATGCTGTAACTTTTGAAGCTGCCTTTGTAAAAATTATTTGGAAGCCACTGGAGCTATGTACTTTTAAATCGAGATTGAAAACTAATTTCTTTAGAACCGGTTTTTGTGTTTAGTTTGTTGTCCTTCCCCCGCACCTCCGATTAGCACAGCTGGCTATGTATGATGCGATAGACGTTCAACATACATACGTATAAAATGTGCATATTATTGGGGATGGAGCAAAGGAGCAACTCCTCACATCATTCTCGGAATCTTCGATGCCAATTTCAGTGATGGCCATTTTACTCGCAGTCCCAAACGCAAGGTTTGGGGAGTAATAAAAGCTGCCTCAAGCTCGATCGTGTTTGCGACCAGCCAGATTTTTACAGTATCAAAGCACAAATGTTCGTCTGGATGCTGCATATTCTTATTTAAATGTCAGCTAATAAAATTTTCCTTCACATCAGACCTAGCCGTAATAATCATTATAATGTAACGTCTCATTATAAAAGCAGACCCGGGTTAAACTGTAGTTAAATGGGAGCTGGCTGTTTCTGCAATGGAATTCTTATTCTCTATTGATCAGCTGCAGTGTGGTCTGGTGGGTGGATCTTATGCGTGTTTCTGATGTGACGGGATGCAGTGTGCGAGTCACATTTTTAGGGTAGTAACAGTGTTTTCTACACTTCAAACACAAATAAAAAGTGGTTGTTATATGATCAGATCAGAGTGTCCCGATACTTATAGAACTGTTGGTGGTACTCATCTCCATTGGTGGTCTTGAGTTAATTTTGAAAATTCCACATTGCTATGGCTGTATTCTGTTGACCATCGAAAGGTGTAATCTCTCCACAAAGTGCTCATTTCACTAAGGAGTAATGATGATGAGCAAGAACATCAAGTTAACATCTCTTGGCCTTAAGCCAGTTGTAGACATTCCACATTCTCATTTCCTGGCATCTCCATGGTCTGCTTCCTACAAAGTGGTTATCATTTTATTGAGCACTTAGAGATAATGCTGCTGAGTTTTACCCCCTTGAAGAATTGGAAGTCACAAGCTTCCAATTGTTAGTCTAGTATTCTGACCACAGCACCACCTGTTCAGAAATTGTAGCATTGGTTTTCTATTTTTAGAAAATACCCAATATAGTCTAAATTCGGATGTATTTTTCAGGAGAGTCCTGCTCATGACAGATTTCTACGTTTGTCTAGCATTCCTTGATAGTTTGCTGATGACCAAATCACTCTGTATGTACTTGATATCAGATCTCAGATGCTAAGCAGGGACAGACTTGGCTGGGAGATTTCCTAGGAATATCAGGAATTGTGGTAGAGTTTTGCTGTGAACTAGGCAGAAGGTGGCAATAAAGCAATGGATTCTTGAAACTGTCATTGTGCAGATTTGAATGTTACCTTCTTATATGTATGGGGATTCTCTGGGTAATCTTCTGACATGCCAATCATTCATTAATGGAATTGCCCAAAACATTCAATTGTCGAAGCCTCCTGAAAAAGAGTCTTCACCGAGTGAGGTTTTCCAAGATAAGGGAAATGCATTATTATTTATTAACATTTACTCATGATGACTCATTCCTGGGTCATTGGCGCTATATAGGAGTGAATACCACCACCCCACGCACTGTATATGGCGATAACTCATCAAGCAAACAGACAGGGGCAATGCTGTACAGAGAGGATATGCTTCACATGTGCATGTGCTAGAGTCTGGGCTTCACAGCTCTGAATAGTTTGAGGAAACCTTTTGTTATGACATGTCTCATTCTCAGATTTGCATCTGGGGGAAAGAAAAAAAACAGTTAATGGAGCCCCACTGATGCCTATCTGCTATGGACCATAACTAACTGATTGTTCAAATCCCATCACTTGCCACCAGTGGTTAACAACATTAAATGAAGGAAACATTGACATTTTCTAAAAAGAAAACCAAAGTCTGGTAAAACCACATTATGCGACCTTACACGAACATCTAAATGCTCCCTTTCCCAACTACACTCTGGCATATCCTCATTCCATTGGGGCCACAAAATTGCAGACAAAGAAACACTCACTTAAGCGAAAGCCAGAGGTGGGGCTAGCACGACCAGACTTTTACAAATTTTGCTTTGCAATGGGAGTTCCACACGATCGATGGTTAGCTATTATCAGAACTCAGAGCACATGGTAAAATTTGGAGGAAGCCTCTGTATCCTCATGGAGCCGAGCAGGAAATAGGATTCTCCATCGCAAAGATAAACACCACGGACTGAAACCCCTCTGGATCAGTTTAACACGTATGCTTTCGCGACCAATACTCTCTGGACCATATACGGTACAATCTGGATGTGGAGAAATCTCCAAAAGCTAATCATACTCTCCCTGATGCCAACACATAAATACAGAAAATAGGAGACCTCATTTACACATGGATTTATGAAGACATTTCAAAAACTATTAGACCGAAACAATATCTCCCATCAACACTTCGACAAATACCTTCATATCAGGAGCGCACTGAACAAGTATGAGAAAAACATCAAACCACACGCAACATCTCTCAATGCAATAGCTGCACAGCAGCCCAGGCCCTACTAATAGGGCCTGGGTTAGATGGAATAAGCCTGATAATTGTTTTTTTACCCTTCTATCTGGCAACAAAACTGACACCTTTTTTACAAGGAGTCATGTTTGCATAAACCACAAGACCTGCAGTCATAATGCAAACAAAAAAACATAACTCTGTATGCACTGTCCTTGAAGTTGATTGGTCCATACCCGAGACAGCTTTCCTCTAAGGAAAGCTGTCTCGGGTGTGGACCAATCAATGCATACAGAGTTATGTTTTTTGTTTGCATTATGACTGCAGGTATTGTGGTCTATGCAACCATGACTCCTTGTAAAAAAGGTGTCAGTTTTGTTGCCAGATAGAAGGGTAAAAAAACAATTATCATATTTTTTACTGGCAAATGAGGTTCCAATGGTGGAATAAGCCTCTTAGACCAAACACAGAAGAAACGTTTCTAAATACAATAACCCCATCCTCACTACGAAGAACACACTGGAATGACATCTGGAGAAGAACGTATCCACCCCTCCGCTTCATACAATTTCATGTTTACATGGATCATATCGCACTGTGCAGAAGAGAGAGACATTTGACCAAAACGCACTGGTCCTGTCTAGACATTCAGGAATGTAATTCGTGAATAATACAAATAATAAAATATTTCAACCGAATCAATACTACCTCACTCTCACCCACCACAGAAATATGCCTGAAACCACCACAATGACTAAATTTGCAGCAAAACATCATCCCCCAAATCGTTAGCATCACTACCCAAGATACAATCCCACACACCTGGAAATTCCACGAGTCAACCCTTCACTCACCGGGCCAAGACGCTGTTGTAACACAAGTAACCGGAGAAACAACAGACGGGCACTCGCTCTCCCCCTCACGCAGACTCCCAACAATCCCCCTTCTCACCCCCATCTTCCCCCCTTCCCCTCCCCTCAATAGCTTAAATGAACCACAATACCTTGCTGATTTCGTCAAGGAGCATAAACCATCACGCAAACTTCTGTAATCCTTGCAGTAGCTTTTGGCTCGCCACAGATTGAAAACTCCTTCTTGTGTTGTTTGTTGTCCTTCCTGCGTACCTCTGATTATCACATTTGGTTACGTACGGTGTGAACGAAGTTTAACAATAATAAATATATAATAAAAAAGAAGGGATACAAAATTTGTCCATTCAATGAACGCTGAAGGCAGATGCCAACCTCGCAAACACGGTGCGGTGTACGAGCGTTGTATTGTTTTTGCTTCTATGTTGATGTTTGGCAAGTAACATTTTTTTAAACCTGCAGTATGCTACTGCTGCCAATGGTGTGCTGGTCCAAGAGGGAACCGACTGGTTTCATAAACTGAGTTACAATTTCTTGAGAGCTGTGCAGAACACATGTTAGCGTTATATAGGGCGTTATATAATCGAGGCACGGAAGGAGATGGCTTGATATCAGTACTGGGGCCAATATTTGATATGATTAACACTGGAATGGAATGGGCTTTACATCGCGTGTTTATCCACTATTTGTGGTGTATTACACTTGGTGTTGGGAAGGTTACTTTTTAAAAGTAATTGGTCTCTGATTATAATTATGTATTACTCTCGGTTTTTAAAGTCTTGCAAAACTTATTAATTTGGTATTTTCAAGCATTACATGATTTAAAGGTTAAATTTGAAGTATGCTCAGTGGGGCATCTGAATTCTATTGGAGCCCGAAGTCATTCGTATTGCTTACCCAGAAAAGCCCCACTGAGCCTCAATACCCTTTTTTTGGAGAATCCTGCCAAGTTGATTTGCAGTCGGAGTTGGCTATTGATATGTGTTTCTCAATTAAGTATTTTACAAGGCTTTTTTAAATTTGGCAAATGTTGAGTGATGCCAGCATTCAATGGCCTACTGTTCATGAAATGGCAACCTGGGATCGTTAACACCCGCTGTGAAGCAGACGTATTTTGGGGTTAATACTTCTGCAGTATTAACCACGGTGGTCTGTTGGATTCCAACCGTGATGCGAACCCCTGCCACATGCAACTACTGGGTTATTTCAACTGCCCACACATTTCAATGGTGGTTGCAACTCTGACATTACCCAAAATGATACTCGTACTGTGTAGGGCTTTGTTGGGTGATCTGTAATGCCATCGACTGTGGCTGTCCTTGCATTTATCCACTCTGCAGAAATGAATAATGAGTTTTAAAACAGTGAAGTAACCATGGAAAGTAATCAACTCTTCCTTGGTGAGTAATGAGAATCTGATTATACATTGAAATGGAAGAAATCACAACGATTATCTATACTTGCCTTTGCAAATCTGATTACTTGCAACAAAGCAAATAAATCACCTCTTGAGTTTGAGTTTATTTCATTTGTTACACGGATGATCCTGTTTAGCTAGTTGCCCGGATATTTTACAAGGAAGATCCGTGGTGCGTGAGCATAGCAGCAGCAACAAAAACGAAGACAAAAACATGAACATTGCACACAACGAGTCCTTCCTTAATATTGCACAACTAATAAACGAGTTAGTCGATGGTCGTAAGCAAATCACATGCGAATAAAAAAACCCTGCAAGTATAGAATGACAGCAAGAAGTGCAAAGAGAAAGGTAGTTACATGTGCAAGTAAGTTCTATATTGTAATCTAAGTGACATAAACACATACAAATTGCAAAAAAACCCAGTGCAATGATGTGGGAGCAATGGGCACCAGAATAAAGTTTGTACAGGGGCAAGTATGCTCTGTGTTTTGTTCTAACAGGGACATAAAGAGGGGGAGTGAAGGGAGAGAACCAAGCTCTAGATGAGTGACAAGGGGACAGTATTCCATAAACGTGGAAATACTTTTTTTTACCAGACAAGGTTTTTGTAAATTTTGGAAAACCTTAAATAGTTGTTCAGCTCTTGTTGTTATAAGCTCTTGTTAGCTGATCTTTCTCCTAAATCAGCAGTTGTCCTGCTGTATCGGTTTCGCCTGATGACGGTCGCTTGTGTTGCGATCGAAACGTCGTGATTTATTTTATTCTATTTCTACCTACGTGACTTTACCGAAAGAACCAAAGAGTATGAATTCCTGCAGTCACGAAAGCTTCAAATCAAAAATAGTTGTTCAGCTCAGCTGATTGCTGATGAGCCCATTGAGGGCAAAACTGATCCGGAGTTTTCACTTTTAAACAAATCCCTTTGATAAACAGGTCTGGAAGTCCACCTGAAATATATTTTTTATTGTCATGCTTACTTTAGAATGGAAGGATATTTACTAAATGTTTCGCCCACAATGCTCAACTCGAGCGCTCGCTGTAGCTTTGATTACCGTGCCGTGTTACTCAGAAAGACTGGTGTAGCAATCAAAAATCAGTTTGAAATTTCCATGTTTTAATTTTGTTATTCTTTAAATGTCTGATTAGCTTTCGAGCGTAAAAAAATGTATACACGGTGTGAATGGAATTTTGTGATCATATTTTCGTGTGCATATGCTGCTTATTTTCACCGTCAACAGACGCGGGTTGACTGGAGTGGCGGTGCATCGTTTTGAGTGGGTTTATGTGAACGCACACACGCCTACACACAGCAAGCAGACGCGCGCACCTGCAGTCACGCAGACGTGTGTGTGTGTAGGCATGTGAACATGCCGTATCTTACACGTGCATAGACGGGCGACCCCCTTACCCTGACGATTACATGTGTAAAGAAGTTCCTTGGTGACATCCATTTTCAGAAGGAGGAGAGCTTAATTTCATATGCTCGCTCGGCCCCATCCCTATCGGAAAGTGCACCCTTCCCCTCCCACTTAATTATAACATGTGTACCCTTGAATAATGCTTCAATCTTGATTTGAAGCTTTTGTGACAGCAGGAATCCATACTCTTTGGTTCTTTCTATCTACATGACTTTACCGAAAGAACCAAAGAGTATGAATAATGCTTGTACAGTCTTGTACAAGCATTATGTTGTGATTGAGGGTATGTTTTTTTATCTCATCTTTTTGTCTAATTTTACCATCTCATCTGTATTGTTTGTCAGTTTTTCTGTGTTGTTTGTTGGGCAGGTTTTGTTTGCACTGTTAGCCTAGTTTTTTTTTACAGCATATAATTCCGTATAATTTGCACAACTCGTAAAAAATGTATTGTTACTCGCGCATTTTAAGAATATATTTAAATTGATGACAGTAATACCTCGATATTCGAATATTTGAGGTACGGAGTTTCAGTATAAGGAACTTTGGATGTGTGACCATTATTTTAATAATAAAAAAATGTAAACGAACAGAAAATAACAATTGCCCATCTACAATACTTAATAAATAAAGAATCAAATTATAACAAGGTACGTTTCTTGAGTGTTGTGCATCGCGATGGGTCGTAGAATGTTTGTTTTCGTTCGTCTTGGCCAGTCAGCGTGCAGCAAAGCAGTACGTTACGGAGCTGTAGTATTTGGTGGGCAATGCAAACTGATGACTGCACCGAAGACTCCACTTGTGGTGTGATTATATTTGACAGTAGAGTGCACTGTTTATTTTAATCATGTCAGTTTTTTTATTATTTCAGTACTGTACAGTATAAAATTTATATTTCTTAATATACATTGCATTTGTTTACAATATGATTGGTAAGATATGAAGTGTTCATAGTATGAAATTGTAAGTTACGGAGGCTGGGGACGTATCATAGTACTAATGCTATAAGTAATTCAACATACGAAGTTTCAATGTTCTAACGAAGCTCCAGGAACGCATCTACTTTGTTTATATAGGTATTGTGGTATTCGTTACATCGTTAAATGCATGCTGGATATATACGTGCGTAATCCTGTCCGTGCGGTGCTGAAGTTTGAAGTGCTTGACTTTTAATCAGAAGGCTGCAAGTTGAAATTCTTTGTGGAGGTCAACTCTAACCGTCGTCCTTCTGAAGTTGATAAAAAAAAAGTACCCCGTCAAAAGTCAACAGTGATCGCCCTTTGGAAACACTGGCCCTCACCCTAGGAATGTGGATTTTTTTTTGAGAAAATAAAGTGTAAAAAATCCGCCACATTAAACTAATGTATAATTGCCTACTCAGTGGAACCGTGTGTATGTATCCCTCTTAGTGTTGATCTCTGCTGGTGTCGTACCTAGGTGTTTGTCATTGTCCATAACCGTGCAGCTGGGTGATTATTTCAGCATGTTGGCATTCCTGCCTACGCCCACATGTGTTTGTAGTTGCAGGGATGTGCCCAATGTTGATGTCCTCAGTGTGTGTGTGTGCATAACCTATAAGTCAACTCGGCCTCAAATGAGCACCCGGTGCTTGGTGTTGGTCACCCCACCCCCTCATGTGCTGTGCCGGCCTTCATAGGTGCTCGCTAACAGCACTTGCCCTAACCGTCTGTTAAAGTCTATATGGGGGATCTTTGTCTATAGGGTAAATTTAATATAAGTTGCAGAGCATAATGACTGTGTGCGAATGTTGGCATACGCCCATGCGCGTGTGTCGGCTTGTACACTCATGTGCGTGTACACACGTGTGCGTATATAGCTAGCATAACTGGGTGTGTCTGCCCGTGTGTTGCTCGTACGTGTGTATAATGTCATAATTATTCGCAGCCCATTGTCAATACCCTGCTGGATAAAAGCCTTCCTATGCATAGCCATGCATGGGGGGTTGTTTGACCATTCTTCCCCCATACTCGTCAGTACCTGGTTGATGTGAAGCAGGGGTTCAGGACCAATTAAGATACAACTCTGCACGGATCTTAGCCATGGTCGTGTATTGAACGCAGATTGTCAGACTCATGGCACAGCACTGCGCCTCTGTATTGTGTGCATGTGTAATGGGTAATCATGGTGCAATGGCTCGCGCACTTGCAAGATCATCCCAGCCACTATATACGATTCGTAGTCATGATGCACAACACTTGTGTTGATTAGAATCAAACCTGCCCTGCGCCTCGCGGAGGTCAACACACTCTTATGTGAATGCATTGTGTGAACGCAATCACTGGGGCGAGGGGACAAAGGCGGCTTGGTGTGCAAGGTGCCGATTGCACCTCCCCCATCGTGTGCCATGCCGCCCTGAACAGGTGTTCTCTGTGTGCGCACGCGCGTTCCTTTGCGTGTGCAGGTCGAGTGTTTGCCAACTCTGACGACTCAGTGTGTCTACTGGGAATGCAGCGCCGAGCCATCGTGTTCCAGCCCGTCAACTCGCTGAAGGAGCGCACCGACTTTGAGTGAGTTGCGAAAGGGGGTCGAGTTAAAGCGACGTTCCTAGCGTACACCCCCATGCAGTCCCGTGAATGGGCCCCTGAGCCCCCTTTTATCCTGGGTTCGATGTTATCAAATCCACTGGTTCGTGTTTTTCTCTTGAACCTGTTAATCGAGAGCCCTCACTCATACCTTTGTTGATCTTGAACACCGTACGGGAACGTGGGCTGCGTGGTGGCCCCTGAGAATGCGGTACAGAAGGTAGGTAACTGAACTGTATCTGGTTTTTGAGTGTTAATTCACCGTATTTGTGGGTTTTTGTTGGCTGAAATAAAAGTAAAATAATTATAAGCTCTCAATCAATCCTGTCACCTCTGTAGAATATCCAAGGGTTAATATACCAACTTACACAATGCATCATCATCAGTCAATCAAAGGTGTTGGAAACCAACATTCACATCCAGTAGCTCGACTGACTGAACGTGTTTAACACAGCCATCTGTCCAGATTTACAGAATATCACCAAAGCTTTGCTTAACACTACTCGACGTCAAATTAATAGGACATGCCGTTGTAGCAACACACACACCTTACCATGGATGCCTTCCTTTTCTTAGATCCTGCAACTTTTGCACAGTGGATACCCAAACTCCAGGGTCTGCTATCCCAGTCTCATCTTTCCCATGGTTGCCAACTTCTTGATGTCTCTTTGATTCCTGTTTCAGTAAACATCTATCTCTCCGTACTGTATCCATACCCACTCGTCGCAACATCTGGTTCCTAATTAAATCTACAATGGTTTTTGTGACATTCTATTCCAAACTTCATCCTCTGCATGCCCCCATATTCAATGCTCAGAAGCCTTTTTTCAGTTTTATTGTTGAATTCCTGCTCCCTGACTTGGACAGAAATACAAACTTTACCCATGTCCGAAACACCCATCTTTTAACACTACGGTTGACCTGTTTAACCTTACAAAGTGGTTTATTTAGTCCAAAAAAATATACCTTAATTCAAACACAATAACGCGTTCCAGACGGCCTTCACTCAACGCCCAGAGAGGTGCACATTATTGCCGCAACACATTGCCTGTAACGATGTATTCCTTCGTATTTCAGTGAACCAAGATTCAGTGGGTTGCGATTCATTTGAAGAGTAGATTTTTTAAAACTTGGTTTTGAGTATAGCAGCCTCTTGTTGCGGCAAATTCTTTCATGTTTAGTTCACTCTTACACCATGGTTGGCTACGTATGATGCAACAGAAGTTCTACATACATACATACATAACATTCAAGGCTTCGAAATCAAATATCACCAGTCCATGCACATAATTAGGTGCATGTATTGTGAGCATAAGAATACATTTCAATTGATGTAATGATAATGCCTCTTTACACCCCCTACTAAACATGCAATCTAAGACTGATTGCATTGCTGTGATGTTCATGAGACGGGCCATCGAGTCCTTGGCCTAATCTCTGCACCGAGGGTGGTGCTCAGTGTGTAGTTATCCCGTATGCATGCTCGGAATCGCCGTGAATATTATTTTCCCCCTTTGCACCGTATGCTTAATTCCATCACATTCAACGTCTGCGGGGAGCGGAACGGTCGGAATTGAAGAGCAATGACTTTGACGCTGCACTTTTTTTACCCTCCCTCTCGCACACATGCACACCTCGCGCTGGGGTTGTGGTACTCACTTGGAACATGGCCATGGAAAATAAATTGCTGGGTCGTGACTTGACCCTCGACGAACACGTGCGATGCTGGTGGGGTTGGTTTTGCCATATCGTGTGCTCTGCGAGTGCGCCGCATGAGCAGCGGGGAGAGGACCCCGTTTGAAAAGTTATTGCCATGGTGGCATGGTGGCGAGATGTTACCTAGCTCGCCTGGTATACAGGAGGTTATGGGCTCAATCCCGACCCTGATATCTGTATATTTGAAGTTAGCATGTTCTCCCTGTGGTTGTGTGGATTTTCTCCGGGTCCCTTGGTTTTTCTCTCTACACTTATAAACATGTGTGAAGAGTATTGGCTGCTATACATTTCCACATGATACGCCACTTTGTTGAGCTATCATTTGTGGCCAGGTTGCTACTGAAAATGAGTTATTTAGCTCAGTGGGCCTTACCTGGTGAAATAAATATAGTTTTTTTTCGTAAAATAGATGCACCGACAAGTGTGTGCGTGGTATGTGATGTTATTGCCTTGGCAAACAAAAAGGGTTGTCCCCTTGTCACTGGTTTTCTAATCCCATTTTTTTGGGAAGGTTTTGATCAATTTGGCTGGTTTTCTATAGGGTGAGTCCCAAATAACAACAGGATTTTGACTGGCATTTCATTCACGTAAGATCATCTTTACGAGTTACTTTGACCCCATACTAAAGATTGATGGACAAAACGAATGCAAAATTGTAAGGAGAGCAATACAAGTAACTTATTTCAATCTTAGTTGGAAAGTAATCTAGATTAGAAGTTTTCGTGACTGTAGGGATCCATACTCTTTGGTTCTTTCGGTAAAGTCACGTAGGTATAAAATAAATTAAATCACTTTATTTTATTTTATACCTACGTGACTTTACCGAAAGAACCAAAGAATTAGTTGGAAAGTGTTAAGAACGCAGCTGGCCAAGATGGAGTGTAGTTATATCTCCTGATGCTTTTGAGATTCTCAACAGGCTGTTTTGAATTGGCTGAGTACTTAAAATTAAAACATGACCCTTGTTTCGAATATATTTTCGAGTAAGGTATAAACAGCGTGAATTATATCAAACATTTACTCTGTTTTTTTAACAGTGCCGTTCATCAACAGAGACCAATCCCAACGTTAAAGAAAGGCAGCCCTTGCCTTTGTTGTTTGATCCAGGTGTAGTCAGTTACAGTATGTTCTAGATGCATATTGTCGGTTAAACCTTAAAGCAACGTTGTCCGCATGTGCACATGTTGCTGCGCATAATTCTCCCATTACTCTTGATCAGTGGGAAATAACATGATTCAGTAGGCCTTCTTGTACTCAACTGAAAAAAAAAAATCTTTCATCTGTGAAGTACAAAAGGGGGGCCATTCCTGCTTTATTTAGATTAAAAGCCCATCTTGTTTCATTGTATGAAGTTGTAAAGCATCCCGCCGTATCTGGCAGTGATCTTCACTTCTATAATAACGTTTTTTTTTCGGGTTAGATCGTGTAAATATATAAATGCGTCGTTAAACCCGCCACCACCCGACACAGCCAACTAGTAAGGGTTGTCACGTAAACAGAACATGCCAATTTGTTTCTAGTACAGCACACTGGTGTGTTGGAGAACCAAGCCACAACATTTAAAATCTGAGTACGATGTTTCGCCAGTAATTACAACTAGCTTCATCAGGCGACAGCCACATTTATATATTTACGAGATATAACCCAAAAAAACCTGTATTATGGATGATATTGGTCACGAAAGCCGATGTGTTAAACTGATCTTCACTTCTGACATCCCTAAGTCAGTGGTGCAAATACCACAATGCTAATTTACGGCCGTGCACAGCACCAGTGGCAATTGGCTGTCCGCATCTGGCCTGGGCCTCCTCACATTTGATGCAGCTTCAAATGATACTTGGTGCAGTGTATGGAATGATCACGGTGGTGGCAGTGGTGGCGGTGGTGGTGTGTATAGAACACTAGTACTGGGGAAAAAAAGGCGTCTGTGCATGCCCCACCTATTGTTATCCTCCTGAATAGGTTTTCGCCAACATCCAATTTTTTCAAACGGGGGCGGGGATCTTTTTATGACAAGGTGATATTGCCACCATTACTATTAAAGGACAACTGTGTTAAGCTTAGTTTGTATGGTGCATACCAGAGGTGGGACAAAGTCATTGTTATGCAAGTCCAAGTCGAGTCGCAAGTCATCAAATTCATGACTCGAGTCTGACTCGAGTCCAAGTCACATGACTCGAGTCCACATCTCATAGGTGGGACAAAGTCATTGTTATGCAAGTCCAAGTCGAGTCGCAAGTCATCAAATTCATGACTCGAGTCTGACTCGAGTCCAAGTCACATGACTCGAGTCCACACCTCTGGTGCATACTAATCATGTAATGATTTGCCCGCCCCGTGATTTATTTCACTTGTCACGATTCATTCAAGTGATAAATAATTGTATTGCCATTGTGGTATGTGTAGAATCTGTAGTGGCTAGAGGATTTACATGAATCGAAAATAAGAACTTTCCATGCACACAATTTGTTTGCATGTATCACCAGCATAAAAAATTATTTTAATTGACAATTCGATGCATTGTGGAATGCCTAGCCTTTACCTACTGTTTTGCCGGAGGCGTTCATGTGCGGGTACGTGTTAACCCAATTTGTTAGTTTGTCTGTGTGATTGAAATGCTTCCCGCCATGAAGACCAAGAGCAGCACTGACGTGCAGATCGCTTCTTTTTAGGGGACGAGTGCTTCTGATTAAGTTTAGCTCAGTTCATTGATTTAAACTATAAAAAAAGTCTTTATTAAGTCACCGAAGAAAGAGTTCAAATCGAGCAGCATTGTGACTGCTGTTACAACCACGCTAACACGTCCCAGTTCGAATGTGTTGTTGTGACGTTTGGGTGATGCCCCACTTGATACTTTTTCATTTGCTGTCCTGATGGGTTTTGTGCTCTGGTAATGACAAATGTGTGCACAAGCCACAGTAAGCAAGTGGAGCCATCTGCAGTTATCGGGATAGCCTCAGGGCCAGGTTGATGGTATGCACTTAAGCAGAGTATGCAGTTAACCACAGTTCACGCTAGCACACCTAGGATGCCTGTGGCTTGTGGGGAGCGGTGGTGCTGTGGTTAGCGCACTGCGCTACAAACCCAGCGACCCCGAGTTAGATTTCCGCTTACGGCGATTATCTTAAACAGGGCCTCCCCTACGTTGACTCGGCTTCAAATGAGTATCTGGTGTGGTGTGTAAACATTGTCAGTAGGGAGACAAAGGTGGCTGGCCGTGGTGCTAGCCACCCTCCCCGTTGTGTGCCATGTCAGCCTTCATAGGTACTACTTGCTAACAGCCATAAAAGTCTGTTCAGGCGAATGGTAGATATTTGTCTCGTGCATCGTAACATAACACTACAGTACAGTACACAGCACTGTCCACTAGCTCCGCCACTATGCTAGAAATTCCACAAGTGATTACATAATGACATACTTTTTTTAAACTAAAGCATCTAAATGTGCTCATCTTCATTTTGTCCTGAACCAGAGGTGGAGGTTCCACATTCCTGTAGCTAGTATTTACATCACGTGAGTCGCTGTCAACTTTTCCAGATTGTAAATGGTGTCAAAGGTATCAGGACATCCAAAAGGTTACTACCAAGAGGAGGCCGTTCAGTCCATCTCGCTTGTTAGAGTGGGAAGACGGTCAGAAGCTGGTCCAACAATTGCCCACACATTGTAGTTTGTCAGTAAGTGGGGGATACTTGATATGTTTCACGTCTATTGAGTAATTTGCAGGTACATTTTTTTTATTTGGACAATGATGCGGGGACGCAATGGGCTACTTTTGCGAAAGACATCACAGGAATATTTTTATTTTTATTCCAACAATATTCGGGCTGACATACCACGCTGAAAAGTTCCAGTAACAGGATACAAAAAAATCGCGGACATCCATTCCGGTGCGGCAGAACCACATGAAAAGGAAAGAACAAAGGGAAATGGGGTCCGCTGCCCCACGTTACGGGAATTTTAATATCCGCTGTGAAGCAGACAGCGCGCGTAGCTTCAGTCATAACCAGGGCGGCCGCTGCATTCGAACCGAGAGCCTCTGCAACAAGCGGCGAATAAAAATGCATTACCGCTGGGACATGTCATCACCAACTGTACTTTATACACTTTTGCAAATAAAGACATGCTACTGAAGTTGGCATCGAGATGAATTGCAAAATGTTGTAGTTGCCAACACCTGTTGAAGGATGAATCATCAATGTGTTTAATCGTATTTATGGTCACATTATGACATTTATATGTCATGTGCCATATCCTATGTAGGTAATGAGTCTTGTTATCCATAGATGCTTGTGTCTTGTATACAGTCCCAATTACTCACTGGAATTGAGCTGCCTGCTTAGATGTGTATTTGTCTCAACATGTATAATGGTTTCTGCACTGGGCTACAATCACAGAATCACAGTGGTCCAGTTCTGATTTATGGCCATGTTGCACATCACAGTGGAAAGTGGCATCTGAAACCTAGCCCGGCCTCTCTTGCATTATTAGTTCAGCCTTAAACAAGAACATGGACCAGTGTGTGAATATCAACACTAGCGAGACGATGATAGAAAAGGGCATGTTGCTGATCACTGCCCCACTGTGCGATGTGTAGCCCTAAATAGATGCTTGCTAACAGCACTGACTGCTATGTCCTGTAGGGCTTATTGGGCGTATTTGTATGTGTGTGCAGATGTGTGCATTTTGTTCCACATGAATTTAGGGTCTTTGTGTAAAAAAAAATGCTTTCCATGTAATATGTCTCTCCATTCACAGTTCTGTAATTTGACGACTGTTCTCTCTTATGTAAGTATATTCAAATATGACATTGTTTACTGCTGACAGTTGTTTAATTATTACATTGTTTCCTGCTTTGGGTGAGGTGGCGACGTCTTGTGTTCCACTTCCATCTAGTTACGCAGTGATTCTAGCAATGTGTTGAGACAAGATTGCAAGGTCATAGGGCATGCATTTGCTTTCAAGGTAGAGGTGGTCACATGACATGTATTTGCTCCAGGACAATGCATTCATGGGGGCTCGTGTTTGCCGCAAGACAGAGAGGTCACGGGGGTGTGTTTTTTCCCCAGAAATTGTGTGGTCATAGGGCATTTATTTGTCTTGTGTTCACTTGGTCACAGTGCACCCATTTCCCCCAGCTCTATTTTGGGGCAGGTTTATTGAAACTAAAAGCTCGGCGTGCCGGTGTGCTCAACAGACTCGCTGTTACATATATTCTGCATTATGTGCAAATTAATTGAGGAGAGCAATGCCTTATGATATTTATATTTTATTGGCGTTTGAAGCATATGCAGAAGCCATACCACTATTTGTAGTGAGTAGTTTCACATTGCACTGCTGGTTTACCTTATACGTCATATCTTAAAATCACACATCACCATTATCTATATATACAAAAGGTAGATTTGTGAATATGTGTGTCTGTTCGAAATGTTTAGCATACTTCCCGACATGCAAAAAACTTGAAATTTGGCATGTGGGTATTTTACAAAATGTACACAATGCAAAAATTATAAAAATAGACTTTTGTAAAAAAAAATTGTGGGGGGGGGCGCAAATAATGCATATATTTTGCACGGTAAGTGAGCGGTGACGTCACATCTGTCATGTCACCCGCATGTGGCAGCGTCACGCAGTGTACCTGCTGACGTCACGCATCCCCCCCCAACCCTCCGCGTAGGCCGTGTATCCCGCACACATGTGCGGTAAATAGCTGTCTCGATTTTCTAAGTCAACGCGACTATTTTCAGCTCGCTGTTAAATATGAAGCAGAAAATACATCTGTTTGTGTGAAGCAGCAAAAACTCTCCAAAGCTGACCTCTGATGTCATGAAATTTTCACAGCTTATGCGGTCTGGAATTTGTAAGGGAACACGACAATTTTCAGCTCCACGTCATTCCCTTCCCGAGTTACCTCTATCATTTTGCATACTTCCCAACATGCTACAAACTTTAAATTTCGCATGTGGGTAGCTTCCAGACTGTACACAATGCTACAAGTCTAAAAATACACTTGTATTTTGGGGAGGGGGGGCGCAATAATGTATACATTTTGCACGGAAAGTGAGCGCTCACGTCACATCTGTGATGTCACCCGCATGCGGCAGCTTTACGCAATGTACTTGCTTGCGTAGGCCATGTTTCCAGCACAAATAGCTTTCACAATCTGATATCTGCGATTTGATTGTTTTTTATAACAGCAAACCTCTTTTTTTCAGGGCCTAGGGAGACATTAATTTTCACGTCTTTTGTGGAGGGGCTTGACAGATCTGCTCCTGCTTAATATAATATAGGTCATTGTCTACTTGGGGATTGTGCACATATTTTTTCACCATCTACAATAAGAGCTTGCGTAATGTTTTGAGCTTGGTGTCTGTTCTCACACACCCTCCAGTACGATTTGTCAATTTCAAAGTCTTTCTACTTCAAACATATACATTTTTAAGCTTCCACGTAAAATGGAGAGAAAACATCTTTTGTTTTATAGGCAAGCAGCAGATATTGGTGTTATGCCGGTGACATGGGATGGTGCATGTCTCTTTAATATGCTCAGTCTAGCACTGTTTAATAAGCAGGAACCACAAGGTTCCTGCTTATTACACTTGGAATGGAAAGCAGTTCATTCGGTGAAAACAAGGGGCTTTTGTGCCTGGCTATCCCAACATACGGAAAAGTAATGCGCTTGGTCGTGTGTACACCGTACACCAAAGCAATGCCGAGTGCTACTTTCTCAGACTGTTGCTACATAAAATACGTGGTCCAACGTCGTTCGACGACCTGAAAAATGTTAATGGACTTAGCCATTCAACATATCAGACAGCATGTAGAACTCTTTGTTTGCTCGAGGATGATAGTCACTGGAATGACACCCTCAAAGACGCAGCCATCTCTGAGTCGCCGGCGATGAGGGATTTGTTTGTGGTGATGTTAGCCTTTGCCACGTGACTGACCCACAGTTGATCTGGCAAAATCAGAGAGACAGCTTGACAGAAGACATACTGCATCACCTCCAACGAGATTTTCCTGACATCCCTGTTCAGTATGTCGATCAGGTGTACAATAAAGGGCTGCTTCTGATTGAAGATAAGCTGTATTCCATAACATCTAAAAGTCATGAGGATGTCGGCTTTCCTTCCCTCAACTGTGATAAACAGGTTTTGTTTGACAGCGAATATTTGCGGGAAACTTCCTATAATGCCTCAGAACTACTCCATTTTATTATTGAGATTGAACCAAAGCTGGTTAGTGACCAAAATGTCGCTTATTTTAGAATCCTTGAAAGTGTCGATGATAATCAAGGAAATATTTTTTTCATAGACGCTCCCGGTCACACAGGCGAAACTTTTTATTATTAGATTTTATCCTGGCGAAATTTAGATCAAACAAAAATATAGCAATGGCAGTAGCTTCTTCTGGGATAGCGGCAACACTCTTACGAGACGGGCGAACTGCTCACGCAGCATTTAAACTCCCATTTAATCTTGGGTACACGGACAGTCCTACCTGTAACATCAAGAAAGGTACAGCTGTGTCCAAATTGTTAAGTGATTCCTCTGTTATTATCTGGGATGAATGCACAATGTCTCATAGAGGTGCTATTGAAGCTTTAGACAGGACTCCAGGATCTGAGGAACAATCATAAGCTGATGGGAGGTGTCACGGTTGTGCTCTCTGGTGATTTCCGGCAAACTCTGCCTGTGATTCAGAGAGGCACGAGAGCTGATGAGGTCCAGGCTTCCATCAAGTGTTCGCCAATTTGGAGCAAAGTTCTAAAGCTAACGTTGACCGTAAACATGAGGGTTCACCTCAAGGGAGATAAGTCAAGTGGCGAGTTTGCAAACACACTGTTAGATATAGGTGATGGAAAAATACCTGAGGATAATGGGGAGATTAATATTACCAGCAGTATGGGCCAATTGGTAACTACCCTTGATGAATTAATCACCAACGTATTTCCAGGTGTATGGCAGATTAACCTGATGTCTCAAAAGTGGCTTTGTGAACGAGCTATCTTGACACCCAAGAATGACACAGCATCTGCAATAAATGATTACCTCATAAGTGAGATTCCAGGAGAGGAGAAGATCTACGAGTCAGTAGACACTGCATTGAAAGAAGACAACGCTGTTAACTACCCTGTCGAATTTCTTAACTCCTTGAATCCACCAGGCCTGCCCCCTCACAGACTAAACTCAAGCTCGGGAACCCAATGATGTTGCTGCAAAATCTCAATGCTCCAACTCTTTGTAATGGAACCAGGCTACAAGTGCGCAGCTTAAAACCTTATGTCATAGAGGCGACATTATTAACTGGCTGTGCTGCAGGACAATGCGTATTAATACCTCGCATACCACTTATTCCAAGTGATTACCCTTTTGAGCTCAAGCGTATGCAGTTTCCAGTTAAATCCTGTTTGGCAATGACTATTACCAAAGCTCAGGGACAGTCATTCAAAGTAGCTGGAATTGATTCACGGCATTCATGCTTTTCTCATGGTCAGCTTTATGTGGCTTGCTCTAAAGCTAGTTACAAAGACAATTTGTTCATACTAGCTCCTACAGGAAAGACGAGCAATATTGTCTACAAGGAAGCATTGCTTTAGGAATAATGGTATACCAATGACGCAAGTAGCCAAAGGGGGCCTGCCGTGACAAATCTAACTCCCCATAAGAAACGGCGCATGGTCACCTCCACGCGTTGTTTTTCGGGTATTCATTGAATAAACTTTAAACTAGGAATAAACTATTATTTTCCATGCGAAGAATGGGTACACCTGCTAGTGTAATATGTATGTGTAAACAATTTGACGTATTTATCAGTAAAAAAATCTGGAAGTGGCAGCTATATTAATTGTTCAGGGAAAATTAAATATACTTGGCTTCAGCAGCTTGTGCACATTGATTTTAACCAAAGAATAAAACAGTACACATATAACATTTTGGCCAATGGCTGTTCTAAACGAAGGTAATAGCCAGAAACTGTTGACAATATCGTTATATATGTGTTGTATTTAAAACACTGGGAAGGTTTGAGATGGATAAATCTGAGAACCATTTGACTGCATGCCTGGCTGAATGAGGCTGTAGCAGAATGTTCGTCTCACAATTGGAAGGATGTAAATTGAAAGTCGTGGTTGCAGATCAACACAGCCCATATTTTCTCCAGGGTTGGTAAAATGACGACCACTTTGTCAGAAATCGACACTAGTTGCCCTTCAGGACATACTGGCCTGCATTTTGCCCATGTGGAATTTCCAACCCTGCTTGTTTCACCAGTAAGACATTTTAACTTGGACAGCACTTACCCTGACAGCCTGCAAGACTAAATAAAGCTGCATGGATATTTAACTTATTTCGCAATGTACTTAGACAGCCGTGCTGAAATCTGGATCTTTGTGTTTGCGTGCAAGCAATCCATAGCAGTTGTAACTAGGCTCCACTCTTTTTTTCAGAGTTATGTAATACGTATTTGTCATGCTTCTAGGTGAGGAATAGCAATGTGCACACTGCATGCAATCGGAAGTCAGTGAGTGTATGTACATGGGCACAAGAGCTGTGATTTTAAGTAAAATATATACAATTTTATTCCAATTGTATAATATTTCTGTAGTTTGTGTCATTGTTTGCAATGACACAAAATCTCATCTGGAATTTTGCCAGTGAAGCAGTGTGGCATAACATCATGTCAGACAACTGCCCCAGAAAATATCTTCCACAAAAACTGCACTTCAGTAAGCTCGGATGCACACTCGGTGGGCACAACCTCACGTGTCTTACAGTGTTTCAGAATAAAAAACTATTTAGAGGGGATTTTAGACTTGGAATCTGTGCAAAACAAATTTGTTTTCATGAGATTTTTTTGCAATTTGTGACCAGACTACTTTCCCGCCACCCACTCTACTCATCCCCCATCCATATCTTTCCCTCTGCTCAGTCCAACTGTGATTGCTTCCGTCCAAATTCTTGGTGTCACTTTTGATTCCTCATTTTCCTTCACTTTCTACATCGCCAACACCACTCGCACATGCCGCTTCCATCTTTTCCATATCAGGAAAATTCGGCCCCTCATCATCATCACCGCTGTCAAACTTCTTGTGCACTCCCCTTATTCTTCACTCGTCTGGATTATTGCAACTCGCTCCTGGTCGGTCTCCCTGCCCTACACCCTTGCCCCTCTACAACAAATTAAACTTCGTTGCACACTCCGCTGTCCTTAACCTCCCATTCACCTCTCATTGCTTCCCTCTCCTTCAACAACTTCACTGGCTTCCTATCTATCATCTCCACCTATTTAAATTACTCAACTTATTTTCAAAACTTTGCATGAACTGGCCCCCCTTACCTGTCTTCTCTTGTTTCCTTATATGTCCCATCACACCCGCTCCAGTCACAAGCTTCCCATCTTCTTGCTGTCCCTCCACCCTGCGGCCAATCTCGCTTTCGCTCGTTCTCTCTGCTTGCCCCCTTACACTGGAACAAACTCCCTCTCCACATCCGACTCTCACCCTCGCATTCCTCTTTTCGCACTGTCCTCAGGTCCTATCTCTTTTCTCTTGCCTTTTCACTTCCTCTTCCGCTACCCCTACCAGCACCACCTAACGCCCTTAATTCCTCCTCCACCGCCGGAGCCTCCACCAAGCTCCCTCCACCCTAGTCACTACCTGATCCCCATCCCTTATCTTGCCATTTTGTACTGTAATCAGCAAGCATTGTTAAGCGCCTTTATGAAAGGCGCTTTATAAATACAAAATAGAATAGAATCAACTAACTGCACTTGAGAACGCAGCTGAGTCACAGGTGGCTGAAACCCAAATTCAAACTCAAGATCTCAGGCACCATGGTTCTGGCACGTCTATATCATCCATCCATCTGTCCGACTATCACAGGCAGACGTTTGATACAAACTTGTTAATATAATTCAAAGATACATTTTCGACATTATCTCCATTGGTTTTGCGTTTTAACTCTAAAGAAAATAAAATCCATCCGTGGCATTTATGAACAGCTTGTAGATCCTTAGAGCAACAGTTAGCTTGACAGACGCCAAAGGCCAACGGTGTCCTCGCGATGAGAGTTGGTCTTGTGAGCATTTTTTCAGCAGATTGTTTGCTTCTTGGGATGAGATTCTGTGTTTTTACGCGCGTGAGTATAATATTGTATTTGCTGACCTTCAAATGAGCATGCTCTGTCTCCTGTCATTGGAACACATTGTATTATTTTGCCTCCAGAAGCAAAATTGCATAAATAAACTCCTTGCTACTTAGTTCACTGTGTACAGAGGCAATATTTGTTCTCAACCTTACCCATTGTGATGATGGTCAGAGGCATTAAAATGGCACCAAACACCTATATAATTTAATACCACCATGTGCAGATGCAATCCGATAAGTGGATCACGCTGAGCTCATCATATGCCTAAGACAACAAACTGCAGGTCTGTCAAGTGGTCTGTGCGAGACCGTACAATAAGCGTAAACAACACTTTTCTGCGCTATTGTGGAACGTTATGGGTAATAAAATGAACATATCAACCTCCCCCTTTGTATCTCCAAATAAAGATATCAGCCTGCTGGCTTCTCTCGACTTATGTTAACTCTGTCCTACTTTGCTGATGAGACCCAGAAGGTTGTGACCATTCTAAAAAATGGTTGCTTAAACAAATATGCTGGTTCACACAAGTCTAGAAAAATGAACAGGCCAATCAACTGAACATTTATTTTTTATCTGGTGATAATTGACATGAGTGTATTTATGTTAGTACAATAAGCAGGTTGCTGACCAATGTGCTGTGAAAAAGGGCCATTTTCGGAAACATATCCTATAATAATGTTTTCTCTCTTGAGGCCTAACAGGTGATGTTTTCCTTCACAGACGACGCATCCCAGCAGAGCAGTGGTGGCTGAAGTTGAGACCCATGCTCAAGATCCTGGCCAAGTACCGCACCAGCTACGACATCTCGGACCTTGAGGGGCACCTGGAGCACGTGGCAGCTCGGCGGGCGGCTGAGGCACCCAAGTTCTAAGCTCATTCCTGTCGGCAACGTAGTCGAATATTAAAAGCCCTATTAAGTCTTACACCATAGATTACCCGATAACACTGGCCTCCAGGTAGCGTAACTCTGATACTAACCAGATCAGTCAAGTCAATGTATATCCCTGCTCAAATGAGCAAGGGGATGGTGTTCATCTCAGTTGTCGATCCCGAAACAGGAGTGAAAATTCCCAATTTTAGGCTGGTCTCCTGGAAAAACCACTGCCGATTTGATCATGGAATAATGGTTATGGGTTCGGTTTACTTCTAACCAGAATTTGAACCCTCAATAGTGAGTCATGCGCGATAGACACAGCATCTCACCGTCCGATCTGATGCTAACTATTACCGATGCAATCCAAATGCACTAGCCTAAAATTATTCTTCATGGTGGACTAGGCCACATTCAATGAAACAATATACATTTGTATAATGTGTCTCTTGGGAATATTTTTGTGCAGTCGTATATACATACAAAAATTATCAAGAATTACCCAAACATTAGAACCTGGTTTCATCTAAAATTATAAACAACAGAGAAGGCGAACCCCATAGTCTAAGGGCTAATTGTCTGATACAGCCATAACCTCCTATAATGCAGACCCACATTTATTTCTGAACAAACAATTGTGTAGAGCCTTGGAATTATGCAGAAACAACAACGTTTGGACCTTTAATAAGCAAAAGACAAGTGTGCTGAATGTAATATGAATAGTAACCTTGCCTGGCATTAACTAGTTTCTGCAGATGCATTGTCTTGTGAACTAAACTTAACCCAATATTTAATTTGAACTGACCTTAACCTGAGCCACACACTAACCTCTAAACATAACCGAGATGCCATCGCTGCTTCTGTAACCCGGTCACTTAGTGCTATGCCTGACTACAACCCTAACCCCATGTGATATAAATGTTTTGAAATCGATATTGCGTAATTTAAAGGCCACTGTTTTGTCTTATTACACGTGTCCCACATGGAGGTTACGCGAGCCATTGGACAGCGCTCTGTGCATGCAACTCTGTTTTAGTTATCCTGTATTGCCACACTGTGATGCGGTCAGAGGCAATGCTAATGCACGTAATTAGCAGGAGAGTTCTAAAATTAGCATCGAGCTCAATAAATGGACGTTTAAACCTGGAGCACAGATGGGCCAAAGCACAATATATAGATGCATTGGTGGGCGTTGAGGCTGTATTGAATTAATGCAAAGCATTGATTCATTGGGTGGTTACCAAAAAAGCACTGTTAAATGTTTTGCTTCAATTTTATTCCGTGTGTTTCACACACAAAAGTATGGCTTCAAATGGGAACTTGGAAGCACGCAGTCTCTTCCCTGTTTCACTAAATTCGAACAGATGGAAGAAGCAGAGGAGAGTGACTAAAAGTGAACTTGCATGGTGCTTTTATTTTGAATGGTCAATTGCGTTAAGATGTGAGCACCGTGAGACGCTAATAAACTGAATAAAGACCATAAGCAATTTGATTAAGGAAAGAACGAAGCTACGAGAAATGTGATCACTGATATCTGCTTCATATGCGTATGAGTACCTGCCACCATTTTAGGGGTCACTCAGTTCCTCTCATTTCCTAAATCATCAAAAACAAACAAGTAGAGGGATGATTTAAAATTATTGTCCGGTAAATTAATTTTTGCGCCACATAACATGAATTATTTATTCAACATAAGTCATTTACTCCGTGGTGATCCCTGTAAATGTAAAAAACCTCAACATTATTCTCAACATATGCTGAACACTAAGCACCTAAATATGAGTGCAGTTACAGGGGTTGCTATGCAAATCTTTTGTTTCACACAAAACAAATTTTTGTTGATGGATTAATTTGCCAGTGACAGCATACGTGTTTCACAAATGAGGGAATGTTTGCTTTTATTGGAAACGAAAGAAATAGACCTCCATTTAATTAGGCTTAGTAATTAAATACAGCACTGTACATGGAGGGGTGGAGATAGGAGCGCTTAACTGGATCGCTTCATGATGCTGTTGCAGTTCGAAGAAGCCACTCCATTTGCTGGTGGCTTAACTATCAATGCTCCACATTTATTCATGCTTAACTCCATGTGGATATGCTGTATCGCATTTTTTGCATGTGAGATGCTGGGCTGTGTTGGCAGTGTTATGCTCGACATAGCGAATACCCCTACCACTAAACCCGATAGTAACACTCCAGTCGTTTGTGCTGCTACGATCGCAGATTGTGCTGGGCCATATGTTTCTTGTGATGTGTCTTTTTTAAAGATTTGACATCCGTGCAGCTGTTAACACGTCTACATAAATCTTCACATTTGCCATCTTTAAAGAGCCACAGCAACAATCTCAAGCTGTCTGTCTAAAAAGTCCTCATTCGAATGTAATTTTTCGTGTATCATTGCTTTAGCATGCCATCTTGTTTTTTTAGAGCAGGGTGGGACGCGTGGCACATTGTATCAGTATGCCCTTATGTATTTCCTTGACTGTTTTGATTGCAGTGTGATCACTGGGTTGCAGTGAGCACAGATACAACCAGCGGTGCTTTGTTGAGGTGACCTGTGGACAGATTGCAGTGGTCGCTAGTGGCAGCTTTGAGGATGAAATTTTGGAGCTCTTGTCAGAATTAACGTTGCCTCGTGTATTCTTCTTACATTTGCTGCCCGATGTCCCGACAGAGTAAATTCCCTGAGTTGTGCCCAGCAAAGTTTGAGCTCATGAGAAATGCTGGCTTCACTTTGTGACAGTTCTTTGTTATAGAATGTGATATGAACAGAAAGACACCCGGTATTCAGTATCTCTGGTTCAAACTCTCCGGTAATCACCCTGTTTCAAGTGTTGGAATGCAAGTCATTCAAACAAACCATACTTATTATGTTTTTGGGCTAATCGATGTGCTTTGTTGCCACATTTGGCATGACACTTAATGTGAATATGAGGCTGAAGTTTGAGTAAAACTGACGTGATAATTTTCAAACAAGGGAAAGGTATTGGGTTAATTTTCTCTTATAATTTCACAAATCAAAGTACTTTATCTCCACGATAAAATGAAGAAAATGGGGCAGCACTGCTGTACAAAATACTGCCAGTTCAAAATAAATGTGTTGCAAGGAACACCCTTGACCCTACCCTAATCTCAGGCCAAACCTTATCCATCCTCTAGCCCATATAAGGCTATGTGCTTCTATTCGCACATCCTTGTTCACACATTCTTTACCTCGCATTGTAAGCCTCAACAAATTATGATAGGCAGAAGTGGTAAATTTCACTACAGTGCTCATTTTCAACAATGGATAGATCATGGCTGAGGATGATAATGAAAATGGAAAACATTTGAGTTGACACCCGACTGGATTTAAATTCAAAACCTTATGATGGAGGCCAGCCACTCTAACCACAGCTTCCCTAAGCAGTAAGTATATGTATTGCATAAATAATTGTGGACATTTATTTATTTGTGAAACATACATTAATCTCTCCACGAAACAAAGTTCCTGGCACGATTTCGTATTTGTCTGTCAATATTGCCTTGCCATAGTGTCAACATTAATCGTGATTTTTGCCAGGAAAAATACGTAATTTTCACATTGCCCTCCAGTCACTTAACCTGATCTCAATGTGTGGTCATCTTCGCTCTAACTGTAGCCAACCTCCAATAACATTGCCTTTGATTTCTAGAATACGGGTTGTACTTTATGACCTCAGAACATTGAGAGTCTCCTTACAGTTGATGTCAAGAAGTTTAGCAAACTGCATGCTGTAGAGTCTCTGGCTTCTAAGCCATTTTTGGTATATTTCTATGACCAAACATAACCATAAATAGTAACGTTGGAGTTGAGTCATTAGTCGAAGAGATGTTTCGAATTTGAAAGTGTTAGGATATGCACCAGAAGATGACATTACAGCATTTCTTATGGATTCACTTCAACAAGCTTTGCTAACCTAATACCCATGCCCACTTCATAATGACTCTGAAGAGTGCTTGTCACATTTGATTACAGTAAAATTTAGTCCTCAGAGCTGGACGAGGCTGAGTTAAATTAAAACATAATATAATATGAAGCAGAGGGTTTATTATGCACTCCTGGATGACCGAGATGAATCCAACTCGCTACCTCAAATTAGCACCGTTGGCTATGTACGGTGCGAAAAAAGTTTAACATGCATGCATGCTTGACCTTATTCACAGATGGTTGATGCCTGGATTAGAATCAAGGATCTCGCTGATACGGACTCGGTGCTTGTGCATTGAGGTGGCCATTGAACCCCTGCAGCCAGCCTGAATATAAAAACATCCCCAGTATTTAAAAAATTCGTATTCAAATGTGAAGGCAGACGGATTTTTGATTGGCTGCTTGTGGTCGCATGATCAACAGTAGAAACATTCCTCAAAAGACGGCTTCAATATGGAAAGAGTTTTATTACATTCATTTTCAAATTATCTGCCCTTTATAGGCAATTCCCTGCTGCTTTAGTCATGTATTCCACATATTTCTGCTTTTACATCATTGCTCTGTAGCAGACAAATGTTCGTCAAATGCAGCCTCCGTGTCCTAATTTTCTGAAGCCTCAGGTGCTCTGTTGACCACTGAGGTGGCTAGGAACCTATTGAATTCTGTGATTGTGTCGAATTTTGCAGTTTTTTTTTCTTTTGTAGCAGGATGAAAAAAAGAAGCCGTTTTGCTCTTAACAAAAGGTCTGTTTGGTGAAGCAAGCGGCAAAGCTGCAAAGAAAGCTGGGGACAAAGGGAAGATTATGGACCCATGAAAAGTATTTGTTTTTGGGGGAAATCCCACCATCATGTTGGTAAAAAAAGAAAACACAATTTAGCACGTGCAAGCCCAGCAAATCTATTTTACCTTTCACCTTTCCAAGAGAAGCACAAAGCTTTGCCAACGTTGGGCAACAAATCTGTTTCCGTGCAAAAAAACGTAACTCTTAATTCTGAAATACAGTCCAGACTTAGTACTTAAATAAAGATGATCAAAAAGACAGAAATAGGAATTAGAATTTGCTGATATTTTCACTATCTAGTGCACTTTACCACCGTATCTTGTGAGTTGTCAGCAATGTGTTGCTTGCTAGTGGTAGTCACAGTCATAGCACGCGCATCTGATATATCGCAAAAGCATTGAGCCTGTAGTGCTCGTGTGTAAATTATCCTAAACGAATTAATCCTTCAAAAACCCCAACCCAAGCCTGGAAACTATACACAGACTAAGTGACGCAATAATCCAGTAAGTTGTATTTGGTGTTCCAATCTGGCTTGTGCACTTGCTCAATGTACTGCTTAAAATCGATAGAGCACAGGATCCTGTTGATTAACAACTTTATTTAAACGGGGCTAAGTTTTTTAAAGCAGGCGTTAATTTGTAAGGGGGGGGAGTGGTGCACAGCTGCATTGGAATGTGGAGCTGATGTGTCAGTGGATTGTACATGTCGCATGTGGTGTGTTTGTGTACGAGAACTCCTTTGTTGCGAAGTTGTAGTAATAAATGTTGTGAAGTTAAGACTTCTGTTGTTGGAACCATCTTTTATAACCGTAGCGTCATCAGCATGTTCTCATTGAGTCTCAAGGCTCCTTTATATGGAGGATTCTGCTTCAGATTGTCCCATTTTTTTATCGATACACATTGGTGGAAGTTGAACGCTCCTGATAAAACACACACATACCAAGTAAGAACATAAGACACATACTTGCTATACTGCCTTGGCGAGGTGTTAACTACCTCGCCTGGTATGCACGGGTCCGTGGGTTTGATCCCGACCCTGACGCCTGTAAATTTGGAATTTGCATGGTCCCCCCCCGTTGACGTGTGGATTTTTCTCTGGGTCGTCCGGTTTTTCCCTCCACATTTAGAAACATGCGCTTTGGGTATTTGGCTTCTATACATTTCCACGTGATAAGCCACTTCATTGGGCTATCATTTGTGGCCAGGTCGCTTCTGAAAAAGAGCTATATATCTCAGTGGGCCTTACCTGGTAAAATAAAATATTTTCGCATAGCACGTCATTTTCATGCAGATTATGGCTCCATTTCGGTGTGATCAATGCGCAAGGAGAGAGAAGTGTGCAGCACAAGTTTTTTTTTTATTATAGATTCACAATATTTGCAAACGTTTGGAGCCTTTGACCATCCACCCTCAGCACGTGTCCTGAGATGCACTATTCAATTCTTCTGCACGTAATGTGTTGTAAAATGGGTTCTTTTCATATTCACTTCAGTTCATGGTTTGAAGGTTGTGTGCGGAGCCATTTATTGCATAGAGACGTTTCATCACCCTGTACAAGAGATGTATATCCAACACGAAATTGTATCTTGAAAAGGCCTTTTAAGATTGAGGCATAAGAGAGAGATAACTGAACCGGTTTCACTCTTATGAGGGATAACACTGTGTAATAAAATGTTTTGTTCCTGGGTAGTAAGTGTTATTTCCTAATTGATTATGCCTCAAAAGTACAGAAAATGGCTATTATTCGTCACAAACTTTGCTTTTGTGACCAGGACAGTGATATTTTGAAATTTACATATTTTCCAGAACATTCCAGATAGATTCAGTGCTGAGTAAACTTGGAGTAACTTCTAGAACATTCGAGAACTTTACAGTAATATAAATAGTATAAATACAGGGGCCTTAAGCCCACCAGTTCAGTTTAGTTCCAGCTGCCTAAGTGGATACATATCTGCATTTTTCTGAGATGGCATCAAGAGGCTGCAAGCATCCGGCAGACGCATTTTGCTGCGGCCAATTTATCAAGACAAGAGCGAAAAAGTACTCTGTGGAAGCATCTGCTAAGATGTGTCAGGCCTACAAGACATATTTCGGCATGCCTGTCGGGGATCAAGACAAACCCTGGGCACCTGATTTCACCTGCGAGCTATGGAAAAAAAAAACTCTGGAAGGTAAGATGGACAATTGTTGCTCGGAATTTTTTGTTATAAAATTAGTAAAAAATGTTTAAATTGTCAAAGTTTTTAATTTAAAAATGTTTTACAATTTTCAATGTTATTGAAAAAATATCATATATGAAAATTGTTGTGAGAATCTCTTACACATTAGTCATGGACCCGGCTTATATTCTCTGTGGTGTGGCCGGCTCCGCCCTTGGCCACGTCCAGCTTCCAGAATCCTCGGGAAGGTCCCAATCACGTGACCTCCCCCTCGCCCCCTCTTGGGGCCCCTTTGTCAATTTAACCGGTCACGTGTCCTCCCGGGTCAACCAGAGTGCTATGGCTTTACACAACCTCATCCTTCGGTCGGCACCCACATACCTTGGCCTGTCGGGTCGGCACTGCACTTAAAGCATGGTGCCACTAGCGCTATTATTTAGTGCATACCGGGCCCCTCTAGGGCCGGTACTACACCCCACACCATTGTGGTATCCGGCGATGTCGCTACACCGCATGCCGTGCCCCTCCAGAGCCGGTATTGCACCCACAGCCTGCTGACATCCAGCGATGTCACTACAAATGTATGAGCGTGGACGCAGATTGTGTGTATACATATTTTGATATGCATACATGTATTATTCTGTGTGCACGTGTTAATTTTGTTGATTTTTGAGTTGATACTAAAACTGTGATATCAAAAATAGGTAGACATTCTTCATTAAAGCACATTCGTTTGTGAGAAGCATAGATCAGGAAAAGTATTTGGAGATAATTTCCGCAGCATTTTATTCCTTTAGAAATCATACTAATATGCAAACAATAGCATTTCAAATACACATGAACATACTGTGAAGTGCACGTTAAGGTATGTGTGTGTGCGTACGTCTAATCGTCTCATGAAAATAAATAATAAAAGTAAACAAAACCCCAATCTCGTCAAAGCCCTGGGGTTTTTAGAACAGTACGCGCATGTACCCACAAGTAATCACATGGGAAACACCCAGTAAGGTGTGGTGTGGAGCCTCAAACAAAGAATAACAGCTGAATGGGAGTAATTAGTGTGGTTCTAATGAAAGACGAGAACATTCAGAAATTATAGATTTGCTTGTTTGGTGCCAGAATTATTCAGTTGGGAAGTGGTGCCGCCACTCACAAACACCACCTGCGCCTCTGCTGAACCAATCATGCCGATGTACCAACAGCAGCAATGTGTGAAACAAATAATTCGTTGGTGATGCTGCATTGGCAGGCGTTGATTTTTTTTTGGTTAACAGACATATAAGAACGTTGAAGCTGGCATCGGCCAAATTGTTATGTTTTCCAAGCCATGTAAATTGGGCTCTTACCGGGTTATACATTACTTGCGTTTAGACTGATTCAAGGCTTCAGTGAAGATTGAAGTCCTGAGACCCAGTGTTTACTTGAGAATATTAACTTGCATATAAATTTGATAACTCACTAGTAAAATTTTGGTTTTTCCCAAACTAAATGTATTTTTTTCTTTAAAAGAACTTGAGCATAAATGCATATATGCTGCCCTGTAAAACTGCAGCTGTCTATACAGATTTGGAACAGATTCTGCTTATATTTCTGGGTCAAGTTTTGATTGAACAATCGCCGTTCCGCATGTAAGCATTTTATAAATAGTATAACTAAGATGGTCTTCAAAATATTCGCATGAACATCAACTCAAAGTGCATCCCCGTTAATACAGTAAGGCATTGGTGAAAAGTCCACATTCCCATGACAGGAAAATACTTTTTGGTTTTACTTCCCGACGAAGTGGTACCGATATAATCGACCCCCAGAGGGATGAGTCAACCCTCGGCTGGGATTTGACCTCGGCGCCTTCCGTTCGCGAGTTGATTGACCAACTGTGCAATCCAGCCATAAATACTTAAGAGTACAAAAAACAGTGCGCAAATACACAATAAACTTGTTTACATCGCAATGCCGTACCAATAGTAATAAAACGTAATATTGCACTCTAATTCAATTTAAAAATACCTGGGGCAATTGTCGTTAATTACTTTAACATGCATTATATTGATTATAAGAACGATTGCATTCATGACTGCACACACATTCAGTGTTTGAAATGAAGTACACAGTGTTTGATCTTGATAATAGTAAAAGTGGAACAATACACATCCAAAGAGTAGTGTATTTAGAGTCATGCAATTACAGCAGGTAATGCTTATTCCTTGACTGTATATAATACCCCAATTGAGTGTGTTATCAGATTATTAGTTTTGGCATAGACCAGTTGAATCATTTGTATTCTTTCTTATTTAATAAGTAACTTACTCCTACAAACTTAGAGTGGGTAAATGATCATCATGTCAGCAGCTTAGATTTATGGAAAGTGCAGCAAAAGTCAAAGCATATAGATCCACACTGTTGTCCCTCAAATCAGCAGTGGTACTATTCCCGTAGTTAAAAACATCTAATGCAGTTAACTTGCAGAAATATAACAAAAATGGTTCTATTCGATAACATCGCAAATACCAACTACAGGCTTGTTGTTACATCACTTCTGAAACACTGCCTCAACAGTAATCCGATACCAAACGCCTTTCAGAAGTAACTCCCCTAACACTGCACATCTCTGCTTTAAAGAAGCAATCAAGCCACGCACTTGTGCGAACAGTGCGATGGGTTTAGTTATATTTAAATTTGGATGAGGATGACATGGTATATCTTGTTTTGGGACGTTTATGGGGTGGAGAGCAGGCGATGGGACTCGGGAAATGCAGTACATGTTGTGCACAGCTTTAGCTGATAAAAGCCCCTCGGCCCAGTGGTTGTCACACGCATCAACAAAGCTCAGACCGTATCCCAGGGGGCATCTTTAGAATTGGGAAATAGCTATCATCAGTTACTCACCCTGACAGCAACCAAGCCCCTACATGACTGTGCCGGCGGGTTGTGTGGTTTCCCTTCAAATCCATTACTTTCGCCTGAACATCGTCACGATCGCACACAAAACACACACGGATATATGCAAGCTTGCACACAGACAAGTACAAAGACAAATATCCCCCGTATAGCCTTAAACAGACTGCTCGGGCAAGTGCTGTTTTGCGAGCACTTATGCGGCACATGTACACACATCTAAGAATAGGATTTTCCCCTTTTTTCTGGCAACAAAACTGAAACTTTTTTTACGAGGAATCATGTCTGCATTAACCACAATACTTGAGGTCAGAATGCAAACAAAAAACACACTCTGCTAATATATGCATTGTCCTTGGTCAGTTTGATTGGTCATTTTCAAGGACAATGCATATATCAGCAGAGTGTGCTTTATGTTTGCATTCTGACCACAAGTATTGTGGTTAATATAGACATGATTCCTCGTAAAAAGGTTTCAGTTTTCTTGCCAGAAAAAAGGGGAAAAACCTATTCTTATATTTTGGTACTGGCAAAGGAGGTCTCATGATACACACATCTACATGCATATATGCATGCACGCATTTGCTTGCCTTATTGCAAGGAACACAAACGTGGTTTGTTCAGGTCAACGGCATAACAACTAATCACAGCATTTTATCAGGAGTTAAAAATGCCCTTCATTTATTGACAAAAATTGCTGTTATCTATTAGGAAGGATTTCAAACTAATACACACTATATATTTGTTTAAAAATTAATGGGATTTCCAAAATGCAGGTATTGATAATTTTCTGTTTCCACTTCATTAATCGTATTCAATACAAAACTTTGTGAATTTGCATTGATCTGGCCGTGGACTGCTGTAGTTATAGCACTTGACTCACATTTTGTGGTCATGAGTTTAAATCCCAGACAGGGTGGCTCGCTAAGTTAATCAACTCTCCAAGGTGAAGTAAATGAGAATCACTGTGTGAATTCCGTACAGTGGATGTCCATTGGAGAGGACTGGCTCTCTCAGTATGAATGTGGAACATTAACTGCTGTCCCAGGGCCCCCAACGAAGATGAGCACCAAACAAATGCTCGTTTGAGCAGGGATCCCCCTTCGACTTGACTTTAACTGCAATGTGCACGTTTGTGCATGTGTCTATGTACAGCCCTTTAGTGGGGAGCTGTAGTGCAACGGTTACCGTGCTGCTACGAACACCAGTGACGATTATCTGAATCGGTCCTAAGCCTCGCCTAGGTCGACTCAGCCTCAAATGAGTACCTGGTGCAGTGTGTAAACATCGCCACTGGGGAGACAAAGGCGGTCAGGGATGGTGCTGGCCACCCATCCCCTCGTGTGGCTGCCGGCCTTCATAGGTGCTCGCTAACAGCACTTGCCCCAACAGTCTTGTAAGGCTATATGGGGGATCTTTGTTTTTGTAAAGCCCTTTGTCAATCCAGTGTTGGATGAAGGCCTTCTCATGCCATAATAGCCATGGCGGTTGTTTAATCATACTTATCTAGGATTGTATTGCCGTGTGAGAGTCACTTCAACATTACTCCCCACTGCAGACGTACAAATACAGAATCTCTTTGCAAATTCCCATAAATTTTCATTAACATTTTAGTCCAAATTGTATGTGCATGAGTGGTAAGTGTGCGTCTAATTTTATTTATTTCATACCCGCAGTGTTTGCATGGGGAGGCTCGCATGCCGAGGGTGCTTGGTGAGTAATTGTGTCTACATGTCTTGTCATGTTGGCTCTGATGACAAATTTCCCCCCACCAACCTCTCCTCCGATGAGGCAGACGGGGCCAATGAACCCCAGGCCATAGCAGCAGATTGTGCCTTATAGAGTATATATTTTCATACGTTTTGGGTGAGGAGGGGAGGTAAAAGTGTGTGTGTGTATGTTTTATACATGTAGATGTAAAGGTGCACTTAGCAGGCATTTTAATATATATATGAATTGGAATGCATTTAAAGGAGGATATATTGCATATATTTAAATCCCAGTTAGGGGTTGCACATCAGCGCATCAGCACCCGAATTCAGGTTTGATAAAATTCGGCAAATTTGTGAGAAAATAACAGTTATTTTCTGATGTTCACCCAAAGGGGAAAAACTATCTGTCATGGAATTCCCACCGTTGACTAAGGATCACAAATGGCGATGAGTACTCATATTTATTAAGAGAATGCTGTTACATGTAACTGCACAGTCACACAGCATTAAACAATGTCCTCTGAGTAAACGTCAGCCCACGTAGCCACAGAGCCACAAGACAGCCTCTTCCTCCTCCTCTAGCGCATGCAGGGCAGCAAGACTTCCTTGCGCGCCCTGTCATCACACTTCACATCCAGACACGGCGTGTGATGTAGTCTCCTGCTCCCCACAT
This sequence comes from Lampetra fluviatilis, assembly GCF_964198595.1. Classification (NCBI taxonomy): domain Eukaryota; kingdom Metazoa; phylum Chordata; class Hyperoartia; order Petromyzontiformes; family Petromyzontidae; genus Lampetra; species Lampetra fluviatilis. The sequence goes on along the minus strand of NC_136275.1, from coordinate 21,717,550 downwards.
TCACACAGTGGGCAGCTGTCACGTAGGCCCCATCGGTGTTCCAAATCTGCACACACCCCGTGGTCACGGCAGTGGCGGTTCAACTGAACCCACCGATGCCTTGGGAGGTCGAAGCTGGGCACCTGCATTGGCGGATCACTTATGAGGTCCTTGTTAGGCACATCCATGTATCTCTATTCCTCACCCCAGCAGTGCAAACGGGCATTAGGACTTCAGACGCAAGGGCGGAGGCTTAAAGATGTCGATGTGGAGCAGTAGCTCTGGTGCCGGATGCAGCTTGGTGGCAAGTTTTTGGTGGGGTGGGATGTTTCAGAGAACTGGTAGCCTCGGTAGTGGGGTTATCCTCATCTGCGCGTGATATGGTTCTCATGGTAACAGTGTCCACCAATAAAGTGTTAGCTGATCAAGTGTTAGCTAATCGGGAGTGCAGCGGTGGCGAGATTTTAACTACCTCGCCTGGTATACAGGATCTACACTATGGGAACCTCATTTGCCAGTAAAAATATGATAATTGGTTCTTTACCCTTCTATCTGGCAACAAAACTGACACCTTTTTACAAGGAGTCATGTTTGCATAGACCGCAATACCTGCAGTCATAATACAAACAAAAGAACATAACTCTGATAATGTGCACTGTCCTTGAAGTTGATTGGTCCACACCCGAGACAGCTTTCCTTAGAGCCTAGTCTCATATGGGTTGGACCAGATGACGCCAAAAGGCGCACAACTCAAGGACAATGCACCATCAGAGTATGAGAGCTCGGGGCAAGCATCTACACTATGGGAACCTCATTTGCCAGTAAAAATATGATAATTGGTTCTTTACCCTTCTATCTGGCAACAAAACTGACACCTTTTTACAAGGAGTCATGTTTGCATAGACCGCAATACCTGCAGTCATAATACAAACAAAAGAACATAACTCTGATAATGTGCACTGTCCTTGAAGTTGATTGGTCCACACCCGAGACAGCTTTCCTTAGAGCCTAGTCTCATATGGGTTGGACCAGATGACGCCAAAAGGCGCACAACTCAAGGACAATGCACCATCAGAGTATGAGAGCTCGGGGCAAGCATCTACACTATGGGAACCTCATTTGCCAGTAGAAGGGTAAAGAACCAATTATCATATTTTTACTGGCAAATGAGGTTCCCATAGTGTAGATGCTTGCCCCGAGCTCTCATACTCTGATGGTGCATTGTCCTTGAGTTGTGCGCCTTTTGGCGTCATCTGGTCCAACCCATATGAGACTAGGCTCTAAGGAAAGCTGTCTCGGGTGTGGACCAATCAACTTCAAGGACAGTGCACATTATCAGAGTTATGTTCTTTTGTTTGTATTATGACTGCAGGTATTGCGGTCTATGCAAACATGACTCCTTGTAAAAAGGTGTCAGTTTTGTTGCCAGATAGAAGGGTAAAGAACCAATTATCATATTTTTACTGGCAAATGAGGTTCCCATAGTGTAGATGCGTGCCCCGAGCTCTCATACTCTGATGGTGCATTGTCCTTGAGTTGTGCGCCTTTTGGCGTCATCTGGTCCAACCCATATGAGACTAGGCTCTAAGGAAAGCTGTCTCGGGTGTGGACCAATCAACTTCAAGGACAGTGCACATTATCAGAGTTATGTTCTTTTGTTTGTATTATGACTGCAGGCATTGCGGTCTATGCAAACATGACTCCTTGTAAAAAGGTGTCAGTTTTGTTGCCAGATAGAAGGGTAAAGAACCAATTATGGTATACAGGATGTTGTGGGTTCGATCCTGACCCTGACGCCCGTATATTTGGAGTTTTCGTGTTCTCTTCGTGGTCGTGTGGATTTTCTCCGGGTCCTCCGGGCTTTCTCTCCACATTTAGAAACGTGCATTAAGAGTATTTGGCTGCGTTATATTTCCACGTGATTAGCCACTTCGTTGAGCTATCATTTGTGACCAGGTCGCTTCTGAAAAAAGAGCTATATATCTCAGGGGGGCTTACCTAGTATATGCAGATAGTTTAGTTTAGTTGAAGTCCGTATGTATGGATACTATTCTTATTCTACAAAGCGGCACAGAGATAGACCCTGCTATATGCAGTGTCCGGGCGCCAATGCTTTACATTGAGTCAGCCAGCAGACAGTTCCATGAGCGCAACTTGCTAGCTGCCTTCATCAAAGTACTGCCCTACCCCATGCTCATTTGAGCTGGGAGACACTTGACTTTTGTAACTTTCTGACTCACCCCTACTGGACATCTGTGAAAAAGAGCTACATATGCTCATTGAACTTCTCATGGATAAATAAAAAAATTTGATTCTCACTTTTGGCCTCGCTGTAATACAGTGGAATTCACGATAGAGGAACCAGAGGTTTGTGCTGCAAGTGCTGATCAAAGTGATTTTGAATAAGAACCACTTTCAGTTATGATAGTTGAGACTAGGTGGAAGAAGATGGTGACTTGATATATACATAGACAAGATAATGAGCTTCGTTCTGCAGATTCCATGAGGCATACACCCAGTGTTGGAGAGTTGTGTCCTGAGCGTGGATGACTAATTCTGTATTATTACTCTTACAATTTCAGTATGCAACCAGATTACTCTTTGCTCAGTATACATTTGTAATGCGGGCGTAAACGGCTTCGCGGATGTGACGCCATGGGGGGAGGAGTTAGGTCACGTGGGAGAGAGGGGTGAGGTCTTAAGGGAGAGATACCGGAAGAGACGGGAGAGTGTGGGAGACAGAGTTAGAGTGAGGCCACGCAGGGCGGAGGTCGAGGAGTGGCGAGATCGCCACATACACGGAGGGTAAGACTTGGCACCGTCGGCTAGCGGTGACCAAGCACGGAGGAACGACGGGCAGCAGTGGAGCTGCAGTGAGGGCAGCGATGGAGCTGCAGTGAGGGCAGCCGGAGGACTGCACAGGGGGTCTGCAGCGGAGCTGCAGAGGTGTGGAGGCTACGGGAGCGAGGGCAGCTACAGAGCTGCCAAGGGGAGAGCTCTGAGCAAGGGCCGTGCGGGAAAAGTGTAAGAACCCGAATAAAGGACGACGGAGACAGAACCAGGATCGAGTCCCTTATTACACTGGTGTCAGAAGTGAAACGGCATGTCAAAACAGCTCAGAAGAAAGAATATTCCTGCGCCATCGTCTGCTACAAAATTCGACGACGACGACCTTCCTCGGGCGGTCGACCTACCTGCGATGGAGGAGGAGATCCGTGCGGGAACAAGTGCGGGTCCGGGAGTCCAAGAGGTCGCCGCGTCGGTGGACCCGTCTGCACCTGTGGACGCGGATTGGCGATGGAGGCAGATGGCGGCGCAGCTGGAGACGCTGAAAATCGTGCTCACGCAATTGTGCGAGCTCGTCACGCCGAGGACGGCGTTGGGGGGAGCCGATGGAGGTCCGCAGGTCGCTGCCTTGCCTCCGCTGTCGGCGCCATTGACCACGCGGCAAGAAGACGCCATCTTGGGCGTGGCAGGAGAAGAACGGCGGGAAGCCGCCATCTTGCGCTCTCCGCGGCGAGAGGCCGCCATCTTGAACACGCGGCGATGCGACGCCATTTTGAATATGCCGCCTGGTGAGTCATCGGAGGAGGACGGTGCAACAAGGAGTCTCAGTCGTCATCTCACGACCGTCAAAGAATTCTCCATCGGGGGCGATTGGAGTGCTTTCGCATGCAGATTTCTGGCGGCGGTACGCTCAGCGAGGTGGACGGACGCTGAGGCGTTGGAGGTTTTACCGACTCTTCTCGATGACGAGTCGGTGAGATTCTTCTGCTCCATCAAGGCGGAGAAGAAGAAAACATTGAGAGGAGTTTTCGACGAGATCGCAGATGCATATGAGCCACCGGATGATGCTCATCGCCGGTTTGTTCAACGTCAGCGAGCACCCGAGGAGTCGCCGGTGGCATACAGGGGTGCGGTATTGGAGTTGGCCATGGCTGCATACCCGGAGACGGAGCCTGACCTGCTCGAACCTCTCATCTTGGGTAAGATGCTCAAGCTGTCCCGGGATTTGGGGATTCCTATGCCGGTGTGTGGCCACGAAAAGCTTACATCCCGGGCGGCCGCTAAATGTCTTGATGCCCAGTTCAACCTGCGCCGTTGGAAGCAAGTCACGGCGTGGACAGGGGGGCCCATCGTCGCGGGAGGTGCCGCGGGTTGGGATCCCAAGAAGGCGGTGTACGTTCCTGACGGGGGGGGCCCGCAGGAGCTGATAGCCGCCTCTGCTCAGTGGTCGGCCCGCAGTACGCCGGGGCCGCGATCTGCGCCACCACCACGGGAGCGTCGGGACGGGGTGCCTGCGGCGCGGCGTAACAACATCGACTGCTTCCGCTGCGGCCGTAAAGGCCATTACGCCAGGGACTGCTGGGCCCGCGTCCCGGGTCCGCCCCAGCAGGAGGCCTCGTCAGCGGACGTGCCACAGAAGGATCCTCCAGGACAGGCAAGTCGGTGCGCACCAGACACCCGGCAAGGCTTGACACCTCACTCATCACCGTTGTCGTGCGATCCGGGTGTTGTTAATAACGGGGGGAAGCCATCGACTGGGCCACGTCGCTCGGTAACGCAGTGGCGTAAATTGGCACGGCGGGTCGTCGCGGCCGCTACTGGCTCGTCCACCGTACCTGGTTCTATACAAGGGGTGGACGTACGTGTGTTAGTGGATTCCGGGGCGTCCGCGACCATTATATCGGATGTCATTTTCCATTTGTTGAACATCCCACCTGAGGCCGTGCGTCCTGTTTACGATTCTTGCGTCGCTGCCAATGGGGCTAGCATGGGCATTGTGGGCCAGGTGGACGCTACAATATCTATCGGGGGAGTGTCGGCCTCGGGAATTGTGTTAATTTCGAGGTCCCTCGCGGTTCCTTGCTTATTGGGAACTGACTTCCTGGCCAAGATGCCCATTCTAATTCGAATTAATCAAAACTGCATTGAATTACCGGGTGGCCGGAAAATTACGTTTCTACCGTCGCCCTGGGGGCGACCTGCTCCGGTCGCTCAGGTGCAGGCGCTGTCCGAGGTATCTGTTGATATTCCACCTGGCTCACAGATGCTTATCCCCTTGCGATATCGGAAGCCTGTACCTGGTCGTCAGGGTGCAATTGGGATTTTGTTGTCGCCGTCCGCCACTATAACGGGCGGAGCGGCGCTCGTTGGGGCGCAAACTATTGTCCGGCATGACCAGCAGCCGTTTCTGCAGGTGCTTAATGCAAGTTCTGAGAATGTGTGTGTGCCGGCTGGTACGGTTGTGGCGCATGCCACTACGGCGTTTACGGCACAAGATCATCTGGGCAGCCAGATCGTGGTTGGTGGTGTTTCAGGTCCTGGTGCCGCTGATAATCGCTGGATCGCCGAATTGTGTGGGGAAAATTCTTCCCTTTCCGGTGAACAACGTTGTGCGCTTCATAAATTATTATTGAGTTATTCTGATGTGTTTAGCTCCGACGATTTGGACTTGGGATGCACCTGGTTGCTTTACCATCACATTGACACAGGGGACACTGCCCCTATTCGGTTGAACTCGCATCGGATGAGTCCGGCGGAGCGAGATCAGGTTCGAGGGGCAGTGGATGACATGTTGGCTGCGGACATAATATCTCCATCTAACAGCCCATGGGGCGCGCCTGTTGTTTTGGTTAAAAAGAAGGATGGCAAATTGCGCTTTTGTGTCGACTTTCGTAAGTTGAATAAAGTGTCTGTGGCAGATGCGTACCCCCTGCCGCATATGGACGACTCCCTCGATGCCTTGTCGGGGGCGAAGTTCTTTTCAACGCTAGATCTCTCTTCGGGATTCTGGCAGCTTCCCCTTGATGAACCCTCACGGGAGAAGACGGCTTTCCATACACCGCAGGGGTTATTCCAATTTAACTGCCTTCCGATGGGGCTGAATGCTGCCCCTGCCACATTTCAAAGGTTGATGGAGTTGGTGTTAACGGGGTTGCAGTGGGAGACGTGTCTGATATATTTAGATGATATTATCGTCTTCAGCCGCACATTTGATGAGCATTTACTGCGGTTGGAGGCGGTGTTCGCCATGATGCGTTCCGCAAATTTGAAATTTAAGCCTAAGAAATGTCACCTACTGCAACGGTCCATGCGCTATTTGGGGCATATCGTAAGTGCTGACGGGGTGGCCACGGATCCGGACAAGACAGCATGCGTCCGTGACTGGCCGACCCCAGCCACGGTGGGGGATGTACGTCGCTTTTTGGGCTTTGCCTCATACTATCGGAGGTTTGTTCCGGATTTCGCGACAATCGCGAGGCCCTTGCACCTCCTTATGGGTAAAGGAAGGAAATTTGCTTGGGGACCGCCGGAAGAGGCGGCGTTTCAGAGCCTACGCGATCGACTGGCTACGGCACCGAAGTTAGATTATCCTGATTTCGATCACCCCTTCATTCTGGATACGGATGCGAGTGACACGGGCATTGGGGCCGTGTTGTCTCAATCAAAAGGTGGTGTGGAATGCGTGGTAGCGTATGGTAGCCGGGTTTTGTCTCCCGCAGAAACTCGCTACTGTGTTACACGCAGGGAACTTTTGGCTATTGTTTTTTTTCTCCGCCAATTTTGACCGTATCTCTACGGTCGTTCGTTCATTGTTCGCACGGATCATGCGGCCTTGCAGTATGCTCTTAAGATGGACCAACCATCCGGCCAGTTGGCGCGGTGGCTGGACACGCTGCAAGAATTTTCCTTCCAAATTCACCATCGGAAGGGGGTGCGTCACGCGAATTGTCGACGCGCTTTCTAGGTTGCCGCAGCCATCCCCTTGTGCGTGCGCGTCGGGGACGCATAGATGTGCGCCGATTCAGCAACCCCCTCAGCCTGTTGCATTGGCGGTCGACGTGCCTGAAGCTCCAAAGGAGCCGGGACCGGCTGATGGGATTCTGAATCTTCCAAGGGCTGTGTGGATTCGGGAACAAATGTTGGATGGTTCATTGGTCTTGTTACGGAATCGGACTGCGAAGAAGAGTGGGGGACTGGGTACGGGTGGTATGCCGGAAACCGCTCTCCGCGATGGTCTGCTAATGTGGAGGGAAGGGTTACAGGAACGCTGGCGTCTGGTTGTACTGGCATCCTTGCGGTACGAGTTGATTAGGACTCTGCATGGGGACACGCTTTTACATCTGGGGGTGCAGAAGACCCTATTGACGCTGCAGCGAGACTATTTTTGGCACGGCATGACAACGGATGTCGTCAGTCACGTTCGCGCGTGTCCCGATTGTGCCCGGCGGAAACCACCTAAACAACCATATGTGCCGCCCATACAATCTATTCAGGTGTCTAGAGTTAACGAATTGGTGGCGTTGGACATTTTGGGACCCTTCCCGCCATCCGCTAAGGGAAATAAATACTTGTTAGTTGGGGTAGAGTACCTCTCCCGCTGGCCGATGGCCTGGCCTTTGCCTGACCAGTCAGCGGCGTCTATCACAGACGCCTTTCTATTCGGGTACGTTATGGACAAGGGGGCGCCGGAGAGGCTCCTCACAGACCAAGGCCGTAATTTTTCTTCTAAATTGTTGGGGGAGGTGTGCGCGGCTCTTGGAACTAAAAAGATACGGACATCTCCCTACCATCCGCAAACGGATGGTATGGTCGAACGGCTAAATCGGACATTGTCCGCCATGTTGTGTCACACCGTGAGTGAAAAACAATCGGATTGGGATTTGCATATCCCTGGGGTACTTTCGGCATACCGAATGACGCCGCATGCGGCTACAGGATATTCGCCGTTTTTCCTTATGTATGGTCGCGAGAACGTGCCGCCAATGGATGTGCAGTTGGGAACTGGAGTGAGGGGACCTGCTAAGCCTCTTCCTGATTACATTTGGGATACTGTTCGCCAGGTTACTGAGGCACGGGAGGGGGCCCGCATGGCTACTGCCAAAGCCCAGGCCCGGAACGAGCGGTGTGCTCGACGCTCGAAGGGGGAGTGCCCCTGGAAGGTGGGGGACATGGCCTGGCTCCATTGCCCGCAGGTGCGGCCAGGTACCTCGCCTAAATTACACAAACCATGGCAAGGGCCGGTCTGCCTCATCGAGGTTCCCAACCCACAGTCTGCGCGTGTTCGGTTTGGATCTCGGCGTTGGTTCGTTCACACGTCGCGCTTGAAACCATACGTGGCCCCTCGAGACGATGCGTCATTTCCCGATGTTGCCTTGCCGGGGTCTGTGGCTGCCGACTCATCCTTGCCTGTGCCTGTTGACCTTGCAAGAGCGCCTGTCGTGCCTTTTACAGACAAGCCGGCCGTGACATTGCCGGAGACAGGAGACTCTGCTCGGGGTGTGCCTGCTACGGCTGCGGGGACTCCGAGCCCCGCCGCCCCTCCGACCCCGTCGCAGACACGATCGCGACGCACCCCCGACGCTGGGCCTTCGGGGACATGGGACCGGGACGTTGACGGGCCTCCAATAGCGACAGGAGGACTTCATCCTGTCGCTCCTAAAACCCCGTCACGTTCCCGGTCTGCAGGAGGGCCGCCGCCCGTCCGGGACGGACCGGCGACCCGAACGCGCTCAAAGTCCCTTACATTTCGTTAAATTTTACTGTTGTGCTGTTCTTGTTGTTATATTTATTGTATGCTTCGTTGTCCTTGAATGTGTGATGGTTGTGTTCGCTCGCATTACTTGTCTCGTTATTGTTTAGCCGAGGTCGGCTGGATTTTCTCTACGGGGGAGGGTGGTGTAATGCGGGCGTAAACGGCTTCGCGGATGTGACGTCATGGGGGGAGGAGTTAGGTCACGTGGGAGAGAGGGGTGAGGTCTTAAGGGAGAGATACCGGAAGAGACGGGAGAGTGTGGGAGACAGAGTTAGAGTGAGGCCACGCAGGGCGGAGGTCGAGGAGTGGCGAGATCGCCACATACACGGAGGGTAAGACTTGGCACCGTCGGCCAGCGGTGACCAAGCACGGAGGAACGACGGGCAGCAGTGGAGCTGCAGTGAGGGCAGCGATGGAGCTGCAGTGAGGGCAGCCGGAGGACTGCACAGGGGGTCTGCAGCGGAGCTGCAGAGGTGTGGAGGCTACGGGAGCGAGGGCAGCTACGGAGCTGCCAAGGGGAGAGCTCTGAGTGAGGGCCGTGCGGGAAAAGTGTAAGAACCCGAATAAAGGACGACGGAGACAGAACCAGGATCGAGTCCCTTATTACACATTGTCTAATTCATTGTAGGATTACTTTCATTTCGATTAACTTTATAAAAATAACTATATCAAATATAAATTCAAAGGGAGCATGCTGTTGTCAGCAGTTGAGTTAATACTGAGACCGCAGAATACAGATCTGCTACAAAGCGTTGTATTTTTGAGGTTAGACCAACTCAATATGTTCTCGTTAGAACAAAAATATATATATCACGACTCAGATTACTTTAAATACATCAAATATTGGATAAAAACTCGATCAGAGTATCCCTCCCCACACGGCATAAACCAGTCCTCTCTGGGATGCAAGCTGCATTATACAATAGGGGGATATGAAGGGACACTGGATATTTAAGGATACCATCGGCCATGCCAGGACACACCAGGGCAGTGGGAGCTGTAGGACATTCAAGGACGTTCCTTGGTAGGGTAGGGCATGGGGGTACACATCAAAAAGATAACGCATTAGGGCATTTAGGCTGCCCCAGGACATACAATTCCCCACTAGGCTGCGCAATAGGGATGCACCAGTGCACCAAATGTTTAGTCTATTCCCCACAGGAAGAAAAAGTCCATGAAAATCCACATGCAGGCAAAAGGCCATGCCTAATGACAGCCATCCATAAATTTGTTGTCTGACTCAGAATGACAAAATGCTTCGTGTGCATTTGGACGTGTTCTGTGCTTCCGAATGTTGCATGGACGTGAGAAATGATGAGGTCGTAAAGTTGTTTGTTTATTCAGGAAAACATAATTTTCGAGCCTCATTTTCTGGTGACTCATTCCCAAAAAGGGACCTGCCTCAGCATGTACAGATGATACTTTTTTACGTGACTTGACTTGCACTCAAGTCTTTATCGATACTGGGTGCAATTATACATCACATTGAGTCAACAGTGGTTGCCTTGTGCAGGGATGCGCCCTGTCATAGAAATGTGCAACTTATACCACCGTTCTGAGTGAACTCACTGCAGTTATCATCATTCTTCCATGGGAGATAAAATGAGTACTATACCTGATAAAGACTGCACTTCTGGTGGCATGTAAACAGTGACTTTCCTATGTAGAGACTGGTTCCTGTCACAGGCATATGGAATTTCCACTTGATTCAGGGCTGCCAGCAAAAAATAGTATTGCTGAATGTTCAGTTGAGCAGGAAGATATCTTTATTTATGCATGTATACACGTGGTTGAGGTTTTATTAAGACTATATTTATTTTGTTCTAATTGAATTGATATTCATTTGGAAAATACCAAGCTCAAAAAACTCACGGAGGACTCATTTCTAACATACACTTATGCATTTTACCTACTTTTTAAGATCACAAATTCAACTACATTTGAACACAACTCTCTCTATGCCTATGTGTGTTTTACATGGTCACTATTTACAGCTGGTGCTGGCATTAGTACTGTGGGTGTAACTCATATGCTCATAACTTTCCTGCAGGCTTGAAATGTCCTCGTCAAGGCTGGGGCCGTCCAAACAAGAATCCCAGTTATTGGCATTTGGGTATATATGGGCACCAAACCAACTTTTGTTCCATGTGCACATACCCTATCAAACCAAGGAGATTTTTTCTGCCTTTTGGGCCCTTTATAGACGAAATACAAGTTAACAGGACTATGTTTTCGCTGTACTTGCGGACAAACATCACTTCACGATGCCAACGGTTGCTTCCGTGCTAGCCATTCTTACTCAGAGCCTCCTCAAAACAAATTAATGTGAGTGTCAGGAGGCACTCATCTCCATTGGTGTCCCTCGGTCACTGTTGGTCATTCCACATTGCAACTCGGTGAACCATTCTTTTCCGCATGGTAAATACTGTTTGCTTACCACGAAGTGATACAAGCATTTTCGTCTATTTTACAATTTTATCTTGAATATACTATTGGTGATATGTCATTAGACGGAGTTCTCAGAGAAATGGGTCACCCCATGTCTTAGAGAGTCCCACAGAAGAAGATACCACGGACTTACTTTGAGATACCTTGAAGTGACCTCATCCACACACACTAGGGGGTGCACGTTCCCACACACCCTAATACACAAAAAAAGGTTTATTGCATGGCAGTAATAATTATCTGGGTCGATCCATATATACAATTGAACTTGCAACCTTTTCATTAAATGTTTGGCAGTCTTCCATCGTACGACGCAGCTGGATAAATGTTCAACAAGTGTGAAGTTGACTCGAGTGCAAAATTCAAGTACAAACAGGAATTACTAAGCAGATAAAGTGCAAAATGTACTCATATCTCAAAGGAAAATGGCCTGACACCCCTTAACAATATAACCTCGACACACACACACTGCAGCTCACTGCCTCCTCAATTCATGGACAATGGAAGGATGGGGGCAGGCAATTCTCTACCAGAAAGCACCCAACTTCATCTTAGAGAAGCCAACTTTGCAAAAACTTGCAAGGCATCTGTTTTGCTCACAGGATTTCCTTCTCTTGTGTGTCCTTCCTGCTGCTCACCGTGGCACAGCTGAGGAACCATTAAAAAAATGATTACGCTCTTTTGTTCGACACACGACGATGCGCACACTGCGCAACATGCAGCACACGCCGCAGCACGCAGCACACTTCACTTGTAACTCTTCAAGAATTGCCAAAATGTGTTACATTCTGTCCAACATGACTGTTATGTGAGAGCTCAATGGGGAGAGTGTTGGGGGTGATGGGAATGCTAATAAGAATGTGTTTTTAAACTGTTTGGGGAAAATATTTTTTATTTTCAAGCGTTTTTGCCACGTGTGCATGCGTGTTGTGTGTCAGGTGGGGAGCGGTAGTGTCGTAGTTATTGCGCCGCACTATGAACCCGGTGACTCGAGTTTGATTCCCGCTCACGGCCAACACAGTGACGATTATCTGAACCGGTCCTGGGCCTCCCCTAGGTTGACTCGGCCTCAAATAAGTACCTAATGCGGTGTGTACACATCGCCGCTGGAGACACAAAGGCTCTACGGAGGATTTCTTTGTATTTGTGTGTCAGGTGAAAACTTGCATCCGGTGGAAAGGTTAACAGATCATACATACAAGAATGGAACCACCTTGTGTGAGAGGCAATCAACCACTTGGAGGACTGCAATGTAGTACAGCAGGTAGGCTGCTGATCTATCTGGATTTTCGCTGCTATTCTCTTGGCTTTTCTGCGCATACTGGCTTCCTCTCACGTGTCAACGTTTCAAAGGAGGAAGGAGCCGTCCATCTTCATTATCATCATGCCCGATGATGATGATAATGATGATAGGGTATAGGCACACAAATAGGTAAATCGGTGAAACAAACATCTTAAGAAATTAATCAACTATTAGTTGACCCAGAGGTAGGCCACCATTGACTTCTAGCAAAGTGGTACTCATTTTACTAATCTTGGAGGTGATTAATTGTTGTTACCCTCAAGTCAATGTGAGCTGAGCCCTCTAACTACTGCACCACCAATATCTCCTCAACCCTCTGCCGCATCTGGACTTTCATTGCCATATCTAACCCATGCAAAATGGAAACAGACATGCCACTCGGGTACAGCACAGTGCCATGCGTACATCGTGTTGGCATCAAAACGTTTCTGTACTCATTTTGAGTGCATTCCCATTTTGCCCACTTCATTAGCAGGGCATGAGGTCAATCATGCCTCAGAGGCTTATACAGCCCAGTGTAATAATTATGTCCCCTATAAAAGCAAGCTGCACCGAGTCTCAATATAATTTTTCTGGAGCACCCTGCAGCAGGATTATATGGCCAGTTCTTCAAAATGAAACTTGTTTGTAGATAGGAGGCTGTGTGCAAAGAACACCATAATCTGCTTTGGTGATATTTACTCTCCAACACCGTGTGCTACCCATTGGGATTGAACATTAATCACAGAATGTTTTCCATACTCGTTTGGTTAACCAAGAAACACACAACCGGGTCTCAAGATTACATTTTCATGAGGGTCGTACGTTGAGATGTGTGGTCGATCCATTTCATTTGAATAGTTATCGATTTCCTCATTTATAAATTGCACATTGAAGGAAACCAGGCATATGACACAATAGCATAGACAGAAACTAATTTGCTGCACCACTCTTATTCAGAGCCCCATTGAGTCTCAAAGCACTAAGCTCACCTCAGTGCTGGATTACAGACATATGCTACCAAACCCAGCATGGGTTACAAAAGAAAAGAAAATATGTTTTTACCTTCATTACAAAGAATGATAGATAATATTATACCAATCATGGCCTAGTTCATTTTGACTCACTAACTAACTCACTCATTTACTCACTCACTAACCCACTCAACTGCTTACTTGCTCTCTTGCTTTTTCACTCACTAATACCCCTTTTTTCCATCAAACCAGCAACAGTGCCCTTACGGTATAGATAGTTTTCCAATGGCTATTTTTAATGCAGAGCTGGAACCAAACAAAAATGCTTGCTCTACAAGAAATCTGGCTCAGGGTCAAACAGGGTCAGGGTTTGGCTAGTGACGTGTTCATTGCATGTGACATCAATCACTGCACCGTGAAGAAACAGCGTCATCACGTTATCTATATGCGTCTTTTCACATTCATCTTCTTGGTTCTTTCGGTAAAGTCACGTATTTTATTATGTTTTATTTTTATTATTTTATTACTTCTCTTCTACGTGACTTTACCGAAAGAACCAAGAAGATGAATCCCTGCAGTCACGAAAGCTTTAAATCGAAAAAAATATTTTCACATTAATGAGACATTTGATGCACGGATCGGCTTCTGCAGCGGAAAAAAACAACTTGACGCCTTAAGAGCCGAGCAAGTCTGGTTTGGCATGGCCCTGGCATGGCTTAGTTGTACGTTGGAAAATAGGCATACTTTTCTTGTTCACTCACTCGCTAACTCACTTACATGCATGGTCCCTCGCCTTTTCACTCACTAAATGTCTAGAAGGCCTTGTCAAGGATGGATTGGTTGTTGGACGATTTCCAGCTAAATACAGCTGGTTAGCATTCATCAGCAGAAAAGTACATGCCATGCCACGCGCTCTTGCATAACATAGAGTGTTCATGACTGTGCACACAAATACAGGCTTAACATTCTGCTGCCATGCTGAGGAACACAATTAGGAGGGGTTTCTGAATGTCCAAGCCACCTCTTTAATGATGTTTGAATTGGCCACTTTACCTCCTATCTGGCTAAGCGGAGTTGGTATTAAATCTCTTCACTCACAAACAGAAGATCACAATGTCAAATCCCAATTGGAATCAACTCAGCCAATTTTATCATTCTTTCGAGGTCGACAAATTGAGTACCATATTTATAAATCAACGAAGAGTGGTTGTCCTCAGGAGAAATGTGGAATTTTCATTCATTGCTCAGGGCTCCAACTGAGTTGCATACCTCTCCTTTGTCTTTGGAAAGGCAGATGTGGATACTTGAGGAACAAATGGAAAATTATAAAACCTCCGGTAGTCACTCAGAACAGTTCATGGAACAGATAACGACTCGATGCCCGATTCACAAACACGAAGGAGGCATCCTGACGCAAATGTCTGGCTAAACCATATCAATGTAAAATTGCAGTTCTTGCTCTCCGTCAACATCGGCCATAGAAAGAATGAGACTCCTTTGGGGAGACTGACCCCCCACTATAGCTATGTGGAGCCTTCACTCACCAACAGCTCCAGCCGCCATGGCTTTGAGTATACCTTTGCATCAGGCAGGGAGTTGAGCTTAAACACTTTCTTTTCTGTGCCACTGAGCAAAGCGTAGGATTTTGATTCATAATTAAATATTAGGCTAACTTAAAAATAGATCAGCAATGAATGGTTAATCAGTAATGAGTTGCACCTGAAGCAAGAGCACATCAGCTAGCTGCTCTACCGCACGCAAGGTAACTCAGGATGTGCTTATGTATTAGTGATATACACTTGCTATAACATCCATGTGTCATTTTTAAAGTGCTTGTGTGGGAGCTTTGCCTATCTGCAATGACATTCCTAACATAAGAGGACCATAATGCATTTCTTAAGAAAATGAATTTGGCTTTTGCATAATGCACAAAAGCCGAAAGCTTTCTACACGTTCCTGTGTGCTGTTTGAAATTAATGAGATTCACAGGAATATTGACCATGAAATACGTTCATTCAGGAAGAGTGAAATGTGCACGAGCCTGTGCTTTCTTTTATTAGTAGGCCTGAGGCAGCAGTGGAACTTCCACATCCCCATGATGTGAACCTTACTTCACCTGTAGGATAACCATCGTTTACTCCTTACAAAACAAAGTAGTCCTCATTTTATATGCCCCAGATGGTCGATAGATGAACCAACTCTTGACTGGGATTTGAAAGAAATATTAAGATTGCAAATTAAGAAATATCCAAAATGTAATTCATAACACATAGTTTATAGTGACTATACACATGCTGTTAGCATGCACCTATGAAGGCTGACCAGCAAATGAGGGGGAGGGGGTAGCATTATGCCTGGTCATCTGTATCATGTATTAATTTAAGTCTGAGTTGACCTGCTGGAGGCCTAAGACAGGTTTAGACAGCAATTGCCACTGAAAGTGCGTATCCATGTATGGAACTCAGTTTGCGAAAGCGTTGAACAGTGAGATAACCACTGTACCACGCACACACCATCCATACACCAACGTCATATACACGATTATGTATGAAGAATAAGACCACTTGTTCATATAATTTAACAATGGTGATGCTTTCTGTGGCTTACATATTAATAGCGCATACTTCAATATCTTGATTTATGGCATATGCTTGCTGTTTTGAGGTGTTTCCTAATTAACACATATCCTGGGCCACAATAATCTTAGTGATGCCCAATTATCATTAAATCACGGCACGGATTATTTTAAAAAAAACACGAAACAAATTAGATGCCACTCTTACGTGACGAAGCAATCCACACCTCGCTTCACCAAAAGCAAGAATTAAAATGAAAACCCCCATTGAGATTAATTGGCTCCGAGATTCAATATGGCACCTTCTCTCAGATATGCCACTGCAAACAACCACCCCAATCTTAAATTCCTCCCTTTGACCCCTGCCTCATGCCGCCGGGAGGAGTGCAGTGTTCCTTCAAGGGAACCCACAGTCCCACACAGACAGGTACACGCTTGCGCGTTCGGGAATGCAGTTGCACGGCCTGCCAGCAGGCCATATCTGCAGCATACATTGATTAATCCACTCAGCTTTAGTGAAACATTCGTGCTTGCAGCGTGCCAAGTAGCGGCGTTCACGGCGGCTTCTTCTGGAGAAGTGAAAAATAAACATAACTTGCCAGCCAGATAACAAAAGCCTCAGTCAAAAATATACGGCATATGCGAAATTCGTAAAGCTCACGATGCTTTGAGCGATTTTTAAGTCAATCAGCATGCAGTTACGTATGTTGTAAATTTGAGTTTTGCTTGCAATAAGTTTATGCTTTTTTGTGTGTTTTAGATAATGTATGCAGCTGTATTTTTTATATGCAGCTGTATTTTTTATATGCAGCTGTATTTTTGTTTTACTTTTGATTATTTTTTGTTGCTGTTTTAGTTCGTGTTCACGTAAACAAAGCTGAAAATACAAATTCCGAAAACATCCCTCTAATCAGTCAAAATGTGTAACATGTTTTGCGATGCCGATTCCTCAACAGTGGTAATGCCGAGTGGTGGAATTTGCGACTGTTACAACTCGGCTACAATCTGTAGGAACCGATCCTTCGGTTATGCTGCTGCATTGTTTGTGGTGCACAAATAAAACGAAACACTCAACACGAGGGCCATTGCCTGAAACGTTGCCAATTATACATTTTTCCGACATGAACCAGCGGTGTGCCCAATTGAATTATTTATGTAGCAATATACTGTGTATGTCTTTGACTGAGTGTGATATTCATTGGATAACTGCATTCCGTATAATTTATATGTAAAAAATGGTATGTCACCACTGTACAGGTTTGCAATGTATGTGTCAATCGACAACCTTGCAAACGAGATGTTCCATCTCAAGGGATTTCGCAATTGAAATATTTTAATAGAAACAATAATAGCTTACACTAGTAATTCAGGACTGCCGATAGGGATAAATACTGCCCCCATTGTACATTTGAGCAAGGAGATAAATAATCACTTTGACTTGGCTATGTTTATAAAATAAACGTTTATCAAAAATATGAGTTCTGCACGCACTCGAATGTTACGCCATTTTACTTGTCTCAGCCATAACTGCAAGAAGCCTTCTCATATTTTAAACTACCCATTCACACACTCGGTCCTTATAAAATAAAACACTCTCTAAAGGAGTTATGCCACACCGACCCTTGCGTCTTCTTGTTAATTTACCATTCATGACTTATTCCACTCCAGTTCACCCACTCATTCACTCTGCTAAGCAGGCGAGAAGTATTTACTGTAGAATGTACCTGTCGCATTATGTATGTGGATTATGATTTCACCTGGTTGCAGGTGATGCATATAGAGAGAGGCTTAGAAGTGTGCACGTATTCCTGTATGTGCATGCCACGTGTGTCAGTGCGCTGCGCTACTATTCCCAACAACCTGAGGTGGATTCCTGGCATGCAGAAATCCGTTGTAATCGGTATACAAAACAGTTATACGCCTTTCCTAGGTCAACTTAGTCTTAAAGGAGTATCCGGTGTGGTGTGTAAATACCAGCACTAGGGAGACAAAGGTAGCCTCTTGGACACAGTGGCTGGCCACCACACCACCTCTTCATATGCCATTCTGGATTTATTACGTGTTTTTATGAACAGGTGTTTCCACGATAGTCCAAAAGCATAAATTGGGGGTTGTCAGTGACAGTAAATCAGGAAGGTTGTTGACCTATCCTTATTGCTTTTTTAGCAATACAACGTTGTGTGTGTGGACTTTTTCCAGGTAATCCAGTATATCGCAAAGTGTTGGTGTTGTTGACTCATTCGGAAATTTGGTGAACATCACAATTTAGGCCCCTCTGGAACAAGAAAAAAAATGTCCTCAGACTCAGTGAGGCTTTCTTGGGTAAAATAATAGTAAATGGACATGTTGCAAAGTCAGGACTGAACTGAGCCATTGAGCAACCAGGCATTTGCTCAGTATGCCAGACTGGCGCTGTGCCAACTCGTAATCGGCCCAACTTAAATCTCAACTTCAGTGATCCGGGAAACAATTTAAATTGGGCTGAGTGTGGTGGTCCATCTCCAGGACCATCTTAAAATGGAAATGCATACGTTGTGCCGAGTCGCCCAGTCCACACCTCTTCGTGTGCGATGCTCACATGCTCTACGTGTTGCTAGCGGTGCCATGTGCTGTGTCGGAGAGCAACACATCGCAAAGTAACACGTCACTGTAATCAGATTACCAAAGGCAGGTTCTGGCAATCCTGTATTATTACTCGATTTGCATTTTGTAAGCATGTTACCATTACTTAACAAGTACCAGTTGAATACGTTGAACGATTTTCTAAACTTATTATGAAGTAAAACGTTATTTAAAATGCCACTGAAAAGTGGCAAGACAGCTGATGCCAATGTGTATACTGTAGTTCAAGCTACAATGCCAATTACGCAATCACAATAGAATGCAATTATGACTTGTTTTAAACAAACCGAATGTTTCAAGCGCTATGAAAGTGATCGAGCAATCAGATTACTTTCCTTTGAAAACGCCTAATATAGTATTCCATTCCATTACTTATACAGCCGCAAGTTATAACACTGTGTAACAATTTTCTTTTTGTTACTGGGTAGTAAGTGTTATTTCCTAATTGCTTATGCCTAAAAAGTACAGAAAATGGCTATTATTCCCCAGAAACTTTGCTTTTGTGACCAGGACAGTGATATTAAAACATTTTCCAGAACATTCCAGATAGATTCAGTGCTGAATAAACTTGGAGTAACTTCTAGAACATTCTAGAACTTTCCAGTAATATAAATAGTAGTATAAATACAGGGGCCTTAAGCCCACCAGTTCAGTTTAGTTCCAGCTGCCTAAGTGGATACATATCTACATTTTTCTGAGATGGCATCAAGAGGCTGTAAGCATCCGGCAAACGCATTTTGCTATGTCTGCGGCCAATTTATCAAGACAAGAGCGCAAAAGTCCTCTGTAGAAGCATCTGCTAAGATGTGTGAGGCATAAAAGGCACATTTCGACATGCCTGTCAGGGATCAAGACAAACCCTGGGCACCTCATTTAACCTGCGAGCAATGCAAAAAAACTCTGGAAGGTAAGATGGACAATTGTTGCTTGGAATTTTACATTATGAAATTTGTTAAAAAATTAAAATTGTAAGACTTTTCATTTTAAAATGTTTACAATTTTGAATGTTATTGAAAAAAGATATCAGACATGAAAAATGTTGCGAGAATCTCTTACACATTAGTCATGGGTGAAATAAATGTATTTTTGTAGGATGGTACAGAGGGGAAAAGAGAGCCATTAAGTTCGCTATCCCAAGAATTTGGCGGAAACACATTGATCACTCAAGCAACTGTTACTTCTGCATGGTGGACCCTTCCAAACGTCGGACTGGCAATAATGCACCTGCTATCACGTATCCGGACCTTCCTTCATCCATCGCCCCAGTGCCACACTGCCATTAGCTCCCCGTACCCACTCCTCCGGAAAGAGAGCAGTCGTCTTTTAAAGAGAGCAGCAAGTCAGAGAGCGAGGAAGACGTTGTAGATCCAGATGACAATTTCAGAGGTGGAGCTCAGGAGAGAACCCCATACTACCCCAACCAAAAAGACCCCAACGACTTGATCAAAGATCTTAGTCTCACCAAGTCCAATACCGAGCTTTTGACATCTCGGCTCAAGCAGTGGAACTTGTTGGATGAAAGTGTGCAAGTCGCAGATCAGAGGAAGCGTCACCAACCTTTTTGCAGCTTCTTCACCTGTAAAGATGAGCTCTGCTTCTGCCACAATGTGACCAGTCTGTTCGTGACAATTGGAATCGCCTGTAACCAGAATGAGTGGCGCCTCTTCATTGACAGCTCATCCAGGAGCCTCAAAGCCGTGCTGCTCCATCATAGTAACAAGTGCCCGTCTCTTCCCCTGGCTCACTCGGTGCACCTCAAAGAGGATTACAACAGCATCAAAACCTTGCTGGATGCCTTGAAGTATGATGAGTACGGCTGGGAGGTCATCGGAGACTTCATAATGGTGGCATTCCTGATGGGTCTCCAAGGCGGTTTTATTAAGTTTCCCTGCTATCTTTGCCTTTGGGACAACAGGGACACCAAGGCGCACTACCACAGGCGGGACTTGCCACAGCGGACCGAGTTCTCTGTGGGGAAGAACAACGTCAAGTGAAAGCCACTGGTGGACCCCCGAAAGGTGCTGATGCCACCACTGCAAATCAAATTGGGCCTTATGAAACAATTTGTCAGAGTTGTAGATAAGGAGTAGGCAGCTTTTAAGTACCTTCAAGACTTCTTCCCTAAGCTGTCTGAGGCAAAGGTCAAAGCTAGTGTCTTCGTCGAACCACAGATGAAGAAGATCTTGGAGTGCAATGAATTCCCCAAGAAGCTCACTAGTAAGGAGAAAGCAGCTTGGAACAGCTTTGTCCCAGTGGTTTGTGGATTCCTAGGCAATCACAAGGTCGAAAACTATGTAGAGCTGGTTGGGACTCTGGTGAAGAACTACGGCGCAATGGGCTGTAGGATGTTCCTCAAAGTCCATATCCTTGATGCTCATCTTGATAAATTCAAGAAGTACATGGGAGCATACTCGGAGGAGCAAGGCGAATGCTTCCACCAGGATATACTGGACTTTAAACGCCGCTACCAAGGACAGTGTAATGAGAACATGATAGGAGACTACATTTGGGGGCTGATTCGTGAAAGTGATTTACAGTATGATCACAAATCTCGAAAAACTACTCACTTCTAAATCTTTTGTAGTCATTTTTGTATTACTTTCGTATAAATACATGTTAATTTTGATTCATGTTTTTTTTCTGACTTTATGTGAACGAAAAGACACAAATTCACCCGTTTTCTCATTGAAAATAGGTACATTTCAAAATATCACTTTCCTGGTCACAAAAGCAAAGTTTGTGGGGAATAATAGCCATTTTCTATACTTTTTCAGCATAAGCAATTACGAAACAACACTTACTACCTAGGAGCAAAAATTGTGTTACATAGTGCAATCAGTAATCCCTCTCAAGCAACCCTTACCAACACTTAGTGACTATCAATTGTACCAATTATTCCATTAAGACCGGCAGTAGCATTTAGAAAGGATAACTACAATCTCTCGGAACAAGCCCGTATCGTTTATTCCATCATTTGTTTTGTTTCAGTGACCATGGCAACGACTGATTGCTTTAGCAACGGCCAAGCAGATGGATCGTTGCTGCACATTAAGTCACAGAAAATGTGATTATCGTGAACAAAAGCCTCAGCTGAGGCCATCACTGGGGAACGGGCACACATCAGGACGTCCTTGATGAGACAGATAATGCTATTTGGCCTCAATTTACTGCTGTGATAATCAGTTTGGCAGAACAGTAGACGCAAGGCTCCAGAGTTGGCGTGAGGTGTGCTGGTTTGTGGATTGAACGGCGCGGGCTCTGAGAGCTGGGAGAGTTAAAAACAAAATAAAAAGTAACTTGACAACTTAATTCACTTTGATGAAGCAGTAGTCAAAGGAGATTTTCAACATATTAAGATCGTTTACCATATATGTTGTCATATATATTGATGTACGTTTAAAATTCAATAAAAGCTTGTCATATAATTGACTCTTATCTGGCGTGTAGCTGTGGTACGAGTGCTTGATTGACAAATTAAATATCTTGAGTTGAAATCCTGGTTGGAGGTCGACTCAGCCCGTCATTCTACTGAGGTCAATAAAATGACTAATTTTCCTAAGTTAACATTGGGCGTCCTGTGGAGAGAGCAGCCATTGCCATTGGAACGTGGATTTTCCACAAATGGTTCAAGGCTGTCAACAAAATGGATACTACTCAATGCCTGTCCGTGCATGCATCAAATGTTGCCTTTTGACTCGATACACACCTTACCTTGCCAGGTGGCACTATAGTCAGAACTCACAACCTAAATGCATAAATTATAATTATACGAGTTTCACATCCATTCAGCCAATTATCAATAACAAGTAATAGCAATGGTGAAAGTTGATAGTGAATGTTAACATCGAAGAAAAGCACTATGTGGCATGAATTCCCATTGGCAATCCTGAGCTCGTGATGCAAATTCCACATTCCTATGGTGGGACCAAGTTTCTCAACAAGACATCTGATATTTACTTTCCCCGATATGTTAGTCGGGTCTGGTGGTGCATACTTATAACCTAGTGCAAAAGTAAGCAGTACAACACATGCATTATTTAATTCATCTGTGAAAAGCTTTGTGATACCCTCAAATGCCCAATTTGTCTCCAGGTACTCAGGTTTCCTCCCACATTTAGAAACACTTCTAAATTGCATTAACACAACATCCCAATGCAGTATTCTCAACAAAAATATATTGAGACTCAAGAAAGCTATTCTGGACAACATAATTCACGTTATTCTTATGATTATTATAATTATTATTATCTATGTATGTTGAACTTCTTTCGCACGATATGTATGTAACCATGCTATCGGAGGTCCGGGAGAAGGACAACAATCTAAACACAATATATATAGACTCCAGGGGTATAATTGATTTAGTTGATTTTAACTGGAATTGGAAGTCCCCACTTTCTGGTTCAAGATACCCAGCCAGTTATCATGAGCAATATATATTCCATATAGTGCTGTAATTCACTGCATTACTAATGTCATAATTGAGATATATATGTAAATGAAATACCCAATGGCCTGAAGCAAGGGAGAGAGATGATTACTGTTAGTGGTGAGGTCATAGGATTTTAACAGCTCACCAAGCCCCAAGTGTTATGAAAAGATCACATGTCATCAGCATCACCTAATACGTAAAAATATACTCACCCTGACAATATATCCTCCACGACATATGACAACCCTTTCACGCAAAATAATCGAATGACTACCCGATTGTACTGATATTTCCCTAGGGCAAAGTGTAGGACATGGTTTGGTTTGTGTGTTAGTTTACAGACCCCGGTTGGTGAAATTATGAATGTGTCTGAATGCATTTGAGGGCCTCTGCTGCACATTCAATGCATTAAATGTTGTGGCTGTGTGTTTAGCATCATGATGTAATTCAGTGATGCATTTATTTTTGCTATTGAACTTTACTGATCGACATAATTTAACATTGGCCCTCATGGAATCGAGACTAAAAGTGATAAATACACTAGTTAAAAAATGTGTATCTGTTGAATAGAGCGCTTTGATCTATCATCCATCTGGTGTGGATACAAATATAAACCATTTGGTAGAAGCCTGGAAAGGGCGCTGTATAAATCCTAAATAGAATAGAATAGTCATCCTATGCAGAGACTGGAGCCTGCCAATAAAAATGTGGAATTCCCACCCTCTAGCTCAGGGCCTCCAATTGAGATAAGAACCGTATCGTGCATTTTTGACAATGGTGACACTTTGATTTGTGTGCAGCAGATGACCTGTATGTGCAACCTTACCCGACAAAGCATGAAGGAGCATCGACCAGTGTTTGGGTCCTTCTCTGAGATGAACTTGCACTCTGCTTAGGATATTTTTTCACATCCGATATAAACAACTGTGGCATCATTGGTAAAACATGTCAGTATTAAAAAATACTTTTCAATACGGAAAAATCCTGTGTTTCAGAATTGTTTAGGAGGGGATGTTTGTCCTATTCCCAATTTGGAGATGTCCAGATAATCAAAGAAAATTAGCAGCAATCAAAGAAGACACTCAAAGGTCAGTATAGACAGATCAACACCCCTCCCTACTTGCTGTGTTTACATCTAAACGCCATCACGTAGCCTCTTTTTATGTGTGTGTTATTGTGTTTTCGTATGTGTACCACAGTACATGTTTTGTTATTTAGCATCACTGTACTATGTGTACTGCAATATGTATTTTGTTATTTACCATCATAATCCTGCAAATCACTGAGTGGTTGGATTGAGTCTTAAAATGCACACAATTCTGCTGTTAATCCAGCAGCTAAGTGGATATGATCAAATCTTGACTTAAAGCTTTCGTTACTACAGGAATTCATATTCTTGGGTCTTTCAGTAAAGTCATGTAGATAGGTTCAAAGAAAAATTTTAACAAAAATTTCGACGTTTCGATCGCTTGTGATGCGATCGAAACGTCGTAGTTTTTTGTTATTTTTTTGTTATTTTCTTTGAACCTATCTACGTGACTTTACCGAAAGACCCAAGAATATGGATATGATCACTGATTAAAAAAAACCATCCTGCATTATCCAGTATTTAATTTGAAGCGAAGTGGTGAAAGAAAAGTCACGATCAAAAGTAAAGTACTTCATCCAAGATAAAAAAAGTCGCATTTATGCACCTAACTCTTTTAGAGATTAATAACACGAGGCAACCATTTTGAAGATGCACACTATTCTTAAAAGTATATTTTTTATGGTTGAATTGGAAATAGATTATCAGATTTCAATTCCAGTAAATGTTGATGCGGTTTTACTGTCCAATTTTATGCCTCGTGAATCAGTAAAAATATGTTCAGCAGAGTTAGTGTTTCCATTCGTTTGTCCTGTTTTTGTTATTATTAAGCACACGGTCTGTTAACCTCTGGCCTTCACTATGCCCCACTGCTCAGCATTCAACATCAACCAGCCTTTTGTATCCATATGAAAATTACACGTTGGTGAGCATAGCTGTGTCGGCTTAATTATATGCGTTTATTGATTGGTAGGAACCAAATGTGGCAATTACACATTTCTGCAGCCAGAACGATTCTCGACATAGGACAACCACTGTTGACGCCCCATTAAGTCGTACTCAATTTATGAAACCTAGAGCAATTATCGGCTCTTTCAACCAGCCCCGACCACGACTAAGACTTGTAACTTCCAATTGTGAGTCTCCTATGCTATCCGCAAAACAACCAGGTTGGAGATTATTTAAATGTTGTAGTGCATTTTTTATTTCGAATGGTATTCAAATAATGATGCATTATAATGATGGTAGTCCTTGGTCTCTCTTGAAATTTTTAGAAATGTTACTTTCCAAGAACATATTCTTGTATATCACCAGCATATACTATCAACGATAGTCCTTTATTTTCCCTGTACATGCTCACTTAGTTTCAATATTATTTTTACGAGGGTACTGCCTAGGGTGTGTGACCAATCCCTGACTGAGTATGTTTTGCATGTAGGAGTAAAGCGGTGAACAACATGGACATTGACAAAGAACATTCAATAGAACCTGAAAAGTACGCAAAGAAGCATGAAGAGGTGCATGTTTGCAGTTGCTGTACACTGAGAGACAAGAAGATGATCATATGGATTAAAGAACAAATGTAAGTTCGAGATCATATTGACTGTTAAGAAATGTAAATAGTCTTGGTAAGGACACATGGCTAAATGGATGATGACTGGTGATTGAGACTAATTGCAGTGGCAGCCAAAGGAGGCAACACATCCCGCAGATGGAGTGCTGGCATAATCTCGTATTCAGGAGCTTCTTTGGATTGTTGCATTTGTAGAGGTGTAATTGTGTATGGGCGCGGATGGCTAACAAACACAAGGGGCATGGTTAGGGCCGTACACAAAGGAGGTGCTCACACCGACGTCCGCACCTGCATCCCCCACGGGCCCCGCCCGGGGGGCCGAGTACTATAAAAGGTGGTGAGCCGGAGGGCTCGAGGTCGAGTATTAGCTTAAACCAGCGAAGACTGAAGACCAGCTAGAATAGGCCCCGGAGCTCCCCTGGCTCGCTGTCCTTGTCAGGGCCGACCAGGGCAAGCCGGTGGCGTGGCCCCGAGAGCCCAGACTGACGTTCTTATAAGAGCCGGTCTGGAGACTCAGGGTGCCGGGATCCCAGCTTGACCAGGGCTGGGATAGGTAGCCTCCCCTAGCTCCGTAGTGGAGGACTTGGGCGTAGGTTAGCGGGGTTAGATGTTGTGTCTCCCTGTTAGCCGAGTGAAGGGGACGATACCCCCTTAAGTACTGTGTGTAACCGTTACTGTGCACAAGTTGGTGTTAATAAATAAGTGTGCCTCCGATCCCGTCGTCAAAGCCTCCTGAATACTTACTACATCTCGGGTCAGAAGTAAACGTTCAACGATGGACACACGAGGGACGACACGTACCAGGGAGTCGGAGATGGAGGACACCGCGGCCGAATCGCCACCAGAGATGGCCGAGGTCGGATCGGAGCAGCCGGGGCCGAGTACACCCGCGCTGCTACGACAGGCAGGGGGGGATGCGTCGGCCGAGGGACTTCGGCTGGCTCACTCCCGCCTGGCGGAGCTGCTCTACGCTGCGGCCGCCACGTTGGAGGAGATCACGCGGCAGGGGGCTGGAGGGGCTGTGCGGGACGACGACGGCAGCCGACGTGTGGCGACATTTCCTGCCACCCCGACGCGGCTCGCGGTTAAATTTCCCGCCATCACTACAGTGCGAGCAGAGGGCGGGGCCGGCCCTCATCAGGTGACTGCTGAGGGCCAAGCACAAGCGTGACATCATCAACACCGGCCAGCGCGTCAACAACGGAGCGACCGGCGATGCCATGCTCGCAGCCCGCCCACACTGTAACGTCTGCTGGGAACGACGGAGCGCGATCCGCAGCCACGGACGTCGCGTTACAGCAGCGACTGCCGCCTCTCAAAGAATTTGTGTGCGCGGACGGAGACTGGGGCGGCTTCAAAAGGCGGTTCATCGCTCATCAGGAGATGGCGAACTGGACGGACGCCGAAGCACTACGCGCGCTGCCGGCGATGCTGGACAACGACGCTCTGGCTACTCTCACCTCGGCGCCTAAGGAAAGCGCGCCACGCTGCACTTGGCACTGCAGCTGCTGTCAGCTGTCTATGGCCCGCCTTCGGACTGCAGGCAGCTATTCCACGATCGTCATCGGGGCGCCAACGAATCGCCCCTGGCCTTCCGGACGGCTCTCCTGGCCCTGGCGAAGGCAGCTTTCCCGCGGATGGACGAGGAGGGAGTGGACGCTATGGTGGCTGAAAAGCTGCTGCTACTCGCGGATGAGCTGGACGTCGCCGTCTTGGCTCAAGACGACGCAGAGATGTCGTCCTTGCTGGTCGCGCGCCACATCCATGGGGACTTGCGGTCCCTGCGTCGCAAGGCCGCCAAGGGGGTGGCCGGCCATGCCATGGCGGCCACCACCCTCCCATCGGAGGAGGTCTGCGGGGTGGAGCGGCGGGGGGAATGGATATCGGCGGCACCACAGGCTCGGAATGGACCGAGCCGCCAGGAGCTGCCCAGGCCATCTGGGGCGCTCACACGCTGCTACAACTGTGGCCTTCAAGGCCACGTTGCTTCAGGATGCCGGGCTCCCTGTCAGCGCGGGGCGACACCTCGTCAGGACGCCGCGCCGTCTCCACCCAAGCTCCAGCAGAGAAATACGGCGAGTCGTGGTACCTCACACGTTTGGCCCATGCACACATCCGACACACACTCACGCGCTCAACCGAACAGGGCTCGCAAATCGACGGCCGTTGCGTCCGATTGTTCTGAAATGCGGCGAGCGCTCCAACCGGGTCAGTGGTCGGAGCTAGCCCATCGTGTCGTTGCAGCGTCGGCGGGATCGTCGGTCGTGGTCGGTCATATTGATGGGGTAGAGGTGCGGATTTTAATTGACACAGGAGCGTCGGCGACCATTATATCTGATTTGATTTATAACATTCTTCCCGTTCAAAGTCGTCCCTTGCTCCCCGTTGACGTGCCATGCTATGCTGCTAACGGGGGCTCGCTAGGCATCATTGGCCAAATCCGCGCCAAAATTTGCATTGGAGACATTAAATTATCCGGCCCTGTTTTGGTTTCCTCCTCACTGGCGGTTCCGTGCCTGTTGGGGACGGATTTCTTGGCCAAAATGCCCATTCGTATCTTGATCGACCAGGGGTGCATCGAGCTCCCATCGGGTCGACGCGTAACGTTTTTGTCTTCCCCCGCCACGGAGCGTCGGGCGTTTGCGACCGTGCAGGCGCTCGTGGCAAAAACTGTGCGCGTACCCCCGGGGGCTCAGATGCTCGTCCCTCTTAGGTTGCGTCGGCCGTTTGCTGCGGGGGTTGCGGATCGGGGGGTCTTGTTGGGACCATCTCGGGCCGGGGTCAATGGCCCCGATTTACTAGCGGCTCAGACCATGGTGAAAGGGGATGGGGACCCCTTCATTGCAGTCCTTAATGTAGGATCGCGAACGGCCGTGGTTCCTCAAGGGACCGTGCTTGCACACGCAACGCCGGCACCCTATGAGGAACCACTCGTGGGTCAGGTAACCACCGATCCTCCGTCGTGACCGCATTCGGACTGTGATGACGGATGGCTGGATGCACTTTGCGCGGGATCAGTGGACCTGTCCGACTCGCAGTGTGCACAGCTGCGAGTTCTCCTGAAAGAATTTGCCGACGTTTTTAGTCAACACAAATTTTATATTGGTTGTACTAAATTGCTGCGACACCATATTGACACGGGTGACAGCGCGCCAATCCGCCAAAATCCCTTTCGACTGAAACCCGCCGAAAAGGATCATGTCAAATCGGCCGTTGATGACATGCTAGCCGCCGATATCATTTCCCCTTCCAACAGCCCGTGGGGCGCGCCGATCGTTTTGGTGAAAAAACACGACGGCTCACTGCGGTTTTGTGTCGACTTTCGGCGATTGAACAAAATTTCTGTGGCAGATGCGTACCCGCTTCCTCGAATGGATGAGTCGCTCGATGCCTTGGCGGGGGCGCGATTCTTTTCCACCCTGGATTTACTTTCTGGATTCTGGCAGCTTCCTCTGGATGACTAATCCAAACCTAAGACTGCTTTCTGTACACCGCAAGGTCTCTTCCAATTTAACCGCTTGCCGATGGGCTTACATTCTGCGCCAGCAACTTTTCAGCGGTTAATGGAACTGGTCTTGGCAGGCTTGCAATGGGATTCGTGTTTAATTTACTTGGACGATGTCATCGTCTTTAGCAAATCCTTCGAAGAACACCTCCAGAGGTTGCGTGCTGTTTTTCTCAAAATGCGCTACGATCGTGAAACCATTGCATGCCTTGACGTCCAAGGGAGTCAGGTTTCATTGGGGGCCGGAGGAGGAGGCTGCTTTTCGCGCCCTCCGGAATGCCCTGGTGGGGGCTCCGCCGTTGAATTACCCCGATTTCTCACAACCCTTCTTGCTCGATACAGACGCAAGTAACACGGGCATTGGGGGCATGCTGTCCCAGCTCATTGGGGGCGTAGAGCATGTGGTGGCTTATGGTAGTCGGGTACTGTCTCCGGCGGAACAACGGTACTGCGTTACCCGTCGGGAATTATTGGCAATTGTGTATTTCGTTCAGCAGTACCGCCCGTATCTGTACGGTCGGCGTTTCACCGTCCGTACAGATCATGCGGCTCTACAGTACGCCCTGCGGGTTCAACAACCATCGGGGCAGTTGTCTCGATGGTTGGAGATCCTCCAAGACTACGACTTTGTCACCACATATCGTAAGGGCGTCCGCCACACGAACGCTGACGCCCTGTCGCGGTTGCCACCCACTTCGGAGTGCGCTTGCCTCTTGGGTTCGGGGCGTTGTAGGCCCCCGAACGTGACCACCGATTCGGTCCTCGTGGCCGCCGCCAATGCGCCTTCGGCTTCGGGTCCTATCGAGCAAGAAGGGAGGGATTCGTTGCTGGGGTTGTCGGTTGCGGAGTGGGGACGCCTCCAAATGGAGGACACCTCCCTCCTCGCTCTGCGCCGTCGCACCGGGGGGGTTGGTCAGGGGGTGGCGAACGTTGACTCGTGGGGGTTGTTCCAGGGGCTTTTAATGCACTGGGACGGAAAATCCCGCCGCCAACGGCTCGTGGTGCCTGCAGCATTGAGGGGTAAGGTGGTATGGGCTGCGCATGAGCGGCTCCTGCACTTGGATGTTCACAAGACCTTTGCCATGCTCCAGCTCGATTTCTTCTGGCCGGGCATGGCAAAGGACGTGGGGGATCTCCTGGGGTCGTGCACGCAATGCGCGCAGCGGAAGCCACCAGCGAGGGGGTCCAACCCTCCGCTGCAGTCCATAAAGGTTTCCCGGGTTAACGAGCTCGTTGCTCTAGATATTCTCGGGCCATTTCCCGCTACACCCAGGGGAAATAGGTATTTATTGACAGGGGTCGAATACTTCACGAGATGGCCTATGGCCTGGCCCCTGGCCAACCAGTCGGCAGCAGCCATCGCGGAGGCCTTTGTCCAGGGCTATGTCCTCGACAAGGGTGCTCCGGAACGGCTGCTGACTGACCAGGGTAAGAATTTTTCGGGGAAACTCCTCCGCGAGGTGTGCGACCTCTTGGGTACGGAGAAAATTCGGACCTCCCCGTATCACCCACAAACTGACGGGATGGTGGAACGGCTGCATCGGACTATCACGTCCATGCTGTCCCAGCAGGTATCGGAATCCCAGACAGATTGGGACCTTCGCATTGCCGGTGTGTTGCAAGCCTACAGGATGGCTCCCCATGCGGCCACCGGATTTTCCCCTTTCTTTTTAATGTATGGCCGCGAGGCTAACCCCCCTGTGACGACCCAGCTGAAGCTCTCGGCGCCTCAGGCGAAGTCTACATTGTCCAAACACGTTAAATTTAACATCGGCAAATGATCTGAGGCGCGAGAAGCGGCCGTGCAAAATTCTGAACTCCGCCAGAAGGCGAACGAGAGGCTTAGGCTGGGGCGGGTACATGTGTTCAAATGGAAACCAGGGGACAGGGCATGGTTGCACTGTCCCCAGGTGCCGCTGGTGACCTCGTCAAAGTTGGTATGGCTGTGGCGGGGGCCCGTGGAGGTCGTACAGGTCTTGCGGCCGCAATGTGTACGCGTCAAATGGGGGAGGCGTCGGTGGTACGTGCACCCCTCGAGGTTGAAACCGTTCATTGCGCCGCCCCGTGGTTCGCACACACACACGCATGGCCAAACGTGTGAGGGGTCCGCCGACTCCCCGACGTCGCTGCTCTCGCCTAACCTGACATCAACTGTTCCATCTCCAGGTGCAACTGGAGTGACGGGTCCACGACCGCCAACCCCTCCCGGGGGGGTCGGGAGTCACTCGGCAGCGAAACCAGACTCTCTCGCACCCGGACCGTCAACAACCGCCACTGAGCGTGCCGGGATGGGCCCTTGTGACGGGCCCGCCGCGAGAACGCGCGCCAAAACGCGCAGACTATTGTGAGGTCGGCCGTTGGGGGGCCCTTGCGGACGGTGGGGGGAGGCGTCCGGAACGCGTGTATATATGTTGGTTTTGCGGAATGGGGTATTTATTCGGGGGGGTGCGTCGGTTTATTTTTTTTCTTCCTGTTTCCTGTTGTTGTTGTTGTTATGGTTGTCATTGTTCTTGTTACAATTACGCGAGGCACACACGGTTTTGGGGAGGGATGCACCTTTATTCTGATTTTGTTGCAGCCGGGGACGGCTGCTAGCTGTACAGGGGGGGGTGATGTAGAGGTGTAATTGTGTATGGGCGCGGATGGCTAACAAACACAAGGGGCGTGGTTAGGGCCGTACACAGAGGATGTGCTCACACCGACGTCCGCACCTGCATTCCCCACGGGCCCCTCCCGGGGGGCCGAGTACTATAAAAGGTGGTGAGCCGGAGGGCTCGAGGTCGAGTATTAGCTTAAACCAGCGAAGACTGAAGACCAGCTAGAATAGGCCCCGGAGCTCCTCTGGCTCGCTGTCCTTGTCAGGGCCGACCAGGGCAAGCCGGTGGCGTGGCCCCGAGAGCCCAGACTGACGTTCTTATAAGAGCCGGTCTGGAGACTCAGGGTGCCGGGATCCCAGCTTGACCAGGGCTGGGATAGGTAGCCTCCCCTAGCTCCGTAGTGGAGGACTTGGGCGTAGGTTAGCGGGGTTAGATGTTGTGTCTCCCTGTTAGCCGAGTGAAGGGGACGATACCCCCTTAAGTACTGTGTGTACCCGTTACTGTGCACAAGTTGGTGTTAATAAATAAGTGTGCCTCCGATCCCGTCGTCAAAGCCTCCTGAATACTTACTACACATTGATGATGGCGTGTAGATGTCTTAATCGAGCAGTGAGTAGTTCAATGATTATGAAACATAAGATGCCAGGAATGTGCATATCTGATTGTAAGAGACCAGGCTGACCTAACACAAGTACTGTATAGTAAACACCAATTCAGCGATTTAGGGTCAAAGGTAAGTGATGATTTCAAGAGAGTGGGTAGCAGAGGTGTGGACTCGAGTCATGTGACTTGGACTCGAGTCAGACTCGAGTCATGAATTTGATGACTTGCGACTCGACTTGGACTTGCATAACAATGACTTTGTCCCACCTATGAGATGTGGACTCGAGTCATGTGACTTGGACTCGAGTCAGACTCGAGTCATGAATTTGATGACTTGCGACTCGACTTGGACTTGCATAACAATGACTTTGTCCCACCTCTGGTGGGTAGCATCTGAGTTATCTCTTACCACCAGATGTGTTAGTGTGAATTAATCGTTGAGAATGTTTGCTTGACTGAAAATGCCTTTGGGTCACAGTGAAAGTGCAATGTAGGACAGCAGTGTAGCCAACTACAGTGGCTCGGGGTGTCTCGTATTGGTGATGTCGGAGCACCGAGCTAAAGTCGCCGAGATGCTGGGTTCAAACGTGATTAATCTTCATTCTCAAGTGTGACAAAGTGGATTGTCACCCTTGTGACTTTTATACAGCAGGCAAAAAAGGTGTTATGTAAAATTAGGTCTCTCAATTCATTAATCACATTGTCTTCTGGGGCCATTCTCACACACGACTCTCTTTTTCGTGAGAGTTTAGCTTGAAAGGGATTTGGTAGCATTCTAATAAGAGAGTAATAGTCAGTGGTCAACATGGATTTGGCAGTACCGGTATGAAACGATTTGTCCTGCGGCTCACGTGAACTGCCATTTCTTCTCAGAAATATTCGTGTTGCTCTCCGTTAAAATGTTCTGAAAAGTGCTGGTATAACCTGTTTGGTGTGCTGAAGCGTGCTAGTATGGAACACCATTGACTACTGATAAAAGTATATAAAATAACGAGCCTTTATGAATAAACAAAAGAAAGGAATAACACGAATGAATGATGTTTAAAATGACTGATAACGTTGGCAGCAAGTCAATAACCTGGAAAAAAACTGCACCTGGGAAAGGCACGCGCCACACATTCCAAAGTGAATCACTTCTGCCATTTACATTTCCTTAGCTCACCGTGAAAAACACGTGCATCTTTGTTACAGACCTTGGCCCACCTTCTTAACGTGGGACTGATTGAAACAGAGTCAATCGGACCACCTTCATCAACCAAGGACAGGTCACCTCCATAAGGGAAGTGGTTAGCAACAGTAGTTGTCCTATGGACTGGTCCTCATCATAGGAATGTGGAATATTGTCACCACTTGTGCCAATTTTAAGGCCTGAAAATAGAGATAGGAAATTCACCCCGCCCCCCACTTAATTAAGGAAGGAGATTCTCTGACTTTTAGATGAGGAAAGTTGACGTTTTTTGGAGCAGAATCAATGAATTTGAGACATTGCAACCAACATTTACGTGAATAAAATATAATTTGATATGGTGAACATTTGAGAAATTACTTCCAGCGGGCAGAACTCTCTTGTTTTTTTGTTGTCTTGAGATTTTCCACTGAAAAAAGTCAACAAAGTAAAAAGAACATTCTATCTCAAGGGCTCTTCAAAGTCAAAGTCTCCCTCTTCTCAAATTAAGGGGTGGAGCTAAAATAGAATGGGGCGGGGTCTAAATAAGAAGGGGCATGCTCCAGAGAGGTTGAGCTCTGTTGATTTAAGGTCATAAAATTATAGACTAAAATACGTCCAGCAGTTAGCAGCAGCAGAGCTGTAATGGTACGGATGCGACCCCAGACCCATTGGTTGCCTGAGTCAGTGGTGGAAATTCCACAATCGTATAGCTAGAACCTGTCTCGATTTAAAGCTTTCGTGACTGCAGGGATTCATCTTCTTGGTTCTTTCGGTAAAGTCACGTAGAAGGGAAGTAATAAAATAATAAAAATAAAACATAATAAAATAATTCTCACGACCTGGTCTTCACCTGAGGACGGCTGCTTGCGTTGTGGCCGAAACGTCGTGAGAATTATTGTATTATGTTTTATTTTTATTATTTTATTACTTCCCTTCTACGTGACTTTACCGAAAGAACCAAGAAGATAGAACCTGTCTGTTCATAGAACATCCACCAAATACTGTTGACTTCCCTCAAAGCGGTGCTCATATTTCACAGCACCCACAGTCAAGTCTTGTTTGTATGAATAAATCCAACGGATATGTTG
The DNA here is from genome assembly GCF_964198595.1 of Lampetra fluviatilis. Lineage (NCBI taxonomy): Eukaryota > Metazoa > Chordata > Hyperoartia > Petromyzontiformes > Petromyzontidae > Lampetra > Lampetra fluviatilis. Next base: position 21,683,081 of record NC_136275.1, on the reverse strand, counting down.
AGTTTGTTAATGGTCTATTTTCGTGGTCACATCTCAAAAGCAGTTGTAGTTATTTTTCATCAGCCAGAAAGTTTCTAATGTAATTGAATCCTGAAACCACGTCGGAAAAATCATGTGAGTCTGACCGTGACGTCACTATAAAATCGAATTAGTTTGACCCACAAAATTGTCTTGACAACAAGTCTCTTGTTCTTATGAATCTGTGTAACAAGACTCATTGATCCTCCAATTTTGTTCTGCACTATGATCAATTTATATCATAGTCCCTTTTCCACATTTGGAGGTCAGAGTTTTGCTCAGTCCCATCATCCCTTCCTGATCGATATAAAATGAGTACCACTTTTATGGAAAGTCAACCAGTGGTTGTCCTGTGGGTAGACTGCCCCTGCCATAGGAGAGTAGAATGATCCAGCATATGATCAGGCCCACTAAAGGAGATGTGCATGGCACCTCTCGGCTCAAGAGTGCAGGGAAATGCCCGATCGTGTTATCCCTCACATTTCCATCACCATCACAAGCAAGTACGATCATTCTTGATACATTGAACTGTACTGGAGTTGAAGGTGTTTCAAAAATAAAGCAAAACCAATAGTACACCGTCGAAATGGCTGAAACTATGCACTTGTAGATATTTTAAACGATGACAGCTACGATTTTGGAGCTTTAAACGGAAACAATTATATTTTAGTTGCTATGTTTATCACAAGTCAATTTCAACTGCATGTAATTAATATAAACTGTGCAATTAAATTGAAGTCAAGATGAATATATATTTTATATGTAATTACATGTAATACAACGTCATTGTACACCACAATCCAATTTTGTAAAAAAAACATCTTGCCTCCCATCCCTGCCTTTCCTTTCCTTTAAAAATTACTTTATTATTAAGTGGCCAGGTGGCACAGAGGTCAGAGCACTGAGCTGCCACGGCTGAGACTCTCGGTTTAAATCCAGGCAGCTGTCTGTGATTAAACTAGGTTCTCATTAATCAAGTAAGATTTGGTTCACTTTGTCCAGCTCTGGAGAATTGTAGTAGGGCAAGTGGGGAAATGTTACTCCCTACTATGTAGATTTGAGGTCACTTGAATGGTTCGCACATGTAGTTCTGCAATATCTATTTACACTGGTCATTCTCTAACATGGAGGGTTGCAATGACAACTGAGATCACACTGGAGCCTTTGTCTCATGACACAACACCGACAGCACAATGGGTTCAAATTTGGGGAAAGATACAAACATCTACCATGAAAAAATGCTGGTACATTAAATCAAGTCAAAATTTCTCCCTACCCAAACGAGCAATAGTTGGCACACACCTCGATTTGTGTCATTGAGTCATTGGTGAAAATTCCACATTCACATAGCAGGTACCATAACTCCATTTTACTGTTCCTTGTTACCATTCATTTTATCAACCCAAGTGGAATGACAGGATTGATGGACCCCCAACCTTTATTTGAAATTGCTATATTCCAATCGTGTAACAAACACACAAACAACAGCAATTATACAGCTTGCACATGTTTCACAGAGGTTTTCAGCCCTGCTTTAGCACTTCATATTTTTTACACTCACCTGATAAAGACATCCTCTAATATCTCAGAAGTAACTTTGCCTTGAGGCATTATGTCATTTAACATACTCGCATTGAACAGCAGACACGCACAGATAGGTTTAACAGCCACGAAGGGCAGCGACCCTGAAGCAACAGATGTGTGGCTTAGTAAACATCACTGCAGCTTATTAGCTATATTTGCCATCATTCCCTCACTTTTGGTGCAATGGCAATTGATAAAATCAGAAACGTAAAAACATTTAAACTCAAATACAACTGATTCTGTACAAAAACAAAACGATTTCACCCTCAATCATGACCCTATTGCAGAATGGCCAGAAGTTGGTAGGGTTTGGGCTGAGTTGATGTTGGTGGGAACATTTTGCATGGTGTATTTGCGCAAAATTGTTTGCAAATATCCGTAATCGCGGCAATCACGATGCAAAGGCGTGGCTCGTTTGAGAAGCACTGAGAGGGCATGGTGGCCAATTCCATTAAATGATAATTGGTTTTTTACCCTTCTATCTGGCAACAAAACTGACACCTTTTTTTTACAAGGAGTAATGTTTACTTAGACCACAATACCTGCAGTCATAATGCAAACAAAAAACATAACTCTAATAATGTGCACTGACCTTGAAGCTGATTGGTCCACACCCGAGACAGCTTTCCTTAGAGCCTAGTCTCACATGGGTTGGACCAGATGATGCCAAAAGGCGCACAACTCAAAGACAATGCACCATCAGAGTATGAGAGCTTTGTCTTTGAGTTGTGCGCCTTTTGGCGTCATCTGGTCCAACCCATGTGAGACTAGGCTCTAAGGAAAGCTGTCTCGGGTGTGGACCAATCAGCTTCAAGGACAGTGCACATTATCAGAGTTATGTTTTTGTTTGCATTATGACTTCAGGTATTGTGGTCTATGTAAATATGATTCCTTGTAAAAAAAGGTGTCAGTTTTGTTGCCTGATAGAAGGGTAAAAAAACAATTATCATATTTTTACTGGCAAATGAGGTTCCAATGGTGAATTCCATTAAACTTCACCTCCATTCACGAAAATGTTCTTCATATATACTGAAAACTTTAATCACATTTTTCTGCACTGAGGCTCTCTCACAAACACACACGAAGATGGCAGTGATGATGAAGAAAAATAAGACGGTGATGAGGATAACGATGTGAATGATTATTATATCAATGGTGATGATATATGAGTGCCGATTATGATCAATTGATGCTGCTTCTACTTCTGCAGGTGACGATGGTTGTGATGATGATAGTTAGGCTACTGTTGTGGTTGCTTGTGACATTTTTTTTACAACTGATGATGGAGACAAAGACGATGCAGTGGAGGTAGTGTCCCTGGGAAAGATGCACTGAGTGCTAAGACTTGTTTTTAAGTTTATTTGGAATCTGCAAAGAAAAAACACTGGAGCACCTCAGAAAATAAATTCCAGGTCATTGTTGCACTGTATTTTCCTGGCCCTCTCACAGCCCCCAGTGGCTTGGAGAGATTCATAAATCTCCATGCGATCCACACATTTTTTTTTGCGGAATTTCCACTTAACCTCAGAATTCCGCAAATGTGCAAAAAACAAGCTCAACATTAATCGGACCCAAAGTGTTCCTCTGCTCAATTGACCAACGGTGCAGCACTCGTCGCTAATCATGGACCCGAGTCCGTTTGTGTAAATTTCATATTCTCATGATGGGAACCAGTCTTTCCAAAGGATGGCTGCTCTTGGCTTGCTTGGTAATGGTCAAAGAAGTCCTAGAATTTTTTTGTTCACGCCACCACTGGCAGAAGAGCTTCCACTAGAGGGAGCCCTAGAAAGAAGGTATTTGGCCTATCCTTCTACGCTGACAAGACATCTTAGAAGAGGTGGGAGTACCCACAATTTTCCCCACCACTTGTGACCTGCCGATCGACTGTGGTTCATACTGCTGGGTGGACAGAAGTGGAGCTTGGGGAGACAAAATAAGATTGCCCATTGTTTCAACTGCCCTGCCAGGAAATGAAATCTAACTGATTACCTCTGGATTGTAGGTCAAGTGTGCTAACTGGTATACCACGGCAGCATCTCTGTGACTTGATACAAAGTGGAATATCATATTATTGATCCCGGGACGGTGATGGGCTGATTGCGAGTTGAGTACTGTGACCACAGTGCCACTGGCCAATGCTGTACTGTAGTTAACAACAATAAAATCGCAGCACTTTTAAGTGAACCTATAATCAGCTTCCTACCTCTCTGGACTCTCTGTGCTATTAAGAAAGCCATTGCTCAAAGCAATCTTACATATATATTTATTTCAGGCAGTGTTGTCAACGGATGTTTTAAGTTTCATTAGAATCACTTGTCCATTTTATGAAGGTAAAAACAGAACTCATGCTTCAATAACACTGCTTTAAAATAACTCATCTACAAAAGGTGACGTTGTGGACCATGGCACTTGATACAAGTAGCACATTTTACAAATGGCAAAAAGCTGATATATATCAAAGTCAAAAGGTGAAAATGTAGCTAAAATTAACATTCGTTGGTGCACAACTCCTTTAGTAGCCCTGGGATAATGGCTTAACTTCCAAATTTATATGGCAGGTACTGTTTAATGCGTAGAACGAATACTGAACATTGCTTCACTAAGTGATGCTCATTTTAGCGACCCCTGAGTACCAATGGTGATGGGGTCGAATCCACTGTCGTCGGGATTTGAAATCACAATCTTGTGATTGAAATCCATTCTTCTCTGCCAGCTGAGCTACATCTCAGCCAGATGGTGTTTTAATAAAGGATAACAGTGAAAGATACGAATTCAACTGCTCAGATTAATGGTAAATCTTTAAAGATAAATTGCAGCAAAATCTAAGTACATTCATTCACGCTTGAACATTTTTTCACGTTATCAATAATTTTAAGTGATTTATGTTCGGCTTGGAGATGGGAGGGGTTGAAAAAGGTACCCTCTCCTTAATCACTGCATGACCACTGGGCGGTGGGAAGGTTTATGGTGACTCGTGACCGTGGCACGTTAATTGCACGTCAAACCCAGGTTCTTCCCAGGCTGCTACTGTGCTGCTGCGTCCTCGTGATGTGAAGGCACGATGTCATATATGTGCAATAGCCTTGCTTTGACGGGACACTCCTGGTCGTGTTGCTGAACATTGACTCGAGAACCGGCCACGATATCGCGAGTTCACTGCGGCGATGAAAACCTCACATCGTGACATAGCTCACCTTGTTCGCTCGTTTAACAAAAACAATAAAAATCACATTTTCAACGGAGAATGAGCAATGTATGCGCTAAACTTTTTCTCAAAGTGCTTCTAATATTGGTTGCTGACCCTACCACCAAACATTTCGTTTAGATTTTTGCCCTGTAGGGGTGTGTCCTACGATTGTCCGAAACTAGGTCACGATGAATGTGGAAAGGGGGAAGATGCGCTTGTGGGGAGGGAAATGGAAAGACCCAGCCCAGTTCAGCACAGTGTAGGCATAGGTCAGCCGCCATAATGGCCCTGTTCCACTTACGACTGATGTTCTAAGTGTGGGATGAAATCTTATCCGCTTTCACCGACTAGACCAGGGGTCGGCAACCTACGGCTCCGGAGCCGCATGCGGCTCTTTACGGGCTGCTTCTTGACGATATGTACGTATGTACAGTATGTACTCAGATGCATTGCGGCTCTTGAAATACTGAATTTTGTACCGAATTGGAAAGAAATGGCTCTTCTTGTTATTTTGGTTGCCGACCCCTGGACTAGACCATTTATTAATTGAAATAAGCTAGTTGTACCACGCAGCTGAGGTGTACCGTTTCAATTTCAATGTGATTCTGGTGGTATTTTGGTGTTGCTTGCATTTAGATATTTAATTCCACACTCACGCACATTAACAGTACAGGTAGGAGTGTTGGGGAAGTTACGTTAGATTAATTTTGCACAAATTGCAAATGAGATTTGATTGTCAAAATAATGCTAACAATTTTCGATTTAAAGCTTTCGTGACTGCAGGGATTAATCTTCTTGGTTCTTTCGGTAAAATCACGTAGAAGGGAAATAATAAAATAAAACATAATAAAATACAATTCTCACGACGTTTCGGTCACAACGCAAGCAGCCGTCCTCATGTTTTATTTTTATTATTTTATTATTTCCCTTCTACGTGATTTTACCGAAAGAACCAAGAAGATAATGCTATCAAGTTAATTCTTGCATGGTCAATACTTTATGCACAAATAGTTATTGCTTTCAAATACGCTCGCCGTGTGCTTCAAAGGGAAAATATTATACTTTCAACACACTCAGTTAGCACTGCAAATTATTATGAGTTTGACTCTGGGCAACCACCTTTGATTAATCTGAGTTGACAAGCAGGGTGAGTGAGTTGATTGTGTCAACTTAGTTACCAATAACAGCACAAGAATATTGTTCGATGTGATTTTCCCTTGGTAGAATATACAATTAATACATTTAGAATATATTGTTTACGCTTACACCATATTTGGCTTTGTGATACAGTGAGCTGGTTTTTCATGGTGGTCATGTGTCTCATATGATTGCTAACCCATACCCACAACCCTTTCAAATTAGCATTGTTCTCTTGAGGAACTTTTTCAGCCCTACCAAAAAAATCTGTAAAGCTACCGTAAAGTAACAGCCATAAAAATGATGTAATCTGAGACTGGGAATTATTTTGGGGCTATTTTGAGAAAAAAGTTAGTCAATACGTAAATGTATGTGGTAAATGTGCAAAACAATTAACAATAATGAAACATTTTAAATTATTTTCAGAGGCCAACATATTAGCAGATGATAGTGATTTCACTTGGCTTTTGTGAACACCTCAAAATGCGTTTGTGTAATCACTGTAAAGTTGTATTCGGAAGCAAGGAAAGCGCATCATTCTCTCGCAAACAAATTGTTGCTTAAAAGCGAACTGGGCTTTAGAGGAATGTGCTGAGGTATCCTTTTGGTGTCGTATTGAACAGCATGGAAACCCGTTAAGTCATTTCAGAATATTTTATTTGAGTTTTCGGAGGTCTGCTTTTGAAAATGAAGCGGTGTATTATGACTGCATTCGTTATTTTCAAAGAAATATAGTCTGATTACTTGAATACTGCTGTGTGATGACTGAATTCATGTTGATATATCCTTGGTTATTATTTAACATGAAAAATAAAAGCCCTATGCAGTATAAAAATAAACGCCCTGTGCAGGAATTGTAGGTTGAACTTTATGTATTGGCTGCTGTCATATTAACATCAGCTGCTGGCAATCATTTCTCCTTTAAGTTGTTTTTGAAATAATAAAACATTAAAAGGAAATCAACCTAATCATAAAAAAGCAATCAGCCATTGCACTCTAAGTATCACAAATATGAACATACGCTAAAATATAGTTAAAAAGGATTACTGCTAGCTGCCTATAGTGATCTGATTACAGCCATGTATTACTAGTAACATGTTAAGTCCTAAACCAATGGAGGAATAGCAGCAGATGGTTCCTCGATGTACGGCGGGCAATCTAGGGGAGCAGCGTTCTTTCTCCACTCAGCCACCTGCGCCTCCGGTCATTCTCTGCTGGCTTCAGGGTTATGTATGAGCCCCCTGGGCCCTGTGAGGGAGGAGATGGGTGGCGAGCGAGAGCACGGCCCAGGGTGCAAAGAAGCACGGGCAGTCCGGGCTCTCCGGTCGAAGAGGACGGCAGCGTAATTGGTGTCCCGCGAGAGTCATCAGTCAGGGATTTCCACGACACCGGATTTTGTGTTAGTCCTCAGAGCATCATGCCGAACGTGCAAAAAAACCCAGATCAACTTTCGCAAGGTTGACTGCAGCTTTTCAACATCGCCCTTGTAATACAGTGTGAATAACTTGAGTCGCAGCGTTTGGGTGACCAACTACACGCGTCAAGAGTTACACTGTGTCTCTATTCTCAATGCCTCCTGAGCCCCGTTCATCTCTTTTGGCAGCCCTGTGCTACAGTAGTGGAAATTCCACCTTTTTTTATAATAGGGAACAATCTCTCCATATGATTACCAATGGTTATTGAGTATCACCAAGTGGTATTCAATATCAACAAGTTCTACCAAGTGGAACTCAACAAACACAGAGGGATGATGGGCTGTCAATCCATGGCCAGGATATGACGTGGCAAGCTTACAATTACTGTATGGCTTAGAAACGTTTTCTACAATTTGCAATACATTTGCAAACCTTTTATTTTGAATTCTTCAATCCGCAAAATTGTTCCACCATCTTCAAGTATTTTACTGCAGATTCTTCTTGCAAAAGATAGTTCAGTGGGTGCTCACCTGGGCATTCATAAATACATCTTCCATCTGCGAATCTAGGTTATATTATAAACATCAAATTATTGCGATTTGAATGTCAAGTCATGCATATCCCTCAACACAGCTATTTCATTTATATGAGTCAAATGTGCTGCCTTATGGGATGATTTGCGACGTTATCAAACTCCCGCATAACATGGCGAAGACACTCCGCCTGTCCCGTACAAAATAGAATGCTAGTCAAATCAGTGAACCATGTGCGAATTGTAAGAGTGTGTCCTAGGTCTATTTATAGTCTGGCAAAACACTTCTCAATGTTCTTCATATAACCATCCAACCATCCATACAAGTGGCACTGTGGTTGAAACACTAGATTCACAATAAGAACATTATCGATTCAAATCCACATCAGGGGTTGACTTAGAACATCATCTATCCATTATTGATCAAATGAGTACATACCACTCTGTGGAAAGTCAACATGGGTTGCTTCATGAAGCTTGGCTCCCACCATAGGAATATGGAATTTTCACCGCTAGTTCATTGCCAGCAATGGCTATGACTAGCAGTCTCATATTTGTTTACACATTGCGATACTTTACTTCTTTATTTGAACAAAGTAATAATTTTAACGCCAAATATTTACATAGTAAAGCCAAACACTCTTTATTGAGGAGGTCTTGGTTAGGATAATGGGCCAATTCCCTTAATGATTTGTTTGGCATGTGGGGGAAAATATATATAATACCCAGAGAAAACCCATACATACACGGGAGTAACACTCAGCACTTCCACCAACTGACCACCTCACAGTGGTATGACCACAACACATGGAAAGCCTTGTGGCCATCTTAAATTTTGCCATGCGTGGACTATATATATTTATATATTAGCATCCATTTGTCCTTGGAGGAGACAAAATACATCAGATTAAGTTGTTAACCCTTTGTTTAAAGGATAAAGAAAAGCATATAATATATCAGATAAAAAAATAGACATGAAATTCTAAATGTCCACCAAATAACAATTTTTCATGAACATCTAGAACGAATAGTTTCTAACGATTGGATACATTTGCATCTTATTTATGTCTGTTCAGTGATTTAAACTTATGTTTAAGTGTAATTAGTCAGTTTTACTCATCCATTATATCTCCCAGAAATGGTCAACTTATATTTGTTAAAGGCAATTAGATCTATAGAAAATATTTTTAAATACCATATTGATTTCGATTTAAAGCTTTCGTGACTGCAGGGATTCATCTTCTTGGTTATTTCGGTAAAGTCACGTAGAAGGGAAGTAATAACATAATAAAAATAAAACATAATAAAATAATTCTCACGACGTTTCGGCCGCAACGCAAGCAGCCATCCTCAGGTGAAGAACATGTCTGTCGATGAGACAGAGTCTGAATGACATGTCCTAGGCTTGGAGCGTCTATTTAAGCTGGGAGGGAGGAGGAAGAGCGCCTTGACAAAAAAAATTGCATATGAAGAGGAATTTTGCATATTTTTGGGAAATGCAGGAATGCGACTAGTGCTACTTGTGAAATGCGTAGGAGGTGGGCGGGGGGTTTTCAAAGTCATATTATGCCCATGCATTATGCAGGATAAGCAGCAGAGGACCTGGTCCGATTCAACACAGTACATAAAATCCGTGATCTGGTCCCTTCTGTAAAATATGTGGTTCCAGACATACAGTACCCTGGCGTCTACAAACTAAGTTGCCTCTGTGGTAGCAGTTACATTGGAGAAACCAAACGACATGTCTCGGACCGCATCCGTGAACATAAAGCAGACTTGAAACAAGGTAGGACAAACACCTCAGCCGTGGCAGATCACTGTTACAATTCAGTGGGTTCACATGATATTGACTTCTCCAAGACAGAGGTTCTCTGCAAGCCATCTGGCTACCATGAGAGATTCGTTCATGAGGCGATCCACATATACAAACACAGAGACAATTTCAACCGAGAAGATGGATTCCGGCTTAGCAATCATTGGAAGGACGTAATAAATCATTTCGGATCTTAACTGATTGTGTCCACGTTTACGGTGACTTTCAGACCGCGTTCCACTCATTGACATTGACTATATATCTTGTATTCTCCGCAGGGAATGGATTCTTTGCTCCACTGCAAGCTTCCGACCACTACTCTCCCATTGACATATTTCGTTGCTTCCTCTTAGTACCTTTCACGCGACGGTTAATGGTATAGTGTATAGCATATTGTATAATAATAAATTGTATTAAAGTGTAATGTTTAATACAATGTATAAGGTAATATATAGTATCGTAATTGTATAGTGAATATACCGCAGTGTAGTATACAGTTGGGTGGGTAGAATAATACATAGTGTAATATTACACTATGTATTATTCTAAGACATAGGGTAGTGTATAGTAATACAGTATACAATTTAATGTTGGGTTTGTCTATGGCAGCATATAGTATGGGATAGACCCGTGTGATGTAAGGAAAAAGTTTAAAAAGTTTAGCTGGAAGCATATTATATTTTTTGTGACCTAGAATTATAATGTATTACTTACGGTTAGTAGCTCAGCTTATTGAGAGTATATTTAGCATACTGATGATACTATGTAGTTTATACTTTAGCTTTTTACGTGGTTGTTTAGTTACTGCAGCTACATACTATTCACATTCCTTCCCTTTATTAATGCTACCCCTACCCCCTCCCTTTGATGCTGCTAATCCTGCATAATGCATGGGCATAATATGACTTTGAAAACCCCCCCGCCCACCTCCTACGCATTTCACAAGTAGCACTAGTCGCATTCCTGCATTTCCCATAAATATGCTAAATTCCTCTTCATATGCAAATTCCTTTGTCAAGGCGCTCTTCCTCCTCCCTCCCAGCTTAAATAGACGCTCCAAGCCTAGGACATGTCATTCAGACTCTGTCTTATCGACAGACATGTTCTTCACCTGAGGACGGCTGCTTGCGTTGTGGCCGAAACGTTGTGAGAATTATTTTATTATGTTTTATTTTTATTATTGTGTAGTGTTGTACAGACGGACTCTTCAACGTCTTTTGTAGCACACACTTTTATTAACACGATCCCTATGCACTGAGGGATATACGGTCCCCTCACCCGTTACACTCAGAACATATGTAGTAATTACTCAGGAGGCTTGACGACGGGATCGGAGGCACACTTATTTATTAACACAACTTGTATACAGTTAGCGAGTATACACAGGACCTAAGGGGTAACGTCCCCTTACTCGGCTAACAGGGAGACACAACATCTAAGCCCCGCTAACCTAAGCCCAAGTCCTCCACTAGGGAGCTAGGGGAGGCTACCTGTCCCAGCCCTGGTCAAGCTGGGATCCGACCCCCTGAGTTCCCAGACCTGCTCGTCAGTCTGGGCTCTCGGGGCCACGCCACCGGCTTGCCCTGGTCGGCCCTTATAAGGACAGCGAGCCAGGGGAGCTCCGGGGCCTATTCTAGCTGGTCTTCCGTCTTCGCTGGTTAAAGCTGATACCTCGACCTCGAGCCCTCCGGCTCACCTCCTCTTATAGTCCGCGGCCCCCCCGGGAGGGGCCCGTGGGGGATGCCGGTGCGGACGTCGGTGTGGCCACCTCCTATGTGTACGGCCCTAACCACGCCCCTTGTGTTTGTTTGCCATCCGCTCCCATACACAATTACACCTCTACACATACAAGCCCCCGTACCCTACAGGCTACTCAATATCCCGCTCTTTCAGTGTCCTCTGACTGGACCTAGGGAGATGTCTCCCGACCACTGGTTACACTGAACCCTAGCCCTGATAAGGGCTGGAGGGCTTGGTCCAGGGTCCTAAGCTTCTTCCGCTGTCTTGGGTCTTCGTGTGGTTCAACTCCCCGAGAGCTCTGAGCGCTCTGGCTTTATACTTGCTCGTGGCCGGGTTGTCCAATCCCCGGCCACCTTGTGGAATCCTGTGATTGGTCGTTCCCAATATGCTTTTCGATCCCAATTCACCCTATCTGACCCTGACCGTTTGGTCGCGCGGGAAAACCTTGTTTACGGTCAGCTCTCACAGCTTGTGAGACCCTGACCGTTAGTTTGAGCGGGAAAACCTTGTTAACGATTTGCTCTCCGAGTTTGTGAATATCGAGTGGGTAACTCTACTACATCACCCTCCCCTTCGGAAGCCTCAGCCGTCCCGGCTGTTGCAAGCAGAAAATCCCCACCAATGAATCAAAGTGTGTGTGTGCCACAACCAACAAGAACAGGAACATCCAACAAGAACAGGAACACCCACTATAAATACCCCCCCCCCATCAACAATGCAACATATGTACATGGTCAGAACCAATCACAAATAACGACATTCGCGACGCACAACGCATGCAGCATTCAGCTGCCGCAAAAAAAACGATGGGCAATCAAGAAAAGCGACGCAATCTAGCCCGTGTGTATTTCGCGGGCCCGTCGTAGGGGATGGGTGCCCCTTTCCGGGCTGCAGGCTGACCAGGCATCCTGGCAAAAATGTCAGCAGGGGCAGGAGGCCTCTCTGCGTGGACCCTTGGAGCAGACGGGTCGGGCAGCCTGGCAAACATGTTGGGCGGGTCAGGCATTTTGGCAAACATGTTGGGCGGCTCACGGGGCCTTCGTGCAGAGACTCGTGGCTCGCACGGCTCCCTCAGTCCCGCATCATCTGCGGGAGGAATGAGACGTCTGCGCTGTGGATTAGGTACCAACGGGGCGACATCCAGCTCGTCGGGCATATCACACGCTCGGCCCTCGTGTTTTGAGTGTGACGCAGAGCCGTGCGGAGCAACAAATGGCTTCAGACGAGAGGGGTGCACGAACCAGCGCCGTCGTCCCCAACGTATCTTAACACACTGTGGGCGCATTACCTGGACCACCTCAACCGGACCTCGCCATGGTTTTAGGAGTTTAGCCGATGTGGACACCGGCACCTGGGGGCAATGAAGCCACGCCATATCACCTGGAGCCCACTGATGCACGGACGTGCGAGGGGCCTGCAACCTCGAATTTGCCCGCTGGCGGGAAGCAGAATTTTCAATCGCCGCATCACGAGCCTCAGACAGCTTTTGCAGGTTGAACCGCAAATGGTCAGTGAGCTTCGATGACTGTGGGAGCTGCTCTATCCCAAGCCGCACATCAGCGGGGGGAATGGCCTCCCTGCCATACATTAGGAAAAATGGGGAGAACCCTGTCGCTGCATGTGGCGCCATGCGGTAAGCAGCGAGGACCCCTGGGATCTGCAGGTCCCAGTCTACGTGGGATTCGTCAACCTGATGGCATAGCATAGAGGTGAGGGTTCTATGCAACCGCTCCACCATGCCATCTGTTTGGGGGTGATAGGGCGAAGTGCGCACCTTCTTAGTGCCCAACAGGCGGCATACCTCACTCAGCAGGGTACTTGAAAAATTTCTTCCCTGGTCGGTCAGCAACCGTTCTGGAGCGCCCTTGTCCAGCACATAGCCTTGAACAAAGGCGTCCACCACGGCTGCTGCCGACTGGTTGGGGAGGGCCCAGGCCATAGGCCACCGTGTAAAATACTCCACCCCAACCAGAAGGTACTTGTTACCACGAGGCGTCGTAGGGAAAGGCCCCAAAATGTCGAGAGCAACCAGCTCGTTCACACGGGATACCGTGATGGGCTGCAGCGGTGGGCATGCCGGCTTCGCTGGAGGTTTACGTTGCGCACATTGGGTGCAGCCCGTTAAAATATCAGTTACGTCGCGGAGCATGCCCGGCCAGTAAAATTGTAGTTTTAGCAAGCCAATGGTTTTGTGCACACCCAGGTGCGACAATCGCTCGTGTGCTGCGCACACAGCCGAACACCGCAAAGCCGATGGCACTACAATTTTGTACTGGCAAGAATCAGCATCCCAGTGCATGAGCAGACCGCGGCGCATGGCAAAAGAGTTCGATTTACTTGAATGTGAGGACGAATCACATGCGCGACGACGCAAAGGCAACAATGACGCGTCGTTCATTTGGTGCCGACCCCATTCATCCAACGTTATCCCCAGCAAGTCGTCACTTGCTGGCGGATTTTGGTGGTCCACACCCGGCGCAGGATCGGAAGGAAGGGCAGCAGAAACCGTTTCAGGAGGTGCAACCGGGCGTACTATTTGCGGTTTGCACCGGCCAGAACCCGTGAAACAGGCGCATTGTTCTGACGGGAGGCGAGATAGCGCGTCCGCATTACTGTGCTGTGTACCCTTACGGTAAATCACCATAAAATTGTAGTCCTGGAGGACTTCAAGCCATCGGGAGAGCTGGCCAGACGGTTGGTCAATGCGCAAAGCGTATTGTAACGCAGAGTGATCGGAGCGCACGGTAAACCGTTGACCGTACAGGTATGGCCTGTATTGTTGTATAAAGTAAACAATGGCCAGCAGCTCGCGTCGGGTTACGCAATAACGTTGCTCTGCAGGGGACAAAACCCTGCTTCCATAGGCAACCACCCTCTCAACGCCATCAACGATTTGGGACAGCACCCCGCCGATCCCGGTGTTACTGGCATCGGTGTCCAGAATAAATGGCTTTGCGAAATCGGGGTAAGCCAGGGGCGGTGCTGCTACAAGAGCATTCCGTAAGGAGTCAAATGCGGCCTGTTCCGCGTCTCCCCAATGAAATTTCAGCCCTTTCGCTGTAAGAGCATGTAGTGGCTTGGCGATTGTAGCGAAACCAGCCACAAAACGTCGGTAGTACGACGCGAAACCGATAAAACTGCGAACATCCCCAGCAGAGGTGGGGGTAGGCCATTGGCTGACACATTTAGTCTTTTCAGGGTCTGTGGAAATACCCGAGCGGCTGACTATGTGGCCTAGATAGCGCACAGACTCACGCAGAAGGTGGCACTTCTGCGGTTTGAATTTAAGGTCCGCAGCTCGCATCTTTTCGAAAACAGCGCGCAACCGTTCAATGTGTTCGTTGAACGTGCGGCCAAAGACGATAACGTCATCAAGATAGATAAGGCATGAGTCCCACTGGAGCCCAGCGAGGACCAGCTCCATGAGCCTCTGAAACGTCACTGGAGCTGAGTGGAGCCCCATGGGCAATCTATTAAACTCGAAAAGGCCCTGTGGTGTCCGGCAGTATGTTGTAAATTAACTCGGAGATGATAGTGGCCGATGCACCAGTATCGACAAGCACGCGCACTTCCACCCCCTCGATCGAACCAACAACCACCGAGGAACCCGCCGTTGCTGCAACCACTCTATGGGCCAGCTCTGACCACTGCCCGGGTCGCAGTGGTCGCGAAGAGTCGGCCAAACGCCGCGTGTCATACGCCGTGTTCCGAGCGGAGTCAATGGTGTGTTGTGGTGTGTATGAGGGCCGAGCGTGTGGGGTGCCGCGACTTGCCTGGTTATGCTGCGCTGCTCTGGAAGCTCTGTAGTCCCGGTCTCGGGATCCGGCGGAGCGGCGGCGAGGTGCACGGCAGTCGGAAGAAAAGTGGCCTCGGCGGCCACAGTTGAAACACGTCGCGTCGCCGCGGGGGAAGGGCCGTCCCCGCTCCCAGTCGTTGCGGCGACTTGTGCGATCCGGTGATCGCTGGGGCGTCGCGCTGAACGTCGAGAAGACTCGATCAGGAGAGCGAGCGTTGTCCCTGCTGGCAGGCACCGATGTCGTAGCCGATGCGATGATGGTCTCATCCTGGTCCAGCATTAAGTGAGCATGAATGCTCCGGGCAGCTCGCAGTGAGCACATGTCCTCGTCATCCACGGCCTGGATGACAAGGCGCAGCCCCCTCGCCATCTCCAGCAGCTTCTGAAGGACGAGTGCGTCGATAGCCTCATCGTCCATGCGGGGATAAGCCGCTCTTGCCATGGCGAGTAGCGCGGTGCGGAACGCCAATGGCGACTCCCTTGGCTTGCACCGTCTCTCGTAGAACTGGTGGCGTGTGGCGGAAGGAGGTCCGTAGACATCAGACAGCCGCTGAAGTGCTGCTTGTAGTGTCGCCCTTTGTCGCTTGGGAATGGAGATGAGTGCAGCGAGAGAGTCATCGTCCAAGGTGGCTGGCAGTGCACGAAGTGCTTGTGCATCCGACCAGCCCACCATCTCCTGATGGCTGAGGAAGCGACGTTGAAATGCCGCCCAGTCGCCCCCTGTGGACGAGAATTCGCGAAAGACAGGCAGTCGCTGCTGTAGAGCAGCTGTGTCATCGTCTTCGTCAAACTCGGACTCGGTCCCGAACGCAGCGATGGCTTGGTCAACAACATGTACTGTACGGCGTCGCGGCCGTGATGACGCGGTGTTGCTGGAGGGTCCTGCAGAGGTAGCGTCACTCAGCGATGACGCGGTGTGTTGTGATTGGCCCCCGGAGGTCCCAGCATGCGCTTGGCTTCCGCCCCCACGTGACCCGTCGGCGGGAAGGACATTCTCTTCCGGGTTTTCGATGGCGGGGACACCCGCCGTCGGCCGCTCCTCCCCGCCCGCAGCCCCCAGGGTAAGTTGCTCCAGGATGGCTGCTGCAGCATGCAGCAGCTGGGCGAGGCGGGCGTGAGCAGCCTGGGTGCCGTCGCTCGCGGCGATCGGCTGCACAGCTGGTGGTGGGGCGGCTGGCAACACGCCAACATCTTCAGCGCCGCCCGCGGCACCCACAGGTGAGTCGGAGCTTGCATCATCGGGACTTCGCGTGCGGTTCGTTCGTCTTGTTTCCATCTTCTGACGCCAATGTAGTGTTGTACAGACGGACTCTTCAACGTCTTTTGTAGCACACACTTTTATTAACACGATCCCTATGCACTGAGGGATATACGGTCCCCTCACCCGTTACACTCAGAACATACAAGCCCCCGTACCCTACAGGCTACTCAATATCCCGCTCTTTCAGTGTCCTCTGACTGGACCTAGGGAGATGTCTCCCGACCACTGGTTACACTGAACCCTAGCCCTGATAAGGGCTGGAGGGCTTGGTCCAGGGTCCTAAGCTTCTTCCGCTGTCTTGGGTCTTCGTGTGGTTCAACTCCCCGAGAGCTCTGAGCGCTCTGGCTTTATACTTGCTCGTGGCCGGGTTGTCCAATCCCCGGCCACCTTGTGGAATCCTGTGATTGGTCGTTCCCAATATGCTTTTCGATCCCAATTCACCCTATCTGACCCTGACCGTTTGGTCGCGCGGGAAAACCTTGTTTACGGTCAGCTCTCACAGCTTGTGAGACCCTGACCGTTAGTTTGAGCGGGAAAACCTTGTTAACGATTTGCTCTCCGAGTTTGTGAATATCGAGTGGGTAACTCTACTACAATTGTATTACTTCCCTTCTACGTGACTTTACCATATTGACGTGGA
Organism: Lampetra fluviatilis; assembly: GCF_964198595.1. Taxonomy (NCBI): domain Eukaryota; kingdom Metazoa; phylum Chordata; class Hyperoartia; order Petromyzontiformes; family Petromyzontidae; genus Lampetra; species Lampetra fluviatilis. Next base: position 21,665,958 of record NC_136275.1, on the reverse strand, counting down.
TCGTTTGGCAGCAACTTTCAATTATATATCTACATTTGCAGTTGATTTTATCAACAATTAAATCCTACTTTATTCCTCTGTCATATAAATACATGTTAAATTGAAATTTAAGTAATCCATCTCCTACAAAAGCAGATAAGTGCCAACATATCAGAGCATATTTGTCAAGCGTGCCAAAATCCAAGATTCCTGTAAGTAATTCAAGATGGCCGAAAAAAATGCCAAACACATTTTGCTAAATTATATTACAATTGATATTAAAATCTACATCGGCAAAAGCTACCAAACATTTCCACAAATTACACAACAGTATATGTTACATGTGATTGTTGTCTTTAACATGCACTTTAAAGCAGATGATGTCCCTTGGTATAGCGCCGCATAAATTATAAGTTGGCTGCATTTTGAATTGAACTATGACAAAGGGGAGCTTATTTTGACTGCTAAACTACCCAGATTCCTTGTGATACCTAAGAAGGTGAAAGTGTCCCCTGCGCAAATGAGCCTCAGGCAGTGCTCATAGCTCAGTGGGCTTTACCTGTTACCTGTTAAAATAACCGGTCCCTCCACTGTTGAATTCCCACAAAGTGGTGCAGCAGCCTCATCATGTGACTGACCACAGAGAGAGGATGATGATGACAGTTGCATTTTGAGATGCGGTTATATTTGGATCCTATATGAATCAACATTGTAAATGCATTTCATGATGGCGCTGAGTCGTCTTAGCACAATATTTAACTAATAATTTCACGATATGTAGCCCGGCTCTTCTGCCCGCGAGTGGTAGTATTGTGGTTCACACACAGCATTACAATCCTGGAAATCCAGATCAAGATGCACAACACAAGTGGAAAATTGAATCTGACCCATAACTGGACTTTCCCAGGTGAACCGTAATATACTAACACCTGGTGCAGTGTGTACACCTGTATATTTGGAGTTTGATTGTTCTCTCCGTGGTCGCATGGATTTTTCTCCAGGTCCTCGTGTTTTTCCCTCTACATTTAGAAACATGCATTTAGAGTATTTGGCTCCTTTAAGTTTCCACGTGATAAGCCACTTCGTTGAACTGCAATTTGTGGCCAGGTCGCTTCTGGAAAAGAGCTTCATAGCTCAGTGGGCTTTACCTGTTAAAATAAAAAGTTTAGTAATAAATAATTGTTTACTAACAGCACTTGCCCCAACAGTATATATTGCTTACTTCTGCATGTAAACCGTATATGGCCGTTTTTGGCCGTTTTTGTGTATGATCTATCTATTTATATAAAAGTAAAAAATTGTGGCAGGGTTTATGGGTTTAGCTGTAGGTTTGTGTGTGGTCGCGCGCTTGGCTCTCCAACGGTGGGGTATTCCTTTTTCACATCAATTAACTTTTAATTAGTTTAATTAACGATTTTGTGCGCTTCCTTTTATTTATTTATTTATGACGCCTGCACGACTGTACCAATTCACGCGCCTTTGGTGTGGGGTACGGCCCATACCAAGTCGCACGCCTTCGGTGGGAGTGAGGGGGACATTTTCTTTCGAGTGAAAAATGCTATAAAAATGCACTAAACGCTCAGGTAAATTCTTCATTGTCTCATGTCCTCCCCACCCCGATGCGATGCGTGCAGTTATTACTACTATACAGTCGCTAGATGATACCACTATAGGCCGTAGATATTGCTGCAGAGCGGCCGGGGAGATTGTGGCTGCAGGGGGGCAGGGGTAGCAGCCCAGCCCCAGCCGGCCAAGGTGCCACCACGGCCGGCTGGACAATCTAGGCGAGGCCGGAGGCTCTGCACGGGACTATGCCTTACCACGCCACTCTGTCAGGTGAGTACGTTGTGCTATAGAGTCCATAAATACTGATATAGAGTAAGCATGTGCTATTGTAGTGATAGCAGGTTCCACCACAGTCGGTATGCACTGCTGTAATCATAGCAGGTACCACCACAGTCAGTATGCACTGCTGTAATCATAGCAGGTACCAACGCACGGGACTACGCCTCACCACGCCAATCTGTCAGGTGAGTACTTTGTGCTATAGAGTCCATAAACACTGCTATAGAGTCAGCATGTACTACTGTAGTGATAGCAGGTACCACCACAGTCGGTATGCACTGCTGTAATCATAGCAGGTACTACCACAGTCAGTATGCACTGCTGTAATCATAGCAGGCACCACCACAGCCGGTATGCACTGCTGTAATCATTGCAGGTACCACTACAGTCAGTACGCACTGCTGTTAGATTTTGTAGTTTTGAAATATTTTTAAGACCTGGGCAACGCCGGGTACTTCCCGCTAGTTCTATATAAATCCAACGTCTTGTGGTCCCAGAGGGGCAACAGTGCTTGCTGGGTGCTGGCCAAAACCGTCCAGGGAATGGCTCACAATAGTTGTTTGATTATCCTGTAGATGTAACCTTGGCAAGCAAGGTTGCACTTGCCTCTGTGATTAATGGATGCTCTGAGTTTCTGTACACTTTTCCCAAAAAATAAATAAATATAAAGTAAAATAAACGCAGTGTTGCTCTAGGAGCCGGTAATCCCTGCACCACCTCATGCCGCACTGGGATGCAAAAAGCAAATTGAAAAAAAAAGTAGAACTAATCACATACCTGCATTTCCCATATCCCCTCCCTTGGATGCAGCTAATTCTGCATAATGCACGGACATAAGTAGTACTAATCACATACCTGCATTTCCCATAAATATGCTAAATTCCTCTTGATATGCAAATTCTTTTGTCAAGGCGCCCTTCCCCCCCCCCTTCCAACCCAGCTTATATATATGCTCCAAGCACGTGTCCTGTTTCATTCAGACGCTGTCGCCTCGACAGACCTGGTTTCACCTGAGGACGGCTGCTTGCGTTGTGGCCGAAACGTCGTGAGAATTATTTTATTATGTTTTATTTTTATTATTTTATTACTTCCCTTCTACGTGACTTTACCGAAAGAACCAAGAAGATGATGACAAGATTTTTACTAAGCGTTTTCAGGATACTCGATGATCTCACTCTTACTTACCTCTACCCATTCATGTCACTCCACTCCCATTCCCTTGCCCTCTGTACTACAATGCAGCCATCTCCTCTTCCCTCTGTTACATCACCTCAGTAACCTCCACTATCTATTAATTTCAACTCATAGCATTGCATGTGTAGTGGAGTAATGCGCGCGGGGTTTTGCAAACAGTGTGCATGCACGTGTGAGCCGCGGACAGTGAAGTCACGTCAGGGAAAACAGGTGGGGTGAGAGGGTAATTCAGAGAGAGACGACCAATTAAGATGCATAGTGGTGATTGGGGGCCGTCCATAAATGACGTCACGCACCTGGGGGGGGGGGGAGGTCAGACATTTGTGACGATGTGTGACGAGGAGGGGGGGGGTTTGAGAAATGTGACTTCATATCATAATGCGCAATTTTAAATAAATATAGACAACACGTTCTACTTAATTAAATGGACTTTTTAATAAAATTTTCTCCTACAACATCAGAGTGCAGAGCCACATTAATTATGCACTACAATGACAATAGTTTAAAGCGATTTGAAGCATGTTTTATTTTTGGGGGTGGGGGGGCAGAGCTTTGTGACGTCATATTTGAGGGGAGGTCTGACTTTTTGTGACTCCGTGTGACGAAGGGGGGGGGGGGGTCAAAAATCGTCCAAAATTGCGTGACGTCATTTATGGACGGCCCCTTGGCTGGCTGCAAGTGCAGACACGGTGTAGGCGCCTCGGAGTCTGCAGATTGAGGTGATAGCAGCAGTGTGAGAGATGACGGGAGGACGCCAGCCTAAATAGGGCGTTTAATGAGGAGCAGGATAAATATGGCAACGTGTGAGGCAGGGAGTTGAGTTGGTTGGAGTGAAGAGAAGGAGCTAGCAGAATATATCGTGATAGGCTAGTAGTGGAGAAGCTAGCAGAGTGTATAGTAATAGGCGAGAAGTGAAGAGGCGAGCAGAGTGTACAGTGGGAAGCTACCAGAGTGTGTAGTAATAGGCTAGCAGCGGAGAAGCTAGGAGAGTGAGAGAGAGAGCAGGCTAGAAGTGGAGAGGCTAGGAGAGTGAGTGAGAGAGCAGGTTAGCAGTGGAGAGGCTAGGAGAGTGAGAGAGAAAGAGCAGGCTAGCAGTGGAGAGTTGAGGAGAGAGAGCAGGCGAGCAGTGGAGAGGTTGAGAGAGAGAGAGAGAGCGGAGTGAGCGAAGCGAGCAGAGCAGGCGAGCAGCACAAGCGGGAGAGTTGTGAAGGAGTTACGTGGTGTTGAACGCAACGAGTTTTGTTCGAATAAAAGTGACACAGGAGAAAAACAAGAAGTTGTCTGCGTGAAAAAACACCACTACATTTGGTGTCAGAAGTGGGATAGAACTACGCAGCCATATCAAAGAAAGCGGCTAAGAGAAAGAACTTACTTGTCGACTCTTCCGATGATGAGAACGACGAGGAGGTTGTTCCCACCTCGGCTCCCGAGAATGTTGCTCAGCCGGTGGAACCAGAGGACCGGCTGACCTCGGCGCAAGTGGGTGAGCACGAGGAAACTCCGGTCAGCGCAACGAGACAGAGTTGGCGGGACGTTGCTGCACACTTGCAGACCACGCTGGCAGCAGTTACGTACATGTTCATCATGCTGATGGCGGCAGGCCGGACGACGTGTACGGGGGTGGCGACGGATGCGACTGCTCTTCACGTCGTTTCCACAATACCGATTGTGTCCGAACGAGCGGGCATGGGAACCACCATTGCAGCGGTCATGTCGGACTCGACATCGACTTCGCCGACGGTGCACACAGCTCCCTTACGCCGGCTGCCGCAAGTCCGTGCATTTTCCGTGACCGAGGGCGACTGGACGGCATTTCATCGCCGCTTTGAATCAGCATATCGCTCCATCGACTGGTCGGACCGTGAGGCGTTGTGGGCCCTGCCGACGGCCCTCAACGATGACTCGCTGGCCGCCTTCTATTCCGTCCCCAAGACTGATCGATCGTCACTCGCCGATGCCTGCACTGCGATGGCGGCTATTTTCGAACCACCGTCGACAATCCGAAGTATGCTCCAGCTTAGAAAGCGAGGGGCCACAGAATTACCCTTGGCGTTCCACAGCGCTCTATTAGCCCTCGGACGGGCGGCCTATCCCTCCATGGATCAGGCAGCTCTCGACTCGCTCGCCCTGGAGCGGCTCTTGATGGTGGCAAAATAATTGGGGTCATCCTCTCCGTCGCCACTGACAACGACCTATCATCCCTCCAACTAGCGAAGAACATTCAGGTGCATTTGGGCCTCAGGAAAGAGCCAGCTGCGATGGCGTACACAACGGTGAAAGGGGACTCAACGGCCAGCGACAGCAGCTCAGGATATGCAGCCCGGTCTTCAAGTCCACAACGTGCAGAGATGCGAGGAGGTCGGTCGCCGGTTGAGTGGCCACCACGGTACGGACCGCTGTGCTACAACTGCGGGCGGACGGGCCACATCGCCAGGAACTGCTGGCTCCTGCGACCTCCAACGTCAACTTCTCGTTCCAAGGACTACAGGCGAGTCGCGACACATCATGCACATGGCCATTTCATTCCCATCATTCATCTGCCCCACGTTGCCCTGTTACCGCTCATCCCGATGGGTTATTTTATGATGGTAAATGGTGTGCGTTGGCGTATCGGGCGTTCAGTGCCGCGCCGGGTTCGTCGGACATTATGGCGGTTATTCAGTGTGTAGAGATCCAAGTGGTAATCGACACGGGTGCTTCGGCTACCCTCATTTCGCTGTCGACGTTCCGATCATTGCCGGCCTCACCCCAGCCACAAGAGCAGGTGGATAGGGCATGTATTGCGGAAAATGGTGGTAGTCTCGGGATTGTGGGTCGCATGATTGCTACGGTACAAAACGGAGATGTACGCATGGATGGCCCTGTGTTGGTTTCCATGACTTAGGCTGTGCCGTGTTTATTGGGCGTGGATTTCTTGCGCAGGATGCCCCTTAACATTCGGCTGGATAAGGGCTGTATTGAGATGCCATCGGGACAATGCCTGGATTTCTTTAAAACATCTACAAAGCATATCGCGATCAATGCTGTTATGCAGGCTATGGTTTGCCGCACAGTACGCATTCCACCAGCCACGCAGATGCTTACGGCTGCATAAACACGGCGGAGGGAGTCTTGTTGACACCCTCGAATGCGGTGTCGCGGACACCCTCTTTAGTGGGGGCATTGACTGTGGTGTCATCAAATAGCGACCCCTTCATTTAAGTCGTTAATGCAGGGCATACGCCGATGTCAGGGGAGTTGGCACAGGGGTTGCCGATATGCGATGCTAAACCCGAGTGGCTGCAGCAGTTGTGTGAGGATAATTGGGAATTCACATCCGAGCAGTGGGCGCGACTTCGCCGGCTTTTGCATGAGTTTAAAGACGTTTAAAGTGACAGCAAATACGATATAGGCCGAACAACCCTATTACAGCATCATAATGATATGGGGAACGCGCCTCCGATGCTATTGAACTCCCACAGGATGAGCCCACGTGAAAAAAAATTGCATTTGGCAGACGGTGGACGAGATGTTGGCACAAGACATTGTCTCTCCCTCCACCAACCCTTGGGGGGTGCCCATTGTATTAGTCAAAAAGCGTGACGGGTTGTTGCGATTTTTTCGTGTGAATTTCAGGAAACTTTAATAAGGTTTCTGTTGCGGATGCATACCCGCTTCTGCACATGGACGATTCTTCGGATGCCTTGTCCAGTGCATGTTTCTTCTCGACCCTCGATCTTTTGTCGGGATTTTGGCAATTGCCTTTGGATGAGGAATCACTTCAATGTCCTTCCAATGGGACTCCACTCCACGCCGGCCACCTTTCAGCACCTTATGGAATTGGTTTTATCAGCGTTGCAATGGGAATCATGCCTTATTTATTTGTATGAGGAAATTTCGACGAGCACTTGCAGCGGCTGCGCTCTATTTTTTCCCGGGTGCAGGATGCTAAATTCAAATTTAAGCCACAAAAATGTCACTTGCTACAGACATCAGTTAAGTATTTGGGTCATGTGGTTAGTGCGTCGGGAGTTGCTACGGATCCGGAGAAGACGAGCTGCGTGCACACAAGTTTGTTAAGAATTTCGCAATGATCGCGACACCGCTCCATGAATAACAGCTAAGGGACACAAGTTCCATTGGAACAAGGCGCAGCAGGATTCCTTTGAAGTGCTTCGGGACATGCTGGCCGATGCACCGCCGCTTGTTTACCCAGATTTCTCTAAGACATTCATCTTCGACACTGACGCTAGTGATACGGGTATCAGCACCATCTTGTCCCAGGTGGTGGTCAGAGTGGAGAGACGGGTGCGTATGGCAGCTGTGTTTTGTCCCCTGCTGAGCAGAGGTATTGTGTTACACGCAGGGAGCTGCTTGCCATGGTCCATTTTATGCAGTTGTATCGTCTGTATCTGTACGGCAAGGACATCTTTGTCCGATCTGACCATGCTGCACTTCAGAATTTTCTGCGTGTAGACCAACCCTCCGGCCAAATGGCCCGTTGGATGGAAATTTTGCAAGCGTACTCCTTTTCTGTGCAGTATAGGAAGGGGACCCACCACGTTAACGCGGATGCGCTGTCGTGCCTGCCTCTACCGCCCGACTCATGCAGGTACATGGTGGGCTCGTCGTGGTGTGGGCTGCCATTGCAGACGGCCCCTGATACGGTCGCCGCAGCCGTTATGGGCCCGACAGGTGAGGTGCACGCGCCGGACGATTGCATTTTGGGGCTCGATTGCAGTGAGTGGGGATGCTTACAGGTGGAGGATTCTTCCCTGTTGAGATTGCGGCGCCAGGCTTCCTGGACACCGATGTCAGTTGAGCGCCCCTTTTTACGGCTCATGGATGGACTCCTCTTGCAATGGGACGTCGAGCTTCAAAAATGTTGTATTGTTGTGCCTACGAGCCTACGAAGCAGACTTGTGCACACGATGCATGATAAATTGATGCATTTCGGAGTAAAGAAAACGTCGTTGACTTTAAAGAGGGCTTTCTATTGGCCGTGTATGGACAATGATGTCCACTTGTTCGTTAAAGCTTGCCCTGAAGGCGCCCGCGCAACCGTACAAGGTGCCGCTGCAGTCCATAAAAGTTTCTCGGGTCAACGAATTGGTGGCATTGGACATTTTGTGTTCATTTCCCATTCCCCAGAGGGGGCACAATTATTGGTAGTAGGGTTTGAGTATCTCACCTGGTGGCCGATGGCGTGGCCGTTGGTCGACCAATCGGCGGCGTCCATAACCGAAGCCTTTCTGTATGGGTATCTGCTGGACAAGGGTGCACCAGAGCAATTGCTCACTGACCAGGGTAAACATTTTTCATCGAAGCTGTTAAAGGAAGTGTGTGATTCCCTCGGCACTAAAAAGATTCGGACTTCCCCATACCACCCACAAACAGACGGGATGGTTGAGCGCTTACATCGAACCTTGACATCTTTGTTGTGTCAACAAGTTAATGCGGCACAAACCGACTGGGATTTGCACATCCCAAGCATTCTGGCAACCTACAGATTGGCCCCACACGCCTCGACGGCGTGTTCACCCTTCTATTTGATGTATGGGCGGGAGCCTGAGGCTCCCGCGTTGGTGAAATTTGGCGTGCGTCCATCGGGTAAGGTGTCGGCCGTACCGGTTCCCATGCATCAGGCGGCCAACGAGCACTTGCGGGGTACGCAACCTCCACGCGAACCGTGGCAAAAGGTGACAAGGCATGGCTCTATTTCCCCATGGTGCCGGTGGGCACGTCACCCAAACTACATCGCCCGTGGCAAGGGCCGGTGGAGGTCGTTGATGTTCGTCGACCCCAGTGCATGCGTATTCAATTCGGGCAATGCCAGTGATATGTGCGGCCGTCACGTTTGAAGAAATTTAAGCCACCGATTTACGATGTGTCATCTCCCATCCCGAAACGGCCTGTGTCAGATGCGTCTGACGAGCCTGTCACGCCGCCCCAAGTAGACGCGCCTCAGAAGCCTTGTCACCTTACACCCACAGGTTCGCAACGACTATGGCAAGGCGAACCAACCAGCCGGATTCCGAGTCGGAGGACCAGCCGCAACCGGGTTGCTCGTTTTCGCACGACCGGGACCCACAAGAGGCTCATGGTTCATTGGGAAAGAGACATGGCTCTCTAGCAAGCGCTGAGCCGTCTCTTCCTCCAGCTGTGCGGAACCTGGTTCATGGTAATAGACTGGCGGTGGCAACCTGCTCACGCAGGACTGTTTTTCATTGAGGAATGCGAGAGCATTCAAAGAGACAGACTGCATTGCACACACCTGTACATACACGCGTATTTATTATTGTTGTTTTCGTTGCTGTTGTGTTATTGTTGTTATAACCTGTGTAATAGATTCGCGCGTTACGTAGTTGTATTTCAGGTTAGCCGAGACGGCTAGATTTTTAATCATGGTGGGGGGGGGGGGGCGTAACGCGCACAGGGTTTTGCAAATAGTGTGCATGCACGTGTGAGCCGTGGAAAGTGAAGTCACGTCAGGGCAAACAGGTGGGGTGAGAGAGTAATCCAGAGAGAGACGACCAATTAAGATGCATAGCAGTGATTGGCTGGCTGCAGATGCAGACACGGTGTAGGCGCCTCGGACTCTGCAGATTGAGGCGATAGCAGCGGAAGCAACTTGCGAGAGGCGACGTAATTAGGGCGTTTAATGAGGAGCAGGATAAATGCGGAACGTGTGAGGCAGGGAGTTGAGTTGGTTGGAGTGAAGAGAAGAGTGAACACAAGTAAAGCTAGCAGAGTATATAGCGAGAGGCTAGCAGTAGAGAAGCTAGCAGAGTATATAGCGAGAGACTAGCAGTAGAGAAGCTAGCAGAGTATATAGTGAGAGGATAGTAGTGGAGAAGCTAGCAGAGTATATAGTGAGAGGCTCGTAGTGGAGAAGCTCGCAGAGTGTACGGTGGGAAGCAACCAGAGCGTGTGGTGATATGCTAGCAGCGGAGAGGCTAGGAGAGTGAGAGAGAGAAAGCAGGCTAGCAGTGGAGAGAATAGGAGAGAGAGCAGGCTTGCAGTGGAGAGCCTAGGAGAGAGAGCAGGCTAGCAGTGGAGAGGCTAGGAGAGGGAGAGAGGGCAGGCTAGCAGTGGAGAGGCTTAGAGAGAGCAGAGTGAGCAAAGCGAGCGGAGTGGAGCAGGCGAGCAGCGCAAGCGGGAGAGTTGCGACGGAGTTACGTGGTGTTGAACGCGAGGAGTTCTGTTCGAATGAAAGTGACACAGGAGAAAAGAAGTTGCCCGCGTGAAATAACACCACTCCACATGTATCCACCCACAAGTGCAGCTTCTTGATATATGATCACATTTCCATAAGTCCATATCAATACGTTGCACCTCACCTGAAAGCCCATGACATGTTCAACATTATGACTTATGGAAATGTGACCATGACGTGTTCGAAAATATGATGTCATTGTGACCTTGTAATTTGTATAATTGTCACATTAAATTAAATTATGCAAATGTTTACTTTTAAATTTTATACATACGTTCCACACACTATTATATTTCATTGTATAGTTACATTTTTTCTGTTACGTAAATAAGAATTGGCATGAGCAGTCGCCACATATATTCAGATTACATAGTATATACAGTACAGACATTTGCCAATTTATGCATTATTGCATAGAGAGCCAAAATAAGGCACCTTTAATATTCTTAACGTTCAATATTAATGCCCAAAACTCAGCCCATATCAAGAGCACTTAGTTGTACTCTGAATTCCTGGCCAAAGCTCACATGACTTTGATAGAGAACTGCTCGCCCTTGAAAGGATAGTCTCCTGTCGTTATACGGGGTGCTATTCTGCTTATGCAGAATGCATGAGCAAACACAAGAGAGGGGATGCTGTCACATCTCTGCTGAGAATTAGGACAATACATTCCAGGATATTTCAGCTCATTTTCATGACCAATTTAAAATCTGCTGGACCTGCACCGTAACTGGAATGGTGCTGAGGTCCGGCTGTCCACGCAATGTAAAAAGTAGCGTCCATGCCGCGGCACCTGTAGCAGAGCCCCGGTGTTAAAGCACCACTTTTAAAATAATTCCTGGTCTGACCATGGGCAAAAACAATTGCTGGGCAGCCATGTGTGAGCCAGTACAGCAAGTCGGTTTCTGACCTAGTTGTATAGCAGTGTTTGAGTATTTTTCCTCCACTTGTTTGGGTTTTCTTCGGGCACGGACTTTCCACGAGAAAATGTCCGAGTCTCCCGGCTCAAATGAGCATTGGGCGTTGGGTGAACTCCTTTGGCTGTTCTGACTCAGTGATGAAAATTCCATCTAATTGTAATGACGACTCGACACACTTCTCTTGAGATGGCACTTTATTGAAGACACGTTCACTTGACATCAGGCGGAGATCCTACTGCAACAGCCCCGAGTCTCCCTCGCATCTCCCTATATCTCTACACGAGGCAACGCCCCCTTTCTTGATCATTCTCGCTGACTCTGGACACTCCCTCTACTGGCAGACTCTACCATCCTCTTCCGTTACCTGACCACACTCTCTTCTCGTACATTCCCGTAGCTACCAGTCCCTTCACACTCACAACTGATACCCCTGTCATTACCTCCCGTGGCCACTAGTGCACTCGTACTGTCGGCTGCCTTCCCTGTCATCACCTCCCGTGGCCCCTAGTCCCCTCATACCGCATGCAGGCTCTATTGTCATTACATAGTCATGGTAGAACATGTATCTATGGAAACGGCCACTCTTTATGTTTCCTCAAGTGGTACGTTTAAGCATTGAGGAGGAACGATGGGCTGCATGCATATTCATGACCTTATAATTGTGCGTTGAGCAGCCTAATAATTGCATTGCAAAACATATATATATAAACAAGTAGAAAAACGGACCAAGTATACAAAGGACCTTTTCTTATATATATAAAAAAGAGACTTGTGACTGATTTGAACAGCTTTCAAGGGTAGGCAAATAAATTACGACTTACAGGCACCACGTCTGGGTATACGCGTGCCCGTGCACACAGTAAAAAAGATTAGACTGTGAAAATAACCATATCTGCTAATGCAGAGAACCTTTATCTTACAGAATAACCTCTGGGGTGTTTGCAGCACCCCGACCACTCAATTAACCGAGCCATCTCTACTGGTCACGGCACAAAGTTTGGGATAAACTGAGCAACCGTTGCCATGGATGCATCTGCCACCATTCAGGGGTATAAGGCAGTGGGGCTGCCATTGGAACGTTGTGTTATAAAGAATATTATTTTCAAGGGGTTATGAAATGGTATAAGACAATGGGTATTTTTCTTCATATTTCTGCTAACTCTGATTAGAGACACCCTATGCAATGTAGTTTGGTACATATTCATTGTTGTCAGAATCTTAGAATTAAAATGATCTCGGTCAATGTTTAAAAGCCTCTTAATTGTATGACTAAGACAACGATGGATGGTCATGTGGTATGCCAGTGCACAGAGATGGAATCTCTGGGTTCGACTCCAGGTTTCGGTTACTCATGGTAATAATCAAATAAATGTAGTTTTTTACTTTATTTGGTCTTTGTAAGCTCTGAGAACAATCGTTTATCAATTGCCGAATTTATACCTCTGGGTCAGGGCAACATGACGATGAATGCAGCTACAATAGATGTTTTAGGTATAAGACACTTGAACCTTTTGTGACATTCTTGATTTGAATCTGGATTTGACATCTTACATGATGAATGATACTTTTAAAGCAAGTGAGACTGGAATAAGAACATTGAAATAATAACACGATTTGAGTGATGAATTGTTATTTTAAGTTACAAAAGAAATTTTACGGCCTAATGAAATTATAATGTTACATTTTCCACTTGAGTGCTGCGCTATAGTAGGATAAAAGTGCATTTTAATGTACTTTTTAATGTCGTGGGCTGTAAATATGCTTGCAGTACATTGTGCCAGTGGTATGTGGATAATGGGTGCTGCAGGACAAAATCTATTAACGCCATTAGTGAACATGACAAGTGAATCCGTGCAAGCACTCAGCCCTTTCAACACTTTGTTTTAACATTCACATTTATTACGTAAATTGATTACACCCCAAACTCTGTTTGGAATGCTCTGGTTGGCATGTGGAAAAACACCCCGCCCCCCCATGTTTAAAACATTTCTTGTGATGTTAATAAAGCTACTAACATAAAAACAAAATCCACAAACATCTCATCACTGTCATCATTAATACTGCCTGATGACAGAAGGAAGCACTGCACTCTACGCATAACAAAACATGTCAAATTACATTTCTAAACAGAATTATATAACGTAGCACTTTGGAAAGGTTGGGAATATAGCCGTCAGTATAAAAAAAAAGTCCCCTACTATTGGATCATATTTTTAAAAGGTAAATGGTCTCCGTGCTTAAATCAACATTGTATCACCACTCATCTCCATTGACAGCTCTAATCCAGTTGTAGATATTCCACATTCTACATTATCACGGTAATGGCCTCAGCGATCACAATATTGGTAGTCATTTTAATATCTCCAGTGAATTGATGATGGGCTGAGTAGATTCCAGAATAATATTTTAACTTGTGACCTTCTGATTGGAAATCTGCAACTCGTATATGTTGCCACTTGGCAAGAAATGAATGTCTGGGGTCGTGAAAAAAAACGCTTCCTCTAATTAGAATGCGTCTTGGAAGCCAAACAAATAGTGGCATGTGACAGGAGATCACACATTTGGATGTGAATGCAACTGGTCAGTGTTCTAATTATTGGAGAACTTTAGCACAACAATTATTACACTGGTGAATATCTGGAATGCCCCTGCCCAAGACTTTTTTTTTAATGCATCCATGCTGCCAAAACAGTTCAATGGAGCACGTAACTTCCTTCTGAAACCTGTGCATCTTAACGGGTATTTAGACATGACTCAGACGAGGATTGAGTGCTAACCTTGAATTTCCAGTATTTATGCTCATATTCAGTTATTTCAACAGTTAGATTCCCTTTTTTAGGGTATATGTAATTAATTCAAAGCAACAATGTCATCTTGCTGTTGAGGTTAGTTCACTTATAGATGCCATCAATTAAACTTTAGAAAACATACTTTTGTTAATGATCCCTGCTCTTCCTTAATTAACAATGCATTTTAATTATCCCTGCTCTTCCTTGATGAACAATGCATCATAACCACAACTACAAACCACAAAATATCTAAACTATGCTTTATTTTACAGGGTAAGGCCCACTGAGCTATATAGCTCTTTTTCCAGAGCTCGCCACAAATGATGGCTCAACGAAGTGGCTTATCACGTGGAAATTATAGCAGCCAAAAACTCTAAACGTATGTTTCTAAATGTGGAGGGAAAAACCAGAGGACCCGGAGAAAAATCAATTCAGCCACGGGGAGAACATGCAAACTCCAAATATACAGGCGTGTCAGGGTCGCCATTGAACCCACGACCTCCTGCATACCAGTCGAGGGAGTTAACATCTCTCCACCGCAGCGCCCCCTATAGTTTTCAATTATGTAGTCACATTCAATTTCTTCTCTAAAAATCGGAGATGTTCACTATGAGAATTCATAACATAGGTTTTTGGGTTAGATCGTGTAAGTATAAATGTGTCGTGACCCTCCACCACCCGACACAGCCAGTAAGGTATGTCATGTAAGCAACGCACAAATTAGTTACTACTTCAGCCCACCGGTATGTTGAAGAGTAAATCCACAACATTTACAATTTAGTTTCACTGGTTATTACATTAACCAGCATTATCGGGCGATTTGCCAGAATAGTGAAGCAATCCACCTGCTTCCAGTCTTAAATAGAGCAAGATGAAAATATATTCTTTGGGTTTTTCGGTAAAGCCACGTAGATTGAGAAAGTAATAAAAAAAATAAAAATAACAATATCATGACGTTTTGATCACAACACAATCAATCGTCGTCAGGTGAGAAATATCGCGGGAGAGCTGTTGAGAATATATGGTGGGAGCGCTGCTAAGGTAAGGAGTTATAAAGGTTTGGGATGGGTGTAGCCCGAGGGTCAGTGGGAGGGGCTAGAGATGAAATTTGCATGTAAATGTGAGCTCGGAGAAAGCTCGGAAAGAGCTATAGCCAGAGGTGGGACAAAGTCATTGTTATGCAAGTCCAAGTCGAGTCGCAAGTCATCAAATTCATGACTCGAGTCTGACTCGAGTCCAAGTCACATGACTCGAGTCCACATCTCATAGGTGGGACAAAGTCATTGTTATGCAAGTCCAAGTCGAGTCGCAAGTCATCAAATTCATGACTCGAGTCTGACTCGAGTCCAAGTCACATGACTCGAGTCCACACCTCTGGCTATAGCCACATGGAGGTGGAAGAGGATGGCAAGCCGCCGTTTACAAACGAAGCTGTGGGGGTGGCCATTGTATTGTGAGGGATTAGACCCAAAGAATATGAATTCCTGCAGTCACGAAAACTTTAAGTCAAGATGGATAAAGCAAGATGGCACGGTACACACAATTCAAATCAGAGTAAGATTTGGCATGGTACATAACATTCAAAAACTAGTATCTTGTACTAAAGATGAATTGCCTAAGTTATCAACAGGTGTGTATCGGATTCTTTACTTATGTGGCAGATGTTATATTTCATAGATGGGACGTAATAGGGTAATACTCAAACACAACTGTCAGCAGTTGCAGAACATGCTTGCCAACAAGGACACTCAATTCATTTTGATAACGTTGAAGTGTTGTGTAAAACTAATTATTACTGGCCAAGACTAATTCGAGAATCTATTGAAGTTGAGTGAAATACAAATAATTTTAACCGCTTGGAGAGCTACAGGCGCAGAGTGGTCTGGAAGAGTTTTTTTTTATCAAGTAATACGCCTTACAACTGTATTGATTATAAAGGAAACACATGCTAATTATCTGATTTCGAATCTATTATATAATTACAATACACCCCCTCCTCCCTGCACTTCATGGGTTCAGTGATAACATGATCTTGCTCTATTTAAGACCGGAAGCAGGTGGATTGCTACACTATTCTGGCAAATCGCCCAATGATGCTGGATGTAATTTCCATCAAAACGTCGTACTCAAATTGTAAATGTTGTGAATTTACTCTCCAACCCACTGGTGGGCTGAAGTAGTCACTAATTGGCGCGTTGTTCACGTGACAAACTTTACTGGCTGTGTCAGGTGGTTGGAGGGTTAAGACACATTTATATTTTCGCGATCTAACCCAAAAACCTTGATTATGAATAATATTGGTCGCGAAAGCCTACGTGTTTAACTCATAATGAGAATGTTGCATAAGTGTGTCACAGTACATGCCTGCAATCCAGTGCCTTTCTGGCAGGGTTGGTGGATCACGGAGAGATCATGACATGTGAGAGACACACACCTTCGAGACTATGTGGTAGTTGTTTGATGTAAAATTTCCCTGGGCAATCTGGCCAGAAAATTTGCCAAACATACTGATGCAGGTACTTGCTGAAAAATAGTCTTGAGCCTTGGTCAAGGCTTTCCTGGGTAGCAGTCTTTTACGAATCATATTGAAGCCAAAATGCAATCTTATAAGGCATTGTAACGTAAATAACATGACACAAACAATAGCCTAAATAATAATATACAGGAACAATGTCGATTGAATTTCGATTTAAAGCTTTCGTGACTGCAGAGATTCATCTTCTTGGTTCTTTCGGTAAAGTCACGTAGAAGGGAAATAATAAAATAATAAAAATAAAACATAATACATAATATAATATAAAAAAATGTAATAAAATAATATAATATATAATGTTTTGTTTTTATTTTTTTATTATTTCCCTTCTACGTGACTTTACCGAAAGAACCAAGAAGAAAAAAAGTCGATTGAGTGTAGCTCTCTGACACAGTTACATGTTGCTGAATTATTATGAATCGACTTCTTGAATTTTCCATGCAACAGGAATACCTTGCACTTTCGTCTGGTTAGGGACCAGAGCATGGACGAACGTCAAAAAAGGACGAATGTCAAAGCAGAGCCTTTATTTAGCTTGCAAAAATATTTGAAAACGAAATATATTCATAATATATGAATAAACACAAATATAAGAGATGCTCACTGGAAAACGTCTATTCAAAAACTGAACGAAAAAGATGGCGTGTGGCATGAACGTTATGGAAGGTTGGATGAAATCGGACGAAAGAGGAAAGCACGTGGACGAAATTTGAAATGTGGTTATAATTGAAAACGGTCAAGTGGACAAAAGTCAAGGTATCGCTGTATCTGCTTTTCTGTCCTGATGTCACCCTGTGGTTGAACTGTGGGCTCAGTAACCCAAGGGTCCACACATCCCTTGAGATGAGCCGAAGATACAGGGTTATAGGCACTATCCTTTAGCATGCCTCTTACTAAGTGGTTCCATGGGGGTTATAACAGGATATGCATCAGTGCTTTTGGATATGGAACCCATATTCCAGCTGAACTACTGCATGTTGTGCTCATACTATGTAAGCAATTTGTTTGATTATCACGTTGTATCGCTCATTACATTTCCGTTGCTCCTGAAAGGTAAACTGCACTACATAAAACCGGAACAGTGATTGGCAATCAAAAAGATATCGGATTAAGATGGCATTTAGGTATGAATGCCTGATCACAAAATCCAACGTCAAGAGGTTAACCAAGTGACTAACAGGGATGATACTGTTAACGCACTGTGCCGGTACTGCTGAGATCCTAGTTTGAATCCAAGTTTCATGTGGCCATGATTCAATTTGAGTGCTCGTGTAGAATATTCATGGCCTAAGCTTGGTTACCAATAAATACATAAAAACGTACTTTTTTGCTCGGCATGTCATGCAGAATGTTAAAAGCCTCAATTAACCATTTTGATAACTTAATTACTGCACAACACACCCTCTTGACAATGCATGTGTGGTGACATGGAATGAGTCACTGTAGCGCGTGCCACTGGAAGATTAGTTGACAATAGAATTAGGGGTAACAGCCCGTTCTACCAGTTGCACCTGCGGGCAAGGCACGGAGCCATCTGGGGGATCCAGAGGGGTGCGGGGCTGAGGGCGGATCCTGGCCACGCTGTTCACGATATAAGGCGAGCTCCGACTCACAGTCGGGGTGGCTGCGATCTGGAGTGGAACTCGTCGTGCTGCCGTCGTCGTGATTTTCGCCCTCTGCAAGCTGTGGGTCTGGCAGCATGTTGGCTGTCCCGACCCGGTATATAGTTATCCCCTCAGGCTGTGAAGGCCGGAATAAAAGAGACAGCACCTCTTACTAGTGTCTGTGAATTAGCACACTGCACATGTAAAAAGCATGCCTACTTGTTTGTGTAATGCGGGCGAAAGCGACCTTCCGGATGTGACGTCACGAGGAGGCGGAGCCAGGTGACGTGGGTGAAAGGTAGGGGGTCCTTAAGCGGGTAAACCGGAAGGAGAAGGGAGTCGGGGTGTGAATGGAAAGGTGTGGGGCCACGCGGGCGTACGAGCCGAGGGGGCACCGTCAGAAGCGGGAGCCAACCCTGGGAACAGTAGGGAGCTACTGGGAGGTGTAAGCTGCAGATAGAGATAGGCAGTAAGGCTGTGTGTGAGGAGCAGCGGGGTGGCTGCCAAGAGTCGCAGGAGCGACGAGAAGGCGAGACAGCACGAGGCTGTCAGAGCTGCAGCAGGAACAGCCAAGGGAGCTGTGTGAGAGTACAGCAGCGGAGCTGCTGTGGGGCTGCAAGAGCGACAAGAACAGCAGCGGGGCTGCTGATGTGGGCTGGAGTGACATCGGAACCAGCACAGAGAGAAAAGAGAGACAGCCGTGTGGGAACGCAGTACGGACCGAATAAAGTACACTGAGCCAGAGATCGTGGTCAAGTCTTTTATTACACTGGGGTCAGAAGTGAAACGGCATGTCTAAGCAAGTAAGGAAGAAAATTCCCCCGGCGCCAGCATCGGCTTCTTCGTCCGACGACGACGAATTCCCTCCGACCACGGATTCTGCTGGGGTGGTGGAGGAGAGCCCTGCTGAGGCGAGCACGGGGACGGGCGTGGAAGATGTCGGCGCGATGGCGGGTCCGTCAACAACATCGGACGCTGACCAAGGATGGCAACAGGTGGCAGAACAACTGGAGACACTCAAGGACGTCCTGGCGCATCTATGTCACCTCGTTACGCCAAGGACAACGATGGAACGAGAAGGTGCTCCACGGGCCGCCACGTTGCCTGCCCTGCCGCCGCCATTGGCCACGCGGCAAGAAGACGCCATCTTGCGCGCTCCGCGGCGCCAAACCGCCATCTTGGCCACGCCGCGGGCCGACGCCATTTTGAATTTGCCTCCAGAACAACCATCATTGGAAGACGGCGTAAAGAGGAGTCGGAGTCGCCACCTTACTACAGTTAAGGAATTCTCTATCGGGGGCGATTGGAGCGCTTTCGCCTGCCGATTTTTGGCGGCGGTTCGTTCAGCAAGATGGACCGATGCGGAGGCCTTGGAAGTGTTGCCGACTCTACTGGACGACGAATCTGTTCGATTTTTCCGTTCCATAACGGCCGATAAGAAGAAGACTTTATGTGGAGTTTTTGAGGAAATGGCCGACGCCTATGAGCCACCTGACGACGCGCATCGGCGATTCGCTCAACGACAACGAGCACCCGAAGAATCGCCCGTGGCGTTCAGGGGTGCGGTGTTGGAGCTGGCCATGGCAGCATATCCTGACACGCCACAGGATCTGCTCGAGCCTCTCATATTGGGAAAAATGCTGGAGCTGTCTCGGGATCTGGGGATCCCCATGCCTGTGTGTGGGCATGAGAAGCTCACGTCCCGGGCGGCAGCAAAGTGTCTGGATGCGCAGCTTAATCTCCGTCGCTGGAAGCAAGTGGCGGCATGGACGGGTGGGCCCGTCAAGGAAGGAGGCGCGATGGGGTGGGACCCCACAAGGGCGATCTATGTGACGGATGAGCGGGGTCCACAGGAGCTGACGGCTGCCTCCTCTCCATGGTCGGGACGCGGAAGGCCGGGGCCGCGCGCTACGCCATCGGGACGGGGCCGCCGGGATGCAAGACCTGCGCTTCGGCGCAACGAGGCCGATTGCTTCCGCTGCGGCCGTAGGGGCCATTACGCCAAAGATTGCTGGGCCCGCTTCCCGGGTCCGCCGCAGCAGGAGCCCACAACACTGGACAAGCCGACCAAGGAACCTCCGAAACAGGCATGTCGGCACGCACCAGACACTCGGCAAGGCTTTCCACCTCACCCACCACCTGTGTTGCGCGATCCTATTGTTGTTGTTAAAGAGAGGCCATCGACGGGGCCTTGTCATTCAGTTACGCAGTGGCGCAAATTGGCACGGAGAGTTGTCGCGGCCGCTACGGGTTCGTCCACTGTACCGGGGTCCATACAAGGTGTGGACGTGCGCATTTTGGTCGACTCGGGGGCGTCTGCGACTATTATATCGGATGTCATTTTCCATCTGTTGGGCATTCCGCCGGGGGCTGTGCGTCCGGTTTATGGGTCTTGCGTCGCTGCGAACGGGGGTAGTATGGGTATCGTGGGCCAGGTGGATGCTAAGATATCTATAGGGGATGTGTCGGCTTCGGGCGTTGTGTTAATATCGATATCTTTGGCGGTTCCTTGCTTACTAGGCACGGATTTTTTGGCTAAGATGCCCATTTTGATTAAAATCAATGAGAATTGTATTGAATTGCCAGGGGGCCGTCGAATCTCGTTTCTGCCGTCGCCCTGGGGGCGACCTGCTTCGGCCGTACAGGTGCAGGCGCTGTCCGTCGCATCTGTGGACATCCCACCTGGTTCACAGATGCTTATACCCTTGCGGTATCGGAAGCCCCTGCCCAATCGGCTAGGAGCATTAGGGGTCTTGTTGTCACCATCCGCCACGATAACAACGGGATTGGCGTTAGTTGGGGCACAGACCATCGTCCGGCCGGATCAATTACCGATTTTACAGGTGCTTAATGCGGGGGTGGAAAACATCCGTGTTCCGGCCGGTACGGTTGTGGCACATGCCACTACGGCGTTTGCGACGCACGATTGTCCGCATCGCCGGGGAGTGGTCGCTGGTGTTTCCGAGCCAAGGGGTTCGGATAATCGTTGGATCGCTACCTTATGTGACGAAAATTCTTCCCTGTCCGTGGGGCAACGTGATGCGCTGCGTAAATTGTTGCTGACGTATTCGGATGTGTTCAGCTCCGACGATTTGGATTTGGGACGCACATCGTTACTTTCCCATCACATTGAGACGGGCGACGCTGCCCCTATTCGGTTAAATTCGCATCGGATGAGTCCAGCGGAGCGAGAACACGTTCGGGGGGCGGTGGAAGACATGTTGGCTGCGGACATTATATCGCCATCTAACAGCCCATGGGGCGCTCCTGTGGTCTTGGTTAAGAAAAAGGATGGCAACTTGCGATTTTGTGTCGATTTCCGGAAATTGAATAAGATATCGGTGGCAGATGCGTACCCCCTGCCGCGTATGGACGACTCCCTTGACGCATTGTCGGGGGCTAAGTTCTTTTCCACACTGGACCTCTCTTCGGGATTTTGGCAGCTTCCCCTTGACGAGTCCTCACGGGAGAAAACCGCATTCCGTACGCCGCAGGGGTTATTTCAATTCAACTGCCTCCCGATGGGATTGAATGCGGCCCCTGCTACATTTCAAAGATTGATGGAGCTCGTTTTGACGGGGTTGCAGTGGGAGACGTGTCTTATATATTTGGACGATATTATTGTGTTCAGCCGCACATTTGAGGAACATTTAACGCGGCTGGAGACAGTGTTCACGAGGATGCGCTCTGCCAATTTGAAATTCAAACCAAAGAAATGCCACCTACTGCAACGGTCCGTCCGTTATTTGGGGCACATTGTGAGTGCAGAGGGGGTGTCCACGGATCCGGAAAAGACGGCGTGTGTCCGGGATTGGCCGACTCCGGCCTCTGTGGGGGATGTTCGGCGCTTTTTGGGATTTGCCTCGTATTACCGAAGATTTGTGCCGGGGTTTGCGACGATTGCGAGGCCCTTGCATCTCCTTACGGGTAAAGGACGGAAATTTGTTTGGGGAGAGCCGGAAGAGGCGGCCTTTCGGAGTCTGCGTGATCTATTGGCTACGGCCCCGACATTGGATTATCCCGATTTTGATCGCCCTTTCATTCTTGATACGGACGCGAGTGACACAGGTATTGGGGCGGTATTATCACAGTCTAAAGGGGGCGTAGAGCGCGTCGTGGCGTATGGTAGCCGAGTCTTGTCGCCTGCGGAAACACGCTACTGTGTCACTCGTAGAGAACTTTTGGCGGTTGTTTTTTTCCTACGGCAATTTCGACCGTACCTTTACGGTCGTTCTTTTATTGTGCGTACGGATCATGCGGCCTTGCAATATGCACTTAAAATGGACCAGCCATCGGGACAGTGGGCACGTTGGTTGGACACGCTGCAGGAATTTTCCTTCCAAATTCAACATCGGAAGGGAGTGCGCCATGCGAACGCTGACGCACTTTCCAGATTACCAGGGCGCGACCCTTGTAAATGTGCGTCGGGGACGCATAGGTGTTCGCCGATTCTGAACCCCCCTCAGCCGCTTACGTTGGCCGTCGGGAAGTCGGATACTCCGATGGAACCGGGACCGACTGATGGGGTTTTGAATCTGCCGCGGTCTGTCTGGATTCGGGAACAGATGATGGACGAGTCGTTGTTGTCCATGCGGAAGCGGTCTATGAGGGACAATGGGAGTCCGAGTTCGGCTGTGGGGCCGCGAACCGCTCTCCGAGATGGTTTGCTTATGTGGCAAGAAAGGTTCCAGGAAAGCTGGCGTGTGGTGGTACCAACGTCCTTGCGATTTGAGTTGATTAGAACTCTCCATTGTGACACACTATTGCATTTAGGGGTGCAGAAGACCTTGTTGACGTTACAACGTCATTATTTTTGGCACGGCATGGCGACAGATGTCGTAGGGCACGTGCGCGCGTGCCCTGAATGCGCCCGGCGTAAGCCGCCTAAACATCCTTACGTGCCGCCTCTCCAGTCGATTCAGGTGTCTCGAGTCAATGAATTGGTGGCACTGGACATATTGGGACCCTTCCCACCATCGGCGAGGGGAAATAAATATTTGCTGGTAGGGGTTGAGTATCTCTCCCGTTGGCCGATGGCCTGGCCGTTGCCCGATCAGTCGGCCGCGGCCATCACCGACGCCTTTTTGTTTGGGTACATTATGGACAAGGGGGCGCCGGAGAGACTCCTCACGGACCAGGGCCGAAATTTCTCTTCTAAATTATTGGCTGAAGTGTGCGCAGGCCTTGGGACTAAGAAGATACGGACATCTCCATACCATCCGCAGACGGATGGTATGGTTGAGCGGCTGAACAGGACATTGTCTGCCATGCTTTGCCATACTGTGAGTGAACAGCAATCGGATTGGGATCTGCACATCCCCGGAGTGCTTTCGGCGTACAGGATGACGCCCCATGCGGCTACAGGGTATTCGCCGTTTTACCTTATGTATGGTCGGGAAAACGTGCCTCCGGTGGATGTGCAATTGGGTACTGGGGTGAAGGGACCTCGTAAACCACTCCCTGAATACATTCAGGACACGGTTCGCCGGGTTACGGAGGCGCGGGAAAACGCCCGCGTGGCTACGGCCAAAGCCCAGGCCCGGAACGAGCGGTATGCTCGGCGGTCTGAGGGGGAGTGCCCCTGGAAGGTGGGAGACCTGGCCTGGCTCCATTGCCCGCAGGTGCGGCCGGGGACCTCTCCTAAATTGCACAAACCTTGGCATGGTCCTGTGCGCCTCATTGAGGTTCCCAATCCACAGTCGGCGCGCGTTCAGTTTGGTTCTCGCCGTTGGTTTGTTCATACGTCGCGGTTGAAACCATATGTTGCTCCCCTACGTGATGCGTCATCTCCCAATGTTGCCTTGCCGGGGTCTGTTGCTGCTGACTCTGACTCTTCCCCGCCTGCGTCCATTGATCTTGCTGGAGCGCCTGTCGTACCTGTTCCAGACAGGCCGACCGTGACACCGCGGGGGAGGAGTGGGCCTGTTCGGAGGGCGCCTGCCAGGGCTGCGGGACCTTCAAGCCCGGCGACCCTTCCGACCCCGCTGCAGGCGCATTCGCGGAATACGACCAAGACTGATTCGTCAGGGACACGAGATGTCGGTGGACTTCCAATCGCAGCAGGGGAATTACCCCGTCATTTCTCGTGTTCCATCGCGTCCCCGTTCTACAAGTGGGCCGCCGACCGTCCGGGACGGGCTGGCGACCCGCACTCGTTCCAAATCGCTTACGTTTCGTTAATTGTATGTTGTTATTGTTCTTGTTCTTGCCGTCGTATTTATCGCATGCTTTCGTACGTTCGTCGATGTTACTTGTGTGTTGTTCTTGTTGTTATATTGCATGCTTAGTGTCCTTTAAGGGGGAAGGTCGGTTCACCGCATTACGCTTTGGTGTTGTTCAGCCGAGGTCGGCTGGGTTTTTTTCTATGGGGGAGGGTGGTGTAATGCGGGCGAAAGCGACCTTCCGGATGTGACGTCACGAGGAGGCGGAGCCAGGTGACGTGGGTGAAAGGTAGGGGGTCCTTAAGCGGGTAAACCGGAAGGAGAAGGGAGTCGGGGTGTGAATGGAAAGGTGTGGGGCCACGCGGGCGTACGAGCCGAGGGGGCACCGTCAGAAGCGGGAGCCAACCCTGGGAACAGTAGGGAGCTACTGGGAGGTGTAAGCTGCAGATAGAGATAGGCAGTAAGGCTGTGTGTGAGGAGCAGCGGGGTGGCTGCCAAGAGTCGCAGGAGCGACGAGAAGGCGAGACAGCACGAGGCTGTCAGAGCTGCAGCAGGAACAGCCAAGGGAGCTGTGTGAGAGTACAGCAGCGGAGCTGCTGTGGGGCTGCAAGAGCGACAAGAACAGCAGCGGGGCTGCTGATGTGGGCTGGAGTGACATCGGAACCAGCACAGAGAGAAAAGAGAGACAGCCGTGTGGGAACGCAGTACGGACCGAATAAAGTACACTGAGCCAGAGATCGTGGTCAAGTCTTTTATTACATTTGGATAAGAGAAGTCGACTGAGGTGACAGAAATTATGTTGTGACGTCATCTGCTGGATGTCATTCTCCAAAATGGTGAAATGCAACTGGTCAATTTCGGAATTCTGAATATACATTTATTGATTTCATGACAAAAACCAACAGCATTCTTGAAAAATACTCACGATAAACTTTAAATAGTCAAAGATTAAAAATATCAGGCCCCATATACAGTATTTGCAGAATAGTCATAACAATATAAACTTTCAGTCATTACATTCGTGACGAATTGCCAGCGGTCTTAAAATATCTGTGGTGCATTGCTGATTCTCTCACACACTTACAATAACACTGATAAATGTTGCTGTGTTTTCATGCATTTCTTAAAGCTTGTGTAATGATGTAAGGACAAAGCTTTTTGTAAGACTTCATGTCTCTGTTAACAAAATAAGTAACCCTCTGTGGGAAGCCAATAGAATATTACCTTGGATAAGAATTAGTCCACACCATAAAATGTGAATTTCCTACAACTGATTCAGGGTTGACAATGGAAATAAGCGATCCCCCATTGTCATCTGAGCAGCGAGATGCTTAAACTTTTTAAATTATTGAAGGATGTTTTGTGACGATTGGGGTTTAATTGGGTTTACTGGAATGCAATTCTTAGTATTTGCATGCACCTCATAAACTTACAAAAAGGACTTTGTAATACATGTGTGAAATTGGCTTCGTACCCCTTCCAAAAAAACTGTATTTTTCCCCTTTCCTTCGTGACAAATGTATGCCATGAAGAATTTTTCCTCTTTCGGACTATTTATTATTTGAGTTGCACGTGTTTTATTATGCAATGTGTACTCTGAAGGTATGCACTTAGAAGCACTGAATGCCAAACATGTTAGGAAAATTAATTACAGCATGCTCTGATGAGATCGTTAATGTTTTGCTTTGCAAAGGTCACCATGTTGATGGTTGAATTTCCTCAGGGCTGGCTTTTTCAAATGATAGTTCATTTATTCATAGCCACGTCATGCTGTTAGCACATTGCAAGTGGGTTGTTTTGGCTTAACACAGGGAGAAAGGAGTGTGTGGGAGACGGAAAAATGCCCATGCTGGTTGGGCCTAGAAGGTAGGCACTAGGGAAAATGAGAGAAACCCTTTTATTTTTATGTCTCACTGTGCTGGGAGGGCACTGTGGATGGTGACCAACAATATGGTGGGAGAGGTTGCTTGTACTGAATCAATGCTGCTGAAATAATGCACTGCCATGGGACCGTAGGGCTAATAGGTTGTTTAAAAATATACATTGGGGTGGAGGGCGGTGGGGGAGTTGTGTGGAGTTCCTGCCCGTGGCGGTCGGAGGGGAGACGGTGGACTTGTGAACGTGCAGACACGGAGCGGTGAGAGAGTTGCGTGGAATTCCTGCACATTACTCTTTGGTACCGAAAGAACCAAGAAGTAATTCCTGCAGTCACGAAAGCTTTGAATCTAGTTTGAACCACCTCTACGGTGAGGATTTCCGACTCTCTGTATTGCATTGCATTACACTTCCTAATTTTACTAAATTTGTTTTCTCAAACTTCCCATTTCTCTCTCTACATTTTGCCGTGCTTGTTTGTTTATAAGTCCATTGTCTCTCCTCCGGCGCCATGGGCAGGAATTCCACACAACTCTCTCATTGTTCTCTACCCCAATCCACCCCTCTCTCTCTGCCCCCCCCTCTCTCTATTTAAGGCCTCGACACAGAGGTGTTGTCTTTCTGTTTGTCTATGTGCGTGTCTCTCTCTGTGTGTTTCTATGTGTGTCTCTCTGCTTGTGTGTCTGTCTATGTGTCTCCGTGTCTGTGTTTTGTCTCTCTCTCAAATTTAGCAATCTTTGGAAGAACGTAATCAACCAGGCAGGGTGTTGACTTGTGTTAGCCTACTCTCTGTGTTGTATTGCATAATATTTCTAAGTTTACTATGTTTGTTTTCTCATTCATTCTTACCTAATGATGGTTGATTGTGTTGCAATCCAATCGTCGTATTCTATTATTATTACATTTATTTTCTTTCCACGTGACTTTACCGAAAGAACCAAAGAGTAATTCCTGCAGTCACGAAAGCTTCGAATCTAGTTTAAAAAACAATACGTGTTTTTTTTATATTACGCAGAGAGACCGATATATGGAGGAGACGTTATCTGCTGATCTATTTTCTTCCCTATATTCTCCGCAATACGAGAGATTATTATTTTTGTTCTTTTTAATATTGTGTTGAACTAGGACCCATATCTGAAAGCGAGGGTCCTTGCCTGTAACATCTGGCATTGATTGAAGCAAGCCTGATTCTTCCGATGAGACTGTATTGACACCGGTCCAAAGTTTCCTAGTATTGAACCAATGCTGCTGAAATTATATACTGCCGGGATGCTGTGGAGCTGATGGCTTGTGTGAAAATGGAATTTTTATGGAGAGATGACACGTTATTTTGTGTGTTTGAAGTATTACTATTAGTTCTAGACAGGTCTGTTTTTTATATTTATTTTAACTTCTGAAGCCTAGTAATGTGTGACCTAATGAATACCTACCCACTGTATCTCCCTCCCTTTCTTGTAGAAATGGGGTATTTTATGAACACACTTATTATTAACAGGAACCATGTTTTATGTGTGTGTATATGTGCAGTAGTTTAGCGCTACAGACCTGGACACCCGAGTTCGATTCTTGCTCGCGGCCAACACCAGTGACTAAATTAGAACTGGTCTCTTGGCCTCCCCGAGGTAGACTCCGCCTCAAATGAGTACTGTACCTGATGCGATGTGTAAACATTGCCGCTAGGGAGACAAAGGTGGTTGAACGTGGTGCTGGCCATTCACCCCCTTGTTTGCTGTGCCAGCCTTTTTAGGCGCCCCAACAGCCTGTCAAGGCTATACGGGGGATCTTTGTCCTTTTTTGTCTTCATATAAATGGGAAGTGATGGTGTATTACCGTAATTACCACACTCCACTCCGAACCTAGTGAAGAGGGTTTGATTATCAGCCATCGGTAACATCAGTAGCAAGTGATATCGGAACTTGTGCTGGGTCTCCGGTAGGTCAACTTGGAATTAAATTAATTTATCGTGCAGTGTGCAAACATCAGTATAGTGGATACAAAGGTGGCCAGGGATGGCACTGACCACACCACCCTTTCAGCACTCTCCCCAATAGTCTGCGTGACTATACTCCACAGGGGACCTTAGTGGGCGTGTATGTATGAGATTGATGTCGTAGTGGCTTCCGAGCCACGACGCATCTGGCTTGGACCTCTTTTATGTCGGCTCAGTTTTGAATGAGTAGCTGGTTTGGTGTGCTCATCATCTCAACATCAGCTCTAGCTGATGTGGCTCTTCACACTGGCCTTAATGGGGCTTGCTATAATAGTACCTACCCTGTTTCTGTTATGATGGCTTTTCTCATCATATACAGATGTCAATATCATTTGCTATAGCCACACTATGGGCTGGATGTTTGAAGGCACTCTAGACGTGCATTTATATTCCATGTGCGTGCCTTGAGAAGATCAAGGGCGTTACCCAGTATTTGGGGAAAAAACACCACTTTGAGTAAAGATTAATCATGACACCTTTTGGCCAATTTTTTTTCTAAACATGTCAATGTTTTAATTGTCATTAGAAACGTGAAAATAACAATATCAATAATAAATATTATATGGTGTTTATGATCTAAAATTAAGCATTCTAATGCTCTTATCGAAAACCCCTTTTGTTGCTTGTGAAACTATTTTGATCCATTCTCTTTGTTTTAGGAATGCACAAACATACTTCAATATCTACAGGTGTGATGATACATCGATTAATACGATTTAGGTCCAGTTACATCTGCATTGCATTGCACGTGCACCGATTATGTTTTTAGATTCGTATTTGTATGCGTAGTGACTGACTCAGAGACACTGAGAGTAGGAGGCTCTGTTTACTAACACGGCCTAACAGTTAACACTTAGTAACTACAGTTCCCAGTCAGGACAGCTGGCAGACTGCCTGACTGACGATGCCAAGATGGTGAAGACGTAGATGGCGACGAAGACTCCTGCAGCACGACTCCTAATCACAACAGTGTATAAAATCGCCGGCTGCCTAGAGTGGATCATTACTGCCATTGTAACGTGCGACTATTTGTCTTAAGGATAGACTGAACACCACTAAAGGAATGTGAAATTTACATCCGTGGCTCGGCATTGCCATTGGATTCCAGCAGTGCACCAGTACTCATTTCAAAATTGATATTACCCTCAAAAATTCATTATTGTATCTTTAAAAATAAATTTAATGAAAGGAAAACAAAATAATTAATGTGCAACGAAATTATTGTACAATGACTTACCTCACAGCATTTCAAATTATAATACACCTTAATGAGGCAGTAAAAAAAACCAAATAGGGTGATGTATTTTCATCATATTTAAAGGGGTTACGATAACAATACATCTGCAGTGCATTAGCATGATTACAGTATTGTGAGGGTGTACGTCAATATTGCTGCTCGCTGTTGCTCGTTGCTTTTCGTTGTTGCCACATCAGACTGAAAACGCCACCACCGTCTGACCAATCCCCATCTCAAACCTCTCTGCGGTGTCTCTCTGTCGAGCCAACGCAATGAGTGTTTGGTCCGTCTCGCCAAGCTAATGCGTCTGAACACTTGCAGTATTAATTAAATGCATGTATGCACTTATCCAAATAGACGTAGTTTAACCATTCTGGATCTTGTGCAGTCTTTCAAGTGCACACGTGGAACAACGATCCATTTTTAAGTGACCTTGCATAACTCGAAGCTTACATTTTGTGACGGATGAATGCACTGCATTACAGTATCTTCATTGTGAATCTAAGGGGAAACATTTTGTATGAAGGACACACTTTAATACATGATTGTCAGCAAAGTACCGATTATGCAAGTACATATGACGTGTACATTAATCTATTTAGGTGGAACTGCAATTATTAAGCTAGACTGACAGGATGGTTTTCAGTTCAAATCCCAGTCAGAGGTTAAATTTGGCCCATCATCTCTGGGGTTATTAAAACGAGTTCTACATTGTGGCAAGCCAAGAGTGGTTATCTTATGGATATATTTGTTCCTGGCAAAGGAATCTAGAATTTCCACCAATAGCTCAAAATAGTTAACCAGGACTGAGCATTGCTTCATGCTCATGGAAAAACGGTGACTTTATTTTCTTCTGTCACATTGCTTTTCGTTTTTTAATTAAAAAAATACAGCATTATTCTTGGATATATACTTTCACGATAGGTTATTGGGTTGTCGCGTGTATCAGTGAGGTGTCTGTACTGCGTTTTTGCCTCCCATTTCATTGTAGCCTTTGTCACAGATAAGCCAATGTATGGGACAATCAGGTGTGTCTGTGTGAGTGTCTGATTACCCAGACACTCACACAGACACCTGATTGCACGCCAGCTCGTGCTCTCCAGATTGCATTCCTTCAGCACCTCTTTAGGAAAACCAAGGCAATCACACTTGTTACACGGCATTGGAAACATGATGGTCACCTGATTGCGAGGCTCTGGAGATGGCATTAAATACCAGCAAGAGGACAGTTATAAGTTATTGCAGTGACTTAAACACGTTGGAAATTTAATGTATTTGAGTAGCTTAGGAAAGGGGTTAAACCCTGCAAGTTGAAGCTGTTATTGGAACAAATTGGAATTTTAGACTTTCATACTTGTATCTGCTATTGTCTAGTTTGAGGATAAATGTGTGATGACAGTTACAAATTGAGTGAATGAGTGTCAGGTCAATGCGTCACCCTGCTGTTGTGAGTGGGTGCCCATGTGTAATAAAGGACTCTCTCTCATATGTCGATCTCCGTTGTCCTTTTTTCGGTTCCTAGAATCTCGTTACCACGGCGTCCTCGCTCAGGCCCGCGTCTCTCCCGACGATCTCTCCACAGCCACTCTGCTGCTCCAATATGCAGTCTCCCTGCTGCTCCGATATGCAGTCTCCCTGCTGCTCCGATATGCAGTCTCCCTGCTGCTCCGCCTTGCAGCCACACCGCTGCTCCGCTCTCTAGCTTCACTGCGGCCCCGTATACAGCTAGCCTCCCACAGCCCGCTAGCTCTCTTCGTCTGACACCGATGGCTGACGGTGTCGACGTCTCCCACCGCGTGGCGACCGCGCCACTCTCTCCGTACTGCCCAGCGTGGCCTCCTCCCGTTTCACTCCGTCTCAACTCCCCCTTCCGGTTCTCCCCCTAAATCCTCTCTCCCACGTGACCCTAACTCCTCCCTCTCCCCACGTGACCCAGACTCCGCCCCCCCTCAATCCTTGCTCGCATTACACGCCCCCCCCCCCTGATGAAAACCCAGTCTTCCCCGGCTGCAATAAATATAATAAAATAATGCGAGCAACATTTTAACCATCTGGCATCACTGGACAACGGAGAATATAACAACGATAACAAGAACAACAAGAACAAGAACAATCAACGAAAGGAAAGGGATTTGGAACGCGTGCGGGTCGCCGGCCCGTCCCGAACGGGCGGCGGTCCCCCCACAGACCGAGAATGCGACGGGGTTTTAAGATCGACGGGAGTAGAACCGCCCGCCGCTGTTGGAGGCCCGTCAACGCCAAGGTCCCGTTCCCCAGAGAGACCCAAGTCCGGGGTCTCTGGCACCCGTGTCTGTGGTAGGGTTGGAGGGGCAGTGGGGTCAAGTGGCCCCGTCGCCGTGGTAGGCCCACCCAGAGCAGGATTCGCCACATCCGCCTGCGTCACGGCTGGTTCGTCTGTCGAAGGCACGACAGGCGCGCTTGCAGAGTCAACAGGCAAGGGCAGAGGTGCGTCGGGTGCAACAGACACCAGCAAGGCAACATCAGGGGATGACGCATCCGTCCGCGGGGCCACGAAGGGCTTCAACCTAGATGTATGGACGTACCAGCGCCGCGATCCGAACCGAACCCACGCGGACTGCGGGTTAGGGACCTCAATAAGCTTAACCGGCCCTTGCCATGGTTTGTGAAGTTTAGGGGAGGTCCCCGGCCGCACCTGCAGACAGTGCAGCCATGCCATGTCCCCCACTCGCCAGGGGCACTTACCCGTCGAGCGCCGGGCGCAACGCTCGTTTCGCGCCTGAGTCTTGGCAGTAGCCAATCGGGCCCCCTCCCGTGCCTCAGCGACACGTCGAACAGTGTCCTGAATGTACTTGGGGAGAGGTTTAACAGGACCCTTCGCCCCCGTACCCAGTTGTACTTCCACCGGCGGCACATTCTCGCGGCCGTACATTAGAAAAAATGGAGAATACCCTGTGGACGCAGGAGGCGTCATCCGATACGCGGAGAGTACCCCAGGTATATGCAAGTCCCAATCAGCTTGTTTCTCGTCAACCGTGTGACATAGCATGGCCGACAGCGTCCGATTAAGCCGTTCCACCATGCCATCCGTCTGCGGGTGGCAGAGGTGGGACAAAGTCATTATTATGCAAGTCCAAGTCGAGTCGCAAGTCATCAAATTCATGACTCGAGTCTGACTCGAGTCCAAGTCACATGACTCGAGTCCACATCTCATAGGTGGGACAAAGTCATTGTTATGCAAGTCCAAGTCGAGTCGCAAGTCATCAAATTCATGACTCGAGTCTGACTCGAGTCCAAGTCACATGACTCGAGTCCACACCTCTGGCGGGTGGTAAGGAGACGTACGAACCTTCTTGGTTCCCAGAGCAGCGCACACTTCCGCCAACAATTTAGAAGAAAAATTTCGCCCCTGATCCGTGAGTAGCCTCTCCGGCGCCCCTTTGTCCAGCACATATCCAAACAGGAAGGCGTCCGTGATAGACGCCGCCGACTGGTCGGGTAAGGGCCAAGCCATCGGCCAACGGGAAAGATATTCCACCCCGACCAGCAAAAATGTATTACCCCTAGCGGATGGCGGGAAAGGTCCCAAAATATCCAGCGCCACCAACTCATTGATTCGAGACACTTGTATAGACTGCACCGGCGGCACATAAGGGTTTTTAGGCGGCTTCCGCCGGGCACACTCGGGACACGCCCGAATGTGTCCGACGACATCCGTCGTCATGCCGTGCCAGAAGTAGTCTCGCTGCAATGTTAACAAAGTCTTCTGCACCCCGAGATGTAATAAAGTGTCGCAGTGCAGAGTCCGAATCAATTCGTACCATAACGGCGATGGTACAACCAGATGCCAGCGGTCATGCAACCCCTCCCTCCACATGAGCGGCGCCCGGCGTCCCACCGGACAGCAATCCCCCCGCTCCCTTTGCAGCCCGACTCTGTAAAGCCCCCAACGAGTCGTCAAGCAATTGTTCACGAATCCATACCGAGCGCGGCAGGTTCAGAACCCCATCGGCCGGTCCTGGGCACACCGGAGCCCCAGGCACCTCGACAGCTGACACGACAGGCCGAGGGGGTAGCTGAACCGGCGTACACCTATTCGTACCCGACGCGCAAGCGCAAGGGGACCACTGTGGTAATCTGGAGAGCGCGTCCGCATTTACGTGACGCGACACCTTCCGATATTGAATGTCGAAGGAAAATTCCTGCAGGGTCTCCAACCATCGTGCAAGTTGACCAGATGGTTGGTCAACTCTCAGGGCATACTGCAGAACCACATGGTCCGTGCGCACAATAAACGAACGGCCGTATAGATACGGCCGATATTGGCGGAGAAAATAGACAATAGCCAATAGTTTGCGGCGAGTAATGCAGTAGCGTGTTTCTGCCGGGGACAGCACATGGCTACCGTAGGCTACCACGCGTTCCACGCCGCCCTTGGACTGTGACAGAACGGCCCCGTTCCCGGTGTCACTAGCGTTCGTATCCAGAATAAAAGGTCGACAAAATCCGGATAGTCCAATGTCGGCGCCGTCACCAACCGATCGCGTAGGCCCTCAAACGCCGCTTCCTCCGGCGGACCCCAACTGAACCTCCGACCCTTACCCGTAAGGAGGTGCAAGGGCCTAGCGATCATAGCAAAGTTCGGAACGAACCTTCGATAATATGAGGCGAACCCAAGGAAGCGACGTACGTCCCCAACTGAGGCCGCGGTTGGCCAGTTGCGGACGCACTCCGTCTTCTCCGGGTCCGTGGCCACCCCGTCCGCACTGACTATGTGTCCCAAATAACGCACGGATCGTTGCAGTAGGTGACACTTTTTCGGTTTGAATTTTAGATTGGCGGAGCGCATCTTAGCAAAAACCGTCTCCAATTTCTGTAATCGTTCGTCAAAAGTGTGGCTAAAGACGATGACATCGTCTAAATAAATCAAACATGTCTCCCACTGCAGACCCGTTAACACCAGCTCCATCAACCGCTGAAAAGTGGAGGGGGCCGCATTCAAGCCCATTGGAAGGCAATTAAACTGAAACAATCCCTGCGGCGTACGGAAAGCCGTCTTTTCCCTCGAGGACTCATCAAGGGGAAGCTGCCAGAATCCCGAAGAGAGATCCAGTGTTGAAAAAAACTTCGCCCCGGACAAGGCATCGAGGAAATCATCCATACGCGGCAGGGGGTACGCGTCTGCGACGGACATCTTGTTCAATTTTCGAAAATCGACGCAAAATCGCAGTTTCCCATCCTTCTTCTTCACAAGGACTACCGGCGCGCCCCATGGACTGTTAGACGGAGATATTATGTCAGCGGCCAGCATGTCCTCCACTGCACCGCGAACCTGATCCCGCTCCGTCGGGCTCAACCGATGCGAGTTCAACCGAATTGGAGCGGCATCCCCCGTATCAATGTGGTGGGAAAGCAAGGAGGTGCGTCCCAAGTCAAAATCATCCGAGCTGAACACGTCGGAATAACTTAGCAACAGCGCGCGAAGCGCAGACCGTTGTTCTCCGGTCAGGGATGAATTCTCCCCGCATAACTCGGCAACCCAACGATCATCCTGCCCCGTAGGCCCCTAAACCCCCCCTACCATGTCCCGGCGGGCCCGGTTGTCATGGGCCATGAACGCGGTCGTGGCGTGAGCCAAAACCGTTCCGGCCGGGACACTGACATTCTCCGCACTCCCATTCAGCACCTGTAAGAACGGGGGCTGGCCCGGCCGGAAAATCGTTTGTGCCCCAACCAGCGCCGAGCCGCCCGTTATAGCCGTGGACGGCGAAAACAAAACCCCCGCCGCTCCCTCAACGCCAGGTACTGGCTTTCGATATCTCAACGGGATAAGCATCTGCGAACCAGGTGGAATGTCAACAGATACCTCGGACAGCGCCTGTTCCTGGCAAACAGGGGCAGACCGGCCACATGGCGACGGTAAGAACGAAATTTTCCGCCCCCCCGGTAATTCAATGCAATTTTGATCAACCCTTATTTGAATGGGCATTTTTGCCAGGAAATCAGTCCCCAACAAACAGGGTACCGTGAGGGACCTAGAGATCAAAACGGTCCCTGAAGCCGACACCCCCCCCAATCGATATGTTGGCGTCCACCTGGCCCACAATGCCCATACTTCCCCCGTTCGCCGCTATGCATGAATCATAAACCGCTCGCACTCTCCGAAATAATGGTTGCGGACGCACCGGAGTCCACCAAAATACGCACCTCGACCCCCTGAATAGAACCCGGTACCGTGGACGACCCAGTAGCGGCCGCAACTACCCTCCGTGCCAATCGCCGCCATTGCGTCAGCGAGCGACACGGGTCAATCGGCGGCACCTCGTTGTTAATGACACACGGACCGCACGGCGATGGTGATGCATGAGGTGACAGGCCTTGCCGGGTGTCTGATGCGCACCGACTTGCCTGTCCTGGCTGGTCTTTTCACGTGACGTCCGTGGTCAAGGCCTCCTGCTGGGGCGGCCCGGGGATGCGAGCCCAACAGTTCCTGGCGAAGTGGCCCTTACGGCTGCAGCGGAAACACTCCACGTCATTTCGGCACGCGACACCCCCTCTGTCCCGACGCTCCCGCGCCGGCGGGCCGGACCTCGGCCCCATTCCCCCCCGAGCAGGCCACTGGGCGGAGGCGGCCGTCAACTCCTGCGGACCCTTGTTGTCAGGAACGTAGACCGCCTTCTTAGCATGCCACGCCGTAGCACCGCCTTCAACGACGGGGCCCCCCGTCCAAGCTGACACCTGTTTCCAGCGTCGGAGATTAAATTGAGCGTCCAAGCACTTAGCCGCAGCACGGGACGTCAACTTATCATGGCTGCACACCGGCATGGGGATCCCAAGGTCTCTAGACAATTCCAGCATCTTGCCCAACACAAGGGGCTCCAACAAATCCGGCTCCGTCTCGGGGTATGCTGCCATTGCCAATTCCAGAACGGCGCCTCTGAAAGCCACCGGCGATTCTTCAGGCGCCCGTTGCGCCGAAACAAATCTACGTACTGCCCAGCGTGGCCTCCTCCCGTTTCACTCCATCTCAACTCCCCCTTCCCCTTCCGGTTCTCCTCCTAAATCCTCTCTCCCACGTGACCCTAACTCCTCCCTCTCCCCACGTGACCCAGACTCCGCCCCCCCTCAATCCTTGCTCGCATTACACATGTACGCTGGCAGCCGTGACTGGGCCAGTGGTATAAATCCCACCAATAGCAGGGGCCAGCCTCGCCACAGGATGACCAATGTGCAAAAATGCAACTCCTTTAATCAACGGTGATTAAGTAAGACCCCCTGACCAGGATTTTATCTTGGACGTTTTGAGTGGGTCTTGAGTAATCTAATCACAATGTCACTTGGTCAGATAATAGGCGAAAATGTTTCATGAATTTTACAGTTTACCTCCTTGTGTATGGGTTTCATTAAAAACGATGAATGCTCTGACGGCGATAACAGAGTAATCTCAGCAGCGGTTAACATGCCCAGCAACAACTTACAAAGATAAATTGAAACAATATTTTTGGTATGCCACAGTCTTACACACCATGACGTGTTCGATTCACGTGGAAAGCAATGTTTCATGCTGTATGTCAGTGTTTTTATATTCTGCGTGGTGGCACCTATGTCAGAGTGCTTGGCTCTCAAATTGCAAGGGCATGATTTAAACTCTCTATCAAGGATTGATTGAGCCAATCGTCCTTTTAGTACAGTATTATAAAATCAGTGCCACTTTCTGGAAAGTTAACAGTTACTCTGTGGAGAGGTTGGTCCCTGTCAGGAATTCAGAATTTCCACCAGTGGCACAGGGTGCAAATGAAGATGAGTTTCAACTGTTGCTTGTGTAAAGATGACTTGACACACTCCTCTTGAGAGGGCTCTTTATTGAAGACACGTTCACTTTACACAGGCGGAGACCCACTGCAAGAACGCCGAGTCTCCCGTACATCTCCCTGATATACGGCCTGAGGCCACGCCCCCCTTGTCGAATCTTCTTGCTGACTCTGGACGCTCGCTCCGCCAGCAGATTCTACCATCCTCTTCCATCACCTGACCGCGCTCCCTTCTCGATCATTACCGTAGCCACCAGTCCCTTCGCACTCACAGCTAACACTCCTGTCATTACCTCCCACGGCCACTAGTGCATTCGCACAGTAGGCTGACTCCCCTGTCATTACCTCCCGTGGCCACTAGTTCACTCACACAGAATGTGTGAGCGGTGAGATTTACTTTCGTATTGATTATTACTGATGTTGCCACTCATTTCAAAGAGATCAGTTGTCCATGTGTTAGCCTCCTACTAGTAGATGCCAGTAAACAGCACCACACTTCTGTCCTTTCAGAAAGTAAGACGCCCCTTAGTTATATCTTACCAAACTCCCTGTTAATACATTGCACACAATCCATTGAGTTTACACTCTCACATTCAAAGGTACACCCCACCTG
Organism: Lampetra fluviatilis; assembly: GCF_964198595.1. NCBI lineage: Eukaryota > Metazoa > Chordata > Hyperoartia > Petromyzontiformes > Petromyzontidae > Lampetra > Lampetra fluviatilis. The sequence goes on along the minus strand of NC_136275.1, from coordinate 21,628,233 downwards.
CACCCTTCTGTTAGTAATCCCCACTCACATGTGCGTTGGGCCTGGAGAAGGGCAAGTCTGGAATGTTTTGAAACATTTACAAGACAGCAGTTTACAGGGCAGTGGCACATGTGTGATGCAGATGCTTAAAATCCCAGCTTCACCTCCTTTCCCCGCTTATTTCAATCACATCAGATAATGTTACAATACCTAATCTAAAATTGTTCTTAAAAGTTTATCTTATGAATTAATCTGGCCAATCTATGCGAATAATATTATTACTGCATCATTAGGAGTATGCATCTCATTGGTGGGCATTCTAGTAAAAGCACATGACTACTTGCAGTCCAGAAAGAGTTCAAATTCCGATCGGGTGTCAGCTGTCCTAATAATCCATTTAGGGTCGATAAAGTCAACAGCGGCTTCTAAGGATAGGCTGGCACCTGGAATTGCCACTATTCACTCAGAAATGAGAGAAAAAAATATGAACGTCACTCCACTGTTGTTCGAGCAAGAAGACTTATTGACTTTGACATTTTCAGTGGCTGTTTTGTAGCTTTGATCACACGTTGTGCAATATCTCAAGTGCACTATCATGCAGCATGAAGGCATTGTTGCAGTGATTAATAGCACGTATTGTTCAGGCATTGTAGCAGAGACAAATGGCATTCATTAAGATATCGGTGCTCAACACTATACAGTTTGGATTTGTATGGCGTCTAATGTCTCAACATATACAAGCACTGTGATAGGGAAGTAAAAATGAATATTAGAAACTGATGCTATCATGGTAACTGTTAACACAAACGTTCACATAACAACTAACGATATTCTTGATTTATCATGGGTAGCTTCACACACTGTCAGGAGCCTTTGAATGTTTGGCCAATGCTTTGCACGTGGGAGGAAACCAGAGTTTCTAGAGAAAGCCCACTCATACAAGGAAATAAGCAGCCTGCTTGATGTACTTCCACCTCCCAGCCACCTGGCAGCCTGGCAGTCACTTGGCAGCCCGGGGTTTCACAGCATAAGGTAATAACTGCACCATTCACCAACCCCCACCGTTTTCTGTAAGAACGCTTGTGTCATTGATGCATTGCACAGGATACTAATTTAATGCTGAGTCAACCTAGGAGCGGCCTGCACCTGTGCCTCCTGAGACAACCCACGCTAAAGCTGCACATACCTACAAACAATAGCCCATGAACCCAACAAGATCACAGGAATATATGATTGTAAACAAAAAATGACACAATTGTCCTGTATTTATAGAATGTGTCTCTCTACTCAGTGTCAGAGTGTCTTTGCTGTGGCCCTGAACCTTTGATACAAATTCCATACTTCTATGGTGGGGGGCTAATTTCCAAATAGGATGGCCACTATTGCCTTACTGCAAGTCGGTACTCATTGGGATGAAGCGCTGGATTGACCACCGTCCAGACTAATGACTCTCAACCCTTCCGATTGCAGTGGAGTGCTGTATGTTTGCATGTTGAACTTCTTTTGCAACGTACGTAGCTCACCGTGCTAATCGGAGGTGCGGGGGAAGAACAACAAACTAAATGCACAAGAAGTACTATGCCAGCAGCACCATCTGACTTTTCCATTTCTATGCAGTATTGCATTGCTGCAGATGTCATCGTTTATCTGAAGTATTTCAGCAACCCTATCAATTAAATCGCTTTTAAAATATGCTCAAAATAGGTATTGACGTATTGAGAGAATATACAGGGTGATCATGGGGTATTATCCGTAATAAAACCTATATATAACTATACAGCAGCTTGAGCCAGGTTGATTCAACTATATACGCACACGCTTGGCGGTATTCAGGAGATATTATGGTGTGAGTTTCATTCCTATAAATCTTTACAAATTTTATCAAGATTTGAGACTTCCAGGTCTCTGCCACCATCTCAGGTGGGATTGTTTCAAACGGTTCCATTGCTGTGCTGTTAAGGGTCACTCAAGTGTAAAAAAATAAACTTAAGTCTTAAAGGAATATCTTGTCAACATTTCAAAGACGCAGTTCAAGCTTTTATCAAACCATAATCATTTAATAATGTTCTGTATACTACCTTAATGGACACCCTGGAGAGTAGACAGAATATGATACGATTTGGACTTATATGGAATCTAAATGAAATCGCATCTTGAAATGCTGTTTAGATCATAGTCGACTCGTGTCCTTCAGATGGCAATTGCAGACTTTCCACTCCTCTTTTTAACAGTTGGTCGATTTTTCCTACTGCTCGTTATATCAACATTAATTTATGATGACACTTAATTGGTAATAATTTCCACTTTCAGGCACAAATCACCCTCCTCAGTCTCTATATGTACAAAGGCCATAAATCACAAATACATGTATTGCTATCGTATAGATATTTAATGAATATGCCTACCGCGATGGAGATGGTTTGGTTCATTCTTTAACCTTGAGTGCTGCCTCAACACAACAATGACCACAGATCTTGAATTGATAACAGGCAGCGCTGCATATACGTTATGCAAATGAATGCAAATTCTCTTTACTTTTTTGTTTACTGCAGATTTAATTCATTATACAAAAATAGCCTCATGTAACTTGCACATTAAGCTCATTGATTAGGCTCAGCAACCTCAGGTAAAAAGTGTGACAGGGGAATAACCTAGTGTTAAAAAACACCATTGCTATTTTTAGGGTGTTTGATTTGCTTGGCTGGTTAACCCTGAGTTATCCACCTGGAGTTATCCACTCATATTCTTCTGAGAACTAGTCTCCAATCAGCGGATTTCAAGATCACATCCCAGTTAGAGCTCAACACAGCTCATCATCTTTTCAAGATCAATACAATTTGTACACAATAATTATTTTAACGAGTAAATAATGAACAAAAAAACCGAATAAATAAACAAATAACCGGTGAGGCTATCAAATTGGACATTTATGAATAAAAGTCAAAGTGCCTCCTTGTGCTGAAATGAGGATTCCACAGTCATGTGGTGAGGGCTTACAGCCTATCTAATCACTGTGGACTTCCTACAGATGAACTACTGATGACTTATCAACTCTAGGGGGACACTGCATCAAACCCAGACCCGGAATTTAACTCACAAGCTCCAACCGCAGCGCCACCCGGCTGAGTAGACCACATTTAGAGTGCTGACATTACTGCACTCAATATGTTCTACTTCTGTTAAAGGGGCAGCCGCTGTCATAACATAAATTATTTAACATTCGTTAACCCTTCATTGCTCTATTACCATGAATCTGTGTAGGCACAAAATGCTCCCAGTGGCATATAGTGGCTCACCATAGATCCTAATGCTTGTGATCAACGGATGTTGCCCAGTTTTAAAGCCACCCTAAATTATTTAGGAGTTAAATTACACAAGCTTTCCTAGGTTTATTGCCATTTGGAGATAATGTACAAGCTTCATAAAGCCACACCAAGCACCGTAATGAGGATGAAATGAAACAGCGTGAGTGTTCAATAGTGCAGGCTTGCTGAAAAAAGCGATCTGCAAACAATATTTTAAATGTTTATGTTTCATGGCAATAAGAACAATATGTCGACAGTAATGAAGACATGTGTTCCCAGGCTTTTTTACATCTATATAGCAGTATTGAGAGAGATACTTTTGGAAAATAATTATCGGTCTATGATTAGTGACTAATTTATGTTTTGGAAGTAATGTAATGTTATTCCTTACATGAAAAATTATTGAATCTTTTTTTATTAGTTTCATGATTGCTTTCTAGTAATTAACATATTATATTGTAATGAAAGCACTATGGTGTCTGTAATGAAAAATATCCACTTGGTCAGGCAATCAATGGAGAATTTAGCAATTTGATTTCCCATATCAACAAGAGACACTTTTAATTAAATTTGTACATGTACATGGAGCCAAAAGAATACTTTTTTTGTGATGAATTTATTTATGTATTTACAACTACATGCACACCCAATGCATATGTGTTGTGACGGCTTCATGTAAATGCCGTCTCATTGCCGAGCATACTTTAATTGTATTCAGGGCATGACGAAGGTTAATCAGTCTACGTTTGACAGGTGTGTTGGGCATTGCTCATCTCGGTTTGCAGCCCAAAGCATGGGGCGGACATTTCCACATTTCCATGGTAGGGATCAATCTCTTCATAAAGCAACTACTTCCATAATATAGGTTTTTTTTGGGTTAGATCGCGTAAATATATAATTGTGTCGTGAAAATCCGCCACTGCTCGACACAGCCAAATAGTAAAGGTTGTCACGTAAACAGAACGTGGCCAATTCGTCACTAGTACAGCACACCGGTGTGTTCCAGAGCCAAGCCACAACATTTACAATCTGAGTACGTCTCGCCAGAAGGTGTGTACAGGATTAACTGCACGTGTGGTAAATGATATGTTGGGCAAACAGGACGAATGATCAGCACGAGACTCAAAGAACATCATAGAAATATTAAATAATCCCAAATACAACTGTCAGCAGTAGCAGAACACGCGTGCCATCAAGGACACTCAATTTATTTTGATAATGTTGAAGTTCTGTGCAATACTAGCTACTACTGGCCAAGACTAATTAGAGAATCTATCGAAATTAAAAGCGAAAAATCCAATAATTCATTATTTAAATGCAGGCCGATAAAGGGCAGCATACTTCAATAGGGATTACCGTTGGTACGGCTGTAGCGAGTCCAACCGAGTCGCAGACGTTATCTTGGGAGCAACACTATTTATTCACACAACAGCACGAACATAACACAACCTACGCTCGGGTCTCGAATTCTCATCTAACTACGCTACGGCAGAACTAGACACGGTTCGCTATACTGGTCCGGACCACAAGCTGGGTCCCTGACCGCGTGGCAAGAGGCTGCTTCTCCTCGACGTGGATCTTCGAACCCCAACACTTGAAGAACCCCGAGCTCCTCATGGAGCTCTCGTTATATGCTTCCGGGCTGGGGCTGGCTCCGCCCTTAGCCCCGCCCACCTTCCAGGCTTCTCGAGCTCCTTCTCGAATGTTCCCAAGAGCTCTTCGGGACCACGTGACCGCCCCTTGGCCCCCGTCCACCGGTGGCCCCCCTCCAGTATCGTCCGGTCACGTGACAACAGGTCAGCCAGAGTATCATGCCCCAGAGTAACCCTGGCTGGCTGATGCTCACTCTCGCTCCCTCACTGGGAGCCGGCACCGCACACTGCTCGCAGTTCCTCTGTGATAACCAGCGCTCACCCAACCACCGCTAGAGTTGGTACTGCAGCCCGCAACCCAGGCTGCCCGCAATGACAACATTTCCGGCCGTGACTTCGCAAGTCTCGGCACCACACAGTGACAAGTACAGTCACTACACGGCTATTTTCATGACCACAATAGACAGGTCGGACAAAATCAAAGGGCTTGCATAATGCACATGCATAATGTACGTTGACTCAGTAATCCCCCCCACTTTGCACAAGAGCGCAGAAGCGTGGTCACCACATCTATGCTTCTATAAAAGGAACGAAACAGTTAGCCTGATGAAGCTAGTTGTAATTACTGGAAAAACATCGTACTCAGATTGTAAATGTTGTGTCTTGGCTCTCCAACACACTGGTGTGCTGTACTCGTGACGAATTGGCATGTTTTGTTTACGTGACAAACCTTTACTAGTTGGCTGTGTCGGGTGGTGGCGGGTTTTAACGACACATTTATATATTTACGCAATTTAACCCAAAAAACTTCTATTATAAATGATATTGGTCGCGAAAGCCTATGTGTTAAACAAAGCAACTACTGTTGATCTCCCACAAAATACACCCTGGATGAGGATACTGTAATGATTATTGGGTAAGTCGACCTCCACCTGAAATTCTGAACTCCAATTGTCATACACATTCTAAAGTTCCTTCAACAAATGTTGCCTGTTAACAAATCCTGTTCTGGCATTGTGCCACTTGCCAACTGAATATGTTTGGCTAGATTCATACAACGATGAAACGGCCAAAAATATACCACGTAGGTGATGTTTCCAGTTGTAGATGAATAAATTGGCACATTCACCAAAAAGTGGATCAGGCCCATAATAATGAACAAAACAGTGTTAAATGTGTGCTTAGGCATGTAAGCAAACACATACGCATTTCGAGAATCGGTGCAGCAAAGTGGGGGGGTAATATATTGACAAAATTTGGGCCTATAGGAGGTTTCAAAGTCCAACTTCTTTAATGAACCGTAAGCTATTGTTATTATGTGGAGGAACACATTTGTGCTGGTGTTTATGATGCAAGCGTAGTGGGTTAAACTGAGTCGCAGACATAGTCTTTGGAGGCAGCGCTTTTTATTTAGTTCCAACACACAACTTCCCCTTAACAGCATAACAACATCGGGTTGTGACCACCCAGCTAACTACACTAGTTACCACGTAACTCTTACTACAGACCCGGGACCAACAACATCTGCCCAGATCCACGTTCTGGAAGAATCGTAGAATGGAGATTGTAGACGAAGGGTTGCTTCCCGGGATGAACCAACCCCGGTCCCTCTCGGGACCCAGCTTATATTCTCTGTAGCATGGCCGGCTCCGCCCTTGGCCACGTCCACCTTCCAAAACCCTCGGGAAGGACCTGGGTCCCAATCACATGACCTCCTTTATCCCCCTCTTGGGGCCCCTCTGTCAACTTAACCGATCACGTGTCCTCCCGGGTCAACCAGAGTGCCATGGCCTCACATGATCACATCGTGTTATGTGGGGCCGCAACTGCATTTCCAGCATGGTTGTTCTGCCTCACGGCAGGTGTTGTGCTCCGTGGGAGGAGTGGGGGTGTGAGTACATAGGAATTTCCTGTTTTGAGGTTGAGTTTGGTCACGTGAACAGGAAGTTACGATTTTACAGCCTTTCAGCCACGAGGCTGGGAGTCCGCCATTACACAGAGTTCAAGATGGTGGCACACATCGAGTCCCAGTGAAGCCAGCTGTAATTGTACATTGTGGGACTTTAAGAAGCATTGTCTGTAAGTTCGTTTATGTTCTTGTAACAGTGGGGATGCTGTTAGAATGTTAGAATGACCCTTGTAATGCTGTAAATTCCTTTATAATGCTGTTAAATTGTTATGATAAATATGAGGCCTAGTTAACAATGAAGCCTGCAACTTTCCTTATTGTGAATGTTACTTGTAATTTAATAAGTCGAGTCAAACTTGTACCCAAGTAACTATATTGCGATCTTGAGAGCAAGGACGACGAAATATCTCATCCACAATTTAGTGTTATGTGTAGTACTGTACATTTGGGGTGCAGTGTGATGATTACACGATGTGCCTTTATTTCACACAGTAGCTTATTCTCTTGTATAGCTATTTTTACTAATTTAGGTGCCTGGTCGATCCAGGATCTTTTGTCGAGTTCAGGTTATCTAAGGCAATGTTCTGGTGATGTAGTGTGCATTCATTGTATTGATAATACCAAGTATTAACATATGCTGTATTTGTGCTGTGTGTTTCCATCAGTTTTACCTCGTTCAATTAAATAAATTACGTTTGGAGTCTGATGTAAACCCTGGCTCTGAGGGTTTATTGGATGCGAGGTTAACTACTCGGATAGCGGTGCAACGCAGCGCACAGCGAGCCCGAGACAATGGTGCCATCCAGTGCTATTAGTCAACACACACCGTGCCCCTCTAGGACCGGTACTACACCCACAACCTGCTGATATCCAGCAATGTAACTACACAAGGAGACAGTATTACGAGGGTGAATGTTTTTCGTGACGCGTTCCCACGGGAAGGGAAAGGATATTGGAGGCTCTTTGAAGCAGGCAGTGCTAGCTCAAGCTATAAACAGAGGCTCCAGATCCCTCAAGGCAGTCAGCTAAGGAAATGAACAGGTCTGGCCACTGAGTGTCACGTGCCTGTGATAACAGACAATTTTTCACAATTTTAATGCGATTGAACGGAGCCTGCAAAGTGGTCGAATGTGGGTCATATTTTATTTTTACAAATAAGTAGATTTCTAACAATTTGGTTAATAAGCCTTTGAGCTCTCCGAAACGATGTTTTCCAGGAGGATTTGTACAATCAGGCAAATTATGGACTTGTTTTCCCTTTGATTTTCAACAGCAAAGCATGGCCTGCTTCACAAATGCTTCAAAATCGCCTCATGTTGTAGCAAGAGCCCTTCCGTGGTAGTTGGACTTGTTTCATGAGTGTCCTTGCTGAAATAAATATGGAGGAGTACTCATCTTAGTGGCCCTGAGCTTGTGGTGGAAATTCCACATTTCTATTCCAGAGGTCAGTTTGTTAAGACAAATTGTAATACAAATTTCTTTCTATTTTATCCAGCCAGGTGATATTGTGACGGAGTGCTCAACTTGCATTTGGAAGGGTCAGCAACATGCTTCATTAGAAGTACAGAAAGTAGGTTGCTAATTGCAGAGTTTAGGTCTTATTCTGTCCTGTGCATGACATACATCTTACACACACAAAATACAAAGCACACTGTCTAACATCCCAAGCAGGACCCCTTGAAAAGTAAACTTGAGACTGAGTGAGGATTTTACAATACAAGTTTTTTAAAAATATATATGTAAATTTACTTAAATTAGGTAATTTGAAATGTTATTCACTGTTTGTTGTGAATAACATCATCAGCACCCAGGATATATCCACTGCTGGATGAAAACATCCTCATGTCATCGCCATCCTTCAGGGACTTGTGATGCCACAATGCATCTCAATTATCTGCATTAGAGAATCTCAACAATCTGTCTCTTTTACTTGCCATTCTGTCACCAATCTTATCCAAAGGCTGCTGACCATTCTATGTAGTTGGGTGCTAGAATTTAGATAAAGCAGGCAAGGTATTGTTTAAACTGATTATATCCATGAATGTTTTGTTAAACAGAAAACAAATCAGTGACCCAGGCAGACTTAAAGCCGCTCATTCAAAACAAGCGACAACCCTGGATTTTGTTTATGGCCAAAACAGCGGTGACCCACAGTAAATCCACAAAAAAGCTCTTGGGAAGTGACCTTGCAATGAGCTATAAAGAGATAGACAGCTAAGTGGTGGCAAGGTCACCTCATTTACGTTCTTAAAGCACACACAAAATAGCACAATTGATTGTTTTAATGATCAATGATCAAGCGGGCTTTGATAGAGTGGAATTCACTAAATATGATAGGCAAAAATATATCTATCAAACTAACGACAAAGTGCCAACAATTGATTGTTTTCAACAAAATTAATGAACCAGGTCCAAAATGTTTAAATATTGTCTTTAAATGAATGTTATTTTTTGTTTACTGTCTCCTCTAGCGAGCATGGTTTGCCGCTCATCTCTATTGGCAGACATTAGCCAGTGGTGGAAATGTATAATTCTAATGATGGGGCCCAGTCTTTCATTAAGACCACTGCTGACTTCCCACAAAGTCGCACTCGTTTTTTTCAGGGATGAGCTGAAATGACACTTGCCTAGAATTCACAATTTTCTGAATGTGAGTCTAGTACTCCCCATTTGGTTACTGTATTAAAGACAAACGTGATATGCTCTGCATGCTACAAGTAGGGGTCTTATATGTCGGGTATAATCGGCACTTTTCAAGCGGGGTTGTGGGGTTACGCAGAACACTTCATGTACTTGAGACTATTTTACTGTTGGGCTGCAATTTGTCCAGAAGAAAGCTGTACAACAAGTGGGTTGCTGGTTTTGGAGATTACAAGATATTTCTCTGGATATTCTGATTTTCTTCTACATGAAAAACGCTTAAAAATCAATTGGCCACACATATCCAAAGGCAAGATCCTCCTGAAAAAAAGCTTTGAGGCTTTTCTTAATAAATGAAAGATATTGTTATTATAATAAATAACTTCTCTAAAATAAGGCAGCATATATATTGCATTGTATCATAGAAAAAGCCACCAGACAAATATGTAAGTTAATATAACATTTTCTATGAGTTTTAAAAAGCAAATGTGGCTTTGTATGTATCAATTGTGTACTCGTTTTAGAAATTGCATTTTATTGGTATAGCATCAGTTGGGCGGCAGTCTGAAAGGTTAGGAGTTCAAATCTCAATAAGCGATTTTCTCAGCTCATCATCCTCATGCGTTTAGGGAATAGTTTGTTCTATTTTTGATCTCAAACCACATCAAATCCAGCAGGTGGGTGCCTTGATTAGGACACTCAACCCACCAAAGTATAATGCTTTTTAAATACACACATTCCTATGCGCTTTTGAATGTAACAGTCAATTTTGCTTCTAGTGTGCAGAGCTAGATTACAGATGAAGGTCAAATTCAACCTCTTCAACCCTTTGCATATTTACTCCCTCGTTGCAAGCCTGATGACTGAATCCTCTGGTCTCTGTGAATACCCTGTTAAACAATGGGAACCTGTGTGTCAATAGTGTTTGGACAGTGCATATCAGAGATCCAATTCACGTGTGTTTTGAAGCTACAGCCTCTCATAGGATATGCAATCATAGTCCCTTGAATGTATTTTGTATTTTGAATATTAAACAGTATAACCTTTTTGTAATGAATGTAATTGTTTGTGGTGTAAAAAACTCACTGTATTTTGTTAACACCCAATCTGGGCACTATTTGCAGAGTTTTAGGAGCATTGCATTTGATGTTATTTTCATTGTCTCATAATTGTTACTGCAATTTTAATATCATCTGCCTTTCTGTTAAAAAATGTTGAACCATTTAGCAGTTCATTACACTGATATTTGCGGAGCAGTGATTTGATAGAGAAGAAAGGGCCTTCCGCGCTCTGATGATTAAAATCAAAGTGCCTCCCACACTCTGCTCAGATGAGCGTGGAACGACACTTGTCTCCATTTCTGGCTCTGAACCAATGGGCGAAATTTCGTATTGTGTAAGTCTCTCCGGACTACAACCACGAGTGGCTTCCCCTACAACATGGTACTCAATAATGATTATATGCATGAATTTGTATGCATATATACATTATTTGTTGTAAACACAAAGGGAAATGTTGAGTTATGAGGGCATTATTGGCAGATCCTATTATTCGTGTTTATCTATAGTCATTTTATTCACAAATGGTACTCCTCTTATCTATGTGACTATCCGCACATACGTGTGGGAAATATAAAGAATTTGCTGCGACCACTTGATACGAAGATAAAACATAGAATAGGCACGAGCAATAGATATTTTAGGTTTACTCATAATCTAGGGAGAGTAGATAATTGAAAGGCAGATAAGAGGAGTTTCACTGTACTGCACGTTTGTGTTTTAATGGTTAATATGAGTAATGGTGGCCACCCTGTAGGTGAACATCTGTGGGGACGTTGTATACCACCGATTTTCTTTGTGGAGAAAAAACCCACAAAAGACTTTCACGGGGCCAAGGCAATTGGTACCAACAATATGTGACAGACAATCTAGAAAGTGTGAAGTTAAAAGCTGAAAATATATTTTAAGTTTACTCGGAACCTTGGGTTTGTTATTAATAGTAGCCTAAGGACAGTGCATACATTATCAGAGTTGTGTTTTTTGTTTACATTCCGACCGCAGGTATTGTGGTCAATGCAAACATGACTCCTTGTAAAAAAGGTGTCAGTTTTGTTGCCAGATAAAAGTGTAAAAAAACAATTATCATATTTTGCTACTGGCAAAGGAGGTTCCAATGGTGTAAATGTCTAACCCGAGCTCTCATACTCTGATGGTGCATTGTCTTTGTGCGTTGTGCACCTTTTGGCGTCATCTGGTCCAACACCATGTGAGACTAGGCTCTAAGAAAAGCTGTCTCGGGTGTGGACCAATCAATTTCAAGGACAGTGCAGATGTAGGGGTGTTAGAGAGAGAGCCCGTTATGCATGGCAGCTTAGGGCAAACACACACAGTGGGCGGGGCTACGTGAGTGCACAGGGGAGGTGCTCTCTAAGACGTCCGCGCCAGGCACCCGGGGGGGCCCCACCCCTCAGCGGGGGGTTGGGTATAAAAGGGAATGTATCGGAGGGCTCGGGGTTCTTGTTAAGCTAACGAGTGAAGACTGAAGACGTCTTAGCTAGAGCCCTGGACTCCCCTGGTTCGCCGTCCTTATCATGGCCGAATAGGACCGAGCCAGCGGCGTGGTCCCGAGATCCAGAGCCGGTGCTCCTGTCAGCGCTGGTCTGGGACTCAGGGTACCGGGCCCGACTTACCAGTGTCGGGCCAGATAGCCTCCCCTAGCCCGTTAGAGGAGGACTACGAGGCAGGCTAGAAAGTAGCTAGCGCGTGTATCCCCAGCTAGCCGGATGAGGGGGCCGACACCCCCTCTAGAGTTGTATGCCACAACCGTGCTGTGTGTAATAAACCCGTGTGCCTCCAACTCCGGCGTCCAAGAGTCGTGAACTCTACTACATCTGGTGTCAGAAGTGGGGTCTACGAACATGGACACGCGCCGGACAGCTCGAGTCAGGGTACCGGAGGGGGAGGACACCGTTGCAGTCGGGGAGCCCGGGACGGCTGAAGAAAACACGGAGCAGTCGGGGTCGGATGCGTCCACACCGCAGCAACAGGAGAATGGGGAGCCGTCGACAGAGGGGCTGAGGGAGGCGCACGCTAAGCTGGCGGAGCTGCTGTACGCCGTTGCCGCCATGCTGGACCACATCACACAGCTGGGGGCTGCTGGACCGCCACGGGGCGACGGCAGCCGGCGACCACAGCGCCTTCCCGCCATTTCGACGGAGCACCACTTTGAAAATCCCGCCATCGCCGCAGCTGCTGTTGAGGGCGTGGCCGGGTTGAGCATCGAGTCCAACGGCGGGCATACAGTACCTGCCGCATCATCACCAACGGACGACACGTCACCACGGGTGCGACCGGCGATGCCATCAGTTGTTCGCGCCGAGGCAGAGCCGGGTGAGGGGGACGGGGGAGTGCGACCTTCCACGGCAGCCGCTGCGTTACATCAGCGACTACCTCCACTCAAAGAATTTGTGGGCGAGGAAGGCGACTGGGGCAGCTTCCAGCGGCGCTTCCTCGCTCACCAGGAAATGGCGCAGTGGACGGACGCCGAGGCTCTCCGCGCGCTGCCGGCACTCCTCGACAGCGACGCCCTCGCCACTCTAACATCGGCACCGAAGGAGAGGCGCTCCATGCTGCAGACGGCGATGCAGCTGCTGGCTGCAGTATACGGTCCGCCGTCGGACTGTCGCCAACTCTTTTACGATCGCCAGCGGGGGGCAAAGGAGTCGCCCCTGGCGTACCGCACAAGCCTCCTGGCACTGGCGAAGGCGGCCTTTCCACGGATGGACATCGAAGGGGTCGACACCATGGTTACGGAAAAGATACTCCTGCTGGCGGACGACCTGGATATCGTCATCGTCGCACAAGACGACGCGGAGATGTGCTCCCTCCAAGCGGCACGACTCCTCCACGCAAACCTGCTCGCGCAACGACGGAAGGCCAGCAAGGCGGCGAGCGGGCGTGCCGTGGCTGCAGCCACCCTCCCGGCGGAAGAGATTTGCGCCATCGACCATCAACGGCAGCAGGGAGCGGGAGTACGGGCGGACCGGGGCGGTTCGAGCCATCTCGACCATCCATCGTCGTCGCCAGCGCTCCCGCGCTGTTACAACTGCGGCATCCGGGGCCATGTCGCCTCGGGGTGCCGCTCTCCTCGGCAGCAGGGGGACGACACCTCGACGGGACGCCGGCCCTCTTCCCAAGCTCCATCATCATAACCCGGCGAGTCGCGGCACTCCCCATGTTTGGCCCACGCACACGCCCATCACACACTCAAACACCGCAGCGAATGGGGGGTCGATATCGCGCACCATCGCACCAACACGCACCACTCTGGGTACTCATATCGAACCCAGCCAGTGGTCCGTGTTGGCCCATCATGTTGTAGCCGCATCGTCGGGGTCGTCGGCCGTTGTGGGGCACATCGACGGGGTTGAGGTGCGCATCCTGGTCGATACGGGAGCATCGGCGACCATTATTTCGGAATTGATTTACAATATTCTTCCTGTCCAGAACCGTCCTTTGATGCCCGTTAACGTGCCATTCTATGCTGCGAATGGGGGCTCACTTGGCATCATTGGACAAATTCGAGCCCAAATTTGTGTCGGGGATATTAAATTGTCTGGGCCGATTTTTGTTTCCTCCTCGCTGGCGGTTCTGTGCCTGCTGGGGACGGACTTCCTGGCCAAAATGCCGATTAGGATATTAATCGACCAGGGATGCATTGAGCTCCCGTCGGGCCGACGCATGGCGTTTCTGCCATCCCCCGTTACGAGTCGGACGGCGTTCGCGACGGTGCCGGCGTTCGTAGATAGAACGGTGCGCGTTCCTCCGGGGGCACAAATGTTGATTCCTTTGAAACTTCGGCGGCCCTTCGCTAAGGGCATTGGGGCCCAGGGGGTTCTGCTGGGGCCATCTAGGGCCAGGGTTAGTGGACCTCATTTACTTCCGGCCCAGACCATAGTAAGAGGGGACGGAGACCCCTTCATCGCGGTCCTCAATGTGGGCTCGCAGACGGTGGTGGTGCTCACGCAACGCCGGTGCCCTATGAGGAACCCGTCGCGAATCACGTGAGCGCTGTCTCTGCGCCGCGACCACATTCGGACAGCGATGAAGGGTGGCTCGAGGCGCTTTGTGCGGGATCGACGGACATCTCAAATTCAGAGCGTCACCAACTTAAAGCACTACTGCGGGAATTTTCCGACGTTTTCAGTCGGGACAAATACGATTTGGGCTGCACCCATCTGCTGCGTCACCATATTGATACGGGTGACAGCGCGCCGATACGCCAGAATCCTTTTCAGTTAAGTCCCGCCGAAAAGGACCATGTCAAATCGGCTGTTGATGACATGTTAGCCGCCGACATCATTTCTCCTTCCACCAGCCCTTGGGGAGCGCCGATCGTCCTAGTTAAGAAACAGGACGGCTCGTTGCGGTTTTGCGTTGATTTTCGGCGCCTTAACAAAATTTCGGTGGCCGACGCATACCCGCTCCCACGGATGGACGAATCGCTTGACGCCTTGGCGTGAGCGCGATTCTTCTCCACATTGGATTTACTTTCGGGATTCTGGCAGCTTCCTCTGGACGATGATTCAAAGCCTAAAACTGCTTTCTGTACACCGCACGGCCTGTTCCAATTCAACCGGTTGCCGATGGGACTCCACTCAGCGCCGGCAACTTTCCAGCGTTTGATGGAATTAGTTTTGGCTGGATTGCAATGGGACTCGTGCTTGATTTATTTGGATGACCTTATCGTCTTTGGTAAAACATTTGACGAACATCTCCAGAGGTTGCGGGCGGTTTTCCAAAAGATGCGGGCTGCTAATTTGAAATTCAAACCCCAAAAATGTCATCTATTACGCGAATCGGTGCGTTATTTGGGACACATTGTGGGACGCTCAGGTATTGCTACCGATCCCGCCAAAACGCAGTGCGTCAGCTCCTGGCTGACTCCCACCTCGGTGGGGGAGGTCAGGAGTTTAATTGGCTTCGCGTCCTATTACCGACGGTTTGTCGCGGATTTTGCGACGATTGCGAAACCCCTACATGCTTTAACGTCAAAAGGGGTTCGGTTCCACTGGGGACAGGAGGAGGAGGCTGCTTTCCGCTCCCTTCAGGACGCTCTGGTGAAAGCTCCTCCCTTGGTTTACCCCGATTTTTCTAAGCCCTTTTTGCTTGACACCGATGCGAGCAACACGGGTATTGGGGGCGTGCTTTCCCAGGTGGTTGACGGCGTGGAACGGGTGGTCGCGAACAGTAGTCGGGTGTTGTCTCCTGTGGAGCAGAGATATTGTGTCACCCGTCGGGAACTGTTGGCAATTGTCTATTTCATCCAACAGTATCGCCCATATCTGTACGGTCGGCATTTCACCGTCCGCACAGATCATGCGGCACTACAGTACGCCCTGCGAGTTCAACAACCATCGGGACAATTGTCTCGATGGTTGGAGATTCTCCAGGACTTTGATTTTGAAACCACCTACCGTAAGGGCGTTCGCCACACCAATGCGGATGCTCTGTCGCGCATGCCAACCACCTCCGAATGTGCATGCCTCCTGGGGTCTGGACGTTGCAGGCCTCCGGGGGACATATCGGTTCCGGTCTTGGCGGCCGCCGACGATGACGAAACATTGATTACTAATTCGATCGCACAACAGGGAAAAGATTCCCTGTTGGGGTTGCCCGTCACTGAATGGGGGCGCCTCCAGATGGAGGATACCTCCCTCCTCGGGTGGCGTCGTCGCGTCGGCGGTGCTGGGCGGGGGAGGGGTGGTGCCAACGCATGGGAAATGGTGCAAGGTCTGCTGATGCATTGGGACGGGAAATCCCATCGACACCGGCTGGTGGTCCCTTCTGGGTTGCGGGGCAAGGTGGTGTGGGCCGCTCACGAGCGCCTCCTACACCTGGGGACCCAAAAGACCCTCGCCTTGCTACAACTTGATTTTTTTTGGCCAGGCATGACGAGGGATGTCGGGGATTTATTGGGGTCATGCCCTCGGTGCGCGCAACGAAAACCGCCGGCACGGGAGTCTAACCCACCCTTGCAATCAATCAAAGTGTCCAGAATAAATGAGCTTGTCGTGCTGGATATTTTGGGCCCATTCCCCGCCACCCCCAGGGGCAATAGATATTTGTTGACTGGTGTGGAGTATTTTACGCGCTGGCCTATGGCCTGGCCCCTTGCCAACCAGTCGGCATCAGCCATCGTGGAGGCCTTTGTTCAGGGATATGTCCTGGACAAAGGTGCTCCGGAGCGGCTGCTGACCGACCAGGGCAGAAATTTTTTCGGCAAACTACTCTAACAAGTCTGTGAGCTCCTGGGCACGAAGAAAATTCGTACCTCCCCGTATCACCCGCAAACTGACGGGATGGTCGAGCGTCTGCATCGCACCATCACGTCAATGTTGTCACAGCAGGTTTCGGACTCACAGACCGATTGGGACCTGCAAATTCAAGGGGTCTTGGCGGCATACCGAATGGCCCCCCATGCAGCTACGGGATTTTCCCCCTTCTACCTCATGTATGGCCGCGAACCTGACCCGCCTGTTCGTGCCCAGCTGCAGATCCCCGCGCCGCAGGGAAAAACTAAATTGGCTGACCATGTAAAATTTAATCTGGCCAAATTAACAGAGGCACAGGATGCTGCCATGCAAAACTCTAACCTCCGTCAGAAAGCTAATGAGCGGCTCAGACTGGGTCGGGCGCACATGCTGCAGTGGAAGCCGGGGGACAAGGCATGGCTGCACTGTCCCCAGGTGCCACTTGCAACCTCCTCTAAGCTGGTGCGACCGTGGCGGGGCCCTGTGGAGGTGGTCGAGGTTTTGCGGCCGCAGTGCGTGCGCATCAAATGGGGGAAGCGGCGGTGGTTCGTGCACCCCTCTAGATTAAAACCCTTCGTTGCGGTACACATCCCCACTTCACACACGCGTGGCCAAACATGTGGGGGGTCGACCGACTCACTGGGTCCGTCTCCGTCGCTCTCATCTAATGCCTTGCCGGCTGTGCCACCTCCAGGTGCATCAGGAGTGACGGGCTCACGCCCGATCACCCCTCCTGGGGAGGCCAAGGGTCAAGCGGCGTCGGATGAGGACTCACTCCAAGACGGACAGTTGCCACCTGACGGTCCGCCACCCGGGGTTACCCGTGTGAGGGGCCCGCTGCAAGGACGCGCGCTAAAATGCGCAGACTGTTGTGAGGCCGGAAGAGGTGTACATAGGTTGTGTTCATTGTGTGTTGTGTGTGTGGTGTGTTCCCTGCTCATTGGATGTACATATGTTGGGTTCGCCATGTGTTGTGTGTGTGGTGGATTCCCTGCAAATTGTATATCGGCTGTTTTTACGGAATTCGTATTTATTCGGGGGGGGGGGGTGCGTCGGGTTGTTTCTCTTCTCGCTGTTGCGTTCTTGTTGTGTTCTTGTTGTTGTTCTTGTTATTGTTGAAAAATAGTGAGGCACACGCGCGTTCAGGGGGTAAATGCGCTTTTATTGTCGTTTTTTTTTGTGTGTTGGCAGCCGGGACGGCTGCAAGCTATGCGGGGGGGGGGGGGGGTGATGTAGGGGTGTTAGAGAGAGAGCCCGTTATGCATGGCAGCTTAGGGCAAACAAACACAGTGGGCGGGGCTACGTGAGTGCACAGGGGAGGTGCTCTCTACGACGTCCGCGCCAGGCACCCGGGGGGGCCCCACCCCTCAGCGGGGGGTTGGGTATAAAAGGGAATGTATCGGAGGGCTCGGGGTTCTTGTTAAGCTAACCAGTGAAGACTGAAGACGTCTTAGCTAGAGCCCTGGACTCCCCTGGTTCGCCGTCCTTATCAGGGCCGAACAGGACCGAGCCAGCGGCGTGGTCCCGAGATCCAGAGCCGGTGCTCCTGTCAGCGCTGGTCTGGGACTCAGGGTACCGGGCCCGACTTACCAGTGTCGGGCCAGATAGCCTCCCCTAGCCCGTTAGAGGAGGACTAGGAGGCAGGCTAGAAAGTAGCTAGCGCGTGTATCCCCAGCTAGCCGGGTGAGGGGGGCGACACCCCCTCTAGAGTTGTATGCCACAACCGTGCTGTGTGTAATAAACCCGTGTGCCTCCAACTCCGGCGTCCAAGAGTCGTGAACTCTACTACACATACATTATCAGAGTTGTGTTTTTTGTTTGCATTCCGACCACAGGTATTGCGGTCAATGCAAACATGACTCCTTGTAAAAAAGGTGTCAGTTTTGTTGCCAGATAAAAGGGTAACAAAAACAATTATCAGTAGCCTAGAAGTTGATGTTATAGTGTTAGTATATATCATGACAAGGTTGTGATGACTTTGTGAAGATTAATTGTTCATATTGATAAAGTGTACATAAAAAATA
The DNA here is from genome assembly GCF_964198595.1 of Lampetra fluviatilis. NCBI lineage: Eukaryota > Metazoa > Chordata > Hyperoartia > Petromyzontiformes > Petromyzontidae > Lampetra > Lampetra fluviatilis. Next base: position 21,609,472 of record NC_136275.1, on the reverse strand, counting down.
TTATATATGAATATATATTTTGCTCATGGTTGCATGTGGAGAATGCCAGAAATGTTACGGCAGGATAAGGTCAGAAACTTGTAAGTTTGGACTAGAACATGGCTACAAAGCGTTATAATTCATAAGAGTAGAAGCGAGTTTGGCGTGCATACAGGATGGAGGTGAAGAAGGTTGCTGATGCCATGTTCTGGTGACAACTTAAAAATGTTCCGGCCCAGTTTGTGAACTAGTTGGGCAATTCGGTTGGGCCTGGATTCGCTTGACAAGCTTTGCTTGTGCTAAACCATTTGCAACTCAGTCCACTTGTAGTGGGCCGCGTTGCTCACCTTGCTGAGGCTGCGGGAACTAGGCTGCTCATGGAAGAAGGCGTGACATTGCAGGGTCAAAGCGTCTTCTCACGTAAGTCAATGTCAGTGGTATGTTATTTTAATGGAAAAACATGCACAGCCGAAAATTGCACAAGTAAACACATTTCAAATATGTGACAGTATAGCGTAACCCAAGTGTATGTTCAACGTTGCTAATATAATATTTTGGTCGTTTCCATCCAGCCACGGAGAGAAGAGAGGGGGACGGGGTAGGGGAATGATGGAGGGTGGAGCGGGAGGGACCAATGTCACAAAGCCACACGGCTCCATAATTGTTTAGGGTCTGATTTCGAATGGCCGTGGAAATATAGCATAAGACACATGGAGAGAGGCATTGGAATGGGCTCCCAACTGATCAGTGACCTAGAGCAAGACGTAAATAGAGATTGGTGGTAGCGTACACCTGCAATCCAGCACTGTGGAGGTGAGGGTTGCTGGATCGTACAAATGAGGTGAATCCCCATTCCCGTGGTTCCAAAGTGCCATACCTTGGCTCACCAGACAATACAGAAAATGAACTAACCGCCATTTGTTTAGGAATAGAGTGTTTTCCCCTTGCACACGTGGGGTTTCTCCAGGTGATCCAATTTTCTTTCACTTGTATAAGCACTCATTTATTGGCTGTAAAAAAATGTTAAAGTAAAACACCAAAGCAGGACCCTCCTAAGAAAGAGTCCGACAACTCAGTGTGGCTTTCCTGGATAAATAAGTAAATGATGTATTATTATTAATAGATGATGTGACACTCTAAGAGAAGATATTGGATGTTGGGCATCGACTATGTAACAGTTGTGAGATCTAGCAGGAAAAAAGAAGTGATGGCAAGGTGTGATTCCATAAATCGTGTCAACCATGATGACATTGTGCTTACAGCAGGGAGCACTGCACACCTCCACTCCCTCACTCGTATAAAATAGCAAATGAAAGGGCCAGATAATACGAGAGCACGACATGGGCACCATTGTAGTATCTATAGATGATGCAATATGAAACCAAATTTTCATGTCGGATTGTAGCATGGGGGTAAAACCCACACGCCCTAATCACCGATCGCACTTGCATGTCAACATTAGTCTGTATGAAGTCACGCATGTGTTCACAAATGCTGGACAATTTTGCTGTTAATTATACTGCTATTTGCGGAGCGGTGATTTGGTGGAGGAAGGACCTTCCACACGCTTATGATCAACATCAAAGTGCCTCCCACACTCCCTGCTCAGATGATCGTGGAGCGACATTTGTCTCCATTTCTGTCCCAGAACCAATGGGGGAAATTCCACATTATCCAATTTTCTCCAAAGTACAATCCATAACATTGTACTAATTTTATCAACCCCACGAAAGTAGACTTAGTCAATACTTTACTGGGATTTGAACTCACAACATTCCTATTGGAAGTCTAGTGTTCCCACTGCTCTAAACCACCCATCAATGTGGTGTCACGAAACACTTCAATTATTCCCTTGTCAGTCATCACATTGCATACACACACACATGGCACCTCGGGCTTCGGGCAGGCACCAAACATATGGCAGTTTGTAAATGGCATGTTCACACACGCCCTGGCCTTCAGTGTCACAGCCTATGCCGTTTGATTGACGTATACAACAACAAATAATAATAAACACATCATGATGATGGCAGGGGTTTATTATAAAATTCACTCTCGGAGTACAGTACATATTCTGAAGCATTGAAATGCATATTTACAGTACAGTACACGTTGGATGGAAGATAGTTATGTAATCCATGTAAAAACCGTCAGTATATAAAGAGTTAGCAAACTCATATTAAAATCAATTAAATTTGTACATCTTTGAGAATAGGTTTTCTCCTTTTTTCTGGAAACAAAACAGGTGTTAAGATGTTAAAACACCAAACTGAAACCATTTACAAGGAATCATGTCTGCATTAACCACTATACGTTGGCGTCCTCTGGTCTAAGTCCGTTTGAGACTAGGCTCGAAATAAAGCTGTCTCTGGTGTGGTGGACCAATCAGTTTCAAATACAATGCATATATTATCAGAGTATGTTTTTTTTGCATTCTGACCGCAAGTATTGTACTGGCAAAGGAGGTCCCATGATATTTGACATCTTTATTTATGTTAACATGTAACAACTTTAAATTAGTTTACATTTATTTATTAGATGGAATAATTATCACCGCATATTAAGATTCTACACTTAATTGATTTTACAGGAAAACAATTCCCATACATATTGTGTATCTTTATATTAGGATTTATGTGCTGAATTAATGTTATTATTTTGTACTTCAGATCTCCCTTTCAAAAGATAATTGTTGTTTCAATGTACTCTCATCTGGTTCTAAATCATGGCCACTCGAATGTTATTGTGAAATCGCATCATGAAGCGTTACACAATTATTCATGAAACATCAACACAATGGACGTAAAATATATACATGCATATACATCATTCTTGCTCGGGCTGTCTTATAGGTGGACTGGTGTCCTGCCATTGCAATGTGGAGATTTCACCACTGGCTCAGGATCGCCAATGGAAATGAGAACCGCCTAATACTGCTTTTCAGCAAGTGGCTACATTGGCCTTTTGACACTCGTGTTATGATTAAGGGCTTTTGCATGTATTGGTACAGTGAGCACATGCCTATGCATGTGTTTGTGTGTGCATGTCTGGTTTTTTAATGGAGAATGATGATCCCGTGGTGTGTATTCTGCACGACAGAGCTGGGCAGCTTGGATTCCATCCCCGGCCATGCACAGTATCAGTGGTACGCGAACATATTTAACCCATCGAGGACCTTCCATAGGTCATCTTAGCCTAAAATAAGTATGTTGTGTAATGTGTGGTTGAGAGTACTGGGGAAACAGAGGCGATCGGTCGTGTGGGTCCTGGCCACACAATCCCCCTTGTGTGCCCTGCCAGCCATAATAGGCACTCGCTAACAGCACTTGCCCCTGTGGTCTTTAAGAATGAATGGGATATCGTTTGTCTTTGTGTTAATTTTAACTGGTCCCATAATTAGGCTGCAGCGTGCTTTTGCTGTAAATGACATAGGGTGGCGTGCTGTGTCACCATGGCTACTGGGAGAGGTGCGTCATCAGTAACCTCTCAGCGAGAGGGCAGCTGCCACAGCTCAGACTCCCTGGGGGACACAGAGGTCTCTGCGCGCATTGCCAACCTGTTCCGTGTGGTTTTTTTTAGGAAATGTCCCTGTTCGCTAACGGTGGATAAAAATTAGACCCACTTTGTGGGAAGTCAAGAGTGGATTGAGTGCTCTTCTGGAGAGACTGCCTTCCTCTGGGATTGGTCGAATTTATATATTTTGGCTAAGGGGCCATTCGTGGTGATAAACACTGCCCAATGCTAATATCCTGTGTGCCTATCTGTGTGTGTCTCTCTGTTTGTCTCGGTGTGGGTCTCTCTCTGCTTGTGTGTCTGGATGTGTGTCTCCGTATCTATGTTTTGTCTCTCTCTCAAATTTAGCAATCTTTGGAAGAACGTAATCAACCAGGTGGGGTGTTGACTGTTGTGTTGGCCGACTCTCTGTGTTGTATTGCATTATATTTCCAAGTTTACTATGTTTGTTTTCTCATTCATTTGTAACTGATGGTTGCTTGTGTTGCAATCGAAAGGTCGTATTCTATTATTATTATTGAATTTCTTTCTACGTGACTTTACCGAAAGAACCAAAGAATGCGAATATCAATATGGAGACACGTTGAGTTGTCCATGGCATCAACTAATTTGTTCCTACGTTAATACATGTATATAACACTAATATTAATTTGATACCAGGTACAGAACGAATATCACGCACGTTAAAGTACAACATTTATTTGGAGAGGCTCTTCAATAACACACATATTTACAGTTTGTTACTGAACAATCAATTAACCTCAAATGTTTTTACTTTGACACTCAATGCACGTCTTAAACAATCGTTCACTGCCTCTTGCTTTGAAATAAATTCACCTCAAAGACTCCTCGTACATTCCAGTTCAAACAATACAGCTGCCCTCTGTATAAACAATGATAATAATTAAAGTACGTAGCTTTGCTTTCAATTAGTATATATTTTTATAGGGGCTTTGCACCCTGCCATAAAAAAATGTATTTATACCATTGACTCGGGGCTATCATGGAAATGTGCAGAGCTATGTTGTTTATTTGAGTGAAGATATACTTTGGCTTTTTTCTATTTCTCTAGATCAGTGGTTCTTAACCTTTACTGCAGTCTTGCACCACTTTGGTTCTCAACCGTTAAAATGTGTATAATGTTAATAAATACATAGGTTGGATGGTACAAAGTAGTTGTACTTACTGAGGCATATGAGAAAATGGAACTGACGCTTATTATTTCAAATACTAAGGTCCTCCATCAACCAGTTTTCAATGAGCAGTCCCCAGCACCGACAATCTACATCCACAGTGAGACTGCAACAATGTTGAGCATTTCCCATAACTCGGAAGCCTTCTTTCTCAGAATGCTGACATCGACAAATACATCTAAAAAAGTCTGAAATGTTCAAGTGTAGCTTTCGGTCGGCTGAGGAAAAGGGTGTTTGATGGAACGTGACATCAGGTCCAAAACTAAGATCAAGGTTTATAAAGCAGTCATAATCTCTACCTTACTATACAAAGCTGAGATGTGGGTAACATATAGGAGATATCTCAAAGTGCGAGAGAAGTATAATCATCGCTGCCTGCAGAATATCCTTAAAATCAGGTGGGAAGACAGACGCATTAACATCAGCGTCCTCTCGCAAACAAACACCACGAGCATGGAGGCCATGATCATGCGACATCAGCTTCGCTGGGCCGGCCACGTCGTCCATATGCCCAACTCCAGACTCCCAGAGCAAGTCTTGTACACCCAGCTTAGTCGGGGTGTGCGTTCAAGAGGCAGACAGAGAAAGCGCTTCAAGGATGTTCTCAAGGCCAACGTGAAGAAGTGCTCCATCGACACCAACTCATGGGAGACTTTTGCCCAGGATCACCTCAGATGGAGACAGAGAGTCTATTTCAAGGATCTCAACATTTTGAAACTCAACAGCAGAAACAGTAAGAGGAAAAGCAGGAACGACATAAACAGCACGCTGCAGCCCGGCTTAATACTGCTGTCGCACCCAGCACTTTCTCTGGACACGTGTGCCCGAGCTGCGGCAGAATCTGTCGATCTTAGATTGGTCTCTTCAGCCATCTTCGGATCCACAGATAATCCAACTTTTCTATGGAAGACAATCATACTCGATTGCGAGGGATAGCCTATGATGATAATGATGACTTACGTGCCGGTGCTTAAAGTGTGTTTAGATGTTTTACCTTCTAAAAGAATCTGCCATGTCTCGCACCCCCGGAAAGGGCATCTCGCACCATTAAGGGGTGTGTGCAGTGGCGTCACTAGGGGGGTGCGAGGGGTGCGGACCGCACCGGGTGACACCATCAGAGGTGGTGACACCAAAATGACTGTCTATAACATTTTTGTGCAGCGTTTCAGCAGAAAAAAAATTCATTAAAAATATCCCTGTAGTTAGTTATAACAACCAAAAACATTTTTCGTAAGCTCGGCTTACATGTGCTGTATGAATATACCTACAAGGCTAAAACTCTGTGCTAATTTACTTTTTGAACCTTCTTAATGCGCTCCGGTCAGAGCTGTCATTACCCAACTACAATGACGCTTCGAGTCACGTGGTTTCGTCTGCATGAGCTACAAGCACGCACTGTTGTTTTCGTCGCTGCTGGCGTTTTTATAGTCGCTGATTTTGTCATTTTCTGGTGTTTTAGCTACAACATTGTGGTAATTAGTATTTGTGAACCTATATCAATAACTTTTTTGAGAATGAAGTAGTAATTAAAGGAAAAGGAAAAAAAGATAAAAAGGCTTCCACTCAGTTACTAATAATGTTGTAACTAATAATGTTGTAATTCAATGTAGAAAGATTTTACAAAAATGTTTGTTGTTAATATTAATAGAATCTAAGAAATATTACATTTAAGCAATTTACATCTGTATCACATATTATTATATGATTAAAATTGATAATTAACTTACATGTAGAACAATTATTGATTATATAACTTTGATAACTAAATCGACAAATTGACAATTTAAATCATGAAGTGGGGGGAAATGCTATGTTTCTTGATACATGTTTAGAAATATAACTTAAATCTTAAATTAATTTTTTGTTTTAGTCTTTTTTATTTTTTTTGAAAGCATCACTGTCTTGAAATTATATATCTGATTTTAATGTAATTCTTAAATATTTTGACGTTTTTTTACTTCGAATTCTATTGTTTTGTTACCGAATTTTCACTAACCACGTGAAACTATGTAAAAGTACATTTAGGCTGTACGTCAGATATTGTAATTTAAAGGTGCAATTTTAATTTTGCTAGTTGTTTACGTCACTATGACTGCCATTATATTCAGTGATATACGGGAATTACGATTAACGAGTAACATTACAAAAAACATTACTAAGGATTCTGTATGGTCTGGTACGGGAGGAGGTCCATGGCGGGTGACACCGTGGGTTACCGCACTGGGTCACACCAACACTAGTGACGTCACTGGGTGTGTGCACCCTCGGTTAAGAACCACTGCTCTAGACCATCAACACCTGTGATTAAGGAGGATACATGCAGACACTGTGCGCGTCTTTCGCTGTCAAAGGTTTATTTTTAATTAACTGAAAACACTGGGAAATGTAATATTAATTGCTAGACACAGTATCTCATTTACGCATGTGATTTATGTGAAACGATACTGCCAATGTTAATGTGTGAGCTGATAACCGAATTTAAATTTAAAGTGTCCCCTTGCTCAGATTTGCATTACGTGGTTCTCATCACCAATAACAGCCATGAACCCAGTTGTGGAAATTCCACGTTCTTATGACAGGGGTCATTATGAAACAATACAGAAATATTGTTGAATATCTGACTACGTTGTGGTATAGCCTCTACAATCTTGATTTTATATATTATTTTTTATTTTATTTTTCTACCTACGTGACTTCACCGAAAGAACCAAATAGTATAGCCTCTACAAGTAATACACTTTAAATTTGCGCAGAAGGGATGGTAATGATGATTACCGAAAAAACAGATATAGTGTAAAACATTAATATTCAAATACAGTGAGGCCTACAATATATTCTGCTGCGGGTGAAGGAAGTGAACACCACTTGGTAAGAGCATACGATTGTATACCACTGTTTCAAGGCCACCAACAGTGTCATTCAAATTATTTGCCAACAAAGCCTCAATATTATTATTTTCAGGAAAGTTTTGTGTTGTAATGTTTGGCCATGAGTGTTTGCCATGAAAATCTCTCTCCCGGTTTCCTCATAGTCCCACACCTACAACACCGGTGGCCTAAAAGTCTGAGTAATAACGAGGTTTAGCTTCCGAGGTTTGATACGATCAGGTCCGTTTTGGGTGAGTTGGTTGTAGATAAAAAGCCCAGCCCTAATATTCTTTAGAAGAAGGAACGAAATAAATAAGCAGATAATACGCCTACTTTATATATATGTCCCTCCACATAAAAAATATAGTATTATTCTTGTACATCACATCAGTCAGAAAACAATATAATTGTGTGTTGAACTATAACCCATATCTTAAAGCGAGGATAAACATCTGCCAGTTCACCAGTGTATTGGCAAACAAGATTGGCCCTGCTGATGAGACACTGTTTAAACTGGTAAGGAGTTTTCTTGTGTTGAACAAATGACGATGGGGTTACGCACTCCCAGAAGGCCGTGTGGCTGATGGGATGTGTAAACCCATATATTTTGTATGTGGAGGGACAAATATATGAAGGTCTATGAAGGTTATGTATATTCTTTACAATGATACAACATTTAACGTAGAACAAGGTGACATGTTAACTTTGTCTTGACTTTTTATCAAAGCAACATCAGCGATAAACCTGCCTAATTTGTAAAGGCGGCACAATTGCTGCTGAGAAAATATTTACTCTCGGGGCAGACAATCACGTGGCTCAAAGGCCACTGGCTGTGGTTAGGTTGCAAAAGGTCCAATTGTAAATCTCCTAAGGGTCACTTCTGGATTTGGGTCACAGGGCAAACAGTGGTGCTTCAGGGGACATGTAATTAAGTAAGGACAGGTAATAAATGGAGAGAAGACATTTCGGAGTCAGGCAGCATTCCATGCTGGAGATGCAGTGGGGCTGAAAATCCTGGTCACAGCAGCAGTGTTTACTTTTGTAAATAATTGGTGCCTAGGTTTTAAAGTAACGTGACGAAATTGTGAATGGTATTTAAAATAACGTAACATGATGCATTGGATAATTTTATATATTAAAACTCTTCGATGTAACATGCGTATCAATATATTGTGATGTTAGGCTTTGTAGTGTGAGCTACACAGCCTAATAGCCCGGTATATTTATTTTGCTATCCTTCATTTAACTCGAGCTACTTTCATAATCTTACCACTCTTTTAAATGTGTAAAAATATAAGATTTAAGTAAAGTCATCATAACAGTAATCATTCAGCACATTGTTTGTAACTGTAATCTGATAATATATTGAAAACTAAATAATAATATAAATTATAATTACTTAAGCCTACCTTTTGTAATTTGATCAGTCATGCATTACTTGTAATAAGAGAATAGGTTTCCCCTATTTCTGGCAACAAAACAGGCGTTGAGATGTTAAAACACCAAACTTAAACCTTTTACAAGGAATAATGTCCGGATTAACCACAATACTTGTAGTCAGAATGCAAACAAAAAACATACTCTGATAATATATGCATTGTTTTTGAAATTGATTTGAGACGAGGCTCAAAAGAAAGCTGTCTTTGGTGTGGACCAATCAATTTCAAAGACAATGCATATATTATCAGAGTATGCTTTTTATTTGCATTCTGACCACAAGTATTGTGGTTAATGCAGACATTATTCCTTGTAAAATGTTTAAGTTTGGTGTTTTAACACCTGTTTTGTTGCCAGAAAAAGGGGAAAACCTATTCTCATATTTTGGTACTGGCAAAGGAGGTCCCATGATACTTTTAACATGTTACTCTTTCACACTGCACAGGCATTATTACCACTGGGCTTGCTCTGCACAAAACTGATTATGAATTCAGATCATCACTAAGTCATAGCTGTTGGCAATAACCAAAGTCGATTCATTATAATTACATTCTTAGCCCTTTGTCAATACACTGCTGATTGAAGACTTCCCCATGCTGTGTTAGTCATTGGGGTTATTTGACCATATTTCACCATGCAGGTCAGTGTGGGTTGGTGAAGAGAGTGGGGGTCAGGACTGGTCAGATATCACTCGCCATTGATGTTAGCCATGGCCAAGAATCGAACTCAGGTAGCGGGTTAATAGTGCAGTGTGCTATCTGCTGTGCCATTTCCCCCCACCAAATAAGATGCAATGTCGATGTTAAAGACCTTTGGATGTCCTTGATGTACAAGAAAGAAATTCACAAAATGTGAGGTTCATGCACTTAGTCGGTGCCACTGAAAATAAACACCACCAAGCACTTGCTTAAACGTTATTGGTTTTAATATGCAATGCAGAATAATGTATGTTTTTCTTTTCGGGACTTTTCCCTACCCTATGAATGTGGAATCTTCAACACTGGTTTAGGACCATCAATGGAGAAGTGCACTTCCCAACACTGTATTTTTTACTCATAGTCTAAAACACAAACACAAACAAAATTTTGACTTAAAACTTTAATGACTGCATGTATTCATATTCTTTGCTTGTTTCAGTAAAGTCACGTAGATAGAAAATAAAAATTATATAAAAAAATTATATCTACGTGACTTTACCGAAAGAACCAAAGAATACAAACACAAACGTTTATTCATTGTGTTGTGTACATTACATCGCAAGCTATGCTTGTTTGTCAAAATCTGGCGTTAAACAAGCTTGTTGTGGAAAGCTGTATTAAATAATGATCACAAATGTTTTATGCCATGTCTGAAAATCCTTGTCAGCGCAATTATTCTGGTTTACGACTTGTCGGTGTGTTAGTTTCCCCTTAGGTCATTGCATCCCCCCCCTCTCTTATCTTTAAAATACAATCCCACAAGTAGACATGGATGGGTTTATTGTCTGTTCTGATAACAATCATGACTTCCTTTAATTAGTCCTTGATACATCAGCACATGGTCAGACCACATTATCTATTCATCAGACATAAGCCATGACACCAGGTTAGATTGTCATGGGGGAAAAATCAGATGATTCTGGATTCTTTCAAATGTAGAAGATTTGTATTTAATTATTTTTCTCATAATAACAGCATTTGAGAAAGAAGTATAATGTTTGTGTTACTGTATGGGTCAGAGAGCTGGACTTTAGCAAAGGAATGAGAAAACAAGCTTCTGGACCTTGGGTGTGTAGGTGCTTGTGAAGGATGCTCAGAAATGCATGACAGGAGAGGTTAAGCAAAGTTAACATTCACAATAGAATGTGGCAAAAAAGCACTAGGCATAATGAGGATGAGGAGGTTGTGATTACTTTACCAAGGGGAAGACCTAATCGCTGATGGTGGTGATGAGACTGTATAAGCAGGCCTTGGAGATTGGGTGTCGACTGTGAATGAAGTGATGGTGAGTGGTGGTATTAACGGCATCGTCCATATTGGCCTTTTGACCTTTCCCTTAACAGACAATTATATTTTATTTATTTATATAAACGCCTAACTTTGTCTGTGATGAACGCTGCACTTACCGTCTTTTCATGCAGGGGGCGCGTAGGTTTGAACGGCGGAGGCGCGTTACGTTGGAATCGATCTGTAGAACAAGGCGATTCGGTGTTGATTCCCAGAATCGAGTCCCAGAATCGACTTGGCCCCCACCGACACGACTTTTCCATTTGATTTGCAATGACGATGACAATTTCCCATTATCCCTGCATCTCTCTCTCTTGTTCGTCCATCAAGTTGATGATGACCATGGCACGTTTGTCATTTTGTTGGGTTTTGATGAGTGCGCAGATGGCTGAACAGGCCAATCTGAGCCCGGAATTCTCTGTGGCACACTGGACAGGTCAGGGAGGATGTAAAGCTCTGAGGTGCAGCCACAAGTCCTTCCTTGGTAGATTTGCGCTGCTGCCTCTTCAAGATAGCACAGGAACTTCTCCTACTCTCACAGAGGACTGCACCGTCCTGTACTTTCTTCTCCAGGCTGGTCGGTCCTGAGCTAGGGGTTCTCAGCTTTTCAGGTCGAATCCAAAGCTATTCAAGGAAGCTTTAAGGGTGTCCTTGTAGCGCTTTTTGGGGCCATGTTGCGCTCGCTTGCCATTCTTCAGCTCGCCAAAGAAGACTTCTTCTTGGTTCTTTCGGTAAAGTCACGTAGAAGGGAAGTAATAAAATAATAAAAATAAAACATAATAAAATAATTCTCACGACGTTTCGGCCACAACGCAAGCAGCCATCCTCAGGTGAAACCAGGTCTGTCGAGGCGACAGTGTCTGAATGAAACCGCACACGTGCTTGGAGCATATATATAAGCTGGGTTGGAAGGGAGGGGGGAAAGGGCTCCTTGACAAAAGAATTTGCATATCAAGATGAATTTAGCATATTTATGGGAAATGCAGGTATGTGATTAGTACTACTTATGTCCGTGCATTATGCAGGATTAGCAGCATCCAAGGGAGGGGATATGGAAAATGCAGGTATGTGAATTAGTGCTACTTTGCCCGTGCATTATGCAGGATTAGCAGCATCACAGGGAGGGGATAGGGGTAGCATTAATAAAGGGAAGAAGTGTTAATAGTATGTAGCTGCAGTAACTAAAACCACCACGTAAACAACTAAAGTATAAACTACATAGTATCATCATTATATGTCATGTCGTTTGATTTCTCCAATGTAACTGCTACCACAGAGGCAATTACATTGGAGAAACCAAACGACATGTCTCGGACCGCATCCGTGAATATAAAGCAGACTTGAAACACGGTAGGACAAACACCTCAGCCGTGGCAGATCACTGTTACAATTCAGTGGGCTCACATGATATTGACTTCTCCAAGACAGAGGTTCTCTGCAAGCCATCTGGCTACCATGAGAGATTCGTTCATGAGGCGATCCACATATACAAACACAGAAACAATTTCAACCGAGAAAATGGATTCTGGCTCAGCAATCATTGGAAGGACGTAATAAACCATTTCGGATCTTAACTGATTGTGTTCACGTTTACGGTGACTTTCAGACCGCGTTCCACTCACTGGCATTGTATTCTCCGCAGGGAATGGATTCTTTGCTCCGCTGCATTGACATATCTTGTTTCTTCCTCTTAGTATCTGTCACAAGACGGTCAACGGTACAATGTATAATAACAAATAGTATAAAATGTATATGCTTAATACAATGTACAAAGTAATATATAATATCGTAATTGTATCGTGAATATACAGCAGTGTGATATACATTAGGGTGGGTAGAATAATACATAGTGTAATATTACAATGTATAAGGTTTAGGGTGGTTTATAGCAATACAGTATATAATTTAATGTTGGGTTTGTCTATGGCACTATATAGTACGGTGTAGACTCGTGTGATGTAAGAGAATAAAGTTTAGATGGAAGCATATCATATTTTTTACGACGTAGAATTGTAATGTATTACTTACTGTTAGTAACCCAGCTGATTGTAGAGTATATTTAGTATAATGATGATACTATGTAGTTTATACTTTAGTTGTTTACGTGGTGGTTTTAGTTACTGCAGCTACATACTATTAACACTTCTTCCCTTTATTAATGCTACCCCTATCCCCTCCCTGTGATGCTGCTAATCCTGCATAATGCACGGGCAAAGTAGCACTAATTCACATACCTGCATTTCCCATATCCCCTCCCTTGGATGCTGTTAATCCTGCATAATGCACGGACATAAGTAGTACTAATCACATACCTGCATTTCCCATAAATATGCTAAATTCCTCTTGATATGCAAATTATTTTGTCAAGGCGCCCTTTCCCCCCCCCCTTCCAACCCAGCTTATATATATGCTCCAAGTACGTGTGCTGTTTCATTCAGACGCTGTCGCCTCGACAGACCTGGTTTCACCTGAGGACGGCTGCTTGCGTTGTGGCCGAAACGTCATGAGAATTGTATTTTATTATGTTTTATTTTCATAATTTTATTATTTCTTTTCTACGTGACTTTACCGAAAGAACCAAGAAGATGAATCCCTGCAGTCACGAAAGCTTTAAATCGAAACAAAGAAGACTTGTTTTGGCAGTCTCGCGCAGGGCATTCTGGTCACGTGGCCAGTCCATCTAAGCTGTTCCTTCGCAAGCAAGGTGTGGATGCTGGGGATATTGGCCTTGCTGAGGACTTCCGTGTCAGGGATTCTGTCTTGCCACTTGATCCTCAGCAGTTTCCTCAGACAGCTCAAGTGGAGATGGTTCAATTTCTTGGCATGGCACTGGTAGACTGTCCAGGCTTTGCACCCATACAGAAGAGTTGGTAAGACAACAGCCTAGTAGACCTTCAGTTTTGTCTCCTGCTTGATGCCAGTCCTTTCCCATACTGAGTCACGTAGATGTCCAAAGGCGGCACTGGCCTTGACAATCCTGATGTTAAATTCATCATCTATGTTCACAGCGCGAGACAGAATACTACCAAGGTAAGTAAACTTGACAACGGCTGAAAGCTTTTGCCCATTCACAAAGATGGTGGACTCAGTCTCGGGTTGATAGTGATGCTATCAATATGAAAATGTCGCAGGGACAGACGTTCGATTACGTTGGTAAGCATACTACTTTATCGATCTTTTTATGATTAATATGGTGATCACTTGAGAGAGAGAGAGAACGAGGTGATTCGGTGTTGATTCCCAGTATCAACTTGGCCCCCACCGACATGACTTTCCCATTTGTTTTACGACAATTTCCCATTCTCCCCACATACACTATCACAACAAATTGCAGGGACAGACTTTCCATTATGTTGGTAAGTGCACAACTTTATCTATCTTTCTATGATAAATAATATAATAATATAAGATAAAACTTCTAAATGGAGCATCGGGTGCTTGCGGGAATGCGTCGTTCGTGTGCAAATGTTGTGACTTTCTTGACTGAGCTTTGAACTGACGGTTGTAGGTCAGGCACTGTGACCAGTGCCTCGAGACTGGATCATAGGTCATAATAATGGAAATATATATGAGGACCTGAATTTCAATATGAGCTGAGCCTGAGAGCCTACGTAGTTTCTCTAGTAAAGCAATACTACGTGTTGCTGCATCGCTATGCAGTGTTGAAGAGCACACTCAATTCTAGAGGACATTATTGATTCATTGATTTTTTTGCAATGAAGGCAATTACGTTTATTAGAAACTCTTGTTGTTTTCCAATTAAGTGCTCAAGAGTAATTTAGAATCGAAAAACATTTGAGAATGATGATCTTGCTTTGAGAAGAGTTCTATTATAACGAGTGAAATTTATATTCTTGGGTCTTTCGGTAAAGTCACGTACATAGGTTCAAAGAAAATAACAAAAAAAATGTATTTGAACCTATCTACGTGACTTTACCGAAAGACCCAAGAATATGAATTCCTGCAGTCACGAAAGCTTTAAGTCAAGAGTGAAATGTATCTCTAAATAATTTACGCCAAGGACACAGATGGTACCAGAATCATTCTTTATGCAAGTATTCATTAATGGTCCTTTTAGATTCGCTCTGAGCAGGCCCCGTTCTTGCAAGTACTCAACGGGGGGCCGGACATTGTGATAGTTCCCGCTGGTATGGTGTTGGCTCATACAACCACCGTATTTTCAGACCATGACGAGGTTAAGCCGCGGAAGTTGGTGGGAGCTCCTCAGCCCTGCCATGTGCCAGATGAGCGATGGGTTGCCGCGTTGTGTGGGGAGAATGCATCCTTGTCCTCCGACCAACGGGGTAGATTGCGTGCCCTTCAATGTGAATTTTTGGACGTTTTTAGTAGGGACGAATTTGATCTGGGGTGCACAACCCTGTTGTCCCACCATATTGATACGGGTGAGTCCAGCCCTATTCGGCACTGGTTGGAGAAGGAACGCGTGTAACGGGCGGTCAACGACATGCTTGCCGCCGATATTATCTCCCCATCTAATAGCCCTTGGGGCGCCCCCGTTGTGCTTGTCATAAAGAAGGAGGGTAGCCTCAGATTCTGCATTGATTTCCGCAAGCTGAATAAAGTTTCAGTGGCCGACGCATATCCACTCCCACGTATGGATGACTCTCTAGATGCCTTGTCCGGCGCACAATATTTTTTCACTCTTAATCTGTCTTCGGGGTTTTGGCAGCTACCCCTGGACGACTCATCCAAACCAAAGACTGCGTTTCGCATGCCTCAAGGTCTCTTCAAGTTCAACTGCCTTCTGATGGACTTGAATTCGGCCCCAGCCACCTTTCAGCGGTTAATGGAGCTCGTTTTGACCGGCTTAGTGGGACACTTGTCTCATTTATTTGGACGACGTTATTGTGTTTAGTCGCACTTTTGAGGAACATCTGCGTCGATTGCGCTCCGTTTTCGATAGAATGCACTCTGCTAACTTGAAATTTAAGCCGGCCAAAAGTCACTTGCTGCAGAATTCGGTACGCTATTTTGGTCACATCGTTAGTTCTGAGGGCATCGCCACGGACCCTGAAAAGACTGCCTGTGTCCGCGATTGGCTGACCTCCACGAATTTGGGGGATGTGCGCAGCGTCATGGGATTTGCGTCATACTACCGTAGATTCGTGCCACACTTCGCTACGGTCGCTCAACCATTGCACGTGTTGACTGCTAAAAATCAGATGTTTAGATGGGGTCCGGAGGAAGAGGCTGCGTTTTCTGCCCTCCGTCAACAGCTAGCTAACGCGCCCGCGCTCGAGTATCTTAATTTTTCACTGACATTTCTCCTTGACACCGACGCTAGCGATACAGGCATCGGCGCTGTCCTGTTTCAAATTAAGAATGGTGTGGAAAAGGTGGTTGCGTGTGGCAGCCATGTCCTTTTGCCTGCGGAATATCGTTATTGTGTTACCCGGAGAGAACTTTTGGCCATTGTTTATTTCGTCCGCAAATACAGACCTTACCTTTATGACAGGAAGTTTGTTGTCAGCACCGATCATGCGGCTCTTCAATACTCCTTGAAAATAGAGCAGCCAGATGGCCAACTCTCTCGTTGGCGAGAAATGTTGCAGGAATTCTCTTTCAGCATTGTTTACTGTAAAGGCTCTCGCCATTCCAACGCGGATGCTTTATTGCGACTGCCACAACTGCCTCGTTGCCCGTGTTTGTCTGGGACGAGTCGTTGTGGACCCCTTGCCTTACAGGCGGGTACGGCAATGCCTGCTGTCACCGCTTTTGAGCCTCTAGACACGGGTGCGCCGGTTGACAGCGTATTGCAGCTTCCTCGTGCCATATGGATGCGCGAGCAGCTGCTTGACGACTTCTTAGGGGATCTGCGGTGTCAGGCAGGGCACGTGCAGGTGACTTCCTCTTCTGGCGAGGGTGGTCGGTTGACTCTTCATGATGGCCTTTTGATGTGGAGGGAGGACACGTTGGATTGTTGGCAGCTTGTCGTTCCTCTTGCCCTCTGGGCCGGGTTGGTTCGTGCGCTGCATGGGGAGACATTTTTACACCTTGGAGTTTAGAAGTCACTGTTGACATTGCAACGGGATTATTATTGGCCGGGGATGACAGCTGATGTCTCCAAATGGATCCAATCTTGTATGGTATGTGCTCAGAGGAAACCGCCGCAGCAGAAATGTCACCTGCCGCTGCAATCCCTTTCAGTCTCGCGTATCAACGAGTTGGTGGCACTCGATGTCTTAGGGCACTTTCCAGTCACATCTAGAGGGAACAAATTTCTCTTAGTGGGTGTTGAATATTTTCATCGCTGGCCGATGGCTTGGCCGCTACTGGACCAGTCAGCGGCCTCCATTGCCGACACGTTTTTGAACTGGTATGTTATGGATAAGGATGCTCCCGAACAGCTGCTTACAGACGAGGGTCAGAACTTCTCCTCTAAATTATTGACCGAGGTCTGCGATGCTTTGGGCACTAAGAAAATCAGAACGTCGCCGTACCACCATCAGACAGACCAAATAGTCGAGCGTCTGAACAGGACCCTGTCCGCTATGCTCTGTCAGACGGTGGATGCCAAGCAGGCAAATTGGGATCTGCATGTGCCGAGTGTGCTCGCTGCGTATAGGATGGCCCGGCACGCTTCCACGGGATTTTCCCCGTTTTGCCTTATGTATGGGCGGGAGAAGGTACCCCCTATTTATGCCCAATTGGGTGCGCTGATTGCTAACGCTAAATCTAAACTGCCGGAACACATCCTCGATTCTCTGCGACGGATTTCTGAGGCACGAGAAGCGGCTAAAATCAACACCGCCAAGACACAAGCGCGCAACGAACGTTGTGCGCACAGATCTGACCATCACGTGTCTTGGGCCGTCGGCGACAGGGCTTGGCTACATTGCCCTCAAGTGCCCGTTGGCACCTCCCCTAAGCTGAAGAAGCCCTGGCACGGACCTGTGAAGGTGGTCGGAATCAAACGTCCACAGTGTGTGCATATCCAGGCGGGCTGCCGTCATGGGTTCGTCCACCCCTCGCGGTTGAAGCCGTTTGTCCCTCCTCGGCTTCCTCCTTCATCTCCATAAATTGGACTGCCGAAGTCTGACGTGTCTGACGAACCTGGGGCGACAAGGTTACGTGATGATCGCCCGAAGGGCTCTGTTTTACCGCCCACAGGAGGCAGTTTCTGTCGCTGGTCCAGCGTCATGGACTCGCACCAAGATGCTTTGATTTCGTTGAATTCCCCATGCATTGTTCTTCTGCCCTTGTTTTGCTGCCTTTGTTCGGTTTTTTCTCTTGTTCATGGTTATATGTTGTTATGGGCCCTCAGCCTATTGGGTGTAACCCCTCTGCACACACACCACATGCTTCCCGCGCTTGCGTTTCCTCATTACTTATATTGGGTTCATCTCTAGCCGGGACGGCTCGTCTTTTCATTACGGGGGAGGGTGATGTAATGAGAGAGCGCCATCCAGGGGATGCCGGAGGTTAATGAGGACAGGCACCATTACGTAATCAGCATTGAATCCGAAGGGGGGATAATATCTAGAGCGGGGAGGACGGGCAGTCGCACAGAGAGGTTCTGGAACTATCGGGGAGGTTCTGGAACTATCGGGAAGGTTCCACGAGGGGGCGTGGCTAGAGGCGGAGCCTAGCTCATCCCCTCCTCGCCACGGGCCAAGTGGTGGATCCTCCAACAGAGCTCACCCCTCCTTCCGGCACGCCGTCAGTCAGCGACGAGGCCGGGAGAGTCGAGTGAGCCACGGAGGTACTCGGAGAGGGACGCCTCTTCTACGGTGTTGAGAAGAGGGAAATTACCCGGAGGGGGAGGGAAAGGAGCTGTGCCGTACTACCGTTAATTAAAGAAGCACTCTGACAAGAATCGTCGTGGAAGTCTTTTATTACACATCACTATGCTGGTCAGTGTGAGTTAACCGAGCACCAGTCCAAACATCACTCTCCCTGATGTTAGCTGTGGCTGGAAATCAAACTGTCACTGGCTTTAAAGCTCATCGCTACCACTCCCCTATTCTGTTAATTGTGTACTTTAATCGGAACGTAAATGTCTTGCAGCTTTGAGGCATTCATACTTGCTGGGTATTTTGCAATTACAAATGCGAAACAGCCTTTAATATATTTGGCCAAAATATTCAGCATGTGGTGGCATTTATGCTTTAACTACTGGCAGCAGCTTCATTGGCACATTTGAATGTCTCTCAGCCATCGTTTGTGCATGCTCGCAGACAACTATATGTGGTGTCTAAACGGTGTATTTATATTAATTCATTTAAATTGGATACATTGAATGACCCATGTACGTACAATCACAATTTGGTTGTATGCACACATAGTAATTGGATGTGAGTGCTGGGTAAGGGCTCAAAGGTCACCCATGACAACTCAGATTATTACAAATATACATATACAAAAGACAATGTGTCAGAGCAAGTACTATTTAAAATACAAAGTAATTCAATATGCAAATTATCCTAGAACAGTGCTCATTTATATTTTCAGTCAAGGCCTGGTGGTTGAACTTCTGTGTCATTTTCTCCGTTGGACAAGCACTGTTTGACTTTCCACAAAGTGGTACATATTTAGATTTAAAGCAGCATGCTCAAAATACACCGCCACACAGTAAATGAAGTGATGTAAGTGAACACCCGTTAAGGTCACTGCAGGTGCGGTCAGCACAATACAAACACGAATGCCTTTGTCTCCACATTATTTGCATTTACACACTCTAATGGTTACTCATTTAATGCTGCATCGACTTGGGGAAGTCTGAGACCAGGTTCGAATACCAACCAAGCACTGGTAAATGCGCATCATGGTCAGGAATTGAGCCCTGACGGCCAGGATCAGAGCATAATGTAGCGAACCACTTCACCAATGCTTTTTATTGTATATACTATAATTGCAACAAATGCACAATGTGAAAAATGTGAATCTTTCTAAGGTTTATAGAAAGAAGTGCATGTGAAAGAAGCCGATAGTGGATATAAGCACCGTATTACTTGTTTCAACAAGAAGATGCTTTGACTTGGGAACCTTACTTAATCGCCAGTCGCTGAAACCAACATTCAAGCCTCGGGTCTCAGCAGTCTTGACGTAGTACTGTGGCACGGCCATTATGAACCCATTGCATCACCCAGACATCTCAACATTTGAGGTGTTAATAAGTAATATTTAAAAATACTTTTTTTTAAACACGCTTTAATGAAATGTACCGTACGAGTAATGGCAGAACTCCACGACTCCAGGAAGTGGCCCAGAGACTTGCCATAACGTAAGGGACCACCGTGGTGATTTACAGACAACGTGAGTTGAGCGTGGACAATTCGACCCAAGGCGAAACATAACATATAAAAAGATGGTTTAATTTTTTTTAATGATAGAATATATATTGTCATCAGTATGACATAAGTATACCAAGTTTGCAGTCGATACCATATTGAGAAATGGGTTAAAATTGAGTTACAAGATTTGAGGATACGACAACGACTACAACAACAGATGAGTTAAATAAAAGCGTGTAAAAACTAACTAAACTTGAAAGGAAACGTTGTTTTGCCTTTTGGTATGTTTATGCGTTCTAATCAAGGGAATATATTTCATCAGGGTACAACTATTCACTATAAATCAGCAACAATAGCAAGCAACTTACCCTTTGGACTTGCGTTAGATAGGAATGTCCTTATGTGATGCATTTACTGCATGCTCATGGCACTGTTTGAAATTCTTAGAAAATCGCCAGAATAGCAATACATATTGAATGAATATTTAAACAAAACAATCGTATAGTGTAAATTAAATAACAAGACAGTACGTCCCTTTTCAATGATGCAATCGTCTCCAACAACATCCGCGGTGCAAATTTCACATTTCCATGGTGGGGGGTGAGGGGGGACAGTCTAGAAGGGGATCACTCTTGAATTAAAACTACGTGGTGCTACTGATGTTATCAAACCCAAAGCAATGCTAGCCAGTCGACTCTGACCAGGATTGTAAGTTGAATGGCAAGCTTTAGGCACAGAGTACTGTAGCTACATAAAAAAATGAGAACATGTTGTTAAAGGTAATGAAATGCAGCCCTAATCAGTAGGAAGCTGACCATTAGGAACGTTCTGTGCACACAGGAAAGCGATGTATTCCCTACATCTGGGGTTTAGATCTGTCTGCTCGACTAGGTCACAGTGCCCATAGGTGCATACCATGCATTACATGTGCCAATGACACATCTGAAATGTGTATTTGTTTTAATGAATACCATATCATTGCCGTGTAGGTGTTTATGTGGGATGTGTTAATGTGTGGGATATATACTGGATGTCGTTAGAATTATGTTTTCAAGTTTTTGAAGAGATAGCTTAGGCATCAACACGCCATTGTGTTTTGGAAACAATTGTGCAAGTTTCTTAATTCCCATTGTCTCTGTCCACCCAGTAGTATATATGAGTCGATCAGAAGGTCACGTGTGGTTGGATAACGTGTGGATACTCTCATCTCTTCCAAAATATCCTTCAGTGGCACTTTCTCGAGTTGCCTCGAGTGGAGGTCCTTCCACCAGCAGTGGCATGGGCAAACAATTGCAGGACCCGCCCCTATACCACATCTTACAATACTATGTATGTGTAGTGACATGAGAGGGGAGGGGCTGCTGGGGGGCTCTGGGACCCTGGGCGGACCAGGCGCTTGGGCCCCTTGGCGCCGGGCGCTGGGTTCCCAGGCGGCCCAGACGCTTAAGCCTCTTGGCGCCACCAACGGGGGGGGCTGTGTGTGCTCTGTGGGATATCTGGGGGCGCACACGGCCCCACCCCTCATTGGGGACTAGGCATAAAAGGGGAGCTCCCTGGACGATCAGGGCCAGTTGTAGCTCAAGACCCAAGAACAGCCATCTGAGGACCCTGGGATGCTGTGAGAGCGAGTGGTGGGACTCTGGAACTCCCGGCTCTACGTCCTTGTGAGTGCGAGTTCCAGAGCGTAGCCAGAGTAGTGTATCTAGGCAGTGTATCTAGGCTGTGTACCTAGGCTGTGTACCTAGGCTGTAACAGGGTATCAGGACTGTTGGAGTGTTGGATTGTAATAAAGAAGTTTCCTCTACAAGTGTCTCCGGAACCCATTACATATGTATACCTTTAAAATTAGATAAACAATTTCAATGGGATTTCTATTTCATTCCATTAAAGTAAACTATTCATGGACATTGTAATTATACTGTATAGTGTATGTATGTGTATACATGGATGACAATTCTTTCACGTATATTTAATGTTGCGACTCGCTTATCTTAATGGTAGGGATGCACAGTATGATATATCATTCATCAAATATAATTCCACTTTGCCTGTCTCGGCATACTGGGGTAGTATTTTCTGTCATGATCATTGTGTTTAATAACAACCAACAAAGAGATAGATTTTCACAACTATTGCATTGGTTATTTTGCCATTTGGAATGTGACTTAAGAGTGCTGGATCTTCTTTGAGGCAGACCAAAGGATAATTGCATCCAGAGGATGCAACTCACCCGGGAGGATGACCATTGTGGAGATGAAGTGATGAGATCAATTAATGTTCAGGAAATGTATGAGTATAATTTACATGCAAATTTTAACAACGTGATATGCACCAGAACCTACACTATTGGTGTTTTAACTTCAATGAAAATAAAAAATAGTATACCATAATCTTGTTGCCTTATATAGTGGTACATATTGCATGATTACGATCGCACATTGCTTATTAAACTTAAACACCTCTGTTTTATTCCTGTGATGAGTCTTCAGATGCAGTTGCATATATGGATGCTATATACATCCACATTGCATTATATCATTGTACTATATTGTGGCATCACAGGAATGTGAATGATGGCAAAGGCATGTCTAGGCCTTCATTCAGTAGTGGAAATACAATGGATAAGGATGATGGTAAAGCCTTCAAATACATTTTCTAAGTTATGACGCAGGCATTTTGTTTTAGGCAACGTGCTATTGAGGCTGCCTCCTACCACTGGGATGGGGAAATTCCCCATAGGGTCACCATCAGCGGTGAGCATTGCTTCATTTGAAACACTTTAACTCTAACCACACCTTATTTACACTCTTTTATTTAATATGATTTATTTATGGGATAAACACAGGACCTGAAGCTGCCCATGAAGGCGCTATATAATAAAAGGACAGGGCATCTTCGTATCTCGACAGGACGAAAATACCATGCTCCTCCGAGCACCTCCAAAATGTCTCTATTTTTACTCTCATCCCTACTTTCAAAGGTTCTCTGGCCTTAACAGCCATTCAGGTCTCTCACAAGCATTTTGCTGAGCTGAAGGTTATACCTTGGCTTGAAGGGAAATGCATTTGATGATCGCTACGATTTTAAACATCTGTAGCCAATACTTACGACTTGCAATACGCAGCATCAAAGATATTGAAGAAGAGATGTACCTATTGATATGTAAATAGCTAAGTGGTTGTTTAAATGTGACCAGATCACCACTCTTGTTTGAAGTGGCCAATTATACATTTATGCCAACATTAAAATTGATCAAATCCATTAGAGCCAAGAATGGCAATGATCACCGTTTCCATTATTCGTAAGAAATGGAAATGTTGCTTATAATATGATATAAAACATGCATTTTTTAATCAAATGTAAAGGCACAGCCCTGAAATTATTTACTCATGCTGCTAATTCGGACCTTCTCATCCACACTGGACAGACGTCTTGGAAGAGATGTAACTGTAAGTTGTGAATTTAACATGTTAAACACATTGAGGTAATGGGATAGATACAATAAAATAATATTTAGATAAAATCACAATGCCCCAAGTTGGTGGATCATATAATGATGGAGTCGTAAGACACCCACCTATCGACGGCAATGAAGTGCCTATAGGAGGCAGTACAGCGAGCAAGTTGGTAACATATCTGTGGAATGTGAATTCTTACATGGTATGTTTGGGTTGTCTATAGGAACTCAGGTGACCACCAATTTATATTCATACTAAAACAACTCGAAAACGAGTAAGACTTTCCTTTGTATTACAGCATAATTATTATGATGTGGCTGGCTGGTGTTATGATTCCTGACAGAGGCACTATATATATGAATATTTTTCATAAATGTCACATGCACATTTTCATGCGTACAATATTAGAAGAGAAAAAGTTTTACTGCCTGGCTTTCTGCACATTACCGTGCCCCATCTGCGCGATTACATCACCCGCAGCGCCGATAGTTTACCTTGCACTCAAGTTTCAGGGACCTTCAAAAGGCAACCTGGAAACCGGCCTTTAATATAGTACAGTGGTACCCCGGAGATCGAACTTAATTCGTTCCAGAAGGCCATTCGAACACCGATTTGTTCGAGTTCTGGTGCGTTCGATCTCCGAGGTTCTACACTATTCCGTGTTTCTGGAGACGGCGCTTGTGCGTACGTCTAATGCAGTGAGACGAACACACAAAGGTTCTCCCTGCTCAAAGCAACGCGGGGGCTTTACTCGTGTCCTTAAGAGAATAAAGCGAAACGTAACCTGAAAAAAAAAGGATGGAGAGAATGTAAAACGGCAATGGTTGAGAAAGCCACAGAGATCATTCCCCCATGGGGGAAAAAAACAACAACACGTGGCTGTTCATGCTGGAGATATCTAAGGTGAAGGAACCCTTTCGTTTATCTGGGTGAGAGCACAGAGTAAAACTGCGTTTCTATTTGCAAATGCAGACAGGCGAAGACGGGTAAAAAGCGTCACATCAGTATGATTACGTACATCAAAAATACAAACCTAAGGGACAGTGATTGTTTTTTCACGCAGCTACAAAGGTTGTCGCGGTAGTTGCTTGCATGTGACGTTCTCTGATGTATTTTTGGCTTGTACCGCAGGCCGTTCAGCATGATGTCCGACGTTTCGCTCCACGTTCCGACAAGAGATATTTGTCTCGTGGGTTTTGCCACACATTTTCAGATGCCCCACCCCGCTTCACTCCCTTTGTTGCCATGATGCAGTGATTACGAATGAGACCCTGGGGGCACCACCTTGCCTCTTGTTAGCCGGCACACATGTTGTACAGTATTTGAACGGCATGTGTGCGGTCAACAGTTTACTCGTAAATGCACCCTTGGCTCCCTTCCTAAATGTCCTTAAACATTATCACCACCATTCAGCTCTGGCATATGCAAGACGCTGGGTAATTGGCCTTACGCATGATAGGTAGCCTAAAGCATAAGACTCATTGATGTCTGAAGATAAGTCCTTTGGTTTTATTTAATGCCTTCTATTGGCATAGACATGAAGGCGTTTGTCTTAAAATAACATATTTATTACATATTAAAATGCGTATAGACACAAAGTGAATGTTCTCCTTTGAAATGTCAATATGCTGAGCTACGTATGGTAACCCAATGCATTTATAAAAAAAAAAGTGAGATTTCAATGTTTTTCTGTTTTTGTTCCGTTAGCAGACATGACCCAATATTGGTCATATATGCTGTGAAACGATATGAATCCACACCCACGTGGGGGGATGCAATTTGCAGATCCTAAAATCTGTAATAGACCGTGATAACCACGGTGTTCGTCATGTGTGTGTGCATGAACGCGTGCACACATAGGGTTCATGCACACACCAGCAAGGCATGGACACATGCACACATACGTACATGCACACACCAGCAGTGCTTCAAAGACGGTCGACCCACTGTAATTTCACCTCTATCAGTTTCCCACAAATATTCGACGCAAAAATTCCGCAAATAATTTACGAGAAGTCGTGAATTTTGGAATTCTCGATGGCGCTAACCACAAAGACGTAATTTCAGGATTCACTGATTTTTTGGGGGGAGTTTCACTAGGTATTATGTACAGGACTTATAGAGATTAACTCGGACTCCAAAGATCTACCATTATAAATATGGCACCGATCGTAGCTAACGACGCCAAGCTATGTCGACCGGCAAGATCATACTTAAAGTTATAGCTTTTAAGAAGTAGCCATTTCATATTTCTCATAAGGTACAGTTTTTACAAAGAAAAGGAAACATGGCAGGTGAGAATGTGATTTTGCATCATGGGACCTCCTTTGCCAGTACCAAAATATAATAGGTTTTTCCCCTTTTATCTAGCAACAAAACAGGTGTTAAGATTTTAAAACACCAAACTGAAACCTTTTACAATTAGTTTCATGGACGATGCATATATTTTCAGTGTTTTTTTGCATTTTGACCACAAGTATTGTGGTTACTGGTTAATGCAGACATGATTCCTTGTAAAAGGTTTCAGTTTGGTGTTTTAACATCTTAAAACCTGTTTTGTTGCCAGAAAAAAGGGGAAAAACCTATTATCAATGTGATTTTGCTATCACATAGTGCAAATTAATACAAATGATAGCATGTGAATATGAATATTCACAAGCAATGTGCTTGAGTCCTGTCATTATATTCTGCCTAATCCATTCTGAAAAGCAATACTTTTTTAAACTGAAATAAAATGTCCAAGACTGAAATGAGGGAACTAAGATTTTTTTACATAAAAACAAATCTTCAACACAGCATCATAAAACAAAACTGAATTTCCAATACCGCTCAATAGAACACACACCTCTCATAATGTACTGCAGTCATGTTTATTAACAAAAAGCTATACATTCATCAGTCTCATAAACCAAATATACAACTTCTGAATTCAAAACATTTACAGAAGGTAACTGAAGCACAGAAAAAAGTTGCAAAGTCGATACAAAATGTACATATTTCTCCAACAATATACAGTATTTATATGCTTTAAAAAATTACAGTACGGTACTTATAGAAACGTAAAGAGCGATGCACACATTTGTAGATTGTCTTTGGGTTTCAATTAAATGTGCGCATCACGCCTCTGGCTGGATATATAAAGGACGTTTTATGCAAACAAGCACCGATTAAGATGGAATAACGATCTTAAGAACATCTGCACCGTGAACAATATAACATTGTTTTCGTTGATTTCAATAACAGTTCTGGTTGAGGCAATAGACTACCCGAATTTCACTCGGTAAAACAAATGAGCGATGCACAAAAAAATACTGAAATATATTTCTGAATAACTTAATTCTGCTAGTGGTTGTGGTCAATTTGTATATTAAGTCTACTTTGCTTTTTTCTGGTAATTAAGGCTAGTCAACGTAGAAATGTATCTAGTATATACTATACAACTCCAGTAAAGTATACGTCCTTTCTTAACCGATCTGCCACAAATGAAAAAATTTGAACTAAGTATTTTAACTTCTTTTAAACACGAGTTTAGTCACGAACAAAAGCTCAGTTTGTCGAGCAGAACAGAGGAGGAGGGAGGATGTCATAGTCACGACAAGAACAACGACATTATTTAGTAACGGTAAATTTGCGCCGTGCAATATTTAGTGTATGCTCTGTTGCGTGTTAAAGATGACAGATTTAACAGTGGCGCTGTATGGGAACCAGCGACCAAATGTAAAAGAAATCTCTAGTCATGTACCTCATTTGGCTCCCCCATATATTCTTTAAGGCATAGTTTAGCTTGTAGTTTACACGAATGTACTTTGGCTTCAACGTGACAGCACAGTATGAATGGATACGGACTGTAGAGGATAACTCACATTCATCACTAACCTCGTAGCACTTGACAGTTCACACGTCAAGTGAGGTAGCAGTTGGTGACCTGTGTGCGTACGCAGTGTGCGAATTAGGCTTGGAGCAAATCTAATTGTACTGTATGACGATCAATTATGAGAAGTGATTGCGAGACAACAAAAAGCTCGGCCACCTTCATTAAACCCTGCCCAGTAATAGGGAAATATACGGTAGAATAACATTTCAGACAAACAGCTTTTTTTTGGAGCAGAGAGATGATTTTGACACAGTAGTTGGAAATGGATTTTTACAATGTGGTAAGCTTGAAGAAATATATTCTTAGACATCTGATATATTTAAGTCGGTCAATATCGTGGCTGCCTTTTCATTTCTCAAAACATACATTTTTCCCCGATTCAAGGCAGTGTTCATGAAGATGGCGGAGTGGTGTATTTAATCTTGTTTGTGTACAGCTGTCAACGCAGTCCCTTGTATCCCTTCCATAAAAAGCAGTAATTGCTTTCTTTGTTCAGAAGAAGTGCAATTGACATTTTCATTCCAGAAAGTGCGGCTGTAATTGTATCATGATGGTTCAGTGGTGTAACTGGGATAATGTATCACTGGTTCGCTGTGTGTATGAGGGCTGCTGTTTCCACCAGAAATTTTAAAAACGTATCACACAAATGTTAAAATTCTTACTCTTTGGATCTTTCGGTAAAGTCATGTAGGTAGAAAAAATAATAGATCACGACGTTTAGATCGCAACACAAGCGTGACTTTACCGAAAGAACCAGAGTATGGATTCCTGCAGTCACGAAAGCTTCAAATCAAGGTTAAATCCTTCTTACACAGTGGACTGGAAATATAGTTATTACTATTAGCCAAACGATCTGGGACTGCGTGAGCCATTACTACCATCACTGAATTTCTACATGACCTGGCAGTTCTGGTACAAATGAATAATGAGTAAGTGAAATGCTATGCTTGACAAATTGCATGTTTCTTTTAGGAGTCATTTGCCAGATCACATAGATTAAGAATTCACCAGTGATGTCCACTGTTGGTTTACTATTAAAGAAATAACATAATTTTAATATTATTACAGGCTTCATATAATGATCTACATATAAATTAATTGGCTGCTGTCTTAAAATTAAGTTTCATTTGTAATAATTTCGCTTTCAATTGTTTTTGCAATAACAGTACATTTGGTTTCAATGAAAGTAATCATAACCATATGGTACATCCCAAGTAGTGTTATTCTACTTACACATTGAAGAAACAGATTAATAATATGAGACTACCAGCACCTGCCTTTTTAATCCAATTAGCAACATGTTACTCCCAAAAACTGGTCATGTCGCAGTGCGATGTCTGTGTGCAACACAATTCTCTGTCCACAGCTTACAAACACAATTTCATCTGCAACCTCAGCAAACATAAGCCTTCATAGCATGTCAATGCATGTGCCACTTCACCATGATTATTATACGTGCAAGGCAATTACTGATAAATTAAACAGCACATGGAAAAAAGTACCAACTGTGGATTATTTCAGGTGTGAAATTTTGGACAGTCTTTCATAATTTATTTCATGCATTGTGTGACAAGTTCTTCCCAATTTTACTTATGGGAATATTAGTAGCACACAGCAATGTGATGGTGCTTAATCAATTAACGATGTGAATTTCCAATGGCAGCAATCCTACAGCATGCAACCATTGCATAGCACCAGTTACTGCCTGGCACCTGAGAAATTATAAAAGGGGTTCTCAACCAGGTCCACAGACCCCAAGGAGATATAAGCAGTAGACCTCGATGACCACATAAGAGTCCATATTTGGGAGAAAATAAAAATGGAATTTGTGTCTTTGGACATTTTACGTAGAAGTGCACTTTACACTATTCCCGAAACCAGACTGGAGGTTGTGGTTAGAGTGGTCATCATATTAAAACTATCTCCACTACAGGCTCTGGACCACCAATAGAGTTAAGTGCTACAAAATTGCTTGTTTGAAAAGAGAAATGCTGACTTTTGTCCTAATTCCAGTATACATTTTCTGATTGTGGTTCTACATACGTATGTGAATGGTAATTTAAACAGACATTATAAAGCACTGGCCCAAATAGCACTTCCAACAGTATGTATGTTTGTCAATAAATGTAAAACCAATGTGTAAGAAGTCAGCAGTGGTAGTGACAAGAATATTCGAGTCTCAAGTATACAAATGTGTAATTCCCACCACTGGCTCACGAGATGAACACTACTGCATGCTCAACTACACATGTAGATTGTGAGTACCATTGTTATTTTAAAGTGTTGGCTTACTTGTAATCATGGAGATAATATAAAGGCAGCAGAGTTTACATTGAGGGGAACATGTGCCATTGACAAGTATACAAAACAAGGCTGTTCATGCTGCCAGTGCTCCAGCTACCTGTAAGGGCCATAGTAACTACGTGGTTGAGAACCCCTAATCTACAAATCTCGGTTTAAGATGCCACTGGCCATGTGGTGTGCGATTACAGCGCTCGACTCACAATTGTAAATTTGTGAGTTCAAATCCTGGCTGACTCAGCCTGTCATCGCTCCAGAATTGATCAAATAAGTGCCACATAATGAGAGTGATCCTCTCATTAAGCCTGGCCCTGCTGTGGAAAATTAGAAATGTGGGATTTCTACAACCAGCTCTGGAATTTCAGTAGATATGAGTGCTGTCCCATTGCTTACTTCAGCATAGCAGACACTTTCCTTTTCTGAAGCTTTATTTATATTTTCTCACTGAAATACATTTGCCAATGCTCAGCATCACCTTTAAATTAAGTACTTTTAAATGTAACCACAATCTAATTCGCACATTTGCATCTTCTGCACCAAGCTGGGTGGGAATACCAAATGTTTCCGAGAGCTCGGCTTGTGTGGCGATGCACTGCAGGTCACGTGTTCAAGGGCGGAAACCAGTAGCCAGACATCCTGATGTGCAATAACACGTACAGAGCTTTTTCCACCCTTAAATATGACTCAGTCCATTCTTTAAAAGTAACAAGGTTACACAATTAGCCTGGCACCATTAATATTCCACACCCAATTAAAGATGTTTGTTTGAGGATGAAAAGGGTTATGTCCAATGAGAAAGGGGATTTTTTTTCTCTTTTTCTTAGATGCTATTTGTAACTGGATGTTGTAAGGCAAAAGTCAATGACAGATCAGAGCCCATTCATCCGCTCATTCCAGGCAAGCGGTGACATCGCATTCTTAACAAAGGGTCACGTAGAGGTCCTCTCATTGAATCTTGCTTCATCACTCCTTGAATTGAGGCTTGGGGGGCTTGGACAAGTGGCGAGATGAGGGCAAAGAGGGCTTAAGGAGTCGTGCATACCAATCGTGGGTCCTCCAAAGAAAACAATGTTCGCTAGTTCAACGGTGAAACACAACTAATACTTATACATATGGAGGTGTGTCTGCTCAAATTTCTACCCTTTAATGGGGTACTGGGCTGTTCCAGCCAGTATGTTCAGCTTGCTCCTTTGTCAAGCCAGCAATGCCTGGCAAATGTTTTACTTAGTTTAAGGGTTAAGTAGTATGTTGGTTTGATTATAATATACGGTGATGCCTTGCCACCCCACGACCCAATGGTATTTGTTACAGTCAAACACTGTATGGTCCTTCACGTTGTCCTGGGATGACTGCAGTTGGATGCGCAGCAACCGCATTATCTTCTTCCGCATTATCCCGCTCATAGGTGTCTTTTCATGTGCAAGGCAAGGTGGTCTGACCTGGAGAAAGACCTGCAATGATTACAGCTTGCATTAGAATCTTGGATTGTGGGGATGAGAATGCATTTTGCTGTGTGCACCACCATAACTACAACCTTAATGTGTGAATAACAGATACAAATTGGTGAACAAAATATATTTCCATTGTAATAAAGGTAAGCACATTCAGTGCTGTTAAACGAAGCTGTAACTATATTTGTATAATATAATCACTATACTGCAGTCTTTTTTGGAAAGACTGGTTCCCATGAAGTGAAAAATGGATCTCACCTTCTCACGCATCAAATTAGAGCATATATATACACACAGAATATTGATAATACTGGTTGCTAACATTCATGATCCATATTTTATTACAATACTTACCCAGAAAAGCACCACCGAGACTGAAAATTACATGCATGGTTCAAAATGAAAACTCTTACAGACACCACCATGCTGCCCTGCAAATAAGTCATTCAGAGTTTTACGATCTCTACGTGATCCATAAACTCAAAGTTGCTGTGTAATAGGAATGTGGCACTATACTCGTTTTAATCAGCAGAGCTCTGGCCTGTGCTTTCATAGATACCATTTAAAAAGTAACTTTGTTTATATAAAAT
Organism: Lampetra fluviatilis; assembly: GCF_964198595.1. NCBI lineage: Eukaryota > Metazoa > Chordata > Hyperoartia > Petromyzontiformes > Petromyzontidae > Lampetra > Lampetra fluviatilis. The sequence goes on along the minus strand of NC_136275.1, from coordinate 21,577,570 downwards.
GTTTCCTAAATGCTGGACAAATTTCTTTATTTCCTGGGAAGACTGTTAGAATGTTCACAGACTTTGACCTTCAATAATGTACAACATAAATGTCATGAATGTGGCAAACTTTCATTAAAAATTATATCTAAGCTTATTTACATCCCATTTGCATTATTTAATTGCATCTCGTCTGAAATAGAATTCACGTTATGCACAATTGAAGGTCAGAAGCTGTATTCCTGCATAATCATCTATTTTAATGCAAAATGCAGCCAATATGTTGTTTTCTTTTGTTAACCTTATCCTTATCGGCAGTGAGTGTGGTGCCAACCACAGAAACATGTCTGCAGGCCTCACTGGGCTTATCGGGCACTACATTTATGAAATACAGGGAAAAGGTTAGCGTCGGATTCCTGGAGAGAACATTATGCATGTAGTGCATATTAAATGATAGATAGAGCAATGCAGAAAGCTTTCATTCATTGATAGTACCAACAGAATGTAGTTTGGTCGAGGTGCCCTTTGTATTAATATTAAAGCCTCCCTGCTCTATCGAGCGCTGGGCAGCACTCATCCACCATCAGTGGCCCTGTGCGAGCGGTGGAAAGTACCACACATTACATCTCATGAATTAAGTGGAAGCCATTTTTAGGCACGAGTGGGATGATGATGATATAAGTTGACCCCCAACCTTACAACTGTCTGTTTGCGAGCCAAGCAGTCTAAACAAAGCACTTCCTGGCCAGATGCTGCTCTGAAAGTCTCTCATGTGAAAGGGGTACATTGCATTTTTATGAATTCCCGTTTCCGCGGGTGCACTGGCGACCTGGTATACACCACGTTGAGCCTTGACCACCATGTGAATTCAAAACCATTCACGTTCCCAATGGAACCGTCACATTCTTACATGTGTATAATGTCAAAGTTGCAGAGTTGGCGACTTGACAATGTCATTCACAAAGAATAAAGGTACATGTTTACATGCATGTAGCGATCAATACATGTGCACTTGCCTGTCACAGTGTGCGCACTTGAAAGGCTTTGCTCCTGTATGCTTGCGGTAGTGTCGTGTGAGCTCGTCACTCCGCGCAAAGCGCCACTCGCACCCTTCCCAAGAGCACTTGTACGGCTTCTCTCCTGCTGTCACAAATGCCGTCCGACGAGACGTGGAGAAGAGGCAACGGCAAATAGTGCGGTCAGTTCAAGTGGCCATGGTGATCAACGCATAACCCAGTCCACACAGTGATTATTATCGAGTTGCGTGCTCATCTATTGTTGAGGAACAGCAGTTCAATGAAGGAGTATTTTGTTTAAACCAGTTGCTGGAGATTACTATGATATCAACTGCAGTTTTATACTTATCAGAAGGTGTACGGTGGTGAAGCACATATAAACTGATGCTCAGAAAGTGGGGTTGATGTATCATACATGTTTCATTGCGTTTTGAAACTCCAAACTTGATAATCTGCGAGGTGGCCAACAGATGGCAGCGCAGGAAGTTCATTTCTGATTGGTTTGTGCAGTTTGTGGTCATCATCCACCTTGTAAGAGTGCTTTTTTCTGGGTAATACAATTTCCTCTGAAATTTAATAATGATAAAAAAAACTTTTTTTTAAAGGAATGAATAGCCCACACATCGAAATGCAAGGCCATCACCTGGTAGTGTTAGAACTCAATGAGGCTTTCCTGGATATACAAAATGTCTTATTATTACACATAACGGCCACCATTAACGATGGTCCCCGCATTACAATCGGTTAAGAGTCACTGGCTCAAACGGGGTACACTTTGCATGAGATTGGCTCTGTGTGGCTCTGTTCATATTGCTACTTGTGGATCAGGTTTAACATTTAGAAACATTAAATGAAACACATATTTTACAGAGTGCTATTGTAAAGTTATTGGGGTGAGTGCTAAACGATGAAACAATACGGAACAACCGATCCCCTTATGGCGCTGATAACTGTTAATACTGCAATGGCGTAAATTGTAACATAAATTATGAGATCACTGTTACTCCATAGTGCGAGTTTGGCCAACTACACCCATGATAATGGCCGTGACAGCCAGCACAAAATATATTTTCACTCCTGGTCGACAAGAGGTAATTTATTCCAATGGAACTCTGTTACATTCATCATGCAACATAGATGCAATCATACATCCCCATCATCCATCATTTATAAGTAGTGATTTTTTTTCTCCCTCCTCCTTGTACAGTCTACATGCTATTGATTCCATTATGAGTAAAATTTCCAACCGCGTGTATGCATTCACCGCTGTTGAGTGCACCAGCTTGCATTACAGACTTACGATTACGCCCACTAATCCAGTGCTCGATCATTTTGTAAATAACGCTATCCATGTTTCCAATGCAGGGGACCTCAAAGGGGGGGGGGGGTCTGTGGACCTTCAGGGGACCAAAATGCATCAATAGCGGGGTCCAAGAATGTAAAGGAAGGCTCTCATTACATGCACACACCAACGCAATCAACACATATCCAGCTGCAACCTGTTGATGTTTTTTTTTGTTACTTCTGCCTCATTGGGCTGCAAAATTTACTAATATAGCACTAGTTGTAACGGGTATTGATGCCAAAAGTAAAGTCACATGTTTATTGACTCAAACATGTAATTGAGCAGTACTCATCTTTATTGGTGGTCTCCAGGCTAGTGGTGGAAATTCCACATTCTAATGGTGGGGCCCTGTCTATCCACGTGAATACCACTCTTGGCTTCCCACAAAGTAGTACTGATTTTCTGGGCCCCTGAAAGGATGATAGACGTATTTGTCCGGGATTTCAAATAGTGACCCTTCCAACTGAGTGCCAAATGCTGTGCCAAAAGCCCCTATTGGTCAGAGTGCACAACCAATGCTAAGAATTCTTCAAATGACTCATTTTGCTAAAACTTAATTCACTATGTAGAAGGGAAAAACAATCAACACAACACGATTTTATTGACAGATCTAGAAGCTGTTCATAAAGTATCCATGAGTGATTTAATAAATACGCTTATAAGAGTGCTGTGCTCACACTGATCTGTACACTGCACACCTTTCATCTTCTTGGTTCTTTCGGTAAAGTCACGTAGAAGGGACGTAATAAAATAATAAAAATAAAACATAATAAAACAATTCTCACGATATTATGTTTTATTTGTATTATTTTATTACTTCCCTTCTACGTGACTTTACCGAAAGAACCAAGAAGATGAATCCCTGCAGTCACGAAAGCTTTAAATCGAAAAATGCACACCTTTCTTTTAATGTCGTTTTAAATCACTATTTTACACGATGGCTAAAGTGCAAATACAGATGCAGGCACTAAGGAGTTCAACCCAGTTCATAATACCACCATGCCTGCAGTGGATGGAAAGTGGATTAGCTTGGACAATGCAAGAAAAAATTATACTTTCTGTCATTGTGCAACTTATCCCTTTAAGAACTGATTGGCTGTAAGGCGTCAGAGCAAAACGGTTTCCCTGCCAAAATGAGCACTGGAGCAGTGCTTTTCTATATTTGTGACCCTGAGCTAGTGGTGCAAATTCTACTTTCCCAAGCCAGTCTCTAGGATGAAAACTGCTGAGGTCCTACAAAATGTTACTCATTTTTGTCAATCCCAGAAGAATGATGGGCTGAGTCGATCCATGATGAGAATTTCAACTTTCCAATTGTGAGCTGAATGCTGTAATCACAGCACACCTGCCTGGATTATCATTCCTCATGTGTAGAAAAAATACCTATACAAATAACTCAGAGGTCTTAGGCACTAAAAGGTCATTATGAATCCATGCAAGGCTCCCAGATTAAATTACACCGTTACTGACTGCACTGCACAATGAGATGAAATTGAATAGCGAATGACATAAAACCATCCAGTGTACTTTATAAAGATTGACCTATCGTGTTAGAAAAGCATAGTATGATTCATTCTTAAAGCCAAAATGATGTAAGTGACATTGCTTTGGTCAAAGAAAAGCTTGCCTCTGCAAAACACAAATAGTAAATAATGAAACAAAGATGCATGTGATATAAGGTAGGTGTCAAATGTGTGTCAAGTAGCTCCACCATGACTGTAAAAAACAAAGAAGAAGGTGGTAGAGTAGAATAAAAATGATTGGCATCGCAGTGTTTCAATTCACAAATGAATTATATTTTTATTTATCACTCTGTTGAGTGGTTGCGCCTCAAGTGGTTGCAGGAATAATGTGAATCTTACGTATATACAAATTGAAAACACTGACTCTTACACTATGCGATGCAGGTTTATCGAGCTTAAGAATCTATATGAATTTATAAATTAATGTATTGTTCCGCCCCTAGTGGTTGCAAAATGATAATGAGCACTCCTGAGTCTATATTGAAATGTGCGTTTCAACCAACATTGACTAAACTAGGTTCTTAATCAAGAGTAATGGCTTCAACCTGGTCACCAATGACTGCAAAAACCCAACATATTCAACTTCTGTGAATTAGAGATTTTGGTTTTCAGGGTTACATACAGATGCATACATTTGTGGGACACAAAAGCCAAGTTAAAATGATTATACTATAGCTTTGTGTCGTTCCCTGACACAACGTTCAAGTAGCAGCACAATCAGAAACCGATGTTGGATAAACCAAAATATTAATTGTAGAAAAGGAAATTGCAATGCACCAGACAGATAAACTGAATACAATGATTTGAGTACAGATGGTGTGTCAGGTGATCGTGCAGTGTGCAACATCCACTCACTCACCTGTGTGTGTGCGCTGGTGGGCCTTCAGGTGGGAGCTTTTGGTGTAAACTTTCCGACAGCCACTGAAGGGACAGTGGTGAATCCTCTTCTTTCCATCGGGCGAGCCTTCCGGGTCCACTAATTTGCCAGTCACAGTCATCGCTTTTACCTGCAACTTATCTGTGTGGCTGTCGTGCAGTGAGATGTGCAGCTGAGACTGCTGCTGCTGCTGAAGGTGGAGGTGGAGCTGGAGGTGTTGCTGATGGTGGAGGGCAGCCGTCTCAGCCAAGTCAATCTCGGCACATGCCTCTGCCCGTTCGTCTAGTCCAAGGTTGAGTTCGGGCAGGTCCGAGTGCTCGGGCGACGATGGCGGCGTGAGGCTTCCACTCGCCTCGCTCAGCCGCTCCTCAGCACCAGGTGACGGCACCGAGTCCCAGGATCCGCTGCTTCCCGCGGGGCTCGCACTGCCATGCGCCGTGAGACACGGGTCTCTGCCGTCCGTGAACGATGACGCCGCGGCTGTAGCTGGAATGGTGACGGGAGAGGCAATGGTGGTGGCGGCCGCACCGCTGAGGTCCTGCTGCAGTGGAGCTGTGATGGGTGTCGCTGTGACGAGAGCAGACTCGCTCTGCTCGGAGCAGGCGGCGATAAATCTCTGCCAGGGACTCTTCTCGGCATCACTGCCGCTCGCCGGGCACCGGCCTCCCATGCAGGGCTCCGTCTGCAGGTACCGCTCCATTTCCAGGCAGATCTGGGGCCATTAAAAACAAGGTAAGGGGAGTTTGATGATTAAGACGAGGGGATATATAATGTTTGGACAACTGAACATGCCACTTTCAATCAGATTCCCAGAGGTGTTTGTTTAAACATTACAAACCTCTGTTTTGTGTGCCACACAGTTCTGATCTGGCTGGGTGGAGCTATGGCAGATGTTTATGAAAGTAAAAGTATCTGAGGCATCAATAGGACGAATATGACTGCATTGGTGTTGTAGCCCAAATATGAATATAGGCTAACGCTAGTTATAACATTCGACTGACATTAAAAAAAACGTGAAAATCCCACCACTGTCTTTAGGGCCACTGGTGAATATTGGGCACAGCTTATCTTTAGCATAGAGACATGTGACTCTTTTTTATCCCTGTTGAATGAATTGAAAACAGTCTCGGTTTGCGTTTAAAAAAACGCGACTGAAAAACACTTGTCAATGGAATCAATGTTATTTAATTTCAGCAGCTGTTTGTTTATTATGACCCAATATCCAGTGACAGCAAATAATTATATAATAGTTAAAGGTGTTAGGGCCCAAAGGATCACACAGGAATGAAGGCTCGAGCAGACACGATAGATGGTGATAATTGAAAAGGGGCTAATCTTTGTCCGAAACACTTACATTTGAAAAACACCACGCTAAAATGAAAGGATACGTTTTGTTAATTCATGGTCGTGCAGTACAGTATTGGCACTCATGTGTTACATGCAGTAGGTTACTGAAATCAGATTACTAGAGACATGTACTCTTAAAGCGTTACTATCACCATGTTTTTTATGTCGTCAAATTACAGGCAGCCTGTTCTTATGAATTCCATTTACAAATTGTAGAATGACTTTTAAAAAATACATTAAAATAATCATGTAAGCAGCTTGAGTTAATATAAGCCAAGCAATGGGCAATGTATTCTAGAGCAAGCTATGAAGCCGACAACGTAGAACACCGTTCTGTGTTGTTATTTCCAAGGATAATGTGAATAATTTAATCTTAAATATATGAACCTATTTTGCTTTAAAAATACTAAACATGGGATTACACTGTGTAACAAAAAATATATGTTTTTTGTTCCTGGGTAGTAAGTGTTATTTCCTAATTGTTTATTCCTCAAAAGTACAGAAAATGGCTATTATTCCCCACAAACTTTGCTTTTGTGACCAGGACAGTGATATTTAGAAATTGACCTATTTTCAATGAGAAAACGTGTGCATTTGTGTCTTTCCTTCGCATAAAGTCCTGGTCACAAAAGCAAAGTTTGTGGGGAATAATAGACATTTTCTGTACTTTTGAGGTGTAAGTAATTAGAAAATAACACGTAGTACCCAGGAACAAAAATAGTGTTACAAATTGTTATCAGGCACGTGATGAGTCACCTCATCCCCCATGGTTTAATATTCACAATTGTGATAGTTCAATCTAATAATTATTTTGTTTCATTCATCTGTCTCATTGTGTATAATCCCTTTCATCAGCCTAAAAGCAACAATTATTGTAAGTTGCATAAATTGTTTAGACTTAATTAAGTGCACAATACGTCAGTTTAAGAATCTCTGTGAGTCAGTGAATAATTATATTCCTTCTGTTATTTCTAAATCCTCAAATAATCAGTAAACCAACAATGATTATATTTTAAACTTAACCCATCCAACACTGTACAATGAGCATAGCAGATGCATCTAAGATAGCTGACCAAAAAACCTATTAGTATTTGTCAAAAATCCCAAATAACTTTTGTTTTTAAGTCCATTGTGTTTTGGAAAATAAAGCCAGATGTTTTGCGTACTCGTGTGGACTTTTATCATTAATGACACAGCTTTCCAAATAATAATTAATTAACTACCTGGTTTAACATTTCCGCTGAGCTGTGCGTGATTGTGGCATCTTAAATTAGCTTATTTTCGCACCGGTTGTTTAAAGAGAGCTCCGAGGTTAGAGCAGAGGAAAGCGGGCTGCAGTACAGGACTTGAAGTGATTTTCTTTGTAAACTAAGTGGGCTGATGTCTTCCCTCATACTTCCTCTCGGTGGGACTTCTCGGATGCTGGGTTTTATATAAACATTCTAAAATTGCATCGCTCTTGAAATGCCATTCCTCCTCATGGCCAAGATCCAATTATGAAGAGCCAGGGAGAATGGGAAAAGAACATAAGGAATTTTAGCAGCGTGGATAATATTCTGCATTAACAAGTTTGATGCTGGATTTTTTTTTATTAGATATTTTTTGTGTTCTTTACATGCCATTTCGGCTTAATTTGTAGTAACGTGATATACTGTTGTTGTTGGGTTGTTATATTGTTTAAGTCTGTGTCTCGGTGCTCAAACAAGCATGGGGGCAGTGCTCATCTCTGTTGCTGGTCCTGAGGTAGAGATGAAACTTTTAAATTCATATGGTGGGGGAAGAGTCTCTTCAAAGAATAATTACTTTCATCAGGGATCTATGGAGATATTGGTCCTGGTTTTAAATCATGGGTTAACCCAGCTCATCATTCCCTTAGAGGTTAATAAATAAACCACTAATTTTACTTTGTAAGTCAGCAGGAGTTGCTCTCTGGACAGAATGGCACTTGCTATTTGGATGCAGAATTAAGCAATGTCCCAATGCGATCATTAAACCTAAGCACTGCTCCAAAGCTCGTTTGACATGACAGACACCTTTAGTTTTTTTTATTCATAAAAGTATTGTTTAAAAAAGATGCACAATTCAGTTCACGTCATATAAACTGTTGAAAATCAATTAAATCAGCACACGTGTTGCAATGAAAATCAGTGCAAAGACACTGCAAGGATACACGTTGATGTAAAAACAAATAACACGCACATAAAAAAAAACCGCAGGACTGGAATGTATCCCAGAAGTGAATCAGTTGGGACATGTTATTCCACAACTTTGTGAAAATTCGCATTCAACTGTGATGATAATGGAAGTGGTGGGAGGCGTCAATGTTGTTAAACACACACGCGCGCACGCACCCACACACGAACACCGACACCCACGCATGCTCCCCCCGTCCCCTCCCCTAAACGAAACCTCATTGGCGCATACGCGCGGATTACCATATAAGGCAAAGCGCGTGAATTTTGCTTTGACCCCACCCACTTTTCAATCACGCACACCCCCGCACAGAACGGACCAATGGGGGCAAAGGAACGATGCCCCCCCCCTTACCCACCACCATCTCTTAGCTGCATCCAATCAGGTGGTGACAAAGCACACATTCAAGCAAGACGGAAAAGCACACGCATTGATCAGAGAGAAATAACAAGGGATAGTGGTCCCAATTGTATGGCCGTTGTGTAACACCTCACACTCACACCTCCCCCTCCCAGGCTCTCACCTGGTTAAGTAATTCATAAATTATTTATTCTATTTACACTATATAACAATGTGGATGTTTTATTACTGTTGCTGTTGTATGATTTGCATTTGGAGATATATCCACTGCTAGATAATAGCACATCCGATTAGCTACGCACAGTGAAAAATAAGTTCAACATTCATATATAGACTATATTACGATACTTCACTATATTTAGATTAACCTATTTATGGAGCAATTTTCGTACCTGTTTCCATTTATTAATTTGCACATTGGTATCCCACATGGCTTGCATTTGGTATCCCTTACAAGTGACAGTCTCAACAGGCTCTCACCTGTTTTAAATAAAGGAACCAAACTGAACACTCATGTGTGGTGTCGATCCACTATTATGGATGTTATATGTATATCATAAGCTATATCAGTAAGTATTAATGTGAAGCAAAAAATATAGCAGACCATTTTCTCCGAGCGCAATGACAGCATTATAACAATGTATCCGTTTTATGAGACAAGGGCAAGGCTGCAGGAAACAACTTAAAAGAAAATTCCCTTAAGTTTCTTATCTAAATTAATGAAAATTAAGGGCATTTTTAGGTTGCTTAACTTGTTTTATGCAACCCAGCACAGAGTGGTACTCATAACTACGTGATATAAATCAGCAGAGAAAACTGAACCCGTGTGTGGGTCACGATTAAGTGCAAGTACGTAAGCCACTGCACCACCAAACACACACGTAAGTGCCCCTACATGATGCTAATGTATTATACTGTGCAACCATTATAAAAGTTGATGAGGCTTGTATGGAAGATATGGGGGAGGGGTGGTCAGTGAGCAATCCTCCCTTCACTCATATTTGTATCTTCCCATGCCCTGAGCGGGAAGCCTCGGGACATCCCGGCGCAGATGCATAGTTGGCATTCCTGAGTGAGCAGAGGGTCACTGGAGGCGTGCGTGGGCTCTTCTGTCTGCACCGCTTGCTGGGAGCAGCACAAGTGCAGGGACCGCTGGGGCAACGCCAGCTGAGCTGGCCCCACCAGCTGACGAGTCTTTATTTTAAATCTCAGCTGTGTAAGATCCTTTAGCAACTTGAAATCGTGGAAGAGCTTTTGAGAATGTAGGGCATGTGTTTTATTCGTTATTAGTACAGAATTTAAACAATGTGTCTCCCTACTCAGATGGCAATGGGGTGGCGCTCAACCCTGAGCTAGAAGTGGAAATTCCACATTCCAATGACGGGGCTCAGCATGTCACAATGGGTCTCATTTTACTAACTTTGAAGGAATGGTGGCTTGTGTTGAATAAGAACAGGAACGTAAACATATGTATTGCACATTTCCATGTAGAGATAATGCAGAACAATTCAGTATATGTGTTGTGTTCTTTGTGACAAGAAGTTATGCATTGAGCAATGTGCAAATGTGTTTTAAAGGAGCCTTGCACATATCCGCTGATGTCCAGGAAGCACACCTCATCCAAGAAGGAACTAAAAACGTACTATTATGCAGCAATCAGTTTGACATGCAGCAACCAAGAGAATAAGGAAGAGCTCGGATAACCAGACTAACGCAGGCATGCTGGTCCTAACACAAGTCGCATAATTGATGGTAACTTGCACGAGGATGAAATGTTGAACCATTATGGGATTTTAACTCCAACTATAAAGGGACTATGATGTTACTCAGACAAGTGCAACAGCCAGTCTCAGAACATGGGATGCTAAGTTTCAACTTGGAATACTGTAGTAATTTATATACAAAAAAATAGGCCAGTACAACATTTTTACTTGAAATAGCAAGCGATTGGAAGTGAAGACCAGTGTGGGATTTTAACTCAAGCCATTTCTGAGATTCGGATTTAAGAGTATGTTTAATGTCAAACCTATATTTTGAGTCCAACTTAAAAATGATGAGCATATAAAAGTCTAACCAAGTCTATTGCTTACTTTCTTGGTTTGTGAGGTTTTTGTTTTTACATTGCTATGGGATCCAATTTCATTCACTGTGTCTCTATCCCTCCGAGTGGTAATGTGGCTGTAGTGCTCAACTCACAATCGTAGGTTTGCAAGTTAAAATCCTAGTCATTGATTGGCCGAGCCTGTCGTTCCTCTGAAATAATTGCCCTATGGAGAGACTGGCTACTGCCATGGGAATGTAGAATTTACACAACTAGCTAAGGAGGACCAACAGACATGAGCACCACCCAACACTTATTTGAGGAAAACAGATCCTTTCACTCGTTCAGCACATCAGCCGCCTCATCGCACGCTTCGGTGTTAAACACCACTCATATGCGGACGACACTATTCTGTTCACCGCCATCAATTCTACCAATGCGTCTGGATTAGAATGGTTCTAGGAATGCGCCACTGCCTTGCAACAGTGGTTCTCTGCACACAACCTTGCCCTTAATCCGTCAAAGTCAGTGGCCATCATGTTAGGTACCAGGCAACGTCTCAACTCATCAGTGCTCCCAACACACATACACATCTTCGGTCCCAGCATCAGGTTCACCGATCACTTGAGCTACCTCGGTGTCATCCTAGATTCAACTTTATCCTTCGACCATCAAACCAATCATATCATCAGTTCATGTAACTTTCACCTGAAGGCTCTCAGACACCTACATCCTCTCATCTCCACTGAAACTTCCAACAGATTGACATGTTGCATAGTTGGGTATCCGTCCTAGTCCGGTCCTCCTCTGGCAACCTAAAAAACTTCAAAGACTACAAAGCAACCTGGCACGCGTCGTCATTGGCCGCACTCATCCCCGTCTCGACTAACTTGCCTCTCTCCATGCCCTCCACTGGCTACCCATTGCCAGCAGGGTCACATACAAGATCGCCTGCCTCTGCCCCCATGCCTTCACATCTGCCTGCCCCTCGTACCTCTCTTCATTATTGACGACTTGCAGCACAGCACCCGGCAGATGCCTTCACAGTGTGACTCACGACCTCATCTTAATACCAAGATCCAGGATGGTCACGTCTATGCGCTGCTTCTCGGTGGCTGCCCCTACAGTCTGGAACGCAATCCCTCTGCACATTCGCAGCATCGCCTCAATCGTCTCCTTCAAGAGCCACTTAAAAACTCACCTCTACAACCACGCTTTCGAGTGACTCTGAGCTTGGCTCCGCGCCTCTGAGTTGCGGCCATTACGTCCGCAAATTTGCGGGGCATTATAAATTGCATTATGATTATAGCGCTTCATCGTGCCTACGCACTATTGAATACGTTAATGTTTGAATAAACGGTAAATGAATGAAGTAAGCCTTTTTCCAAGAGCATAACGAAGCCAAGAGGCTGTTGTTTTTTGCAGAAAGCGGAAGGTGTGCACAAGCCACTGTTTCTGTGCCCCACAATATTAAGGAGAGCACACACAGGCACACACATACGCACGACCTTCCCTTTCCTGTCTTTCTTATATTAGGTTGTCCAAACTACACTTCCACAGTAATAACAGCAGGAGTGCTTGCAACGTGATGTGACGTGTGTGTGCCTACTGAAATCCCAGGTCACACTCTTATTGTGAGATTAACTTCTAAAAAACACTATGTGGCAATGTCCACTGCTGCTGTTGCTGCACACAATACTGTATATAGTCTCCTTCCTCAAAGAGTCATATGGAGCAGTGCTCACCCTAATTGGTAGCTCAGGGCTACATATTTGGATGAGAAACCAGTCACATTTACATGTTGTAGATGAGACACAACTGATATACCGATGAACATATATATTGGGGACATACATCCTCTTCCATTTCATGATATATCTAGTAAAACACATGCTATTGTTTTTACTTATATGATCAGGAGGTGCCCACTGATTGTCCTATCTCTCTTCCAAGTCTTGTCATGATTGTAAAATACACTATGAACCATCAATATCCTTTATTATGCCAGATGAAAGCCGAGTGATGTTCACTATCCATTTAGACTTATGTCGTTTGTAAAAAAATATCTGATCCAAGGCCGTAGCCATGGAGTCAACATTGGGGGGGACCAAATCTTCCAGGGGGTCTGGGGGTCCCCCCCTCCAGAAAAAAAATATCTAAATTTGAAAACTAGTTTCCTGCCATTTCCTGCCTAAAATATAAAACAAAATCACTAACACATAGGATGGGCTTTATATTTATTTTTTACAATAATGTCTAATAGTGTATTGTATTACATTGCTGTTTTTTTCTTTTTTACCTTTTCTTGTTTCATTGTATGTAATGGCCGAGATTAGGGATTCATAAAGTACAACCATAACCACAATCATATAAACAGAAATCTATTTTATAACAATATATTGGGGGGGACATTTTGAGAATATTTGAATATTGTGTCCCCCCCAATATATATTATAATTACGGCCTTGATCTGATCAACCTATTTTTAAGCAGGGGAGAGCCCACTAGTGTTCACTGTATCTTTTGTAAGGGATGACTACCATTGACTAAAATCATTTTTTGGTACTGGTATTCAAAATTGCAAAACTTGCATGTAATAAATCAACAGGACTTATTTTTGTCAATTGACAGCACCATACCATTTATTAAACCAAACGTGTTGCCAATTGATACAAAGTTTGCAAAGGGGTATCTATGTACCTGTTGCATTTGCAATATTATAAGGTGTGCATTTTTAAAAAAATGTACGGATTGCCATATTATACCATACTGTATTTCACCAAGTGAAACCCCAATGATACAGTAAAACTAAAGCATCTGGAATATTGTACTGGTGATTGTAACCGCTTTTAAACATTTGTGCAAAACAAGACTTCTGTATAATAGGCGTCAAAATAAACAGTGGCTGTTAACAAAACATGTTATTGCACACACAGACCTTTTGATGTTTGAAGTCAGCGAACGTATACACATATACACATAAATAATTTTAAACCAAACCCCCAAGTGATGTCTGGATATGAATAGGTCAAACTGGAAATTTCGTTCTCATTGAAATACATATATTATATTTCTACGTGAACATTAGCCACGATAGTTGTGGAAAACGGCTGGAAATACTCGTGTCCGTACTGTCGTGTAGACTGTATACAATAAGACAATACAATAAATAGTATAACCACCTGTTGTATTTGCATACACCGACCCATACTGTAATGCTGTATTGTATTTAAACATAATTGCAATGTCCCTGTACAGCACACAGCACAACATTCTAGATATTGATGACCCTTTCCATACCTCTTCAATTAGTTGATTTAAATCCCAATACCGGTTGCACAATAAAGAGTTCAGTCTGTATGGGATATAGTATTTCCCCCTCGCACGCATTGATTTTCCCCGGGTCCTCTGGCTTCCTCCCACATGTATAACCACTCATTAATTGGCTGAAAATTCCTTAATATATAGAGGACTCCAGAACTTCGGCAATTGGCTGTGGTTCCTCGTCCCGTCTCTGAGTGCGTGAATCATGTGCGGCTGAGGCGCGTTGCAAGTAAAAACTATTATTGTTACAAGTACAATCATTATTATTGTTGTAAGTAGTTACGGATCACTTTCGCTTAATTTCCAAAGCAACCATTATTATTTCGTATTGGGTGTATTGCAACAATTCAAGGTGTCCACATTCCACAATATATACAATTTGAAGCGTCCAAATTAATTGCAATGACATTACAGTTGTGTTTGTATAAAATGCAGCATTTTATATGCACAGACATAACACGACCTTGCAGACGCAGAAATACGGCCAAATTATAAATTGCATAAACACGTTAATTCACGATTCTTAAAATGTATATTCAGCACAACACATAAGCACATTGAAATTAACAGTCTAGATACGTGACATTGTAAATGGTATACTTAACTGTCCAGTGTATTGTATTGTTTGCAATGAAATTGTATTAAGACTACACAGTATAATGAAATGTAAACTGAAAATTGGACATCCACAGTACCCTGCTGATTGAATAGATGGTGCAATGTCACATGGAATACAGCAGTTTGAAATATTCAAAAACGTGAAGAAATTGAATATTGCTCATGGTATGGTGTTGTGATATCGTGCAATGCTAGTAATAATTGTACCAACTTTAGTTTGCACTTCTCATTTTCATCCCGTGCAAAAACACGCATGAGCACATCGTACATACCATACATTATACATAGACAAATAGTAACATATGTGTAGTCTACACACAGTCATATAGATTGTACAGTACTTACACATGAAAACAATTCAGATCCCCAATTTAGTCTGATGTTAGCACCCACTAATGCACACGCCCATTCTTTAATGCACCTTTTAATACACGCATGCACAAATCGGACACGTGTATACACTCACACACAGGTGAGCTATCCTCCTCACCTGTTGCCAGGTCTCCTCCAGGGATGGCATTGCAGAGAAGTAGCCCGTGTCGTGCACTATCTGCAGCTCCTGGAAGATGCTGTAGCTGGGCAGCACGTCCATGGCTCTCCTTCCTTCTTCTCTGGCTCTACAGGTACACGTATATCCAGGCCCTTCGCAGGTGTGGCGGTGTCACTTCTCAGTAGGAATGCTCCTACGTCCACACCTGTCTACTGCAGCAGTACAAGCCCAGGGGAGGGGGGCTACGACTGCAGCACCTGCGCACGCAAAACTGAACCTATTCGTACCTATTTCGCTCCTGCTAATAATGCAAATGCATTGAAGCAACACTGCAATTGAAAAAACACGCTGCTCTGCAAGGCCAACCTCGCGCATAAATCGCTGTCATGTAACAACGGTAAGGATGCTGTGTGTTGTTGTTGTTGCTTATGTTGCTCTTGCTGCTGCACGAACACCGCTGGTTATCACGCTGCAATGAGTCCACGTTCCATCTCAAACACGCGCTCGCTCCTTATATATAGGTTGGCACGCACGAGCGTCGTGACGTCTTGCCGCGCGTGCTACGAGGGGGTGGGGGGTCTGATGAGGCGGGGTGGGGTTAAGTGCAATCGTACCTCGCCTCGATTAGCCAATAGGGCGACGTCGCCTATACGAATTAGACCAATCGACGCGAGGGCTTCAGTTGAGGTGCGCGCTACGATTGGTCGGCGTCGTAGTTGGGGGCGTGGCTCGTCGCACCTTGTTTGGAAGAAACGAAGGAGGGCGGGGGTTGGCAGGGGGGCGGGGCAAGGGGCGGGGCGAGGGGCGGGGGAGAGAGAGGGCGGGGGGGGGGCTCGCGGCTCGCGCTATTTCGGGCGCGCTATAAAAGACGGAGCGCGCGGCTAGCTCGCAGGCAGAGCGTTGAGTGCAAGCGAGATGATGGTAGCTGTGTCGTCTGTGTTATTATTAGTGTGATGGTTTTGCAAAAAAAAAAGCCGTATGAGCACCGCAAGCTGTTAGTGTTCCACGTTAAAGATCATACCGGTATTGTCATTTTTTTGAAGTTGCGCAAAGGTTTAAAAGTAACCGATTTACGTCGACGTCAGCTATCTCCCCCCCTTTTCTCTCCACGTCACCTCGGGTGGTCATTGCACGTGTGCTTGAGTGCACCTCGAAATACCCCATGCAGGATTGATTTATATCATTATTGTAGACGTATAGAAGTAACCAATCGTCACATGTACTATTGTGCTGCACCTCCGATTAGCGCGGTTGGCTGCGTACGGTGCGAAAGAAGTTGCAACATTGTTTTACGATTTGCAATTACCAGATAACGATTTTTCAATTTGCAGAGGTTATTTTTCATTCAGAGAAATTGGCATTGAAGACTACAATTTGACAAACCAACATATGTGTGTTCCCATTCAAAAATGCAGAGGTTTTGTCCACTATTCTAGAGAATTCTCCAGACATGCTTGCTGAGCGAGCGCGGTTTGGCTGAGAAATACGCCGAACAGTCACGTACACATAAAGGGAGATGTGACATTTTCAATGGCATGTGTCAAATTAAATGGCCTAAGTGAACGGGGGTAAACGTGAGCAAGCATTGCGTTCTTAAATCAACAAATGCGCCTTTTATAATTGCTTGCATGAGGCAAGAGTGCACAAACGACTGCGCAATGCTGTGTGGCTGCTGCTGCACTCCCAGATAGCAACAGCCTTATCTGTGAGAAGCACGTGTGTTGAGGGCCAGCTACAGCCCCTACCGACCCATTGCTTATATACATACACATGTGCATGCATAAGCAATATATGTGTAATATACACATTATTGCATTCCATCACCACTCTCTCTCACTCATACACACGTGTATATGCGTTCATATGCAAATGTAATTCTCCGAAAAATATGAACACTAACCCATATTTCTCAAGTCTCAGGGATTACTGGTGAGACTGTCATTCACAATGTTCAGTGTCTTGCGGCCATGCAATGGATGCTCACGTATTTTTTGGTTGTTTACCTAAAAATAATTAACTCGGCCCTATTTAAAGCAATGCACCGGCAGCTGCTACTGACGGTTCAGGTCTTGTGCAAGGATCAGATCCCAAAGTTTCGTCTTGCAGTCGTTCTATCTAAAAAAATACTCAGGAACCTATGGCTTCTACGCAAACTCATTTAATAATCACCCTCCACCCAGCAGTATACAGTACTGTAAATGGGTTCACCACAGTTGATCTGTATGCAGATTGCATTAGGTGAGGCAAAAGTGTCGGTGCGCCCAGCACTTCCAAAAGACGTCTGATCAGCATGGAAGAGTAGGCCAAAGACCATCTAGAGCTTCCACAAGTGGTGACCCTTCCAGCAGCAACGAGGGCAAATGTACCACGCGGTGCCATCTGTACGTTCGCATGTGCCCATCGATTACTTCCATACAAAAAAATCATTGGAAACGGTTACCAGTTCATACCTTTTGGAATCAGTAATTGATTCTAAGAACGGTTATCGGTTTGCCGATTGTTGTGTAACAACCCTAATACAAACGAACAAACAGACTATATCCTTTACATTTCGATTTAAAGCTTTCGTGACTGCAGGGATTCATCCTGTACATTTATTACCATGCCCATCATTCATACACAGTGCACCTGCATTATGAACCAAGTTTAATTTCCAGACCACAGCTAACATCAGTAATGAGTGATATCTGAACCGGTCCTGGACTCCTCCAACAACCTGCACTTACCAGCGAGGCGAATAGAATACAATTTGGGTTTATGGAGCGTCCAAATACAATGGGTCGAAAGGGAAGCGTATTTTTTATTTTATATAAATGCAATTGAAATCACTGTCTAGATTGGGGGACAGTCTTGGGGATTAAAAATGAAACCATTGAGCCTGGACTTTAACAGCGGGAGGGAAGCACGGGTGACGAGAGGGAGGGAGATTCCAGGCCTACGAGTGACCTCCCATTGAGAGAGCGTCTTAAAAATAATAATCTTAACCATATACCCATATGGAAAATGTGCTGCATTCATGTTTCAGAATATAATGGCAACGCTGCTATATTCCACAGTATGTACTGGAGCAGCTTGGCTATAAGCTGAAATTCGTAATTTGTTGACTCACTTGTTTTAGAGTGACTTTGCGGTGTGCCGCGGATTACTTCACTCTTACCCTCCCATCACCGTGGATGTTTTGGAGTTTTACCGAATACTTTGTGCTCTATACAAATTTATACGTAGAATATACACGTGGTACGTAAATGCATAGAACGAATTTGAATGCAGATACAAATACATTAATTCACTGTTTGCTGCATAGACTGTAAACACTCATACACAGTAAAGTGGATGTCCACACATCTAAATCCTATCCAGCCCCATCACTTTACACCCACACACGTATCCGCTCTTTCTCTCCCCGATGCACGCATTTGGCTGAGAGCCCAAGACATTTCCTTTTGTGTTGCACTCTTGCACTAATGTTAAATTAATCATTTTAAATTACAAATTTGTGGACTGTACATTTTGCTTTGGGGTTTTATTGCGCTTGCTGTGTGCGTTTGTGAAGCTCTGCATGTTTTGACACAAATCTCTCTTGAAATTAACTTTTAGTCCCAACGAGCTGTCACCTAGTTATAATCTATGTTCAGCAGGTTGGCTCCCGTTATGGGTTATCAGGAGAAATGATCATTTCCCCTCTGCTTGTTTGTATGACCCTACACTGCTTTTAATCGGGATAACACCGGTAAAATGCTGACAAATTGCTACAAATACTAAACAGTTAGAATTCGTTCATCCTTTACCAAAACAAAGAAGTAAACTGCAGGCTTTGTCTAGCCGCAGGTTTCTGCCTGAAATCTCATCTGTGAGCAGTAGTGACGTATTGTTTCCGGCTGCTGGTCTTTATTTGCATACCTGGAACCAACCTGCGGTTTGTTCTCTATTGTCTAAACTGCCTCATATAGGGGGCATTGTGGGTGTTCATGGTGTGGAAATGTGAGTGTGATAATGTCTGCCTACATGTCTGGGTGACTTACAAATGTAAAAATTGTGTTAGAATGTGTACTGCACCTAACAATATTAAGTCACAGCGTTCCTTCTGCGCTTGGTGTTTTGTGAACTTTTGGCAGGATGTGATGTTAAAAATAATTAAAAACATTCCGCTACGCAGCTTGCAGAGGTCGTGTCAACCAGAACAGTTTAATGGCTTGTTTAAAACAAACGAGTTTGCCACTCTAGGGCAGACAGAAGAGAGCGGTGTGTGGGTGGAAGCAGAGAGCATTTGTCAATTAAACCACCGAACGGAGGAAATGTGACAATACCAGCTTTCATTGACTTCTTCAGGAACGTCACAGTTCTACATTTTCATAAATTATGTGAAAAACTAATAAATATGATTTTGAAATATAGGTGAGGATTTTTGGGGTATCTTTTGTTTGAATTTATTACGGTTCTGTATGAATAAAACAAACTTCCGAAGTTGTAAATTGCATTCATGCTGACACAACTTGCTATGACTTTACCTATTATGAAGCACAATAATTATGTTGAATTGTGTATTTTTAAATATACATAAATACCATGCTGCATGCCTTTATTTCGCAATCTAAATAATAGTCTTTGTGAAATGTGCTTGGGGCAGTGCCCCTATTAATATACACTTTTTCAGCCAGTGGTGGACATGTCATATTTATATAATAGGGACGAAGCTAATTTTGGATAACTCCTGCTTAATTCCCACAAAGTATCACTCATTTGAACAACTCAGGAGGCTAGGATTTGAACTTATGAACTTCATATTTTGAGTCAAGTGCAGCCACGACACATCCCAGAATAGAATGCATGCTTATTTTAACAATTATAATGCTAAAGTATTTTATTAAATTAAGCTTCAACTTACTTGAAGACGTTTTTGTACATGGACAATCATAATTTACTTCTTATGAAGAGTAACTTATTTACGTGCGAGGTTGAATATAAACCCTGACCAGCTTTTGAACCCACAGTTTTCTAAATGCAAAAATCTGGTTTACCCAAATACCACCTTTGTATAAACCTCATTATTGCGTATATGTCTGAGCTTCAACAGCACATCAGGAAATCATTAACGTGAATTGACATGTTATAAAAAAAAAACGTGATATAGGACACATTCCCTCTCTATAACCTTGTGTTATATATACCTTTGTGCAAGATACTGGAGAAAATCAACAATGAAACACTGCTCCTTCTGCACAGAGGATGGCTCTCAAGTGTTCCCTCCTTTTGCTGCTAATTACAACTAGCTTCATTAGGCGACCGCCAGTTTGTGATCACGTGACAACCCTTACTAGTTGGTTGTTTCGGGTGGTGGCGGGTTTAACGACACATTTATATATGTATGTGATCTAACTCAAAACACCTCTATTATGGACAAAAGGAAATGTTCTCTAATTAATGTTTCCCCTTTCTATTTCTCAGTATAATTCCAAACATATAACCCTCCTTTCATCTTCTTGCACTTTTCAGCTTGTTTTTAATTTAATCGGTGAATATTTTGATCAATATTGCATAGCAATTAATATATACATATTAAAAACGTTCTTCCTCATCATTGGCATTTTGCTTTTTATTACGAAATTCAGTTTTACAAAAGCATTCGTGTATTTATCTCATCGTCCTGTTCCGCCAGAGGTAACTCTCTACTATGTTTTCCAGTTGCGTCTTTCCAACAAAATCTGAATAGTGTTGCAAATTTAAGAATGCAAAAAATTGCCATTGTAATATTAGTGCATTGAAAGTGGGAATAAAAGTTGAAGAGCAGAGGAGATGGCGGTGTGGCTCAGAGGACAGAGTGATGAGTCAACCCTACTGAAATCCTGGGTTCGAATCCAGGCAGCTGCCTACAATAATCCAAGGTTCTGAGGAGATCGTAAGTTAATGGCCTCAGCTTAATCAGCAACGACTGAACAAAAAACGTCACGTTAAATATGGTTCTTCAATCTAGATTTGAAATTTTCGTGACTGCAGGGATCCATACTCTTTGGTTCTTTCGGTAAAGTCACGTAGGTATAAAATAGAATAAATTAAATCACGACGTTTCGGGCGCAACACAAGTGTACGTCATCAGGTAGGACAACCACAGCAAGAAACAATTGCTGTCCTATTCCCTGCTGTGGTTGTCCCACCTGATGACGGACGCTTGTGTTGCGCCCGAAACGTCGTCGTGATTTAATTTATTTTATACCTACGTGACTTTACCGAAATAACCAAAGGGTATGATTCTTCACTTAATTCAAACCATTTACAACAATGGAGCAGCTACATTGGAATGATCTGCAATATCAAAACAGATGAGCAGGGGAATAGGACAGAGATGCACAATTTCATCAAAGTTACTAGCAGTTAATTTAGATGTTTTCGAAAATTATATCGTAGAAACAAAGGCATACATATAAATAGAGAAAATATGAACCACGTGTTAAAATATGAACCATTTAATATCTGCTGATGATATAGCCTTTAACAATCAATGTGAATAAACTACAGTAAATAATTTTAAGTTAATCAAATGAAGCTGCTAAAAATAAATTAACAAAGCAAATGTCACGTACAAGTTCAAACTTCAACAAAAAAACTTCCACTTTCCCACACCTCCAATTAGCAGGGTTGGCTACGTATGTGCGACAGAAGTTGAACATACATAGTACATGTATATAATGTATATATTCTGTATTCATATACTCGATAGCCATACTCAATGTACATTTTACAATTACATTTCCTCTTTTTCTATGATTGTAGTTCAATGGATTGCTTTGATTATTCATAAAAATGCATCCACCCAATTATATGACACTCACTATAGCTGCACTGGAGTGAGCTTGAGGCAACATTGTGCAGTTGTAACTAGGTGCATGTGATTCATGCCTGATGCATCAAACAACCTAGATGCGATCATCACCTATGCCTCAGCCTAACCGTTTCTGTTTATTTGAATTAGCACGGTTTAACTGTTAGTGTGGCTTCTTTTCTAGAATGCACGGTGACAGTATTTAGTTTTTTTCCATAAATCATGCAAGATGGTAAGTTTGCGCTGGGCCAAATACAAACCTTTTTAGCCCTTTCATGCATGCTAATGTTGTGAAAACTTTCAAGATTTCTGCAAGGTATGGTTTCATAGGGAGCGTGGAGTCTCTCTCTGTATATGTGTCTCACTCCGAGCTTGCATTCATTCACACCTGATGACGGTTGCCTGTGTCGCAATCGAAACGTCGTAATCTATTATTTAATTTATTTTATTTCTACGTGACTTTAGCGAAATAACCAAAGAGTAATTCCTGCAGTCACGAAAGCTTCGAATCTAGTTTGATACATTGAGATGTTTGGCTTATTTCCCGTGAAGAAAATATGTCTATGTGTGAGGAAACCAGTGTCCGGATGAAACCCATGTGTAACGGGAAGATACCACCTAAAATTTAAAGTATTTGAAAATCTAAATGTCAGCAGATAGGTTACAAAGTATTTGCCTGAGCATTGGTTGAAGGATCTTACGTATGCCTGCAGGCTTACATTAGTGTGAACCCAGCTTAATTACGAGCATGTAAAAAATGTATGTAGGATGTGGTTACAAAACGTTCATGCAGGGACACATTGTTCAATCCGGCTCATACCGCCGCGAGTTCTCGCTATCTCGTTAGTCATCAGCATGAGTCACTTTGTAGAAGAGTGTGTGTTGAGAACCCACTGGCCTCAGTACATAATTTCCACTGCACATTTTTTAATCATGCATTAATTATATTGTACACAGTGCATGGGTGTGAATCTGTCATCCATGTCGGTGACCACCATCCTCACGTGGAATAAAACTGAGTGGCTTGCATGGCCAAATTACACATATCGATAGGAAGCCACCAGTGGCGGGTCGTGACATTTCCACTCGGTGGGGCTGTTGTGAGTGACCTCTGAAAATATGGTGTTCGAATAAAAAAAACCTCGTCATGTTATTAACCTACTCGTGAAAGTGATATAACTGTCTTATCTACCAATGGTAGGCATTTATAAACAATACGAAAGAAAACAACAAAACACGCAAATGCTGTCCCCATGACCCTCAAGTCCACACTACACAACCACATTGACACAGTGCAACCTCGCGTTGTGACATCGTCTCATTACAGCCATGGGCTCCTTTTTTGACTGGCCTGAATGGGTCTCAAACGGCATGGCTAAAATGCTAAGCTAATCGCAACGAATGAAGGGATATCTCTCACTCGAATGCCTTCACAGTTGCCCTCCCCGAGGCACAAATTAGACTATGTTGCAGTGGTTTCTAATATGAACAACTTCAAATGTTATCTTCATTAGGCAATTTACGTGAAAAATAATTTCTCATCTCCAGCTGTTTGGTGGGGCGGCGCCCAAACGCTCCGAGTGAACGAACCGTGTCTGGAAGCACCCCACTTTTATTGAGCACATCCAATGTGATTCATTCTGGGGTCAAAGTAGTAGATTTTCTACTTTTCAGTGCTAATAAAAGTGTGTGCATTGAAATTTTTGCTTTTTTTTTACCAATTTTCTTTTACTGTGAAAACAATTTATAACAATCTTCGATTCAAAGCTTTCGTGACTGCAGGGATTAATCTTCTTGGTTCTGTCGGTAAAGTCACGTAGAATGGAAATAATAAAATAATAAAAATAAACCATCATAAAATAATTCTCACGACGTTTCGGCCACAACGCAAGCAGCCGTCCTCAGGTGAAGAACAGGTCTGTCGAGAAGACAGAGTCTGAATGACACATTCCAGGCTTGGAGCGACTTTTTAAGCTGGGATGGAGGGGGAAAGGGCGCCTTGACAAAATAATTTGCATATCAAGAGGAATTTAGCATATTTATGGTAAATGCAGATATGCGAGGGGGGTTTAAAGTCATTATGCCCGTGCATTATGCAGGATTAGCAGCATCAAAGATAGGGGATAGGGGTAACATTAATAAAGGGAAGGAATGTTAATAGTATGTAGCTGCAGTAATTAAACCACCACGTAAACGACTAAAGTATAAACTACATACTATGGGAACCTCATTTGCCAGTAAAAATATGATAATTGGTTCTTTACCCTTCTATCTGGCAACAAAACTGACACCTTTTTACAAGGAGTCATGTTTGCATAGACCGCAATACCTGCAGTCATAATACAAACAAAAGAACATAACTCTGATAATGTGCACTGTCCTTAAAGTTGATTGATCCACACCCGAGACAGCTTTCCTTAGAGCCTAGTCTCATATGGGTTGGACCAGATGACGCCAAAAGGCGCACAACTCAAAGACAATGCACCATCAGAGTATGAGAGCTCGGGGCAAGCATCTACACTATGGGAACCTCATTTGCCAGTAAAAATATGATAATTGGTTCTTTACCCTTCTATCTGGCAACAAAACTGACACCTTTTTACAAGGAGTCATGTTTGCATAGACCGCAATACCTGCAGTCATAATACAAACAAAAGAACATAACTCTGATAATGTGCACTGTCCTTAAAGTTGATTGATCCACACCCGAGACAGCTTTCCTTAGAGCCTAGTCTCATATGGGTTGGACCAGATGACGCCAAAAGGCGCACAACTCAAAGACAATGCACCATCAGAGTATGAGAGCTCGGGGCAAGCATCTACACTATGGGAACCTCATTTGCCAGTAAAAATATGATAATTGGTTCTTTACCCTTCTATCTGGCAACAAAACTGACACCTTTTTACAAGGAGTCATGTTTGCATAGACCGCAATACCTGCAGTCATAATACAAACAAAAGAACATAACTCTGATAATGTGCACTGTCCTTAAAGTTGATTGATCCACACCCGAGACAGCTTTCCTTAGAGCCTAGTCTCATATGGGTTGGACCAGATGACGCCAAAAGGCGCACAACTCAAAGACAATGCACCATCAGAGTATGAGAGCTCGGGGCAAGCATCTACACTATGGGAACCTCATTTGCCAGTAAAAATATGATAATTGGTTCTTTACCCTTCTATCTGGCAACAAAACTGACACCTTTTTACAAGGAGTCATGTTTGCATAGACCGCAATACCTGCAGTCATAATACAAACAAAAGAACATAACTCTGATAATGTGCACTGTCCTTAAAGTTGATTGATCCACACCCGAGACAGCTTTCCTTAGAGCCTAGTCTCAGATAGAAGGGTAAAGAACCAATTATCATATTTTTACTGGCAAATGAGGTTCCCATAGTGTAGATGCTTGCCCCGAGCTCTCATACTCTGATGGTGCATTGTCTTTGAGTTGTGCGCCTTTTGGCGTCATCTGGTCCAACCCATATGAGACTAGGCTCTAAGGAAAGCTGTCTCGGGTGTGGATCAATCAACTTTAAGGACAGTGCACATTATCAGAGTTATGTTCTTTTGTTTGTATTATGACTGCAGGTATTGCGGTCTATGCAAACATGACTCCTTGTAAAAAGGTGTCAGTTTTGTTGCCAGATAGAAGGGTAAAGAACCAATTATCATATTTTTACTGGCAAATGAGGTTCCCATAGTGTAGATGCTTGCCCCGAGCTCTCATACTCTGATGGTGCATTGTCTTTGAGTTGTGCGCCTTTTGGCGTCATCTGGTCCAACCCATATGAGACTAGGCTCTAAGGAAAGCTGTCTCGGGTGTGGATCAATCAACTTTAAGGACAGTGCACATTATCAGAGTTATGTTCTTTTGTTTGTATTATGACTGCAGGTATTGCGGTCTATGCAAACATGACTCCTTGTAAAAAGGTGTCAGTTTTGTTGCCAGATAGAAGGGTAAAGAACCAATTATCATATTTTTACTGGCAAATGAGGTTCCCATAGTGTAGATGCTTGCCCCGAGCTCTCATACTCTGATGGTGCATTGTCTTTGAGTTGTGCGCCTTTTGGCGTCATCTGGTCCAACCCATATGAGACTAGGCTCTAAGGAAAGCTGTCTCGGGTGTGGATCAATCAACTTTAAGGACAGTGCACATTATCAGAGTTATGTTCTTTTGTTT
This sequence comes from Lampetra fluviatilis, assembly GCF_964198595.1. Lineage (NCBI taxonomy): Eukaryota > Metazoa > Chordata > Hyperoartia > Petromyzontiformes > Petromyzontidae > Lampetra > Lampetra fluviatilis. The sequence continues at coordinate 21,551,454 of NC_136275.1, read as the reverse complement.
GTATTATGACTGCAGGTATTGCGGTCTATGCAAACATGACTCCTTGTAAAAAGGTGTCAGTTTTGTTGCCAGATAGAAGGGTAAAGAACCAATTATCATATTTTTACTGGCAAATGAGGTTCCCATAGTGTAGATGCTTGCCCCGAGCTCTCATACTCTGATGGTGCATTGTCTTTGAGTTGTGCGCCTTTTGGCGTCATCTGGTCCAACCCATATGAGACTAGGCTCTAAGGAAAGCTGTCTCGGGTGTGGATCAATCAACTTTAAGGACAGTGCACATTATCAGAGTTATGTTCTTTTGTTTGTATTATGACTGCAGGTATTGCGGTCTATGCAAACATGACTCCTTGTAAAAAGGTGTCAGTTTTGTTGCCAGATAGAAGGGTAAAGAACCAATTATCATATTTTTACTGGCAAATGAGGTTCCCATAGTGTAGATGCTTGCCCCGAGCTCTCATACTCTGATGGTGCATTGTCTTTGAGTTGTGCGCCTTTTGGCGTCATCTGGTCCAACCCATATGAGACTAGGCTCTAAGGAAAGCTGTCTCGGGTGTGGATCAATCAACTTTAAGGACAGTGCACATTATCAGAGTTATGTTCTTTTGTTTGTATTATGACTGCAGGTATTGCGGTCTATGCAAACATGACTCCTTGTAAAAAGGTGTCAGTTTTGTTGCCAGATAGAAGGGTAAAGAACCAATTATCATATTTTTACTGGCAAATGAGGTTCCCATAGTGTAGATGCTTGCCCCGAGCTCTCATACTCTGATGGTGCATTGTCTTTGAGTTGTGCGCCTTTTGGCGTCATCTGGTCCAACCCATATGAGACTAGGCTCTAAGGAAAGCTGTCTCGGGTGTGGATCAATCAACTTTAAGGACAGTGCACATTATCAGAGTTATGTTCTTTTGTTTGTATTATGACTGCAGGTATTGCGGTCTATGCAAACATGACTCCTTGTAAAAAGGTGTCAGTTTTGTTGCCAGATAGAAGGGTAAAGAACCAATTATCATATTTTTACTGGCAAATGAGGTTCCCATAGTGTAGATGCTTGCCCCGAGCTCTCATACTCTGATGGTGCATTGTCTTTGAGTTGTGCGCCTTTTGGCGTCATCTGGTCCAACCCATATGAGACTAGGCTCTAAGGAAAGCTGTCTCGGGTGTGGATCAATCAACTTTAAGGACAGTGCACATTATCAGAGTTATGTTCTTTTGTTTGTATTATGACTGCAGGTATTGCGGTCTATGCAAACATGACTCCTTGTAAAAAGGTGTCAGTTTTGTTGCCAGATAGAAGGGTAAAGAACCAATTATTATAAACTACATAGTATCATCAGTATACTAAATATACTTTCCAATAAGCTGAGCTACTAACAGTAAGTAATACATTACAATTCTATGTCGCAAAAAATATAATATGCTTCCAGCTAAACTTTATTATCTTATATCACACGAGTCTCCACCGTACTATATACTGCCATAGACAAACCCAACATTAAATTATATACTGTATTACTATATATTATTCTACCCACCCTAATGTATATCACACTGCTGTATATTCACTATACAATTACGATACTATATATTATTTTGTACATTGTATTAAACATTACAATTTGATACTATTTATTATACAATCCGCTATACACTGTACCATTGACCGTCGCGTGAAAGATACTAAGAGGAAGCAACGAAATATGTCAATGGGAGATTAGTGGTGGGAGACTTGCAGCGGAGCAAAGAATCCATTCCCTGCGGAGAATACAAGATATATCGCGTGACGTCATTTATGGACGGCCCCCAAGTGAGAAAAATATGCCAAACAGTGTTGGGGCAAGCACGCACCCCTGCTTTACACTGCTGAGTATAGCAAATGCCTCAGGTTGTGCCGCTGTGCTGTATTGTTCCTTTCATGTTGTCATGGAAATAGGAAATGACTGCCAGCAGCTTCGGTGGGCAGCCGATCACTTTGAGGAGTTTGAAGAGGCCTCCCCTACTAATGAGGTCCAAGGCCTTTGTAAGATCAATGAATGCCAAGTACAGGGGCATTCTCTGTTCTCGACATTTCTCCTGTAGCTGACGCAAGGAGAAGAGCATGTCAATCGTGGACCTTCCTGCTCTGAAGCCACACTGAGGATGAGGATAAGTCTTCTCAGCTAGTATCTGTAACCTGCTGATGACAACACTGGCAAAGGTTGTCCCCACGATGCTCAGCAGGGAGATGCCGCGGTCGTTATTGCAGTCCCCACGGTCACCTTTGTTTTTATATAGGGTGATGATATTATTGGTTCGTTTTCACAACTGATGATGATTGCTTGTGTTGCAATCGAAACGTCGTGAGAATTTGATAGTTTTATTTTTATTATTTACCTTCTACATGACTTTACCGAAAGAACCAAGAACATGAATCCCTGCTGTCACGAAAGCTTTACATCGAAAAATAGGGTGATGATGTTGGAGTCTCTCATATCTTGAGGCACTGCTCCTTCTTCCCAGTACTGGCAGAGAACTTCATAGAGTTTTATGAGGATGGCGGATTTCGCACATTTCAGTACCTCAGGTGTGATGCCGTCTTGTCCCGGGGACTTGCCGCTGCCTAGTGAGTTGATGGTGTTGTCAAGTTCTTTCAATGTTGGAACATTGTCCAGGGGCTTTACAGCAGCATGGGCATCTTCTGACACACCGTTGTCTCATGAGTATAGCTCTGAGTAGTAGCCTATTTTTAAAATAAACAACAGTCTCCGATTGGAGGAAAGAGGCTTCCACGGTGATTGGCCGGGAGGCAGACTTTAAAGGGATTGGAGGATAAGGGTTGAACGGGAAAACAAAATGGATCAATTAAAGGGAAAGGACAGGGATTGGATAGAGGAAAAAACTAGGACAAGAAGGTTTGAGAAAGGGGGCTGAGGAATATATCATGGGAGAGCACGAGGAATGGGAACGTTCGGAGGAAGATGCAACCTGGAAGACAAGCACGAAGCCTAGGGTCCCTCATTGTGGAAATCGATAGTAGGGTTCTTATCTTTTAAACTCTAAATAAAAGTGGCTCTTCATATAACTTCTCGTCGAGTCGTTACACTTGCATACGTGAGCCTTATTAGGTTCCAGATGTTTAATGCAATTCTATGCAAGTGTAGTGACATAGAATTGGTCACATATCAGCATAGCGCTGGATGCTGGCAGGGAAGGGGATCTGCATCTTACAGCAGCCCCGGACTGACAGCACGCCACGTGATAGACCAGAAAGGGATCTAGGGGAAAGGTCACGGAAAGGGCACATCGGGAAACCGCTAGTAGGTTCCAGAAGGGGGCGTGGCCAGGGGCAGAGCCAGGCCACGCTGACAGTATAAGAGGAGCCCTGGGAGGGGACCTCAGGGCTGTCGTTTGGAGTGGGATCCCCGTAGTGCTGCTGGAGTCTTCATCGTCGTCTCCGTCTTCACCATCTCGGCATCACTAGTCAGGTAGTCTACCAGCTGTCCTGACTGGGAACCGTAGTTACCAAGTGTTAACTGTTAGGCCCTGTTAATAAACAGAGTTCCTCCTACTCTTAGTGTTTCTGAGTCAGTCACTACACAAGTGTAAATTAATTCTGGTGGCACAAAACTCCATAATGTACGACACACATTTTGCAATAAGAGTGAGAAAGATGAGAGTTTAAATTTGCAATAAATATTAGGCAAGCATGTTTGATATATATGTCTATGTACAGTATTATAATCTACCAACGTATTGACAGTACAGTATTTAAAAATGGGGAAATTGTTTTCGTAAAACTGACATTTTGTTTTTATAACTGCTCAGAAAACCAAACACAAATGCACATATAAAGCACTTTAAAAGAGTTTGGAAGATTGGGGCTAAAATATGGTACCAATTTATATCTTGTAGTATTATTTTACCATAAAATAACACATAATAACAATATCAATGTAAATAAGTTATTCTACAATCAAGAATTGGCTCGTGCTCATATGAGTAGTGGCCCTACGCCTACACAAGTAGTGCCCATTTCACCATGGTGGGAGCCAAATGTATTTATTTTCGCATAACATCTATTTCATTTTTACAAAGTGGTGGTCATTTTGTGGACCTCTGTGAGATGATGGAGTGTGTCTATTCTTAAATGCCGAACAATGCTGAAAAATGTATGTTATGTACAGTATGGTCACATTCATATAATACTGGCAACGATGAAATGTCAGCAACTTCGCAGATGCTCAATATGCAACAAACCACAAATGAGGAACCCATTGTTGCTACATTTGTCTCCACATCAGGAATCCCTATAATTTACACGTCATCGTGACATCACCTTCCATCCTCTCCCATGAGAAAAAGCGTATGGCTCATCACCACGAAAGCAGCTGCTAGTCTTATTGTACTCACTGGATGTGCCTTGTTCTCAGGATTAATTCTTGTACATTGGGAACAGGTGGTTAGGTTTACGATGACCTCCAAACAAAGCGGTGGTAGGTCGTCATTCATGGTCGTGCAGAGGAAGGCGAAAGCACATGGATATACAACCTGCATGCAGGCAATGGTGGGTTGGTCTTGTACCTTGAATGCATGGTAGGAGAGTGGCTAAGATCACATTTGACAAAGGCAGATAAAAGAAGCATTAAAAGTCACAACTCACATTGCATAGATGTTAAACACGTTGAATGGTGTGTGCAAAACAAAGTCATTGTATGAATAATACTGTATTATAATAATTACATTCTTTATGTAACCAAGAATCTAGGAGGTGGCTGCTGTGGTTAGATTGCTCAACCCACAATGGGAATGTTGTGAAATCAAATTCTGGTTGAGAGTTAATTTAACCATTCAGGCTTCCAAACCTTCAAACTTATAAAATAAGCATCACTATGTGGGAAAGGAACAGTGGTTATCCTCTCTGCGATGTAATAATCCACCAAACACCCTCACAAGGGACATTTACATCGCTCTGCGTCTTTGTGAACATCCCTTTTGACGTGGTTCCGCTACTTGGCTACCACTCCATTATCATTCTTGACTATTCTTCGAGTAGCATATGCAGCCCAAGCCCACTTACAGTTTGGATAATGTAATTCACCTGTGAATGTTCTGTAATCCATGTGTTCTTCTTTCAATCTCTCAGTGTAATTCCAAGCATGGAATTCCACGTTTTATTTGTTTCATTACTGATTGTGCGTCTGAACTATATGTCATAATCGGTGGTATGAACTGATTAAAATGTTCTTGTCCTGCTTCACGGCAGGTATGGCGGTGTGCGTACACAGGAAAGTTCCTGATATGATGTTGAGTTTGGTCACGTGACCAGTAAGTTACGATTGAACATTTACTAAGCCATGAGGCAGGGTGTCAGCCATTACACAAAGTACAAAATGGAGGCACAAATAGCGTCTCAGTGTAGACAGGTGCATCTGTTCATTGTGGGACTTTAAGAAGCATTGTCTGTAAGTTCGTTAGCGTTCTTATAATACTGGGAATGCTGTTAAATTGTTAGGATTGCCGTTATAATGCTGTAAAAGCCTTTATAATGATGTTAAATTGTTATGATAAATATGAGGCCTAGTTAACAAGGAAGCCTACCGCTTGCATTATTGTGAATGTTACTTGTAATTGAATAAGTCGAGTCAGACTTGTACCCATGTAACTTTAATGCGATCAATTCTAGATTTGAAGCTTTCGTGACTGCAAGGATTCATATTCTTAGGTTTTTTCCGGTAAAGTCACGTAGGTAAAACATCAAAATTAATGAAAATAAAATAAAACAAAATCACGACGTTTCGGAGGCAACACAAGTCTCCGTCATCAGGTGGGACCGTCACAGCCGAATTAGCTGCATCAAGTGAGGCAATGATTCAAGATGTAATCCCTTATAAGCAAGTTGAAGGGGGAGGAGAGGGGGGGGGAGCTCATCAGAATGTGGTAGCCAATGAATGGAACGTATCGGGAGGGAGGGGGGAGGGGCTCAAAGACAGCACAGAGTGCTAAGTACAACGCATCGGGAGGGAGAGGGGGGGGCGGGGCCAAAAAAAATGGACGACGGCTTGGACGCGGTTGCTGCTGCACACGCCAACACATTGGACAGAGAGGGGGAGGGGAGGCCTGATACACATGATAGACAAAATAACGAAAATGCCCATATTCTTAGGTTTTTTCTGTAAAGTCACGTAGGTAAAACATCAAAATTAATGAAAATAAAATAAAATAAAACAAAAATCACGACGTTTCGGAGGCAACACAAGTCTCCGTCATCAGGTGGGACCGTCACAGCCAGATTAGCTGCATCAAGTGAGGCAATGATTCAAGATGTAATCCCTTATAAGCAAGTTGGAGGGGGGAGGAGAAGGGGGGGGGAGCTCATCAGAATGTGGTAGCCAATGAATGGAACGTATCGGGAGGGAGGGGGGCGGGAGGGGGAGGGGGGTGGCGGGGCCAAAAAAATGGACGATGGCTTGGACGCGGTTGCTGCACACGCCAACACAATGGACAGAGAGGGGGAGGGGAGGTCTGATACACATGATAGAACAAAGGAACGAAAATGCCCATGTTTATACCAATGCTGGCTGAACAATGAAGAGAGTACTGTTAAAAAATAACTGGGGATGTTAACACTCGGTAAAGTAAAGTAAAATAGTGCCTGTCAGATAAGATGGTCCAAAAAGTGTAATTAAGTCTTTTTTGCGTGGTTGATAACATCTTTCCAATGATTACTAAGTTTGTACCCATCATCACGGTTGAAATTATGTCTGTGTTTGTATATTTGTATGGCTTCGTGTACAAACCTTTGATGGTAGCCGGGAGGTTTGCAGAGAACCTTGGTCTCGGAAAAGACAATTTCATGAGAGCCCACCGAGTTGTAGCAATGATCGGCAACGGCAGAAGAATCAGTTCTGCCGTGTTTCAGATCTGACTTGTGCTCGCGGACACGATCAGAAACATGACGTTTCGTTTCTCCAATGTAGCAATCACCACAAATGCAACTCAATTTGTAGACTCCAGGATACTGTAAGTCAGGAACGACATCCTTCACAGATGGAATCAGATCACGGATTTTATGCACTGTACTGAATCGGACTTGGATCTTATGTTTGTTTAGAATTTTGGAGATCTTTTTGGTCACGCCTGCTATGTATGGTAACGTGATAGTTTTGGTCGGAGTTTCATGTGGCTGTTTCTGTGTGGTGGGAGAGACAGCTTGGCGGATAGTACGGTCAGAGTATCCGTTCATCCTGAGGGCCCGATGTACATGTCTTAATTCACCGGTCAGGTGGTGTTTGTCAGAAATGCCATGGGCTCTGTGGTATAGCGTTTTGATGAGAGAATTATTTTGAGATGGGTGGTGGTGGGAATCCGGTTCCAAGTAGGAATCTGTGTGGGTGGCTTTCCTGTAGACAGAATGTCTCAAGGATCCGTCAGGCCTCCTCTCAAACAGAATATCCAAGAATGGTAGTTTACCGTCTTTCTCCACTTCCATGGTGAATCTGATGGATGGGTGTCTAGAATTGATGTGGTCCAAGAAGTGGTTCAATGCTGGGAGGCCATGTGGCCAGATGACGAAAGTGTCATCCACATACCTCTTCCACAGGCAAGGACGCAGGGTGGATGTCTGGATGGCGTCTAATTCAAACTTTTCCATGAACATGTTGGTTATAACTGGTGACAAAGGGGAGCCCATAGGGGTACCCTCATTCTGTTTGTAGAAGGTGCCATTCCAGGTAAAATAGGTGTTGGTGAAGCAATGCCTAACCAGCGCAGGTGCATCAGAATTCAATCCATGTTGGACTAAGTCCTCAATTATTGTTAGGGTGTCCGGTACTGGGACTTTGGTAAACAAAGATACTACATCAAAGCTGACGAGGATGTCATCAGGAGATAGTACCATGTCCTTAACCATAGAGACAAATTGGGTTGAGTTGAGTACTGCCGAAGAGGTCTTGCCTGTGAAGGGGAGCAGAGTATCTGATAGAAAACGGGCTAGTTTGTACGTAGGAGAGTTTATCGTCGACACAATGGGTCGTAGCGGGGTGCCTTCCTTATGGATTTTGGGAAGACCATAGAGTCTGGGAGGTCTTGCCGCCGATGGTTTTAGAGAGGGACGTTTGCTTGGTTCGATTAGGGAATTCGAACTCGTGATGATACTGTTGGTTTGCGATCTTGAAAGCAAGGATGAAGAAGTATCTCATCCACAGTTCAGTGTTATGTGCAGCGCTGTACATTTAGGCTGCAGTATGGTGATTACACGAAGTGACCTTATACAACACAGTAGCTTATTCTCTTGTGTAGCTATTCAGTGCTAATGTAGGTGCCTAGTCCATTCAGGACCTATTGTTGAGTGTTATGTTATCTAAGGCAATGTTATGCTGCTGCAGTGTTCATTGTATTGCTGTTCTGCCTCACGGCAGGAGTTTGCCTCACGGCAGATGGGGGGGGGGGCGTATGTACACAGGAATTTCCTGTTTTTGATGCTGGTTTTGGTCACGTGACCAGGAAGTTGCGAATTAAGATTCCCGCTTAACCACGCGGGCGTCAGCCATTATGCACATAATTCAAGATGGCGGCACACATCGCGTCCCAGTGAAGCCAGCCGCAGTTGTCCATCGTGGGATTTTGAGAAGCATTGTCTGTAAGTTTGTTTATGTTCTTATAATATTGGCAATGCTGTTGTAATGTTGGAATGACCGTTATCGTGATGTAAATGCCTTTATGGTGCTGTTAAGTTGTTGTGGTAAATACGAGGCCTAGTTAGCAACGAAGCCTGCAACTTTCCTTATTGTGGATGTTACTTGTGATTTAGTAGGTCAAGTCAGACTTGTGCCCAGGTGGCTATGTTGCGATCCTGAGAGCAAAGATGACGAAGTATCTCATCCACAGTTTAGTGTTATGTGTAATGCTGTACATTTGGGGTGCAGTGTGATGAATACACGATGTGCCTTTATGCAACGCAGCGGCTTGTGCTCTTGTGTAGTTGTTCAGTGGTAGTGTGGGGGCCTGGTCCATCTAGGGTCTATTGCTGGGAAACATGTTATCTGGGACAATGTTCTGGTGCTGTGGTGTTCATTGTGTTGGTGTTTTCGGGTTATAACAGATGCTGTATCTGTGTTTTCTCACCAGTTTTACCTCGTTAAACTCAATAAATGAAGTTTGGAGTCGGACGTTCATCCTGGCTCCGAGGGTTTATTGAACGCGAGGTTAACTACTCAGCTAGCGGTGCAACGCAGCGCACAGCGAGGCCGAGACAATTGCTATTCCAAGTATTAACAGATGCTGTATTTTGTGCTGTGTTTTTCCATCAGTTTTACCTCGTTCAATTCATTAAATACGTCGGAGTCGGATGTTCACCCTGGCTCTGAAAGTTTATTGAATGTGAGGTTGACTACTCGGATAGTGGTGTAACGCAGCGCACAGCGAGGCCGAGACAGTTCTTCTTTAGGCATAATGCTCTCTTACTTTTCATTATCAAGTTCAGTTTCCAAAAAGCAATCCATCCTGTTCTTGTTCACCTATTGACTTCATATTTTTTATTCCAGTCTGCCTTTAATAGACGTTCCAGGTACACATATTCTGCTATGTTTTACGCTGTGTACCTCCGACAGACATCTCTAACTGCCTCGCAAACCCGGAGTATGTGACCTTAATTTGCTCATACTTATCCTGAGCCCAACAAATCAGGTCTTCTTTGTTAACTTCATCTAACTTTTTATGCAGCTTATTCCCACCGGAGTTTATAATGACTTAGTCATCACCAAATCTGAAATGGTTAATGTTTTATCACTTAATAGATATGCATGTGTTTATCCAAACCAATCCTTAGACATAATCTTCCAATGTTGCCATGAATAACCTTAGAGAAAGCACGTAACCTTGTCCAACTCCCACTTGATGATCTCTGCATGATCCACCAACCCCACTTCCAAAGCACTGGATGACATACATGTACCACAAATGTCAGGAAATTGCAGCCTAGTAACTGTTAGGTTAGCAGATTTCCAACTTGTGCCAAAGTCAACACATTTAAACTGTCCTTATCTTGAAAGCATCAGGTATATTGACGAATTGCAGCAACCATACAACCTATAAAAACATACCCAGCATGGAAAATATGTAGAGTCTTAAAGTACAGCTTTTTCACAATATTTAAGCTGTACAAGGAATGTGCCTTTCAAATCATTGTGCAATATGTGCCACAAGGCTGGAAAAAAAGTCCAGAAATCCCTCGTATGAATAAAGACTTTAACATAGATCCCCCCCCCCCACTGACATGTCTTACTCGGCTCTCTGCCAATAACACGCCTCTGCTTTGCTTTGTATCGTGCTACTAAAAGAAGTGGGTGCATGCACGCACTGTTAGCATTTGTACAACTCTAATTTGTGGTTGGGCCGAGCATACAGCCACACCTCAGACTGCAATGACTAACATGTTCAACTTCATGAGCAAGTGTTGAACTGCATTGCACAAGGAGAGGTGCTCACATATTCATATTCAGCCGGGTGGTGCCTGCCTTGGTTAAAGCAATGCATTGGTTTACAATCAGAAAGATTCATAGCTTGTTTGATGAGTGTGACACTTGTATTGGACGTCTGAATGCGAACAGGAAGCAGGTGCCTTAACTGTTTGTGTGGATTTTCGTATGATTTCACTCATATTGCTGGGTTTACTCAAGGTGTTCCAAATTGCCTCTAACATGCACTGAGCAAACATATCCAAAATATATATTTTTAATAATCTTGAAATTTAGTGTTACTTTTCTGGTTAAACAGGAAAACAGTTTTAGACTTCCAAGGGGCCCCAATACACCATAAATTTTAAATTAAGAAATGATTGTTGGAGAAGGAATTGAGCGGAATCTTCCATTTCACATAATTAGGGAATAACATCTTCATTTCAGAATGTGAATGGGGCAATGTTACCTGCATTTCTGGTAAACGTTATACTATGTGAGACAAAAGGCCAAAGCAGGTATTGCTCCAAACAGGAGGAATGTTAGACATTAGTGAGTGATGCATCTGCATTTTAGCTTATTGTTGGTTATCCATCTAAACATTTTAGTTGGTTCCACTGCATTCATAACCGGAAAAATAAAAAAACACTCTGCACATTTAGAAGGAGCTGGGTGACTCCAGCAGTTCGTATTGTTCATGTTAGAAACAATGAGCCAGCACCTCTTAAAACCTAATTTCAAATCTGTCTTTCAGCCACTGTAAACGGAACCAGGTTCTCAGTTGTATCGCGTAAATGTTCTTATGTATTTTGAACTTCTTTCGCACGATGTGTAATCAACCGTGCTAATCGGAGGTGCGGGGGGTGGCAACAATGATTTCACAAACATGTCATGTTCTATTTGCTTGTTTATTTTAGCTCTGGATACTAAATATTTATAATTGATTGCCATGTGACAATCACTGTTTGCAAGCCGTAAAATTGTGTGCCAGACAGTGGCTAGAGGTGTACGGAAATTACTCAAGGACTTGTACGTATTTTTGTGAGGTCCTCCTTCGTTAAAACACGATGTGATGTTATACTAATCAGTGTGAGAGATATGAATCGGCATTTAATTTAATCTTGTGACATGATTTGGATAGCACAACGAGAACAATGTCAAAGTGTTTCCAAGCTTACATAATAGCAGGGGGGAGTTGCTCACCACTGTTGGCAGCCGTGAGCCAATGGTGGAAATTGCACGTTTCTCTAGTTTAGGGCCAGTTCACAGGATTTCACAATGTGGCACAGATCATACTTCCTATGATATTGTACTCATTTTATTGACTTAGTAGAGTTTATAGACCGAGTTGACCCCCATCTGGAGTTTCAACTTGCAACCTTCCAATTGCAAGTCAAGCACTCTAACCATAGCACAAATGCTAGGTGCTCTGTTTCATTTAATACGATTCTGTGATCCTAAGTAATGAAAACAAACAGGTACTTGATTTTACACCTACGTGTCAGTATATAAATACTAAAGGATGACTAATCCCGATAAGGATGTTTATCGTTATTATGGGTTCCATCTGCTTGTAGCTATGGAGACATCTGTGAGGCAGTTCTGTTGAGTGGGTGTGTGGAAGAGAGCTCATGTTTGTTGGTTGGTCACTGACACCGTGTTACTCGAAGGCCAATGACCTCAGGGCCATGACCTTAATACTAAAACACAAGTGCTGCGCTGTGCTATGGAATGCTTCAGAATGAAAATGGATTTCGAAAACTTGAACATTGTACAGTACTGTATTATTGACACACAAAGACAAATATCTCCTGTTTACCCTTGACACTGGGCTGGTGTGGCCAGCACCAGTAACTCCTGGCCAAATTTGTCTCCACTTTACTGATGTTGACATCCCATAACAGGCTGAGTCGACCTAGGGGAGGCCCAGGAACTGTTCAAATATTTGGCACTGTTCACACACACTAATTACACACACATGAATAGTCAACATTTATCATGAAGTAACAATGCTTTTACCAAGATGCTTCTGCCAGTTCACCATGAGAAGATCCACTGGCAAGAAATCACAGAACAAATCCTGGTGTATAAGTAAACAGACTGGATCATGCACCTCCTGTATTTTCTCTTTTAGTTAATTGCTGTATTTTAGCCAACACTTTGTTGCAACACACAAATGCATATGTACACAAAACAACTCCGCAATCATCGATATATATTGCATGGGGAAATGCTATAAGCCCACACAAATGCACACACGATTACATGCATGTGGGCACGTGCATGCAACGCACACAGACAAATCCAAACCCACATTCAACTTCAGAAAGTAGCGAACAAGATCAAGATGACCAACTTTGTAGTAGAATACAAAAATAAACACCTTCAAGCTTTTGTTTACTAGTTTATAGTTTAAAACTACCGTAAAGTGTAGAGCCTTTAACAATATACCAATTTAAAATATATTTTATTGGTAAAATAATTATGTCAAAATTGATAGGCTCCTGAAGGCAACAGTTGCATTCTTGCAATGGCTATTTAGCTTCTGAAGCTGAACTGATTGGCATAGCTGTTGGCATAGCATCTGTTGACCTCGTGTGAGTGTTTGTCATGTACTATATTCCGAGTTAGTTGACACGTTTAAAAGTAAACGGTCAGTGGATGCATAGCAAAGCGTTAGTGCTCATTTACACTGCAACTCTATGCCAATTGTAACAATTTCACATTGGTATGGCAGGGGTCAGTTTCTGCACAGGACAACCACTGTTGCAAAGATCATGAATCCCAAACAACAATTTAGATTACGTTATTGCTATGTGTTTTTTTTTATTTAAAATAGGCATCTAATAACAAAAATTACTTGCAGACAGAAAAATTACAACAGCAACTTACTGACCTATAATGTATAATAATAACACCATCAAAGTGTGCTCATTTTCACTGGCGGCCCTGAACCAATGGATGAAACATCCCTATAACGTAGACAAATCTCTCCAAGAGAACCACGATTGAGTTCCTATGAAGTGATAACATTGTACGGGGCCATGAATGAGTGATTCGTTGAGTCGGTCATCCACCAAGATATGGGTTTGGATAACTTCAGATTGCGAGATTGGCATACTGCCACAATGCCACCCAGCCATATAGCAAGACCAAGCTTGGCATGATATGTTCCCATATTGAATTAATTGTGCAGTTTTACTTGTGCTAGAGGCAGGATAGAATAACCACAGCTATTGTTATTGTGCATGACTGGTCACTCTGACCCACCTTGACAATAAGCCTGCTGGGATGAATGAGTACATCATATAACCCACCGAGCGGTTATGTTAATTCTGACACATTTTTTCACATCATAAAATATATGCAAATGAAAAGATTATTTTCCCAAACATGTTTCCTGATAAATTTTTGTATACATTGTTATAATCATAATTTAATAAAATCCAGTTGATCACTGATCTACTTTGAGCCCTTTATTTATCCACAAATACCTCACTGATTGCATGCTGGTCATATCCATTAATGAGTGCATGATTCACAATCAAAATGGCTAAATTAAATGAAACCCCGATTGTGAAGATAAAAAAATACGATTGTCCTATGGAGAGATTGGTCTTTGTTATATGACTGTAATTTTCCATTAGCTCAAAGCCACGTGCAAAGATAAGCACCACCATAATGTTTGCTGAGTATGGAGACACTTAATTTAAAAGACAATCTAAATTAAGTACCGTACTATTATACTCTTTGGTTCTTTCGGTAAAGTCACGTAGGTAGAAAAATAATAGATCACGACGTTTCGATCGCAACACAAGCGATCGTCATCAGGTGGGACAACCACAGCAAGAAAAAACTGCTGAAGTAGGCAAGAGATCTGCCGTGGCACGAGGTTATATAGGCTTCGGCAGAGGGGAAAGAGTAGGGTGGGGAGGAGGCGGGGCAGAAAGTGGATCCCGCAGCAGCCCCGGGTCACTGGAGTAGAGATCGGAGAGAGAGTCGGAAATAACAGCTGACATAGGCAGGTAGGATGGAAACATCACAGTCAGTTAAGACTGGTTAATAACGTCCTTCCAATGATTGCTCAGTTTGTACCCATCTTCTTGGTTGAAGTTGTGTCTGTGTTTATATATCTGGATGGTTTTATAAACAAATCTCTGATAATAGCTGGTGGGTTTGCAGAGTACCTTCGTCTTGGAAAAGTAAATTACGTGTGAGCCCACTGCGTTAAAACAATGATCAGCAACGGCAGAGGTATTGGTCCTACTATGTTTCAAATCTGCCTTGTGTTTGCGAATGCGGTCCACGACATGTCGTTTCGTTTCCCCAATGTAACTGCTGCCGCAGCCACAAACTCAGTTTGTGGACATCTGGGTATTGCATATCAGGAATCACATCCTTTACAGATGGGATCAAATCATGGGTTGTGTGTAGTGTTGAAACGAACCTGGATCTTGTGTTTGTTTAAGATTTTGGAAATCTTTTTGGTAACCTCTGCTATGTATGGCAAAGTGATGGTATTGGTTGGATCCTCAGATGGCTGTCTCCCCATGGCTGGGGAGACAGTGTTTTGATGAGGGAATTCTTCTGAGCTGGATGGTGGTGGGAGTCAGGCTTTAGATAGGCATCCATGTGGGTGGCTTTCCTGTAGACAGAGTATCCCAACGAGCCATCAGGTCTCTTCTCGATCAAAACATCCAGGAATGGTAGCTTGCCATCCTTTTCCACTTCCATTGTGAATTTGATAGATGGGTGAATGGAATTGATGTGGTTGAGAATTGGTTCATACTCTTTGGTTCTTTTGGTAAAGTCACGTAGGTCGAAACAAAATAAATAAAATAAAACAAATCACGACGTTTCGATCGCAACAAAAGGATTCCTCATCAGGTGGAGAGAGCTGCCATGGCAAGAGGTTATATAGGTAAGAAAGTGGGGAGGAGGGGGAGTAGGGTCGCGTGAGCACTAGGGGAAGAGGACGTGAGGCTGGAGGGGGGGGGGCAGGGGGAGAAACAGAAAAAGTGCTAGTAGACCGGAGGAGCAAGGGGGGAGAGAGAGGGGGGTGGGGTAGGAGGAGGTGGGCGTGAGCGCTAGGGGAAGAGGACGTGAGGCTGGGGGGGGAAGTGCTGGCAAGCCATGTGGCCAAATATATTTGTGCGGCTGGAATTAACTTGGTAGAGATTATCCATCAGTATACTTGAAAACCTGATTGCCAATCGCTGGCTGCCTGAGGCTCGAACACAGGTGCTCAGTGGTGCCGGCTCATTGCTCATAAATAGGCATTGGCTTCCTCTCACACACAGCCACCTCATTTCGTCCATCTTAAATTATAGTTTTAAATCTACCCAATGACTTGTAAACACAAAGGCATGTATCGATCTATTTCATATGAATTGCCGCTGTTACATTATTGGTTGGCAAAGAGCCTATCTGCTGAAATTGTTGAGATATAGTTGTGCTTTCAACGAGTACTGTAAATCCAAATATGCGGAGTGTGAAAGTCGTCCGTCATTTTTCCATGATACTTTTACCCATAGGGCAAAATCAAAACCTGTGATAAGATTAATAAGACTCAAGGCAAAATGGTATTAAAAAATTACTCAGCAATCTCTCTGCCAACAAATACATCAATTCAGTTTTTCATAACCTGTCAAGATATCTACCTCGCCATTCACCAACTAATCCATTACACAGATATTACGCTGCATCTAGGTGGTTGCAGCAATCCCATCATCATGCCAGTCTCACAGATAAGCCACGAGAAGTTTTGACGTAGTATCCAGCCAAGTGAAATTCTAGTTACAGCGCTCGACGCCCAGATAAAAGGTTTGTATTTCAAATACTGTATAGTACCAAGAGGAGGTGAACTTGGCTCGTTGTTTCCACAGAGTGACAATTTTGTGGGGAGTTAACATTGGATGTCGTATGTCGACACTGGATCACGCCATATGCCACCATCAGCTCTGGGCCAGCAATGGAGAATAGTGCTGCCCAATGCTTATATAAACATGGGGGCACCCTTTGAATGAATTATCTGAACTGACAAAATTACATCATGGTCAATTTAAATGTCGTTTTTTTCTCTCATCATTCTATACCGTAAAACATTGTTTTCAGACATATCTTGGAAATCTTATTATGCTTCAAACTTCACTGCAGACAGTGTTCCCCATCACTGCTTTTGTATTATATCGACTTCAAACATAGTAACTTTTCTTTTTATATATTTTTTACTTGGCTCATATTGAAGTACTTTTGAGTTTTTTTGCTTCGAATTCTGATTAGGTTGTCATCTTTTGGGGCACTAAATCAGTACCAATTTTGGAAGTGTCAAGAGAGGTTGTCCTATACATAAACTGCCCTTGATATAGGAATATTGAATTTCTAGCACTTTGCTTTAATAATGCAAAAATAGTATTACATTAAGTAACAAAATAATCTCTGTAATAAAGTGGAGTTTTGGCATTTACTGTATTTGGGTGGAATTATTTTATTTGCATCATCTCCATGCTTAGGCTACGATTGGCAAAGCCTGCGCGGCCCTGACTTGTATGTCCTTGATGCTAAAGATGCCGCTTATTATCTCCTCACTGAGGTGTCTGAAGTGGGGAGACCTCTTCCAAGTTATCGTCATCCAATTTAAACTTGTCATTTTGTGACATTGATTGCTGATTATATGCAGCTGAGTTGTCACTTATGCATCATCCGTAAGATTAAGACCTTAGCCATCCAGTTGTAGTCAGGAAAATCCATCCGTGAGATGATCCTTGTGTGCAATGAAGTCAGTCAGCCTTTATTTATAACCAGGAATAAAGTCTGTTTTCCAAGGTAGACCCAGGGATAAATTCAAGGAGAATATAGCACACAGAGGGGAACTCATCTTATCCACGACTCCTATTATCCATGGGAGGTTAGGGTCCACGAAAACATCTATATGAGAGGAGTCCTCCTGTTGTTATGAAACAAAAACAATTGAACCAAAATGCAAATTCTAGAATATTAATGAAAATAGTAAAGTTGAAATAAAAGTGTCTCCCATAAATGACGTCACGCGATTTTGGCCGATTTTTTTAACCCCCCTCCCCCCTCGTCACACGGCGTCACAAGAAGTCAGACCCCCCTCAAACATAACGTCACAAAGCTCTGCCCCCCCCCCAAAACCATATTTCCATTTTGAAAATAAAACATGCTTCAAATCACTTTAAACTATTGTCATTGCAGTGCGCATTTAATGTGGTGCTGCACTCTGATGTTGTAGGAGAAAACACGTATTAAAAAGGAGGTGTTGGTTATAGTTATAGTTACTTTAAATAAAATATTAAAAGTAATTATAACTATAAAAAAGTACTTGAAACTTTGTAGTAGAACGAAGCAAAATGGAGAGTACAATTATAACAATCACATATTCATTCCACAGAATTAAAATCCCTGGTAGAATCATTAAAATCCAAATGTTTAATAAGCAAAATGCTCCTTCATGGAATAAATAAAAGGTCACCTTAGTAAATTTTAATAATCAAATAGTTAATAATGAAACTTAATCCAAATTAGTGTTGTTATAACAATTATATTTAATTGAGTAGAACGTGTTGTTTATATTTATTTCAAGTTGCGCATGTTGATGTGACGTCACATTTCTCAAACCCGCCCCCCCTCGTCACACATCGTCACAAATGTCTGACCCCCCCTCCCCCCCCTACGTGCGTGACGTCATTTATGAACGGCCCCTACAGTGAGAAAAAAAGTATTTGATCCCCTGCTGATTTTGTACGTTTGCCCACTGACAAAGAAATGATCAGTCTATAATTTTAATGGTAGGTTTATTTGAACAGTGAGAGACAGACTAACAACAACAAAATCCAGAAAAACGCATGTCAAAAATGTTATAAATTGATTTGCATTTTAATGAGGGAAATAAGTATTTGACCTCTTTGCAAAACATGATTTAGTACTTGGTGGCAAAACCCTTGTTGACAATCACAGAGGTCAGACGTTTATTGTAGTTGGCCGCCAGGCTTGCACACATCTTAGGAGGGATTTTGTCCCACTCCTCTTTGCAGATCTTCTCCAAGTCATTAAGGTTTCGAGGCTGACGTTTGGCAACTCGAACCTTCAGCTCCCTCCACAGATTTTCTATGGGATTAAGGTCTGGAGACTGGCTAGGCCACTCCAGGACCTTAATGTGCTTCTTCTTGAGCCACTCCTTTGTTGCCTTGGCCGTGTGTTTTGGGTCATTGTCATGCTGGAATACCCATCCACGATCCATTTTCAATGCCCTGGCTGAGGGAAGGAGGTTCTCACCCAAGATTTGACGGTATATGGCCCCGTCCATCGTCCCTTTGATGCGGTGAAGTTGTCCTGTGCCCTTAGCAGAAAAACACCCCCAAAGCATAATTTTTCCACCTCCATGTTTGACGGTGGGGATGGTGTTCTTGGGGTCATAGGCAGCATTCCTCCTCCTCCAAACACGGCGAGTTGAGTTGATGCCAAAGAGCTCCATTTTGGTCTCATCTGACCACAACACTTTCACCCAGTTGTCCTCTGAATCATTCAGATGTGCATTGGCAAAGTTCAGACGGGCATGTATATGTGCTTTCTTGAGCAGGGGGGCCTTGTGGGCGCTGCAGGATTTCAGTCCTTCACGGCGTAGTGTGTTACCAACTGTTTTCTTGGTGACTATGGTCCCAACTGCCTTGAGATCATTGACAAGATCCTCCCATGTAGTTCTGGGCTGATTCCTCACCGTTCTCATGATCATTGCAACTCCACGAGGTGAGATCTTGCATGGAGCCCCAGGCCGAGGGAGATTGACAGTTCTTTTGTGTTTCTTACATTTGCGAATAATCGCACCAACTGTTGTCACCTTCTCACCAAGCTGTTTGGCGATGGTCTTGTAGCCCATTCCAGCCTTGTGTAGGTCTACAATCTTGTCCCTGACATCCTTGGAGAGCTCTTTGGTCTTGGCCATGGTGGAGAGTTTGGAATCTGATTGATTGATTGCTTCTGTGAACAGGTGTCTTTTATACAGGTAACAAGCTGAGATTAGGAGCACTCCCTTTAAGAGTCTGCTCCTAATCTCAGCTCGTTACCTGATTGAAAGACACCTGGGAGCCAGAAATCTTTCTGATTCAGAGGAGGTAAAATACTTATTTCCTCATTAAAATGCAAATTAATTTATAACATTTTTGACATGCATTTTTCTGGATTTTGTTGCTGTTATTCTGTCTCTCACTGTTCAAATAAACCTACCATTAAAATGATAGACTGATCATTTCTTTGTCAGTGGGCAAACGTACAAAATCAGCAGGGGATCAAATACTTTTTTCCCTCACTGTATGTGGTCATACTTCTTTGGTGGCGTTGTGCCAGTGGTGGCAATTGCATATTTCCCCTGGCAAGGCAGGGTCTGTGCAGGACGACCACTCTTGACTTCCTGCTAAATGGTACTCATTTTCTATGCCCCAGAGAAATGATGGGCTGAGTCGATCCATGACCGGTATTTGAACTCGCACTTGTTTTAACGGCGAGTCAGGCATTCCACGTAACCACAGCAACACCCAACCAAATTGGCAACACATTACTCGGCACAGACTGGCGAACGAAGCTCTAGACACAGCCACCATATTTACACTTGTGATGTCACATGGATAGGTTTGAATCAATGACAAAAATAAAGTGATGTTTTTTTTACTTTGACAGGGAACAGTTTGTTTTGTTGGGTGTCTGTGCACGTCAGAAGTAAAAATATAGAATGCTGCATACAAGTACGTGTGATGCAGTGGAAATGGCCAATTACACCATTCACCCACTGGTCACATTTGTCAACGCTATTTTTTTTTATTAACACCCGCCTTCACGTGTTCATGCGTCACAGGGCCAGGTTCACTCTGCTAACGAATTGCCAACGAAAACATAAAAAAAGGACGCGACAAGGTAGCACATACAGTTTGAATATTTTTTGTATAACTTTGAAACAAGCAGTACCAAGTGAGCCCCAATTGTGGCATGTTCAAGTAAGCTATTTAGCATCGTATGTTTATCTGGCCAGTAATTTTAATTGCATTTAATCCTTCGAACAGATTCAAGTGTTCCATTTCACTCACCCTCTTTGTGTATTTCTTATGGAGTGCTTGAAAATATAATCAAATGTAAAGACACCTGTTTACACAACACAAACCACGTTTTTTTTTCTTTCTAAAAGCACTTGCATCAAATATAATCCAGGGATGTCCTATGTAAATGATATAACCACTTACACATGTCTTCTGAAAGAAAGCTACACATCGTCTTGGTTCTTTCGGTAAAGTCACGTAGAAGGGAAATAATAAAATAATAAAAATAAAACATAAAAAAAAAATTCAATATAATAAAGTATTATTATGTTATATTTTTCTTATTTTATTATTTCCCTTCTACGTGACTTTCGGTAAAGTATTATTATTATGTTTTTCTTCCCTTCTACGTGACTTTACCGAAAGAACCAAGAAGATGAATCCCTGCAGTTACGAAAGCTTTAAATCGAAAGCTACACATCTTGCCTTTCTTCACATACTCATTTGCCGAAGGAGGATGATTGCCACATCTGCGAGCTGTCCTCTGAATCCTGGATGAAGGGAACCCTTTTGTTTCAGTAAAGCCATTGATCACAAGGCATATAGTCCAGGCTCAAAGACAGCATTGCAGATCTAAGTAAATATTTTGGCTATTATAAACTGCAAATGCATTTTGTCTGTAAAAGGGATCGTCACATGTAGCTGTATATACTTATATGTGTTACATAACACAGCAATTCTCAATGGGTCTTGGCTATTATAAGAGTACCGTACATCTTTTTCAAACTCGTAGCAAGTATTAATTACTAATACCTCTGCTTAGATAAAGTAGCTCTTGATTAAGTTCCGTACAGCTATCATACCGTTCAACTTTAATTCATGTTTTACTCATTGACATTCCTCTAATCTTACACTTTGAATGCGAGGTTGAAACATCCATCTACAGGGCTATGGGTGATACCTGTTGGACGCAATACAACAAGTGAGTTACTGACCTATCTCTGTATCCTGTGGTCTTGTTATCACTTCTTACAGGTAAGTGCTCTCCATGTATTCCTGTTTCCCCCTACAAGTAAAAATACTCAATAATGAACTGGCCAAATATTCCTTCTGTTAATAAACAGTCTTGAGACTCAGTAAGAATCCCCTTGATTTAAAACTGTTCTAATTATGCCTTACAATCTGAATATTGGGCCTTCAAATTCTGGTCGGGAGTTGACTCAGCTTATCACCTCTCTGAAGTCAATAAAATGAATTCCACTTTGTCGAAGGCAACAGTGATTGTCCTCCAAAGTGACAGGCTTCACCATATGAATGTGTAATTACCACCATTAGCTCAGAGCTGCCAAACGAGATTATTACTGCACTTTAAGGATTTTAAAGATCATCATCCAGGTTACCCTAAGACACCAACATGTAAAGAATATTACAGCACAGTTTAAGAAATGTATTCAATGTTGAGCAGTATAATATCAGCATCGTAAATCTACTTCAGAGTTCCAGTGAGTTGTGTATGTGTATATCATGCAAATTGGGAACTTGCTTACAAATGACCTTGGTATTAATAGACTATATGAATTTGCCAAATGCAGCATTCATGTCTAGAGCTGTGCCATGAAAGCCATCATCCACAACATTAGCTTTGCCAACATATTTTCGGGCTTGTCTGTAAGTGTCTGTAAGTGGCATGGATGTATCTTTCCACCTGATGACGATTGCTTGTGTTGCGATCGAAACGTCGTGATTTTTTTTTCTACCTACGTGACTTTACCGAAAGAACCAAAGAGTAAGTGCATAATGTCTTATTTACAATTGATTTTTATGTATGTTAATTGGAATTGTGGTCATGATGGCCTAAAGCATCAAAATTGCAATTTGTGTCACTGCATGGTTACCAGGCAGGTCACTCACTTCTGCACAGGTGGCTGAGTAGCTCCAGGGTTTCATAATGGCTGTGTTGTAGCACAGAGCCAGGACCACTAGAAACATTAACCACCTGATACGAAACCAGGCTCCCAATTAAAGTAAGTTGATGATCTAGGTTCAGTCACCAATGATTGTACAAAGCACCCATTTATGAATAAAATTAATAAATTCAGTTTATTCCAGCTATAATATCAGCATTATAAATATGAATTTGACATGTCACATGATGAGCATTATTCACAGTGTATGAAGAAGTGCCTTCTGGTTTTGGATATGTAAGGTATATATGATATCGTGTAACATCATCTTCTGGGGCTATTCCCAAACATTACATGATAGTTTACTGCTTGCTGTGATAGCTCTGGATGGAACAGAATTTTTCTTGACATTAACAATGACAGCATAATAATTGGTTTTTTACCCTTCTATCTGGCAACAAAACTGACACCTTTTTACAAGGAGTCATGTTTGTATAGACCGCAATACCTGCAGTCATAATACAAACAAAAGACATAACTCTGATAATGTGCACTGTCCTTGAAGTTGATTGGTCCACACCCGAGACAGCTTTCCTTAGAGCCTAGTCTCACATGGGTTGGACCAGATGACGCCAAAAGGTGCACAACTCAAAGACAATGCACCATCAGAGTATGAGAGCTCGGGGCAAGCATCTACACTATGGGAACCTCATTTGCCAGTAAAAATATGATAATTGGTTTTTTACCCTTCTATCTGGCAACAAAACTGACACCTTTTTACAAGGAGTCATGTTTGCATAGACCGCAATACCTGCAGTCATAATGCAAACAAATGACATAAAAGACATGTATTATGACTGCAGGTATTGCGGTCTATGCAAACATGACTCCTTGTAAAAAGGTGCCAGTTTTGTTGCCAGATAGAAGGGTAAAAAACCAATTATCATATTTTTACTGGCAAATGAGGTTCCCATAGTGTAGATGCTTGCCCCGAGCTCTCATACTCTGATGGTGCATTGTCTTTGAGTTGTGCGCCTTTTGGCGTCATCTGGTCCTACCCATGTGAGACTAGGCTCTAAGGAAAGCTGTCTCGGGTGTGGACCAATCAACTTCAAGGACAGTGCACATTATCAGAGTTATGTCTTTTGTTTGTATTATGACTGCAGGTATTGCGGTCTATGCAAACATGACTCCTTGTAAAAAGGTGTCAGTTTTGTTGCCAGATAGAAGGGTAAAAAACCAATTATCATATTTTTACTGGCAAATGAGGTTCCCATAATGACAGCATAATTGAAACAAGAGTATTTTTTACACGTGGAAGTAAATCGGAGCAGGGGTTTAATTTGGAAAGGCCATTGCCCCAACAACTGTTGAACCAAATAAAACACAGCACATAATTTCAGTATTGAAGGGGACTGATACCGCTATTAGACTATGACAATGTCCTTTATTTAGCCAATCAAATCCCATTGATCCTCGAGACTCTCTGGAGGGATCTACAATTGGGACATTGAACCAATTTCGTTTGAGTGTTTTGCATGTGAGAAGAAACCATTGTCGGGAGAAAACTCAAACATAAATGGAGGCAAATTCCTAAACATGTAATAAATTAAATGGGTCAACAACCTACTTGCTGTACCACCTCCCATGATCACCTCATATTTGCATTATCCAACAACCTCTCCTCATAGACAGTGGATCATAAGAGGCAATATAATTATTTGTGAAGAAGCCTGGGCTTGTAGGTAATTAACCATGAAACACAATTTGTTCTTTATGGTTGAGTCAGTAATTGGACCACCTCCCTGTTCTTCCACCCGAGCGACATCAGGATGGGTGGCTTCATGTGTTCACTCATCACGCGTTCATATAGCCAAACATCTAGTTTCTGCTATGAGGTTCGACTGGCAGCATGAGGTCTGTATTGACTTCATGATGAGCTCATGACTATTTTTGTATCATAGTAATCAAATAGAAATCAAAGTGTCTGTCTGCCCAACTGAGGATCATCTCTGTAGGTGATGCGGAGCAAGTTGTGATATTCAAGATGGAGGCCAGTCTCCATTAAAAGAAAAATCCACAAAGTAATACAAATTGTATAGACCCCGGAAGGATTACAAGCTATGACCACAGACGGCTGCGCACTCGTTGAGAATAACTTCAAAAACATAAAGTACGGCGATTTCATGAAAGTCATGTTTACCGTGAGGAAGGCCATTTTTGGGCTGGAATGTGGAGGGGTGATTCTGAACACAGTTTTGGGAGTGAGACCAAATAGTGGGCATGTTTGGAACAAGGGTGTGGCTTTCCTATACTGCACAGAAATATGCTCAAAGGTCCAGTGGGCGTTTGTTACTTCACAGGCATAAATCGGCCAGCGCCTCCTGTAGAAATTCATTGTTGCTTTAAAGGAAATAAAATAGCCGTGTTTTGCTATTAAAACACAAATAGGAAAAAGTTATTGTTATGGGATTTTAAGATGGTGATGTGATCGAGTTAGTGTATGCACTCGTTCGTTTGAAAAATTGGCTTGTTTAATGGATTTCATATTTGTGAAATAGGAGAGGAATTTATAAAAAAACAAATAACTCCTGCATGTTATTGTCACAAAAATGCAATGCTTACAATGTTATCTTTAAAACCTAATATTACGTGTAATGTAAACAAAATCAGTGGTCAACAATGAAAATATTTGTTTTGCTTTAAAAGCCTAGTTAAAGTGACTTCAATGCATGAAAATGCGTCGGAGAGTACTCAGTCTAACTGTTGGCTCCAAGCCAGGGTTGGGAATTTTATAGTTAAATGCCGGAGACATCTTTTCTTAGGACACACTGCCAACTTTTCACATAGTTTAACATAAAATCTTCATATTACAAGTCAAAGAATCATACCACACTTCCACACAAACCATTTTTTTTATATGGTACATTTTACGTGGCTTTAATCTAATCAAAATATATAAAATGTTAAAAGCTTTATGAACTTTTTCTATCACATTGAGCAGATTTTGACCTAATCCAGACATTTATATAATAACTATAACACACCAGTGGCTGAGAGTGGTTGACACACAATTGGAACGTTTTAAATCACGATTGAAATTTAACTCGTCCTGCAACTGTTCCAGAGTTAAAAAGTCAACTGTGGTCGGTCTTTGCATGGAAAGAAGGCTCCCTGCCATGAGAATGTGAAATTCCTATCACCTCTCAGGGCCAGGCGTGGAGATGACTGCACCCCACAGCTCGGTTGAGTGGGGACAACTTGACACCGAGTTGTTTACCAAAATGGTTCTTACAATTTCGATTTAAAGCTTTCGTGACTGCAGGGATTTATATTCTTGGTTATTTCGGTAAAGTCACGTAGAAGGGAAATAATAAAATAATAAAAATAAAACATAATAAAATAAAATTCTCACGACGTTTCGGCCACAACACATGCAGCTCTCCACAGGTGAAGAAACAGAGCTGTCGGACGCTGTCTTTCCGACAGCTCTGTTTCTTCACCTGAGGACGGCTGCTTGCGTTGTGGCCGAAGCGTCGTGAGAATTTTTTTATTTTTTTTATTTTACTGTGACTTTTACTGTGACTTTACCGAAAGAACCAATAATATGGTTCTTACAATGTTCAAACTATGTTTTATAGCACTAAATATATAGTCATATACCATTATTATAGATTGTTTGTATGTTGTTTTCAAACACCTGACATTAAAAGAGCACAGAAATAATTTTGATGTAAGACATACACATGCATCATATCTGCTTGTGATGACACTTTTGTATACAAATTAAATAAACATTTAATCACTTGATGCATCACGTTTTCAGGAATGTTTTTATCCTGAAAATGCCACTGGAATTGTAAAATTATTGTAATCTCATCTACTGAAGTTACACTTAAAAAAACTATTTCTCAGAAATCTCAAGCCTCTTCCTGCTATTATCTAAACATAGGAACTAAATAAAATGAGGGCAATGCAGCTGGGAATATAACCTATTATTATTAATGTCAATGCTGAAGCAGGCCCTTACAGTCTAATAAATGAATTTACCACAACAATCGCTAACAACCACTGCCTTAAACCAAAACGTAGAACATTTAATATTTGAAAGAAAACGCTATTAGATTCAGATTCATCTCTGGGTATGACTGAAAGTTGAAAATAAAAATGTCAATATTAAAGTGATCTTGATTTGAAGCTTTCATGACTGCAGGAATCCATACTCTTTGGTTATTTCGGTAAAGTCACGTAGGTAGAAAAATAATAGATCACGACGTTTCGATCGTAACACAAGCAATCATCATCAGGTGGGACAACCACAGCAAGAAAAAAACTGCTGAAGTAGGTGAGAGATCTGCCGTGGCACGAGGTTATATAGGCCTCGGCAGTAGGGGAAGAGAGAGAAGGGGGGAGGAGGCGGGGCAGAAAGTGGACCTCACGCCTACTTCAGCAGTTTTCTCTTGCTGTGGTTGTCCTACTTGATGACGATTGCTTGTGTTGCGATCGAAACGTCGTGATTTATTCTTTTTCTACGTACGTGACTTTACCGAAAGAACCGAAGAGTATTAAAGTGATCATTGCGATTCGTGTGTATTCTTTGGTGGTGCTGAGCTTGTTTTTTTATTAAATTCAGTTTTCCAAAAGTACTTCAACCGGCTCTCACCATCCTTGTGGGAAGTGAAGCACCACCAGTGTTGATGTTACTTGAAAGGGTCTCAGAAATAGTTATGTGGTATCACCGTCCACGTGCCATGCTGTAACAATGGGTGATGCACTGCTCTCCTAGAGTTCTCAATTGATATTTCTTCATCTCATGACATGACATTGCAGTACAATTTGAGTAATATTAGGAAAAAAGAGCATTCAAAATAATGATTTAAAAGCCACGTGGTGAAACATGAAATAGGAAAAAAAACTTTGTTACAAAAACAAACTTAAACATGATTGCTTGGCAACCATCATTCCCTTGACCTTGCCTAGAATCCTGCCCGCTTTTTCCCGTCTTTGGCCAGTCACTCGGTTATCGTGGGTAGGGACAAAGAGAGTGTGTGATGGAGGGGAGATGGAGGGTCAGTCAAGTTGGAGCAGAAGAGATCAAGGCCACCCAGTTTGTGGGGCACGACTCATTGATCCCTTAGGATTTGGGCCACACAACGGTTCTGGCCCAAATTAAAAATACATCACGGAAATGCAGCAAGATATGGGTCTTCAATCCGAAGCGCCACGCACACAGCCTGCTCAATGCTCTGCACATTTGTACACTCATCACTCATCACATGCACCAAGTAGCTTTATGTATTGCAACACCTTACTTGGGTCTAGATAGATTTTGGAATGCTCACTACCCCCTTGTGCAGTAATATATTGGTGTACAATGATAATAACGTGCTTATTTCATGACTATCCTCTAAGTGAAAGATTCTCAAAGGCCGAATAAGCCTTTCAGGGGGGTGGGGGCATAGACTGTACACCGAAGTCTACGCCCCTCGCTGAAGGCTATAATGCTGGGTACATTTTGAATGCGTGTGGGGAACATCAGTGACCAAATAGACCAATACACAGCATGGATAAAATGCGTTACTAGCGCCACACTGACCAGACATGTGATCTGTGTATCACAATCATAATCTTGTATTTATTCTGGAGGAATCCGATGAGCCACAAAGCATCATTTATCACAGATGTCTAGTAGGAGAGGGTCAGAACGTTACAATACAAGATCACGATAGGAGTGCAAAGTATAGGAAAGGTAAGCAAATCACTCAAAGAATATATACAAATAAAACAAAACGATGTTTTATTTTACCAGGTGAAGCCCACTAAGATATTACCTTCTTTTTCAGAAGCGACCTGGCCACAAATGCGAGATCAACGAAGTGAAAATGTTTCTTGAGTAATCTGGTGGTGGGGTCGCATATGATCCAATTCACACCATACTGGTTGAGAACCACTGCCTTAGACCTGTGTGTATACTGTACCGTACATGTGTATTGTCAAATAACTCGGATTTCGGTACGTGATACAAAGGCCTAATTATAAATTGTTATTGATGAACATTGCACTCCCGCACTTAAATTATAATACGCTTCAATTTTATCTGCAGTCACGAAAAAAATTGCATTTATATTACGGCACACTGGTTGAAAATGCAATTTTTTCGTACCTTTGATACAGAACAAGGTTTAAGGTCATATATCCTGACGTGTTTGTAGATTGTCAACCAACTAGATGCAGCGGCGGCCAACTGGCGTCTCCCGAGCCGCATGCGGCTCTTTAATCCATCACTCGCGGCTCTATCGAAGGGGCGTAATGTAGAACATACTATCACAGTCGCAAAGAATAATCACGAATGTCTCCGGTGCTTGTGCCGAAAACTGTCAATACATATACACACATATATACACTTTGCTTTTTTGCAGAACTCATGTGGTAATTTTTCTGGTTCTCGGTCTGTTGTTACACGTTGGACAGCACCTGATTTACCCATCGTCCCACCTCTCGGTGCCCCACCCCCGCCTCGTGCGTGACAACCCCAGGACCCCCCCATCCCTCCCGCTGCCCCCCCCACTTGCCCCCCCACCTCGCACGGGGCCTCTTGCGCCAGGCACCCACCGGGCCTCCCCACCCTTCCCAACCCTCCTACCACCCCTACGGCTTTATATTACAAAGAAGACAAAACAGTGCATGTGAACATTCATGTCAGAGTCAAACATTTTGGTGTGCGCTATTATCATACAGGATTTTCACATATTTCAATAACATTGACCTGGTGAGGTTGAGGCATGCCCTATGATCCCTTCCTCGCACTTCCAATGAGCACGGTTGGCTGCATACGTTGCAAAATAAGTTCAACATACATACATCTCGACCCTGACGCCTGCTGTATATATTTAGAGTTCGCATGTCTCTCTCCCCGCGGGTCGCTTGAATTTTTCTCCGGGTCCTCTGGTTTTCCCTTCAAATCCAGAAACATGCGCTTGAAAGTACAGTATTATAATTGGCTGAAACGAATTTCCGCGTGATCATTTGTGGCCAGGTCACTTCTGAAAAAAGAGTTATATAGTTCAGTGGGCCTTACCAGGTAAAATAAAAAAAAACTCAGCACTTTGGAGGTGTGGTTGGTTTTTCATGTGCATGAGAAATGCCCCATCCTCGTCAGTGCTGTATGCAACAGATTTCTATACAGCAAGTATCCGTGCGAGTTTTTGAAGGATTTTAATTTGCATATACTATATATTAATTTGTATATACTATATATGGATTTTCTCAGTGTACAGTTGTCTTCTCCCACGTGCAGAATACTGATTACATTTTTTCCCAAGCATCTTAATACAGAACCGTTATTGAAAATACGTTTTGAGATTGTGAGACTTTTTTTAAATGTATACAACATTAATATATATTCTTCAGGCTTACATGGAAATGCCCCCTTCCCCTGTTCTCAGAGACTGGAGTCGCACTGCTGTAACAAATACAATCCCTTGGGGTTATACTGCTTCTGGGGCTCTCAGTTTGACTGTTGCTCTAGAACTCTGCATGCATAGGTTGCAGAATTGGTTGTGTCGCACTGTCATTGACATTGTGCGTCTTTCTCTTACCCTCTGATTAATCCTCTATGTTTGGCCTGATGTGGTTTGTATTTCCAGTGCAATTATAAGTCGCTTTGAGATGCCATGGCATTTAAGCGATTAATAAATGCAAATCCTTATCCTTGCCATATATTTACGGGCACGTTGTAAAGTTAACTTCATTCCGGTAGTGAACGTGAGAAAATTATTATTCTGACACTTCCAACACTGGAGTAGAATTCATGTGCTGAACTTCATTGTACATGGCTCCAAAAATGTGTTTTGTACATGGGGGCATGTACAAAAACTAGGCTGTTCACTTAGACATGGAGCTTTATAGGTGGAATCAAAATAGCCACGTGCAATTTTGTGTTGATATACAATGCGGTATAAGCAGAAATGATGCTATGTTTGTACCTTTGACTTTGGTCTGTTAATTTCTAAATGTGTATGTATACGAGTCTTTCTCAGCTAGTAATTCATTTTTGGTTTGACGTTGAACGTGCTCAATATAAAACAATTAGAATACATCTCAGCAGAACATAATTTTACCCGGTATATTAATACTAGCATCGGGATATTTTCGTTTTTAACATGCAACAGCAATCACCCATTATTGAATGAGGTGGGCAGCGATGCCTTTTGCAATTTAAAAAATATATTGTTTTCCATTTTGGAAAAATATAGTCACACATGTTAAAATTAGGGGTCATGATTTGCTTTTTCTTTACGTTTGTTCATGTATATTACAGCACTTCTAATCTGCATTAATTATATTCACATGTATGGTATTCAAATTATTTCCACAGCAGATATTAGAGTGAAATTATTAATTATCCATGTTTTGAGAATTCCAATGTACATAAGCTCACTCACTGGTAAAGTATGCAAAAATTATAGTGCATACAACATTGCACTCACATACACCAGTATGAATGCACATAAATAAGCCTAGACACAGGGCCAGATTCACATCTTGACAAATGTTTCTTTTTATCTGACATTTAAGGAAAACGTGCCGATGTTTTTATTACCAACAACAACGGGGCAATCTGTCAGGTCAATGCGATCAAGCCATTTCATGAAAGATGTGAATCTAACTCACAGTATATAAAAGGCCTGTGTCTATGCTCATATTGGACATAGGCGGTTTTCGTTTCCATTAGCAGCCCTGAGCCAGCATTGTAAATTCCCAACTATAGTCCTATGTTGGGGACCGGTCTTTACAAAGGACTCCTGTTGACTTCTCACAAAATGGAACAAAATGGTACTTAAAACGGTACTGAAAATGTTACTGAATCCAGAGAGATGATAGGCTGTGCCAAGCCCCAACCAGGATTTAAACTTATTGGCTGCCAATAACGAGTATACGACTCTAACCACAGGCATAATTGCTGAGATGTCATGAACTAAGTAGGTATAAATATGAATAAATGCGGAGGCATGGGAGTTAGCTTGCATTGTTCGGCAAAGCCTGCTCAGCTTCTATGGAAAACCCAAACCTCATCTGCCCATATTGCTTTAGTGTCATCATTAAACCGGTCAGCAGCCGGATGAAATTTTCTATCTGAAAATCTACAACGCTTGACCTTTTGATGCGTCACAATATTGCACTCAAGCCCTTGAGCCGAACCTTGCATGCATTCGCCCGTGGCCAGTGACTCCTGACACTCATTGAGGAAGAATTGCGAGGCTTTGAAAGGTCACTTCATTTGCTGTCTCCTCCCATAGGCTGCGATTCATGTTACAAGATAGCCATTGCAGTACCATATTAAGCTGTGGTATTTTGGCCAGTTTGTTGTGTTTTATATTATTTTGGGCTGTAGAATTGTAGTTAGCAGTTATGTATACTCTTATCAGTATAATACTGTGGTGGCCAACAAGTATCTCCCAAGCTGATCGCGGCTCTTTAATCCACCACGTGCGGCTCTATCAAAGGGGAGCACTGCTACAGTAGCAAATAATAATGTTTCCCGTGCTGTGCCGATAACTGTCAATATATACACACTTATTTATACACTTGGCTCTTTTCAGACCTCACGGGTACTTTTTGGTTCTTGGTCTGTTATAGGTTGGCCACCCCTGGGTGATACATTTAATAAACTTATTTTAAAGCGAATATTGAAAGTAAATTACGATCGTGGATTTGCAGTGTCATTCTATACAGGTGTAGTGACATAGAATTTAGCTATGTAGCAGCATAGAGCTGCCTGCTGGTGGGGAAGGGGATCTGCAGCTTACAGCAGCCCGGACAGCAGCAGGCCAGGTGATACACCAGAGGGGGATCTAGGGGAAAGGTCACGGGAACCCGCAGGTAGGTTCTAGAAAGGGGGCGTGGCCGGGGGCGGAGCCAGACCACGCTGACAGTATAAGAGGGGCCCCGAGAGGGGACCTCGGGGCTGTCGTGTGGAGTGGGATCCCCGTTGTGCTGCTGGAGTCTTCTTCTCGTCGTCTTCACCATCTCGGCGTCACCAGTCAGGCAGTCTACCAGCTGTCCTGACTGGGAACCATAGTCGACTACAGACGTATTATTT
Source organism: Lampetra fluviatilis (assembly GCF_964198595.1). Taxonomy (NCBI): domain Eukaryota; kingdom Metazoa; phylum Chordata; class Hyperoartia; order Petromyzontiformes; family Petromyzontidae; genus Lampetra; species Lampetra fluviatilis. The sequence goes on along the minus strand of NC_136275.1, from coordinate 21,518,968 downwards.
GGAAGTGTTAACCCGTTGGTGCGTGTTAATAAACAGAGTGCCTCCAACTCTTAGTGTCTCTGATTCAGCCACTACACAGGTATCCCTCGATTTACGAAAGGGATGTGTTCTTAAAAAAATATGCGTAAAACGAAATCTCGTAAATCAGAATGGCTTTTCCTATTAAATTTATACAAAAATAGGGATGTTTCCAACTGGATTCCTAACCTAACATAATATGTCTATATAAATTTTCACAATAAAACTAAAAAGAAAGAACAGAAATGTTAAAACGATTGAATAATAATTTATTTAAAATAAAAAATAATTTAACTTTTCAGGGAACTCGCCAAAAGATCTGCAACGTTGGAATGACTGGAAAGGTATTGTGGAGGCGTTACTGCTGCATTGTGGGGATATTGTAACTGTCGTGGATGCATGATGCAGTCTCCCGGGTGCTTCCGGTTTGATCTCATGGCGCATGCTGTGTAAAATTTTGTTCATGCGGAAATTCGATTTCGTTAACCGAAAAACGTCCATAATTTGTACATTTTTTTAACGCGAAATGCCGTAAACGGAACATTCGTAAATCAAGGGATATCTGCATTGGAAAAAAAACGTCTTGCTGGCTGGCACATGGATGGGCAAGTGCGCAGTGGAGACATCTTTGTGCAAATCTGCGTGACGACGTCACTCGCATCCTACAGAGTTGAGCTGGGTTAGTGCATACCGATGTCACGCCTCCTCCCCCCACCCACCCTCCACCCTGGCCATGTGTAGTGACGTGGAATGAGTCACTGGAGCGCGTGCTGCTGGGAGATTGGTAGACAATAGAATTTGGGGTAACAGCCCGTTCTACCAGTTGCACCTGTGGGCAAAGCACGGAGACATCTGGGGGATCCAGAGGGGTGCAGGGCCGAGGGCGGAGCTTGGCCACGCTGTTCAGGATATAAGGCGAGCTCCGACTCACAGTCGGGGTGGCTGCGATCTGGACTGGAACTCGTCGTGCTGTCGTCGTTGTGATCGTCACCCCTTTTCAAGCTGTGGGTCTGGCAGCATGTTGGCTGTCCCGACCAGATGTGTGGTTATCCCCTAAGGCTGTGAAGGCCGGAATAAAAGAGAGAGTACCTCCTATTAGTGTCTGTGAATTAGCACACCACATGTATCCCACGCAAATGCGCGGGCAGTGCTAGCATATTACAGTGTTTCTGGCTGCCTGCACGTCGCGCAGCGTGCATTGTGCCTGACTGGCTGGAGGCCACGCGTCGCCCCGCGCGTAGAGGAGAGGGGTGTGCGGGTGGCTGGCAAGTGAATTGGGGTGCGCGAGGAGGTGGGCGCGGGTGCTGGGGTGACTGGGGGTGTATATGAGTTGGAGGGGGGGGGGGCATCCAGAAGTGGGGATGTTGTGTGAGGGGCAGTTATACAGGTAGGAACAACAGGTTCCACACTGCCCACCAGGGATTATTTGTTTGTCTGTCATGCATACACGGAATTCCGCCCACCCATGCACCTCCCCACCGAGCTACGCCGCGATTGGTTGATGTCGGGGAGGGTGGGGGGGAAAGGTAAACATGCCCACTAGTCCAACTGCCCCCCCCCCCCCCCCTGAACGCCGCGCTGTCCAACCAAGTTCCTACCTGCCCACTCCGAAGGAACGTGTTTCAATGATTAGGCAACAGTATATATATAAAACAAGTTTTGCTGGCTGGGTGGCTGGAGTGTGGGATGCATGCACGGATGGTCACGTCCAAAGGATGTACGGGCTTGCCAGTTTAGATTGTGCAAATATTTATTCATTTACATGATGAAACCCGCATGAATACAAAATAAGTACAGTTTATACAATCCAAATAACATTAAATTAAACACTGAAAGGTAACCAAAAATGCGTGGAGTGAAGGAATATCGTTAAGAAAGTTTTTTTAAAATCCTTTATATTAAGTTCGCTTGCTTGCGTGCTTGCTTGCGTGCTTGCTTGCTTACGACCGTGCAAATCTTTCGGTCGTTTTTTAACCCACTTCCCGTGATCCAATCGAGCTGACATTTTCCACACAGACTCGTTGTGCTAGACAGTGTAAAATTTTACACTTTTTAGGCAAAAAACAATTATTTTACATATATTCAAATAGAACTCATTCCTGGCTTTGGCTGAACGTCACAGTATAAGAGCCCAGAGCGTAACTCCTCCACAGGCCGTGGCGGAGTAGCGCTGTTGGTAGCACCCTTGCTTCCCAAGCCACAGGTCGTGGGATCGATCCCTGCGTCCTCCACAGGTGAATATATTTTTAATCCTTTATATTAAGTTCGCTGCCACGCATATAAAGGATTTATAGTGAAAAACTTTGTTTTTACGGGTTATACTTATTTAGTGATGCACATTGCTAGAAATAATTAGCCAATGAACGGAAGACCACAATGGATGGCAACGATTTGGAGAGGCCTTTATTCAGCATTTGATTGTTCTTGGCTGTTGATGATAACATTCAACCAGTTGTTTCTGTAGATAGAGTGCTCGACTCGCATTTATAACATTGTTGATATCGGTAAAGAGTTGATGGAGTGCGTCATCCCCCTAGGGTCAATACAATTATTACGACTTTCTGGAAAATCAGCAGTGGTTATCCCATGGAGATAGGTATCTGCCACACACAAGAATGTGTCGTTTAATCCACTGTTCTCGGCCACCAATGGTGATAAGCGCTACCCAACGTTCGTTTGATCGGGGATCGAGACAGTTTGACAAGAAGACTACAATGATGTGTAATTAACAAATAAGTCACTCCAACCTAGTGGTAGGTCTGTAATATATAAAGTAGTTTAATCATACTTTACAGGCCTTTGTCAATCCATCTCTCTAAGAATTAAGATTTCGCTAGGCCGGGTCACTTTGACCAAGCTTCTCTATTTTGTGTTGTTCACTTGCCACTGATGATGTTCTAGCTTTTAACTCTGACAGTGGCAGCCGGTGATTGATCGAGGAAAATGGGAAAACAACTAAACACAACTTAGCTGCACATTTGTATGTTCATGAATCGCGTTATATAGTTGATGGTTTACACCCCATAAACTAGAATTTTGCAACGGCGGCTACTTGTTACTAGAAGCCAACAAGGCTGTGTTTGGATCGCCCTTAGAAAACACATGTGAGCAATTACGCAATATTGCCGCTGTAGCACCGGCCCCTATAACCACCTGCTGTGAAGCTATTGGACTGAATTAAATTGAATGAGTAGAACAGATTTAATGAGTAAAACGCTCACATTCGATATAGACTCTATTCGTTTTCTGGGGAATAAAGGGGCACAGCGATTTTGGCCCCTCGTCTTGATTCTCATATGCATTTGTCAATTAATATACTTCATAAATGAATAATATACATATAACCCCCACCCCACCGCCATGTCTCACCTGGCTGCCACTGACTCAGTGCACTAACTGCACCACCACTTCTCCCTCATTTTATTGAGTATATCTCTCTCTATATACAAACAAACACAGAGACCCCCTAGATTGTCTTGCAAACTTCTGTGGTGAGTGTCGTTAGTGAGCTCCTATTAGGGCCAGCAAGGTAAACAGAACAGCTGCTGGGTCAGCAGTACCACGCTTGCCCGGTCACGTGTGTCTGCTCCCCGTGCTGGTGTTGTTGATTCTACACAATCTGAAGCTGCATTGAAACTCGGTGAGGCACGGGTCAGCTTCACTGGTGGACATGGCCCAAAAATCGAACCCATGTGACTGGGATCGTAGCGAACGGACGACAAACACCGTATACACGTGCTGCATGTCTGCACGTATATAAATAACGATGTTTACAGAGACGCTGCGCAGAGTGGAAGTCAAATGTTACGGTTGTTCCATGTGGGAATTGACTGGTGCTCAACTCCAATGATGGCCCTAAGCCAGTTGCGTGAGTTGTGCCTACTACGGTGGTGGCAGAAATCTGTAGTGCGATCTAAAAAACATCGGCTGTTGCGGTCCTCACATTAACCCAAGCTGCTGACGTTATAATTTCCTGCTTTTGTTTTTTGAATCCTTTTCATGTCTTCAGACATTAATGTAATCATAAAAATAAACCAACGGATACATACTAAGTTATGAATAATCCGATTACAGAAATACTGGATTATCATTACCAGCCTACGGTAATCTGATTGTAATGCATTAGGCCTCAAAACTGCCAATGTTGCCCGCATTTATTGCTGAGACTGCTTCGTGAGACTGAATAGCCCACACAATGACTAAACCTCACCTTTGCAGCAGCCATGAATCATTAGTGTAGCCCCACGCAGACTTTCAACATCATGAGATGAGCTGTGCACCCCACAACTGTTTACCTTCTTAACCGCCACCTTGGACTGTCTAGACGGCATCATTGAGCTGTCAGAGATGAACCGCAGGTTCCATTCAGCCTCAGCCACCGGCTGCATAATGTTGCCTGTGCCTCGGGCACGTTTGTATCTAATCGCCACATGATGTGGAACACTATACTCCTCTAACTCCTTTATTTCTCTTTAATTGCCCGCTACTTTCGATGGACTACTAACGACAAAAAATAACAAAACAATGTATTCTATTATTTAATTTAATTTATTATTTTATCTTTAGACGTGACTTAACCGAAAGAACCAAATAATAATTCCTGCAGTCACGAAAGTTCTAAAATTAAGATTGAACCACTTCTACGGGGAAGTTTTAAGCTTATCTTTTTTCTCTCTCTCTGGCGACTTGTTTTCTCTGCCTGTGTCCTCTTTAGAATGTTCACACTTAAATTCTAACTTAGCAATCTTTGAAATACGTAATCAACCAGGCTATGCGTTAATTGTGTGTTGACCGACCCTCTGTGTTGTATTACATTACATTTCGATATTTTACTAGGTTATTTAATTTTAGTGTGTCTTTCTCCTGATTTTTAGGCTTGCTTGCTGTGCCATCGTACTCGCAGCACCACGTTTTCTTTTGGACCACTCATTGATATGCTAATTTTTTCTAACCCCCCTCCCTCTCTCTGCCTCCGCCCCCCCCTCTGTCTATTTAAGGCCACCCCACAGAGACGATCACCCCTCTCTGTCACCTGTGTTGCTCTCGCTATGTATGTATCTTGTGATATCTGTCTGCTAATATGTCTGTCTATAGTTTTCTGGTTAGATATTATGTCGCTATTTCATTATACCTGATGATGATTGCTTGTGTTGCAATCGAAACGTCGTATTCTATTATTTAATTTAATTTATTATTTTATCTTTAGACGTGACTTAACCGAAAGAACCAAATAATAAAACAATGTTACTCTACTTAATAAATTGGTCGGCACTAGCTCAGGACTACCAACAGAAAGATTACTGCCCATCACCTAATACAGAAAAGGGGGCATACTTTATATTGCTGAGCGCTGGTGCAGCTGTACAACCTGCACACTGTAGTTACACCGCTGCTCAGAGTGCAGAAATATCCATAATAGAATTAAAAAAGTTCTGTAAAACAGAGGCTGCCTGAAACAGGCACTGTCTTCGGTCCATTTGTGGTAAAGCATGTCTTGAATAGCATCGCAATGCCCTTCGTGAGTGTGTACTTCATAATATTACAATACAACACACTCGGAGATTGTTTGCAGACAACTGTCTGATTGTTTTGGGTACGCATTGCCATTTACCAAATATTGGCTGAGACTTTTAGCACATAGTGTAGGCACAAGTAAGCTCACAATGGTCTTCCTGTGGATCATGAATGTTCACTGCTATAGATGGAAGTTTTGTTTCCCGAGTGTACAAGGATATTCATGCTGCAGTTTAGTAATTCAATCTTGCTAATGGCCAATCAGCTTTAAGAGCTTGCCTATATAAGACATGCAATTTCAAGTGACATGACTGGAACAGGAGCAAGTTCGAGTTACAAGTACCGATCAAACTTGTAAGTCAATATTGGCAATGGTTGTTAACCAGATGTCTTATTCCTATGATGCAAATCAACCAGCAACATAGAGGGCTAAATTAATGAAAGCCAATAAGGGATAACAAGCTGTCTTGGAAATAAGTGAGTTCTAAATATCGAGCTGTGTGAGAAAGAGGAAAGGGAAAAATGTTCCATTCCGCAATGAGGCAGCTGCACTAAATATGATTGATATACATGTTATACATCCTTCCCACGTGATGCCTTCTTACACAACATCGGCTGCACAGCCTTCTGGGAGTACATCTTATCAGCAGCAACCTCTGGACTCGTTTCAACATTAAATGTCTCATCAGCAAGTCAGGCTTGCTTGAATAAATGTTGTTGAGCCGCCCAATGTTTATTAGCAAAGAACCCCTCTTGTAATACATTGGTCTTAGTTTGACACAAACTGATATAATACGTGGAGTATATATGGAGAGGCTAATATTTGGAAGGAGGCGTTATTTATTCTGCAAATCATGTTTTTCACAACAACGCTTAGTGTGAATGAGTGAAGTTGGTCAAGCGTGTAAAATACATCGGAGTAATCGGAGCTGGAATCCAGGCATGCAATCCCTATGTGCAATGACCACGAGAGTAGGGTTAAAGTGGCAAACGAAAGACAAGACGAAGACAGATTAACGACGACAATGGTATCGTCAATCAGTCGGCATTAACCATCAATCAGCAGGACAACTTTACACTGAATTCTAATTCATGGCCCGATACACAATGTAATCTGCTTTAGGCTTACATTTTTAGCATTGTGTATAACACCAAAGTCAAGGCCCATCCTAGTTTTGAATTTCCCAGAAGCGACACCACAGGCTTTTTATAATATCCTTTAGGGGTCTATTTTCCACAACCATTCGACTGATCTCTCTTTATCTGTGCAGATGGTCAGCGGGTTAGTCTGCTGTATAAGGCCAAGGTGGCTGAAAACTAAAAGTAGGGTACTTGTTTAACATCTTCAACACAGGTCTTGCTTCAAACAATGATATAGTTGTGTATGATATCGTAAGCTTTAGTCACCAAATAACACGTACTCACTAAAATGGGATCAATGAGATTTCCATCGCTAACTTGAAGAGTCCTTGACATAATATAGATACTTGTTGGTTTAATCTACACAAATCTTTTTTTATCGTCCAAGTCTCTCTATTGCATACTCAAATATGCTTTGGGTGGCTCTCATCTGTATTTGTTGCCCTGTGCCAAGTGGCAGATATGTATGTATGTTTGTTGAACGTATTTTGCACTGTACGTATTCAACCGTGATATGGCAGGGTACAATGTGTTCATAGTAAAACCAATTTTGACTTGCCACAAATTGGTGCCTTATTTTATTGACATGGAGAGACGATTATGATGAGTCAAGTCCTGATCGGTATTCGATCGCACGACTTACCAAATGAGAATTGGGTGTTCCATCATAGCGTCGCTCGGCCATATTTAAAATTTGCAATGCATTTCCAAAACACACCTCAAGGAAGCAGCTTTATTCAACAATGCCACTCACATACCTTGCAGTCAACCATTCATCAAAATGTATCCTACAGCCTCATCATCTTATACGTTCATTCACGTCAGCTGTATCTCATAGTCATGCTAAGATGATGCTTATCATCTCTACCTCTTGTTTGATTGCAAATGTCTGGGAGACAGGTGTGTATTTACGGGTGTCATTTTGTTTCACAAACTACGAAAGGTACTAATTAGAAGCACGTAAAACTGATGATAACGGGAAACAAATTGTATTTTTCCATTGAATTCCATCATTACTTGGTTTAGTAAAACATGAATGCACACTAGCTTGCATATGTTTGAAAAGTAAAAACGGAAATATAATCAAGAAATGGTGCATATTTGAACCAGCGATAAATTTCACATTCCCATGACAGGGAATATAGTTCATATGAGGCTATTGTTGATTTCTCACAAGGCGTTGGTTCATTGTATCTACCTCATGTGATTATAGACTGAGGTACGGAGCAGTATATGCCTTTATATCGTATGGACAGTAACATACATGGCTGTATCCAGTACAATAACAACAGTCCTTTTATTTTCCCATGGAAGTGCCACTGAGTCTTAAGACTAATTTTCAGAAGGTCCTTGCTTTGGATGTCTGATCAATTATTTTAGTATTTTGTGGTAGGAATCCCGAATACCTACAGAAATCCCACATGCAGATAGGTCAGCAACCTTATTGCTCCTCTACCTCTGCCTGATCCAAAGATCCTGCCTCCACAACCAGAAATGCATGAGCTCAAATCCCCAATGAGGGTCAGCTTAACCCATAATATTTCCTCCAGGGTTCAACAAGCAGTGCTGGTCCTATTGGAGAGACTGCCCCCATAATAGAAAAATAAAATTTACACCACTGGCTCAGGTAAGGCAATGGACACAAACACCATTCAAAGCTCATTTGAGTATTGAGAGAATTATACTTATATAAACATATACAAAGTTGTGGTTGTGATGGGAAGTTTGAGGCATTTGTAATTGTTTCCTCTGCATGGCATTTTAAGAATCAATATTTCCAAATTACTTCCTGGTGCCTTTTTGCCACACCAGAGGCGCATTTTCTGGCACCAGGGAAATAAGGGGAATATGCCATTACTATAGCAGCCATTGCCTATGCAAAGTCGTATTCATTCACTCAGCTGACAAGCTCTAAAAAAAGAAAAGCCCAAGTAATGTACATTTTCATAATAAAGGTTTTGGGTGAGATCGCATAAGTATAAATGTGTCATAACCCTCTACCACCCGACACAACCAGTAAGATTTGTCACGTGAACAATGCACCAATTAGTTATTACTTCAGCCCACCGGTGCGTTGGAGAGTAAATCCACAACATTTACAATTTGAGTAATACGACGTTTCGCTGGTAATTACGTCATGTTGCATCATCGGGCGATTTTCTAGAATAGTGAAACAATCCACCTGCTTCCAGTCTTAAATAGAACAATATGACGTCATCACTGAACCCATCAGGTGCAGAGATCAGAGGCGGAGGGGGGGCGTCACTAGGGTTGGTGTCACCCAGTGTGGTAACTCATGGTGTCACCCCCCATGGACCTCCTCCCGTACCACACCATACAGAATCCTTAGTAATGCTTTTTGTACTAATGTTACACGTAAATCGTAATTCCCGTATATCACTGAATATAATGGCAATCATAGTGACGTAAACAACTAGCAACATTTTAATTGCACCTTTAAATTACAATATCATACGTGCAGCCTAAATGTACTTTAACATAGTTTCATGTGGTTAAAGTGAAAATTCGGTAACAAAACAATAGAATTAGAAGTAAAAAAAAGTCAAAATATTTAAGAACTACATTAAAATAAAATATATATTTTCAAGACAGTGATGTTTTTAAACAACATTTAAAAAGACTGAAATACAAAACCTGAATTTGAGATTTAAGTTATATTTCAAAACATGTATCAACAAGAAACATAGCATTTCCCCCAACTTTATGATTTAAATTGTCAATTTGTCTATTTAGTTATCAAAGAATTATATAATCAGTAATTACTCTTTGGGTCTTTCGGTAAAGTCATGAAGATAGAAAAAAATAAAAATCACATTTCGATTACAACACAAGCAATCATCTTCAGGTGAAAAAATACAGCAGGCAGACTGCTGAGGCAGAAATATAGAAATATAGCTTGTGTTGCGATCGAAACGTCGTGATTTTTTTACATTTTATTATTCTTCTGTCTACGTGCCTTTACCGAAAGACCCAAATAGTATGAATTCCTGAAGTCACGAAAGCTTTAAGTCAAGATTTAATCAATAATTGTTCTACATGTAAGTCTAATATCAATTTTAATCATAGAATAATATGTCATACAGTTGTAAATTGCTTAAATGTAATATTTATTAGATTATATTAATACTAACAACAACATTTTTTGTAAAATCTTTCTACAATAAATTACATTATTAGTTACAACATTATTAGTAACCGACTGGAAGCCATAGATTTTTCTCCTTCTTTTCCTTTAATTACTACTTCATTCTCAAACAAATTATTGATATAGGTTCACAAATACTAATTACCACAATATTGTAGCTAACTTTGACAAAATCAGCCGCTATAAAAACATCAGCAGTGAAGAAAACAACAGCGCGTGCTTGTAGCGCGTGCAGACGAAACCACGTGATTCGAAGCGTCACTGTAGTTGGGTAATAATGACAGCTCTGACCAGAGCGCATTCGAAGGTTCAAATAGTAAATTAGCACAGAGTTTTAGCCTTGTAGGTATATTGATACATCACATGCAAACTGGGCTTACGAAAAATGTTTTTGGTTGTTATAACTAACTACAGGGATGTTTTTTCAAATATGTTTTTTTTACATTACTGCTGAAACACTGCACAAAAATGTTATAGACAGTCATTTTGGTGTCACCCCCTCTGATGGTGTCACCCGGTGCGGTCGGCACCCCCCCGCACCCCCCCTCGCACCCCCCTCGTGACGCCACTGGGGGGGGGGGGGTATTGTAATTATATAATAGATTCGAAATCAGTTTATTAGAATGTTTCCTTTATAAAGTGTACATTTAAATAAACGGCCTTTCTGCCTATTGCAAGCAGGTATTTATTGTTTTGTGTCACGGGTTAATACACCTGCCAACTTTTCAAGACACGTACTTTTTAAAAAGTCGTCTAAACGTGAGGCTTTTCACTGCGGTGTGATTGGCAGCACTTGTTAAAATGCATGTGGGCAGACGGCGTGGACACGTGAACCTTTTTTTACCGATCGCGCATGGCTTTTGTTATTTATTTGGGAAAGCATTTAAGGAAATATATGGTATAGACAGCTCGCTTATATAGAACATTAAATGCAAATGTATTACCGTACTTACAGCAATAACAGAATACGTATGAAGCTGAGATAAGGCGCAGGCAGGCACATGCACACATTCAATGAAGCACAGTAGACACAAATATGCCATACTCTAAAAACTTCCATGCACAACTACCATTTATATACTGAAATGCATGTTAATATACAATTCATGTAAAGTATAAAACGCAGAAAAGCAGGGCCAATGTAGTTACCAAAGAATTACGGATATTGGTTAACTCCTGCAGCCGATCTGTTATACATTTATTTCATTTTACTCCGTTTTACACTTTTGTAAATGTTTCTCTATTTTATTCATCAAAACTAAACCAAAATAAATGGGCATGCAAAGTTTGGCCGAGGATAATTCTGAGCAAAAATAATCATGTATAAGCTCACTAAAAATGTTGATATATCAGTTTCATATAATGTACATTAATTGTAAATAATAGTTGCTTGCATGATTCCATGTATGTATCGTGAAACTAATTATCAATTTGAATTGATGTATCATTACATGCCTCATGATAACGCATCCATGAGTAATCAGTTGAATATTGAGATGTATATAACTAATGAGTCACCACGTATGATGAGATGTCACGATCTTAACAAATGTAAAACTCTTACTAGGATTGTAAACGTTGGATAAGCAATTGACCAGACTGACTTTTGTTGAGCCACAAAAAATGACTGCTTATAAAAGATGTTCGGTTATATGCGTGGATTCACATACAGAACACTGTGCTATAGGCCAAGCAAGCTGAGTGTGATTCCCAGCCGTGACGAACATCAGTGGCGAGTTAAAGCTAAACCGATCTTAGGTCCTCCAGTCATCAACCAGCATGAACCAGTGTAGTGAAGTATGTTCAAACAGTTCCCCCACATGATACAGCGTGGGAAGATCTTCATCCATAGGTGGATTGCTAAAGGGTAGTCAATTATAATTTTTTACATTTATATTTACACTGTGGAAGCCAGATAACGGAGGTTGTGTGTTTGCTTTGATTACCAAACATGAGTATAAACGAATGGATGTGAATTATATACTGGGAAAAATGTATGTGAACAAATTCTCAAACAAGAAGATCCGTTTAAGATATCTTGCAACGCTGCTTATTTTGCCACGTGAAATGTAAAACAGTATGTAAATAACATATCCGAACCATTAAAAATTATTTGTACAATCTGTTACGGCTGATTTTTTTCAACATTCACTGGTTCCTTTTCGGATAATTTAATCTCTCTATTTAACAACCCGCAGGTGAAAAAAAGAGGGCGATCTGCACAGCAAGGCAACCTCACAAGCAACCTCACTACACCCTGTGTCTATTTTATATAAATTTGAAAGGTGTGCAATTGTGCGTACATACAAATCGATTGATGTAATGAGCAGCGCTACCAGTGCATAAATATTTATTTTAATGCTCATCTACTGACCACGTACATTTTTTAATGTGCTGTAAATAACGCCTCCAAATTTGCACGATGGATTTTTCTGTCTGCGGTTGGTTAACGTCAAATTCGCAAATAAGCGTCCTTCAAGACTGGACGCCGATACTCTTTGAGGTAATTTTTTTTAATGTAATCACCTTTTTTATTTTAACTACTCGAGGTTAAAAGGTAATGGAAAAGTAAACTGAAGTAATTATATTACTTACGAATTTATACAATTATTATCTGCAATATCATTCTTAAAATGAAAATACAGATCATTGATATATTTTTGAAAATAATGGCACTATACTGTACTGTGTAAGTTTGGTATTACCCACATGCACTAAGCCTTGGTGTTATAAAATAATAACACATTTTGACAAACCCTTTCTGTATGTTACAGAGCTAATTGCATATTTTAAGCCAATAATAAAATGTATCACCATTGTGCCACTTACAGCAGCTTGTTTGGCAATGCACAAGGCAAACGTTTAAATAACAGTGCAGTAGTTGTATTTTAGTATTAAAGTTATTTTTAAAAAAACATGTCAGCTATCTTAAAGTAAGATCATGAAATGTTACAGCTGTAGTGTCTCTATAGTTAAACACGCATCTCCTTTGGTAACGCTGAGTCATTGATGGAACGTCCACATTGCTATGACAGGGATTAGTCCAATTGCAATATAACCAGTTTTCTTTCCACAAAGTGGCATAAATTTACCCTCGAGGTAAGATGGGCAGAGTCGACCCTGAACCGGAATTTGAACATGCCACCTTTCAAGTGTGAGTTAAGTGTTGTCCATACAGTGCCACCCTCTCTGATGGATACATTTAGATACACTTCTGAAACATGTACATAATCTGCAGAAATGTGCATTTGCTTTCAAAACTTAACCGATGTTTGCATCTGCAATAGACGCTGCACTGATTTATAAAGCCCCTGGCAATGAAACAAGGATCTCTATTGACTCGACCACTGCTCCTTTCATTTTGTCCATTCCATTAGCAAAATGGTTATTTCGTGCATCACAAAACACATTTCAAACATGTCTTCCCTGAATAACTTTTTCTTTGTAAGGCTTCAAATGTCATTTCACCGGCTGACTGCAGCTCATGATGCATGGAGGAGGAATCCCACCCACAACACATGAAATAGGGATGGCTAAATCAGTCATGCCAAAGAGCAATGCTGCAAGGAATAACAACACGGACAACAGTCCTTATCTAGTTACTTATTTGTCTCGGTGGCACTGTGGATAGAGTGCACAACTCACAAAATGGAATATTGGGAATGCCAACCCTGGATAGAGCGGGTTGACTAAACTCATCATTCTTCTGGGATCGATAAGTTGTCCACTATTTTCTGGTTGTGTGTACGTGGCATCCGAGATGAGTGGTGCTGCAATTACCTACTATAATCACCCAGAAATATATATTCTTGGTTCTTTCGGTAAAGTCACGTACATAGAAAATAAAAAAAAATAATGATGAAGACCGCTTGTGTTGCGATCGAAAAGTCGTGGGTTTTTTGCTTTTATTATTTTCAATTTATTATTGTAATTTTTTTTTATCTACGTGAATTTACCGAAATAACCAAGAATGTGAATTCCTGCAGTCACGAAAGTTTTAAGAAAAAAATCACCCAGATATGTCTGTCCGTCCCGCACATGACGTCACTCCACATGAGGCCCACCCCCCGGCGCGACATCACTCCACACGAGGCCCACCCCCCCTCATTAATATTCATGAGTGGGTGGGTTTTTACACTAACGCAGAGGAAGGTCGAGCTGAATGAAATAATGTATTACGCAAAGTCGCTTCAAATATGACGTTTCTTTACAGAAAGTGACGGTAAAAAATAAATCTACGCAGCATAGTGCTACATCCGTGCGTGACGTCACTGCAAAAGAGGCCTCCCCCGCCTTCATTAATGTTCATACCCGCGTGGACTAGGCTCGAAAGAAAGCTGTCTCTGGTGTGGACCAATCAGTTTCAAAGACAATGCATATATTATCAGAGTATGTTTTTGTTTGCTTTCTGACCACAAGTATCATGGTTAATGCAGACATGATTCCTTGTTAAAGGTTTAAGTTTGGTATTTTAACATCTTAACACCTGTTTTGTTGCCAGAAAAAAGGGGAAAACATATTCTCAAACTTTATGATTTTTGTCTGATCCACCAACCCTGCCTCCAATGCATTGGATTGCAGGCGTGCCCCACCACACCATCATTCAATTCCAGTGCATGCCTGGTACAGCTGGGGGTCACATAAAGATACATTTTATCGCAGTCGAAGGCATAATTTATTCCAGCATGAGTGCTCAAGCCACTTCTGTACCCCAGCAGTCTGCACACGGTGAGCGTGAGTTGAATTTATTGTATTCATTTAGCATATATTCTAGCTCCATATGGTCATTTTGGACCATGGGCTCCATTCTGCAACGTGTGCCCTGAATACAAGCCATTATTACCTTGGGTGTCTTAAGATATTTGTCCTGGCTGGAAAAAAATCGCTGAGAACGTAATTCGTATTCCTCTAAAATTTTACACCGCACGACAACAAGTGACAGCGATATCACCACAGCTCCTATGCCAGGCGAAGGTGCAATTTGAGACCATGTAGAGTGTTGAAGGGTCGCTGGCAGGTCATGGGGACGGACCCAGGTGTTTCTGGGTTTACTGACAAAGATGACTGGTAGATGCACCACGCATTTATCAAGCCTGAAAGAGATAATGGAGAGGAGTTGATTATATTATTTTCCAGGGTTTGAACTCGAGAACTTGTGATTGGGAGTTCAGTTATCTGCCCACGCATCATTCATGGAATTATTTCTGGTGTTAAGTTTACAACGGCAACTTTTAAATACCAGACGAGTACCAACTTTTTCAGACAGATATATGTATTTAAAAAATAGCCTCTTTGTCATGCATAAATGCAACAGGGTGGCCAGGTATGCATGAGAGTAAAATCGGACTATTATTTTAGAAAAATATATTCTAACAAAGAAGAAAGCACATAAATACATATGTATAACCCTATCATCATTGTAAAAATGTGAAATGCAAGTATCATATATATTTTTACGTCTATTATTGTAAGTGTAGGCGCTGCATTGCATATAAAATTACTCGGAACTTTAATGGCGCTTCAATATGCTCTGGTCAGTCAAATGTCACCCCTGATTCCCATCGAAAGACAATTGGGACCAGTTGAAATCCCAAGTCATGGTTCAACTCAGCAAATCACCCCACAGTCGTAGATAAAACATATACACTTTTGTGGGACATCAACTGTGATCATCCTATGAAAAGGCTGGCCCCTAACATGGGAATGTGGAATTTCCACCACTGGTCCAATGCTGCTAACAATGACTGTGATCATGATGCAGATGTGGAATTAAAATGGGTAAACCCTTGAAACACACTACTACCTCAGTAATAAGCACACTTCGTACATCGCACTGTGAAACCACCTCCTGTAATGTAATTAATCCACCAGAAAGCCAGTTTTGTTTCGTTATTTGACGTGCGCTGTGTCATGAATGACATGGAAAAGATGTACCTACTGTTGGCAGTGTTCGGGAGTAATTTATTACGATTATTATGAAGAATGATAAACAATTACAGTAATCCGAATGAAGATGTAATTACTGGTAATTCTACTTTCTATTTTTAGCGTTTAACTAGATGACTATTGCTTCGATCGATTCGTTTTCTAATACTGTATACCTTTTTTGTAAAAAAATCAATACAAATAATTTAAAGAGGGAATTAAATGTTGGCAGCTTGACATTTTTATCCTGCTTTACATGGTGCAATGCATTTAAATATAGAAATGGTTACAACAATATAAAAAGTTGGATATTGCTGTATCCACAGCTTGGATTAATGTGAAGATAGCAGCGATCAATGTGTTTAGATCCTGCTGCAAAGTTCATTCGATGAATTGTCATGAATTAGAGTAATAATTTGATTCACAAATACATTTTGCATAGCATCTACCATGATATGAATGTCTATGGTTTTTAAAGGTATAATTTGTATACAGGTATACCAAAATGAATCCGTAATAATACATGCATGTATCATGCGTATCAATATCTACTTTAATCAGTGAAACATTGCATCTACACTACAAAGACTATAATACCGTATAGTGGTGTTTGTACCGAGGTTGAACTAATATATATTTTAAGGCAGGTTTATTGACAAATGCGTTATTTGTGCACCACTCAACATGCAGAATCGCCATGTAATTTGTTTACTTTCATAACTGTTCATGAAAAAAGGTTTCCATTGTGTAGCACTTCCGAACTGTAGAGCATACAGTGAGGGAAAAAAGTATTTGATCCCCTGCTGATTTTGTACGTTTGCCCACTGACAAAGAAATTATCAGTCTATAATTTTAATGGTAGGTTTATTTGAACAGTGAGAGACAGAATAACAACAACAAAATCCAGAAAAACGCATGTCAAAAATGTTATAAATTGATTGGCATTTTAATTAGGGAAATAAGTATTTGACCCCTCTGCAAAACATGACTTAGAACTTGGTGACAAAACCCTTGTTGGCAATCACAGAGGTCAGACGTTTCTTGTAGTTGACCACCAGGTTTGCACACATCTCAGGAGGGATTTTGTCCCACTCCTCTTTGCAGATCTCCTCCAAGTCATTAAGGTTTCGAGGCTGACGTTTGGCAACTCGAACCTTCAGCTCCCTCCACAGATCTTCTATGCGATTAAGGTGTGGAGACTGGCTAGGCCACTCCAGGACTTTAATGTGCTTCTTCTTGAGCCAATCCTTTGTTGCCTTGGCCGTGTGTTTTGGGTCATTGTCATGCTGGAATACCCATCCACGACCTAATTTCAATGCCAATTCAGGTATCAACGGTTTTTTTCAATCCGAAACTCCAGCTCGAAACCCTCTGGCTCCTGTACGCAAAAAAGTAACACTTTTATTTCAGTCCGTTCCTCACTGCCTCCACGAATTTGAGCTCCTTCACTGCTATGATATAAAATCAGGGATGAGAGGGCCTATGTGTCAACCTGCTTGCATTGAGCTCTCATCAGCTGTCTTGGCTGGGGATGCAGTTGGTAGCATCCTAATGACTTTTACTGGTAGGAACGAAGTGAACCAGCCTACAATAGATGATATCGTCCATCCGTCCGTCCGTGAGCAACATCGCCCCCTACTGCAAACACTTGGCAGGACCCTACAAAAACCTTTAGACTCAGTGACGCTTTTCTGGTTAAACAAGTGTAACATTCCCTTATAATTACCTGAGATAGCTTTTAATTAAAACATTTAAATTAAAAATTAACTCACAGCGGCCTAAAGCCTACAGCTAGGCCTAAAGCCTAGAACTAGGCCTCTAACTCTCCCTTCGTATCGTCCGATTAGGTGTAGCAACATCGCCCCCTACTGAAAACACTTGGCAGGACCCTACAAAAACCTTTACACTCAGTGAGGCTTTCCTGGCTAAACAAGTGTAATAATACATTATGTTTATATTCTTTGGTTATTCGTTCCTACCAGACCACCCCGCAGGGACCTGTTAATAGGAGGTAACTGCCGGATTAAGCTAGTGCGGGGCCTGTAGCATATGTTATAAAGGGGCCCTAAATAATAATAAAAAATATATTAAAACACAAATGTTTTACTTGCATAGTAGAGTAATTGTATTTTTTCATCTGCTATACAGCCAGATAATACGACAAATCGCTAACCTTAAACACCTAGTCGTTCATAAAAGTTGAAGGCAGTATAGTACTATAGTAATAGAGCAAGTGCAGAGTCACTGAACCGGAATTGATAGCTTGAAAGCATTCAGCGTGGAGCCCTTGAAAGTGCGGGTCCCGTAGCATATGTAGTTACTTTTGCTACTAGGATAAACCGGCACTGAAGGAGGGGTTGCTTTTTCCAGCTCTAACTGACATCATGCACCACAATTGCATTTCCTTAGCACCGGCCTTGAGGCCTATAATACAAAGCCGCCAGTTGCTAAGTACACCAATAATAATACAATTACAGATGAGAGCAAACATATCTGTATGCAAGCGATGTTATAGGAACTTGTGAGAAAAAAGAATAGCGGGGCTTTTAAAGTCGAGCAATATGGAGAAAGAGACGGAAAAATACAGTCCTTTAACATGGTGATTGAAGACAGCATGGACGAACGGTCCGTCTGGTAGCTTGAGGCCTTGACATTAGCAGAGGTATCAGGGTGTGATGTTCGTTGGACAACCGATTGTGGCAGTAGCGATAAGAGAGAGAGATAAGTAAGCGGCAGTAAGAAAGAGGGGCTGTGGAGTGAATAAGCGAGCACAGAATAATCATTAAGCAGTAAAAAAACATTCAAGTAATCACGTATAATCATGATATTACCTTCTTCTTAGGTTTTTTCGGTAAAGTCACGTAGAAAGTAAAATAAAATAAAAACAAAAATCACGACGTTTCGGAGGCAACACAAGTCTCCGTCATCAGGTGGGACCGTCACAGCCAGATTAGCTGTATCAAGTGAGGCAATGATTCAAGATGTAATCCCTTAAAAGCGAGTTGAGGGGGGAGGGAGAGGGAGGGGGGAGCTCATCAGACTATGGTAGCCAATGAAAGGAACGTATCGGGAGGGAGGGAGGGCGAGGCCAAAAGGGTGGGCGATGGACGTGGAAGCGCTTGTGCGCAAGCGGCCAATTACTGCACACGCCAACACAATGGAGCGATTGTGTGCAAGCGGCCAGCCACTGCACCCGCCAACACAATGGGCAGAGAGGAGGAGGCGAGGTCTAATACACATGATAAACAAAAGAACGAAAATGATGATGGGTACAAACTTAGGGGGAGCTCATCAGACTATGGTAGCCAATGAATGTAACGTATCGGGAGGGAGGGGGGGGGCGGGGGGGTGGGGCGAGGCCAAAAGGGTGGGCGACGGACGTGAAAGCGCTTGTGCGCAAGCGGCCAATAACTGCACACGCCAACACAATGGAGAGAGAGGGGGAGGGGGGGGTCTGATACACATGATAGACAAAAGAACGAAAATGCCCATGTTTATACCAATGCTGGCTGAACAATGAAGAGAGTACTGTTAAAATAACTGGGGATGTTAACACTCGGTAAAGTACAGTAAAATAGTGCCTGTCAGATAAGATGGTCCAAAAAATTTGTGATTAAGTCTTTTTTGCGTGGTTGATAACATCTTTCCAATGGTTACTAAGTTTGTACCCATCATCACGGTTGAAATTATGTCTGTGTTTGTATATTTGTATGGCTTCGTGTACAAACCTTTGATGGTAGCCGGGAGGTTTGCAGAGAACCTTGGTCTCGGAAAAGACAATTTCATGAGAGCCCACCGAGTTGTAGCAATGATCGGCCACTTTCACGTCCGTCGCCCACCCTTTTGGCCTCGCCCCCCGCCCCCCCCTCCCTCCCGATACGTTCCATTCATTGGCTACCATAGTCTGATGAGCTCCCCCTAAGTTTGTACCCATCATCATTTTCGTTCTTTTGTTTATCATGTGTATTAGACCTCGCCTCCTCCTCTCTGCCCATTGTGTTGGCGGGTGCAGTGGCTGGCCGCTTGCACACAATCGCTCCATTGTGTTGGCGTGTGCAGTAATTGGCCGCTTGCGCACAAGCGCTTCCACGTCCATCGCCCACCCTTTTGGCCTCGCCCCCCCTCCCTCCCGATACGTTCCTTTCATTGGCTACCATAGTCTGATGAGCTCCCCCCTCCCTCTCCCTCCCCCCTCAACTCGCTTTTAAGGGATTACATCTTGAATCATTGCCTCACTTGATACAGCTAATCTGGCTGTGACGGTCCCACCTGATGACGGAGACTTGTGTTGCCTCCGAAACGTCGTGATTTTTGTTTTTATTTTATTTTACTTTCTACGTGACTTTTCCGAAAAAACCTAAGAAGATGATTCCTTGCAGTCACGAACGCTTCAAATCTAGAATCATGATATTACCTTGAAAATATAAAATATACAATTATGTTCCATTACATCTAAAACTGAGCCATCAGTACTCATATTACTTTAAAAAAGTAACTCTGCTAGCAAGTAGTTTATAACTTAGGTCTTTCTTGCAAAATAAAATGTTGTCTCAATAGACTCTCATTTGGTTAAAAATGAATAGTGTGTGCTTGTGTACGTGTGTGTGTATTTCGTCAGCAGTGTTCCCAATACAACTACAACTATCCCCTTTCACCCATTTGGGCTGAATGAAAGCCCATATACTATAGTGCCACTGTAATGATTGCCTTCCTGTTAATGACCAAATCTTCCCTACGAGCTCCTGGGAAAGGGGTCCATGATTTAGACAGAGTGGCAGATGACACTGTTTGTAACACATACAGGACTTCCAGGTCCATAAAATACCCTATTTACAGGAAAATCACTTCTATGACTTGAAACAGTGGGCAAGTACAAAATAAATCTGAACTGACAGGAAATATATTGTACAAATACATTATCAATGAAATATAGTCAACTTCACTGGCAAGCAAAATATCAAGATATATATTAGGAAGGACTGTGTATGTGGTTGTGTGCATATATGTACATGTATTAATTGTACTTTCCAACAGCACCACTTTGTTCAGATAATGCATTTTGAGTGTTGACATGATCACTAACAGTGGCATAATGACATCAGAAGCCTAAGTTCGATTCCTGGCCAGTGGAAAACTGTACCTGAACATGGACTGGGTTTCCCACAGGTCAACTTAGCATTAAAAAGCACCTCGTGTATTATGGCCAATATCAGCAGTGGAGACAAACAGGTGAATATAGTTGGTGCTGTCGGGGAGACAGCGTCTGAATGAATGACATTCATTCAGATGCTGTCTCTTCAGACGCTGTCTCCCCGACAGACCTGCTCTTCACCTGAGGACGGCTGCTTGCGTTGTGGCCGAAACGTCGTGAGAATTATTTTATGTTTTATTTTTTATTATTTTATTACTTCCCTTCTACGTGACTTTACCGAAAGAACCAAGAAGATGAATCCCTGCAGTCACGAAAGCTTTAAATCGAAAAATAGTTGGTGCTGTTTAAACCACTGACACAATGGATAACAAACTTCACGATTATACCGTAGCTCAGAAACATATTTGCTATACTGCCTTCTATACATTATTTTCATGATAACCACAAAGAAGAGATATGTGAAGAGGATAACTATGAATGTCACATTTATAGAGCTCCAAAACATATCATACGTTTTACAAATCTGATATGAAACTGGTTTACTTTCATAGCATCTACAATAAAATGGTTTTATGTGAGGACTCACTGTTTAAATAACTTTACAAGATTGTTCTAGTCAGTGAGGTGGTGATGGTTGAGAGGCAGAAATGTATTTAACCTAAAGAATGTAATCTAAAAGCTATCTGTATTTCCTGTTGTTTCATAACTCATTGTGAGCAGAGCACACAAATACACAGATTAAATAGTATTCACCTTTATAATATCAGTATGTTATGGCTTCTACAGCAACAGTGTCAATATATAGGGTGTTTAAAAAGATGGACCCGATTTTATATTGCTATATCTTTGCAACCACGAACCGCCCATGATTTTCAAATGATTACGCTAGATGCCTCTCCCAGCGTACAAACAGCCCCTAGCCTCAGTTATTCGCAACACACACTGCCACAACGTTGGATAGGTCGGACGTGACCCCAAGACTTGGTGATACACCCTTGGCCCCCAAGATCCCCAGACATCACAGCATGCGACTTTTTCTTGTGGGGATACGTCAAAGACCGTGTTTTTGTGCCACCATTAGCGACTAATCTGGATGACCTCAAAAACAGAATCACGGCAGCGGTGACTTCAGTGGAAGACGACACTTTGAGAGGCGTTTGGGACGAATTCAACTATCGTCTCGATGTTGTCTGTACAGCAGGTGGAAGACACATAGATAATTTATTATATGGTTTGTAAAACTTGATAACTCATTCAACCGTTTGTAACTTTTTGTGTAATTGTAACATGTTGCCATCGTGAAATATACTGCTGTGAAATTTGGTAATTTTTTGTAAAACACCCTGTAGATAAATCGTGTAACCTGTAAAGTAAAAAATAATTAAATATTTCGGGTATATTTACTTCTTTATAGAGGCTTTACTGACGTAAGAATCCTTTTCATTCAGGCTTACTCAGGATGTTTTGCATGTGGGAGGGAACTGGAATATCAGGAAAACCCACGCATACGAGGACATACAACAAAAATAAATAAATAAATACTGATCTGTTAGCAAGCACCCTACTTTCTGTATTACCTTCTACATACATTAGTGATTTTCACATTATCCATTAAATCTATCTAAAAATGTTCAACTACAAGGCATGAGCCAAAATTATGCTATGGGAGACATGCAGATTTTCATAATGATTGCGTGTAAACCAGACGCACGGTCAACACGACTAGAAAACCCCAGATTTCTTGATCATCTCATTAACAATGTCCTTTGGGCAATCCTTACAAGTCAGATAGCATCTGGCCAGCCATCGTACTGCATGGCATGGGGTTTATTTTGCCAGCACAGAACTTTTGAAGCAGATGTGATGGGTCATTGCATTGGCCTAATTCCACCGCCATGCGATGGAAGATGGGGGAGCAGCTGGCCACTATACGATGCGCTTGCATTCAAAATATCTCATTTGAGCCATCATTAATTCCGATATATTTACATTGACACCATTTGCCACACCTGATGGCGAATGAGCACCACTTCATGGGACGTCACAAGAAGTTGAAGCACAGGTTTTTGCAAATGAGACTATCTTGGCATCTTGAGTTCTCACCTTGTTAAGTAAAATAAATCGAGAGACTGGTTGCTTACAATGGGAATGGGAAATGTCTACGACTCATTCCGTGCCGCCAATGAAGGTAAGCAATGCCCCAGTGGGTCATTTGAAAATCTGGTGGTATTCATTTGTATCTCTATCCCATAGCCATGGTAATTTACATTTTTATTTGGGTGTAACGATTAACCGGCATGGAGATTTGATGAATATTCATGATTCAGTCAGAAGATTCTATATAAGAATATATTACACTGTGTAACATAAAAAATATTTTTTTTGTTCCTGGGTAGTAAGTGGTTTTCTAATTGCTTATGCATCAAAAGTACAGAAAACGGCTATTATTCCCCACAAACTTTGCTTTTGTGACCAGGACACAAAAGCAAAGTTAATAATCCACTCCATTAATAACACTGTGTAACAAATTTATGTATTTTTTGTTCCGGGTAGTAAGTGTTATTTCATAATTGCTTATGCCTCAAAAGTACAGAAAATGGCTATTATTCCCCAAAAACTTTGCTTTTGTGACCAGGCCAGTGATATTTTGAAATTGACCTATTTTTAATGAGAAAACGTGTGCATTTGTGTATTCTCGTTCACGTAATGTCCTGGTCACGAAAGCAACGTTTGTGGGGAATAATATCCATTTTCTATACTTTTGAGGCATAAGCAATTAGAAAATAACACTTACTACCCAGGAACAAAAATCGTGTTACATAGTGAATTATTATTTGTCTTGTTTTAATTATCTTGCCTGTATTCTTTCTAATTACTTCCATCTGGTTTTTACGTTTTTGTTTGCTGCAGGAGTTTAAATATAACATTATCTATTGCTTATGAATGTTGCGACTTATATTTTCCACAATCACACGTATTATTATTTTGGTGTAAATAATACATCAGTATACCATATATCAATCATTTTTCTCATGAATTGAAAAACATACATTATTACACATTTAATTTTGTGCATGCTTGGTGAGCCTTAAGAATGTATATTGAATGCATAAATGCGTCATCGTATCCCTACCTCTCACGGTGACACAATTAAAGTGTGCTCGACCCTAATATTAGAGCTTTTGCTAGTTATATGCCAAAGGTATCTAACATGTGAAAGGCATCTGACACCTTCAAAACAGTGTTCATGTTGTCACAAATGTTCTGTTACAAATGTAGCGACAGTGTGTGTGTGGAGACAGGGCGTGTGTGGAGACAGTGCAGGTGCAGGGGCAGTGCGTGGACTTATTACAGGTGATTGGTAAGTAATAGGGGGCGAGTTGTGACAAGGGGGAATCATCAGGGAAGTTTGGGAACGGGCCAGTGAGTTCGAGAGAGGGGGCATGGCTGGGGGTGGGGTGAGGGCCACGCCGGGGATAAAAGGAGGCGAGGAGTAAGGTTCGGAGCTACCGTGGGATCGGGGTCGTCGCTGTTTTCACGCCATCGCTATCTTCACGCCGTCACTGTCTTCACGTCGCTGCTGTCTTTGCATCATCGTTATCTTCGCGTCGTCGCTGTCTTCGTGTCGTCACTACTTGCGTGCCATCCCTGGCCCAAGTTATCTGAGTGTCATCCCTGGCCAAGTTATCTGCGTGGGTGCGCAGACAATCCTTCGGATGAATCAGAAGCCATTTTGCAGGTCTTGAATGTAGGTCTGGGAACAGCTCTGGTCCAGGCAGGTATGGTGTTAGGTCACGTGATGGCTCCATGTTATGAAGCTGTCAACATCGATGCGGGGGATGTCATAGGTGTGGTGGAACAGAGAGCCGAGTCGGATGGGACATGGGCTAATACATTGTGTGCAGAAAATCAAAATTTATCCCAGGCATAACAGAACAAATTGCGATTGTTGATGAAGGAATTTTCGAACATATTGAATCACAGCAAATTTGATATTGGTTGTACTTTGTTGCTGCAACACCTATTTGACAGAACTCATCTCGGTTGAGTCCTGTAGAAAAGGAACATGTACAGTGAAGGAAATGTTGGCGGCTGATATAGTTTCACCCTCAACCAGCCATTGGGGAGCCCTTGTGGTGTTGGTCAAAGACCAGGATGGAAGCTTAAAGTTTTGCATCGACTTTCATAAATAAAACAAAGTCTCAGTGGCAGACACTTATCTGCTTCCACGTATGGACGATTCCCTAGACGCGTTGTCGGTCACTCGGTTCTTCTCCACATTGGATCAATTGCCGGGGTTTTGGCACATACTCCTGGATGAGTCATCTAGATCAAAAACTGCATTCGGAACACCTCAGGGACTGTGCCAATTTAATTGTATCCCAATGGGATGGCATTCGGTACCTGCCACTTTCGAGAGACTTATGAATTTGATCCTGGCGGGACTGCAATGGGACTCATGCCTCATTTACAAATGTATGACCACACACGATTATGACATAATCGTGTTTGGTTATACATTTCAGGAGCATTTGCAAAGGTTGTAGCAGCATTGAGTGACCCGGCACCAGCCGGGGTGGTCACACATAGGGGCAACACTTTGGGCCTCACCCGTGCCGAATGGGGCCAGCTACAGATGGAGGATGTTTCCTTCTTGAACTTGTGGCGCCGCGCTGAAACAAACCACAAAAACCTGCCCCTAAGGGAGTTTAGTGGTTCGTTCTTCAAGAAGGACTTTTGATGAGGTGGGATGAGGTTTCACAACATCGATATATAGTGGACCCCACCTCCATGTGGGGTAGGTTAACGTCGGAAGTATAAGAAAATCATTTAACGCACCTCGGGCATCGAAAAATATTGCTAACCCTGCAACGAGACTTTTATTGGCCTGGAATGTCAAATGATGTATACCATCTGGTCAAAGGTTGCACTGATTGCGTGCACCAAAAGCCACCATCAAAAAAGTCTCAACCTCCATTGCAGTTTATCACAGCGTCCCGAAATAACGAATTGGTTGCGCTTGACATCCTGGGACCTTTTCCGAATACACAAAAGGGGAATAAATTTATCCTGGTCGGGGTAGAATATTTTTCCTGGTGGTCAATGGCTTGGCCATTGCCTGACCAAATGGCTGCATCCATTGCCGATGCATTTTTTCACGGCTACGTGATGGACAAGGGAGCCCCCGAGCAGCTTCTCACGGATCAGGGTCGGAATTTCTTATCCAAGTTGTGCGATGTACTGGGTATGAAAAAGATTAGAACGTTGTCATATCACCCTCAAACAGATGGTATGGTGAACGCCTGCACAGAACCTTGACATCGATGCTCTGTCAGGCAGTTAATGAGGCGCAGACAGATTGGGACTTGCACGTTGCGGGAGTCTTGGCAGCATACAGGATGGCCCCACATGCCTCTATGGGATTTTTCCCGTTTTATCTTATGTATGGGCGGGAAAATTAACCCCCCATAGAGGCTCAGTTGGGTATGGCCTCAGGGAAAAAGAGATCAGCCATTCCCGTGCCCCTGCAGGTTACGCTGGGTCATATTTCTAAAGCTCGCGAAGCGGCTAGAGAAAACACTGCCAAGGCGCAAGCTGCTAATGAAAATAATACGGGGCGGCGTGAGCACGTGCTTCCATGGGCAATCGAGGAAAGGGCATGGTTATACTGCCCACAGGTGCCACTTGGTACGTCCCCCAAGTTACATCAGCCATGACAAGGTCCCGTTGAGGTGGTAGAAGTCAAATGGCCACAGTGTGTAAGAATACAGGCAGAACGTCGCCGTTGGTTTGTTGACCATCGTGCCTGAAACCATATGTTTATCCCCCTATAAACTGCTTATCCCTAAGTCCTGTACGGCCGATGTTTGGTGTGTCCAACGAGCCAGGGAAGTCGGCCAAGGAAATTGTGCCTCATGAAAAATGCGTTGTGCTGCCCACAGTTTCCAAGGCCCTGATGTCTGGGGTGTCACAAGAAGCCACCACGTGCAATGGACCGCTGTCTGGGGCCTGGTCAAATTCTTTCGAAGAGTCCAGGGATGAGCCTACCCTGGAGAGTTGCAGAAATATACCCAGAGCGATGGACCGGCGTCAAGGACCCGGTCAAAGTGTTTGCGATTCTGCTAGGCGAATCTCCCAGGTTTGTTGTGGGTTATTAGTCAGAGTGGGTTAGCACACGTACATTGTATTGTTAATTGTTTCTGGTGAGATGGTTTACGCTGCTCATCCATCATTAATAGGCCATATGATAACGATCATCGGGCGTCGGATTATTTTTGTTATATATGCAGTTCTTCTGCCCTAATGATCGTCGGATGTTGAGTTATTGTTTTATGCAGTTCTTCTGCCCTAACACACTGTAAAAATATTGTTAATAGCCGAGATGGCTACATTTTTAAGAGAGGGGGGTGTAATGTAGAGAGTGCGGGTGCAGGGACAGTGCGTGAACTAGTGGTCACGCGCGGAAATGACAGGTGATTGATAAATAATAGGGGGCGAGTTGTGAAAAAGGGGAACCATCAGGAAAGTTCGGGAACAGGCCAGAGAATTTGAGAAAGGGGGAGTGGCCGTGGGCGGGGTGAGGGCCACTCCAGGAATAAAAGGAGGCGAGGGGCAAGATTCTGGGCTGCCGTGGGATCGGAGTCATCGCTGTCTTCACACCGTCGCTGTCTTCACGTCAGCACTGTTTTCGCATTGTCGCTGTCTTCACGTCGTCGCTGTCTTCGCATCGTCGCTTCTTGCATCCCATTCCTGGCCCAAGTTATCTGCGTGTCATCTCTGGCCAAGTTATCTGCATGGAGCACCCTAATCAAAATGAAGCGACCCTCTACAGTTCATGTCATTACACAAGTGTGCCACAGGGATCGCCTTCCTATATTGCATCAACCCTGGGTACCCAAGAAAATGTTGGGTTTTAACATTACAAGTTCAAGTTAGAAGGTCTCAGTGTCTTCCTCCTCACATGTAATCAGGAAGTGCTAGTGCATTTTGTTAGCTCTGAGATAGTGGTGGGAATTGCATGCTTTCTTGCAAGGGGTTGATTTCTCCGCAGGAAAACCCAGTATTGACTTCCCACAAAGTGGTCCTCATTTTTTTATAGAGCCTACAAGGATGACAGGATAAGCTAACCCACGACTGGAACTTATATGTGTAACTTTATGACTGAGGCAAGCTCACAGACTACAGTATCACCCAGCCACATTTTTACACAAGGTAATCAAAATAATGCTATTGAAGCATGGCCTTTACCCACTTCTTGGCCACACAACTCCATTCCTAACCTCACCTGGATTAATGCCGAATGAAGGTATACCATCCCCGGGTGAGTCACCATGCCACAGTATTATGGAGAGACTGATTGTGGAATTATTGAGATGGAGAGGCAAAGAGGACGGAGTGGAATGGGAGGTGAAAAAGCCAAGTTGTTCATGATGACACAACTGGGCATGGGCGAGCTCAGTTTACATCTGTAAAATAAATACATCTCGAGCCTACTTGCGACGTATATTGAGGAAATGCAAGATAATGTTTCTGCCATTACCCTTGAACAGTAACTGATACGAGTGATCATTTGTTAGTATGTTCAGGTGAGTACACGCAGTTTATTATAGAGTACAGTACGTGAAGAAGTGATATCTGACTTGGCCTTGGGCCCCCTCTTCAACAACCAACACAATGGTGAAGCATGGTCGAACAACCGCTGTCACTGACACGGCATAGGAAGGCCTTCATGTAGTGCACAATACATCATTATTAAAAAGATAATTAATTGCGGTCTAAGTACGCAGAATGCCTTTATACTCTGTCTAATTACACGCACGTGAACGTGACTGCAATAGCATTCTGGACATTAACTGTGCACATTGTGTGGTGTAAAAGGAGGACTGCATAAACGCTTTAAACCTGACACCACTGGTGTGAGCTGCACAAACCACAGCAGAAAAATAACTGAAGTATTTTCGTCACAGCCAACTGACAGATGAGGCCGACAGCTTCCAAATGCTCATAAAGAGTGTGAGGGAAATGCTCTTCTCCATTGGCAGTGCTGACACAATCAGGGAAATTCCACATTCTCGTAGTGGTGGGCAGTCTCTTAATCATCAGCAATGGCCAATCCACCGCTATATAAAGACCTCCTAGTAAAAAAAAATTGCATATTTCACGTGGTAGAAAGCAAGAATACCCAGAGAAAACCCGGTAATACGAGCAGCTGAAACTCACCAGTTTGTTTGATCAGGTCAGAAAGCAATCTCCTGTACAGCCATCTCTAGACCAACTCACAGCCTTCTAGCATGGGAATATCTAGCATACGGTGACCTTAACTTTATCCAATAACCCCAGCTCCAAATTACAGGTGAACGGGTGAGAGCCACCACACAAGAAAAATCACAAATTAATTTTAAAGAATTAAAACATTTAATCAAAGGCTGTCCTACATGTGTTTTAGGAAAACTCGGAATGTAAAACAAGGTATTTTTGACCGTATGCCTCGTCTTGGTTTATTGTTGGTGGTAGGTCAATGTGTCCTGTGATCTCAACGTTTCTGTGAAGCACTATGCTCCAGCTGAGATGTGCACCGCATGGCATATTCACAAATATTCTTATACTCACGCTGCTATTTGGAGACAAATTCCATGGCAGAAAGAATTTGCTTTGTAGGTTATTTCTTGAATAAATCAAGATACTTCGTTTTAATTGGGAACACATTTACCAATTTTACACAAGGGTAAAATGTGTGATTTGTTAAAATGATAATAGGATCCTCACCAGAAAATGACTACCTTGGCAAAACATTTATATAGATGGTAAATCAAACAGGCCATAGGTCTGCCTGATTACATGAGCATTGGGTCGCCATTGGCAGCCCTGAGCCATTTGTGGAATTGTCCTATTCCTATTGCGTAGGCCAGAGAGTTGTTCTCGTTAAATTTACCCTGGGGAGGAGTGTGGGAGGGAAGATGATTGGTTGAGGTAACCTCCAACCAGGATTTGAACTCACAACACTTGAATTTAGCGATCTGCCACAATGCTACTTGACAAAATACATATTGCACTCACAGACAAAATATATTTAAAGACAAACAAATGACAAAATCAGTACATTGACAATACACTTTATATATGACCAAGTGGGAACGTAGCTCAGATACGGTTGTCAAAATTACATCGTGAAACTGAATGGTTGTAAATTCAAATACCAGTTAGGGAAAGACTCATCCCATCATTCCTCCATAGTTAATATCATGAATGCAGCATTATGGGAAGTCAACAGTGATTTTCTTACAATCAACTGGCCCCATTCATTGAAGTGTAGGATGTACACCGCTTCTGTAAATGCTGTCAATGGAGATGATCACTGCCCTGCATTTGTTTGAGCAATGAGAAACGTTGATGACCTAGGGGCAGGCCAGCTATGCCACGTTTAGACCCTGCTTGCCACTTATATTATGCATTATGGCCAAAAATCAAGTCCAGGTCACCGAGTTCATAGTGCAGTATGTGAATGACTATACTACCACTTCTCACAGAATGAAGTGTTTTATCCTGAGCACTTGCATTTGAACGTCAAGCATTCACCTGACATGAAATAGGTCACAATATTTATTTATGTATTTCCAGAGTGGTGTGCAGCTTCGAATAAAGTAACACATCTATCTATAGGTCCTCAGGTTTTCGTGAGTTGAATGGTCTCAGCTAAGATGCCAAAGACTGCAAAAAAGGCATATACACGTTAGTAATTTAACCAAATTAGACCCAATCACGCTGTCCTCATCAGCAGATAAGGCAGAGAGAGCAGATTAAGTGAAGGCTTGTGGTTGTTTTGAAGATTCTCAGAGGATATCAAATTAAGGCTGGCGATATCAAGCCTGGATCTTTTCAATGTGACGTGTAGACACAGCACTGTTCATATGGTCATAGCACAACTGGGATATTAATTATAACTATAACATTACAAAACATGCAATGTTTATAGAGTCACAATGTAATCTTTGTAGAAATGTGATATGACCAAATATTCACAAATAGGGTATAATTTCATTTAAATGAAGGTCAGAATGTATTAGGTAAATACAATTAATTAACTAACCTTGAGGCTTTGAGGAATATACACTTTCCTATGAAAAGCCTTCTAGTTAGTGTAATAATTTTAAATAAAGTCGTGGGAAGTAAAATGTATTCTTGAATATTCAGTTAATTGATTAATGTATAATATTTGACAGACATTATAGCTGATTGTTGCTATTCTTACGAGTTTGGATTCTTCTCTAGAATCATCTCTGTCAGCACCCTTTAAGCCAGTCATGGAATTTCCACAATCCCTCTGGCAGGGGTGAGTTTCCATAGGACAGTTACCGTTGACTTGCCCGCAAAGTGGCATATTTTATCATCTTGTGAGCGATTAAAGGTTTCATCAATCTCCATCCGAGATTTTAACACTCAACCTTTTGACTGCACAGCTGCACACTCTATTGCTGCACCACCTATCCAAATTGCACTGCTAATGCTCACAAAATATATTAATGAGCAGACTTCCCAGTATCTTCAAACGTACAGAGATCGTTTCTCTTTAAGAAGCATCATTGACACAGGTATACATTGTGCTAAGCGCTAATTGCGGAATAATGATGCGATTCAAAATAGTGACTCGTGTTGATATGCATTGAAAATAAAATATGGAAAATCCAGAGAGGCTACAGGAACATGCTGCCTGTAATCTCGGGGGGGGGGGGGCTGAATTTCCTCTGCCAATAACTTTCCATAAAGATCACAGCATTCAAGTCCAGTTGCTCTGCCCTGATAATAAGGTTCATCAATAATTTTACTGCTCATTAGTTGAGCAGCAGCAAAAATTGACTGTGCGATGAATTAGCAATGGGTATAAAATAAATGCACGCCCCATAAACGTGGCTGTTAGCTGTTTGATGGGAACAGAGAAGGGGAAAAACACATTTGGGGAACTCTACAGCTGCAAGTAGTTATGATAACTCATTGAGCCTGAAAAATGAGTCATGGCCCCACTCTGAGCCTCTCTGAGCTGCGAAATGTGTGTGCTCTCAGTTATTTACGGTTGTTAGCCACTGGTCACTGTGACTCCACGCAGTGATTTTCCAACATGAAGCAGTAGTCTGGCTTCCTTTC
The DNA here is from genome assembly GCF_964198595.1 of Lampetra fluviatilis. Classification (NCBI taxonomy): domain Eukaryota; kingdom Metazoa; phylum Chordata; class Hyperoartia; order Petromyzontiformes; family Petromyzontidae; genus Lampetra; species Lampetra fluviatilis. The sequence goes on along the minus strand of NC_136275.1, from coordinate 21,486,914 downwards.
GTGATAAATGCTCCTCTGCCAACCGAAGCAAAAATGAAGCAAACTAGACACTGTAATGTTCAATTAAATTTGTAAAAATAAAAACACTGTACTACTTTCTGCATCCCACAGTACATCCTTAGCTGCCATTTTAGAGATATATTTCTATTTTTTTTTTAAAAGATAGACATGTTGATGGCAGAAATACGAGCACTTTGCTTAGATTGTTGGTTCTGCAGTGTGTGTGGCAGCTATTGCTGCTGCTGTTGTTCTCCTCACTCGAATCCAAGCTGCTTTGAAGAGGCATCCCGACTTTTAAATCATAATTGGAATCAAAATAAGAGTAGTTACTCTCTCTATATATATAAAGTAATGTTCCAGCACATGCTAAGTCACAGTAATATGTACACTGAGAGTGTAATAATACGGGATTACTACTGGTAGGTGCCATTGTTAAGTGGATTACAGGAACACGCTGCTCCCAAATATTGCCAAACGCTAACGCTGGCTCGCATCTGCGCGTGAATTTGACAAAGTGACCACGATATGCAGCCTGTGTGGACGAGGCAGGGTTCCCTCCTTTAAATAGCATCACCATCGCGCGGCGAATCCGTGTGAGAAATTTAATGTAATCCGTAACCCTTAGCAATGCGTTGCACATTACTGTTCATTATTTCTAATGGCTTGCCTTCCTTTTCAGTCGTGCGTTCATTTATAAGGACGCTGCATCATGCACATGTGCATGATGTTTCTTTGTGTGTGTGCTAAGTTGAATGTGTTTGAGTACTGGCATGATTGGGGTAAACAGACAATGTTGGTGGATCATGCAGAGATGTTTTGTTTAGCATGCATGAGACTTCTACTTGCCTGCGGGGCAATGAGGTGACCTGTCAGAGACAGCTCAGCATTTATTTTTAATCACCCATCTGTGTGGGTTTTGAGTGTCACATCCTCTTATATGCCAGTTTATATTTTTCATGAGAACTCAAGCTTCTCTCTCACGTGCATTTTGTTTCAGAAGTAGCCCAATATTCCAAGCAGAACACTCATGAAGCATGTCACAAGACTCGAGGGGCGTTCCTAGATACATAAACGACTAATAATAGCGTGATGTCTGATTTCATAAAAAATGGTGGGGACGGCCACGTGGTGATCTGGCCAAATTTGTGTCGTATGGCATGACCATTACACCGAGACTGACAGCAATGTGGCATAGTGTCACAATTAACAGTCATAATCACTTTCCTGAATACAATCACACCTCACCCTTTACTAAGATGATTATTGTTGAATCAACAGTATTAACACAACTGCACCCATAATCTGCAGTATATCTAAGACTCACTCTAACCCTCAATGCAGTATTTACTAAGGAATATTAGTTGGCCAAAACATTAGTACAAATGGTTTTCCTCTCTGTGACATAATACTGTATTTAAAAAAAAAAATTGCAAAGCAGAGTTCGTTATGCATATATCATAAGCAACCAGCAACACAGAGAGCTGGAGTAAGGATAATAATTTGTGAGTTGACAAGCGTCTTTAACGAAGTCAAATGGCTGCATGTTGTGTGGATTAAATTAATTATCCACACGTGTAAATCCCACTTTAAAAATCAAAGCTGGCATCAAGACACTCGGTTTCTGTGAGCGTACTTGTAGATCGTTTTACCAGAGATAACGAGGTGGTTGGAGAGTTGTAGCAACAACTGCGATTGTAGTTGTAGAATAAAGACAAGTGGGTGACAGGCTGATGACGAGAGAGAGGTTGTTGTGAATTGATGAGTGTAGCATTATTAACGAGGAAGACGTGATTATTATAGTTTCCACCTAAAAGAGCCAAGTTTAAATAACAAACTCTTTCGTTACAGCAGTGTTCATATATTGGTCTCGCCAATGCTTTAGAATAGCAGCAGATACTGCAGAAGTTAGTTGTATTACCAGACACTTTTTTTAAACATCACAAATGTTAAAATATATTCATATACTGCATATACGAACTGGCAATTGAATGCCCTGTTCGGTACGTTCTTATTATTCTCCTAGATTTGAAGCACACAGGAAAATTCCACTGGTGGACGTTAAGTGCGTCCACGGAACATGCCACATGCTTTGATATTTTTAGCAATGCAATTTGCTGAAGTACAGCTTTAAGTTTTTGAGTGATGGGCCAAGCCCTAATGCCAGGGAGGCAGCAGCACTTCTTATAAAATTTCTGCTCGAATTGCTTTTCCTGGACACCTTCGGGCTAATTCAAGGTGTGTCCACAAGAGCCACTCGAGTCTAAGGTTGAATATGACACCTTTGACCAACTGGCAAATGCTGGGGCACCCATGCAGTTCTGTACATGTATCGTCCGCACTCATATTTAATGAGTGTGTAGTGGCAGTTACACGCCTATGATCCAGTGACTTGGAAGCAGGGTTGGTGGATCATGCGAAGATGAAGCGTATCAAGTGAACGATGAGCCCACTTTGCATGTCAATGAGACGCCTAAAGGAGGTTGGACAATGTATTAAGTAGTTTGATTACTTATTTGAGCAAAATTAGCTTGTGACCTGTGTGTGCAGAGTGTTATCCCCTCATATGCACTGGGGTTTCTCTTAGTTCTCCCTGTTTCCTTCCACATGGAAAATGGTCGAGTAAATAGTCAAATATCCCACTGTAGGCTTTTTTAAAGAGATTATTCAGACTCTGAGAAGGCGTTGCTGGATAAAGGCGTTGCTGGATAAAGGCGTTATTGTTACGTATCACATAATCTGGCTGGTTGGCACTGCAGTTAAACCGCTTGACTCCCAATGATGAATGTGTGAGTTCACACCAAGGAACAGTGTGCGGTCTCTGTGTTTGTATGTAAGACGGATGGAGACTGATTTGGGGCATATTGTGAGCATACTAACATCAGCACGCTCAGCCCCAGTTCCCTTTGGAACTCCCCAGATACTTAATGGCTCAGGTCTTTTTCTGTGGAGTTGGGCTCCATCCATTCACGCAGAGAATAGAGCCAACATCCTATAAATACATTTGGTGCAGTCACTTTTACAAAATTTCTACCTAATCCCAGAATTCCACAAATCATGAAACTAAAGATCCCCTTGGACTTTGTCATTAAATATATCGTTGTCTAGAAGCTGCTGTGCATATTAGGTCCTCTTCTGGGACCATTTCCAGCAGTACTCGTGGAACAAATCACACTGGAAACTCCAGATTATTTTGGTGTGTGAAGGTTTTCTCCAGATGCTACTTTTTCTTCCAATATGAAAAACAAATACTTGTATGAGGAATTGGCTAAATATTACTGGGAAGGACAGACCTTTGAAGAGCCCTGAGACTCTATGAGGCTTCCCTAGTTATATTTAGCATCACAGTTTTTACTGTGGAGGCCATCTTTCCCTCCTTTCTCTGGAGTCAATAACATGAGGAGTACTTTTCAGAAAATCCAAAAAGATTTCGCTATTGAGAGAATGGCCTGGCATACTCACGTGGAGTTTCGCCACTGTCTCAGGGTTGCCAATGGAGACGAGCACCCGTCTGCAGGAAATTTGATTTGCAGTAAATACGACACGTGAATACCAGCCTACGTGTGAAACTACCAGTGTGGTGTTTATATTTGGTCATACTAGCTGGTCATATACCTATGTTTCCGGTGATGTTTGGGTCAAAAAGGCAGTGTTTATGGATTTAAAAGACAACAATAGATCAAATTATTCAAAACTATTTGCTACCCCTTACTACTCTGTTTAATTAATCACGAGGCAGATATTGTGCCAGTGTCCCTCAGTGACTTTAACGGAGATGCTTGCATAAATGGCTAAAGAAAAAAATCAATTGAGTGCCATTTGAATGTAAGATTTATTGTTATTAACTGAGAGGGTGATGTGTTTTTTTGTCGTTTCAAGGATCGCTAAAATTGCCAATTGTGATTGTTTAAGGCACCGGTGACAGCTTTGTAGCTTTGCCAATTAGTGTTTAAAAATGTGACTGCTGAGTAAGAATGGGTGTGAATGTAGGCAGTAAGGTGATCACAGTGTAAATCAGGGGACTGCACTTCACAGCCTGCCCTGCAGAGTTTAATCCAGGATTCAAAACCTGTAGAGACGGTGTAATGATAACGTTGGAGGGGTGCTGGTGCAATAATTCTCAACATAAACTGCCCAAGCCGACATATGCTACAGGGAACGTATTACCTAACATTGATTTATGGTTGTGCAATGTTTTTTTTATGTGACACAGTTGTTTTTGTTCTAATTTCTATTTTCTTCATTGCTTTACTTATTCTTTTGGATTTAGTCATTTTGGTGACACGGGTCACTCTTGAAAATTAGACTATTCTGGTCCCTTGAGATCTCACACCTGCTGAAACAAAATAAACATGAAACCAATGCATTCATATCACACCCTCTAAGCCGATTTATAGAGGTGTAATATATTGATAATGGGGTTGTGATGTATTGTATTGATAATGGGGGTGGATTGATAATTGCTGGGGGAGGTTTATATAATTTCTTTCTGGACCAGCACCGGCAATTATATCTGCCCAACAGTCGTTTGAGCACGGAGACATTGATTTTTCATGATGCTGTGATTTAAAATTGTAGTCCCGTACTGCACTGTATTTAAAAAAATATTTCATGGTGTAAATGGTAGAGGAAAAGTCAGCGTTACCGATGGCTTATAGAGAGATATAGCAAGTGCATGAAAACAAACATTTGAGCACTCCAGGACACGTTGTTAGCCACAATCGCAATTAATAATTGACAATCCACCCACCTCCCACCGAAGGATCATAGCCTGATCGTGGTGGTGAAGTTTGTGTATTCCAATAACCCTCAGAGCTATGTCTCCTGGAATATTGTACTCCTGGTAGGGTCTCCCTTGGCGGACAGGTCTGGGGGGAGGTTCCAGACAAATAGCGGTCCAAAACCCCTCCCCTCATGAATGGTTGCAAAATACATAAATCAGAGAACCTCGCCCGGACAAGGGATTCCAGGACACAACCCTGAAGCCAGGCCTGGGGGTGGTGTTCGCCGGCAAGCACCTGGTGGCTAGGTGATCCATATGACCCGGTCGGGCCCAGCCTGAAATGGCTACGTGGTGCTGGAGGCCCACCATCCGTAGAATGAAGGGTGAGGGGTGGGTACGATGCCAGTATTGCAGATAGAGAGGGATGGTCTCAGACGGACTGGACCTGGGACGTCGAATGTCACGTCACTGGGGAGGAAGGTGGCAGAGCTGGTGGAGGAGGTGGAAAGGTACTGACTCCATATACAGCATTGGCACTGGAACCAAACTTCTCATGCGAAGGTGGTCTCTCTGCTATTCCGGAGTAACGCCTGGTGAGAGGCCTCGGGTGGGTGTGGGGATATGCACAAACCCCCGGCTGGATGTTGTTCAGTTGGAGTTTATCCCAGTGGATGAGAGGGTCGCCTCAATGAGACTTCGGGCCCTCGAAAGGAAAAATCTGACTTTTGTCTGTGCTTATGCACGAAACAGCAGTTCAGAGTATTTGGCCTTCTTGGAGACAGTGGATGGAGAGGCGTGATTGGGAGGAATGGCCCCCCTGATCTGAATCCGAACAGGGTGATATGTTATTGGAGTTCTGCGCTAGTCACGGAATGCCAATAATAAGCATCATGTTCGAACAAAAGGATGCTGATATGTGTACTTAGTACCAGAGGACCTTGGGCCGAAGGTCAATGATTAACTTTATAGTTGTATCATAAGACCTAAGGCCATATGTTGTGGACACTCAAGTAAAGGTTTGATCCATCATGGCTGCTGAAGTCGCTGTGGCAGTCGAGGGCCTTCATAGCTGCAAAGCTGCTGGGATGGATGAGATTCGCCCTCGTTGTTGAAAGCAGTGGACAGTGTAGGAGTATCGTGGTTAACATGCCTCTTCAATATTGCATGGAAGGCAGGTACAGTACCTCAGGATTGGCAAATTGGGGTCGTGGTTCCCATTGGCAAAAAAGGGGACCAGAGAGTGTGCTCCGACTACAGAGGTATCACAATCCTCAGCGTCCCAGGTAAAAGCTTATGCTAGAGTGTTGGATAGGAGGCTCCGCCCAGTGGTCAAGCCTCAGATTCAGGAAAAACAATGTGGAGTCGGTCATGGTCGTGGAACAATGGACCAGCTCTTTACCCTCTCAGAGATATTTGAGTGGTCATGGGAGTATGCTTCTCCAGTCTACCTCTGCTTTTTAGACTCGGAGAAAGCATGTTACCGTGTTCCCTGCAATGTTTTTGGGGAGGTGCTGCGGGAATATGATGTACCAATGCCGCTTTTGTGCAATATACAGTCACTCTATTTCCGGAGTGAGAGCTGTGTCCGTATTCTTGGTGTTAAATCAAAAGTCGTTCATTGTGGGTGTTGGACTCTGCCAAGGGTGCATCTTGTTTCTACTCCTGTTTGTGATTTTCATGGACAGGATATCAAGGCATAACCAAGGTATGGAGAGTATCCAGTATGGAGGCATGGAGGTGGCACCGCTGCTTTTTGCAGATGACAATGTCATCTTTGCCTCGTCAGTCTGTGATCTCCAGCATGCACTTGAACGATTTGTATCTCAAACTATATGGGGGACATCAATTCGGTTAATGACCTGTTGGTGTGGACTTTGTTAGAGTTATCCCTCATAAGTATCGGGTTTGTTTGAATTGGTCAGTTTCATATCACACGCATAAAAAGTCAAGCTTCCACATGTCTAGTATTGTAGAAACACAACATGTCAACCTTTGGGAGAGTCCCAGGTGTTTGCTAACGTCACTGGTGTGATTTTTCATGCTTTTATTAAGTTCTGTTGAAGACCACTCAAACGTGTCGATGTATTAGCATAGACTTTGTTACATATGTCCTGCATTCAAGTGTGCACTTCAAATTGCTGTCTAATAACCATTATTATTTAATACTATATGCACCCAGTTTACTTGATCTAATCGTTATTATACAGCATGTATAACAATGTTCAGCTGCCAGGGGATTTTTTCTTTCAAGCTGAAGAGCATGTTCACTTGAAATGGGTTTGCGCTACTTTAACTCTCACTCCATCATTTGGCCTGGCACTGAAATCGTAGACCATATCTTTGACGGTCCTTTGCATAGTGCAGCAAATACAATTCAGTAACCCTATCCTGTCTAATTTTGGTTCAGATAGGGTTCAGTAATACTATGTATAGCAGGGTATGTTAAATGTGATCAAGTCCTACAATAGGCATTGCTTACATGCTATTATGAGGCAACGTTTGAAGTGAGATTTGCAAAATAAACTTGTGTTCTGAATTGTAAAAAAAAATTACACGCTAAAGAAGCCTTTAACCGATTCTCAAGACCAATTTTCATGAGACCTGCTGGAGACATTTTAGCCAAATTCTGAATCTGAGCCTTGAAGCTCAGTATAGTCTTGCTGGGTAAGTAAAACATTATTATCATTACTCTTTGGTTCTTTCGGTAAAGTCACGTAGGTAGAAAAAATAATAGATCACGACGTTTTGATCGCCACACAAGCAATCGTCTTCTGGTGGGAGAGAGAAACAGGCTGCTGAAACAAGTCCTTATACTGGTAGGAACCTCCTGGTTACACCAACCCACAGGGGATTATTGTATCCGTCCGTCCGTCGTGCATCCAAAAATGGGAGGGGTGGGGCTGGGTGGAGGGGGGATGGTAGGGAGGGGCTGGGTGGGGAGAGTGGGGAGAGTGGGGCTGGGTGGGGGTGGGAGGGGTGGAGCTGGGTGGCCAGAGGCTGGTCACCCCGTGGTGCCCTTATAAAACTCAACGTTTAACCTACTCACGCCGGCTTGTGTCCGCCCTCACAGTCGGGCATATTTGCGGAATACACCACGCCGTCGTTGACCATGGCCATTGACCGAGCAACCCAACGTTCCTACCAGCTCCCTCCGCAGGAATGTGTTATATAGAGCCGAGAGGGGGGGAGGGGGGTTTGCCGCATCAGGCAAGAGGATGGGGGCTAGAGATTGTGCCTAAGCGAGTGGGAAATCCAAAGATGGGAACCGAAATGGGGGGGAAGGGGGGGTTGTGGTTGATGCGACAGCTGTGGAGGTGGCCATTGTATTGTGAGATATTAGCATGTCAATGTAAACGAACCGACGCAACGGTAGCTGTGCTAGTGAGACATCCAGCTCGTTAGAAAACGAGGGGAACAAACGGGGGACAACACCACATCGAGGGACACCCACGCACAGAAAGAGACACACACAAAGAAAGAGAGACACACACCAGAGAGAGACACACACAGAGATACACACACAGAGAGAGAAAGAGACACACAGAAAGACACACCCACACACATAGAGAGAGACACACCGAGAGGCACACCACGCACAGAAAGAGACACACAGAGAGACACACACAGAGAGAGAGACACAGACATAAATTCAACCGAGAAGATTGGTACAAATTGAGCAATCATTGGAAGGACGTTATTAACCAGGCAAAGCCTTAACTGGTTCATCTTCTTGGTTCTTTCGGTAAAGTCACGTAGAATGTAAATAATAAAATAATAAAAATAAAACATAATAAAATAATTATCACGACGTTTCGGCCACAACGCAAGCAGCCGTCCTCAGGTGAAGAACAGGTCTGTCAGAAAGACAGCGTCTGAATGAACACCACCAGGCTTGGCAGCATATATTTAAGCTGGGTTGGAGGGGGAAGAGTGCCTTGACAAAGGAATTTGCATATCAAGAGGAATTTAGCATATTTATGGGAAATGCAGGTATGTGATTAGTACTACTTATACCCGTGCATTATGCAGGATTAGCAGCATCAAAGGGAGGGGATATGGGAAATGCAGGTATGCGATTAGTACTACTTATGCCCGTGCATTATGCAGGATTAGCAGCATCAAAGGGAGGGGATATGGGAAATGCAGGTATGTGATTAGTACATTAATAAAGGGAAGGAGTGTTAATAGTATGTAGCTGCAGTAACTAAAACCACCACGTAAACAACTAAAGTATAAACTACATAGTATCATCAGTATACTAAATATACTCTACAATAAGCTGAGTTACTAACATTAAGTAATAAATTACAATTCTACTTCGTAAAAAATATAATATGCTTCCATCTAAACTTTATTCTCTTACATCACACGAGTCTACACCGTACAATATACTGCCATAGACAATCCCAACATTAAATTATATACTGTATTGCTATAAACCATATTACACTATGTATTATTCTACCCACCCTAATGTATATCACACTGCTGTATATTCACTATACAATTACGATACTATATATTACTTTGTACATTGTATTAAGCATATACATTTTATACTATTTGTTATTATACACTGTACCATTGACCGTCGTGTGAAAGATACTAAGAGGAAGCAATGAAATATGTCAATGGGAGAGTATTGATGGGAAAAACTTGCAGCGGAGCAAATCATCCATTCCCTGCAAAGTATACAATGCCAGTGAGTGGAACGTGGTCTGTAAACGTGAACACAATCAGTTAAGATCCGAAATGTTTTATTACGTCCTTCCAATGATTGCTAAGCCAGAATCCATCTTCTCACGTTGAAATTGTCTCTGTGTTTGTATATGTGGATCGCCTCATGAACGAATCTCTCATGGTAGCCAGATGGCTTGCAGAGAACCTTTGTCTTGGAGAAGTCAATATCATGTGAGCCCACTGAATTGTAACAGTGATCTGCCACGGCTGAGGTGTTTGTCCTACCGTGTTTCAAGTCTGCTTTATGTTCACGGATGCGGTCCGAGACATGTTGTTTGGTTTCTCCAATGTAACTGCTACCACAGAGGCAACTTAGTTTGTAGACGCCAGGGTACTGTATGTCTGGAACCACATCTTTTACAGACGGGACCAGATCACGGATTTTATGTACTGTGTTGAATCCGACCTGGATCTTGTGTTTTATCAGGATTTTTGAGATCTTTTTTTGTGACCCCAGCAATGTAGGGTAAGGTGATGGTCTTGAAAGGCTCCTCAACAGGATCCTTCTTGATGGTTGGAGTGATGGCTTTGCGGATTGTGTAGTCGGAGTAACCATTAGCCTTAAGAGCTTGGCGTACGTGTTTGAGTTAACTGGCAATGTGTTCCTGGTCGGAGATGCATTGGGCTCTATGGTATAGAGTCTTGATGAGGGAATTCTTCTGGGATGGATGGTGGTGGGAATCCGGTTTTAGGTAAGCATCCGTATAGGTGGCTTTCCTGTAGACAAAGTGGCTCATTGAACCATCAGGTCTCCTTTTAATTAGGACATCCAAAAAGGGTAGCTTGCCATCTTTTTCGACTTCCATGGTGAATCTGATGGCTGGGTGTATGGAATTGATGTGGTCGAGAAATTGGTCTAGAGCAGGCCGGCCATGTGGCCAGATAACAAAAGTGTCATCTACGTACCTCTTCCATAAGGTCGGGCGTAGAGTGGCAGTCTGGATGGCGTCAGTTTCAAAAACGGGTTGTTGATGTTTCCATCCTACCTGCCATTGTCAGCAGTTATTTCCGAGTCTCTGAGTTACATTTCCAATTTACATGATCAAGTTAAATGTCTTTACATGACCGGGCCAACTGTCTCACGAACAAAGCCAACGTTGCCCCTTTCCCTCGATGTGGCAGTGGCTCTCGTTTTTTAGCAGACTACAACTGGCTGTGATGTTGTGGTATGTGTGTGTCTCTCTCTCTCTGTCACTTTGTGTGTGTGTCTCTTTCTCTGTGTGTGGGTGTGTCTTTCTGTGTGTGTGTCTCTCTGTGTGTGTCTCTCTTTCTCTGTGTGTCTCTTTCTGTGCGTGGGTGTGCCTCTCGGTGTGTTTCTCTCTCTCCTGCCCTCGATGTGGTGTTGTCATTCGTTTGTTCCCCTCGTTTTATAACGCGCTCTCGCATCACCCCCCCACTTGCTTAGGCACAATCTCGAGCCCCCACCCTCTTGCCCGATGCGGCAACCCTCCCCCCACCTCTCGGCCTTATTTTTAAGGACTTGTTTCAGCAGCCTGTTTCTCTCTTCCACCTGAAGACGATTGCTTGTGTGGCGATCGAAACGTCGTGATCTATTATTTTTTCTACCTGCGTGACTTTACCGAAAGAACCAAATAGTATGGATTATCATTATTAACAATTATGGTGTGTAATCTTGCTTCACTCACCATTTCACAAGCTTCACTGGGAATTTTGTTGTTTATTAAGCTCTTACAATACAATATTTATCTTAGCCAGCGCGATCTGTGGAGATTAACAACGGCACTCAATGTAACCACTGCAACACTATCTTTGAGACCATTTTGCACACCCATCAGACAAATCTGACAGATTGAGTTGAGGCCACATGCTTCAACATATACACTCAAACCCAATGCATAGATAACTGTCACTAAATCGATAAAAGGTTGATCTTGCAATGAAAAACACACCATATGTGTAATAAAACATTGAAAGATTACATGTTTCATTTCCGCAGGTACATTTTACCAGGTACGTTAAAATGGAATGGATCATCATATCAGTGCACATTTAATCAGAGACTTAAAAGGGAGACTTTTTTTCTCGAACGGGATTTTTAGGCCTCCATCCCTCTGGAGCTGATACAATGAGTATCATTCTTTTAGGAAGTTGACAGTTGTCCATTGATAAAACTGGAGATCACCGTGGCAATGTGTATATCCCATCACTGGTATCAGGAACACCAATGGTTATGGGCACTACCGAATACCTATTTAGTCAGGGGAAAGCTTTCACTGACCTTTTGAAGATGCCACGGAAATGAATGGGGTCGCCCACTTTCCACCGTGGACTTGTACTGTTTTTATTTGTTCATCTTGGTGTAATGTAAAAAAAACATACTAGTAATGAGCTTACTTTTAATAAGCTAATTAGCGTGGTTGGGCTACAACAGTGATACAATAATGAACAGCTCTAATAGCAAAAACATCATTTTTGTTCCCTGCATTGATTGTGGAAGGTATGTTAGGTTATGATTTTCTCTGTTTGTTTATGTATTATTAGTGATCCTTGTACTAGTTAATAATATGACACTTAAGCTCTCTGCCCTATGTAAATGGGACATCATTGTAATGTTATTTCTATGGAATGTGTGCACATTTCTAAAGCAAATTTGAAGTACAATGGATGTTCATAATTAACTTTTTTTAAACGATTCAAATGCAGAATGAATAATTAATAATAATCAATTCCCTCTTCCAACTGTTTGTAATGAAGCCTGCAGTATTAAGGTGTTCGAACAGAAAAGAAATATAGTTGTGCAACCTCAGACATACCACCCTTCATCTAGCACAGGTCAGGGTCGCATACCTATAACCATGTATGATATAAGATCACCTACTAAGGCTGGATTGGCACATGAAGGGTTGTTGTGGCCAATGGAATACTACCAGCCACCTTTGTCAGCTCAATAATGACATTTAAATGTTACACGAAGTGGTTGGTTTGATTCTTAAATCAATCTAACAAGAGGTTCACGATACATTGAGATACCACATCTCACTGGTGTAAATGGCCAAGAACTAAACCCAATTAATGGAATTATAGCGCGGTGCACGGGTCAATGCAATCCTGCTCACCATTAACTATAAACGTGCACGAAAGAAAAATGGTACAACTGCAATGATAAGAGTGCACAATAATTATTGGGGGAGAGGTTATGCAGAGGTCCGTGCACAGTGTCCTGAACCCAGTGACCTGAGTTTGATTCTCAGACATGACGTATATTCGTTAACTATTGATATCTGAAACTGTCCTGGGCCCTCTCTTCACCAACCTGCACTGACCAACGTTGGTGAAGTATGATCCAACAACCCATGTCACTAACACAAATAATTGTTTTGACCGAGTGCTGTAATTTATGTGTATGTACTATTATTGTACTCATGCTGTTGTCTAATTTTTATAGGATGAAATGTTGAAAGGCACACTTAAAAATATATATTGTAATTTCCTCTTTCCTGAGCTACTTGTGCAAGGTACTGGCTGTGTTGAGGCTGTGCTGTTGCATAAGAGAATACGGTGGGGATGAGTAAGCATTTGGATAATAGTAACACATTTATTATAAATTGACCCATAAGCGACCCATCCAGGGCAGCTCGGATGTACAAGGGTGGGTCTAATTTTTCCAGACAAAGCGTCTCCCAGGGAACCAGTAAACAGCAGTAGCTGCAGGGCAAGCAGACAATGTACACATTCCTTGCTTTGTTATTTATTAGGGGTGGTGAGTGACCTGTTCACCTATGAGTGGCCTCTCCTCTTGTCCTGCATCTCTCTTAGCCCCTGGGCCATGTGAGTGGGCTGGAATGACGTGGTTTTGTTGGGACAGGCTTGCAGGTCCGTATGGCATTTTGCACCTGTTTTTCTAACCCCATATCACCTGCCCTGATCGTGGGTTGATCGACTCAGCCCATCATCCCCCGCGGGGTTAATCAAATGGGTAACACTTGGTTGGAAGTCAACAAGGAGAGAATGTGGAATTTTCTTCATTGCCTTTGAGCCACCGTTGCAGATAATCACCACTCCATGCTTATTTGAGTACTCGGACACTATAACTCTGGGAGGCAATTATTGTAATTCCTTTTGCAGGTCACAAAGGGGAGGAGACACAGGCAGATACACCACGTGCTACTGCACTGGCAGCAGTTGGGAACCAAGGCGCCTTACAAATAAATGTAAATTATTATTTTCACTTGATATGACAGATGAGCGAGCATGTCAATCAAGCGCACCTACCCACTATTCCATTTCCCCATGTGCGCTCCTCATTATCAGCATTTTCAAGCATTTCCAATTAGTGATATGTAATATAACACTGGTTATGGATGCACCTGCATGTGTCAGAATGCACGTAAGAGCCCGGAGGCAGAGTACAAGCTCAGGATGGGATGGACATGAGGGGATGCATGCACAGCCAAGAGTTGTGAATTAAGAGTCTCTTCCCATCAAATGAAGAAGTAGCTCACCTGGCGAGGTGGCATTGTTGCAGAGCACTCAACTCACAACTTGAAAGTTATAAGATAAATTCAAGCGCGGACAGTGGTGAGCTTGGCTCAAAATTGCTCTGTTGTTTGTAAAATGGGTCCTGTTTGGACTTTGACCAATTCCGTTTATTTTATTTGCATGTGGGAGGTTAACCACATTTCCTGAAGAAAACCCATGCATATCAGACCTGTATGGACAAATCAGAAACCCATTTTTCTGTACTACCATCCCTGGTAGGGTCCATTGACTGACCTCTGCCATACGAATTTAGAGTTTCCACCTGTAGCTCAGAGCCAGCAGTGGCAATTAAGTGTTGCCAAGACGCATGTGAGCATGGAGACAATAACTTTGGTCATCATTGTTTTAACCCGGCTGATTGGTGCAACAGTGTAAGGTACTTAATAGGGTGCCATGGGAAATTGTGAGACCTATTGAAATAAAAGTGTGCTGTTTGTGCTGTGTGACATGTACTTTTATCCATCCAGGCAATACCAGTGAGATGTGTGGGAATAGGGTGTGTATGGTGACAAACAATGCGCTGTGTGTGGAGAGAATGAAGCAGTGTAGTGTCTGTGAATTTCCCACAGAAAGAACACAATGCCAAGGTGATTGCATAGTGTCTGCTTATATATGTTGTTGTAACTAACTCTAGCCCTAGCTGCAACTCCTATACACCCTCCTAGACCCAGAGCAGGAATGTGTTGTGGCCTTTATGCCTATCACTTCACGCTATGTTCGTATACCTGAACCAACTAGCAAGCAGTTCTTGCCAGGATGGGGATAGTTATTTTAAAGCTAAGCATTTAATATAGAATAAATGTTTAAAATTATTTACCTAAATTGTGATGCTCAGGGAGTGCAGCATGCTTTGCTGTGCCATGTGACGTTAGCGCTCCACATTATCATGCAAAAAGTTGTATTCCATGAAGGTCTACAGTTAAATCTTGACTTAAAGCTTTTGTGATTGCAGGAATTCATATTATTTGGGTCTTTCGGTAAAGTCACGTAGATAGGTTCAAAGAAAATAACAAAAAAACTACGACGTTTCGATCGTGACCGCTTGTGTTTTTTTACCGAAAGTCCCGAAGAATAGGTCTACAGTTAGCCAACACATATCATCGTCGTATAATTTTTTAATATCCATTCTAGTTCCAATAGGATAAATTAGTGTAACTTTGTTCACTTTACTTTGTGTTATGTTATGATTGAACATAGAGATCATATTAGCCCAAGGGCCAGCTTTCCTTGTCTTGGCCTTTAAAACAATACCATTGGACAGTAACAGGTGAAGGATAGATCACACAATGACCTTAACGGTCATCTTTAAAGATACATCAACAGTTGGATATTTAAGTATAAACTTGTATGCTCACAAAATATTTCAGAAACATATATATAGGTGCTGTTTCTTGAAGCATGTCCTGCTGTTTTAACCATACACCCTGTCATTGTATTTTTAATGAATGTCTTCAGGCTCACTTGACACAATGCACACATTCCTAGCTTCGTAGACTTCTTAAAATACAAAGGTATATTTTAATTTTAAACACAGTTTTCGGGCGTCCACTACTTAATCAAAAATGCAGTCTCTGTCTTGATCCGCCCCTAATAATTTCTCAAGAATGATATGTGTCTGGGCACACACGTCTCAAATGCACATTCCAATGTCCAATAGACGAGAAATAGACACGCTACTCGTATATAATACTTTTCACAAGCAAGATCATGCAATCACACAACAAAGTCAATCAATCCATCATTGCTCAAATTATATTCTGGTTTGTATCACTGCATGTTAACTGGTACAGGCGGCATTGAGAATTAGGCAGGATCAGTGGTGTATAGGGAAGATCATTGAGCTAAGAATCTCACGACCTGAATTTCGGAGTTTGTTTCCTGGTCACAGCTGTATGTACATACGTTGAACTTATTTCGCACCCTATGTAGCCAACCGTGCTCATCGGAGGTGTGAGGGAAGGACAACAAACTAAACAAAAAAAGGCAGTTTTGAAGAAATAAGTTATCATTTGCCACGGATGTATCTGAACCAGTGCTGTCCCTGCTAGTCCCCTGTCCCCCCCCCCCCCCCGCTCTGTGGCCAACTTCACTCACCGACATGACTGACATGACATGGGGCCATCATCTAACAGTGGCTTGACAAAGCACTGCCATCTGACTAAGTAATCAATGTTCACGAAAATTACTATTAACACATGGGTTAGATCGAGGAAATAAAAATGTGTCCTTAAACCGCCACCACCCTACATAGCCAATTAGCATGGTTTGTCAAGTAAACAAAACATGCAAATCAGTTACTAGTTCAGCACACCGATGTGTTGGAGAGTAATAACCCACAACATTATTAATTCGAGTACGATGTATCGCCAGTAGTTACAATCGGCCGGTTTAACGACACATTTATATTTACACTATCTAACCCCAAAAAAACTCAATTATGGATAATAATAATACTATTATCTGTTTTTAATTAAGTAATTTACCAGACATGATGGCGCAAACCTGTAATCATCTGCAAGCGAAGTTTGGAGGGTCATACAGGGATCGTCACGTGTGTGAGAAATTCCCAACCTCTAGGCCTGCAAGGCAGTGTGGAAGAGGTAGTGCCGTCTCTCAGAAAGGTTGCTGATATTTATTTGCGAATGCATTTGTTCTAATTCCAGTGTGTGTGGGGGTTTTTTTCAGGCCATGTGTATTCCTCAAAAAAGAAAATGAATATATAAGAATATAAATTTCAGTAAGAATTGGCCAAACAATTCAACCACAACCCTCCTTAAAAAATTGGTATTGAGACTCGGTTAACCTTATCTGGGAAAACAAATCATTATTCAAGTCAAAAAGCCAAAGAGTCTTCCTTTTCAGGCATGGAGAGCTTCCATATTGCTGTTGGCGGTGCTTATCTCTGCATAGGATAAAATCTGAATTAAATAATTACAAAAATGAACGCGGACTCTTTTTTGTGCAAATGACGTCGCAATATCTTTAATGTGGTCACTTCACAGCAGATGGCATGCTTTTTTATGTTATACATCAGTTTCCAGAATAATCAGACCAGGTGACTGGGAACAGAAGTGCGTCCATTTGAGCACCTGGCAATGCAGAGCAATCTACAACAATAAATCAGACAAGAGTAAGCAGTTGAACACAATGGCGGCAGACATAACACGGCCGTCCGTTACCCAACCTGTACATTTCCTGGCCTTTGTACCGGGCACTAAAACCAAACAGCGTTTCGTCCTGGTTTGGCCTCTGCCTTGGTGCTCACAGGCCAGTCGTATTTCACAGGTGCCGTTTTTGCCAGGTCAAACGAATCAAAGTTTTGTTTGCCCAGGTTGTCAAAACCAGGGACATATTCCACTCTTCTCTTCAGTTCGGAGGCACATTCTTTCGAGTGTAATAGCATTTTATACCTGCTTAATCGCAGCTGGCAAGCAGATATCCAATCGGATTCACCCTTACCATGCTTCCAGGGGTAATACATTTGCCACCCATTTTGTGCAAATTCAACGTTTAGTTTTTTTGTAGAAACTCCAATTATTATACATTTCAGGTCACATATCAGTATATATATAAAAAAAACAATCTAGTGTGATTATGATTTTTAAAAAAAGGTCTGAGGTGTGATTTTGTTCAAATAACAATAAAATGTGCCTATATAGAATGTGATATCGGTTGGTTTGTAATCTGAAGGTAAAATGTATACGACCTTGGCGGGTACAGCATATGCTCAGCATTAAAACAACTGCCATGAATGAATCAAAATTCATGAACGGCTTGAGAAGCATGGCGACCTCAAGAAATGTCAGGTTTCAGGATAATTATTTGCCAATCATCTAAACACATGTGGTTATAACAATGCATCTCTGCAATCTCGCAATAACACAATGTTAGGATGCGGCATAACGCAGAACCTTTCAACCTTTGGCCAGATTGCATCAGTGGCCGTTAAGTCTCCATGGCTCTAGTGCCGCCCTGTCTCATCAGACAAGACATTTAAAGCCCAATCAGCGGCACTGCTTAACTACAAACCACTTATTTTCTAGTGTTGTGAAACCCTTGCAACACAAGTCTCACGTAGTCATCAGGTCAATTACAATCCAACGTGTTTCTCTGCTGAAATAAGCAATGGGACAGCATTCATCTCCTTTTTTGCAGCCCACATTATTATGTTGAGGGCAAATTCTACATGCAAGACAATCCGCTGACTTCTCAGAGAGTGATGATAATTTTGTATTGTTCCAAGAGGGATTATTATCACGTGCCATGTTATAACTAAATTATATTTTTGTTATGAATGTAAAATGTCTTCAAAAGGTGAATTGCACTTGTGATGCGCATGGTGGAATTTCATTGAGGATTTTTGGCCCAATACATGTGTTGATGTAAGTTAATTTTCTGTTCATATTTGATATAACAATGTCCAAACTTAGGAACGTGCAGCTTCCTCCACTGGATAAAAGGCCATTACAAGGGGTGAGTACGATCATATACATGCTTTTAATAGAGGAACAACCTTAACTTAATTAACTCAACGACCCAAATTGGTGGAAACTACCTTTCTGCCAATACACGATTCAGGTATTTAATTCAACATAGGTTCTTGAGGACCCTAGCAAGCAGAGTTGTGCATAACAGGTGTCGGGATTGTTACCTGTTTGGGATGGTGCATGTGCCTCCTCTCTCTGTCACAGGACATAAGTGGTGATGTTAATTTTACGACAAACAGTGGGATAAAATACTGAGGATCCTAAAGTACCACAGTCATGTACAGTATGTCAGCGGCCAGGTGAAATGTCAATAAAGATTTTCTGTTCCATCTGCTTGTGGTACAAAGTGCGCATTCAAAGGGTGGTGGCTCATTGAGAACAAAGTTGGGTGATACACTAAACTGAATAGCACCGAAGTTTTCCTATAATATATCAGGTGTGGTTCACACAGGCAAAAGCATTAACTATCTTTTTTGTATGGCAGGGTGATAAACAATGTTATATTTTGAGGATGCTGAGCCAGTTTATGGCTACAGGAGTGATGTTGTCAATGCCTGAGATCTTGCCAGCAAATAAGAGATGCGTGTATTGTTGAATTATGTGTTCCTTGGTTTGCCTTTGATAACACAGTCACAATGCAGGGTGCGTTTTGTCTTCCACCAGCATAATAAGTGGCCGCACCTGCCGTGTGATGTTCATATGAAGTAGACCGCATCTTCCTTGGTAGGGCCAGTAACGTTTGTTACAACGCTGTTGTCCCACTTTGCTCTCCAAGTTGACTCAATGTTGAGGGCACGTTGAGATCTTTCACCTGCTCACAGAAATAATTAGAGTCATTATGAAATGGAAATGAAGCTGATTGTGATTAACGTTAAATAAATTGATTGCTCAGTTTGTGGGCTCTCAAAGTCAGTGTTGACTCCAAAGTTGGCTTTCGCTGCTCAGCTATTATTGAGATTAAAGTCAACTCCACTTACTACGCTCACTTGCGTGGGTTTTCTCCAGACACCCTGGTTTCCTCCCACTAGCAAAATTGTTGTTCAGGAAATGGAAAAGCATTCCAGTGAAGGACAAAATGGAAAGAGACTTGAGCCTCAGTGAGACCTTCCTCTACTGTTTATATATATTTATTAATATTACTCCCAAAAGTTTGATTACTTCCAAAAGTTGTATTTCCCAATTTCACCTGGTCAATGCCGGTTCGTGAAAGTGGGCTCAGAGGCTCGTTAAGATGCTATACACATCACTGATGGCTGGACATTAAATCAAGGCTGGGAATTAACTCATGTGGACAAGTTCATACCAGACTGTGCTCATTAATGTGCTGCCACTCTACCACAATTCCCTATTGTCATGTTTTAATTATTTAGCAATACATCTGTATTAGAAATGTACACATTGCTTCAAAATTAACATACTAAAGTAATACATACAATTACTACAAAGATTTAGACACCAAGGCGCACTACCACAGGTGGGACTGGCCACAGCTGACCGAGTTCTCTGTGGGGAGGAACAAACTCCAAAAACTACTCACTTCGAAATCTTTTGTATAATATTTTCTATTACTTTTGTATAAATACATGTTAATTTAGATTCATATGTTTTTTTTCTGACTTTATGTGAACGAAAAGACACAAATTCGTCCGTTTTCTCATTGAAAATAGGTAAATTTCAAAGTATCACTGTCCTGGTCACAAAACAAAGTTTGTGGGGAATAATAGACATTTTCTATACTTTTTAGGCATAGGCAATTACGAAATAACACTACCCAGGAACAAAAATTGTGTTACATCGTGTTATCAGTACAGCGGTACCCTGCACCTGTCTCAGTCAAAGTATCCCATATCCCTCCCTGTTCCATCACCCAAAGCCTGCTTGTCCGAAAATGAGATGTAGACAACACACATTATCGTGCTCAGTGTATATACCAAGCAATGACTTGCACCATTGATTGACTCGATCCTAAACTTTCCACTTGTGCATCACTGCGCCAGCAACAACATGTGATGCCTAAAACAGCCTTGCAAAGAGGAGTCGTGGTACTCACAAAATCATAACAATGTCATTAGTCCTTCATTTATCCTGCAAAAGCCTCATGGAGAGCCTTGTCACATTTTAAACACGGTGCTCCATTTGATGTTTATCCAATTCCTCGTTTAATGTTTTCACATGGAGTTAAACCGGCGCGTTTGGGAGAGATTCTACGCACGCAAGGGGGATAACAATGGAAAAAAAACTGTTTTTGTCAGTATTTCAGCATCCTACTTGCTGCACTGCCTCTTACGGGCGAACCCTCTGCCACTACACGTGGGTGACTCATGCATGTAATTAAATATTTTCGATCCCAACAAACTGCACTCCCGTGCACTGCATTCCAGGTGGGCCCCACCAAGTCAGTAATCCTGTGGCTTCGAGGATAAGGTTGGTGGATTGCATGGGGATTGGAAATGTCATACCTCGTTCAGACACTCCATTCCTAAAACAAGGCTAATTCCTCTGACTCGATATGCCATCATGCATTTTACTGACCTCCGAAGTTGTGCAGCGAGCCATTGAGTCGTCGTGCGACACATACAGGCCAAAGTTTATGTGTTCACCGAACCAGGCACTTTTGTCCTTTTAAATCAACGATATATGTACGTGCTACAATACGCCTCTTGCTGAACCAAGCTATTATTTGGTATAAGTAGTGCATTGCCCAATACTGTCGGAACAGTGAGCAGTGCAATTTCAGCATTGTAATTGATTCAGTGGGTGGTGTCCCCGCTCACTCAGCACGATGTGTCAAGTATGCCTCGGCCAGTGGTGGCAATTCCTTATTCTCATGGTGGGGGCCAGTCTCTCTATAAAATAACTGGTGTTGACATTTGAAAAAGTGAAACTTATTTAATTGGCAATGGGCTGAGTCGAACCACGAACGAGATTTGAACTCACGTCTTTCAATTGTGCGTCAAACGCTTAGCCCAATGTTGCTCAGTCGTATTGCAAAATCATACAAGCATAACCAAATCAAGAAACATATCAATTCAACCCCTGACCTGGATTTGAACTCACAACCTTCCCATTGTGTTTAAAGCACTCCTTGTGGCTTTATTGCTCCACGCTGACCTCATTACAACATTTTCTCTCAAAGTGCACATTGACATTTCTCAGGGCCTCCACACATTTTAAATTGGCTATGCTTGGTTTGGTGTTATTTTGACATTTCCAATTTATCATCCATGCAAACATCACCACAGAGGCCTCGGATATGTTTGTGCAATTTACATTTTTATATCCGAATTGCAAAATTAGTTCCACTATGTTCCTACTATCCCTGATAACGTATGTCATGCCATCTCACAAGAGGCCAATAATGTGTTTTGTGTAAACAATAAAATCAAACACATTTAGCCCATTCCTTCACAGAATATCAAGAAATGATGGCAGTGAATGATGCGAACTTGTAACCTGCTTAGCCCACGTAGGATCTCTCAATATTGGACATCCATTAAATATCCATGCATCTATGAAATTAATATCAATAAAGCAGTCATGTATTTACATAGACAACCAATGAGACGACATTAAGCCATGAGGTGGGATGCTCTAAGAACAGACTTCAGAGGTTGTGATCTAAACTGTGCAGCAACTGCAGTATTTAGCAATAAGGAGGAAATGGCAAGGTATTGTTTCAGCAGTAGCATACCTACTGTAATCACCCAGGAATGTCTGTCTTTAACGCTCGTGACGTCACTCCACATCGACCAGCCCCCCTCATTAATATTCATGAGCCGGTGACGTCCTCCAAATGGACACCTTCCCACCCCTCCTCATTAATAATCATGAGCGGGTGACGTCACTCAATATGGAGTATTCCCCCCATCAATAATATTCATGCGCAAGTGACGTCACTCCACATCGAACAGCCCCCCTCATTAATAATCATGAGCAGGTGATATCCTACAAATGGACACCCCACCCCCCCATTATTATCGACTATAATGAGCCAAGAATGTCTGTGTGCAACGCTCGTGACGTCACTCCACATCGAACAGTCCCCCTCATTAATAATCATTATAAGGTGACATCCTCCAAATTGACACGCCCCCCCCCCATTCATAATAATTAGCGGCTGACGTCACTCCACATGGGGGGCCCAGGCGGCTCCTCCCCCCTCCTCGTTGTCAACTTACAACCCTCACTACAAAGGCAGAACCCTCACATCACGCGATCTCCGTAACGCTATTGAGACATCAAAGTAAAAAGGACGTCATGATAAACAAGGGATTATAACCTTAAAATGAAATAGGTCTGTGTCACCGCGCCCTTACAAATTGCAAATGCATTAATGCAATGTATATCACGTCGCAGTCTGCTTTTCGCTTGCAAGTTTCAGATTTACTGCAATGCAGCCGTCCTTGGACGGGCAAAAGGCTAGTTGCCCATAATGAACTATAAATCCTGCCTCACCTAGTCTCAATAATCCTCGTCAGGCGAGTCATATCCAGGATGTTTGGAATGACCAATTCCTTATTGAATATTTTTATAGGTGGGAGTTTGTAATTTTAGAGATGTTGGATCTATGGCCTTAAATCCTAGCAAGAAGTTTTGTTTGGTATTTACTGCCATGCTATATTTTGGCATGAAAACCCTTTGACATTCTCGAATTGTGAAACAGGATATTATTTTAATGAATAGAGAATTTGGTATTTTTGGTATTTTGTAGTTGTTAGCTCTTCTTGTGTAAAATGTAATTCTTGCACAAAATAAATATTTCCCTAACAGTTCTCTCTTACAAATGCATGAATTTGTTGTTAACTGTATGAAAATACTGACAGCAAGTGCATGAGTGGTTTTGAGATTCTTAGTAGACTCATTCTTCCACCCCTTGCACTTATGCAGTGAATGTGTCCAGCAACGCAATGAACACACAAAACACTTCCAATAATTAATTGATACCGAATAAAGGGATCTCGTTGTTGCACTGTCAAACAGGGCTTTTGTACAACTATATGCCTTTTGGCACTTGTTTAAAACTTTTTTCCCCTTTTACCAAAAGGTCCACTTCATAAACCCTCAAACATTTTATTTTTTGCGCTAATTATTGCAACCATCTCTGGTCCATCTAACGTGATTCTACTATGCTATATGAAATGACCCCCAAATAGTTTATATTACCAAAATGTGTCCCTACATTCAAATTAGCATAGGTAGTGTTCATTACCATTCGTGGCCTTAAGCCAGAGGTAGAAATTCCACGTTACAATAGTAGACTGTTATATTTTTTAGACAACCACTATTTGATTCCCAAAAGTGGCACTCATTTTAACCACACCTGGATGGATTATGGGCTGCGTGAATTGACCCCTGAATGGTATACGTATTCCCAACATTATGACAGTAAGTTCAGCATACCTGCCTGTTGAAACTAAACCAAATCAAAAGTTAAAGTGCCTCAATGGTCATATAAGCATTAAGGCAGCATTATCTCTGTTGTCAAGCCTGAGTCATCAGTGGTTATTCTACATTCCCTTGGTCGGTATATGCATCGTTCATATCCAATCTCCCAATAGTGCGTTGAGAACGCTACCATAGTGCGACCTGGCGACTTATGACTATATCAACTTTGTACATGCTTTCTCCATATAAAGTATATATGCACACATACATATGGAATGCTTGATCTCATTTATATTTGTAACTTTGCACGTCCATTAGGAATGCCTCTGACTCTCAACTTAAGCTCACACAATAGTGTGCATGCCAGGTGGTGCTACCGTGAGTGTCTGGGGGCTCCTGGGCTGGGAGACAGGGATTAAGCATTCCGTCACGCCTTGGAGGGCCGCTCTGAGAGTGGGGGGGGGGTGACCTTGAATTAGTGCTCTACCCGCCGGGATTCGAGCTGTCACACCAAGCACACGGCATATCACACCTGCTTACAGCGAAAAATACCCCCAGCCAAATGCATTCACATTCACCGTCACATTCACGAACGCGGTCGCGCTGTCAACCTCAACTGACGTAGGACAGATGCACCTGTAAAAGCATTTCAGTTGTATTTAATGAGCAGCTTAGGTGTTTAAATGTATTGCCGTGCATACCACAGACAAAGATCCCCCATTTAGTCTTATACAGTAGACCACAGTGGCAAGTACTGTTAGCATCTATTCCAGCTAACACAGCACCCGAGAGGGTGGTGTGGCTAAAACCATTGCCCACCAGACGTTGTCTTCTCACTGCTGATGTTTACACGCTGCGTCAGGTAGCCCTACTTGTACGAAGGCAATTGCCACTGGTGCGCGCCCAGACATTGAACTCAATTGTCAGGTCATCTAAGATCATGGCAAAGTGTGCAAGCTTCTGTGCCA
The DNA here is from genome assembly GCF_964198595.1 of Lampetra fluviatilis. Classification (NCBI taxonomy): domain Eukaryota; kingdom Metazoa; phylum Chordata; class Hyperoartia; order Petromyzontiformes; family Petromyzontidae; genus Lampetra; species Lampetra fluviatilis. The sequence continues at coordinate 21,462,114 of NC_136275.1, read as the reverse complement.
CTGCTCGTAATATTAACCCCCCCACCTCCGCCTATTCAAGATGAAAACCTACCAGTCCTGAGTTGAACACTCAGCCGCAATGCCATCCATTGTGGCATTAGCACATTAGTACATTATTTTACAATAATGATTGATGTTTACATACTGCATCAGGTAGCCCTACTTATTTTACAATAATATACTCGCTTGTGTACTCACTTGTGTACATAATCTCGTACTTGCAAACAAACATTTACAGGTTGTAGTCCAAAGTGAGCCCGTATTTATGTATTGGGTGTGAAGAGGGGGCGTGGTGCATGTTTGGGGAAGATTGTGGTGGGGTGGGGGCTGTGCAATGTTTGTCCAGTGCTAAAATCATGAACAGTCAATATTATTTAGTTCATATGCTATCACTTAAATTCCAAATTCCTCCAGTTATGTGTTCCAGGAGTGGTCTGTTTTAATTTTCGGAACACTCATCTTTAACTTCACCAATTAGCATCACTTCCCAGTTGAGATAGTCACTTTCTATTGAAGTAATATTACTTCCTCTTTAACACGCATTGTCTTATACCAAAAGGCTGGCAACCTGCCCATTCCTACTACCAAACTGTCTCACTATACTTATCCCACATCAAACTGTTTTACACGTTTTTGAGAAAGTGAAATAGTCACGTGAGAGCGTAGTGATGCAATGAACATTAAAATAACCAAAGGTGGATTTTCTGTATCATCTTTAAGCAGAAAGCTGTCACCTGTTTGCCATAATACCCTGTCTGCATTCCATAGGCTAATGTAACACTTCCTCAACGATTATATGTGTCAGTGTTGGGGTAGTAATGCATTACAAGTAAAAAAAATGCAATTTGATTACTAAAGCTATTTTTTGGGGGGGAGGGGGATTCATTTGTTTTCATTATGTAATCTGATTACCGTTACTTATATTGGTTATGGCTTTATTTTACTTTCATAAAAAAAATTCAAGTACCAATCACAACAAAAAATGGAAACTATTGTCACAGCAGCAGCCAATGTATATAGAAGAAGCAATGAATCTCCATCCTTATGAAAGGGCTTCATCTGTCCATTTGAAGACTGTCATATAAGTAATAAATGTCATATTGGATTACTCTTAAAATATCACGGGATTACAAGTATGTTACATTAATTACAATACATTGAGTAATTAGTAATCAGATTACTTTGCTTAAGCAACCCTCCCAACACGTTAGAAATCATGTGTCCTGAATGTTTAAGGCATTGAAATGAGCCTCTGTAAATTCGTGTCATTTCATTCTTCTGCGAGGCAATAACCCAACGTAATACAACACGTTTGTTTTAAGGTAAATCTGTGGCTGATCAACTGATGCAACGGTTCACCAGCTTGACTCAGTCACAAGGTTGTGATTTAAAAGGCTGTTTTGGTGTTGACTCAGCCCATAACCTCTATGGGGGTTGGTATAATTTGCCATAACAGTAGGAGAATTACCCGGAATGGCAGTGATTGAGCTGGGGAAATAACTGCTACTTTGTAGAAATCTGACAGTGGGTTGCCCTCTGGACAGCCTGCTTATGCTGCTGTGTACATTGGAAATGCAATTACCCCAGTTTTACAATTCAACACATTTTCGTATGTAGAATGTAAGCATAATAGGCACCACACGAATGTTTCTTAATTGCAGTGCTCGGTCAATATGTGTTTGTACTAATGCTGAACACCCACAAAACACATTTTCACGGAGAGCGCTAATAAAGCCATTGCCTTCATATTCCAGTTGTTTTTCAATAAACTCACCTGCATTTCACAAGCTGAGACTCCAGAACCCAAGAGAGACTTTGTTATTTCCATAACCTGGAGCCACAAGCATCTACAGGCACTGTAATATGAAACCAAAATGTAATCCACCACCACCAAAATGTAGCGCAAATACAAAAACCATAACACGGCCAGTCCATTTCCTGTGTGGGTTTGACATTATTTGCAAGTGCGCCAAGCTGCCATAACGAATTTCAATCAACATAAGTAAAACTTGCAAGAACAATGGTTGATACGCATGACTCAGCCGAAACTTTGATAGCGCCATTCATAACATGAATACAAGGCCCTTTAGTTGCCGCACATTTGGGTGCAGCAGAATGCACCCACGGGCAGCTGGTCAGCTTCCTGTTTGTACTGAATGAGTCATGCCCCTGTAATGATCTAACTGCTGTGCTTAAGGGTTTTTATGGAGGATTGGAGGAGGTTTAGTTGAGATTGGGACAGGGAAGGAGGAGTCACACACACACAGGCGCACACACAACAGCGTACAACGGGGTGATGTCATGTCTGGCTGATGGGAATGCTCCATCTGCCCAGACTACTGAAGGGTCCTCACATGTCACTCGACAAAGGGATGAATAGTCTCATACGTAATCCTTCAATACTGTCGGATACTGGGGCGCGGGTCTGGAGTTGATGTTGGGTGGCAGTGACAAAGCGCTACGATGCTAAATAAAGCCGACAGTGCGCCATATCTGAATGTTTTTGGCAGAGCTCAGGTTTCCATTCTGCGCTACGAACTTGTCAAAGCCATCTCTTCGGCATACCTCAGCAACTGTTTTCGCTGTGGTGGTCCCCACCTGATGAAGGACGCTTGTGTTGCGCCCGAAACGTCGTGATTTAATTTAGTTGTTTTCACTTTTTATTTTATTTCATTATTATTTTCACCTACGTGACTTTACCGAATGAACCAAAGAGTATAGATCCTTGCAGTCACGAAAACTTCAAATCTAGAATTAAAGACCCGAGTTCGATTCCCACTCAAGGCCAAGACCAGCGACAAATATCTGAACCGGTCCTGGGCCTCCCCTAGGTCCACTCAGCCTCGAATGGGTACCTGGTGCGGTGTGTAAACATCTCCGCTGGGGAGACAAAGGCGGCCGGGCGTGGTGTTGGCAACCCACCCCCTCGTGTGCACTTGCCACAAGTCTGTTAAGTCTATAGGGGGATCTTTGTCTATGTGTGTGGGTTGTGCCGTGTTGGCCTTAGTATGGGGGTATTCATACTTTTCTCATTGGTGAGATATTAACTACCTCGCTTGGTATGAAGGAGGTTGTGGGTTCGATCCCGACCTTGATGCCTGTATATTTGGAGTTTGCATGTTCTCCCTGTGGTCGTGTGGATTTTCTTCCAGGTACTCCAGTTTTTCCCTCCACATTTAGAAACATGCGTTTAGATTATTTGTCTGCTATAAGTTTTTCGTCTTGTGCTATTGTATGAGTGTGTATGGTCGCAGTGTGTGAACGCACGCATTGGTGTGTGCTTGACAGAGCCCATTGAAACATGTGATAGTATGGTAATAGTTATGAGTACAATATGACGAGGAGGTTCAGACACCTAAATACTGCACTGTATCTTAGAAAATCATAAGAATGATTGCGTTGTGGTATGATGGGAAAAGTCTGGGGCAAGTTTGTAAACATCTTTTAGATTTTACAGTAAACATGAACTTGCTAGTTTAAACACTTCTGTCATTGCGATAGTTTAAAAAAACAGCACTTAACGACTACCACATAGAAAATTAATTTTAATTTTAAACTATTCAAAAGCCATGCAAGTACTTGTATATAACGTTTTTCACAATTTAATGCAAATAAATTGATAAACTACTTTATATGCTTTAAAAAAAACTTATTTTCGTGGTGGAAAACCCATTTGACAACCGAACCTCACAATAAAATAACATACGCAGAAGTATATTCACGGTTTACTTTAAACTGACAGAAAGGATTATTAGTTTTTAGAGCCGGCCCTGTGTATACACAACTCAGAAGGGCAAGACCCACACTACCGCGGCCAACGAGTGCTATGTGGGTGATGGGAAGGGAGAGAGAGAGAAGATGGTTGAGAGTTGGAGGAAGGGGAGGCATGATGCGGCATTTCCTGTGACATCAGCATTAATCACACAATGGGGTTAGCAGTGGCAGCAGTCGGGATACCAGCACACACCAACACGAGGATACAAAGTCCTTTGTTACTCAATTGCGGTTGGGATGTTGCAAGAGTCAATAGCCATCATATGCAGCAGACATCACAATCACTTTCAAGTGTTTGAGAGTAGATTGTTTAATATGGTTAGCGTTGTTGCTGTAGAGTATCCAATGAGTCGTGCGTTATGAATTGCACTATTTTCCAGGGACTTGACTGACATCGTTTTCATCATGGCACAAAATACAGGTGCACTTGATGGGGTTTTAATTACCGTTACGGTTATCGCAGAAGTGCTTACAAAGCTGGGAAAAATTGCTGAAAGATTAAGTGAATGAACTGTAAATTTAAATCTTGATTTGAAGCTTTCGTGACTGCAGAAATCCATACTCTTTGGTTCTTTCGGTAAAGTCACGTAGGTATAAAATAAAATTAATCACGACATTTCGATCGCAACACAAGCGACCGTTATCAGGTGGAACAGATACAACAGAAGAACCAAAGAGGATGTACATTTTAAGTGAAATAAACACAAATACCAAAGGACCATTCAACAAGAGAATTTATTGATGATTAAAAATCGTAGCACAAGTAAAGTGGCGGATGGAATGAACATTACTTGGTGGCTAGAGGATCATCACACAGTGAGGCACTCGTAGAGGAGTAAAGGACGACAGGTGACCATGCTACTGCTGCGGCCACACTTTTGGAATCGCTGAACTCCAACAGATGAGAGTGATGGCCAAAAGCCGAGTAAACACTCGAGTGGAAGATCCCAGACGTTTGTTCGTCATCTTATTCCTCCTAAATCAGTGCCGTATGTCACAGAGGAAGATATAGAAACTTCCCACGGGAGCGGAAGAGAGGGAGGGGTCATTATTAACTTTTTATCCTAAAAATAATAGCAATCAGAAAAACACCGAACTAGATATCAATCAAATATTCATTTTTATCTTCTTGGTTCTTTCGGTAAGTCACGTAGAAGGGAAGTAATTACCGAAAGAACCAAGAAAATGAATCCCTGCAGTCACGAAAGCTTTAAATCGAAAATAATTTTTTATTAAAAACGATAAAATATTTGCTTCTTTAGGCAATTGGTATGTTACTCAATTTTTCATTTAAGTATGTTACTTAGGTCTTAAGCCTACTCACCCATTAAATTTGCCAAGACTGTAGGCCTATATTTAATATTCCCCTTATATATAAGATTTCTAAAAGTTCAAACATGTCCCGTAACTGACTGGCATATATATATTTTTAGGTACAGGCAAATGGGCAATATTGGCAATACAAGTTGAAGAACATTGTGAAAATAAATACCTTCCACAACCAGTTTATTTTACAACTTTGGATTGCTGCAAGTTGCCCAAGTCGCAGCATACCATGTTTATGACTCTTAAGAATCAGTGTCAATGTCAAAAATTCCAAAAGGCAAACTAAAGAAACTCGAACATCTAGGAACAGCAAGAGAAACGTCCACAAACATCCTCCATGGCTACCTTGTTTTCCCACGAAGCTGTCTACATATTTTTCACCTTGCAAAAAAATTTGTTATGGAAAATAATTTTTGTATGCGAGAAAAGTCTTGTTTTGGTTTGCAATGGCTTTTAAATGGTAAACATTTGTCTTATTTTATCTTGTTCAATGGAAACATTTAATAAGGATTTAGCTTTTCCATGACAAACACGACAATGCACTTGTCTGTTCATGCATGTGGAATTATCTGTGCAAGTGTTTAAACTACGATTAAGACCACCTAATGGTGTTTCCAAAGGACACCATCTGTTAGACACAATGGGAAGCACAAACCGCACGAAACGTTAACGTCCAGCCTCTTTAAAACGCTGAAAATCATCTTTTACGGTTTATGGAAGTTAGTTATTCCACATCTGAAAGCCACACTTTGTTTTGAAATGTGCTTTATGTATTTTCCAACGGTTACATTGTGTCTATTTGTAGGTCAAACAGGAGGGGATGCGCGTAAGAGCAGTTGCTTTGGTGCTTAGCATACTGGCATCAATCATGTTCCGTTGATACCTGGCTTGACAAACAATACCAAGATAGGCAATCCGTCAACCAGGAACCTAATGCCAGCACACGGTTATACGTCCCCATAATGTGTGAGAATACAGGTCCTATCATCAACACTGAAAACCCAGCTATCCGAGTATAACATCTGTGGCACTGCATTTATTGAGCACCTCCTCGAGCCAAGTCAATGGTGAAATGGATGATGCTCATCTGCATTTTAGAAGCCCTGAGCCAGTGGTGTAAATTCCACCGTTCTTATAGCAGGGGGCCTTTCTCCCCATTGGTTAAAAAATGTTGACTTGCAACGAAGTGGTGCTTTAGACTCTGTCGGTATGATATGCTGAGTCAAAAAAGCAACTTTAATTTCAACACACAACCTCCTAATTGTGAGACATGAATGCTAAGCATGGCCACGTACATTCGACTGTTCAGCAACAACAACTGTTTATTGGTCTGACCTAAGCTGAATTGAACTCATCGCATTGCATTGTTGGTAAAGGAAGAATACAACTTAGAAGAAGATAATCTTATCTGTAATTGACCACCTTGAAAAGTGAGACCTGGGACATTACCTCGCAAAGTTCTACCCAGATGGGTTTGATGGCATTGAGTGGTTGAACAAGGACATCTCCTTCCTGCACAGTTGGTGGACTTGCGCAATTCGACTTTTGACAGGTCCGTTATGCCACATGCTAGTTAAATGAAAGGTCAACTTGAGCTAAAAATCTACTACATTTTCGTCATATTATCGCCGTATAATATATATTTTCCTTTTAAAAATATATCAAATTATAAGTTGTATGAGCATGTGTCAATAATAAAATGCTCTCCAACTATACACGAAGTCACAATGAACTCTCTAATTCAACGGGGTTATGTGCATGGAAATTGAACTTTTCCATCACTTATCTGTATCATTATTATGACTGGGATGAGATCATTATTTGGCATGTCACTCGCATACGATATTTACCTTAATGAGCCAGAGTCTTCAAAATGTTAGCCTCCATTCCTAGGAAGTTCTGAATTAATCTGCAAACTGATTAGGTGCGGGTGACACACCTACTGCACAGAGGTCACGCGGGTCTCCGCAGCAAGTTCCACTCAAAAACAGTCTTTAGTCCAGATTGGGTGTTTTGGGGAAATTACCATTTGCCAGAAACCTATTAAGGCAGGTACCACACAGACAAAGTTTGGTGGGGCTAGAATCACGGCCCAGCCGTTTTCGTTTTCTAAATGAAATAGACTCTGGTCACGCTTTATGAGCTATTCATAGGCAGTGGCAAGTGTCGTGGCTTTACTGCTAAGGCAACGCAACATTTCATACACACAGACGCTAAGAATGATCAGATAACAGCACACGTGTGCGCACACACCTTACAAGCAAACACCCATACTGTACACATGCAAGCACACATAAACAAACACCGTTATGCACACACTCGTCCAAAAACAGCTCTTGCTTGTCACAGCTTTGGTGCAGTTATTGTTTGTTGAACTTTATACGGTGACGTGGCTTTATGGCCAATGCCATGGGAATGTTGCTCCAAACACCCATCTCTTCACAAGCAACAGTCAACGAAGGTCATTGCAATTACACCAAAAGATTCTCAGGATCTCTGACATCACTTTTACACTGCCGCCCTTTGATATTTTACACAAACGATCGACAACGATGAAAATATACTTAAATAGCAAGTGCTGTATTGTTTTTAATCAAATGCAGCATTTTTTGAGAAATAAATGCAAATATCAGTGTGAGGAACCAGTAAACTTGATAACAAGTAAACCCGTAAAAACTAAGTTTTTCACTATAAATCCTTTATCTGCGTGGCGGCTAGAGTCCTCTCGTCCTCTGGCTTGAGATGGCTGCCACCTATGGGTCAGATGATTGTCTGCCACCATTAAGCAATTGGTAATTAAATATTTAATTTGTTTTCCCTTAACAGTGTAAAATTTTGGATTTTTTTTCACGAAAATTAATCGTCACACACAACGAGTCTGTGTGGAAAATGTCAGCTCGATTGGATCACGGGAAGTGGGTTAAAACACGAGCGAAAGATTTGCACGATCCTAAGCAAGCGAACTTAATATAAAGGATTTAAAAATATATTCGCCTGTGGAGGACGCGGGGATCGATCCCGCGACCTTTGGCATGGGAAGCGAGGGCGCTACCAACTGCGCTACTCCGCCACGGCCTGTGGAGGGGTTACGCTCTGGGCTCTTACACTCTGACGTTCAGCCAAAGCCATGAATAAGTTCTATTTGAATATATGTAAAATTATTATTTTTTGCCTAAAAAGTGTACAATTTTGGGAATTTTTTTTCACGAACAATAATTGTCTGGCACAACGAGTCTGTGTGGAAAATGTCAGCTCGATTGGATCACGGGAAGTGGGTTAAAAAACGACCTAAAGATGTGCACAGTCCTTAGCAAGCAAGCAAGCACGCAAGCAAGCAAGCACGCAAGCAAGCGAACTTAATATAAATGATTAAAAAAAAAGGTTTTATCAAGTTAAAAGTGCTTCTCGACTCAAATGGCGAAAACATATGTAATAAAGGACTCTTTCACAGTGTCGATCTCCGTTGTCCTTTATTTGGGTTCGTGTAAATCTCGCTCCCACGGCGTCCTCGCTCAGGCCCGCGTCTCCTCCGTCGAGCACTCCGCAGCCACATTGCTGCTTCGCCCTGCAGCCACCCTGCTGCTCCGCTCTGCAGCCACACTGCTGCTCCGCTCTGCAGCCACCCTGCTGCTCCGCTCTGCAGCCACACTGCTGCTCCGCTCTGCAGCCACACTGCTGCTCCGCTCTGCAGCCACACTGCTGCTCCGCTCTGCAGTCACACTGCTGCTCCGCTCTGCAGCCACACTGCTGCTCCGCTCTGCAGCCACACTGCTGCTCCGCTCTGCAGCCACACTGCTGCCCCGCTCTGCAGCCACACTGCTGCTCCGCTCTGCAGCCACACTGCTGCCCCGCTCTGCAACCACACTGCTGCTCCGCTCCTCCTGGCTCACGGCCAGCCTTCCACAGCCCGCTAGCCCCTCTGCGCCCGGACACCGATGGCCGACGGTGCCGAGGTCTCCCAACACGTGGCGATCGCGCCACCCTCCCAGTACTGCCCAGCGTGGCCTCCTCCCGTTTCCACTCCGTCTTCTCTCCCCGATCCCTTCCGGTTCTCTCCCTAAATCCTCTCCCCCACGTGACCCTAACTCCTCCCTCTCCTCACGTAACCCAGACTCCGCCCCCCTCAATCCTTGCTCGCATTACACGTACCCCCCCCCTGATGAAAAACCCAGCCGTCCCCGGCTGCAACAGAACAAAATAATGCGAGCAACTTTCAACCATCGGGCATCACCAGACAACGGAGATTATAACAAGACGATAACAAAGAACAACAAGAACAAGAACAGCAATCAACGAAAGGAAAGGGATTTGGAACGCGTGCGGGTCGCCGGCCTGTCCCGAACGGGCGGCAGCCCCCCCACAGACCGAGAACGCGACGGGGTTTTAAGAGCAACGGGATTAGAACCACCCGCCGCTGTTGGAGGCCCGTCAACGCCAAGGTCCCGTTCACCAGAGAGACCCGAGTCCGGGGTCTCCCACAACCGTGTCTGTGGTGGGGTTGGAGGGGCAGCGGGGTCAAGTGTCCCCGTCGCCGTGGTAGGCCCACCCAGAGCAGGATTCGCTGCATCCGCCTGTGTCACGGCCGGTTCGTCTGTAGAAGGCACGACAGGCGCGCTTGCAGGGTCAACAGGCAAAGGCAGAGGTGCGTCGGATGCAACAGACACCGGCAAGGCAACATCAGGAGATGACGCATCCGTCAGCGGGGCCACGTAGGGTTTCAACCGAGACGTATGGACGTACCAGCGCCGCGATCCGAACCGAACACGCGCGGACTGCGGGTTAGGAACCTCAATAAGCTTAACCGGCCCCTGCCATGGTTTGTGCAGCTTAGGGGAGGTCCCCGCCCGCACCTGCGGACAGTGCAGCCAGGCCATGTCCCCCACTTGCCAGGGGCATTTCCCCTTCGAGCGCCGAGCACAACGTTCGTTCCGGGCCTGGGTCTTGGCAGTAGCCAATCGGGCCCCCTCCCGTGCCTTGGTGACGCGTCGAACAGTGTCTTGAATGTACTCGGGGAGAGGCTTAACAGGACCCTTCGCCCCCGTACCCAGCTGTACGTCCACCGGCGGCACATTCTCGCGGCCGTACATTAGAAAAAATGGAGAATACCCTGTCGACGCATGAGGCGTCATCCGATACGCGGAGAGTACCCCAGGGATATGCAAATCCCAATCAGCTTGTTTCTCATTAACCGTGTGACATAGCATGGCCGACAGCGTCCGATTAAACCGTTCCACCATGCCATCCGTCTGCGGGTGGTAGGGAGACGTACGAACATTCTTGGTTCCCAGAGCAGCGCACACTTCCGCCAACAATTTAGAAGAAAAATTTCGCCCTTGATCCGTGAGCAGCCTTTCCGGCGCCCCTTTGTCCATTACATATCCAAACAGGAAGGCGTCCGTGATAGACGCCGCCGACTGGTCAGGTAAGGGCCAAGCCATCGGCCAGCGGGAAAGATATTCCACCCCGACCAGCAAAATGTATTGCCCCGAGCGGATGGCGGGAAGGGTCCCAAAATATCCAACGCCACCAACTCGTTAATCTGAGAAACCTGTATAGACTGCACTGGCGGCACATATGGGTTTTTAGGCGGCTTTCGGCGGGCACACTCGGGACACACCCGAATGTGTCCGACGACATCCGTCATCATGCCATGCCAGAAGTAGTCTCGCTGCAACGTCAACAAGGATTTCTGCACCCCGAGATGTAATAGAGTGTCGCAGTGCAGAGTCCGAATCAATTCGTACTGTAACGACGACGGTACTACCAGATGCCAGCGATCGTGCAACCCCTCCCTCCACATCAGCAACCCATCCTGGAGAGCGGCCCCCGGCGTCCCACCAGACAGCAGTCTCCCCGTTCCCTTCGCAGCCCGACTCCGTAAGGCCCCCAGCAAGTCATCAAGCAACTGCTCACGAATCCATACCGAGCGCGGCAGGTTCAGAACCCCATCGGCCGGTCCCGGGCATACGGGAGCCTCGGGCACCTCGACAGCTGACACAACAGGCCCGGGGGGTTGCCGAACCGGCGTACACCTATTCGTACCCGAAGCGCAAGCGCAAGGGGACCCCTGCGGCAACCTGGAGAGCGCGTCCGCGTTCGCGTGACGCGACCCCTTCTGGTACTGAATTTCGAAGGAAAATTCCTGCAGGGTTTCCAACCATCGTGCCAGTTGGCCAGATGGTTGGTCAACTCTCAGGGCATATTGCAAAGCCGCATGGTCCGTGCTAACAATAAACGACCGGCCGTATAGATACGGGCGATATTGGCGGAGAAAGTAGACAATAGCCAATAGTTCGCGGCGAGTAACGCAGTAGTGGGTCTCTGCCAGAGACAGCGCGCGGCTACCGTAGGCTACCACGCGTTCCACGCCGCCCTTGGACTGTGACAGAACGGCCCCGATCCCGGTGTCACTAGCGTCCGTATCCAGAATAAAAGGGCGATCAAAATCTGGATAGTCCAATGTCGGCGCCATCGCCAAACGATCACGTAGGCCTTCAAACGCCGCTTCTTCCGGCGGTCCCCAGCTGAACCTCCGGCCCTTCCCCGTAAGAAGGTGCAAGGGCCTAGCGATCGTAGCAAAGTTCGGAACGAACCTGCGATAATATGAAGCGAACCCAAGGAAGCGACGTACGTCCCCCACCGAGGTCGGGGTTGGCCAGTTGCGAACGCACGCCGTCTTCTCTGGGTCCGTGGCCACCCCGTCCGCACTGACTATGTGTCCCAAATAGCGCACGGATCGTTGCAGTAGGTGACACTTTTTGGGTTTAAATTTCAAATTGGCGGAGCGCATTCTAGCAAACACCGCTTCCAATCTCTGTAGATGTTCTTCAAACGTGCGGCTAAAGATGATAACATCGTCTAAATGTATCAAACATGTCTTCCACTGCAGACCCGTTAACACCAGCTCCATCAACTGCTGAAAAGTGGCGGGGGCAGCATTCAAGCCCATTGGAAGACAATTAAACTGAAATAAGCCCTGCGGCGTACGGAAAGCCGTCTTTTCCCTCGAGGACTCATCCAGGGGAAGCTGCCAGAATCCCGAAGAGAGATCAAGCGTAGAAAAAAATTTCGCCCCGGACAAGGCATCGAGGGAATCATCCATACGTGGCAGGGGGTACGCGTCTGCCATGGACACTTTGTTTAATTTGCGAAAATCAACACAAAATCGCAATTTTCCATCCTTTTTCTTCACAAGGACCACCGGCGCGCCCCACGGACTGTTAGACAGGGAAATTATGTGAGCAGCCAGCATATCCTCCACTGCGCCGCAAACATGATCCCGCTCCGTCGGGCTCAACAGATGCGGGTTCATCCGAATCGGAGCGGCATCCCCCGTATCAATGTGGTGGGAGAGCAAGGTGGTGCGTCCCAAATCAAAATCATCCGAGCTGAAAACGTCGGAATAGCTGAGCAAGAGCGCGCGAAGCGCGGACCGTTGTTCCCCAGTCAGGGATGAGTTTTCCCCGCACAACTCGGCAACCCACCGATCATCCTGCCCCGTGGGGGCCGAAACCCCCCCTACCAGGTCCCGGCGGCCCCGGTCGTCATGGGCCGTGAAAGCAGTCGTGGCGTGAGCCAAAACCGTTCTGGCCGGTACGCTAACAGTATCCGCACTCCCATTCAGCACTTGTAAAAACGGAGGCTGACCCGGCCGGACAATCGTTTGTGCCCCGACCAGCGCCGAGCCGCCCGTTATAGCCGTGGACAGCGATAACAAAACACCTGCCGCTCCCTCAACGCCAGGCACTGGTTTCCGATACCTCAACGGAATAAGCATCTGCGAAGCAGGTGGAATATCAACAGATACCTCGGACAGCGCCTGCACCTGGCAGACAGGGGCAGAGTCGCCCCAGGGCGACGGCAAGAACGAAATTTCCGACCCCCTGGCAATTCAATGCAATTTTGATTCACCCTTATTTGAATGGGCATTCTTGCCAGGAAATCAGTCCCCAACAAACAGGGCACCGCGAGGGACCTGGAAATCAAAACGGTCCCTGAAGCCAACACCCCCCCAATTGATATGTTGGCGTCCACCTGGCCCACAATGCCCATACTTCCCCCGTTCACCGCTATGCAAGAGTCATAAACCGGTCGCACCCTTCCCGGCGGAATGCCTAAGAGATGAAAAATGACGTCTGAGATAATGGACGCGGACGCACCTGAGTCCACCAAAATGCGCACCTCGACCCCCTGAATAGAACCAGGCACAGTGGACGACCCAGTAGCGGCCGCAACCACCCTCCATGCCAATTTCTGCCACTGCGTCAGCGAGCGACACGGGTCGATCGGCGGCCCCCCGTTGTTAATGACACACGGACCGCGCGGCGATGGTGATGCATGAGGTGACAGGCCTTGCCGGGTGTCTGATGCGAACCGACTTGCCTGTCCTGGATGGTCCTTTCGCGTCACGTCCGTGGCAGAGGCCTCCTGCTGGGGCGGCCCCGGGATGCGAGCCCAACAATCCCTGGCGAAGTGGCCCTTACGGCCGCAGCGGAAACACTCGTCGTTTCGGCGCGCAGCACCCACTCTGTCCCGACGCTCCCGCGTCGGCGGCCCAGAGCGCACCCCCGCTCCCCCTTGAGCAGGCCACTGGGCGGACGCGGCCGTCAACTCCTGCGGACCCCTGTCATCAGGAATGTAGACAGCCTTCTTGGGGTCCCACCCTGTAGCACCGCCTTCGACGATGGGGCCCCCCGTCCAAGCCGACACCTGTTTCCACCGTCGAAGGTTAAATTGGGCATCCAAGCACTTAGCCGCAACACGGGACGTCAACTTATCATGGCCGCACACCGGCATGGGAATCCCCAAGTCCCTAGATAACTCCAGCATCTTGCCCAATATGAGGGGTTCCAACAAATCAGGCTCCGTTTCAGGATACGCAGCCATAGCTAGTTCCAGAACGGCGCCTCGGAATGCCACCGGCGATTCTTCCAGCGCCCGTTGCCGCTGTACGAATCTGCGATGAGCATCGTCCGGAGGCTCATACGCGTCTGCCATTTCCTCAAAGACCCCCTGTAGCGTCCTCTTCTTTTCGGCCTTGATGGAGCGGAAGAACCTGACGGACTCGTCGTCGAGAAGTGTTGGCAGGACTTTCAGAGCCTCCGCGTCCGTCCATTTGGCGGATCGTACAGCCGCTTGAAAACGGCAGGCGAACACGCTCCAATCTCCGCCGATGGAGAACTCTTTAACAATTGTTAGATGACGGCTGCGGGTCCTTGCTCTGCCGTCCTCCGTCGATGGTGACTCGTGCGGCAGCGACAAGATGGCGTCACTCCGCAACGTGTTCAAGATGGCGGCTCCCCGCGGTGGAGGGCGTAAGATGGCGGCTTCCCGCCGTTCCTCCTCGGCCACGCCCAAGATGGCGGCTTCGTGCCGCGTGGTGGAGAGGGCTGACGGCGTCGGCAAGGCCCCGGCCCGCTGTTCCCCGCTGGGCCTCTCCGAAGTCGTCGCCGGCGTCACGAGGTCGCACAACTGCGCCAACACCGCTTTCAGTGCCTCCAGTTGGGCCGCCACCTGTCGCCATCCTTCGTCGGCGTCCACTTGCGCGGATGGACCCACTGAAGCGGCAACGTCCTACACCCCCGGACCGTCGCTCGTCCCTGCGTCGGTAGCGCCACCGCTGGAGGGAGGTCGTTTTCAGAAGATGTTGCAGAAGATGGTGCAGGGACATTCTTTCTTTTGAGCTGTTTTGACATGCCATTTCACTTCTGACAACAGTTTAATAAAGGACTCTTTCACAGTGTTGATCTCCGTTGTCCTTTATTTGGGTTCGTGTAAATCTCGCTCCCATGGCGTCCTCGCTCAGGCCCGTGTCTCCTCCGTCGAGCACTCCGCAGCCACACTGCTGCTCCGCTCTGCAGCCACACTGCTGCTCCGCTCTGCACCCACCCTGCTGCTCCGCTCTGCAGCCACACTGCTGCTCCGCTCTGCAGCCACACTGCTGCTCCGCTCTGCAGCCACACTGCTGCTCCGCTTTGCAGCCACACTGCTGCCCCGCTCTGCAGCCACACTGCTGCTCCGCTCCTCCTCACTCACGGCCAGCCTTCCACAGCCCGCTAGCCCCCCTGCGCCCGGACACCGATGGCCAACGGTGCCGAGGTCTCCCAACACGTGGCGATCGCGCCACCCTCCCAGTACTGCCCAGCATGGCCTCCTCCCGTTTCCACTCCGTCTTCTCTCCCCAATCCCTTCCAGTTCTCTCCCTAAATCCTTTCCCCCACGTGACCCTAACTCCTCCCTCTCCTCACGTGACCCAGACTCCGCCCCCCTCAATCCTTGCTCGCATTACACATAGGATGATCACAGTTTACTTAACAAAATATAATACTTTTATTAGTCCTGGAGTGATAATTGGCTGATTAAATTCTACCCCCCCCCCCCCACAACCTCCCTTGAATTGGATTTGACCTTGGAGGTCAGGCATCGACCGTGCAACAACTTTTGGATCTAGCGGAAGGAACCAGTGAGGAGGAGCAATGGCATCGGCCTCAATGATCTGTCAATGTTTACATTGACCGTAATACACTTATTTACGCGACACGCTATTAATTAATGCCGCATTGTTTAGTTGTTGTACAGATACACCAGCACGCGTGTACTCAATGCCACGGTGATGAAATGAGAAGAAAAACGAATCTCCAGAGGTGGCTCTGAGTCAGCCATAGAAATGACATGTTTTCACATCAGGAGCCAGTCTA
The DNA here is from genome assembly GCF_964198595.1 of Lampetra fluviatilis. NCBI lineage: Eukaryota > Metazoa > Chordata > Hyperoartia > Petromyzontiformes > Petromyzontidae > Lampetra > Lampetra fluviatilis. The sequence goes on along the minus strand of NC_136275.1, from coordinate 21,446,317 downwards.
TATACCATCCCACTCCTGACATCCCACAAAATTGTAGTCATCATGGGACCTCCTTTGCCAGTACCAAAATAGAATATTCAAACAAACACAGCTGTGTTTGTTTCACCTGATGGTGGTTGCTTGTGTTGTGATCGAAACGTCGTGATCTATTAATTTTCTGTCTACGTGACTATACCGAAAGAACCAAAGAGGATACTCTGATAATATATGCATTGTCCTTGAAACTGATTGGTCCACACCAGAGACAGCTTTCTTTCTTTTCTTAAAGAACGCTGTCTCTGGTGTGGACCAATCAGTTTAATAACAGAAAGAAAGCCGTCTCTGGTGTGGACCAATCAGTTTCAAGGACAATGCATATATTATCAGAGTATGTTTTCTTTTGCAATCTGACCACAAGCATTGTGGTTAATGCAGACATGATTCCTTGTAAAAGGTTTCAGTTTGGCAAGGGAGGTCCCATTATATAGTCTCATTTGGTTTATGTAAAGTTTAAATGACCAATTTTGTATTGTTATGCACAATTTAACTTAGAATTATTTGAATAAGTGTTCGTGATGTCATATATAGTATTCCCTAGTTATTCACAAACTTTCTATTCGCGATTTTGGCTATCCACGAATTGCATCTGAAACTCTGCAATGACTGCATCTAGCGATAGAAAGAGAATTATGAGATAAAGTGACGAGATAAAGTGATGAGAGAGAATGTGATGCGAGAAAGTGATGAGATTATTATGATAATGTTCATGTATTTAATAGCTTATATATATCAATTAATTTAATGCAATTCATTAAACAGATATATTTTCGTAGGCCAATATCATTATCTGGGAAATTTTCTATTCACGAGCACCTCCGGAACATATCCCTCGCGAATCATGAGGGGATACTGTATGCGTGTTGCGGCATGATAGCTGTAAAATAAATGTATTGTTCCTCTTCTGTGAGCATTACCTATCACCAAAGCTGTGGGAATTAGAAAAATAAACATTACCGTGTGAATATAAATTTGCCTAACCAAGCAATGGACCATGTTTTTGGTAATTTTCTCACGTAGGCAAAATGACAAAAAATAATTTTAAGCACCATAACTGCAAAGTTCATGAAAACACAACCCAACACAAAAACATGCCCCTGCACAGTGTTTGGCCCTTTTGCATTTGATCATGGAAACATACATTCATTGCACTGCAACCAACGTTTGATACATTTCCATAATAGGACATTGGGTTGGATGACAAAGCTTTGCTCAGCTATCGAACACTGATAGTGCCACGGTAGTGGAGAGAGGGAAACAATATGTCAAAAAGATAACTTGTTCTGAGTTAAATTTTGTCTGGAACTCAAAAGAGTTTCTAAGGCTTGGGGAAGCTGTTTCACTCAGTGAGTTTTGACAAATCGCCAGGGTGCGTCACTTGGTTGGTTGTTGCCATTTCAAACAAGATGCCAATAAAGGGTATCATTGCAACAATAAATGCATGCTACCATGTGATACGATAAGGCAGCTTTGACACATGGCCTATGGTAGCACTCGTAGTAAGGGTGGTGGCTTTTATTAAAGGTTTCAGCTTCAGATTGAAATGCTAATGTCAACATTTCCCCATCTGATAGTATATTCACATGATTACCAAGATTCCCCCGTGTAGTCTAAACAGACTATAGGAGCACGTACTGTTAGCTAGTACCAATGAAGGCCGGCACAGCACATGAGGGGGTGGGTGACCAGCACCACGCACGGCTGCCTTTGTCTACCTATTGGCGATGTTTACACATCGCCCCAGGAACTCATTTGAGGCAGACTCAACCGTGGGGAGACCCAAGCCTGGTTCAGATGTGTCGACCGTGAGCCGGAAATTGAATCCCGGTTAGTAGCGCAGCGCACTAACTGCTACACCACCGCTCCCCACATGATTACACAAACATATGCATACACACACGTGCGCACACATCTCCGTAATGCACGTTAAGACTGCAATAGTTTGGGGCATGTGCAGTTAATGAGAACCTATGGCACATCCACACTTCAATGCAAATATTCACAAAGATCGTGCATATGTTACCATCTTGCCACTGTGGCGAGATGTTAACTACCTTGCCTGGTATACAGGAGGTTATGGTTTTGATTTTGACCCTGACACCTGTGTAGTGGGTCACTCAGAGACACACTTGTCAAAGGAGGCATACACGTTTATTCTACACTTTCCACAGTATAGGGGATAACTATATATGGGTCAGGACAGCCGGGACACTGCCTGACCCAACACCGACGAGGAGGACGAAGACTTCGTGGACGACGGCTCCATTCTCAAACCGCAGCAGCCCCGACCCAGCATCGGGGCCTCCCTTTTATCCTCCCCAGTGTGGCCTGGCTCCGCCCTCAGCCACACCCCCTTTCTGGAACCTACCAGAAGGTTCGAGGCTCTCCTCACGTGTCCCCTCTGTCACCTTTACCCTACATCTGTGCCTGTCACGTGCCCTACTGGCAGACTGGCCGCTGTATCCTCAAATGCCCTTCACTGCCAGCAGCCGGCGATTCGCGCTGCAGTGGCACACTTCACCTGCCCTGCTGGTAGACCGGGCTATTACATCCACGATCCCGCTCTCTACAAGTAACCAGTGCTACGCGCCGTAGTGACCCATTCTATGTCACTACACCTGTATATTTGGAGTTTCCATGTTCTCCCAGTGGTCGCGTGAATTTTTCTCTGGGTCCGCTAGTTTTTCCCTTTACGTTTAGAATCAAGATGCGTTTAAAATATTTGGCTGCTCTGAATTTCCACATGATAAGCCACTTCGTTGAGCTATCATTTATGGCCAGGTCCATTCTTAAAAAAAGCTATGAAGCTCAGTGGGCCTTACCTGGTAAAATAAAAAAATAGTTTAGTTTTAGTTTAGACTCAGTCGAACAAGTTAAACAAAGGACCTTCATTGTTGTGGCAGTTTCCATTAGTAAGCCGCTATTAAGACTGGCACTGGAAAAAAAGGGGGTGAAAGAGCCAGCACCATTGATAGATGGCGGCTTTTGTTTCCCCGTGGCTGATGTTTACACATTGCAACAGGAACTGGTTTCTGGCGCAGTCTACTTAGGGGAATACCCAAGACAACAGGCAAATAAATTGGTTGCAACTAGAACAGTATATTTTGAGGATTAGAGAAATAAAATGTGAGTCATTAGGATCAGAGTGAGGTAAGCGCATAATGTTGTCACTGTGTCGCAGCTCTCCCCTGTGTACACAGCGAAATGTCAATTCCAATCTCACCTCCACATATGTGACCACTGGATGTTTAGTCACTTGAGTATTTCCTCTGCCCAACCCATAGCCCCACCTTCAACGAATCACGCCGGTGACTCTCTCCATGCAAATGTAATTACCGATCATGTATAATTCATAAAGGACAAATGTCCTTTGGCACAATATAACTTGACCACAAGACGAAGGTCTCCCATTCATCCGTGTAAACCACAGGAAATATACTCTACTGTAGTGTTGTTAGAAAACACCTATTGAAGCCGGAACATTACGCAAGAAGATGATGCAGTGAGCGCTACGTCCGGCTGCCTTTGTGTCCCCAGTGCAAATGTTCATACACTGCACCAGTTATCGCTTGACGCTATCAATATGCGTCACAGTCAAGAATCAGATCTGGGTCGTCAGGATGGTATTGTGGTGCACGTGTATCTGTGCCATTAATATTTGTAGCAGCGCTCCACACAATCAAATGCAATTTATATGCAGTTACAACTGCCCTTGATAAAACTGAATCGTGACAAGTTAAACAAATCTTGCTCTTTCACAATGGCAATTGCCTATGATATATACATTGAGCACCGACTAACGTAGACAAAGGATGTCTTTACTATTATAGTTGTCGGTCTGAGACGTCGTATAACACAGGTCAGAGAACAAAAACTTGGCATCACACCTCCATACCAAACTTAACAGTCTGCTTACCACTGAGCCAATATCTGTAAAATTGATGTTTAAATCCCTGTGAGGAAGTTGAAAGCATGACGTGCTTACGTGTCAACGTCATGCTTCATGAAGCATATACAAGTATAACACATGTTTGTTTTTTTATATTTTAGTGGCATATTCCTATAATTAATTGCTTTTTGAGATAAAATAGGTGGATCACAAAGGTTGTCAACTGCTTGGCAAAAAAGGTGCCTCTATGAGGCAGTACAGTAAGTAGGTTTCTGACAGCCTATCTGTATGGATTCTGAATGTTTTCCCGTGCACGTATGCGTTTTCTCTGAACGCTTCAGTTTCCTTGGAATGGGGAAAAAGCTGATGAAAGAAATTAGGAAGGACTCTCATAACAGATATCCTTGGGGCTCGATGAATATTTCCCGGTTAAATCAATACGTCATATGAACATCCGCGAATTCTGGAGTGCATTTAATGGGCTCTCGCCTTCCTAAGCAAGTGGCATGAATTCTATGAATGTTTCAGTTAATGAATGGACGAATTAATGTGTGGATCAGGACTGTGCCCTGTAAAACACCCGACAATAATGAGACATTTCACGTCACTGAAGCAGTTCACGTGTGACAAACTCAGCCATGGGGTTACTCAAAAGTCGGCTGCAGTGCAAGAGTGCGAGCAATGACGACAGTGCAGAGGTGCGGTCAGACTTGCGACATCTGTGACCATCAGGGACATAGCGATGGGCGTCACTCATATTGTGGTTTCTTAATCGCATTGTGGTGTTTACCAACTGGGAGCCGTCCATGAAAGTCACAGATTTTTTTCGAGGATGTGCTATCCGTGCACATGCAGGCAATGACTAAATGAGATTAAAGTTTCATGTTTTCAGAGCGTCGAATGTGCTTATTCGTGTAATCTGGACTATATGAGCCTTGATTACTTTATTTTATAATGTTAATTTTAAAAAAGGACAGTGAAAAAGTTAACGTGTCTCCATTCGCAAATTAGTAGTGGCTGGTGCTCATCTCTTGAAGCAGTCATTGGTGTAAATTCACATTCCTACAGCAGAGACCAAACTCTCCATAACCAAAGCAGTGTACACTTAGTACAATTTAAAAATGTCTCAAACAAAGCATGGGGGCAGTTTTTTTTTTAACTCCACTGGGTGGCCCGGAGTCAGTGGTTAAAATTCCACATTCCTATGGAAATGGGCAGGAGGCCTCGGAGAGGCTATATGCATTCCTTTTTGAATTCCGATTGTGCGACCGTCGGCAGACAGAAAACGTATTCATAACTTTCACAGAGCAGTGCATTAGCTTAGTTAGAAAATGGTCGGCAGAAGGAGATAACACCGAAATTATTTTGAAATCTCAAGTGACTTCTTATCCACAGCGGGGAGCATCACTTTCACAGAGACCTTGCCACAGATTGAAGTTTTATCACATGCCAGTCAAACAATATTTTACATTCTCAGATGTAGAATGCATCCATATTAAGTGCAACCCCACATTTGTGACGGTTTTTGTTGCAATCGTTGGTGACTGGACTTTAGCTATTAACTCACGACACTTGACAAGTGAATGTAGTCATGGTAACCTAGGATCTCAACAGTGTTAGCTCAGCGCTCTGACCTAGAAGCCATCCACTGCCATCTATACATGAAGTCTAAGTATGCAAAAGGATTTTTTTCGTCACTGTGGTTTCATCCCACGTTAACAAAAATATTGAAATTTTACGATACTTGACTAAACAAACCGATTTGATACCGTGTTGACACTCAGTGAGAGTCATGGGTTAAGTTTTCAAATTGTGCTTTGTACTAAGCAAAGTTCACGTCCTCTTACCAAGTGTACCGGCGAAACATGAATCATCTTTGGAAAATTAACTCTTCATTGACCATATAATTCACTGCCCATTCACTGAGCAACATTGACTTCATGACAACACGCTTTGGTGTACAGGTGTCGCAATTTGATTAATCAACAAGATAACCCATCCAATAAGCGTTCGCAACTTTCGTTGCGTTAAGTCAAGGTGAGCCGTGTGATATTGTATGTGCGTTCCACTACCGCTGGCAATCCAATTTGATTTTGGTGTATCAGCTGCTGGAGACGCAAGGCTGGGTGCCGTGCAGACTGAATATCGTTGCATCCTCTTGGCAGACGCTACTACCTTTCGTTACTTACCACAGCCCCTCTCATTGTGCCGTATTGTATGGCTTATCTTTGCAGATAGGTGTTGATTGTAGTTAGTATCCACAATTCATTGCACACATCTACGGAGAATTCTTTTATTTTTTTACAATTGCCAAACTTATCATGCCCATGCACTGAATGTCGTTTGCTTAAATTAGTTTAGTTCGATTCTAAAATGGGATGTCAACTTTAACATTTTAACGTGGTCTGCACGTGTCTGCCATGCATCATATTTCAAAAGGCACACAGTCTGCGATGACGTCAAGCTAGACATTTGTGCAACATCGATTTTCCCTGGTGTGGTGAATCGCAGGAACATCCAGCAACACTGGATGTAAGGTCAGTGGATCACACGGAGATCACACAATCGAGGTGTCTCTAAGAAACAGGACACTGCTTCTGTGACGGTTTATTGAATACCACTCCCTCATAATGCACATGTTACACACAAAGTGCTTGGCCACAATTAAACCACTATACCTTAAATTTCGATTTAAAGCTTTCGTGACTGCAGGGATTCATCTTCTTGGTTCTTTCGGTAAAGTCACGTAGAAGGGAAATAATAAAATAATAAAAATAAAACATAATAAAATAAAAATTCTCACACAATACCTTGCTGATCTCGTCAAGGAGCATAAACTATCACACGAACTCTGGTCATCCTCGCAGCAGCGGCTTTTGGATAAACATCGAACAAAGACGGTCACTATAGTGCGTGCTTTCAGATGTCCTTCCCCCGCACGTCCGATTAGCACGGTTGGCTATGTACAGTGCAAACGAAGTTCAACATACATATATAAATACGGTTATTTCCAGGTAATTTGCATACATCGTGTAAATACTGAAGAATACATTTACCAAACACACCTACCGAGAATGAGTCTTGAGAATCAGTGAGAGTTTCCAGGGTAAAAATTATGCTTCATTATGTGTATATTTGTCAAATTTGAAACATTACTCAAAATTATTCAATTGGAAAAACCAATAGCAAACTGCGCTTTGAGATGTTTGTCATGAGATGTGTACAATATAAATGGAAGTTGTATTTATTATAATATCTGATTGTGCGACACTGCACTTAAGAGTGCTGAACTCACAGTTCCAACTGCAAGTTTATATCCCAGTTAGGGGTTGAGTCGGTAAACGGTGGATGTATTGTGTGTGATTGGTCCTCATCATAGGAATATAGAATTTCCACCACTCAAACAATGAAGTTTCTCCCCATTGTTTGTTTGTGTAGTGACACAATTTAATTTCATGGCCTTCAGCTGGCTCCGAAACCCTATGTTTGGGTCATCATGTCATATAGCTGTATATACAAACGAACATGCTTTTTTTATCAGAACATATTTGTTTTAACTGCTGAGTGCTCATATCACATTATATTTTAATTTTTCAATGGTGTACACAATTCAGTAACAACATAAAACCAGTTCCTTTTTACACGTTTTTATTTAACTCACTCTTGTCTGTTGTATCCTCAACTCTGTCTGTTGTCATATCCTCAAATCTTGTAACCCACTTCCCAATGTCGTATCGACTGCAAACTTGGTATACTTATGTCATACTGGTGACAATACTATATTCTATCATTAAAAATAAAAAAATATATTTTTTAAGCAATCTTTTTTATATCTTATGTTTCGGCTTGGGTCTAATTGTCCACGCTCAACTCACGTTGGCTGTAAATCACTACAGTCCCTTACGTTATGGCAAGCTTCGGGGCCACTTCCTGGAGTCGTAGAGTTCTACCATTACTCGTACGGTACATTTCATTAAAGCGTGTTTTTAAAAAAAGTATTTTTTAAATATTACTTATTTTATTACTGCCTCCAGAGCCAAATTACCTTCGATGTGTCTCTGATCACGTCAGACCTTGAAAGCTAAGGATGCGAGGCCTGGATCGTGCTTGGATAGGTGACCACCAGTGCATGGCATGTGTTGTAGGTCCATTGGGCCATTTTATCCACCAACTGGAGTGAGTCTGTGGATTAAATCTATCTGTGTGGTGCTTTGAGTGTTACCCCCTCAAATGCATGGGTTTTCTTGAGATACTGTACCTAGGTTTCCTCCAATAAGCCAAACACTCATTAATGGTATTGGGCAAGCATCCCAATGCAGTACTCTCCTGAAAAAAGTTCTGCAACTCACCGATGCTTACAAAAGGGTTAGTAATTGACATTACTATTATGGTTCCCCTCCATCTGCAAATGCATATGATGTGTATATAGATTGTGAATTGTTTGGCGCTTTCAACTAGTTTTGAATGAAAAAGTGCACAATAAAAGTGATTTTTTTTTCCTTTTTTTAATTTACATTCGTGAAACCTGTACACAACGATGCACTGCCGACATGAAGTAAATCATTTAATTTAAAACCGTGGGTATTGTGACAAATTTAGATCAAAGGTTATTCTGTATTTGGACTGTACTGGTTATGTAATAAAAGCATGAGGTAGAATGTGTAATCAAAACAAAAATGTAAGCCAAAACACTAAGCTGGCACGACTGAGATGCTGGGTTGGAATTTGGCCAGCCAACCCGTAGTTAAACAAGATTGTTAAGTATCTGTATAGCGATATGATCGTCTCAGTCCAATGACCAGTGACTACCCAAAGACATCATTGTATTAAATGAGTTTGTTTACTCTATTTGGTGTATTCCAGCTCTGAGAATTAATAATACATGTTGGTCATCAACTAACCACTCTTTGCAGGGCATTTGAAAGGCATGCCCGTTGTGTGGATTTGTTAGGCTAATTGAAACGCCTTCACAACTAGTTCCCTGATGTAATCTTTGGGGACCGTTCTCGGACACAGGATGAATCATTGCAAATGTAATGACATGATGCCAATTGGGCAATTAGAGGATAATTGGAGAAAAAGTAATACAAAATATAGGTTCGTTCATGCTCATACAACAGTGGCATAATACTCATCTCTAATAGCGGTCTGGAGTCATTGGTTTAAATTCAACATTCTTCCATAGGATGATCACTGTTGACTTCCCACAAAGTGGTACTTTACTCATTTTATAAACCATGGAAGAAAAGATGATTGGACCAAGTTGACACTGGACATGATTTGAACGTGCGATCAACTCATTGTGAGTCGAGAACTTTGCCGCAGCACCAATAAGCTAAAGATGAACGTTACTTTTAACTGCTTTCCCACTTCCCTTGCACACCCTGCACACCTGGCAAAGATCACACTGCTCACACTCACAATTATCGTTAGTTACATCCCAGGGGAAGAATGTCATTTAACTAATTACTTCTAATAATAACACGACTAAAAACACATTTTGGATAATCAATATTTTCACATTTCATTCCAGGGTGAAATCAGTATTCCATGCACTACATATGGGCTAGATTGAAAACTTTCCCCGGACCTCCTATTAGCATGGTTGGCTACGTATGGTGTGAAAGAAATTCAACATACAGTACATACATACATGCGGGGCTGTGCTATCTTGTGATCTAAACACACGTGCATTGGAACTTTTTAAACAATCTCCCAAAGCTAGAATAGTGGCAATCTGTAGGTTGTGAGTTCATACCCTGTTTAGAGGTGTTCACCCATCATGGCTCTGCTGTCAATCGCATGAGCACCAATACTGATTGCTCCCTGTCAAAGCAATATGGAATGTACTTCACTATCTAAAAGTTGCCATTGAAGATGACTACTCCAGACTCATTGAAGCAGGGAAACACGTTTTTTTTTACATATACAACATTTGATTTATCCAGGAAAGCCTAATTAAATATGAGGACTCCTTTTCATAAGGGTCCTATTCAGGCATGTGCCAGCACCACCACATCCGAACATAAATAAAACCAACAGCTGATTTTATTTGCTGCCTTATCTCCCTGCTTATAAGGATGAAAAGCAAGCTCATTCATAAAAAAGTCTATTAAATATTTTATCTGCACACGAGACACAAACAATGCCTGCTGAGATAACAATACAGCTATTGTATTGTGTGGATTAAAAATAATGAGCAAGCGAGCAATAAGAGAGATAGTGTAGTTATAATGAATATTTGCTGCCGATAAACTGTGCTTTGCTTTTGATAATATAACGGATGACTTTTTTAAACGAGCTTATGAATATATTTATCTGAATTACTTAACATGTTATTGAATTAATGCGCGTGTGGTTTACACAAACTCAAGCATTTCAGAAAGGATCATACATTTCCACAATCTTAAACAAACACGAGATCCAGGTTCGTTTCAACACAGTACACACAATCTGTGATTTGATCCCATCTGTAAAAGATGTGATTCCTGATATGCAATACCCGGGTGTCTACAAACTGAGTTGTGGCTGCGGCAGCAGTTACATTGGGGAAACAAAACGACATGTCTCGGACTGCGTTCGTGAACACAAGGCAGATCTGAAACACGGCAGGACCAATACATCGGCCGTTGCTGATCATTGTTTTAACGCAGTGGGCTCACACGACTTTTCCAAGACGAAGGTACTCTGCAAACCCACCGACTATTATCAGAGATTTGTTCATGAAGCCATCCATATATACATATACAGACACAACTGCAACCGAGAAGATGGGTACAAACTGAGCAATCATTGGAAGGACGTTATTAATCAAGTAAAGTCTTAACTGACTGTGATGTTTCCCTCCTACCTGCCTATGTCAGCTGTTATTTCCGACTCCTTGTGTCTCTCTCTCTCTCTGTGCCTCTCTCGGATCTCTCCCCCGTGACTCAAGTGCTGCTGCGGGGTCCCACTTTCTGCCCCGCCCCCTCCCCCTTCTCTCTCCCCCCTATTGCCGAGGCCTGTATAACCTCGTGCCACGGCAGCTCTCTCGCCTACTTCAGCGGTTTTTTCTTGCTGTAGTTGTCCCACGATTGCTTGTGTTGCGATCGAAACGTCGTAATCTATTATTTTTCTACCTACGTTACTTTACCGAAAAAACCAAAGAGTATTTAATAAAGTGTCATGCAAAAAAGAAAATTATCACAATTATAACATGACGAACAGCAGTGCTGGGCGATTCTCACGACTTCTAGCATGCAATCACGGCTCATGATTTGTGGTGAGACTGGCGTTATCTTGCAGGAGGCCTTCTACAATATGGTGCAATGTATGTATGTGAAGTATAGTAAACTATGGCGGGAAACCACTTGACGGGTAGCACACTTTATTCACACTTGGGTTGTCACAATAACACGTGTTGTCACTACAGCTCACGCTACACGTTCCACCTGACACGGGTGGTAACTACTGCTCACGCTACACGTTCCACCCGGCTACACACACACGGGCATTCCAGCCCCGTAGCATCCGGGGGAACCTCTAGACCCACCCCAGCGTGGGTACGGATCACGACCACTGGGTCCCGTGGCCCGGTCCTCACACGGACGTCCGGCCCCCCCGGGTCCCAAGGTCCCGCCTCTGAGCCACACAGGGCCCCGGTCCCCACAAGGACAGCGGGACTAGGTGTCTCAGGGCCCTATCTCTTCCTCCTCCGTCTTCCGTCTTCACTGGTCACCAACTTCTCCTCGAGCGCCCGCGCGCACCGCCTTATATAGCCCTCCGCTCCAAGGAGACGGAGCCTATGCGGACCACGATGCGAGCACCCACCCTAACCGACCAATCCTCACGCGCTGTCACACGATCCCTTCTTGTGCCAGCGCACATAACCAATCCCCACGCGCTGCCACACGATCCATCACTGTAATTGCGCGTCACCAACACACAGCCAATCACCATCACATAACCCATGACCCCTCGCTGACCTACGATCCCTCACCGTCAGCGCGCGTCACCAACACACAGCCAATCACCACGCGCTACCCCACGATCCTTACTACCAGCGCGTATCACCACTACATATGTATATGCAACCATGATAATCCTGTGGACGCTGGTTGGTGCAACGGGCCCTCTGTATTAATGATGAATCGCGATTCAATTCTGCGCATAAAATACGATTCTGAATGACATCAAAATCATGTAATCGTGGAGTGGTTGGGCTGCACAGAGTCCTGCTTGGGGGGTCCTGAAAGAAGGGAAAGTTAGGGAGGCCTGGCCCAATGGCGATTCTGGTTTGTACTGACTTGCTGCAGGTATCGACTCTGATCCAGCCGACCAGAGTGTTAAGTTGTTGCACAGTGCATGCACTGCATTATTGCTGAACAAAAAATACTGCATGATCTGGAGAGCTTTGATTACAATTCCACTGGACATATTTTGACTGTACTCATGTGGGAGATAGCCTCGGCTTGGGGAGGCCTTCATTCAGCAATAAATTGTTCATGGTAAATGATGATGATGATTATAATGGTACATGTAGCTGCTTCGCACAGCCCGGCCTCCCACTGAGCCCAACGGGGGCTCCACAACTTCTCCTTGGTCCAATGTTTGGACAACCAGGACCAAAAGTAGTATCACTCAACTTACCGGGACCACCGGGTCTACCACTCGGATGACACAGGAACTACCACCAAGACTACCAGACGACTGATCAGACCAAAGAGACTACCGCTGGGCCAACCGGGACTGCTACTCAAATCGCTGGCACCACCAGAACCACAAGAACAAGCACTGAGACCACCAGGAGCATAGGATTCCCACTCAGACCACGAGGGATACCAAATGATTGCATTATCACTCCATCGTGTACACGTTAATCAGATCCTCATCCATGGGTGCATGTGTAGGGGTGTCAGGGGAAGGATTCCCACCAATAGGAGGGTTAGTGGGAGGGGTGATCGAGGAGATATAAGGGGAGAACGGGCGGGAAGAGGGGGCCTTTGGCGGGAACGAGATTCGGACGGCTGGGGACAGGTGTGGATGGGAGACAAGGATTAAAAGACGAAACCCCTGCAATCTTGTGTCGGCTCTCCTTTACATCTGGTGGCAGCGGTGGGATCTACAATGGCTACAAAGAAGAATCCCCACGGAAAAGAGTCAAGAGAAGAGGAAGCAGGGGCCGGGGATCCTTCCCATCCTGGGCAACAAGGGGGCCTGCTATCAGAAGCAACAGCAGGGGGCCTGGATCGCCTGGAGGACCCCATGGAGGACCGCATGGCCCGCGTGGAGAGGGCACTCCAGGAGCTACTGCAGAGGCTCCCTATGGGGGGCCCGCCAGCACCGGGACCCCCACCCCCACGCGTACTACGGGAGGAGAGGCCACGAGACCCGGAGGCCGACCAGCCGGCCGTGCAGGAGCCACAACCAACCTCGTCACGCCGGCCGCCGCCGCTCCTGCCAAAACCCCCAGGGCTAAACACCCAACACGAAGAGCAGGTGGCAGGACGGCCGCGTCGGCTGGGGCCCGTCGACAAGTTCGTGGCCGAGGAAGAAGATTGGGAGGGGTTTGTCCGCCGATTCGAGGCTGCCTTCCACGCTCTCGAGTGGACAGACGAAGAGGCACTACGAGCGCTGCCATCCGTTTTGGGCGAAGAGGCACTCTCCTCTTACACCTCCCTTCCCTCGCACAGCAAGACCACGCTACAGGCGGCCTACGAGGCTTTGGGGGAGATCTATTGCCCGGCGGAAGGAGCCTTTAAACGGTTCCAGGACCGCCAGCGAGGGGCTAGAGAATCCCCTTTAGCCTACAGGGGTGCGCTGCTCATGTTGGCGAGGAGGGCTTTCCCTCGCCTGGCAGAAGAAGCGCTCGAGGACCTCGTGGTCGAGCACCTCATCGCCTACGTAATGCCCGTGGTGACGCCGGAGGAACGCACCTCACTGTGGGCTGCCCGGACCATCCAAGCCCACGAGCAGGTCATGGGCCGGGCGCCACCCGTGGGCCGGGTGGCTGGTGCGGAGGGGGGGAACAGCCGAGCCGTTGCCGCGGCGCTACTGGGTCAAGCGACACCAACCGCCGAACCTGCACCGTCGCCACAGGCTGCCTGTGGGGCAGCTGGGAACGGACCCCCGACGTCTGAGCCGGAGCCATCGCTGCAGGAGGTGTACACGGCGATCCAGGGACTGGCAGAGCAGAGGGACCAGGGGCGCGACCAGCCGCCGCGTCGCTGGCAGCCGCCTCTACAACATCGCGCCGAGCCCCCCCGACGGAACGCCCCGTGGGTCTGCCACCGTTGTGGTCGAGAGGGGCATGTGGCGAGGGGGTGTCGCACGGAGCCGGAGGCCGCCAACGTCACCTGGAACCCGCCGGGGGTGAACGCCGACAGTATCTAGGCGAGTGACGCCGTCCCGCCCGGCCTCTCGGTCGGGCCGAGCAATTACAATTCCGACGCCGCGAACTCACCGGGAGTCTCCTCGGGGTGGGCGCCGTCGGTGTCGTTCCCCAGTCCCCACTGTCCTGGTCAGGGGAAGGGGATCGCGCCGGGGATAGCGCCGGGGCCGGTGATCGCGTTGCGACCAGAAGTGGCGTCGCGACCAGAAGTGGCGTCGCGAACGGACGTGATGTTGCATCCGGAAGTGACGTCGCGGCCGAAAGTGGTGTCGCCGATCGCGCCGGGAATTGCGCCGGGGCCGGGGACCGCGTCGGGGATAGCGCCGAGGCCGGGGACCGCGTCGGGGATCGCGCCGAGGCCGGGGACCGCGCCGGGAATTGCTGCGAGGCCGGGAGGGACGTCGCGGGCGGATGTGACGTCGCGAGCGGAAGTGAGGTTGCGGGCGGAAGTGACGTCGCGGGCGGGAGTGACGTCGCGGCCGGATGTGACGTCGTGGCCGGGCGTGCCGTCGCGGGCGGGCGTGGTTTCGCGGGCGAGCAACGGCCCGTGGGCTGAGGCGGCACACAAATTGACATTGTGCCCTGGAGCAGTTCCACGGCCCGCCTCACCACCGCTTTGCGGCGGAGCGAGACGGAACCAGGGGGACCACGCCCCCGTGACAAAGGAAGGGGAGGGGAGAAGGGAGGGGAGAAGGGAGGTGCCCACCCGGGAGGGGCCCACCCCCCAGTCCCCACCGCCCCCTACAATGGGGGGGGCCCCCCCACACCACAAGGGGGGCCCATCCTACGTCACCAAGGGGGGCAATTTGCACCACATAGAGAGCCCAGCCCGCAACCCAGGGGGAAGCCCACACTATGTAACAAGGGCGCGTTCACCCTGCTGCGACGCACTCCAAGGGGAGGAACCCCATCTTCGGTCCATTCACATCCATCCCCCATCATCTCTACATGCACCACAGGATAACGAGACGCCGCCTGGTCAGTGGCCGGACTCAGCCACACAATGGAGGAAGCTGGCAAGGCGGGTGGTAGCGGCCACATCAGGAACCTCGGTCCTGGTCGGTGATATCGCGGGAGTGTCGGCACGTATCTTGGTGGATACGGGGGCATCAGCCACGATCATCTCGAGCACCATGCACGAGATGCTGCCGGATAAAATCCGACCTTTAGTCCCCGTCAAGACAACGTTTATTGCAGCAAATGGAGGCAGCATGGGCTTCCTGGGCCAGGTTGAAGCCCCGATACAGATTGGGCAGCTTTCGGTAGCAGGACCCATCCTTGTCTCCGCAACGTTGCCCGTACCCTGCCTGTTGGGGACGGATTTTCTGAGGCGGATGCCAATGAAAATCGATCTGGCCAATGGGCGGGTGGAAGTCCAGGGAACGCATCTCCATTTCCTAAAGGCGGAGGGGGCCAGCCGGGGTGTACCTTACGTGCAGGCTCTGGTCAGTAAATCTGTCTCCATCCCCCCGGCAGCCCAGATGCTAATTCCGCTGCGATATCGGTCCCCCCTCGTGACAGCCCGACCGGACTCACCCATCCTGGTGTCTCTGGCGTCAGCTGCCATGGATCGCCATGCGCTGGTGGGAGCCGAAACTATTGTACAGAGGAACCAGCATCTGTTCATTCAGGTGCTGAACACCTCCGATAGAACAGCAACGGTGCAGGAGGGAACAGTTCTGGCCCACGTTAGTCCCTTGTCACTAGGAGCCCCAGGGACAGAGCCCGAGCTTGTAGGCAGCATCAGCCAGTCCGAGGACAGAGGGGCCGAATTGTGGATGGACCAGCTGGCGGGGCCTGAGCCAGGATTGCCGCCCGACCAGAAACACCAGCTGTACTCGTTATTGCATGAGTTCTCGGACGTGTTCAGCCGGGGACCGTTCGACCTAGGGCGCACAAATCTGTCGCAACACCACATCAACACGGGAGATGCCGCACCCCTGCACCAAAACACATATAGAATGAGCCCAATGGAAAAAGGGCACATTCAACAAGCGGTGCAGGAGATGCTGCGGGCCGACATAATTTCTCCATCCTCGAGTCCCTGGGGGGCACCGGTGGTCTTAGTCAAGAAGTCAGACGGGTCACTGAGATTCTGTGTGGACTTCCGACGCCTCAATGCCGTCACGCTGGCCGACGCATATCCCCTACCACGTATCGACGACTCATTGGATGCACTGGCGGGAGCAAAATTTTTCAGTACGCTGGATTTATTGTCCGGGTTCTGGCAGGTCCCACTAGACGCGGACTCCCGGCCTAAAACAGCGTTCCGGACACCACAGGGCCTGTTCGAGTTCAACTGCCTGCCTATGGGCCTCCAGACTGCGCCGGCGACGTTCCAACGCATAATGGAGTTGGCCTTAGCAGGCCTCCAATGGGAAACGTGCCTCATCTACCTGGATGACGTCATTGTTTTCAGCTGATCATTCGAGGAACACATTGACCGATTACGTCAGGTATTCCTGCGGTTCCGGAACGCGAACTTGAAGCTCAAGCCGTCGAAGTGCCACCTTATGCAGTCGTCGGTACGCTACTTGGGCCACGTCGTCAGTGAGTCTGGAGTGGCTATAGACCCGGAAAAGATGGCCTGCGTGAGGGCCTGGGCTGTTCCCACAACGGTTCCAGAGGTACGCCGGTTTGTGGGTTTCGTTTCTTACTACCGCCGGTTTGTACTCAACTTCGCAACCATTGCCAAGCCCTTGCACGTGTTGACGGCGAAGAACCAGAGGTTTTATTGGGGCCCTCTGGAGGAAGAGGCATTCCAGCAGCTGCGCTCACGTCTGACAGATGCACCACCATTGGCCTTTCCGGATTTTGGCCTCCCCTTTATCCTGGACACGGACGCCAGCGATGTGGGCATCGGCAGTGTTTTGTCGCAAGTCCAGCAGGGTCGGGAGGTGGTTATCGCCTACGGTAGTCGCGTGCTTTCATCAGCGGAGCAGCACTACTGCGTCACACATAGGGAACTCCTGGCAGTCGTTCACTTCGTGCAGCAATTCTGACCCTACCTGTATGGTCGCAAATTTACGGTCCGCACTGACCACGCGGCCTTGTAGTATTCGCTCCGCATCGACCAGCCTTCGGGCCAGCTGGCCAGATAGATAGAGCACCTGCCGGAGTACAGGTACCAAGTAGTGCATCGCAAAGGGACCAGACATGCCAACGCAGACGCATTGTCCCGACTGGCGCCCCAGGGCCCTTGTGCATGCACCACAGGCGGGGCACGCTGCAAGGAGGCGAGGCCGGAGGGGACGGTCATCGCTCCTGTACGCACGGCGGAGGGCGCACAGGGTGAGGTCCAGCTGACCGACCACGACCTGGGGCTGACCTTGGACGATTGGAGACGGCTACAGCTGGAGGAAGCCCCACTGCAAACGCTACTCGCCTCAGCAGAGGCAGGGGGGGAGGAGTACATCGTATGGGAGGACCTCCTCATGCGATGAGACCCGACAGGGCGCCGGCAATGCCTGGTAGTTCCGGAGTCGCTGCGTCAACAATTGGTTATGGACGTACACGGCCGCCAGCTGCTGCACCTGGTGGGGCGGAAGACACTGTACACATTACAGGGTCGGTACTTTTGGCCAGGTATGACCGCTGACGTGCATCGATGGGTCGCTACCTGCGTCGAATGTGCTCGGCGAAAGCCGCCACCCCGGGTAAGCCAGGCGCCTCTACAGCCCATCACGGTGACCAGGGTCAACGAATTGGTTGCGTTGGACATCCTGGGACCACTGCCGGTCACGCCACGGGGAAATAAATACCTGTTGGTCGGAGTCGAGTACTGCACGAGGTGGCCGATGGCGTGGGCCCTCCCGGACCAAACGGCACAGACCATCGCCGATGCCTTCGTGGGAGGCTATGTCCTTGATAAGGTGGCACCGGAGCGGTTGCTCATGGATCAGGACAGGAATTTCTCCTCACAGCTATTAAAGGACATCTCCGTATCATCCCAAGATCGATGGGATGGTAGAGCGGCTTAATCGCACCATAGCGGCCATGCTGTCCCAAGTGGTGGACGAAAACCATTCCGACTGGGACCTCCACATTCCATCGGTCTTAGCGGCGTACAGGGTGGCCCCGCACGCGGCGACGGGGTTCTCGCCGTTTTTCCTGATGTACGGACGGGATCCCGTTCCGCCTATTGAGGTGCAGCTGACGGACATTCCCGCAAAAGCTGACGCATGACCGAAGGCACTAAAGACCTCCCTCATTTATTTGAGAGAGGCCCGCCAAGCAGCCGAGGCCGCATCGGCCACGAGCCAAGAGAGTAATGTATGGATACGGGAGAGGACAGTGACAGCCAAGCCCTTTAAAGTCGGGGACCAGGCATGGCTACACTGTCCTCAGGTGCCTGTTGGCCTCTCACCAAAGCTGCACCGACCCTGGAAAGGGCCGGTCGAGGTCATTAAAGCACTCCGACCGCAGTGCGTCCAGGTCCAACTGGGTAAGCGACGATGGTTTGTACACCCCACCCTGCCTTAAGCCATACATCTCTCCACCGTCATCTTCACCAACATCACCACCAACATCACGGCCAACATCATCATCATCATCCCTACCCAGGCCAAGGTCGCCGACCACCACGCGCCGACCGGCAGGGGGTTCGGTGCCCTGTGTTCCCTTGTCACCTACAGCACCCCATGTAAGGCCTGACGGAGCGGCGGCACGAGCGGGGGCCGGAGAGACAGCGGCGCCAGGCAAGGCGACACCGGCACCACCGAACCAGGGACCGCGACGAGAGGGCCTTCGAAGGAGGGGGCCGCCACGGTCATCTGCTGCCTGTGGATGTCCGGGCTGTTATGGGACGCTGGCTGGAGACCTGGGCAGGCCGCACAATTGATTTTGTTGTGTTATATTGCATTGTATGGTTGTGGGGGGGTTAAGGGCTGTCGTCACTGTCAGTGGTGGGAGGCATGGGGAGACTTAAATGGTCCATGGGGGAGGCAGAACCGAGGACGGTAATTTTTTCTCCATCGTGTACACGTAAATCAGATCCTCATCCATAGGTGCATGCACACACAAATGCTCATGCTTGTGCATGATATGTCTATATTTTAACATAATAATTACCCAAAAAATTGTAATTCATATAGTAATGGTCCATAGGGGATTCGTCAGAATCGAATTTGTCTAATTCAGTAATCATAGCTTGAGCAAACAGGTTTAAATAGTAATGCATGACAATCAACCCCTTGCTGTAACCAGATTACTTAGTCAAGTACCTGAAAAAATATTATTCCTCTATTAAAAGTGTATTCAGATTACTGTTACTTGGTATATACAAATTATGATTATTGTGCTTTATTTTTTTGGCCATTGAAAGTGTTTTTCAAAAACAATAGGGGGCATGGTTTGATCAACAGAGTAAGGGCAGCAGCAGCCACCATATATGGGTCTGATTGTAGAAGCCAACAGCAAGGTTTTTGGCTATGTCAGTCTAACATACGCGTGGCACTTGACCGTTCATCTTGCAAAGCTTGAGTCCACCAAGGTGTTCGACACTTTGGGTCACAAAGACGCCATCACCAAACTGACAAACGGGTACGAAGGAAAGACTGCACCCAGGCCAGACAGGACACTAAAAACCTTCCAAACTATCAATACCGACAACACATTGCTGCCACTGTAACAAGATGTGTGGTTCCAGTATTGGCCTCATCAGCCAACTGCGTACCCACAAACCCTGACCATCATTGCTGTCCATGGACGATCATCATACTCGACTTCGAGGGATCCCGCCTGATGATGATGTGTTGATGTAATTTAAAAACAGTTAACAATGTAGCTGCATTGGCGAGTGAGGTTTGGCATTTTTCCCATAAACGCACGTGCCTAGCATCACTGCTGAACATCCCAGCTCTGAAATAATAACATTATCTACGTTAAATTAACATGACGTGTTATTTAGAAGAAATACAACGTACAATAGCTTAAATGTAATAATGAATTCCAGATGTGGGATTAGATTTCTTCTAAAGCCATGTTAAATCGGTCATCCGAGACAGAGGTTCCATTTGAAAGTGACCCTCTCAACACTTGGTTAGTTTTGCAGCACTGGGTATCGAGCATTGACGCTGACAGTGAAGCTCCACGGAGGCGTTAGAAGGGAAAATGTCAATGCTTGGTCACCAAAGCAGTTGCATTAGGGCATGGATTTTGCAATGTCAAAATGCCCCGTTTATTGCCAGGGTGGCTGGCTAATAGCAATTTCCTTTCCTCCTCGCAGTGGTGATGCTGCTTTATTGCCCGGCACAGGGATTATCGCTCGAGCGGGCATCGCCGTCGACAGCGGTAGGAGTGGAATTACTCAGCTGACGTTTTTGTTATTTCGGGATTGCTGAGATGAACAAACGGCCACACATAACTGACTGATAGTGATCAAGGGGCCTCATACAGGAGTTGGGTGGAGTCAAACACAGTCCCTTGCAAATCAGCATGAAAATAGAGGACGCTTTTTGTAGATGTTTCCATGATGACATGCAGCATCATTTAGTTCTACCTTGCCACAAATGTAAAGGTGAAGATAAGTAATGTTCTGAGCCTAGGCATGGTTACGACCTTGTCTATTATAAGCAATGTAAATAATACATGATAAATGTGTATCCATGCTCATATCTGTGGAATGTCCACATTCCTATGGAGGGAATTGGGGTGGAGTGGTGACGCAGTGGCGGGCGCATTGCACTCTGAACCTGGCGATTTGAGTTGTATTCCAGACCACAGCTAACATCAGTGGTGAGTGACACCTGTGGTGAAGTATGGTAAAAAAAGAAACCTTATGACCACTGCATCGTTGGCAAATTATATATGAACAAGTCCTGCCCCCCCACACACCCCTTCCCTAACGTGTACTGACCACAGGACGACAGTCAAACAACCCCCATGACCTATATCGACCACGGACAAATTATGGTATCTGGACTATTTACCTTACAGGCGATCTCACCAAGCGTCACTCAAATGTTTATTGCGATGCACATGTCATTTTGCTGATCACAAACGAATTACCTTTCAGACGGAACCCTTCGCCCATTGCCAATTATATCAGCCAAGGCATCTTTGTAAAAAAAAAATCTGCATCTAAAAAATTCTAATTTACAGTACTTATACCACAGGATGAAGGCCTCCCCACGTCGTGCTGGTCGTGTAAGTTGTTGGGAAATTCTTCACCGCATTGGTCAGTGTGTTTAGATGGACTGGTTCATGGTGGCAAGATGTAAACTGCCTCGCCTGGTATATAGGAGCTCTTGAGTTCGATCCCGACCCTGACGATGTCTGTAGATTTGTAGTTTGCATGTTCTTCCTGTGGTCATTTGGATTTTTGTCGAGGTCCTCTGGTTTTCCCTCCACATTTATAAACATGATAAGCCACTTGGCTGAGCTATCATTTGTGTTCAGATCGCTTCTGAAAAAGAGCTAAATAGCTAAGTGGGCCTTACCTGGTAAAATTTAATTTAGTTTAGTTTAAATTTCGATTTAAAGATGTCGTGACTGCAGGGATTCATCTTCTTGGTTCTTTTGTAAAGTCACGTAGAATGGAAATAATAAAATAATAAAAATAAAACATAATAAAATAATTCTCACGACGTTTCGGCCACAACGCAAGCAGCCGTCCTCAGGTGTAGAACAGGTCTGTCGAGAAGACAGAGTCTGAATGTCGTGAGAATTATTTTATTATGTTTTATTTTAATTATTTTATTATTTCCATTCTACATGACTTCACCGAAAGAACCAAGAAGATAGTTTAGTCTAGTATATCACTCACTGCTGACGGATTGTCGTGGCTGGGAATCGAACTCATAGAGCAGTGCGCTCACCTCTCTGACATGTTTCCATCCCATCTAAGTGTTTTTACACGTCGTATTGTACAATAATACTCAAGGTTTCTTTGATTAACGAGAACCCCTCAGAGTGAACTCGGAGAATAGTTCCCATCTGCAATGTTTTACCCTCGCACATTTTGTCTGCTCAGCCTCAATATCCTGCGGCTTTTGTTCGACCAGGCAATAGCTTGGCATTTGGAATTCATCGCCATCAGTGTTAATGAGCTTCCAGGCAATGGGGAGCCCCTGTGAGGGAATAAATAGCCCATCTTTGCCCCAACACTGCTGCATCAAACATAACGCCCTCTCCTCCTTTCCTAATCGTCGCTTGCGTTTCCTTGTACTTTTACTTTCCTTATAAAACAAAACATTACGTAGGAAAAAGACCCGTGCATAGTGTCCCAAATACGCTTGAATGAACAACAATCAAATCGTAAGAGGACTGCCGGTTGCCTTCTGGAGCCAATACCACTGACAGTGAGCCAACACAACTGAGATCCTCATTTAAAATCATGGATCCAGCTGTGCCTATGATGAAGGTTTGTTTTCATCACAAATGCGCATAATTACTATTTGGCTATTGCCTTATTTTTTAGAGTGAGACAAAAACGTTTACTTTTATTACCTTTATATGCAGGGCCAAATAAAAATCACCATCTGGTGTTGAATAAGAAGCACAATTCATAATAAACAGCTCATTTTCTGTAGGCCAATCTCCTGCATGATGATGTGATGTTATTGGAAATTGGAAATATGCTTGTTTCATGACATGGTGCCAATAGCACAACTGAAATGAATGTTAACATTTCAATTTACTACAAGTCTGTACTGTACTACATTTTGTTCAGCTCTTTGTTGATCAAATGCTGAATGAAGGCCTCTCAATGCTGTGTCGGTCATGGCAGTTGTTCGAGCATACTTCACCAGTCTGATCAATGCGGGTTAATGAAGGGTGGTGCCCTGCAGGTCTAGTTCAGCTTTGACTCGCGACTGATACTGACTGTGGTCAGGTGTCGAACTCAAGATACTATTTTCATAGCGCTGTGGGGAAATCACTGCACTACCGCTCCCCCCCCCCCCCCCATTTGCTATGCAATTAACTCTCGTGTTGTGGATAAACCATGCATGCTACTCCTCACTCTTTGAGAGTCGATGACTCAGTGTCAACGTGACCACAAAAGTCTATAAGTAAACCGATTACTTTAAGTCGTGATTAAAACCAGTGAAACATTATGCATCTTCACCCATATTCTACGTAGAGAAATACATTTCTAAGACAAATTTACATATGTTTTGCATTGTCCAAATTTACGATATTCCAGGCCACCCCTCCAGATACATTAATCATGACTACAGTCAATCATACGTTGACTGAATATATACATGTCAAACATATCCATGTTTCCAGAGTGTGTGTCACCTCAATGTTTTTTCCTGATGACTTGTAGTGTCCCTTCAACTTCCGTTGAATGGCAAGCAGAACACGGTGTTCTTAGGTGATGCAACAGTGACTAATACCAGCAAGCCCTCATCTCAAAACCACAGGATCCGTGCAGTTTTGAAATATCTTAACTACAGCTCAGCTGTGACCCTTCTGGATACACTTCCAGTTTGGCAAATTGGCACATGCATGAAGTGACATGTGGTTTGCATCACCAGTAAAAATGCGCAACTTACAATTGGAAGGTTAAAATCAGAGTTGGGAGACCACTCAGTCTATTAGCCCTTCTGGGAGTGATACGAAGTGAGCCTCGTTTGAGAATTCAACATTGGTCATCCTACAGAGAGACTGACCCCTGCCACAAATATATGGAGTTAGCAAGGCTGGCTCAGAGCCAACAACGGATGAGTGTTACAGACATTTTTCTCTTTGGTTCTTTCGGTGAAGTCACGTAGAAAGAAAAATAAATTAAATAATAGCATACGACGTTTCGATTGTAACACAAGCAATCATCATCAGGTACGAATGAAAGAGAAAACAAACCTAGGAAACTTACAAATATAATGCAATACAACACAGAGAGTCGGCTAACATAACAGTCAACACCCTGCCTGGTTGATTACGTTCTTCCAAAGATTGCTAAATTTGAGAGAGAGACAAAACACAGACACGGAGAGACATTGACAGACATACAAGCAGAGAGAGATAACACAGAGACACACAGAGAGAGACACACACATAGGCACACAGAGAAACAACGCCTCTGTGTCGAGGCCTTAAATAGAGAGAGAGGGGGGCAGAGAGAGGTGGGGGGGGGTAGAGAAATTAGCATGTCAATGAGAGATTTGGAGCTTTCGTGACTGCATGAAATACTAGAGCGACAACACAAGAGAGAGAGAAAACACACTTAATCAACCAAACTTAGTAAAATTTGGAAATGTAATGCAATGCAACACAGAGAGTCGGTCAACATACAATTAACGCATAGCCTGGTTGATTACGTTCTTCCAAAGATGGCTAAATTAGAAGTTAAGTGTGAAATTTTGAGAGAGAGACAAGACACAGACACGGAGACACTAAGACAGACACACAAACAGAGAGAGAGACAACACAGACACACACAGAGAGAGAAAACAAACTGCAGGAAATACTAGAGAGACAACACAGAGACACACAGAGAGAAAGAAAACACACTCTCTCTCTCTCTCTGCCCCCCTCTCTTTTTATTTAAGGCCTCGACACAGAGGCGTTGTTTCTTTGTGTGGCTATGTGTGTGTCTCTCTCTGTGTGTCTCTGTGTTATCTCTCTCTGCTTATGTGTCTGTCTATGTGTCTCCGTGTCTGTGTTTTGTCTCTCTTAAATTTAGCAATCTTTGGAAGAACGTAATCAACCAGGTAGGATGTTGACTGTTATGTTAGCCGACTCTCTGTGTTGTATTTCATTATATTTATAAGTTTACTAGGTTTGTTTTCTCTTTCATTCGTACCTGATGATTGCTTGTGTTGCAATCGAAACGACGTATGCTATTATTTAATTTATTTTTCTTTCTACGTGACTTTACCGAAAGAACCAAAGAGTAATTCCTGCAGTCACGAAAGCTCCAAATCAAGTTTAGACTTGATTTGGAGCTGTCAAAGCTGGGATATTGAAGAGATTTTAAGACACTTTTATATTCTGGTGTAAATTGTCTGAAAAAAGTAGGCACCAAAGTATAGCTTCCCACTGAATTGGGTTTTATTTCAACTTTTGTTTCAAATATATCTGCTTTATCTGAATCATACAGTCGATATCACTCATTAAAAAAACATGTATTAATCACACCATTTCAATTGTCTTATCAGATTCATGCCATGAGGTGCAGTAATGTCCTTCTAAAACTCCTTCGATTATCAGAACATCATATCTTGTTAAACGGAGCCTACACGGAGTGAGGAGTTGTGGAACTTGGTTGCATGCAACTGAATGGCATATGTGGACGTCTGCCTCCAGTTGCGGTTGTTTACAGCATAAACAGACTCTACTTTCAAGCGATATTTCTAGTGACATTTCAAATTATTTTCCAACTGTGATCTGTTGATTAATTTCCAGCATTTACGTGGCTTTGCTTCAATATCACATTTAAAACAATGACAGATGAAACAACTATAACTGCCAGTTCTTCATCAGTAATTAATGAAGCCATTGTTTATAATACCTGACATCACCAAAAGAATAAGCCAAGTGGAATTACCAAAATCAATGACATAAACTTCTAAATGTTTGGAAACTTGTTGCACAACCACTCGCTAAGATGTGGACAAAGCAGTTGCAGTCGATGATTAATTTGCCTGATTTCATGAGCGATTTGGTTGAGCAACTGATTTCTCGAGTGTGGAATGGGCTTTCGGGAATGGTCACAAAACTACTTCTGAAGCTGGAGATTTCTGAAAGTTACAAATCAATGCATCATTATGATCAAACAAGTGTTGGATGGCATTGATCGCCATTCATAACCTTAATTCAGTGGTGGGAACTCCACGTAACAATGGCAGGGCCCAGAGTCTCCATTAGATAGCCACTGTTGACTTTCTACAAAGTAGTACCAAATTTTATCAGCCCAGATGAATGATCGGCTGAGTTGACCCCTGATAGGGCCACTTGGATGAAGGAGGCAAGAGAGGAGATTTGCCCTGGGCATCACACAAAAACAAAGGGCCCCGCACCAGGCCTGAATTTTTGTTACTTATGAATAAGGCCTCCAGCCCTGAGCCTCCAGTGACCTCTGGGATGCCCTGCCTGGGCAGAGTTTCTAACTTGCAAGCGTCCAATTGTTAGTCAAGCGCTCTGCCACAGTGCAGTACTGTAGAGTGTGTGAGCATATTTCACTAGTCGCTTTTGCAAAACAGATAATGGATGTTGCCGGGGCACTCACATGGTTAAATCAAGAACATCAATCAGGATACATCCATACTGCACTGTTTTTGATGGCATCCCAATATAAATTATGGATGAATGTTATAGAGAGGCATTGCTGTCCCATATATCTATTTGCCATAAGATTTACTGTATAGCACAGAACTATATATATATCTGAGGCAACAGCATTGAAACTCTGTGTTCATATTTTAAAATGTCAAGTCAAGTTTAAATTATTTAAAGTAGTTAACGATTTAGCAGGGTTTAACAAAGACCATTGTCTCCGAATTACAGAGACGTTAGAGATTCCGTGACATTAATAAAAAAAACAGTAGGGAATTTATATTCTTGGGTCTTTCGGTAAAGTCACGTAGATAGGTTCAAAGAAAATAACAAAAAACGATGACGTTTCGATCGCAATACAAGCGGTCGTCTTCAGGAAAAGGGGGGTTAGCTTCCCAGGCAAACTGTGTATAAGGGTTCTAAATGGGCGTAGCCCAAATGTCAGCAGCCAATGAAAATGTAAGTGGTGGACAGCCAACCCGACGGTGGTTGGTTTTCCACCAATCAAAGGGCTGCCAGGTGAAAATTAGCATGTTCAAGAGAGATTAGCATGTTAATGGGAGATCGCAGAGCTGCAACCAAGGGGTCGGCGCGCGAAGTGACTGTGAAAGCGCAAGTTTGAAATGGGTGTAAAGCACAACTAACATCGGAAGGTGATAGGATGGGAACATTATAGCCAATTATGACTTAAAATGGTTGATAACGTCTTTCCAATGATTGCTCAGTTTGTACCCATCTTCTCGGTTGAAATTGTGTCTGTGTCTATATATATGGATGACTTCATGAACAAATCTTTGTTGATAGCCAGTGGGCTTGCAAAGTACCTTCGTCTTAGAGAAATCTATTTCGTGTGAGCCCACCGCATTAAAACAATGATCAGCCACGGCTGAGGTATTGGTCCTACCGTGTTTCAGATCTGCCTTATGTTCACGAACACGGTCCGAGACATGTCGCTTAGTTTCCCCAATGTAACTACTACCACAGACACAGCTTAGTTTGTAGACACTCACAATCTTCTCACAGTGAATTGAACGTGTTGTCCAGTGCCACCTAGCTGGACATGACACCAACGTATAGGTGTGTTCATCACCTAAAATGCAATCAGTGACAATAAATATAGCGCTACAATACAACTTTAAATGCACAGCAACAAATGCCATGTCATTTCACGACCACCGTATTTTCCTATTCTTTTTATTTCACTGGTGCATTCCATTTCTTGTGAGAATAGCATGGCAGTGTTGTTCGAGTTACTTTTGAGAAGTAATCGGTATGAGTACTGAACACATGAGGGTTTCAGAAGTAACAAAGTAATCCCTTATCTTATATTTTCAAGTTAAAGCAATCTGATAATAGTACTTTATAACTTTTTTATCAATACAGCACTGGAATAAGTGTAACGTATGCCGTCTTATTTTTGGAAATAACAGCATTGACTAGACTATGATTATAAACTTTGAAGCATGATCTACTTCATATGCATTGGATTCTGTTGTCCTCTCAATCACCCGAGCTGCTCATTTCCAATTTTGATTGTTCATGGAATAATTTAAAAAGGAAAGGTAATCTTAAAGACAAATAATGGTAACCTGATTACAAATGGAAAACCGAGTAACAACTGGCATTTTGCTGATTAATGCATCACTTGAAATGCATTAATCCTCAACACTGACAGTTGTCGTGTACAATCGAAAATGAAGGCAGCATTTAAATGAACACATTTTCTACCAGTATGAGTGGTTGATGTGAAATGGCTGCAGTCATAAGGGTACACTTTATCCACAAAGATGAAAACAGCGGGTGGGAGAGAATTGGGAGTGGGTAGGTTATGGTCTGGCATTTTAGCTTTTCCTTTTAAAATGCTTAAAATGCTCAGTTCCAAGCAGGATCAATGCATGTTACTTAATGCTTTCATCTGTCGTTACTGGAAATCACGTGCTCACATCCCGCCAACACGCGTATTGATTGTGAAATGATGCAACGGTCAATTAACCTGTTCCAAGCTTGCAGCATGGCTCACTGGAGAAGATTGTGTTTTGTAGGTGACATAAAATGCGTCCATCATCGACGGCTGCATTTGCTGAAAATCTCTCTAAATTGTGGCACAAATTGAGCCAATAATATCTTCTACCACACTGATGATGGTAATGCTGCTATTTAAGCAATCTATAATGTTTTTAAAATATTGAAAGTCTTGTTTATTATGACAGCGATTATATATGCAACTCCAAGTGTTGTGTTAAATGGTTGCACATGACTGTACGTACACAGATTGTGATTGTATACTGCAAACTGAAATGAGCGAAGTGCTCTTTGGGTGAGACACCAAAGCATTCACTTTTAGATTATGAAAAAACATAAGGTAATCTTTGAGCAAAGTTTATTGACAAAACCAAGATGCGTCTGCCACAAGAAACTATACACATTTCGTCATAAGCACTCTGAAATGTCAGCTTGCTAAAAGCATGGCAGTAAAAAATACTTGATCGTTCCCTTTGGGCTTTGCCAGCACCACGTTTATATTCAGCCTGCTTTATCTTAGGACCGATGCTCTAAGCAGACGCCGGGTGCAACCGAGTTACAAGCCCGTGGCTGCGTTGCTTCTTGGGGCTTATGTTCACTGAGCGAGCGAGCTTGAGCTTTGGTGCCTTGTTGGTATCCAAAGTGCGCTTACCACCTAATCCGTATGGGATGGTGCACTGCAAGGGGAAGGGTCGTGGTTTCACGCTGCATGGTGTTGACAAGCGTCAACGGCATGTGCAAGGTCACTGCAGATATTGGGCGTGGACTTTACAGAGCCGTCGGTGATAAGAGGAATTCGCCGTACTGTGTGCCATGGGATTTATGTGCGTGGCACTGAAGATAGAAAGCTGGACTTGTGACTGGATAGTTGCGAGTTTAAATTTACATTTATTAGTATACTCAGTGCATTGTCTACAAAGTGGTAATCTGGTACTTGCTCTATCAACTAAGCAGGGATGATTGTCTGAGTTTGCAATTATTTTAAAACACATAACAGTGAATGGGATGAACATCCTTAGCAAAAACCCTTTAACAAAACATGCTTTGACTCCATGAGGCTTTCGTAAATAAAATATTACGATTACTGTATGTGTCATCTTCAAGTGGTGACTGAGCATTTGTCCAGCATTGTGTGTCTGTCAGTCTTTAATAAACCAAATATTTTTCTCACCGTAAAAGAAATCGGTCGTTTGTAACATGCAAATTAACTCTTGCATTGCACTGTTTCTATTCAATGTCATGTGCAGTCGATTACATCAATGAGCCACTCATGGTCGACAATTGCAACCATGGGGAGTACACATTATTCCATGGCCATTTTGAATGCAGTCAAGTTGCATTTTTACTGGCCTTAGGAATGCAATGTGAAAATGTGCAGGAATTGAACATTCGACTTAATTCATGTTAAAATGTTGACATATAATCTATCATTCATTCATTTATACATCTTTCACATTTTATTTAAATATTAGTATGAAGAGAAAGCTACAGTCAGTTCATAGGCCGAGGAAAAGAGGAAGGTCTTGAACCTGGACTTGAAGAGGGGGTGGGAGTCGACATCCTGCGTGACTTCGGGGGAAGAGTTCCAGACTACCAAGGAAGCACAGAAAAAAGATCGATCTATCACCGAGTAAAGGTTGACTGAGTGCTTCGAGCTGGAGTGGAGAATCTGTGGCTGGGAGAAGAGTGTGCCATGGAGGATCTTGAAGGCAGCGAGGGCAAGACTGAAATTGATCCGGGATTGGATTGGCAGCCACTGGAGGGATACATTTTTGTGCAGACGAAGGCACGAGGTTCTGCTAAGTTGCGATTAGTGGGAAGAGAATCAGAGCTTGGAATCAATGACAACTCCTATGTTGTACTTTTGCCAGTGTAATGTCAGGGTTTATGAGGTACACACTCACACAAAAATTTTGAATGAGTTTGGACTTGTTGCTTTTTAGGCGTCGATCAGTTGTGGCAATATTAAGCTGGAGAAAGATTAATTCGAAAACTAGATGAGACTACGTCAAGGTGGAATGTGGGAGTAACAATGAGGTTAGGTTCATAGAGTATATGACGATGTTGAGCTCAGTGTCATCAGCATAAAAATTATGGTCAACATTCAAGCTGCAGGCAATGTTGCCAAGAGGGAGAATATATATTGAGAAAGAGCAGGGGACCAAGGATGAATGTGGGCAACATAGTATAGGGGTTTCTGAGAGGAAGACATACCTCGTACGGAAATGTATAAGTAGAGGATTGAGTGGTCAAAACAGAACCAGGAGAGGAGTGTGCCGGAGATAGTGAAAGTTACGGTGGCGCTCAAAGACAATGGGGTGGTTTACGATGCCAAAAGCAGCAGCAAAATCTGGGAGAACACTCATCTTTCAAAAGTAAGGTTGACATCTCTGGTATTCTACAGTGGGTTATGTAGTCAATATAGCAGTAACTGTGCGGTCGTGACGTGTAACAGCAGATAGAATTCCACTCGGATCCACCCCCGTCTACGCATATCGCAAAGACCAATCATACCCTAGTGTCACTATAATGAGGAAATTGTGACAGCAAGCTTGAATCCTGGGATTTCACTCATTAATGTGTAGTTTTCGAAGTAACAACACTCTGTAGCATGCTCAACAGCCCAATGTATGGAACGTAGGTTACTGCAATGGCCCAGTTTTTGCCGCAAACACGCAAAGTGGAACGGCATGTCAACATTGAAAACGAGTCTACACTATGGGAACCTCATTTGCCAGTAAAAATATGATAATTGGTTCTTTACCCCTCTATCTGGCAACAAAACTGACACCTTTTTACAAGGAGTCATGTTTGCATAGACCGCAATACCTGCAGTCATAATACAAACAAAAGAACATAACTCTGAATATGTGCACTGTCCTTAAAGTTGATTGATCCACACCCGAGACAGCTTTAGAGCCTAGTCTCATATGGGTTGGACCAGATGACGCCAAAAGGCGCACAACTCAAAGACAATGCACCATCAGAGTATAAGAGCTCGGGGCAAGCATCTACACTATGGGAACCTCATTTGCCAGTAAAAATATGATAATTGGTTCTTTACCCTTCTATCTATATTTTTACTGGCAAATGAGGTTCCCATAGTGTAGATGCTTGCCCCGAGCTCTCATACTCTGATGGTGCATTGTCTTTGAGTTGTGCGCCTTTTGGCGTCATCTGGTCCAACCCATATGAGACTAGGCTCTAAAGCTGTCTCGGGTGTGGATCAATCAACTTTAAGGACAGTGCACATTATCAGAGTTATGTTCTTTTGTTTGTATTATGACTGCAGGTATTGCGGTCTATGCAAACATGACTCCTTGTAAAAAGGTGTCAGTTTTGTTGCCAGATAGAAGGGTAAAGAACCAATTATCATATTTTTACTGGCAAATGAGGTTCCCATAGTGTAGATGCTTGCCCCGAGCTCTCATACTCTGATGGTGCATTGTCTTTGAGTTGTGCGCCTTTTGGCGTCATCTAGTCCAACCCATATGAGACTAGGCTCTAAAGCTGTCTCGGGTGTGGATCAATCAACTTTAAGGACAGTGCACATTATCAGAGTTATGTTCTTTTGTTTGTATTATGACTGCAGGTATTGCGGTCTATGCAAACATGACTCCTTGTAAAAAAGTGTCAGTTTTGTTGCCAGATAGAAGGGTAAAGAACCAATTATCATATTTTTACTGGCAAATGAGGTTCCCATAGTGTAGATGCTTGCCCCGAGCTCTCATACTCTGATGGTGCATTGTCTTTGAGTTGTGCGCCTTTTGGCGTCATCTGGTCCAACCCATATGAGACTAGGCTCTAAAGCTGTCTCGGGTGTGGATCAATCAACTTTAAGGACAGTGCACATTATCAGAGTTATGTTCTTTTGTTTGTATTATGACTGCAGGTATTGCGGTCTATGCAAACATGACTCCTTGTAAAAAGGTGTCAGTTTTGTTGCCAGATAGAAGGGTAAAGAACCAATTATCATTGAAAACGAGGCCAAGTTAAGCACCAGAGGTGGCGTTAAGTTCAAGATCAGTGTTTTTTTTATTGTCTACGGGACTATTTTATATGGGTTAAGGTCAAGGCAAGTGTTATTGTCTATTTCGCAAGGTTATTAAGGGATAGCATTCTCATTATGTAACTGGCTAGCTTTGCTAGTTTCAGGGCTAGTTCCCGATTAGCTAAGCGTGCTTTGACCCTTATTGAAAAGCCCTTTATCTTAGAGTAGTGGTTTTTAACCTTGAATGCAGCCTCAATCGTAAAAAAAATTAGAATGTTAATAAATACATAGCTTTGATGAAACAAAGTAGTTGTACTCAGGTGCCCGTGCTTAATTTGTGCTTCGATGATTTACCTTCGAAGAAAATTCTGGCATATCTCGCACCCCCAGAAAGAGCATATCGCACCCCCAGGTTAAGAACCACTGTCTTAGAGGGAGGTGGTGGCGATGCAGTGAATAGTGACTGCTCTATGAACCCTGTGACCTGAGATTGATTCCCGGCCATTATTGACATCAGTGAGAGACGATATCTAAACCAGTCCCCTCCCACACACACCCCCACTCCTTCGCCAACCCACACTAGCCTGTGTGGTTAAGTACAGTCAAACAACTCCATGACGAGCATGCCATGGGATGGTCTTCATTTAGCAGTGGATTGGCAAAGGGCTATAGAAAACGACTTTTAAGTTTTGGAAGCCTTTTTACCTTCAGCATTTACAGTGCCTCCTTTGGCATTGGCTCAGGGCTGCCAGTTGAGATTTATGCTGCTCGTTTGAGCAAGGAAACACTTTGACTTGACTTCTGTTAACACCAGCCTACGTTACTGACGAAACAATCGACCGAACTTCCCTTTGATTCACGTCACGCACAAAGCAGCACAAATTTCGATGAGAATTGTCAGCTTTTATCATGATCATGGGAATATCTCCATTAAAGCACTTTCGGTCTGTCATTACACCATCCACCACTTTGCATGAGGCCCCTGAGCACGTTCCCTCCAAAGCATCTGATCTAATTCTATTTCAGGCAATGACATGAACATACTTTTTCAACGGTGGAATTCATGTGTAGTAAGTTCGAGGAGACGAGGTCGGAGTTGAGGCACACTCAGTTTATTAACTCAGTGACAGGCACACTAGTTGAAGGGGTAACGGCCCCTTCACCCGTACTATGGGAAACCCACCCTAGTACTATGCCCTCTGTCCTGTTCCCCAGTCCTCCTCTACTGGGCTACGGGAGGCTGACTGATCTGGCCCTGGCAAGCACAGATCTCGGCACCAGCTAAGCCGGCCTTGCCCTGACAAGGGCAGAGGTCCGGGAGCTCTTGGGCCGCGCCGCTGGCTTACCCAGCTCGGCCCTGACAAGGGCAGCGAGACAGGGGAGTCCCAGGGCTTAATCTCCGAGTCTTCGATCTTCACTGGTCAGCTTCGTGTCGTACTGCCTCGAGCTCTCTGGCTCCCCGCCTTTTATCGGGATCCCCTCAGAGGGCTGGGGGCGTGGGGGATCACGGATGCGGACGTCGGTGCGACCACCCGTGTATGTGAGTGCACACACCCCTGTGTTTCTCGTCCGCCGTTTCTCCCGTAATAACCCCTACACATGCATGAAACATGTTTTTTTCTAGGGAGCCATGAACAGTCCCACGCTGTTTGGCCGTTGTTTATAGATTAAAAATAAAAACTGAAAGTGTGTTTTTTCCCAGTGAAATGACGGAGGGATGCTACTCATCTCCATTTACAGCCCTGAGATAGTTGCAGAATGTGCATATTCCTCTAGCACTCGCTCGGGCAAAATGGTACTCGTTTTGATTTTCAAAAAAGTTGTACTTATTTTATAGTGAGCTGTGTGATAAAGGTCTTTCCAAATCCCCACTGGCTACATATAAAATCATTGCACATCACTCAATTCAGCACGATTTACTGCTTTGGCTTTAAATAGGGCTAATAAGTCCATTTGAGCTGCCACATACTGTGTGTGAGTTTTACAAAACCGAGCAAAGGGACATATATTGCCGTAGGGTGCAGCACATTGTGACTGACTGGGAAAAGAATCGAAATGCTTCCAGGCAGTATTGTAGATGTAACAGACGTGGGTATACAGTTTCTTAACAAATTAAGCGGACAATGTGCCTCCTTCACATATCTGTCACTCCGCATACAAAATAAAAGTACTGTTTACCCATCCGATCAGTCACACAGCTTTCTAGCAGTGCATAATTGGTTGAACAAAAGCAAACTCTGGTATTGCATTGGCATTCAGTGTTTCATCACCAGTCAGGCTTGCTTGAAGCAATGCTGGTGAATGGTCTGAAGTGTATAGAAAATGACCCTCTCTCTTACATATAGGTCCTAGTTCTACACAAAACTATATAGCACATTGTACACAACAATAATTAGTGTCTTTGTGGAGAATATAACAAAATTACGTATTTTTAGATTGTAAGTGTATTGACAATGTCCATCACTGCAGCCACCCTCACCTGTCAACCTGAGAAGGTCTTCAACATGGTATTCGATGGTGCTTGATGGTGCTGGATGAGGCCTGTTACTGAAACCCTGACTGTGACCTCTGGATTTCCACTGGCACTTGTTAGTGCTGGGCCATGGTGACTTTAGTGCTCATGTGGCCTTCTTTGGGACTCGATGGAGACTCGTTAGCTCCGGGTCATGTGCTAAGTCAGCTTGTCCCTCTCCTATGCATCCTAAGCCTTGCTTGCCATGTCCACTGCATTATTTTTGTTCTGTATTTATTTTCAACATTTTTGCCTTCGTTATGCTGACCTCATTTATGCAGTGCCATTATATGTAGATGTATTTAGATGCTTAATGAATGCAAAAAACAATATTTTGCCATCACTCAATCAGCCTTATCAGAGCTTCTGTATTTATCAGAGCTGTTTTAATAAATGGTTATCTATCCAGGTAGTGCACTATGTCTAACTGAATGGGAATCAATATAGTTTATGCATTCAAGGAATAGTGTGATTGAAATATATTTGAATAGTTTTTATCGCATCATGTCACAAGACAAATCAATTCCGATCTGGCATTCTCAGTGAGAGAAAAACAATATTATCATATAATATGCTTCTGTATAAAGATTAAGCAAGACTAGTTTACAAGTCCCTGTAATAGGCCCCTTATCCAAACCAGGTGGCACATCCATGCCCTGCAAATAATGTTTGCCACATGAAAAGTGGAGCAAAATTTGGTGGCCCCAGAAATACATTAAACCATGTCTCACCTGCACATGAAAAAAACACCGGTCAATCATTTGGTTAGTTGCCTTAACATGATTGAATGCATGTGCTCTGAAAAGTAATGTTATGGCTGCATTCTGAACAATGCCATAGCTTTTTCCCTTGCGTACCCATGTCATATGCTAAAAGCCTGCTCTCCTGGAACCACATGCAATCCATACAATCCACAATAGTTGAGTACTCCATTAATTGTAGACCTATAAGCACATCTTATCTACAATCGAAGATAAAGATAATCAGGAAGCACCCAACGACGCCAATTAACACCTCTCAACACACAGGCGGGGTTAAATGAGCATTTAGGAATCAGATTGGTCATGCCTTCTGAGAGGAGGGATTGTATTGATGTTGCCGGATACATGTGACCTAATTGACCACAGTATTGTTGATGGCAGGGCTTAACCTCTTAAATACTGGCGTGGCATTAATGTGATACATGCACAACTGACCTTCTTAAAAAGCCTCATTGTATAATGTGCGTTCGCACATTATACAAAGTTAAACTCCTAGTAGAATACTGTCTTAGAACTTTATACAATATTTAATGTACACATGCAGGACATTTGTAACGCTACTGCTGGATGAAGGCCTCCCTCCACCATGTTGGCCATGATCTGCTATATTTTTGCCACGTTGGTCAGTGTGGGCTGGGGGAGGCAGGGATCATAGAAGTACAGTACAATATTTGATTTTTCAGAACTCTCCTGTGCTCCCCACAATGCAACCCTAAACTGATTTTATATGCTTGCTGTTTAATGTGTTTTAATAAGTTGGTCAAATGAATTCCACTTTCTGGGAATTTGCAGTGACCCTGCATGACTGTGAAAATGCTTGTGGGCCATTTTAAAAGTGGTAGGCTTCATGTGGCCATGGGTTGTGTGAATTGTTAGCCGGATTTGGTACACAGGCCATAGGTTCCCACTCTTTTCTTTCAAAGAAAAACACCCAGAATGTGTCATCACTGGTTATTACTGTGGATGTGATAACCATAAAGTACACCCTGTCTACTTCACAGTGCACGTTAATGATCGCCTGATGCCATTCTAAACGAGTAGGCCATGGTGTGCCGGTGTCATGGTCCAAGTTTACAAAAAAAAAAAGAGCTGCAAATTACTCAATTGGGATTACAAATGGCGATCATCATCATCCCCTACTGGCAGACGAATGCCCACTTGCAGGCCGGGCACTGAGTCACCTTTTACAGGACAAGGACACCTGTCAATGAGCCGTGTCCTTTCAAAGTTTTAGATGAGATGCAATCTAAGATGCAAAGCTCTTTTCTGAGGGCGAATATATTTCTAATATATTATAGGGGCCGTCCATTAATGACGTCACGCGATTTTGGCCGATTTTTGACCCCCCCCCCCCTCGTCACACGGCGTCACAAAAAGTCAGACCCCCCTCAAATATTACGTCACAAAGCTCTGTCCCCCCCCCCAAACCATATTTCTATTTTGAAAATAAAACATGCTTCAAATCACTTTAAACTATTGTCATTGTAGTGCGTATTTAATGTGGCGCTGCACTCTGATGTTGTAGGAGAAAACATGTATTAAAAAGGAGGGGTTGGAAAGCTCAAATTTAGCATAAAATTCACTTGAAAATATTCAACGTCTAACTAAAACTGCAGATGTTCAAAATATTGTATTGGAATTATCTTATAATTATAAAATACTAGCTTTACTACCCGGCTTCGCCCAGGACTTGGATTCACCACGCCCGGCCGCATTTGCGTCCCCAGTGGCGATGTTCAAACACCACACCAGTTACTCGTTTGAGGTTGAGTCGACCTAGGGGAGCCCCAGGACCGGTTAAAATAATCGTAACTGGTGGTGGCCGTGAGCGGGAATCGAACTCGGTTCGCCAGGTTCGTAGCGCAGCACGCTAACCACTACACTACCACTCCCCCCACATACACACGCGCGCGTCCATAGGTACACATACACGCGCGTCCATAGGTACACATACACGCGCTTGCTGCAGACACACACAACTTTCAGGGTGCGTACGGCAGTAAACGACTCAAATAATAAACCAATGCTGCGCGAAGAACGCGTTAGACCTGCAACACATTTGGATGGCACTTTACTCGCGGAGGGTTGGGGGGGGTGCGTCACGTCAGCAGACACACTGCATGACGTTTCCGCATGCGGGTGACATCACAGATGTGACGTCACAGCTCACTTGCCGTGCAAAATATATCCATTATTGCGCCCCCCCCCCCCCCATGCAAAAGTTTATTTTTATACTTTTTGCATGGTGTTCAGTCTGGAAACTACCCGCATGCCAAATTTCAAGTTTGTTGCATTTTGTGAAGTATGCTAAACATTTCGAGCAGACACACATATTCACAAATTTCCCTTTTATATATATAGATTATAAAAGTAATTATAACTATGAAAAATATACTTGAAACTGTGTAGTAGAACGAAGCTAAATGGATAGTACAATTATAACAATCACATATTTATTACACAGAATGAAAAGCCCTGGTAGAATCATCAGCATCAAAATGTTTAATAACAATCATTCAAAACATTTACTAAATGTATGCTTCTCCAGAAGAAGCAAAATGCTCCTTCATGGAATAAATAAAAGGTGACCTTAGTAAATTTAAATAATCAAATAGTTAATAATGAAAATAATCAAAAATAGTGTTGTTATAACAATTCAATTTAATTAACATGTATTTAAAGTTGCGCATTTTGATGTGAAGTCACATTTCTCAAACCCCTCCCTTCCCCCCTCGTCACACATCGTCACAATTGTCTGACCCCCCTCCCCCCCCCCTAGGTGTGTGACGTCATTTATGGACGGCCCCATATATGATTCATGTTATTATAAAGAATTTGTGAGTTAAAATGTCCCCATACAAAAAAAATGAGCGTCTATACCCTGGACAGTTGTTGAACGTGGTGGAGTGGATCTAAATGATGGAATAAGGAGGTACTCGAGAGCAGCGTGGAGTACTTTTAGAAAGCCGAGCTTCACAAAGAAAAGGAGCATACCAATGTTTATAAAGAAACGTGGGAGGTGGCGGTGGCTTGGGAGGCCTTCATCCAGCAGTGAATTGGTCACAGTTGCTGAGTAAGAGCACTTCTAACAATGATGATTGTGAATACAGGCTATTGTACCGACATGATATCCGCAGTCCTGCTGCTGTGAGTACTGGTATTGCTCATTCACCCTTGCTATGAAGAGAAAACAACTATCATATATATGTTTCAACATGCATATCCCAAAGAGGCAAAACATTATTATCACGTGTCTCTGTGTATGATGTAAATCATGGAGACAGCACAATTTGAGCAAAGATATTCTCAGACGCTGAAACTGATTCTGACTAATGTACCATGAGAGTCAATAGGCCAGCATAACTGCACATGCTTCAATAAACATGAATACTGAAGTCATTGCTTCACAGCCTTTTCTCGACTCAAATCACACCTCAAGCAAACATGCTTTGCAAAAGGCCTACCCTTGAGCACACAAATCCACATGGGCAATGGTTAATAGTGCTCACACACATACTTGCTAATTCCCGAGTACATGTGGGTTAAAATATGCACAAAAGGCAAAGACCCCCCGTAAAGCCTTAACAGACTGTTGGGGCAAGTGCTGTTAGCGAACACCTACGAATGCCTGCACGGTACACGAAGCGGTGTACCGTGGCCATGTTTACACACAGCACCAGATGCTCATTTGAGGCTGAGTCGACTTAGGGGAGGCCCAGGACCGGTTCAAATAATCGTCTCTTGGTGTTGGCCGTGAGCGGGAATCAAAGTCGGGTGGCCTGGTTCCTAGTACCACTACACTACCTCTCCCATTAGGTTAATACTGGAGTAACCTCCTGGTTACACCAGTCAACGAGGGATTATTTTTTCCGTCGTGCATTCCAAATATGGGAGGGGTGGGTGG
The DNA here is from genome assembly GCF_964198595.1 of Lampetra fluviatilis. Taxonomy (NCBI): domain Eukaryota; kingdom Metazoa; phylum Chordata; class Hyperoartia; order Petromyzontiformes; family Petromyzontidae; genus Lampetra; species Lampetra fluviatilis. Next base: position 21,406,611 of record NC_136275.1, on the reverse strand, counting down.
GGCTGGGTGGAGAGGGGAGGGTGGGGAGGGTGGGGCTGCGTGAGGAGGGGAGGGTGGGGAGGGGCTGGGTGGGGAGGGTGGGGAGGGGCTGGGTGGGGAGGGTGGGGCTGGGTGGGGGGTGGGAGGTGTGGGGCTGGGTGAGGAGGGGATGGTCACCCCGTGCTGCCCTTATAAAACTCAACGTTTTACAGGTAGGAACAACAGGTTCCACACTGCCCACCAGGGATTATTTGTCTGTCTGTCTGTCGTGCATATCCGGAATTCCGCCCACCCACGCACCTCCCCACCGAACACCGAGCTACGCCGCGATTGGTTGACGATGTCGGGGAGGGTGGGGGGGAAGGGTAAACATGCCCACTCATCCAACTGCCCCCCCACCTGAACGCCGCGCTGTCCAACCAAGTTCCTACCTGCCCACTCTGAAGGAGCGTTTAACCTACTCACGCCGGCTTGTGCCCGCCCTCACAGTCGGGCATATTTGCGGAATACACCACGCCGTCGTTTACCCTGGCCATTGACCGAGCAACCCAACGTTACTACCAGCTCCCTCCGCAGGAATGTGTTATATGCACACACTCTCATACTTGTGTGCACACAAATGCATAGGGGCCGTCCGTAAATGACGTCACGCGATTTTGGACGATTTTTGACCCCCATCGTCACACGGCGTCACAAAAAGTCAGACCCCCCTCAAATATGACGTCACAAAGCTCTGCCCCCCACCTCTCAAAAAATATATAAAACATGCTTCAAATCGCTTTAAACTATTGTCATTGTAGTGTGTATTTAATGTGGCGCTGCACTCTGATGTTGTAGGAGAAAACATTTATTAAAAAGTCTATTTAATTAAGTAGAACGTGTTGTCACATTTATCAACCCCCCCCCTCGTCACACATCGTTACAAATGTCTGACCCCCCCCCCCCCTAGGTGCGTGACGTCATTTATGAACGGCCCCCTACACCCTCATCATAACAAAGACAAAGAGCGCCACTTTTCTCCAGAATTGACTGTTGTGCTGTAAGCAAGTGCACAACACATGAGATTGTGAGGTGGACAACACTATACACAACCAGCTTTCGTCTTCCCCGGCGCTGACGTTTACACACCCCACTATCTCTACGCATGGAAGGTCATTGCAGACTCAGATACAACTTGGCCCGAGTGTTAAAGATCGGGAACCAAATCCGTGGAAGGTGATTGGCCAGGAGAGGTGAAGGGGAACGGCAGAAAGTTGTTAAAGGAAAAGTGCGGCAGGGGATCAGGGAATTTGCCGAACCTAAAGCGGCAATATTGTCACAGCAAAGCTGTTAGCACATTGTGTAAAGTATCCTGCACAAAATACTCCACACGCTAACTTGACTTCGGGGAAGTCGAGACCAGGTTTAGATATAACTTACAAGGCCTCCCCCTTCCCACCTAGTGTACATTCACCATTCCTCTCGTTCCAATAACCACTCAAATCTCCACCACTTTTGAATCTTATTTTTCAATTAACTATCATGCTGTATTTACACTGTGCTTTGGATAATGGTGCTGTATTCTTCAGAGCCAGCTTTGTGACATCCGGTTGGTTACATATTAACCACAGGTTACATAAAGCACATCCCTTTTTTCCATTCCTGTGGCTGTGGCTCAGTTGATCGTGGCAATTAAATGTAAGATTTTCTCGTCAGCTAGTTTAAAGTCCAATTTACCAAAATAATAGTACTTTAAATATTCCATCAACATTGTCAGACACTGCTGGATGAAGGCCTCTCTGCACGTGATCACCATCGCTTCTTCCACGGGGCAGTGCATTGATGTTGTGACTTGTGAGGCAGCTTGAGAGATTTTAGGGCGTAAGGAACTGAAACCTGAGGAGCAATGGATGTATGTTGAATTTCTTTTGCACCATATATAGACAACTGTGCTTATCGGAGGTGCTATATAAAGTCAGATAGCACCCACAGGATTCACATACTGAGAGGCATGATCAAATGTGCTCCCTTCACCAACCTGCAGTTACCAGTGTGGTAAAGTTTGGTAACAAAAACATTGTCTAAACATATGTATTTGTCAAAGCCCAATGTGGTTGTATTGTGGCGATACTGCTCAATGTTTCATGTTGATAACCATTGTTATATCTTGATTTGAAGCTTTCGTGACTGCATGAATCCATAATCTTTGGTTCTTTCGGTAAAGTCACGTAGGTTTAAAATAAAATAAATGACGACGTTTCGGTGTTGCGCCCGAAACGTCGTGATTTATTTTATTTCATACCTACGTGACTTTACCGAAATGACCAAAGAGTATGTACCCATTGTTATGTGGAGTTTCCACGTTTATGTAGAGATATTTAGATTGTTCTCTATTCTGTTTCTCAATTTCATTGCAATTATGTAATGCCATGAGATGAACAATCCAATGAGAACAACAGCGCAATAAATGACTCACTGAAGCATGACTCAGAGTCCCTTCATAAATCCCTTCAAGTGACCTGTTTCATCCACACATTATTCGGTGATGCTGCGTTGACAGTGGTGTAAGAGCACATATAAGAACACATCTCGACATGTTCATCAATAACACTGCTATGCAAAACTAGGACCATTTCTCGAAACGTCTACCGTTACATTTGTTCCGTTAAAGGCAGTGTTATTGACGGACATGTTGAGTTTTTCTTTTGATATCACAGCAGGGGACCCACATTTCCAGATGCCCTGCTACAGACAGATATAGTATATCACATGGCAGAGAAGCTCTTCATGGTTTACAAAATGTGTATTTATCTGTGAGTCTGTCTATGTCTGTGCAGACTTACACTGAGAAATTTCAAAATATGAACAAATGTGGTCTCAAATATGGAGCTAGGAGGACTGTAGAAATAATATCGGACAATAAACGCATTGATTTACTTTGTGGAAAAGTGTGAAACGCTTAGGGAAATGATTTTTCTGGGATACAAAATGTGAAGGGTGTATACCTATTTGTGCCATAACATTTTACCAGATAAAGCGTGTGCCAACAAAAAATGTTTAGACAGCTCCCTGTCATCTCTCTTCTAAGTTGCACAGCGCTGTTGTGTGTTTTGTAGATTAGTTTGCGTTGCAATACAAGCAGTGGTCAAAATGCCATTTCACGTGCGATGAAGAACCATGATAATCGGAGGTTGCCGGAGTATGCAGTAGAACAATGATGGCTGTCAGAATAGCTCAATAATCCTAATTTTATCTTTATAGCTGACCTCTTGCTACCTCGTAGTTATACCGGGCTTCTTGCTAATTTTAACATAACCCAATGGGTAAATAATGGAAGTCATGCAAATAAACTCAGTGGCAGCCCGTGAGCTAATTTGTCTTTCTCTTGACTATTTGGTAGGGTGTTTTTCACTTGACTGTGGTGCTGTTATTAGGGTTTTTTCTTTATAAACTGTATTGCTGTTTAGTTCTATACAGCACCTTTTGATCTCCAGATGAAATTTTTTTAAAGTTTAAATGATTAATATAATAAATATATAAAGTTCAGAAAGATTGCATGTGCCACTGCTTGTCAGATACTTGCAGGCCGTATGCTATGAACAGTCAACAGTCTCATGTGTATTGATATTGCTTCATTTCAAGTCAAACAAGCCTGAAGCAATACACATCTGTGTTCGTGACACGAGCTGTGGAATGTCCACATTCAAATGGCAGGTCAAGCACATCCATACCTTAACGCCGTCAGATATCAATATACCACAGTACTTCTTTGTGCACAGTAACTTGTAAATATCGTGAAAACACACGTCCCAGGTAGTGCATACCAAGTAAGGTCGTTAAGATCATGCACATGGCCCTCCTAAAACAAAGGGCTCTAGTGTGGTGAGTTTATTAGTCTCAAGCTTCCATCTCAATATACTTTTTGTCACCCCAATTACATTTCAACCGTGCTATCAGAATCATCTCATGAGAAATTTGTATTTGGAGCCCTTGCAGTGAAGAGCTCTTCAATGTATGTTGGAAAATTATTTCACAGCACTGCTTTTTGAGGACCCTTTTATTGCCTCTTTTCCACACTAGGCAATGAAACTTCACACATACCGTGTTTCAGTCTGTAGGTGTTTGTTGTATCAAATTCAAACTAAACGCTTGTGGTAGTCCTCAGGGCTGGAATAAACCATCGTGGTGAGCAAGCTGAGACCATAAACATGCTACACAAATATTTAGTTTGATTTTGATGCAACAATATTATGTTTGTCAGACTTTCTTGTGATACCTAGCATACTCACACGAATGTGTCATGTTATTATTTTTGTATGTATTATATTTGTTTACACAATCTCAACTCTCTTTGAGGAGCGTTATGTCAGGTTTTCGCAGTGGGGGGCAATTTACTATTTGTAATGCAATGTTTCAGCATTGGGATATTAGCAACATGAATGAAAACCAAAAAAAAATGGAGACTAGATTTAATACGGCACAACAACAGTCTCAATTGAGAATTTTACAACAATATCAACTGGGCAACCCCACCATGCAATCACGATGCTGTCAATGATGGCGTTAACTCGACTTCGACCTTCCAAAGCCAGAGAGAAAACGGTGTCAGGCAACATGCTAAGAGATACACCCAGCCAGTGCAGAGGCGAAATTAAAAACATTGTTTATATTTAATCTTTCATTGCACTGGACACGGCAAACATTCTTGGCAATCCAAGGCTAACAGCTGCCACAAGTAGAAGGCTGAGGTAATATCTAAATGGTGCTATTCTCAGTGAAGCATTAAAAACATGTGAACTTTACACTTGGGGTTAATTCCCATTGAGCGCACAACGTGAGGGACATGGAGACATCGATTGTGCTGAAACATAACGAGTGACCTATATTTTTCGATTTAAAGCTTTCGTGACTGCAGAGATTAATATTCTTGGTTCGTTCGGTAAAGACGCTGTCTTTCCGACAGCTCTGTTTCTTCACCTGAGGACAGATGCTTGCGTTGTGGCCGAAACGTCGTGAGAATTGTATTTTATTATGTTTAATTTTTTATTAGTTTATTATTTCCCTTCTACGTGACTTTACCGAAATAACCAAGAATATGAGTGACCTATATTTTGTCACCATTAACGAATACATTTTTATTGCCATTCTCTTTTTGTTTCCGCTCACAATTGGGTACCAACTATTGAACAGAACCGAACATGGGATGTCATACTGACACTTTATGTTTTGTGTGACATGCTTAATCAAGGTCTTCTGTAAACATTGATGTGGGTAATTTTCCAACCGTCTGGATATTTGGACAACCCCAAATCAACTGCAAGGGGGTGATCAACAGGGATGGTAGTAATCTGCAGAAGCATGATACTCCTTCAGTGACACAAGAGGTTTTTTAAAGTTAGATTGCGTAAATTGTAATGTGTCGTTAAACCCGCCACCACCCCACACAGCCAATTAGTAAGGTTTGTTACGTAAACAGAACATTCCAATTCGTTGCTAGTATAGCACACAGGTGTGTTGGAGAGCAAATCCATAACTTTTACGATTTGAGTACGACGTTTGGCCAGTAATTACAACTAGCACCATCAGGCGACAGCCAGATTTGTGGAGAAGTCCTCCTGTTTTGTTTTTAAATAGAAGGATAAATGTTATGTCATTTGTGAGCCCCTCAGGTGCGAAGGCCAGAGGGGGTGGGGGTTGATGAATGCATATAAATTACAATGGGTACCCATTACCTTTTGGGTTACTCATATGGTAATCAAGCTACATTATGCATGCACATTGTTCTTTGACATCCTGTAGTTTATGTACATTAAAATCCCAGTACCTATTATTGTCTGCTCACAGTTAATCGGCATCGACGAGTGGTGACCTGTATAGGCATGCAGTTAAATCGTGTGTTACTTGATGATTCGCTTCCAAGCAGTACAAAGCCTGTAGCTATCCGAATGGTTAAAATATATTTCTTCTCTAAATTTCGATAGATTATCTAATTAGTCTTGGCCAGTAGTAGCTAGTTTTGCACAGAACTTCAACATTATCAAAATAAATTGATTGTCCGTGTTGGCACGTGTGTTCTAGCACTGCCGACAGTTGTGTTGGGGAATATTTAATATTCCTTTGGTGTTATTTTAGTATCGTGCTGATCATTCGTCTTGTCTGACCAACATAGCATTTGCCACTAGAGCAATTAATCTGGTACACACATTCTGTTGATAGCTTCGGTAATACATCTTTAGAATCAGATATTAGTTCCAGTATTTTATGTACCGTGCCAAATCCGACTCGAATGTTTTGTTTTTTCAAAAATCTGTCTAGTTTATTAATGAAACAGGTGGTTTTATCCACAAATCAGGCTGTTGCCTGATTATGCTAGTTGTAATTACTGGCGAAACGTCGTACTCAAATTGTAAATGTTGTGGATTTACTCTCCAATACACCGGTGTGCTGTTCTAGTAACGGATTGGCATGTTCTGTTTGCGTGACAAACCTTACTAATTGGCTGTGTCGGGTGGTGGTGGGTTTCACAATACATTTCTTTTTACATGAACTAACCCAAAAAAAACCTCTTATGGATAATAATGGTTGCGAAAGCCTACGTGTTAAAATCGTTCAATAACATTTAGCTTATTTTTGAAGGATAAAATTTTTGCGAGCAGTAAAATAAAACCATAGCAAAAAAAGTTTGTGTCTTTGTAGATATCTGGCTGTCTGATTATTATTAGCCAACTAGTCTGAGAGCTCTGCAGCTTTCAATCATTAGCTCTGATTTTATTTGTAGTGACGTGCCTTTTTCCATTTCCACCCATAATGAAGAGTATGCATAATTTATGACCACGTCTTTACATCGTTAACCCAGGGATTGTTCACAAGAGGGATAATAATGCCGTTACATATTATAAGAAGTGTACACGTGCCCTAGGGAAGGTGGCTATTGCATTTCCTGTTGTGTGACTCAGAATTAAAATGGCAGCCGGAGCATCGACATATTCAATAAATAGAAGGTACGGTAAACGTGTTAGTTATACAGTATATAACACACGTCCTGTCCAGAACCAGCCGTCAAAGTGTATCCCAGCTCAAATGAGTAAAGAGGTGGTACTCATCTCCACAGGCTGTCCTGAGCTGGAGGTGGAATTCCACATTCTAATGACAGGCGACAGGCTATTGACTTCACGTGAAGTTAAGTATTCCTCGTTCTTGGGACCTCCTTTGCCAGTACCAAAATATGATAATAGGGTTTCCCCTTTTTTATGGCAACAAAACAGGTGTTAAGATGTCAAAACACCAAACTTAAACCTTTTTACAAGGAATCATGTCTGCATTAACCACATGGCTTGTGATCAGAATGCAAACAAAAACAAACAAAACATACTCTGATAATATATCCATTGTCCTTGAAACTTATTGGTTTCAAGGACAATGGAGACAGCCTACAGCAAGAGTTTGCCGCGAGAGTTTGAGAGAGGTATGGCAGGGTACAAGGATCCTATCATCTGCAGCCAGTGCCTCTTATTTATCTCCTCAAACATATCTATTTTGTTCCATCAGCTAAAGAATATAAAAGTAGAGGGCACTGGTCAGACAAGGCGGCACGAGTGTGGTACAGTGTGACTAATTTCGATGCCACCATGCACTACACGTACTGTGAATGATTGCATAACTTTTTTTGTCATCGTTTTTAATCTGGTGGGTTCTTTTCAACATTTTTTTCCGCCTACCATTATGTATCCCCCCGTACTCCCCCCATCACTGAAAAGGCACAGACGTATTAATGAAACCTTCGTCAATGTCACAAGGGGCCAATATCCCTCAACAAAACAGTAAAGGCACTGCCACTGAATATTAAGTGCTACCCTACATGAATACACGTCTAGTTAGCAAGAGATGGTATTGATCTCACAATGCATGTTTGGACAAATGCTGTTGGTTGGTCTAGAAAGTCAATTGACTGAGACTAAAACATTATTTTTTTACATGGAGATACAGAATGGTGGCCGAATTATGTATTTGATTACCCACAATACACTGCTTTATTTGCACTAAAATTTGGCCAGTTATTACGTGTACAGTCCTGTACATTATACTGTATCCCATTCGGCCAGATAGGACTGTGGTTATACCAACTTTGGAAAGAGTGTGAGTTCAGTTCTCAGCGATAATGTTAACTGAGCACACTTGGAATGTTATTGTAGATCTGAATAAAAACATGCAAATAAGAAAAAAGGTAGTACATTCCGGTCATTGTGAAGGAAAATGGCAGATTTGTGATCTGAATCGTACAAGAGGGCATGCAAAATAATATTTGGGCTGTACTTATCTCCAATGATGACCCGATTCCAGTTTGTAAAGCCCAAATTCACATGCCCTCATGTTAGGAACAATTTCGCCTGGCACAGTGCGGAGGGATTACGGGGTTATTTAAGTCATGTCACAAGACAGAAAAGCATCTTTCATCTGCTGTTCTTACAATTGACACATCATCGAATACTTTAAAGCATTTCTGCGCTGACATGGCAGAACTGCTTCCAGAGTCACATTAATAGGCCTACCAACCACTGTTTGCATCTGGTTAATTTCAGAGTACAGTACTGTAGTGTGATTACAAGAGCAATGCATGCATATTAGATATAGCCATGAAAGAGGCGATTTTTTTTTCGTATCACTTAAACTTGCTGTGTGAGAACATTCAGACAAAAAATTTATGCTGTAATTGTGTTTCCTGTAGAATTGGTCATAATGCACTCATAAAATTTCACATTCCTACTAATATCATAATGGATACACTGATAATATTACAAATATTGTGCTGTATTAAAACCATCAATAATATCGTTTTGCAATTGAGTAAAATGTATATTGTGCAAGCTTCGGATTTTATATAAGTTATCTAAATACCGACACATGCGTGTCCATTGGACTCAAATACATGCCGTTGGTCGACCTTGCACGCTGGAGGAATAAAGATGTTTGAATGGGAATGCACGCAGGTAAAAGGTTGCAAAGATTTCTAGAATCCATTTTACAACTCCTCCCACAGCATTGTAATTTGAATTAAATTGTTGGATCAAGCATTCTTGTCCATGTTTTATATTAACTGCTGTATTATGCTTTTGGTATGGACTATTTTTTGCTCGTTAAAATTGTTGTATTTAATACGTACATGCAACAGCTAGTATTATTATTCGACAGCTTTTCTAACTTTGGAATAAACATGTTCACAACATATCCTTTATACTTAAGGGGTTTTATTTTTAATCAAAGAGCTTGATCGATATTCAACAGCACATAGCAGTAGAATTTGAGGCAATCGCACACGAGATGTTTACAATATATACCTCTGGGAGTTTATAAAAAATAACACTTGATATACTGATGTAATTTTTGTATAAAATGATCAAAAATCTTCATACTCCCAAGTGTGTGTGCATGTCACATCATTGACTTGACTGAAACGGATGTCGAATTAAAATATTTAAAACAATGGATTATAGACATCCTGTATAATTTTCTGTATACAGTTCATTGAAGACAAATTAATAAAGAATTCCAGTGAATTGGATTTCACTTTTTTTTTACAAATACGTTATCTCTGAATACGATTGTGCTTAAATAAATGTGTGCTGAATCATCAGCAGACACCCAAACACTGGGTTATAACTGTAGATCAGCAGCGTGCAAATATACTGTTTTATTGCTCTATTAATCATAATGTTTGATCTCAAACATCTTAGGTAACCTATTAATCGGATAATCAAGAGTAATCATTGCAGATCTGAGCACAATTGTGCCTATGAAGCTGATGGTTCAATCTGTCACAATCCATGGCATGTGCAATCTGTAGCTTTCTCTGCTCAATAAATCAAATTCAGGTTACTCTCTTTTACCAGAGCAGAATGCATAAACCTTCTTTCTAAGAGAAACACGTGTAGCCATAATTTACCCAAAATGTTATAATTAACTCCCTCTATGATTCAATAAATTGTTACAATTCAGAATCAGGATTTGATTGACTAATATTGTTTTTCCATCATGGTGAATGTAGAATCTGTTTGGCATTTACCTGGGATTGATTCTAAATATTGTACATTATTTCAATTGATGTGATTTAATGCATTAAAACCCAAACTGGCGAAGTGAAGGACTGGGTTCGTGAGGTAAGATATCTGACCAGCTAATAATATATACAGTGAGGGAAAAAAGTATTTGATCCCCTGCTGATTTTGTACGTTTGCCCACTGAAAAAGAATGATCAGTCTATAATTTTAATGGTAGGTTTATTTGAACAGTGAGAGACAGAATAACATCAACAAAATCCAGAAAAATGCATGTCAAAAATGTTATAAATTGATTTGCATTTTAATGAGGGAAATAAGTATTTGACCCCTCTGCAAAACATGACTTAGTACTTGGTGGCAAAACTCTTGTTGGCAATCACAGAGGTCAGACGTTTCTTGTAGTTGGTCACCAGGTTTGCACACATCTCAGGAGGGATTTTGTCCCACTCCTCTTTGCAGATCTTCTCCAAGTCATTAAGGTTTCGAGGCTGACGTTTGGCAACTCGAACCATCAGCTCCCTCCAAAGATTTTCTATGGGATTAAGGTCTGGAGACTGGCTAGGCCACTCCAGGACCTTAATGTGCTTCTTCTTGAGCCACTCCTTTGTTGCCTTGGCCGTGTGTTTTGGGTCATTGTCATGCTGGAATACCTATCCACGACCCATGTGCAATGCCCTGGCTGAGGGAAGGAGGTTCTCAGCCAAGATTTGATGGTACATGGCCCCGTCCATCGTCCCTTTGATGCTGTGAAGTTGTCCCATCCCCTTAGCATAAAAACACCCCCAAAGCATAATGTTTCCACCTCCATGTTTGACGGTGGGGATGGTGTTCTTGGGGTCATAGGCAGCATTCCTCCTCCTCCAAACACGGCGAGTTGAGTTGATGCCAAAGAACTCCATTTTGGTCTCATCTGACCACAACACTTTCACCCAGTTGTCCTCCGAATAATTCAAAGGTTCATGGGCAAACTTCAGACGGGCATGTATATGTGCTTTCTTAAGCAGGAGGACCTTGCAGGCGCTGCAGGATTTCAGTCCTTCACGGCATAGTGTGTTACCAACTGTTTTCTTGGTGACTATGGTCCCAGCTGCCTTGAGATCATTGACAAGATTCTCCCGTGTAGTTCTGGGCTGATTCCTCACCGTTCTCATGATCATTGCAACTCCACGAGGTGATATCTTGCATGGAGCCCCAGGCCGAGGGAGATTGACAGTTCTTTTGTATTTCTTCCATTTGCGAATAATCGCACCAACTGTTGTCACCTTCTCACCAAGCTGCTTGACGATGGTCTTGTAGCCCATTCCAGCCTTGTGTAGGTCTACAATCCTGTCCTTGACATCCTTGGGGAGCTCTTTGGTCTTGGCCATGGTGGAGAGTTTGGAATCTGATTGATTGATTTCTTCTGTGAACAGGTGTCTTTTATACAGGTAACAAGCTGAGATTAGGAGCACTCCATTTAAAAGTGTGCTCCTAATCTCAGCTTGTTACCTGTATAAAAGACACCTGGGAGCCATAAATCTTTCTCATTGAGAGGGGGTCAAATACTTATTTTCCTCGTTAAAATGCAAATCAATTTATAACATGTTTTGCATGCGTTTTCCTGGATTTTTTTGTTGTTATTCTGTCTCTCACTGTTCAAATAAACCTGCCATTAAAATTATAGACTGATCATTTCTTTGTCAGTGGGCAAACGTACAAAATCAGTAGGGGATCAAATACTTTTTTCCCTCACTGTATACCTTTCAACCTATAAGGTTAACCCGTATTCTTGTGCAGGGAAATTGAGTTTTCAGGTCCATACGGCATATAGACGTTTCAATACGGGCAAAACATTTGTTTTTGTCTATTTGTTTGGAGTTTTTTCCGTTGGAGGATGAACGTTGAGATTTATACGGGCACGAGGTGACCAATAAAGTCTGAATTAGTCTGTCATAAGGTAGGCACTGATAAGGGATTGACAGGTATGTATATATGGTGTAAACTGTAAATTGCAAGTTGTGTGAAGAAACCCAAAAAGGAAAACATATGTAAATTTAAACTATATTAAGAATGATTCTTAATGCCCACTTACACAAGACTCTTAAGCCAGAGCTAGTGTAATAAAAAACTCTTCAACAGTGTAGATCTCCGTTGTCTTTTATTCGGGTTCTTGTCTCTCTCTCTCGCCCCTACGGCGTCCTCGCTCAGACCCGCACCTCCTCCACCGTACACCCTGCAGCCACACTGCTGCTCCGCTCCGCAGCTACACCGCTGCTCCGTCTGCAGCCACACCGCTGCTCCGCTCTGCAGCCACACTGCTGCTCTGTGTGCCCCGCACACTCTGCCAGCTCTTCACGCCCGGCTGGCTTCCTACACTCCACTAGCTCTGCTGTGCCCCACGTACACCGCTGGCCGACGGTGCCGTGGCCTTCCTCCACGTGGCAATCGCGCCACCCTCTCGCCACTGCCCAGCGTGGCCTCCTCCTGTTTCCACCCCTTCTCAACTCCCAGATCCCTTCCGGTTCTCCCCCTAAATCCTCTCTCTCACGTGACCCTGACTCCTCCTTCTCCTCACGTGATCCAGACTCCGCCCCCTCATTCCTTGCTCGCATTACATGACCTCCCCCCCTGATGAAAAACCCAGCCGTCCCCGGCTGCAACAGAACAAAATAATGCGAGCAATTTACAACCATCGGGCATCACCAGACAACGGAGATTATAACAACACAACAACAACAAGAACAACAATTAACGAACAACAATAACAAGAACAACAATTAACGAAAGGAAAGGGACTTGGAATGCGTGCGGGTCGCTGGCCCATCCCGAACGGGAGGCGGCCCCCCCACAGACCGTGACCGCGACAGGGTTTTAAGAGCGGCGGGATCGGAACCGCCCATCCGCTGTTGGAGGCCCGTCAACACCAAAGTCCCATTCCCCAGAGAGATCCATCGCCGGGGTCTCCCGCAATCGCGTCCATGGTGGGGTTGGAGGGGCAGCGGGGTCAAGTGTCCCCGTCGCCGTGGTAGGCCCACCCGGAGCAGGATTGGCTGCATCCGCCTGTGTCACGGCCGGTTCGTCTGTAGAAGGCACGACAGGCACGCTTGCAGGTTGAACAGGCAAAGTCAGAGGCGCGTCGGATGCAAAAGACACCGGCAAGGCAACATTAGGAGATGACGCATCCGTCTGCGGGGCCACGTAAGGTTTCAACCGAGACGTATGGACGTACCAGCGCCGCGATCCAAACCGAACACGTGCGGACTGCGGGTTAGGAACCTCAATAAGCTCAACCGGCCCCTGCCATGGTTTGTGCAACTTAGGGGAGGTCCCCGCCCACACCTGCGGGCAGTGCAGCCAGGCCATGTCCCCCACTCGCCAGGGGGATTTCCCTTCCGAGCGCCGAGCGCAACGTTCGTTCCGGGCCTCGGTCTTGGCCGTAGCCAATTGGGCCCCCTCCCGTGCCTCTGCCACGTGACGAACAGTGTCCTGAATGTACTCGGGGAGAGGCTTAACAGGACCCTTCGTCCCCGTACCCAGCTGCACGTCCACCGGCGGCACATTCTCGCGGCCGTACATTTGAAAAAAAGGTGAATACCCCGTCGACGCATGAGGCGTCATCCGATATGCGGAGAGTACCCCAGGGATATGCAAATCCCAATCAGCCTGTTTTTCGTTAACCGTGTGACATAGCATAGCCGACAGGGTCCGATTTAGCCGTTCCACCATGCCATCCGTTTGCGGGTGGTAGGGAGACGTCCGAACCTTCTTGGTTCCCAGTGCAGCACACACCTCAGCCAACAATTTCGAAGAAAAATTCCGCCCTTGGTCCGTGAGCAACCTTTCCGGCGCCCCTTTGTCCATTACATATCCGAACAGGAACGCGTCCGTGATAGACGCCGCCGACTGGTCGGGTAAGGGCCAAGCCATCGGCCAGCGGGAAAGATATTCCACCCCGACCAGCAAAAATGTATTCCCCCTAGCGGATGGCGGGAAAGGTCCCAAAATATCCAACGCCACCAACTCATTAATCCGAGACACCTGTATGGACTGCACTGGCGGCACATATGGGTGTTTAGGCGGCCTCCGCCGGGCACATTCGGGACATGCCCGAATGTGCCCGACGACATCAGTCGTCATGCCGTGCCAGAAGTAGTCCCGCTGCAACGTCAACAAGGTTTTCTGCACCCCGAGATGTAATCGAGTGTCGCAGTGCAGAGTCCGAATCAATTAGTACCGTAACGACGACGGCACCACCAGACGCCAGCGATCGTGCAACCCTTCCCTCCACATCAGCAAGCCATCCCGGAGAGCGGCTCCCGGCGTCCCACCGGACAGCGGTCCCCCCGTCCCCTTCGCAGCCCGACCCCGCAAGGCCCCCAGCGACTCATCAAGCAATTGCTCGCGAATCCATACCGAGCGCGGCAGGTTCAAAACCCCATCAGCCGGTCCTGGGCATACGGGAGCCTCGGGCACCTCGACAGCTGATATGACAGGCCGAGGGGGTTGCGGAACCCGCGTGCACCTATTCGTACCCGAAGCGCAAGCGCAAGGGGATCCCTGCGGCAATCTGGAGAGTGCGTCCGCGTTCGCGTGACGCGACCCCTTCCGATATTGAATATCGAACGAAAATTCCTGCAGGGTTTCCAACCATCGTGCCAATTGGCCAGATGGTTGGTCAACTCTCAGGGCATATTGCAAAGCCGCATGGTCCGTCCGAACAATAAACGTACGACCGTATAGATACGGCCGATATTGGTGGAGAAAATGCACAATAGCCAATAGTTCGGGGCGAGCAACGCAGTAGCCGGTCTCTGCCGGAGACAGCACGCGGCTACCGTAAGCTACTACGCATTCTACACCGCCCTTGGACTGTGACAGAACGGCCCCAATCCCGTTGTCACTAGCGTCAGTATCCAGAATAAAAGGCCAATCAAAATCTGGATAGTACAACGTCGGTGCCGTCGCCAAACGATCGCGTAGGCCCTCAAACGCCGCTTCCTCCATCGGCCCCCAGCTGAACCTCCGGCCCTTCGACGTAAGGAGGTGCAATGGCCTAGCGATCGTAGCAAAGTTCGAACCTGCGATAATATGAAGCGAACCCAACGAACCGACGTACGTCCCCCACTGTGGCCGGAGTCGGCCAGTTACGAACGCACGCCGTCTTCTCTGGGTCCGTGGCCACCCCGTCCGCACTGACTATGTGGCCCAAATAACGCACGGATCGTTGCAGTAGGTGACACTTTTTGGGTTTAAATTTCAAATTGGCGGAGCGCATCCTAGCAAACACCGCGTCCAATCTCTGCAGATGTTCCTCTAACGTGCGGCTGAAGACGATAACATCATCTAAATATATCAAACATATCTCCCACTGCAGACCCGTTAACACAAGCTCCATCAGCCGCTGAAAAGTGGTGGGGGCAGCGTTCAAACCCATTGGAAGATAATTAAACTGAAATAAGCCCTGCGGTGTACGGAAAGCCGTCTTTTCCCTTGAGGACTCGTCCAGGGGAAGCTGCCAGAATCCCGACGAGAGGTCAAGCGTAGAAAAAAACTTCGCCCCAGATAAGGCATCGAGGGAATCATCCATACGCGGCAGGGGGTGCGCGTCTGCCACTGACACTTTATTCAATTTGCGAAAATCTACACAAAATCGCATTTTCCCATCCTTTTTCTTCACAAGGACCACCGGCGCGCCCCACGGACTGTTGGACGGGGAAATAATGTCAGCAGCCAGCATATCCTCCACTGCGCCGTGAACATGATCCCGCTCCGTCGGACTCAACCGATGCGGGTTCATCCGAATCGGAGCGGCATCCCCCGTATCAATATGGTGGGAGAGCAAGGAGGTGCGTCCCAAGTCGAAATCGTCCGAACTAAAAACTTCGGAATACCTTTCCAACAACGGGCGAAGCGCGGACCGTTGGTCCCCAGTCAAAGACGTGTTTTCCTGGCACAACTCTGTGGAGGCCGAGACTCCCCCTACCAGGCCCCGGCAGTCCCGGTCATCATGGGCCGTGAAAGCCGTCGTAGCGTGAGCCAAAACCATTCCGGCCGGTACACTAACATTATCCGCGCTTCCATTCAACACTTGTAAAAACGGACAATCGTCTGTGCCCCGACCTGCGTCGAGCCACACGTTATAGCCGTGGACGGCGATAACAACACACCCGCCGCTCCCTCAATGCCAGGCACAGGTTTCCGATACCTCAACGGAATAAGCATCTGCGAACCAGGTGAAATATCAACAGATACCTCGGACAGCGCCTGTACCTGGCAGACAGGAGCAGACTGGCCCCAGGGCGACGGCAAGAATGACATTTTACGACCCCCCGGTAATTCAATACAATTATGATTCACACTTATTTGAATTGGCATTTTTGCCAGGAAATTGGTCCCCAACAACCAGGGCACTGCGAAGGACCTGGAAATCAACACGGTTCCTGAAGCCGACACCCCCCCAATTGATATGCTGGCGTCCACCTGGCCCACAATGCCCATATTTCCCCCGTTCGCCGCAATGCAAGAGTCATAAACCGGTCGCACCCTCCCCGGCGGAATGGCTAGGAGATGGAAAATCACGTCGGAGATAATAGTCGCGGACGCACCTGAGTCCACCAAAATGCGCACATCGACCCCTTGGATCGAACCAGGCACAGTGGACGACCCAGTAGCAGCCGCCACCACCCTCCGTGCCAATTTCCGCCACTGCGTCAGCGAGCGACACGGGTCAATCACCGCCCCCCCGTTATTAATGACACACGGACCGCGCGGCGATGGTGATGCATGAGATGACAGGCCTTGCCGGATGTCTGATGCGTACCGACTTGCCTGTCCTGGATGGTCCTGCCGCGTCGCGTCCGTGGTCGAGGCCTCCTGCTGGGGCAGCCGCGGAATGCGAGCCCAACAATCTCTGGCGAAGTGGCCTTTACGGCCGCAGCGGAAACAGCCAAGTCGGTTCGCCGTGCAGCACCCCCCTGTCTTGGCGCTCCCGCGCCGGCGGCCCGGAGCGCAACCCCACTCCCCCTCGAGCAGGCCACTGGGTGGATGCCGCCATCAACACCTCAGGACCCCTGTCGTCCCGAACGTAGACAGCCTTCTTCGGGTCCCATCCTGTCGCACTGCCTTCGACCGAGGGGCCCCCCGTCCAAGCTGACACCTGTTTCCACCGTCGAAGGTTAAATTGGGCATCCAGGCATTTAGCCGCCGCACGGGACGTTAACTTATCATGCCCGCACACTGGCATGGGGATGCCCAAGTCCCTGGATAACTCCAACATCTTCCCCAATATCAGGGGTTCCAACAAATCGGGCTCCGTCTCCGGATACGCGGCCATAGCCAGCTCCATCACGGCTCCCCGGAATGCCACCGGCGATTCTTCAGGTGCCCGTTGTCACTGCACGAACCTACGATGAGCATCGTCCGGGGGTTCATACGCCTCCGCCATTTCTTCAAACACCCCCTGTAGCATCCTCTTTTTTTCGGCCTTGATGGAGCGGAAGAACCTGACGGACTCGTCGTCAAGAAGCGTTGGCAGAACCTCCAATGCTTCCGCGTCCGTCCATTTCGCGGATCGTACAGCCGCGTGAAAACGGCAGGCGAATGCGCTCCAATCTCTGCCGATGGAGAACTCTTTCACAGTTGTTAGACGATGGCTGCGGGTCCCTGCTCCGCCGTCTTCCGTCGATGGTGAATCGAGCGGCAGCGACAAAATGGCATCACTCCGCAACGTGTTCAAAATGGCGGCTCCCTGCGGTGGAGGGCGCAAGATGGCGGCTTCCCGCCGTTCCTCCCCAGCCACGCCCAAGATGGTGGTTTCGTGCCGCGTGTCGGAGAGGGCCGACTGCGTCGGCAAGGCCCCAGTCGGATGGTCCCCGCTTAGCCTCCCCAAACTCGTCGTGAGCGTCACAAGAGTGCATAACTGCGTTAAAACAGCCTTCAGGGACTCAAGTTGGGCCGCCACGTGTCGCCATCCTCCGTCGGCGTCCACCAACGCGGACGGACCTGCTGAGCCGGCAACGTCCTGCACCCCCGGCGCGTCACTCGTCCCTGCGTCGCCTCCTCCCTCCATCGTCGGTAGCGCCACCGCCGGAGGAAGATCGTCGTCAGAAGATGGTGCAGAAGATGGTGCAGGGACGTTCTTTCTTCTGAGCTGTTTTGACATGCCGTTTCACTTCCGACACCAATGTAATAATAGACTCTCCAACAGTGTAGATCTCCGTTGTCTTTTATTCGGGTTCTTGTCTCTCTCTCACCCCTACGGCGTCCTCGCTCAAACCCGCACCTCCTCCACTGTATACCCTGCAGCCACACTGCTGCTCCGCTCCGCAGCTACACCGCTGCTCCGTCTGCAGCCACACCGCTGCTCCGCTCTGCAGCCACACTGCTGCTCTGTGTGCCCCGCACACTCTGCCAGCTCTTCACGCCCGGCTGGCTTCCCACACTCCACTAGCTCTGCTGTGCCCCACGTACACCGCTGGCCGACGGTGCCGTGGCCTTCCTCCACGTGGCAATCGCGCCACCCTCTCGCCACTGCCCAGCGTGGCCTCCTCCTGTTTCCACCCCTTCTCAACTCCCAGATCCCTTCCGGTTCTCCCCCTAAATCCTCTCTCTCACATGACCCTGACTCCTCCTTCTCCTCACGTGACCCAGACTCCACCCCCTCATTCCTTGCTCACATTACACTAGGATTGTGGTTAGCAACAGTATTTAGGGTTTTAATATGAACATCTGAAGCTGTTTGCAATCACCAGTGAAACGTTGTGCTTGATTTGTAAATGTTGTGGGCTTACTTTCCAATGCACCGGTGTGCTGAAATAGTAAATAAATGGAACATTTCGTTAACGTGACAACCCTTACTAATTGGCTGTGTTGGGTGGTGGCGGGCTTATCGACATATTTATACTTATGCGATCTAAGCCAAAAAATCTTTACTAAGGATGGTTTTGTGTTATCACCAATGGTAAATATTTTACTCCTCTACAGGTGTAGAGGAGTAAAATGGGGACGTGACGTCATGTGTGCCGTCCAGTGCGATGACGTGACGGAACGTGGAACACGGAACGTGACGTCATGCGCGCTGGGCGGCTCGATGACGTCATATCTTATAGAGTATTTAAGGGAGACCCCGTGACGAAAGCGGGGTCACTGTGGGAACGGGTAGAGTAAGAAGGGTAGAGAGGGAGTCAGGGGTAGAGAGGGATCGAGTGGAGAGTCTGGGGAGGAGTCGGTGGTAGCCGATAGAGGTGCTCTCTCTCCGGTCGGTGGAGTCCCCGATCCGACACGAGAGAGACTGAAGCTAGCCGGCAGGGACCCAGACTCAGAGTAGGACCCCTGACCCCTGGGAGTTGTGTACCCTTGTGATAATTTGTAAAGCCACGTAGCTAAACATAATAAAAATAATATAAGTAATAATAGAAATAAAAAAATAAATCATTTTTTATTATTATTGATTTTTATTTTAACCTACGTGACTTTACCGAAAAACCAAAGAGTATGAATCGTTGCAGTCACGAAAGCTTCAAATCTAGAATTTGTGTAATAAAAGACTCCGTCAGCCACTGCTGGTCTCCGTCTGTCTTTTATTCAGGTTCTTCTCCGCACCCCACTGGTCTCCTCCACGGACCAGCGTCGTCTCGCGCGCGCCCCATGCACACGCTTCCTCCTCGGCTCCTCCACTCGTCCTCACACCCCGCTGGTCCTGACAAGGGACCAGCGTCTCCTCTCGCGTGCCACGCACGCTCCTCTCGCGTGCCCCGCACGCATCCTCTCGCGTGCCCCGCATGCTCCTCCATCTGCTCCTTCCCCCGCTCCGCACACCGCTGGCCGACGGTGTGCCGAAGCCCCATCAGCCATGTGGCTGATGGCGCGGCGGCCACCCAACGTGGTCCCGCTTCTTCACTCCATCAACTGGCCTCGATCTCTTCCGGGCTCCCCTCTATAACCTCTCTCCCACGTGACCCTGACTCCTCCCTCCCAGATCGTTAGATCCGGCCTTCCCACACTGCCCCGCCGGCTCCACCTCCATTCACCTCGCCTCCCATTGGAGCCGAGGTGAACGGCGGCCCCTCCCACACGCCCCCCATACCGGGCTCCGCCCCCAATACCCCGGGTCGTGTGATTGGGCCAGAGTCCAGCAGCAACCCCATTTACGCTCGCATTACATTTGTAAAGCCTTTAATAAACCTAAGGCGAAAGCCCTCAACTTACCTTTGTCTCCGAGTGCGTCCTGGGAACTCCTCAACACAGGTGTACACAGAGTGGCATTGACAGAAATGTGCAACAATTCACATGTTAGTCATCAGATTACTCGACTGCATTGGTTTATCAATTTCGATACATGATACATGCATTATGCAGAAGAATATATGTATTTTTTTTTTATAGAGGCAGCTACATTTACCACTGGAAAAAAGTATTGAATGGCAAATGGACAAATCTTTACACCTCTACTAATACGACAGTATTTAGAATTACGGAGATTACTGATACTAAGCAGGGACTGGTTTATTACTTTGATTTGAGTATTCATTGTTTCAATAAATAATAACGTCTATGATCTGGTCAGCAGCATGGGTTAGCGTGAGGGGAGCAGCAACCGATGCATACAGAGGGTGACACAAAGCTGACAAACATGAAACATAATTGAAAAATGTGGATTAGATCGCCTAAGTATAAGTGTGTCGTCACCCTCCACCACCAGACGCAGCCAGTAAGGGTTGTCACGTGAACAACGCGCCAATTAATGACTACTTCAGCCCACCGGTGTGTTGGAGAGTAAATACACAACATCTCGAATTTGAGTACAACGTTTCGCTGATAATTACATCCAGCATCATCGCCCGGTGGGCTCAAGCAGTAACTAATTGGCACGGTGTTTACGTGACAAACCTTACTGGCTGTGTCGTGTGGTGGAGGGTTAAGGCACATCTATACCTAAGCGATCTAACCCAAAAACCTTTATTATGAATAATATTGGTCGCGAAAGCCTACGTGTTATTATGAAACAGTGCTGTTGTTTATGATATTACATAATCTTTACATATGTTCATTTGATGGGTGTATTCATACAAGTAATCAAGTACAGTAATTGGATTCTTTCACTTTGATTTTATGTTTCTTTTAAAATGTCAAGTAATTGGTAACGGGACACTGATTAGTTATTAGAATTCATACTCCCAGGCCAGAGTTTATAACTCCTTCATAATGTACAGTATACTCACTTGCATTTCTGAGAGATTTCAATAAACTTAGAGTGTACATCATCAAGACGAGCAACAGGAGAATACGTTTGCAGGTTTGTATAGCCAGTCATGAGTATGCTGCACTTTTTAAAGTTTAATCATTTTGTAAATCTACACATTCGAGGTTTTCAATGCGTTCTACGCAATTTTATATCGAGCCATAAATTACTGTACAGAATATAGCAAATCAAATGTAATTTAATACACATAATACAACAGAGGAAGCACTAATTTATTTTTATTACGTTAATCTAAAACTCCATTGACATTTGCATATCGCCATGCTGTACATTCAAAAGTTTCCTCCATGTGTTCTCTTCATTGAACAGTTTATTCCTTATTTAGTGACGCGTGTGCATTGGCAGTACTCATCTCCGTTGGTGGCCCTCAGTCAATGGCATAAACTACACACTATGGCAGGAGCTATTCTCTTTCAAAGGACTCCAACTGGTGAAATTATAATTTATTGGAGCTCAGTTTTTACAGTTGAAGTATCTGGTTGAATTATGCTATTTTAAGCACTTGAAGGGGAATCAGAAGGTTGAAAATGAAAACATGTTGCTGAATCAGCAGGCTAAGCTCTCCTGGATTAATAGTATGGATACAACATTTTGGGAACTTAACAGTATACGTCCTCTGCAGAAATCTGGCCCCACTTTTAGGGATGAGACATTCCTCAGTACCCGTGACATGGGGCTGCCAGTGGAGATGGGCACCACATAATTATTTGTCAGAGCAGGGAGACACTTTGACTTTTAGCATTGGCTTTGATAGTTTATAAATCGGTTGATACATCTGGCATTTAACTCAATGCTGCATTAAACTCCAAAGCACGATAACGTAGACACAGGCTTATAAAGGTCGAGGCAATAATGGAGATTGTTACACTACTGTCTTTTGCATCTGAAATTTCCTGCTGCAAATCAAATATTTTTCTGGCATCCATTCTGCAGTGTTGAAAATAAAATTAATACAGTTAAGCATAGATTTCACTATTAAAATAAATCTAAATTGCATGTCCTTATTTGAAATACATTTACGAAATTTGGATTTCTAATTGGTCATCTGTGCAATTTGAGCCCAAAATGTCTCAGTTACATTATATATATTTCTTTATTATCTATATGCTAATTTGAAAATGAAAATTACTCACAAATTAATTAGTTTGATCTATCAAATATACACAATATAATACGTGCCACAGAGCAGTTTAAGTCCTTAAAGCATATTCCTTTGCTACATCTGGGATGATTTGCAAAAGGTCTGAAGTAATTGGTGTCTTTTTAAAAGGGCATTTCATGAATTTGTGTGTGTGCTCACAACCTTAAACCGTGCAAAACAGATTTCAGGTCCAAGAAGCTTTCTAGCTCGAACCCAAGTTTACAGGCACTCATTCATTCTCGTGATTATATGCTGAGTATCCAGTATTGGGAGAGTTACTTTAAAAAGTTATCAGCCTATCATTATGATTACTTAGCAAATACCTGACTACATTTGACCATGACTTTGAGTTCTATATAAAAATTAAAATGACTCCACAACTAATAAAATATCAGTTTAAGAGGTCTTTAGCAGATGCCATTGATGCCATCACATCTTTCCATCCATTGATTCCATTCACACAGTCGACACCTGACCTCCAAAGGATTGCTTCGACAATCCCATCACCACCACTGTCTGGCTTTGGGATTTCCCCTTGGTCAACTATTTCTTGGTAACCTGCTCTCCTCCATCCTGCATATGTCTCACCCCCATAACAACATTGTTTCTTGTCAGATTCTATTCCATCTTCAAAGTGGCTTATCCTATCCTGTCTTGAAATATCTCGCATCCTTCGCATTGAGTTTTATTAGAAGGCCAGAAGTATTGCAATGTAATCCTGTACTGTATTTGCTGTATATGAAGGAAGAAAATGCATAATTGTTTTAGGTTGATAGCTGTTAGGTTGAATATACTGTTCTAAAATAGCACTATTCTATTATGTTAGGCCTTGCAGAATTATTTACATTAGAGTATATATGCGAGGGCTATTGTTGCCCTCTTATTATCCCAATCTGTTTATAATCATT
Source organism: Lampetra fluviatilis (assembly GCF_964198595.1). Lineage (NCBI taxonomy): Eukaryota > Metazoa > Chordata > Hyperoartia > Petromyzontiformes > Petromyzontidae > Lampetra > Lampetra fluviatilis. The sequence continues at coordinate 21,383,310 of NC_136275.1, read as the reverse complement.
CCGACCTTCAAAGTGTTTTGTAATAATTTCCGATTTTATAGAAGAGAAAATGTTTTTATATATTCTGCTGGTACGAGCTAGATAATAGTTAACTCTAATTGCACATTGAAAATTGAGTCGTAAAACAGCATCACACGTACCTGCCATTGGTTATCGAATCTACAGCAATTCTCATGCCAACAACCAAATCACCCTGAATGTGCCCAATCTCAACAGATTGTGATAGCCGAGGAGGCTTGAGTCTGGTTAATGCTTGGACAATTGACGAACTGTGCCTAACAGCTGTGTTGTAGATGTAGCTGGTGTTGTAGACATATGGCTGTGAGGAATACAAAGGCTGCAAGGGGCTCGTAGATGGCAATGCAGCAATAGGTGTAGTCGACAAATAGCATAGGAGTACTCTCTATTTGTTTTTTTTTATCTATTTGTGTGGAGCTTTTAGTATTATTCCCTCCTATGCACATGGGCTCTCTCTGGTAGTTGTTTTTTTTCTCCGAATTTATGTTATTGGCCAGAACCCTCCCAAAAATTAGTTCTATAACTCAGTGAGGCTTTCCCGAGTAAATAAGTAAATAATTGGCATTATTGGTATTATTCAAAACAATACCACATTACATATTATCTTGGGACTCTAATATGTCTGAACAAAAACAATAATCGTTATTATTGGCAATAAAAACAACAAACAAAAACTTGTCCTCTCTCCATCTCACATATCCATGTCAAAGTTAAAGTATTTTCTTGTGCAAAGAAGTACACGGCTGTGCTCATTTCCATTCACAGTGGCCTGTAGCCAGTGGTGGACATTCAGCATTGCTGTGGGTGGGGGCCCATTGTGTATACAAGACAACTCTGATGAAATGCCCTTCACATGCTACTCTCCCTCATCATGTGGGTCCTGCCCACTCGCCCGCCTCTTATGACCTGCGGTTATTGCTGCTGATAAATTGCTGCCCCCAAGGCATCAAACTCACCCAGGGCTTTCTTCTGCCCCACTGCATACTTTCATAATGGTAAATTCTGCCAAGTCTCGTTTTTTTGAAAAGTGACAATGATAACCCATGATTTTTTTTTTAATGTTTTCATCCAAATTGCCTCCCTGCTCAAACAACCAGTGAACAAGTATTCTTCATTCATATATGGCAATGATCCAGTGGTGGAAATTGTGCATTCCTATTACAGGGGCTAGTCTATCCATAAGACAACCTCAATAGACATCCCACTAAGTAATACCAATTGTATGGGCCACCATAGGGATAATGAGCATAAGTGACCCCCAATTAGGATTTTAACTTGCAACATTCTCATTGTGAGATTGACGCTCCACCACAGCATCACATGCCTGGTATAGTATTTCCATATAACCATTTTTTTTTTTAAAGCAACTGCTTTTTCCATGACTACCTCTTGATCTTTTCATAAGAACACACAGCTTGTTGGGTTTTATTTACATTGCATTAATTTTTCCACAGCATTAATTGCTCCCTATGCCATAAATGCCCATTACTCTAGGAAGCTCATGAATCAGTGTGCAAGCCTTTCCTTTGTTCTTTTATGCAGTTGTAGTCATCCACGAGGCTGTCAGGAATTGAGACAGACAAGCCCTAAAGACAAACAGATTTTTCGAAAATACATTTTGCTCTGGCACTTACATCAACATAATAAACAGGCAAGTGACAATATACACAGTCAGTGTGCACAGCCCATTTGCTGCAAAGTACAAGGCTCTTTTGTTCTCTTGTGCCGGGAGAAAAACTACTGACAAGTTGCACATTTTCAATAAAAACCATTTGGGTAGGGAGCAGAAGGGAGGATGAGCAGCCCAAATGCCAGAAAAGGCCACATTCCTATCCAACATAATTCCCCAGCCACTGCCATATAAGCCAGAGAAACAACAAGCTGATAAGAATTGCAGAACGCCCTAATCAATGGACAGTGTTATCCACAATTGTTGTCCCAGGTTTCCTCAGCTTGTTAAATGGTGTGCCATGGTGATAAATATCTCCGTGAACCGCATCACGTCCACATAAATTGTGTGACCTCATTCCCTCCCACTTCACCTCAACCCATCCCTCTCCTACCTCAGGCTGGTGTGTGACCCCAGGACAGCAGACCATTACTGGGCTAAAGGTGAGGTCAGGAATTATGTATCCAAATTTTGTTTAAGACAAAAGCCAATGTGATGGACATTTATCAATAAATATGGTTACAAACGTATGAACAAGGGGAGCAAGGTGAGTGATATACTCTGGTCCCTGGGTTTGGCCAAAGGCTAGTGTTAAAGTCACAGGAACAATAAAATTGGATTAAGAACCGGCTCAGCCTGGAACCAGCACACATTCAAGGTGCTGGGTAAATGAGGCATTGCTTTGCAATCAGTAATAACACCCTTGTTCTGCGTGCATAGAGCGGCCATTGGATGATAGTCAGCAATGGTGCATCCTGAAAATAAAGGGTATGTCAGACAAGGTTAAATGCAATTGATCAAAAGTTATTTTTTTTCCTGTGGAGGGACTAGCTTCTATCATAGTAACGTAGAATTTCCACGATTCGTTTTTTTCATGACCCAAAGACCATTCCTTGATATGATGTAATGCATGTTGTAATGCACTCCTTCCTACCTGTTGAGTACCAATTGGAGTTTCTCAATTGGAGTTTCTTAATCTCATGATATAACTCCAGTGGGCCACTAACACAATTTGACTATAGTGATTAGTAACATTCCACGAATAACATTAGCTGATTACATTTATCTTATATGCTGGCAGAGATGAATGTGCACATTAGCCTTGAATTACCCACATATAAAGTTAATGGGTGGCCATGGTCTAACTAATCATGGAGCATTGCTCATCTTCATTGGCAGCCCTTAGTGGTTAAAAATTTCAGATTTCATATAAACACATACAAACATGTTGTTGCCATTAAAATGTTAACAACAAAAATCTCAGAAAGAAAAAAACACGCCTGAACATACATATTAACCCTTTATATTGAATGCATTTCTCTGTATGTTTTGAAATATTATTTTACATATGCCATTTTCTTACAGCATTAGATTATGTATTAATGTAGACTGAAATGTCCGTGATGTATCCACATACAATGAGCAGAGTTAAACTTGCAGATTAATGCGTGCATATCACCTTTCTCGTTGTTAATTACTTCACAGGCATAACCATCATTTTCACCCATACATGTTCCTTTTGAATTGATTTGGAGGGAGGTCATTAGAGCTTACGAACTACCACCATGAAGTATTTGCACAGATATCTCAACTTTCAGCTGATACAATGGTCACAACGAGTCCAATACAGTTGGCTAGCCCTTCTAAAACCTGTGTGGCTTTTCTCAGCAATCACTATCCCCAAGACAATGTTACTTAAGCTGGGCAAACATTGTATTTCATTATGGAAGGTAAACTGAGACTGTAAAATCCCTTTGTTAGTGGAATGTCAATTTTGTCTCAGTTTTGGCGCTGTATAGTTTAACTGGTTGCATTTTACAAGTCACTGTTGTTTTACTCTCATATGATCACAGTTTAGTTGCCATCCTGCAGGGAATACTTTGGCAGATGGTATTTTTTTCCAGGAATACATGGAGATGTATGGATCAGGTGACAAAACGGGCCAGTCACAAGATAAAGAGGTCATTACAGCCAATTTTATATATGCAACCAAACCTTGCCATTGCTTGCTTTCTACTGCTAAATTTCAACAATCTAGAAATCTAAATTTAAAGTGATACTTTTTAATTGCAATACACCATAGCCCAGGGATGTAATAAAACATCTAAATAGCATCATTGTTATTCCCAGAGTGCTGAGCTTGGCACTTTATAAGCCTACAGCCATTATACCTTTAAACACAAGTAAATCAGGTTAGAAAAGTTACTTCAGTTTATGCAGAACTCACTGTTTTCTAAAAAGGTAAATGACTTGGAATTTCAATATGATTGTGAATCAGGCCAGGCTATATAGAGTGAATTTGCTTATGTAATTGCAAGTAAATTTAGATATTAAAGTTTTGTAAAATCACTGTAATTTTTCCTCTTGGAATGATTGTAGTATCAAGTGCATTGTTTGTTTTTAAATATTTATGTTTATTAATTCAGTTTCTGAAATGTTTATGTTTGGTTCCTGTGGCTGCATTGTTTTCTCATTTCAGGCTGATTGTTGCTGTTGGCTAAATGCACAACTCACAAATAGAAGGTTCGAAGGTTAAATCCTTATTTGTGCTTCTGCTGAGCCCATCATCTGTCTACAGGTAATAATATCAGAACCACTTTGTGGGTAGCCAACAGTGGTTGTTCTATGAAAAAGCTGACACCTGCCATGATAATGTTGAATTTACAACACTTAGTCAGTGCCATCATTGGAGATGAGTGTCACCCCGTTAAACTTTTGAACATTTTGGCTTGACATTGATTTGGCAACCAGTGTATGGATCATGTAATCCTATTCTTCTCTATATCGAATCTATAAAGGAGAATTAAACAAATCTTAATTTAGCAATGAAACAAAATAACGTATGGTCTCCTGATGAACATCCTGGATTTAAATATATAATTTAGGAACTTTTACAGCCATAATTACAATTAATAGGTAAGGTACGGTATTCCCTATGCCATCTCAAAACATATCATTCGTCATCTTCAAAAACGTCATTGTTTTTAAAGCATGATCCTGTAAAGTGTGATCTCTTACCGTAAGATAATCATTCTGCCCGCCTTCTTGCGACCCTAAAGGACCATCACCCAAAATGTGAAAATACCACTATATATTTTTTGCTATGATACATATAATAATGCCCAGAGCTAATATCAATCCACTGATAGATGCAGGCCTTCCTCAAGCTGTCAATAATAGGGTTTGTCTGACCATGCTTCACTGGTCTATTAGTTCAGATATTTCTGGGAATGACACTCACCAATGATGTTAAACGTGGCTGGGATTCAGAGGCAGGCCATTAGGTTCAGAGTGCACTGTGTGGTAACTACCGAGTCACCTCTCTACCTTCAGTTTTATTTCATTTTCAGTTGCATTTATTTGGTATAGCCCTGTGAGCCATTCGGCTCTTGAATCGGGTGCAACCGCGACAAACAAAAAACAAAAACATGAACAAGAAAACATCTTAAAGTGACTATGCGCAAACAGAAAAATCCAGGAAAAAACTGCAATGTCTTCAATTATAAAGCAGTGTTAATAACAAAGGCGGTGAGAGTAGTTTTTTGGATTGTATCTATAGCTAAAGATGTTTTGTGATGAAAGGCACAGTTATAGATTTATATATTTTAGTCGCAAATAGCTGTGTACTAAAAAAAATTACCATGTCAATCTTCCCCTCACTTTCAGTCGTAACATTAGTAACATATGTATAAACAAAACATAACAGTTGTAACTTTCTCACATGCAAAAAAATCCAGAGTTTTCTGGCATCAGATCCCAACTCACGTGTCAGCATTTTGGTTTGTCCATGCAGCAGCCCTGGCTGTAACGCCGTGTTTTACAACACAGCGTAAAACAAGGATTCTTTCAACAGCCGTGTGATTTAACTCAGAATAGAGGTGAGACAATGCGATGACCTGCCCTGGGGCATGGGCTGGCTTGGAAAGGCTGAATTAAATTCAGCTGTTAGATTAAGCACATCAGATTTGCCTTTCGCCCATTTGTGTACGGCAGAGCATGTGGCTACAGCCAACAAATAATGCTATACTCTTTTGATTGTATTCATGATTCAGAATAATGGAAACTGATCGAATCGTAAATGGAGGGGGTGTGGAAATGGTAACAGACCTGGCATTCACATTGCTGTATTGTTGTTAGTCACTCTGCCAATCTCGGGTATTGCTGTAAGCTCTCTTTAGGGTAATGGACAAAAAAACTCAACTCATGAATTAATAACACTGTGGCCTTAAAACGAAAAGTATATAATAGGCGACGTATTATGCAACGGTCATGTGATCTTCACGTGATCAGCAGGAGGAGCACCGGGTGCCTCTCGGAGGACGTGAGTGATGAGGCTCACACACTCGGCAGGACGAGGTAGACGCTGCCATTTAAACGCACATCAATAAAATGCTAAATTACGTGAATAAATCATACGTTGGAAGAAAAAAAAATCAATGCTTATTGAAGGGCATTCTCTAAAGTTTTCATGCCCTTTTGTCAACTTGGCTAATTAAGCCATAACATCGCTGGTAATGTGAAGCGCCTGTTCTAAAGAACGGTGGCGCATGCCTGTCATCAGGCAGGGTGGGTGGAACATGAAGGGATTATACTGGTAGGAACCCACTGGTTTCCCCAGCCCACAGGGGATTATTGTGGTGGGGAGGGAGGGAGGGGCTGGGTGGGAGGGTGGGTGGGGTGGGGCTGGGGCTGGGTGGGGAGGGGCTGGTCACCCCGTGGTGCCCTTATAAAATTCAACGTTTAACCTACTCACACCGGCTTGTGCCCACCCTCACATTCGGGCATATTTGCGGAATACACCACGCCGCCGCTGACCCTGGCCATTGACCGAGCAACCCAACGTTCCTACCAGCTCCCTCCGCAGGAATGTGTTCATATATGTGAGTCACTCAACCGCAGGGACACGAGGTGGCAAATCTATGGCAGTACTGAAAGTATGTTGCTTCACTATCTGTACAGTAAAAAAGTACAGCCAGGATCACGATGCATCCCAGACAATTTGTGCTCACGCCTCTGCTGGCAGAAGGGTCTCTGAAGACTTAGAGGGATCAACCACCTAGATTATATTTGGTCTACTCTTCCACACTGGCCAGGCGTCTTTGAAGAGGTGAACATTACCCACATTGTAGCCCACCACACGCGATCTGCTGATAGACTGTGATGTACCCATTTATACCGTTGGGTGTACAGAGGTGTAGGGATTTAATTCACGTGTCCAGTGTTTCAACTGTTGCGATGGTAGAATGAACCGACAACCTCTGTATTGCAACTCCAGTTTGATAAATATAACCATTACACAACTCCAGTGTGATAACCATTGCACAATGGCAGCATCCCCATCTGTAAAGTAGTCTTTATTAGCATATGTTTTTTTTGGGTAATTCAGTTTATTCCCACAAATATAAAGACCCAGTAGGAATTGTCATGCATTCCGTGGCAGGACCCTCCTGGAAATGAGTCTTGAGACTTTTTTGGTCAATCAGATTGCTGATAAAAAAAAGCACAATACTGTCTTTGATAGAGTGCTATTTTTGCAACAATCTTAGTTTTTAAAAATTGGACAGATGGGAATTCTCAAATCCATTTTTTAAATGTCATAAATGAAACGCAGATTTTTTTTTTTACAAAAATGTATACACAGACATTTCCTTAGCTCACTGGACATTCACCCCAGTGGCTGATTATTGTATTTTCACCGAGTCACCATTCCCAGAAAACCTGGAGCACGATCAGATATACTGTACAACCTTTTACTGACACCTGGTGGAAGTAGGTATTAGTGTACTGCAAGTCCATTAGCTAAAGCCAGTTTTAACATGAAAAAAAATCGGACTGCCTTCAACAAACAATGGGCAGTTCTCATATCTGTTGTCAGCTTTGAGCCAGTCGCAGACATTCCATACTGTGTTTCTATAGTGGGAGCTTATCTATCCGTAAGACAATCGTTGATGGCTTATGTAAATGTAATTGTTTATTCCTACCTAGGCATTGAGGAAGCTTACAACAGTGCACCAAGATGCGTGGTGTGGAGATGTCTAAAACACATTTACGTGACAATTCATCATGGTGGTTTATGGGTCTAATTCTTAAATGGGTCTAATTATTAGTTTCTCGTTTGTACTTTCTATTGATGTGTTGTCTTTAACATTTCCTTCACTCCATTATCCTCAAAATATAACATTCGCAGATCATTTGCATATAATTTGCAAGAATTGTAAATAACAGATTCCTACTCTGTTTTACGTATCATGAGCAGAGACATCGATTTAATCAATGAGTAGATGCATAGGTACATGCTTTATTAAAAATAAATCTGACCACATGCTAGAAATAATTATGAGCCTATAGCCATATACCATATTAACCACTGTGACCAAATAACATGGAATGTGCCCGATTTGCTCTGAAAATTTTAAAGGAAAATGAGCAGGGTTGTGCTTCAATATTGCTAGGGTGGAGCGCCACCACGCACAAACCACGTCACAGAGCCGAGTGACGACATGTAGGCAGCAGAGGGCAGCGCAGCAAAACCCATGGGTTTACCGTATCTCTCCAATTCCCGCCCACATCTCCGCTGCCCGTCTTTAGCTACTTGCACTGACCATCGTGGATACGTACGGTCAAATAACAGCCACGCCACAAACTTATTTTGCACCCACACGTAGCCAACCGTGCTAAACAGGTGCTTGTAGTAATTGTATATTTACATATCCAAGTACAATATTGAAGCAGATGACTTTCGTATTTATGCATATATTTTATTTCTCACTTTACTGAAACTGCTTTTGCCCTGCAATATATTGTGAATACAATCACGTAAAGCCGTTGGGAATTGATGCAGTCATGCAAAGAGCTCACAAATAAATAACTTAATTTTTTTGTAATTTTCAAATGATAAAAAAACATTTGCATTGATGGAACCGCTACACTGAGATTGCATGCAAAAAGTTAAAACATATATATCATAAAAAAGTGAAGTAAGGAGATACAGTCTTTCAAAATATAGTTGTTATTTTACAATTTTATTGCCATTCTTTTTTGTTTCCGCTCACAATTGCGTACCAACTTACCAACTATTGAACAGAACCGAACATTGGATGTCATACTAACACTTTATTTTTGCGTGACTTGCTTAATCAATGTCTTCCGTAAACATTAATGCGGGCAATTTCCCAACGGTGTGGATCTTTTGACAACCTCAAATCAACTGTAAAGGGTTATCAACAGGGATGGTAAAAATCTGCGGAAGCATAATACTCCTTCAATTACATAACAGATTTTTCTTGGGTTAGATCGCATAAATATTAATGTGTCGTTAAGCCCGCCACCACCCGACACAGCCAATTAGTAAGGTTTGTCATGTAAACATAACATTCCAATTCGTTACTAATACAGCACACCGGTGTGTTGGAGAGCAAATCCATAACATTTACAATCTGGACGTTTTGCTAGAAATTACAAATAGCATCATTAGGCGGACAGCCACAAATCTGGCAGGATTTTGAATTTTCTCTCGAACACACCGGTGTGCTGTACTAGAAACGAATTGGCATGTTCTGTTAACGTGACAAACCTTATTAATTGGCTGTGTCGAGTGGTCGTGGGTTTAATTAAACATTTATATTTACGCGATCTAATCTAAAAATAAAACTATATTATGGATGATATAGGTCGCGAAAGCCTACATGTTAAACACACTCTTTGAAAGTTAATTTTTAGGACATTACCAGATGTTTTCTGATACATTAAATCAAGGTATAAATATTGTTGGTGAAAATACAATATGTTAACTAAGTCAGCTTTCCTGAAAACACTCATTATTACAATCAATAGAATATTATTATTAGACATGAAAGAAGAACTTCATAAAAATATATATACAATATTGCTGGTGTGCTCAAAATAAATAAAAAAAATACTGTACGAGCAAAACAACCATGATGTGCAGGCTTTTTGAAATAAAGTTATTTATTTTCAGGACATAACTGCAAAACACCTCAGAATACTGTTCGTAAACCTAGGGCAACTATTGAAGATATAACAGGATCAAATACATAGGTGGAAGAGAGCACGTTGGAGTGCTTTGGAAACAACATACCAATATGCAACAAGAAGGTTCTGAATGCACATTGACTACGATAACATATAGATCAGGGAACATGGACATCAACAAAGAAAATGAAACAATAGTTTAAAGGTGTGCGCAGAAGATTTGAGAAGGGCATGTTTGGAATGATAATGAGAGGCGTCGAATAACAAATGCTAATTTGAGACTTTGTGTGGAATGTTAAGAAAGTAAAAATGGGACTGCGCAAGACACTATGCTAGAAGAGATGAGAACCATTAGTCAACACCAGAGGTCGCAACCGGGTACCCGATACCCGTACCCTACCCGATACCCGGCGGGTACGGGTACCCGTTTGCGACCCTGGTGCGGCCGGATACGGGTACGGGTAGGCCTTGAGTCACTGGTGAGTAACTGTTTGTCACTCATTTTCCAACGTCTTGTCTCTTCTCACAATTCAAGTTCCTAGAATCAACCCACCCGCGCCTGCAACATGGCTTCATCCCAGAGGTCGCAATCAGGTACCCGATACCCGTACCCTACCCGTACCCGGCCGGGTACAGGTAGGGTACGGGTACGGCCGGGTACGGGTGCCCGTTTGCGACCCTGGTGCGGCCGGGTACGGGTACGGGTAAGGAATCAAAACCCGTTTGCGACCTCTGGTCAACACCAGGGGTTGTCAATCTGCGGCTCCGGAGCCATATGCGAGTCTTTAAGGACTACTTCGTGACGTTATTCAAAAATAAAACAATAAAAACCTTTCTTGTTATTTTGGTTGCCGACCCCTGGTCAAGAGAGACGAAAGAATGGCATATTCTTTGTTTCTTTCGGTAAAGTCACGTAGATAGAAACATAATAATAAAAAGAAAGTGAATAAAAATAATACAAAAAATATATAAAAATATTCACTTTTTTTTTTCTATCTACGTGACTTTAATGAAAGAACCAAAGAATATTCATTCCTGCAGCAGAGGTGTAAAAAGTACTCAAAAATGTTACTCAAGTGAAAGTACAAGTACTGAGGGAAAATTTTACTCAATTATAAGTAAAAGTATCTGGCTAGAATCTTACTTGAGTAAAAGTAAAAAAGTACCACATTAAAATTGTACGTGAGTATTAAAGAAGTAAAAGTAACATCAATAATGAAAACTAGAGATTCTTGTTTAAGCTTTTAATCTCAAAAAACATTAAATGACATGCATACAATGTTTTATCCTGCTTTAGAACTGTTTGTATTTAATTATCAAACTATAAGTCTATCTAATGCCAGTATGCAACATGCTACTCAAAGTTGTAAAACCTCCAGTGGCGGCTCCTGCAAAATCTCTCAGGGGGGGCAAATGTCTGGATGATTGATAAGGATAAGGTCCACCCATGCAATGGATAAATTAACAGCTTAAGCATGTAAAGGCAACTTCACTTCTTTAATATTAATGAAAAATAAAGTGACTCTTACAATACATCTTGTTTGTTTCTATACTCACTATTAAAACAAACCACTCAAGTTTATTTGATTAAAGATTCCACTAGGTGTCGACAAATTATTTTGTTGGATGAAACGTGCTTACGTATGATGACGTAAGCACGTATGATGACGTAAGCACGTTAGGGCGAGCCCTCCCGGAAGCCATAAAGAATGCATTGCAGCGCCCCCTGTTGTGTATATGCCCCCCTTTTTAATATTTAAATTTTTTTTTTTAAGAATTATTCTGCCAACATAGATAATATCATTTTTTTTAATAGACGCGGCAACGTGGGAACGAACACGCCCCCACACTCCCACAGAGGCCCCCACACACTAACACAGATGTGCGCACACCTCATTTCAAAGGAAAGAGGGCATGAAAGAAGGGTAATCAAGATCATAAAAACTCCCCGAATTTCACACAGGAGGAACAAGGGAGGGGGGAATGGCAGGCAGAGGGTCGAAATGACACCCTCTCGTAAAAAAAACCTTGCAGGGCCGGGCACCGCGGAGGAAGAGATGGTTATGTTTTTAACAAAGAAACAGCATTGACGACAAAAAGCACACACGGGTCTTTGAACCATGTTAGATGCACAAGTAAACTTAGCCATGAAGATTAAGCAAACAGTATCCATCCTCACTCCAATTGGAAAGCAGACTACAGTCTGCACCAAAATCGCGACTCATCATTGTTAATTAAATACTGACATTATTTACCTTTAAAAAATTTCTACACGGCCGGGCCGAAGCATCGAAGAACAATTATGGCATATATTTCGCTCCAAAACAAAATTCCTAGCAGGGATAGCAGATTAAACAATCACAAGAAGTCAAATAATAAGTACGGAATTAAAGTGAATATCCTAGGAGCTAACGGCGAATAAGGCTCTCAAAATTAACCAAACACAACGACCCAGGGGAAGCAGCAACACGACCGTCTTTGTCTTTCCGAGAGGATCTCCACACGCAGGCACAAAAGCAAGGAAATGAGACCAATAAAACTCCCGGGCAATGGCTCAAAGGAAATTAACACGCTCTGGGAAATAAATAAATAAGCGCATGCGCCGGGTGCTTCCACCGTGGAAACAACCGTCTTTGTCTTCCCACAACACGGACAGCAAAAATTGCACACGCAAGGAATAACATCTCCATGAGAGATCGGGTCACGATGAAACATCGGGAACACGGTTTCGGCATAACTGGGGCATAATGGAATAAGTCGCATTTCAACTTCCAAACCAAAACAACTTAAGCTGTGTGAGACAAAAGATATGATCCCCGAGCGAGGGCGGAAATAATTAAGCTCGCTTAACGCGTAGGTTGTCGCGACAAATATTATTCAGTAACAAAAACATGGATTCGAATATCTCTTTTATATATATAGAACTCGACGCGAATCATCGGTCTGGCTAATGGATATCTTCGTTGGCGCCATCACGAGCCCCCCCCCTTCCAGAACGACACACAGCTGTGTCTTCAAAGCTAATAAACACACGGACGAACACGCACGCGAAACACACGGACGGACACACACACACACGGATGCAGATGGCCCCACCCACAAGAAGGTTTTATGACAGACTTTGAACAACTCGGGAAACTGAGTGGATATTCTCGATATAAGCCAAAAATAAAAATCCATTCAAAACAGATCGTCAGGGCCTCTGGCCCCATCACAGATCGTCAGGGCCTCTGGCCCCATCACAGATCTTCCGGGCCACGGGCCCCACCACAGATCGCCAGGGCTCCGAGCCCCATCACAGTTCTTCACGAGCTCCGGCCTACATCTCATCTCGTCTCCGGGCTAAGGCCACCAGAGATCTCCAGGGCGACAGCCATCTCTTCTCGTCACCGCCAGCGAAGAAGCTCTCGTCATCCAGAAGGACGAGGTTCGCGTGGTGCCGAGGTGCATCGCCTGCTGCAAACAAGCACACGAGACTCAACCACCTTGACGTGCATCGCCGAGGTGCATCGCCTGCCGCAAACGAGCACACGAGACTCAACCACCTTGACGTGCATCGCCGAGGTGCTCTCCTGCCGCACACGAGTGAATGAGCCAGCTCCCTTGCCGCCACCACACACGTGCTCGCCTGCCGCACACGAGTGAACGAGCCAGCTCTCTTGCCGCCACCACGCCGAGGTGCTCGCCCGACCGCGCCGCCAATCTTCGTACGGGCTCTACCGAGGAAGGAGTCTGCAGCCGCCGATCACCGCAGCCGCGACAAAGAGGACCCTTCTCCGAAAGTCGTTCGTACCCACAACTTCCCCCACCAATAGACCCACACACACGCACGCATCGACGCCCCACTCACCTGTGAGACTATCCTATCTAGTTCACCCTTACTGTCGTATCAACCCTACACAATTATTGGAAGACTGATTATCAACTACATGAACCATCAGCTGGCCATGAGGAATCGTGGCCCATCGAGTGATTAAGAGTCCGTCGGTTATAAGAGTGAGGTTGGTTTCCGTGCCTTTCCCTTGTTCCGCTCATCACATAGGCGATCAATAGACTCGTCGAGGCAAACTCAACCTCCCGAAATTCTCATTACAAATCGACCGTGCACAGAGAGAGAAAATCTTGTCAAACCAGTTCCCCTTTGTCAGAGAATCTCGCCGAAGAATTAATTAAAAAAATCAGACTCGCTCTCCCCACACCCGCCCTCACATAGACCTTCGCCTCTGGGATACAATAAGTGCTGTTTATTACCGCAAAATGAAGTGTGTCATGTTTGTTTTCAAACTCGGCCAGTCGCCGATTGTGATCGATACAAAACGAACTAATGAGATGCCTGGTGGAGAGGTAGAGGTTACGATTGCATAATAATTTTTGGTCATTCAGTTCGTTAAATGCACAATATCGAAAATGCATAAGAGTTTTGAGTTATTCAATTTAGTAAATGCATAAGTGTTTATTCATTCATTTTAGTCAATGCTTAATCTCGTAATTGCATAAGAATTTTAGTTATCCATATTAGTCGAATGCACAATATCGAAAATGCATAAGAGTTTTGAGTTATTCAATTTAGTAAATGCATAAGTGTTTATTCATTCATTTTAGTCAATGCTTAATCTCGTAATTGCATAAGAATTTTAGTTATCCATATTAGTCGAATGCACAATATCGAAAATGCATAAGAGTTTTGAGTTATTCAATTTAGTAAATGCATAAGTGTTTATTCATTCATTTTAGTCAATGCTTAATCTCGTAATTGCATAAGAATTTTAGTTATTCATATTAATCGAATGCATGATATCGCAAATGCATAAGTGTTTGGTTATTTATGAATTATTGACGCATGTTCGACCTGCATGATAGAATGTCACATGCTTGTTAGAATAAAATTGCTTAACACCAACTGTTCGAGTGATTCTTTCCAAGTCCATGCAAAACCATCTTATTTTTGATAACTGTATCCTGTGATGAGATATGAAAATGGAGACCTAAATATCATAACACACACTAGGATAATCGGTAAACGTTTAATCATTGATCATCGTGTTATCCTGATTGACATAACTCTGGATAAACGAAGCTGAGCCTAATTACCACAACTGCTCACATTAACATCATCGCAAGCATCCGCATAAATTACTACGATTATCTCCGCGATTATCATAATTTATGCATACAATTACTCACACCATCATAATTTATGCATATCATTACACGCATTATCATAATTTATGCATGTTAATACACACATTAACATAATTAATGCGATTTGCGCATTTTTCGGAAAATTATAAATTTTTATTATTTTCATCAAATTTCATAACTCCAACACATACAACACCCCGTTCGAAAAAAAACATCTTTGAATGTAAGTCTATGGGACCACTCGGGGCGATTCTCAGCTGGAGGGAAACCGCCCAAAAAGAGGCGATACTCCACAGAACGTAGCATGACGCTGATTGGACTATATCCAGAGGCACAGTGACGGCTAGCGTGACTCTGTGGTTGAATGACATTGGTGGTGTGTCGCCCAATCGCCCGAATGAAGAAACCGCCCCTGAAAACCTCAGATTTAACTTAAGCAGAAGCTGATTTTCAAAATTGTGAGTGTCATGCCTAGCTCTTTTGGGGCTGAAAAGCAATCCCGCAATGCTGAAAAGCCTCTCACAGGCAGCCGATGCAGGAAGAGGTGTATTAGTCTTGATAGAGAGGCTGCAAATAGCAGGGAACGTGAGCAGAGACTCCCTGGTGTCTGAAACACAGGCCAGATATTCATTCAACTCTTTGCTGGCTTCATGTGTTGTTGGTTTCAAAGAAGCGAAAAAATCTTCATCATCAGATGAACTGTTGGTCAATTCCTTATTGTGGTCCAAAGGCTCCAGATGCACTCTGATGTAGTCCATGCCTACAAGCAGAGTGAGCAGACACAAAGAAAGGTTTGGTTGAGGGACTTCTGACTGGGAACAAATTTTATGGATTTTGTCATTAACTACATTTACATGCAGTCATCTACATGTAAATGTCTAAAATCATGCAAATCCCTTATTTTAGCATACATTCTAACGGCATTTCCAAGCCACATATGATACGAGAGTTTTGTTTCAAGAAACACTGAGGGATAACTACAACCTGCTGCAAGAATACTATACATCAATATTCATATTGAGATCACAGCCAAAGATCGGATCATAATATTCCTAAAAAGTGCAAAAAAAAAAATATTGGTATGGCTCAAATGTTGCCCAGATTAGAATTCGTCAAGTGTATGTTGCTTGCATTCATTTACCTCGTTTTATGATGGTTTCATCATTTGTCCAAGAGGTCCGAAATTTAGGGAGAAGGATGGCAGCTGCGATGATCTCAGGATCTTCAAACATATGCTTGAATCGTGTTTGGATTCCTTGTTGTAGTGCATCCACAAGTGTGTCACAGTACCTGAGAGAATGGTGGAGTCGCTGAAGTTTCAAGCTTAACTGATGGACACTAGGTAGCAGCCACCCCAGCTGTGTATTCGTTTCCGTTTGCAAGATGTCGAGTACTTTTGCAACTGGACGCATTGTGTTGGCCCACTCTGTCAAGAACAGCATTTCTGCTGGATTAAACCTACAGGAGAAATCGGCATAATCAAAGAGTATACAACAACAACAACCCACATTTGTTTACATCAATAGAGGGGAAAAACACTTACATTGGAACCTCAAGAGAGGTGCATATATTCCTAAGTGCGCCTTCTCCTGCTTCTTTGCAAATTTGAAGAATTCTGTCAACAGCCATAAAAGTTGAATTCCACCGCGTTTGGTTTGGCCTTAAAAGCTGAAGCCTGCTTTCTGCTTCAACAGCTTCAGCTGCTAGAGCCGATCGGCTGCTTTTATTTCATAAAGCTTGGCATTTGCCAAAGACAGATCTGTAGAGTTTCTTGTAGTGTTCATTTGAGAGAGCTTTTTGGGCATCAACGCTTGAGACTAGGTTAAGTAAGTGACAGCCACACTTTTGATGTTTTGGTAGCTGGAATTCGAAGCCATCGTCTTGGTCCAGGACTCGAGAGGCATCTTGGAATTCCACACCATCACTTCCCTCACCACAGCCTTCAGAATCAGTGTCATCACTTTCACACCTTCTTGCCTCAGTCTCGATATCATTGTTTTCTACACCAAAACTCTGAAAGCCTTCAGAAAGTTGGAACCACTGTCTGTGGTTGTGCAAACAACCTTGTCACGTATTTCATACTCTGAGTGGATATCATTCATAGCACTGGCCAGTACCTCAAAAGTATGAGAGCCCATTAATCTTTTGCAGGCAAGTGCAGCGGAATGTCTTTCAAGACTTTCAGGGTTGATCCAGTGAGCAGTTACACCAATGAATGACTTTCTACATGCAGTCCAACAATCTGTTGTGGTTGCAATCCATTCAACTTCACTCATGGCAGCAGTCACTTTCTGTTTCATGATCAGAGCAGCTTCAGCAATCTTGGAGCGTAAAGTAGGCCTTGTAATGACAGAAATGCCAGGCTGCAATGTACTAATCAGCGCTTTAAATGATGGCAGATCAACAGTGCTGAAAGGATGAAGTCCTTGAATGATGTACCTTAATATAGCTTTGTTCACAGTGACTGGAGACACATGTTTGACTGGAAAAACTGAGTCAACTTTCAGTTGCTTACTGCTGGAAGCATGGGTGGAGGTCCCGATCTTTCTCTTCTGTGCTGTCAATTTAGAGTAGTTTTTGAGGTGATTTGGTGCATTCTCTGTAAAAACAACAAATAAATATTTGTATTCAATATAAATGTAACAATTACACATGCACTCTCTGATTACAGCATTAATAAACTGACATTTGCATCCAATTTCACACTTTATAATGTTAAATACTTGTTGATTTTAGAAATACAGTAGCATTTAGTGACTATCAAACATTCATTTTATTTCTGATTATATTGACAAAAACACAGGACTGTAAGGCTGACATGACATGGTGAATTGATTTCATTACATTAGTTTTGACGGTAACACTTTACAATAAGCTTCGTTAGTTAACTACATTAGTTAACATGAACTAATAATGAACTGCACGTATACAGCATTTATTAATCTTTGTTCATGTTAATTTCAACATTTACTAATACTTTATTAAAATCTTGTTAACATTAGTTCATGCACTGTGAACTAACATGAACAAACAATGAACAGCTGTATTTCTATTAACTAACGTTAACAAAGATTAACAGATACAGTAACAAATGTATTGCTCATGGTTAGTTAATGTTAGTTAATACATTAACTAATTAACCTTATTGTAAAGTGTTACCGTTTTGACAATACAACATGATGTTTGGTAATTATTAAAAATAAAAATTTCTCGCTTGGTTTTCTTGTGTTGTGCATGAATTCAAACACAATGAGAGCACGGAACGATAATGATGATTCAAAGCAATACTGCTATAGGCGCCAAATTTCCCATGGACCTAACGGTACCATAGCAAATAATTTACAGACAATTACAAATGCATTTTAGCATTTTATTACCTGAGCCTTATATTGTCAATCGCATGCATTAGTGAAAATAGGCCTACTACACATATAAAAGGCGCACCGTCAAGGTCAAAACATGCACATAAAAAAACTATCAGTAAAACAAAATACTTAACGTACTTACCTCAATATGCTTCCTTAAGTTTGATGGCGAACTTTTGAAGGCCGATATTTCCTTATTAAGCGGGAGACAAAGGACACATTTCATCTTGAATTAATCCTTATTAATACCACTAAAAGAAAAGAATTCGCTAAGATACGGCCACGGGTGCTCTTGATCCTGTGGCTGATTTTGGACTGTGCTCGCAGCTGAATCACGTTCTTCCTCCATTTTCTTCCACTGATTGACTGTTATAATTTTTCTA
Source organism: Lampetra fluviatilis (assembly GCF_964198595.1). NCBI lineage: Eukaryota > Metazoa > Chordata > Hyperoartia > Petromyzontiformes > Petromyzontidae > Lampetra > Lampetra fluviatilis. The sequence goes on along the minus strand of NC_136275.1, from coordinate 21,364,741 downwards.
ATTTCCAGGTCAAGGTGCTGTGCATTGTGGTAATAGATGTGACATGACGTCACTTCCAAAGGACCAATGAACATGTCTGACCAATTTCATGTAATGTGAAAACGATTTTCATAGGCAGAATAAATAACATTTAAATTAATCTGGGCATCAGCGCAATTCAATTGGTTTGGTAATAGCAAGGGAAAATAGAATGAAGTGATCTCCAAAAAATAAGTAATTTTTGACTGTAAATAAAATTGTAAGGAGTAAAAAGTACTTTTTTTTCTAAAAAAATTTAATTAAGTAAAAGTAAAAGTATTGATTTTTATTCGTACTCAAGTAAAGTAAAAATCCCCAAAAATAATACTTAAGTACAGTATTCAAGTAAAATTACTCAAGTACTTTACACCTCTGGATCCAGCCGACCAGAGTGTTAAGTTGTTACACAGTGCATGCACTGCATTATTGCTAAACAAAAAATCCTGCATGATCTGGAGAGCTTTGATTACAATTCCATTGGACATCTTTTGTTTGTACTCATGTGGGAGATAGCCTCGGCTTGGGGAGGCCTTCATTCAGCAATGAATTGTTCATGGTAAATGATGATTATAATGGTACATGTAGCTGCTTCACACAGCCCGGCCTCCCACTGAGCCCAACAGGGGCTCCACAACTTCTCCTGGGTCCAATGTTTGGACAACCAGGACCAAATGTAGTATCACTCAACTTACCGGGACCACCGGGTCTACCACTCGGATGACACAGGAACTACTACCAGACGACTGATCAGACCAAAGAGCAGTGGCGGCTCCTGCAAAATCTCTCAGGGGGGGCAAATATCTGGATGATTGATAAGGATAAGGTCCACCCATGCAATGGATAAATTAACAGCTTAAGCATGTAAAGGCAACTTCACTTCTTTAATATTAATACAAAATAAAGTGACTCTTACAATACATCTTGTTTGTTTCTATACTCACTATTATTACAATCCACTCAGTTTCTTTTATTAAAGATTCCACTAGGTGGCGACAAGTAATTTTGTTGACTGAAAAGTGCTTACGTATGATGACGTAAGCACGTTAGTGCGAGCCCTCCCGGAAGCCATAGAGAATGCATTGCAGCGCCCGCCCTTCGAAAAAAAACATCTTTGAATGTAAGTCTATGGGACCACACGGGGCGATTCTCAGCCGGAGTGAAATCGCCCAAAAAGAGGCGGTACTCCACAGAACGTGACATGACGCTGATTGGACTATATCCAGAGGCACAGTAACGGCTAGCATAGCTCTGTGGTTGAATGAGATTGTTAATGTGATTGAAAAAGTCCCTTTCACACATTGGTGGTGCGTCGCCCAATCGCCCTAATGAAGAAACCGCCCCTGCCAAAGAGACTACCGCTGGCCCACCGGGACTGCTACTCAAATCGCTGGCACCACCAGAACCACAAGAACAAGCACTGAGACCACCAGGAGCATAGGATTCCCACTCAGACCACGAGGGCTACCAAATGATTGCATTATCACTCCATCGTGTACACGTAAATCAGATCCTCATCCATGGGTGCATGCACACACAAATGCTCAAGCTTGTGCATGATATATCTATATTTTAACATAATTACCCCAAAAATGTAATTCATATAGTAATGGTCCATAGGGGATTCGTCGGAGTCGAATTTGTTTAATTCAGTAATCATAGCTCGAGCAAACAGGTTTAAATAGTAATGCTTGACAATCAACCCCTTGCTGTAACCAGATTACTTAGTCAAGTACCTGAAAAAATATTATTCCTCCATTTAAAGTGTATTCAGATTACTGTTACTTGGTATATACAAATGATGATTATTGTGCTTTAATTTTTTGGGCATTGAAAGTGTTTTTCAAAAACAACAGGGGCCATGGTTTGATCAACAGAGTAGGTTAATGAAAGGGCAGCAGTAACCACCATATATGGGTCTGATTGTAGAAGCCAACAGCAAGGTTTTTGGCTATGTCATTCTAACATACGCGTGGCACTTGACCGTTCATCTTGCAAAGCTTGAGTCCACCAACGTGTTCGACACTTCGGGTCACAAAGATGCCATCACCAAACTGACAAACGGGTACGAAGGAAAGACTGCACCAAGGCCAGACAGGACACTAAAAACCTTCCAAACTATCATTAACGACAACACATTGCTGCCACTGTAACAAGATGTGTGGTTCCAGTATTGGCCTCATCAGCCAACTGCGTACCCACAAACCCTGACCATCATTGCTGTCCATGGACGATCATCATACTCGACTTCGAGGGATCCCAGCTGATGATGATGTGTTGATGTAATTTAAAAACAGGTAACAATGTAGCTGCATTGGCGAGTGAGGTTTTTGCATTTTTCCCATAAACGCACGTGCCTAGCATCACTGCTGAACATCCCAGCTCTGAAATAATAACATTATCTACGTTAACTTAACATTACGTGTTATTTAGAAGAAATACAACGTACAATAGCTTAAATGTAATAATGAATTCCAGATGTGGGATTACATTTCTTCTAAAGCCATGTTAAATCGGTCATCCGAGACAGAGGTTCCATTTGAAAGTGACTCTCTCAACACTTAGTTCACATACGGCGTGACTTTGGTTAGTTTTGCAGCACTGGGTATCGAGCATTGACGCTGACAGTGAAGCTCCACGGAGGCGTTAAAAGGGAAAATGTCAATGCTTGGTCACCAAAGCAGTTGCATTAGGGCCTGGATTTTGTAATGTCAAAATGCCTCGTTTATTGCCAGGGTGGATGGCTAATAGCAATTTCCTTTCGTCCTCGCAGTGTTGATGCTGCTTTATTGCCCGGCACAGGGATTATCGCTCGAGCGGGCATCGCTGTCGACAGCGGTAGGAGTGGAATTACTCAGCTGACGTTTTTGTTATTTCGCGATTGCTGAGATGAACAAACGGCCACACATAACTGACTGATAGTGATAAAGGCGCCTGATAGAGGAGTTGGGTGGAGTCAAACACAGTCCCTTGCAAATCAGCATCAAAATAGAGGACGCTTTTTGTAGATGTTTCCATGATGACATGCAGCATCATTTAGTTCTACCTTGCCACAAATGTAAAGGTGAATATAAGTAATGTTCTGAGCATAGGCATGGTTACGACCATGTCTATTGAAAGCAATGTAAATAATACATTTTAAATGTGTATCCCTGCTCATATCTGTGGAATTTCCACATTCCTATGGAGGGAATTGGGGTGGAGTGGTGACGCAGTGGCGGGCGCATTGCACTCTGAACCTGGCGATTTGAGTTGTATTCCAGACCACAGCTAACATCAGTGGTGAGTGACACCTGTGGTGAAGTATGGTAAAAAAAAGAAACCTTATGACCACTGCATCGTTGGCAAATTATATATGAACAAGTCCTGCCCCCCACACACCCCTTCCCTAACGTGTACTGACCACAGGACGACAGTCAAACAACCCCCATGACCTATATGATGTGAAAATGCCTTAATTCAGCAGTGGATTGACAACTGGTTGCAAATGAGTATTATTATTGTTATTGTGGGAGTAGTAGATTTCTCCCGAGAAGAACCACTCCTTGAATTTGCAGAGCAAGGTATTTATTTTATCGACCACGGACAAATTATGGGATCTGGATTATTAACCTTACAGGCGATCTCACCAAGCGTCACTCAAATGTTTATTGCGATGCACATGTCATTTTGCTCATCACAAACGAATTACCTTTGAGACGGAACCCTTCGCCCATTGGCAATTATATCAGCCAAGGCATCTTTGTAAAAAAAAAAATCTGCATCTAAAAAATTATAATTTACAGTACTTATACCACAGGATGAAGGCCTCCCCACGTCGTGCTGGTCGTGTAAGTTGTTGGGAAATACTTCACCGCATTTGGCAGTGTGTTTAGATGGACTGGTTCATGGTGGCAAGATGTTAACTGCCTCGCCTGGTATATAGGAGCTCTTGAATTCGATCCCGACCCTGACGATGTCTGTAGATTTGTAGTTTGCATGTTCTTCCTGTGGTCATTTGGATTTTTCTAGAGGTCCTCCGGGTTTCCCTCCACATTTAGAAACATGATAAGCCACTTGGCTGAGCTATCATTTGTGTTCAGATCGCTTCTGAAAAAGAGCTAAATAGCTAAATGGGCCTTACCTGGTAAAATTTAAATTAGTTTAGTTTAGTATATCACTCACTGCTGATGGATAGTCGTGGCTGGGAATCGAACTCATAGAGAAGTGCGCTCACCTCTCTGACATCTTTCCACCCCATCTAATTGTTTTTACACGTCGTATTGTACAATAATACTCAAGGTTTCTTTGAATAACGAGATCCCCTCAGAGTGAACTCGGAGAATCGTTCCCATCTGCATTGTTTTACCCTCGCACATTTTGTCTGCTCAGCCTCAATATCCTGCGGCTTTTGTTCGACCAAGCAATAGCTGGGCATTTGGAATTCATCGCCATCAGTGTTAATGAGCTTCCATGCAATGGGGAGCCCCTGTGAGGGAATAAATAGCCCATCTCTGCCCCAACATCGCTGCATCAAACATAACGCCCTCTCCTCCTATCCTAATCGTCGCTTGCGTTTCCTTGTACATTTACTTTCCTTATAAAACAAAACATTACGTAGGAAAAACGACCCGTGCATTGTGTCCCAAATGCGCTTCAATGAACAACAATCAAATCGTAAGAGGACTGCCGGTTGCCTTCTGGAGCCAATACCACTGACAGTGAGCCAACACAACTGAGATCCTCATTTAAAATCATGGATCCAGCTGTGCCTATGATGAAGGTTTGTTTTCATCACAAATGCACATAATTACTATTTGGCTATTGCCTTATTTTTTAGAGTGAGACAAAAACGTTTGCTTTTATTTCCTTTATATGCAGGGCCAAATAAAAATCACCATCTGGTGTTGAATAAGAAGCACAATCTTACCTATATAATTCACTTTTTGTCTGTCTGTCCGTCTGTCTGTCTGTCCGTCTGTCTGTCTGTCTGTCTGTCCATCTGCATACGCTCGCTTGTGGGGGATTTGGCTCTCGGACCGTCGGGTTCGCCGAGATTAAATTTTGCCGTTCGGCACGCCCCCGGCCCCGCGGTGAAAATAGGCATTTCCGATTTTTCGTCCCTAAACTTTAAATCGGACCGATTATCGATTTAGTGCGATTTCTCTTTATTTATTTATTTACTATTGCCGACCGGCACGTGACGAAGCACGCCATTGCGCATGCGCGAAGGCGGTTGCCCCTGGCAACGGGCGGTTGCCCCTGACAACGGGCGGTTGCCCCTGGCAACGGGCAGCAACGCCGACACTGCGGGGTGGACGCCATTTTTCATTCCCATTAAAAATATGCACACGCATTAACACGCGACGCTGAGGTAAATTAATAAAAGTTTCACGTCCTCTTCACTCCCCCCCCACCCCAATGTGTGCAATTACTATTATAGGGTCGGTAGATAATAAAATTATAGCGATTAGACAGTATTATTGTAGCGCGGGGGGGGGGGTAGCGGCCCCAGCACCCAGCCTCGGCCGGGTGGGCAATCTAGGCGAGGCCGGAGGCTCTGCACGGTACTAGGCCTCGACACCCCACACATGTCAGGCAAAGACTTTTAAACATAACATACCAATGAAAATACAACTGTGTAATTAAAAATTTAAACCCGACCGCGCCAAGAATCGATTCTCTCAATCGCGAAAAGGAATCGAAGGTTGTAGATTCATTTAGAATCGGCTTATTCCCGTTTAAAATAAGTTGGTTATAGAGTCGATATAAACTGCTACGAATGGGAAATATCCGGCGTTGACCGGGGCAAAAATATAATTAAAAACTCCTGAAAACTTTAAAACATAACATACCAATGAAAATAAAACTCTGTAATTAAAAATGTAGCCCAAGCGCGAAAAGAAGCGATTCTTTGCAATCGTTGCGAAGGAATCGAGGGTTGTAGATTACTTTAGAATCGCCATATTCCCTTTTTAACAAACTGCGTGCTTAACATTTCCAACAGACACACACATTCACACGTTTAGCTTTTACATTTAACATACAAAACGTCAGCATGTACTGCTGTCATCATAGGCAAAAATATATACACCCTCACCACTCTCCCTCACCACTCGCCCTCACTCACCCTCACCACTCACCATCACCAATCACCACTCACTATCACTCACCACTCACTATCACTCACCACTCACACTCACCATCATTCACCCTCACCATTCACTCACCCCACTACTCACTACTCACCCTCACCACCACTACTCACCCTCACCACTCTCTCACCACTCACCCTCACCACTCACCCTTCTCCCTCAAAACTCACGCTCACCCTCACCAATCATCCTCGCCCTTACCACCACCAGTCACCTCTCACCACTCACCACTGACCCTCACCACTCACCCTCACTACTCACTCTCACCACTCACTCTCACCACTCACCCTCACCACCACCACTCACCCCTCACCACTCACCACTCACCCTAACCACTCATTCTCACCACTCACCATCACCACTCACTATCACTCATCACTCACTATATACCAATGAAAATAAAACTCTGTAATTAAAAATGTAGCCCAAGCGCGAAAAGAAGCGATTCTTTGCAATCGTTGCGAAGGAATCGAGGGTTGTAGATTACTTTAGAATCGCCATATTCCCTTTTTAACAAACTGCGTGCTTAACATTTCCAACAGACACACACATTCACACGTTTAGCTTTTACATTTAACATACAAAACGTCAGCATGTACTGCTGTCATCATAGGCAAAAATATATACACCCTCACCACTCTCCCTCACCACTCGCCCTCACTCACCCTCACCACTCACCATCACCACTCACTATCACTCACCACTCACTATCACTCACCACTCACACTCACCATCATTCACCCTCACCATTCACTCACCCCACTACTCACTACTCACCCTCACCACCACTACTCACCCTCACCACTCTCTCACCACTCACCCTCACCACTCACCCTTCTCCCTCAAAACTCACGCTCACCCTCACCAATCATCCTCGCCCTTACCACCACCAGTCACCTCTCACCACTCACCACTGACCCTCACCACTCACCCTCACTACTCACTCTCACCACTCACTCTCACCACTCACCCTCACCACCACCACTCACCCCTCACCACTCACCACTCACCCTAACCACTCATTCTCACCACTCACCATCACCACTCACTATCACTCATCACTCACTATCACTCACCACTCACACTCACCATCACTCACCCTCACCACTCACTCACCCTCACTACTCACTACTCACCCTCACCACCACTACTCACCCTCACCACTCTCTCACCACTCACCCTCACCACTCACCCTTCTACCTCAACACTCACCCTCACCAATCATCCTTGCCCTCACCACAACCACTCACCTCTCACCACTCACCACTGATCCTCACCACTCACCCTCACCACTCACTCTCACCACTCACTCTCACCACTCACCCTCACCACCACTCACCCTCACCACTCACCATCACCACTCACCCTAACCACTCACTCTCACCACTCACCCTCACCTCTCACTCACCCTCAACACTCACCCTCACCTCTCACTACTCACCACTGACCCTCACCACTCACCCTCACCACTCACTCTGACCACTCACCCTCACCACTCACCCTCACCACTCACCCTAACCACTCACTCTCACCACTCACCCTCACCACTCACTCTCACCACTCACTCCTCACCACTCACGCTCACCCTCACCACTCACCCTCACTACTCACTAATCACCCTCACCACTCATCCTCAGCACTCACCCTCACCACCACTACTCACCCTCACCACTCTCCCTCACCCGCACCATTCACCCCTTTCTCTCACCACTCACGCTCACCACTCATCCTCACCAACCATCCTCACCCTCACCACCACCACTCTCCCTCACCACTCTCCCTCACCACTCACCCTCACCTTAACCACTCACCCTCACCACTCACCCTCACCTCTCACCACTCACCCTCACCACTCAACCTCTCCACTCACCCTCAGCACTCACCACTCACCTTCACCACTCACCCTCACCACTCACCACTCTCACCACTCACCACTCTCACCACTCACCCTCACCACTTACCCTCACCTTCACCAATCACCCTCACCAATCACCCTCATCACTCACCCCTCACCCTCACCACTCATCCTCACCACTCACCCTCACCACTCACACTCACCACTCACCCTAACCTTCACCACTCCCCCTCACCACTCACCACTCACTCTCACCCTCACCACTCACCCTCTCTACTCACCCTCACCACTCACCACTCACCTTCTCCACTCACCCTCACCACTCACCACTCACCCTGACCACTCACCCTCACCACTCACCACACACCCTCACCACTCACTCTCACCACTCACCGCTCTCCCTCACCACTCACCCTCACCGCTCACCACTCACCCTCAACACTCACCATCACTGTGGTGGTGGTACCTGCTATCGTGACAAAAGTACAAGCTGACGTTTTGTATGTGTAATGTCAAAAGCTAAATTAGTGAATGTGTGTGTCTGTAAGAAATGTTAAGCATACTTGGCGACACGTAAGCAAGTTTTTTTTAAAACGGGAATAGGGTGAGTGGTGGTGGTGAGGGTGAGTGTTGAGGGTGAGTGGTGAGTGGTTAGGGTGAGTAGTGAGGGTGCGTAGTGAGGGTGAGTGGTGAGCGTGAGTGGTGAGCGTGACTGGTGAGTGGTGAGGGTGAGTGGTGAGGGTGAGTGGTGAGGGAGAGTGGTGAGGGTGAGTGTGGTGAGTGGTGAGGGTGAGTAGTGAGTGGTGAGCGTGAGTGGTGGGGGTAAGTGGTGAGGGTGAGTGGTGATTGGTGAGGGTGTGATTGGTGAGGATGAGTGGTGAGTAGTGAGGGTGAGGGTGAGTGGTGAGGGTGAGTGGTGAGGGTGAGTGGCGGTTGTGAGTGGTGATTAGTGAGGGGTGAGTGGTGAGGGTGAGCATGAGTGGTGAGTGGTGAGCGGTGAGAGTGAGCAGTGAGGGTGAGTGGTGATTGGTGAGGGTGTGATTGATGAGGATGAGTGGTGAGGGTGAGTGGTTGTTGTGAGGGTGAGTGGTGAGAGTGAGTGGTGAGGGTGAGTGGTAATGGTGAGTGTTGAGCGTGAGTGGTGAGGGTGAGTGGTGAGCGTGAGTGGTGAGGGTGAGTGGTGATTGGTGAGGGTGTGATTGGTAAAGATGAGTCGTGAGTAGTGAGGGTGAATGGTGAGGGTGAGTGGCGGTTGTGAGTGGCGGTTGAGAGTGGTGATTAGTGAGTGGTCAGGGTGAGTGGTGAGGGTGAGTGGTGAGCGTAAATGGTGAGTGGTGAGGGTGAGCGGTGAGGGTGAGCGGTGAGCGTGAGTGGTGTATACTTGGCGACACGTAAGCAAGTTTTTTTTAAAAATGGGAATAGGGTGAGTGGTGGTGGTGAGGGTGAGTGTTGAGGGTGAATGGTTAGGGTGAGTAGTGAGGGTGAGTAGTGAGGGTGAGTGGTGAGCGTGAGTGGTGAGTTGGTGAGCGTGACTGGTGAGTGGTGAGGGTGAGGGTAAGTGGTGAGCGTGAGTGGTGAGTTGGTGAGTGTGAATTGTGAGTGGTGAGGGTGAGTGGTGAGAGTGAGTGGTGAGGGTGAGTGGTGAGGGTGAGTGGCGGTTGTGAGTGGTGATTAGTGAGTGGTGAGGGTGAGTGGTAATGGTGAGTGGTGAGCGTGAGTGGTGAGTGGTGAGGGTGAGTAGTGAGCGTGAGTGGTGAGGGTGAGTGGTGAGGGTGAGTGCTGAGCGGTGAGGGTGAGCAGTGAGGGTGAGCAGTGAGGGTGAGTGGTGATTGGTGAGGGTGTGATTGGTGAGGATGAGTGGTGAGCGGTGAGGGTGAGTGGTTGTTGTGAGGGTGAGTGGTGAGGGTGAGTGGTGAGGGTGAGTGGTTAGGCTGAGTGGTGAGGGTGAGTGGCGGTTGTGAGTGGTGATTAGTGAGTGGTGAGGGTGAGTGGTGAGGGTGAGTGGTGAGTGATGAGTGGTGAGGGTGAGTGGTGAGGGTGAGTGGTGAGAGTGAGTGGTGAGGTTGAGTGGTGAGGGTTAGTGGAGAGTGGTGAGTGGTGATTGGTCAGTGGTGATTGGTGAGGATGAGTGGTGAGTAGTGAGGGTGAGTGGTGGTTGTGATGGTGAGTGGTGAGTGGTGAGGGTGAAGGGTGAGGGTGAGTGGTGAGGGTGAGTGGTGAGGGAGATTGGTGAGTGGTGAGTTGTGAGGGTGAATGGTGAGGGTGAGTGGTGAGTAGTGAGTGTGAGTGGTGAGGGTGAGCTGTGAGTGGTGAGCTGTGAGTGGTGAGGGTGAGTGGTGAGTACAGTCAATATGCACTGCTGTAATCATAGTAGGCACCACCACCACCACAGTATGTACTGCTTTCATCAGAGCAGGTACCACCACCACAGTATGTACTGATGTCATCATCGCAGGTACCACCACACTTGGTATGTACTGCTGTCATCATAGCAGGTTCCACCACCACAAAATGTACTCGTCTCATCATAGCAGATACCACCACAATATTCACTGCTGTAATCATAGGTACCACCACAGCAGTATACACTGCTGTAATCATAGTATGTACCACCACAGCAATATGCACTGCTGCAATCATAGTATGTACCACCACAGTCAGTATGCACTGCTGTAATCATAGAATCTACCACCACAGTCAGTATGCACTGCTGTAATCATAGCAGGTATCACAGCAGTATGCACTGTTGTAATCATAGCAGGTACCATCACAATATGCTCTGCTGTAATCATAGCAGGTTCCACCACAATATGCACTGCTGTAATCATAGCAGGTTCCACCACAATATGCACTGCTGTAATCATAGCAGGTACCAACACAGTATGCACTGCTGTAATAATAGCAGGTACCACCAGTCAGTATGCACAGCTGTAATCATAGCAGGTACCACCACAATATGCACCGCTGTAATCATAGCAGGTACCACCATAATATGCACTACTGTAATCATAGCAGGTACCACCACAATATGCACTACTGTAATCATAGCAGGTACCACCACAATATGCACTGCTGTAATCATAGCAGGTACCAACACAGTATGTACTGCTGTAATAATAGCAGGTACCACCAGTCAGTATGCACTGCTGTAGTGATAGCAGGTACCACCTCAGTCGGTATACACTGCTGTATTGATAGTAGATACTGCTATCGAGTTGGTAGATACTGCTATATAGAGTTAGTAGATACCAAAACAGTCAGCATATACCACTACATTCAGTCAATACTGCTACAGTCAGTATATACTACTATACAGTCAGTACATACTACCACGGTGAGTAGCTACTAGAGTCAGTAGATACTATTATAGAGTGAGTAGATACTGCTATAGAGTTAGTAGTTACTACTATAGTCAGTGGATAGTACTATAGAGTCAGCAGATACTATACAGTTAGTCGTTACGACTATATAGTCGGTAGATACTACTGTAGGCACAGTAAATACTACTATGGTCAGTAGTTACTACAGTCGCTAAATATTACTACACAGTCGGAAGCTACTACTGGCTCAGTAGATACTACGGTACAGTCAGTAGATACTACTACAGAGTCAATAGATACTACTTCCTCTATTGTATATGTATTATGAGAATATATCCGGCTCACTGACGTATCACAACTTGTCATGGTGATTGGCTCTGCCGGTCTGGGGGGAAAGCCTGGGGGCATGGCCCTGACGTGATGGAAGGGTGACAGCTATGGAGATTGGTTCTGCTGGCTTTGGCCTCAGCCAATGGGGAGATGAGTCTGGGGCGTGGTCCCGGGAGCTGACAAGGGAGCCTGGAAGATTCGATGCAAGCTAACGAGGATTGGCTGAAGCAGACCACGTGACCCGGGTATTAAATAGGGGTAGAGAGGAACGACACGTGGTCAGAATGGGAAACAACGGAGGAGGGGGCCACGCGGGAGCGGGGCTCTGAGTTGCCACGTGGCAGTGCGTCTCTCTCGGTCTATCTGTCCCTTCACGTTGCCTATCGGCAGCGTGAAGTAGCTGTAACCTAAAGTGAATAAAAGACGGATTCCAGAAGTCGTCTCAAAGAGCTTTATTACATTGGTGTCAGAAGTATCTCTTGAGACCGTTTGGACGATCCTTTAAGATGCCCAAGCACCTCAAGAAGAAGAACCCACCGGTTCTTCTTCTGAGGCGGATGCTGCGGGTCCTCTGCCTCCGGCTGCTGCTCTCCCCGACGCCGCTCATCGCCGACAGGCTTGAGAAGCGACGTCCTCGACTGCGGACGAGGGATGGCGGCGACTGGCGGAGCAGATCGAGTCGCTCCGCGCGATTTTGCTGAATCTGGTGACGGCGATCGCATCCTCAGCGGCCCTTGGTCGGCCACGTGGGGTTCAGCCGAGTGCCGATGACCAGGATTTCCAGCGGAAATCGACGTCCGCCATTGTTCCTGCCACGCAGGGAGAGGCCTCCATCTTGGGCGGGGCTGCTGAGATGAAGCTGCTGGACGCCATCTTGGGAGGGGCTGCTACCACGCGGCCGCCGAACGCTATCTTGGGCGGGGCTGCTGCGATGAAGCCGCCGGACGCCATCTTGGGAGGGGCTGCTACCACGCGGCCGCCGGACGCCATCTTGGGCGGGGCTGCTGCGATGAAGCCGCCGGACGCCATCTTGGGTGGGGTTGCTGTCACGCGGCCGCCAGACGCCATCTTGACTGAGCTGCGAAATACGCGGGAAGCGAGAATGGAGACGCTCGAGGCGTCGAACATTCACCGCGGACATCGCCTTCCTGAAATCAAGGAATTTGTTGCTGGGGGCGATTGGAGTGCGTTAACGTGGCGGTTCGAGTCAGCCTTTCAATCCGTACGATGGACGGAGGCACTGGAGGCGCTGCCCACGCTGCTAGATGATGTCTCCCTGGCGGTCTTTCGATCCATCCTGGCGACCAAGAAGAAGACGCTTTGTGACGCTTTCACGGAAATGGCGGAGTTTTACGAACCGCCGACGGCGGCTACCAGGAAATTTATGTCACGTCGTCGAGGACCAGAGGAATCGCCCTTGGCCTACCGAGGGGCGCTGTTGGCGCTGGCCATGGCTGCCTACCCCGACTTGTCAGCTGATCTCCAGGATCCTCTCATCCTTTCCAGGATGATTGAGCTGGCCCAGGAACTAAACATCTCGTTGCCGGTATGTGGCCATGAACCGCTTACGTCGCGATGGGTGGCGTGCTGCTTGGACGCCAAGTTCAACCTGAAACGCTGGGATCGGATGGCGGCATGGACAAAGAATCCAGAAATAGACGGTCCACCGTTGGGGTGGTCTCCACGTCGGGTCGTCCACGGCTCCGATGACTCCGGCGAGGATGAGGTGATGGCTGCTGTTTCTCGCTGGGTCCCGAAACGCCGGTTGCGCGACCAGCGTGATGGGGCTGGTCGACCACGTGCAGGGCCCGGGACGAGCGACCGCCGGGCGACGACGGCCACGTGTTTTAGGTGTGGCCGACGAGGCCATTTCGCCCGGGATTGCCGCTGCCGACCTCAGCCTTCTCAGCTCCCGTCGGGCCAGCTTCCATCTCCTCCACCGGACGCGGATCCACGACACCCTCGGGCAAGTTGGCACACATCAGAAACCCGGCAGGTCTTGTCACATCACCCATCCACTCACACAAATGTTTGCGCTCCGGACGGTAATTGTGGTGCACCTGTGTCGATGCCGCACTCTGCGACACAATGAAAAAAATTGGTCCATAGGGTGATAGCAGCCGCGTCGGGCTCATCGACGGTACGGGGTACCATCGAGGGGATCGAGGTTCATATTTTGGTGGACACAGGCGCGTCTGCCACCATCATTTCAGATGTAATTTTTCATCTCCTGTCCATTCCCACATCACGGATCCGACCGGTTAATGACGCGTGTGTTGCTGCTAATGGGGGTAGCATGGGTATTTTCGGACAAGTTGATGTGCGCATTGCTATCGGGAATATTACCGCGGAGGGACCAGTGTTGATTTCTCACTCACTGGCCGTCCCATGCCTATTAGGCACCGATTTGTTGCGCCACATGCCAGTTAAGATACTTGTCGACCAATGTTGCTTAGAAATGCCAGGGGGCCATAGGATGTCGTTCCTGCCTTCCCTGCTGGGCCGTTCGCCCCTGGGTAACGCAGTTAACGCAATTGTTGCTGCCACGGTAGAGGTGCCGTCGGGCTCGCAAATGCTTATTCCGCTGCGTTACCGAAAGCCTTTGGATGCTGCGGACGGTGCGACGGGTGTGCTGTTATCCCCGTCGAATTCGGTGGCTAAATCTTTTTCCCTGGTAGCGGCTCAAACTATCGTTCAGCCGGGTCAGGCCCCATTCATACAAGTGTTGAATGGGGGCCCGAACCGGGTCTTCGTTCCGGCTGGATCGGTATTGGCTCACGCCACTACCGATTTCACCAGCTTTGAGGGTAAACCACCCACTAAAATAGCCGCTGATGGACCTCGATACGATTGCTCACAGGATCGATGGATCACGGATTTGTCCGGGGAAAATACATCCTTGTCGACCACGCAAAGGAGCGCTTTGCATTCATTATTGTTAGAGTACGCTGACGTTTTCAGTAAAAACGATTTGGATCTCGGCCATACCTCACTCTTGTCGCACCATATTGACACCAGTGCGGCGGGACCGATTTGTATGCACCCGCATCATATGAGCCCTGCTGAAAGGGAACACGTGTGCGGTGCGGTGGACGATATTTTGGCGGCTGATATTATTTTGCCGTCCAACAGTCCTTGGGGCACGCCGGTGGTGCTGGTTAAGAAAAAAGATGGTGGGACGAGGTTTTGTGTAGATTTCCGCCGATTGAATAAGATATCCGTGGCAGACGCATACCCCTTGCCACGGATGGATGACTCATTGGACGCTTTGTCAGGGGCAAATTTTTTCTCCACCCTCGACCTGTCGTCTGGGTTTTGGCAGCTTCTCCTCGATGACGCGTCAAAACCAAAAACGGCGTTCCGCATGCCACAAGGCCTCTTTGAGTTTAACCGTTTACCTATGGGCTTGAATGCGGCACCGGTGACGTTCCAACGCCTGATGGAACTGGTGCTGGCGGGGCTGCAGTGGGAAACATGCCTCATATATTTGGACGATATCATCGTATTCAGCCGCACGTTCAAGGAACACCTCCAACGCCTGGAGACTGTCTTTCAGAGGATGCGCTCGGCTGACCTAAAATGTAAACCAAAGAAATGCCACCTTTTGCAACGGTCCGTCCGATACTTGGGTCACATCGTCAGTTCGGACGGTGTGTCCACGGACCCTCATAAAACGGAGTGTGTCCGCGAGTGGCCCACGCCCACTTCAGTGGGCGACGTACAGCGGTTTATTGGGTTTGCATCCTACTATCGCCGTTTTGTTAAGAACTTCGCGACACTGGCTAAGCCACTGCATGTTTTGACGGGGAAAAATCAGAGATTTAAATGGGGTCCGGAGGAGGAATGCTCTTTTCAATCTCTTCGGGATCACCTTGCCACGGCGCCTACGCTTGACTACCCAGACTTTTCCCAGCCGTTCATCCTTGACACGGATGCTAGCGATATCGGCATAGGAGCCGTTTTGTCGCAACGGAAAGACGGAGTCGAGCGAGTGGTGGCATACGGCAGCAGGGTTCTGTCCCCTGCTGAAACGCGATATTGCGTGACGCGACAGGAACTGTTAGCGAGCGTACATTTTGTTCGCCAGTACCGGCCGTACCTGTATGGAAGGAAATTCCTCGTGCGCACTGACCACGCGGCCTTGCAATATTCGTTGAAATTGGACCAACCATCGGGGCAATTGGCTCGGTGGTTGGAATCGTTACAGGAATTTTCTTTCGATATCACGTACCGCAAGGGTACTCGCCATGCCAACGCAGACGCTCTCTCCAAGTTGCCACCCACTCCTCCCTGCGCCTGTCTGATGGGTACGCACCGCTGTGCAGCGCTGCCTACCTCGCCCTGTCCAGTTATGGGGGCAATGTCGAACGATGAAGGCCAGGATGTACCCGTTGGCGCCGACGATACACTGCGTTTGCCGCACTCGGTGTGGCTACGGGAGCAAGAGGCCGATGCCTCTCTGGCTCCGCTGCGGAAACTGATCGGGAAACCGAGAGCTCATTTGGCAGGATGAAAATGGCAGATGTTCCGGGGCCAGGCGGCACTATTGATGTGTACTGATGGATTGTTTGACCGTTCACGCCTGGTCGTGCCGACATCCCTTCGCCACGACCTGCTCCGCGCTCTGCTCGCTGACAAATTGATGCACCTCAGTGTGCAGAAAACGTTGGCCGCGATGCAGCAGGATTTTTTTTGGCCCGGCATGACGGCGGATGTCACTGACTTTGTCCGGTCATGCCATGATTGTGCGAAGAGGAAACTGCCTCGGCAACATTATGTTCCGCCACTACATTCGATTGAGGTATCTCGTATCAATGAACTAGTTGCTCTGGACATCCTGTTCCCTCCAACGGTTAGGGGAAACAAATACCTTTTGGTCGGGGTCGAATATTTTTCTCGATGGCCTATGGCCTGGCTTCTGCCTGACCAAACGGCCGCGTCCATCACCGAGGCTTTCTTGAATGGTTACGTCATGGATAAAGGAGCACCCGAAGGGCTGCTCACGGATCAGGGACATAACTTCTCCTCCAAATTGCTTAAGGATGTGTAATAAAGGACTCCTTCACACGTTGTCGCTCTCCGTTGGTCCTTTATTGGGTTCTTTTCCTTTCACCCGCTGGTCCTCGCTCCGACCCTCGCCGTGCGCCCAGTGCATGCTCCATGTGGCTCTCTCTCTCTCTCTCTCTGTCGCCGTACGCCCCACGCACGCTCCATGTGGCTCTCGCCATGCCGTCACCTCCGGCCCCTCCGTGTGCTCTTCCTCACCCGCTCGGGCCACACCGCCCTTCGGGTCCCCCACACCCGCTCCGGCTCTCTCTCTCCCGTGCACTCCCGCACGCTCCGCTACCCGCGCACACTCCACCCCAGTACGCCTATCGGCCCCAACCACGTGGCAATGGCGCCACTTCTCCCTTCACCGCCAGCGTGGCTCCCCTCTGTCGTTCACTCTCTTCTCCCCCTGCTCCTCCTCCGTCTCTCCCTAATATCCCCTCTCTCACGTGACCAAAACTCCACCTTCTCCTCCTGCCCCTGTCTCTGCCCCCACTCCCCCCGACGACCAGGCTCCGCCTCTCCAATACACCGGCCCGTGTGAGTGGTGCGGAGGCAGCGCCCACCCTGTCCTTGCCCGCATTACACTACCCCCCCCCTGATGAAAAAGCCAGCCGACCTCGGCTGCAACAGAATAACAATAATGCGAGCAACACATGACACACCGGCATAAGAAGACAACGGAGAGAAAACAATAACAATTAACGAAAGGGAAGGGATTTCGAACGCGTGCGAGTCGCCGGGCCGTCCTGCACGGGGGTGCCCCCCCGTGTGGACCGTGGCCGTGACGGGGTTTTACGAGCGGCGGGACTGGAACCACCCGCCGCTGTTGGAGGCCCGTCACTCCCAGCGTCCCGTTCCCCAAAGAGGCCCGTCATCGAGCCCTCCCGCAACTGCGCCCGAGGTGGGGTTGTAGGGGCAGCGGGGTCAAGTGTCCCCGTCGCCGTGGTAGGCCCACCCGGAGCAGGAATCAGCTTTGTCCAGCAGGATCACAGCCGGTCCGTCTACAGTAGGCACGACAGGCGCGATTGCAGGTTGAACAGGCAAGGTCAGTGGTGCGTCGGTCGCGACAGACACCGGCAAACAACATTAGGAGATGACGCATCCGTCCGCGGGGCCACATAGGGTTTCAATCGGGACGTATGCACGTACCAAACCCGCGATCCGACCAAACACGCGCGGACTGCGAACTAGGAACCTCAATAAGCACCACCGGCCCCTGCCACGGCCTATGCAACTTAGGGGAGGTCCCCACCGGTACCTGCGGGCAGTGTAGCCATGCCATGTCCCCCACCCGCCAGGGGGACTCACCATGCGAGCGTCGTGCACAACGTTCATTCCGGGCCTGGGTCTTGGCAGTAGCCAATCGGACCCCCTCCCGCGCCTCCGCCACGTGACGAACGGTGTCATGAATATAATCAGGGAGAGGCTTAACAGGACCCTTCACCCCTGAGCCCAGCTGCACGTCCACCGGCGGCACGTTCTCGCGGCCGTACATCAAAAAGAAAGGCGAGTACCCCGTCGACGCATGTGGCATCATCCGGTACGCGGAGAGTACCCCAGGGATATGCAAATCCCAATCAGCCTGCTTTTCGCTAACCGTATGACAGAGCATCGCCGATAGGGTCCGATTAAGACGTTCAAACATCCCATTTGTCTGCGGATGGTAGGGAGATGTCCGTACCTTCTTGGTCCCCAGTGCAGCGCACACCTAAGCCAATAATTTAGAAGAAAAATTTCGCCCCTGGTCCGTAAGCAACCTTTCCGGTGCCCCTTTGTCCATTACATACCCGAACAGGAATGCCTCCGTGATCGACGCCGCTGACTGATCGGCCAAGGGCCAGGCCATCGGCCAGCTGGAAAGATATTCCACTCCAACCAATAAAAATTTGTTACCCCGAGCGGATGGCGGAAAGGGCCCCAAAATATCCAACGCCACTAATTCATTAATCCGTGACACCTGTATGGACTGCACTGGCGGAACATATGGGTGTTTAGGTGGTTTCCGTCGGGCACAGTCGGAGCACGCCCGAATGTGCCCGACGACATCAGTCGTCATGTCGTGCCAAAAATAATCCCGCTGTAACGTCAACAAGGTTTTCTGCACTCCGAGATGTAACAACTTCTCGGAATGCAGAATCCGAATAAATTCATATCGCAGCGACACCGGCACAACAAGCCGCCAGCTATCGTGCAAGCCTTCCCTCCACATCAGCAAGCCATCCCAGAGAGCAGCTCCCAGCATCGCATCGGACAGCGGGCCACCCCTTACCTTCGCAGCCCGACCCCGCAAGACCCCCAGCGAGTCATCAAGCAATTGTTCGCGAACCCATACCGAATGTGGCAAATTCAAAACCCCATCAGCCGGTTCTGGACACATGGGAGCCTCAGGCACCTCCACAGCGGACATAACCGTCCGAGGTGGCAGCGGAACTCGCGTGCACCTATTTGTGCCCGAAGTACAAGCGCACGGTGACCCCTGCGGCAATCTAGAAAGTGTGTCCGCGTTTGCGTGATGCGATCCCTTCCAGAGCTGAATATCAAATGAAAACTCCTGCAGGGTTTCCAACCATCGTGCCAATTGGCCAGACGGTTGATCAACATGCATTTCCCATAGCCCTTCCCTTTGATGCTGCTAATCCTGCATAATGCACGGTCTTAAGTAGTACTAATCACAGACCTGCATTTCCCATAAATATGCAAAATTCCTCTTGATATGCATATTCTTTTGTCAAGGCGCCCTTTTCCCCCCTTCCAACCCAGCTTATATATATATGCTCCAAGCACGTGTGCTGTTTCATTCAGACGCTGTCGCCTCGACAGACCTGGTTTTCACCTGAGGATGGCTGCTTGCGTTGTGGCCGAAACGTCGTGAGAATTGTTTTATTATGTTTTATTTTTATTATTTTATTACTTCCCTTCTACGTGACTTTACCGAAAGAACCAAGAAGAGGTTGATCAACCCTCAGGGCATATTGCAGAGCAGCATGATCCGTGCGCACAATAAACGTACGGCCATATAGATACGGCCGGTATTGGCGAAGAAAATGTACTATGGC
Source organism: Lampetra fluviatilis (assembly GCF_964198595.1). Lineage (NCBI taxonomy): Eukaryota > Metazoa > Chordata > Hyperoartia > Petromyzontiformes > Petromyzontidae > Lampetra > Lampetra fluviatilis. The sequence goes on along the minus strand of NC_136275.1, from coordinate 21,344,979 downwards.
CAAGAGTTCCCGACGAGTAACGCAGTAGCAGGTCTCCGCCGGAGACAGCACGCGGCTTTCATAAGCTACTACGTGTTCGATGCCGTCCCTAGATTGGGACAGGATGGCCCCAATCCCCGTGTCACTCGCGTCGGTATCCAGGATAAATGGCCGAGTAAAATCTGGATAGTCCAGCGTCGGTGGCAATGCCAACCGATCACGTAGGCTCTGAAAATGCCACCTCCTCCGCCGGTCCCCAATTGAACCTCCGGCCCTTCGCCGTAAGGAGGTGTAAAGGCCTCGCGATCGTGGCAAAGTCAGGCATGAACCTGCGGTAATAAGAAGCGAACCCAACGAACCGACGCACGTCCCCCACTGAGGCCGGAGTCGGCCAGTTCCGGACACACGCCATCTTCTCCGGTTCAGTGGCCACCCCGTGCGAGCTGACTATGTGGCCCAAATAGCGCACGGATTGCTGCAACAGGTGACACTTTTTAGGCTTAAACTTCAATTTAGCGGAGCGCATCCTCGCAAACACCGCGTCCAACCTCCGCAGATGTTCCTCAAACGTGCGGCCGAAGATAATAACATCGTCCAAATATATCAGACACGTGTCCCACTGCAGACCGGTCAACACAAGTTCCATCAATCGCTGGAACGTCGCCGGGGCGGCGTTCAAGCCCATGGGGAGACAATGAAATTGAAGCAAGCCCTGCGGCGTACGGAAAGCCGTCTTTTCTCTCGAGGACTCGTCCAGGGGAAGTTGCCAAAATCCCGATGAAAGATCGAGAGTAGAAATTTTTTTTGCCCCATGACAAGGCATCGAGGGAGTCATCCATACGCGGCAGGGGGTACGCGTCCGCAACCGACACTTTATTTAACCTGCGAAAATCGCAATTTCCCATCCTTTTTCTTCACAAGTACCACTGGCGCGCCCCACAGACTGTTGGACGGGGAAATAATGTCGGCGGCCAGCATATCCTCCACCGCGCCTCGTATATGATCCCGCTCCGACGGACTCAACCGATGCGGGTTCATACGAATCGGAGCAGCATCCCCCGTATCAATATGGTGGGAGAGCAGAGAAGTGCGTCCCAAATCGAAATCGTCCGAACTAAAAACGTCGGAATACTTTCCCAACAGCGTGCGAAGCGCGGACCGGTGGTCGCCAGTTAAGGACACATTCTCCCGGCACAATTCTGCAATCCAGCGATCGTCCTGTGCCGTGGAGGTCGAGACCCCCCCTACGAGGCCCCGGGGGCCCCCATCGCCATGGGCCGTGAAAGCAGTCGAACAATCGTCTGCGCCCCGACCAGCGTCAAACCCCCCGCTATAGCATTGGACGGCGACAACAACACACCTTCCGCCCCCTCGATTCCCGGCACCGGTTTCCGATAATGCAGCGGAATAAGCATTTGCGACCCAGGTGGAACATCAACCGATACGTCGGAGAGCGCCTGCACCGGCGGTCAGGAACGGACTGGCCCCAGGGTGATGGCAAGAAGGCAATTTGGCGGCCCCCCGGTAATTGGATACAATTCTGATCCACCCTAATCTGAATGGGCATTTTCGCCAGGAAATCCGTTCCCAACAATCATGGCACAGCGAGGGACCTAGAGATCAACACCGTCCCAGAAACCGAAACCCCCCCAACCGCAATGCTGGCGTCCACCTGACCCACAATGCCCATACTTCCCCCATTCGCCGCTATGCACGAGTCGTAAACCGGTCGCACCCGCTTTGGAGGAATGGACAGGAGGTGAAATATAACGTCTGAGATAATGGTCGCGGACGCACCCGAGTCCACCAAAATATGCACGTCCACCCCTTGGATGGAACCCGGCACAGTGGATGACCCGGTAGCGGCCGCAACCACCCTCCGTGCCAATTTACGCCACTGCGTCAGCGAGCGACGCGGCCCTTCCAGCGCTCCCCCGCCAGTAACATTATCCGGACCCCGCGGCGAAAGTGATGCATGAGGTAACAGGCCTTGCCGGGTGTCTGATGCGTACCGACTTGCCTGTCGTGGTTGTTCTTGACGCGTCGCCTCCTTGGCAGGGGCCTCCTGCTGGAGCGGCAGGCGAGGGCGAGCCCAACATTCCCTGGCGAAATGGCCCCGACGGCCACAGCGGAAGCACAACAGATCGGGCCGCCGTCCGGCGCCCCCCCTGTCCTGGCGATCTCGCAACAGTGGTCCCGGCCCCAACTCCGCACCCCCGCGAGTAGGCGGCTGGGTCACGGCTGCCGTCAACTCCGCAGGCCTCCTCTCGTCCGGCACATACACGGCCTTGGACGGGTCCCATCCCGTGGCACCGCCCTCGATCTTGGGGCTCCCCGTCCAGGCTGTTTCTTGCTTCCAACGGCGCAGGTTGAATTGCGCGTCCAGGCACTTAGCCGCTATCCGGGAGGTCAGTTGTTCGTGGCCGCACACAGGCATGGGGATGCCCAAATCCCTGGACAGCTCCAACATTTTTCCTAAAATCAAAGGCTCTAGCAAGTCAAGCTCCATGTCCGGGTATGCGGCCATAGCTAATTTCAAGACGGCACCCCGGTAAGCCACGGGAGATTCCTCTGGAGCCCGTTGCTGTTGAATAAACCTGCGATGGGCATCGTCGGGGGGCTCATAAGCTTCCGCCATCTCTTCAAATACAGCCTTCAGCGTAGTCTTTCTCGCGGCTTTAATGGAACGGAAAACCTGACCGATTTGTCATCCAGAAGCGTCGGCAGGACTTCTAGAGCCTCCGCATCCGTCCATTTCGCCGAGCGGACTGCCGCCTCAAAGCGGCAGGCAAACGCACTCCAGTCGCCGCCAATGGAGAATTCCTTGAGCGTTGTCAGCCGATGGCTGCGGATCCCCGAGTTGCCGTACTCCGCCGACGGTGTTTGACGCGGTGGCGACACGACAGCGTCCTCCCGCATAGCCAAGATGGCGGCCTCCCGCGGTGACAAGATGGCGACTTCCCGCGGTGACAAGATGGCGGCCTCCCGTGGTGACAAGATGGCGGCTTCCCGCGTTTCGTCCGCGGCCCCGCCCAAAATGGCGGCGTCTTGCCGCATGGCGGAGAGGGCGGGAAGCGTCGCGTGGGCCCCAATGGCGGACTGCTCGCCGCTCGGGCGATCCGGCCTCGCCGCCGTCGTCACCAGGGCGCACAGTTGTGTCAGCGTGGCCCGCAGCAACTCAAGTTGAGTCGCCACGTGCCGCCAGCCTTCCTCGGCGCCCGTCGAAGCAGACGGCCCCGCCGCACCGACGATTTCTTGCACCCCCGGCGTGTCGCCCGTCCGCACTTCGCCCACTCCTTCCATCGTCGGGAACGCCGCTTCAATTGGAAGGTCGTCTTCGTCGTCCGAGGATGGTGCAGGTACGCTCTTCTTCTTAAGATGCTTAGACATCTTGGTTCACTTCTGACACCAGTGTAATAAAGGACTCCTTCACAAATTGTCGCTCTCCGTTGGTCCTTTATTGGGTTCTTTTCCTTTCACCCGCTGGTCCTCGCTCCGACCCTCGCCGTGCGCCCCGCGCACGCTCCGTGTGGCTCTCGCCACGCCGTCACCTCCGGCCCCTCCGTGTGCTCTTCCTCACCCGTTCGGGCCACACCGCCCTTCGGGTCACCCACGCCCGCTCCGGCTCTCTCTCTCCCGTGCGCTCCCGCACGCTCCGCTGCCCGCGCACACTCCACCCCAGTACGCCTATCGGCCCCAACCACGTGGCAATGGCGCCACTTCTCCCTTCACCGCCAGCTTGGCTCCCCTCTGTCATTCACTCTCTTCTCCCCCTGCTCCTCTTCCGTCTCTCCCTTATATCCCCTCTCTCACATGACCCAAACTCCACCTTCTCCTCCTGCCCCTGTCTCCGCCCCCACTCCCCCCGACGACCAGGCTCCGCCTCTCCAATACACCGGCCCGTGTGAGTGGTGCAGAGGCAGCGCCCACCCTGTCCTTGCTCGCATTACAGATGTATGCACTGCGCTGGGCACAAAGAAAATCCGCACTTCTCCTTACCATCCGCAAACGGATGGCATGGTGGAACGGTTTAACCGCACCCTTTTGGCCATGCTTTGTCACACGGTAAGTGAAAAACAAACCGATTGGGACTTGCACATACCCCCGATTGATGTGCAACTGGGTACGGTGGGTAAACAACCATCCCCGTCCTTGCCTAATCACGTACGGGACTCGCTTAAACGGGTTACAGAGGCGCGAGAAGCCGCCAGATGTGCGACGGCCCGTACGCAGGCAAGGAACGAGAGGTATGCGCGTCGATAGCGAACTGACATGCCTTGGTCGGTGGGCGATCTGGCATGGCTCCATTGCCCTCAGGTGCCAGTGGGAACGTCCCCTAAACTGCACAGGCCTTGGCGAGGGCCTGTGAGGCTGGTAGACATTTGGAACCCCCAGAGTGTTCGCATCCAGTACGGCCAACGTCGTTGGTATGTCCATTCGTCGCGACTCAAACCCTACGTTGACCCGCGTGCTGGCCCCTCATCTCCACTTGCTGACCTGCCGGCGTCTGGCGTGCCGAATGTGCCACTTGCCTCGCCGATTGAGCCGATTGATCCCCAGCGGGGCTGTGTTGTACCCCCCGCAGATGAACAGGTTTTGAGGGACAACGAGACCCCGGACGTCCTTCCTCCAACAGGACCTATCCCAGTTACGACCGAAACCGAACATTCTTCTTCTTCTCCACGGCAACCACCTCCTGCAGATCGGGCGGCGAGGTGACCATGCGTGAAAAACGAAGAGAGTCCTGCGTCGCGTACGCGGTCGAAATCTCTTCCGTTTCGTTAGTAATGATTGCCTTGCAGTCCGTTACCCTGTTGTTACTGCGCTACAGGGGCGCCCTAATGTATGTCTGTTGTTAATGGTTGAATTCCTCGGCGCGTAGACGCCTACTCCCCCCCTTACCTTTTTAATGCGTCTCAGACGCCCTAATAATGATCTAAATTGGATTCGGCTTGTCACCCTTTTCCCAGCCGATACGGCTGACTTTTTACACCGGGGGGGGGGGGGTGATGTAATATGAGAATATATCCGGCTCACTGATGTATCACAACTTGTCATGGTGATTGGCTCTGCCGGTCCTGGTTTACAGCCAATGGGGGGGAAGCCTGGGGGCATGGCCCTGACGTGATGGAAGGGTGACAGCTATGGAGATTAATTCTGCTGGCTTTGGCCTCAGCCAATGGGGAGATGAGTCAGGGGCGTGGTCCTGGGAGCTGACGAGGGAGCCTGGAAGATTCGTTGCAGGCTAACGAGGATTGGCTGAAGCGGACCACGTGACCCGGGTATTATATAGGGGTAGAGAGGAACGACACGTGGTCAGAACGGGAAACAACGGAGGAGGGGGCCACGCGGGAACGGGGCTCCGAGTTGCCACGTGGCAGTGCGTCTCTCTCGGTATATCTGTCCCTTCACGTTGCCTATCGGCAGCGTGAAGTAGCTGTAACCTAAAGTGAATAAAAGACGGATTCCAGAAGTCGTCTCAAAGAGCTTTATTACATATGTAAGATGTGTAGGTATATATACCTACGAGGGGTAAAGATATTTTTTGAGGGGGGGGGTCCACAATTTTCGGAAACCTTTTACATCAACTATTTACCCCACACTTTTTACAACTTTTTGGACTTGTGCAAGCCTCTTATATATTTGTTGGTGGAGAAATGTACAAACGGCCCACTGGGCTTTGACAATACCTTAGTATCTGTGTATATATATGTAAGGTTTTAAAGAAATATTTTTTTCACCTGGGCACGCCGGGTACTTCCGCTAGTCACCTATAAATTGCTGCATTTTCATCCTATTACCTTTGGGTTTTTTTTGTCTGAGGCAAGACCACACAAATATAATTAATTGGAGCAATTTACGCAGATAACACTTGTCAACAAAAAAAATCCTTTTTTTCTGGCCTGGACATTTGCAGCTGTTTTAGACTAAGTTCAGGGTGCTGATTCCAAATCTGATCTCAGATTTGCTCAATCACATTCAAGTTCAAGTTAATTTATTAGGTATAGCCCTGTGAGCCATTCAGCTCTTGAATCGGGTGCAACCGCAACAAACAAAAAACAAAAACATGAACAAAAAACATCTTAAAGTGAATATGTGACTAAGTGCAAACAGAAAATCCAAGAAAAGACAGCAAAAATATTGCAGAAAAAACACCGTACACCAACGCTGTGTGCAAAAATCCCAGTGGGATGCAAGTCAAACAACAACCACAAGACAGCTTAGATTAAGGCCATCAGTCTAACTCTTTACTACAACAAACAAACATGGCTAAACCAATACACTTTTGGATATCACCAAAATAAAGCCATGAAAGCAATGAAAAAGCAATCATAGGAAATGTGACGGAATTTTCACAATAAATGGCATAAACAACATGTACTACCAAAACCCTGCAGCCATAGCTGGCTGCATGAGTCACTCCACAACAGCAGGAGCATCAATCGGAGTATTGTAATTTTTCAATGCACCTTTAAGATCAGCACACTAAATCAAAACACAGGTCATACTTTGTAGCGATCATCCGGAGCGAAACATTTTATTTTAGGTCACTGAATAGCACTGGCAGCTAGGGGTGTACAACTCCTCTAGAGCAGTTTTGAGTGAAGATCTCATAGGTAGTGACTCAAGTTTCAATTTATTGGCAACAGCATTCCAGACCCTGGGGGCATCAATAGCAAAGGCCCTTCCTCCAGTATATGTACGGCAATAGGGAATATTAAGCTGGTAAATGAGTGTAGACCTTAGGTCAAATTTGTTCTTTGAAACAGAGATGAGATCCAGCAGGTAATCTGCAGATTTGTTTGCAAGTACATCATGAATAAATAAGATCTGGTGCACAAGCCGTCGAACATTCAGAGATGTTAAGTTTGACCCAATGTAGAGGTCACAGTGGTGAGTCCTATATGGGCAGTTCAATGCAAATCTTAAGGCCGAGTGATACATTGAGTCAAGCTTCTTCAGTACAGTACTTGGGGCTGATTTATTAACAATGTCACAGTAATCAAGTAGAGGCAGTATGGTAGCTTTAATCAATTCCAAACGGAACATAGGGGGGAAGCAGTGCTTGTGTCGATATAGAAAACCAATTTAAATTTTTGTCTTTTTCCCAATATAATCAATGTGATCTTCAAAATTCAGTTTTGAATCCAGGATGATCCCAAGATACTTATAGATCTTAACTTGCTCTATTTGATCATTATTTAAGGAATGTAATTTGGGGAAAATAACTTCCCGCTTTAGTCCTGGTGAGAAGCATAGCACCTTGGTTTTGGCAGGATTTAGGACTAGTTTAAGAGCAACTAGCTGATGTTGTAGTTTGTTGAAATCACTCTGGAGCTTGGCAATCACGTCATCCGGAGAGCGGCCAGCAGTAATTAGTACCGTGTCATCTGCAAAAAGATTTACCCTGGAATAATCCAGTTCAGTGCCCAAGTCATTTACATAAAGAGAGAACAAGAGGGGGCCGAGAATGGAACCCTGTGGAACCCCTTTTGTTATCTTAACACTGTTTGACCTCCAACCATCTGTGAATACAGTTTGGGTGCGAGAAAAGAGGTAATTTTTTAACCATTTTACTGTGTTTTCGGAAAAACCGAGGCAACTTATTTTACTAAGCAGGATGTTGTGGTCTACTGTATCAAAAGCTTTGGACAAGTCAAGAAAAAGACAGGCGCAGTACTGCTTATTATCAAGGCTACTGTAAATGTGATTCATAGAGTCTAATGCAGCAGATGTGGTGCTGTATTTTTTTCGGAACCCAGATTGTTTTAGATGTAATAGATTGTTGGCGGACAGGAAACTGCTAATTTGGTAGTTCAATAATTTTTCAAAAATTTTCATCAACGGGGACAAAATTGAGATAGGTCGGTAGTTATTTGGATCATCTTTAGGGCCCCCTTTGTGAAGTGGACGAACATAGGAATGTTTCCATTCTAGAGGAACTGATGCTTCTTTGATGGACAGGTTGAAAATATGGGCTACAGGTTTGTATATTAGGTGACCAACACTTAGTAGAGCAAAGACGGGAATACTATCTGCTCCGGTAGAGGAGGACCCTTTGAGGTAGGACAGTTGTTTCAGAACATTACTTTCGTGGATTGGCTGAAAACTAAATTCGCTTAATGTTTGGATAGGGGTGTAGGAATTTGCATGAGCAGGGGTGACTCCCAATAGATTATCAAATAGGGTACCAGCTTCAGAAAAATGAAGGTTAAAATTGTCAACTATTTTTTGGGGACCTGAAAAATATTCCCCATTTCGATTAAGCTGAACGGGCAGATGATCTGTTTTGGATGCCTTTTCGATACATTTGATTGTTTTCCAGAAAATCCTGGCATTTCCATGAGATTCAAGGAGAGTAGAAGAGAAGTAGTCATTTTTTGCATGCCGTATTTTTTTGACGCATCTATTCCTTAAAATCCTGTATTCTAGCCAGTCATTAACCAAATTACTTTTCTGAGCACATGCCCAAGCCTTGTCTCTAGTTTTCATGAGCTTTGTAATCAAAGGATCAAACCATGGTGAACGATTGCCTTTAGTTTTAAATGTAACCAACGGAGCATGTTTGTTGAGAATTTGGAGAAACGTGTACCTGAAGGTCTCCCAAGCCGTAGTCAGGTTTGGAATATCACAGACCTTGTCAATATCCGAGTGAAGCACATCATTAGTAAATGCCTGTATGCTGAAGTGTCTCATGGAGTGCTTCTCAACCAATTTAGGGGGGGCTTTGGGTCTGGCTGATGATCTCACCCCAAAAATGAAGGAGTGATCACTAAGGTTATTACCTAGAACACCAGTCAGTGCGAAATTGTGAGGGGCATTTGTCAATAGAACGTCAAGCAGAGATGACTGTCCCGGATTTTTTAGGTTGGGTCTTGTGGGGACATTTATTAATTGAAACAGGTTAAATTCATCTGCAAAATTTGTGGCCACGGCCGGCGGGTTTAGCCAATTCCAATTTAGATCACCTACTAAAACTATTTCACCTTTAGGGAGGCCCCCAAGAAGCTCTCTCAGTGCAGATGCAGCTTCAACATCTTTACCACTAGGCGGTCTATAGCAGCACACTACCAACATGTGTTGATTATTAGGGAAAGTTATTCTGAGAGCCAGACCTTCAAAGCAACATTTTTTAAACAAGGAGTGAGCTGGTGAACATGCAATAGTATTTCGAACATAGATGGCAATTCCACCTCCTTTAGATCCTCGGTCAAGCCGAAAAAGGTTGTAGTTGTCAATCGTCATTGACGACAGGAGTGAGAAATGTTTCTGTTAGGCAAAATATGTCCGGGTCAAGATTTGCTACTTCTAGTTTTAGTTGACTTAATTTAATCAAAAGCCCTCTGATGTTGACATGTAGAACACCAACACCTTTTCTGCCAGAAAAATCTACAGAATTATATGAGTTCTTTACATTTGGGCCAGGATGAAGCTCAATACCACCCAGAAATAAGAAAAATAGAATTAATAGTTTGCACAGGTATTTTCTGTGAAAGGATGAAGAGCGACGAACCTTGGACGAATAGCAGCAGCTCGCAGATGGTGTTATTTTTAAGAGCAGAATGAAGTTTGGAAGGAGTGCTGGTGAAGTAATGGGACAAAGATAGGGTTTAAAAGGATACAATGATGGAGTGTAGAAGTGTCTATAAGTTGTTTCATTAGCAGGTGTAGTGGCAAATTTAGAAATTAATTATTGACGCGAAGTAACGCGGGTAGCCGTTTGTAGAGTTGAGTGTGGCACTAGATATGGCCGGGAGGGATAGTAGTAAGATACACAGCAGGTGAATTGACATCTTTAAAACACTAAATGTAAACACACACACAGCTCACTCACACGCAGCTCACCCTCACCCACTCTCACGCACAGCCCACACCCATGCAGCACAACGCACACGCGGCCGCACACGCCGCCGCCATCTTGCTGCTGTTGTTGTTGCAGCTGCTGTTGTTGTTGCAGCTGCTGTTGTTGTTGCAGCTGCTGTTGTTGTTGCAGCTGCTGTTGTTGTTGCAGCTGCTGTTGTTGTTGCAGCTGCTGTTGTTGTTGCAGCTGCTGTTGTTGTTGCAGCTGCTGTTGTTGTTGCAGCTGCTGTTGTTGTTGCAGCTGCTGTTGTTGTTGCAGCTGCTGCTGTTGTTGCAGCAGCTGCTGTTGTTGCAGCAGCTGCTGTTGTTGCAGCAGCTGCTGTTGCAGCTGCTGTTGCAGCTGCTGTTGTTGTTGCAGCTGCTGTTGTTGTTGTAGCTGCTGTAGCAGCTGCAGCCGACCCAACTGCAGTTGCAGGAGTCATACACGAAGCAGCCGCAGCTGTGTGTACTACAGCAGAGCAGCAGCGGCCGTGCGGCCTGGAGGCGCCGAGGCCAAATAGTTGCGTGATGTGGACGTGGAGAGGCGAGATGTTTGGCCCATCAGCTTCATTGTTCTGCTTCCATTGACGAGCACCCTCCACGTAGGCCTCGACGTAGGCCCCCACGTGGGCCCCGACGTAGGCCTCGAAGTAGGCCTCGACGTAGGCCCCGACGTAGGCCTCGAAGTAGGCCTCGACGTAGGCCCCGACGTAGGCTTCTATGTAGGCCCCCACGTGGGCCTCGACGTGGGCCCCGACGTAGGCCTCTATGTAGGCCTCCACGTGGGCCTCGACGTAGGCCCCGACGTAGGCCTCTATGTAGGCCCCCACGTGGGCCTCGACGTGGGCCCCGACGTAGGCCTCTATGTAGGCCTCCACGTGGGCCCCGACGTAGGCCTCTATATAGGCCTCCACGTAGGCCTCGACGTAGGCCCCGACGTAGGCCTCTATGTAGGCCCCCACGTGGGCCTACACTCACCACTCACACCACATCGATTACCACTCACACCCACCACTCACACCGCATCGATGATGGGAGAGAGACGCAGACTCCAACTATACAGCAGCAGGCGTCAGGATTGGGATGGAAACCACGACCTGTATACCAGGCGAGGTAGTTAACATCTCCTAGCCACCGTGATGATGATGATGGGAGGGAGCTACGTCTACAGGAGATTATACAACGATTAAAGCCATTCCCCGTGTTCAGTGTACAAACCGTACACCGCGTTAAGAACAAATCGACGCACGACCGGACCTCTGGAACCAAACTAAATACTATAATTAGCGCCAAGCGTTGCGAAAGAAGTTCAACACACGTCTTGCTGTGGATTTCACACCTGATGATGATTGCTTGTGTTGCAGTCGAAACGTCGTGAGAATTTAATTGTTTTATATATTTGTATTATTTTATTATTTCCCTTCTACGTGACTTTACCGAAAGAACCAAGACTATACGTATGTACGTACGTGCCGGGGCCACGCCGGTCACCCGCGGGTTTGCGTTGAGAGTGGCTGAGCTGGTACGACCGAGGTCAAATGGTAACAGGCCGTCTAGAAACCCACGGTGGTCTGTGCTCCTGCAACGGAGGAGTAGGAGGAACATTGACACTACACGAACTCTCTGCCGAAGCCCTCTCGTCGTAACTAACGATGCTACAAGTCAACTTTAAACTGGTAGGAACCCCACCTGGTTCCACCAGCCCACAGGGGATTGATTTTACCCGAAATTAACTCTGTCACTTATGATTGCAAGTTGTTGCGAGTCAGTGACTGCTTTAGTGTTAAAATATGGTGCTGTATTTTTAGGATAGTGTGTTTTATAATATAATTTTATGTAGATATCCACATTTATTTAATATTTTTCTCCTGCAGTTATTATTGAAAATGCAATATTTGATATCTCAAAAACCTGATGTGATAGACAAAAACTGATGCCAGATTTGGAATCAGCACCCCCAAAATTACCTTAAAACCGTTGGAATACCTTATGCCAGAATAAGTGTGTTGACCAGTGTAACCTCACGTTTTAGGCCAGGGGGGTCAGCATCCTGCGTACTGCGGAGCCGCACGCGACTCTTCAAGTGACTGCTTCAAGAGTCACCGTCTCGAATTCACCACCACAGTGCATTGCGGCTCTTGTTCATATTGCGTTTTTTTTTTCAACGTACAGAATTCGAAATAAGTGGCTCATTTTGTTTGTTTTGGTTTCCGATCCCCGTTTTAGGCATATGATTTGGCGATGATGCTACTGCTTCTGCGTCGTAACAACACGGACTCAACACACCCGTCACAAACGCTGCGGCCGTGACGTATCAAAAAAATCGGCGACGTTTCGGTCAAAGGGCCAGTGCCAATGTTGTTGACGAATGTGTCGAGTTTCCACATCCACTGCATTAGAACACCGCCAATTGAACCTTATGGCTATGCTCTTGCATAATTTGCTCTCGCATAATTTCCGTGATGCAGTCATTTTAGTCTGTTGATAGTCGGCGATGCGGCAATCGACTCATCTCGACGAGCTGTACACGATGCACTATTCAACGTTGAATTTTTCGTTAACGGATTTTTCATGCTATGGTTTGGCGTTTCGACATCGTGGAGTAGCACTGATTTCGGATCGATTGGTTACCCCAGTCGCGGAGTTAAGTAACACCCCTGGGAAAAAAAATAGTGTCCCAGAAATAAAATATTTAATTGCCTCGGCCCATTTTGTATTACTCGGTTACCCCGGGGTACCGCCATGAGGATCGATTGACACCCCACCCCCACTGAACTGCATTGCGTACCAGCCTATAGCACGGCTCTTTTGCAACAGCGAACTGCAGCGGTGGCTTGTGGTCGTTATAATAAGCAGTTCTTATGGTTGATGAGGAGGAGGTGATGATGATGATGATGGGTTATACCATACTAAATGTGCGGTGTACAATTTACACTTTCCCAACCTGCCGCCCCCAAACTTTTGCAAGCATCGCGGCTCAGACATTTGTAAAGGAGGAGAACGAGGCTCCAAATAATGGGATTGAGCAATTTTAATGGCACTCTTTAAAATAAACAGCGAAGAGGCCTGGTGGAGTTGGGGGGTGTGTGAGGGGGGAGGAGAGGGGGAGGGTATTGGATGTAATGGTGAAAGGCGAGATTGTGTCGCCCTTAGGAGGAAGTGGGATGGCCAACAGATTAACTTGGCCTGGCTTTTGCACAAGTCTCTTCTGGGCAGGAGTACGTCTCTACGAAGGGACATATTATAGCCCGTGGTCGAGACTAACTGCGGAGTGACAGCCAAAGGAGAGGAGAGGGGGGGACAAGCCCGAGAGGACGTAGAGCCGTAGAGATGGAGCAATGAAATCAGCTCGTGTGCAGGAGCCGGACGGATTGGGTTACATCGCACGGCTGAGACTGGAAGGCAACGTCATACAGCAGTGGATTGATCATGGCTGATGAGAATGATCGTGGTTGCCACAGTCATATCCTATCCGCAATTCTATTATCCGCCATCTTCTATGGGGATTCTCATACAGTATTTGAATGACAATAGCATAACTAAGAACGTTGATGTATTGGAATGACGATTATATTGGCATAATTCACAACATTACGCCTGGCAAGTGGTAACTGGAATGTTGGCTGATGACTGTGCCCATCTTTCCTCCAGGGTGGATAGAAATTAGTTTTAATTCTGTGCAAGGCCGTAGCCATGGAGTCAACATTGGGGGGGGACCAAATCTTCCAGGGGGTCTGGGGGTTCCAACCCAGAAAAAAAAAATTAAATTTGGAAACTAATTTCCTGCCTAAAATACAGTATTAAAAATTCACTAACACATGGGATGGACTTTTTGTTTATTTTTTAAAATAATGTCTAATAGTGTATTGTATTACATTGCTCTGTTTTAACTTTTTTTTTACCCATTTCTTGTTTCATTGTTTGTAATGGCATTGATTTATATGAAGACAAGTCCAGATATTGTGGCCAAGGTTTAGTACCTTACCGAAAAAACCTAAGAATATTAATCCTTGCAGTCACGAAAGCTTCAAATCTAGAATTAGTAAATTGTTGTTTTTATTTACATAGCATAGCAATTTTTTTATAGCAATATATGGGGGGGGGGACATTTTGAACATATTTGAATATTGGGGGGGGGAAGTAAAATGGTGGTCGTCTTTGCGGTGTCAATGATTCACGTCACGGGAATGTGGAATGTAATCTAGATTTGAAGCTTTCGTGACTGCAGTAATCCATACTCGTTGGTTCTTTCAGTAAAGTCATGTAGGTAGAAAATAAAATAATTCACGACGTTTCGGGGGCATCATCAGGTGATGATGGACGCTTGTGTGTGCGCCCGAAACGTCGTGATTTACTTTATACCTACGTGACTTTACCGAAAGAACCAAAGAGAATGTGGCATGTACTGTAACAACAGTTTTTTTTGTAAAAAAAAAGAAAAAAACTGAGATCTTCACGCGAGACTTTACAATGAGTGTGGAGTCTCCGTTAGGGGCAGTTACGGGTAAATCCCCTCTCACGCCATAAAGCGTGAGGATGGAGTGTGTTGTGTTGTGTGCTGCGAGCAGCTGACACGAGGCACCCCCCCCAACCCTCCCGGGGTAAACAAAAGGCGGCGGGTGTCGAAGTCAGGACGGACAAGGGTCGCATGGCGGCGTGAGCACGACAGCAGCAGCAGCAGCTCGGCTGTGCCCGCCCACTCTTCATGCTCCTCCTACTCCTCCCACTCCTCATGTTGCTCCTCCCACCCTCCTCCTGTTGCTCCTCCCTACTCCTGTTGCTCCTCCCTCCTCCTGTTGCTCCTCCCTCCTCCTGTTGCTCCTCCCTCCCTACTCCTGTTGCTCCTCCCTCCTCCTGTTGCTCCTCCCTCCCTCCTGTTGCTCCTCCCTCCTCCTCTTGCTTCTCCCTCCTGTTGCTCCTCCCACCCTCCTGTTGCTCCTCCCTCCTCCTGTTTTCCTCCCTCCTCCTGTTGCTCCTCCCACTCCTGTTGCTCCTCCCTCTTCCTGTTGCTCCTCCCTCCTCCTGTTGCTCCTCCCTCCCTACTCCTGTTGCTCCTCCCTCCTCCTCTTGCTTCTCCCTCCTGTTGCTCCTCCCACCCTCCTGTTGCTCCTCCCTCCTCCTGTTTTCCTCCCTCCTCCTGTTGCTCCTCCCTCCTCCTGTTGCTCCTCCCTCCCTCCTGTTGCTCCTCCCTCCCTCCTGTTGCTCCTCCCTCCCTACTCCTGTTGCTCCTCCCTCCTCCTCTTGCTTCTCCCTCCTGTTGCTCCTCCCACCCTCCTGTTGCTCCTCCCTCCTCCTGTTTTCCTCCCTCCTCCTGTTGCTCCTCCCTCCTCCTGTTGCTCCTCCCTCCCTCCTGTTGCTCCTCCCTCCCTACTCCTGTTGCTCCTCCCTCCTCCTCTTGCTTCTCCCTCCTGTTGCTCCTCCCACCCTCCTGTTGCTCCTCCCTCCTCCTGTTTTCCTCCCTCCTCCTGTTGCTCCTCCCTCCCTCCTGTTGCTCCTCCCTCTCTCCCGCCTCATCATCAGCAGCAGCAGTGGAGTGATCATTATCAGCAACCGCAAGCAAGCAGCGGGGTCCATCGCGACTCGCACGGCTCGCTGTGTCGCAGACTTGACCCCGCCATCTCGCGAGGGCGGTGCAGAGAAGGAGGCTAGCGGCTTTGAAGAGGAGGGAGAGCGGAGATAGATAGCGAGCTGCGTGTGTGTGGTGTGGCGAAGTTTTCGTGGCGTTGTGGTGGTGGTGAAGTTTTGGTGGCGTTGTGGTGGTGAAGTTTTGGTGGCGTTGTGGTGGTGGTGAAGTTTTGGTGGCGTTGTGGTGGTGAAGTTTTGGTGGCGTTGTGGTGGTGGTGAAGTTTTGGTGGCGTTGTGGTGGTGAAGTTTTCGTGGCGTGGTGGTGAAGTTTTCGTGGCGGCGTTGTTGTAGTGGTGGTGAAGTTTTCGTGGCGGCGTTGTTGTGGTGGTAAAGTTTTCGTGGCGTTGTGTTGGTGGTGGTGGGTTGTTTTAGGTTGTTGTGGTGTGTGTGGGGGTGGGATATTCACACGCGTGTGTGTTTTTGTTCACCGTGTGCGTGCGACAGGGTGTTTGTTGCGTGTCTGTAGGGTGTAGGTGAAGGCGTATTCGCCAGGGTAACAACTCTGTGTGTGTGATAGCTTGTTTGGGGGTATTGTTTTTATATTGTTACGCATGCCTGTAACGGTTACGTGTGGTATCGGGACACATTGGTTTTGTTGAACTCTTAAACCTCGAGATTACATCGGTTCGTGTGTGGGGGGGGCGTGCTATTTGCTATCACTTATTCCAAAGCCTTGGCGTATCGGCGCACGTGTGTGACATTAACACTGATGTGGTGAACAACATTCACTGGGTGGTGTGCACGATTTGTGGGTGCGTTTCACCATACCGTGTGTGTGTGAACACAATACTATACACGGCAAGAGAGATTGTGTGTGAGCTAAGAGAGAGAAGAGTGTGTGTGTGTGGCGAAAGGACACCACACCCCACACAACAAACACAAAGGGGTGAGCGAAGTTGTTGTTGGGGGAGGAACGAGCAAACTGCTTCCACACCTGCACACGATGGGTGCCAATCTGCTTCCATCACCACTCCTGCTGCTGCAGCTGCTGCTGCTACTGCTGCAGCTGACATCGCCTGCATGTGGGGTGGCCTACAGGGACGTGCCCACTCAAGGTGAGCACATCTCTGCCCATCGTTCCCTGCTTTGCCCTACCATTCATCGATTCGTCGCGTTGGTGGGCCCACTTGTTAAGCTTTGAAGACGAAAAAAAAGGTCAAACGGCCATCGCGTCTATTTTTATGCGTGTGGCTTTTTCAAGGCCCCCCATGGTGGTTGACGAATGTGTGTGTGGTTGTTGTTGTTTGTGCCTGTGCACCACCGCTGCCAACGCAGCGTTGCCATGCACATGTTTATTAATCGGATGCGTCATCCGTGACTTCTTCATCTCGCACGCTGGAAACATCCCGTGGGGATGAAATGCGAAGAACGGTCGAGGTTGGTGGTTTGTGAGTTGCCCGGCTCCGCTGGTTTGTTTTCTGTAGCCGTCGGTGATTTCTGAGGGCGGGGAGCGACAATTGGGCCAATTACGATGTCGATTATTAACGATCGATTCGTTCTGATGTTGGCCGAGCACTTGGGGGCAAACTTGGACGATTGGAGGAGACGCGCCCCGCCGTTTTGCAATGTCCATTTACGCACCTCCCGAATTGGCACGCTTATTACGACAAATTTTTGACTTATTTTATTTCTACCTCCGTGACTGCCGAAAGAACCAAAGAGTATGGATTCCTGCAGTCACAAAAGCTTCAAATCAAGATTACCACGACTAACTTGATTTTTTTACCAGGCAAAGGTCCACTGAGCTAAAATATCACATTTTCAGAAGAGACGTGGCCGCAAATGTCAGCTCAGCCAAGTGGCTTTTCGTCATTGTGTGAACATTTAGATCAGCCAAATTATCTTGTAAATGTGAAGGGGTGAAAAACCGGAGAACAATCCACGTGACAACGGGGAGAAAACACGCAAACTACAAACATACAGCAGGCGTCGGGGTAGGGATCGAACCCACGACCTCCTGCGCACCAGTCAAGAGGGAGCTAACATTTAACTTGTTTCGTAAGTAGCCAAACTACGTACGATGCCAAATAATTCCAGCATTTTCACTGCACTGCGTTTTGTACTCTGCAGTACATGTGCAGGACACAAACTTAACTCTGTCCATCATGATGTTGGTCATCGGCGGGTGTTACCGTTGCTGCTAACGCGCCGACTCCGATGAATTGTTACACAAAAAAAAACGAGGCCCGTTGTAAATGAGTCTTGAGACTCGGGTGTTTTCGGTGGCTCACAAGGTCTGAACGCCGGGCCTGTGATCTGCTAAAGCCGCGATGCTCGAGGGCAGTGATTTGACGTTCCTGGTCGCCGATGGACTGGCACCAGAAACAACCCAACGGCGCATTTCGTTTTTGGTCTGCAACTTAATTTGGCTGAATTCCAAGCTCCGCTGAGAATTGCAAAATATATCGGTTTGAGTGTCATGGGACGAATATGTTTAGTCTCACGTGGCCAAGCTTGTGGGAGAAATTGCTTCCAGCCCATGATTGCCTGGACCAGTTGTAACTTGACGGAATGATTATCAGTGGTAGTAAAGCACTTTCATAGCCACTTGTGCAGGCCATTCTCTTATCTACTGCTTCGAGAGATGCGGATGGCTGATTTCTCTCGTGATTCGATGGCACAATAGGCATACACAAATACATTGTCCTTGGAAATACGTCTTGGGGGATTTTCTGGATGAATTACATTAATATAGCCGTGTTATTGTACTGTGCCCGTAACGATTTTGTTGATTACTTTGTACAGATTTGGTCATACAATCTGACGGAGTGTGTGATTTTATTGTGAAATGTTGTGGTACTTGAATAACAATACGTGGTTCTGTATTTGCACCTCGGTTGTTTGAATACTCTTTCCCCTCCCCCACCCGCCAAACTCGGTAACCAGCATGAGAACCAACACACTTGTGACCTTAACCCAGATTTTTAACATCCTAAACTGAGCCCATAACTACGCCTCAAATATTAACTGCAAACTATATATTACAGCGCAATGGATCAGCTGTGAATGGTGTTTTTGGCAGAAAACCGGTTTAGCGTTCTTTTGGAAATTTGAGAAGCCAGCCAAACGTTGAGGACCCTTCCAGTAATCTCGCCACGAATGTAGTAGTGGTAGTCAGATGTTTATCACAGTCGGCCGTGTGACGCTTTCTGAATGTATCGCCATCGGACAGATATAGGAAGCATGTTGCATAAGAAATGTTGTTGTCAATGGAGTTGGTATTTTTTTGCTGCTGCCCTCTGCTGCCTCTGCTGCAGCTGTAATAGCACAGTGTTTGTGCATCACGATGTGTGTGTGTATATATAGCATGTATTTGTTGGGTTAAGGATTTGGATTTATTGCGTGCTTAAATGTCCCAGCATTTCGGAGCACCTTGCATTACATCTCACCTCAATCATGCCAAAAGGCCAGTTGTAGTGTTAAATGTCCCAACATCTCAGAGCACCTTGCATCACAGCTCACCTCAATCATGCCAAAAGGCCAGTTGTAGTTTTGTTCTTCGAGCCAGGTGAGACCCCCGATGCCAGCTTTTCTCTGTGCAGCAGAAGGGGACGCATCACCGGCAAGGCGAGTGGGTGGGCATTAGTCTGGCCAATGGACGAGACCAGTGATGGAATTTGAGGCTTTCGTGACTGCAGGAATCCATACTCTTTGGTTCTTTCGGTAAAGTCACGTGGCTAGAAATAAAATAAAGAGCAGTGATGGAATGTCAGCTAATAAGAGGGAACACGCCCGAGAGGATGACCTCTATGCAGATGGAGCAGTGTGGCGTTAGCTCGGGTGCAAGGGGGCGAGACTGTGGCGTCGCAAGACCTCGAGGGGACGGTGCCGATTTGAGAATTCCTTCATCCAGCGGTGGATTGATCTTGGCGGCTGTAAGTTGATTAATGAATCTGTCTGGGGAGTTGGCAGAGGATTTGGATGGCCTGGCAGGCAAGTTGGAAGACGTGGCTTAAAGTCAGGTGTTTGTGCTGGCAGATTGCTCAAGGCTAATTATGAAACCAGCACTGGGTATATTTGAGTCCTGTGGCATCTTCTGGATGGAAGACACCACCAGAACCGGTTTGTGACCGCACCCTCGCTTGTTGCCTTGCTGCAGCATTCGCGGTGCAGAATATCGATGTATTTAAATTTTCCCCACTCCTTAATACGCGAGCATTGTCTTGCACGTAAACGGCAGTCAATGTACGACTAAGACTGGCCACCGTCGGAGAACTGGAATTTTGACCAGTTGCTCAGGCCTGCCAGTAACGTTAAGGGACGACCCAACAATCCTCCCTGAAAGTATTGGGGGGGGACACTGATTTGTCAACACCATGCAGCAAAGCATGAGTAACCTAAGATGTGCGATTCGTGCGTGTTTGTCGTACGTATGCGGTGGTATCGGTGTAAGTCTGAAACAACCCTTGATGACCACCTGTTACAAACTTGTGCCACAGTAGTCAACAGTGATTCTCGGTTCCTCTCGATTTACAAACGGAGTGTCCCGAGACATCTCCAAGGGTTCAGATTGCGAAAGCGCTCCTCGTGTATGGTTGTGAACGACGTAGCTTGGAGGACTGGTGCGCGTTTGCAAAAACACGCGGTTACGTATGTATATATTTTTTCTCACTTTTTTGCGATAGTGTGATATCCGAGCGAGTCAACTTAACCTTTGGCTAGGGGCGGTGTGGGGGGGGGACAGCATTTGGGAAAACTACGATGGGCGAAAAAACATGTCCCGACCCATCTATAAGATCCGAGCTTGTTCACACCCGCATCATTGTTCCTCGCTTGAAATAGATGTCTTCTCAAAGTTTGATAGCGGTGCGAAAACGATCCAAAAGCAAATTTATATTCCCCCGCGATTGATGCGACCTCTGCCGTCGCCCGCGGCTAAATGACATCGACAGCGGTGTGAGTCTGTATTTTGAGGTCTGTGCCGGCGGGACGGGCGGACTCGTTACCGGTGGAGCCAGGCCTGGGTGGGAACGTCAAAAGTGTGGGGAAAGGAGTCGTGCACCACGAGCCCCCCCCTCACCCCCTTCGGGCTGGTTACGCGAGCTGGCGAGACTCGACTCGCGTTCGTTCGCCTGCTGGCACGGGGCCACCTCCACCGGCGCTTTAAAGCGTCCATTTGTGTTTTTGAAAGTTTCGCTGCTTGCGGCCGTTGGTCGCATAACACTGGTCAACAACAAAAAAAACTTTTTTTCTGGCCTGGACTTTTGCAGCTGTTTTAGACTAATTTCAGGGTGCTGATTCCAAATCTGATCTCAGATTTGCTCTATCACATCTCATTTTTATGCTATCGGCATACCCCATTTTCATTGATTTTACCAGAAATTTACTCTGTCACTTATGATTGCAAGTTGTTGCGAGTCAGTGACTGCTTCAGTGTTAAAATATGGTGCTGTATTTTTAGGATAGTGTGTTTTATAATATAATTTTATGTAGATATCCACATTTATTTAATATTTTCTCCTGCAGTTATTATTGAAAATGCAATATTTGATATCTCAAAAACCTGATGTGATAGACAAAAACTGATGCCAGATTTGGAATCAGCACCTCAACATTACCTTGAAACCGTTGGAATACCTTATGCCAGAAAAAGTGTGACCAGTGTAATCGTCCGTCTGCTGCGCCTTCTTTTGAGTGCAGTCGCACCACCGGGCCGAGGATGGTGAGGTCGTGTGTGACCCGTAAGGATTTTAGAAAGTGACGCCGCAACACTGTATGGCATCTTAAAACAATGTGAAGCCGTGCATTAGTTGAATCGATGTTTAGATTGTAGAGGGGCGGGCTTGCAGTTGCTTTGGATATCACCATCCCCCCTCCTCTTCCCTCCCATGTGTGACCCTGACATGGATATATCACCTTTACCAGAATCGTGGACATTCGTAAAGAAAATGGAACTAAAACGTAAAATTGCATCAAGGAAGGTGGTGTGATGCATGCTAGGATCACACGAATTTGAGAACGTACACAGGTTGGAGACGTCATTGACTGAAGAAAAGTAAGTGGGTTTTGTGTGCAGGCCGTGTTTCTAGGAGGGGACGGTGATTGGTCGGTGGTCGAGACTAACGTTGGAGTGGCAGTCCATGGAGGGAATGTCCCCAAGAGAGCGTCCACCAGAGAAGCTCGTAGCGATGAAATCAGCTCGTGTGCCTTTTGAGGGATGACACTGGCTTGGGCGGGCCTTCATCGAGCAGTGGATCTGTCATGGCTAATGACTCTTATTTGTGCAGCTGCCACACCGTGTGGCCGTTCGTCACGCGAAATGCGTGCGATTTGGGTGCCCGATCGGGATTCATCACGCCCGCGATGTGCAAGCGGCAACCGTAGGAAACATCTCCCAGTGAAACCAAACAAAAACGTGTGACCGGCCCCTTCATTAGTGGCTCCGCATCGGTCGGACTTGTTTACCCCGAGCTGCAGATTGAATCCGCCCCGTACGTGTTGCCGCTGTTGCCGGGGTGGCACAGCAGCCTTTTTGACGTGGCGCATCAAAATGTTTGCCGATAGCCACGGGTAACGAGCAGCGGCGCAGGACTGAGATGAGTTAATTTTTGTTGTGCGAGCGAGCTTGGCTGCGGGTGACGGCAATTGTCAGCGTGCCACGGAGCACAGCTGTTGGATTTGTGCTCGGGTCTTATTGTGAAATTCCTATTGCACAATTGTTTTCAGCGCTATGGACGAACAGGCATTTAAGAAGAAGAATTGTGTTCACTCGGTTGTAACTAATTTATGTAAAACTTTGGGATGATAGTTTTGTCTCCACGGTGTGGCGTTCTCACATCACGGTTTTCGTTGGTGGCTTCGGAGCATTCGAGCAGGGGCTGTGGGCACGCGACACGAGGGGACCCGTCGCGGTGACCTCCGCTCGATTCCTGGCCATGTCTATCGTCGGTGGCTAGCAACATCTGAACCGGTCCTGGGGGAAACCCATCTGTTCACCGACGTGCACTCGCCACGTGTGTGGTGATGGTGGGGAGCGTCGAACAATTTCCCCACGACTAAACGTGGCCCGAGGGAGACTGTGTTCTCCAGCAGGGGATTTATCGGAGTTGTAAATTAATAAATACATCGTATTGTATGTCGTCTTTTCACGAAATGAAAGTCCTTGTGTTGCAGTCGCTCTTTAAGGCCCTAGGATCTTACACGCAGTGTCTTAAGGGTGTATGGATTTTTGACATTGTGTGCGGCCGTAATTATGAACGCCCAAGATATGAGAATTGGCATTCTGAAAAATCTCCCCTCCCAAATCCGTGAAGCATGTTAAGAATAAGGTCCCGCCTGGCTCCACCGCGCGTCATTTTGTACCATGCCTTGCTCCCGTCAAGAGCGTAGTGGTAGATTGAATCTCTGGCCGTTGCCTTTAGCCATGCATGACAGCAGATGTAGGGGTAGCATCCTGGATTTCTGGCTCTGGGCATCGCTAGCCTCGGCCCACCGATG
Source organism: Lampetra fluviatilis (assembly GCF_964198595.1). Lineage (NCBI taxonomy): Eukaryota > Metazoa > Chordata > Hyperoartia > Petromyzontiformes > Petromyzontidae > Lampetra > Lampetra fluviatilis. The sequence continues at coordinate 21,322,098 of NC_136275.1, read as the reverse complement.
AGTGAAGGTTCCTTTTTATGCTGGAGTCGGAAATATTATTGCCGCGTTTGCCCCTTTTTCACATCCACTTTGCAGCTGTACCGTTGTAGGTGTGACGGGGGCGAGATGTTAACTTACCTCTGGCTGGTATGGAGGATTCCGACCCTGACACCTGTGTATTTGAAGTTTGCATGTTTTCCCCGTGGTCGTGTGGATCTTTCTCCGGGTCCTTCGGTTTTTCCCTCCACATTAAGAATCAATATTACGCATTTAGGGCACTGGTTAACCTTTACTGCAGCCTTGCACCACTTTGGTTCTCAATCGTAAAAAAACAAATGTATGTAAAAAAATATGCTTGTTGAAACAAAGTAGTTGTACTTGCGTGCCCGTGCTTAATTTATCTTTCGACGATTTACCTTCTAAAAAAATCTGGCATAACTCGCACCCCCGGGAAGGGTGTCTCGCACGCCCGGGGGGGTGCATCTCGCCGGTTTTATGGTATTTGGCTGCTTCTGAAAAGAGCTATGTAGCTCATTTGACCTTACCTGATAAAATAGAAATAGTTTATAGTTTTTGTTGTTGTTTTACCTTGCCTCTCAATGATTGATTTTGAGCCTCCAGTTGTCTTTTCTGGTGACTTGCCCTGTACCCCGTGTCCTTGCTTTCATCGAGTGTGATCGCAAACAATTTGGTGTGCAGTGTTTTAATTGATATCGCATCGCTATCCTGCGATAAGATATCAGTGGCTAGGCATGACCATGACCTTCATCCAGCAGTGCGTTTTAATTGCACTGTATTAGTGGTTAGCTCTGTGCTACGAGCCGGGCCCGCCTCTAGTTGGATTCTTGGCCATTGCTAACACCAGTGGGGAGTAACATCTGAAACAGTCCTTGGCACCCGTTTCACCAACTCCCATTTTCACCGGCGTGGTGAGTGAGGGTATGGTTCATCAGTCCTTGCGACAAAAAGGCATAGGGAAGGCCTCTGAAGGGCCATTTTAATCCGTACAATTTTAAGTTGCATCTCCAACACAATTGGAAATACAGTACAATGTTTTCAGTATTATTGTTTTTTTAATAAAAAGGCCAAATACCAAGCAACAAGAGTTACGGGTGTAAGATCCCGTGTAAGTGAACGCCAAATCTGCCGGTTAGCCTGCAAAGCGGAGTTGTGTGCAGCGCTTACCGTGTTACAAGACGGGAACTGAAGTGAAAATGGTCGCACTGAATTTGGCGCAGACCCCCTCCACCTCCGCCTGCATCGCCCTTTCCGGCCCGGGCACGTACGCTCGCCCACGCCACAGCTGCTGGCACCCACCGCTGCACATGTGTGATTGCAGAGGGGGAGAGGAAAAAATACTACCGCGATCGGATAATGGGGCAAATAATCAAAATCTGTATCTAACAACAAAAAAATATCTTTCCAATCATGTAAAACAACGTCTCGTGGCCAAAAACAATCCGTTCCACGACGGAGCGTGTGTTTTTTACATTTGACGCATTGACCTGAACAGCTACTGGCCGCGTTGGCCCTACGATGGGGCAGTTGCCTCTCCTCCCTCCTCGTTGCCGATGGTCGGAGTGAGCGGCACAGTAACTACATCCAACGGGGAGCGTCTGCACGTACAAGCAGCGCATTGTGTAGCACTGCTGGCAAACGGGCCAACCCCGGCGCAACCACAACCACCACCGGCGGCGGCAGCGGAGGAGGCAGTAGCATCTCCGCCCCCCACAAAGAGCCGGTTTGTTAGAGCTAGGAGCACAAGGCCCCTGTCTTCATCGCTAACGATGCCCGCTCCTCGTTATCTCTGCTGGGTACCGGTGGTCGCTTCGGTTGCCTGGATCGTGCCGGGGGAAGTGCGGCGGTCGGGTCCGTGAGTGTGCGTGTGCGCACTAAGCTACGACGCCCGACTGAACGGCTCCAGGGCCTCCCGGAGGTCAACTCTGCCTCAAATGAGTACCTGGTGCGGTGTGTAAAACATCACCACTTGGGAGACAAAGGCGGCCAGCCGTGGAGTTGGCCACCCTCCCACCTCGTGTGCCGTGCCGGCCTTCATAGTTACTCGCTAACAGCACTTGCCCCTACGAGTCTGTTAAGGATACATGGGGGGGTGGGGGAGGGGGGTCTTTGTGCGAAAGTTGGGGAGGCCGTTCCCTGTCTGTCCACGCAGGTTTTGTTGTGGGCGCAACTTGGCTGGGAAAGCTGATGCTTGCTTTAAAATCTAATTGTATGCAATTCCTTATTCGACACAAGGGCAAACCATTAAGCAAATGTCGCATGATAATAGTTTTTTTACCCTTTTATCTGGCAACAAAACTGACACCTTTTTTACGAGGAGTCATGTTTGCATAGACCACAATACCTGCAGTCATAATGCAAACAAAACAGGACCCTGCGGGGTGGGCTGGTAGGAATAATACTAATATCGGTACAGGGATATCGACCGGGTATAGAGGAGTTAAAGAAAAAAATTAACTGTATTCTAGTGTAACGTTAATTAAAGTGTTTGTTTTGACAAGAAACGCTGTGAGATTTAAAGACCCCCCACCACCACCCCTCCCACCACCCCCCACCACCACCCCTCCCACCAGCCCTCACCACCACCCACCACCCAACCCCACCACCACCACCCCACCACCCCCCACCACCACCTTCTGCACTAGGCCTCGCGAAGCCTGCCGCACTAGGCCTCGCGAAACCTTCTCTGCAGTAGACTTAGCGAAGCCTTCTGCACTAGGCCTCACGAAGCCTCTGCAGTAGGCCTCGCGAAGCCGTGCTTTTCGTGCACAAATAAGGCGATTAAATGTCTCGTCTCTGTGTTAATAAGCCTCCCGCACTAGGCCTCGCGAAGCCTGCCGCACTAGGCCTCGCGAAGCCTGCCGCACTAGGCCTCGCGAAGCCTACCGCACTAGGCCTCGCGAAGCCTTCTCTGCAGTAGACTTAGCGAAGCCTTCTCTGCAGTAGACTTAGCGAAGCCTTCTGCACTAGGCCTCGCGAAGCCTCTGCAGTAGGCCTCGCGCCGTGCTTTTCGTGCACAAATAAGGCGATTAAATGTATCTCGTCTCTGTGTTAATAAATGTTTCTTGTCTCTGTGTTAAAAAAACGTGCTGCGTTTCAGTAAAGTAATTTTTTTTAAAAACGTGCTGCGTTTCAGTTAAGTAATTTTGAAGCGAAGTTTAAAGTTTCGCCGTGAGGCGCCGGAAGCGACGGCCATCTTGTTTAATTGACAGATCCCAGGGGGAGCGGGCGACCATCTTGTCGGACAGGGTCATGCCAAGTGTTTGCAGTAGGGGGCGATGTTGATACACGGACGGACGGACAGTCGGACGGACGGACACATTAATCTATTGGTGGTCTGGTCCACTTCGTTCCTACCAGTAAAACATAACTCTGATGACAGTGCATACATTATCAGAGTTATGTTTTTTGTTTGCATTATGACTGCAGGTATTGTGGTCTATGCAAACATGACTCCTCGTAAAAAAGGTGTCAGTTTTGTTGCCAGATAAAAGGATAAAAAACCAATTATCATATTTTTTACTGGCAAATGAGGTACCAATGGTGCAAATGTCGCATATTGACGTATTTTTTCCTCCCCAAATTGTTTTTTCTATCTGCATTGCGTTCTCAGAATAATAAGATTTCTATGCTGAAATTGGCAGCAAGTAGTGCATCACCCTGTGTCAGAACAGCCCCAGATGACGATGTCGCAATATTACTTGTGACATGTTCCAATGACCTCTTCAATCCACACGGGTCCAAACTTTTGTTTGCACTTAAGCGAATGTGTCATCACGTCAATAAAACTAAACGTAGTAATTCTCATTGGGAAAATTTCGATTTAAAGCTTTCGTGACTGCAGGGATTCATCTTCTTGGTTCTTTCAGTAAAGTCACGTAGAAGGGAAATAATAATATAATAAAAATAAAACATAATAAAATCATTCTCACGACGTTTCGGCCACAACGCAAGCAGCCGTCCTCAGGCGAAGAACAGAAACGTCGTGAGAATTATTTTATTGTTTTATTTTTATTATTTTATTATTTCCCTTCTACGTGACTTTACCGAAAGAATCAAGAAGATCTCATTGGGATTTAGCCAAATTTAAGTGAAAACCAAATTAAAGTTTTTTTTATTGTGCATTCGTTGGTGACTGGGCCTAGACCATCAACTCCGCTGCGCTTCAGAACCCGGTTTAATCACCGGCGGCTGCAACTACGCATTTGAATCCTAACGTCACGCGATGGTTTGTTTTAAACGGCACGTCTTTTTGATGGTTCTTCATCGTTTTCAAAAATGTGGCCAGACTTCTCGGGTCATAACAAAACGTAAAAGTAAACACATTTTTACTTGACCTACTGAGCTACATAGCTCTTTTTCAGAAGCCACAAATGATAGCCCAGCGAAGCAGTTTTAAAACATCGACAGTAGAAGAGACAGCAACCTATTTGCTCTTCTGTTTCACCACGCACCGTTATCTAACAGCACAGCCCTCAAAGCCTTGGCTGCGAGACCACACCTGAACCATGTGTGTTTGTGTTTTCATAAAACCTCTTGGCTGGCCCCTGTGCGTGGTGTGGGGGAGCGGTGGTGCAGTGGTTAGCGCGCTGCGCTACGGACTCGGCGATTGGATTTGGATTCCTGTTCACGGCCGACACCGGTGCCGATTATCATGAACCGGTCCTGGGCCTCCGCTCTGTCGACTCGGCCTCAAATGAGTACTTGATGTGTGTGTGTAAACATCGTCACTGGGGAGATAAAAGGCGGCTGGGTGTGGTGCTCAACATCCACCCCCTCGTGTGCCGTGACGGCCTTCATAGTTACTCGCTAACAGCACTTGCCCCAACAAGTCTGTCTGGACCAGGGGGTCCGGCAACCAAAATTACGAGCCATCTTTTTATTTGGTTAAAAAAAACCTCAATATTTCAAGAGCTGCAATGCACGTGGTGAATACCAGATGGTGGGTCCTTAATGAATAATATCACGAAACGGCCTTTGAAGAGCCACAGGTTTCTGACCCCTGGTCGAGACTACAGAGTGATTGAGGGGACGAGATCTTGGTCTTTGTGTGTGTGCATAAAACTTGGAAAAGAGAGACTCTGTGTGAGCGAGGAAGCTGACAAGGGGTAGAGAAGAGGAAATATAAAGGGAGACATTGAAGACTAGGCTCTTTACAGTGAACACCTGCCTAAACATTGAAAGGCCCGTGTCAATATTAAGGAGCTCTTGGCTATGATGGCAGTTTCTCGTCACGAATGCTCGCAGCTCCCCCCTTTGCTCTTTAAAGTATAATTAAATGTCCACTCCCTTGGTCAATCCGCTGCTGGATGAAGACACCCCACCCACCTCTACATGGCAGTCATGGAATTGTGTTTGGCCATACTTCCCCCACGCTAGTCAGTGCGTATTTGTGACGGTTTGAAGGTTGGGAGCGCTTGGAAGTGGTAAAACGTCGAGTTTTTTTTCAGTGCTCCACTGGATGGGTCTGGTCAGGGGCCAGGCGTCGTCTAACCGCCGATGTTACCCTTGGCCGTGTATCGAACCTAGGTTGCCAGTCTTGTAGCGCGGTGTCCTCAAGCGCTGTGCGGCCGAGCTGTTTGCCACAATCGTAAAAAAAATCTCTTTGGAAAATCCCCGGCCTTTGGTTTTCTGCTCTCGATTTAAATGCTCGCCATGTGCAGCTGCGTTTGTTATAGATCGGTGCGGTCAGGACTCGGATAGAATTTGCTTATCCTGGAGGAGGAATCCGATGAGCTATCCTATGAAGAGCTCTTTCACAGGATGTCCAGTCGGGGCACGCGGTCAGAACGTAATAACAACAAACAGTACAAAAATATGATAGGAGTGCAAAGTAGCAGAGGGAAAGGTAAAACGAATCGCTTCAAAATATACCTACTGAAATTGAACCTATTTATTTTACCAGGTAAGGCCAAACGGAGGTATATATTATTTTTTACGTGGTTTAGGCTGGCGTAATTCGGCGTTATGGGTAATTAAATGTATCGTTGAATAGTATTTTGCTTGCATGCGGAGATGGCGATGTTAACTGCTATGGGGGGAAGGGATGTTTGTCTTTGCGTGTGTGCGCGGCTTGCTCGCTGCCACACAACTTGAGTGACACGCCATCCCATGTGCGCTCTAGTCCGTAATCTTAAACAAATGTACCCCTGTGACTTGCGCCTGGCAAATGGGGGGAGCTATTTGCCAATGCACGGGAACACTTAAGTCCTTGGGCTCAATGGTGACATGACAGCGTAAGTGCACTTTACCCTCACTTCAAATGCTTAATCTCACCATCGGTATACATGGCAATAATGAAAATGGACATTTTTTAAGTAAACAACCAAGTACGTCTTCTTGGTTCTTTCGGTAAAGTCACGTAGAAGGGAAGTAATAAAATAATAAAAATAAAACATAATAAAACAATTCTCACGACGTTTCGGCCACAACGCAAGCAGCCATCCTCAGGCGAAGAATGAAACACCCCAAGCTTGGAGCGTATATTTAAGCTGGGTTAGAGGGGGGGGAGGTGGGAAGAAGAGCGCCTAAACAAAATAATTTGCATATCAAGAGGAATTCAGCATATGGAAAATGCGTAGGAGGTGGGCGGGGGGGGTTCCAAATCAATACTATGCCCGTGCATTATGCAGGATTAGCAGCATCAAAGGGGGGGGGGGGAAGGGGGGGAGCATTAACAAAGGAAAGGAATGTTAATAGTATGTAGCTGTAGTTACTAAACAACCACGTAAAAAACTACAGTATAAACTGCATGACAAACTAAAGTATAAACTACATAGCATCATCAGTAAACTTACTATACTCTACAATAAGCTGAGTTACTAACAGTAAGTAATACATGAAAAATTCTACGTTGTAAAAAATTATATAATATGCTTCCATCTAAACTTTATTCTCTTACATCACACGCGTCTATACCGTACTATATACTTCCATAGGCAAAACCAACATTAAATTACATACTGTATTGCTATAAACCACCCTATACCTTATACATTTTTAATATAACACTATGTATTATTCTACCCTCCCTAATGTGTATCAAAATGGTTTATTACGTCCTTCCAGTGATTGCTAAGCCAGAATCCATCTTCTCGGTTAAAATTGTCTCTGTGTTTGTAAATGTGGATCGCCTCATGTACGAATCTCTCATGATAGCCAGATGGCTTGCAGAGAACCTCTGTCTTGGAGAAGTCAATGTCATGTGAGCCCACTGAGTTGTAACAGTGATCTGCCACGGCTGAGGTGTTTGTCCTACAGTGTTTCAGGTCAGCTTTATGTTCACGGATGCGGTCCGAGACATGTCGTTTGGTTTCCCCAATGTAACTGCTACCACAGAGGCAACTTAGTTTGTAGACACCAGGGTACTGTATGTCTGGAACCACATCTTTTACAGACGGTACCAGATCACGGATTTTATGTACTGTGTTGAATCGGACCTGGATCTTGTGTTTAATCAGGATTTTGGAGATCTTTTTTGTGACCCCAGCAATGTAGGGTAAGGTGATGGTCTTGAAAGGCTCCTCAACAGGATCCTTCTTGGTGGTTGGAGTGATGGCTTTGCGGATTGTGTAGTCGGAGTAACCATTAGCCTTAAGAGCTTGGCGTACGTGTTTGAGTTCCAAGTACGTGTATATGAACATAATCCCATTTCTGCCACGGGAAATCCTCGCCAAGCCTCTAGACTCGTTTTCAGGAAGGTCCCACATTGGGATGTTTGGCCCAATTTCATTCATGAGCGGTGTGTGGGAGAAACCGGAGTACTCGGAGTTGGCAGGGGGGGGGGGACCCACAACTCTGCACTGATGGATTCAACAATTCATTGCACTAAAACTTGGCCACCTTGCAGCCCACCAAACATTACTTGGCTAATAATAAAAGTACTGAATGTTTCGGTGTAGCCGTGAATATTTTAGGAGCTGACTAATAGAACAAACATATTAATGGATACTCACTCGCAAGGCGTCTTCACTCCACATCAGCTGACCACACGTGCGCATGTCATTTACAAGCCTACAGAGAGGCCGCATAGCACGGCATCCTCGTGCACCGCTAGCGTTTGCCTTGCAGAGCTATCCACGGATAGATACCCGCTAAGATGACAGGCATAAGAGGAAAACATAGTCCTCTTTCAAAGCCTCCCGACGTGTGTCCCACTGTCTTGCCTCATGGCAGATGTGGAGCGTGCGTTCACAGGAAGTTCCTGTTTTTTTATGCTAATGTTGGTCACGTGACCAGGAAGTGACGATATTAGATTTCCACTGTACCACGCGGGCGTCAGCCATTACACAGATAAGCCAAGATGGTGGCACGCATCGCATCTCAGTGAGACCACAGCCGCACTTGTCCATTGTGGGAGCTTAAGAAGCATTATCTGTAAGTTGTTTATATTCCTATAATATTGGAAATGCTGTTGTAATGTTGGAATGACCGTTATAGCAATGTAAATGCATTTATGGTGCCGTTAAATTGTTGTAGTAAATACGAGGCCTAGTTAGTAACGAAGCCTGTGACTTTCCTTATTGTGGATGTTACTTGTGATTTAGTAGGTCGAGTCAGACTTGTGCCTATGTTGCGATCCTGAGAGTGATGACGAAGTATCTCATCCACAGTTTAGTGTTAAGTGTAATGCTGTACATTTGGGGTGCAGTGGGATGAATACACTATGTGTCTGTATGCAACGCACCAGCTTGTGCCTTTGTCTAGTTGTTCAGGGGTAATGTGGGGGCCTGGTCCTTCCAGGATCTATTGTTATCTGAGACAATGTTCTGATGCTGTGGTGTTCATTGTGTGGGTGTTTCCGAATTATAACAGATGCTGTATCTGTGTTTTCTCACCAGTTTTACCTGTTACAATCAATAAATGACGATCGGAGTTGGACGGTCATCCTGGCTCCGAGGGTTTATTGAACACATGGTTATCTACTCGACTAGCGGTGCAACGCAGCGCACGGCGAGGCCGAGATACCCACCAGGATCATCAATGCAAGGATGTAAAATCGTTTAAAGCACCCTCCTCTGCGAGAGATGGAGCCGTCGCTTCACAGCATGTGTTCAACTGCTGGGACGAATGTAAGAGGGGCATTCGAAAACCCAATGGGGCATCCTATAAATGGATCTCCCTGTGTAACGAAGCAAACTCCCCTCAAGACTGTACGTGCCACAGGTGCGAGTGCAGTGACACCACCAAGACAATGTTGTCACTCGCTCGATGCCATCATCGCAGCGGTGACATGGATCACGTGCACAGTCTGTCCGGCTACACGCCGCCACTGCCTGCACCGTGAGCCCAGACCAGATGTCCCGCTTGTCCGCACCCACTGTGGCTGCGGCATCACTTAATTTGTTCCAGTGACTTTGTGGTCAGGAACGGTGAATTAAGTGAATGCCATGTAAAATTCATGCGGGTTATCAAGTAATTTGCTTTGTTCATACATCGGTGTGACCTTAAACGTTGTGCTACCTCAGGTGGACTAGGGAGAGACGAGGCTATGATTCGCTCCCCCGCCGATTAAATTATTTGTCGCCTAATGGGCTTGTAATCTGATTTGACAATCTCGAAACAAATCCAAATTGTTGCGTCTCGTTTTTGCCATCTCGTTTCATTGCTTTTTTTTTCCCCTGCCTTATTTATACCGTCTATTCTGTCGGCCTAACGGCGGTAGCGTGAATAATGTAAACTACCTCGCCTTGTTTACAGGAGGTCGTGGGTTCGATCCCGACGCTGATGCCTGTATATTTGGAGTTTACGTGTTCTCCCCGTGGTCACTTGGATTATTCACCAGGTCCTCTGGGTTTTTCCTCCACATTTAGAATCAACATGCATTTAGAGTATTTGGCTGCTATAAGTTCTGCATTGCAAGCCACTTCGTTCAGCTATCATTTGTGGCCAGGTCACTTATCAAAAAGAGCTATACAGCTTCTGGGCCTCAACTAGTAAATATAAATAGATAATTGGCGTGTATTATAATCGATCCTCGTGCTCGCAATTCCCTGGCATCAACAACGGTGTTGACCACGTTAACTTAGACCTGACATTCTTGATCTTGAAGAATCCGACTTTGACCGATGAGCCGTCGACATCCACCACTCACGATGGGCCCCTGCGGCGATCATCCACGACTCCCCGCTGAGAGGTGCCCATCGTTGGGGCGACGAGCATTTTCACCGCTCGCCCGATCTTCCACGCCACCGCCCCCCCGGGTTTAATCTGCAGGCCGACGTGCAGTTAATAGGGTTTCTCTGCAGCCGGTCAACCAATGGCACCAGGGTCTGTTCCGTAACCGTCTGCCAGCGGGCGTTCGATGCTTCACTTGGCCTTAAAGCGTGCATAGCTTGGAATAGGTGCCAAGTTTGATGTCACCGCCACTTGATGGCGAATGACGTTGTTGTTGGGTGGATGAGTGAGGTGAGTGCATTTGTTGTGACCCTGCAGTGTGGTGGGTGAGGGGCCTAGTTGGTGGACGGTGGGTTGTTAAGTGACGGTGTGTTGTAGTTGTGACCTGCAAGTGTGGTGGTTGAACGCAGCAGTGTTCGTGGATGCGATGAAACGGCCTGGTAGCCCGGGTCCTCAAGTCCCTGCGTGCAGCTCCCCCCCTCCCGCTTCCCGTGCCAGCGGGTGCCAAAAATACACCCACGGCTGTCGGGGTCACTGCCTCGGTGACATTAATGCAGTGTAATGAGAGGCCTAAGTAATTTGAAGTTGATGCCGATCCGGGGTAGGGATGGTGGAGGCAATCATCGTAAAAGTATTAACTTATCTTGTGCCACGTGGGTGGGGTTGTTTGACCATACCTCACCACACTGGTCTGGGCAGGTTAGAGGCAGGAAGTGCAGCAAATTGGGCTTTTGCTGCACTATCCTCTGGTCTCGCCATACCAACAACCCCTGGTACTGGACATCTGTGAAAAGGAGCTTCATAGCGCATCGGATTTCTCCAGGATAAATAAAGATTCTGGTGACCAAATCGGCAGAGATGCGTACGACCCTGTCAGGCTAAGCAGGGAGCCTGGAGAGTGTTGGAGTGAGCAGCCCACCAATCGCCTCATGTTATCCATAGCGCTGCATGGCCACGTAGCCACGGTGCTGCGGTGTAAAGAAGTAAACCACCTCGCCTGGTACATAGGAAGTCGTGGGTTCGATCCCGACCCTGACGCCTGCTATATATTTGGAGTTGGCATGTTCTCCCCGTGGTCGTGTGTTTTTTTCCGGGTCAATCGGCTTTTCCCTCCACATTTTAGAAACGTGCGTTTGAGCGTATTTGTCTCTGTATAGATTTCCACGTGGTAAGCCACTTCGTTGGGCTATCATTTGTGGCCAGGTCGCTTTTCAAAAAGAGCTGCATAGCTCAGTGGGCCCTACCTGGTAAAATAAAATGGTTTAGTTTACATTATGGGTAGCAAAACCTATTGCTGCTCGATACTAATACGCTCCCATGTCTCTACTACCCGCCTTCATCGCCAGCAGTAACTAGCTTTGTGAAGTATGGCCAAATTAATTCACTACCCGCATAGCATTGGGAGGCCCTCATCCAGCAGTAGATTGATGGAAGGGCATTACGCTGATACACTACAAGAAGAAAGCTGTGTGCTCACAGCTGATACCATCGTGCCCGTGTGTACGTGTGTGTGGTAGTGTAGTGGTTGGCGCGCTGCGTTACGAAACCGACTACCCGGGTTTTGTGTGTGCTTGTGCGAGTGCCGCTGTCTTGGATCGTCTGCACGCTCACGCCTGCACGTGGTCGGGTTTCCACCGCGAGCACGCGGCCGACACACTGGTGGACGTGCTGCGTTGTACCTTGGGGGGTGGGGGTGAGGCACAGAGCCGGAGGGATTGACATCACTACCCTGGAACTCGCCAACATTAAATCCCGAACGCGCTGGACAGGGAGAATAAAAATTAACGCTGCCATAGATGCTGGGCGTGAAGATCTCCGATTACCCGGCGGCCTGTCGCGTGATGTGTGCGCCCAGGCATCGTCAACATCCGCTGCTTTTTGCCTTCACTTGGCATCCCAAAGCCCTTCAAGAATGTTAATCAAACCCTAAATATAAGACCGGAAAGTGCGTTATTTACATTTTGCCAAGATCTCCTTTTTCTTGTTTTTAATAAGTGGGAGTTTTTTAAATATATTGTGCAATTTTATGTTTACCGGCGTTTGGCATGATTCATTGCATGTGTTTTGCACAGTTGAGGTTATTATGGCCCCAAATTAGAATCTGTCTTGTGCTGATTTGGCACATTCGAGCAGACTGATTGCCCCAAAACCATCTGTTTTAGAAATTCATTGCTCCTCATACATGTGTAACCCTCTTCCAATTTTGTTTATTGTTAACTTCCAGCCCTTTGTCAATCCACCGTTGGATAAAGGCTTGCCCCCACACCGTGGTGATCATCGGGGTTGTTTGACCATTCTTCACCACACTGGCACGTGCGGTTTGGTGAAGGTGGGTAGCATAGAAATCCAGTCCAACATTTACTGCACTGCCCACAGCGTAGGCCTGCGGCAGCCTGTAACACCTGTTTATGAATGGTGGTTGCCCATCCCAGCTCGTACTTGTGACTGATATTTTCCTGCATTTCCGAGTCCTGTGGAATGTTTCTAGTTAAAGACCCGGTTGCCAGTTGACTCGTCTCCTCCATACTTCTTACGGGGGGGGGGGGGGGGATAAAATATCAAAACACTTTGTGGAAAGTCTGCAGTGGTTTGTTATTAAACTAAAAACCTCAGCAATTTTTTTATTTTAACTGGTAAGGCCCGTTGAGCTACATAGCTCTTTTTCAGAAGCAACCTGGCCACAAATGATAGCTCAACAAAGTGGCTTATCACGCAGAAATGTATCGCAGCCAAATACTCTGAACGCACGTTGATTCAATAACGCATGTTATTGCGAGACTGCTCTGCTGTGGCAATGTGGCATTTCCATCGCTGGAAAAAATAAAAACCCATCGCAGATTAACCTCAGCTGGCAGCGCTGTCGGACTGATGAGAAACGTTCGGAGTGTGATGCTCTGACTTAAACCAAGATCAGTTCTTGGTACAGTCTTAGGTTGATGAAATGGGATTTGTGAATGCCACGTGGCACGAGAGAAATAGAGTAATTGCCCTTCAACCCTTTACGCCGTCCTTGTCCCCTTCACGCCGCACGTGGTTGTTGTGTAGCTGGTGCAGTTTGTTATGTTTACCGTGAGCGATTGACCGACCCTCTCAATGGGAATACGTCTTGAAGCTCCACTCCACTCCTTCGTACACAGCCAGCTCTCGACGGCTGATCGCTTTAAGCGTGTGTGGTTCATCGGACGTGCCGCTGCTGCCCGTCGTGAGCTGTCTGTTTTTCTCGCTTTGATGTTTCCACTTTTGTTCCTTTATTGTGAAAATCGAATGAGGGTGGCCCATGGGTAATGAGGGCCACCATCAACTTTGTTTTATTGCCACGTGACCGTGTGTCTACAAATTATGATTGAGGGTCGGAGAGCGCCGTGCCCCCGTCAATGTTTCCTCGCGAGTCTCCGGTGTTGCGCGAGACATTCCGCAGCAGCTTCGGCAATTTGTCAACTGCATCATTTCCGTCACGGGAGACGCTGCGGTAATTCTCTCTCCCACCTGGTGCCACAGTGCAATTTCGGCCGTGGCAATCGGTAGAGCTGCGTTTTTTTTTCATGTAGACGTTCCTGGTGCCATGTGGTGTTTGCCGTGGGTTTGTGCCGCCGCCGTCGCCGCTTGATCGTTTTTATCAGGAAGAGTTTTTGTGGTCTGGTGCGGTCACGTGGCCAGCAAGAGATTAAACTAGACTATTTTGTTTTTTCTAGGTAAGACCAAGTGGGCTATATAACGCATTGTATAAGAAGTGACCCGGCCACAAATGATTGCTATGAGAAGTGGCTTCTCACGTGGAAATGTATAGCAGCCAGATCTAAATGAGGAGGGGGAAACCGAAGGACCCGGAGAAAAATCCACATGACCATGGTGAGAGACATGCAAACTCCATATATACAGGTGTCAGGGTTGGAATCAAAGCCACATGCAAACTCCATATGTACAGGCGTCAGGGTTGGGATCAAACCCACAATCTCCTGTACACCAAGCGAAAGAGAACATCTCGCCATCGGGGCACCCACTCGTCTGCCCACCCCCCCCCGGATAATGTTGGGGTAGGTGCCTACAATGTAAGAGTAGAAGTCGCAGCCTTTGGGGTCATGCACAGGGCACGGCTGGGAGGGGCGCACAAACCTGTTGCTGAGACAGACTCTGCTTTATTCCCGATGGCCGTGGACCACCGTTTGAGCGAAAAGTGTAGCTCCACTGGGGTCGATATTGGCAGCGGTGGCGTGTGACTGCTTCAAACCACAGCGTCCCACACGCAAGACTGTAACAGGCGGCTGGTGGCGGTGGCGGAACTGCCCTGGCAGCGGCCTTGGCAAACTATCCCAAAATAAACAAACATGCCACAAAGGGCAAATGTGTGCAACACAGTGCAGTCAAAGAGATTTAAATTCCAAACACTTGCGCCAAAACTTCCTGTTGGCTTTTCCAACTATTAAGATTTTTTGAGAATACGTTTTTACCCTTTTATTCAACGGTTTTACTTAACTTGATTCCTCTGTTTGTCGTGGTCAAATCTTGTAATCAAAATTTAGTCCACTTCCTGTTGTCCAATCAATTCCACATTTTGCACACGTACTCAGATCCGGTGACTATGCATGCCTGTATCACAATCGGCATCAATTAATCAACTAATTCGCTATTTTAAAGCAATTCATATTTTGTATGGGCGCCTTATTATTTATGTTTGTGTAGGTCAAAGACGCCGCGGTCCCTAAACTTTAATCGGCTCGTACAAAAATCAGGCGCCGCGTGTCTCAGGCGCCATTGACGAACTTCTCAAAGACCGTGAGTTAAACGAAGTAAATAAAAGCGTTGTTTAAAAAAAAACTTTTTAAAAGGAGTTTATCTGGCAAGAAAACAGGTGGTAAATTGTTAAAACGCCAAACTGAAACCATTTTACAAGGAATCATGTCTGCATTAACCACAATGCTTGTGGTCAAAATGCAAACAAAAAACATACTCTCATAATATATGCATTGTCTTTGAAACTGATTGGTCCACACCAGAGACAGCTTTCTTTTGAGCCTAGTCTCAAAACGGTGTTTGACCAGAGGACGCCAAAAGGCTTACAGCACAAAGACAATGCACTATCAGAGTAATGAGAGCTCGGGGTGAGCATCTACATCATGGGACCTCCTTTGCCAGTACACCTGTTTTGTTGCCAGATAAAAGGGGAAAAACTTATTCTGCAAGGATGAGCGTGGTATGTGTAATGGTTTATGCTCCTTTGACGAGATCAGAAAGGAGGGGTTTGTGAAGACGGGCAATGTAGAAGTAAAGTAGAATAGTGGATTTTTGCAAATCGTACACTAAGTGTATGCTATGCTATTAAAAAATTTTTTTATCTCCCTAGGAAAGCCTCGTTTGAGTCTAAATTATTTTTCGGTGAGGTGTTTGGGAGGAAATCGTGTGGACTCTGAGGGGGGGAGGGGGGAAACCCACTGGGTTCACGAGGTTAGGGTTACGAGTCAAACACTCAACACTACCATCTTGCCCTGTAGCCCCATGCCTGCTGCAGACTGCAAGCCCTGGTGGTCTCCCGTGCATGTACTGACCAACCCCCGAAACCAACGGCACCAGAAGATCTAAATCCATTCTGGAATGGAATTGTGAATCCAGAAATTTTGACCGGACGTCAATTTTTAAGGCACGCTCGGTTGTCCGCTGGCTCATGTCGGGGTTCATCATGGAGATGGAGCCATGGGGGTCAGCTCATGTGTGGGTGCTGGGTGGATGGTTACAGTGTGGGACCGTGTCGGTTGGCGATGGCCTTCATCCAGCAGTGGATTTGTTGATGGCCGCTGCTGATGACGACGACGATGATGATGATTATGATGGTTGATGGCCGTCGTTGAAAGCTGGGTAGGTAGGGGGTGTGGTGCTCTCCAGCCTGGAGATGAAGCCATGCGCTGACGAATTGGAAGCTGCCAAAGGAGTCCGTTTTAGATACGTTTCACTTTCGTCCTGTTATAGCATCGACAGCTAAATTTACGGAAGAATCTGATGGCGGTGGAAGTGAGGGGGGGGGCGGGGGTGTTTGGGATGTGTGAACGTGACGTTTGAGGAAGAGGTGGCCCACAGCCCTTGCGAGTTGAGCAGTGGCTTAGTAACGACGTTATCAGCTCGGGGGGGGGTTGGCAATCTGTCAGATGGGGCTGCGATATTTTATTCGTCTCCCACGGTCGCACCGAGGCTATGATTTATCGCAACGACTCTTGCCTAATCGCATCATTATGCTCACGGTCGTGAACATTTAACGCTGTGGGGGCGCTCCGTCTTCGGAGAACGCAGCCACTGCAGCTCCGGAGTAGCTCTTGGCAATATAATTGACGTGTATATAATCAAATAAATATCCCAAAAAGGGACTTCTACGTCGAATGTTCTTTTACTCGAGCTACAGGGTGGTTGTCAAGGGGGCCCCAACTCATAGCTTGGACTAGCGAGGGGGGGCCAAGGCGCACCCTACCCTCGCGCTCGTTACACTGCTGGAGTCGAGTCGAACTCAATGTGGCTCTCCGCTCGCTCAAACAATATTCTGATGGGTTTCGGCGATGTCGGCAGCTCCTGGGCCAGTTGAGGGAAATTCCACGTTCCTATGGTGGGACCCTGCCTAGATTTTTATAAAATGGTCACTGTTGGCTTGGTACAAAATGGTGTTCATTGTAGTGTATGGCCTCGTTGGGCTGTGGATTGCAGAAATAGCTACGGACTCTTGACTATCTGTGCGGAGCTTTGCTTGACCTGCACGCGTTCTGTGACCTGTCCGTGCCATGTGAACTGTGCATGGGACTTCTGACAAAAATTATCCCCCAGTAGAGCCTTAACAGTGTTGGGGCAAGTGATGTTAGCGAGCACCAAATGAAAGACCTCAACAACAACCGAAATTCGCCACCAAGTGGTAGTGACATCACCATGGTGCTTTGTGCCAGGCTATGGTCATTTTAAGGCCACAAAGTGTCGAACGCCTGCTGGCAGGAGGTCACGGGACAGACCCAGGTGCCATGTGTTGACTGAGATGACTGACCAATGCACCACCTGTGCCCCCTAGCCGCCCGGCGCTCCGCTCGTTGTGAGTATCGCTCCTCTGCCTTCTATTGTTGTAGGAGGGCGGCTACCTCCAACTGCCCAGTAGCATCCTTCACGAGCCTCATCCACAGAGGCCGATCTTGACACCACTGGTACTGGTCACGTGACTTTCATGCAGTACGAGACCTCTGAGGCCATGTGAGCCATGCACGTGCCGCGTGACGTGCACCGTGCGTGACCTCTCGCGCCCTCTGTGACCTCTAGCGCACTCCGTAACCTTTTGCGCTCCCCTTACCGCTCGCTCTGTCTCCGCGCAGGGCTGGCGTTTGTGGCGGTCGGGGCAGCCCGGCAGGGTGCGTCGCGCTCCGCCAGGGACGTGAGCCCCCTGCCCAACGCGGCGTCGGCATCGCAGCCGTTGAGCACCGGAGTCAACGACGTGGACGACGACAACGACGACCCCTGGGGTGGCGAGAGCCAGGACGGCGCCGACAACGGCACCGCTCACTTTGAGGTACTGGACATGTGTGGGGTGGGGGAAGAGCTTTTATAGCTCATCGGATACCTCATGATATCAAATATTGCGATTTGTTTTTATTTCTGTATCGCGGCAGCTCGGACCCTTGCGACAGAAGCGCCGCCGATGGTAAACAATGTGGTTTCCAAGAGTGACCAGCGGACACGGACAAATTACTTTACACGCGCAGTGTCTGTTAGTTTTTTAAATTCGCTTGCAGTTACTCGCAGACAGTTGATTTACCTCACAATTGGTTAAAATATCGATGTTCGTTATTCATACTTTTTTTCTCAACTGTGTCAGGTCAAGCAAGAAGGGGGGGAGGGATACATACTCGGTTGAAATAAAATTCAACAAGTGGGGTACGGTAGTTGCCAATAAGTAATATAAAAAAATGCTTTTTTTATAACACGCTTTAATTAAATGTACCATACTAGTAATAGCAGAACTCCACGACTTCAGGAAGTGGCCCCGAGGCTTGCCATAACGTAATGGGCCGTGGTGGTTTACAGCCAACGTGAGTTGAGCGTGGACAATTAGAACGAAGACGAAACATAACATATAAAAAAGATGGTTTAAAAATATTTTTTTTTATGATAGAATATAGTATTGTCTTCGGTAAGACATGAGTATACGAAGTTTGCAGTCGATACCACATTGGGAAGTGTGTTAAAATTGAGTTACAAGATTTGTTGATACGACAAAACAACAGACAGTGAGTTTAATAAAAGCGTGTAATAAAGGTTGACAATAACCACTGATGAAGGGCCGATTTGTGAAATAGATTGTTACCTGGGCATGGTGCGTCAAACATTGAGCCCTACTTCTTATGGAAAAAAAACCCGTCTGCTTAAATTGATGAGGAGGGCACAGTTTGCTCGAATAAAAACGCCACTGTGTCAGATGTACCTGGGCAAGCAAACATTGGAATCCGCGCTAGCCAGGCGATGATGCCATTTTAGTTTTGTGGTGTGCGTTGAACCGTCGACCTCCATGAATGAACCAGATTTTGTTTTAAACCGTAGACAATTGCCTTCCAATTGGACAAGCCACCGCATTACGATTTGGATCATTTTGCAATGTTCCCTGCGAGTTAGCCTAATTTTTTTTAACTGCTCATTCCGTGAACTCAACCGAGGTTGCGTGGTTTTAACGGTGAAATTCTGATGGGGAGGTGGGGAGCCTTGGCTTGGCAGTCCCTGAGGGTGACGGATTAAGAGCCTTTTTATCGTCATTGCTATTAGCATGCCCCCTTGCCTGCTCATTGTCACTTACCACAAGCATGGGATTTCATTAACAATGAAACGTTGCAATGCTGCTCCTTTTTAATGCAGCTGCTAGAAAAGAAAACTGCAAACTCGTTAAGTAACAAAAACAACCTGTGGATTATTCAGTGATGGGAATCGCAGTCGGCGTACAATAGAACCTGCATTTAACAGGCGGCATATTGTGACCTGCGTTCATTTCAGTTTGGTGACGCAGCGCGCTGCCTGGCACAGGCAAAACTGCTCGTCCAAGTGGGGATTTTTTATTTTTAATGAGAAATTCATTTTTTTGGCTTTAAGCTGAACATATGTTAAGCTGAAACAGCAGGAAATGCTTTCCTTGTCTTTGTACAGTCTGCAGAGCTCAAACACACATGCCTTTTTGGGGGGAGGGGTGTGGGGAGCGAGGCCTCGGCAAAAGGCTCAGGAAGGCTCGCGACCCGAACTCGGAGCCAAGAGAAACAGAGATGTTTGTACTGCTGGGACTGAAACCCCAATATTATGGACGTGTCAACACATTCCTCGGCTCTACATTACGTGTTTATGCGTGGCGTTTTTTTAGATGTGTAGTGATCGTGGCAATATTTATGAGCTTATAAATAGTAAACACTGCAGGCATGAAATGCGTGGATTATATTCCGCTTTCTTTTTTTACGCTGAATAACTACATTTATTTCGGTTCTTGTTTTTTTTGGGTTTAAATTGGAAGTCTTAAGAAGCTTGTAATAATGATGTGTTTGCCGTGCGTTTTAATGACATTGACTCTCAAGCGAACATTAACAAGCCCTTCTGAAGCCTAATTTTTCCACGTGCCGTGGGAGTGGAGACCGTTTAAATCGAACGCTGTAGTGTTGGGTGGAGCAGTGGCGCAGTGCTTTGCTCACCACAGTACCTTGCCGATCTCGCCAAGGAGCATATGAACAATCGCGTGAACTCCGGTCATCCTCGCAGCGGCTTTTGGCTGGCCATCGAACAAAGACGGTCACTGCATCCCCGCACTTTCAGATACGCTTCTGTGGCCGTCTGGAATGCTTTTCCTTGTGATATTTAGAAACCTTTGTCCTTGGCGTGCTTGGCTATGTACAGTGGTGAGAGTTTTAATAAAATACGCACACATGCATACAATGGCGCAATGAACTCTGGCGAGCTGAGATCAATTTTGGGCCACGGCTAACATTGTGGGGGAGGGGAAGCCTTCATCCGGCAGAAGATTGAAAATTTTCCATATATTAAGCGGTCACTCGAAGCGACCTCAAAAGCAGTTTTCAGTGATATCCTCCTATTCCTCCTACCTGCAAATGCCCTTCACACGTGGGTCGATGGTGTTGCTCTACAAGAGCTCCGAAAGTACTTATAAGCAACGTTCTTTTTTCATTTACTAGGTAGGAACCACTGGGCTATATAGCTCTCTTTCAGAAGCGACCTGGCTACAAATCATGACGCAACAAAGTAGATTATCATGCGGAAATTCACAGCCGCCAAATACTCTAAGCGCATGTCGATTCTAAATGTGGAGGGGAAAAACCGGAGGACCCGGAGAAAAATCCACGCGACCACGGGGGAGAGACATGCAAACGCCAAACATACAGCAGGCGTCAGGGTTGGGATCAAACCCACGACCTCCTGCGTACCAGGCGAGGCAGTTAACATCTCGCCACCTAATGTAACCTTCACCCTGCACCGCGATGCCCATCACCAACAAGTCAGGTGAAATTTTACGAATATTACGCAAAAAATTATTTGAGAGCAGGGCTGTTTGCGCAATTGATATGAAAAAAACCCACCGCTCGTTCCGCTCAAGCCAGCAGGCCCTGAGCTAGCGCAGTTGTGCGTGTGGCGACGCCAGCTGGAACGCCACGCGATGCGCAACAGATCCGTCCGTGCGCAGCTGCGTCCCACGCCACTCGTAGCGCCCGATCCTGCTGCGTTGAAAACGGGATTTTGTTTCCGTCGCTTAGATCGTCGGTCTAACGACGCGGTGATTTGAAATGACGACTGCCCGAGGGAAAGGGTGTATCTGCCCGTGGCTGTGGCCAGGTCATCGGCAATTCGCATTATCTGGGTTTACTCAGAATCCTCCCAGCCAGGGACGCTCTCGTCGCCACAGCTGATATACTCAGTCCAGCCACTATCGTACTAGCCCTACCTCTCGCCAGCTACCCATACTAGTGCCCTACCCCTAGCCACAGGTCCACACAGGCAGGAACAATAATCCACTTGCTGCACTGCCATCTAAAACACTGCCCTTTCCCTGCCCCCCCCCTCCCTCGACCGCCGCCTCCAGAGTGGTGGATCGCTGGCTCCGCGCCCCGGTGGAAAATCACCGCTTGGGCGAAAAATCCTCCACGCCGCCAGTGCTCATGTGCCGCGCAGAGCGTTGGGTTAAAAAGTGTGTGGCGAACAGCCACCGCAGCCCCCCCTCCCCCCCCCCACCCCACCGGCGGGATCTCGCAGCCAACCTCGATGGCGTTGCGTGCGTCCGGTTTTCGCACAGAAGGCCGCCTTGTCTCCCACGGTCCGGGACGTCGCTTCTCGAGCGCCACCACCGCCGCCGTGGCCGCGGTGGCTTGCACAGGAAGCGTGGCTGCATTGTAAAGTATTTGAAAAATGCCGAGGGTTTCACCACCCAGGAATTTTAAGCCTCGTGCCAATGAACGGATGAATGGAGGAATGATGGACGTTTTATTTATTATTATCATTCTGTGCAAACGCCCCCGTGCGTGGACAGGACAACCACAGCTACTACACTTCGCGAACCTACCGGCTCGCCGACCCGCGCGGCCGCGAGCTCTGGGTCAACATCGACAAGATGCAGAACCAACACGTGCGCGTGCACGGCATCCTCTCCAACACGCACCGGCAGGCCGCGGTGAGGCGCACGCATCGTAGTGATTTGGCGCACTGCGCTACGAATCCAGCGACACGGAGTTTGATTCCCAATCACGACCAATAACAGTGACACGTGTTTGTGTGTTCCGTGGCGCGTGTTCCCATCAGCGGGTGAACCTGTCGTTCCCGTTCCTCTTCTACGGACACCACTTGGAGGAGGTGACCATCGCAACTGGAGGTGTGACCCCATGACCCACCTCCCCAAGCGACCCCCCCCCCACCCAGTGTTTGTAGACGCTAATCCCCAGCGGGCTCTTGTGCATTGCGTGTACACGTACGGGCCATTTCGTTAATCCACTCCTGGATGAGGATGTAGCGGGCCTCGGAAGGTGGGTGGGGAGGTGCTATTTAACTGCGGAGCGTAGTATATTTCAGCAATGGATCTCCCTGCGCACTCCCCACAATGTAGGCACGCAGCCTACAGGGCCAGTTTGATGCGCAGGTGTGTGGTCGCCCATCCAAAAGCAACTCTCCAGGCTCAACGCCGCTCTTCTTCTGAGGTCTGATAGTGGGAATATTGCGGGTGAGGCTCAAGTGGACTTCTTGCCTGGTCATCGGTCTCTCGCCACGAAGGGGCAGCTCATAATGGATTATAACAATAATAATAATTGAATGCTATTAGGATTCACGCCATTTTTCATTAAGCAAGGCTATTACGGGGGGCCAGGTGGGCGCTGTGTATCACAGGCTGCAGTAGATCCACAGTAGGGGCAAACGTCTCCATGCGTAAATTCCAATTCCGTAAATTACAGGCAAACTTTTCAAATTCCCGCACCTCCAATTTAGCACGGTTGGCTACAAACGGTGCAAAATAAATTCTACATGCATACAAATTTTGACCACGACACTGGCGCGGGAATCTCTTAACGCCCACCGAGTGAAGCGGGCGTAGTTAACGATGGTAACCGGTGCGGCCTACTGCTGGATTTGAACCGCGAACTTGCGGAGCAAGTGACGAACGCTTGCCGGCCAGGGCCGCATCACCGGCGCCCCCCCCACCCCCCCCCCCCGTGTTATTATCAAGCCTCTGGGAGCTATGCACTTTAAAATCGTCGATGGAATTTATTTATTTCGAACTGCTTTTTGTGTTTAGTTTGTTGTCCTTTCCCCCCACCCACCTCGCACCTCTGATTGGCGCCGCTGGCTACGTACGGTGCGAAAGGTTCTACATACATACATACATGGACCCAGTGGCCTGGTAAAGGCTGGGAGAGAAAGAGGAAGTTCTGCGGGGTGGGGGAGTTGGGGGGGGTGAATTTATGCGCTCGTTGCGACCTGTCAAAGCGTGTTAGGCTCCCTGTGCAGGTCAGCGTGTCAGGTCAGCGTGTCACCGCGGGCGCCCGCGTGCGTACGTGGGCGCACGTGCAAGCGGAGGGAGAAAACAAAACCCAGCGCCACCCCCACCGCGGGGGCGACGTCTGGTGCCCTGGTTCACGGCAGCAGCGGGAAGCGGTCACAGGCTGAACACACGTACTACTAGCGTACCCCTAGCCAACTAGATAACAGATGCCAGTACTAACCCTACTGCTGATGCCACCTCCGGAGTTACCCCAAGGCCCCCCTTTCTCACGATTCGTTCTCTCCAGTTGTATTTGTTTCCACTTCTTTTTCCACTTTTTTCCACTTTTATTTTCTTCGGCCAAATTGAGCAACAACAAAATGTGAGAACAACATTATTGTGATTGGTGCAGTCGTCTGACTGTGCTGGGACCATGGGTTCACTCCATTGGGGGGGGAGTCCCTTGTGAGTTCTGTGGTTTATGGCGCAGTAGGATTACCACATTTCAGTGGTGAGGGTGGCCAAAAAATGGCTTATTGGTAAGAAAAAAAAATCCGATGCATTTTTTTTCTTTGGATCCCCAGCTATATACGATAGCAGGGTCACCATTATAGCAGCTTTTCTGATGCAAAGGTCAATGAAGATGTTGGAATATGTTTGAGTATTTTCGTTTTGTATATGAAACGTGGAGAGGGTATGTGGTGGGTACTGGCCATGCTGGAAACTAGTGGCATTTGCAGTCCCAGGTGATCCTGACCACAATCCCCTTTAGTGTTTGTGGGCGAAATAACCCCAGCATATTACCCTGTGGTATAGCTTACAGCACTGGGTTAATGTTTAGCTCTGAGGTCATGAAAGTAAACATCGGGTTTCTGTTCTCTGGCTGAAGTGTTTGAGTGGGTAAATAAACAGTTTGTTTTTATTGCCCGTCAAACTTGGGCAAAGCAAATACTTGAGTAAACTTTTTTTTCCCACCCCTGGGAGCCACCCGTCATTGCTCTTCAGCAGTGGCCGCGAGCTAACAAAATCTCGCTGCTCATCCTTCGTAGACGGATTTGTAAGTCGCCAAACTGGCATGGATAACCAGCATGTACCATCCCTTCCGTTGGCCTCGGCATCACCTGCATCCTTGTGAGCGGTGTGGTGACGACTGGAGGGGAGGGGCGGGGGAACAGATTTGTCAACCCACCCACACGCCCAATCCTGCATCTGTCAAATAGCTGCCAATCCTGCCGTGCCTGTCACTCCGTGAGACTTGGGAAGAGGAGGCCATATGCATGGAGGTTTCCCGCAGACCCCCTGCGTCAACCTCCGGCCGTGTGTGTAATACTTTGCGTGTCTAGCGCTCGGTGCATTTGGTGCCACGGTAGCGAGATGTTAACTACCTCGCCTGGTATACAAGAGCTCATGGGTTCGATTCCAACCCTGACGCCTCTATATTTAGAGTTTACATGTTTCTCTCCCTGTGGTTGCGTTTAAATTTCCTCCTGGGTTTTCCACATTTAGAAACTTTCATTTAGAGTATTTTGCTGCTGTAAATTCACACAAGCCGCTTCTTTGAGCTATCATTTGTGGTCAGGTCGCTTCTGAAATAGCCAATGAGCTCAGTGGGCCTTACTGGACGACGATTAACATTAGTGGCGGGTGATATCTTAACTTGTCCTGTCTACCCCCCCACCAATATGACCAACTCGCTGTGAGCAGCGCCACTCTAACCATTGTGGCCTTCGTCCAGTCATAGATTGACAGAGGGCTGGGACTCATACAGTCCGGAGATGTCACACGACGCGTGTCGAAATATGTCGGCGCCGGTATTTTACCGCTCCTCAGCGTGTCAGCGGTCGAGGTGAGCTGTCCTTAATGTTCGCGTCCACCCGTCCGGGCAGGGTTCATCTACACGGGGGAGGTGATCCACCGCATGCTGACGGCCACCCAGTACATCGCGCCACTCATGGCCAACTTTGACCCCAGCATCTCCAAGGAGTCCACCGTGCGATACTTCGACAACGGTGAGGGCGCGGGGAACGGACGCGCGGTGCTGCGGCGTCGCAACGGCGGCACGAGTGGCCGCCACCACCGCCAACGCTTGCTCGCTTTCTCGGGCGATCATTTGTGTGACATCGAAATCCAACCGCAGAGTGGTTTCCACGACGAGTGTTCATGTTGAACAGGACCCGCATTATTTATACGCAGTGCCCTTGTTTATATAACAGCTGCCAACTGAGCAGCATTTGTTTAAGGATGCTGACAGCTGATTGAGGCCCAGAAGGTCGAAACCGGTCCAGAGTCTTCTGGACGACAGGGGGGCTCGGGAAGCCACACAAATTCGCATGTTTTCTCATTGAAAATAGGTAAATTTCTAAATATCACCGTCCTGGTCACAAAAGCAAAGTTTGTGGGAAATAATAGCCATTTTCTATTCTTTTGAGGCATAAGCAATTACGAAATAACACTTACTACCCAGGAACAACAATTGTGTTACATCGTGTTATTCTCCGGGCCCTCCATTTTTACCCTCCAAATTTAGAATCGACATGCGATTAGAATATTTGATAAGCCACTTCGTTGAGCTATCATTTATGTTCTTATGTTTTTTCGGTAAAGTCACGTAGGTAAAATTTTTTAATAAAAATTAATAAAAGTAAAATAAAATAAAAATCACGACGTTTCGGAGGCAACACAAGCTTCCGTCTTCAGGAAGCTTGTGTTGCCTCCGAAACGTCGTGATTTTTATTTTATTTTTATTTTACTTTTATTAATTTAAATTTTTTACCTACGTGACTTTACTGAAAAAATCTAAGAATATAAATACTTGCAGTCACGAAAGCTTCAAACCTAGAACTATCATTTATGGCCAGGTCGCTTCTGAAAAAGAGCCATACAGCTCAGTGGACCTTACCTGGTAAAATAAAAAATAGTTTTTAACAGTATTTTAACGTCTCGCCACCACGGCGCCAACGCGTTAGCACACGAACAGCAGGGTCGGTACCGAGGATGCGGCCAGTGCTGGTGTCGAGTGAACACTTCGGCTGCAGTCCAACGTCTCTAGCCCGTGATGATGGAGTTGGTTTCATTTGCCCCCCCCCCCCTTCCGCCAACCTCTACAGTGCGGTGCTGCCGTTGTTTCCCCCTACGTCCATTACCACCTTTTCTGTGTTGCGGGAGATCATTCTTTCTGCCCCTCCCTCCTAATGCCACCCTTCCTCCCCCTCACCCCCATCCTATCTACCTCTCCATGCATCTCTCCAACCATCCAACCCACTCATCACTCCCAGTCTCTCTCTCTCCGTCTCTCTCGCCACTCTCATTAATTCGTTCACGTGTTCACCCGTGCACCCGCTCATTAATCGCTTTATTTATGGAGTGCCCACCGCAGACTCCTGTCCCCGACGCTCTTTGTCTCTTTGTGTCGCACGGAGCTGGGCAAAAGAGCAGGTTCCGTCAAACGCACGGCCGTCGCGAGCATTCGGGCTGCAGTTCTCTCTCTGTGGATGAGTGTGCAGTTGAAACAACTGTTTAACGAGATGCAGGAATTTGCTTGGTGAATCAGAAAGAATAGAGAAATGCATTGTCCCAAATAATTTTGAGATGTCTCAATGTCGGCTACCTCCCGGCGGTGGCAGTAGGCAAATGCTGCCGTCAGCATTACTCTGCATGGCAGGGGGTGGGAGGGCCAGCTGTCAAATAATCAAATTTGGTCACTGTTGTTGAGTGTTTTGCTTGCTCCCCCCCGCCTTGTCGTGCATCCCCGGGCGAGTGCAGGCACGGCGCTCGTGGTGCAGTGGGACCGCGTGCACCTGCACGACAACCCCGGCGCTGGCAGCTTCACCTTCCAGGCCGCGCTGCACAGCGACGGCCGCATCGTCTTCGCCTACAAGGACGTATGTCCACTCTCCGTCCCACCGTCCGTCTTGCTGTCTGTCTGTCCGTCCATCCTCCGTCCCACCCTCCGACCCACCGTTAACCCCACCGTCAGTTCGTCTGTCGTGTTGTGCCATTGTCGATGTGTCTCATCACAGGCCTGTGTCTGCACGTCTTAAGTCCGTTTCTGTACATGTCCTTCTGCCTGTCCGTTGGGTTGCTTTATCGTAGCGTCCATGTGTCTAGGTTTTCAGTGTGTCTTTGTCCAACTGTCATTGAATATATATATCAGTGTCTGTCAACACATGTTTGCCATTGTCCGTATGCCCTGTTTGTTTGGTTGTCTGTCTAAGTATCTTTTGTTATTTTTGCATCTGTTGGTTTTTATGTCTGTCTGCCCGTGTCTTCCAGTCTATATCCTGTGTGTTTGTCCGGTAACCCATCTGCCTGCACTGTCTATGGGTAGTCTGCACGGTCTGTCTGTCTTTAAAATAATTGGCAACCCTCTGCAATGTTATGACCCGACCAGTGCTGCCCCCTGCTGTGTTGAATAGAGTTCACGTGGGGTTCATTGTGGGATAATGACAAAACAGTTGTAAAAACGATAGCTCAAACATTGCTTCGGCAATTAAATTGGCTGCTTTCAGTCACGTGACCTCTCTGATACGGAGGAGGGTTGCAGTGCCCCGCAAGACCTCTGGAGTCTGCAGCTCTTGACGCCCACAAGCCATCTCTTCTCCCAAGTTCATCCTGCTCTGGCTATTCCATGCTTTGGTTACCCCTGCTATGACCAGGCCTGCCCCTATCGCAACCGCCTACCCACATCACTACCACAACCCCTAACCTTAATCCCAAACCTACTGTAACCACTACCACCTGTTTTGCACAACCACACCACCACTTTTAATAACAACCCTAACTCTTTATTTCAACCACCATCATAAGTATAATTGTTGTGAATCGCCTTTTGAATAAGGCGCTTTTCCGATGAGGAATTTAAACAGCCACTGGACTCTCCTTCCCCTCACCAGATCCCAGTCCCAGTCACGAGGATCAAGGGAGACAACCACCCGGTGAAGGTCGGCCTGTCGGACGCCTTCATGGTGGTGGAGAGTCTCGGCGCACTGCCCAGTACGTCCCCCAAGCGTGGGGTTCGCTATCGTCGATGGAATCGTGCATCATTAAATTCCTGATTTGGTAGGGGAGGGGATGGGCGACTGCACATTTCGCTTAACGTGCTGATGGCGACGAATGCCTGTTATCCATTTGTCAATCCACGGCTGGATGAGGGATTTCCGGGCGGGGGGGGGGGACATAGACAGGAATGGAGGAGCACTGCACTCTATGGAGGGACTCTACACCTGATTACACCAATGGTACAGTCCGGTGAAATAAAATTGGTTTCCAAATTGTTTTTTTTATTAAAATGAACACTTATGTTGTGATTACCGCCGCTGGCAACTCGTCAGATGTGGTGCCCGTGGTGAGCGCCGAGCGTTTTTAAAGGTCGCACTTGCCTCAAATGAACCACAATACCTTGCTGGTCTCGTTAGGGAGCATAAACCATCGAGCGATCTACAGTCATCCTCGCAGCAGCGGCTTTTTGCTGACCATCGTACAAAGACGGTCACCGCATCGCACGCTTTCAGATGCGCTTCTTCTTGAAATAATTTAGATTCCAAACTAATTTCTCGAACTGATATGTGTTTAGTTTGTCTTGCAGCCCCTGCAGCTCCGATTAGCATGGTTGGCTACGTACGGTGGTGCAAAAGAAGTTCAACACGTACGTATGCGTGTGCGCTGTGTCCCCAGTTCTGCGGCGCCGGACGATCTACGAGTACCACCGCGTGGAGCTCGAGGTGGTGAAGGTGACCAACCTGACCGTCATCGAGATGGCGCCACTCCCCAGTGAGTGCTCTCCCTCCATCCTCCACCCTTCAGTCCCCATCCCGCGTTCTTGGCAGTGACACGCGCACCTGTCTCCCAAGCTACAGTGCATTGTGGGTAAAATTGAATTAAGCAAAAACTCCACTCTTTTATTTTACCAGGTAAGGCCCACTGAGCTACATGGTTATTTTTCAGAAGCGACCTGGTCACAAATAAAATGATAGTACAATGAAGGGACCTATGTGGAAATATATAGCAGCCAAATAGTCTAAACGCGTGGTGTTGATTCTAAATGTGAAGGGAAAAACCGGAGGACCCGGAGAAAAATCCACGCGACCACGGGGAGAGACACGCAAACTCCAAATTTACAGGTGTCCGGGTTGGCATTGAACCCACGACCTCCTACATACCAGGCGATGTAGTTAACATCTCACCACCACGCTGCCCCAATGTGGCCCAGTGGTAGCGCGTTCGGGACTTGTAGCAGACGTTCGCAGTTTGATCCCCGGTCGTCGCCCTGGTTAATACTGCGGATGTATTCACCATAAAAACCACACGCTGTTCACTTCATGCCGGTGTCATGGTTCAAATTTGCCCAATTGGGAAAAATGACTCGTTAGATATTTAATTAGGTAAACCACAACGCAAGATTGTCCCCTTACTGGCATACTTTACTCGTCTGTCCGTGTGTACGGTGCGAGCGAGCCCATCGTCTCTCTGCTGCAGTGGCGATATCGTCCGTCTTCCCGCACGTGACGCCGCGGGTTCCCAGTGTCGGGTTGCAACTTGAAATTCAAAACTTGGACGGTTAAAAAAAGATACCACTCACCGCCACCCTTTACCCCCACCCCTCACCCCGCAGCGTGCCTGCAGTACACCAGCTGCAAGGGCTGCCTGACCGCACAGACCAGCTTCAACTGCAGCTGGTGTGGTCACCTCCAGAGGTGAGCTTGCTCCACTGCTGGATGACCCCCACCACCGCTGGCACCACCATGCCGTGCGAGTCCTTGGGATCATTTAACCACCGTGACCACGATGGCCAGTGTTTTTTTCCTTGCCTGCTATTTAGGAGGTCGTGGGTTCGATCCTGACCCTGACGCCTGCTGTATATTTGGAGTTTGCGTGTTCTCCCTGTGGTCGCGTGGATTTTTATCCGGGTCCTCCGTTTTTTCCCTCCACATTTTAGAAACATGCATTTAGTATATTTCCCTATGAATTTCCACGTGATAAGCCAATTCGTTGAGCTTTCATTTGTGGCCAGGTCACTTCTGAAAAGAGCTACATAGCTCAGTGGGCCTTTCCTGATAAAAATAATAATAGTTTTTTGTGAGTTAGTTGATTGTGTGGTTAATAGATCGCAGTCGACGTTGCTGATATTCTGCGTCCAAATCCTTGGTTTTGGCCTCCCGTGATGTAAACCGGGTTCTCAAGGGTTGCGAGTTTGTAGTCTCAGCCCAGTTAGCCAATCATGTTACTCAATGCGGTTTTTAGTATTAATTTACATTTGTAAGGTGCAGTTCATCTGTAGATCCCAATAACATTTTTATTAATTTAAGCTAAATTGCATCTGAGTGGGGAAAAATTATAAAATGTAGCATTGGCTGCCATGTCACGAACTTTTCTGTAGCAGATTGCGTGGGGTTTCAGAATCTTTATTTATCCTGGAGAAATCCACAGATATCCTGGGTTTACTTTATTTTGCATCTTTGTGGTGCGGTTGGGTGGCTCCTGATTGGAAGGTTGCGAGTTCAACTCCTCGCCCCAGGGTTCACTCAACGCTCCTTCCTCCTCCTCCTCATCGTCCATCTGGGTCGCGAGGACGAGGGACAGTGCTGTTGCAAGTCGGCCGCGGCTGTGTCCTGCTATGAGGAATGTGAAATTTCCAACGCCGTCTCCGGGGGGCTATAAACAGGAGACGAGCCTCTACTCGCTGCCGCCTCCTGTGAGGTGCTCAAGAAGTCTGCCTCGGATATCCAAGCCAAGTGACTGCTGCGCCCTGCGCTTGTAGAAACCAGTGCCACCGGCTGTGGGCCCGCTAGCGACTCCACGGGTTGCAGGAAAACAACATTCCGAGCTCCTGTGTGGTGGGATGCCTGGATGGAGAAGTGGGCCAGGGATGGGGGTCAGCGGGTGCGAGAAGGGGGAGGGGGGATGCGGGCGGGTGGGGAAGGGATGCGGGGGGGGTTGGGTGGGGTTGGGGGGATGGTGTCAGATGCCAGCTGATCCAGGCGTTCGCTGTCCTTGCAGGTGCTCCAGTGGGTTTGACCGCCACCGTCAGGACTGGATTGACAACGGCTGTCTGCAGGAGGTGCCGTCCAACTATTCTTTTCTTCTGCTGTGCCCACAGTCTGGAACTCCCCTTGCCCCAGCTATCCGTGCTATGAACTCTTTCTCCCTGTTCAAGTCCAGGCTCTCAAGGGCTTTTTTTTTGTGATACATAGGCCCACTGTTTCTATAGAGTGGCGCGTGCATGTTAAACGCCCTCCAAATCCACTGTTGATTGATGAAATAATGAGAATAGGCTTTACTCATCCTGGCAATGGAACGGGAGGTGTTAGGATGTTCAAACACAAAATAGATACATTTTGCAAGGTATCAAACAAACATGATCTTCTAATGTATGCACATGAGGCTGCCTTGTCTAACCACCGGTGTTTGCACCGTTTCATCTTTTGGTGTTCTCTGGTCTAAGACGATGCACGTATCGGAGCATGTATAGCTCTGGTTGAGCAGGACTACACGTTAGTTGCCGGTTGCTGTGGTGCAGGGGTCGGCAACCTACGGCTCCGGAGCCGCATGCGGCTCTTTACGGGCTGCTTCTTGACGATATGTACGTATGTACATAGATGCATTGCGGCTCTTGAAATACTGAATTTTGTACCGAATTGGAAAGAAATGGCTCTTCTTGTTATTTTGGTTGCCGACCCCTGCTGTGGTGGATGCATCGCCCACAGATGCCACTGGGGGGGAGGGGGAGCGGTTTCTTATCGCATCGCACGGCGGGGGAGGTGCAGCAGCGGCTTGGAAGTCAGGAGGTCCTGCAATGACCCCTGTCGATAATTATCAGACCAGTTGCCACAAAAGACAGCTCAACGGAAGTGGCTTATCGCGTCGAAATTTATAGCGGTAGCCAAATACTGTTAAGTGCACATCGGTTCTAAATGTCGAGGGAAAAATCAGAGGCCCCGGAGAGAAAAATTCACGTGACCACGGGGAGACGCACACAACAGGCGTCACGGTCCAGATCGAGCCCACGACCTCCTGTACACCAGGCGAGATAATTAACATCTCGCCACCGGGGTGTTCCACCGACCGCGCCGGGTGACCGGGAACCCGCGTCTTCTGTGTACGTCTACCACGTGTGACGACCGCGCTCGTGTCGTGTGTGCGCTCCGCGCAGTTACGCGAGGAACAGTGCGAGGAGGAGGAGGCGGCGGGGGGAGCAGCCGGGAACTCGAGCGACGTTTCGCCCTCGGGGCCATCTGCGCGGCAGAGCACCCAGCCCAGCTCCACCGCGGTCTCCACCGCCAACACGGCGACCACCAGCTTCGGCCCCAGAGGTAACGCGGCCGCTCCGTGATGGCCGCCCACTATTGCGCCTCCTGGACCAGCTGGACCAGCGACGAGCTGTAGAAGTCCGTTGGTTGATGTTGATTCTTAACGCCCAGTCGCGAGATATTAGCTCCTTTGTCTGGTATACAAGAGGTCGATCCTGACCCACTGATGTGTGTTTATTTGGAGTTTGCATATCTCTCTCCCTGTGGTCGCATGTATTTTTCTCCGGGTCCTCCTGTTTTTGCCTCCCACATTTAGAATCAACATCGTGCGTTGAAAGAATTTGTCTGCTATAAATGTCTACGTGATGAACCACTTCATTGAGCTATGATTTGTGGCCAGGTAGCTTCTGAAAGAGCAACATTTCTCAGTGGGCCATACCTGGTAAAATAAAAAAAGTTCAGTTTTAGTCTACTTCACTATCATACCGGTTTGTTAGATAAAATTTGATTTAATACACTTGTTTACCCAAACGTATTAAAGCCTCTATTTCAGAAGGATCTTAAGTTATCTCGGTAGATGGCTGTGTTGCTGCTGTGCGTGATCCCTATTTGAGAAATTTGTGGGTAACTTTCGATGTTTGGACCATGATGCTCGCACACAACACTGGCCTACTCTTGCAAATGGCTCCATGGGATATTAACCGTCCAGCATTGGGATCTTTTGGTCGACACCAGCGAACATTTCAATTATGGGTGCGAACCGGAGAACCCGGAGGGAACCCACGCAGGACATAGGGAGAGAACATTCAAACTCCGCACTCATGCCGGGTGTCAAACTCAGTCCCTTTCTTGTCGTTAGACAATTTTTACTTCTGCACCAGTCTGCTTGCCCTCTGTGAAACCCCCTCATGTGCCTGTCCGTCCTGTGGTCTGCTCTATTTCAGATGAAGGCAGCATGTCTCTGCATCTGAAGAAGTCTGCCAGTAAGTGCTTCTCTTGTTTGGCGAGTTGGAATGGGATGACAAAGGTGGAGTCTGAGATGGGCGTACACCTGTGGTGCAAGCGCTTTAGAGACTAGGGGTTGGTGTAGCACGGAGAGATTTGTGAAACTCCCAAAATGGGGTTGTGGCCCACCTGCCCTAGAGGAGTTAATTCTTGTCAGCCCGGTCGCATATCGCTATACAACATAATTGATGAACAGCTGAACAGGAAAAAAATCCAACTCTTGAGAATAAACACGAGTTCGGTGTTCACTTTATTGCCACCAAGCAACTACTGTCTCTACGTAGCTAGGCCACGTAATGAGAATGTGAGACCCTGATCTATCCACGACTGGATGAAGGCCCTCCCCAAGCCGCATCGCCGCCTCTCGCGATGCAGCGATCCGCCGGCTCGTGCACACGGGGGGGCCCGCCCAACCCGTCGCTCCGTAGGTACAGCGGGACGTCCCCTCGTCCGCCGCTAACTAAAACAAAACTTTTTATTTTACGAGGTGAAGCCCACTGAGCTATGAAGCTTTTTCAGAAGAGATCTGGGCACAAATGATAGCTCAACGAAGTGGCTTATCACGTGGACATTTATAGCAGCCAAATAGATTCTAAATGTTGAGGGAAAGAACCGGAGGACCCAGATAGAAATCCACGCTTCCATGAAGGAGAGGCACAAACTCCATAGAGGCACCGGGGTTGGGATCGAACCCACGAGCTCCTGAATACCGAGGCGAGGTAGTGAACCTCTCGCCACCGTGTACCTCCTCCTCCCCCCTAGTGGAGAGCTACTCACACTCCCCGTCGCTCTACGTGGGCTCCGTGCTGGGCTCGCTGCTCGCCGTGCTCATCCTGACGGCGCTGTCGCTCATCGTCCTCTACGTCTACCGGCACCCCACGTCGCCCGTCGGCCTCTTCATCATCGAGGTGAGGCTCGTCCGAGGCGGCCGCCACTCGCCCCGATGGTCCCGCTGAGGCT
This sequence comes from Lampetra fluviatilis, assembly GCF_964198595.1. NCBI lineage: Eukaryota > Metazoa > Chordata > Hyperoartia > Petromyzontiformes > Petromyzontidae > Lampetra > Lampetra fluviatilis. The sequence continues at coordinate 21,287,814 of NC_136275.1, read as the reverse complement.
ACACGGGGTGGGGATCTTTGTGTGTCTGTGTGCACGTCTGCGGCGCTCGCGGTAGCACAGCGGGTTGGCGCTACGAACCCGTCCACCCGAGGTTCGATTCCTGCTCACGGCCAACACCAGTGACGGTTATCTGAAGTGGTCATGTGCCTCCCCTAGGTCGACTCGGCCTCAAATTAGTACCTGGTGCTGTGTGTAAACTTCACTACTGGGGATACAAAGGCGGCCGGGCGTTGTAGGCCACCCACCCCCTTCGTAGGCCGTGCCAGCCTTAATAGGTGCTCGCAAACAGCACTTTCCCTCAACAGTCTGTCCAGGATATATGGGGGGGGGGGGGGGTGCGGATCTATGTCTTTGTTGGGTGTGGTATTTGCACTGCAGTGGAGGCAAATTTTGCATGGAACCCCTCCCCCACCCCCGCTCCCCCCCCCCCACCCAATTCCAAATCGTGCTTAATCTGTGCAGCGGCTGTGCGACCGCGTTGACGCATGTGTGTGCTCTGGTGTTGCACGTTGCGTTTGTGTGCAGCACCGGCCCAGCCGCTGGCCGTCGATGCGATTCCGCCGCGGCTCGGGCCACCCGTCCTACGCCGAGGTGGAGTCTGTGAGCCTCGAGAAGGACTGCTTCGTCGAGTCGTAACGCACGCCCGCCACCCTACTGGGGAGGAGGGGGGCACGGTGGTGGCGGTGGGGGGGGGGGGGGTTGGCACGGTGGGGAGGGTGGCGTGGCGGGACGGTGTCCGTGGAGGAGGAGGAGGGGGGTAAGGCAGCGTTTTTAAAAGCTTCCAGTCCTTGTGCCCGGCCACGGTCCGTCATTTCCACCTTCGCCAGTTCCCTCCGTTGAACAAAAATTAAATTGACATTCAGTTGGTTCACGCCGCACGTGCCTGACGCTTGAGGGAACTCGTGCCCCTTCATGTTAAAGAGAGCCGATTCAAATTCACACCGAGATATTTTGCGCGAGTGTGTGGCGCCCCTTGCCACGTAGAGGGTGCCGGTTCATGTGAACATCATCAAACCTAAGTCGCATGGGGACATGTTGATCAATCATCTGGTGTGTGCGGCGCGTCACAAATACATTTTGATTCGGGATGGAGGAGAGGTGGGGAAAAGTCTGAAAGGCCCATGGTGGTGGGACAAGGCGAGAGTGGGAAAGGCTGGGTGGGGGTGGAGGGGGGGGAGAATAGGGGGGGTGGAGGGGGGGATGGGGAGCGTGGAGGGGGGGGGGAGGGGGGTTGGAGGGGGGGGGAGATGCCTCTGTGATTAGCATGCTCTGTCCACTGCTGGGTGGATGTGAGCCCGGGATTGATGCATGGCTATCTTGGGTGATCGCCCAGCCAGCGCCCTGCTAATGGATTTAATGGTTCCCGCCGGATGGGGGATCCTTTGCCGTGTCGCCGAGCGGTTCGGTCCAACGCGTCCGTCGCTCCCGCAGGATGCACTGCGCGAGGCTTCACACGCAGAGCCGGCGCGCCGTGTCTGTCGCTTTGCCTGCTGGGGGAGAGCATGGCGGCGTGCTCGCTCTGCACGGGAAGCGAGGCGTGCGGCGGCGCGAGTTGGCACGGAACGACGCTACGTGTACGGCACACCGGCAAGCGTTCACCCGCGCACCCTTGCAAGCGTTCACCCGAACACTGGCAAACGTTCACCTGCACCCCAAGCGCAGATGTGTGCACACGCACGGAGCATAAAGTTGAGAGCACGCGCGCACGAACACGCAGCACACGTTTTTGCACAGGTTCACAATCACAGTTTGAATCGATTTGAGCACGGTGTGGATTTGAACACTGCACGGATTGAACACGACTTGGAATTGCACGGCACTTGGGTGCGGGGCACAAGCACACGTTTTACATGCATTCGTAGACTCCGTGTTGACTGCGCCGTGGCTCGGGAGGAATGCGTGCCGCTCGCTCGCTCGCCCGCGCGGAGAGGAGTGCAGCAGCAGACGCTGCTGCTTGTGGGGATGGATGGCGCCACCGACGCTCGCTTGGTGTGGAAGTGCCTTGTTAGTTTTTTAGCCGACGGCCCAAGCGGTCGCCCCGTCTGTTTACGGACGCGCGCCTTACCTTGTTGTTAGAGGAGGAGTATCGACGGGGATTTTTTTATTTTACACATGCTGTGATGGACTGATGGGTTTTATAACGAACAAAACGACAACAAAAACGATCGCGTAAACGTTATCGTTGAGTGTAAAAAGTAAAGTGTGGTGCATTCCATGGCAGTCGTTTGATTCGGCTGTGGTTAAGGACTACAATATTTTTCTGGGGGGGGGAGGGGAGCGGGTTGGTTTCGGCTGTCACCCCCTCCCTCTTGTCCATGCCCTCACGCGTCAATACGTTTTTTTAAGGAGGGTGGCATCGCACTCCCATGGAGAGGGGGAAAGGATGTACAAATTTAGACGGTGTAGATTTTAACAGTGAGAAGACTGATTGACGTTGCTTTTTAACCACGTGTTACTGACTTTTTAGAGTTGTGGAGTTCGTTCGAGGGAGATATTTTAAACGGTACTTTAACCGCCCTGCTTTGGTTTAAAATGTTTTAACATTTTCACGGTTGTTAGAATGAATTGAATATCAGCTCGGGGGGGGTTGTAAGGTACATGGCGAGGATGATTGGGGAGACGTGGTTTATTTTGTAAGGCTCTGCTTCGCCACGCGTGTTTTTACGTGGCGTTTTAAACGTTTTTAACTGTTCATTCTTTGCTTTATGCAGTACCGAAGATTCCCGTTTAGTCGTTCCACATGGTACGATGGGGGTAAGGGCTTGGACAATGCAGTGTCGTTCTTTACACATGTATATATTCTTGTAAACAACCTGGCTGTAAATAAAGATTTTACTCTCCCTATCGCAACACAAACCGAACTCAAATCGTCGAGTGTTTTGTCCCAGCGTCCGTGTGTGCGCGTGTGTGTGTGATGGGGGAGCGGTCGTGTAGCGGTTAGCGCGCTGCGCTATGAACCCGGCGACCCGGGTTCGATTCCCGCTCATGGCCAACACCAGTGACGAGTATCTGAACCGGTCCTGGGCCTCCCCTATGTCGACTCAGCCTCAAATGAGTACCTGGTGCGATGTGTAAACATCGCCGCTAGGGAGTCAAAGGCGGTCGGGCGTGGTGCTGGCCTCCCACCCCGTCGTGTACCGTTGCGGCCTTCATAGGTGCTCGCTAACAGCACTTGCCCCTACAGTCTGCTAAGGCTATATGGGGGATCTTTGTATGTGTGTGTGTATATGGAACGGTGTCGCCAGTGGTTGCTGCTGCGCTACGAACCCAGCAACCCCAGTTCGATTACCACTCACCGCAATGCACGGTGACGATTTTCTGAACCGGTCCTGGGTCCCTCCCCTCTAGGTCGACTCGGCCTCAAATGAGTACCTGGTGGGATGTGTAAACATGAGCACTGGGGAAAGAAAGGTGGCCGGGCGTGAAGGATGGCATGGCCACGGACTTCCTCGTGTGCCATGCCATCCTTCATCAGTGCTACTCGCTAACAGCACTTGCCCTAAGCCTATTATGGCTGTACGGGGGATGTTTGTGGGGAACTATGGCGCAGCGGCTCACGCGCTGCGCTACGAATCCAACGATCCGAGTTCGATTCCCGCTTATGGACACGTATTGATGGTTATCTCAGTTCTGGGCCTCCCCTTGGTCGACTCGACCTCAAATGAGTACATGATGTGGTATGTAAACATCGCCTCCGGGGAGACAAAGGCTGCCGGACATGGTCCTTGGCCACCCCCTCCTCTCGTGCCCCATGCCCCAGCCTTCATAGGCACTGTTCGCTAACAGCACTTGCTCCAACAGTCTTAAGGCTATATAGGGGATCTTTGGCTTTGCCTCTGTGCCTGATTCATGACGTCCGTGCCAAATAGCGTGTGGTGAAGACGCGATTGTTGTCTGTGCTGCGTGTAACGTTTTTGCGTTTCTGCTGGTGTAGCATCTTAGCCACACTAAGTGAGTGTTAGTGTGGGGAATATTTTAAAACTTGGCGACAATTTTGTGTTTCTCATTTGAACATGCCTAAGTTACCTGTAAAGGTGATCTTTCATTATCGGAGTGTAGATATATGTTTTTAAATCAAGAAATGGCATTGAAGATGGGTGAACTCAACCTGGCATAGCTCTGTGAGAGAACAGTCGGTGGCACTCGGAAGTCGGCTGGGGTGGTTCTCAGGATGAAGTGGACCGACGGCCACCACTTCCACTCGCGCAGGGAGATGCAGGGCCGTATTGTCCAGTGGCGGCTCCTGCAAAATCTCTCAGGGGGGGGCAAATGTCTGGATGATTGATAAGGATAAGGTCCACCCATGCAATGAATAAATTAACAGCTTAAGCATGTAAAGGCAACTTCACTTCTTTAATATTAATGAAAAATAAAGTGACTCTTACAATACATCTTGTTTGTTTATATACTCACTATTAAAACAAACCACTCAAGTTTTTTTTATTAAAGATTCCACTAGGTGGCGATAAATTATATTGTTGGATGAAACGTGCTTACGTATGATGACGTTAGCACGTATGATGACGTAAGCACGTTAGTGCATGCCCTCCCGGAAGCCATAGAGAATGCATTGCAGCGCCCCCGTTCGAAAAAAAACATCTTTGAATGTAAGTCTATGGGGCCACTCGGGGCGATTCTCAGCCGGAGTGAAATCGCCCAAAAAGAGGCGGTACTCCACAGAACGTGACATGACGCTGATTGGACTATATCCAGAGGCACTGTGACGGCTAGCGTGACTCTGTGGTTGAATGACATTGGTGGTGCGTCGCCCAATCGCCCTAATGAAGAATTCGCCCCTGGTATTGTCCAATAGGCACAGTCGGTTTTCCTAGACCTCGGGCATACGAAAACTGAAGGGCCTACAAAAAATGGTAGCATGGTTTTTTGTTTTGTTTCTATGATAAATATTTAAGCTTAAACGAAAGTAAAGCAATATGGCCCATACGGTCATCCTGTCAGAACATTGCAATTATTGATGGAAATGAATGGCATGATTCTAAAGTTGCGTCATCCGATGTGGTGATTATTGTAAAAAAAATGGTTTAAATTTTCCCTTGTATTTTTTCGGCTGACTTTTTTTATTTATTTCCAATTAAATCTGCTTATCTGCGGCATACCACATCGAACTAGGGCACCGACTAAGCAATGAACGTATCGGTAACGACATCTGTCCAGCGAGTGACAGTGGCGGTAGTAACATGGGCAGTACCAACTGAAGGTCCGTGAACCAAGTGCCAAGGGCCTCCAAGAACCTTAATCTAGCACGAGGGAGATGCACGTTGTATGCAAGTAGTTTAACACTTGCACGTTGTGTGTAAGTAGTTTAACACCTAGGCTGTGTGACCAACATCCACAATAGAGGTAATTTTGTTGAATTAGATCGCGAAAATGTGAATGCGTTGTTAAACCCGCCACGACACGTCACGTAGACGATTAGTAAGGTTTGTCACGTGAACACAACATGGCCAATTATCTTCTTGGTTCTTTCGGTAAAGTCACGTAGAATGGAAATAATAAAATGATAAAAATAAAGCAATAAAATAATTATCACGACGTTTCGGCCACAACGCAAGCAGCCGTCCTCAGGTGAAGAACAGGTCTGTCGAGAAGACAGAGTCTGAATGACACACCCCAGGCTTGGAGCGTCTATTTAAGCTGGGAGGGAGGAGGAAGAGCACCTTGGCCAATTAGTTACTAGTTCAGCACACCGGTGTGTTGGAGCGTCAACCCACATTTCAAATTCGAGTAATGACGTTTTGCCGGTAACTATAACCGGCCACGTCAGGCGACTGCCATAATTGTGGAGAAATTCTCTTTTTTAAATCCTTTATATTAAGTTCGCCTGCTTGCGTGCTTGCTTGCTTGCTTACGACCGTGCAAATCTTTTGGTCGTTTCTTAACCCACTTCCCGTGATCCAATCGAGCTGACATTTTCCACACAGACTCGTTGTGCGAGACAATTAATGTTCGTGAAAAAAAATTCCCAAAATTTGACACTTTTTAGGCAAAAACAAATATTTTACATATATTCAAATAGAACTCATTCATGGCATTGGCTGAACGTCACAGTGTAAGAGCCCAGAGCGTAACCCCTCCACAGGCCGTGGCGGAGTAGCGCAGTTGGTAGCGCCCTCGCTTCCCATGCCAAAGGTCGCGGGATTGATCCCCGCGTCCTCCACAGGCGAATATATTTTTAAATCCTTTATATTAAGTTCGCTTGCTTGCTTAGGACCGTGCAAATCTTTTGCTCGTTTTTTAACACTGTTTAGGGAAAACAAATTAAATATTTAATTACTAATTGCTTAATGGTGGCAGACAATCATCTGACCCATAGGTGGCAGCCATCTCAAGCCAGAGGACGAGAGGACTCTAGCCGCCACGCATCTAAAGGATTTATAGTGAAAAACTTTGTTTTTACGGGTTTACTTGTTTTGTCTTTATGTACATTCAACTTTTTTTGCACCATACGGAGCCAACCGTGCTTAATCGGAGGTGCGGGGGAACGACAAACTGTGGCCTTCATCCACGTATTGGAGCAGGGCCTCGGCCTGCTACTCCTCACGACCCACCATCATCCCACCACTCCACGTGTTTTCCGGTCTTCATTCCAAGTTCAAATTGCCACGCCTCCCATCGTTGCTGGATAGCCTCCGCCGCTGCATGTCGCGTGAAACTCGTGTACTGCAACTCAAAATACACGCAAATACCTCTTATTTTTATTTGAATCGGTGTCGACAACTTGGAGCATGGTGTGGCAATGGTCGGGCATGTGCGGATGGTTGTAGGAAGTCAAAGTAGCCGGAGAAAACCCACCATGCACCTGGAACGGGCCCCAGAAGGTCAACCCGAAACGACGAAGTCAATCGCTGCACCGATTGGACCGGGAATATATCTCTGCGCTGTGACGATTTGTGATTGGCTGATGGGAATGAGGGTGACGGTGATGAGGAGAGGGGACGTCACAGGGGAGTGATGGCAGGGGGAGGAGAGAGCTGTGGATGAAGGAAGGAGCTGTGTGTGTGTGTTGCAGAGGTGGAATAAACGGACTGAAACCCTGACCTGCCTCGGCATGCTAGTAATTAGTGTCCGCTGTACCTATGTAGTGGTGTTATTTCACATGGGGACAACTTATTTTCTTCTGTCACTTTATTAATGTAATCAATAAACCAGCAATTAACGATTTTAAACCGGTTAACACTGCACCTATTTACTATTTTTATTTTACCAGCTAAGGCCCACTGAGCTATGTAGCTCATTCTAGATTTGAAGCTTTCGTGACTGCAAGGATTCATATTCTTAGGTTTTTTTCGGTAAAGTCACGTAGGTAAAAAATTAAAATTAATAAAAGTAAAATAAAATAAAAATCACGACGTTTCTAACTTAATACAGATATAGTGCTGTGACGGTTCCACCTGAATGTGGAGGCTTGTGTTGCCTCTGAAACGTGATTTTTTATTTTATTTTTATTTTACGTTTATAAATTTTATTTTTTTACCTACGTGACTTTACCGAAAAAACCTAAGAATATGTAGCTCATTTTCAGAAGCGACCTGGCCACAAGTGATAGTTCAACGAAGTGGCTTATCACGTGGAACTGTATAGCAACCAATTACTCGAAACCCATGCTCTTAAATGTGTAGGGAAAACCCGGAGGATCCAGAGGAAAAAAAAATCCGCACGTCCACGGGGATAGAGACACGCAAACTCCAAATATACAACAGGCATCAAGGTCGGGACAGAACCCACGACCTCCTGTACACCAGGCAAGGTAGTTAACATCTCCTAGCCACCGTGGCACTTAAGGAGCTGGATCAGAGAGGCTCTTTCACGCGATGAGAGCTGAGCCTCTGTTCACAGCTCTGACGATGCTGGATGTCATCTCCAGCGAAACGTCGAGTACGGTGTCATTTTTGTCAAAATTACGTCAGCTTCCGCGGTTTTCTGAAAATCCCAAGCAAATTGGCAATGTTTGCCCACGTGACAAATCGATTTGAATGGCTCGGTCGGGTGGATAATTTTAATTAGATGGACATGAGACTCGACAACCACTGCTTCCGGAACGATCTTCCCCCATCACGGTCCCCACACATCACCATTCCCTTACCCTGCCGTCGATCCCTGTGTAGTGATCGACTTCCGAGAAGAACACACGGGGCGATACATTACGTAACGTCGGCGATCCTTAACCAGGGACGTGCGGTCAGGGGAGGCAGGGCAGGCACAGCCTCACCTGCCATACTCCAATGAAAATAGATGTTACGACAATAAAAAAATAATGAACGAAAATTTTAGTTTTTTCCACTGATCTGTGTAATAAATGTAATTTCTCTACGATTCCAATAATTTTTATCGTCAAAATCGCCAAATTTGCGGCGCTCTGCTGCAAATACAGGGAGAGACGAGAGGTGAGGCAGCGACGAGCTCAGCCTCCCCTCTGATTTCGCAACCCCTCAGTAACTGGATGGAGCGCGGGCAACAAGCGCGTGCCTGTTACTATCTCGGTATGTCATCAATGTAATAATGTAGACCCCTTCATTACATGTCTTCACCTTCCATAGTCCAGGTAACTTATTTCACGTATGTGTATCAAGATATTTAGGCTCGCTGGTCTCGTCATGAAACTGCAATGAAAAAGCACCAGGGGAGGCAGCTATCAGATCTGCCTCACTGAGGGGGGCGTGTCTGACACGCCCCCCTCAGTGAGGACACGCCCCCCTCAGTGTGTGAATCTGGCTCTGATAGCAGCCAGTGCCTCCCCAGCCATTGACCTGACCGCAAGTCACTGATCCTAACAGAGCCCATCTCCGGCATATGCTACGCTCGCTGTCCGACTAGCGCAGCGACAGCGAGGGTCTTGCAGAAGATCAGCCATGTGGTCGGAGACGAAGAGATGACGAGAAGCAGCGACGCAGCCAGGACCCAGGATCCGCAACATAACCTCTGGTTCGGCCCCGGTTATATGCGCCCCTGCACGGCCAAGCCCCGCCTCTGGCCACACGCCCCCTTCCAGAACCTTCGAGCAGGTTCCCGGAGCATGTGGACTAACTCCGCCTTTCACTTTTACCCCAGATACGCCCCCTTTATAATAGGGCATTACGTAATATCCCCATAACCGCAATTACCCCTTCAGGCCGACAGGTGTCACCCTGTCATTACACCTGCACCCAGTTGACTGGGAGTCACCCCCGCGGTGTGAAGGGAGGGGGATTGGTGGCGGAGGATGAGATGAGGATCGGTGACTCTGCCCTGGCTGCAGCGATGGAGCAGCACTGCCCATCCCCTACGCACTCTAACCCAGCGATTCTCAACCGGAGGGGTACGCGGACCCCTGGGAGGTACGCGGCAATGTCCCAGTGGGGTACGTGAGGTGATTTATATAAATGTAATAAACCTCCTTGAGACGGCTTCCGGAATCAGTCCTTTTTATTTTCAACTTCCACAGTTACACTTTACACACACTCCCCGTTGCTGGCAGACAACGGAGAGAGGGCAGACTTCTCACCAAGTCCCCACCGCGCACGTGGCACCCAGCGCCCCGTACGCGCGTGACTCTTGCTCTTGTCGTCCCCAAGTCTGCTCACGACTGTCCTCTCTCCCTCTCTCTTAATCCCTTCGTCACGTGGTACCCCCCAGCCAATCATCTATAGACAGCGTTGACCATTCCCGATGGTTTCCTGTCAATCCCGGGACCACGCCTCTGATCCGGCTCCCCATTAGCTGAGGCCCCGATAGGCCAGGCCAATCACCCCTGCTAACACGCCGCGATCACGCCGAGGGCATGCTCCCTGGCTCATCCCTTATTGGCTACAAAGCAGGACCGGCAAGCCAATCCCCACGTGAACCCTCTATGGCTGTTATTACATAAATGTGTGCAATTAGATAATACGTGAGAGTCATTGGTGAATAATCATATGTGAATCTGCCAATAATAAAATAACTACGATAACATTTAAATCCATATGGTAACCGAGAACAATATAAAAGCCATTTCTAAACTCATTGACCCTAAACAATGTGGTTTCCACACGATAAAACCAATAATTTAATTATAGCATTGGTCGTGAATGCCGAATGTAGAAAAACAAAAAAAGTTGCTCTACTGCCCCATCTTCTAGCAGCTTCCCTGGCAGTCTCCAAGCCAAGGACGAACCAGACTCAACTCCCCCCCCGCCCCTTTAGTGTCCGCAATTAAATAAGATCATGTGCATTCAGATCATAAAGATGAAACCTTGTTCAATGGAAATGTGTGCAGGTCCCAACACGGGAGCAGCAGTCTAGCGATTAGCGCTGTGCGCTATGAACCGGGCGAGCCCAGTTCGATTCCCGCTCACGGCCAACACAAGTGACGAATATCTGAACGGGTCCTGGGCCTCCCTTAGGTCGATTCAGTCTCAAATGAGTGCCTGGTGCGACGTATAAAAATAAAAAAAACATAGCCACTGGGGAGACAAAGGCGGCCGGACATGGTGCTGGCCACCCACTCTCTCGTGTGGCTTCCCGGCCTTAATCGGTGTTCGCTAGCACCACTTGCCCCAAGTCTGTTAAGGCTATACGGGAAATATTTGCATTTGTCCCAGCACACCACTGGCACAAATGTTTATTTCCAGTATAAAAAGCGATTACAAAGCAACATGGGTTATACATTGTAATGTTTATTAAGCTGAAAGCAAATATTACATTCCCTTGCAAATATGCATCACTTCAACAATTACGAGTATGGAAATGTGTGTCTGTGTAAAACCAGTACAGGACCATCATCAATATAACAATGGCTCTGTATGGCCACTAAAAGAACCTCGATTCTTAAGACAGAAGTGTGTTCAAGTCGGGGTTAGAGAGCACTTTTCACAATTCCACTCACTTCCCTGAACAGGCAATATTCAGTGCCACCGGCCAAACAAATTCACGGGCCCTCCACCAGACATTTCACTTGCCCACGCCAGTGCGTCAGAAATTCCGTGGCAGCGATTTCCTTACCGTCTTCACCCGCCTTGATCTATGCACTGCTGCAAGGCAACGCCTTTGTTTTACACGGGGCAATAAAATTAAATTACGCGACATCTTTTTCGAAACCAGAATGCTGGCCACACGATTTACTCTCACGCGACCACGCAAGGGGAAATGTCACCACTGGAAATGTTTGCTGCCTCTGGTGGCGCAAGATGAATGCGCTGCGGTGTCGATGGGCAGCACAACATCGCCACGTGCTACGGCGAGCTGGCGAGCAGGGTTGCCGTTTCATTTTTGCGCTGGTACTGAAACCCGCGGACCGATTTGTGTCCTTTACACTCCGAGGAATGCATCGAGGCTCTGCATTTGGGTTGTTTGGCCAATTCCACGTACTTGCGTTTTGGCTTCACGTGGGAGGAAACTGGAGAACCCGGAGGAAATCCACCGGACCACACCTCAAGCGAGGATCATCGTCAAAGCTCCGCAGGGGAAGATTCTAGAATCCTCTGCTGCACTGCCATCTCGTGTACACCTCGCAGCCCGCGCATACGAACACCGAGTGCAATTAAGGCAGCTTCCAGGCAGAGGCCTGCTTAGCTTCACGCATCTGATGAGACTGGGTGCATTTAGTAACAGGCAAAGCTGTCCTGCTGAAGGCATGGGGTGGTGGCAACGACAGTGCTCCAGGTTTAGAGAACAGAGATCCGGTCCTGCGTTTTTGTTGTATTATCCGATAAAGGTCACCGGCTTCCACAACTGACGTTGAAATACAAAGTACTTCCCGTCTTAAATCCAAACACAATGCTGCAATAATTTTTTTTAACCTGGACTAGGTCTTTCTGTCCTCCCACATATGGATCACTAACTTAAGTAGCCTTCGGCAATCAATAGCACCAATTTATCAGTGCCTCAATGAGTTACGTGATCTAGCAGTAATTGTGAAGACATGTATATATTATTAAACATCTTGGGCTTCGTGGGCTGTTGTGCATGTAGGCTTGGGTGAACAATTTACACCAGTTCATGGTCATATTGTACGTTTCGGGGAATCAGAGGCGGATTCATATGATGGAGGAAAGGCACATTTCCGCCAATTTAAAACAGAAAAAACCGGCCCAAATGTACTACAAACGGTGGCGGTTGTGGCCACTTCTCTGATGAATATCAGCGGAAACAGCTTTGCTGCCAACACAGGCTCACAACCTCGCACAGATTGCTAAACGTGTCGGCTAAAGCTCGTTCAATATTGGAACGACGTGCGTTTAGAACAGAAAGAATATAACATAAGGTTATAAAAAGTCAAACTATTTTTATTTCACCAAGGCCCAGTGAGCTATATAGCTATTTTAACATAAGCGACCTGGCCATCAATGATAGCTCCACGAAGTGACTTATCATGTGGAAATTTATATCAGCCAAATATGCTAAACGCATGTTTCTAAATTTGGAGGGGAAAACCAGAGGACCCGAAGAAAAATCCACACGGCCACGGGGAGAACACGCAAACTCCAAATATACAGCAGGCCTCAGGGTTGGGATCGAACCCACAACCTCCTCCATACCAGGCGAGGTAGTTAACATCTCGCCACCGCGGGACCCGAAGACTTGAATGCCTGTGATGCCCGTGAGAGAAACGACGACGACTGGTGGCTTAATGTACGACAGCTTTAGCTTTGATGGACAACTCATATCGTGAAGGTAAACCAAGCATATCGATTACGCCATGAGACGCAAGTTATTAATCTTAAGCCTTGCCAAGCGGTGAAGAGGCGGTACAAGTCAAGCGACCTCCGCAGTTGGCATCACTTGGTCTACAAGCCTAGAACGGATATCTGACACGTCGGTACCACCTTCCAGGTGGCATCACTTTTTCGTCTTCAATTTCTCTACGTTGGCTAATAGCAGTGAATTATGTGGTAACTATTTGGAACAAGTGGGGGTTTATCGAGCAAATAAAATTGGCACTATCGTAGAGGTGGTGCAGATTTTTTGCACCGTGGCCCGAGGGACTATCTTGCAGGAAAGGGTCACATCTGGTCACACCTGGTGTGTCTGGAGATTTGGAACCCTGAAGAGTTGGTCGAAATTCATCACAAAGTTCCCCATCACGTCCCGAGCCCTGAATGCTACATCGCGGAATATGGCAGTATAACTAAGAGCTACGCATTGCAAATAAAGAGTCAAAAGTTTATAATTCAGGAATGTAAATATATATTTCTTACCATTTCATTCGTTACTATTTAATATAAGCAAAGATTTTAAAAAAATGTGTTGAGTGAGAAATACTACTTTTTGTTAAAACGTCTGGGTTTTTTTTCAGCAAACGTTTCGTCTCACGCAGCAAGGGGTGACATTTACGCAGCCGATGGAATGTTGTTCGGCATGCACATCTCAGGCACCAGTTGGGTTAAAATTTGGTATGGTAAAACTGTAATTGAGAATAAGCGAGTTTTTTTCTGCTTTGTGTGAAAGCCAAATGAATTGCTTCTCGCCTGTTCAGCAAATTGAACACGTGACCTTCCGTCATCGTGAGGACTGGCAAGATAAACATGCATTTTTTAAATCCAAAACACATAATCGCTGCAGCCAAACTTGCCTCCCAACTTCACGGATGACTCGCACGTAACCTTTTTTAGTTTTCTCAGCAACCGTTGCGCACTTGCAAATGCGGTTACCCAATAATGCTCGACGTAAAGTTTTCTAAAACGGCACTGTGGAGTTGGGGGAGCAACCGCGTGCAGCTGGTGGGATTGGTAGGCACACATGCAGAAAGCTGTACGAAACTGCGTGATTAGTCTCCAGAGCTTTACGTCGATCTAAAGGGACGCCCGTGTTCCATGAGCAAACGACGCATCGTAGTCGAAAATAAGATTCTTGCGCTCGCGATGGACATGTCGACCTGCCTGTGCTGAGAAATCCATTGTTTTTTTTCTATTCACAGACGCTGCGTGCAATTCCTTCGTGTGAACCCTGCAGCCCACTCAAGGCGCTACCCATTTAAAAATGTCAACAACAACAAATTCATCGAGATGAGTGAATCGACCGGTGAGGCGAGTCATCGAACCGGCGCGAGAGAGGCGCAGAATCGTTGTGGTTTTTTTTCTTTTCAAATCAAGCCCAAGACGCCAAAGCTGCCAGCAACGAACACGGAGGGAGTTTGTGTCCCAGGACCGAGCACCAAGACAGCTGCTTTGTTACCCACACTTGTTTGCGTCCACCGCAACATAGTCCACACTCACTTGTTGGCATTAAACTCAAAACACAGTGTGTGCGAGTCAAATTAATATTAATAAATAAGAGTAGAGCCCTTTGGCAATCCACGGCCGGACGAAGGCCTCCTCCCGTAGGAAGTAGGAACGTGAAGACATCCGTCCAGGTTGTGCAACGGCGGTTAGAGCATTGGGCAAGCAATCAGAAAGATGCAAGATCAGATATCAGGGATCGATTTGGTACGTCATCCCTCCGGGTTGGATAAGAGAGAGTTAATCCCTTGTGGAAAGTGAGCAGCGGATGTCTTCCGGAGAGACTGGTCCCCACCATAGAAATGTGGAATTTCTACCGCTGGTTAAAACCACCAGAGGGAGAGGCGCGCTTCCTAACGTCTGCATGTGAGTCCGCATACACGATGGACTTGGTCAGACGAAGCCTGTCTGACTGCAATGGAATGTTTCAGAAATAATGTAGTAAATCTAAAAGCAAGCATGTTTTATCAACTGACTGGCAAATATTATTTTTTACAAACAACTCAACAAAATGAAGCTAAATTCATCTCTCATCCGTTTACTTGCACGGAAGGCGTTTGCGTTGTTTTTCAATCGACTGGTGCGGCACAACAAATGCTTGTCCACCGTGCGATGAATGTATGTTTTGGCCGTGTCGGGTGACAGAGGGCCTCGCGACACGCATTTTGGCCAGATCATTACGACGCGTGTGGCCAAACCGAAAAAAAACCCAGCGGCGAATCAAAGCACGGTGGGAGTTTGCGAGTTTGAGCCAGTGGAGAATCTCACACCGGCACGGCCTCTGACCCTGCCAAATCATCACAATTGCCAACAATGCACGTTGATAAGGCCAATTAACAGTCCATTGTTAAGTATAGAGCAACATCTCTGTTATCCGCCACTTCACCGTCCGGAATGCTCTATAAACCGGCATCTGTCACAGACGGAAATACAAATCTACGTTTAACGTATCCGGAAAAAATCCGACAGCCATCTAGCATCTTGCCATGCGTGCACTTATCGTAGATCCGTTGTTGTTTACGGAAGATTCAGGATGCTGCCGAGTGGTGGTGCTAGCGACATACAGTACTCTACCACTGTGCCTTAAACTGCCCTGCTGCTTCTCTACAATCAACTTAGAATGTTCTACAGCTGACAGGGTGAGTACCTCTGTAAATTGAGTATATTGTCTTACATCATCGTTAAAATTAGGACTTGGTTTCTTTCTTTTAAAGTTTCATGTTCTTGGAAAATGTGGTGAACCGTGAGTATAAATCTCAGATAAACGGGTATATTTGATGAACCGGCACCCGACATTGCTCATGGATGCCAAATAACTGAGCTTTTGCTGTAACATTGTTTTCTCATATATATAACAACACATTGCTATTTTAAGTTTATTTTTTTATTAAAGGCTGGGGGGAAAAAAAGAAAATCTACGTCAGTCTTAATATGTTAAATGCAACTTTGTAAATCAACTTGGAAACTACGAGTATGAAAATAAAATAACGTTGGTAAGTGTTTATATATTTTTAAGGATTACAGCGTAAACTAGATTAAAGTAATTGGAGACAATAAGAAATCATGTTGTTGCTGTAGTTGGCCCTGGCTTTTAATGCTCTTTTATAATTATTATTTTAAAGCAATTCGTGCATTGAGTGTCAATTGTTTGAAGCCAGCGCTGCCAATGGGACGCGGGCTCCC
The DNA here is from genome assembly GCF_964198595.1 of Lampetra fluviatilis. Taxonomy (NCBI): domain Eukaryota; kingdom Metazoa; phylum Chordata; class Hyperoartia; order Petromyzontiformes; family Petromyzontidae; genus Lampetra; species Lampetra fluviatilis. Next base: position 21,271,939 of record NC_136275.1, on the reverse strand, counting down.
AACTTGCCTCAACGCACCGAGAGAGCGAAGATAAATGCATCACAGAATTATATTTTTTTGCGTAATTCTAGAAACTGCGCCGAGATAGGAAAAAAAGACATCAACCGTTCATTGGTCTGCAAATTTACAAAAAAATTGTAAATATAATAAAAATTGCGACGATGCGTTTCAATTCCGCACCCCACCCCGCCCCTCCCCCCGACCCCCCGGCCTCACAGTAACATAGAGCAGGGACTCGTGTTCGAGGGTTGGCGTTTTGGAGACTCAGTCGATATGCTCGTGTTGTGCTGAGAGTGGAGCGATGGGCGGTGTTGGGAACGTAGTGGTAATGATGTTGTTGGTGGTGGTGGTGGTTAGGGTGTTGCAACGATGGTGTTACAAGCAGCAGTGGCCGCGACATTAGACTATAACGCCGCTTTTGGAGAGACTCTGTCGACATGCTCGTGTTGTGCTGAGAGTGGAGCGATGACGGTGGTATTGTTGGCAACGCAGTGGTAACGATGTGGTGGTCGGTGGTGGTTATTGAGGTGTTGGTGGTGAAACGATGGTGTTATATGAGCAGCAGTGGTCGCGACATTAGACGTGTAATGACGCGGGGTACAGCGGCGGTGTCTAGAAGCGGTGTGGTGCCGTGGTGCGAGTATTGCCGTCAGAGGAGTTAAACGATTCTCAGTGGAACTCGGTGTTGGTGGGTCGAAGCACGGCGCCCTTCGCCGGCAAAAACGGGCTCGCCCTCTCACAGCGGCTGGAGGTAGTTGGCGGGCAGCATGCCCGTCTGGCCGGTCCTCTGCACTGTGCCATACATCCAACCCTCGTCGATCTGCTTCACGTTCTCGATGACGTCGCCGTCCAGGAACGACACCTCGTCGTCGTCCGCCGCCGCGTAGTCGTACACGGCACGGTACGGCCTCTGCACCCCCAACGGACACGCACGCACCCCGGTGAGCGCGCGTCGTCACACGCGCTCGTTCAAATGACGTGAGCCACGTGCCGATTAACCACGCCGATTCTCACGGCGGCGTCAACGAGCGCTGCCGTGCGGGGTGCGTACGAATCGACGACAGATTACCGCGCCAACCCTACGAACCCTGGCGACCTGAGCGTGATTCACGGCCGCGGCTATGCACATATGTATGCTGAACTTCTTTCGCACCGTACATAGCCAGCCATGCTCAATGGCTAACATCAGTGGAGCGTGGTATATGAACCGGGGTGGTGAGACACGAGTGGTGGTGCTGCGGTGAGCACGCTCCACTACGAACCCGGCAACTCGAGTTCGATTCCTGGTCCTGACCTCCCCTAGGTCGACTCAGCCTAAAATGAGTACCTGGTGCGGTATGTAAAAAGATCGCCGCTGGGGAAACAAAGACAGCCGGGCGTGGTGCTGGCCACCTACCACCTTGTGTGCCATGCTGGCCATCAAAGGTGCTGCTCGCTAACAGCACTTGTATTGATATACATACTTGTAAATAGGTATGCATGTGCGATGTGTGTTGCTAATGTGTACGGTACGTATGTGTGGTTGTGCATGTGTATGTTCTTGTGCATGTATATACGTGGCATATGCATGCAGATTAAACGAATATATACGGGTTATACCCATATAGACTGCCGAGATACAAATGCACAAGCTGAACAGAGCTCTGTGCTTAATAAGGACCATCCTGTACACGTATGCGTACCTCCGATCAGCACCGTTGGCTACGTACGGTGCGAAATAAGTTCAACAACACATATACTGCACATGTATCAATGTCTATGCGTATTCAGTACACACACGTGTCAGCATTATTGCTGTCTTGCTCCACACCAAATGCCATCTCCCCCCTCGCCTCGTCCTCGCCCCCGCCCCCCATACTTCTCATCGCCATCCTCATCTTCATCTCGACCCGTATCTCCACCTCGTGTGCCACAGTGCCGGCCTTCATAGGTGCTACTCGCTAACAGAACTTGCCCCAACAGTCTGTTAAGGCTACGGCGGAGGGGAGATCTTTGTCTCTGCGGCTTGGTCACGGGTTGTGCGGTGGGTGCAGCGTGGCGAGGCTGCTCTCACCGTGGCTCTGGGTGTCTGGGAGACGGGTCGCTGCTGCGAGGAGGCGGCGGAGGATACGTAGCCCTGCCCATGCTGGGGACCACCCGAGGTGTGCACTACAGAGCACGGGGACGACAACAGCAGCAGCAGCAGGAGCAGCAGTAGCAGCAGCAGCAGGAGACCACACAATGAGCATGTTGCGCGCAGCAGCCGCCCGGCCGGGCCCAGGAGGATGGAGACGTTCACAGCGTGAACAGAAGTCAAGCGCTACGGCCATCGAACATGACGCACGCACGCACGCGTTAACCCCGCCGGCAAACGAGATGATGGCCATCGGCAAAGGGCCTCGTCGAGATCTTTAAAGTTGGTTTACTCCGTGCAGTTGATTGCGAACTGGTTTTGTGTTCAAAGTGTTCCAGGTCAACCCACCCGTAATGATTGTTCAAGGAGGCTGCTCCGGTGAGTTGCGCCCTTTTGTGAATAACCATTCGTCAGCGTCCGCTCATTTGCGTGCAAGTGTCAAGAAGGTCGCCTTTGTACGCACGTGTTAAGAGATGCGTGTGTGATGATGATAGATGTGCTTATCCAGGAAAGCTTAACCGAGCCTCCAAATTGAGTATTTAAAATAAAAATTAAATACAGAAAGAGGACATTCAGAAGAATATACATGCGAGTTAAAACACACAGATTTTCATGCTTGAATCAATGAACTTGTTCATTGTTATTTATACCTCTCTGTCGTCTCTATGTGCTGTGAATAAGGGTCAGTGCCTGAAACGTTGCCAATTGTATGCGTTTGTTTTTAAGAAAGTGATATTAAAGGATGCGTTGAGATATTTTTATTTGTACAAAGGTTAGGAGACAGAAAAACAAGACATTTAATGTGAATCTGTGCACGCCCTATTCGTCGTTTTCGTGATTTAAACAAAAAATAGAAATACTTTTTTCTATCAAATATACAACAGCACTGCATGTAAATGAGCCACTGTAATTTTTGAGAAACGATTTAGTGACTTTGTCAAACATCTTACTTCATCATAAAAGTGGTTAACTTTAAACTACAAACACACATCGGTTGAGGTAAATATTGAGATGAAACAATTAAAATGAACTCGTAATTTTTTTGCCAAACAACAAATCTTATTTTCAGTTATTTGTATTTATTTATCGATTAAGGGACGCTACATTAATCATATAAAACATAAAAAAATAGCATTTTGTCACGTTTATTTGCCACTTAATTTCATACAAAAACTGTGTTTCGGGAGAGAATGTGAGCAGCGAGGCCTGGAACGAAACTTTTTCAGGGAGTGAAACGACACGAAAAAGGATGCTTCATGCGCAGAGGTCAGAGAGACAGCTCAGGCATGAAGAGGCACAAGGAAGGAAGAGACGGGCGTCGGAGCAAGGAGAGGTGTGAAAACAGCGGCTCCCTTGCTCGTCTTACCCGTGGGTTCTAATAAAACACGATTTGAGAGCAAGGAGGAGGAGGAGTAGGCGGCAGCACCAAAGGAGAAACCAGAAAGGGCTTAGGCTGAAAACACAAGAGCGGTGGGAGAGAAAGGTGACACGGGAGGATGCAGGCAAACAAGAATAACACGGCAGATGAGACCAGACACGGGACGGAGTTGCACGACGCTGACGCAGCCCACCGGAGTTGAGTCGCGGCTAAACAAACGCGCCCCCGGTCGGGACACGCGCACCACCAGGTGCAAGCGCGACGAGGGAAATTTGAGAACGCGACGTGCGGCAACGTTCGATAAATTCGCCGAACCGGACGTATATGCAAGTGTGACTCGTCGTAACGCCAATGGCTGGGGAAACAGGAGCCGGCCCCGCTGCGCTCGTGGATTTTGAGTCGGAACTGACGACACACCGGTGATTAAACTGGGCTCTCAAGTGCGGCAGTGTTGTCGTCAGCTGACTGCATGTCCATAAAACACTAAATGTATTTTAAAATCTCTACATATTCGTCAATGACACCATGACCTGAAGAGAGAATACAAAAATATATATCACAGGAAAAATGTTTGGGAATGGCCCTTCTTCACAGCACATATACAAAAATGTTATAAAGAAGGGTCCATGGCCTGAAACATCACCTGTGACATGTATTTTTTTTTTTAAGGCAATGTTATTGACGAACGTGTGTCTAGTTCTTTTATAAGCTTCTCACCTTTAAAGGCCTTGAACGGGCTGGCTCTAAATGTTCCACTAACCTGCTCAAGTTTAATATACCACTGCGAAAACTTAGATCAGCTGATTCTGGTCTACTCATCGTTCCAAAGAGGACAACATTGTGATGTTCTATGGGAGACGGAGCATTCTGCAGCCAGGCTCCGCGATTGTGGAATCCCCTTCCATGGTCCAATTAGGGATTCCAAGTCTGTCACTTTCTAAATTAACGTCTTAAAACTCACCATTGGCTTTCTTCGTAACTTAAGATTTAAAAAAACAATTCTGTTGTCTGATTGGATTACTCTGCAATTAGTATTATTTGCTTTTATCACAGTTCTTCATTTAATTGCAATTTCAAAAGGAGTCATTGATATCAGCTTTCTATTGCGCTTAGATTTTATCTATATTTGTGAGTGTAGTTTTATTTTTACGGACAGCGCTTTGAGATACTTCAAAATAGAAAGCGATTTATAAAATAGATGTTCTTGGTTCTTTCGGTAAAGTCACGTAGAAAGGAAATAATACAATAATAAAAATAAAACATAATAAAATACAATTCTCACGACGTGTCGGCCACAGACCTGTTCTTCACCTGAGGACGGCTGCTTGCGTTGTGGCCGAAACGTCGTGAGAATTGTATTTTATTATGTTTGATTTTTATTATTTTATTATTTCCCTTCTACGTGACTTTACCGAAAGAACCAAGAAGATGAATCCCTGCAGTCACGAAAGCTTTAAATCGAAAAATAGATGTTATTCTTATTTTTTTTTTCCACACCACCACACGTCGCCTCGCAAGAGAGCGACTCTCTGGCCGCGCAACCGCACAGAGTAGGGACCATGGCATAGCGTTACCTCCGCCGCCTTGGTACCCATGCTGCTGCTGCTGCTGCTGCTGCGCGTACATGCCGCCCTCGTCGGCCGAGTAGCGGGTGCTGCCGCGGCTGTAGGCGGCAGCGGCGTCGCTGCCGACCTCGTGCATGCTGCGACGCTGTTGCTCCATGGTGACGTTGTCCGTGACGGGCGCGTAGCCCTTGCCCTTGTTCTTCTCAAACTCCTCGTGGTACTTGGCCTGCGTCAGCAGCAGCAGTAACACACGGCGTCACATGATGGGAAACCGGAGTTGATAATGAAAATACAATGTTGCTGAACAAGAACGTTTCAATCGGTGAAATTTTTTACCACTTTCACAAACCTTCACGGGTGTCCAGAGACATGGACACCGATACATGAATTGGAACAAAAGCTGAAGAGTACAGCAAAGAAGTGTGGGGCGACACATGCTGTGGAATTGCACCGAGAGGCAGAATGAGGAGCACGTGGATCAGGGAAGAAACAAGCGAGATAGGTCATCGCGGGCTGTTCGGGGAAGCCAGTGGGTTCGACAGGACACATCTCTCCAAAGAGTTAATAATAATATAAACAATATTCCTCACACTATTCTTTATTTTACCCGATGAGACCCACGGAGCGATGTAGCTCTTTTTTCAGAAGTGACCTGGTCACAAATGATAGCTCAACGAAGTGGCTTATTATCATGTAGAATAACAGCCAAATAGTAGTAGGTTTTTACCCTTTCAACTGGTACAAAACTGACACCTTTATACAAGGGATCATGTTTGCAATAACCATAACACAAGCAGTCAAAATGCAAACAAAAAGAAACTCTGATAATAATATGCACTGTCCTTGAAGTTGATTGGTCCACACTCGAGACAGCTTTTCTTAGAGCCTAGTCTCCATTGGTGTTGGACCAGATGACGCCAAAAGGCGTACAACTCAAAAATAGCGCACTATCAGAGTATTGAGAGCTCGGGGTAGGTTCTAAGAAAAAGCTGTCTCGGGTGTGGACCAATCAACTTCAAGGACAGTGCATATCATTATCATTATCAGAGTTGTTTCTTTTTGTTTGCATTTTGACTGCTTGTGTTGTGGTTATTGCAAACATGATCCCTTGTATAAAGGTGTCAGTTTTGTAGCAGTTGAAAGGGTAAAAACCTACTACTATATTTTGCCACTGGTAAAGGAGGTCTCATAGTGTAAACAGCCAAATACTCTAAACGAATGCTTATAAAGGTGTAGGGAAAAACCGGAGGATAAAAATCCACACGACCACAGAGAGAACATGAAAACTCCAAATATACAAGGCACCAGGGTCGGTATTGAACACAAGACCTCTTGTATAACAGGCGAGTTAGTTAACATCTCATTATCGTGGCGCCCCATGGCCGAGGGACGAGGCTGGTGCCCACGAGGATGTCCACCATGGAGGTGGAACAATAAAAACGCTTGCTGTGCAAGGAATGAGATAGATCGTGGCAGTCGCAGTCCGTGCGGGAGGGTGACAGGGTGGGGGGAGGCTTTCATCCAGCAGTGGATTTATCATGGATGCTGCTGCTATTGATGATGATGGAAACATTATTTCGGTGTGAGTTTTTTTCGATGGCATGGGTCAAACAAGAGGGACGTGAGCCAGGCTTGGCACAGTGATGTGTGCATGTGTTTCACCCGTTTACTGCCAGTGTTGCACACAACACTGGCATTATCCAACATTTGTGAGCAAAGCAAGATGTTAAAACTCCAAAGCTAAAAAACTTGACAATTTCTATACTGTACACTCCAAAATATAATTTCAATAAACAAATTATGTAATATTGTATATATATATTTTATTCATGGCTATTTATCTTGGCAAAGGCTTGGCATTCGGATGAATGTGTGGCATGCAAAGCATCAAACACGTGGCAGGCTCGACTTGGCCAAATGCCAGCCTCGGGGGTGAACATAAAACACTTGGGAGCCCTCTAACAGCACACAGCACCTCTGGCCCATGCTCGGGCGCGCAACGCTGCTGCATCCAATCATGAACATCGACGCGGACGCTCGCCATTCAAGCTGAGAAAATGCACGCGCAAGGCATCGATGATTTGGCGATTCATATGCACTGTGTGTAATGGGTTCACGCGACTCCCGGCGAGCCACTTGTGGGCGCTATCTCCACCATGGCGCTTCGCTAACATTGCATGAATCTCGATTTAAAGCTTTCGTGACTACAGGGATTCATCTTCTTGGTTCTTTCGGTAAAGTCACGTAGAAGGGAAGTAATAAAATAATAAAAATAAAACATAATAAAACAATTCTCACGACGTTTCGGCCACAACGCAAGCAGCCGTCTTCAGGTGAAAACCAGGTCTGTCGAGGCGACAGCGTCTGAATGAAACAGCACACGTGCTTGGAGCATATATATAAGCTGGGTTGGAAGGGGGGAAAAGGGCGCCTTGACAAAAGAATATGCATATCAAGAGGCATTTAGCATATTTATGGGAAATGCAAGTATGTGATTAGTACTACTAATGCACAGGCATGAGTAGTACTAATCACATACCTGCATTTCCCATACATATGCTAAATGCCTCTTGATATGCATATTCTTTTGTCAAGGCGCCCTTTTCCCCCTTTCCAACCCAGCTTATATATATGCTCCAAGCACGTGTGCTGTTTCATTCAGACGCTGTCGCCTCGACAGACCTGGTTTTCACCTGAGGACGGCTGCTTGCGTTGTGGCCGAAACGTCGTGAGAATTGTTTTATTATGTTTTATTTCTATTATTTTATTATTTCCCTTCTACGTGACTTTACCGAAAGAACCAAGAAGATTGCATGAATCGATGGTTTAGCGTTCGCGCGAGCATGATGAGCGAACGTAAAATATATGTTAATGGAGTGAAAAATAAAAGACACTCCAAAAGTAAAAACGCAGACGAGAGAATTGGTTCTTGTGTCGAATCGAGACAAATCATCAATCCCCTGGATGGGGGGGGGGGTGCATCAATACACATCTGCTCACACATACACAGACACACTAAATATAACGGGATACCAACATTCACACACGTGCACAAAAACACACACACGTGTGCGCACACACAAACACACGTCCATGCCAACATTCACGCATACGAAACACACGTGCGCGGGCAGTGACAAACAAGCTCACGGATGCACGAACAAAAGCAGGTGAACACGATTACTTTATCACCAGGTGAGCCGACTTTCGCACGCGCACTCACAAGAGCAAAAATTCTGCCCAAAAACGTGCGTCACGCGTACAAACGTGCACACACACGCACACGTGCACACATGCCAAAGCATATGCCGCCACACATGACTATTAAAGTGAGACGCAGGTGATATACATTTGTTTCTAATGTGTAACTTTCCTGTACTCGCTTAAAAAGGGAACAAAAAATATATCTCGATGGACTCTCACCTGGTTCTCAACAAAGGAGTTATTCAGACCACAAGGCCACACATACAGCTGCACTGCTGCAGTCGCAACACGTGCAGCCGCAAATGTGCAGCTGCACACGTACAGGTACACGCATACAACTACACACAAAAGACAAAGACCCCCTGCATAGCCTTAAAAATACTGTTGGGGCAAGTGCTGTTAGCAAGCACCTATGTAGGCCAGAACAGCACACGAGGGGGTGGGTGGCCAACACCACGTCTCCCCCTAGTGGCGATGTTTACACGCCGTACCAGGTACTCATTTGAGGCTGAGTCGACCTAGAGGACGCCCAGGACCGGTTCAGATAAGCGTCACTGGTGTTAGCCGTGAGACGGAATCGAACTCGGTTCGCCGGGTTCGTAGCGCAGCGCGGTAACCACTACACCATTGCTCCCCACACTACTACACCCACTTATAGACTTACAAATGTATACAGGCAAACAAAGACACAATTGCATATACAGCTACCCAACACTTGTATACAATGACCCAAAGATCCCCCGTATTATGGGAAGAAACCGGAGAACCCAGAGTCACCCATGTGGATAAAACAGGGGTAGAACACAAAAATGCCACTCAGAAAGATGCTCGAGTAGGAAATCAAACCCAGGCTCTTCTTGATGCGAGGCATGAGTGTTACCATTGGGCCACATAGGCTGTTGGGGCCAGCACCAGGCCTTACAGAGATATACAGACAGCTGCTGCTCTACTTACAGACACACACACGCATAATTACTGGACGCACAGCAAGCCAAGTAAATGCTCGTTTACACAAGCACAGCTATACACACGAAAGGTACATACAGTTTAAAATGTAAGCTTTCGCGACCAATATCATCCATAATACAGGTTTTTGTTGGGTTAGATCGCGTAAATATAATTGTGTCGATTGTAAACGTTGTGGATTTGCTCTCCAACACACCGGTGTGCTGTACTAGTAACAAAGTGTCGGGTGGTGGCAGGTTTAAAGACACATTTATATTTACACGACCTAACCCAAAAAACCTGTATTATGGAAGGTATATATAGCTACAAGGGCGGGCACAGCGATACGAGGATTCGGCTACACACAGCTACGCATATGGATACAAAGACCTACAACGCTACTCGCATTTGTAGAAACAAGGCGATACAAAGTTACACAAATAAACGCATGCAAGGCAAAATTCCATACACGCAGATACACACATCGATATGTACACAACTACAGATGCACATAACTATACACAGGCTTGCACACAAAGGGTCATGCACGTGTAGCAATGCAATCAACTGTCACGATTCCATTCAAGAATCTCTTACTTTTGTTTAATTTGCTCAGTTTCATTTGCCCCATTCGCCTAAAACACAGCTAACAATTTACTTCAATCACAAATACCAAGTTCCGACATGCATAATTCGGTGGACGAATCGCGAGCCTAATAACTGACTGCAATCGCAAAAAGCAACACACGCAATCACATCCAAGTCCACGGTGCACCCGCCCTCCCGTTGCAACGGCACTCAACGCCCCCGTGCACAGTGACCCACCGTGTGGCCTTCGTCGGCTGCGTGGGAAGGTGCCATTAGCGGGCGCCTGTGAAGGTCGGCAGGGCACAATAGAGGGCAGTGCCGCCAGCACCACGCCCGGCTACTTTTGTCTCGCTCGTGCTAATGTTTACACACCACACCACGTAACTCTTTCAGGGCAGAGTCGACCTAGAGGAGGCCCAGGATCGGTTCAGATATTCGCCACTGATGTTGGGCATGAAAGGAAATCGAACTCAAGTCGCTGGGAGCTATATACAGTAAGCACCAAAGACAAACATCTCCCGTATAGCCTGAACAGACTGTTGGGGCAAGTGCTGTTAGCGAGTAGCACCTATGAAGGCCGGTACGGCATACGGGCAGGTGGATGGCCAGCAACACGCCCGGCCACCTTTGTCTCCCCACTGCTGATGTTTACACACCGCACCGGGTACTCATTTGAGGCTGAGTCGACCTAAGGGATGCCCAGGACCGGTTCAGACATTCGTCACTGGTGTTGGCCGTAGCAGAAATTGAACTCAGACACCTGATCACGCACACACACACAGACACAACAGCCGCCATTGACCAGTCATCGGCGGTGACGTCACCACAGAGTTTGGTGCACTTTGGGGCCATGCGACGTGTCGAAGGCTCGCCGACAGGTCACAGAACCAACCCAGCCAGGATGGGTTAACCGCCTGAGACGACCGACACTCTTCCCGCGCTCCCCACCGTGCGCGCACCGGCGACACAGATGGCGCGCGCGCGTGTAACGTACATCGCTGATCTGGTCCTGTGCCTTGCGGATGCGCATCATCTCTGGCGTGTCCGACACTTGGCTGCAGGCCCTGCCCTTGGCCTTCTCAAACTCCTCCTTGTACTTGACCTGAGACACAGAGAGAGGATGGTGCAACAAGACGTCAGCATGCGTGCGCACATGCGCGTGTCCCTGTGTGTGCGTGTTCGTGGCTGTGCATGCGTGCGTCCGTGTGTGTGTGTGTGGAAGCGGTGGAGGGATGGCGTAATTAAACAAACTATAAATGTGCCCATGAAAACAACAGATAATATGGAACATCACTGCAATGGACATGGTTATACAGTTTATTAAAAATATGCCGCTTAAAAAGAAAATGGCCAAACATCCATCCACATGCAGCATGCTCCTAAAAATAGTCACTAAGACTCAGTGAGGCTGGATACAAAAATATTAGTGTGATAAAATAAGTGGGGACAGTGGTTGTGTAGTGGTTGGCACACTGCGCTACGAACTCGGCGACCCGGGTTCGATTTCCGGCCACAGCTCACATCAGCGGCGACTGATATCAGAACCGGTCCTCGACCGATCGACTCGGCCTCAAATGAGTATCTGATGCAGTATAAACATCTGTACTGGGGAGACAAAGGTGGCCGGATGTAGCTCTGGCCACACCCATTCTCTTGTGCAGCTGGTGTCCATCAACAGCACTTGCCTCAACAATCTATGTCGGCCACAAGGGGTTGTTTGTTTGTTGTTATGAGTGTGTGAGCCATTGACCAATCACCCAGAATGCACCAGATCTCATGAGCAGTTGGGCTATGTTGTTAGCAGAGAGCAGTGCAGAAAAGTTCCTGGTTGTAATGTACTAAAACAGTGAAAGGCCCACCGAGCTATATCACTCTTTTTCAGACGCGACCTGGCCATCACAAATGATAGCTCAACAAAGTGCCTTATCATGTGGACATTTATAGTAGGCAAATACTCTAAGGGCATGTTTCTAAATGTGGAGGGGAAAACCGAAGAAAAACACACGCAACCACGGGGAGAAAGACATGCAAACTTTAAATATACAGGTGTCAGGGTCAGGGGATCGAACCCACGACCTCCTGCGTACCAAGCGAAGAAGTTAACATCTCGCCACGGTGGCGCTGAACACGCGTGTGCATGCGTGGTGCGCGTGGGTAGGTGTGCGGCGAGTGTGCGCGCACCTGACTCTGCAGCTCGCTCTGCTGCTTGAGTCGCAAGTTCTCGGGCGTGTCGGCCACGGAGGTGAACGACTGCTTAGGGTAGTGCCTGCACAAGAGAGGAGACGAGACCGGCGGTGGAACACAGCAGCGACAGCAGCAGCAGCAGGAGGTTTGTGGGGTGAGAGTGGCTGGCAGCAATAACCAGGCGTGACAGACCAACACAGACCCACAAAACCCACGCAACTTACACTTTTAAACTGCCGTCATCTTCATCATCATACCCATAATTAACCAAGGAATCGCACTGCCTAGCGCTGGAAGATGAGCCTCCCTCTTCGGAATGAAAAAGGCAGAAGGGGCAAGAGACAAAGACGGAAATGGTGGTGGCAGGTTTGGAGCCAGCTCATCAGGGGGCACGTTGAGAGAGATTATCATCATAATCAGCCCTGGTCTAGCCACTGCTGGGTGAATGCGCACTCTCGAAGTTGAAGCGCTGATGAACGTTGACCGTCGACCTCCCGACCTGGAGCTGACACCGACGGATGGCCGGACGATGGATGGAGGAGTGGAGCGCAAGTTTGAAGTGACCGAGATCCCAATCGGCTGAGCACAGCATGCCTCATATCTAGCAATCTGATCCTAAGGGACAGTTGCTGAAATATATATGTGTACGTGATACGTGCACAGAGGTAATGTATTATTGCCATGTCATGACTTACGCAGGGAGTGTATACAAGGGAGGGTAGAGCAGCGGTGTGTGTAGTGGTTGGACCACGAGCTCGAATAAGAAAGAGGAACACAGATCAGGGGGAAGTGAATGCAAATTTGGAGACGTCACATTGACGACCCAGGAAATCAAACGAACCAAGGCAGAAACATCACTAGGAGAGGTGACGGACGATGGACAAGACTGGTCATGGAATGGGCACCCAAAGGAGGGGATGAACGCTGCCGAGATGGAGCGAAGAGATCGGCTTTAAAGAGAGCTGTATCGTGACATCGCAGGAACGTGAGGAACGGCGGCAGCCTTCATCCAGCAGTGGGTTGATCAGGGACGATCGTGATAACGACGTGCTGCTTCAACGCTGCATATTTATTTGATTCATAATGAATCAAGGTCGCAAATAAATACAATTATCTATTATTTTGGTATGTATTGTTCATGCCATTAGTCAAAACAATTATATATAATTTGCATGAATTATAAATAACACATTCTTGAACACAAGTGTCAATCTATGTACGGTAAGGGCAAGAACCGATTCTAATTGGCGAGTCGTTAAGGTTGTTCGATATTATACCCACACGTACGAGTATGTGGTAGGGGTGTTAGGAAATGTTCTTGCAAAGCATTGCACTGGTCAACAAAAGAAAACATTTTTTTCTGGCCTGGACTTTTGCAGCTATTTTAGACTAATTTCAGGGTGCTGATTCCAAATTTGATCTCAGATTTGCTCTATCACATCATTTTTATGCTATTGGCATACCCCATTTTCATTGATTTTACCCGAAATTAACTCTGTCACTTATGATTGCAAGTTGTTGCCAGTCAGTGACTGCTTTAGTGTTAAAATATGGTGCTGTATTTTTAGGATAGTGTGTTTATAATATAATTTTATGTAGATATCCACATTTATTTAATATTTTTCTTCTGCAGTTTTTATTGAAAATGCAATATTTGATATCTCAAAAACCTCATGTGATAGACAAAAACTGATGCCAGATTTGGAATCAGCACCCCAAAATTACCTTAGAATCGTTGGAATACCTTATGCCAGAAAAAGTGTGTTGACCAGTGTTGTCAGTGTACTGAGCTGGGCTCCGAACCTATGAATTTTGTTCCCTGAAGTGACAGCGTGCAGACAACTGAAGGCCGGCAGCCAGCCACCTTTAAAAAATTACGATGCGAATGACCCCCAAGCCCAAAGGGCGATGTTAAGGACAACGGCGCTTAAATGAACACAACTTGCTGGACCCTGTTAATATTAAATAGGGTGAAAAAAAAAACACAAGCCGAGGTTTCATGAGTGAACTTGGTAAACATTCCTGCACCCTGTACATGTGTGTGTGTGCGAATGCCTATGCCCCACGCATGTATGTTTAAACCCAGGGACCTGGGTTCGATTCCTGCTCATGGCCAACACCAATAACGATCATTAGAACTGGTCCTGGGCCTCCCCTAAGTCGACTCAGCATCAAATGAGTACCTTGTGCGGAGTGTAAACATCGCCACTGGGGAGACAAAGGCGGCCGGCTGTGATTCTGGCCACCCACCCCGTGGCCTTCATAGGTGCTCGCTAACAGCACTTTCCACAACATTCTGTTAAGGCTATACAGGGGATCTTTGTCTTTGTGCGCGATTGGGTGGGTGTGTGCGCACGTGTGTATGTGTGCGTGCGCACCTGTGCTAGTGTGTATACGTAGGCACGCACGTAAGTGCATGTGTTTGTATTGGGCAGATGTGTGTGTGTGTGAATGTGCGCACCCATGCATGTGTGTGCGAGTGCACGTGTGGGTGTGTGCGTGCTGTGTCCACGCACACTTGTGCAAGCGCACGTCACTGCAAAGGCCTTACATGTTACAGTAAGGCCTCTTGTCGTAGCCCTTGTAGTTTTTCATGTTGAGGGCCATCTTGCAGACTTCACAGTGGAAGCAAGCCTTGTGCCAGACCTGTGGACGGCAACGAAGGGGGGTAGAGGAGAGGGCGGGGAAGGGCTCAATCAGCCGTTGAGACAGCAGCACAGAGCGCTTACTTGAGACAAGGTAGAGTCGGGGTCACCCTCCTGAGATCACACGTAATAACCTTGGCTGTCTTTTCCTCAATACCAATTGCAGTAAATCCCAATTGTGCTGTCGGCATGAGGTCACGGGATGCACACGTTTTATTTTCATTCTGACCTCTGCGGGTAGCAGTGCATAACCGCGTGCTAGAGAGTGATCATGGCCAGGGATGGGCAACCAAAATAACAAGAGACATTTTTTTTTGAATTCGGCAAAAAAAATTGCAAGAGCTGCAATGCACTGTGGTGGTGAATACGAGACGGTGAGTCCTTAATAAACAACGTCACGAAGTAGTCACTTAAAGAGCCGCGTGCCGCTCCGAAGCCCACAGGTTGCCGACTCCTGGTCATGGCAGATGAGGTCACTGAGGGACACAGGTGTGTATGGCATGCAAAGATTGGCCACAGCATGTCAATCCAAGCAAAACATGACTAAATCACATTTATCCAAATTAAGTGCCAAATTAAATATAATTCAAAAAAATTGTAATACGATGGGTTCGTTTGTTGCGGGCTGAAACCAAAAACTTGCTACGCTGGAGAACTCCGCTTAATCACGAGTGGCTGAACCTGGATTCGAACCTATGTGCCCAGCGGTTGCCAGCTCGCCGCTCTGACCTCTGAGCCACATCGAAACAAACCCGACGACATGGCGTCACACAAAATAGATTTCCCCGAAAACAAATTCATCGGACCCAAACCACGGAATCAGAATCTGTGTTTACTCTGGACAAATCTGACAAGCTATGAAGCTCTTTTTCACAGAATGCTGAATCATAGAGCTGAGCAGGGGCTCGGTGGAGTTGCGTCGCAGCGATCACACGCTCTCCGAGCAAAAACACGATCGGCACGGCAAGCGGATCGCCCCAGCTGGGGCTACGTTACAGTCAGTCATTGGTCCAGAGGAGAAGGTGCCCTCTCAGTGAGGCAATGGCAACACAGAGAAACAGAACAAACAGCAGCTGGCACCCTTTGAGAAATCCAGCCAGAACTGGAGCTCTCTCCAGCGTGCCGAAGCCTCTCACCGCAACCGCGGCGGTGTTTTGTGCAATGAAGAAATATAAACCGCGTTTTTGTTAGAGGGATGAGACAAATCCACACAGTGGCGTCACACACCTAGGAGGGGGGGGGGTCAGACATTTGTGACGAGGGGGGGGGGGTTTGAGAAATGTGACGTCACATCAAAATGCACAACTTTAAAATATAGACAACACGTTCTACTGAATTAAATTGACTTTTTAATAAATGTTTTCTCCAACAACATCAGAGTGCAGCGCCACATTAAATACGCACTACAATGACAATAGTTTAAAGCGATTTGAAGCATGTTTAATTTTTTTTTTAGGGGGGGGGGCAGAGCTTTGTGACGTCATATTTGAGGGGGGTCTGACTTTTTGTGACGCCGTGTGACGAGGGGGGGGGGGGGGTCAAAAATCGTCCAAAATTGCGTGACGTCATTTATAGATGGCCCCTTAGCACTGTTGGCATGGACCCTGGCCGCAAAGGATTAAATGATGCCCCCCATCCCATTTCCACCCTCCCTTCGTAGCTCGTGTGCCGAAGTGCTGGTGCAGTTGCACCACCTGCACACTTGGTAGCTACGCCACAAATTCAATGTCGCCCCCGGCCCCCTACCGGCCCCCACCGCCCCAACCAGAACCCACCGTTCAGGGATGCGATGAAATGTCACCAGACAGCCGACAATTCAACTCAGGAGTTGATTATTTGAATTTTTAACCATTGCGGTGAATGGTAGCGACTGTAGTGGTTATGGAGGTTACGTAAAATATATTGCATACAACACGCAGAGGATACAATATTGAAACATATCGACGCGTGCGCACACACAGACACACACGATTAAATGCCGAAGAATCGATATCAATTCATGAATTGATTCCCTGTTTCACTCCGAGCGTGTTGTAATTTATATCACATGTGCACCATTGGCAGCTAGACCGAAAGCAAAAACACGTCTCACTCTGCCATGGCCACCGACAACACCAAGCAGAGGCGCCTGTCGCTAGGCAATTTGCAATGAAAACAATGTGGATTTATACAGCGCCTCACGCTAGCACATCTACAGACACTGGGTAGAAACAGTGGCCATGTGTATCTTGAAGGGAGCGCTGTTCATTTCCAGGCAGAGGTAAAATAAACTCCTTAAATTTTTTTTTAAACAACGGTTTTATTCGCAACTTCGTTTAACTCACGGCCAACAAGTACGTCAATGATGCGGCACCTGCTCCCACATCAACGCTTACTGCATTAATTGATCCCTTTATAAATTAATCTTCAACGTACAACTTTTGTTTGCGTGGTGTGAGGGTGGCCGTAACTCGTTCACACGGAGCAGGCGCGCCTGAGACACGCGGCGCCTGCTTCTTGAGCGAGGCAATTACACAATTTAGGGACCGGGGAAAAATATATAAATAATAAGGCGCCCATACAAAATGTTAATTGCTTTAAAGTAGCGAATTAACTCATTAATTGATACAGGCATGCATTGTCACCGGATCCGAGTACGTGCGCAAAATTTGGAATTGATTGGACAACGGGAAGTGGACGAAATGTAGATTACAAGATTTAACCACGACACAGGAATCAAGTTAAGTGAAACCGTTGAATCAAGTTAAGTTAAATCGTTGATTCAAGTTCAATAAAACCGTTGAATCAAGTTCAGTAAAACCGTTGAATCGAGTTCAGTAAAACCGTTGATTCAAGTTCAATAAAACCGTTGAATCGAGTTCAATAAAACCGTTGAATCAAGTTCAGTAAACCCGTTGAATCAAGTTCAGTAAAACCGTTGATTCAAGTTAAGTGAAACCGTTGAATCAAGTTCAGTCAAATCGTTGAATCAAGTTAAGTACGACCGTTGAATCAAGTTCAGTAAAACCGTTGATTCAAGTTCAGTAATACCGTTGATTCAAGTTGAGTAAAACTGTTGATTCAAGTTCAGTAAAACCGTTGAATCAAGTTCAGTAAAACCGTTGATTCAAGTTCAGTAAAACCGTTGAATCAAGTTCAATCAAATCGTTGAATCAAGTTAAGTAAAACCGCTGAATCAAGTTCAGTAAAACCGTTGATTCAAGTTCAGCAAAACTGTTGAATCAAGTTCAGTAAAACCGTTGATTCAAGTTCAGTAAAACCGTTGATTCAAGTTCAGTAATACCGTTGATTCAAGTTCAGTAATACCGTTGATTCAAGTTCAGTAAAACCGTTGATTCAAGTTCAGTAAAACCGTTGATTCAAGTTCAGTAAAACCGTTGATTCAAGTTCAGTAAAACCGTTGATTCAAGTTCAGTAAAACCATTGAATCAAATTCAATCAAATCGTTGAATCAAGTTAAGTAAAACCGCTGAATCAAGTTCAGTAAAACTGTTGAATCAAGTTCAGTAAAACCGTTGATTCAAGTTCAGTAAAACTGTTGATTCAAGTTCAGTAATACCGTTGATTCAAGTTCAGTAAAACCGTTGATTCAAGTTCAGTAAAACCGTTGAATCAAGTTCAGTAAAACAGTTGAATCAAGTTCAGTAAAACCGTTGAATCAAGTTCAGTCAAATCGTTGAATCAAGTTAAGTAAAACCGCTGAATCAAGTTCAGTAAAACCGTTGAATTAAGTTCAGTAAACCCGTTGAATCAAGTTCAATCAAATCGTTGAATCAAGTTAAGTAAAACCGCTGAATCAAATTCAGTAAAACCGTTGATTCAAGTTCAGTAAAACCGTTGATTCAAGTTCAGTAAAATCGTTGAATCAAGTTAAGTAAACCGTTGATTCAAGTTCAGTAAAACCGTTGATTCAAGTTCAGTAAAACCGTTGAATCAAGTTCAGTAAAACCGTTGATTCAAATTAAGTAAAACCGTTGAATCAAGTTCAGTAAAACCATTGAATCAAGTTCAATCAAATCGTTGAATCAAGTTAAGTAAAACCGCTGAATCAAGTTCAGTCAAATCGTTGATTCAAGTTCAGTAAAACCATTGAATCAAGTTCAGTAAAACCGCTGAATCAAGTTAAGTAAAACCGTTGAATCAAGTTCAGTAAAACCGTTGAAAATGTGGATCTTGAGGCCGAGCTTGAACAGGGGAAGGGGAATTAACGACACAGGTGGTAGAGGTAGGGGAGAAGGGAGTTCGAGACAGTGGATACGATGAGCGACCTCCCACTCAGAGGAGATTGACAGGGAGCTTCAAAAAAGGCCTTGATTGCTGAAGCGGAGAGTGCGTAGAGGGTGTAGAGTGAGAGCGGAGGGGTAGGAGACTGCAAAGAGGGGGATGGAGTGAGATCAGAGGGGAGAGACGTAGGAACGTGCGTGGAGGGGAGTAAAGCGAGATGGTTGTTTGATCTTCGATAACCCCGCTGGGTCAGTGCAAACCCGGCTACCTGAAATCGGATCCTGGGGACGGCTAACATTAGTGGCGAGTGATATTTTCACCAACATGAGCATACAATTTGCATAAACCACAATCAACAGACAGTGTGCACGATGGGATACATGCATCGCGAACGTGAGAACCGCTTTTAATCCACCAAACCAATGCGGAGTAAAATGCCTTGACTAGGACACACACACCCCGACGCGTTTGGGTCTGGTTTAACATCAGAAGGAGGGAACACTGGAGTAGAATCCCCCCCCAACCCCCCCCAGCAGTGCTGAACGCAGCAGCGGCTCTCTCCCGAGACAACGGGCGCAGAAAAAGACTCCCCCAGAAGCGGCGGTGACGACGACCACCACCCCACCACTCCTCCCCTCCTCTCCGCTGGACCCCGGCCTCCTCTTCACCACCATTTTTGGGCAATGGCTCGTGGGGCTCCATAGCCACGAGAGCACAGGGGCAGCGGCGGCGGTGGGCGGGGGGGGTGACAAGGGAATCGCTGTGAGGGCTTTGGCCGTGACACCTCCGTGCCAAACCTCACATCCGCAACCTCGCTCAGGGGGGGGCAGGGATGGGGGGGGGGGCTCGTGACGTATGCCGCAGCCGACACCAAAGTGCCACGCTCTTGTACACCGTGTTCACACGGGACGGCAACAAAGCGGAGTCGAGCCAAGGGCCAGCGCGGTTAGCCTTGGCCAAAGACGGACGGCCGGGGGTTCCTCAGCAACGGAGAAAGTATCGTCGTGGACGTAGATTCGCGAGGCCAAGGTGGATTGGACGCTGCTCGTTGTTGTGGCCGTGGTTGTTCCGTGAGAGAGGGACCTCCTGATTTAACACCATAGATGGGGGAAGAGCGGAAAATGCACTGATGGTGATTTTTGTTTATAATTCTAAAACCTTGGATTGCGAGCATAATTCGTTCCGGAAACGTGTTTGTAATCCAAAGCACTCGTATATCAGTTGTGATCACGTGACGCTCGGCAGACAAAGCGTATAATGTACTACTCGTATTGCAAGACCACGCAAATCTAGAATTAAGACCTCGCTCGTTTATAAAATTAATATTTATTTTAAAAAATTGCTCGTCTTGCAAAACACTCACAGACCAAGTTACTCGCAATCCAAGGTTTTACTGTAATTCTGGAAACGGCAGCATTATTTGCATTTTCATCCCAAATTTGTTATTGGACTTTGTCCACTTCCTATCGGCTTCCAAATCACACTTAGAAAGAAGTACTCTAAATTAATCTAGTCATCAATGTAATCACCATGCAAACCTCCAAATACAAATTATCCTGGGTATAATACTGGTTCAAAAACCAATAACATTTTAGATACCTGATGTCAGGGGGTCTGGAATCGAACTCAGGTGGGCAAGTCGCATAGACTTACATGCAACTCACATTTACACCAGCGCAGTAAGACAAAGCCTCACCACTACTGGCAGCCCTCTGCTGCCCACACCTGACCAGAATTATCTGGAAATGTACGAGATCTCATTGGATATCTGAAAGTCAATCAGGTCTGAGCCTGTGCAGTGCTTGAAGATGTGACCGCCATGGTTATGGGATGCCGCGGGGCTGCATTTTGTGGCGTGAATGAGGGTATACATTAGGTTTGCGCGAGATGGTGATACCGTCACAATACATTCCATGAAATATGATCCACGATAACACTGGTCAACAAAAAAAAAAATTCTGGCCTGGACTTTTGCAGCTGTTTTAGACTAATTTTAGGGTGCTGATTCCAAATCTGATCTCAGATTTGCTCTATCACATCTCATTTTATGCTATCAACATACCCCATTTTCATTGATTTTACCCGAAATTAACTCTGTCACTTATGATTGCAAGTTGTTGCGAGTCAGTGACTGCTTTCGTGTTAAAATATGGTGCTGTATTTTTAGGATAGTGTGTTTATAATATAATTTTATGTAGATATCCACATTTATTTCATATTTTTCTTCTGCAATTTTTATTGAAAATGCAATATTTGATATCTCAAACACCTGATGTGATAGACAAAAACTGATGCCAGATTTGGAATCAGCACCCCAAAATTACATTAAAACCGTTGGAATACCTTATGCCAGAAAAAGTGTTTGACCAGTGTAATTGTATCGTCCACTTTTTTTGTTTTTCAATAAAAATCCCCCCCCACCTGCTGCAAAGTATAAAAACAATCGAAATAGTTCTACCTCCCAACAGAATCATAACTAAACAGCAAACTTTATCTACGTTCTACGTCTGTCCCTTTAACGTCGTTCAGCAAATTGACCGTCACTTTATTATTAACACTGCTAACTGATTTGCGTCGCCTCAACCCACACACGCGTCGCTGACAGCATCGTCCTCTCTCGTATCCATCGCCTCTCAGCCTTCGCCTCCACCTATGACCCTAGAAATCACTTTGACGTCGTTTCCATATTCGTCATCGCACTTTTCAGGAACGCATTCCCGATGTAAATAGTGGTATTACTCTACTTATAAACGAAGAGTTATTTCCCATTAAATTCGCGCTTTGAAAAACTTTACCTGAATACTGGATGGCATACCAATTACATATGAAGTCACCATGTTTGCATTCTGCACATTTTTGAAAATTATTTCTGGCGGTACTGACACAGCATGTGTGTTTGTTAGCATTACAGATTGCAAATTTGTAATAATTGGAACACTTATGCTAGCCTGATGCTGAGTTTGGCAGCTGTAGAACATTTAGGATAATGTAATATTTATTTGTGCCAGACATGCACCAAAACACAAAAGTAATGGAAACACGAAATACAGTGACACGGTCAGGGGAAAAATAATATCGTGCTAAACCATCACACCGTGAAATTCATTATCGTATTTTGAAAAATAATATCGTGGCCACCGACACAGGATCCAGTTCACACGCGGAGCTCGGCACGCACAACATGGCAGTGTGTTCTTAGCCTGCGACGTCACGCCGGTGACCAAAGTGTGCCAATGGAAAGTCCATTTTGTTTCCAATCAGGTGAGGTCCCACTAATACGTGGGGAAATACAAACTGTTACAGAGTCTCCAATCGGCTCTTTTGCCTGAATCACCATCATCATCAAGACCTATGATCCACAAGGTGTGGGCGGGCACTCATCCAGCAGTGGATTGACAAAAGGGGTTGCAAGGAAGCCACAGTAATAAACCGACTTGCTGCCATGCTTTCATAGACGAGACCAAGACAAAGATCCCCCTATAGCCTTAACAGACTGTTGGGGAAAGTGCTGTTAGCGAGCATCTATGAAGGCCGGCACGGCACATGAGGGGGTGGGTGGCCAACACCACGCCCGGCCGCCTTTGTCTCCCTATTGGTGATATTTACACATCGCACCAGGTACTCATTTGAGGCTGAGTCGCTCGTTGCCTAGCAATGTAGGTGTCTCTGCACAATCCACCAGGTCCACCGCCGTGGCAAGATATTAACTACGTCGCCTGGTATACAGGAAGTATTGGGTTCAATCCCGACCCTGACGCCTGTATATTTGGAGTTTGCATGTTCTCCCCGTGGTCGTGTGGATTTCCCCCCGGGTCCTCCGGATTTTCCCTGCACGTTTAGAATCAA
The DNA here is from genome assembly GCF_964198595.1 of Lampetra fluviatilis. Taxonomy (NCBI): domain Eukaryota; kingdom Metazoa; phylum Chordata; class Hyperoartia; order Petromyzontiformes; family Petromyzontidae; genus Lampetra; species Lampetra fluviatilis. The sequence goes on along the minus strand of NC_136275.1, from coordinate 21,249,247 downwards.
CATGCGTTTATAGTATTTGGCTACTACTAGAAATTTTCCACGTGATAAGCCACTTCGTTGAGCTATCATTTGTGGCCAGGTCGCTTCTTAAAAAGAGCTGCATAGCTCAGTGGGCCTTACCTGGTAAAATAAAAAAAAGTTTAAAGTTCAAAGCCACCACATTTACAAGCGAAACTCATCGCTCCCGACTGATAGGGGACTCGTCCCGGTGTCCTGCCCTTCGCACGCTTTCAATGCCCGCCATCGTACATATTGTACAATCCATGAGCCAGAATTAAAAAAAAACCCACCGGACATCCACGAGTTTGTGTTTATACAGTAATGGTACGCAAACCACGAGCGAGCTTCCTGAGCTAGATCAGTAGGAAGCGAGGGCACAATGGAAAATGTGTGGTTTCAAAGCGTTACGGGTAAATTGAATGTCGACAATCCTTGGCTGTGAACCCTCTGCAGAGCATTCCGTTACTTTGGGGAAGCAAGTGACCGCTAACACTGCGGCGTTCAAATGCCATGCATCAGGCTCCATTCCATCGCCCTTATTTAACCATGTGGAAGAGCACAGATTCAGGGACTCTTGCGCAATGGGTACTTTGGATGAACGCAGTGTAATTTAAGTATGGGCAGGTATGGAGTGCTCTAATCCACTTTGAAATTCAGCTGGAGGTGTTTTTGTCTTACTTTGATGACATCGAGGATGTGCTCAACAGATGGAGTGAAGGAGGACAAATACAGGCTTCACCAATTCATATTGATTGTTAAGCTGAAGATGTACATATATAAACACATTTTTAAGACTCAATGCGTTTTTGCTCCATGCCGTATGCCTTGCGATGGGTTCAGATGAGCACTGCAAGAAGGCACGAGCGGCCACTATGTTCACAACAATTGTACATTTGAAAAAAAAGACTCTTAAATCGAATCTTGGCCCTAAAGTGGGTGGAAACGTTGGTCTTGTAGATACTACCTGGCAACTGCTACGGGAAATATCACTGTGGGCTGCCTGCCAATAAACAGGCCTGGCGACGACAGCACCAGTGGCCACAGTGGCAACCAAAAGAACGTGATGATGAATGAGAATAAAGCTTAATGCTATAAATTAATCCAGTCAATCACACCTTTTTATTTATAACCAGGTGAGGGCCCATTGGGACAGGAAGTTTCTTTACAAGGGGGACCTGGGTAACACTCACTTATTTGTCATAATGTGGTCATTTTCCCCGGATAGAAACTTGTTTTATTTTACAACGCGCATTAGTAATGTCACGACGTATCGATTCATGTATTCAATAATAAATTACGAAATTGAATGGCAAAACCATTAAGTGCGATAAAATCATGAAATTGCAAGGAGGCAGAATCGTTACAGACCTGGCGCTTATCCAGTATGAGTAACGGACGTAGAAATTAGAACATATTTCTGGCAACGTGGTGTTTTAAGGCTTTAAGTGATGTCTGGTGAGTGCCAGGTGTAGGGAGTTCTCCTTGAGGACACGCCAGCCTTTCCTGTTCCACAGTTCCACTTCCAGTTTTAAATGTTTGACAGTCAACTAAAATTCTCTCCCACTTCTTCAAACAAACCATTTTTTTTACTCCTGCTAATTTCCTTTGCTTCAACAAGTTCATATCGCATCTTCCAGTGCCTTTAGATGCAAAGTAGTGCTCAGAAGTAGCACGGTGGACAAAGCCCCACGTGCTAAACTGGACTTGCGCTCACGCTGCCATATAAACATAAAATAGATTTCAGTCCATCAGTCCACAGGCATATCAGACTCACGTGATCCAGCAGTATTCGGTGACAAGTCTTGAGCATGAGAATAAAATTATTTGTTATTTGCCTAATTGTTATATGCCCAAAATAAACAACCAGACTAAGGTGTAAACATGGAAACATTTAAAACAATATTAAATTAATAGAAATGTAGGCATTAAACAAAAAGCTCTGTTTAGCTGAGACTGTTCAGGAAATTTAAGTTCATGTAACATTCTACGAGCAAACCTGACTGCATTTAGTCTCCCTGTACGGACTGTTAACACACCACATCGAGTTGTAAATATAGTCTTTAAAAACAGGCTGTCTGAGCACCTAATAAGGCCGGCACTGTTCACAAGAGGCACTTTTCTCACCAGTGCCGATTGTTAATACTCCACGCTAGAGTGGTAATACTGGTAGGAACCACCTGGTTCCACCAGCCCATAGGGGGTTGTTGTGTCCGTCCATCCTGCATCCAAAAATGGGAGGGGTGGGGCTGGGGGGAGAGGGGAGGGTGGGGAGGGGCTGGGTGGGGGGTGGGAGGGGTGGGGCTGGGTGGGGAGAGGCTGGTCACCCCGTGGTGCCCTTATAAAACAACGTTTAACCTACTCACGCCGGCATGTGCCCGTCCTCACAGTCGGCCATATTTGCGGAATACACCACGCCGCCGTTGACCCTGGCCATTGACCGAGCAACCCAACGTTCCTACCAGCTCCCTCCGCAGGAATGTGTTCTAAGACTGAATCAACCTATACGCTAGATCAACCTATTTTTAATTTTACCAAGGATGGCCCACCGAGATATATAGCTATTTTTCAGAAGCGACCTGGCCACAAATGATAGCTCAACGAAGTGGCTTATCATGTTGCCACGTGTAGCAGCCGAACAATCTAATTGCATGTTTCTAAATGTGGAGGGAAAAATCGGAGGACCCGGACAAAAATCCACACAACCACAGGGAGAACATGCAAACTCCAAATCTACAGCAGGCAGCAGGATTGGGATCAAACCCATGTCCCTCCTGTATACCTGGCGAGGTAGTTAACATCTCGTCACTGCGGCGCCCAACCGAGAGGAAACCCAAAACAGGTTCGGTTATCACTCGCCACTGATGTTAGTTGGGGCTGGGAATCGAATTCAGGTGGCCGGGTAATGTAGCGAAGTTGTAAACAAACACACACACACTCTCCATGGACAATGTTGTCACACATGAAGAATGTCTTTCCAATACATGCACAAAGCACGTAACACGTGTACACAATCACACGTGCCAAGAAGAATGCCTAAAATAGCACACACGCAGGAGGCTACACCCAAAAGCCATGTAAAGAATGGTTTCCAGTTGACAGCGAGCCAAGATATGCGTGTAAACTTGCACAACCATAACCATTTATTACTTACAACCTGCTGTCAATCCACCACTGGATGAAAATCTACCCATTGTGTGGTTGTCACGGGCTAATTGACCATACTGGACCAGGCTGGTTCAGTGCTAGTTGAAGTAAAGGGCTTGCCATGATTTAAAGCTTTCGTGACTGCAGGTATTCATCTTCTTGGTTCTTTCGGTAAAGTCATGTACAAGGGAAATAAAAACATAATAAAATACAATTCTCACGACGTTTCGGCCACAACGCAGGACGGCTGCTTGCGTTGTGGCCGAAACGTCGTGAGAATTGTATTTTATTATGTTTTTTATTTTATTTTTATTATTTCCCTTCTACGTGACTTTACCGAAATAACCAAAAAGAAGCTTCCCATGAGTTAGTGCAGACATCACTTGCCATCACTTGCCAGTGATGTCATCTGGATGTCAAAAAAAATCCCATTGCTCACGTTATATCCTTTAACAGACAACTTAGTACCACTATAATGGATTGGCGGGCCTAATCCATGTGTTCCTCTCCCTGTCTTCTGTATCATGAAGTGTTACATTTCTAGATATGAATATTTAGAGGATGCGCCATGTTTTATGTGCCGTGAAGACCAACTGTAGCTGGCACATTAACAACTACTGCAGAGTTTATTCAAGTAGATGAATCACACTAAGGACTGGTCTATTACAGATTGTTTATGACACACAACATTGGTGGTGCACGTGTTACATAATTAAGACACGTTTGGCTACGTTGGGAGATTACACAAGAGCCCAACTATGGTACAGTGCAGTACTGTAGTTATTTCAAATTCCAAGGCATCATAAGCTGTGGCTCAGAAGCCAATTACAATTCATGTAAACGTTTCTAAACGGCTTACCGTTATAGGCAGAAAGTAAAGTTGTTTAAATGTAATGGAGTTTTTTTTCACACGTAAGCATCTGTTTGTAATCATTTTATATTTGTCTTCTTTGCGCTAGAACTATTTCTGCGAGGGTGTAACGATGTGTCAGATAATTTAATATCGCGTCTTAAAATGTAACGACACACACACACATCATATCACATTTGTAATAATTGTAATTTTTCAATTCACTTAATTACGTAGTGCCGTATATAATGGATCACTTGATACAGCTATCGTGCTGTGACTGTTCCACCTGAAGACAGAAGCTTGTGTTGCCTCCGAAACGTCGTGATTTTTATTTTATTTTTATTTTACTTTTTATTAATTTAAATTTTTTACCTACGTGACTTTACCGAAAAAACCTAAGAAAATGGATTAGTGTGACCGCTGCGGCCACTAGAGGCCGCTACATTCTCCAAAGTTAAAAGAAAAATTAATTGTTAAATTGAATCTAGACACAGTAATGTGCCAAATCATCGATTTACCGGGGAAGGGAGTTAATTGCTACACCCAGGGCATCATTCCGCACCACTGAGCATTATCCGGGTTCTATATTTGAAGTTTTCGTGACTGAAATGATCCATACTCTTTGGTTTTTCCGGTAAAGTCACGTAGGTGAAAACAAAATGAAATAAAACTACTAAATTAAATCACGACGTTTCGGAAGCTTGTGTTGCGTCTGAAACGTCGTGATTTAATTTGGATGTTTTATTTTATTTTGTTTTCACCTACGTGACTTTACCGAAAAAACCCAAGAGTATTATCCGGGTTTGCTGGTCGACTGGAGTTGGCACGTGACGAGTAGTATCCACACAGCCATAGCGAGAGGAACTGTATGTGGCGTGCCACCTGCCAACCCAGGCAAACCTGGTCAGCTGAAATGAAGCCCTTAAGAAATAGGCCCAGTGTGACTGAACAGACAGCATGTAGATGAGACGTTATTATAAACTGTACAGCTTTGGTATCGTACAGCCCGTTGTAAATCCACTGCTCGATGAAGGGCACCACACACAATGTCGGGTAGGCCTCGGCAAGGTAAGGTAAATTACCTTTTTTACCGGGTAAAAGGGTAAAGGTAAAGGGTAAAGGTTTCGACATGCCAAGGGGTAAGGTAAAGGGTAGGGTAAAGGTAGCTCAGAAGAATTACCCGGTAGGGTAAAGGTAGCGCGAATAATTACCCGGTAAATACAGTAGCTTGTTTACCGATAAAAGCTCCATGGTGCAGTCCGTGGCCTCCATTATAAATTGCGATAATTGATGTCGGACCAGATGGAGATGGTCCACGTTCTTGAGATAGAGGTAATAGAGGACGATGATGCCAGCAACGGCATTTTTGGGGTTGCTGCGAACAGCAATCGAAAGAGGCAGCAGCATGCGTTCCCGTGGGAGCACACGCACGATTGGATGGAGGGTGATCCCAATGTACAGCACGCACTGCCGTAAGTGGTTTTCCACCCACACGAACGCGTCGGGGTGGAAAGCCCACATCAAGAAGCACAACGTGCTCGCCCCAAGCAGCGAGGTCGGGACGTCGGCGTCGGCTGCCTGAAGGTTTCGTCTAACTGGGCCGGAGCGGATCTTATTGCCTGTCGTTCGTCCGAGGACGATGGCAATGACGAACTTGATCAGGTTGTTGATGAGATCGCCAGAGGTGGGACAAAGTCATTGTTATGCAAGTCCAAGTCGAGTCGCAAGTCATCAAATTCATGACTCGAGTCTGACTCGAGTCCAAGTCACATGACTCGAGTCCACATCTCATAGGTGGGACAAAGTCATTGTTATGCAAGTCCAAGTCGAGTCGCAAGTCATCAAATTCATGACTCGAGTCTGACTCGAGTCCAAGTCACATGACTCGAGTCCACACCTCTGGAGATCGCCATCGACCAAGACGACTGGGACGAGGAGGTTATGGAAGACGGTGTCGTCGACAGCCTCAACGCCCGATTCGAGAGTATTCTATATGTATAAAGCGCTCTCGCTAGCATTTATCGTTATAAACCTTTTTCATCTCTTGTACCCCAGTAATTTCCCTGTAATCGGGTAATTTGTATGGGATAAGGGTAAAAGGTAGGGTAAAGGTAGGCTCGTTGCTTTTTACCTTTTACCTTACCTGCTAAAGGGTAAAAGGTAGGGTAGAGCGATTGTATTGTGGTAAGGTAAAAGGTAGGGTAAAGTTTGTCTTGTTTTTTTTACCGTTTAACTTTTACCTTACCTTGCTGAGGGCTAATGTCGGGTACGGTGGTTGTTTGGCCATACCTCACCTACGCTTGAGATATCGCTCGCCATGCGTTGTATCTATCCTGTGTTCGATTTGCACCTTCGGTAATCACGGTTGGCTACGTACGGTGCGAAAAAAGTTCAACAGACAGAAAACATCTCTGTTGAGTGTTAACATGAACTTTTTCATATTCTCAGTTGACTGCAAAACTTCCGATTTACCCCAAATGTCCCCCCCCCCACCATCCAAAAGAACACTCTCGTGTTGTTGGTGAGCACTCTCCTTTTCTGTTAGTCCTTGAATAACTGGACGCCACTCAAGCGACACAAAGAGAAGGAAGGCAGCGGGGGGGGGGCACGCTGGGTAAGCCGTGCGGCTGAATACACCACCACGATGGCAGGTCATCAGAGAGAAATGTCCCGAGTGCAATGCCGTATGAAGCAAGTCAAAGGCCCTTTGGGTTAACAGCTATGAAGCACAGAGAGAGACGCGGCTCTTAGAGGAAGCAGGTCGCGGCTCTGCTCTTGGGAACAGACACAGACACAAACGTTCCTTTTCACCCACGGACTCTTGAGTGTAGGGTTAAATGTACGTCAACTTTCCAATTTAACGCGTAGGCTTTTGCGACCGATATTATTCATAAGAGGTTATTTTTTGGGTGATATCGCGCAACATTTTTACCCGCCACCACCCCACCACACAGCAAAATTAGTAAGGTTTGTCATGTAGTACTCGAATTGTAAATGTTGTTGTGGGTTTACTCTCCCAACACACCAATGTGCTGAACTCGTAACGAATTGGCATGTTTTGTTTACGTGACAAATAGGCCTCGGCAAGGTAAGGTAATTTACCATTTTTACCAGGGAAAAGGGTAAAGGGTAAAGGTGTCGACATGCCAAGGGGTAAGGTAAAGGGTAGGGTAAAGGTAGCATGGAAGAATTACCCGGTAAACACCTTGTTTACCGCTCGCTAAAAGCTCCGTGGCGCAGTCCGTGGCCTCAATTTAAAATTCGAATCATCGAGAGTATTCTATATGAAGAAAGCGCTCTACCTAGCATTTACCTGTTAGAAACCTTTTTCATGTGTAGTAGTACCCCAGTAATTACCCTGTAAATCTGGTCATTTGTATGGGGTAAGGGTAAAAGGTAGGGTAAAGGTAGGCTCGTTGCTTTTGACCTTTAACCTTACCTTGCTAAAGGGTAAAAGGTAAGGGTAGAGTGATTGTATTGTGGTAAGGTAAAGGGTAGGGTAAAAGTAGACTCGTTTTTTCTTACCTTGCCGAGGCCTAGTGACAAACCTTACTAAATTGGCTGTGTTGGGTGATGGCGGGTTTAATGACAAATTAATATTTATGTGATCTAACAAAAAACCCTCTATTATGCACTTACCGATTATATTATTACTGTTTAAGCTTTGCACAATTGTGTTATTTGGTGCAAGCTCTGAACTTGGTCGTCATTTTCTTGGTTCTTTCGGTAAAGTCACGTAGAAGGGAAATAATAAAATAATACAAATATTATTAAATGACTGTCAGCTGTGACGTTTTAATGCGCAAAACTATTATTTGAAAAATTCAAAGCTACGAACGATTGTTCTTTGATGTGTGCTTAGAAACCGGTTCCTGTTGCCGTATCTTGTAAGCCAGCCCACAGCCCAAAGTGTTCACTTACGGCAGCAATGTTAGGGATTGTTCAACGGATGGTACCGTGTGTTGCACAATTAGCCGACAAGGGTTTGGGCACGGTTATTAAGTGGGTGCTGGGAACGCATCTCAAAAGCACTGCCCCTGGATGCCTGTCATGACGATTTACCAGGAACAGGAATGGGGCTCACAAGTCCCGGATTGTCCTTGTACGGTCCAGACAGGGGTCCACATGCTGGAAACAATCACCACTTTATTGCCACAAATCAATTGTTCATTGTCGTCTCCCCACGGTGGTTCTTGATTGCAGTACGTGGGATTAGGGTTAGGGGTCATAACGCTACGTGTTTAAGCTCAAGTTAATCCATTAGCTACAGTAGCCACCATGTTAAATACAACCTTTTTTTTACTAAGATGTGGCAGTCTCTTGAGCTGGATTAGGGCGGTGCAGGTTATGTGCTATACAGCACTGTACTGTATTGTTCAATGCTGTCATGTTGATGATGACGATAAGTGATTCTATTTTGACATTCGGGGCAATTCTATGGCAGGATGGTTTGATACATGTGGGTTCATCAGAAATTACAGCTTTTATTTAAAAAAAGGATCACTATTTTGTAATGTGGCTATATAGGTGGATTAATATTACTTTTTTTGTATCATGGACATTCTCAATGGGTCTCAAAAATATTTTTGAAGTTGGTCAAGCTAAGTTTTCAAAGTGGGGGACGATGTTGCTGCTGCTGTATATAACTCAAATTAAGTAAATTGCCGGTAATGTTTCAGCACTTGGATGTTTGGCCAACACTAATTACGTTGTATGTTTGGGGGTTTTTTTGCTATGGGAGGAAATTTGAGAACCTGGGGGAAACCCGTGGGAAACGAGAGGGAATATCATACAAACTCCATACAGAAAGGTGCCCAAGTCAGAAATATTAATAACTTAATGATGCTTATTAGGTTCACAGATCTAATGGCCATGTTTCCATCGCACGGTTGATTAATTACATCATGTCCGGTAATATGTCACAATTCACCAACACTCCACCTGCCCCCCCAAGTCACCCCCTTCACCCACTGGCCCCGAATCGACCCTGCACATCCGATTAGCATGGTTGGCTACGTATAGTGCGAAAGATATTCAACATGCATACATACACATCTTCACCTTTTTAAGTGTATTGTTCCAGCACCCCTTATAATAACCCCAAAGTCTCATGCCTGTGGAATTTATATAATCTTAAGTAAGCCATTTCAAAACATAAAAAATATATATGAATACAACTGCAGAAATCATCAGCGGATGGACAGCGAACAGTTCTGTTTTTAACAAACAGCAAAGCGGTAAAGATGATGGCGTGTAGCTTAATCATCAACATGTTTACTTTACTGGAGTACATAACAAGAGTTTATATAAGTAACAAAGGTACCTTAGTACCAACGCGTTCAGAGCAATGACTAGACACTTCACTGACTCAGCTTCTCAGAGCGGAAGAAAACCACACGTATGTGAATAAGCACGTGTCTTTGAGGCCTCATCCACCTCTGTGTGGATTACCACACCACAACAATGCAGCCTTGTTCTGAATTCTAATTCTTTGAGTCACTTTGACCAAACCACCAGGAATGCACCCCAATATCATCGTATTTCAGAGGCTAAGCAGGATTTGAGCCTGGATAGTGCTTTGAGGGGCAACCACCAGGCATAATTTAGATTACTTGGCTGCTATGAATTTCCACGTGAGAAGCCAATTCGTTGAGCTTCCATTTGTGGCAAGGTCGCTTCTGATAAAAGAAGCAAATATCTCAGTGGGCTTGACCTGGTAAATTAAAATAATTTATTTGGATATGTTTTGAGTGATTCGCTTACCTATCCTATACTTTGCACTCCTATTGTGTTTATTTAATTACTTGTTGTTGCAACGTTCTGATCAGCCCCGACTGGACATCTGTCAAAACTAGCTTGACATCATCGGATTCCTCCAGTATAAATACAAATTCTGATTCAGAAAAACAGCCGGTGTAGGTTGTTGTTGGGCTGCATTGTCAGTGGAGGGCGTGGCAACACAATCCATAGTTGTCCTACCATCACCGACCTGTAATGGTAAAATAATCTCGTAGATGTTCACGGTGTAGAGAGGGGCCCTCATCCAGTAGTGTATGACAAGGGGACTATATGTAAAATTTACAACGGCCTTTTGGCGTCCTCTGGTCTAACACCGTTTTGAGGCTAGGCTCAAAAGAAAGCTGTCTCTGGTGTGGACCAATCTGTTTCAAAGACAATGCATATGCTATCAGAGTATTTTTTTGTTTGCATTTTGACCGCAAGTATTGTGGTTAATGCATGCATGATTCCTTGTAAAAGGTTTCAGTTTGGTGTTTTAACAACTTAACACCTGTTTTGTTGCCAGATAAAAGGGGAAAACCCTATTCTCGTGGACCAAGTTCAACGCACATCTTATCAAACATTATGAAACGTACTGTAATAACCAGGCACACCAAGATTTCGCTAAAAGTAGTTGTGATGGCAAAGAGCCAAAGAATGCCATGTTAAACGCACACATGCTCTTCGGATGGGAATGCGGCCTCTGTGTGGCAGGTTAGCGGAGTGCTAACATGCTTCAGTACTGTACTCACTGCCCCATCCTGCCCTTTGGCAAAGGTTACACTTAGATATTTAAACAACATGTCTCACTGTAAATAGAGACATTTTGGTCTCAATAGACTTAACATGGTTATAAAGGTCATGCTTCCATTCAAGTGGACAGGCAGTGGCACAGTGGTTAGTAATCCACGTTTTGAACCTGGCGACGATGACTTTCCGACTTTGGCTAACATGAGTGGCAAGTGGTCCAGCGGTGGAGAAGTAAGATCAAACAACCTCGAGTGTGGGGGAGGGCCTTTATCTCAGATCAAGTTTATTTAGTTTAAACAGGTGAGAACTCAACAGACGGGGATGGTGTCATTTTCAAGAGTGACCCGGGTCACTGAAATGACAAAAGGAAAACCAATTCAGTACATCAATGGAAAAAACAACATCAGAGCAATTAAAACTATGTCACGTGAGAAATAAACAAAATGCACAAACACCCAGCAGCTGATTCACAAATGTTTGATTGAACCGGTATATCGTTACATGCCGAAATGCATGAGCAAACAAGGACATTAGTATTCTTTGGGTCTGTCGGTAAAGTCACGTAGATAGGTTCACGTATAAAGGTTCAAAGAAATGTTAATGGCAGATCGCAGAGCGGCAACCTAATGCTAATCTCTCACTTTAAAATAGCCACCTCAGCGCATGCGCCGTGGAAGCCGCTCACCGATCTTACATTAACATGCTAATTTTCACCTGGCAGCCCTTTAATTGGTGGAAAAACAACCACTATCGTGGTTGTTGCCCACCACTTACATTAGCTGCTGACATTTGGGCTACGCCCATTTCAAACCTTTATAAACAGTTTGCCTTTAGAAGCTAACCCCCTTTTCCTGATGACGACCGCTTGTGTTGCGATCGAAACGTCGTAGTTATTTTCTTTGAACCTATCTACGTGACTTTACCGAAAGACCCAAAGAATATGAATACCTGTAGTCACGAAAGCTTTGAGTCAAGATTTAAGGACGTTAGTGACTGAATCATTGGCAAGGGTGAATATCACAACAAAGATACTCAATGTGCCCAAGCACCGTTACGTCATATCGTCAATAAAAGCATGTTGGGATTGCACTTATATTTTTCCATGTAAAGGCTGCTCCACACATGAGCGATTAGTTGCACGATAAGGTTCCCGCGTTTAGAAGTTCGCGTAATATTTTCCGGTCATTTGCGGTGACAAGACCCTCTGGCAGCTGTCAGCTCTTCCAAACGGTGGACTTGTTCATTAGCGATGGTCGTAAAATGCACGGGAATCCCGGATGCATTATTTTACTCTTCGGTAAATTATTTTGAATGTACCGCCTCTTGATGAAAACAAAGCGCATTCAGGATCGTAACAACCTATCCCGCTTCCCAGACAAATGTTTCACACGGTGATGAAAAGCGTCGCTACAAAACACTGAGAAGATCGCTTCAAAGTAGAGTCCGTCTCTCCTGTAAGCAACCGATTGTGCAACTGCTCGCAACTTCTTCTTGGTTATTTCGGTAAAGTCACGTAGAAGGGAAATAATAAAATCATAAAAATAAAACATAATAAAATACAATTCTCACGACGTTTCGGCCACAACGCAAGCAGCTGTCCTCAGGTGAAGAAAGAACCAAGAAGATGAATCCCTGCAGTCACGAAAGCTTTAAATCGAAATTTGCTCGCAACTTGTTTCAGAGACATCCACGTATAAGCTAATGAGTTGCACGCAACCAAGTTGTGCAACTAATCAGTCCGGTGTGTAACTGCCTTAAGACAACGTTTTGGACATATATACTGCCTCCAAATGTATAAACTATGTGCCGTTTACAGCAACTGCCACGAAGACAAGACCTTGTGTCTTATCCATGGGCAGTGGTGCTACACGCAACGGGAGGGATATGATAACGGACATCTCTTACACTTCCTCTTTGCTTGCTCAGGGACTTTTGCCCACGCTGCAATCTCAGCCAATCAAAATCCCCAGTCATGGGTGGTCACGCACAAATGAGAAGTGGTAGGATAATACTGTAAGCTTTTAAAAATGTTTTACACGTCTTGCCAAAACTAACACTCTGCTCACTTACGTTCATGCCTCGCAGCCCACCAATCGATAATCTCGGTGAACTGCAGAGTTGGAAAATGTGAAACTGATGCCGAAAGTGTCTTAACCACAGTCAAAGGCCAACACCGATCATACTGCAGTTTTGTACGGAAGTAACAAAGACTACTTTTGCACATGAATTTTGGAAATGAGTGACAGGGGAGGGCAGAACTAGCACCCTCCCCAGATTCTATAGAATTGCAGCAAGCCATATGCGTCAGAGTAATAAACAATTCTAAAACGCATGTATAACTAAAGACTTACTCCACACTGTCGTGTCTTGCACGCATAGGGGCAGTTAAAATGATGAGATAATAACAGACAAGTAATATCTCCAGTTCAAACCCCGACCAAGATCGGCTGGACCCCATCAATCCCAACTGAAATAAACCACGGGATTTCAAATGAGGGGAAGTGGTGACACATTGGTGTATGCACGGCACCGTGAACCCGGATACCTGCGTTTGATTCCCAGCCGCAACTAACACGAGCGGTGAGTGACATCCGAAGCAAACACTGGGTCAAGTACACTCAAACAACCCCCATGAGCCACATGAGATGGGGTGACCTTCCATAAGTGAATTAAGGGCAGTGAATTATATATGTTTTGAAATACAGTAAACTACAGTACAGTACTGTATACCCAATAAATTACCATTAAAAATGGGTGCAGTCGTTGCTAAAGTTTTTTTTATAATATACAGTAAAGGCCCATCAATCCATCACGGTGGAACTAAATTGTCGGTTAATGGACCACGTGGGAGCTGGTATGTTTTGACATTCTGATTTCATTCAATGTGGCTGTCATCCACACAGGCATGTGTTTTACAGCTTCTGCCTTTACAAGTGTGTCTCCGCTATGTACGTGCACAGCTCTTTCTCAATCCAGTCTTCAGATGCCCACCATGCGGCACCACCAGCGGCCTGTAGCACCCTGTTATGCATGGTGGTCCCCTATCCAAGCACTATCCAGGCTCAAATCCCACTTTGCTTCTGAAATCCAGGGGACCTAATGGCATTGCGTGCATTCCGTTTGCTTTGGTCATGGGTGTCTCAACTATGAACTGCAGCAAATCACAACTCATGACTCACGTGGATTAATGATCGAGTCATCAGCATCACCACCATCATCATCATCATCACTACGATCAACAACACCATCTAAAAGGGTGGTTTGGTTTTTAAGGCGAGTCTTTCAGTGTTCATTGTGTGGATGGAGATGAAAGGCAGCATCCGTTTCACATTTGACTCCCTCATTCACTGGTTTAAACTCTCATGCTTTGCTCTCTACTCCATCATCTGGACTATCTCTACAATCTGACCCCCTAACTAAATCATTGTCTATCATCTCACGCTTTTCTTCGCGTGCTACACACACACACTCTACCCCCCGGTACCTCTACACTCTCTCGTGCTCTCGTCTGTTCTCTCAATACAGTGATCACTTTAAGTCTACTCAAAGTCACTCCGTCTCTCTCCACTCTGAATCTTTATTTATCCTGGAGAAATCCGATGAGCTATGAAGCTCTTTTTTCACAGATGTCCTTTCACTTTCTTTCCTCGCTCTCTTTACTCACGCGTGCTCTGCACACCCCTTATTCTGTTTACTCTCTCTCCCTCTCCTCTGGGGTATCTTTGTCCATTCCCTCAAACTCAACACTCTCCCTCTCACGCTCTACTCTATTATAGTGTCATTGGCTATTCTCTCACGACCTTCTCTCCTCTATCACTGTACTCTGTAGTCAAGAGGGGTCACTGAGTAGGATTGGGGGGGCGAGGGGAGAGCTGTGTACACGTGGAAGAGATGGATGAGGGCAGGGGGGGGGGGCTCGAGACTGACACGGGGAGAGAGAAAAAGGGAAGAGACAGCGAGACACAAGACAAGACGCAGAGAGACAGACACAATGGGCGAGTCACTGAGAGACATAAACAATACACGGCCAGCCAGGCAGTGATAAACAAACACACAAAGCACGACAGAGACACGGCGAAGGACACCGTGGCACGGAGACATAGTGGCGCAGAGGGATACATACACACGGGGAAACAAAGAGGGCGACACAAGAACAGAAGACACACAGGGACACGGAGGGACATGGAGCGAGACCAACACACGCGTGCATCGAAAGCAGTTACGGGACCTTTTTGGCAGCATCCAAATAATGAACAAAAAATTGTGTAAAAGATCCCATGGATGTAACTGCTCAACCCGAGCTATGAATAATGTACTTTCATACTTGCATTGGCTTTGTGCTGTTCGCCTGTTGCCGTCCTCGGGCCTAACTAACACTGGTGGTGAGACATGGCCATAACATCAAGGTGGTCTCTGGTGGAGGCCAATCAATTTCAAAGACAATGCATGCATCATGATCATCGGAGCATGATTGTTTGCATGTTTTGCCACTAGTATGTGTGGTTAATGCAGCCTTGATTGCCTTGCAACAAATTATCTATTTGGTGGTAGAATATCTTAAAACTTTCTTTTTTATATCTAGATTCAAAACGAATTTCTTTAAAACTGTTTTTGGTGTTTCGTTTGTTGACCTTCCCCCGCACCTCCGATTGGCACGATTGGTCTGCCTGCGTGCGGTGCGAGAAAGAAGTTCAACATACACACAGAAAGGCTGAATATACTCTTAGTTTTTTCGGTAAAGTCACATAGGTAAAAAATTAAATAAAAAAAATAATTAATTAATAATTTTAATTTCATTTTTTCTTAATTTTAATTTCATTTTTTACCTACGTGACTTTACTGAAAAACTAAAAGTATGACTCCTTGCAGTCACGAAAGCTTCAAATCTAAAAGAAAGGCTGAAGCCTATAATTATTAATGTTTTTGCTTCAACAGAAAGTGGAGTCTCCACGTTGCCGACCCCACAGCTCCCTCCTCCCCCTCTTATGCTCCACTCCGAACCCACACGAGCGACAGCTGTGACCGAGCCAGCATCCATTGCCTCGCAGTGAACACAAAGACGACAAAAAAACAAAGATTCCCCCCCCCTCCACCTTTGGCCTGGCATATAGCCCTTCAAGAGACCGACTGAGTGCTGTTCGCGAGCACCTATTAAGGACAACAACTACGCCCCGCCGCCCTTTCTTCTCCTCGGTTGTGATGTTTACGCACCGCACCGGGCACTCGTTCGAGCGGACGACGGAGTCGATCTCGGGGAGGTCCTCGGACACCGGGTTCGGGGATGTTGGCCACTGGTGGTGAGTGGTGAGTGGCGAGCGGCGGTGCGCTAACCACTGCGCCACCGCTCCCCCCACAGAGAGAGGTGGGGTGGTGTGGCACATCCACTGCGCGCGATCCAGAGTTGGGGTTTGGGTGAGGCCACGCAGGTTAGGGTTTGTCCCAAAAGCCTTTGTCGTGAACCCTCCACCACCTGACGGGATTGTCACATTGACAGGCAGTGGTGAGTTGTATTATTATTTAGACTGCACGTGCCCAATTGCTGGGTGGTGAAGGGGTTAAATGACACGAATTTTGGACTAAAACAACAGTGGTGGCCTACCCCCCCCCCCCCCCAAATTTCAACGCGCACGGATCACTACGTTAGCGACGAAAGCCTTCGCTTGAAGTCATCTGCGGCACATGTAGAGAGGGCTTTCTCGATCCACTGCTGGTTGACACCAGCCGCGTATTGGCACGACACACTCCGGGCAGCAGGCAACAGTTACACACAGTGCAGGTTTATTTCCTTGCAGGGTATTTCCTTACCTGCGAAAGCACGTGTTGGACTTCTTTCGCACCGTACGTAGCCAACCGTGCCGATCGGAGTTGCGTGTGTGTGCATTCAAGGCACATAATTCGGCGTGTGTTCGCGTATGCGTCGTTCTTTAGCCGTTCACTAAGTTCAGTATACAGCGCTGTATCGTCCCAGTGAATAATTGAGTGCGTAATTATAACTGTAATATTACCTCTCTGCACGCGTGGCTGAATAACCCAAAAGTGTTTGTGCTGCAATGTACAGAGAAGACATGGGTCGACTCAGCAGCGGTGTGTAAACATCTACTACTCGCTAACAGCACTTGCCCCCAGTCTTGTCACAGGCTATACGGGGGGTTGGGGAATCTTTGTCTTTGGAGTAGATGGCACACCTACGGAATGGCACACGCTATCCTGCAGGGCACTGCCGATTCACAGCACGAACAATGCACTCAGCTCTACATACCTCCTCACTACTACATAATTACTTGGGTTTTTTTTGTTTGGGGTTAGGGGCCTTCCATAAATGACGTCACGCGATTTTAGACGATTTCTGACCCCCCCCCTCCCCTTCATCCAACGGCGTCACAAAAAGTTAGACCCCCCTCAAATATTACGTCACAAAGCTCTGCCCCCCCTCCCCCCCAAAAAATATAAAACATGCTTCAAATCGCTGTAAACTATTGTCATTGTAGTGCGTATTTAATGTGGCGCTGCACTCTGATGTTGTAGGAGAAAACATTTAATAAAAAGTCTATGTAATTAAGTAGAACGTGTTGTCTATTTGTATTTAAAGGTGCACATTTTGATGTGACGTCACATTTCTCAAACTCCCTCCCCCCCTCGTCACACATCGTCACAAATGTCTGACCCCCCCCCTAGGTGCGTGACGTCATTTATGGACGGTCCCTTAAATTGCGTAACTATAAATGCGTCATATTCTTGGTTCTTTCAGTAAAGTCACGTAGAAGGGAAACAATAAAATAAAGCAATCATCACACCTGATGATGATTGCTTGTGTTGCAATCGAAACGTCGTGAGAATTTTATTGTTTTATATTTTTATTATTTTATTGTCTCCCTTCTACGTGACTTTACCGAAAGAACCAAGAATATGAAGGCCTGCAGTCACGAAAGCTTTAAATCAAAATGTATAAATGTGTCGTTAAACCAACCACCACCCGACACAGCCAATGAGTCAAGATTTGCCACGTAAACAGAACGTGGCCAATTCGTCACTAGCACAGCACTAACCGGTGTGTTTGGAGAGCAAATCCACAACATTTACAATCCAGAGTACGACGTTTCGCCGGCAATTACAACCGACATTATCAGGCGGACAGCCAGAAATCCCTGTATTATGATATTATGGATGATATTGTTCGCGAAAACCTACGGTGTTAAACTCCCCCACTAATGGCTGCACCTCGCCAGCATACACACCACAAAGTTCTTCGCCTGTTACACTCTGCCCCACCACCACACACAAACACCCTGGTAATCTTCTCCCCTACATACATCTCAGCCAAACCCCTGAAACAACAACGCACCGTACATGCCCCCCAACACACACACCTGATGAAACTATTTCCCTTAGGTATCTCACTTAGCCCAAGTCCCCAGTGCGTGCCCCGCCCTCCACCTGACAAACCTATGTTATACAGTACTTCTACGTGCCTTCCCCTCCCAACAAATACTAACTATGATGCCCCCCCCCCCTCCGAGACACAGCTTAACCTGAGTCCCACCAACCTGATCAAGCTTTCACCCTGGGTGCGCTCTCGTTAGCACGACCCCAACGTGTGACTTCGACTACCACCCACCACCAAATCGATAAACATTTTCGCTGGCTTTATCAGCTGATGCCCCCCCCCCCAATCCACTTCGAGGTCTGCTCACCTTGTCCAGGCAGCTGAGCTTCTCGATGGGGTAGACCGTCTTGTTGCAGCGGGCACACGGAGGGTTCATGGTCGACGCTTTGTTGGGTTGCGAACAGCAACAACAGCAGCGGCAAAATCCGCCACAAACTCGTTACACTCCGCAGATCTGCGTGAAGAGAACAAGAGAGGGCACACAGATGTAGTTTACGCTACAGATGTGTGTGGTTGTATTGCTATGGCCGTGTGTGTTGTTGTTGTGTGTCTCGCTCGAGGTGAGTGCAGCGACTGCGGCTGTGTGCGTAAGCGTGGCCCGTGCGTGTCTGTGTGTTACAGCTGCGTGTTTATAACTCGAGTTACACAGTTGCGTGTTTATAACTCGAGTTACACAGTTGCGTGTTTATAACTCGAGATACACAGTTGCGTGTTTATAACTCGAGTTACACAGTTGCGTGTTTATAACTCGAGTTACACAGTTGCGTGCGTGTCGATGTGTTACAGCTGCATGTTTATAACTCGAGTTACACAGTTGCGTGTTTATAACTCGAGTTACACAGTTGCGTATTTATAACTCGAGATACACAGTTGCGTGTTTATAACTCGAGTTACACAGTTGCGTGTTTATAACTCGAGATACACAGTTGCGTGTTCATAACTCGAGTTACACAGTTGCGTGTTTATAACTCGAGTTACACAGTTGCGTGCGTGTCGATGTGTTACAGCTGCATGTTTATAACTCGAGTTACACAGTTGCGTGTTTATAACTCGAGCTACACAGTTGCGTGTTTATAACTCGAGTTGCACAGTTGCGTGCGTGTCGATGTGTTACAGCTGCATGTTTATAACTCGAGTTACACAGTTGCGTGTTTATAACTCGAGTTACACAGTTGCGTGTTTATAACTCGAGTTACACAGTTGCATGTGTGTCGATGTGTTACAGCTGCGTGTTTATAACTCGAGTTACACAGTTGCGTGTGTGTCGGTGTGTTACAGTTGCGTGTTCATAACTCGAGTTATGCAGTTGCGTGTTCATAACTCGAGTTACGCAGCTGCGTGTGTGACGAGGCACTCTCATGTGTAACAAGTTGCACGGAACGATCGCCGTGCGTTAACTACGTCCGCCTATTTTTTATGTTTTTTTGTTTGTTACACGACAATAGCCGTCGCACGGCGTGTGTCTCCAACTACTAATAGCTGAGGGTGTTTCCACTTATTCCTCTGTGTGCACGCTGGCGTGTGTGTGTACAACTACAGCCGTGTAGATAACGTGCGTGTGTTGTGTGCTTACGTGTTGTGTGTGTGTCTACCTATGCGTGTGTGTGTCCATGTGTGTATGTCTGTGTGTGTGTCTGTGTGTGTCTATGATTGTGTGAACTCCTTACCCCTTTTCAGAGCAGATTCCGATTCGCCCCCCGACTGCAGCTTGCTGGAACCGTCCACGAGTGCGTGGTGGACGTGTGGTGTGTGTACAAATATAGCCGTAGATAACACGCACACGTGTGTGTGTGTGCGTGTTGCTGGTCTCTGGGCGCTGTGTCTCTCTTCTTGTAGACACTCAAAACGTCTCTCCCCCCGTGTCTCTGTCTCTGTGTGTGTGTTGCTGGTCTCTGTCTCTGTGTCTCTCTCTCCCTGTGTGCCCGTGCAGCGGAGGGAGAAGAAGAAGCGAGAGGGAGTCGCCGAGGCCGGCGCAGGAAGTGGCGACACCCCCCGACTCCACCCGCTCGGGCGTGGAGGCGGAGGAGTGGACGATGGCTCCAAGTGCACCTAGCCTGGCACACCGGGGGGGGGGGGGGACACGCGTCGCGACAAGTTCGCGACGGCTGGAATTAATAACTTGACACCGTCGCTGCTGCAATTGTTCAATGCGTCGGTTCTTTTTTTTGGGGTTTTTTATTGTTTTGTTTATGAAGGCGAAAAGTTGCGTGCGCCATTTCACGGCGGTGGTAGTCGGGTGGCAGTGTGGGATTTCACAGGCTTGAATCTCCACTGTTGTTGTTTGGTGATGATGATGTTGTTGTTGTGTGGCCAATGTAGCAGCAATGCACCCCACCCACCACACCGCCCTGTTGTTGTTGCTGTCCTGTTGTTGTTGTTGTTGTCCTGTTGTTGTGACGTTGTCCTCATGGCTTCCATTCGTCAATCTCACGCCCTCCTCTGGCCAAATCCTGGCATTGAGCCCATCGCTCGATGCTGAACCGGAGGCATTTTTTTGTTTTTAAAAAGGGTGCGATTTGAAGGGAAGGGCATTTGTACGTGTACTTTATAAAAAAAATAATACATGTTCTGGAAGGGATAGAGAAGAGGGTGGGTGGCTTCCGATACATTTGGCTGAAATATAGACGAGACTTCTGATTCTAAGTGTGGGGGGAAATCCCGAAAACCTAAAATTGTGTGATGTTGACCCCAGCCAAAAAAACAATGGTGTGGTTGCACTCATTGGCAAAGTCTGCCGACACTTCTGGTTTGTTTTCATTCTCGTGCTGAGTTGGTGAAAATACAATCACCATCAGTGAACCCGTGGAGTAGTCAGTGTGGGTGAGGTGTGATCAATCAGTCTTCCATGGTTTTAATCTAAGTTGTCTTGTGGCTTTAATCTAAGTTGTCTTGTGGTTGTTGTTGTGGTTGTTGTTTGACTTGCATCACACTGGGATTTTTGCACAGGGTTGGTGTACGGTGCTTTTTTTCTGGAAGACTTCGCAGCTTTTTCCTGGATTTTTCTGTTTGCGCATAGTCACTTTAATGTTTTTTGTTTGTTGTGGTTGCACCCGATTCAAGAGCCGAATGGCTCACAGGGCTATATCAAATAAATGAAATTGAAAATGACTGCCAAAACAGTGCCAGGATGCCTCTATTCGGCAAAGGATTGGCAAAGGGCAGCAAGATAATATTTCACGTTAAATGGCAAGTTAGTGACCGGGTTAACGACCATTGTTTACACAATGGGTAAACAACCCTACAGGCATATGTATGTATGCGTAGTATATACAGTACTTCACATTTGTATCAGTGCTCCAACACGAACCAATGCTACGTGCAATATACCCCATTGGGAATGGTGGACATCACATGGGAAGTAATACAGAGATGGTCAAACCCAAAGATAATAATAATGTGCATCCCGTTGAGGGCCTCTCCACGCCGTGTCGATCATGGAGTTATTTGACCATACTTCACCACACTGGTCAATGCGGGTTGGTGAAAGGAAAGTGGAGTGCCCTAGGTTTTGTTCTGATATCAAATTGCCACTCATGGTGGGAATCAACAAACTCTTGTCGTGTTTCTCGGTAGCTGATCTTGAACGGCCATTCAAATCTTTCCCGACGTGAGCATTTACTGAGGTTGAACGCTGCATGAAATCTCCTTGCCTTATATCAGCCCTGCAGGAATGCGGTATTCAATCACAAACTCCATGCATACTACAGAGATACATTTTTTTAAATCTCATCTTGCGAATGCTTATGTTTAACATGTAACATGTAGTTGTGCAATATATTGCACTAATTAAGTCGAGCAGCATTACATGTTTCTAAATTCCAGGAAATTCCATTTGCTGGAATGTACAACTACAGTATTTCCTTCAATGCTAGCTGGTGTGAATGTGCGTGCATGCCTTGACAATACTGTACCCCTTTGTGGGGAGACGTAAATTCAGAATTCATTGGTAATAATTACGATCAAATATGATAATTTGTAGCCCTTTGTCAATTCACTTTTGGATGAAGTCCTCCCCACACCGTATCACACATTGGTGGAGGGTTGTGATCATACTTCATTACAATGATCACACAGTACTGCAGTAATACCCAAATGTACGCCTCCCCCTTTTACGGTATTTCGCAAATACGTCGTCACTTTATTAACACCGCTACCCGATATGCGTCGCCTCACCCCCACACTTACGTCGCTGACAGCATTGCCCGTCCTCTCTCGTATCCGTCGCTTCTCAGCCTTTGCCTCCACGTACCCTGTACATTGCTTTGAATTACGTCATTTCGATATTCGTCGTGGCACCTTTCAGGAACGCATCCCCGACGTAAACCGAGGTATTACTGTAATTGAGTATTACGCTGTATTGTATGAATGCCATGTTGTCATAAGTGGCTGTGCGGTAGTGGATAGCAGAGGGCAGAATAGCAAAATGCATTGTACTACAATTCTACGCTCCAACATTTATGTTGCACACTTTTACGAACCCGGTCCGATTCTGTTTCAACCATTACCCATTTGTACATAACTACACCAGTAACAGACTGTTAACATTCCCCATAAGCAATCCACCGCTTGATTACCATAATGTAGACATTTAAAACATTGTTTACACTTAAAATGCTGTCATTTTGGCCAAATTTATATTTTTACGAGATTAGCCATGACGTGTCATAATTTTCTGTTCTTTGAGATTTAAACCATTTTACTTGATTTTAAACGAAGGGTTGAGGCAATATTGGTCGAACTTCCGCAGCTTATTTTGTTTCATGTACAAATGTGTTTCCTTAGGTGCGTTACAGTTTGCTCTCTTCCAGCAAACAAGGCCTTATACCATAAACTCTTAACCTTCGTCCAATGGGAGGCGGTTCCTTCTCTGCTACTGTCCCTCCTTCCAGCCATCTGTACTACAAATTCTCTCTGCCTTTGTTTAAGTCAAGGCTCAAGCCCTTCCGCTTCTCCTCTGGCTGTTAACGACTAATTATTAAGTGTCTTCAACCACACATGTTACTTTAAACATATATAACTCCCTTTTTGAAAGGCTCTGTAAAGTCCCAGTCTGCGTTGTTTAGTATCTGGAGATGTGGTTGGATTTAGACACCACTGTATTTATATGTGCATCGTTGTTATTTGTATTGCAAATAAAATGTTTTTATGGCCTTTCGTGAATGCTTTGAATAACATCGGTTGACCTCGAACGGGTTATTTTGTTCAGAGAAAATGACAATAGTGTATCATAATCCATGCCAATTTTAGCAAAGAATGAATGAGCTCCAAGTATCAGGAATCCAAACTATTACAACAAAAATGCGATTCTTTAAACAAGGCGCAAAACGATACAGTTATATCCAGGGCTTAACTTTGGCTGGTTATTTATGGGTCGGCGATCTGAAATATATGTTGTGCCTGGAACACCACATCTATCATACCTCTCGCTATGGTTGTGGCTTATAGTCACATCCTTAGGGGTGCAGCTGTGGCAAGATGTTATCTCCCTTGCCTGTTATGCAAGAGGTCGCGGGTTCGACCCTAATACCTGAATATTTGGAGTTTGCATGTTCTCTCCCCATGGTCGTGTGGATATTTCTCCAGGTCCTCCAGTTTTCCCTCCACATTTATACACATGCTTTTCGAGTATATGGCTGAAATACATTTCCACACGTTAGGCCACTTCGTTGAGCCATCATTTGTGCTCAGATCGCTTCTGAAAACGAGCTATATAGCTCAGTGGGCCTTAACTGGTAAAATAAAACAAAGCTTAGCTTGGTTTAGGGCGCGATCACGCGCCTCCCACTGTCGTCTTTGTGCAGCCAGAAGGTCGCTCCCGATCGCATCGGATCTTTGATGAGCTCCTTCTGACCCAGTAAATATTATGTGAGAAACTAAGCCCTGCTTATGTATTTTAAATATTAAAGGCAAGGAACTTCTTTTTAAGATATGGGTTGGAGTACGACGTAAAATTGCATGATACAAAGCACAACAATATAATCGTTGTGAATATAAGTAGCAATACATCATTATTTGTTTCTTTCGGTTAAGTCACGTCTAAAGATAAAATAATAAATTAAATTAAATAATAGAATAATAATAGAATGTATTCTATTATTTAATTTAATTTATTATTTTATCTTTAGACGTGACTTAACCGAAAGAAACAAATAATAATTCCTGCAGTCACGAAAGTTCTAAAATTAAGAGCAATACATCATGTTTCCCAGGTCTGGCCAACATCTGAGAGTTTGAGGCCAGTCACTGAGAGCAGGGCTAGTGGTTGAGTGGGGCATTACGGAGGGTTAGGGGCTGCCAGCAAGCCACGTGTCACGGTTGAGCCTGCCAGAAATGCCATAGCCCTAAGCCAGTCCCACGATGAACTTTGTGCCCGTCACTGCTTTGCTCCCGCTCTAACGGCAATCACAGGGAGAGTAAAATGGTCCGGCCGCCAGGCGGCGCTGTGAACAGTGAGAGCACCGAGTTGTGGAGTGAAGGTCAGTGATAAAGTTATTATAAATCTAGCCGGGTTGTGGCTTTTGCCACATTATCCTTGGCTGCCCACAACATAGCCTCCTCACATTTGGATCAAGAAAAACACTAAAATGTGACCTTCCTGCTTTGCTTCACTCTGGCTGCTTGTTAGAGTGTCCACGAACACATTCCTGCGGAGGGAGCTGGTAGGAACGTTGGGTTGCTCGGTCAATGGCCAGGGTCAACGGCGGCGTGGTGTATTCCGCAAATATGCCCGACTGAGGGCGGGCACAAGCCGGCGTGAGTAGGTTGAACGTTGGGTTTTATAACGGCACCACGGGGTGACCAGCCCCTCCCACCCAGCTCCACCTCTCCCACCCAGCCCCTCCCCACCCTCTCCACCCAGCCCCTCCCCACCCAGCCCCTCCCCACCCTCCCCTCCCCACCCAGCCCCTCTTTCCCCACCCAGCCCCTCCCTGCACGACGGACGGACGGACACAATAATCCCCTGTGGGCTGGTGTAACCAGGAGGTTCCAACCAGAATGAAGTGTACATCACAAACAGTACACCACACGTGCTGTAGTTTATGTTTGTGGCCGACTGCATAACAACCCCTCGGTATCCACGATTTTGTTGTATATCTCTCTAATGGTGTTTTCCCACATCGCAGTACTTGGAACGAAATATCAAACATCATGGCGAACAATCCGTGATACAACGCGCACACACACCAGGGAGCTATTACTGCCCAAAATTATGCCGAAAATGTTAAGGAAAAAGGGAACAAAGTTGAAAAGTGCCCATAGGATCACGGAGAGATGCATGCATAAATGGAAAACGAATTTCTTTGGAACTGCTTTTTGTGTATAGTTTGTTGCCCTTCCCCAGCACCTCCGATTAGCACGGTTGGTTAGGTACGGTGCGAAAGAAGTCCAGCATACAGTACAAAATATGGATTCTAAAACACAAGCAGGTTAATGACATAATTTAAAGTGTTAAGAAAAGTGGCTTGGGCAGGACATATCGTAAAAGGGATAATGGCCGATAGTTGAAACTAATGACAGAGTAGCAGTCGAGGGAGGGAACACATCCAAAAGGATTTGGAGCAATGAAGTCGACTTGTTTGAAGGTGTTCGGTGGATTTTTGAAATGTGGGATCATGAGTTATGTAGGTGGCTTTCATTCAGCAGTGGATTGACTATGGCTGCTGCTGATTATGGGAATGTGTCAGGCTCTGGCCATGACTCACACTAACTGGGGCATGACAAGCTTGTGCTGTTTAAAAACTCACAATAATAACACCCAAAACCGCTACAGCAGCCATGAAACTATTTTAGGGAGTGGCCTTTGATGAGGTGGCAGGGGGTGGAGGGCGCAGGAGGGTGGAGGGGGCAGGGGGTGCAGGGTATAAGAGAGTGGAGGGGGCAGGAGGGTGCAGGGGGTAATAGAGTGGAGGGGGCAGGAGGGTGGAGGGGGCAGGAGGGTAAAGGGGCAGGAGGGTGGAGGGGGCAGGGAGTGAAGGGTGTAAGAGAGTGGAGGGGGCAGGAGGGTGCAGGGTGTAAGAGAGTGGAGGGGGCAGGAGGGTGGAGGGGCAGTAGGGTGGAGGGGGCAGGAGGGTGGAGGGGCAGCAGGGTGAAGGGGGCTGGAGGGTGGAGGGGCAGCAGGGTGAAGGGGGCTGGAGGGTGGAGGGCGCAGGAGGGTGGAGGGGCAGTAGGGTGAAGGGGGCAGGAGGGTGAAAGGGGCAAGAGGGTGGAGGGGCAGTAGGGTGGAGGGGGCAGGAGGGTGGAGGGGGCAGGAGGGTGGAGGGGCAGCAGGGTGGAGGGGGCAGGAGGGTGAAGGGGGCAGGAGGGTGGAGGGGCAGTAGGGTGGAGGGGGCAGGAGGGTGAAGGGGGCAGTAGGGTGGAGGGGCAGCAGGGTGGAGGGGGCAGGAGGGTGAAGGGGGCACGAGGGTGGAGGGGCAGTAGGGTGGAGGGGGCAGGAGGGTGGAGGGGGCAGGAGGGTGGAGGGGCAGCAGGGTGAAGGGGGCTGGAGGGTGGAGGGCGCAGGAGGGTGGAGGGGGCAGGAGGGTGAAGGGGGCAGGAGGGTGGAGGGGGCAGGGGGTGCAGGGTGTAAGAGAGTGGAGGGGGCAGGAGGGTGGAGGGGCAGGAGGGTGGAGGGGGCAGGAGGGTAGAGGGGGCAGGGGGTGCAGGGTGTAAGAGAGTGGAGGGGGCAGGAGGGTGCAGAGGGTAAGAGAGTGGAGGGGGCAGGAGGGTGGAGGGGGCAGGAGGGTGGAGGGGCAGCAGGGTGGAGGGGGCTGGAGGGTGGAGGGGGCAGGAGGATGGAGGGGGCAGGAGGGTGGAGGGGCAGCAGGGTGGAGGGGGCAGGAGGGTGGAGAGGGCAGGAGGGTGGAGGGGGCAGGAGAGTGGAGGGGCAGCAGGGTGGAGGGGGCAGGAGGGTGAAGGGGGAAGGAGGGTGGAGGGGGTGCAGGGTGTAAGAGAGTGGAGGGGGCATGAGGGTGGAGGGGCAGCAGGGTGGAGGGGGCAGGAGGGTGGAGGGGCAGCAGGGTGGAGGGGCAGGACGGTGGAGGGGGTAGGAGAGTGGAGGGGGCATGAGGGTGGAGGGGGCTGGAGGGTGAAAGGAGCCAGAGAGTGGAGGGGGCTGTGGCTGAAAGAGCAATTTTCAGAAATCATAAATCGCAGAAGTGACCTCCTTTCGGTACGTTTTTGGATTATGAGAACACTACCATGATTCTCATAATCCAACTTCCTTTATTTTATAAAATATATTTCTATATTTTATAAAAATACCATGTGGGTGTGAGAGAAGTTTAACAAAAAAACATATAAATAAAAACGAAAAGTGTGCTGTTTACATCGTTTGGATTCTAAGAAATCGTTACCATCCAGTTACGTTAGTTTTGACGCAATTGCTAACATTATCAAGTATTCCCTGTGAGCCTAAACCATCTGTTGGTGTGCTTTATATTTTTTTTAAATGCAAGAGGCGACATTTCGGCAATGCCCCTTCTTCACAGGAGAGATGACTTTACGACGGTACATTATACACGTGGCATTTACATCGTTGGGGGAAGAAAGCGTACGCGTATTAAATTACAACACAATACACCATACAGTTTAAATTTAGGTGGCATCTCAATGCTACCGGGTCTCAAGTTTACCTAAACAGTGGGGGATATGTATTTATATAGGGCAAACGAAGGCAGTCATAGGCAACGTAGGAAGGTTTTGAGCCTGCAATAGGACATGGCCAATGAGTCGACAGCACAAACGGGAGGAGAAAGGTAGTTCCAGACTTACGAGGGCAGCATAAGAGCAGGAGTGAATGTTGTGTTGGTCTGTAGCGGTGTATGGCACTTAATGGATCTGCCTGTGGTCGGTACTGCAGCATAGCATCTCCACTGACCCAGTCACGCGCTGCTCCACTCGTCGCATTGTTTCTGTCTAGAGGGCTTCACCGCCAACTTATGCCAGTTTGCCACTTTCTGCCTTCACTGTTTTCACGTGTTTTTTTTGACAACTATTTCATCTTATTTTATATTTACAGAGGGCCTTCGCCCAAGGGACTTTACATCGTTTAAAAGCGGCCACAAAATAGAGTGATCTAGACGACAAGGGCGTACAAGGCCCGAGGACTGAGTGACCGTAACAGAGGGCACATGGGGTCATGAAAGGGCTATAAGGCAGGGACAGCAAAGGGTTGGAGGGGCTAGGAGAGGGAAGAGGAAGGGAATGGGCAATGGAGAAGGGGTGAGCTTTGAGAAATTAACAAAAGGAGGTTAAGGAGGGGGGCTGCTTAGTGTACAGGGGAAGTTTATTCCAGTGGAAGGGTGCAAGGAGCGATAAAGATTGGAAACGAGATTGGGCACAGAGAGACGGAGGGACAGAGAGAGAGACAGAAGATTGTTAACGAACAGCACTGAGCGGGGACATGAAAAGAGGTGGGAGAGATAAGAGAAGGTGGGGAAAGGCCATGGAGAGATTTAAAGACTAGTTTAAGGTATTTGAAAAGACAGTGGTAGTAAACGGAAGCCAGTGAAGTGTGATAAATAAATGGGAAATTGAAAATAACCGACGCATAAGCATTTTAAATGTGTTGGATGGGAGTGAGTGCATAGGCAGCGAGACCGAGTAGAGGATAATTGCAGTAGTACAGATGGGTAAAGATCAGAGCTTGAACCAGGTGTTCGGCAGCAGAAAGTGAAATGAGAGGGCGGATTTTCCTGATATTGAATAGATGAAAGCGGCAGGTGTGAGTTGTCGTGGCAATGTGGGAAGGAGATTTCGATTTAAAGCTTTCGTGACTGCAGGGATTCATCTTCTTGGTTCTTTCGGTAAAGTCACGTAGAAGGGAAGTAATAAAATAATAAAAATAAAACATAATAAAACAATTCTCACGACGTTTCGGCCACAACGCAAGCAGCCGTCCTCAGGCGAGGACGGCTGCTTGCGTTGTGGCCGAAACGTCGTGAGAATTGTTTTATTATGTTTTATTTTTATTATTTTATTACTTCCCTTCTACGTGACTTTACCGAAAGAACCAAGAAGATGGGAAGGAGATGCTGTGAATGGGAGGGGCTAGAGCGAGAGGCTGGAAATAAAACGAATGATGTTTGAGAGAAAAAAAAGTGAAGTGTCATTCAGGATTGTATGGCAGCCAGGCAGGAGATGCGAGAGGAAAGGTCGGGAGTGAGAGAGGGAAAGGAGAAGAATATTTGGATGTCATCGGCAAAAAATTGGTGAGGTAAATAGAAAGAGGAGATAATACATTTGAAGGGCGAAAACACATTCCTGCGGAGGGAGCTGGTAGGAACGTTGGGTTGCTCGGTCAATGGCCAGGGTCAACGGCGGCTTGGTGTATTCTGCAAATATGGCCGACTATGAGGGCGGGCACAAGCCGGCGTGAGTAGGTTAAACGTTGAGTTTTATAAGGGCACCACGGGGTGACCAGGCCCTCCCCTCCCCTCCCCACCCAGCCCCATCCTTCCCACCCCCCACCCAGCCCCACCCTCCCCACCCAGCCCCTCCCCACCCTCCCCACCCAGCCCCTCTCCACCCTCCCCTCTCCACCCAGCCCCACCCCTCCCATTTTTGGATGCACGACGGACGGACGGATGGACACAATAATCCCCTGTGGGCTGGTGTAACCAGGAGGTTCCTACTAGTATATCGAGAGAGAATAGTAAAGGACCCAGAACGGAACCATGCGAAATACCAAAATTGAGAGAGGGGGGGGTATATAGTGATTTAAGGAGATTGAGGATGTGCGAGAGGTAAGGTAAGACTTGATCCAGGAGAGGGGAAGTGCCAGATATGCTGTCAAAGGCAGAGGAAATGTCGATATGTCGATATGAATGAGAATCTTTCAAAAACATAGTTTGCAAGATTGTTCTGGGCATTGATAAGGGCTACATCGGTGGAATTGAGAGGTATGGAGATAGAGGGAATGCAACTACATGTGGAGTGAGAGCCAGTTGTGATCAAGTGATTCCAGAATTTATGAAAGGTAAGGCAAAAGAGATATATGGTGGAAATTTCCTGGAATGGTGGGGTCAAGGGAATGTCTTTTGAGGAGAGAAGAAATTATGGCAGATATGAAGGTGGAGGGTAAGACATTGTTGCAGAAGGAGGAGTTGAAACGGGACACAAGGTAAGGAAGTATATAGGGGAGACGGCAAGGAAGAAGGGTGCCAGAAATTGGGTAGAGGCGGAGAACGGGGAGGTTTAGCTTCAGAAATGACCATGGAGAGCTCAGTCTGAGAAGTCAGGGTGGAGGTGGATAGAGGAGGGGGAGTGGTGCATGGAGGAGAAGACAGGGCAGGAGATAGAGCTGTGGGGTGAGAGGTAAATGCATGGGACAAATAAATTAGCTCAATATTAAGAGGACAAATAGTGGGAAAAGGCCAGAGCAGAAGGGGCATTGGGATGAGAGGAAAAGGTAGAGGCAGAGGGATGGAGCAAGTTGTTGATAGTGGAGAAGAGTAGACGAGGTTGTGGGGCAAGGGAAGAGATGATGGATCGGAAGAAAGACTCATTATCTGCAAGCAGTTTCGAAAGAAGAGAAAGGTAAAGTGCATGAATCTGGGCTGAGTGGGAGGCTTTGTAGACCGAGTGCCGGTTAAGTATAAGGGAGGGAGAAAGCCATCGTTGAGGGGCCCGAGGGGAAGAGGAAAATGAACGCAGAGGCGCGAGAGTGTCGAGAGAGTAAGAGAGTCAAGCAAGAGTAGAAACGGCATCATCAGGTCGGAGAGAGGAAATTCTGCATTCACTTTGCAGAATGAGGGGGTGGGGGAGAGGGATAATGGAGGCAAGAAGGCAGTCGAGATAGCTGAAGAAGAAATGCGGGGGGACCAGGTGAGTGATAAATTGTAATGAAAAAATGGAACGAGGGAAGGATAAAGAAGAGAGTTGAGCCGACCACTGCAGAGCAGGAGCGTGGCCCAAGGGTCATGTGTCGCGGCGATGGAGCTGCCAGAGCAAGGCGACTGAGCTGCCTGTTGACCGGGCAGTAGGTCGATCACTGCAAACAGTGAGGTGGGCCGGTCAAGGGACCCAGTAGTCACGGAAGCCAGCTCCTTGGCAGCATGACAACCCTGTAGCGGCCGGGAAGCAGGTGGGATCTGCGTTGGAGAAGCCCGATAGTGAGGCCGTAGCGCTAATCATGCCAAGTCCAATCGGTTTCGCTTCTTAACAGTGGAATAGAAAGTCAGTGCAGTCGAGTATAAAATGCATGACTAAACAAATTGTGGTTTATAAGCACAGATAAAAACAAATCTCACAAAACTCGTCCTTAATATTTCACCAAAACATACAATTATGATCAATATGTAGATACCCCACTCTGGTCGATGTGGGTTTGTGAACTCGGGAAGCTCGGGACTGGTTCAGATATCGCCCCGCACAAATGTCAGCCCTGGTCGGGAATCAAACTTAGCTGCCCAGTTTCATAAGGCAGAGTGAGAACCACTTGCACCACTGCTCCACCCCGTACAATCTGTCATGCTTTCTTCCACCTATAATAATGCGAGCACGTGCACGACAGAGATGGAGCGACGAATAAGCTCACGTTTGGGCGTTAAGATGGATTTTTAATAATACAATCGTGAGAAATGAATTGGGGAGACCTTCATCCAGCAGTGAATTGGTTATGGCTGGTGATGACTTTAAAGTAAAATAAATTTCATTTCTGCGTGGTGACCCAGAGATGGTAAAGTACAGTTGGCAATGCCAGGAGTTATACAGTAGAGCAATGAAAACTTTTGAATAAATCTGAGGAGCTTTTCAGTGCCATCCCTTCGTAAGCGTGGTGGGTTTTCTCCGGGTAGTCTGCTTACTCCCCAACATAATGTAAAACTCTCAATAATGGGAATGGCCAAACGTCCCAATGTAGCAGGGCCCTCCTGAAAAAATGTCTTGAGACTCATTGAGGCTTTCTTAGAAAAGGCATTTCTATCACTGCTGTTCAATTGAGAGTGGAGTGGTGGTTCAGTGTTTTTTTTCGGACTGCACTATGAACCCGGCAACTTGAGTTAAATTGCCGTGCACGGCCAACTTCAGAAACGAGTGATATCAGAAGCGTTTTTGGGCTTCACCCCACTTCACGAATCCAACCTTAGTCACCAGCGTGGTGAAGTATGGTCCAGCAACACCCCACAACCCACGTGGCATAGGGAGGTATTCCTCCAGCAGTGAGTTGACAATGGGCCGTTAAAGATATTTTAAAGTTAAATTTAAGTGTTCAACAATGAAATACGTAGACTGCAAAGACGAGAGTATAAAACCGCTCATATATATTCCCTTATAAACCGTTAAAGCCCTTTAAATCATCAGTTTGGCTCCGACATTTGTTAGCATCCTGTTAAACACCCTCTGTATTTCCGCGATATCCAAGTATGGGATTGAGCCCGGGGAGTAATGTGTGTGTGGTGTGTGTGCCTTTGGCATTTGGGCGCATTCCACGCGGTCTAGCGGGGATGGGTTGGGGGGATAGCAGGAGCGATGGGCGGAAAGGGCGGAGTCGTGCAATGCAAGAGGTGACGAGGGCATCTCTACGGCTGAATCGCCGATGTTGTACATATACAGTAGCCATTTGCCAACCCACTGCTGTATGGTACGCATACTCAGTGCTCATTTGGTCAAGGAGAAATTGAGAATGTTGGCTTTTGATGGCTTTTATAACTTCTTTGTACGTGTACATCAAATGCATGGCTTTTAGCACCCATGTACAGTAGATGCACGGTTGCACCCGATTCAAAAGCCGAATGGCTCATAGGGCTATACCAAATAAATGAAACTGAAAAACTTTGTCAATCCACTGCTGGATGAAAGTCTCCACCACACCATGCGGTTCGTGGAGGACATCTGACCATACTTCACCACGCTGGTCAGTGTGGGCGGTTTGCCAGGACCGGTTTAGATATCACTCGCCGCTGATGTTCGCGTGGCCAGGAAATTAAATGTTGGTCACCATGCTCATGGTGCAGTGCACTCACCATTTGACGACCTGTCCACCCACCCCACATACTGCTGTAGCTGAGACGGAATTTGGAAAGTACAATTGGGTGTGGTAGCAGGCAGGCATCATGATTCGTGACGTGTCCTCAATTTCCCCAGCACTTTCTGCATCGAAACAACCACCACCAACAAGACAAAGATCCCCCGTGTAGCCGACAGAGACTGTTGGGGTAAGTGCTGTTAGCGAGCATCTATGAAAACCGTAACGAGACACGAGCGGTGGTCAGCACTAACACGCCCAGCCAGTTTTGTCGCCCGAGTGCTGACGTTTATATATATGTTTAGAATAGCCACTGGCCGAGTGAAGCGTGGAGCCTGCAGCTAGTGACGAAGCTGACAACGTCCCCAAATCCACTTCCCATTTTGCGTTGCCCTCCCAGCCTCGCGTGCAGACCACGTTGCTTGGTCGATGCTGCTGCTCTTACGTTGACAGCGGTGCGTGGAGTACCGTGCAGATAACAAGAGCAGCACGTCAACGCGTTCGTCAGTAGTACCGTGGCGACGTTTCGGGCGATGACCCTTCTTCAAAGGAGCGACGTGTGTTCGGCGATTCGCGCACTGACACCACAAATCCACCAAACAGTTTGCAACACTTCATTGCATTATTTAGTCTGACGTTAAGCGCCTAGTAGATTTCTAGTTGTATTAGACGCATGTGCTTAGCATTCTGTCTCAAAGTGTAGTGTCACACTTGATACTAAGCCATACCTGTCAACCCCTGATCAGTGTCCTACCTTATGACAGACAAATTCAGACTATATTGGTCACCCCTTGCCCTTTTACATCTCAACGTTCATCCTACAAAGTCCCACTGAACAAGGGAGAAACACAAACAAATAAGACAAATTAAATTCTGCCCGCATTCAAACGGCTGTATGCCGTATGCACCTGATGACGAAATTTCCCTGCACAAGAATACGGGTAAATAGTATTGCGGCTTGACAGGTAAGGAGCCGTCCATAAATGACGTCACGTACCTAGGGCGAGTGGGGGTCAGACATTTGTGACGATGTGTGACGAGGGGGGTGTTTGAGAAATGTGACGTCACATCAAAATGCGCAACTTTAAATAAATATAGACAACACGTTCTACTTAATTAAATAGACTTTTTAATAAATGTTTTCTCCTACAATATCAGAGTGCAGCAGCGCCACATTAAATACGCACTACAATGACAATAGTTTAAAGCGATTTCAAGCATGTTTTTTTTTCAGAGCTTTGTGACGTCATATTTGAGGGGGGGGGTGGGTCTGACTTTTTGTGACGCCGTGTGACGAGGGGGGGGGTCAAAAATCGTCCAAAATCGCGTGACGTCATTTATGGATGGCCCCGAAGCTAAGCTGTCTTCCAGTGACAATTATTGACGGCTGTAGGTCCACACAGCGACCTCTAGTGACCTTACCCAGGCTATTTTGGCGACTTTCCGCTGTGTGCCGAATCCCGTGCAGACCGTGACTCGCTTCCTACCCGGCCACTTCCTACAGCGCGTCGCCCCCTCCACAACCACCACCGCCACTCAGCCACTCCATCAACTCCACCGACCACTACACACAGTTAAACTTGCAGTCCAGCACCACCACCACCACTATTCACCCACTCCACCGACCAGTGCACACACACCACCACCACCAACTCCAACCACTACTCACAGACTTGCAGTCCAGCACCACCACTAACTCCAACCACTACACACAGACTTGCAGTCCAGCACCACCACCAACTCTAACTACTACACACAGACTTGCAGTCCAGCACAACCACCACCAACCACTACACACAGACTTGCAGTCCAGCACAACCATCACCGACCACTACACACAGACTTGCAGTCCAGCACCACCACCACCAACCACTACTCACAGACTTGCAGCACAACCACCACCAACCACTACACACAGACTTACAGCCCAGCACCACCACCACCACCAACCACTACTCACAGACTTGCACCACCACCACCACCAACCACTACACACAGACTTACAGTCCAGCACCACCACCACCAACCACTACACACAAACTTACAGTCCAGCACCACCACCACCAACCACTACACACAGACTTGCAGTCCAGCACAACCACCACCACCAACCACTACACACAGACTTGCAGTCCAGCACCACAACTACCACCAACTCCAACCACTACACACAGACTTACAGTCCAGCACAACCACCGCCACCACCAAATTCCACAACCACCGGCATTCCTGCACGACGCTGCCTTGCGCAGCTACGCCGCGTAGCGGACACGCAGCGCCCGGCACCAACTTTATACAACCATCACAACACCGCCAGTCGCCCCACCTCCTACAACTTTAACTCAGCTCTACACCCCCCCAACCCCTACAACTTGCGAGCGAGCTGCACTCGGGAGGAACAGACGGCTGTGAGTGAGTAACGTTGTCTGTCACTCCGTGTGTCCTGTGCGGAGTGAAGAGGAGAGTGTCTGCAGACATTCTCTCTCCACCCCCTCCCCCTCTCTCTCCTCTCTCTCTCTCTATTTTACGATCGGAGGAAACAAGAAGATGCTCGGTGTAGTCGGCACTTTGCTTCGTTCATCTCTCCTCTCTCGCTCGCTCACTTCCATTCCTTCGTTTGGCTGCCACTCCGCCGTTCGTCTCGACCCCCGGCCACCCCGTTGAGGCTTGCTGCATGGTGGTGTGCAGGAGGAGCCGTGTTGGGTGGCGGGGAGGAATAGGAGGAGGAGGGATTCGTTTGCGTGTCGCTCGACCAGACCCTGCGAGAGATGGCGGGCGGCTCGGGGGGGGGGGGGGGGGGAGGCCTGCCATCTAGCAGTGGATAGATCATCGACGACGATGGTGATAGGGGGAGGGGATGGTGGTGGCGGTGGTGATGATGATGAAGCGGTGGCACCAACAGTGTGGTGGACGCACACCGAGCTATGGACCCGTCGAGTTTAGTAACGACTCCCGGCCACGGCTAACGTCAGTGACGAGTGATATAGAAACCGGCCCATGGGCAGGCAAGAAGGCAGGACAGGGTAGGCACAACTCCGCCTTAACCGGCACCGTCGAAGTATGGCCAAACAGCACCCATAAACAATAACGGGCGTGGGGATGCCTTCATCAAGCGGTGGATTGTATGTATATAGATCTTTTGATTTAAAGCTTTCGTGACTGCAGGGATTCATATTCTTGGTTCTTTCGGTAAAGTCACGTAGAAGGGAAATAATAAAATAATAATAAATATAAAAAATAAAAATTCTCACGACGTTTCAACTGCAACACAAGCAATTATCATCACGAGGTGTGAAATCCACAGCAAGAAATTTGAACTTCTTTCGTGCCGTTCGAAGCCAACCGTGCAAATTGGAGGTGCGGGATTGACAGAGGCATGTAAAGTGTTGTGGGTGATGGAGATCACCTGGGTTAACCGTGCTGTAATGAGGCACTCGTGGACTTGCATGGGACGTTGGATCGTGATGCCTTTCTGCGGTTTAGCCCACAATGATGCTGGCCACTCGATGAATCACGATTCGGATCGTGACTTTTAAGATTGCGGCGAGCGCCCCAAGCGGCTGTAGGGGAAACGTGCAGTGAACGCGTGACAACACTTTTGTCTGAATAGGGGGGTTGGGGGGGTTCTGTGGCCATAATTCACCACGCTGGGCAGTGTGTGTAGGTGAAAGGGGGGGGGCACAGTCGCGGGAGCATAGACTCATTGTACAATAATTGATTTTTCCCGCACGGTGGCGAGATGTTAACGACCTCGCACGATACGGAGGAGGTCGTGTGCCTCGGCCTCGCTGCGCCATGCATTGCGCCACTATCCGAGTAGTTAACCTCGCATTCAGTAACACCTTCAGAGCCAGGGTGAATATCTGACTCCAACGTGTTTAGCGAATTAAACGAGGTAAAACTGATGGGAAAACACAACACAAAATACAGCATCCGTTAATACATGTGCAGTAGTGCTATTTCACACTGGCAACTTCTTCTTTTCTCCAGTGTCACTTTATTCGTACATAACTCCTCGTGTTCAACACCACGCATCTCCGTCGCAACTCCTCCTCTTGTACTGCTCGTCTGCTACGTTAACCTCTGCCCGCTTTTCCACTGCCAGCCTCTCACGAAACTCCACTAGGTTCTGCCCTGCTAGCCTCTCACTATACACTCCGCTAGCTTCTCCACTGCGAGCCTTATCACACCCACACTTAGGACTCCGCTAGCTTACTATACACTCTGCTAGTTTCTCTACTGCTAGCCTTAGCACACTCACACTTAGGATTCTGCTAGCCTCTCCACTGCTAACCTTAGCACACTCACACTTAGTATTCCGCTAGCCTCTCTACTGCTAGACTATCTACCCTCACTCCTCCAACCTCGCCCTTGCCTCCAGCGGGGGATCAGCCAAGACCGTTGCAGAGGACGTTCATGAGGCGATCCACATATACAAACACAGAGACAATTTCAACCGAGAAGATGGATTCTGGCTCAGCAATCATTGGAAGGACGTAATAAACCACTTCGGATCTTAACTGATTGTTGTTCACGTTTATGGTGACTTTCAGACCGCAGTCCACTCACTGGCATTAACTGTGTATCTTGTGTTCTCCACAGGGAATGCATTATTTGCTCCGCTGCGATCTCCTGCCACCGTTTTCCCATTCACATGTTTCATTGCTTCTACATACTATTAACATGCCCTCCCTTTGTTAATGCTACCCCCCCTCCCTTTGGTGCTGCTGATCCTGCATAATGCATGGGCATAATATGACTTTGAAACCCCCCCGCCCACCTCCTACGCATTTACCATGAATATGCTAAATTCCTCTTGATATGCACATTCTTTTGTTAAGGCTCTCTTCTTCTTCCACCTCCAACTCAGCTTATATATAAGCTCCTAGCTTGGCAGTGTCTCATTCTTCACCTGAAGACGGCTGCTTGCGTTGTAGCCGAAACGTCGTGAGAATTGTTTTATTATGTTTTATTTTTATTATTTTATTACTTCCCTTCTACGTGACTTTACCGAAAGAACCAAGAAGATGAATCCCTGCAGTCACGAAAGCTTTAAATCGAAAAAATTCGAATGTGTATCTTCCAAGATCTGAACTAGGCGGAGTTATTATTCTTTTTATGACTACTACTCTTGTTTACCCAGGGGAAGTCTCATCGAGTCGCGTGACTCTTTTTCAAGAGGGTCCTGCCAAGCAATTGAAAACCGACACAGAAATCGTTACCTCGACTGCGAACTGCAGGGGGCGATGATTGCTGCCTATATTTCAATTGCTTCTTGCGTTTAGTTTGTTGTCCTTCCCTCCGCACCTTCGATGAGTAAGCTTGGCTCCGTGCGGTGTGAAAGAAGTTCGACATGCATACGTCCATACAATCGAGTGATTAGCAGTGTCATTTTCAAATTTGGATCATGACTTCAAATTTGGACCATGACGTCAAATTTGGACCGTAACACTGGCAATACAATGGCTCAACTATCACCGTTCACTGTTGAAGCAGGCGACGTGTAGTACTACTTATCGATGGTTTACTTACACCCACGGTAATAACCAGGGCAGCCGCTGGGTTGAAACTGTGACCCTCTTCGTCGAGGGGTTAACGCCACCTACCGGTAGGCCGTGTCACCAGCCGCTTTTCAGACCTCATTGCAGACGCAGAAAAGGAGCTATCTCCCATGAGCAGAGTTGGCTGGGGGCTTTGCATTTTTCAACACAGAGGCTGTTATGAACCATAAACTATTTTTTTATTTTACCAGGTAAAGTTCACTGAGCTATATAGCTTGTATTTTCTGAAGTGACCTGGCCACAAATGATAGCTCAACGAAGTGGCTTATGATCACGTGGATAATTTCTTGCAACCAAATACACTTGTTGATTCTAAATGTGAAGGGAACAACTGCAGGACTTGGAAAAAAATCCAAACGACCACGGGGAGAGAGACACGCAAACTGCAAATATACAAGCGTCAGGATTGGGATCGAACCCACGACCTCCTGTATACCAGGCGAGGTAGTTAACATCTAGCCACCGTGTACTCATAAATGGTTTAACTGTGACTATCATTACTCATGGCTATCGAGCCAACAATAAAACTTCTGACCAAATGAACAAAGGCGAAGCGCTCACCTCCTTTGGCAGCCCCTGAGCCAATTGTGGAAGTTCCACGTTCCCATGGCAAGGAAGGTAATTTATATGATGATCACCGTCATCAATTTCCCACAAAGTCGTACAGTACTTATTTTATCCAGACCTAAGGGATAACTGAAGAACTCTGACCACAGACGCTGACTGGTCGGATTACAAAGCGTATGCCTTACATTTAATATCAAGTATATCACTGAAGTTACGATTTGGATGTCTCACACTGTAACCCAAACACCTCAGGGGCATGGATGACGGAGGAGGGCAGCAGTGGGAGGATTTAAAGTCCTTGCTCCCGTCAGCTCCCGCCACGCCTGATGCATTATCCTCACCGGGCCACGGTGGGGCGACCCACCAAACCATTAACATCTACCCCAACCCAACCTCGCGGCTCCTGGACAGCGGCGACGCTGAGCTGCACCTCAGGCAAGTGGAGCAGCAGCAGCAGCAGAAGCAGCAGCAGGAATCTGCCGCCACCATTGCTACGCCACAATGGATGGATTTGGCCGACAGTTCCAGCATAGAGCCCATGGCGATGGCCTCTAAGTCTGGATCTGCTGCTGTTGGTAGTTTTGGTGGTCGCAGTTGCAGTGTCCTCCCGTGCGACGGGCCCTCTCTGCTGCTGCACAAGCGGCTGCAAGAGGAGGCGCAGAGCCTGGCGCGGGACCGGGCGGGCACGCCGGACTTCCAGGCGTGCCGTGGGGGCGGCCCGCATGGCCACAGCGCGCTGTGCGCCACGCACAGCCACGGACGCTGCTTCCGCCTGCACTGGTGCTGCCTGCTGGGGTGGTGCCACTGTGAGTGTTGCTTCTGCTCCATTGTCTAGTCCCAGTGGTTCTCAACCGGGGATATACTGGGGATACTTGAGATGATTTATCAATGTGTGGAATTATATCATATGTGAGAGTCGTTGGTGAATAATCATGTATGAGTCTGCCAATATAAAATAACTACGATCAAATTTGAATACACGTAGTAACCTAGAACGATTTATAATACAGTACCTTGATAAACTAATGTTCATTATTCATTCATTGATTTCTCAGAACTATCTCGGCCTCGCTGTGTGCTGCGTTGCACCGCTAGTCGAGTAGATAACCATGTGTTCAATAAACCCTCGGAGCCAGGATGACCGTCCAACTCCGATCGTCATTTATTGATTGTAACAGGTAAAACTGGTGAGAAAACACAGATACAGCATCTGTTATAATTCGGAAACACCCACACAATGAACACCACAGCATCAGAACATTGTCTCAGATAACAATAGATCCTGGAAGGACCAGGCCCCCACATTACCCCTGAACAACTAGACAAAGGCACAAACTGGTGCGTTGCATACAGGCACATAGTGTATTCATCCCACTGCACCCCAAATGTACAGCATTACACTTAACACTAAACTGTGGATGAGATACTTCGTCATCACTCTCAGGATCGCAACATAGGCACAAGTCTGACTCGACCTATTAAATCACAAGTAACATCCACAATAAGGAAAGTCACAGGCTTCGTTACTAACTAGGCCTCGTATTTACTACAACAACTTAACGGCACCATAAAGGCATTTACATTGCTATAACGGTCATTCCAACATTACAACAGCATTTCCAATATTATAGGAATATAAACAACTTACAGATAATGCTTCTTAAGCTCCCACAATGGACACGTGCGGCTGTGGTCTCACTGAGATGCGATGCGTGCCGCCATCTTGACTTATCTGTGTAATGGCCGACGCCCGCGTGGTACAGTGGAAATCTAACATCGTCACTTCCTGGTCACGTGACCAACATTAGCATCAAAAAACAGGAACTTCCTGTGAACGCACGCTCCACATCTGTCATGAGGCAAGACACTCCCCGTCTGGTATCTAGGAGATACCACCATTTATTTCCTATCTCATAAACAAGTGTATAACAACTTCAACGGGTCGACTTATTTGTCCATATCTTTGCGAGAGAGAAGTAGTACTATCTCGACTATGGGCCTGATGAAAGTTCTTGCGACACCTTGCTTCGCAATCATAACCTCGACCTTTCGAACTTTTCCATCGGCACTTGGAATCGACTTGAGGATGCGGCCCATTGGCCACTCATTCCGTTTGGCTTGGTTGTCCTTCAGTAGGATGAGGTCGCCTTCTTGGATGTCTG
Source organism: Lampetra fluviatilis (assembly GCF_964198595.1). NCBI lineage: Eukaryota > Metazoa > Chordata > Hyperoartia > Petromyzontiformes > Petromyzontidae > Lampetra > Lampetra fluviatilis. The sequence goes on along the minus strand of NC_136275.1, from coordinate 21,208,104 downwards.
GTCTATTAGACTGCCACTTGTTGCGCACTTGGAGTGTCGTAAGGTACTCGTTTTTCCAGCGACGCCAGAACGTGTTCGCGAAGCTTTGCACTTGTCTCCATTGACGTCTGTAGAGGTCTGCAGTGCTGGCCTCCTCGGTAGGTGCTGTGAGCACATCTGTCTTCTGGGTAAGAAGTGTAGCAGGAGTCAAGATGAATGGTGACTCCGGGTCGGTTGAGACGGGGATCAGGGGTCTTGAGTTAATTATGGCTGAGACCTCGGCCATGAGAGTGGTCAAGACCTCGTGAGAGAGCCGTGTGGACCCGACATCACATAGCATGGAGTCGAGAATGCGTCGAGCAATCCCGATCATGCGTTCCCAGGGTCCACCCATGTGCGAAGAGTGGGGAGGATTGAAGATCCATGTGCAGCCTTGGTCACTAAGTTATTTCCTGACAGAATCATCTTCGACATTCTCCGCATTGATCTTAAGCTCTTTACATGCTCCTATTAAATTGGTTCCACAATCAGAACGGAGTTGCTTGGCTGGCCCTCTGATGGCGAAGAATCTCCGGAGTGCATTTATAAAGCTCGAAGAGTCCATGGACTCGATGACTTCGATGTGCACTGCTCGTGTACTCATACAGGTGAACAGCACTGCCCAACGTTTGCTGTTCGCGAGCCCACCTCTGGTGCGGCGGGAGATGACTGTCCACGGTCCGAACACGTCAATCCCTACAGAGGTGAAGGGAAGTTCCACACTGAGTCGATCGGCTGGGAGGTCTGCCATTTTCTGTTCTTCCTGTTTTCCACGTAGCTTGCGACACCGGATACACTTGTGGATTGTGCTGGCGATGCACCTCTTTGCTCCAACGATCCACAGCCCTGCAGATCGGATTGCTCCTTCTGTGAAGTGCCGACCTTGGTGCTTGACCTTCTCGTGGTAGTGGCACACGAGTAAGATTGCGATGTGGCTCTGGCTTGGGATTATGAGGGGGTTTCGTTCATTCTCATCTAATTTTGCATTCCCTAGCCGACCACCGATCCTGAGCAAGTCGTCTTTGTCCATCCCGGGGTTTAGCTTCCTGAGGGTGCTGACCCTAGGAAGGTCTTCTCCCTTGTTGATGGCCTTGATCTCACTTGCATAAGCTGCCTGTTGCACACAGCAGAAGATTGATTTCCTTGCTCTGGAAAGCTCGTCTTCAGTGTGTGGCACTGTGCAGTGATGCCATCCATTGCAGCTACCAGTGGTGCCTCTCATCGGGCGATGGAAGCAGTCTGCGATATGCGTTAAATGTGCTATCGCTCGCACGAGCATCGTCCATTTCGAGAAATGTTCAAAATGGTGTGGACTCAGTGGACTTCTCGGTCGCACATTTGTTACGAAAGTTGTCACTAGAGGACGAATCTCCTTGTCGGACTCGGGCTCTAAGAGTCCAAAGGTCTCCTTGGAAGTACATGGGCCAACGTCACGTCGTAACAGGAACGCTGGACCCGTCAGCCAGATGGTTTGATTCAGCAGAGATGCAGGGACGGACCTAGTTGCGAGATCTGCTGGATTCTGGTCAGTTGGAACGTAATTCCATTGCTCCGGCTGCGTCGATCTCCTGATGCGCTCCACCCGGTTGCTGATGTAGGTGTAGAACCTTCTGGTTTGGTTATTTATGTAGCCTAGTACGACCTTACTGTCCGTGTAGAACTTGACCGCGTCCAGTTTGACGTCAAATTCGTCTAAGATCAGTTCCGCCACCTCTGTAGCAAGAATGGCTCCACACAGCTCGAGCCTTGAGATGGTATGTTCCGGTTGTGGGGCCTTGCCGTGGAACTCCTTCCAGAATTCCCACTCGGGCGATAGCTCCGAGTCGAGGAACGGAGAGGCCACGGTCACAGCGACCACCGCCACGACCACCAGCAGAGCGATGAGCAGCGGCTTCACCTTAGTCTTCTTCCCGTCAGTCAGGACTGGCTTGGAGAAACGTGGAGGAACAAACTCCAACGAAGACGGTGGATGCACAAGCGAAGTCATGGTGGTTTCTTCGTAAGTCTGCACGGTACAGCCTTGACTTCTCTCGCCGAGTTCCTCTTTCAGCGTGAAGTGGTTGGGGCACGGTTTGAAGAGCGACGTGCGTCCATTCGTGAGCACACTCGTTCTGAATGTGCTAATGTGGTCTGGTTTGTGGGTCCCATCGAGACAAACGTCACCCACGATGACCCATCCTAGATCGAGTCTCTGGGCGTAGGGAGCGTCGTGAGGTCCATTGCGTTGGTTACGAACCTTGTGTCCCTGCCGAGCAGAAGTAAAATCTGTGCCGCGTGATCCAATGGCGGGATGAACTCTGCTATGGGTTTCAGGTGTGGGTGGTGACGTGCAACTTCGGGCGTGGGAATCTCACGCCTGTCGTCCGGTATCTCGTTGCACTCTGTCACCGTAGGAAGGGCTACCTTCATGGTGCTATCTATGGTTTCCACCATGAGGCCGCTCGCTCTTCTTCCCGCTGTCTCCATCAGTCCTGAGCATGTTCTGAGCGTGTATGGAAAGGAATTCCCACCTACACTTAGCTGATCAAAGAACTCTGACCTTGCCAAAGACCTGTTGCTCTGGTCGTCCATTATGGCGTACATCCTTACTGCCCTTTCAGGATGTCCTTTGGGATAGACTCGGACGAGGCATATCTTTGAGCAAGACCTTCCTTTGAAGCCTTCTCCACAGACTTCTGTGCATTTGGTTGTGATTGACGAAGTGAGTGCGGTGGTCTCGCCTTGCTCCCCGCCGTGCTCTGCTTCGGGATCGGAAGCCTTAGTGCTACTGGGTTTCGAGTAAAATGTGTGCAGAGCAGTTGTGTGTTTGTCGCTGCCACATTCCTCGCACTTGATATCTGTCTTGCAATTCCTTGCAAGGTGGTTTGTAGAAGCACAGCATTTGAAGCACACTCCAAATTCTTTCAGCATGTTCTTCCGCTCTTCCAATGGCTTCCTCCTGAACTCACGGCATTTCTGGAGGGAGTGAGGTTTATCATGCAATGGGCATTGCTTCTCTGGATCCTCTATCTTTTTCTTTGTGGTGGTTGCCTGGACGGAGTTTGCAAATGTCGCAGGAGAGACCTCAGTCTTGTGTACGGAAATTGGCCCTCTCGCTGTTCCTCGTTTCGCCGTTGTCCTTTCCATTTTTGGGAGATCTGGACTGGAAATCCCCGTGGTGCCAAACATGAAACTCGGGTCATTTCTAGTCTTAGCCAGGTTGCGGATAAACTTTGAGAAAAAAGAGAATGGGGGGAATGCAACCTGATGCTCTGACTTGTATCTTGAACCCGCTGTTCTCCATTTTTCCTGCACGTCAAATGGCAATTTCTTTACGATGGGGTTCACGCCATGGTAGGTATTCAAGAAAATGAGACCTGGTAAGTAGGGATCAGCCTGGGCTGATTCAAGCTCCATCAAAAGATCTCCAAGCTCCCGTAACCTTTTATTGTCTCGACCAGAGATTTTTGGAAAGTTCCGCAACTTCTTGAAGAGAGCCTTCTCAATGGTTTCTGGGCTACCATAGCACTCCTCGAGCCTCTCCCACACCGCATGCAGGCATGAGGCGGGGTCGTCAATGTTTGCTGACTGGATCCTCTTTGCGTACTCTGCAGATTCATTTCCTAACCATTTCACCAACAGGTCGAGTTCTTCACTTGCAGAGATGTCTGCATTTCGGATTGCATTCCTGAAGGTAGATCTCCAGGCTCGATAGTTCTCAGAGTGGTCATCAAACTTAACGAGTCCTGTGTTGATTAGTTCGCGGTGAGCCAGGTACCTATCAAAGTCTCCTAGTCCTGCTGATCCAGGGTGTGTCCATACTGGCGCTTGTGAGGCGGCATTATTAGCTGTATTGCCTAGCATGCCGTCATTTGCAATGGCGTTGGACTGTGGGCCCAAAGGGTTTCGATCATGTTGGTTGGATCCCCTTATGTGACTGTCTGGAATGTGGGTCTGACTTGGTGCATCCACGTCTGACCCCACGTGCGCGACGCTGAGTTGGCGACTAACTGCCAGAGCGGGATATGCATTTCCACCATTCCTGTAGACAGCATTCGTGTTCATTCGGAGTGGAGATGGCAATGCCTGAACGTCCACCCTTTGTTCAGTATGGTTTGGTGGAGGAGCATTGATGCATTGTTCAGACCAGTCCAAAATATTTTTTCTGGTGAGTTGATCACGGTCCTTGACAGGTTTCTGAGTGCCAAACTCACTCCAATTCTCTTCCTTATCCAGGTTGGCTGCTGCCTCGAGCACCTCTGCCTGGGCCATTGCAGCAGCTGCTTCCCTTTTGAGTTGTAGGGTGCTTAACTTAGCATCCAGCTCAATTTTCTTCCATGTGGCAGTAGCCACTGTAGCCACTAATGTACTCTCTGCTATGCTTGCTTCTTCTTGTATGCGAGCCTTTTCAATTAGCATGGCTTCCTCTTCAGCCATGTAGGCAATACGGGCGCTTGCTGCTTCTGCTGCTGCGCGTGCCTGAGCTGCTGCCATACTAGTAGATGATGTCTGTGAGTGCGCTGAGGCTTTAGATCTTGTTGTGGACCTGGATGAGACAGAGTGCTGAGATCGTGTCTCTCTTAAGCCCTCCACACGGTCCATTGCATCTTGTATCACTGCCTGCACATTATCATCGAGCAGTTCGAGGAAGTGCTCTTGTCTGTGCACTCCCTCAATGCCCTCATCTGTTTTCACCTTCATCAGGAGGGAGATGCATCTATTTGCCAGGAGCTTGTAGCTTGAGCTGCTCACATTCACTCGCTGGATGGCCCGCTGAATTGAGGCCACTGTGTCTGAGGCATTTGAAGCTTCAGATAAATCTGCTTCAACCCGGTTCCATGCCCGTTGTATCCTGGCATCCAGGTCCTGTTTCTCAGCCTCATAGCTTTCCAAGGCCCGTTGCGTCAACCTGACCTCCCTCTGGGGCCTTGAACTCCCTTGGTCCTCTTGAGGCAGGATGGGAGATCCTGGATTGCTTGATTCACCTTCTTCAGCATCTCTCCCTGCTGAACTGTGGCTTTCCATGCTCCGATGCTTGCAGCACGATTTTAATGTAGACTCGTTGCAGAGCTCCTTGCTTGTTGCAGGCTGACTGCAGGGCTGGCTGCAGAGCTGGCTGCAGAGTTGACTGCAGGGCTGGCTGCAGAGCTGGATGCAGGGCTGGCTGCAGGGCTGGTTGCAGAGCTGGCTGCAGGGCTGACTGCAGAGCTGACTGCAGAGCTGGCTGCAGGGCTGGCTGCAGAGCTGGTTGCAGGGCTGGCTGCAGAGCTGGCTGCAGGGCTGGCTGCAGAGCTGACTGCAGAGCTGACTGCAGAGCTGGCTGCAGAGCTGGCTGCAGGGCTGGCTGCAGAGCTGGCTGCAGGGCTGGCTGCAGAGCTGACTGCAGAGCTGGCTGCAGAGCTGGCTGCAGGACTTCTTGGGAGCTTTAAGAAGAGTATCTTTTTACTATCCCGGCCTCGCCGTGCGCTGCGTTGCACCGCTAGTTGAGTAGATTACCATGTGTTCAATAAACCCTCGGAGCCAGGATGACCGTCCAACTCCGATCGTCATTTATTGATTGTAACAGGTAAAACTGGTGAGAAAACACAGATACAGCATCTGTTATAATTCGGAAACACCCACACAATGAACACCACAGCATCAGAACATTGTCTCAGATAACAATAGATCCTGGAAGGACCAGGCCCCCACATTACCCCTGAACAACTAGACAAAGGCACAAGCTGGTGCGTTGCATACAGGCACATAGTGTATTCATCCCACTGCACCCCAAATGTACAGCATTACGCTTAACACTAAACTGTGGATGAGATACTTCGTCATCACTCTCAGGATCGCAACATAGGCACAAGTCTGACTCGACTTACTAAATCACAAGTAACATCCACAATAAGGAAAGTCACAGGCTTCGTTACTAACTAGGCCTCGTATTTACTACAACAACTTAACGGCACCATAAAGGCATTTACATTGCTATAACGGTCATTCCAACATTACAAACGCATTTCCAATATTATAGGAATATAAACAACTTACAGATAATGCTTCTTAAGCTCCCACAATGGACAAGTGCGGCTGTGGTCTCACTGAGATGCGATGCGTGCCGCCATCTTGACTTATCTGTGTAATGGCCGACGCCCGCGTGGTAAAGTGGAAATCTAACATCGTCACTTCCTGGTCACGTGACCAACATTAGCATAAAAAAACAGGAACTTCCTGTGAACGCACGCTCCACATCTGCCGTGAGGCAAGACAAGAACCATGTTGGGTCAGGCAAGGGAGGGTACTGTACTCGGTTGAAACAAAATTCATCAAGGGGATACCACTAGCCAATAAAGTTTGAGAACCACTGATCTAGCCTAGTCCTCACCCGCCAGCAGTTGACAAACACTGCTGTTGCCATGTTGCCCGGCCGATGTTGCACTTGGTGAGGTTGCTCTTGTGGACAACCCTGGAACAACGTTTCATCTGGCTCCCTCCGGAGCGTGTCCCGATCTTGAGTTGGGAGTAGAAGGCTTCCCTCCTCCGACACTGTCTGCACATCCCACCGACTTGCACTTCTTACCTCTCCTCCCCCACCAACCCCCCCCACCATCCCCCCCCACCAACCCCCCCCCCAACCCCCGTTGTCACAGGTAAATACGTGTACCGAGCGTTCACCCCGCTAGAACGGCTGCCCAGCACAGCGGTGCCTGTCCGGCCGGGAGATGCGACTCAGGGACGCCTCCTGCCCCTCGTCCAGTGGAGTACCGCCACTGCCCCTGCCGCTGCCCTTGCTGCTGCACCTCCTGCTGCCCCTTCTGATGCTGTTGCGGCCGGCGAGGTGACGGAGCCCAGTTCAACCCCAACCCGGTGTCTTGGAGCTCACGGAGACCTCGGGTACCCTTGGAGTGCGGCGAGACGCCCCAAGCCCGGCGAGCTGATCCACAGCGTGGAGACGGTCGTGTGAGCCTCTCCAAAGCTGCCCCCCCATAGAGCCTTTACGGACTTTTGGTTGCAAGTGCTGCGAGCAACTATGAAGGGCGGCACGGCACACGAGGGGGTGGGTGGGTGGGGAGCCGCTACGTCCGGCCGCCTTTGTCTCCTGAGTGGCGATATTTTTACGCACCGTACCAGGTAGTCATTTGAGGCCGAGTCGACCTTGAGGACACCCAGGACCGATTCAGATATTCGTCACTGTTGTTGGCCATGAGCGGGAATTGAACTCGGGTCACCAGGTTCGTAGCACATCGTCATAAACGCTGCACTCCTACTCTATACGAATACACACTCACACTCCCTTGTTCTACAGTTGGGAACAGACTTCTTGGGGATAGATGCCCTTGGGTAGCCAGTATTACTTTATCCAGCACTACTGCTCATGTTGCCTCCCACATAAGGCCGGATTCAGGTTATGAGGGCATACGACTAATAGGAGGGAGGGCCTAAGTATGTCTTTCCTATTGCAAAATGTTTTTTTTATGAAGTCATCGTTATTTATGTATTTACCTTTGGACGCATTTATTCCACTCAATGTAAATTAATCAAACATAAATCACTCACTACACTCTTTTCTTAATTTCTTTTCATCCTTAGCTTTAGCTTGTGGCAAAGTCATGAATGATGTCAACGTTAAATTTCGATTTAAAGCTTTCGTGACTGCAGGGATTCATCTTCTTGGTTCTTTCGATAAAGTCACGTAGAAGGGAAATAATAAAATAATAAAAATAAAACATAATAAAATAATTCTCACGACGTTTCGGCACAACGCAAGCAGCCGTCCTCAGGTGAAGACGCTGTCTCCCCGACAGACCTGGTCTTCACCTGAGGACGGCTGCTTGCGTTGTGGCTGAAACGTCGTGAGAATTATTTGATTGTTTTATTTTTATTCTTTTATTATTTCCCTTCTACGTGACTTTACCGAAAGAACCAAGAAGATGTCAACGTTAATTCAAAGATAAATAAAGATTCTATGAAGGCCGCTCTACCGACGCTCACCTGTTTACTTCAATGTGGAACGGAGAGCCTAAAGGAGGGCCTTCAAAAAATTGGGGCCTACACCCTGGAACAACGTTTCATCTGGCCCCCTCCAGAGTGTGTCCCGATCTTGACTTGGGAGTAGAAGACTTGCCTACAAAATATGAGAGGGCCCAATGCCCTTATTAGCCTCTGGGTTAATCCGGGAGGATGTTCGTGTCTGGGCCCCGTCCTCTTTCCTCGACTCTGGCTCACTCGATTGTTTTCACTCCCATTTCCTCGTACTGTCATTTATAGGTCAATGTATAACGATGTGTTGATTTGTTCTCACCAGAGAGACCGTTTACTGAATGCAATGTTCAATGTTGCGCTGCTGGTGTTGGACGTGTCTTACAGAGTGTCCGCGATGACCACACAATGGTTCATGGTATTTATTGTGCCATTCACACACAAAACTTGATATATGTATGCATATATATAATGTAAAATGTATCTCTGGCATAGTGGGTTATAGCTGTTACATGTACTGGCGATGAAATGTTCAGAGACTTCAAATCTAAACAGTTGCGCGTGACTTTCCATCTGGGGTGTGACGATCCCTCTTCCTGGCGATTTGATGAATTGTCATCATTCAGGATTGTGTCATTCGATTGCAGTCAATTCGTTAAAATATTGTGGTGAATGTAGCGGCCACTAGTGGCTGCAGGGGTCATGTGCTGAACAACAACAAATATATTTAAGTAAATGCTTATGCATTGTGTATATACATTGCTGCGACTGAACTAGACCATCTATGTGTATTTTTTTTTATAAAAGCAATTACAGTACTGTATATAAAATGAAAAACATTGAAGCGTGTTTTTTTTCTTCTTCACGAAGTCTGTTTGCAGGGTCGGTCTGGTGAACTCTTCCTTGACATCTGTGAAAAAGAGCTTCATAGCTCATCGGATTCCTGCAGTCGAAATGAGGATTCTGATTTTGAAACGATGAAAACGAAGCAGCGGGTTTCATCTTGTAGCCACTTCAGTTTCAGTTTTCAGTTTCATTTATTTGGTGTAGCCCTGTGAGCCATTCGGCTCTTGAATCGGGTGCAACCGCAACAAACAAAAACATGAACAAGAAGCATCTTAAAGTCGTCGCACTCATTACACACAAAGTGCTTGCCACAAATGAACCACAACGCCTTGCTGATCTCGTCGAAGAGCATAAACCATCACGCAAACTCCGGTCATCCTCGCAGCAGCGGCTTTCGGCTAACCGCTGAACAAAGACGGTCACCGCATCGTGCGCTTTCAGATGCGCTTCTGCGGCTGTCTGGAACGCTCCTCCGATATTATTAAGCCACTGGAGCTATGCGCTTTTAAATCTAGATTGAAAACTCGTTTTTTTAAACAGATTTTTGTGTTTAGTTTGTTGTCCTTACCCTGCACCTCCGGTTAGCACGTTTGGCTACGTGCGGTGCGAAATAAGTTCAACATACACCACGCACGCAGGCCGTGAGTCCCAGGCTGTCCCACAAGTCTGAAGCTTCACTTCGTGAGGATAGACTACTTTGACTCCACGAGTGAGACTCTGTTGGTGCCACAGAGACGCATGACTGCTTAACTGTGAGACACACAGCCAGACAAAGAACTACGTAAACGCCCATCATTGATACCAGGGACAAAAAAGGACACAGAGACGGATGCAGAGAAGTTTGGAAGGCCTTAAATAAGTCACGTGCACATTTGGCGCATGGGTCCGTAGACAAATGTCACGTGCCGATTACATAGGGTCATCTGATATAAGTTATAAAAAAACATTCATCAATAACATAAACTTAACGAGAACAAGTATATAATATACAAGAGGCTAAAGGTAGAGTGACTACATCTCTGGCCGATATGCTGTGAAGGACCATTTCCTGAAACGTCTATTATCATTTATTTTTAAAGTCACATTATTATTGAAGAACGTGTTGAGTTGTTGTTAATTGTGCTTGTGCACCACTGCCAACGCAGTAGTGTCACCAAATAGAGTTTATTTAGATATAAGTTTATTTAGGTTACATCAGCCCGCATGTCGATGGACATATGTCCGTCCAGATTATACCCAACACATTTCTAAAATAACAAATCACTGAAGTAGCAAACAATTTAGTGTTGCGTCAAATCCTAACTCAAGGCTGGCACTGTTTCACTTTTGTGTCGATGCTGAACAGCTTCTGACTGCTTCGTTATAACGAACGCTGCTGGACAGAGTTAGCTGTGCCTTGTGGGATTTGTTACTTCCCACCAGCGCAAGTCCACAGGGCCCAAGACACGCGCAGCTGGACACATTTCCTTCGACGAAAATCGAACGCGAGAGGGGATTTCTAGACAAAACGCACGATTGTGACCATAGGCTTCAGTCCCCCCGTCATGCCTTGCATTTCACGTGACCGCAACAAAGACAAAAAAAACCCTTATAGCCTGGAACAGACTGTTGGCGCAAGTGCTGTTAGCGAGCACCTATGATGACCGGCACGGCACACGAAGGGGTGGATGGCCAGCACCACGCCCCTTTGTCTCCCCAGTGGCGATGTTTACGCACCTCACCAGGTACTTATTTTGTTGATGAGTCGACCTAGGGGAGGCCCAGGACCGGTTTAGATATTCGTCACTGGTGTTGGCCATGAGCAGGAATCGAACCTGGGTCCCTGCCGGGTTTGTAGCGCAGCGCCCTCACCATTACACTACCACTCCCCACCCCCCAACACAACACCATGCCATGTGCCACTTTCACTCCAAGTGAACGTGGCTTTTGCTGGGCCACTGCCTTGCGCTCGAAACAGAACGTAATTTAGCCCGATCCAGGGTCGTGAATCCCTTTCCAGAATGAGAATCTTTATTTCATCCTGGAGAAATCCGATGAACTAGGAAACTCTTTTACACGGATGTCCAGTTGGCATTTACAGCCCTGGAGGTGCAGATCTGCCCATGTTGTCGCAGTTTAAATGCCACCGTGTGCTCTGGCTTTTCAAGCAGAGGTCACGCAAAGGTGGACCGAGGAGCTCAGGAGGCCGAGACCCAGGGTTCACACCTGGGCTACAGCACTGCTGATGGTCTCAGCGTGGTCACCAAAGACTGAACGATAATGCCATCTTATTTAATGTAGATGTTTCATTTTTCACACTTCATCTGGCTTGTCTGCAGCTCTTGAGGATTGCCGTGTTGCAAGCACTTCTATAGCAGCGCATGTGAGAATTTGCATCGCCGATTGAGAATGAGGCAATTGAAGGGACCCTCAAAGTAGTTATGTGATGTCAACTTTTCCAGAGCACATTATCTTAACACGGGGTACTTTCCACTTTCTGCTCACATTGCATGCGGAAATGTCTTCACAACACACTCGGAATCATCATTATCATCAGCTGTGAGCTCTCAATTATTTGATAGAGGCCTACCAAGCCGTTGTCATCCCTCACAGTCCAGCGATGTAATAATCCACCTTGCACCTGCACACGAGCCAATTTACAAAAGGGCTGTAATCTGGGACAAATATACACGTATTTTTAAAAATCAGCACGTGCGCTGAAAGTCTGGCCAAACATTCCGACCACGAGGCACTCTGTCGACAGAGGTTTCGGACTAAACATCTGTCGCCAGTCTTCTTCTTTGGTACGGCCGATGTAGAAGCACAGCAGCAAGTCCATTTTCACACTGACGTGGTCAAGCCAGACAAACCGCGTCAGGAGTAGCAGAGGGCATTATCGCTGTGATGTCCCCCTTCGTATTTGCGGATCGGGGCATTGCATCGCCATGCGTTGTGCGGTCTGTTCTGGATTACCACAGTCACAGACTGGAGCGTTTTTATGCATCCGGTAATCGCATCTGCCATGGTTTGTGCGGGTGTGGTTTATGATGGACCATGAGCTTCGTGGATGTTCAAACACCAGCGATCTGCTGTGTTGGGTCTTTAACAAGGTGTTTATTTGCGAGTTCTTTTGAGCTCCATTCAGCTCGCCAAACTTCGTCGGGGTTGAACTCGCTTCGTTGAAGGTTAAGCGCACGGGTCCAAAAGGGGCTTGCTTGACTTCAAGCGATGCCGAGGGATGTTATTGAGGTCCTGATGAATGGGATGGTGACTGTCAACAGTGCCAGGCTGCACACGGGGGGGGGGGCGGGGGGTGTGAACCCAGGAGTCACGTGGCCTCCCACGCTCGCGCGGGCGCTGACCCCACCCAAGCAGGAGGAACCACACGGGCAGCACAGGTCAACGACGCGAAAGGCTTCAGCTGCCAGTTGTGGAATTTATCTGACAAGCTAAGGCCCACCGAGCTATATAGCTCTTTTTTCAGAAACGACCTGGCTATCACAAATGATAGCTCAACGAAGTGGCTTAAAACGTGGAAATTGATCGCAGTCAAAAACTCCAATGCATGTTTCTAAATGTGGAAGGAAAAACCGGAGGACACGGAGAATAATCCACGCAATCACGGAGAGAGAAACACGCAAACTCAAAATATACAGCAGGTGTCAGGGTCGGGATCGAACCCACGGCCTCCGAACACGGCTGTGGCCAAGGAGGGGGCGGGTCAGGATGGATCTGAGGATGTATTTAACTTCTCACGTAAAGAAAAGGACATAGGAGGCTGAGAAGGTAGAGGAATAAGCTGGCACGCTCGAGATCCTGGGTGATTGCACCAACACAAAAAACTGGAATATCACCAAATCCTGCACTTATTGTGGAAAAACTCCAGCTCAGATAAAAACAAAAATTAGGGTTTGACTGTCACACGATTAACATTAATCTCATGTAGGCAGTGCGGGTGGGAAAGGGCTGAACTGTAAAAAGATTGTTGATTATTCGTTATATTCTTAAATCCAGAAGTCGGCAAGAAACTGACGGGACAGTGCGAGAGTCATAGCGCGTCACTCGCTACCGGAAGTTCAATTTGTGGGAAGTTAACAATGCAAGATAATCTCAAGATGCTGTACAGAAATGGCAGGCGTATTTATTTCATGGACGGAACGAGGCAGCCAGGCACAGGTCGTGGGAAAAAAAGTGATTGAGTCTGGACTTGAAAAGAAGCAGGGAGTCGACAGCACGGATTGTAGGGGGGGGGGGGGGTGGGAGTTCTAGACTGTGGGGGCAAAAGAGCAAGATCTGCGACCTCTCTGGTACCGGCTCAGTGCTCTGACCCCTGAGGCACCCAGTCGAAACCATCACGCGAACTCCGGTCATGCTCACAGCGGCTTCTGGCTGGCCATCGAACAAAGACGGTCACTGAGTCGCGCGCTTTCAGATGCGCTTCTGCGGCCATCTGGAACGCTCTTCCTTCCGATATTAAAAAGCCCTTTTAAATCTTTCTTGAAAACTAATATCTTTAGAACTTACCCACTGGAGCAGTCAACACCTGATGACGGTTGCTTGTGTTGCTTCCGAAACGTCGTGATTATTTTTTTCCTACGTGACTTTACCGACAAAACCAAAGAGTATGGATCTTTAGAACTGCTTATTGCGTTTAGTTTGTTGTCCTTCCCCCACACCTCCGATTAGCGCGGTTGGCTACGTACGTTGCGAAAGAAGTTCAACGTACATGCAGCCACCCCCAACTTTTGCCAAGCTTTCACCTAGCTCGACGCTCTCCAGATGAACATGCGACTGTGCCCAATCTACTCATCGAAGTAGGCGGAGACCCAATATGAGCCGAGTTGTCACAGGCGTCCCAGTGGCTTCATTGATAAGAGGAGTGAAGGGCCCTCTCGCCACCCTGAGCTGCACCTAACCGCCGGTGTCTGTAAACCTTGTCGCCATGTCCTCTCGTTCAGACGCGGCCCCAGGTTAATGGTTAACGCTTTTACGATTCCTCTCGCCAGAGCACGTTTTTGTTATATTGTAAAAAAAAGCAGATAAACGCCTTGGGGCGCTCGTGCATTCCCCCAGGCAGCCCACATCACCCGAGCCAATAATCGTTGGCCGATGTCACCTGCTCAGCACACGTCACTTTACGCAACACGAAGGGGGCGGCGGATGATTGCGTGGAGCCGTCGCGATTTCACGGCCCGCGATACGATTCAACAATACGTATATTTTTCGTCCCGTACCGATGTCGGGTTTTCTCGGTTGTGCAGCACGGCTCTCCCCATGGGTTTTAAGTTTCACGCCGCGCGTCGTGTCGGCAGGATGTCTGATGTTTCGCCCCGGAGGCTGGGAGGATCTTCAGGAATTTAACTGAGTTTCTGAAGGACAGCCATGTATTTTCTCATTTTGTCGAAACCCCGTTCGTACTATTTTGGATGTTTTCCATTTGTGCAGTTGTGTTTGCTCCCTTAGAGTGAATGTGCTATCGGCGTCTGATTTGAATGTGTCTAAAAGCATACGTTTTTCTTCGCCACGCATCATTCGATGCTCACGTCGTAAGTAGGCGTCGATGAATCACCACACACTTACACAGTACGTGCGCGTACACTACAGAGATAAAGCCTCGGCACACAGCTGTTTCGCAGATAAAACATCCTTATTCTTAGCATGACATCCATGCAGGGGTATAAGCCAGATAAAGTTATACTTAAAACAGCAGCTTTTCCCCTTCCGGTTCGAATCCAATAAATGCAAACCGTGAAAGGGCGCTTGAGTGAGAATGTCCTATGCACGTCTTTTGTGCAAGCTTTCAAGCGATTCTACACCGGCTTCAATGATCACGGCTCAGTGCTTTCCTGCTTCCAACACATTTGTTGGCGACTCAAAACGGGGGACATATGGTGAGAGCTGGCCCCGCCCACTTCTCAATCACCACGCCCACTTGGCCACTAGCACCGCCCACGGCGAGCGGCCACCTTCAAGTCTCTCGATGACGTTGGTCCCGCCCACCGCTTATAGGCCCAGCCTGCTGAAGTCTCGCGACACCTTTTGCCCGTATCATGAACCGAGCATGAGTTCACGAAATTTTAAACTGTAGACAACAAAAAAGTAAAATGTTTCAGTAGGAGCACAGCCTTAATATAACTGTCCAGGCAAAGACCAAGACGTTGTTGGTAGCTTTAACGATACCGTCCATCGTGGACGAACGAGAAGGTCGCCGTGCATTGAGTTGCGGGAGGAAGCAGTTGAATGCCGGGAGTGAGCCGCGCTTGCCAGTCTCGCTGGTAAAGGTGCGAGTGTGTCTTAATCCACACCAACGTTCACCTGCTGCCCGCGTGGGCCCAGTGATTGTTTGGCACTAGAACTATGTAGGGCCGCTCTGTGGCTCTCTGTGAACGGAGATTTGAAAAGTGACATCACGGATGACAATGCTGCTGCTGTTGATGAGAAAGAAGAAGACGATGATGATACTACTGCTTCTGATAAAGTTGATGTCGATAATGACTGATTTTGACGACGATAATAATGATGACAACACTGAGAAGAATTGTATTGTGCTGCTAATGTTGTGAATGATGCTGCTTACTGCAATACCGCTGATACCAATGATTCTGCCCCTGATGATGATGCCGATGCTGCTGCTCCTGCTGTTCAAGATGATGATGAGGGCTATATTGCTGCTATCAATGCTGCTGCTGATGATGAGAAATGACAACAATCTCAGGCACACCCGTCTTCTGCCCTCCCGTCAGTCGGTCGGTTAGACGAGATCGGTCGGTCGACGGCTCACAGGTGCGACTGCGCGCTGGGGTGGGCGCACACGTCGCCCAGCGAGGCCGGCGTGGGTGCCAGCACGAACGCCGGTGGCGCCGCCAAAGGCTCCATCTCCGAGGCCTCAGCCGCCTCGCGCAGCACCGCCATGTGCGCCTCCGCCGTCGACAGCGAGCGGTCCACCCAGTCGAGGCCTTGGCCTCCACCGCTCAGCAGACACGCGCTGCGCGTCACCAGCACCAGGTGCGACACGGACAGCAGCAGCGCCGTCAGCCTGCTCCCACAGGGGTGGGAGGAGGGGGGGGAGATAAGGACGACGGTAGACAGGGGGAAGAATCAGGAGGGACAGGATGACACTCCTGATCATGGCTAATGCGACGATATGTCTGGGAGGCTCAAGCGGGATACATGGTGAGCTAGTAGCCTCGCTTACTATTATTCATTGTCTAATGATAACAGCACACAATGTTTACTCTTAAATTCAGCATTGAGACACAGAGAGCCTAGAGGCAGCGTGCAGGACGGGATAGAGAGGATGTGGCTGAGCGGACAAGGCGACCAATTTTCTGGGAGGCTCAACCAGGACCCAGGAGCCCCTCTCCCTCCTTTCAAGCACACCCACTTTTATATGGCCACGCCCACTCAAGCACCATAAGCCCCGCCTTCTCCACTTATAGCCCCGCCCACTGCTCAGGTAGCCTGTCCTCTACCCACATCGTGCGGTGAGCATGAGGCCAAATAATTGGCAACCGGGACAAAATCTTGATTTTCGCTAAAGTGTCCGGGACACCGGGACGGCCTCTGAAACCAGGACTTTACCGGCCAAACTGCGACGTTTGGTAGCCTCGACCATGACAAAAGACATATATCCCCCGTATAGCATTAAGAAACTGTTGGGCCAAGTGCTGTTAGCGAGCACCTATGAAGGCGGGTACGGCACACGAGGGGGTGGGTGGCCAGCACCACGCCCGGCCGCATTTGTCTCCCTAGCGGGCATGTATACACACTGCACCAGTTACTCATTTGGGGCTGAGTCGACCAATGGGAAGGCCCCAGAACCAAATTCAGATAATCGTCACTGGTATTGGATGTGAGCTGGAATCGAGACTCGGGTCACCACCGGATTCGTAGCACAGCGCCACCACTCCCCACTGTTACTCCTACAGCTGTGGTCACTCACTACCACAGGTCGTGCCCTCATCTGGGAACAGTCGTTGCTTTGATGCCACATGACACCCCCCCCCCCCCCCGTGGGGCCGTGTACACAGCAACGGTTCCGGTTAAACAGGAAGGGTAACGGAGGGGCCCTCGGTCGCTATCGTTACCGCATTTTAGTCTTGAATTTCCAAGTAAATAGATGGAAGAAAAAAATATCTCTCAATAGAGCAACAATATTGTGACCGTGACTTGTAAGCTTTCGCAACCAATATTATCCACAATAAACAAATAATACCCCATCGATTATTGAAAAACAAACCTCATCAATAAATAAAAACCAGTATCAAATCGATAAAAAAGAACTGTTAATTTTTGTTCGCAATCCGGCCACTCATGAGCAATCGCATCCCGTACAGAGTTTTCCCGCTCTCCAGTTAATCTGTCGTCCTCTCAGAAGGCAACGTTTGAAAATAGGATCTTATTTTGTCATTGGTGAATGTATCGTCTATTGCTCGTCATCCTAGCACCGTTGGCTCTCAACATTATTAGTAAAACACCAAAACTGTTTTGATAAGTCGATAGCAGTAGGGACCACGCGTCACGTGTGCGCAAAGTTACACGTGCGCTTTGTAGACCATAATGCTTTTAAGAGAAGCGTCATAAAGAAGTAAACAGATAAGGGCTCAATCTTTGCTGTTTACTTGCGGAATGGGGCATGCGGCCACTCAAGACCAGACACAGTTGCTGGAGATACTGGAGTATTTTTTCTTTAAGCTTTGATTATGCAACTCAACTATTGATTCAACCGATACGAAGGTCAACTCGAGCAGGTAAACACATTCGTCTGTTGGCTTGTGCCCAATAAAACTCGCATGGGTACAGCCTAGCTGTAAACTACAGTGTGTATAAATAATTAGTTTTGACTTTTTTCTGTTCGGAGGAGGATTGTCAAAACAAACTGTTCATAGAGATATATGGGCCTAAGTCAGGCCTGACTGATTATACCTTTCCGCTATTCACTCAGCTCTAGATGCTGCAGTCTGGGCAGCAATGTTGTTAGAAGTCATGTGGTCTCCTTAAATATTATCCTGTGCAGGGCTCAGGGCCAGGCGGAGGATTATAATTGAGGCCTAAGACAAAGATCCCCCCATATAGCCTTAACAGACTGTTGGGGGTGCAAGTGCTGTTAGCGATCACCTATGAAGGCCGGCACAGCACACGTCTGGCCGACTTTGTCTCCCCAGTGGTGAGGTTTAGACATCGCACCAGGCACTCATTTTAGGCTGAGCCGACCTAGGGGAGGTGCAGGACCATTTCAGATAATCGTCACTGGTGTTGGTGGCCGTGAGCGGGAATCCAACTCCGGTCGCCGGATTCGCAGCGCAGCCGCACTTAAACGTTGCACCACCGCTCCCCTAAGTGAGGCCACCACTGGGCACCGCAGGCTGTCAAGTCCAGACTGGTGACTCGGCACTAGAGCGAGCGGCTCGCAATCAAAGGAAAGGGTGCGAGTTCAAATCATCGTGGTGGGGGTTGACTCATCCCATCATCACTCTCCCGCCCAAGTTGAATTAAATGAGAACCATTTTGTGTGCCCTATTGAGAGACTCACCACCACATTGGATGCACCCACAGCACAGGGTTCAACCACCACACCACAGGTCACAGCACCTCTCTATCTCCGCTTCTTCCCGTGCAATTCTCCACTTTGGTATTCCCTTCCATCGTGTCTTTCCCCCAGGTCCGTACAACCCTGCTCACTTTAAGGAACGTATTAACTAGCTTAATGATAGCGTTTTTTTCTTGGGTGAGAGCCGCGTGAATGTAAATGCCGTGTCGTAAACCCACCTCCACCTGAGAACCATTCGGTAAGGTTTGTCATGTGCATACAACGCGCCGATGAGTGACCACTTCAGCCCATCGATGTGTTGGGGAGTAATACCGCAACACGTACAATTTGAGTACGACGTTTCACGCAACGAACCTCACTAATTGGCCGCGTCAAGGTGGAGGTGGGCGTACGACAAAATTACATTTACGCGATGTCACCCAGAAACAATTTTTGTTCATGCGTGATATTGATTGCGAAAGCCTAAGTGTTGAATCATATATAACTCCCGTCGACGAGCACTTTTACACACTGCTGTTTGTTGCTGGCTACTTGGCGGTTTTGGGCCTTCGGCCTGCTGCTCTCAACAACCGTGAACCGTTTAGTTGCATGGCATGGAAGGACTCACCGTGCCTCCAGCAGTTTGGGCTCCATGGGGTTGTACATGCAGCGAACAGCGTCATCCACCCTGCACCACAACAGCACCGCAAGAACAAAAGGACAAAGTTCCCCCGTATAGCCTTTAACAGACTGTTGGGGCAAGTGCTATAAGTAAGGGGCGCCATGGTGGCGAGATGTTACCTCTCTCGCCTGGTACAGAGGAGGTTGTGGGTTCGATCCCGACCCTAACGCTTGTATATTTGGAGTTTGCATATCTCTCTTGCCGTGGTAGCGTGGATTTTTCTTCGAATCCTCTCGTTTTCTCCTCCAAAATTTAAAAACATGCGCTTAGATTATTTGGCTGCAATAAATGTCCATGATGATAAGACATTTCGATGAGCTATTATTTGTGGCCAGGTCGCTTCTGGTTCAGAAAATCGGACAGTGGTCTTGGTCATGAGCGGGAATCGAACTCGGATCCTAGGGTTCGTAGCGCAGCATGCTAACCGCTGCACCACCACTCCCCAGAAAAACAACAACCACCAGCTGCTTGTCCAGCGCTCAGCAACACGGGGGTCAGGGGTCACGGTGGGGGAGGAATGGGGTCCGGGTGAGTGCTCGAGTGGTCAGGGGTTAGGAGGGGTCAGGGGTCAGACAAGAGGGGCTGGGAGTTATTATAAGGGGAGGGTGTAAAGGTGGTGGGTGGAGGGGGGAGGTTTTAGGAAGCTAAAGTTTATTTGTTTAACTAGGCTTAGAGCTACTTAAACTATTAAAACGAAACTTTTAAACATTTTTTTTATTTTATCAGGTAAGGCCCATTGAGCTATGTAGTTCTTTTCAGACGCCACAAAAGATAGCTCAACAAAGTGGCTCATCACGTGGACATTTCTAGCAGCCAAATAATCTCACCGCACGTTGATTCTAAATGTCAAGGGAAGAACCGGAGGACCCGGAGTAAAATCCACGCGGCCACGCGGAGAGAGACACGCAAACACCAGGGTCGGGATCGAACCCACGACTTCCTGGATACCAGGTGAGGTAAGTTAACGGTTACAGAGGCCAGGATAGTGTCATGGATGACCACAATGACACAAACATAGACACCAAGTACAGCAATGAAGCGAATAGAAACCAGGTGGGGGGGGGGGCTAGGAGGTGAGTGCTGTGTTGGGGTGGCGAGCGTTGGATGGGTTAGGTGGGGGGGGGGGGGACTGGGGTGGGGGTCTTGCGAACCGGGGGCCGATGCGCTTCGCCACGGTGATGATGTCACTGAGGCTCTTGGACGATTTCACCTTCAGCCCCGAGCCCATCGTCATGGCGACAAGCTTCTCCGTCAGCGTGTGGCACGTCTGGGGGGTGGGCGAGACAACGGGGGATGGAGGGAGGGCGGGGGGGGCGAGGTACACACACGGGAGAGTGAGTCAATAGGTAGCGCAGTGAGCTGTGGCTGATTTGGGAGCGGATTGCACGTTTGCTAGTGACGTGTATGCGCAACAAAAGAGAATGATTTTTTACTTGAAACTTTGGTGATTGCAGGAATTCATATTCTTTGGTTCTTTCAGTAAAGTCAACGTAGATAGGAAAAGAATAATAAAGTTAATAAAAAATAATACAAAATAAAAACCACGACGATTCGATCGCAACACAAGCGGTCATCATCAGGCCCTCACATCCAACTGAGAGCAAATCGTCAAATTCCATCCTGCTACTTTCTGAGCTATGCAATGAACCGTGCAAGATCCACCAACCTTCAGGATCTCGATGCAGTGTGGAATCAGTCCCCTGGAAGGGAATAAACAAACAAACACATATTGGGTTTAGAATGCACGAAGTGCTCCTGATAACGAACACCGCAAACATCTGCTGGGCGGCGCCGGTGGTGGCTACGCTGCTGCACGCGGCTACCTGTGACCGAGCGCTGTGGAGGCAGCAGGAGCGAGGGTTGGTGGATTCGCGGTTTAATACCTGGCCTGGCACAGGCGCCGTGCTATGAACACCACAGAGATGCTGCAGAACTCCCTGCCGCCCCGTGGCCGTCGAAGAGGTGCCGTGCCCGGGCTCGCCAGCAGAATGCGGTACAGCAAAGTGCAGACTGACGTGTATGAGATAGAGCATTGCACCCTCGCGTGCATGGGTATTCTACGGGTGCTCCGGTTTCCTCCCACGTGTGTGATAACCACTCGTTGGCTGAAAACATCTTGGTATATAGAGGGCTACAGAACAATTGTTGGTAGCGCCGGCTCACCGCCTGGCAGCCTTCCAGCTCTGTCTGTGGTTCCTATCCAGCGATTGTGAGATGCAATTTGCATGAAGAACGTTGTATCAAACTAAACATTAAATTGGTTGTTGTTTTTATCGTGATCTGTCAAACTCAACAGTGTTGTTCCATGCTGTGCGTTTCTGTGCGACGCGACGCACCAAATGTGTCATAATTTTACATTCAAATACAAACTGCACATGCCTGATGATTGCTAAACAATAGCCCCATGTAAAGCGGAGAGTGCCTATTCAAATGCAAAGCACTGTTTTCTTAGCGTGGGACGCACGTGTGCACACACGTACAAAAAAAGTCCGCACCTTCGTTTCAATTGGACGCTCTCTAACTCAGGTGGGACATAGACCGCTGGGGACAGTGCCATTAGCGAGCACCTATTAAGGTCAGCGGAGCACATTAAGGGACGGTGATTTAGCTTTTCAATCCGAGCGTCGCAAAATGAAACACCCGGACGGAAGTGGCCACGGTGAATAACGAAGGAGCGATGGGCACTGGGGGGCATGGGCGGTGGTAAAACAATGAAGAGAAGGGAGTGAATTTACGAAGAGGGCCATCCAAAATCTACAACAGCCGCGGGGGACAACCCTTTAAACTTGAGGGCGGGGGGGGGCGTGACTCACGAGGCGTCCTCGATCCAGGCCACGTCCTCCAGGAAGGACTCGATGTTGGGGTTGGTGATGACGACGCCCTCCAGCTCCAGCTCGGATGGGTTGCTCTGCGTCTCCATGGCGTCGATCAGGTCAAGAGTCGGCCTGCGGGAGCCAAGGACGAGCCGTTAGTTCCTACTCCTTCTCACCTCTCACGGCCCCATCACCGCGCCACACGAGTCCGTGACGGAGTAGCTGACAAGACGTTGCGTGACCCGCCGGAACACACATGCGCGCACGTGCCCGTTTCACCACGTGGCCCACATCCCACTGGGATTTTTGCACACAGCGTTGATATACGGTGTTTTTTTCTGGGAGACTTTGCTGTTTTTTCCTGGATTTTTCTGTTGCGTGTAGTCACTTTAAGATGTTTCTTGTTCACGTTTTTGTTTGTTGCGGTTGCACCTGAGTCAAGAGCCGCATGGCTCACAGGATTATACCTAATAAATGAAACTGAAAAAAAACTGAAAAACCAGGAAAAGCAGTGGAATGACCGTGTCCATCCCAGGGGCCCGCAGGGTAGCCCACGAGGGGCCCATGGGGGGCTACGGGTGGTCCACGGGGGGCCATAGGGGACCCACGAGGCGGCCCTCACCGGGAGTCGCGCTCCGTGAGGATGTGGTCGGCGCGGCAGTAGCGGTGGCGGCAGAGCAGCACAAGGGCCCCGAGCGACGAGAGAAACACGAGTGCCAGCACGCTGATGGCGATCACCACCACCGTCTCCATCGCGCCGCGTGCCCACCACCACCCCCAGCTCGTCGTCCCGTTGGGGGGCGGGGGGGGGCTCAGCCCCCACCTGCTTCACATCGACAAACAAAACACAAGGTCAAGACGAGGCGGAACATTGGGTTCGGTTTTACTTACAAACAAAAAAGTTAAGATGGAAATAATTGAGAGGCGCTTAGCGGAGATACCCTCTCTCATTGGGTTTTGTTTGACCATACTTCACCGCGCTTATGCAAATGTTACCTGCGGTCGGATCATATTATAATCGACGGGGGTTGAGACAGACCCGACGACTACTCGATTCATCGGTTGCCGATACAGTTACGCTCACAGCACATGCGTGTAAGAATGCCTGACTATTCACATGTTCCCTTCATGCTAATAGGCGGAGCGAGAGTGCGTACACTGCAGGTGTATCGTCAAATGTGCAGGCCTTTGTCTAGCCACTGCTGGATGAAGGCCCCCCGTCACGCCGTGGAGGTTGTGCAAAGAGTTTGTTTGACCATACTTCACCACGCGGGTCACTGCCGGTTGGTGTAGTGCAGAACCACAACTGGTTCAGGTATCATTCGCCATCGATGATAGCCGTGGCCGGGACTTAGCATTCAGGTCACCGGGATCAAAGTGCAAAGTGCTAACCGTTGCGCCACCACTCCCCCCTGCCCCCAGTTTTATCCGACTTAGAGGCACAATATAATACTTGTACAGCATTACCTTGAGCTAGAGACGATTCAACAACCAGAAGAAACAATATATGCAGGCTTGACACGAATGACATGAAATATATAAACGGGTGTCTAAGCAACAAAATACAGCAGGAATCCCAACATGCCTTGCATGTCGAGATGACATCACTTCGCATATCAATGAGATGTATGGACATGCGAGATCCTCCGCTAATGAAGAGAGAGAGGGGGGGGGGGCACCTGCCAGTAACATGTGGTAAGAGAGGGGGGATTGGGAGGACGTGGCGAAGAGAATAAGGCCACCACATTTCTTGGGAGGCTCAACGGGGACGCATGGTGAACTGGTTAGCCCCCCTCCCATCAACCACACCCACTTTGACACGGCCACGCCCACTCAACCACTAGACCCATCCACGCAATGAGTGGCTTCCCATGCCCCACTGGCTATATTCCCACCTCCGAGGTCAGAAAATGCTTAACCCGAACAAAGTTTTACAAAATCCTCAGGACACCGGGGCAGTCTTTATAAAAGCCAGCGAGCCTCTCTCAGCCAACGTGGACGTTGAGACAAGGAGTGGAGGGGGGGAAGTGAGGGGGGTGCGCGGTGGAGGAAGGGACGGAGAGAGGATGCGGGGGAGAGGCAGAGGGAGGCAGTCCCGGGGTGTTTACGATGTAGGCCGAGCGGTGAGAGACGCGCGGCGGCTATGACTGCATGGAACGGCGGCGCTCAGCCCTGCTGTCTGCTGGACAGATCGCAGCACCCAGCCAGACAATCCGCCTCCTCCTCCTCCTCCCTCCTCTTCACCGCAAAAAGGCAAGCTGAATCAAAGACCGCAGCACAATCCAAGCAGGAGCGAGAGAGGCTCCCAGAAAAAAAAACGGGCACGAGTTTCCTGTATCATTCAGTGGCACGGTGTCCATTCCCAGTGGTGCAGTGAGGATGGCATGGGCCCTTGCTGGTGCAAGAAATGAAATGACACTCCCGTGTTCAAGTTTTCTGCATAGTCTGGCACCTGCATCATCATCATCATCATATCACGAAACCTGGGCCCCTCTGACCCGTGGGCTCCCTGTGCAGTTGCACCGCCTGCACACTCCGTAGCTACGCCGCTGTCCATTCCCTGCTTCTGGAGGAGCTTGGTGTGTTCTCGGTGTCACACGGTCGTGAGGATGGCGATGGTTTGGGCAGGCCTCCATCCAGCGGTGGAGAGATCAAAAGGCGACGATGGAGATGATAGACTGGCAGCGGGGGTCACCCGTCAAGTGGAAGTCGAGCCACGCCTCGCGGTCACTGCTGAGTGCCAGAAGGGACGCGTAGTTCGTGACAAGCGAAATTCCGCACGTAAAAAAAGATCGGCGACTGCGACCGAATTGGAGTGAAGAAAAAGATGAACCATTCCGAAGGTGACTGCGCCACGCGGTGCCTCCCATTGTTGCCACTAAACCAAGCTAAGCTATGTTTTATTTTACCAGCTAAGGCCCACTGAGCTGTATAGCTGTTTATCAGAAGCGGCCTGACCTCAAATGATAACTCAACGAAGTGTCTTGTCACGTGGAAATTTATAGCAGCCAAATACTCAACGCGCATATTTCGGGAAAAAACTGTAGGACCTGGAGAAAAATCCATGCCACCACGGGGAGAGAGAGAAACACGCAAACTCAAAAAATACAGCGGGCGACAGGCTTGGGATCGAACCTACAATCCCCTATATAGTAGGCGAGGTAGTTTACACCTCGCCACCGCGGTGCATTCGAACAGCGCACGGCACGAGCGGCCAATGTCTCCTTCACAGTTGGACAATATTTGGAAGCCACTGGAGCTATCCATTTTGAAATATAGATTTCAAACTAATTTCTTCAGAACTGCTTTTTGTTGTCCTTCCCCCGGCACCTCCGATTATATTGCTACATATTGGCGAAATAAGTTCAACATACATACAGAATGGAAGGGTCGCTCTGTTGAGGTTGGCGAGGTGCAATGTGCCCATCACATGAGCGACCACCGCTCATGACATGCTCACGCAGCAGCCGCGGATGCCATACACCAGGCAACTCGTGATGCAGTCGAACCGATTGCTAATCTCAACACCCAGCTGTAATATTTTGCCGGTCGCTCTGCAAAATGCTGCATGGAAGAGAGAGAGAGAGATTTGACTTCAAGTGCATCAGAATCACGGTGACATGGTTTGCCGTCACGTGGAAATTCTTCTGAACAGAATAAAGACTGCAACTGCCCCTGGCGAGAGACGTAGCGTTGGCCAGCGCTTGAGCCGCTTACACAAGCACGGAGAGAAGAATGTTTTCCCCACCATAATCGCGTCATTGTGCTGCAGGGTTTGGACGGCAAAGAGGATTAGGGGGCTGCGGCAAGCGAGGCTCTCTCCGTGGGTATGGCCTGGGGGGGTCTCTCCCCAATCTCCAGTCCTCGCGACCCACACACAACGTCTCCGCCAGCCTTCTCCATCCCAAAACTAAGTAGAGTTCCACGCTGCTCATGCCCGGTGATTGCTGAACTTTGTCTCGTGTCGACAAAGGTTCAAATCGCGGGCGGCTGGCGGCGGTGCGCCGATGCCTGATAACCAAAATCTCCTCGGGTGGCTGGGTGGCCGCGGTGGCGAGATGTTAACCACCTTGCCTGATATACGAGAAGTCGTGGGTTCGATCATAACTAAAGCCAGAAAATTTGGAGTTTGCTTGTCTCACTCTCCGTGGCCACGTGGGTTTTTCTTCAGGCCCTCCAGTTTTGCCCTCCATATGTAGAGACACTCGTTTAGAGTATATGGCTGCTCTAAATTTCCACATGATAAGCCACTTCATTGAGCTTTCATTTGTGGCCAGGTCGCTTCTGAAAAATAGCTATATATATCTCAGTGGGCCTTGCCTGGTAAAATAAAAAATTAAATAGTAGTTAGTATCTGTCACTGCCACCATCTTAGCAGCACGAATCGGATACTAGACGGGAATATATGTGACCTGGAAAAGAACGGCGTTCGAAAGTTTATCACGATCAGTCACTTGTGTTTGGTTCCCGGCCACGGCTAACATCAGCGGCGAGTGACATCAGAACCGGTCCTGCTCTCTTCCTCTGCACCTTCACCAACCCGCGCCTTCACCGTATGGTCAAACGAGCGCGCATGACTGACGAGAAAGCCTTCATCCAGCAGCGGACTGGCAAAGGGCTGTAAATGAGTAAATCATACGATTGTTACAAATAATCTATGCCTCGTGTATCCTGGCTGGCTGCTGGCTGGGCACCTCTCCACCACCCCAACAGTAACTCTATTAAAGAATAAAAATGGATTTTACCCTATTTGGCAATAAAATAGGTATTAAGATGTTATTTCTTTATACTTTTATTCAGGCATAAATGTCCCATAGATAGTAACTCTATTGGTCGAGGCAGTTGCCACCGAAACTAACGAGGTAACTGGCTACGCGGGATTTTTTCCACGTAACAAATACACGTTTCGGCAGACTAAGTTCGAAAGACATTTAATAATGATTAAAATAGAGAGCGAAACCGAAGAGGCGGGAGTTATAAATACAAAAGATTGACCACGGTTCATTAAGAATCGCTCTTTTAAATTTGTGCCCTGATGTTAATGTCATTATTTCGCGAGAATATTCCATCAATCCGACAAAATATTTACAAAATAGCTCAACACATACTATATTGGCATTTTTTTACTACATGACATAACAGAAAGGGTTAAACCTATTCTTATTTTTCATACTTTGATACTCGTAAAAAAAAGGTCCCATAGATATAACTGCTCAACGCGAGCTGTACATGGCTCTGATACTGTTGGGCATTGCCTTTGTGCTATTCACCTTTTGGCGTTCTCTGGTTTGACACTGGTGAGACAGGGCCGTCGATGCTGTCACAAAGGCCGTCTGTGGTGTAGGCCAATCAGTTTCAAAGACAATGCATACATTATCAGGCCATGCTTATTTGCATGTTTTGCCACAAGTACGTAGGGTTCATGCAGACATCTTAACACCTGCTTTATTGCCTTGAATGGTAAAACCGATTCTTATTTCTCACACTTTTGATCCTGGCAAAAAAAGGTCCCATCGTCTCTTATGTTCCATTGCAAATCAACAATGGCTTCCCTCTCTACGCGAGGCATACAAAAACGCACAGCAAAACTTGGGGGGAAAGGCGCCCTGCTCCTGCTGCTGCTGCTGCCGCCCCCACACTCAGTTCGAGCTGTCACAGGGCGTCAGGCTGAGCTTCCCCAGGCATCGCTGCTGCTGCAGCTGCAGGCAGTGCCCCTACATGGCCGTGCTGCTCGTACGCTCGGAGCCAGCGGCGGAAAAAAACCGTCGAGTGCGGCAGGCGGCGCGACTGCATCGTTGTCTGCGTACGGTGCGGAAGACGTTCAACATAGAGTGCATACAAAGGGGGCTACGAAGAGAGGGGGGGGGGATACTGCTGATTAGGGGGTAGGCGAGAGGGTGGAGATGCAATTGTTTACTTGAGAGAGGGTCCCATGCCGACTGCGCTGCGCCACTGATAGCAGCCGCCCTGGTGCGTTCCCTCGCGAGCAGGGGTTTGTGGTACACTTTGGGATATTCCGAGAGGAATTTAACAATCAATAATAATTCGTCTCTGCTGGGTCAAGGCGTCCCCCCCCCACCCCAGACTCGTGGAGGTTGTTTATTTTGGTGGCAAGTGGCGAGTGATGTCTATAAAACAACTCAAATTTTTTTTTTTTCGGGCAAGTCCCACTGAGCTGCATCGCTCTTCTTTAGAAGCGACCTGACCACCACAAATGATAGCTCAACGAAGTGGCTTGTCACCGTGTGGAAATGTACAGCAGAAGGCATGTTGTTTCTAAGTGTCAAGGGGAAAACCGGAGGACCCGGAGAAAAATACCCACGACCACGGCGAGAGAGACACCGCAAACTCCCAATACACAGCAGGCGTCAGGGTCGGGATCGAACCCACAACCCCCTGTATACCAGGCGAGGTAGTTAACATCTGAACCGAATCTAGCCTGACCAATCCGCATTGACGAGCACAGTGAAGTATGTTCAAATAACCCGCTCCCCCCATGACCTACAGGGCATGGGGGAGGCCTTTATCCAGCAGTTGAACAACAAGGTGGGGTGCAATAAGGAGAAATGACCCCTTGGGTGTAAACGCCTACACTGAGCCAATGGGTGGCCTGTGCTGTGTGAATTTCATCCCTTCCTTCCACCACAGAGCCCCCCACCACTCGACCACAGCCCCAGCTCAACGATGAGTGCTAGGGCGCGCTGGGTGCAGGGCCGGATTAAGATTTTGTAGGCTCCTGGGCTGCAGGTACTGTGCGGGCCCCCCAGTAATATTTCCAAAAGGAAAAAAAAGTTAAATAAAAATTTAAATTAATTTTTACAAGGCTAACAACAAATAAAATTCAGCATTCACAAATGAAATAACTTTTAACTTAATCTCTGAAGGCCCTCCAGCTGGCGGAGGCCACTGGGCTGCAGCCCCGAAAGCCCCCCACGACTTAATCCGGCCCTGGCTGGGTGTCGCGTCTGCGAGCGGTGGCGCAGCGGTTAGCGCGCTCCGCTACGAACCCGACCATCCCGAGGTCGATTCCGGCTCACGGCCAACACCACCGACGATTATCTGAACCGGTGCTGGACCTCCCCTAGGTCGACTCGGCCTCAAATGAGTTGCTGGTGCGGAGTGAAAAAATATCGCCACTGGGGAGACAAAGGCGGCAGGGCGTGGTGTTGGCTACCCCCCCCCCCTCGCATGCCGTGTGTTCGCGAACGGCACTTGCCCCAAAAGTCTGATAAGGTTATACGGGGGATCTTTGTCTTTTGGGTGTCCCGTGCAGTGTGCTTGGGTGATGGGGAATCCCTCCCTCACCGCCGCGAAGTGGTGGACAAAGTTCAGGGCCAGGCAGGCAGAGAGAGACGCGGCTCCCGCAGGCGCACAGAGCGCAGTGGGCCCGCGATCGCCGTGTTGACACACGGTTTGTTTGCCATCCAGGCTGACAGCGAGAGCAAACGAAAATTAGTCCTAAAAGCATCAGCCGATGCACCAAAATTTTCCACGGGCAAACAACAACATTCCCCTCGCCACAATGCAACTATTAATTATTGTTTTTTTGTTTGAGAGAGGGCAATGACCTGGCCTGGTGTAGGCGTGAGTGACGCATTGCAGGGAACTGCCCCTGACGAAGACCGCTTGTGTTGAATTCGAATCGTCGTGGGGTTTTTTTTATTATGATTTTTCTATCGACATGACTTTACCGAAAGAACCAAGAATATGCCCGCAGCAGGTTCATCAGTGGCATACCATTGGACCGTTAGGGTCAGATAGGGCCTGGCCTGACCCGGAGAACGGGCAAAACATGTCTTTCTCAGGCGTTTAGGAATACCACGGTGTGAACTTCACCATCAATTGCCACGCAGAGTGGACGAGGAACTACGATTGGCGGCGCGGCAGCAGAGCGAGTGGCTTGCGATCAGAAGGGTCGCGAGTTAAACTCCTGGTTGCGGCTGTTGACCGAGCCCATCATCCCTCCTGGGTCGACAACACGAGTACTGCTTTGTGGGGAAGTCAACAGCTGTTGTGCGGGGACACTCGTCCCCCGTCATAGGAATGCAAAGCGGGTGGTGAGCACCAATGCCTCAACGGAAATCACTTTGACTTTGAATCTGACACAGGATCCTTATAAGAAAGTTACTCACCAATGCTGCAAGCAACACCCGCCGTAAACCGAGACAGAATCTTTAACCCTCACCATGGGATCGCTCATACATGTGCATCATGGCCTCGTCCCCAGGAAGCCCCCAGATTGGACGATTTCTTTTGTCGCCAGGGGTCACCCGCAAAGTCACTTAATCCGGCGGCATAATCGCGTGCCGAGTTGGCAATACTGCCTTGGGGGCGGGGGTTGGTGGAACACGTGAGTATTAGTGTGCCCCGAAAGATTCCTTACATCATGGGCTACGAGGTTATAATAAAGGCGGCCAGTGAACCCCCCCCCCCCCCCGTGTACAAGGGGGATCTCGAGCTCTCTCTCACGAACGCGACCGCACACCGACCAAGGAATGGCCTCAACAACGCAGAGCGATGGGCCCTCTTGGAAAACGTGTCATGAGAGTTGGAGAGAATCCTGTATCGAGGCGAATTCCTTCCCGAGGAATTACGAACTGATCTCAGTCTACCGGCGGTGCCGTGTTTCGGCCAAGGACAAATACTTTAACGGAAGAAAAACAGAATAATTTCACCCCTCTGTAAATTCCTGAGCTAAATCTGGAGTTCAATGCAGACATTCTTGTCGGAGCTATGTACGGGAGTTCGTTCCACCGCGCGTTCCAACGCTGTGGTGCTGTCGAGTGTGAAGGCAGTGAGGCACCCTGTATATATCAGAATCGATATGCAGACTGGAGGCATCCGATGAGCTATGAAGCTCTTTTTCACACATGTCCAGGAGGACATAGGGGTGCAGAGCAGAGTTTTTTTTTATTTGCTTTGGTTCCACATTGAGATTCGTTTCCTCTCGTCGCACTTCGAGAGACGTAACCAGTTCACAACTCCAGTCCTAGCGAACCACAGAGGAGGCCTTTGGTGATGGATCAGCCACACACGTTGGCAGCAGTGCACAAGCAACAACAAACTCAAAGCATGAGTCAACCCATCCAAGATTTGCAACACGCCATATTCGGGAAAGAGCTGAGTCGGCATCGCGGATAGCACAGAGAACATTAAACCAACACCAATAAATATACAATAGGCGATGATATGTGCAATGGCTATTGTTCATAGCACACGCTTTCTGAAGTTGTACCAATTGACTCTTATCCACGCTAAATGGGTCACCTCATGCCCTGCTTTTCAGGCGGTTGTCACACGGTGGACAAATCGTTGGTACGGACAGTCCCCGGCTTACAAACAGCTCAGTGGGCCTTACCTGTTAAAATAAAAAGTTGAGTTTAAGTGTAATTATTGATAGTGGTTGGCTTACCATTACTATACTTTGCACTCCTATCGTTTATCTGCATTGTTTGTAGTTGCAACTTTCTGACCCGCTCCTACCAGACATCTGTGAGAGAGAGCTTCATCTCTCATCGGATTTCTCCAGGTTAAATTCTGATGCTGACCTCGTCTCAAGACGCCGCACGGATAGCTCGCTCCATCGCTCACGTGTTTACTTCACAGAGGGGGAAGAGGCAGCAAACCTGCAGAGTAAAGAGCGAAAATGGCTGGGGCGGCGCCGCCGCTGTCGTCTGTTGGAGATGAACCGAGCCCGACTGTGGCAAATCACGAAATGTGATTTTGCCGACTCCCATGAACTCGTCGTGCGTAAGATCGCAGCTTTAAATCACGGGCGGCTCACAACCGGATTCGAACCCAGGTTTCTCGACGGTGCTGGGCTCGGTGTCTCTGACCTCTGAGCCACCCAACAACGTGAATATTACAACTGGGATGTTTGACATCACGGTTTTGCCTCGGTTCAATTTGATACAAAAAGACAAAGATCCCCCCCCGTATAGCCTTAACAGACTGTTTGGGTCGAGTGCTGTTAGTGCTGTAAGCAAGCACGTACATTTCACACACACACACGCCTGCGCGAGTACACAGTCCTGTTGTATTTTTTTGAGTTGGCTATTTTACATGGGACATCCGTGGTGCCGTTAGCACAGCAACATCAACAAAGGACAAACAAAAACCCATCAACATTGCCGAAAAACAAGTAGAGGGTCCTTACGGAATATCGCACAACTTAACAAAAGCGGGCCAGCACCTGCCAGAGCTAATGATGATACAGGAATAAAAACATAGGGGTTTTCCCCTTTTTTCTGGCAACAAAACTTAAACCTTTTACAGGTACTGGCAAAGGAGGTCTAATGATGATACAGGAAATAAGAACTCGAGTTTTGAATCGAGTCGGGCCATCACAGGAGCCTAGAAGAAGAGGCGATGGGGGGTGAAGGGGGCAGGAGCGAACCTTGTCGTCGTCCCCTCCACCACCCTGTGGCCAAAGCTACGAGTTGGGGCCCCCTTTGACAACCACCAAGAGATTTGTCTTCAAGAACAGTGTCAAAGAACAAAACACTTGTTTAACATCACGGTTTTAATTTGTTTTAATTCAAATGTTTAATGATGTGGTTAGGCAAGAGGAGTCCGCGACATATGTAACAGCCTAGGTGCGACCGTGCGAGACAAATCTGAAATCTTTTTTGGGTGGGGGGGCCCACCTGACCCATTGCTGCTGATACCCCCTGAGCTGATCATGTCACTACCACGCCACTGGGTGGGGGCGGCTCTAAAGTCAGAAAGCAGAGCGAGGCGTAGTCACACACTGCAACACGGCGGCTGGGACGCGAGCCCTGTTGGCCGCTTCGGTTTGCGAGCGACTGCTGCGTTGCTGGAGAGCGACCACAGCACAGCACTCCATGGGGGTGTGAGGGCAGGGGAAAGGTTGCGGGGGCAGACCTGGTCCCAGTACAACGGTGCATCGAGTGTTTTTTTGTTGCGTCGATCCGAGCAAAATCAAAAGTCAAACTCGTAGGCACGTGGTGGTGGTAGAGTTTGGGGTGAGCGGTAGTGTAGCGGATAGCGCGCTGCGCTACGAACCCGGCGGCCTCAAATTCGATTCCTGCTCATGGCCAAAACCGGTGACGGTTATCTGAACAGGGCCTCCCCTAGGTCAACTCGGCCTCAAATGAGTATCCGGTGCGGTGTGTAAACATCGCCACTTAGGTAGACAAAGGCGGTCGGGCGCGGTGCTGGCCACCCACCCCCTCGTGTGCCGTGCCGGCCTTCATAGGTGCTCGCTTAACAGCACTTGCCCCTACAGTCTGTTGAGGCTGTACGAGGGTGCTTTGTATTTGGTGGTGGTGCTGTTGTTGCTAAAACGAGAAGTGGGAGGAAAGCTCCCCTTGTCTGGCGACCCAGCCGGGGGTGCAAATTCCACATTGAGATCGACGAGACGACCACTGTTGTAGACTTCCCAATCGACAGACTCATTGGCTGGTTTAGAGTATTTGGCTGCTATAGATTTCCACACGACGATAAGCCACTTCCCGTTGAGATATCATTTGTGGTCAGTTCGCTTCTGAAAAAGAGCTGTGTAGGTCAGTGGGCCTTGCTTGGTAAAAACAAAAAAAACGATACCCGAAATCACACGAATACACACCCATACATGGTTCATACAGATGAGACACACACCATACCACAACATCCACCATTTACCACGATTCTATTCGTGCGTTTTTGGCAGTGCGTTCAGGAGCTAAATGCCAATGTCGAGGTCTGCTGCTGCCCACGACGAGCGGGCTTCGGAAGAGAGTTCGCGTCCTTTTCGCTGTCCTCAGTGGTTTACTTTAAGGTCCGTAGTGTCGGTTCCATGGCGGCAATCTCACTCGTGTGGCTTGTGTTTGATGTACCTCTATGGGTCTCTCATGTATATCTATGCGTCTCTATGCATCAGTGTGTGTCACTGTGGGTCTCTCTGTATCAACGAGTGTCTGTGTGTCCTCCACGTGCCTCTTCGGTTTTTTTTTACCTTGCGATCCTTAGCTTGGGTTGCAGTGCCACAATCGAACGACTGTGGCTCGCGTCTTTCATTTTCCACTCACGGAGATGCGCGCATCGGCCAGCTGCTGTTGATGTTCTGATGCCGTTGATGGTTCCACCACCGGCGTCATAGCCAGGAGGTGCTCTACGTTTTGGCCACTTAACAGCAGAGACGTAACCGCGGCGCTCGTGCCAGGCTAGGTGCACCTCCCGCACCTCCGAGTAGCACGCTTGGCTACGTACGGCGCGAAATAAGTTCGACGTACTGCGTGCATACTTTGAGACCAACGTGTGCGACAAAGAAAGGTTTCGCTGGTGGCGGGTCCTAGGGGCAAGACGCTCGTGGTGTTGGTTGGCCAGGGGCAATTGGCAGGTGAGCTACGTGCGTATCCCCACGCTCTCATTTGTCCGCGTTTTAATCCGCCGGGACCTCTGCTCGTTGTTGTGAGCGTCACCCCACACACCACACACCAGACCCCACACACACCCCACACACACCACACCACACACCACACCACACACACCACACATACACCCTACGCACACCACACACCACACACACACCACACAGACACACCACACACCACCCCACACACACACACCACACACACCACACACGCGCGTGTGCGTACAGCCACAATGTTAATAATGCCTCCTCCACAACTATCCTCGAACCGCCCTGTCCACCACCGCCATCACAGTCCACCCTGGCGGAGTTCAGGCACTGCAAGTTGGCAGCGCGCGGAGCGACGCGCGTCAACAAATGGATGCCACCCTCCACTAAACCACGCGCGCGACAACTCGAGAAACGCGCCACTCGCTAATTGTACAACGGCGAAAATATTTCGACGCCTCCATCGCCATCGACTCCGGGTACATGTGGTGCCTGGGGGCTTGTTCACGTTCGTCGGGCCGGTGGCGATCTGAGCCGAGATGCGAAGACGGCGGAGAGTGGAGGCGCCGCGCGTCGCTGCGTAAAAGCGCACGGCACTCACCTCTCTGTCGGTCCTGTCGCTCTTCCCGTGAACGCCTCTCGCACGCCCGGTGTCTTCACGCCTTTGTCTCCCTTCGCGCGCGCGGGCGTCCTTAATCCTGTGGTCTCGGGTCGCCTCCTTTCCTCCTCTCCCGTCACGCGTCCTACCGCCCTCCCGCACGCCTCCACCTCCTCCTCCTCCTCGTCTCCCTATCTACTTCTCCCTGTCGTCTTCTCTCGCCGCCACCTCGACCTCGTGCCCTCTCGTCTTCTGTTCCTCCCTATCCTCTCCCCGTGCGTTCTTCCGTCTCCTTCCCCTCCTAGGTCCAAGCGCCGAGCGTTGATCTCGCCCCCATCTGCGCCACTCTCCGCTCTCTCTCTCGTGGCTCTACACCCTCTCACTCCCAGCGCTCTCCTCTCTGTCTCTCTCCCCGTTTGTTCGCCCCCTCTGACATCACATCCTGTGCCTCACACCTGAAGGCAGCGGCTGCCCGGGTCCCGCGTGCGAGTGACGCCCCCACTCAGCCGCGTATGCGCGGTACACGTACGTTGAACTTCTTTTGCACCGTACGTATTCAGCCGTGCTTATCGGAGGTGCGAGGCGACGGACAACGAACTGAACACGAAAAGTAGTTTTTTTTTTTAAGAAATTAGCTTTCCATCGAGATGAGTTACATGTGCATAGCTCCCCAGTGGCTTCCTCACATCGCAAGGAGGAGCGTTCCAGATGGCCGCAGAAACGCATCGATGCGGTGACCGATAGAGCCCCCCATACGCTGAACCGTGACCTTGCAGGCTCTGTCCAGCGCTGGACCTTGACCGGTGGTTGTCGTGTGGGGGGGGCACAGCGTTAAAGCGCGAAGCAGAACGAGTCACGGTACGCGATCTTCCCTCAGCTGCACATGCACTAACGTTCTCAACGTTTTTTTTTTGCAAAAATTCGGCAAACTTGTGAGGCCACTACCACCGCGTTTGTGAAAATGTTGCACCGCGGGTTGGGAAGATGGGCAAGCCCCCCCCCGCCCGCTCCCCCCGACACCACGGGGCTGCGTAGGTCCCCCCTGAGCACCTCGCCTGGAAAAGCCATTGCCACCCCAGGGGAAGTTCATAAATGACGTCACGCACCTAGGTGGGGGGGGGGGTGGTCAGACATTTGTGACGAGGGGGGGGGGGGTTGAGAAATGTGACGTCATATCAAATATAGACAACGCGTTCTATTAAATTAAATATACTTTTTAATAAATGTTTTCTCCTACAACATCAGAATGCAGCGCCACATTAAATACGCACTCCAATGGCAATAGTTTAAAGCGATTTGAAGCATGTTTTATTTTCAAAATGGAAGTTTGGTTTGGGGGAGGGGGAGCAGAGCTTTGTGACGTCATATTTGAGGGGGGGGGGTCTGACTTTTTGTGACGCCGTGTGACGAAGGGGGGGTCAAAAATCTTCCAAAATCGCGTGACATCATTTATGGACGGCCCCTAATACAAAGCGCCCAATTAACCAGAGCAGCGTTCTTCATTTTTCAAGGCCCGCGGGCCATTGGCGGCCCCTGGTGGCCTTTAGTGCGGCCCCTGACGTGGCGGCCCCCGACAACACACAACGCGTGAACACCACACACCCCCATCATCATCATCGTGCTTCTGTCAAACCCACAACGGCCATCAGCACTGATGATGTCTTATCGGCGAAAGTGCCCCCCCCCCTTCCCCTCTGAAAATGTGTGAAAAACATTGCCTGAAACAAACATCCCATCGGAGCAGGACCCTCCTGAAAATAATGTTGGAAATCAGTGAGGCTTTTACCGGATGAATCTATGGCAGCAGTGAGCACATTGCTGACGGATGCGCTCGTGGACGTGGCTGTTACTCAGCTTTCACATCTCCCAGGTTAAGCCGCGGGTCGGTGGAGCCAGATAGCAACACCGCCCACACCCTACTGGCAGACTATACCTGTCTGTGATAGACAGCAGCGCCTTCGCGATCGCCTTACGCCGCAAGTGTAACTGACTGCTAATCAGCACTCAATATGTGATGATCATGGGTGACCATGTTGCCATACCCTGCAGTGAGCCTCTCACAGAAACATTGCCATTACCACCACCATCATCATCATCATCGGATTACGCTAGTGCGGGGCCTGTAGCATATGTTATAAAGGGGCCCTAAATGAAAAAAAAAGACCTAAATATTAAAACACAAATGTTTTACTTGCATAGTAAAGTAATTGTATTGTTCATTTGCTATACAGCCAGATCATACGATCGCTAACCTTGAGAGGCTCACGGGACCAGCAGATGATCGCACAACGCACGGACGACGCTGCCCTCCGACTGGTCCGCGCGTTTGCTTTGCTCGACGGCGCCTTTACGAATGGCGAGGATTCTGATTTGAACTCAGTGCGGATAAAGGAGGCCGGTGGGATGTGCATCACCACCATCACCACCATCACCATCATCACCGGCGTGCACGCAGATAAGGCGTGTCCCTGGGAGGCGACTCAGTTCGGGAAACAGTCTTAGCCCAATATATTTGTCGAATAATGGAACAAAAAATACGTAAGTGAAATAATCATAACAATGCATTGACAATTTGACACGTTCTATGGACGTAACCTGTCCGTTCCTCGCTCCGGACGTGACCTTCCCATTGGACGTGACCGTTACATGTGTAATGCGAGCAAGGACAGGGTGGGCGCTGCCTCCGCACCACTCACACGGGCCGGTGTATTGGAAGGGCGGAGCCTGTTCGTTGGGGTGAGTGGGGGCGGAGACAGGGGCGGTATGAGAAGGTGGAGTTTGGGTCATGTGAGAGAGGGGATATAAGGAGAGAGACGGAGGAGGAGCAGGGGGGAGAAGAGAGTGAACGACGGAGGGAGCCACGCTGGCGGTGGAGGGAGAAGTGGCGCCATTGCCACGTGGTCGGGGCCGATAGGCACACTGGGGTCCAGCGTGCGCGGGCAGCGGAGCATGCGGGACCGCACGGAGAGAGAGAGAGCCAGCAGCGTGTGCGGGGTAACCGAAGGGAGGTGTGGCCCAGGCGGGTGAGGAGAGAGCACACGGAGGGGCCGGAGGAGACGGCGTGGCGAGAGCCACACGGAGCGTGCGCGGGGCGCACGGCGAGAGAGAGAGAGAGCCACAGGGAGCGTGCGCGGGGCGCACGGCGAGGGTCGGAGCGAGGACCAGCGGGTGCGAGGAAAGAACCCAATTAAGGACCAACGGAGAGCGACATCTTGTGAAGGAGTCCTTTATTACACTGGTGTCAGAAGTAAACCAAGATGTCTAGGCATCTTAAAAAGAAGAACGTACCTGCACCATCCTCGGACGACGAAGACGAGTTTATAATTGAGGCGGCGGTCCCGACGATGGAAGGAGGGGGCGAAGTGCGGACGGGCGACACGCCGGGGGTTGCAAGAAATCGTCGGTGCGGCGGGGCCGTCTGCTTCCACGGGTGCAGAGGATGGCTGGCGGCAAGTGACGGCTCAAGTCGAATTGCTGCGGGCCACGCTGACACAACTGTGCGCCCTGGTGACGACGGCGGCGAGTCCAGATCGCCCGAGCGGGGAGCCGTCCGCCATTGGGGCCGCGTGGCGCTTTCCGCCCTCTCCGCCACGCGGCAAGACGCCGCCATCTTGGGTGGGGCCGGGGACGAAGCGCGAAAAACCGCCATCTTGTCACCGCGGGAAGCCTCCATCTTGTCACCGCGGGAAGCCGCCATCTTGTCACCACGGGAAGCCGCCATCTTGTCTCCGCGGGAAGCCACCATCTTAGCTATGCGGGAAGACGCTATCAAGTCGCCACCGCGTCAAACACCGTGGGCGGAGTACGGGGAGTCGGGGACCCACAGCCATCGTCTGACAACGCTCAAGGAATTCTCCATTGGCGGCGACTGGAGTGCGTTCGCCTGCCACTTTGAGGCGGCAGTCCGCTCTGCAAAATGGATTGATGCGGAGGCTCTAGAAGTCCTGCCGACGCTTCTGGATGACGAATCGGTCAGATTTTTCCGCTCCATTAAAGCCGCGAGAAAGACTACGCTGAAGGCTGTATTTGAAGAGATGGCAGAAGCTTATGAGCCCCCAGACGATGCCCATCGCAGGTTTATTCAACGGCAATGGGCTCCGGAGGAATCTCCCGTGGCTTATCGGGGTGCCGTCTTGGAATTGGCTATGGCCGCATAACCCGGACACGGAGCCTGACTTGCTAGAGCATTTGATTTTAGGAAAAATGTTGGAGCTGTCCAGGGATTTGGGCATCCCCATGCCTGTGTGTGGCCACAAACAACTGACCTCCCGGATAGCGGCTAAGTGCCTGGACGTGCAATTCAACCTGCGCTGGTGGAAGCAAGTGACGGCCTGGATGGGGAGCCCCAAGATCGAGGGCGGTGCCATGGGATGGGACCCGTCAAAGGCCGTGTACGTGCGGGACGAGAGGGGGCCTGCGGAGTTGACGGCAGCAGCGACTCAACCGCCTACTCGCGGGTGTGCGGAGTTGGGGCCTGGGCCACCGTTGCGAGATCGCCAGGACAGGCGGGGCGCCGGACGACGGCCCGACCTGTTGTGCTTCCTCTGCGGCTGTCGGGGGCACTTCGCCAGGGAATGTTGGGCTCGCCCTCGCCCGCCGCTCCAGCAGGAAGCCCCTGCCAAAGAGGCGCCATATCAAGAACAACCACGATAGGCGAGTCGTTACGCATCAGACATCCGGCAAGGCCTGTCACCTTATGCATCACTTTCGCCAGGGGGGCCGGAT
Source organism: Lampetra fluviatilis (assembly GCF_964198595.1). Taxonomy (NCBI): domain Eukaryota; kingdom Metazoa; phylum Chordata; class Hyperoartia; order Petromyzontiformes; family Petromyzontidae; genus Lampetra; species Lampetra fluviatilis. Next base: position 21,168,609 of record NC_136275.1, on the reverse strand, counting down.
AATGTTACTAACGGGGGAGCGCTGCAAGAGCCGCGTCGCTCGCTGATGCAGTGGCGTAAATTGGCACGGAGGGTGGTTGCGGCCGCTACCGGGTCGTCCACTGTGCCGGGTTCCATCCAAGGGGTGGACGTGCATATTTTGGTGGACTCGGGTGCATCCGCAACCATTATCTCGGACGTTATATTTCACCTCCTGTCCATTCCTCCAGAGCGGGTGGGACCGGTTTACGACTCGTGTATAGCGGCGAATGGGGGAAGTATGGGCATTGTGGGTCAGGTGGACGCCAGCATAGCGGTTGGGGGTGTTTCGGTTTCTGGGACAGTGTTGATTTCTAGGTCCCTCGCTGTGCCCTGCTTGTTGGGAACGGATTTCCTGGCGAAAATGCCCATTCAGATTAGGGTGGATCAGAATTGTATCCAATTACCAGGGGGCCGCCAAATTGCCTTATTGCCATCACCCTGGGGCCAGTCCGTTCCTGACCGCCAGGTGCAGACGCTCTCTGACGTATCGATTGATGTTCCACCTGGGTCGCAAATGCTTATTCCGCTGCGTTATCGAAAACCGGTGCCGGGAATCGAGGGGGCGGAAGGTGTGTTGTTGTCGCCGTCCAATGCTATAACGGGGGGTTTGACGCTGGTCGGAGCGCAGATGATTGTTCGGCCGGGTCAACCCCCGTTTTTACAAGTGTTGAATGGGACCGCAGATAATGTTAGTGTGCCGGCCGGAACGGTTTTAGCTCATGCTATGACTGCTTTCACGACCCATGGCGATGGGGCCCTCGGGGCCTCGTAGGGGGTGTCTCGACCTCCACGGCACAGGACGATCGCTGGATTGCAGAATTGTGCCGGGAGAATGTGTCCTTAACTGGCGACCAACGGTCCGCGCTTCGCACGCTGTTGGGAAAGTATTCCGACGTTTTTAGTTTGGACGATTTCGATTTAGGACGCACTTCACTGCTCTCCCACCATATTGATACGGGGGATGCCGCTCCGATTCGGATGAACCCGCATCGGTTGAGTCCGTCGGAGCGGGATCATATACGGGGCACGGTGGAGGATATGCTGGCCGCCGACATCATTTCCCCGTCCAACAGTCCGTGGGGTGCTCCAGTGGTCCTTGTGAAGAAAAGGATGGGAAATTGCGGTTTTGTGTCGATTTTCGCAGGTTGAATAAAGTGTCGGTTGCGGACGCATACCCCCTGCCACGTATGGATGACTCCCTCGATGCCATGTCTGGGGCAAATTTTTTTTCTACTCTCGATCTTTCATCGGGATTTTGGCAACTTCCCCTGGACGAGTCCTCGAGGGAAAAGACGGCTTTCCGTACACCGCAGGGCTTGTTTCAATTTAATTGTCTCCCCATGGGCTTGAACGCCGCCCCGGCGATTGATGGAACTCGTGTTGACCGGTCTGCAGTGGGACACGTGTCTGATATATTTGGACGATGTTATCGTCTTCAGCCGCACGTTTGAGGAACATCTGCGGAGATTGGACGTGGTGTTTGCAAGGATGCGTTCCGCTAAATTGAAGTTTAAGCCTAAAAAGTGTCACCTGTTGCAGCGATCCGTGCGCTATTTGGGCCACATAGTCAGCTCGGACGGGGTGGCCACTGACCCGGACAAGACGGCGTGCGTCCGGAACTGGCCGACTCCGGCCTCAGTGGGGGACGTGCGTCGGTTCGTCGGGTTCGCTTCTTATTACCGCAAGTTCATGCCTGATTTTGCCACGATCGCGAGGCCTTAACACCTCCTTACGGCGAAGGGCCGGAGGTTCAGTTGGGGACCGGCGGAGGAGGCGGCATTTCAGAGCCTACGCAATCGGTTGGCATCGGCACCGACGCTGGACTATCCGGATTTTACTCGGCCATTTATCCTCGATACCGACGCGAGTGACACGGGGATTGGGGCCGTCCTGTCCCAATCTAGGGACGGCGTCGAACGCTTAGTGGCTTATGGAAGCCGCGTGCTGTCTCCGCCGGAGACCCGCTACTGCGTTACTCGTCAAGAACTCTTGGCCATAGTACATTTTCTTCGCCATTACCGGCCGTATCTATACGGCCGTACGTTTATTGTGCGCACGGATCATGCTGCTCTGCAATATGCCCTGAGGGTTGATCAACCGTCTGGCCAATTGGCACGATGGTTGGAAACCCTGCAGGAGTTTTCATTTGAAATTCAGTACTAGAAGGGATCGCATCACACGAACGCGGACGTGCTTTCTAGATTGCCGCAGGGGTCCCCGTGCGCTTGCACTTCGGGCACAAATAGGTGCACGCGGGTTCCGTTGCCACCTCAGACGGTTATGTCCGCTGTGGAGGTGCCTGAGGCTCCCGCGTGTCCAGAGCCGGCTGATGGGGTTTTGAATTTGCCACGTTCGGTATGGGTTCGCGAACAATTGCTTGATGACTCGCTGGGGGCCTTTCGGGGTCGGGCTGAGAAGGTAAGGGGTGAGTGCTCTCCGGGATGGCTTGCTGATGTGGAGGGAAGGCTTGCACGATCGCTGGCGGCTTGTTGTGCCGGTTTGGCTGCGATATCAATTGATTCGGATTCTGCATCCCGAGAAGTTATTACATCTCGGAGTGCAGAAAACCTTGTTGACGTTACAGCGGGATTATTTTTGGCACGGCATGACGACTGATGTCGTCGGGCACATTTGGGTGTGCTCCGACTGTGCCCAACGGACACCGCCTAAACACCCATATGTTCCGCCAGTGCAGTCCATACAGGTGTCACGGATTAATTGGTGGCGTTGGATATTTTGGGGCCCTTTCCGCCATCCGCTCGGGGTAACACATTTTTATTGGTTGGAGTGGAATATCTTTCCCGCTGGCCGATGGCCTGGCCCCTAGCCGATCAGTCAGCGACGTCTATCACGGAGGCGTTCTTGTTCGGATATGTAATGGACAAAGGGGCACCGGAAAGGTTACTTACGGACCAAGTGCGAAATTTTTGTTCTAAATTATTGGCTGAGGTGTGCGCTGCACTGGGGACCAAGAAGGTACGGACGTCTCCCTACCATCCGCAGACGGGTGGGATGGTTGAACGTCTTAATCGGACCTTATCGGCGATGCTCTATCATACGGTTGGCGAAAAGCAGGCTGATTGGGATTTGCATATCCCTGGGGTGCTCTCCGCGTACCGGATGACGCCACATGCGTCGACGGGGTACTCGCCTTTCTGTTTGATGTACGGCCGCAAGAACGTGCCGCCGGTGGACGTGCAGCTGGGCACGGGGGTGAAGGGTCCTGTTAAGCCTCTCCCCGATTGTATTCGGGACACCGTTCATCACGTGGCTGAGGAGTGGGAGGGGGCCCGATTGGCTACTGCCAAGACCCAGGGCCGAAACAAACGTTGTGCAGGACGCTCGCATGGTGAGTCCCCCTGGCGGGTGGGGGACATGGCCTGGCTGCACTGCCCGCAGGTACCGGTGGGGACCTCCCCTAAGTTACATAGGCCGTGGCAGGGGCCAGTGGTGCTTATTGAGGTTCCTAGTTCGCAGTCCGCGCATGTTCGGTTCGGATCGCGGCGTTGGTACGTGCATACGTCCCGATTGAAACCCTATGTGGCCCCGCGGACGGATGCGTCATCTCTTAATGTTGCCTTGCCGGTGTCTGTCGCGACCGACGCGCCATTGACTTTGCCTGTTCAACCTGCAAGCGCGCCTGTCGTGCCTCCTGTAGACGGACCGGCGGTGATCCTGCCGGACATGGTGATTCCTGCTCCGGGTGGGCCTACCACGGCAACGGGGACACTTGACCTCGCTGCCGCTACAACCCCACCTCGGGCGCGGTTGCGGGAGGGCTCGATGACGGGCCTTTTTGGGGAACGGGACGCTGGGAGTGAAGGGCCTCCAACAGCTGCGGGCGGTTCCAGTCCCGCCGCTCCTAAAACCCCGTCGAGGCCACGGTGCGCACGGGGGGGCAACCCCGTGCAGGACGGTTCGACGACTCGCACGCGTTCGAAATCCCTTCCCTTTCGTTAATTGTTATTGTTCTTCTCTCTGTTGTCTTCTTATGCCGGTGTGTCATGTGTTGCTCGCATTATTGTTGTTCTGTTGCAGCCGAGGACGGCTCGCTTTTTCATCGGGGGGGGGAGTAGTGTAATGCGAGCAAGGACAGGGTGGGCGCTGCCTCCGCACCACTCACACCGGCCTTTGTATTGGAAGGGCGGAGCCTGGTCGTTGGGGTGAGTGGGGGCCGAGACAGGGGCGGTATGAGAAGGTGGAGTTTGGGTCACGTGAGAGAGGGGATACAGTGATACCTCGGTTCACGAACGCTTCTGTTCACGAACAACTTGGTTCACGAACAGAAAAGTTCATAAAAATATGCTCCGGTTCACGAACTCCGCTTCGGTTCACGAACAGGAGCCGCGGCCATTTTAATGCTATTTTCAGGCTGTCACATGGTCGTGACTTCCTGTAGGAAGATCGTGGAGAGAAGAAGAGACACAGAAAGAAGTACTGTGAGTACTGTGAAGACACTTTCAGTGACTTTTTGCTTTTTGGTGTGCTTTTTAGCACATACAGTACTGTACTGTACTACTGTACTGTACAATACTGTACTTACTGTAATGTACAGTTCACCCGTTTGAGTGCTTACTGAAGTCATCTCAAGCAAGGTTAGTGTTCTCTCTTTGTGTATTGTAATTTGTTTCATATTTTTGTGCTTCAAAAACCAAAAAAAAAGGTCAGAACGGATTAACCAGATTTACATTGAACCCTATGGGAAAATGTGCCTCGGTTCACGACCAATTCGGTTCGCGACCAGAGTCAGTTCACGAATTAAGTTCGTGAACTGAGGTATCACTGTATAAGGACAGAGACGGAGGAGGAGCAGGAGGGAGAAGAGAGTGAACGACGGAGGGAGCCACGCTGGCGGTGGAGGGAGAAGTGGCGCCATTGCCACGTGGTCGGGGCCGATAGGCGCACTGGGGTCCAGCATGCGCGGGCAGCGGAGCGTGCGGGACCGCACGGAGAGAGAGAGAGCCAGCAGCGTGTGCGGGGTAACCGAAGGGCGGTGTGGCCCAGGCGGGTGAGGAGAGAGCACACGGAGGGGCCGGAGGAGACGGCGTGGCGAGAGCCACACGGAGCGTGCGCGGGGCGCACGGCGAGAGAGACAGAGAGCCACAGGGAGCGTGCGCGGGGCGCACTGTGAGGGTCGGAGCGGGTGCGAGGAAAGAATCCAATAAAGGACCAACGGAGAGCGACATCTTGTGAAGGAGTCCTTTATTACACATGGGGCTTGCACAGTAAGAGAGAAGCAACGGACAACACGCAGCCAGCCAGCCAGCAAAACTTTTTTTTCTCTCTCTCTCAATGATATAGCATGGTGTATCTTTTTGGGGAGGGAGGGAGGGAGGGAGGAGGGGCTGGCAGTCACAACTACCCCTTTCCAGTGGCGGCTCCTGCAAAATCTCTCAGGGGGGGCAAATGGCAGTCACAACTACCCCTTTCCAGTGGCGGCTCCTGCAAAATCTCTCAGGGGGGGCAAATGTCTGGATGATTGATAAGGATAAGGTCCACCCATGCAATGGATAAATTAACAGCTTAAGCATGTAAAGGCAACTTTACTTCTTTAATATTAATGAAAAATAAAGTGACTCTTACAATGCATCTTGTTTGTTTCTATCTCACTATTATTACAATCCACTTAGTTTATTTTATTAAAGATTCCACTAGGTGGCGACAAATAATATTGTTGACTGAAACGTGCTTACGTATGATGACGTAAGCACGTTAGTGCGAGCCCTCCCGGAAGCCATAGAGAATGCATTGCAGCGCCCGCCGTTCGAAAAAAACCATCTTTGAATGTAAGTCTATGGGACCACACGGGGCGATTCTCAGCCAGAGTGAAATCGCCCAAAAAGAGGCGGTACTCCACAGAACGTGACATGACGCTGATTGGACTATATCCAGAGGCACAGTAACGGCTGAGATTGGTGGTGCGTCGCCCAATCGCCCTAATTAAGAAACTGCCCCTGCCCCTTTCATTTACGCCTCCGGTCATCATCCTCGTGTTGTTTGTAGCTTGTCACTCTGATTTCTCGCAACACGGACCTGAATATATATGTGTATAGGGGCCGTCCATAAATGACGTCACGCACCTAGGGGGGGGGTGGGGTCAGACATTTGTGACGATGTGTGACGAGGCGGGGGGGTGAGAAATGTGACGTCACATCAAAATGCGCAACTTTAAATAAATACTAGCATAAGTACCCGGCGTTGCCCGGGTGAAAAGTATATTTCTTAATAACCTTACATATATACACAGATGGGCTGCTACCCCTGTCCCCACCCCCCCCAGCCACGATCTCCTGGGCCGCTGTGCAGTAATATGTACGGCCTATAGTGTGGTGGGGTGTCGAGGCCTAGTACCGTGCAGAGCCTCCCGCCTCGCCTAAATTGCCCACCCGGCTCTAATCGCTATAATTTTATTATCTACCGACCCTATAATAGTAATTGCACACATTGGGGTGGGAGGGGAGTGAAGAGGACGTGAAACTTTGATGAATTTACCTCAGAGTCGCGTGTTAATGCGTGCGCATATTTTTTACGGGAATTAAAAATGGCGTCCACCCCGCAGCGAATGCGTCGCTACCCGTTGCCAGGGGCAACCGCCGTCCAATGAAACTGCGTATGGTCCGGCGACACACAGACAAACAGACACACACACAGACAGACAGACACACACACAGACAGACAGACGGACAGACAGACAGATTTGCGATTTTATATATATAGATAGACAACACGTTCTACTTAATTAAATAGACTTTTTAATAAATGTTTTCTCCTACAACATCAGAGTGCAGCGCCACATTAAATACGCACTGCAATGACAATAGTTTAAAGCGATTTGAAGCATGTGTTTTTTTTTTGGGGGGGGGGGTATTGCTTCGTAACGTCATATTTGAGGGGGGCTCTGACTTTTTGTTTCGCCGTGTGACGAAGGGGGGGGGGGTCAAAAATCGCGTGACGTCATTTATGGACGGCCCCATATTTATATCAAATTAGTGATGTAACTGTGTCGTGTTGATGCGTGCCGTGCCCATCGCTTGGCGTCCACTGTGAGTGCAAGTGCCGATTTAACAACGACGGCCGCCATTCGCCACTCGGTAGCGGTGACGACGCCACGGCGCTTGTGCCAGGCTATGTTCACTTTGAGGCCACTCTAAGTGTCGAAGGCTCGCTGCATGCAGGAGGTCACGGGACAGACCCCCCCCCCCCCGATGTGCCGTGTGTTGACGGACTGAGATGACCGGCAGATGCACCAGCTGTGCCCCCTACTGTGCACATTCGGTGCTGACGTGGTACTGGCAACTCGTGGCTCCACACACCAAGGCCGTAGCCATGGAGTCAACATTGGTGGGGACCAAATCTTCCAGGGGTCCCCCCCCCATAAAAAAAATCTAAATTTGAAAACGAATTTCCTGGTAAAATATAAAAAAAATTCACTGACACGTATGATGGACTTTTTATTTATAGTTTACAATAATGTCTAATAGTAAATTGTATTGCATTTCTCTGTTTTTTCTTTTTTTACTTTTTCTTGTTTCATTGTATGTAATGGCAGAGATGAGGGATTAATAAAGTACAACCATAACCACAATCATATAAACAGAAATCTATTTAATAGCAATATATTCGGGGGGACATTTTGAGCATATTTGAATATTGGGGGGGGGGATGTGAAGTATGGTCAAACAGCCCCTCACGCAACAGGTGCTATAGGGGACCGTCCATAAATGACGTCACGCACCTAGGGGGGGGGGGGTCAGACATTTGTGACGATGTGTGACGAGGGGGGGGGGGTAGAAATGTGACGTCACATCATAATGCACAACTTTAAATAAATATAGACAACACGTTCTACTTAATTCAATAGACTTTTAAATAAATGTTTTATCCTACAACATCAGAGTGCAGCGCCACATTAAATACGCACTACAATGACAATAGTTTAAAGCGATTTGAAGCATGTTGGGGGGGGGGCAGAGCTTTGTGACGTCATATTTGAGGGGCGGTCTGACTTTTTGTGACGCCGTGTGACGAGGTGGGGGTGGGGGGTCAAAAATCGTCCAAAATCGCGTGACGTCATTTATGGACGGCCCCTAGGCTGCTGCGTGGCTGTATGGTCAGTGCAGCGAAAACATTTATATTGTACTGTACTTCTATGCTCCTACGTCACCTCAATCTGCACTGGCCCGCGTGGTGAAGTATGTTCAAACAGCCCCTCACGACGTGCTGAGACCATCATCCAGCAGTGGATTGATAAAGGGCTTTACATGCATTTGCCTACCCAACTCAATACTTCTTTGTCAGCCGATTAATCCTCCCACCCTACCGAAAAATATCCACCTACATAAGAATCAGAATCTGTTTTTATCCTCGAGAAATCCGATGAGCTATGAAGCTCTTTTTCGCAGGCGTCCGGTCGGGGCGGGTCAGAAAGTTACCATTGCAAACAATGCGGAGAAACGATAGGAGTGCAAAGTATGGGAAAGGTAAGCGAACCACTCCGAATAACTCCACTTAAACTGAACTTTTTATTTCACCAGGTAAGACCCACTGAGCTATTAGCTCCTTTTTCAGAAGCGGCCTGGTACACAGGAGGGCATGGGTTCGATCCCGACCCTGACGCCTGCTCTATATTTGGGGTTTGCACGTTTTCCCCGTGGTCACGTGGATTTTTCTCCGGGTCCTCCGGGGTTTACCCTCAACATTTGGAAACACGCTTTTAGAGTAGATTTGGAGCTTTCGTGACTGCAAGAATTACTCGTTGGTTCTTTCGGAAAAGTCACGTAGAAAGAAAAAATATATTAAATAATAGCATACAACGTTTCGATTGCAACACAAGCAATCGTCATCAGGTACAAGTGAAAGAGAAAATAAACCTTGTAAACTTAGAAATATAATGCAATACAACACAGAGAGTCGGCTAACATAACAGTCAACACCCCACCTGGTTGATTACGTTCTTCCAAAGATTGCTAAATTTGAGAGAGAGACAAAACACAGACACGGAGACACATAGACAGACACACAAGCAGAGAGAGATAACACAGAGACATAGTGTGTGTGTCTCTGTGTGTCTCTGTGTGTGTCTCTCTCTGCTTGTCTGTCTGTCTGTGTCTCCGTGTCTGTGTTTTGTCTCTCATTTGTACCTGATGATGATTGCTTGTGTTGCAATCGAAACGTCGTATGCTATTATTTAATTTATGTTTTCTTTCTACGTAACTTTTCCGAAAGAACCAAAGAGTGCTTTTAGAGTATTTGGCTGCAAAATCGGACCTTCCGTGCCAGTATCAAAGTATGAAAAAATAATAATAGGTTTGACCATTTATGTCAATAAAACAGGTGTTAAGATGTGCAAACACCAAATAGAAGGAATCAAGTTCGCATTAACCACACGTGCTTGTGGTGAACATGCAAACAGACATGCTCTGATTATAATAATATATGGGCATTGTCTTTGCAACTGATTGGCCTACATCAGAGACAGCCTTCTGTAAGGCCTCCTCTTACCACCAGTGTCAGTCCAGAGAACGCCGAAAGGCGAACAGCACAAAGGCAATGCCACTATCAGAGCGTTTATAGCTCGGGGTGAGCAGCTGCAAACGTATTCATGGCTACAACTTGATTCCTTGCAAAAGGTTTCTATTCGGTGTTTGAAAAGCTTAACACCTCCTGTTTTTTGACAGAAAGGGCAAAACCTATTCGTATTCTTTCATAGTGTAATAAAGGACTCTCTCTCAGATGTCGATCTCCGTTGTCCTTTATTGGGTTCGTAGAATCTCGATACCACGGCGTCTCGCTCAGGCCCGTGTCCCGGTCAACGACCTCTCCACAGCCTTCGGCTGCTCCGATATGCAGTCTCCCTGCTGCTCCGATATGCAGTCTCCCTGCTGCTCCATTAGGCAATCCTTGCAGCCACACAGCTGCTCCGCTATCTAGCGTCACTGCTGCCCCGTACACAGCTAGCCTCTCACAGCCCCCTTAGCTCTCTCCGTCTGACACCGATGGCTGACGGTGTCGACGTCTCCCACCGCGTGGCGACCGCGCCACTCTCTCCGTCTTGCCCAGCGTGGCCTCCTCGTGTTTCACTCCGTCTCAACTCCCCCTTCCCCTTTCGGTTATCTCCCTAAATCCTCTCACCCATGTGACCCTAACTCCACCCACTCCCCACGTGACCCAGACTCCGCCCCCCCTCAATCCTTGCTCGCATTACACGACCCCCCCCCCTAATGAAAACCCAGCCGTCCTCGGCTGCAATAATTACAATAAAATAATGCGAGCAATATTGGAACCATCTGGCATCACTGGACAATGGAGAATATAAGAACGATAACAATAACAACAATAACAATAACAATCAACGAAAGGAAAGGGATTTGGAACGCGTGCGAGTCGCCGGCCCGTCCCAAACGGGCGGCGGTCCCCCCACAGACCGAGAACGCGACGGGGTCTTAAGATCGACGGAAGTAGAACCGCCCGCCGCTGTTGGAGGCCCGTCAACGCCAAGGTCCCGTTCCCCAGGGAGACCCAAGTCTGAGGTCTCTGGCAACCGTGTCTGTGGTGGGGTTGGAGGGGCAGCAAGGTCAAGTGGCCCCGTCGCCGTGGTAGGCCCACCCAGAGCAGGATTCGCCACATCCACCTGCGTCACGGCTGGTTCGTCTGTAGAAGGCACGACAGGCGCGCTTGCAGAGTCAACAGGCAAGGGCAGAGGTGCGTCGGGCACAACAGACACCGGCAAGGCAACATCAGGGGATGACGTATCCATCCGCGGGGCCATGTAGGGCTTCAATCTAGACGTATGAACGTACCAGCGCCGCGATCCGAAACGAACCCATGCGGATTGTGAGTTAGGGACTTCAATAAGCTTAACCGGCCCCTGCCATGGTTTGTGAAGCTTAGGGGTGGTCCCCGGCCGCACTTGCGGGCAGTGCAGCCATGCCATGTCCCCTACTCGCCAGGGGCATGTACCGGTCGAGCGCCGGGCGCAACGCTCGTTTCGCGCCTGCGTCTTGGCAGTAGCCAATCGGGCCCCCTCCTGTGCTTCGGCGACGCGTTGAACAGTGTCCTGAATATATTCGGGGAGAGGTATAACAGGACCCTTCGCCCCCGTACCCAGCTGTACTTCCACCGGCAGCACATTCTCACGGCCGTACATTAGAAAAAATGGAGAATACCCAGTGGACGCATGAGGCGTCATCCGATACGCGGAGAGTACTCCAGGTATATGCAAGTCCCAATCAGCTTGTTTTTCGTCAACCGTGTGACATAGCATGGCCGACAGCGTCCGATTAAGGCGTTCCACCATGCCATCCGTCTGCGGGTGGTAGGGAGACGTACGGACCTTCTTGGTTCCCAGCGCAGCGCATACCTCCGCCAACAATTTGGAAGACAAATTTCGCCCCTGATCCGTGAGCAGCCTCTCTGGCGCCCCCTTGTCCATCACATATCCAAATAGGAAGGCGTCTGTGATAGATGCCGCCGACTGGTCGGGTAAAGGCCAAGCCATCGGCCAGCGGGAAAGATATTCCACCCCGACCAGCAAATATTTATTACCCCTAGCGGATGGCGGGAAAGGTCCCAAAATATCCAGCGCCACCAACTCGTTGATTCGAGACACTTGTATAGACTGCACCGGCGGCACGTAAGGGTTTTTAGGCGGCTTCCGCCGGGCACACTCGGGACACGCCCGAATGTGTCCGACGACATCCGTCGTCATGCCGTGCCAGAAGTAGTCTCGCTGCAATGTTAACAAAGTCTTCTGCACCCCGAGATCTAATAAAGTGTCGCCGTGCAGAGTCCGAATCAATTCGTACCGTAGCGACGACGGTACTACCAGACGTCAGCGGTCATGCAATCCCTCTCTCCACATGAGCAAACCATCCCGGAGAGCGGCCCCCGGCATCCCACCGGACAGCAATCTCCCCGCTCCCTTCACAGCCCGACTCCGTAAAGCCCCCAACGAGTCGTCAAGCAATTGTTCGCGAATCCATACCGAGCGCGGCAGGTTCAGAACCCCATCGGCCGGTCCTGGGCACACCGGAGCCCCAGGCACCTCGACAACTGACACGACAGGCCGAGGGGGTAGCTGAACCGACGTACACCTATTCGTACCCGACTCGCAAGCGCAAGGGGACCCCTGCGGTAATCTGGAGAGTGCGTCCGCATTCGCGTGACGCTACCCCTTCCGATATTGTATGTCGAAGAAAAATTCCTGCAGGGTCTCCAACCATCGTGCCAGTTGGCCAGATGGTTGGTCAACTCTCAGGGCATATTGCAGAGCCGCATGGTCCGTGCGCACAATAAATGACCGGCCGTAAAGATACGGCCGATATTGGTGGAGAAAATAGACAATAGCCAATAATTCGCGGTGAGTAACGCAGTAGCGGGTTTCTGCCGGGGACAGTACACGGCTTCCGTAGGCTACCACACGTTCTACGCCGCCCTTGGACTGTGACAGAACAGCCCCAATCCCAGTGTCACTAGCGTCCGTATCCAGAATAAAAGGTCGATCAAAATCCGGATAGTCCAATGTCGGCACCGTTGCCAACCGATCGCGTAGGCCCTGAAACGACGCTTCCTCCGGCGGACCCCAACTGAACCTCCGACCCTTACCCGTAAGGAGGTGCAAGGGCCTAGCGATCATAGCAAAGTTCGGGACGAATCTGCGATAATATGAGGCGAACCCAGGAAGCGACGTACGTCCCCAACCGAGGCCGGGGTTGGCCAGTTGCGGACGCACGCCGTCTTCTCCGGGTCCGTGGCCACCCCGTCCGCACTGACTATGTGTCCCAAATAATGCACGGATCGTTGCAGTAGGTGACACTTTTTCGGTTTGAATTTTAAATTTGCGGAGCGCATCCTAGCAAAATCCGTCTCCAATCTCTGCAAATGTTCGTCAAATGTGCGGCTAAAGACGATGACATCGTCTAAATAAATCAAACATGTCTCCCACTGCAGACCCCTTAACACCAGCTCCATCAACCGCTGAAAAGTGGCGGGAGCCGCATTCAAGCCCATCGGCAGGCAATTAAACTGAAACAGTCCCTGCGGCATACGAAAAGCCGTCTTTTTCCTCGAGGTCTCGTCAAGGGGAAGCTGCCAGAATCCCGAAGAGAGATCCAATGTTGAAAAAAACTTCGCCCCAGACAAGGCATCGAGGGAATCATCCATACGCGGAAGTGGGTACGCATCTGCGACGGACACCTTATTCAATTTCCGAAAATCGACGCAAAATCGCAGTTTCCCATCCTTCTTCTTCACAAGGACTACCGGCGCGCCCCATGGACTGTTAGAAGGGGATATAATGTCAGCGGCTAGCATGTCCTCCACTGCACCGCTAACCTGATCCCACTCCGTCGGGCTCAACAGATGTGAGTTCAACCGAATCGGAGCGGCATCCCCCGTATGAATGTGGTGGGAAAGCAGGGAGGTGCGTCCCAAGTCAAAATCATCCAAGCTGAACACGTCAGAAAAACTTAGCAACAGCGCGCGAAGCGCGGACCGTTGCTCTCTGGTCAGGGATGAATTCTCCCCGCATAACTCGGCAACCCAACGGTCATCCTGCCCCGTTGGCCCCGAAACCCCCCCTACCATGTCCCGGCGGACCCGGTTGTCATGGGTCGTGAACGCGGTCGTGGCGTGAGCCACAACCGTTCCGGCCGGGACACTGACATTCTCTGCACTCCCATTTAGCACCTGTAAGAACGGGGGCTGGCCCGGCCGGACAATTGTTTGTGCCCCAACCAGCGCCGAGCCGCCCGTTATAGCCGTGGACGGCGATAACAGAACCCCCGCCGCTCCCTCAATGCCAGGTACTGGCTTCAGATATCTCAACGGGATAAGCATCTGCGAACCAGGTGGAATGTCAACAGATACCTCGGACAGCGACTGCACCTGGCAAACAGGGGCCGGCCGGCCCCATGGCGACGGTAGGAACAAAATTTTCCGGCCCCCTGGTAATTCAATGCGGTTTTTTTGCCAGGAAATCAGTCCCCAACAGACAGGGTACCACGAGGGACCTAGAGATCAACACGGTCCCTGAAGCCGACACCTCCCCAATGGATATGTTGGCGTCCACCTGGCCCACAATGCCCATACTTCCCCCGTTCGCCGCTATGCATGAATCATAAACTGCTCGCACTCTCCCTGGTGGAATGCCCAAAAGATGGAAAATGACATCCGAAATAATGGCCACCAAAATACGCACCTCGACCCCCTGAATAAAACCCGGTACTGTGGACGACCCCGTTGTGGCCGCAACTACCCTCTATGCCAATCGGTGCCATTGCGTCAGCGAGTGACACGGGTCAATTGGAGGCAACTTGTTGTTAACGACACACGGACCGCGCGGCGATGGTGATGCATGAGGTGACAGGCCTTGCCGGGTGTCTGGTGCGCACCGACTTGCCTGTCCTGGTGGGTCTTTTCGCGCGACGTCCGTGGTCGAGGCCTCCTGCTGGGGCGGCCCCGGGATGCGAGCCCAACAATCCCTGGCGAAGTGGCCCTTACGGCCGCAGCGGAAACACTCCACGTAGTTCCGACGCGCGGTACCCCCCCTGTCCCGACCCTTGTTGTCAGGAACGTAGATCGCCTTCGTAGGATCCCACCCCGTAGCACCACCTTCAACGATGGGCCCCCCCGTCCAAGCTGACACCTGCTTCCAGCGTCGGAGATTAAATTGGGCGTCCAAGCACTTAGCCACAGCACGGGACGTCAATTTATCATGGCTGCACACCGGCATGGGGATCCCCAGGTCTCTAGATAATTCGAGCATCTTGCCCAACATGAGGGGCTCCAACAAATCGGGCTTCGTCTCGGGGTATGCCGCCATCGCCAGTTCCAGAACTGCACCTCTGAAGGCCACCGGCGATTCATCAGGCGCCCTTTGGCGCTGAACAAATCTCCGATGGGCGTCGTCCGGAGGCTCGTACGCATCCGCCTTCTCCTCGAAGACACCCTGCAGCGTCTTCTTCTTGTCGGCCTTGATGGAGCGGAAGAACCGGAAGGACTCGTCGTCGAGAAGTGTTGGTAAGACTTCCAGGGCCTCCGCGCCCGTTCATTTGGCGGAGCGTACGGCCGCTTGAAAACGGCAGGCGAATGCGCTCCAATCGCCGCCGATTGAGAATTCTTTGACCGTTGTAAAATGACGGCTGCGGGTTCTTGCTCCTCCGTCCTCCTCCGATGGTGACACGCGCGGCAGCAACAAGATGGCGTCGCTCCACAACGTGTGCAAGATGGCGGCTTCCCGCCGTTCTTCCTCGGCCACGCCCAAGATGGCGTCTTCGTGCCGCGTGGTCGAGAGGGCTGATGGCGACGGCAAGGCCCCGGCCCGTTGTTCCCCGTCGGGCCTCCCCGAAGTCGTCGCCGGCGTCACAAGGACGCACAATTGCGCCAACACCGTCTTCAGCGCCTCCAGTTTTGCCGCCACCTGTCGCCATCCGTCCTCAGCGTCCAGTCGCGCGGATGGGCCCACCGAGGCGGCCACGTCCTGCATGGCTGGAACCCCGCTCGTCCCCGCTCCGCTTTCCTCCTCCATCGTGGGTAGCGCCACCGCTGGAGGGAGGTCGTCGACGGAAGATGTTGCCGAAGATGGTGCAGGGACGGGTCTTCCTCCTGAGCTGTTTTGACATGCCATTTCACTTCTGACACCAATGTAATAAAGGACTCTCTCTCAGATGTCGATCTCCGTTGTCCTTTATTGGGTTCGTAGAATCTCGATACCACGGCGTCTCGCTCAGGCCCGCGTCCCGCTCAACGACCTCTCCACGGCCCTCGGCTGCTCCGATATACAGTCTCCCTGCTGCTCAGATATGCAGTCTCCCTGCTGCTCCGTTAGGCAATCCTTGCAGCCACACCGCTGCTCTGCTATCTAGCGTCACTGCTGCCCCGTACACAACTAGCCTCTCACAACGCCCTTAGCTCTCTCCGTCTGACACCGATGGCTGACGGTGTCGACGTCTCCCACCGCGTGGTGACCGCGCCACTCTCTCCGTCTTGCCCAGCGTGGCCTCCTCGTGTTTCACACCGTCTCAACTCCCCCTTCCCCTTCCGGTTCTCTCCCTAAATCCTCTCACCCACGTGACCCTAACTCCACCCACTCCCCACGTGACCCAGACTCCGCCCCCCCTCAATCCTTGCTCGCATTACAATAGTATGTGGCTGCTATACATGTCCACGTGATAAGCCACTTCTTTGAGCTATCATTTGTGGCCAGGTCACTTTCGACAAAGAGCTATACAGCTCAGTGGGCCTTACTTGGTTAAAAAAAAGTTTAAATTTTGATTTAAAGCTTTCGTGACTGCAGGGATTGATTTTCTTGGTTTTTTTGGTAAAGTCACGTAGAAGGGAAATAATAAAATAATATTAATATTAAAAAGTGGCGGTTTTTCCTAACGTGCTGACGTTAGGAAAAACCGCCACTTTTTTCAAATGTTCTTGCTGTGGATTTCACACCTGATGATGATTGCTTGTGTTGCAGTCGTAACGTCGTGATAATTTTTATTGTTTTATATTTTTATTATTTTATTATCTGGCTGTGACGGTCCCACGTGATGACGGAGACTTGTGTTGCCTCCGAAACGTCGTGATTTTTATTATTTTATTTTTATTAATTTTAATTTCATTTTTTACCTACGTGACTTTACCGAAAAAACTAAGAGTATTTATTATTTCCCTTCTACGTGACTTTACCGAAAGAACCAAAAATTGTTCATTTTATATTTGCACCTACCCACCCAGCTGCCTGTCCGCCCTATGGCCTAATCCACCTTACCCATCGCGCTGACCTGGTATCCGTAGTGGCCGTCCTTTCCAGAGATCGTTTCCCGCCACAGAAATGTGGAATTCCCACAACTGGCTCAGTTTGAGGCCAATGGAAAAACGGCGCCGCCTCGATGAGACGCTCACACCCCGAGAGCAGAGGTCGCAACCGGGTACCCGATACCCGTACCCTACCTGATACCCGGCTACCCGTACCCGGCCAGGTACTGGTACGGGTACCCGTTTGCGACCCTGGTGCGGCCTGGTACGGGTACGGGTAGGCCGTGAGTCACTGGTGAGTAACCGTTTGTCACTCATTTCGGGTAGGGTACGGGTGCGGGTAGGGAACGGGTACCCGTACCCGGCTGGGTACGGGTACGGGTACCCATTTGCGACCCTGGTGCGGCCGGATACGGGTAAAGAATCAAAACCCGTTTGCGACCTCTGCCCGAGAGCGTCGGCAGACGGCGCTGGTCACTCACAGATGGCAAGGACGCGCATTGGCGCTGACGGTGTTACAATTCGCAGGCGAAAGTCCTGCGTGGGAAATTTCACAGACTGACAATTCGCACCCTTCCCATTACCGTCTCCGCACGTCAAAACATTGAAGCACCGGACAGGTTTCCTTCGCTGTATGCGGTAATGGCAGTAGAAGATGTATTGCAAATCAACAGGACGCACACAGCAAAACCGATGGACGATGAGACAGCTGCATGCCGAGAAGCGCACACAGAGTACACACACAATACACACACTACACAGTACACACACAGAGTACGCACACGGTGCACACACGAAGTACACACGATACAAACACAGTACACACACTACACACAGTACACACACAGAGTACACACAATACACAGAGTACACACACAGTACACAGAGTACACACAGAGTAAACACACTACACAGTACACACACAGAGTACACACAGTGCACACAGTACACACACACAGTACACACACAGTACACACACTACACACACAGTACACACACAGTACACACACAAAGTACACACACACAGTACACACAGTACAAACACAATATACACAGTGCATACGCACAGTACACACAGTACGCACACAGTGTTGTCCCACGTCTCACTGCATAGCCGTATCTGAGTGAATTCTAACCGCATAGAGCGAGTTTTGGGTAGAAATAAGTTAGCCGCATTGACGCGAAACTGCACAAACCGAACCAACACAAAGCGAGGGAAACATGCAAATATTTGACGCAAAAAAGTTTATTGATTGTTGTTGAACTTCTTTCGCACGGCACGTAGCCAACCGTCCTAATCGGAGGAGCAGGAGAAGGACAACAAACTAAACATCAACAGCAGTTTTAAATACACGAGTTTTCTATTTAGATTTCAAAGTGCATAGCTCCAGTGGCTTCCTAATATCGGAAGGAAGAGCGTTCCAGACGGCCGCAGAAGTGAATTTGAAAGCGCTGCTAGGATGAGCGGAGTTTGCGTCATGGTTCCAAGCGCTATCCAGGCTCACCTTCTGCTTAACTTCCGAGATGTGGAGAGAGATCGAGGCGCGTTTTGGGTCTATTCAACAGACAGAATGACTATTTACTCTTATTTTCATTTTACCAGGTAAGGCCCACTGAGCGATATAGTTAATTTTAAGAAGCGACCTGGCTACAAATGAAAGCTCAACGCAGTGGCTTATGCGCAAATGCACAACAGAAGCGAAATACTCTCAACACAAGTTTCTAAATGTGGAGGGAAACCCCACGGGAAGAACAGGCGTCAGGGTCGGGAGCGAGCCCAGGGAGTTAACATCTCGCCACCGTGTCGCCCATTTCCCGGAGCCTCACAATGCCCACCATGACCACAGTGACCATCACCACCACCACTACCACTATACCACTGCCTATCCACGTGTCGGCTCTGTTGCAGCATCACGGCAGTGGCGTAACTATCCGGTGTGGAGGCTGTCACTGGACCAGGTCCCCTTGGCTGCTTGGGCTACGCTGGTCTCAGTGGGGATCAGTGAAGAGGCTGGAGTGGGTGGGGGTTGCAAGCGGTGAGATTCTCAAGACCGGTTCGGATGTTACTCGCCACCGATTGTGAGCAGCGGCAGGGTGACTGTCACTGCGCCACCGCTCGTCCTGTAGTCCGTGGGCGTCTGTTAAGCAACAACGCAGCGAAAGTTTGCCGTCACACACACACACACTCCTCAATTCATCGCAAAACGAAATATCGTTGCCGTGAAGTGTCCGCGTTCTTGGAGCCCTGGCTGAGCACGATGATGAGTGAGTGTGAGATGAGCGCCGTGGTGGAGGAGGCATACTCGCTATCGCGGCCAAGGTAAACGTGTCGGCTTAAGCTTCACAGTGGTCTACCAAGCACTTTGCCCGTCTCCCCATCCTGCGCCACAACGCCCCCCCCCCTCACCCCCCGAGTTACCTCCAGCTACCCCAGGGCCCCCCTAATCCCATCTCTTACCCTCCCTCCCTTTCCCCGACACGCAGGGACCCCTATCCGAGCTGCCCCCCCCCACCCCCCAGAGATAATATTTTCACTCCGAATTCACGACACGTGGTCTATCACGAGACGCTTGGATCACGCCAGACCGCTCGTGGCATCTCCAACAATCCATTCCTGCGCGTCCCGAATATGCGCCACTGTCTCCACCGGTTTTTTTTCTTTGTTTTTTTTTTCTTCCCCCAATACGTTGTGCCATGTGTAGGTCTGTACCTATGTTGAACTTCATTCCCACCGTACGTAGCCAACGGTGCTTAATCGGAGGTGCGGGGGAAGGGCAACGAATTAACACACAAAAGGTAGTTCTAAAATTAATCTTCATTTGAATCTTTCGTGACTGCAGGAATTCATACTCTTTAGTTCTTTCGGTAAAGTCACGTAGGCAGAAAATAACAATAGATCACGACGTTTTCGATCGCCACACAAGCAACCGTCTTCAGGTGCCAGAAGACGATTTTGTCTGCCTACGTGACTTTACCGAAAGAACTAAAGAGTATATAGTTCTAAAGAAATTCGTTTTCAGTCGAGATGATTTAAAAGCGCACAGCTCCAGTCGCTTCCTAACATCGGAAGGGAGAGAGCGTTCCACGCGGCCGAGGAAGCGCATCTGAAAGCGCCACGCGATGTGGTGACCGTCTTTGTTTGATGGCCCAGCCAGAAGCCACTGCAGCGAGGATGACCGGAGCACGCGTGATGGTTTATTCTACTTGACGAGATCAGCGAGGGAGTGTGCAGTTTATTCGCGGCAAGCACTTTGTGTGCAATGAGAGCGACTGTTTGCTGTACATGCGTTCTCAAGCTCGTCTGAAAGAACAAAACAAAAATCGACGATAAAGTCACGTAGAAGGGAAATAATAAAATAATAAAAAGAAAACATTAAATATTTTATTATTATTTTATTATTTCCCTTCTACGTGACTTTACCGAAAGAACCAAGAAGATGAATCCCTGCAGTCACGAAAGCTTTAAATCGATAAAAGAATCGACGAGTTCCTGTGCGGGGTGGCATCACGACCGGCTCAGCGATCGCTCGCCA
The DNA here is from genome assembly GCF_964198595.1 of Lampetra fluviatilis. NCBI lineage: Eukaryota > Metazoa > Chordata > Hyperoartia > Petromyzontiformes > Petromyzontidae > Lampetra > Lampetra fluviatilis. The sequence goes on along the minus strand of NC_136275.1, from coordinate 21,148,307 downwards.
CCGATGTTAGCCGTGTGCGGGGCTCGAACCCGGGTGGACAGAGCGCACTGCCGCTAACCGCTCCGCCACCGCTCCGAGATTCTTGCTCTTAATGGCAGTCAAATCGATGCGCGATTTGGAGGGCTTCGTCGACAACAACAACAACAATGGGGTTAGGAACATTTTTCAAATTGTGCAAGAGGCTCTTGGGCATGAATGGGCGGTGGTGACCTGCCTGGGGGTAAATTTACGATCAGCCGACGACAACGGCGGTGGTGGTGGTGTTAGCGGTGTCGTTCGTTGACAAAAGCCTCCCTGAGTCTCTCGGCTCGTTTGCAGGAGGGTCCTGCATCGCGATGTTTGGCCGATGCCAGCAGTAAGTGTTTTATGCGTGTGGGGGCGGAATTGGGAAGAACCCGTAGAATCCCCCCCACCACCACCCCCAGTGTTGAGTGATATCAGAACGGGTCCCGGGCCTCCACTAGGTCGGCTCAGCCTTAAATGACTACCGGGTGCGGTGTGTAAAGTATCAGCACTGGGGAGACAAAGGCGGCCGGGCGTGGTGCTGGTAACACCACCTCCTTATGCGCCGTGCCGGCCTTAATAGGTGCTCGCTAACAGCATTTGCCACAACAGTCTAGGAAAGGATACGCAAGGAATCTTGGTCTTTGTGTGTGAGAAAATGTGCGTGAGCGTGGGAGAGAGTGTGTGAGAATAGGTGTAAGTGTGTGCGTGCAAGTGTGTGCGTACGTTGGTGCGATCTGTAAACATCGCCACTGGGGAGACAAAGGCGACCGGGCGTGGAGCTGGTCATCCCCCCCCTTGTGTGCCGTGCAGGTCTTCATAGGTGCTCGCTAACAGCACATGTCCCAAAAGTATGTTGAGGTTATACGGGGGATCTTTGTCTTTGTGTGAGCGTAAAAAAATGTGTGTCAGTATGTGAGTGTGTGTGATAGAGTAGCCTGTGTGGATGAGTGTGTGTAAGAGTGTGCGTGTGAGTGTGTGAGAGTATGTATCTGAATGTGAGCGTGTGAGTGTGTGTGGGAATATAGGCGCGTGTGGAGGTCTGTGTGTGTGTGTCTCGTATGTGAATCTGTGTGCGTGTGCGCGCGTTGTGGCTGATGGGAAGCGGTGGCGCAGTGGTTATCGCACTGCGCTACGAACCCGGCCACCTGTGTTCGATTCCCGCTCACGACCAAAATCAGTGGCGAATATCTGCACCGGACCTGGGCCTCCGTGAGGTCGACTCAGCTGTAAAAACGAGGATCTGGTGCGGCGCGTAAACATCGGCGCTGGTGAAACAAAGGCGGTCGGGCGCGGTTCTGGCATGACCTCCCCCTCGTGCAACGTGCTATGGCGTGCGTAGGTCACTCATTACGAGCACTTGCCCCCAACACTCTATGTGTTTATACGGGGATCTTTGTCTGTGTTTCTGTCTGTGAGCGCGCACGTGGGGTGCTGACGGGAAGGAGGGGAGGAATTTGTATTTGTCTGTTTTGGCAGCGTTGCCAATTGGGCCCCGTAGAATCTCCTGCCACGCTGGGGAGCTGATGTTTCACGTTCTGTAAATATTGGCCCCAGCACAATTAAACAGCTCGGGTTTTTTTTTCTCTCTCTCTCTCTGCTCGCTCGCTCGTTTAAGTCGCTCGCGATCAATCTCTCCCTCTCTCTCTCGCTCTCCCTGGGACGCCACGCACCGCTCAGGACGTTGACGCCTCAATTTACGGGGCCTGTTTCAATTTGTGAGAAACAACAACAAAAATCCGTGAAAAATAATTTTATAGCTCATCGGATTCCTCTGGTGCGAATAAATGTGACGTTTCTGACACGGGCCCGTTTCACAATTAACTTTTGCGGTCCAAATCAGTCGTCTGCTCTTCGTCGATCCACCGCTGGATGAAGGGCATCTCGCACGCACGGCCTGGCGATTCGAGAATCTTATTGAGCTGCTGCTGCTGCCACTGCTGCTGCACGCGAGTTCATCTAATCGCTGTCGAGGGTCTCGATTCAACGGTCGATTATTTCCATACCGTCTCGTTCGTGTTGTTTCACACGTGTTCTGTCTCGTTTGCACAGCTGTATCCCACGCCGTGTCCATGTCAGGTACCACGTGAGCAATGTATGTTGAATTTCTTTCGCACCGTACGTAGCCAACTGTGCTAATCGGAGGCCCGGGGGAAGGACAACAAACTAAACACAAAAATCAGTTATAAAGAAATTCGTTTTTTTTAATGTAGATTTAAAAGTGCACAGCTCCAGTGGATTCCTAATATCAGAATGAAGAGCGTTCCAGACGGCCGCAGAAGCGCATCTGAAAGCACGCGATGCAGCGATCGTCTTTGTTCGACGGTATTCCAAAATCCGCTGCTGCGTGGATGACTGGAGATCGCGTGGTGGTTCCTGCTCCTTGACGAGATCAGCGAGGTATTGTGGTGCATTTGTGGCAAGCACTTTGTGTGTGTAATGAGTGCGCCCTTCTAATGTATTCGTTCGGCAAACGGAAGCCAATGCAGCTCAGCTCGCGCTAAGACCCTCGTGAAAAGAGTCTTGAGACCCTGTGAGAATGTAATTAATTGGTGGATAGACGGATAGTGGAGGTAGGGGGGGGGGGCGTCTTCAGAGTTCACAGTTGACAGTTTCATAGCGCAGTGCGCTAACCGTTACGCCACCGCTCCACTCAGCAGCATAACTCATCGCCTTCACTCAGGCGCGGTGACTCGTTTCGGATTTTCTCACCAGAGCCAAGCATCCCGTTCCGCACCGGCACGGAAGCTCCCTGACCCGGGCCAGACCCCACGTGAACTCCTCCTCCTCATCCTCATCGCGCGCACACACGATCGCACCACCCGACTCTTCCCCGCTCGGCCCCCCCCCCCTCCGTGTTTTATTAAAGCACGGGCCGTGGTTAATGTTTAAATGCGTTGCCACAACCGTGTGTGGTGTGGTGTGTGCGTTGGGAAGCCGCAGAGAAGCATAGCGATGCGGGATTTAAATACAAACACTGCAATAGGGATGCTGCCGGGTGGCAATGGTTGGCACACTGGTCTTTCAATTCAGAGATCCACGCGTGATTTGGCAGACTACTAAACTCAACAATGTTTTATTCTACCAGGTAAGGCCCACTGAGCTCCGTATATCTTTTTTTCAGAAGCGACTTAGCCACAAATGATAGATCAACGAAGTGAATTGTCACGTGTAAATATATAGCAGCCAAATACTCTAAGCGCGTGACGTTGATTCTAAATGTGGAAGGAAACCCCAGAGGACCCGGAGAAAAATCTACGCGACCACGGGGAGACAGACACGCAAACTCCAAATACACAGCAGGCGTCAGAGTCTGAATCGGACCCTGGACCTCCTGTATACCAGGCGAGGGAGTTAAGATCTCGCTACCGTGGTGCCCCGCATCTTAATATATGGAGGAACGCAGAGCTTGGACAGTTGTTGACGCCGGCTCACCGCGTGTGCTGTCTTTCCGCGCGCCGTCTGTGGTTCCTCCTCCTCCTCGCGGCGACTCTGAGAGCGAGTAGGGGATACCGTGTAACCATTATGTCTGACATTACGTGATATAAGAAACAACAACAATGTTGTATAAATCTTCGTCGATCCACTGCTGGATGAATGGTTCCTCGCGCCGTGTCTGTGGTGGGGGTTGTTTGACCCCTACACGGTGGGTGGCTAAACATCAGGCTCGGCCACCTTTGTCTCCCCCAGTCCTGATGTTTATCGGACTGCGATGGCGGCCGCGATGGGTCCCATCATCGACGGCAGTCGACGGGGGAGGAGTTCAGGCAAATATTCAGAGCGTTCGGAGTGGCGCGCTAAAGGATGGACGGAGCGTGATGACGAGGGAGCTGCCTACTGACTCCCGACACATCTGGCCGCCGGGGCGTCTTTAATGAGCGGTGAATAGAGAGAGAGAGAGAATAGACGATGCTCATGAATTTTGTGAAATTTCGGTCACAGTTTCTATGATCACTGTTTCATTGCTTTTATGGTTTATTTTGGTGATTTTTGAAAAGTTTTTCGGTTTGGCCATGTTTGTTTGTCTTGTGGTTGTTGTTGTTTGACTTGCATCCCACTGGGATTTTTGCACACAGCGTTGGTGTATGGTGCTTTTTATGCAATATTTTGCTGTCTTTTCACGTTTTTGTTTTTTTGTTTGTTGCGGTTGCACCCGATTCAAGAGCCGAATGGCTCACAGGGCTATACCTAATAAATGAACTTGAACTTGATGATGATGACGACGATGATGATGGGATTATTCGCCGACGTGTATGATGGTGAGCAGCGATGGTGGACGTGGTAATCACGGTGGTTGCGATTATTTTACGTACCGATGGTTTAGCTAATATGTGATAACATAATATGATAAAAATGATGATGGTGATCGAGGGTCATTGTCGATCCACTGTTGGATGAAGGCCTCCCAAAGCCCGCCCGCCACCTTCTCACTGCTACACACGCGCTCATCTCATAACTTCTCTTCCTCGATGCGCTTCTTGGGTGTGTTCCCGCCTTTTGCTGCCGTTCCGTTATCAATCTCGGCCATCATCGTGGATTGTCCATGGGCCATCAAGCAGGGCCACCACGGCGGCTAGGAAATGTTAACTATCTCGCGAGGTATACACGAGGTCGTGGGTTCCATCCCGACCCTGACGCCTGCTGCTCTATATATTTGGAGTTTGCGTGTCTCCCTCTTTCTCCCCTTGGTCCTGTTGGAGTTTTCCCCGGGTCGTCTGGGTTTCCCCCCCTTCACATTTACAATGAACATCACGCGTTTAGAGCAGGGGTCGCCAACCTGCGGCTCTTTTAAGAATTGCTTTGTGACTTTTTTTTATTAAGGACCACCGGTCTCGTTTCACCCCACACATTGCATTGCGGCACTTGACATATTGAGTTTATTTTTTTCATTAAATGAACAAAAAATGCCTCTTCTTGTTATACTGTTTGCTGAGCCCTTGGTTGAGAGTATTTGTCTGCTATGAATCTCCACATGATGACAAGCCACTTGATTGACCTATCATGCGTCATTGCCAGGTTACTTCTGATAAAGAGCAAAATACCTCAGTCAATGGCGGAGCCAGGATGTTCAGGTAGAGGTGGGGGGAAACCCCTCCAGCAATGAAAAATGATAGAGGAGTTGTTAGTAAGTAAAGAGTTGTTAGTAAGTAAGGACTTGTCCCTTGCTTTTTAATCGACGCGTGTGCGGCGATGGCGCAGCCATCGATCGAGGATCGAATTCGAACCGCATTGTGTGATCGGCATTGCGCTCGCTGAAAGTGTTTGCCTTCAGGGAAGTCGTGCACTCTATACGCAACTGCGCACAATTCTGTGAGTCACTTATAACCGCTTTGCCATTACTTATTGCCAATTATGGACTCAGACTATTGTCCTATCATCTCATAGAGTCCCTGGCACGTAATAATATGCTCCACAGTGGCAGAGGGTCGCAAAAAGCCGATTTATTACTAATAAACCCCATTGATCCGATCGAAATTAGGGATTTCGATCGGATCATTGGGGGGGGGGCACGTGCCACTCCCCCCCCCACTGGCTCCGCCAGTGACCTCAGTGGGCCTTACCTGGTAAATATTTTTTAAATAGTTCATAGCAATTATAGCGAAATGGCACAACCGTCATCCCAAAACGCTGCTACTAACAGAGTGCCCGCGGTAACTAATCGTGTATGCGAGTCTATTAATAGGCGCTCTGTGAAGTTCACCCTCGTCGTGCATGATGATGATGTTGTTGTTGTTGCTGCTGCTGCTGCAACACTGTTCGTGAGCGGGGTTAGGCATCACGCAGCTGCGAGACCGCCAGTGGCAGCGGCAGCAGCAGCAGGAAGCGCGGACAGGGAGGGATATCCTGACTGCCTGCTTTTCGAAAGCATCCTCTCTCTGCCGTGCCTTGTTGCTGCAAACTCTCCTCTGTTTTAGGAATCCAGGGAAGGCGCGCGGGGGGGGGTGGGGGGTAAGAGGGGGGGGGGCAGGAGGAGGAGGGGCGGCGGGAAGTATTGGAGAGACACAAACCAAGGCTCTTCCTGTGCCCCCCCCCCTTTTTCTCCTTTCATGTCGCTGAATCAAAGGCGCGCCGGCATCACGCCACGTGCGTCTCTCCCCGCTCGGAGAGCGCTTTCCCACAGACGCCCACGAAGGCAAAGATGCCCCGTGTAGCCTGTGAGAGACTGCCGGGGCAAGTGCTGTTAGTGAGCAGCACCTGTGAAGGCCGGTGCGATGCACGCGAGGGGGTGGGGTGGCCAATACAACGCCCGGCCGCCTTTGTCTCCCCAACGATGATGTTTACACAGCAGGCAGGGTACTCATTTGAGGCTGAGTCGCACTGTGATCAACTCGCACAGATGAACACCCTCACAAATGAACAACTCTCACAGATGAACACCCTCACAGATGAACACCTCTTCCTGTTCTTGGTTCTTTCGGTAAAGTCACGTAGAAGGGAAATAATAAAATATAAAACAAACAAAAAATATTTTATTTTATTATTTCCCTTCTACGTGACTTTACCGAAAGAACCAAGAATATGAATCCCTGCAGTCACGAAAGCTTTAAATCAACAACTCTTCCTGTTTTTAATTCCTCGCCCACGTGTCCCCAGGACGGGATCGCGTCTCACACCGCCGCTGTTGCGTCTTTGCTTCAGCAAGAGGTATCTATCGCCCTCTCTGCACACACGTGCAGAGTCACGTCTTCGTCCAGGGGTCGGCAACCAAAATAGCGAGAACATTTTTCCTTTCGCAATTCGGTAAACAAACAACACAAATATGTCGTTGTGGCTGTATGCCCATTTTCTGGGGACGATAATGAAGGCGATGTTCATAATGCTGTTGTTGTTACTGATGGTGATGATGGCGATATTCATAATGCTGCTGTTGTTACTGAAAATTATGAAGGCGATGTTCATAATGCTGTTGATGTTACTGATGATGATGAAAGCGATGTTCATAATTCTGCTGTTGTTACTGATGATGATGAAGGAGATGTTCATAATGCTGTTGTTACTGATGATGATGATGTGGGCGATGTTCATAATGCTGTTGTTACTGATGATGATGATGTGGGCGATGTTCATAATGCTGCTGTTGTTACTGATGATATGAAGGCGATGTTCATAATGCTGTTGTTGTTACTGATGGTGATGATGGCGATATTCATAATGCTGCTGTTGTTACTGATGATGATGAAGGCGATGTTCATAATTCTGCTGTTGTTACTGATGATGATGAAGGAGATGTTCATAATGCTGTTGTTACTGATGATGATGATGTGGGCGATGTTCATAATGCTGTTGTTACTGATGATGATGATGTGGGCGATGTTCATAATGCTGCTGTTGTTACTGATGATGATGAAGGCGATGTTCATAATGCTGTTGTTGTTACTGATGGTGATGATGGCGATATTCATAATGCTGCTGTTGTTACTGATGATGATGAAAGCGATGTTCATAATGCTGTTGTTGTTACTGATGATGATGAAGGCGATGTTCATAATGCTGTTGTTACTGATGATGATGATGTGGGCGATGTTCATAATGCTGCTGTTGTTACTGATGATGATGAAAGCGATGTTCATAATGCTGTTGTTGTTACTGATGATGTTAATGATGCATAGTGGCTCGTGTTCTAGACGCATGCGTCTAGAACACGAGCCACTAAGTGACGGTGATGTCACCGCGGCGCCTGTACCAGGCTAAGTGCACCACTTTGAGGCCACGTGAAACGTCGAAGGCTCGCTGACAGGAGGGTCTCGGGACAGACCCAGGTCCCATGGGTCGGCCGACTGAGATGACCACGAGATGCACCACCAGCTGAACCCACCCCCCCGCCCCCCACCACCACCAAAGACACATACCCACATTCCACCGCACGGACAAACATACCCACACACCCCCAACACTGCTAGGTGGACCAGAGGCCGTCGGGGAACGCGGCGCTCGCACCACATCAAGCGGACGCTCGATGTGGCCACGATCGATCCGCGCGTCGACACTTGAGCAGCGGTGGCGCAGCGGTTGGGGCACTGCCTCGAACGGACTAACCACAGACATCCGAGTTCGAATCCGGGGCGACGGCCAACAGCAGTGTCGGTGTTTCTGAGCCGCAGTCCCGGGCCTCCCCCCCCCCTAGGTAGACTCGGCCCTAAATGAGCGCCTGGTGCGATGTGCAAACGTCAGCACTGGGGAGACAAAGGCGGCCGGGCGTGTTGTCGACCAGCCACCCCTCTTCGTGTGCAACTAAAACTAAACTATTTTGACTTTACCAGGTAAGGCCCACTGAGCTATGAAGCTATTTTTTTTTATTCAGAAGCGACCTGGCCACACATATTAGCTCAACGAAGGCGGGCAGGCTGACCGCAATCAATCTCGCCGAACGCACCGTGCGACCTTCAACAAATGTGCTCGCTAGCAGCACTTGCCCCAACATCATTGTTAAGGCGATACGGTGGAGTGGTGGTGGGGGGCTTGGCATCTTTGTGTATCGTGTGCATTGATGAATTGCGAATTTCTGGCACGGCCGAAACTTTATTGTTCTTGCGCTGCACATGGACGGATTTACTCACAGTCGATGGGAGAGTGAGTTATCGAGTGTTTCTGGGCACGGTACATCTGTCGGCGCGGATATGCTCATCAGTGTAGTGTACACACACGCGCGCACACGCACGCGCGTAGTGATAACTATCAGGTCAAGTAAAAATAAATACGGCGGGGCAGAACTCTGAGCGCCAGGAGGCGAGATGTTAACTGCCTCGCCCGGTCTACGGGAGGTCCTGGTACGATCGCGACCCTGATGACGCCTGCTGCATATTTAGGGTGTTCGCGGTGTCTCTCTCGCCGTGGTCGCGTGGAATTGTCTCCATGTCCTCCGGTTGAGTCCCTCCACGTTTAGAATCGACATCACGCGTTATGACTCTTTGGCTGCTGTACATTCACACGCGGTAAGTCGCCAATTCGTTCAGGTTTTTATTTGTGATCGCCAAGTTGCTTCTGAACAAGAGCGATATCGCTCAGTGGGACCTTACCTGTTCAAATTAAAACAATGTTTTTTTAATTTTCTAAGATACTGCCCAATCAATCCCCCCCCACCCCCGCTCTTCGTGATCTTACTGTAGAACAGAACATCATAACGCCTCCCTTCCCTTAGTTGTCACTCCACGCGCAAACATTAAATTATCTTCCTGCACAACGCCTCGGCCACACGGCCTCTGGGGAGCGCATCTCATCGATGCAAGCAAACTCTGGAGCGGTTTCCACGTGCAGTGTCTCATCAGCTGTCATGCCCGCTTGAACCAATGTTTCATCGAGCTACTAGGCACTGCCGTGTACCTAGAGCAGTGTTCTTCATTGCAAGGCCCGCGGGTCACTGGCGGTCCCTGGTGGTCTTTTTAGCGCGGCCCCCGACAACACACAACACGTGAACACCACACCTCCATCATCATCATCATCGTGCCGCTGTCAAACCCCTGCAATGGTTTCAAACGCGTGGCGGCCCTCAAACTGACGATGTCTCAATCGGCGAAAGTGCCCCCCCCCCCACTCCACTCTGAAAACGAGTGAAGAACACGAACCTCCGAAGTTCAGCTGCGATGCCAGACCTGAGGTCTGGGTCAGCCTTCATTCAAACAAGGAGAGGTTGTAACGCAGCTCCCGTCGAGGCATTAGAAGCTGCGCGTCTGCTTGCGAGGGCTAGCCGGGTCATGCCAAGCTTCAGCCACCACGCTCCGGTTGGACCTCATGTTGACGTTGGCGTGTCGAGGAGACGGCGAGGCGGGCGTGCTGGATCCGAGGGTCGCGTTACGCCTCTGTTTAGAGAAGAGAGCTGAACTCTCGCTCGCTCTCTCTCTCTCTCCACACACAAAAGACACAAATCCCCCGCATAGCTTTAACAGACTGTTGGGGCAAGTGCTGTTCGCACCACGCCCGACCGCCTTTGTCTCCCCATTGGCAATGTTTACACATTGCACTAGGTACTCACTTGAGGCAGAGTAGACCTAGGGGAGGCCCTGGACCGGTTAATGTGTTGCGCTGCCAAAGGCTTTTCCAAAATCCCAATTTGGCCTTCAGTAAGAAAATGCATTAAGCCACGGTGGTTGTTAGCGATTGAGCCGATGTTGACCATGACTGATGGTGGTGAAGACATGGACACGTGTTTGCAACACCAACAAACATAAACCGGACGAATAGGTATGGAGTTGTAATTTTAATAACATAAAATTGTCCGGAGCTTCGATTGATTCGTCCGCTGGGCGCTTTCTACTCGCCCTGTGGAGTTTAGTTGCGCCGGAGTGTCACGACGGGAAATTATTTTGATGCGATCGTGTGCGAGAGATCCTTCAAGGCTGTGGAGTTGCACGCGACTCTTCAAGTGACTGCTTCGTGACGTCCTTCATCGAGGAGTCGCCGTCTCGAATTCACCACCACAATGCATTGCGGCTCTTCTAATCTTGAGTTTTATTTTACCGGATTAGAAACAAAAATGCTCGTTGTCATTTTGTTTGCAGACTCGTGTTCTAGACGCATATGTAGGGTGCATCATCGTCATCATCAGTAACAGCAGCATTATGAACATCGCCTTCATCATCATCACTCGCAAATGCATATACAGCAGCAACGACATATTTTTTTCAAGAGGAGCAAGTAGTGGTAAATCCTCATGATAATTTCATGTGAGTTCATCATCAGCAACATCATCATCAGCAGCAGCCGCATTCCATACCTTCGTCCGTCTGGTTGTGGTGGTGGTGACGATGGTTGTGGTGGTGGTGGTGATGATGATGGTGGTGATAATGATGGTGGTGGTGTTGACGATGATTGTGGTGGTGACGATGATTGTGGTGGTGGTAGTTGTGATGGTGGTGGTGATGATGGTGATGGTGGTGATGATGGTGGTGGTGACGATGGTTGTGACGATGGTGAGCAGCAGCGTAGCGGTTAGCGCACCGCAGCGCTACGAATCCAGCCGAACGAGTTCGATTCCCGCTCAAGGCCAACGCCAATTATTATTAGTGACAATTATCTGAGGCGGTCCTGGGCCTCCCCTGCATCGACTCAGCTTCGATTGAGGGGAGACAAAGGCGGCCGGGAATGGTGCTGGCCACCCACCCCGCTCACGTGCGATGCCGGCCTTCATAGGTGCTCGCTAACAGCATACGGGGGATCTTCGTATTTGATGTCAATGTCACAGCAAAGACCCAGTTGCATCACGTGGTGTCAATGCACGTAACGACGAGAACTGATTTACGCACATTATGACGAGAACTGATTTACGCACATTATGACGAGAACTGATTTACGCACATAACGATGAGTCCTGTTGAGCTAAGTCCTGTTTGCGAGCACCTTTGAATGCCGGCATGGCACACGAGGGGGTTGGCCAACACCACCCCCCCCCCCGCGCCTTTGGTGATGTTTTACACACCGCGCCAGATACTCATTTGAGGCTGAGTCGACCTTGGGGAGGCTCACGACCGGTTCAGTTAATCGTCACTGTTGTTGTCCGCGAGCGGGATTCGAACTCGGCTCGTTACACTACGACACGAAACACACGAAGACAAAGATCCCCCGTATATCTTCAGCAGACTGTTGGGACAAGTGCTGTTAGCGAGCCACCTATGAAGGCCGGCACAGCACACGAGCGGGGTGGGTTGCCAGCACCGCGCCCCACCGCCTTTGTCTTCCCAACGACGACGTCTAATACACCCCACCAGGTACTCATTTGAGGCTGAGTCGAGTCGACCTACACACACGTGCGCACAGACGCACGCACACAGACAAGCACAGGCAGGGACCCTTCACATACCCGTCGCCACCTCCTCCCCCCACCCCGATCTCGATAACCGCGCGAAGATTCCTTTTCCACTGTTTTCCTTCCCCCCCCCTTCTATTTTTTCGCTCCTGGGGGGGGGGCGGAGGGGCGGGTGTGGAGGGGGGGCGGGTGTGGAGGGGGGGGGGTTGTTCCACGTGGGCACAACGCCGCACTCCGAAACTCCACGTGGCGAGCCGCCTCCGAATTCTCGTTCGCGAACTCCGTGACCCCCGCGATTTAAACACACACACACACGCACACACACACACGCACACACACACACGCACAAAAACACACGCACACGCACATTTCTCTCCGCGATGGGCGAACGGTTTCGCGTACGGTGGCCGTGATGAGCGGCCCACCGCAAACGTCTCTCGGCCAATATTCGCGAGTCGTGTTGAGTCGGTCGATCGTCCCCTTCGTCGATTGGCACGGTCGGCTACGTACGGCGCGAAGTAAATTGCACGTGCATAAAGTACACGGAGTTCTCCTGCACAACCGCGTTAGCTGGAGTTCGTGGGTTCGATCCCGACCCTGACGCCTGCTGTATATTTGGAGTTTGCATGGCGCTCCCTCCGTGGTCTCGTGGAATTTTTCTCCGGGTCCTCCGGGTTTTCTCCTCCACATTTACAATCAACGTGCGTTTAGAGTATTTGACCGCTATGCATTGCCGTACGATTGCCAAATCGCTTCTGAAAAAGAGATAAAGTGGGCCTTAAATATCGATTTAAAGCTTTCGTGACTGCAGGGATTCATCTTCTTGGTTCTTTCGGTAAAACATAATAAAACAATTCTCACGACGTTTCGGCCACAACGCAAGCAGCCGTCCTCAGGCGAAGAATGAGAACATTATCAAGCTAGGAGCTTATATAGGTGTTGCGAGGAGGAGCGCCTTAACAAAAGAATGTGCATATGAAGAGGAATTTAGCATACCAATGGACAATGCGTAGGAGGTGGGCGGAGGGGTTTCAAAGTCCCATTATGCCCATGCATTATGCAGGATCAACAGCACCACGGGGGGGCGCAAGGAACAGCGTTAATAAAGGAAAGGAATGTTAGTGATATGTAGCTGCATTTACCAAACAACCACGTAGAAAACCAAAGTAAAAACTACATAAAAAACTAAAATATAAACTGAAACTTACTATACTCTACAATAAGCTGAGTTACTAACAACAAATAATAAATTACAATTCTACGTCGTAAGAAGTATATAATATACTTCCATCTAAACTTTATTCTCTTAGCATATACAGTACTATATACTGCCATAGATAAACCCAACATTAAATTATATACTGTATTGCTGTAAACCACCCTATACTTTATACATTTTAATATAACACTATGTATTATTCAACTCACCCTAATGTGTATCGAAATGGTTTATTACGTCCTTCCAATGATTGCTAAGCCTGAATCCATCTTCTCGGTTAAAATTGTCTCTGTGTTTGTATATGTGAATCGCCTCATGAACGAATCTCTCATGATAGCCAGATGGCTTGCAGAGAACCTCCGTCTTGGAGAAGTCAATGTCATGTGAGCCCACTGAGTTGTAACAGTGGTCTGCCACGGCTGAGGTGTTTGTCCTACCGTGTTTTAGATCAGCTTTATGTTCACGAATGCGGTCTGAGACGTGTCGTTTGGTTTCCCCAATGTAACTGCTACCACAGAGGCAACTTAGTTTGTAGACGCCAGGGTACTGTATGTCTGGAATCACATCTTTTACAGATGGTACCAGATCACGGATTTTATGTACTGTGTTGAATCGGACCTGGATCTTGTGTTTAATCAGGATTTTGGAGATCTTTTTTGTGACCCCAGCAATGTAGGGTAAGGTGATGGTCTTGAAAGGCTCCTCAACAGGATCTTTCTTGATGGTTGGAGTGATGGCTTTGCGGATTGTGTAGTCGGAGTAACCATTAGCCTTAAGAGCTTGGCGTACGTGTTTGAGTTCCCTGGAAATGTGTTCATGGTCGGAGATGCATTGGGCTCTATGATATAGAGTCTTGATGAGGGAATTCTTCTGGGATGGATGGTGGTGGGAATCCGGTTTTAGATAAGCATCCGTGTGGGTGGCTTTCCTGTAGACAGAGTGGCTCATTGAACCATCAGGTCTCCTTTTGATTAGGACATCCAAAAAGGGTAGCTTGCCATCATTTTCGACTTCCATGGTGAATCTGATGGCTGGGTGTATGGAATTGATGTGGTCGAGAAATTGGTCTAGAGCAGGCCGGCCATGTGGCCAGATGACAAAAGTGTCGTCTACGTACCTCTTCCATAAGGTCGGGCGTAGAGTGGCAGTCTGGATGGCGTCCGTCTCAAATTTCTCCATGAAGATGTTGGCTACAACCGGAGATAGGGGGGAGCCCATTGGGGTGCCCTCAATTTGCTTGTAGAAGGTTCCATTCCAGGTGAAGTATGTATTGGTTAAGCAGTGTCTCACCAGGGGGGGTACCCCAGCATTTAGTCCTTGATGAACCAAGTCTTCAATGATTGCGATGGTGTCAGGCACAGGCACCTTTGTGAACAAGGAAACCACATCAAAACTGACAAGCAGGTCGTCTGGGAACAGGGCAATCCCCTTGATTGTCGATACCAGGTCAGTAGAGTTTAGTACTGCAGAGGTGGTTTTTCCAGTGAAAGGCCGTAGGATTTCGGACAAAAAACGAGCCAGTTTGTAAGTGGGGGAGTTGATAGTAGAGACAATGGGACGAAGAGGTGTATCTTCTTTATGTATCTTTGGCAAGCCGTACAATCTTGGTGGCCTGGCTGCAGAAGGTTTCAACGAGAACTGTTTGGTCTGATCAATTAATGCGGTTGAAGCAGAAATGATGTTGTTGGTTTTGGAGAACCAAGCAGATGAATCCCTGCAGTCACGAAAGCTTTAAATCGAAATCTTTCGGTAAAGTTACGTAGAATGGAAATAATAAAATAATAAAAATAAAACATAATAAAATAATTCTCACGACGTTTCGGCCACAACGCAAGCAGCAGGTGAAGAACAGGTCTGTCGAGAAGACAGAGTCTGAATGACTGAAAGTGGGCCTTATCTGGTAAAATAAATTTACAAAAAGCATAGTTTAGTTTTTAATTCATCTTGCGAGCGTCGGAAACCCGAAGTGGACTCTGATGCCTCCTCGACCTGGAACCGCCTACCGTCCCTGAGTAGCAGATTCTTTATTCTGGTGACATGCGGCCGCCGGGCATCCATCATGTCACGGCCTGAATACTCCACTCGCGTGCTTCAGGTTGAACACAGTCGTAATTATAGGTAACAAAAAAACCCGCAAACGAACCTCAACGCATTCGTCAATAACATTGCTTTGAAAGGAAAATATACATATGTTGATTTAACATTGCATTTATTTCAGGAGGAAGGGCACAATGACCTGTTAGGCTCTATTTCATGGGTTATGGTACAGACGTCACACAGTGCAGGTCTTATATAACACGACGTTTCGGGCAATAGGCTCTTCATCACAGCAGATAAACATTTTAATTGAATTTTAGGACACTTAATCTTGATTTGAGGCTTTCGTGACTGCAGGAATTCATACTCTTTGGTTCTTTCGGTAAAGTCACGTAGGTAGAAATAAAAGTAATACAATAAAAATAACAGATCACGACGTTTCGATCGCAACAAGCGATCGTGTTGATTTTTGCTGTTGTTGGTTGTGAACCACTGACAACGAATGAGACATTCACAGGGATGATGCACCACTCTGCTACCTCCTGACGCGGTTGTTACGCGGCTCGGCCAGCTGAATGGAAATTGTGGTTGTCGCTCTGCGTCTACATCAGCAGCCGTACGAAATAAAGAAGACGATGAATTAGACGGCTCTGGACTTGGCAATGCGTTCTTCTCATTCGCTAACCAACAACAACAACAAGATGGGTGCAGCCGGTGTTGTAATGGGATATCTCGCGACTTGTAATGTTTCCTTCTCTTCTGACACCCTCCCCCGCCGCTCGCACTCACTCATCACCCGTCGGTTAACGTGTCTGTTTGGTTTAATGACAAATCATTCCACGAGTTTCGGCCGATGATTCATAACATCCCTGTGGCTGGAAGAATGTGCCAAATATTTGCCAATTATTTACCGAGACGAGCCACACGAAGTTTTAAGACTCCGTTTATATAATAATAATATGGGAGGGTCCTGCTGCAATGGAATGTTTGGTTAATTCCCTTTAATGAGTTGTTGGGCGTGTGGAAGGAAACTGGAGCACGCAGAGAAACCCCACGGGTACGAGGTGAATAGCGCTCAATGCTCTACGTACAAATCGATACTGGAGAATACGCTCACCAGGCACATTCTAATGATTCCGTAGAAGGGACAGAGAGCTACGTTTATTACTTTTATTTCACCAGGCTTAAGCCACTGAACTCTGGCCATCGCAAATGTTACCAGACAAATATTCCACGCGCATGAGTCCAAATGTGGTGGGAGAAATCCGAGGTGCCCCTGGAGAAAAATTCCACGCGACCACGGGGGGAGCGACACGCAAACTCCAAATATACAGCACGCGTCAGGATCAGGATCAAACTCACGACCTCCTGCATACCCCGCGAGGTAAGTTAACATCTCATAGCCACCGTGCGTATCTTTGAAATCTTGCTTTGCAACCCGCAAACGAAACGCATCACAATGATGGGGAATGCACCCAAACCTCCGTATCGCTATTGCTATATTTTTTTTCAAGCTGACAATTCAAAGCTAATCGCCGGTGGCGAGGCGAGTGTTGCGAGGTGAGCGTGAGCGAGAGGAGGAGTGTTTCGAGGTGAGCGAGGGGAGGAGTGTTGCGAGGTGAGCGTGGGGAGGAGTGTTTCGAGGTGAGCGTGGGGAGGAGTGTTTCGAGGTGAGCGTGGGGAGGAGTGTTTCGAGGTGAGCGTGGGCGAGGGGAGGAGTGTTTCGAGGTGAGCGTGGGGAGGAGTGTTGCGAGGTGAGCGTGGGGAGGAGTGTTTCGAGGTGAGCGTGGGGAGGAGTGTTGCGAGGTGAGCGAGGGGAGGAGTGTTACGAGGTGAGCGTTGCGCTGCCGCGCACTCCTCGCGAGTTCCCGTGGCCACATTCCTCGCGCTGCGTCTGGAGCGGCGAAGACGACCGAGACGATGTCCACGTGGAGTGGGACCACTGTGCAAATAGTTCTCAATCGCGAGCCCATCCATCCAACTCCTCTTCCTCCTCCTCCTCCACCTCCCACAGCTCTCCCTGCTGCGACTGTCGCCACCCCCAGCCCGCAGAGGGCACCCCCCAAGCTCCTCTCGAGTTGTTTCAAGTCGCCTCTCGCTCCGTGTGCGCAGCTGCGGACGCAGCCCTCCTCCACGATGGGAACGCGGTGTCGGCAGCGCGGAGTGGCTTCGTCGAAAATGACCGGGGCGGTCGAGTAGCCCCCCCGGGGCACGACCGGCTTGGCCTGAGGGACGTGCCTCCTCCGCTCGCCCAAAGGCGACAATCTCGTGGTGTCGGCCAGCACAAACCGCGATAGCCTCCACGACGTAACGCTTCCCACCCCAACTAGCCCAGGCCCGACTAGCGCGGTGATGATAGCAGTGCTTCTTTTAACCCAGGGCTACATAGCTCCCCCCTCCCCGCATCTTCTCCTATAGCACAGGGCCAGAATCTCTTAGCTCCGGGATTCACCTGCTCTATACGACGCGATTTGAACGTCGCATACCCCGGGATTAAATCTCCTTCACCTCCCCCCATTACCCCTCGGGGGCTATAACCCGCGTGCCCTTAGCCCCGCGTCACACCTGCGACTTTCCCCCTCCACACGCAATCACCTGGGCGATCCCGACACCCCGCGCCCCTCCCCTCACTCCACTTAGAGTCCTAATCCCCCCCACCATCCCTTTCCCGGGACCCCGCCCCTCCTCCAGCTAACGCGAGCATCCCCTCGCCCTTGGCATACCTTCATCAATCAAGGGCAGGCGGGTGGGGGTGAGAGAGATGGGGGTGCTCCCCAAGGCTAGCAGCGGTGCCGTCTGTCCATCCATCACGGCTCGATCTCACACCCGTGCAGCCATCACGAGGGGTGTCCTCCTCCCCCCCCCCTCTCTCTCTCTCGCGCGCTGACATCTCTCATCATTCCTCGCTATTCCCGCAATCTTTCACTTCGTTGCCTCTCCCCCCCCTCTACCCTGCCCGGCCACCTCTCTCTCTGTCTCACTCCACTCACTCTTTCCTTCCCTCTCTCACAACTCCTCACCTGACATCGCAGCGCAGTCTTCGCTCTCTCTCTCTGTCTCAATCTTCTATCAATTGTTACCCCGTTCTTCCCCCGCACATCTCCGTTTCTTCTCCCGCCGTTTCAGACATCTCTCCTCATCCTTACTCTGAACATATCACCCCCCCCCTCCATGCCTCGCTCCCCACCTCAATCCCTTCTTGTCACCCAACTCCTCAACCCAAATTATCTCAGTGGCGCGCAAATCGCCACCGGCATGGGCCCTGGCTCAAGGAATGAAAAACGGTGCTCCCTGTCCCCACCTCGCCACCCCGGGTCCGCGAACTTCGACGCAATCGCACCGCCTGCACACTCGACAGCCGCGCCAACCAATTGCCCTCTCTCGCTCTCTCGTTCCCACTCACGCACGTTGCCTCAAGTGAAAGGTTCGGACAGGCGGCACACCCGGGACCCGGGAGTGAACCCGTTACCCGACTCGCGAGCTGAAATTCTTGGAAAAGGAAGAACGCCCGGGCGGTTTAATGATTTTTTTTCATAAAACAGCGCTAAAAAGATTTGGCCTTCTCCATCCGATCAATCCTAGAGAGAGAGACAGACAGAAGGCGATTCACTCACTGCAGGCCGCTCTGCCCACTCTGGCCAGGGAGGGGCAGGGCGGCCTCCTATTGTGCGCCGAGGCACGCGGAGTTGTAGCCGTTACGTTGGTCAGCAAATGTTGGGCCGCAAATGGGTCAGCTTTAGCACTTGCTGCTGCTGCTGTTGCTGCTGAAGCTGCAGCTGGCGGCTCGCACCAGCAACAGCAGCAGCAGCAACGGTATCAGCGGTGCAACGTCTGTGTTGGTCTTCTGCAAGCTCTGGGGACCCTCTATGGAGTACCCAATGACAAGACATGTTATGCATATATTTATGTTGAACTTCTTTCGCACCGTAGGTCGCCAACCGTGCTAATCGGAGGTGCGCCGGGGGGGGGCATTCTAAAAACAAAAGGCAGTTATAGACAAAACGTTTTTAATCTAGACGAATTAAAAGTGCATAGCTCCCAGTGGCTTCCAATTATCGGCGGGAAGTGCGTTCCAGACGGCCGCGGAAGCGCATCTGAAAGCGCCGCGCGGTGCGGTGACCGCCGCCTTCGTTCGATGGCGAGCAGCCAAAAGCCGCCGCCGCTGCTTGCGAGCATGTCCGGAGTTCTTCGCGTGATAGTTTGCCACGGGTGCCTCGGGGTTCAGAGCCCTTAGCCGGTACCTGTGAGGTCGCAAGTTCTGCTCTGTTGACCCCCCCCCCCCGCACATCCAGCTATCAGTGCTGTCGACTCCCTGCTCCAGACTCAAGATCTTGTTTTTCCCCTCGATCCTATGACTGTCTGCATCTATCCGTATTCTCAGGTTTTTTCGGTAAAGTCACGTAGGTAAAACATTAAAAGTAATGAAAGTAAAATAAAACAAAACAAAAATAAAAATAAAATTCACGACGTTTCGGAGGCAACACAAGTCTCCGTCATCAGGTGGGACCGTCACAGCCAGATTAGCTGCATCAAGTGAAGCAATGATTCAAAATGTAATCCCTTATAAGCAAGTTGAAGGGGGGGAGGAGAGGGGGGGGGGAGTTCATCAGAATGTGGTAGCCAATGAATGGAACGTATCGGGAGGGAGGGGGGTGGGAGGGGGAGGGAGCCAACAAAACATTTGGCGACGGCTTGGACGCGGCTGCTGCGCACGCCAACACAATGGGCAGAAAGGGGGGAGGGGAGGTCTGATACACATGATAGAACAAAGGAACGAAAATGCCCATGTTTATACCAATGCAGGCTGAAAAATGAAGAGAGTACTGTTAAAAATAACTGGGGATGTTAACACTCGGTGAAGTAAATTAAAATAGTGCCTGTCAGATAAGATGGTCCAAAAAGTGTAATTAAGTCTTTTTTGCGTGGTTAATAACATCTTTCCAGTGATTACTGAGTTTGTACCCATCATCACGGTTGAAATTATGTCTGTGTTTGTATATTTGTATGGCTTCGTGTACAAACCTTTGATGGTAGCCAGGAGGCTTGCAGAGAACCTTGGTCTCGGAAAAGACAATATCATGAGAGCCCGCCGAGTTGTAGCAATGATCGGCAACGGCCGAAGAATCAGTTCTGCCGTGTTTCAGATCTGACTTGTGCTCGCGGACACGATCAGCAACATGACGTTTTGTTTCTCCAATGTAGCAATCACCACAAATGCAACTCAATTTGTAGACTCCAGGATACTGTAAGTCAGGAACGACATCCTTCACAGATGGAATCAGATCACGGATTTTATGCACTGTGCTGAATCGGACTTGGATCTTATGTTTGTTTAGAATTTTGGAGATCTTTTTGGTCACGCCTGCTATGTATGGTAACGTGATAGTTTTGGTCGGAGTTTCATGTGGTTGTTTCTGTGTGGTGGGAGAGACAGCTTGGCGGATAGTACGGTCAGAGTATCCGTTCATCCTGAGGGCCCGATGTACATGTCTTAATTCATCAGTCAGGTGGTGTTGGTCAGAAATGCCATGGGCTCTGTGGTATAGCGTTTTGATGAGAGAATTCTTTTGAGATGGGTGGTGGTGGGAATCCGGTTTCAGGTAGGAATCTGTGTGGGTGGCTTTCCTGTAGACAGAATGTCCCAAGGATCCGTCAAGCCTCCTCTTAAACAGAATATCCAAGAATGGTAGTTTACCGTCTTTCTCCACTTCCATGGTGAATCTGATAGATGGGTGTCTAGAATTGATGTGGTCCAAGAAGTGGTTCAATGCTGGGAGGCCATGTGGCCAGATGACGAAAGTGTCATCCACATATCTCTTCCACAGGGAAGGACGCAGGGTGGATGTCTGGATGGCGTCTGATTCAAACTTTTCCATGAAAATGTTGGCTATAACTGGTGACAAGGGGGAGCCCATAGGGGTACCCTCATTCTGTTTGTAGAAGGTGCCATTCCAGGTAAAATAGGTGTTGGTGAGGCAATGCCTAACCAGCGCAGGTACATCAGAATTCAATCCCTGTTGGACTAAGTCCTCAATTATTGTTAGGGTGTCCGGTACTGGGACTTTGGTAAACAAAGATACTACATCAAAGCTGACGAGAATGTCATCAGGAGATAGTACCATGTCCTTAACCATAGAGACTAATTGGGTTGAGTTGAGTACTGCCGAAGAGGTCTTGCCTGTGAATGATGGGAGTTACTCCAAAATTAAAAACGATCCCACTAAAAGCCTAACGACAAAAACCAACAGTATCATCATGAGTTCGACTTCCCTAATCGAACCAAGCAAACGTCCCTCTCTAAAACCATCGGCGGCAAGACCTCCCAGACTCTATGGTCTTCCTAAAATCCATAAAGAAGGCACCCCGCTACGACCCATCGTGTCGACGATAAACTCTCCGACGTACAAACTAGCCCGTTTTCTATCAGATACTCTGCTCCCCTTCACAGGCAAGACCTCTTCGGCAGTACTCAACTCAACCCAATTAGTCTCTATGGTTAAGGACATGGTACTATCTCCTGATGACATTCTCGTCAGCTTTGATGTAGTATCTTTGTTTACCAAAGTCCCAGTACCGGACACCCTAACAATAATTGAGGACTTAGTCCAACAGGGATTGAATTCTGATGTACCTGCGCTGGTTAGGCATTGCCTCACCAACACCTATTTTACCTGGAATGGCACCTTCTACAAACAGAATGAGGGTACCCCTATGGGCTCCCCCTTGTCACCAGTTATAGCCAACATTTTCATGGAAAAGTTTGAATCAGACGCCATCCAGACATCCACCCTGCGTCCTTCCCTGTGGAAGAGATATGTGGATGACACTTTCGTCATCTGGCCACATGGCCTCCCAGCATTGAACCACTTCTTGGACCACATCAATTCTAGACACCCATCTATCAGATTCACCATGGAAGTGGAGAAAGACGGTAAACTACCATTCTTGGATATTCTGTTTAAGAGGAGGCTTGACGGATCCTTGGGACATTCTGTCTACAGGAAAGCCACCCACACAGATTCCTACCTGAAACCGGATTCCCACCACCACCCATCTCAAAAGAATTCTCTCATCAAAACGCTATACCACAGAGCCCATGGCATTTCTGACCAACACCACCTGACTGATGAATTAAGACATGTACATCGGGCCCTCAGGATGAACGGATACTCTGACCGTACTATCCGCCAAGCTGTCTCTCCCACCACACAGAAACAACCACATGAAACTCCGACCAAAACTATCACGTTACCATACATAGCAGGCGTGACCAAAAAGATCTCCAAAATTCTAAACAAACATAAGATCCAAGTCCGATTCAGCACAGTGCATAAAATCCGTGATCTGATTCCATCTGTGAAGGATGTCGTTCCTGACTTACAGTATCCTGGAGTCTACAAATTGAGTTGCATTTGTGGTGATTGCTACATTGGAGAAACAAAACGTCATGTTGCTGATCGTGTCCGCGAGCACAAGTCAGATCTGAAACACGGCAGAACTGATTCTTCGGCCGTTGCCGATCATTGCTACAACTCGGCGGGCTCTCATGATATTGTCTTTTCCGAGACCAAGGTTCTCTGCAAGCCTCCTGGCTACCATCAAAGGTTTGTACACGAAGCCATACAAATATACAAACACAGACATAATTTCAACCGTGATGATGGGTACAAACTCAGTAATCACTGGAAAGATGTTATTAACCACGCAAAAAAGACTTAATTACACTTTTTGGACCATCTTATCTGACAGGCACTATTTTAATTTACTTCACCGAGTGTTAACATCCCCAGTTATTTTTAACAGTACTCTCTTCATTTTTCAGCCTGCATTGGTATAAACATGGGCATTTTCGTTCCTTTGTTCTATCATGTGTATCAGACCTCCCCTCCCCCCTTTCTGCCCATTGTGTTGGCGTGCGCAGCAGCCGCGTCCAAGCCGTCGCCAAATGTTTTGTTGGCTCCCTCCCCCTCCCACCCCCCTCCCTCCCGATACGTTCCATTCATTGGCTACCACATTCTGATGAACTCCCCCCCCCTCTCCTCCCCCCCTTCAACTTGCTTATAAGGGATTACATTTTGAATCATTGCTTCACTTGATGCAGCTAATCTGGCTGTGACGGTCCCACCTGATGACGGAGACTTGTGTTGCCTCCGAAACGTCGTGAATTTTATTTTTATTTTTGTTTTGTTTTATTTTACTTTCATTACTTTTAATGTTTTACCTACGTGACTTTACCGAAAAAACCTGAGAATATGAGTCATTGCAGTCACGAAAGCTTCAAATCTAGAATGCATCTATCCGTTCGCGTGATTGATAAACCATCATGAATTCTCCGGGGGAAATATAAATATTTTATTTCGGGATCTCAGCGTCCTGGACTTTAATCCTCGGAGATAACCCAAGAAGGAAGGGGCTTCGACAGCTTGAGACGTGAAGTTGACCACTGGGGCGGCCGTGGATCGCGATTGAGGAGGAATACACGCAAGGGGGCGCTGCGGGTTCCGTGTTGTACAAAAGAAATATCTTCGGGGGCCGACCAGAGTGACAGCTTTTTGTTGTTTGTTCAATCCACACAACCGTTGTTTTTTTTCTTGACAAATCCACCGCTGGATGAAGTCCTCTCAGGCGCAGAGTCGCGCACGAGGGCTGGCTGGCGACACTTCAACCACGATTTCTATTTAAAGCTTTCGTGACTGCAGGGATTCATCTTATTGGTTCTTTCGGTGAAGTCACGTAGAATGGAAATAATAAAATAATAAAATAAAACATAATAAAATAATTCTCACGACGTTTCGGCCACAACGCAAGCAGCCGTCCTCAGGTGAAGACCAGGTCTGTCGGGGAGACAGCGTCTGAATGAATGAAATTCTCCCCGACAGACGTGGTCTTCACCTGAGGACGGCTGCTTGCGTTGTGGCCGAAACGTCGTGAGAATTATTTGATTATGTTTTATTTTATTATTTTATTATTTCCATTCTACGTGACTTTACCGAAAGAACCAAGAAGAAGTTCAACCACGATGTTTTAGTGTGTGGGTCGGTGGAAGAGGCAGATTGACCGGTAAGTTAAAACTTGTTCAAACGTCATCTTGTTGAAACATTTAAAATGTCCCAGTGCTGTCAAGCTCCTACAATGGATGGGGGGGACTTCTATATGTAGATCGGTCAATCGTCACGGCCCTGAAAAAGGGCCATTACCCGAAACGTTAGCTTACTAGGCATTTTTCTATTGGACGGTGGTGATCGTTCTTAAACGTGTAACGACTACGCCACGTAGTGATTGTGAGGCCACTAGAACTTAAAACCAACAGTAGGTAGATTCTGGCTGCTGATCATGATTACCGTTGACGATGGTGATGGTGGTGGACGTTGACGATGATGGTGGTGGTGCTGGTGGTGGCGAGATGATGATTAGGCAACGTGATGATGACACTGATGATGATGATGATGTTGTTGAGTAGGATGTATCCAGCCCACGCACGTCATCTGTCGGGTACAGGGAGACAGAGCCTCAGGCGCTCGCCATAATGAGTGGAGGGAGGGGCTGGCGGAGTAAGGAGGAGGAGGAGGTGGAGGGGGCGATGTCGGTGGAAATGAAACGGGATGGAAGGGGATGGAGCTCCGTGCCCCCCCCATCACTCAAACCCTCCCCTCGCCCCCCTCCCACCCCAAAGTTGAGACCCGCCCTGCTTCACAGACTGTTATGACTAATGCCCATTTCCCACCGCGCTGTCCCGCTTTGCCATCGGCATCCACACATCCTCACGTTCACCGCCGGCGTGGATTATTTTTTTGCATAACAAACAAAAAAAAATCTCGTCTAAACCGCCCCCACCCCCACCCCCACCGCGTCTCAGGTCGAATCTGACGCATCATAGATCGTCGGTCGGTGGTGCAACGAGCATCGATTGATCGATCCAATCGCCCGCCTCTGTTTAACACGCAGCAGGCTTTCGCGACCAATATCATCCCTAATAGAGGTCTTTTGGGTTCGATCGCGTGAATATATAAATGTGTCGTTAAAACCCGCCACCACCCGGCACAGCCAACTAGTAAGGGTTGTCACGTAAACAGAACGTGGCCAATTCGTCACTAGTACAGCATCACCGGTGTGTTGGAGAGCCAAGCCACAACATTTACAATCTGAGTACGACGTTTCGCCAGTAATTGATGAAGCTAGTTGTAATTACCGGTGAAAAGTCCTACTCAGTTTGTAAATGGTGTGGGTTTACTCTCCAACACACCGGTGGTGCTGAAGTAGTAACTAATTGCCACGTTTTGTTTACATAATAAACCTAACTGATTGCCTGTGTCGGGTGGTGGCAGGTTTTAACGACACATATATTTACACTATTTAACCCAAAAAATAACCCTTTATTATGGATAATATTGGTAGCGAAACCCGACGACGTGTTAAACAGAATAATCGAATCGCTGTGTGTGGGGGGGCTGTCCGTTCCTTGTACCCCCTGCTGTTTAACGGCCGGTGCACGTGACCTGCTGTGGCCAAAGGATCAGAAATGCGGACGTTGACAAATACAACGGAACAAGAGATGAGAGGTAGAAACAGAAGCATTGGGGAAGGTGCTAATGCTGGGAGTTACACCGAGTAACAGAGAGAGAGAGAGGCACACGCACTGCCAGGGAACGTTGCGCAGGTTAGAGACTTTGGGAAAAGAAAGTCAAGTGGATTTTGGGCAGCAGACGTCGCGAGAAAATCGATGAACTTCTAAACACTTTTTTTATTTTAACAGGTAGGGCCCACTGAGCTATTTAGCTATTTTTCAGAAGCGACCTGGGCACAAATGATAGCTCAACGCAGTGGCTTATCACTTGGACATTTACAGCAGACAGATATTCGAAACGCACGCGTTTCTCAATGTGGAGGGGTGGAAAAAACCCCGGAGGACCCGGAGGAACGATCCACGCTACCACGAGTTGACAGAAACACGCAAACTCTAAATACACAGCGGGCGTCAGGGTAGTGATCGAACCTACGGACCTCCTGCGCACCAGGCGAGGCGGTTAACATCTCGCTACCGTGGCGCCCCGAGGGAGGGAGGGAGGGATTGGGCCCGGTGGTAGGGGCCAAACGATGGCAAGCGCCACGTGGTTTGACGATGAGCAAGGAGAGCCGCACCGCGTGCTCGAGGCCGCACGACCGCAGTGGTGGTCAGAGGGGAGAAGCGAACGAACGAGAGGAAGTCCACTGCGGTGGCGAATCAGCTCTGGGTCGCCTTCACCCAGCGGGGGGATAGATGATGGATGATGATGATGATGACGATGACGACAATGCTGCCAATGATGTGCATGCACGCATGTTGAACTTCGTACGCAGCGTACGTGATGAACGGAAGTGCGGGGGAAGGACAAAAAATGCTGCTGTTTCTGCTGCTGCTGCTGCTTCTGATGCCGCTGCTGATGGCGATGATTCAACCATCTGCAACTGACGGTGACGATTAAAGCGTATCTCGGTGCAACACTCATACCACCACCATAATCATCCGCGAAAACCATGCACACAACATCCTCCCAACTCACTTCTCACCCCCACCCCATCCCTAACCCCCGCCACGCACCCAATCGCTCCCCCGCGCTCACCCCGTCACCCCTCGACGTGGAGACAGAGTCAACGCGTGGCCTCGTTATCCGCGAGGGGGAGCGGACGGGGGAGTGATTTGTTTAGAGCGAGCACACGCGCTGTGCTATCCAATTCCTCAATACGTCTCTATCTCTCCTTGCCTTCTCTATCCGCCCCCTCTCGCTTCTCTTGATTTCCGGTCGTCCTTCCTTGCGTCCTCTCTCTCACACACATGTCGGTGATGTGCGCGTCTTCTTCGAACGCCGGGGAGCCGAAAAAGCCCTCTGTACCAGCGTGTACGGCACCCTCATGTTCACCTTCTGAAGCGATCGCTCGTCACCGTGGCGTGCGCGATGACACCACCACCACGTGACTTTTCTTTCGTGTTGTGCGAGGTGCTGTTAGCGCCACAGCGCGTGGATTTGTAGCGTTTATTTTCATTTGTTTGCTGGTGACTGTGTATTTAGAATCGAAATCGCCTCCAGTGCTGTTGCTGCTGGCGGCAATAAAAGTTGTTTAAAAGTCAAAAGTCTATCTCCCTCCTCTCCCACTCTCCAATCTCTCTCGCAGCTCTCTCTCTCTCTCTTCCATACTTCTCCCTTTGTCTCCCGAATCTCCCCCTCTGCTCTGTGTCTCCTTTCCCCGCTCTCTTGCTTGCCCCCTCTCTGACATCCTCTCGGACCACCTTCCCCCCACGCAATCTGCCGCGCCCTCGCCGCCACCCACCCGGGCCTTGCCACAAACTCGCCCCGTTCAGGACGAACTCGCCGACGCGTTGGGGCGGTTGCGCCCATTGTGACGACACGGCGACACGTGACGCAGCGACGCGTCATCGTCTCGAGCAGCGTGCTTCATTTGCAAGGCCCGCGGGGTCCCTGGTGGCACTTACGTGCGGCCCCCGACAATAGACAACATTGAACCCCCCCCCCCATCATCATCGTGGTGCTGCTGTCAAACCTCCAGTGTTTTCAAATGTGTGGCGGCCCTCACACTGATGATGATGCCTTATCGGCGAAAGTGGTGGGCCCCCTCTGAAAATGAGTGAACAACACCGCAGCCGAAGAGGACTGGGGGAGGTATGCGAGTTGTGAAGCTTGGTTTGCCTTGAGAGACTGTGGGAGCCGAGAGAAGAGGTGAGAGGAGGGGGGGGATAGAGGTGAGGAAGGGGGAGGAGCATCCCATCGTGTCGCCCCCGTCCCCCATCTCCACCCACCCTCCCTCCTCCTTCCCCCCACGCAGGTGCTCGCCACACCTGCCCAATCCTCACATCTATTTCCCCAGATATGAATTAAGATGCCGCAAAAATTTTTTGCCTGCAGCAGAAAGCGAACAAAAAAACAACACCACCCCCCTTCCCCCCCCCTCAACAAGCGCGACTCGTCTCTCTAAACGCGTGAGAAAATCCAATAAATGTCAAGGGGAGGGAGAGGGGGTGGGTGGGGGTGGGTCGGGGTGGGTCGGGGTGGTCTGGAAGCAGCAGCCGAAGGAAGCGACCCCCCCGCCTTCCGTCGACGCCTTCAGCCACAGCAAAGGGGAACGCAACGCGGGCATGGCGCGTTCTCTATACCATCAGAATCAGATATTTTTTGGGGGGGGTTGTATTTGGACCGCAGGAGGAATCCGATGAGCTATGAAGCTCTTTCTTGATTTGAAGCTTCCGTGACTGCAGAAATCAATACTATTTGGTTCTTTCGGTAGAAAAATAGCTCATAGATCAGTAGCTATTTTTCGATCTACGTGACTTTACCGAAATAACCAAAGACTATGACGCTCTTATTTTTTCACAGGTGTCCAGTATGCGGAGGAGCGGTGGCGCAGTGATCAGCGCGCTTCGCTAATGAAGTCGACAGTGACCCGACGTTCGATTGCCCTGCCACGGGGACGTACGTATGCATTGTATGTTGAACTTCTTTCGCACCGTACGTAGCCAATCCCTTCGCGATCACACGCGCACCCTCTCGTAGTGACGCACGAATCCACGCATACACTCGCAAAGGCAAATGTAACCCGTACGGACATAGGGACTGTATGGGCAAGTGATGTTAGCGAGCACCTATTAAGCGCACGAGGGCAGTGGTGTGGCTAACGCCACGCCGGGTCGCGTTTTGGCTCCACAGTGGCGATGTTTACGCACCGCACCAGACACTCATTTGAGGCCGAGTCGACTTAGCGGAGGCCCAGGAATAGCTGAGATATGCGTGTCGCTGATGCGGGGTCGCAAAATGCGCTAACCGCTGCGCCACCAATCCCCCTTCCCCCCACACCCACACGCACGCGTAACGCTACGGCGATCGCCTCTAGATTCAGGGCTGCAGTGTAACGAGATTCGATTCTCCTCCTCTGGCGCTCGTGGGAATTTCCTCTGCCCCCCCCCCCCACGGCGTCTGAGATTATCAGCATTGTCGGGGCTGATCCGTGGCTCAGAGAACCTCTCGGGGCCGCTCTGATGAATTACCGTAAGAAGAAGAAGATGATTTGATGCGAACGAGTCTACACTGAAAACTGAATTTGATTTTTTTTACCAGGTAAGGTCCACATCGCTCTTTTTCAGAAGCGACCTGGCACAAATGATCGCTCCACGAAGTGGCTTATCCCGTGGACGCTTATAATAGCCAAAGACTCTACACGCACGTTGGTTATGAATATGGAGGGAACAAACGGAAGGACCCTGAGAAAAATCCACACGACCACGGGGACAGAGACATGTAAACTACAAATATAGAGCAGGCGTCAGGGTTGGGATCGAACCCACGGCCTCCTGTGTACCGGGCGAGGCAGTTAACATCTCCTCGCCATCGCGGCGAGTCACGGGTTCGCTTGGAACAGCCGAGTGACAATTTGCGTCAGCGCGTTCTCTCTCCAGCGAGGGAGAACCTGGAGATGAACAGCAAACACGCGGCTCTTATCTTGTAGCGACATACTTGAGATGGCCGTCCTGGGCGGTCCGACGCGGCTTTTTGAAGCGTGGGACACAAAAAAAATACTTTAAAAAAATCACGGCTGGGCGCTCCATCATAGCGCTGCAACGACGTCACTAGATTATTAAAATAGAAGACGACAAAGTCACGACACACGCACAGAGACACACCGACACATCGGTCTCTATACACACACACAAAAGACAAAGATCCCCCGTATAACCTTAAACAGACCGTTGGGGCAAGTTCTGTTAGCGAGCACCTATTATAAGGCCAGATAGGCGCACGATGGGGGTAATAAAACCGGAATCACTTTGAGCCGCCTTTGTCTTCCCAGTGGCGATGTTTACACACCCCACCAGACACTCATTTGAGACTGAGTCGACTTAGAAGAGAACCAGGACCGATTTAGATAATCATCAAATTCGAGACGCCGGGTTCGTAGCGCAGCACTCTAACCGCTACCGCTCCACATCGCAAACACAAAGATCCCCCATATAGCCTTAACTGGTGGAGCAAGTGCTGTTAGCGAGAACACGAAGGCCGGCACAGCACACGAGGGGGTGGGTGGCCAACACCACACCAGGTACCGATTTTAGGCGGAGTTGACCTAGGGGAGCCCCAGGACCGGTTCAGATAACTGTCACTGGTGTTGGCCGTGAGCGGGAATCGAACTCGGGTGGCCGGGTGCGTAACCCAGCGCGCCAACACACACACGCATAGAAGCCGACACAAACATCACAAGCACGCGTCACAATGGTCCCGAAATGACGCACTTGAGAGTTATTGTCACGTGTTTGTTCATTTATTCATCTTTCTATCTATCAATAAGGAAGATCCCATCTCGCTTGAGCGAGCCAGGCAGGGACACAGAAGGGTCGGTGTGCAGAAAGCTACAGGACAGGAGCCGATTGTGGTTTGCGGGGTAAATGTGCAGAGGTACAAATGGGATGTGGATGAATGTGAATCGATGCAGGTGTGAGACAGTCATTTGTCGTTACAATCCCGCACCTACTCCACACCAATTCCACGAGTTTGGGTGATCCTCTCTTGATACGTTTCCGCAGTTTTACCCCGGTTGCGTTTTCGGCGTCGAGGCACGGGCCGATGGGTCGTTTTCGCATATCTCGTAGTGCAAATCCACCCCCCCCCCCTCCCGTGTTAGGGAAATGGCAGCATAAGTGGATATTGAAGAACTACTACAGAGTGCCACGAAAGAAGAAAGTACCTCAACATCCCTCAATGGCCCTGCCTTTAAAGGAAACGTATATAAAAGGTGACGTTTCAGGCATTGGCACTTGTTCATAGCACGTGGTAGCACAAGAGCCATCACTTGTGTAGTGAGTTCAACTGAGTCACAGACGTATACTTGGAGGCAACACATTTATTTAACTCCAACACACGGGGTAACTTCCCCTTAACAGAATAACAACCTATGGTGGTGACCACCAGACTAACTCCACTAATTACAACGTCACTGCTACGACGGACCAGGACCAACAGCTTGGGTCCAGGTCCACGTGTTGGAGACTCGTTGAACGTAGGACGTAGACGAAGGCTTCTTCAAGATGAACAACAACGCCGGTCCCTCTCGTGACCCGGCTTATATTATCTGCGGCGTGGCTGGCTCCGCCCTTGGCCACGCCCACCTTCCAGAATCCTCAGGAAGGATCTGGATGCCAACCACGTGACCACCCCGAGCCCCCACTTGGGGCCCCTTTGTAGACTGAACTGGTCACGTGTCATCTCGGGTCAAGCAGAGTGCCATGGCCTTTAGTAACCTCATCCCTATGGCCGACACTCCCACACCCTGTCCTGTAGGGCTGGCACTGCACGCCAAGCGTGGTGCCATCCAGCGCTATCAACCAGCGCTCACCGGGCCCCTCTAGGGCCGGTACTGCACCCACACCACGTGGTGTCCGCGATGTCGTTACACCGCACGCCGTGCCTCTCTAGGGCCGGCACTGCACAGTGCCATCCCGCGATGTCACCCCACTTGTATACAGCCAGAACCACTCCTCGAAACGACAGCGATAGGTTCCACGAAACCGGTCGTTAAGTGATTTGGTCGTTAAGCGAGTGTAGGAAATCCACGTTAAAGGCTTAATTCGTTCTAACAGCATCGAAAGTTACGCCTTTTTCACCAAAATAATTTACTTTATGATATTGAAACCATGGTTATGAATACATCAAGATACGAACAACATTATAAACACAATATTAAAAGAACCATGGTTAATCAATTCATTCACTGTACCTACAACAGCCCATCGTTAACAGAGGACTGGTCGGTAAGTGAACACATTGGGCTCTATGGAGGCACTACACTACTATACACTACACTATACACTACATTACTATACATTACACTCTACACTACTATACACTACTACACTACTATACGCTACACTATACACTACACATTGGGCTCTATGGAGGCACTACACTACTATACACCACACTATACACTACACATTGGGCTCTTTGGAGGCACTACACTACTATACACTACACTATACACTACACATTGGGCTCTATGGAGGCACTACACTACACTATACACTACACTATACACTAAACTACTATACACTATACTATACACTATACTATACACTACTATCCACAACACTATACACTACTCTACACTATACACTACACATTGGGCTCTATGGAGGCCCCGTCGTTAAGCGATTAGTCGTGAACAGGGGCTGTCGTTAAGAGTTGTACTGTACTTTCTCTTTAAAGGCAGTGTTGAGAATATTTTGAGTCTTTTTTGTTATTTGTGCACCACTTCCAAAGCTGTAGAAGCAGCCAGCAGCATCGCCAGAGAGTTTGCTCCGTTTGACATCGTAGGCAGGAACATTGCCTTGCCCGCTCTGCCATGAACAGTAATGCCCGCTGCGTAACATTAAATTCTATGCGTTTAAAATGATAGTGCGGCACTTGGCAGAGACAATCGATTCTTTGGTTCTTTCGGTAAAGTCACGTAGATAGAAAATAAAATAAAAATAAAATGAAAATAAAAAATATATAAAAATATATTTAAAAAACTCTTTCAACTATTTTACTTCGCAGGAAAAGGCCACTGAGCTATTTAGCTCTTTCTCAGAAGCTACTTGGTCACATACGAAAGCTCAACGAAAGTGGCTTATCGTCACGTGGAAATGTAGAGCAGTCAAAAACTCTAAATGCTTGACGTCAATTCTAAATGTGCGTGTGGGGGGAGGGGGGGGTGGAACCGGTGTAGCCGGAGAAAAATCCACGCGACTACAGGGAGAACGCGCAAACTCCAAATATTCAGCAGGCGTCAGGATCGCCATCGAACCCACGAGCTCCTGCATACCGGGCGAGGGAGATAACATCTCGCTCCCGCGGCGCACCAACTCGACTGCGCACACGAACCCGGCTTAATCAAGGGCGGCTCGAACCCCTGAACCCTGGCGGTACGGGCTCAACGCTCTGACCTCTGAACTAGCCGATCACCTCCGAGCAGTGTCCGTGTTAAATGTAGGGCAGAGCCCCAGGGTCAGATTAAGGTCATGAGGGCTTATGGCTAATAGGAGGGAAGGGCCTAAGTATGTAGTTACATATTGCAAAAACACAAAAACAACCCGATTAAGTCATCAAATATGTTGGAAAAAAAATCACATTTGTAAAATTTCAACATGTCTTCGACTCGAGGTAAATTCATCAAACGTAAATCACTCGCAACACTAATTTGTTCAAGCAAACGATTGTTTTAGTCCCTAGCTTTCGCTGCTGTGGCAAAGCCATCGTGATTCAGAGATACCAAAAACAATCCCCCTGGCCACGCTGTTACGACGTTGGTTGGCTACATACGGTGCGAAAGAAGTTCAACATACAGACAATATGGAATGGAGGGCCTAAAGGAGTGCATATAAAATATGGGCCTGAGGCATTATTAGCCTCTGGGTTAATCTGGCCCTGCACAGCCCTAACCCTGACCTCAATTGTAGCTTATGATGATACAAAAATTGTTCAACTTCTTTCGCAACGTACATAGCCAACCGTGCTCATTGAAGGTGCGGGGGAAGGACAATACATTTAACACAAACAACAAGTCTAAAGAAATGAGTTTTCAATCGAGATTATTTCAAAGTGCATCGTTCCAGTAGCTTCCTAATATCGGAATGAAGAGCGTTCCAGACGGCCGCAGAAGCGCATCTGAAAGCGCGTGATGCAGTGACCCTCTATGTTCGATGGTTAGCCAAGAGCCGCAGCTGCGAGGATGACCAGGGCTTTATTTCCGCCGGAACAGTTCAGAACGCTGTTCCGTCAATTATTTTGGCACCCAGCCACATCCATTTGCCCTTATCTTAACGAAAACCACTCTCGCAGCAGCAGTGAGTTCATGCATCTGCTGTCTATAAATACTTTCACATGATGACAGGAGTGGAGTGCACACTAATCTTGGAGCCTCATGGATTGGCGTACCTTGTACTCTCGTGGTAGTGCCTTACGCCGCTAATCCATACTCCTGAAAGTCAACCTAGCACGGTTCTGGGAAATATGAAACCATGAAGCTTTTTATTTTTTATTTGACCAGGCAAAGCTCACTGAGCTATATAGTTCTTTTTTTCAGAAGCGACCTGGCCACAAATGATAGCTCAAGAAAGTGGCTTATCATCACGTAGAAATGTATAGCAGCAAAATATTCTAAACGCATGCTTCTAAAAGTGGAGGGGAAAACCGGAGGACTCGGAGGGAAAAATCCACGCGACCACGGGGAGAGAGACAGAGAATGACACGCAGAGTCCAAGTATACAGCAGGCATCGTCAGGGTCGAGGATCGAACCCATGACCTCCTGTATACCGGGCGAGGGAGTGAACATCTCTCCACAGTTGCGCCCGGGTGAGATGTTAGGCCCCTGTAAGATGATTGATGATGACGATGATGCAATCATTCAGCCATACGCATCACATGCCCCCTCCCCGACACCCCCCCCCATCCCCCCTTAGCTTCCGCTTGGAGCCTCCGGTAGCGCCACTTGGCATCGCTGTTGGCAGAGAGCGAGAAAAGGCGAGGAGGAGGAAGAGGAGGAGGCTTATCTGCTCCTCTGTGTACACTGAGATTCATGCGACCCAGGGGCCAATGCCTCCAATTAGCGCGGAGGTCCGGGGAATGGCGATAGCCGTGCGGCCTGGTCAGTGTGCGCGTGTCACTGTGTGTGTGTTTGTGTGTCGCTCACTGACACACACACACAAACACGCGGGTCACTGTGTGTGCGTGTCTGTGTGTCACGCACTGACACACACACACGCATGTAACTGTGTGTGCGTGTCTGTTTGTCACTCACTGACACACAAACACGCGTGTCACTGTGTGTGCGTGTCTGTGTGTCACTCACTGACACACACACAAACACGCGTGTCACTGTGTGCGTGTCTGTGTGTCACTCACTGACACACACACAAACACGCATGTCACTGTGTGTGGGGAGCGGTAGTGTAGTGGTTGGCGTGCTGCGCTACAAACCCTGGAGGCCCGAGTTCGTTTCCCGCTCAGGGTCAACACAAGTGACTATTATCTGAACCGGTCCTGGGTTCAGTAACACCACTTCCTCCAACAGTCTGTTAAAGCTGTGGGGGCGTTTATCGTATTTGGCTGCTATAAAGTTCCACACGATAAGCCGCATAAGTTTGCTGGGATTTCTAGTATTTTTGGGGCGATGCTCTGCCACCATTAATTTTGATTTAAAGCTTTCGTGACCGCAAGAATTCATATTCTTTGGGTCATTCGGTAAAGCCACGCAGATAGAAAAACTAATTAAAATATCACGACGTTTCGATCCCAACACAAGCAATCGTCATCACGTGAAAAAATAGCTAATTTTTCTATCTACGTGGCTTCACCGAAAGACCCAAAAAACACCATTCATTAATTAACTTATTTTGCCGGGTAAGGCCCGCTGATCTCTGCAGCTCTTTCTCAGAAGAGACCTGGCAACAACTGATAGCTCAACGAAGTGGCTTATCACGGAGAAAAAAATCCATGCGAGCACGGGGAGAGAGACACGAAAATTCCAAATATATAGCAGGCGTCAGGGTCGGGATCGAATCCACGATCTCCTGCATACCAGGCGAGGTAAGTTAACATCTCGCCACCGCGGCAATGTGAACTTGGGTCCACATCAAGTCACCGGATTCTACATTAGCAGAAGATCCGGGTAAATAGTCTTGTTGTCCTTCTTATAAACTGTTGAACCAGTTCATCGGCCAAGCGGTGTTGCTTTCGTCGGCCTTTGGAAATTTTCGACCTATTTATTTCTTCTTTTTCGAAGCAGGAAATTCCCCCCCTCCCCCACCACGCAAGCTGCAAAAGCAGCAGCAGCGGCGGTGGCGGCGGCTTCAACGGAACCCGGTGGCGGTTCAACATTTGGCAACAACCAAATCCACCCCGGATGCAGCCGATGTCGTCGGATGTCGCAAGTCAAGCAGGAGCTGCGCCTGTTGAACCCCCCGGTGGGGTGACCACCAGGGCTTGCCAGGTGTTGTAGGCCTTGCGAGATGGGCAGATGCTGGGCTTTCTCCGGGTACACGTAGCCAGACACTCATTCATTGAATAGGCCAGACATCCCAAGGCTGGACCCTCACGAATACGAGTCTTCGTGCTCAGCGAAAGGCTTTCCTCATTGGCATCTTGTCATTCGTATCGCCACCACATTTTCCCACCAGTCTGCTACCCTGGTCGATGAAACCGATCGCTTGTGTTGCGATCGAAACGTCGTGAGTTTTTGGTTTTTAATATTTTAAAAATATTTTTTTTATTTTAACTTTAAAATTTTAATGTTTATTATTTTTATTTTATTTCCTATCTACGTGACTTTACCGAAAGAACCAAAGGATATGAATTCTTGCAGTCACGAAAGCTTTAAGTCAGAATGTAGATCTGTCAAGCAAGTCACAAGAAATTAGCATTTCACCTCAAACCCAGCAGTCCCCCACCCCTCCCACCCCTCCCCCCTCTCCACCTCCCATTTTTTCGCCACCCAGAATCAGAATATTCATAATGGATCAATCCGATGAGCTGTAAAGCTCTTTTCTCACCGACATCCAGTCAGCCTGTCACAGCCGTCGCGCGCGGAATGCGTGCGGGAGATTCCGTTCAGAGTCTCGATCGTAAAAGCTCGTCATCAGTGCCACTTCTTCTCCCGCGAAGCATATACCGATGTATCAATTAAACAATATCGATTATCACACTCACGGTACATAGAACCGTACGTGTGTGTGTGTGTTGACGCGAATCGATACGTTAAGTGTCGTAGAGACTGCATTGTACCGTACGTGAGTGTGTATGTAATGTAGGGGGATGGCGAACCTACACTCCCTCGTGCCGGTCGCATCCGTTCCGCTACTTCATTTCAGACGTCCCGCGGTTCACAAAGGGGACCTCGACCACTCAACGAGTGACACGTCACCGCGCTCAGCCACTCCTGTCACTGGCGGAGGCGCAGGTCAACCGGGCAGACACAACTTGCCGATTGCCAGCGATGTTGCGGCATGGCCCCGGGCATCGAACTCGCCTCGTGATCTAAAAATTCGACGAAATATTATTTTTTTGACCAGGTAAGGCCCACTGAGCTGTAACGCGATTTTTCAGAAGCGTCCTGGCTATCATAAATAATAGCTCGACGAAGTGGCTTATCATCACGTGGGATTGTAATTGCGGCCAAATACTGCAAACGCGTGATGTTTATTCTAAAATGTCGAGGGGAAAACCGGAGGGCCAAGAGAAAAATACACGGGACCACGGGGAGAACACGCAAACTACAAATATACAGCAGGCATCAGGGTCGGGATCGAACCCACGACCTCCTGTATTACCACTGGCGGAACCAGTGGGGGAGGGGGGGTGGCACGTGCCCCCCCCCCCCCCAATGATCCGATCGAAATCCCTAATTTCGATCGGATCTTTGGGTTTATTAGTAATACATCGGCATTTTACGACCCCCACTGCCACTGTGTAGCATATTATTACGTGCCAGGGACTCTATGAGATGATAGGACAATAGTATGATTCCATAATTGGCAATAAGTAACGGCAGAGCGGTTATAATGGACTCACAGAATTGTGCGCAGTTGCGTATACAGTGCACGACTTCTCTGAAGGCATCAACACCTTCAGCGAGCGCGATGCCGATCACACAACGCGGTTCGAATTCGACCCTCGATCGATGGCTGTGCCATCGCCGCACACACGTCGAATAAAAAGCAAGGGACAAGTCCTTACTTACTAACAACTCCTCTATCACTTCTCATTGCTGGAGGGGTTGCCCCCCCCCACCTGAAAATCCTGGCTCCGCCATTGCCCGTATGCCAGGCGAGGTAGTTAACATCTCACCACCGCGGCGCCCGACGCGCACACACACGAGGGTAGTCGCACCCACGCACGTACAGGCGGTCTGGCTGCTGGGTCAATGAGAGCACGCATTGACAGGAACACATGTCATACATTTAATAACCGCAGCCCTTTGTCAATTCCACTGCTGGATGAACACGTGTCTGACCTTAGATCCCCGCGTTACTCCCCACTGCTGCCGTGGGCTACGTGCGTGCAGGATGCAATCACGCAGACACACAGAGAGAGACACTGGTCGCCCGCGTGGACGTATACAGGGGGGTGATACAACCATGATCACAACCGGACGCGTTTGTCTCCCCAGCACTGATGTTTACGGAACGCACCCCTTACTCGCCTATGGCTGAGTCGACCTTCGCGAAGCCCAGAATCGCTTCTGACACCACTGGGCAGTCGATGTCAGCTGTGGTTGGGGATGCTCTCCAAGTGTTCCAGGTCCGTAGAGTCGGTGCGTAAAACCAGTTGCGCCACCGCTCTCCGGCCGTCTACTGCAGACGATGATTGTGGCGGAGGGGCCGTCACATGTCTCTGGAAGTTCCGTGAGAGTTGAAATGGGGCACAAATATAACCGAGTCTTCTTTTATTGCCGGAAAAATAATCATCCTTAATCGTCGAATTTGGATCCTTAGAATAAAGGTCCATAAAGTTTTATTTGGATTCACGCATAGGACAGGGTCACCCTGGAGCGCTGGAATCTATGTGTGTGCATCCGTCTCATCAGCTAACCAAACAATTCGTGGAGTGTGACGCTAAGGTCGCGAGAAAGCAGCCCCAAGTCGCTACCGGTCACCGGTTGTTCGATCCTTTACCAATCCACGGCCGTGTCGGACCCCGTAGCTTTTTGTGAACAATACTTTAAACCAGCCTCTCGTTACGTGCCGGTCGGTTGAAGTGGATTGAGTTGCAAGAAGGCCTGATTCAGATATCGCTCGCCACTGAATTCAACCGTGGCCGGGAATCAAACTCAGGTGAGCCAGAGGTCCAGGGCGCAGTGCAGCGCTCACCACTGTGCCATCCACACTCCAGCCCGATGTTGTGTTGTGTGTGTAGTTGACACGCGTAAATATCGCGAATGATAAAAGCTCGTCCACATATTTCAAATTGGTCTGAAACACGCCCAATTAAAACGGCTCCCCATTCCCATGCACGCACGCACGAACACACAGACGCGCGCACACACATACAGTACCGGGGGCATTAGGGCTTCTGCCATTGAGCCTTTCATCCGTGAGAACGGCAAACTGCGATCCTCTTTCAGATAAAGATAATGCACTCTGTACGTGGCTCGCTTGGGCTAGAGGTGGGGGGGGGGCTGGGAGCCATAGCCCCCCTCCTCCTCCTCCTCCACCCACGAGACGTCGATGCTATCGGTTCCTGTTTCATGTAAAGCGTTGCTGCTGCTGTTGCCGTAAAGGAAATGTTAACTACGTCGCTAATTGCGAGTCTCTCCACCGCACATGCGGGGAGACGAGCGCTTAAGGGGGGGGGGGGATTCATGGTCAAGGCTAAGGGGAGGAGTGGGTGGCGAGGGGGGGTTGGGGAAGCCTTCTTCACAATCCTGGCGAATCGATTGATGAAGCTGGTTGCAATCACCAACGAAACGTCGCAGTACTGAAATTGTAAATGTTGTGGGTTTACTCTTCAACACACGGGTGTGCTGAAGTAGTCACTAAATTGGCACGTTCTGTTTACGTTACAAACCTTACTAATTGGCTGTGTTGGGTGGTGGCGGGTTTAACGGCACATTTATATATTTATGTATTTACGCGAGGGGAGGAGGGGGGCTGGTGGGGGTGGACGATTCGTCTTATTGACGGACACACGGCATAGTAACGCACCTACACACGGACGTAGCTCGGGTTATATCAACATGCGGTATTACAACGATATGCGTATATTCGATACACGAGGTAGCAGTCTCACGACGTTTAGATGTTTTTGTTCCCATTATTTTACAGATAAAGCTAAGGAATAAATTAAACTGAGAAATGTACTGAAATGTATGACTAAATAATGAATTAGTACGATATCAATTACAACTACATTACGTGTCTTCACTGTTTCCTTTATTTGCCAGTTTTGATTTATTTTAACTTTACAGCATAACATATATTGTTTTAAATATTAATTGTATTTGTGAACAAGATGAATGGTAAGTTATGAAGTGTTTATAGTCTGAAATATTAAAGTTACAAAGGCTGGGAACGCATTATCATAGTACTGATGTAAAAAGATATTCAATAAAAGAGAGATTCCGATATACGAAGCTCCAGGAACGCATCTACTTAGTATATCGAGGTATCACTGTACAACCACGACTTGATTTCTCTATCAACACGATTCTGAATACTGCGAGGCAGGCTTGTAGTAGGACCAATTGGCGTAAGGCACTACCACCAGATTAGAAGGTATACCAATCCACAACACTCTTCAAATATTCTACACTATTTTCATATCAACCCACGAACATGTTTTCGAAATATAATATAGGCTGACAATATAAGGCGAGATGGCTGCGGCGTGCCCAACTTAATTCCTGGAACAGCGGTTCCGGCTGAGCGCACCGAGCACAAGCGCACGTGAAATGAAGAACTCGAAGTGGACAAAAAAACCAAACACACAATGGGAGAAGACGCCAGCGCAACTTTTGTCCTCTGGCTCGTTGTGTAAATTGTTGGGAGAGCGGTGGCGCAGCGGTTAATGCGCGACGCTACGAACCCGGCGACCCAAGTTCGATTCCCGCTCACGGCCAACACCAGTGACGATTATCTGAACCAGTCCAGGGCCTCACCTAGCTCGTGTAAGCCTCGAATGAGTACCCGGTGCGATGTGTAAACATCGCCACTGGGGAGACAAAGGCGGTCGGGCGTGGTGCTGGCCACCCACCCCCTCGTGTGCCGTGCCGGCCTTCATAGGTGCTCGCTAACAGCACTTGCACCAAGTCTGTTAAGGCTTGTACTGGCGATCTTAGTCCTTTTGTGCATTGGCTACGTTGTATTGTGTTTTAACATTGCACTTGGCCTGCGTGATCACTTCCTCGCGGTGGTCATTGTCTCAAAGGCACCAGTTGCTCTGGCGCCCCGAGATGTACTCCATCGGAGGCGAGGAATAAATGTGATTAAATTACGATGTTTAAATATGAAACCCAACGGAGTTAATGTGAAATTGTAGATCAAGGTGTGTGGGGGGAGGGAATTTTCTTACCGCGGGCCGAATAGGACTTTCACATCGCTTTGGCGGGGCCACAAATGCAATTGTCGGAGACCGTGGCCACTGCTGTCACCACGAGACCT
Organism: Lampetra fluviatilis; assembly: GCF_964198595.1. NCBI lineage: Eukaryota > Metazoa > Chordata > Hyperoartia > Petromyzontiformes > Petromyzontidae > Lampetra > Lampetra fluviatilis. The sequence goes on along the minus strand of NC_136275.1, from coordinate 21,107,137 downwards.
CTTACCGTGACGGAAGTGGCCGAGCGCGTTATAATTAGGAACACGCTGTTGCCAGGCCAGAGGTCCACTCTGCTGCCCCCCCAGCCCCTCTATTACCCGATTAGTGATCCTGAAATCGCCGGTTGCAAGACGGGGTGTGACGCGTTACAGCCCCCTGCTGAAAGGGATCTCACGGTGAAGATTCAGTGGGCGGGGGATCTTGAAGAATCGGCGGGGGGGGGGGTATGGGGCTGTGAGAGGCGGGGGGGTCATTGCTTGACGTGTCCGTTTATTTATAGACACACAATACACGCAAGCGGTGTGGCGGGGGTGTGGTCGGTGGCGCACCACGCCGCTAAAGAAGCCGCCAAACTGATTCCCATTCCAGGCCGAGTGATATCCGCACTGGTCCCGGGGATAACCCACCACCCTTCCCTCCTTCACCAGCCTGCGCTGACCAGCGTGGTGAAGTACGGTCATGACCGGCGAGGCGTGGGAAGGCATTCATTCGGCAGCGGACTGACGAATTGACTGAACACTGTGATCACACATTGCCGCTCTAGAACACGTAACGATAACAGGAAGGCACGGCGAGTGTTACTGAAAGGAGATGAAGCCAAAACAAGTTTCCGTGTCCAGGGGTGCCGACGCGATCTTAACGCGCCGCTGAGAGAGAAAAGACAAACCGAGAACAAATGGAAGGAAACTTTACGCAACGCCACAGTTGCGCCTTAACATCAATGCGGCGTTGTTGTAAAGGATGGGCTTCCGCGGCCGTCTGGAACACACTTCTTTCCGATATTAGTAATTCCATGGCAGCTATGCACTTTTAAATCTAGATTGAAAACTGATTTCTTGAGAACCGCTTCTTGTGTTTGATTCGCTGTCCTTCCACCCGCACCTCCGATTGGCGCGGGTGGCTACGTACGGTGCGAAAGAAGTTCAACATACACACATACATAGAAAATTAAACTCAGTAAATGTTTCAATAAAGCAGCGTTATTATAAAACATTAACAGGCGACGATTCGGGCAATGGCCCTTCGTCCGTGTTCATGTTAAAAGTGCTCGTGCATCATCACTGCCAACACAGAATCACCAGACGTTTTAAAAAAAGGAACACCAGTTGCAATGACGTCAGTGCGGTGTAATTGTCGTTGCCTTCTCTCTTAAAATGTGGCGTTTCCGTGCAAGATTACACCGGTGTTGACATGAGCGAGGAGTGGAAAACGTGCTCAGATGTGGTCAACGTGGTCTCAGCGGAGCCAGAATGACCATCAAAAGGCGATGAGAACAAGCCACCAGTTTGGAGGACCTTCGAGCTAAAAATTTGAAATGTTTATGAGAATTGAGTTAACAAACTTGGAATCCCACAAACATTTTTTACATACCCCTATCGTGGAATTTAAAAGGCCCAGCGGTGTATAGATTCAGTGGGGTGCTAGGAATAAGCAAACTAATCAAAAGTTGAATCGAACGGTCAAATAAAATGACAGCAATGATGGCAGTGTGCTGCTACCGATAGTTGAGTGGTGGTGATGGTAGATTAGCAGTGATACTCACGATAGTGGAGGTGGCTGTGCGTGGCATTGATGGTGATAGAGATGGCGGTGATGGTTGAGGCGACTGTGATGGCATTGATGGCAGTGATGTTTGAGGTGGCTGTGATGGTAGGGATGAGATTGATTGTGTTGCTGGAGGTGGCTATGATGGTAGGGATGACATTGATGGTGGTGATGGAGGTGGCGGTGAAGGTAGAGATGGCATTGATGGTGGTGATGCTGGAGTTGGCGGTTGAGGTAGCTGTGTTGGTAGGAATGGCATTGCTGGTGGTGATGCTGAAGGTGGCTGTGATGGTAGGAATGGCATCGATGTTGGCAATGGTGGGACACGAAGTAGCGATGGCTGCCAGAAAGTCCGCCTTGAGTGACGGCCCCTTTGCGAACCTGGCTGCCCGCCAATGCTCTTTGCAGACAATGAACGGCATTATCTTGCGTTTTCACATCCAATTCATTTCTCAGTTCAACAGAGGGTTGTTTAAAATTGACAAAAATTCAAGTCACCACACTGTTTGTCCTCTACACATTTCCAGGAGTCGTTTCGTTATATTTATTTGTTTTTGGTCCGCGATGTCTCGAGCGCGAGAATTCCCAGATGCTCAGACAGTGCAAGTTACTTGCTGATCGTTATCGGCAGGGTGAATATCTGTAGCACATGACACTCAATATCAATGATCTACCAACCAAAACGTCGCAACATTTGTTTTGTTTCACCCATGTTTTTCTTTCCTTTGCACCAATTTAATCGACCAACATTTGCAGCTCAACTGGCATTCATAAATATTGTACTTTTTCAAGCATTTATAAATGTTTGCTTATACTAGTTGGTAGCAAACTCAACAATGCCGCTTTTACAAACAGATACAGGTGAGCCAAAATAAAATAACAGGATTTTCTCTCAGAAATAAAACGGTTTTTTTGGCAGAAAGGCTTAGCCAGGAAAAAAATATATATCGTGTTGTTATATTGTGGCATCGCTGTATAGAGGTCAGGCAAAGATAAAATAAGAAAAACGATGAAAAAATATTTTCTTTTTAAAGATGTTCCATTTTATTATTAAGTAAATTTACCACAAAAACCAATGTACTTTCGAGAACCCTGGGCCAAGTTTAATTCAAGCATAACCAAGATAAATTGGATAAAGTGCCTCGTGTTCGATACACGAAAAGTTTCTCACGTTCAGAATACTTCTCAGCGCTTCCCAGCGTACGTATGCAACGCGAGAGGCATGGCAAACATACTAATTATTACGGCAATAGTTAGTGCTATTGGCATATATAGGGTTTGAGCGACGCTTAAATCGCCGGATCTCATTCTCAAAACTTTCTGATAGCCCGTCGCGCGGAGAAAGTGACGGCTGGGCCGCGCAGCTGCAAGGCGTGTATAATTCAGCCCATTATGGGGACGCGTCAGCAAAGGTCATTACATCCCTGCACGCCTCGCGCTATTGAGGCACCGAACCCCGGGGGGGAAGGCTTACGGCATGTAATGGCTTTTGTTTGCGGGGCTCCAACAAGCCAGCCTCGCTCTTTTCACACTCCCCAACAATTGGTATCGCTGCTCCGGCCGGCCCACGGTGCACAGAGAGCGTGGTAAAACTCCACACTTTAAGCATTTTCTGCTCAAAATCAGCAAGACACCATTTTCTCCCCCATTTTATCAGTGGGCCCTTAATTCCCTAAAGCTGTCACCACACACTGCTAACGCTCAATATTATCTGCATTCTTGAGCACATTTCATACTGCCGGTAATAGAATTAGAGCCCGGAGCGATGAATGGGGCAGGTTTACTTTGGACAATGCAACAGTTCAGGGCGACACCGCAGGGGCAGCTCGCAAGTGCAACAACACTCTATTAGACATTATATTGGGCTGTGCGAGATCCTTTCAGAAAAAGACAATTACCGAGCTAAGGCATTATGCCCCCCACCCCCCTTATTATACAACTTCCACACTGGACCTTTAAGAGTTTCCCTACAGAAAGAAGTCAAGTTTGGCTAAATAGATCTTTAATTAAAACAGCATTAGGACCACTAAAGCCATCCATTGTTAATCTTGAGGGGGGCAAAGTTTTCACACCAGAACATTTCCCGGAGCAATATCCAGATCTTTGGGAGAAAGGACGTCGATTCAGCAGAAGTTATTGTGAACCCCTGATGGCTGCATTAAATCAATAGATGTGAAAAACGTAAGCCCCGCATTAAACACCTCTCAGAATTAAGGTTCGGCATGTGAACTAAAGCAAGCTGATGGGACATTGTTAGTGCTGTCAATCACTGGATTTTTAAGCGAACCGCAAGTTTAACATCTCCCAGTCCAAGCCAACACACACACCCATGCCATCTTACCAAGTATAGCAATCATAGCTATGCTATGACAGTATTTATATCGTTATTCATTTAGAAAAAAAAACTCCAAACGTTGTTTTATGCACTTCACTCATAACATGCACGCCAGCGAGTTGTGCGCGTCTGTAAATAAAATGCTACTAAATGAGCGAAGGGCACCCAAACCCATTAGTCGTGATATTTCCAATTCAGTTTTACAAATGGTCTTTTACAGTTGTTTCCCAGAAGGACAACCACAGAAACAAATAAAACTCTCTTCCCGAGAGATAAAAAGAATGCATAAAAAGTTTAGTATTCTTATTGCACCAATTGCTCCCCAAAAATTGGTAAGCTTTTGAATGAACTACAACTTAACGCCATAATTTGCAGAAACAAAAACGATAACTAGCATGAGCCGGCCCATCTCAAGAAACCCTTTAAATGTATTTCCTGATTGCCTTATACACGCAGTGTGCAAAGTAGAGGTGTAGTAATTCAGTATACGAGCGATTGCTATGCCTACGATGCATACAAGCGCACGTGTAATAACGTTTTGTCTACGCGTTTATTTAACATGTAATGGGTTCACGTGTCCCCTGCAGTCAATAGTGGCCGCTACATTCCCCACAATATTTTTTTAATCGAATTGCCAGGTTGGGGGAGGGGGGAGATGAATGTCTAGACTTCTGGTGAATATCCAACTCCCAAAAGTATTCATTCATTTGCAGATATGCCTGGATCTCTCCTCCTCAAAGGGCCAGAGCAGTAATTTGTACCATCCAAGGTGGCAAAACTTTATTTATATGGCTAATAGGAGCGAATTATTTGCTAAGCCACTAACTGCAAATGGTTTATCACACAATTCACTGTTATTGGACAGGATATTGGAATCGGTAAAGTTATGCCACCAATAGTGGTACCAACATGTGAAATATCTGGTCTGGCCTCATGGACTATACCGCTTAACCTGGTTGAGGCAACTATTGCCATGAGAATGTGTCAAATAGCCTCATATCTGCCATGAGTAAGATCTTACCAAAGGCCATCGCTCAGAATGAATGGCCCTGCCAGATGACTTGTCATTAGCATTGTTATCATCAATCACCAAAATAACGCCGCCATGTACAACGCGTCTTCCACATGCAAATTATGTCCTGCGGCGCACACCAGGTAATGGGAGTGAGCAGCTAGTTGAGGTGACACACATACCACCACGCCCGACTCGAGATTCTGACAATTAACAACTGTTACTAACGCGACACAGCCGCGGTTTTAAAAACGCATCCCATCTGTGCTCTTACTTAATCAAGTCACTTCTTTATCAAGCGACATGGATTCCTGTATTTAAGTAAAAACTCTGCTGTTCAAATGTTTTATAGTTCACATCAGATCTAAAGGGTTGATAATTTGGTTAGGTACACATTCCTTCGGTCATAAATCTCAAGACGTTTCAACACTGCCAACTTCACAAATGACTGCCAGCATATCCCTGAGCCCCCTTTCATTCACCAGGCCACATGTCCACACCTCCATTCTTCGTCTCCATGCAATTCTATTCTATCCGACGAGCCAACAGTGGCTCATCAGCTGCGTGCGGATCGATGGGAGGACGTGCTGCAATTTATTTACTATTCGATATAGCTTTGAAACAGAAAAAAAAAATCTGCCCAAGCAGGAGTGGGCCACGGCGCCAGACCCCTTGAAGCGGAGCCAGACACAAATACTCCCGGGACACTCGTGCAGATTTCCACGTTCAAAACCCCCACACAGCCACTGGGCGCGAGTGAACCGACCGCATGATCGCCATCACGTGACCCACCTAGGCGAAGGCCATTACGAATGAATATTTTGGTACTCGGCTCACAGGGTCGGGGAAACGTGGTCAACCATTCGTGTTGCAACGCATCCAGACTTTACGTTTTACCAACACGGAAAAATTGCCATTCCTCTCTCCAAAAAACCCCGGCGCAATTCAACAGGCAGCGGGCGAAACGGGACACAAAAAAAATCGCTCATTTATTTAGCGCTCGTGACCAAGTCCACCGACACATTGTGTGGCCAAATTCCCCTTCATAATGCGCGCGCCTCTGCGGAAAACTACCTCGGCGTGCAACCGCAGAGGTGGCCGCTTCCATTGACCAAATCCAAACTGCGAAAACCGTGCCGTGACCCGTCGCAACCCCCCGGTTTTATTTCGCCCACAAAGGGAACGGTGTCCTGGGTGAAGGTCTTTCCTGCTGCCTGTGTGGCTTGCACAGCGGGGACCACGGGATTGGTGGACAGGGTCACTACCAACTCCACGGCCTAACAACAAACATGTGCAAGTAGGCTTCTTACATGAGGCACCGAGCACACAGGATTTACGGCTATGCCATGATGCACAATGTAATGCAAAGCAGCAGCAGCACTTTACTGCTATACCCTGTGTGTAAAAAGGGAAGTAACATTGTCGTGTTTTCCACAGCAAAGCAAAATCAGTACCTTCACTGTGGTGTTGGCCGAGAGACCAACGGGTGATAACGGCGCTGTTTGCATTGGGTCCATAGGATAAATGCACGAGGTGCTGCAATAAAATGCACCTAATCGCTTCGCACAACCAGCAACATGATGAATTGTCAAAATTTGCGGTCGCGACTCGATTCAGGATTGTATTATTTGTCTCACTGTACTTCGCCGCATGTACCGTGTCTTGTTTTTATTGTCTGTCTTGTAATCCCTGCGGCATTTTTAGAAGTCGTTTTAATGTTCCACCCCCGTCTCTTTTGGAATTGTCTAGCATGCACCGGTATCTTGATTGCTGCATTGGCCTCAATGTACTTCAGCATATTATCTGTAAGCAATTTCTTTAGACCAAAAATAACAATTCTTCGACGGATATTTCGACGAACACAATCATGAGGATCGTTTTAATCCATGCGTTGTTACATGAACGATAAACCAAAGCACTGTTGACCGAGAAATCACTTAAGACGGGTCTAAAACACAATGCCAAGAGAATTTGATCGTGCCACAAATCCAAATATCTACTTCAATTTGGCTGTGCTTCCCTCGCTATCTGAACAGGAGTTACTTGATGCTTTAAATCAAACGACGGCAAAACCATCGCCCTCCTCCCCACCCCCCTGCTTACACATCACAAAGAGCTCACACTCACGGCTGTTTTGTTCACAGGGCGAGTGTGTGTGGGGTACGCTGGGCGAGACGCTGGCTCCGTCGCAGCGGCGTTCACCGGACATTTGGCAAAGGTGGGCACGGGGAAGTGTGCGAGTGAAACTCATCACGCACTGCATCTGCCAAAAAATCTATAAGCCGACTACCCGGTCATCCGCAGTCACTTGTACATTCAAAACACTGCCTTTGGAGCACCTTCTTGCTCAATGTTAAAATGCAGTGCAAAGGGGGGGGAGGGGTGAACAAAAAAACCTTGCACGTTATATTGTTTAACTCATTGTCCGTATTTAACGCATAGGACATATATAAAACACGTGGACAAATGTGTCCAAATTGTTTAGACAAGATGAATAGAAATGCACTTTCATTCTCGTACAAAACTTGCAGTCTGTTTAATCTGCTGTACATATGTACACTGAATATCTAAATGATGTATTATATCACCATTCAATATGATAGCGTAACAGCATCACACTGAACTTGCTACATTGGTAACAGTATTAAGGCAAACGGGACCTCATTATCGCCGTCACATATACTTTACATCCCAACATCCTCTTTCGGCCACCAACCTGCACCCAAAAATCTAAACTCAAAATCTCAGCTATGACTATCAAATTCTGTAGTCCAATTGTGGGTCTTAGAACTCAAAACACTTTGAGGAGGTGCGGGGGGTTAGGCCGGTGGATGGCTGCCATAAAACAGCCGGCGGGCAATATCACCACTTCGCTTTGGTCAACTCGCACAGACGGTGAATCCGGACAAGCGCGACCTAGAAATGTGGCCTCGCTTCCAGCCTCGCTGCGGCCCGGCACCAAGCCTGACATGGCCCCATAGCCGGCCACGGCCCGCAGTCCCACGGACGAGTTCCTCGGTCGGCACATGATGGCCGAAGCAGCAAAGGTGGCCGCGATTTCGCCTTGCGGAAGAGCCAGGTCGGCGGGGACAACCGAAAGGTGGCGCCAGAGCAGGGCCGCCCCTGCCGTCATGAGCTCCAGCCAGCCGCAAGCAGAGGCGTTGCCGGGGGTATCGCTCGAGACTACCGCTGCCACCACCGCCGCCACCACCGGAGACGCTCCGGGTGGTGGTGCGTTTGTCATCCGCCGCAGGGTCACAATTCCTTCTCCTCCTGCTCCTCCTGCCGCCGTGCCAGGGTGGTGGTCTCTCAACGCGGGACTCAACCGCGGCAGCCTGCTTTGCCCAGTGAGCAGCACCGCGGGGCCCCGGTAGCCGAGTGCCGCGCCATGCCGTTCGGAAAGTGCGGCGGGGCTCGCCAGGCCCGTGGCTTCTCCCTCAGCCACGCCCGGTGGGGCTGGAACGGCCGGATGAAGTGTGGGGACCGTGGCGGCGGGAAGCCCGGAGGATCCGTGCTGTTGCTGCTGCCTCGCGCTTAAAGCGCGGTGGAGCGCAGCGGTGGTGCCCAGTACTCCCAGCAGCCCTGCCACGTAGACGACCCCGCAGAGACACGCCACCTGCCGAGGCACGCACAGGGGTCAGCCACAACATCCCGCTAGCCCGCCAGGGGCGGGGGGAACCTGCGGGCCACACAAACAGCACGCAACTTCGTTTCTTACGGCCGACGACCGCACAAAGGATCCGACCACACTTAAAAATTACCCACAAACGATATTTATTTAGCAGTCACTGTAAACATCTTAGCTGCACTGATCAGTTCCAGATGGGAAACATTTTAACTGGCCACAATGTATATATATTTTTTTGCAAAGATGAGCCTAAATTGACGTATTACTAGATAAAGCTAAGATGAGTGTTAATGTGTAACCTACCAAAGGTATTTTAAAGTCCTATTCGGTTTTCAGAAGGGAAAGGGTTAACCATCAACAATAGCATAAATGTAAAACATAATTACACAATGTACATTTACATAGCATTTTACTGGTAGGAACCTCCTGGTTACACCAGCCCACAGGGGATTATTGTGTCCGTCGTGCAGGGAGGGGCTGGGTGGGGAGGGGAGAGTGGGGAGGGGCTGGGTGGGAAGGGGCTGGGTGGGGAGGGTGGGGATGGGCTGGGTGGGGGGGAGGGGTGGGGCTGGGTGGGGAGGGGCTGGTTACCCCATGGTGCCCTTATAAACCTCAACGTTTAACCTACTCACACCGGCTTGTGCCCGCCCTCACAGTCGGGCATATTTGCGGAATACACCACGCCGCCGTTGACCCTGGCCATTGACCGAGGAACCCAACGTTCCTACCAGCTCCCTCCGCAGGAATGTGTAAATGTGATTGCATCTCAAGACACTATTATCAATATCATAAATTGTAATTAATCAGTTTTTAAACTCACGTTCCATGAACGCAAGTATACATTTTCATCCGAGAATTGATGCGTCGCTGTATGCCTACGTATGATTGTTTCATCCTCGACGTCTGCCTTCACTACGACACCGTTACTCGATGGCTACGTTGTCCAGACACGCAACAAGAGAGCACAAGCAGAGTCAATGGGCTCTTACTGGAATTGAACTCCCGTGCGTTCCTTTCTTGAAGAGTTCATATTCATGAAAAGTGTGCACAGACAACCGTGCATTGGAACTACCATCTATAGTTCGATGCAAATCAGCAGTAATTTAATCATTCATCCCTCAGTAAATTGATGAACTGTGACAATTGAAGGTTGTGAGTTGATTCAATAATAATCATCCTTGTCATGTTTTTAACATGACGTATTGCTTTTATTTTTTATTGCGTCTCATTTGTAGCCACGTTGCCACCATTAGCCCAAATATAATTTGCACTATTTTCACAGGTTGTGGGCAATACATTGCCACACACGATACAATTCAAGTTTAGTGCGCATAAGAATTGATTTTAAATCGAGGAATACATGCAATCTGACATGACGACTAAGAACTGTAACATTTAAACATCCGTTTCCTGTGGTTGCTTGCCGACTTTGAAGTGCAGATAAATATAGCTAACCGATAAAAAAGACTGTTTAATGCAGCGGTCAACACTGCTTTGGACACTTAATTCTCAATGCTTGAATCAGACCGATGACGAATTTTTAGGACAAAGTTGAAATTCAACAGGCACGCTGTTCATAAGAATTCCAAGTTATTCAAGAAAGATGTGGGTGCAAAAAAGACGACGTTAAATAAATAAACGTCGCTGTTTGAACAAAAAAAACCCCACAAGACTCATGATACAGAAGTGACAGCGTAAATCTGCCTGGAAAAAAACATTTCAGACACGGTGAGTTTCATACAAATTTACCAAGCCCTCGGCAAACAGCCTCGAAAGTGAATCAATATTTATCAGCAAGCCACATCCTTGCGCTCATACGTATAAATTAGCCCAGTAAAATAATTCCCCCATACATCAAGTGCTGTGTCTACCTCAGCAAACTGGCCAGCGGCAGGCAGGCAACATACACGTATCGTCCTGACAGGCTCAAACATTAACTATTTGCACTCAAATATGCAATCCGATGTGTTTTTAATTTACGTTTGAATACTTCTCTCCGAACGTACAACTTTCAATGGCGAGATAGACATGCACAGCCACAGACAGGCGTTATCTACATATCTATCCGCCACCTGTGTTATTTGCCCCCACAGGAAGGCGAGTGTTGGGCATTCCCACGTTTCTGTCAAGTTGTGGCCTGCATGCGGGGTACAAAGGATTCCTCTTTCTTCTTCTTCTCTACATTGACATGCTAACACAAACGAGTGCAGCGAGCGAGCGCACAAAGACACAGCACCGTCATGTACGGAGCACGACAACTCCACAAACCAGACACGTGCACACGTAAAACACACACACACACGTTCTAATAAAATATAATCACTCGGCCTTTTATCAATCCATTGCTGAGCGAATGCCTCTCTATGTGTTTTTGTCAGGAGGGGGTTTTCACCGTATCTTACCATGCTGATCAGTACAAGTTGGTGAAGCAGTGGGGAGGGGGGGGGGCAGGACCAGTTCCGGTAATTCTCGCCACAGGTGTTAGCCACGGCAAGCAATCGAACTTAAGTCACTGGGTTCAATGCGCCATCCCAATCGCACCACCCGCATTTTAATGGTTGCTTTAAATGAACAACCAAAAATACCAAACAGCTCTAGGTATACGAGTGTGTGTGTGGACACACAACCTAGACTGCGTGCCCCTGGGTGTCCGACTTGAGTTTGAAGCTTCGTTAATCAGAGGGCAAGTCTTTAAAGTCAGTGCAAGGAGTGGTCTAGCGAAATGACGATGGCATCACGGCGGTCATTTATAATGTCACCGCAGTGGTGTCTACCTTATCATGATAAACACAACTTCAGTCACATGTCAGACAGGCTAAGACACACAACCTAACCGGTATCTCCAGGTGAACTGCTTGGTTTTGCAACTTATCTTCCTCTACGTATCAAGATGTTTGCTGTATAGTGCATTAGAAAATGTACAATATTTAACACTCGGAAGCCAACTATGGTAGTTGGGTTACATTGATAAAAAAAAATAGAACAGCAGAAATATTTTTCAAGTAAACATTAAAATTGAACGACAAAAAGTAGAGTTTTTTTTTCGATTTTGTATCAGAATAGTAAACATCCCAGGGTGGAGTAAACAATTTTTTAATTTAAAAGTTGGAGGAATGCAAAGAGGAAAAAACAACAAAAATGTACAAGAGTTTATAATAATTTTAACACCTCATCGGCAACTCTTGCTGGTCAGCACCAGGCTGCATTCAAAACTTAGTTCAATTTGTGATTAACTATTTAATCAACTGATGTGGAAACAGTTCATATCATCGCTCTGGCTTTTCATAACCGATTCCATTGTACACGTATGCATGGCTATGGTAAATCAGACGAGTCGTCACTTATTGTACCGTGCAGACGGTGACAAAACATTTAGAACGTGCGTGTGGAATGCAAATAATAAAAAAAAATATCTCCACATATCTACGTCAAGTAGGGGTAAGGAACTCATGGCCTACAACTTCACCGTATACAGTCCGTGGGAATAGGAGGCCACTGTAAGCATCGTAGCCGCACCAATAATCTACGACGTGTGAACATTCTTGACCTGGCTGCCACGTTTCTAATTTTAGCGTGCTCAGTAAAAAATATTTATCGGGGCCTCTTATTCAATATCGTCAAGGTGTGTGTCAATTTGCGGGCACCCCCACCCCCCCCCCCGCGAAAGACATTTGAAAGTCGAAATTCAGCCCTCGGCAAGGAAGGGGTTCCCACAACCCCTGGTATAGAGCTCGGCTCCCGAGTGGTACAGGCCCGTCCCACCTTGGCAAACTGCAGGTAAAGCTGCGTGAGGGCCCTGCGGAGCGAGGTCTGGTCCATCAGCACACACAGGTCCATGTAGGAGAACCAGCCCCGCCACGTGCCCTGCTGCCACGCCACGCTGACGGTGGGTGGGGGACAACAACATCGCACAGCGGTGTAAGATGGGTGCTGTTTTTTATATTTTTTAAATTACATTTCAAGGAGCCCAATACAGAGCACAGACCGCGAGGCGAAGGTTCGCGGGAGGGGGAATCAAAAGCTCCGTGGGCCTCAGTCCCGAACACTATGCACGTGGGTTTAAAACAGAGGGGAAAGTGGGCTCACTGCACTGTTAATAAGTAATATTCAAAAAAAAATTATACGCTTTAATGAAATGTACCCTACTCGTAATGGCAGAACTCCACGACTCCAGGAAGTGGCCGCGAAGCTTGCCATAATATAAGGGACCGTGGTGATTTACAGCCAACGTCAGTTGAGCGTGGACAAATAGACCCAAGCCGAAACATAACATTTAAAAGTGAATGTTTAAAAATACCTTTTTTATTTTTTTGATAGAATATAGTATTGTCGTCAGTAAGTATACCAAGTTTGCAGTAGATACCACATTGGGAAGTGGGTTAAAATTGAGTTAAAAGATTTGAGGATACGACAACGACAATAGACAGTGAGTTAAATAAAAGCGTGTATAAAAGCGGAGTATTTAATGGTTGTGTATGCACAAGATAAAGATCCCCCTTATAGCCTGAATAAACTTTTGGGGCAAGTGCTGTTAGCGAGCAACTATGGACAAAACGGCACATGAAAGGGTGGATGGCCAGCACCACGACCTTTGTCTCGCTCGTGGCGATGTTTACACACTGCACCAGGTACTCATTTGAGGCTGAGTCGACCTAGGGGAGGCCCAGGACTGGTTCAGCGAGAATCGAACTCTGAATACTGGGTTTGTAGTGCAGAGCGCTAACTGCGCGCGCACGCCAAAAATTAAGTTTTCAAGGATACGCAATGCACTGTCACTCGCCCAACAAAAGATTAGTGAGCATAGAACTCAAGACATTTACGCATCTTTCAGGCACAGTCCGATGCATCGATTCATCGATTAAAATCGATTCTCATTCTCACGATACAATGCACTGCAGCAAGTACGAAAAACCGCTCATTTTCAACTTCTATGTTACATTTAATTGGATAACGTTAACTCTCACGATGAGACGGGTTACATTTACTAAATTGGCAAAAGAAAAAGAATCGGTTACTGAATTTAACCGTGATCCCAAATCATCACTTCTCATCGAATTGTCATGGAGTGAATCATTACATGCTGGTTTGCCCCTAAAAACTTTATTAAACACATCAGCCCTAAGTGTCATGTAGATTTCTTAAGAGCGCACGTTTCACAACACATCGTGTATCGTGTTGTGGTTCACGAGGTCAAGACCAGAGTGTGCATTGGGATTTCATCAGGAATTTTACCCTTATGAGTTTGTAGGCTTTAAAGGAATGCAAAATTTCTGAAATGATTAACTAAGGGGGGCAGGCTGACAGGGATTCGCATTCAATCACTCACAGCCAACACAACTGTATCGTGCGTCAGCACAAGTACACAGCGGACGTTATGGGTACATTTCTTCATCGCGATGACATTTTCAAAAGGTATTTTGCACATGGGTTTAGCAATTTTCTGGCAGTATGCGTGGCGTGAGCAACTTGCTCACAAGAAATCCAATTCCTCTAACGAAAAAAGGGCACTAAACCGTCAACTTAACAGTCCTATTTGAAGAGTCAAATCATTGGAATCGCCACTTAAATGCAAGTGCCGAAGCCAATAAGTGGACGAGCGAGCAGAAGGCTGTGATGAATGCTCAATACAGTAGCAATTAGAGGAGCGCATGCGCACACAAGCACACCAGTGCATGCGCATCCCAGCCCGCGCTGATAAACGTGCGAAAGATGAACAGGGAAACTACTTCTGTACAGCGATCCTACCCCATCCCCGTGCTCGCGTGCCCTGCAAACAGCCACATTCATTCATTCAATTGTTTCTTTTTCTTTTCCTTTTTTCCACGGGACAGCCTCGGCGAATGTTTGTTTTTCTATTTTTTCCCCCTCCTCTGCATTCAGCAAAATTTGCAGCTAAGCAAACACGATGGGCGCTCTCCCATTGTTTATACCACCCCTGATGTGCGGTGTAGAATTATTTCCTGCGAGCGGCACAAACTCGAATAATCTTGCCTTTTAGAGGAGTTAATCTGCTGTTATCGCTTGTAATCTTTTAACAGCATTAAGGGTGTTACAGTGTATCCTTTTCTCCTTAACTTGTAATTCCTCGGCCAGACAAAACAATCAAGAGCGGACTTTGTTCACCTGTTGAGACACGTTTCTCTCGAGTCGCCCACCTTCTCCCCAACCCTGACAATAACCTTGCGTGCACTGCTATTACCTCCGAACCACGTAGCTATACTTCTCTAAAGACTCACTTTCCCCAAAAGAAATTTGAAGTCAGTCGAAAATGGCATCATGGCATTCAAGTACCAGTATTCCTTTTCACGAAAAGCAATGTAAATAAGTTTAGCGCACATGTTTTAAACACAATTCAGTGACATAAAACTCCCGACGTGAGCTGCAAAAGAATTCTTACAAATTGCTTTAACCTTGTTTTACATGAACTGTTTAGTTAAAATTGGTTGCCACAACCCAGTTTATTTTTCTTCATGTAAAATATCCGCTGGGGTGAAACTCCCCTTGCCAGCTCAATGTAGATTTGAGACTGCTACAATCTATGAGTATATTAGCAAATGTGATTGTCTATCGTTGAGACCAGACTGAAGGTCTTCACAGCTTCTGCAAAGAGGCCTGGGTAACACTAGTTATTCAGTCATAAATGAAAACAATTAAATTGTGTATAATGTTACAAATATATATTGCAGTGCTGACCACGATTTCTTATTTAAATTACCACGTAAATGTGAACTTTCATTAAAGAAAATAATATTTTCAAATTAAATAACGTTTGAGGAAGTTATAAAAACTAATCGTGCTGAAATATTATTATGCGTGAGTTTAAATTTTTAGGCGTATATTTTCCCATGCTGCTGTTTGGTAAAATTATCCATCCTGATCTTGCAAACGCCCTGGTATTTTGAACATTTCATGCAATGCTCCAGACGCAGCATGCGCTGCAGGCAACACTTACGTTGATGACGCAACTTGCTTCAACCCAACTCAAGTTACACCTTTAGCTGTCAAATTCCAACTGAGCGATTGTGTGAAATACTAAACAATGTGTGAACATCTGAACGTGAAAACGGGTTGTAAATGAGGATGTTGAATGTACGCTGGTGCAACAAAAACCTTCACGTTTTCGACGACCATTTTTATGCAGTTCATACGAGTGGTATAATGGTACGAAGTTAAAGATTTAGCAGCGATGGCATTGAAGAGGCGATGGCGGTAACCCCCAGCATGCAAAATGAACAGCATGGGACTGTTCCTAAAATGACTTCTTCAGTCTCACAAGTCCTGGAGGGCTCCTGCCCCGTGGCAAGTTAGACACCCGTCTTGTGAGCTCCACACACACAGACAGCCAGCCCTCTCTTCTCTCTAGCAGACCTTTTCCCCCCCAAGCTCAGCCCAATGGAATGACAGCAACAACATGCCATTTGGGGGGGGTGGGAGGTGAAGATGCTTAGCTCAGATAAGGTCACGCCAGCAGAGCCCCAACACCTGAACCGTCTGATGTGCTTAGTCACCGGGAAGGGACACCCGAGATTTGGTCACAGCGTCTGCACAATGGCCGAGCACGCACTTCAAAAATTAACCTCTTAATTTGGTTAAGGCGAGTCTTGTGTGTGTGTGCGCGTGTGTAGCGTGTTCGCATGGGCGACGGGGCAGCGTGGAATGCGCCCGCACGGGGGGCAAAGGCGGTGGGGGGGGGGCGCGTTGCTCCACAGGGCTCGCCGGGGACGTTCGCGCTACGGCCGCAACTATCTCGAAGGCTCGCGGCAACGGTTGCTAAGCGCCGCGCGGACTCGCGGCGAGGATTTTCGCGGAGTAAATTTTTAGGCGAGTCGCTGTCGTTGAAATTCCGCAGGAAGGAACTTCGTTCACAGGCCAACAGGCACTGCCGAAGCAGCGTACAATTTGCCGACAGACAAAGTGTCGCTGGCAAGTCGCGAGGCCGGCTCCCTCCGAGATGACGGTCCTCACCAAAGCAGGGCGACGTCGACAATGCGTCTGCTTCTGTGTTCGCGATGCAAGGCCGAAAATAAATCCCCTTTCGCGCCAGGTAGGATGGACAATGAATTATACCAAAGGGCAAAAGATAACCAGTGTCGTGACAGACAGCAAAGGGCCGGCTTATCTGCGCGAATCATCAACAGCAGCCGGCAGAACTCAAATCCCCCACATATTACGCTGTCCACTTAAATGCTTTAAAAAATTAATTAAGGCGATGGCGTAAAAGAAGGAAAAAAATATAATAATACCATGGGGCATGCGTGACAGGTCGAGGCTGATAGCATCAAGTCAATCAATGCGGATGTGGCCTGACATTTATTCCGTCGCCCAGAGAGAGGTGGAAAAAAAAATTCACACGTATGGTACGCGGCATGATTGTTTCACAGGTGAGTTCAAAGCGAGACCAACGCTTCCTGCGCATACCTGCCCTCCAGCCGGCTCAGCAATCCGAAGAAATCGTGAGGACGGACAAACAAATCCCAGTCCTGGCAGAAGAGAATAAGAATGTGAGCGTACACAAGAGAAAAAACACTAAACGACAAAAGATCAAAAGAAGAATATTTGTGACCTATCAGATAAACACAGTCCATCTGTTGTTGATTAAAAAACTCACTTCACTATTTTTTATGACACATTAGTATTTTTTTTAATACAATACGGTCATTTAGATATTCTAGTTTCACCTCCAAAAATGTGCTCGTCTAGACAAATTATAACGAGTTGTATAATTACGACAGTGCTGTAAAAGGGGTGCTTAGGATTGAGTCATACGATTAAAATGGCCACACAACCCGCCTAGGTCACAACTTGCATGAGAATATTTATTTTCTTCTCTGTGGCACCACAAACTAGAGCACCACAGCCAAGCTGGTCTCATCATCACCATATACAAACTTCTCGTTTCGTCTTCTGAGCGATCATCCATTTGCGTCAGTGTCCAGGCGGAAGCCTTAAGAGTGTTTTGCCTCAAGAGTTACGTTTTCCCACATCGCTCTGTTGCTTGGCATTTATTCAAAGGGAAAGCCACCTCACAACGCTGAACACACCGCGTCCTCACACGACGAGGGGAGGAAGGAAACAGTACATTTTTCGCAGACCAATTTGAAGCAATGCCTTATCAAATCATTTCACTGCGTGAACTCACCCGCGCGAATGTTAAAACGTCATCAAAAACCCAGTAAAAACCAAAGTGTGATCTTGCAGCGGTGTTGCGCAAGTCCCTTGCATGTGTGGGTTCGTGCGTCGCATCTCACTCACAATGGCCTGCAGGAACGCCATCTCCAGCGCGTTGACCATGTCTGTGTCCAGCTTCCCGGCCGTGCCCCATTCATCGTTAAACACCTCCTCCTCCTCGCCCTCGTCGTACAGGTACTTGCTGGCTACCATCTGCAAGAACAAACACAGATGCACAAAGATCCTCAAATACCTACGTTGACCAGGACAGGTGCTGTTAGCAAGGGCGGCTAGCACCGCTCCTGGCCACCTTTTTCTCCCCAGTTCCGACGTTTACGCGCCGCACCAGGTATTCACCTAGGACTAAGTCGACCTCCAGGTCCAAGATATATTCAGACGAGACTTGCTATAATAGTTATCCATGGCCAGGCATTGAAGCCAGGTTTCTGGGTTTTTAGCGCAGTGGACCAACGACTGCATACACATGGCGGATATAAGGAGTGATCCATTTATAGATACCCTGCTAATGTAATCAGAATAAAGTATAGTGAAAACAACATTTTATATCAGAGCCTCTACACGTCTCCCACTAGTCACAACAAACATCTTAAAAACGTTTTAACACTCTACTCTGTAAGATATTAAGCCATTGATTTCACAATATTCAATCAGTTGCCGAGAAGAAGAGTGATGAATTGTAAATCGGTGGGAGATTTGTAAACTTGATCACCCTGTATGTTTCTCCCCCTTTAAAGCCTGCATGGTGCAATAATTCGTTGGAAATGTTCGTGAGCAGCCCAACACATGATGAGCAAGAGGGGCCAACCAACACTGACAAAACACACCTCCAGCAGGAATTTGGTTTTAGACTGCGTAGACCCATTGAATAAAATAATTTACAGACAAGAGGTCTTCTCACGTGCACGAGTAAGATTCAAACCTGGCTCACTGGGCACGCACACGTATACGTCTGACAAACCGGAACTACGTAAATATACATAAGAACAGTCACAAGTTAAAAATGTGTTGTTGTATATGTTGTGATTATGAAATTTTGATAAAAATAATAAAAATTAATAAAGTGTACACGCAAACACTACCACAGACAAGTGAGCATATACGACAGCATGAGCAAAGACACACACACAAACGCACGTCTTATTACAAACTTGCAGAACTCACAATGACCTCTTCCCACACAAGCTACCAGGGCCTAACCATGTCTAATTGTATTTAAAATGCATAACGGTACAGTTGCAAGAGTACAAATACAAGTTAATAAACTGCAATGAAAATAAAATAATACAAATCAGAGATTTGTTTGTCTGTATAAGCCGGAATAAACAGAAACGGCACAAAAACATCAAGAGATGCGACTAAACATGTAATGATGCATTTATTCATGATTAAAATGTATTATTTCGTTCATGATAAACACATCAAATAATATGTGTGGGAATCAGTTATTCATGACCAATGTGAATTATACTAAATTTATATATTTATTCTATAGTTAGGTTAATGGACAGACAGAACTGTCCATATCATAAAGGCTCAGAAAATACTCACGAGATAGTTAACAGTGTGATAAAAACTCATTATACTGATTTAATCGCTTTTTTGTGGCAGGCATGAATTGCTGCATCACCAGCAGCGACTACTGCAGCGTCAGTGCAACTGACAGCGCTAATAACGCAAATTTCCTAACAAAGAAAATAAGCTTAAAAAAAATGAAAGGCTTCTGCTGGAAACGAGCACACCATGCGAGCTTGTGCCCAGGGACAAACGGGGACGAACGGACGATGGTGACGTGATTCAGCCCAACAGAGGAAATGTAAAACACAAGACAGCTCCTCAACAGAACGGCGGTGCCATTGATCTTGGACAGCCAGAGGAAGAATACAACTAAAAAACATTTTTTGTTTTACCAGTTAAGTCCCAGTGAGCTAGAAAGTAATTTTCATTAGTGACCTGGTCACAAATGAGAACCCAACGAAATGGCTTATTATATCGAAATTTATAGCAGCCAAATACTCAATACGAATGTCGATTCTAAATGTGGAGGGAAAACAGGAGGACTAGGGATAAAAATCCATGGGACCACGGGGAGAACACGCAAACATCAAATATAAAGGCGTCAGGGTCGGGATCGAACCCACAACCTCCTGTATACCAGGTGAGGAAGTTCACATCTGACCACCACATTGTGCAATGGGGCACGGGGACAAGGCCACGTGGCAGGAAGTCCAAGACAGGTTCCCAAGTAGGGATATTTTTGGGAGTACGGCTACAACTATAAACAGACCTAATTGGCTCGCTTGCACTCAGCAGGCTGTGGCGGCAGCAGCAGAGGCAGGGACGGCCGACCTTGGCTCGGCAGCCATGAGGGGAGTGCTAGCGCGGCGCTTCTTTGAGAATGTCTGTTTCTGGAGCGGGGGCAGATATTTAAGGCGCGCAGTTTACACGCGGGTCAAACGAGAGACAAGACTTTGGCCAAGCAGCCACTGGAAGTCAGGAAGCCGTCTTGTCAATAGATAAAGGGAATATTTTTTTTTTAGAACTAGTGCAAAGTTTATAAAAGGGTTTCTAACCGATGCCAAATTAAGATCTTGGCGGATGTGTGAAAACGGAAACAATGATCGAGGCACACGTCCATTTGTCGATGACTGCTCGATCGTGTCCGAGAACTTCTGTTCATCGCAATTCGATGTTTAAAAAAATGTGGCTGGCTGCTGTTAACCAAAAAAAATGTTTTTTTGTCTCTCACAATTACCACAGCTGCAACCACAAATTCACATCACATGTTGCTGCTCGGACATGGAAAAACCCTGCCATCAAATTGATCAGTTTTTTTTTTAAAGGACTTTAAAGTACTAAAATAAGAAAGATACAAGGAGCCATTTGGTTTGGGAGATGGGGGTGTTTTTTTTTTGCACACGTAATAATGATGTTGTGTTTTCCCAGGGCTGTGAACTGCATGCTATTAGAGCTCCACTTAAGAGTCAGTGGACACATGTCAAGCCCCTCAGCCCAAGGTTAGGCAAACCCAACCTCTGGCACCTGGGACAGAGTGGAGTGGACCGAGTGGCAGCAGAGGTACTCTGTCTCGAGCCAGAGCGCTGCCAAGCAGCACTGCGGCGCGCGGGAGAGGGGAACCGGCGGAGAGGATGAAGGGTGGGGGTAGAGAGACTGGGGGACTGCGGGGTGAAGATGGAAGCAGGGGGCGGGGGGTGGCTGTTTACCCAGTGCTAACGTACTGCTTCACGTTTGCCCTAAAGATCAGAGCAAATGACTTGCAGCTACAGTTTTCGACATTTCTCGCTCGCTCCGCTACTTGACCAACTGCACGATAAGTTAATATGAAACGTTACACCGGTGAGCTGCTCACACAACTATGCCAGTTGCCCGCAGTAATGTTTGCCTTCTGTGCAAAAAGTGCAACAGGAACAAAATGTGATAAGCATATGCTTTGTTGAACGTCGCTTTTTGTTTAACTTCAACTTCCAAAACACACCCGGAAAAAACACTGGGAATTAAATACACGACGACGACTAATCTAACGGCAGTCCAATATTTATGTACATATATTGCAAGTGTGTAAGGGTATTTGACACTGTTGGAAATTGGCGTACGAAGTGTGAGTGTAGAAGTACGCATTGTCCTGTGCTCACGCCGTATGGATAACACGTATAATTCACACACCGTGATTAACATCGTTTTAATATGGTGCCGATAATAATTACATTAACTAATACATTAGTATAATTGTTGTATCATAGAACGTATTAGTAGTTTGTTTTTCCTAAAAAAGCTAAAAAAAATATTAATAAAACAGAAACATTTAAACAATTTAAAGCACGTTTTCTGACAAATTCGCTAAAGAATTCAGTTGCCTTAAATTCCTTTTGAAAAAAAAACATCACGTTAAAATCAAATACAACTCTCAAGATTGTAAGAATGAAATCTTTCCTTGCACCTCTACAAATAAACACGCATTCTTGAGTCAAGCCTCCCCATTATCTGCCTCTCGTGGGAAAGCACTGAGCCGGGATTTCGAGGGTGCACCTAATTCATGAACACTCCCCGATAATTCTGCCCCATCTGATAGCAAGAAAGATAGCCGCTGAGGCAGAGTACAGATGCCGTACGCACACCGCAAAGCAAAGACGACACGCCGGCGCAAAAGAAAAAAAAATGGAAGTCCTGTAGAATGGGAGACGACCGTCAAAGCATCCCTAAAATGCTCAGGCCATGCTCAACAACAATGGCAGATGTTAAACAGGCAGTGGACTTGTTTTTGCACTCACAAGCCAGCGAGAAAAGTGCTGAGTTAGCACAGACAACTACATCTCTGCACATCACTCAGCGTGCAGATTATCCAGAGCCCCGCATTGCTCTACTAAAGGATTCACTTTGGGCTTTCCTTGTTGTTATTTCATGTCGCTTCTCCCAGTTTGTTACTGCCGTGGTTGTTCCGTGGCAGCCGTATGTGCATGTGTGTGTATGCAGGTGTGAGCCTAGGTGTCATCGACTTAATAAAAGTTACTCACATAACCATAGCCACTTTACATGAAATGGGTAAAAAAATGTGAGGCCCAAATAGTGTCCAGAACATTCAATAATTGAGACTTCTAGTTTTCTGAAACTTCCTAGAAATGTAAAATGTACAGTCCATTTGTCAATCCACTGCTGGATGAAGGTCCTGCCATGCTGTGCTAGTCATGGGAGTTGTGTGACCGTGTTTCATCACGTTGGTCATTGAGGGTTGGTGAAGGGGGGGGGGGACAAAGACAGTTTCCTATATCACTCGTCACTGATGTAAAGCATGGCCTGGATTCAAACTTATTTCGGCAGGTTCATAGTGCAGTGCACTAACAACACCACGGGGCTCCATCCCATTTTGAAATATCTTAATTACCAAAGAGAAAATTCAGAGAAAGAAGCACTGCAAGCAAGTAACGATATTGTTGCTATCCTGTCCTCACGTACCAATAACCAAAAGGGAGAAATTACCAAGGCAAGGTCACAGTGACTTTTCCCCTTTAAATATGAATTGTATAAAATATTAATAGTGGCGCATTCAAATATCAAGAAAGCAGTTGGAAAATCTCAAGATAGGTATGAATAAGCCCCCATGCGCCTCATTTGATGTTGCTACGCAATAAAATAATCACGAGTCAATATTACAATATTGACGACCAACATGAACTGGTTGTTCGTGACTTTAGGCACAAACACACCCACTATGCTCATAACTTTATGGACGATCATTACAACTCTGCAAGCAGCCATTAAACATTCTACCACAAATTCAATGGGGCGAAGTACTACTCCACTAATTATAATACATTGCTCAATCACAAGATCAACACAATCAATAAGTCAATTACGTAAGCAAAAACGCAATTCAAAACAATGTCTCCCCTCTCCCAAATTCCAAGCAGTGAAGGCAAATAAGTGTTTGGAGTCATCTGTGTACAGTGCTCAAAAATGTGTGGTTTGGAGGATAAGAACCACACGCCACGCGGACAAACAACTTTAGTCAGAGAGCACGACAGCTCATGAAAGGGGGACGCCAAGGAGGAATCCCAATTCCTTGCCAAAACACTGGGCAACCCTCGCCGATCCTTTTCCAAAGGCATCACGTCCACCGATCCGAACACAGCTATTTATAAGCCGCATTCCTCGAAACCACCTTGCAAACGAGCTTCTTGTAAACGTGATTAAACACAGCTATCCTGTATAAAATTTCATACGTAAATGTTTTAAATTTATTTCGCGAGATAATTGTGTTTATGCTGCTGGCTTAAGATGTTCTCAATAAACATTATTAAGGGTGGGTGGGTGAGGGAGGGAGCCAGGGAGGGAGAAAGGGCGGGGAAAGCGGCGGGTGGGGAGAAAACACACCATGGAAATGAGAAAGAGGTCGGAGGAGGAGATGTTCTGGAGGTACTCGGGGTTACGTCTCTTGAGTCGCTCGATGTACACGACGGCCAGCATCATGGCGCATGGGGATACGCATGCCTCCCTGCTCTCACACACACACAACACAGATGCCCCATTTCGCCTTATTATCAACCCTAGGGGCTGAGTGATGTTAGCAAGCAGCTGTTAAGGTTGGTGTGGTGCACTAATGGGATAGTGTGACCAACGCACATGCAGTTGCTTTATCTCCCCAGTGCTAACGTTGACACAATGCACCAGGTACTTGTATAAGGAGGGTGAGTCTAAGAAGGGGAGAGGCTGGGACAGGTTCAAATATCACTTGCCACCATTGCTGTCAATTGGTCGGGAATCGAATATAGGTCATTGGGTTGATAGTGCAGTGGGCGTACCTGCTGCACCACTACGCATGCAGGCACACAACACATCCAAAAGCACTCCCATGCAGAGCTCTGTTTTTAAGCAACATGTTGTTTTGCTTGGTTATTCGCCCCCGTTTTTTTTGCATGGCCATTCCACTCCACTGTGGATACTGTGTCTGTAATAACAGTAGTTAATAGAATCAAGATAACGAGAAGTCTAACAGAGAGCAAGCCACTACAGTGTCCAAAAAATCTTATTCTTTCCACAAGTAGACTCATAAATAACATGCTTAAATAATGGTTATTTCTTCTCTACGAGGAATATTTAATGTCAGTGTAAATCACCACTTTATCCAATTAGGCTACGCACTTACTATTTAGTTTCAAAGTAAACTCAAACAGTATTAAGCAATGAACCTACATCACCCGCTCCCACCACCGCTCTCCCACAAGGGAATTGATAATGGCCGACTGCCAGGCTCAATTTAACATGCAGTGAACGTCACGCGCAGCGCCACAAGGGACACCTCATCACTAATAAACGCTTTCTTTCTGCCTTGTTGAATATTTATGAAATGTTTAAACCTTAATGCTCAACAGGCAGTGTATATTTTAACACTCCCAGTGTAAGGTACCACTGCATTCACCTTTGCGCGCCCTCGTCTATAAGCAATTTAAGAATCTGCAAAAAGGACAACTTCTTAAAAGACAAACAAGGCCACTCTAGTTCGACGTCGTGACTCGAATTGAAAAGCCACAGTGATGCAAACAGGAAGTGGCCAATCCAGTGCTGACGACATTTACAAACCGTTGGAAAAGAAAATCACAACACTTGTTTTATTTACACGGAATTGAGAGGGCCATGCCAAGCGCCGCACTGTTAAGAAAACGCACCAGGGTTCGCGTAAACAGAAAATGCTAATAAATGACACCCATCATTAGTTCTTATTATGGGAATGGCATTAAAATGTCCTGTGCGTTATCTTGCCATGATAATCGTGCACCACGGGCTGTGGGAAGAGTACATGGGCACAGTTTACACTGAGCAAGATAACCTAATTGAATAAAAATTTTAATCACCGATTTGTATACCTGCGTTGTATAAAATATAGGGGAAAAAAATAAGTACAGGCAATTACAAATTATGATTGTTATGAAACCCAGACGCAAGCGTGATACATCACACGTACGAAATTATTTGCAATCGCTGGTGAATAATTATCACAATGGTTAATTGATACCTGGAGAATGTCCTAATACTTTTTGAGTTTGGTTAATAATTAGTTCACCAAACGATGGGGCAAGTGTTGAGCACAAGCCGACAGCAGGGCTTGGCAGGGACATAAACCGGCAGATCTGGCTGCTTGCGGAGGAGCGAGGGAACAGGGCCGGCGTGTGTGTTTGTTAAGGTGCCACTTAGGTTACCTGGCAACGTGCGAAGCATACTTTCTCTGCAGCTTTCTCATAGGGTTTGGTGCTGCGTTCTGGAACAGCTCCACAGCAATATCTGCACAAAGAAAAGCGGAAAAATTATTCTCTAAATCAGTACTATTGAAATCAGTATCATGATGCCATCAATGCCTTAAAGTCTGATACAAAAAGTGAAGAGGTGCAAATATATAGCGAAATAAATGCCATGTTATAAGTAAGAAAGTCGTGAATATCTGTGCACAAGTTTTCAAAGATACACGACTTTAGTTTAAAAACACCAGACTACCACAATACCTCATCCCCCATTTCAATGGAGAATGTGCAGTGAAGTCTGGTGACATTGACAAATATTTCACGATAAAAGGCTAACTGTCAATTATCCAGCTTAACTTTTGGACTTAATCATGCTTGCAATCAATACAATATTTTTCATAAGCAGGTTTAATTATCAGCTGTGCCTAAAACCCTGGAATTTATGACTCCGGGCCAACGTGCCAGCAAACATGTTGACAAGTAAACCAATTAGGTTAATAAGCAATAAAAACTGATGGCATATTGTACATCTTCACGCTCAAATGAAAACAAACATTTCCACCTATGATTTACGTAGGGTTTTTCACAATCCGTGTTTTTGTTTTATGCAGACCACTCCACTTCTCGATTTTACCTCAGGTGATCAAGAGTTGGCACACACGAAACTTGAATGAGCAGGTGTTGGCTTACCAGCGACCGGCCCAGAGAGACCTTCCATTCTTGGATTGACGTCATTTCTGTAATACAAAGTCTTCTGGAGCCGTTCCCTCAGCCTCAGATGAGCCGATGAGAACTTCTTATTGCAGGAATAGATAAAAACGTGTCACACAATTACAACCGTGCAATGCCAAAAACACTGTGGTTAAGGAGGCAGATTTTAAGGTGAACGTTGTCAACCAGCTTTACGTGAAATACATGGAAACGCATGTCGGAAACATTTATTTGAACCCACAAAACACTGGCATTTCATTAAGTATATGTAACTTAGTTAATTCACATAAATATGTATCTGTACAACTTGAGTAACTTATCATTTTCCAAAATCAGATTTTTCTTAACCTTTAACAATGACAATGTACGGGTGATTTTGTATTCACTGTAGTTTCCAGAAGGAAATTTTCCTTAATTATATAATATCTGCCTATCCCATGAAGTTAATTTTTTACTTATTCTTTTGCAACCGTGTCAATAATGAAGTTACTCAATTAAATATAAAGGGCAGATACACGTTTTTTTTACTTGTTTGCGAATAATATATTTTGGAAGGCTAATTCCGTTTTTATCTATATGAATGATTTTGCAAACAAAAAAGCTTTTAATTCAAGTGATGCTTATTCAAACCGACAAGTTAACTGGAAACTTCGTAAAGTGTACGCAAGCCTTTTAGAAAATAAATGTCGTAAATATCGTTGCACAATAGCTTAACAATGGATACAAACAAAATACACCCTTTCTCCGGATAATAGGCCTCCTGTGTATTTTTTTTATATATATGCTTGACGTAATGCACTGCAAGTAAATGTTACACATCACATAAACACCACCCTGTCAAATGTTCAACCTACTCGAATTGCGTCATTGTTATTAAAACACAAACGCACACCGATGACCATATTTCCACGAAATACATTTTATGCCAAAGAGCATCCCAAAGATGAGCACGTGACATTCGGTAGGGAAACAGAGTTGCACAAAACAAATTGCATATTGTTTATATACAAAATGTCCTTGTAGGATAAATGGTGAGAAGCCAAGAATATTTTGTTAATCTGAAACGGATTTTTCATTCTGGGACGCAAGCCTTAACACTCGGAACCTACCGTAATTCTCTTCTCGGCTATAAATGCGTTTCTGCCAAAATAAGCCGGGGAAAAAATTCCCCCAATTGTTGTTCTTTTTCGCAAAAAATAAATGTGCTAAGTTTATGTAAACACTACTAGCAGGGCTTTTTTATTCAAATCTGTTATTGAACAATGTATGTATGCATGTTGAACTTATTTTTGCACCATACGTAGACAACCGTGTTAATCAGAGGTGAGGTGTAGTGCAATAGTTTGAATCTTGTTCATTTTACTGAATGCATCTTATATGTTAGCATAATTAATTTATATACTAAAATGGAATATACATACTATATTCTAGATTTGAAGCTTTCGTGACTGCAAGGAATCATCTTCTTAGGTTTTTTAGGTAAAGTCACGTAGAAAGTAAAATAAAATAAAAACAAAAATCACGACGTTTCGGAGGCAACACAAGTCTCCGTCATCAGGTGGGACCGTCACAGTCAGATTAGCTGTATCAAGTGAGGCAATGATTCAAGATGTAATCCCTTAAAAGCGAGTTGAGGGGGGAGGGAGAGGGAGGGGGGAGCTCATCAGACTATGGTAGCCAATGAAAGGAACGTATCGGGAGGGAGGGGGGGCGAGGCCAAAAGGGTGGGCGATGGACGTGGAAGCGCTTGTGCGCAAGCGGCCAATTACCGCACACGCCAACACAATGGAGCGATTGTGCGCAAGCGACCAGCCACTGCACCCGCCAACACAATGGGCAGAGAGGAGGAGGGGAGGTCTAATACACATGATAGACAAAAGAACGAAAATGATGATGGGTACAAACTTAGGGGGAGCTCATCAGACTTTCTACGTGACTTTACCTAAAAAACCTAAGAAGACATACTATATTATGCCAAGTAAGATGATGTCACGCATCTCGAGAAATCTAACCAGATAGGATGTACGTTGTAGGACTCAGGTTTCTCTGGAATGAGGCTTTGAGTCAATGGGCTGTCACCTAGTTTAACTAAATATCATATATCTAAGGTGCTAGTGCATATAACGAACGGTCAGTGTGTGCATTATTGCAGCGTGTGAAATGCTAAGATAGTTTGGCTTAGCTCAATGAGCCTCGTACACGTCCAGTGAATCTTAAAGAAAGCAAAAACACAATTCTATTCTGCTATGGTATTATCAAAGGCTATAAACAGACTACTGGGGACTGCAATTTGTGCCTGGAACTGCAGTTTTCCCACAGATGCAGGGCAAGAGAAGCGGTCATTGAAAATGTAACTTCCTAAACCTTAAATCGAATCCAGAGTCCAACACCGTAGAGCTTAACCCTAACCACCCATACTCTTTGGTTATTTCAGTAAAGTCACGTAGATATAAAAATAAAATAATTCACGGCGTTTCAGGCGCAACACAAGCGTCCGTCATCAGGTGGGAAAGCATGACCTGCTGCTGATGCAGACCGTTTTAAAGGTTTGAAATGGGTGTAGCCAAAGGGTTATAGAGTGGCTGGGTCTGGTGATGTTAATGTGAGAAATTAGCATGTAACTGTGTACGGAACTGGGTACCTAACCACCCACTCTTGAATATAACCCCTAACCAATTCGTGTGCATTATTGCTATTTGGGTTACCGACCTCTGGCCTAACCCTACATGAAAACTAAAGATAACCCCCCCCCTCCCCTTTCATGCGAAGTTTGGAAAGGACTGCTACGAGATAATCAAGCACAACGCAAGATCTGTGATTGGACGAAAATCTGTTTTATTATTGGCTATAAATCTGGAGGGGTGGGGGGGAAGTTGCCATTTCCACAACTGCATATGCTGTAATACTGTACGTCCACACATTACACGCTGTAATACACACACAGTAGCATTACATGAACATATTTCACAATTATATGTCAATTATACGTAATCATATTTCACAGTAATTTCTAAGCCTCATGAATTACTGCACATTATTTCTAGATTTGAAGCTTTCGTGACTGCAAGGAATCATCTTCTTAGGTTTTTTCCACGTTTGCCACGATAACTGCAACATTGATGGGCATCATGCATCCCATCTACAGTACACATACCGGTGCAGTATCTACGATTAGATAAGTTGTACAACAAAATCGATTGTTGTGCGGCGCCGTTCCCACTTGCCGCTCACGGCCAGCACCAGTGACGAATATCTGAACCGGTCCTGGACCTCCCCTAGGTCGACTCAGCCTTATGCAGTGGTGTGTACGCGTCGCCACTCGGGAGACAAAGGCGGCCGGTCGTGCTGTTGACCATCCACCCCCTCATGTGCCGTGCCGGCCTTCATAGGTGCTACTCAGCTAACAGCACTTGCCCCTACAGTCAGTCAAGGCTACACGGGGGGATGTGTCCCCTCGCATGAATACGTATACGGGATCGCATAAGAGTATTACAAAACCAACCTACGTACGTGACTTTGCCGAAAGAACCAAAGAGCATAGAGTATATAGCATTACAAACACTGACGATCACGAGGTAGCCACCGTCCACTGTACCGTACAGTACAAGTTACATTAACGCGACACGTCCAAATCACAACACACGAGCGCCTAACGAGGCCCCACCACCACCACAACGCACACCCGTCCAGTGGCGCCAGTTAATTCACTTTAGAACCGAGAGACGGAATTAAATCGCGACAAACACCCAGAGGGGGGGGGGGGGGCAGGCTCACCTCGTAGGCCGCGTCCTCGTTTAGGCCGGCGTAGGGCGGAGGCGGGAACGGCGGCTGCCCGTCCATGTACATGTTGGACGCGGCTCTCGGCTGCTTGGCCTGGAGGGGGGATGGGGTTGTTGTCTCCTAACGAATCACTCGGTTGTTGTTATTGTGATGGGTGATTTAAATCGAAAGTATAAACGTGTTTGGTGACGCGAGGCGGGAGAAGCGAGGGCCTCCAATATGGCGCCTGAGGGAGAAGAGTTCCCGGGAGGAGACGCGGGGACCGCGGCGATTTGACGCAATTCCGCTACACACCTCTACCCCCTCGGGTTGGATTTGACGCGGTCCCTAAGTATAGCAGTAATAATGACTAAATCTATACGATTATAGATTACACGACTAATTGCTTGGAAATGAATCGAATGATTTGGTGCTGTCGCTGTTGTTGGCAGCGGTGCACAAGCACAATTAACGGTAGCAACTCAACACATTCGTCAAGAGCGTTGCGGCCTGAAAAGTAACAAATTTAAAAATGTGACGTTTCGGGCAATGACCCTTCATAGCACATACAACTTTTCACAATATAATCCGTACGATATATGATTAGACAAAATGACATTCGTCTACCAATGCGAATGAGAATTGTGCCAAGTCTAAAGAGTGTGTATCTACCAGCAGATGCTGGGTACGGCTGGTCAATACAATTATCTAATTAATAAACTTAACAAATCCAGTCCTTTTAAAAGCTACTGCTGAATGAAAGTGTCCCCACAATGCCCAGCCGGTCTTGTTGGTTGATTGACATTAACGTTGATGTTTTGCAGCGGCCGGGAATGGAACTCAGGTCGCCTGGTTGGTAGTGGGGTGCGCTAACCACTGCGCCACCGCTTCTCGCCTTCACAGTTGTATAACACTCTCTATGACGCTGGTTGGTGAAGAAGGGAGAGTGGGGGGGCGTTTGAAATATGAATTGCCACTGATGTCAGCCGTGGCCTGGAATCTAATTCAAGTGGCCTGTTTGGTCGCCGCTTTGCCTTGTTGATGTTTTGGCTATTACCGTATTACTGAAATTAAAGTGGAGGAAAAACACCGCGTAGATTGTGACCCAGAGTAAACTTACCGTGACGTGTGTATGATAGCCTGTCATACCATACACACGATAAGACACTTGAGAAACAGTGTATACGCCACGTGTATCCCATCACATCCTCCCGCGAGGCTCCGTGCTCCGTTCATAAGTGGAGGGTCATGAGTTTCAAATTCCAACTGGGTGGACGGGTTGACTCAGCTAATCGTCGCTCTTGGGTCGCATAAACTAATCGCTGGCCGTCGGATTATGGAATTGTCATCCTTTCTTACAAGTGCCGGCATTAGTTATCATTTAAACTTATTTTTAGTTTTTTTCGGTAAAGTCACGTAGGTAAAAAATTAAAGTTAATAAAAGTAAGTAAGTACTTGATACAGCAATCGTGCTGTGATGGTTCCACCTGACGACGGAAGCTTGTGTTACCTCCGAAACGTAATTTTTTTTTTATTTTTTTTTTATTACTTTTATTAATTTAAATTTTATACCTACGTGACTTTACCGAAAAAAACTAAGAATATGAATCCTTGCAGTCACGAAAGCTTCAAATCTAGAATCATTTAAACTGACTCGTTCTCGACATGGTAATGTGGAACGCTCACAATTTGTTTAAACTAAAGTATTATAACTATTTTTTTTATTGTACCACGTAAGGCCCACTGAGCTATATAGCCCTTGTTCAGAAGCGACCTGCCCACAAATGATAGCTCAACCAAGTAGCTTACCACGTGGAAATTTATAGCAGCCAAATACTATAAACGCATGTTTATAAATGTGGAGCGGAAAACCGGATAACCCGAAGAAGAATCCACGTGACCACGGGCAGAACATGCAAACTCCAAATATACTGCAGCAGGAGTCAGGCTCAGGATAAAATCCAAAAACCTCCCGTATACCCGGCGAGGTAGTTCACATCTCGCCACCGCAGCACGCGTGGAACTGGATATGGAGTCAATTCCACTTTTTTATATCCCTCACTTCGAAGTAAACCGGAACGGGGGAGTGGGATAAAATATTGCGTCTAAAACAACTATTCATTAAAGCGATCACACATTCCAAATAACAGCGAGAACATTCGCAGTAACACAAAGCAATCCCTCTGTATAGAGGTAAGGAATGTGTGTGGCGGGTTTAAATACTATTTTGGTTATGCTATTAAATTGCAGCAGCCTCGTCATCAGTAATTATCATCAATCACCACACGTCCTCATCATTATCCATCAGTGCCTCTATGTGTGTATACGTGTGTGCGCGTGTGCGGGTTTGTGTGTGTATGTATGGGTGGGGAGCGGTGGTGTCGCGGTTAGCGCGCTGCGCTACGAACCCGGCTCCCGAGTTCGATTCCCGCTCACGGCCAACACCAGTGACGATTATCTGAACCGGTCCTGCCCCCCCCTCCCCCCTAGGTCGACTCAGCCTCAAATGAGTACCTGGTACATTGTATAAACATTAACACTGGTAGGACAAAATCACATATTTGTGCGCTACTCCGACCTTAATAGGCGCTCGCTGACAGCACTGAGCCTGCCCTATACGGCTATGGTGCAGGTATGAGGTTCCGTAGGACACAACAGCATCAGTTGAGAGTGATAGGTGCTCGTGAACAGCACTTGCCCCAACAGTCTGTTAGAGGCTGAGTCGTTCAGCTCCTGTTGTCTCGCTGACCATCCAGTCCCGGGTCAAGTACCCCTTCTGTCTGGACCCCCGTGTGGGACAGAACTGCTATCAAGATTGGGGGGAGGGGGAGGGGTAGAAGAGAGGGGGGAATAGGGATACATTGGAGGTGTACACAAGAGGAATTTCAGATTTAGCGAAGCTATCGAGTGTGCAGGCAGTGCAATTGCATCAGGAAAAACGGGCCAGAGGATCCAGACGAAACGGCCCCCCTCCCCCCCGCGCCTAGGGGGAGCGGGGGCATTTAATTATTAGCACCAGGGCCCCATACAAGCCACGTTAACACAAGTGCGATTGAGATTCATAATTTGTCATCTTAGACTTGTGGGACCAAGGGGGTGACCCAGAGTGTACGTGTTTTTTAAATGTATTTTTTTGGGATAATTTTGGATAATCCTGTAATGTGGGATTCAGACGACACGAACGTGCGGTGAACACGGGAGGACGCAGAGGCATAAATCAGGCGTGGATGTGAAAGCGGCTTGGACTGAGCCCACAGCGGAGAGCGCGGTGCCGTGTTGGGTTCACGTAGCCTGGGGTCGGGAGGGGGAGGGGGGTTTCCGTAACGCGTCAGTGCGGGATACAGCTGACGACCAAAGCACCCCGAACGCGCCAGGCGAACTCGAATTCGCGCGGAAGCTAAGCGGGATGGAGCCTGTTGAGTACCGCGCTGTGATGGACGTAATGCCTGGGGTAGAAACTAGGTGTTGCCAACACGGCCTGCGAGGTGGGGTGGGGCCGCAGGAATTATTCAGTGGAGCAAAATTTATTATTGAATCTATCTGTGTGGAGTGTGAGTGACGCTGACCACGGTGGCAGCCACATCTCATGTCATGGTTAGTGGTTTGCAGATGCACAGTGCTACGAATCGGGCCACCCGAGTTCTATTGTCACTCACTCCCCTTTCTCATACAAGGGGACCACTTATCTAAATCTGACCCCCTTTTCATAGCCCGGTGCCTGCCCCCCCCCACCCCCCTACCGGCCTATTGACCCCAGTGACCCTAGTGCAGTGACACCGCCTGCACACTCGAAAGCTACACCACTGAACGGCACCCACCCACTCCTCCCGGCATATCGGGGCGACCGACCCGGGCCACGCGCTTTGAGGGGGCCCCGCACTTTCAACGTCACGGTGTCAGATGTAATAATTCCGATTCAGTTTGAAAGCGTCAGTGGGTAGCCCACATGCTGGGATTTGCCCCAGGACTCCCCCTCACCCCTATGGACGGCTCTGCCTCTGAGCCACGGTCTCACACCACCGCTCGTCAATCTCGCGTGGGGCCAACGCACGGTAGGAACTGATGCACCTGCCCCCCACCCCTCCCATATACCCATCCCCCACCACCAGGGCTTACATTCTCACCGAATATCTTGCGGGCTGCTGGTATACTGGAGTATGCACGTAACTAGTACGGCCACATCCATACAGGAAGATGCATACTGGACGTTGTGTGCCGGGTGCAGACTCGTTGTGGGTAGTTGACCCGGACGGAGCGGCGTCAATGTTTCTCCCCCTCCCTTGCCCCCACCATCTCTGCCCCCTCGCCCCCACCATCTCTGCCCCCTCACCTAAGCGAGGCGGCCCAGCTTCCCCCGTGCCGCTCTGGAAGCTCCCATTGTGCTGCACGGGAAACGCCGTGGGCACACGCATTATGTGGCACTGTTTACCCTTTCGTTTGGTTTGGAAGGAGGCCCCGTGAACAATCATTGCTCCCACAAACCTTCCCCCCCCACTCCTCTCCACCAACACGGTCACACACACAAAACAATCCAGAACACACGCACACACAAACACCGCTTTGGTGAGCTCGCTGATAGACCTGGAGGAGGCACGTAAATAGTAGCACCGGTCATACAGAGTGGAATAACAAGATGTGGAGTTTAGGAGAACTGGACGAAGGCTGGTTCCAGTGAGAGTAAGTGGAGGCACACGTGGATTCGAGGGTGTACGTGCGACATAAGCGTTCCTTGAAGTCTCGTGGTAGTGCCTTACGCCGACATGCCCTACTCCAAGCCTCGCGTGCCGTTCCGGCCTTCATAGGTGCTGATTGCTAACAACACTTGCCCCTACTCTTAGGTTTTTTCGGTAAAGTCACGTAGGTAAAAAATAATAGAAATAAAATTATAAAAAGTTAAAATTAATCAATTAAATCACGACGTTTCGGAGGCAACACAAGTCTCCATCTTCAGGTGGGACCATCACAGCTCCTCTACGGGGAGGAATTTACAGTAAATTTGGCTGTGACGGTCCCAACTGAAGACGGAGACTTGTGTTGCCTCCGAAACGTCGAGATTTAATTGATTTATTTTCATTTATTATTATAATTTTTCTATATATTTTTTTCCTACGTGACTTTACCGAAAAAACTTAAGAGTATGAATCCTTGCAGTCACGAAAGCTTCAAATCTAGCACTTGCCCCAACATAATGTTAAGGCTACACGGGGGATCTTTGTCTTTGTGGGGCTACCCACCCACACCCGACGGCCGAACGTGTTGCGCTCAGCGTCTGTCTCCCAGCAGACCAGGTGCGAAGCGCTCACACTCAGGAGCGACAGGGACTCCTTAATTGAGTCCATATATTAGTTCGCGTGGAGGCCAACCAACGGGGCGTCATACCCAGCCGAGGGTGTTATAATTAGCTATGATCGGTTAGCCAAGCCCAGTTACAACCTGCCGAGGAAATCCCGGTCAGAGAGCTATACTGAGCATCACATTGATTGGTGATCATCAGTCAAAAGTGTCCAGCTACATACACTTCTACCAAATGAACGCCCTCTCATTTGGACGCAGGCACAGCCGGGAGATGTGGAACGCCGTGTGTTGCCTCCGAAACGTAGAGAGCTATACTGAGCATCACATTGATTGGTGAGCATCAGTCAAAAGTGTCCAGCTACATACACTTCTACCAAATGAACGTCCTCTCAATTGGACGCAGGCACAGCCGGGAGATGTGGAACGCCGTGCTGGAGTGGCCAGGTGGTGGATTGTGGAGGAGCGCTCTGTGGTGACGGGTTAATTAAGGCTCGCGACGGGTGCAGCCGTGACACGTTACCGCATCAACCTTCTGCTTCTGTCATTGCTGTGACGGAAACACATGGCGGTGGTGGTGGTGGTAGGCGGTGGTGGTGATACACAGGGCAGCTGTAGAGCCCCAAATTAGCCTATCAACGTCTCCATCAATTTTAA
The DNA here is from genome assembly GCF_964198595.1 of Lampetra fluviatilis. NCBI lineage: Eukaryota > Metazoa > Chordata > Hyperoartia > Petromyzontiformes > Petromyzontidae > Lampetra > Lampetra fluviatilis. The sequence goes on along the minus strand of NC_136275.1, from coordinate 21,071,263 downwards.
ATATACCTTCTCGAACGAGCAGCGGAGCGGTGCTAAACTCTGTTGGCGACCAAAAGCCACATTCCAAAGCAGGACGTTTGTTGACTTTCCACTAAACCATACCCGCACTCAATCTAGTGACCACGGGGCCCCGTGGGCCGAGCCGACTCCCCCATTCCCCTGACCGGGATTTGAACTCGCAGACTTTAAGTTAGGAGCCAAGTGTCCATAACCATAATCGCCACGGTGGCGAGACGTTAACTACCTGGCCTGGTACACAGGAGGTCGTGGGTTCGATCCCGACAATGACGCCTGCTGTATATTTGAAGTTTGGATGTTCTCCCTGTGGTCGCGTGGATTTTTCTTCAAGTCCTCCGGGGATTCCCTCCGTATTTAGAATCAACATGCGCTTAGAGTATTTGGCTGCTATACATTTCCACATGATAAGCCACTTTTGTTGAGCTATCATTTGTGGCCAGGTCGCTTTTGAAAAATACTATATAGCTCAGTAGGCCTTACCTGGTAACATAAAAAAACAAGTTTAGTTTAGTTCATTCTCGAACATTCGTTTGGCTTCGTGGGGGAGGAAAGTTGAGTATATAAGGGGGTAACACTGAACGCTGACGTCTCTTGGCCACCACACAGTCCTACATTTTGCAGGATAACTAACATCTGGAACTCCAACAGGCAGATAAGACTTCACAAATAACGTACTCCTGCCCTACGCCGTGCAGGGTTGGGGCGGTGTAGCAGTGGATAGGTCATTGCATTGTGAACCTGGCGACCCGAGGGCAATTCCCAGCCATGGCTCTTAACATCGTGATATCTCAACCAGCCCGTGTGGCTCCTCCACATCACCCACCCACACTTGCCCAGCGTGGTCAATCATGGCCAAACAAACCCCCGTGACCGACACGCATAGAGGGGGCGGGGGTAGGACTTCATCCAGCAGTGGATTGACACAAGGCTGAAGTATTGTCATGACTATTTTTTATTGTTTAGAACTGGCGTAATCACGTTTCCCGACATGCTTCACCTTGTACTGTGCTGGCCCGTGCCAGGTGGATGCCGTAAGTGACCTTCTGGCTGACAAAGGTGGCAGTGTTCAACCGAGCAAGGTCTCGGGCAGACCCACGCGTTCCCAGCGGTGCATCGCGAATGGAGGGCGACTATCACCACCAATCATCACTCGGTCGCAACTGCGCCAAGGTTCGAAACACAATCGAGGAGATGAGAAAGCAGAGATTTTTTTTTCGTGGGGCTTTTTTTCAGATGTATTTTTGTTGTTGTTGTTGTTATTCTTAAGTGTTTATGTTATAAGCATCCCTACTCTTAATCCATGTACGGTACAGCATATAAATAAGTTACATTACAAAACAATAATCCTACTGTACATCTTATACCTGCAAAAGTTTATACAGACGAGGTAGAAAAATAATTTATAGCCCAAAAAATGCAATACCAAATAAATAACCTTGCCGACCTATATACGATCTCTGTTAGTAATACTATAATGTGTACATAGTCTTATTCTACGCCTGTTTGCACGCGCTCCGTGAACTATGGGCTCAGCGCAAGTACGTACACATACACATATATACCATATGCTTGTATATGTCACCGGACACATCACACGCCACGATGCATCGACATCTGCACCCACTGAAACACGCGCGTACTCGAGTGGTACTGCATTTGTTTCCGACCAATGAACATGACCCACGAGACTAATTTGCTAAACAACAGGGACACACATGCGATGGACATTCACGCACCGCGGTTCTGTTCATTCGTCCTGTGAAATCTGCTCGATACTCTTTGTTTTTTTTTACCGAAAAAACCAAAGAGTATGGATCCTTGCAGTCACAAAAACTTCAAATCTAGAAATCTGCTCGACTCCAATGTCGGAAGTGTACTCATGAGAGGCGATAACAAAACAATACATATATACACACACATCTGTGGCCTCACGTAGAAAAGGAACCAGTGCCCTCGATGGAGAGAGATTTCGATCAGTGGCGTAGCTGTCGAGTGTGCAGGCGGTGCAACTGCAATGGACGTGCCCACAGGCGTGGATGGGCAGCTGGCGCCGGGGCTACGAAGAGAGAGGGGGTGGATATCGGACGGGGATGGTCCGCTTCAATTTGCTTTGCAGCAGGGCCCATGCAATGTATGCATGTTGAACTTCTTTCGCACCGTACGTAGCCGACCACGCTAATCGGAGGTGCGATGCTGACCACGCTACAACATTGAGCTCCGGAACGACGTGGGTCCCACTGAAGTGCAGGCCACTTGGTCCACCGCCATCACCGGGAGGTTTTAATCTCATCCCAGAGGAACTATTTAGACCAGATTCCCATCGTGACAACGACAAGTGGCCAATAGCGTAGCACGCTGTAATATAAAGCCGGCGCGCCGAGTTCGATTCCCACCCACGTTTTGTATTTTTGTCGATCTGCCCAGTTGGTGTTATAACGAAACAATGGGAAAAAAATGTTACATTTGTCACAAAATGTTACATTTGTCACAATGAGAACGTGGCCCATTGTCTGGCTCTTTCAGAGCACTTGCTCACAGCATACGTTGCTATTATTATCATCATCATAAAAAAAACTATTATTATTTTGCATGTGAGCGATTCTTCAGCTACGAAACAATGTGGATGGCACTGGTAGACAACTCTCACAAATTTAAATTTTTTACCCCCAATTTTCTTTGCATTTTTGGTCACCTTGATCCAGATTTCTACCATCAATAACACGTTTCTTCATTTTGTTATTGAACACATGAACAATTGTCAGTCAAAACACACGAAAGAATAACGGCACTGTTGACTTTGGCATTCGCCTTTTGCCATCGCTCCATCCATTCCTCCTTCTACGCGAGACCCCAAGATGTATCTTTCACACCTCGTGTTTCGTACTGTATTGGAACCATGACAACGTTTCGGTCGGCTGAGCTTTACCAAAATGTAGACAGTTTGGGCATCATTCCCGTTCATATATATTGGTGTCAAAATCAAGCACTTGGCCCCGCAATTGGAAAGTACCAATCTTGACAATTGTGTCAATGCCCCCCCCGACTCCTTATGCAGATTCCTGGGATTGCACACCAATCAGAGAATGGGGAGGGGGGGACCGTCTGTGTCACCATTGTTCTCCCACGGTGCATGGGAGCGCGAGTATTCACCGCGGGAACCGCGACGACACAGACCTGCTGGAGGTGTGCAAATGATTGGACTTTTTGGCAGCCCGCTGTGACCGCGTGACCCGCCGTTACCCTCTCCCCACGTAGCAGAAGTGCCGAGCCCGTTTGGGGGGGGGGGGGTCGACGCTGATCGTGTCGTTGACTCTCTCCAAACATGTGACATTTGGTCGGCGAATTTTGGCCCAAACAAAACCAAACCTGTTGAAACATCACCAATGTTTGGTCAAAATGGGCTATGTATTTTTTTTGTATATATGTGTGTGTTATATATATAAAAAAACGGGACATGTTTGCCTTTCAACCGAACACGAGAGCGACAACCGTCATGTTACCCTGCAACCGAGTGCTTAACCGTCGTTAAATCCACATAAGGTGGGAATAGCGAAAACGTCCACCTGTAATCACCCACCCAGCAACGTTACCGAGAGGGACACGTACTGAAACGAATGTCATGAATACGATGGCGTTGTTCCAATTGAGAACGCGTGCGTGGTGAATCGTACGCATTGTACGTGTCAATAGGAGAGTGCACGTGCTCCGTACATGAACGTACGGGCGAGATAAACGGGGAATGGTAAGCCGACGTATTTTACTCTCGCCGAATAGTTAAGCCATGCGGACTGCACGGGAGTCTAACCTACATTTCCTTTCTCGGCAGTCAGCTCGTTTTCGCCTGTCACCACGCGGCTTGCTTACCGCGCGCGCTCATGAACACATAGACACCAACACGCGAGCTTCTGCAGCATACACCTGCATCACGTGTGACGTATGGGGCCGTCCATAAATGACGTCACGCAATTTTGGACGATTTTTGACCCCCCCCCTCAAATATGACATCACAAAGCTCTGCCCACCCCCCAAAAAACAAATCGCTTCAAACTATTGTCATTGTAATGCGTATTTAATGTGGCGCTGCACTCTGATGTTGTAGGAGAAAACATTTATTAAAAAGTCTATTTAATTAAATATAACATGTTGTCTATATTCATTTAAAGTTGCGCATTTTGATGTGACGTCACATTTCTCAAACCCCCCCCCCCCATCGTCACACATCGTCACAAATGTCTGACCCCCCCCCCCCCAGGTGCATGACGTCATTTATGGACGGCCCCCTATGTACGCGTGTGCGCATCTACAGCATGCGCAGACGTGTATACGTTCAGGTAAGTGCGCACGCATTGCCTGGCAAGACATCCGGCTATTCGTTTTAATTTTAAATGACCCTTATTGAGAGCGTATAACGTTAACATTGACCTATACGTGTAGAATGCGGCTATGTACACACGAATAATAACAACAAAATATATCTCTGTATAAATACTGTCCGCGTTGGCAAGAGAGCAGCTCATGGTGCCGTCGCGAATAATCGTGTTTTTTGCGGTCGCTTGAAATGTACAGATCGTCTTCTCGATACAAGCTCGACGTTACACGCGCGCTTGAAGGGGCTGAATTTTAGTTTTTTTTAAATTATGACACGCTTTCTTTTAACTCACTCTGTCTGTTGTTGTTGTCGTTGTTGTATCCTCAAATATTGTAACTAAATTTTAACCCACTTCCCAATGTGGTATCGACTGCAAACTTGGTATACTTATGTCATACTGATGACAATACTATATTCTATCATAAAAAAATCTATATTTTTAAACATTCTTTTTTTTATGTTATGTTTCGGCTTGGGTCTAATTGTCCACGCTCAACTGACGTTGGCTGTAATTGGCCACGGTCCCTAACGTTATGGCAAGCTTCGGGGCCACTTCCTGGAGTCGTGGAGTTCTGCCATTACGAGTACATTTCATAAAAGCGTGCTTAAAAAAAGTTTTTTTTTTAAATATCACTTATTACTGGCAGAGCCTGCCCTTTAGAAAGGCGTCCGACTGTTTAGTGAGACAACTCGCAATATCAGCAGCCTGTCTGGAAGTTTCCATAGGTATCATTCACCCCACCCCCCCAACCTGTCTCCCCATCTCGTGGACATGCCAGTTGGACCGGCCAGAAATTCCTCGCCGGTTCACCTCCGGACTCTCTCGAAGACACACGATGAGAGAGGCGTTCGAGACGTCAACCGAAACAGAGCGTACCGCGCGTGTCCACCGCGGGTGGAGCTCTCCCAATGGCCTGCCCGTGGTGGACCGTGTGAGCTGTTCGGGACGACGTCACGGGATGACGTCACGGCACGCGTCACAACAGGAACACTCATGGTTGGAGCGCCCGAGTGAGTACTGTGCTCGTCTTGTCCATCGGTAGAGAGAGAGAGAGAGGGTGTGCGTGGCTTCCAAATAGACATCCTTACAAGTAGAAGAAACGATTGCACCGATTTTGAATGATAGATATTAATTATTCCCAATCAGCGAATCCTAAGTTATTTCATTCTTACCGGCGTGTAGATATTTGTTCTGGCCTTGAACGACTTTTTGCGAAAGGAAGTGTGAAAACAGTTTAATTTTAATTTAAATTGGCTGCTTGCGTTGTGGCCGAAACGTCGTGAGAATTTTATTTCATTATGTTTTATTGTTATTATTTTATTATTTCCTTTCTACGTGACTTTACCGAAAGAACCAATAATATTTATTTGGCCTATCAATTTCCCAAACCACATTTGTAAGCGCATTTGAGGCAAACCCGCCTTGAAACGCTTCAGGCCTTTTTGAGACAGTTCACAATTTATGTCTAGATTGCAACAATCGTAAAGTCTGCCGGGGAACGTTCGCGCGCATTGCTTGACGATTCGGGCAACACCGTACGCAGGCCGCATGAACGTTCGTGAAGTCTGCATAACGTTCGAATTAAAACTATTAAACTTTTAATTTTATTTTACCTGGTAAGTCCCACAGAGCTCTGTAGAAGCTCTCTTTCAGAAGCGACCTGGCCACAAATGATAGCCCAACAAAGTGGCGTATCACGTGGAAATGTATATTAGCCAAATACTCTTAATGCGTAATGTTGATTCTAAATGTGGAGAGAAAAACCGGAGGACCCGGAAAATCTACGAGACGACGGGAAGAGAGGCAAACTCCAAATAAACAGCAGGTATCGTCAGGTTCGGGATGGAATTGTCCGTGAACCACCCACATATTCACATCACTCTACCAAACATCACTCAGTTGAACCAATCGGAAACCGTAGCATTGGGACGATATACCCCCCCCCCCCCCCATTGTATCGAATGTAGAAGACATGCAAGTTAAAAGTGAAAAGTGGACACCACTTTGAAAAGACGCAGTTGATCACGAGTCATCATCATCGTCCATCGTCGTCATCATCGTCCTTGCCTCGTGGTGTAATATTTGCGCTACGTAAGAACGGCACATTCACAGTGACCCTTGGAGTTGGCCACCCACCCCCGGTCGTGTGCCCTGCCAGCGTTCGTAGGTGCTCGAAGGGTATAACAACGGGGGTGTAATGACACGTCGATTCGTTGATTGAAATCGACTCTCTAAGCTTGCCATGTGTGAATGGCATGAGTACGAATCAACGTTTCTATCCGGGTGCCTTGTACGTGATGGGTTTACGCAAACTCTGAAGCCAGGAGAGGTGCTACCATTCACCGCAAGGTAGAAGAAAACTCCTCCAATCCACACATTTTCTTATCCGCAAGATCTACCCACATCGTCTTCGCGTGAACTCGCAATAGCGGATATGATGCATATGAATACGTATGTTTGTATGACTAATATGTGCTGGCTCTGAGTCCTTGCCCCAACTGTCTGTTGAAAGGATACATGGAGGATTTTTGCATTTTGTTTGTATGACTGGAAACATTCATTCACGTGTTTGAACTCGCACTGGGCGGTCCAAAAGTTCAGAGAATGAGAAACTATTCCATGCAATGCTGTATCCCAAGCCGTTGTTCGAGGATGTTAAGCCCTTCCCTGTCTACAAGTACTGTGCAGTCCTTTCCACTCGAGTAAGTGCATTCGTCTTCGGGATGGTTAAGTTTCACAAGAGTAGTTTAACATGTAGGCCGCGTAAGGCACAATTCTGAAGCTGGATGTAATCACCAGCGAAACGTCGTACTCAAATTGCAAATGTTGTGAGTTTACTCTCCAATACACAACCGGAGGTGCTGAACTAGTAACTAATTGGCACGTTTTGTTTACGTGACAAACCTGACTCATCGGCTGTGTCGGGTGGTGGCGGCGGGTTTAACGACAAATACATATTTACGCGATTTAAGCCCCCCACCCCTCCAAAAAAAAGACAACCTCTATAAGAGCAACAGGCACAAGCCTGCGCGAGATGAGTATCCTGGTTCCAAAGCGTTTTCACTCCTTTGTACATGAGGCATACGGGAGGCATCGTAACTGCGTTTGAGTCGTGATACGAGTACTGTCCGGGCCACTCTTGCAAATTGGGACTGCCATGGTCTTTTGAGTTTACACCCGGCTCTACAAAACACCCTTCAACTCCGGGAACCTGACGATCAATTAGGCATCCGTCTGGTTTTGTATCGGTCCTGACACAGGAGGGGCGGGGAGGGGGGAGGTGAATTGCGACACACAAGGGAGATCATTTCATTTGCCTCCCCCACACCCCCGGTGATTAGATGAATCGCCATTATTCACGACTGCCATTCGACTGGAGAACCCATTCTTTCTACCGTCTCGTTTGTATAATTTCTCGTGGGTTTTTGTGTCGTTTGCACAGTTTTATTCGCCCCCCCCAATAACCTACATGTAACAGCGTGTACATTTTCGTTCGCATAATTCGCAAAACTCAATGCGTGTACCCAAACACGACGCGCCCCTGGTGTCCCTGGTGTCCCTGGAACACACCCGCATCGTTCCTGCCGCTATGTTGTCGAGGAACGACTCGCGGAATGACACACGTCGAGACCGAGCCACTCGGCCCGCAGTGCGGCAGCACAACGCGATCGTTCCTCTCCACGTCCCCGCAGCCAGGCACTGGGTCACCAGCACCACCAGCGCCGCCACCACCACGGGCGGCGACAACGACGACGAAGACGCCGTCCACCAGGGCGCAAGCGGTCGAGCGACAAAGCCGGAATCCTCCACGAGTTTGGCGGTATGAGCGTCGTCCCTGCGCCGGGTCACGCCGGGCCCTCTCTGGCGCGCCGCCCGCCGAGTTCGTGCTCTTGCCGGTGCGGCCATTGCGCAACCCCGCGGGGTGCCCTTCAGCCCGAGTCGTCTGTTTGACGAGACTGAGGCGGGGTTGGGGGGGTGGTTGGCTCCGGCGTCGGTGCCTGTGTTGTTGGTCCGTCCACAAACCCCCTGCCGACGACGCCTTCGCTCACCGTCCGTCGCACTGCTCTCTCTCTCTCTCTGTCTTCCGTCGTCGCTTCGAAACAAGAGCAAAGTGGAAGAACGCCGGCCGCTCATCCCAACCCCCCCCCCCACCCCCGCTCCCCCAAATTGTTTCGTTTCTCCATTCGATGAACGCATTGCCGAGAAGTGAAACGAATGCACGAGCTGCCTCCGGCTCCGGCGTCGCGTCTAGCGGGTGGGTGCGAGGTGGGGCTGTGAAGTCAATGGACAGAACCGGCACCGCCGGCGCAGCTTCCACCCTCCTCCCCCCTCTCCGTTCGATGGTGGCATTGAACGGAGCTCGCCCGGTCGGCGAGGCGGCACCGGGGCCTGCCGGGGGCCGTCCGGCCGGATCATCCGTCCTTGCAGGTGTAGATCTCCTCGCGCTTGGAGCACTGCTGGCACTGCACGTAGCAGCACCAGTGCACCTGGCAGTGGCACGGCTGCTCGGCCGTGTGCACGCGCGTGTTGTAGCCGCGCCCGCAGCACACGCTGTCGCAGTTGCGCCCCTTGAGGCAGCTGCGGTTGGCGGTGCCCGGGGAGAAGCGGCTGGCGCGGCAGTAGCTGGGCGAGTCCTCGACGTAGACCAGCTCGCTGACGGGCGGGCGCCGCGACCTCGCCAGCGAGCCCTCGCCCGCCGCCTCGTTGCTTACGCTCAGCACCTGCGGATGGGGTCAGGGTCGAGAGGGTCAGGGTTGAGAGGGTCAGGTGGGGAGGGTCAGGTGGGGAGGGTCAGGTGGGGAGGGTCAGGTGGGGAGGGTCAGGCGGGGAGGGTCAGGTGGGGAGGGTCAGGCGGGGAGGGTCAGGTGGGGAGGGTCAGGTGGGGAGGGTCAGGTGGGGAGGGTCAGGCGGGGAGGGTCAGGTGGGGAGGGTCAGGTGGGGAGGGTCAGGCGGGGAGGGTCAGGCGGGGAGGGTCAGGTGGGGAGAGTCAGCAGGCGGGGAGGGTCAGGTGGGGAGGGTCAGGTGGGGAGGGACGCGTTCGGTCAGTGCCGTGACAAGGGTGGCAGGAGTGGGGGGGTTCGGGGGGGGGGGAGTCGGGGGAGGTGGGGGCCTGGGTGGGGGGTGTGGGGGCCACCCGGGGTAAGCGCACCTCCCGAGGCAGCGGGGGGGGGGGCACCGCCTGGATGGGAAGATGACTTTTTTGGATACGATGCTACAAGTGACGGCCGGTGGCTGAAATTTTTGGTGCTGGCGGAGTGCAAGAATACTTGTGCCTTTCCCGGACAACCTGGGCGCCAAACTTGTCACTCCGGCTCTGGTCAGGGGCCGTGAGAGATGAGGCGGCCGTGTGGCTCAGAGATCGCAGCCTGCAACTGCAACTTTCTTTCTGATTCTTTCCACGCACCGCTCGGCTTTGCAATTTCCGTCCCACCGCCTCTTTTCTCGAGTCCTCATAACCCTCCATTAAAGCTTTCACAGCTTCAATGGTGCTGTTTTCTTCCGGTAGTTTGGCGTTTCGGACCTCTGGGTCTGTGCTAAGCGATCGTGATAAAACACAAGAGAAGAGGTTAGCTGCACTGTGGGGGGGCTCTCCAGCGCAATGCGTTGATGATCTTGGCCCTATCACCGACGACTGCACCCAAATTTATAACCAATTTCTTTACAAAGTGATTTTTGTGTTTAGTTTGATGTCCTTCTCCCTTCACCTCCGATTAGTAATGTACGGTGCAAAATAAATGGAACATACATACCTACCAAATATAATACACGGCAAAAAATTAATTTTGTTTTTACTTAGCTTAGCGAACATTACAGCTCTGAGAAAGAAAACAAACGTTGGTTGGACTGCCACACAGCGAACAACCTCTATGTCAGGGCACGTGGAGAGTGCAGCGCCGCTCGTGCGGATAACAGGTCACTCACAGGGATCTCGGAGCAAAAGCATGAGATATTGGACGTGACATCGCACGACACAACCGACAGCAAACAAAAATTGTGGAAACACAAAAATAAGATTTTTTTATTTATAGACATTGATCCTAATTCCCAGGGATTTAAATGAATCCGGGTCATTCCGCGTCGGCAACCCATAAAATGCAATCTGAATCAGGATCTTGATTTAGACTGTCGGAGGAATCCGACGAGCTACGAAGCGATTTTTCACTGATCTCCGGTAGGGATGGGTCAGCAAGTGTTCGCATCCAGCACACCGCATCAGGTATGCCTCTCGCTACGGCCCTGGCCACGGGTCACGTGGCGCCTTCTCCAGACTATATACCAGCGACCCGGACAAAAAAAAAATATCCAGTGAGAGATTAAGCCCGGATAATACCTGTGCCGAGTAAACGCCGGTTGGTCAATGATCGTTGAGTGAGTGACCGGCTGTAGGCGACCGTACATTAGTAATTTTCACGTCGCGACCAAGATGAGACATGAATGAACCTGACGGCCCAGCCGTCATAAGCCGCCCGTGCCGTGAGAAAGCACGCAATGCGGCTAACGGCTCTTAAGCGAGTGCGTGGGGCCGCGTGGGGTCTGTGTGTGTGTGTTGAGTGGGGTGTGTGTGTGTTGAGTGTGAAATGGCTATTTTGTCAGTGGATTTTGTCAGCGGATTTTTCGGGCTGTGGCAACACGGAGACACTTTGCGGTTGGAAACGTAGCTTTGGGTCGGGCGCACGAGGGCATTTGTGCAAGCTAGAGACGCAGCCTCGATTTGTTAACTCGTCCTAACGGATTATGTATTCCATTCAACATCATCAGCAGCAACAGCCACGATCAATCCGCTGCTGGATCAAGGTCTCCCCAAAGCTGTCGCCGCCATCTCTCGCGATCCCTGCGACATAACCATCCGCCTAGCACCTGCACAGCATGCGAGCAAAATTCGTCGCTCCATCTCCACTGCGCACATGCTCTCAGGCACGTTCTGTCCCTGGGAAGCCAATCTGTTGCTATTCTTGACCGTTGGTCACCGTTTTGTTCGTGCGCCATCGCAGGACGCCCGTGAAATCCTTCCAGCCTGACAGCTCATTGAGGCCTTTTCAGGCTCAAGCGAATGCAATCTAAATCTACATCGTTCGCGATTGCGTAAAACCCTAACGTACGCAATCATCAATTCAGCCGCACAACCCTCGATGCCAACATGAGCTCAGGGTGACAGAGACGGCCACTGCCAGCCTGCCGATCTTCCAGGCCCGACGGCGTTTCTCTCTGTGTGTGCACCCGGAAAGGAGGCTCTTGTTTCAGAACCAAAACAAATACATTGCTCATCCCAGGAACGATGGGGTTGCCAGGGGGGGGGGGGGGCGGGGGGGGAGTGATAGTCAAACTCTCAGCCATGGCTAATGTCAGTGAAAATCAATTGCCGATTCCGCACCCCCCCCCCCCCGCTCCACCGGCCTGCGGCAATGGCACGCCGGAAACAACCGCCGTGGCCGGCGCACCACGGGGGAGGTCCCTCTTCGTTCTCCTTTCCCTGCACCTCCAATTATCGCAGTTGGCTATGTACAGCGCGAAAGAAGTTCAGTGTACAATACGCACGTACACAAGTCCGGCAAGTGGTTTGGCAGGGGGGTGGTGGCCAACGACGAACGGCCAACGCAGGAGTCCACGGGGGAAACTGCAACGGGTGGTGCCCGAGAGTTGATCTCAACGTGGCGGGCGAGACGCGAGACCCCCGATTCGCACTGCAGCGCCCGGGGGTAGGAGCTCTGCTTGACCTAAACACAAAGCTAATTGCACTCCACCTCCCCCCCACCGCCCCCCCCCCCCCCATTTCAATCTTCATCTTCTCCCACACTTGGCTGGAGGCAGCAGCGGGGGGCCACCTATTCCCGCTTCTTCCCCCCCCCACCCCGCCCCCATTTTCGTGCGGTTCCGTCGCGCTCGGAATGGATTACCTGCGGATTTTCTGTACCCCTGTTCACCGAAATGTTTTCGGCGTGTTGTGTCGGACTCTCGTTTTGTTGCAATAAAAACGTCAAAAAACACTTTGCTAATCGCTCGTGCCGAGGTGCTTCCTCCCAGTGCCACCATGCGCCCCTTCTGCCATTCGCTTGCATGGCCAAAGCTAAAACAATATATTTTATTTTACCAGGTAAGGGCCCACTGAGCTATGTAGCTCTCTTTCAGAAGCGACCTAGCCACAAATACTAGCTCAATGAAGTGGCTTATCGTGTGGGCATTTATCGTAGCCAATTACTCTAAATATACGTGTTATATTGATTCTGAATGTGGAGGGAAAAACCGGAGGACCTAGAGAAAAATCTACACGATCACAGGGAGAGAGACACGCAAACTCCAAATATACAGGTGTCAGGGTCGGTATCGAACCCACGGCCTCCTGTATACCTGGCGAGGTAATTGACATCTCGCCACTGTGGTGCGACGGCTTCCCAAGCTCTAGGATGCCGTTGCACTCAGGGGCTTCGCCGACTTAAGTTCGACGTACGTATGCATGTATGTACGTTGGACTTCTTTAGGACCATACACAGCCAACCGTGCGAACCATCAGTGCCGCTTCATAGGGCCGCGACCGCTGCTCTCGCGAGCGGGTGTTGTAGCGGTTAACACACTGTGCTTTGAATCCAGCAGCCATACTGTTCAGTCAGGAGGGAACAAGACCAGTTCAATTATCACCTGCCACTCTTGTTAACCGTGGTATCGTATCAACCTTATGGGCAACACGGTGGTGAGATGTTAACTAGCTCGCTTGGTATACAGGAGATCGTGGGCTCGATCCCCACTGATGCCTATATATTTGGAGTTTGCAAGTTCTCCCCGTGGTCGTGTGGATTTTTCTCTGGGTCCTCCGGTTTTTTACCTCTACATTTAAAATCAACGTGTCTTTAGAGTATTCGGCTGCTGTAAATTTCCACGTGATGAGCCACTTCGTTGAGGTATCATTTGTGGCCATGTCGCTTCAGTGAAAGAGCTACATAGCTCAGTGGGCCTGACCAGACAAAATACAATTAGTAGTCGTATAGAACAGGGGTCCTCAACTCCCGGGCCGCGGACCGGTACCGGTCCGTGGCCTGTTAGGAACCGGGCCGCACAGCAGCAGGAGGTGAGGGCGGTGAGTCCGCGCGTGGAACCTGGCCCCATTATTTTATTATTTACCACTTCCGTCCGCGCCTCTTTCCCGCACTCCGCACTTGTCTCCGTCACAGTTTTGGTAAGCCCACAAGCTGCTTACCCCCTAGCCAACATGAGTAAAAAACAAACGTCGCTGGAGAGCTTCTTTGAAAAGGGGGAAAGACCCAATGATGACCCCCCCCCCTCCCCTGGTCCGTGAAAAAAAGTGTCTTCCACGAAACCGGTCCCTGGTGCCAAAAAGGTTGGGGACCGCTGATATAAAACTACGACCAATGGGTTCATATTGCAGTGGGAAAACCGCTGTGCCGTCACACCCCACCCCTTAGAATCGGGTATTCCACACAAATTAAAAAAAGCCACACTTCGGAATGTCCACACCAGTAAAAATTCCCAAATAAATCACGGGGGAATAAGCCACTTTGGAAATATATATATTTTTTTCTTAAAGCATTTTCAATTCTTGAACATTTGATCCGGATGTGTGACGCAGTCGAGTGCCACTTATCGTCGAGCGGCTGTGTATATGGACTTTCAAATTAGGGTAATTGTGGTTTGGAGTGTCGTCACGAGACTGCCCGGGTGAACGGCCCTTGCTCTCGCGCCGGACGGAGGCGCGCGAAGTCGCGCAGTCCCCGCCGTGCATCTCGGCCTCGTGGGAAATTCAGATTTTGACAAAGACGCGCGGCACGGTATCCGCTAAACGACAGTAAGATCTTGTAGTTAGCTAGCCCATAGGAGGGGCGAGGAAATTGGCTCGCGTGCAGGATGAGATGACTGAAAGATTATCACATCGCTGGGCCGTGAGAAAAGGTGATGGCTTGGGGAAAGCTTCATCCAACAGCGGATAGATGATGGGACATGATGATGATGATAATGTTTAACAGCAGATGCATTTAAAACAATGCTGAAAGCTGGCAATGAGATGCGCAATAATCAAAGTTGTGCCTTCTTTATTCGGTTTACTATATAAAATGCCTTTTAAAAGTCCCTCACCACGTAATTTGTGCCGCCAAATAGTCTTATGCTATACATATAGTATCATACACGCATTTGGGGGACACTTCGAATTCAAGTTTTCAAGTTCAAGCCTCCTGGTTTAAACTAGACTAAACTTTTTATTTTGCCAGGTAAGGCCCACTGAGCTATGTAGCGATCTGGCCACAAACGACAGCTCAACGAAGTGGCTTATAATCACGTGGAAATGTATAGCAGCCAAATACTCTAATCGCGCGATGTTGATTCTAAATGTGGAGGAAAAAAACCGGAGGACCTGAAGAAAAATCCACGCGACCACGGGGAGAACATGCAAACTCCATATATACAGGTTTCAGGGTCAGGGATCGAACCCATGGTCTCCTGCATACCAGGTGATGCAGTTAACATCTCGCCACCGTGGCACCCTAAATTCGTGTGTCTGTTAAACTGAAGCACGGCAAGTTTAAAGACGATCGCTCAATATTTACCGGGTGCTCAACAAAGTGGGAAAATGCACGACAGTTAACGCACACAAAGTCCAAGTATAGCGGCACAGACACAGAGTAGAATAAGAATGGATCCTGAGCAGCTTGTAAATATGACCGGAGTAGAATGAGAATCCTAGCTGCTGACTTTTACACCGAGAAACTGGGAGGACGGCGATGCCAGCAAACTAAAACTCCACTTTTCCCATTCGCGTACAAAGTAGTGCCCTACCCTCTTAGCGAGAGGCATACTGGATGCGATGTGACAGTCTGCTCGCTCTTGTACTGCTGGCAGAACGGCCTCCGCCGAAGGGAGCTCCAGAAATCCCCCCCTCTCTCGAGGGCAATTTTGGTCTACTCTTCCAACGCTAAAGCGGACGTCTCGGACGAGGTGGGAGTGCCCACAATTTATCCCAGCAGGCACGCAGCCTTCCCACGTGCCTCGCTGGGCAGAGAGGGGCGAGGAGTTGAAGGGACTCGCCCAGATGACTCGCGGGGCGGCGGTACCGACACCACCAAACAAAGACAAAGATCCCCCGTGTAGCCTCAACAGACCGTTTGGGCAAGTGCTGTTAGTGAGCACCTATGAAAGCTGGCACGGCACACGAGGGGGTGGGTGGCAAATACCACGCCCGGCCGCCTTTGTCTCCCCAGTGGCGATGTTTACACACCGCACCAGGTATTCATTCGAGGTTGAGTTGACCTAAGGGAGACCCATGACCGGTTCAGATAAGCATCAGCGGTGTTGGTGGCTGTAAACGGGAATCGAACTTGGGTCGCCGGGTTCGTAGCGTAGCACGGCACTAACCGCTACACCAATTAAGTGACGGTGACATCACCACGGCACCTGTGCCAGGCCAGGTGCATTTTGAGGCCACGTGAAGTGTCGAAGGCTCGCTGCTGGCAGGAGGAGTTCACGGGGACAGACCCAGGTGCCGACTGACATGAGATGCACCGGCAATTGCGCCAGCAGATACACCACCAGCATCAACACCAGTAGCAGCAGCAGCAGTAGCACAAGCAGCAGCACCAGCGCTCACCTTGACGGCCGTGTCGTAGCGCTGCTTGAGCTTGCGGCCGATCTCGGGGAAGGGCGCCAGCTGCAGCCAGCAGGTGCGCACGGTGCACGAGCCCGACACGCCGTGGCACTTGCACGTCGTGCGCACGCCGCTCTTCACCATCTTCCGCCGGTTGTTCCCCAGCAGGCATAGGAGGGGGGTGGCGGTTGTGGTGGGGGGGGGGGCGCGAAGAGGGAAGATCAAAGTTAGCAACGACGATGCGCCGAAGCTGTGACAATCGAAGCGACTGTCGCTGGAGATCAGTGGAGCGTGAGACGAGGCCGGACTGGTGGCGCCTTCATAACGTCGTTGGCGCGGTTCAGTGTTAACGTTTGAAGGTTGTCTCACAATGCCACGGAGTTATTCCTTCACGGGCGAACGAAACGCAGCGCCCGCAAACCGCACCGGCATCGGATTCACAGGCAACGACCCAGTGGGTATCGATAGACTATTATACTATGAAACAATTAGAAATTTCCACATGGCTTATTGTGTGCAAATGTACAGCAGCCAAATATTCTAAACGCGTGATGTTGACTCTTCATGTGGAGGGAAAAACCGGAGGACACGGAGAAAAATCCAAGCGACCACGGGGAGAGACACGCAAACTCCAAATATGCAGCATGCGGCAGGGTCGGGATCGAACCCACGACCTCCTGCATACCAGGCGAGGTAGTTAACATCTCGCCATAATGACACGCTGCACCATGGCGCAAACTCCGGCTCAGATCTCCGGATGACCAAAGCTACACGGGCATGCCTGGCTTTGTTTGCATAAACATCATAATCATAATTCATCATTATTTGTACCGCCTCTTTATTGAAGTTAGCTATCAATTCCTTACCGAGTCACCATCACAATAACGTCAACTCAGGAAGGAAGGGATGATGATGATGATGATGACTGCACACCGAATACGATGCTCAAACAATACTGTATATTCTCCTCCACCGCGTGCGGTTTTCATCAGGCGAATTGTATATACCGCGATGGTTATATCTGGGAACACGTGTTTTTTACAACGCCGATGCGAATTGGCAATAACGCGATTGAGGTGAGCGGAACTACGTCGCGACTGCCTCGGCCTAGCGTCACACAAGGCGGGATGCTGCTGGATGCTTCTGGACGTCACCAACCACGCGCTTCAAGTCTTTGCTCAGCCTGCGTACGCATCTTGCGTGTCATCGCGGCCCGCGCTTTAGCCAGCATTAAGTATCATAATTCATTTTTTATAACGCGATTTTTCCACAAAGCGGTTGTTTTTTTAGGAACGCGGCTACCACCGCGGCGTTGTAGGAAAACCGACTGTAAAGACAAGAAACGACAATGGACAACATTGCATTGTGGCAGACAGCTTCCCGCCAGGCATGTGGCGAGGAATTCGATCGTCGACTCAATAAAATGCCTGCGGCCCGTGACACGCGCGTCAGATTGCACGTGCTTGCGAGAATGCTTCTGTTGTTCACGACGTCAGATTGAGGCTGAGCAAAACTGCAGGAACGAGAGAGAAGCAAAGGAGAAACGGTGCACAGGGGGGAGGGCAAATGAGTCAAAGTAATTGACCCTTGAATCAAATCGTGGGTTTCTGGTCAATCGCTCCATCCGCATTGCAGACGGTGGTGTCCAGAACCGGTTCATGTATCGCTCGCCACTGATATTAGTTCGTCTTGGCCGGGAATACAACTCAAAATCACCGGGTTCAGAGAGCAGTGCGCCTACCAAAGCGCCACCGCTCAACATCCTTTATACACCCACAATCGAGGTTTGTTTTGGGTTAGATCGCGTAAATATATAAATGTGTCGATAAAACCCGCCACCACCCGACACAGCCAACTAGTAAGGGTTGTCACGTAAACAGACCGTGGCCAATTCGTCACTAGTACAGCACACCGGTGTGTTGGAGAGCCAAGCCACAACATTTACAATCCTTTATACACAGTGTTGTCTTGTGTTACTGGGCGTTAAGTCCAGTTGTGTTTAGACCAACGGAGAGACAGGATGCACTGACACTCTGCGTGTGACGATGCATTGATTCACAGAGTTAACACCAATCTTGCCAGCTCACGATGCATGCATAAAACAGCGCGCGCGGTAATCGATGTTTGTTGATCCGTACATTGCTGATATATAAGCAATGTACGGATCAACAATTCACAAACCGACTCTGAAATATGGTCAAGCAACTTCCGTAACAAACACGGCTTGTGGTGCCCTTTCTCCCAGCAGTGAACTGTCACTGCTGGATGAAATACATTTCGTATGTTTATGTTCACGTGACCCCTGCAGCCACTAGAGCCCACGACATTAATCACAATGGTGCTACTATCTCACCGTGGTGAGTCAAATAGCAGC
Organism: Lampetra fluviatilis; assembly: GCF_964198595.1. Lineage (NCBI taxonomy): Eukaryota > Metazoa > Chordata > Hyperoartia > Petromyzontiformes > Petromyzontidae > Lampetra > Lampetra fluviatilis. The sequence continues at coordinate 21,052,914 of NC_136275.1, read as the reverse complement.
CCTGCCGGGATTGGGGGCGCGTGAGTGTCGGAGGGTGACGTGGGGAGGGGGCAGATCCTCACATCTCTCTAACAAAGACAAAGATACCCCCCGTGTAGCCTTAACAGGCTGTTGGGGGCAAGTGCTGTTAGCGAGTAGCAGCTATGAAGCCCGGCACGGCACGCGAGGGGGTGGGTGGCCAGCACCGCGCCCGGCCGCCTTTGTCTCCTAATTGCAACACTGCATTACAATGTCCTTCGACACTAGCAACGCGCACATCCTTAGCACATGAGCGTCCGTCCGTCCCTCCAGCCACCCACCCAGCCAGCAAAACCGTAAACATACATATCGTATGATTTATATCGGATCATCTTTGCGAGAGTATTAGGGACCCCCCCCCCCCCCCGGGGAACCCCCCCCCTCCCTTTACAGAAAGGCGGACAGATGGACAGAGCGATATAGGACAGAGCGCTGAGAACCTGGGTTTGAATCTGTGTCGCAATCGCCCTCACTAAACCGGGCTCTCAAATGCAGTGAGTTGATGGTCTAAGCCCCGGTCACCAATTCCTGAACACAGCAACCCCCACAACATTACATTTGGTGAAATAAAAAAGGTGAAAACGGGATTCGTTTCTAAACTGTTGCTGAGATGCAAGGACAGCCTTGACGATTCAGTCAACTGGCTTCATTCACAAATGTGGTGTTTTACCCAATGTGGCTACTTTCAGCTCGTATGTATACAGGTGAGCTGGAGTGGTGAGCGCGCTATCTATGGGATATATACCCGGCGACCCGTGTTCGATTCCTGCTCAGGGCGAACACGGGACTATCTGAACCGGTTATTGGCTTCTCCTTGGATGTGTATAACATCATCAACAGGCACGCAAAGGCTGCCGGGCGTGGTGCTGGCCACCCACCCCCTCGTGTGCCGTGCCAGGATGGTATGTACAGGATGTTGAACTTCTTTCGCACCGTACATAACCAACCGTGCCTAATCGAAGGTGCTCGCTAGCAGCACTTGCCCCAACGGTCTGTCAAAGCTATATGAGGGGGGATGGATCTTTGTTTTTGACGATAATGACAGTGAATGTTGTATATCCTCGGTCACCCTCACTGCTTAGCCTGGACATTTGTCAAAAAGGGCTTTATAGCTCATCGGATTCCTCCGGTGTAAATAATCATTCTGAAATCCATCCTCTGTTGCTCATAAGCCCACATGCTCTCCGTTCTCCTCGACCTCCTGTGTGACCGTCTGCTTCTGTCTCTCACGATGAAGCGTCATCTTTGTCTATCCTATAGTCTGCGACCACTATTCTTCTCCTCCCCGTCACGCTTTGAATATTACCTCCCCGACAGAGGTCCCGAGCCCCCTTCGGCCAAGACACGTCTCCGTGTCGATGCACCAGGTGCTCTATGTAAGCGTAAATATCGTTGTTATTGTACTTTAGCTGCGCGTCGATAAGAGTCATCAGATTAGCTGACAAGTAGCTGCCAACAACTGTCAGAGTCGTCGTGGTTGCTGAACGACAGTCAATGAAGGTGTTCGGCGAGGGAGGCGATGATGACAGCCAACGTTGAATGCACTGAGCAGCCTCGGTCAATGACCAAGAGAAGCTATCGAGTGTGCAGGCGGTGCAACGGCACCAGGGCCCATGGGCCAGAGGGGTCTCGGCTCCGGGTAACTTGGATTGAGGGTCCTGGTTGATTTCCTCCACCAGTGCCCGTGTCAACCTCGCAACGGCACTGATGACGAGGCATCGATTCGCTGATTGACGTCAATCCTTACGATCACGATGCACGTGGTCATGAAAACTGAGAAATTATGGCTTATGAATTGTGCACATTTTAATATAGTATAAGCAAATGATTTGCCAACACTGTATTAGACTTTAGATCGATGAAGCGAGCAAAACGTCTGCAAACGATATATATTAGTATAAACATTACAAACACGTTGGTAAACTTGCGTCCCGAAAGAATATTTTATTAAATCGAATCGTGGCCCTGATTGGTGACGACTGATTGAATTGCTGGGTGGGAGGGCGTCAGGATTAGGGAAAGGGGAGACGCGGGGGAGGGGCCCGGTGTAGAATAACTGCATGCCGAGTTACTTACAGACAGACAGCGATGCTAGCAACGCCACTGCCCATTAAATACATAAATGTGTGGCTCTTTGTCAATCCATAACCTACTCAAGCCGTGTCATTTATGGGGGTGTCTTTGCCAATACCTAACCGCGCTGGTCTGCGTGGTTTGGCAAAGGGGGTGTCCTGGAACCGGTTCAGACATCACTCGCCACCGATGTTCGCCAGTAACGGGAATCAGTGGTGATTGTAGCGCAGTCCCCTAACCACTACGCCGTTCTTCCACCCGCACTTGTTTTACAAAATCACCCAAATAGCGCCACCACCACCACCAGCAGCACCGCGTAGCAACCCTTGCAACTGAGACTCATCCTGGTCGCCACGGTGGCGAGATGTTAACTACCTCGCCTGGCATGCAGGAGGTCGTGAGTTCGATCCCAACCGTGACGCCTCTCCCATCGTTGTCGCGTGGATTTTGCATCGAGGTCCTCCGGTTTTTCCCTCCACATGTAAAATCAACGTGCGTTTACAGCAGTTAGCTGCTTTAAATGTTCACGTGAAAAGCCAAATCGTTGAGCTATCATTTGGAATGGCCAGGTCGCTTCTGAAAAAGAGCCATAATATCTGGTTAAAAAAACCTGCAGTTTTAGTTTAGTTTGGTCTCTTGAGTTCTCAACCGGTTAAACAAACAAACTTGACTCGACCACTTGATCTACAACAAGTCCAACTTGACCGAACGAAAAGCGTGGGGCACACAGTCCGAGTGCCGTTAACACGCACGCGTGACAGATCTCCCCCCCCCCCGCGCTACGCTGCAATGGAATCAAGAGGTAAACTCTGGGCATTGTGGGGGGGGGGGGGGAGACAATGGGTCTGCAATCGCGTGCGTTGTTAACCTACTCGCGGGAGCGGCGGCGTCGTTCTTGGCGGCCTGCGGCTATTAACACCGAGAGACCTGGGTTTGATTTCCATGCAATGGAACGCATCAGTGGCACAGTGCCGGATTAAGCTAGTGCGGGGCTTGTAGCATATGTTGTAAAATGGCCCTACATTGAAAATAAAAAAACACGTAAATATTAAAACACACATTTTTTACTTACATAGTAAAGTAATTGTATTTTTTTATGCGATATCCAGTCAGATAATATGACAAATTGTTAACCTTAAACACCCAGTCGTTCATGAAAGTTGAAGGCAGTATAGTACTATAGTAATAGAGCAAGTGCAGAATCACTAAACCAGAATCGATAGCTTGAAAGTATTTAGCGCAGGGCCCTTGAAAGTGCGGGGCCCGTAGCATATGTAGCTACTTTTGCTACTAGGATAATTCGGCACTGCAGTGGCGAGTCATATATGAACCGGTCGTGCGTCCTCCCCGAGGTCGATTCGGCCTTAAATGAGTAATTCATGGAGGCGGCGGCAGCGGGGGGGGGGGGGGTAAACATCAGCACTGGAGAGGCAACGGCCTTAAGGAGTGCTCGCTAACAGTATTGCGAGATGCTGCACAGATCGCCTATTGATGACTGTGGCAAGGCCAAGGCGTTACATGTGAATCGAGGATGTGCCCTCGTCTATGATGTAACCGAACGTGTTTATGAACTAAATTACTTGCTTATGTAAACAATGTTTCCAATAAAAAAAAAACACAGGTGCGGGCATTCGTATGAATGATTGCATGATATAATGTTCTATGGTACAGTAAGACCATTAATACTTTTTTTGCGCCCGTTATGCACACATCGAAATGGCATTGGTTGAATCAATCGTACTTTGCCAAGATATTTAGCCACCAGAGGTTCATGATTACCTGCTGAGATCTCATCAACACCAGGTGAACCTCACATCCAGGTGTATCTCACACTTACTCCAAAATATATCTTACCCAGGCACCTGACCCCAAAACTAACATTCAGGTACAACTCACCTGCAGCTGAAATGCAAACGACTTCACTCCCATCAATACATCACCAAGTGCCTACCTCACCTTTATCACTCAACTTCACCACAACATGAACATCCCCCAATACTCACAACTCCCCCAGCCTACTCCTTCCCGCATCATTCTCTCCACCACCACCACCACCACCCTCCTCCATGAACTCACAAACCAACCCACCAACCCACTACCACCCATCTCCCCACAGTCATCACCCACTCGCCATGATCCTTCTTCCACTCTACTTACCAACCACCTAACCTATTACTCACCCTCATCCCCAGAGTCACCACCCTCCAGAGTAACCACAAACCGACCACAACAACTGCCTTACTTCTCCTCCTCTCACTCACCCCCAGCCGCTCGCTTTCCCTTCCTCCCACCCACTCACTACCCATTATCCATCCCCTCTCTGTATCTCTCTCCTCCCCTCACTCACCATCCATCCACCCACCCACCGGCCTTCACCGACCGGCTATATTATATGCGAAAGAAGTTCAATATACAAAAAATGTATCAACTATTTATATTTGACCAGGTGAGGCCCACTAAGATATACAGCTCTTTTTCAGAAGCGACCTGGCTACAAACGATATCCCAACGAAATGGCTTATCATGTGGAAATGTATCAGAACACAGATGCATTAAACACGTGATGTTGATTCTAAATGTGGAGGAAGAAACCGGAGGACTCGGAGAAAAATCCACGCGACCGTGGGGAGAACACGCAATCTTCAAGTATACAGCAGGCGTCAGGGTTGGGATCGAACCCACGACCTCCTGAATACCAGGCGAGGTCGTTAACATCTCGCCATAGTGACGAGTTGTTAACGACATGCATACGTACATGCGACCCACTCACCACCATCCTCCGTGCACTCACCCATTATTTAATTCTCCTTCCCACAAATGACCACCTCCCTCCCCCACCCTTCTCTATCTCCCTCGACGGCAGGCGGCTCACCTTGATGCCCAGGTGAGTGTTGTGCCGGTCCACCCCGGCGCGCAGGTCCTTGCTGGCCTCACGTCTCAGGAGGAAGGCGCGGGCGAACTTGGCGGCGTAGCGAACGTTGTCTCCGCAGCCGCCCCACTGCCACGCCTGGCGGTTCTCCAGGCCAGGCGTCTCGTCGCACGTGCAGCGCTCCAGACGCCCGCGGCTGCAGGCCCGCGCCACGGCGTGGCCCAGGCCGGCCGCCGACACCGCGTAGAGGAAGGCGGTCTCGCGAAAACCTGCGGCGGATTTCCGACCGCGTACGGTGGCGGATCAGGTGACGGCGGGAGGAGGGAGAGGAGGAGCGAGGGTTTGGGGGACGGGGAAAGACGGGAGATGAGGCGCGCGGCGGATGGTGGAAATGTGGATGGAGGTGAAGGTGAGACATGGGATGGGGAGATAGAGGTGGAGATGGGGGATTGAGGTGGAGGTGAGACACGGGATGGGGAGATAGAAGTGGAGATGGGGGATGGAGGTGAGACACGGGATGGGGAGACAGAGGTGGAGATGGGGGATGGAGGTGGAGGTTAGACACGGGATGGGGAGATAGAGGTGGAGATGGGGGATGGAGGTGAGACACGGCATGTGGAGATAGAGGTGGAGATGGGGGATTGAGGTGGAGGTGAGACACGGGATGGGGAGATAGAGGTGGAGATGGGGGATGGAGGTGAGACACGGCATGTGGAGATAGAGGTGGAGATGGGGGATTGAGGTGGAGGTGAGACACGGGATGGGGAGATAGAGGTGGAGATGGGGGATGGAGGTGAGACACGGGATGGGGAGACAGAGGTGGAGATGGGGGATGAAGGTGGCGGTGAGACACGGGATGGGGAGACAGAGGTGGAGATGGGGGATGGAGGTGGAGGTGAGACACGGGATGGGGAGATAGAGGTGGAGATGTGGGATGGAGGTGAGACACGGGATGGGGAAGTAAAGGTGGAGATGACAGAGGGGGAGGTGTGAGTGATGAGGTGGGGATTTGAGTGATGACGAGGTAGGATTGGGGGTTTAGATGAGGATAGATGAGTTCAAGAACGGGAATGGAGAGTGAGACGGGGGGTGAGGTAGGGAGTGTGCATGGGCATGAGGAAGAGGATGGATTTGAGGATGGCCATGAGAAATATGGAGAGATGGCATTTGGCGTGGAGAAAGACAGCAATAATGCTCACACGTGTGTGCACTGTATACGCATAGACATTGATACATGTGCAGTATGTGTGTTGTTGAACTTCTTTCGCACCGTACGTAGCCAACGGTACTGATCGTAGGTGCGCATACGTGTACAGATAGACATACAGGCACATGCATGGTCAAATCTTGACTTAAAGCTTTCAAGACTGCAGGAAATCATATTCTTTGGATGTTTCGGTGAAGTCACATAGATAGGTTCAAAGAAAATAAAAAAAATGACAAAAAAACTACGACGTTTCGATCGCACAGAGCTCTGATCAGCTTGTGCATTTGTGTCTCGACAGTATGTATGTGTATACGCAGTATTTATTCGTTTAACAAGCATGCACATGTCACGTATATATACATGCACGAAAACATACATATGCACATCCACACTTACGTACCGTACACATTAAAACACACACATCGCACATGCATACCTATTTACAAGGATGTATATCAATACAAAGATCCCCCGTATGGAATTAACAGACTCTTGGGGCAAGTGCTGTTAGCGAGCAGCACCTATGAAGGCCTGCATGGCACACGAGGGGGTGGGTGACCAGCACCACGCCCGGCCGCCTTTGTCTCCCCAGAAGCGATGTTTTCACACACCGCACGAGGTACTCATTTGAGGCTGAGTCGACCCAAGTATAGACGCACACATAAAAGACAATGACAAAAATTCCCCGTATAGCCTCAGCAGATTGTTGGGGCAAGTGCCGTTAGCGAGCAGCACCTATGAAGGCCGGCACGGCACACGAGGGGGTGGGTGACCAGCACCACGCCCGGTCGCTTTTGTCTCCCGAGTGCTAATGTTTATAGGCCGAACCATTTGAGGCTGAGTCAACATAGTGGAGACTCATGGCCCGGTTCAGAAAAAAACGTCACTGGTGTTCGGCGTGAACGGGAGTCGAACTCGGGTGGCCGGGTTCGTAGCGCAGTCCGCTAACCAATGCGCCACCGCTCCCTACACACGCACACATGACAATCGCTGTGCAGATTAAGACTTACAGTCATTACATCAGTAGAGTAATAACTGTAGAGTGTTCAGGATCATTTATCATCACCATTAAGTACAAACAAACACTTAGATGAGAATGATAATTCTGTAACACGAATGATAACGATTACTACAGTAATTATATCAATAACAATTCAGGCATAACCCACTGCACATACTAATAATACTGTACACCCCTCTGTCAATCCACTGCTGGATAGCACCTCTCCCATACACACATCGTGCTGAGCTAGTCAGCGCTGGTTGGTGAAGGTGAGGAAGGATACGGGACACAGCCGGTTCAATTCCCAAATCTGCTTCGGATATAACTCGCCGCTGATGCGAACCGTGGCCGGCAATCAAACTCGGGTTAACAGGGCTCAGTGCGCAGTGCCCGCACAACCAGTGAACTACGACAAGGAGCTTGCGATGTATCCACTCATGTGAACATAAGAGTCGCATCGCACGGTTGTATGTATTTGTATGCATGCTAAACTTATTTCGCACCGTACGTAGCCAACCGTGCTATTCGGGGCTGCGAGTATCTTCACGTAAAACTGCTCAACGAGTAACGCACCACAAGGGATGTGCGTTAGAGCGTGCTGAAATCGGGCATCGCCCGGTTAAAAAAAAAAAGTTAAAAAAAAATGTAAATAAAAAATAAAAAATGTTAATTTTTATTTTTTAGTTTTTAATTCATTGCGATCGCCGCTAACACGATGTAAGCACGTTCAACGCGCACGTCGAAGACGCCACACGGATATCGCGATTCATCCGCGGCACAGAGCGGTGATTCCGGAGTCGCGTCCTGCACGTGGCCACCTGGGCCACCTTTGCGGCGACATCATCACCACGCGGCCCCTTCCGGCTTGTGCCTGAGGTCGCAACGCTCCGCTTTGGAATATGAAAACTATATATGTGTGTGTACTGCTCGACGTTTCGGGCAATATCCCCTCTTCATAGCACAACACAGGTTTATATTCCGACGCGTACGTGTGGCCTGATGGATTGTCTGAAACACGCATCATCCTGTCGCCTTCGTGTTGGTGGTGCAAGTGCTGCGAGCGAGCACCTAGGGTGGGTGAGCAGCAACCACGCCCGGCCGCCTTTGTCTCCCCAACGCTGATGCAGCACATGGACACACACTGTGCCAGCTCCAGGTTCTTTTCAGATGTGGCTCGCAAATGATGTTAGCCCTGGCCGGGAATGGAACATACAAGCGAGGTGCGTCACCGCACCTCGCTTGTATAAAAGGGCCGTCCATAAATGACGTCACGCGATTTTTGACGATTTTTGACCCCCCCCCCCCCTCGTCACACGGCGTCACAAAAAGTCAGACCCCCCTCAGATATGACGTCACAAAGCTCTGCACCCCCCCCCCCCCCCAAAGTAAAACACGCTTCAAATCGCTTTAAACTATTGTCATTGTAGTGCGTATTTAATGTGGCGCTGCACTCTGATGTTGTAGGAGAAAACATTTATTAAAAAGTCTATTTAATTAAGTAGAACGTGTTGTTTCTAGATTTTAAGCTTTCGTGACTGCAATGATTCATACTCTTAGGTTTTTTTTTTCGGTAAAGTCACGTAGGTAAAAAATAATAAATAAAATAATAATAAATGAAAATAAATCAATTAAATCACGACGTTTCGGAGGCAACACAACTGTTATTTTGCTGTGCCTTTTTTACACCTGATGAAGGAAGCTTGCGTTGCCTCCGAAACGTCGTGATTTAATTGATTTATTTTCATTTATGATAATTTTATTTTTCTTAGAGTAAGAACGTGTTGTTTATATTTATTTAAAGTTGCGCATTTTTATATTACGTCACATTTCTCAACCTTCCCCCCCCTCGTCACATCGTCACAAATGTCTGACCCCCCCCCCTAGGTGCATGGCGTCATTTATAGACGGCCCCAAAGGTCCCCATTTAGCAAACATAGACAGTTGGGGCAAGTGCTGTTTGCGAGCACATCTAAGATGTACAGTATACACACAAAGCCAAAGACCTTTAGTGCTCGAAACAGATCTGTTGGGACAAGTTGCAATGAGCGAGCGCCTATTAACGCCCCACCTCCGTTCAGCACGATTGGCTACGTACGGTGCGAAAGAAGTTCAACGTACATACATACATAGATACGAAGGAGGTGGTGTGGCCAGAACCACGCTCGGCGGCCTTTGTCTCCCCAGCGCTGACTCATTTACACACACACATATATTTACACACATAACACAGACATAACACAAACACACGCACGCTGACAGGGACGCCAATGTCTTCCCAGTCACCTCCGGCTCTGACAGATGCCCGTGGGTTTCTCTGCAATGCGCGGCTGATCGGCTCATCGTATACCGCTCGCTATCACGCAAACAACCCGCTTCGCTTGTATATTTTCCCAGCGAGGCAGAGGGACATACGCACACGCATGTGAACACACGGGGTCAGGGTCGGGGTTCTGGAGATGCACGCACACGAACGCTTAAGAGCTATCGGGCTTGTTGCCTACAGCAAGCGTGACCCTTGCTGATGAGACGTTGAATATCGAAACCGGTCCAGAGTTTGCTCGAGTTGAACCGGCGTTGCTGAAATGATGGGATGTGTAAAAACACAGGAGGCGAATTGCCTGCGTATTGATTTTGTTTCAGTAATCGATCCGTTTCCCCCAAAAGATCCTGATATGCACATCTCATTCTCTGTGCGCGCACGCTCTTTACTCCCCACAGGGAGATGCTGTTACCCTCCACAGGTACAGAGATAACTCATCTCCACTCCTCTGGCAATCCACTCCTGGATTCATTGCCACGTGTAATCTCCCAGTGCGTCCATCACTCTGTGTAACATGTCCATAAAGGTGGCACGCCATTCGTCTACATCCCTATGTCAATCTTCCTCGCACCTCCGATTAGCGCTGTTGGCTACGTACGATGCGAAAGAAGTTCAAAATTAATACATTGTTTATTATTATTAAATCACAGTTACCGAGCAAACCAACCCAAAGTCTCCCAAACGCCAAGCAAGAAACATCACTACCTACTGAACGTCTGTGACAAAGAGCTTCATAGCTCTTCGGATTCCTTCATTATAAATACATATTCTGATTCTCTGATTATATCTATTTAGGGTAACAATAGAGAATAAGAATAAAATAGATAAGAGTTTGGCATGTGGTTGAAATGTTACCAACATATTCGTTATATATAAATAAGTGAGTTTTTTTTTTGCTCGACCGGAACGCTTGAGCGATCTGAAACGGCAGACGACAAAATAATTCGTCTCAAACACACGTGGCATGTCGGCGAAACCCTGTGTCCATCTCTCTCTCTGTCTCTGCGATCTCGATGCGATGTGCGACATACAAGTCCTGTATATATGTGTGTACTTTATATATTAATCCACGTCGGCTATTTCGTAAAATCTCTACACGAACGAATATTCAAATACGCCGACTTATCTGCACTCTAAAGGGTAAAATCTGTCAAGCGTATCGTTCATGAAGTTAAATCAACATGTAGACTGCATGGCAGCCTATACTACATACTGTATACGCGAGCTCTGTGTGCGTGTAATACACATACATAGATACAATCGTGAGCTAATAAGTTTCATTATTTTAATTGTGACGATGTCCTATAGAAGGGTTGGAAAACTGAGAATTGGAACAATTATCCAGTTGAGTCTATAACCTATCACGAGAAATCAACATTTTTTTTTTAATTTACAGCTCCACCACCCCCTCTCCTCTTCCCATCCCCCCCAAAAATAATCTAAGACAAAGAATCAGCCTCGAGGTCTACACTCATTAAAGTATCGGGTCGAACACTTACACGACAATTGTTTTATGAGTTTTGAAGCCAAGTCATTTGCCCACCGTTTGAGTGTGACGCTAAAGCTGACGGAAAGCGTCGCTGTCTATCACGAGCGCAACAAAAAGCACGGCTCACGACGACGAACATCGGCCACGGCGCTTGCACACAGAGGGCACGTGTCAGGAGGAGGAGTAGGCCAATGTCTTTCCTCTGCACGATGAAGAGGTGTCGTGTGTGTCGTGTCGTGTGTGCCACTCGCTGAGAGGACTTGGCTCCCGAACAGTTTGTTAAAAGCGAAACGGGGGGATCTTTGTCGTCGTCGTCGTCGTTGTTGTGTTTGGCGTGTGTGTATTCTTGGGTCTTTCGGTAAAGTCACGTAGATAGGTTCAACAAAAAACTATCAGGAGATGACGACCGCTTGTGTTGCGATCGAAACGTCGTAGTTTTTTTGTTTGTTATTTTTCTTTGAACCTATTTACGTGACTTTATTTCTATTATTATTTATATTATTTTTAGTTTTTTACCTACGTGACTTTACCGAAAAACCTTAGAGTATTTACCGAAAGACCCAACGAATATGAATTCCTGCAGTCACGAAAGCTTTGAGTCAAGATTTGTCGCGCGTCTGTGGCTTAGCGCGCGCGCTGCACTACGAACCCCCCCCCGCAGTCCGAGTTCGAATCCTGTTCAAAGCCGACACCAGTGACGATTATTGGAACCGGTCCTGGGCCTCCTCTAGGTCCGCTCAGCCTCAAATGATCAACCTGGCGCGCTCTGTAAATATCGCCACGGCCGGGCGTGGTGATGGTTACCCCCACCACCTCGAGCGCCGTGCCGGCCGTCATGGGTGCCCCCCGTCGCTAACAGCACTTGCCCCTACAGTCTGCCACGGCCAATAACAGTGGCGAGAATTTGAACTCGTACTGGGCCTCCCCTAGGTAGACTCAGCCTCAAGCAACTACTTCGCGCGGTGTGTAAACATCAGCATTGGGAAGACAAAGGCGTCTGGGTGTGGTGCTGACCACCCCCCTCCCCCTTACCCAGGCAAAGACAAAGATCCCCCTCCCCACGTAGCCTCAAACGTACTTTTAATGAGGGTCAAGTGCTGTTAGCGAGCACGCACCACACACAGCAACACAACAACACAACATCGTGACGTCACCCGAGCACGGAATATTTTGCAAAAAACGCATTAAGGCGCGGCCCTTTTGTTTGGTTTCGGCCTCGTCGTGGTGGGGGGGGGGCATCAAAGCAGGCAGCCAACGCCGCCCGCGGATGCGCCAAAACGCAGCAGCGCACAGGAAGTGAACCGCACACACACACATCATACCACACACACACCACACACACATCATACCACACATACGCATACACACATCATACCACACATACACATACACACACATCATACCACACATACACACACACATCATACCACACACACTCCACACACACATCATACCACACATACGCATACACACATCATACCACATATACACATACACACACATAATACCACACACACACACATCATACCACACACACACATCATACCACACACACACCACACACACACATCATACCACACACACATCATACCACACACACACCACACAACACATTATACCACACACACACACCACACACATCATACCACACACACACACCACAAACACACACATCATACCACACACACATCATACCAGACGCACACATCATACCACACACACACACATCAAACACGCACATCATACCACACACACACCACACACACACGCACATCATACCACACACACATCATACCACGCACACATCATACCACACACCACACACATAATACCACACACACACAAATCACACACACACACATCATACCACACACACACCACACACACACACACATCATACCACACACACACCACACACACATCATACCACACACACACACCACACACACACATCATACCACACACACGACACACACACCACACACACACATCATACCACACACACACACCACACACATCATACCACACACACACACCATACACACACATCATACCACACAAACCACACACACACACATCATACCACACACACACCACACACACACATCATATCACACACACCACACACACACATAATACCACACACACACACATCATACCACACACGCACATCGTGCCACACACATCACACACGCACATCATACCACACGTCATACCACACACACACACATCATACCACACACACACATCATACCACACACATCATACCACACACACACATCATACCACACACACACACATCATACCACACACACACTCACACACCACACACACACACCACACGCACCACACACACATCATACCACACTAACACACCACACTTACACACCACACCACACGCACCACACACACCACACACACACACATAATACCACACACACAAATATCATACCACACACATCATACCACACACAAACTCACATACCACACTCACCAACCACACTCACACATTCACTCACACACCACACTCACACACTCACACCACATTCACACCACACTCACACCACACACCACACACACACACCACACTCACACACCACACTCACACACCACACACCACACTCACACACCACACTTACTCACACACTCACACCACACACACACTCACACACCACACTCACTCACCACACTCACACACCACACTCACACCACACTCACAGACCACACTCACACACCACACTCACACACTCACTCACACACCACACTCACCACACTCACACACCACACTCACACACCACACACACACTCACACACCACACTCACACACCACCCTCACACTCACACCTCACACACCACTCCACACTCTCACACCACACTCACTCACACACACCACACCATACTCACACACCACACACACACACCACACTCACACACCACACTCACTCACAAACACCACACTCACACACCACACTCACTCACACACTCACACCACACACTACACTCACTCACACCACACTCACACACCGCACACCACACTCACACCTCACACACCACACTCACACCTCACACACCACACTCACACCTCACACACCACACTCACACACCACACTCACACACTCACTCACTCACACACCAGACTCACACACCACACTCACATACCACATTCATACCACACACTCACACACACTGACTCACACACACCACATCACACTCACACACCACACTCACACACCACACTCACACACCACACTCACACCACACGGTGCCGCCAGGGCTACGGGCGAACCGGTACCGGGCGCCGTGCCCCTTCCTGAGCCATTTCCCCCGCTCTGCCTTCAGCTTCCAAAAATACCCTCCTCGCAACAAGCAGCAGCGGGGCATAGCCCGCACTTTAAAGTCTCCTTCAAGTAATCAAAATAATAACAACGGCGAGCACGATCAAGCCGGCCGCATCGCCAGCGGTCTGCCGGGCAGTCGTCGGCTGTGCTGCTGCTCCTGGAACTGCACGTGGCTGACTGCCTGTGGACCCAGCGCTGTGTGAGGGCAAGCAGCGAGGGATGGTGTGGAACTCCCTTGACGTGGGAGTGGAGGAGGAGGAGGAGCCGAATAACAACCCCTGGCTCGCCAGGAGAAGGCGGTGCGGGAAGAGGACTAATCGCTATCTGATCCTATCTGTACGGGGATGACGGTGTTACCGTCGAGCGAGTGTGGGTTTTCTCCGGGTGCTTCCGTTTTCTCCTACACTTGGGGGCGCCACGGTGGCTAGGAGATGTTAACTACCTCGCCTGGTATACAGAAGGGACGTGGGTTCGATCCCGGCCCTGACGTCTGTTGTATATTTGGAGTTTGCGTGTTCGCCCCGTGGGCGCGTGGATTTTTCTCCGGGGTTTCCCTCCACATGTATAAACAACGTGCGTTTCGAGTATTTGGCTGCTATAATATTCCACACGATGACAAGCCACTTCGTTGAGCTATCATCTGTGGCCAGGTCGCTTCTGAAAAAGAGATGTGTAGCTCAGTGGCCCTTTATTGGTAAGACAACACATTGTTTTGTTTTAATCGTGTTATTCATAACAATGGTTTTTTGGGTAAGATCGCGCAAATGTTAAAATCGGAAGCAGGAAGACGTCTTCAGAATTCTGGCAAAATCGCTCGATGAGGCTGGGTGTAATTACGAGCGAAACTTCGTTTTAAAATTGTAAATGTATTGGGTTTACTCTCCAACACATCGGTGTGCTGAAGTAGTAACTAATCGGTACAATCTTGATTTGAAGCTTTCGTGACTGCAGGAATCTATACTCTTTGGTTCTTTCGGTAAAGTCACGTAGGTAAAAAAAATCGTTTCTTTTTATTCCATTAAATTAGTTGGTAAAAAAAACGTTAAAAAATAAAGTGATGCGGTAGGAGCCTCCTGAAAAAGAGGCTTACGACTCAGCGTGGCTCTTCGGCATAAATACGTTTTGAACAAATACAAAAGCAACGAGGTAAGAAACAAGTTTTTCAATGCGTGTTGGAGCGACACGGTCTCGATTTGGTCACCGTCCTCACAGACACGCGGCGTCGCCTCTCAGTGGATTTGGATGGGAACTGCCATTAGCTTAAAGTGCACGAGGTAGCATGCATTCGTTGTATACTTGTGTATATATATCTACATGAAAAACGGCCCGCATTCATTTAACTCACCCACGTGCTCTGCGACTCTAATTAAGGGACGCGGCTCGACAAACCACACTGTTTGTTTCGAGAAACGCGTCTGCTCCGTTTAGCCGTGTCGATGACGCTATTAATGACACTGGCAACTAATTATCGTCACTATTAGATGGTTGCGGTTTTGATGAGGACGCTTTGATTATCACCCGCCATTGATGTCAGCCGTGGCCTTGAATTGAAGGGAGCAGCTCAGGTGCGCCGATCACTGTGCCACGCCGCCCCTGGGTTTCAGCGAAATTACAAAATATTCCAAAATACGTACACATACTAAACATTTAAAGTAAAATGTCACTTAGAGAAATAAAAAGATTCAGACGTTTCGGGGGGGGGAAGAGCTTACAGTTGCTTATCATAATTTCAATGGCACGGCAGTCGTGGGTAATTCAGACACGAGAAAGTGACGCGCTTTGTAATGGACTAAATGGTTTGTGTGTACACACGGGATATTAGATGAGATCATAACTCTCCACGCCCGTCACTACCAATCCCTTAAAACAGAAAATAAACAGCCAATCCATATAATAGGCAGACGTTTCCGGCAATCAGCCGTATTCAGAACCATCGGACAACTAAATTGAACAGCCTAATGTGCACTCAAATCGCATGCCCCATACTAGCACTGTGTGAAGCTCATGGGTGCAAGGTGAGATACTTGAAGGGGTCTATCCGTGGGCAGCTACATGCCGCAGTTAATTAGTCACGTGAGACGCACCGATAGATGGATGAATGAGGAGCGCATCGAGGGCATACACAGGTTGGAGGCATCGTGTGAAGGGGGCCTTGGACTGGTTCAGATATAAGCCACCGATGTTAGCAGCCGTCACAGGGAATTGAACTCGAGTTTCCCGTGCGACAACCATCACGCCACCGCTCCCCCACCCAGACCACGTACGAGACAAAGACAAAGATCCCACCTATAGCCTCAACATATTGTCGGGGCAATTTCCGTCAGTGAGCATCTATGACGGCGAACGAGGCACACGAGGGGGTGGGGTGGCACTTACCACGCCCGGTCGCCTTTGTGGCACTGTTTTACACACCGCACCAGGCATTGCTTTGAGGCTGAGTCGACCTAGGGAAGGTCCAGGACCGGTGCAGATAATCGTCACGGGCGTTGACCGTGAGCGGCAATCGAACTCGGTTCGCTGGGTTGCCAGCGCAGCGCGTTAAACCGCTACGCTACCGCTCCCCATGCGTTACAAAAGACAAAGATCCCCCCGTGTAGCCTTAGCAGACTGTAGGGGCAAGTACTGTTAAGCGAGCACCTATAAAGGCCGGCACGGCACACGAGCGGGTGGGTGGCCAGCACCACGCCCGGCCGCCTTTGTCTCCCTAGTGGTGATGTTTACACACCGCATCAGCTACTCATTTGAGGCTGAGTCGACCGAGGGGAGGCCCAGGACCGGTTCAGATAATCGTCACTGATT
This sequence comes from Lampetra fluviatilis, assembly GCF_964198595.1. NCBI lineage: Eukaryota > Metazoa > Chordata > Hyperoartia > Petromyzontiformes > Petromyzontidae > Lampetra > Lampetra fluviatilis. Next base: position 21,035,798 of record NC_136275.1, on the reverse strand, counting down.
TTGGCCGTAAGCGGGAATTGAACTCGGGTCGCCGGGTTCGTAGCGCAGCGCGCTAAACCGCTACCGCTCCCCATGCGGCACAGACACACACAGACACACACAAACACACACAGACACACACACAGACACTCACATACACAGACACACATACAGACACACACACACAGACACATACACAGACACTCACACAGACACACAGACACTTACACAGACACACAGACACTCACACAGACACACAGACACTCATACAGACACACACAGACACACACACAGACACACACACACAGACACTCACACACAGAGACACACAGACAGACACACAGACATACACACACACAGACACACAGACACTCACACAGACACTCACACAGATACACACACACAGACACACACACAGACACACACAGACACACAGACACTCACACAGACACACAGACACTCACACAGACACACACAGACACACACACACAGACACACACAGACACACACACACACAGACACACACAGACACACAGACACACACACAGACACAGACACACACACAGACACGCACACACACAGACACACACACACAGACACACACACACAAACGCAAACCCACCCACGGGGCGGTACGCTCCAGAGAATCCAGAATGAAGTTCCCACCACTCCTACTTTATACTTTTGCACCTCCCCAGTGGCATTAGCAGACATCCCCTCTCTCATCCTTCCTCCCCGCAGTCTCGGTGTACCCGTTGTTGATGTTGTTGTTGTTGTTGTTATTATTGACGTGGGTAAACACACGCGCATACCACGCGTGCCAGCGTAATTGCGTGCACTATCACCGCACGTCACGCACCCATGCAATGAATGAAGTTATAGTTTGTGTATCACACAACAACACACACTAGTGTTCATTGTGCATCAATCTATTATGTAGGGGTGGCTTTTTTTTTGTTCTTCACACATTCGATATTGGCCTGGCCTTGGGCACAGGGCTCATCTGAAGGAGGAATCATGGACCATGGACAATTGTAGTAATAATAACAACAACGGAGTGGCAGCCAAGGTTCGGGAATGCCTCCCAGAGGACATCTACGGGGGAGACGGAGCGAATAAATTAGTTCCCGTGCTGATAATAATAATTACATTTCGATTTAAAGCTTTCGTGACTGCAGGGATTCATCTTCTTGGTTCTTTCGGTAAAGTCACGTAGAATGAAAGTAATAAAGTAAAAAAAACATAATAAAATAATTCTCACGACGTTTCTGCCACAACGCAAGCTGCCGACAGACTTGTTCTTCACCTAAGGACGGCTGCTTGCGTTGTGGCCGAAACGTCGTGAGAATTATTTTATTATGTTTTATTTTTATTATTTTATTAATTATTTCCATTCTACGTGACTTTACCGAAAGAACCAAGAATAATAATAATTACATTTATATAGTAGTGCTTTTCATCAAGGATCGCAAAGCGCTGTACAGGACGCAGCAGCAGACGCTCAGCATACAAAGAATAGTATAAATATATTAAAACAATCATTTACTAAAATAATAAGCGGAAGCATATTAATGGGTATATGATGCGAGATAGATTACTGCGTTGCTTCGCCAAACGTGCTAACCTCCGATGAGCACGGTTGGTCACGCGCGGCGCGAAATACGTTCAACACGTACATGCTGCACATATAACATCGCTGGGATCGTGAGAGCTGGCGGCGTTTTCAGGGAGGCAGTAGATTTGACCGTGGCTGATCGCGATCACACGCATCGCGTAGCGTACACGAAATCTTAGAGCGCACACACGGCTCATGACGCGCGAACATCATAGCCGACCCCGCTGACAGAGCATGACCGGTTATGATGAATTAATTAACGCACGCACAACTACGCACAGACAACGATACAATACGAATGAGCGGCCACCTCTGTTAACTCGCTGCTGGCTGAAAGCTTACCCATGGATGAGTCGTTTGACCACACTTAGGTACCGGTTAGGAAAGTGGCCGGAGTTCCTCGGATCAGTTTAGACATGAAGAGCCACTGGTGTAAGGACGGGTGCCGTACATCGACCCCGGCTTCTGCTAACCACGGCGCCACCGCTTCCTAGAGTAGCAGATATGCAACGTTTATTGTCGTAGTTGTTTATTATTCCTTAGCCAGTGGGCTGTTTGCTATGTACGGGTACGCACACTTTGTGCTGGAACTCATCCTGATCACCGCAGACACCACACAGACGCGAGGGTCCACCATCGCTCTTGGCTCAATAAAAAACTATTGCCGTTTTATAGGAAAGTGGTTGTTATGGATGGACTGGCCCCGTCGTGGGAACGTGGCATTTCCGCCATGGGTGTAAAGCCAACGGTAAAGCGATAACACGAGCGGCGGCGCACGTTCGTGAGACAGGAGACACTGAAATATTAGTTTGGATTTTATTTTGGTCGAAACACATTTGCGCTCCTTCCGTCAGTGCTGTTAGCAAGCACCTATTAAGGGCTGGTTCAACGCAGGATGAGGAAGTGTAGTCATAACCACACCCGGTCGCCTTTGTGTCATTAATGCTGATAATGATAACACACACGCAGCAGACACTGTACAGTAACTATTTTAGGCTGAGTTGACCCAGATGAGGCCTAAAACTGGTACAAATTAAGACGTGCCACTGATGTTGGGTAGCTATATCTGCGCTTGGGATTGAACTCAGGTCGTCGGGATGACTGTACAGCGCAATGAGCAAACTAAGGAGTAGCCGCTTACTCCGTAGCCCACGCACCCCTAAAAAGACAAAGACCCCCCGTATAGCCTTCACAGACTGTTGGGGCAAGTGCTGTTAGCAGGCACGTATGAAGGGTGGCACGGCGCACGATGGGATGTGTGGCCAACACCACGTCCGGGCGCCTTCGTATTCCTCGTGGCGATATTGATGCACCGCACCAGGTACTCATTTGAGGCTGAGTCGACCATGGGGAAGCCCAGAACCGGTTCAGATAATCGTGAGCGGGAATCGAACTCTGGTCGCCGGGGTTCGTAGCATAGTTGCGCTAACCCCCGCGCCACCGCTCCACGCCCCCACGCACGCACGCGCACGCAGGCACACGCAGGTACCCTCCACGTACGCACATCTGATGGTGGCCGTGGCCAGGGATCGAACTGGGTTCACCGGATCGATGCCAACTCGCAGCAGGGGACGGGCGCTCTCACCGGATCAGTAGGCGCAGCAGCAATGTGCTCGTAGTGATGGTGACAGTTGTTTTGTATCGGTCGACTTCGCCTCGAATGAGTACCTGGCGCGGTGTGTTAAACGTTCGCCACTTGGGGAGACAAAGGCGGCCGGGCGTAGTGCCGTGCCGGCCCTTCATAGGCGCTACTCGCTAGCAGCACTTGCCCCAACAGTCTGCTGAGGTTATCTTCGTGGCGTGCTGTCGTGGTAAGAGTCAATGTGGTAGCAGCCGCGAACTATGATTTATGTGGTCCCAGTAGTAACTATTGCGACAGCACAAGTAGGAGCGATTGTGGTAGGGCAGCACTGGTTATCGGTCGTAGTTATGGTCAAACAGTACTGTGGTAACAGCAGTGGTGATCGTGATAGCAGTACTGTAGTACGATTCGTACTGTAGTAGTGATGATAGTAGTGGCCGAGTTAACGATAGTGGTAATAGTGGTAGTGTTAATAGTAGTGGTAATTGTAGTGGTCATAGTAATGGTAATAGTCCTGGTAATAGTAGTGGTAATGGTAGTAGTAGTGGCAATGGTAATAGTGTGGGTAATAGTAGTGCTAATAGTGGTAATGGTAATAGTAGTGGTAATAGTAATAGTAGTGTTAATGGTAATAGTAGTGGTAATAGTAGTGGTAATAGTAATAGTAGTGGTAATAGTAGTGGTAATAGTAGTGGTAATAGTGGTAATAGTGGTAATAGTAATAGTAGTGGTAATGGTAATAGTAGTGGTAATAGTAGTAATGGTAATGGTAATAGTAGTGGTAATAGTAATAGTAGTGGTAATAGTAGTGGTAATAGTGGTAATGGTAATAGTAGTGGTAATGGTAATAGTAATGGTAATAGTAGTGTTAATGGCAACAGTAGTGGCAATAGTAATGGTGTGGTAATAGTAATAGTAGTGGTAATAGTAATGGTAATGGTAGTGGTAATGCTATTAGTAGTGGTAATGGTAATAGTAGTGGTCATAGTAACAGTAGTGGTTATAGTAATGGTAGAAGTAGTGGTAATAGTAATTGCAACAGTAATGGTAATTTTAGCGATAGTGTTGGTGGAAGTTTTCTACAATCGTAACAGCACGGACCACTATCGACCTCCAACAAACCCGGTACTCGGGGAAAAGTGAGCGTGGACAATTCGTCATCCAAACGCAGGATGCGATACCTCGACCAACCCAACCGTGCGTCGCTTGCGTGCAAATAAAACAAACTCCATCCATCGTAGGAGCTGCTCTCCGGATATAAAATGGAAAGAAAAAAAAATTCCACTCGGCGTAGCAACATTTGTGCAAGGAACCCGACTCTGCCCCAAATGTGTCGCTCCCAACGCGCACAGAGCGAGGGAAAATCGCATACGGCAAAAGCAGCAGCGGCAATAGCAGCAGCAGCAGTCATTCATTCGTGGCACGCTACGCTACTGGCAGCACCAGCAGCAGTAATAGCCGTGGCAAGTGGTGCCAGCAGCAGCAGTATCATTGCAAGCCCACCACGCTCTGCAAGTAAGTATTTACCCAGCGACTTATTTATTTGACCTTCATCAGAATAACAATAGACATCGCAATGTACCACGGCCCCGAAGTCAGCACCCTTCGGGATGATCTCCCAGTGCAATTGTCGATTTTGGTTTGTTGTTGTTTGAACATAAGGAATTCATATTCTTTGGGTCTTTCGGTAAAGTCACGTAGAAAGGTTCAAAGAAAATAACAACAACAAAAACTACGACGTTTCGATCGCAGCACAAGCGATCGTTTGTGATCGAAACGTCGTAGATTTAGTTTTTATGATTTTCTTTGAACCTATCTACGTGACTTTGCCGAAAGACCCAGAGAATATGTTTGAACATACTTCGCCGTGATCCTCACTACGGGGTTTTGACACGGGTGGGGGGAGCCGGATTGGTGGTGGTGGTGGTGGGTAGGTAAGATCTGTTCATGTATCATTTACAACTGATGACAGCCGTGTACGGGATTGGAACTCAATGGGCCTGGTTCAAAGAGTGCGTTGTGCAAACCACAGCGCCACCGCTCGAGCTTTGCTATTATCTAGAACACTCATTTTCTATGGCGCCGTCTCGAGACGTGCTGCATGATGTGATGTCCGACGTTTCGCAACACGTGCTGGCTGGGAGCTTCCTTATTTGTACAGCTGAATCGAGCCGCTCACTTTCCCGACGCTCAAGTGAGGCGCTCGATTCAGTCTCTCAAGGAAGCTCCCAGCACGTGGATAAAATCAAGAAATGAAACGTTTTCGGAGAAGATCGACGGTGGAGCGAAACGTCGAGACATCACGCAGATCATCATGCGGTAGAACCCACGTCACGACGACGATGATGATGGTGGTGATGGTGATGACGATGGTGGTGATGACGGTGATGATGATGATTATGGTGATGGTGATGACGATGGTGATGACGGTGGTGGTGATGATGATTATGGTGATGGTGATGACGATGGTGATGGTGGTGGTGATGATAATTATGGTGGTGATGATGGTGATTATGATGTTCATGACGATGGATTTGATGGTGATGCTGGTCACAACGATGGTGACGACGGCGATGATGGTGCTGATGCTGACAACGCTGACGATGGTAAAAAAAATCGCCGGGCGCGTTGCTGCCCACCCGTCGCCTGGTGTGCCGTGATCGACCCTTCGCATGTCCCACTCGCTTGACAGCACTTGCCCCCAACGAGTCTATTAACGCTACAAGACGCGTGCGGGGAGGAGGTGGGGGTGGGGCGATCTTTGCACTTTGGCGATGTACCTCGCTTGAGTATGTTGAGGCGGTAGCGTTCCTCGAGCTCGCACTGCCAACGCTCGCCCCTGAACTGCGCGCGGCACTCGGCGGCGCTCAGCTCGGCCGCGCCCAGTAGGACATCGGCGACGCCCGGGTCCCTCCTGCACAGCCTCCTCCTCTCGCCCCCCAGCTGCAGACGCTCGCAGCCCTTGAGGCGGCCCGGTCGGGGTACGGGGCCCGCGTGAGCCGCCTCGGGCCCCGAGATGAGCGCGGAGAGGGGTTCCTTGCCCGTTAATCTGTAAACCCCCGTCGTCGGGGTGAGACGGAGAGGTGGGGTTTGATGGGTTCGGTCGTGGTTGTGTTGGTTAGCGGGGGGTGCGGCGGGGGGGGGCAGTGGGGAGCGAAGGTAGTTGTGGGGTTGGTGGTGGTGGAGAGAGAGAGCAGGGGAGGATGTGTGTGATGGACATTACTCTGCGATCAACGGTAAATCATTGCATTTGTACACTTTGAACCCGCGTTGCTTCGCCGCGTGAATAGAGCGCGAGGTGAGAGGTTGTTTAGGTTGGTGCGGTGGTGGTGTTGGTGGTGGTGTTGTTGATAGTGGTGGTGGTTTTTCAATGGTGGGCGAGCGTCAGTGTAGCTGCGAGCGCGCTGCGCTACGAACCCGTCGACCCGAGCTCGATTCCCGCTCACGGCTGCCAACAACGGCGAGGATTATCTGCAGCGGTCCTGGGACCTCTCCTAGGTTGACTCAGCCTCAAATTACTGCCTGGCTGCGGTGTGTGAGCATCGCCACGGGGGAGACAAAGGCGGCCGCACGCTAGGTGCTACTCGCTAACGGCACTCGCTTCAAAAGTCTGCTCAGGCTATACGGGGGGTTGTGGATTGGGGGGGTGGGATCTTCGTTGTTGGTGTTTCCTCCTCCGTTACGCATAACCGACGTTCCATGATGAACAGTTTCACGGCTCGTTTTTTATTGTCTGTCGCTCCACGTAATTTAAATGCCCGCGCTGTTTAAGACGACACGAAACCGGCGCCCGCTTTTGCTTGGCAATCGGATAGCGGCGGCCAATGAACGGAACGCGTCCGAGAGGGCGCCACGAGACGTCCGCCGCGGAGATGGAGCGTTTGGGTTTGGCTCGTGCGTAGGATCACGGCGGCTGCGGCGGCGGCTTTGAGTAGGAGAGTGGTGGGAGGGGGGGGCTATCATCCGGCAGAGGATTGACCGTGGCCAATGATGACGGTGATGAGCGGTGACCGTTTGTTTCGCACAGGGTTGAGTAAATGACCACGTCCGTATTTCCATCGGTTACATTTGTGTGGAGGAGACGAAGAAGAGGAAGAATAAACACAAAACTGGGACCAGTGTGAAAAATATTAAATATTAACCGCGGCAGTTAATGATTTTTTCTTGTTGTTGCAAGTCTCTCTCGTAGTTGTCGTCGTGGTGGTAGGGGCCAGCCGGCGCTGTGTGCGCGCGGCGAATTTTCGGGGGAGCTGATGAGCGCCTCCCGACTCCCCCCTCGCGCAGAGGTAGAACGCGCGCGGCGCTGCCCCGAACCACTCACCCTCACGCGCATTATCCAGCAGTGGATCGACCATGGCTGCTGTTGCTGCTGCTGCTGATGATGATCGCGACGCACGCGCATTATATACCCCGTACATCCCGACACGAACACGGGCGCAGCACTGATGCTGCCGTCACAAGAAACACCGATCCCTTTTCGTGATCCGACGAACGTTGGGACACGCGGAGACACGGAGACAAACACGCAGACAAACACGCGGGAACACACACACACGCGCACACTCGCACACGCGCACACACACACGCGCACACACGCGCACACACGCACACACACACGCGCGCACACACGCGCGCACACACACGCACACACACACGCACACACACACGTGCACACGCGCACACTCGCACACATACACGCACACACACGCGCACACACACACACACACGCGCACGCGCACACACGCACACACGCGCACACACACACGCGCACACACACGCGCACGCACACACACACGCGCGCACACACGCGCGCACACACACGCACACACACACGCACACACACACGTGCAAACGCGCACACTCGCACACACACACGCACACACACGCGCACACACACACACGCACACACACACGCACACACACGCACACGCGCGCGCTTGCTGGGACCAACCGTCGCGAGCGCCCTACCCGAAGTAAGATGCGACGGGGTTGGAGGCGCAGGTGAGGAGCGTGAGCGCTAGGAGCAGAGCGGCTGCGTGCGACGCTGCGCTGGATGGGCGCAGCGCAGCCGGTAGCATGGTTCTCTCTCCGCCTCCCGGCCGTGCGGCACCAACATTTCCCGGAGAGGTCGACTCAAAAGTTCCCTTATGAAGTGCGCCGAGAGTACGCCCGCCCGCCCTCCTTGCAGCTCCCTCCCGCCCGCTTATACTCTGCCCGG